>NW_026991725.1:21373786-23773786 GCF_029215605.1 Mirounga angustirostris | reverse complement strand
GCGGGTGGGCGCTGGGCGCCGGCAAGCCCATGGCTCCCCCAGTTCTGACGCCTTCTCCCCCCCCACCGCGGTCCTTCCTGCTTCTCTTCCAGGCCAGAGGCACTCGCCGCTGTCGCAGCGCCACTCCCCGGCCCCCCAGTGCCCCTCGCCATCCCCGCCTGCCCGGGCGGCGCCCCCCTGCCCCCCGTGCCAGTCCCCCGCCCCCCAGCGCCGCTCCCCCGGGCCCCCGTGCCCCTCGCCCCAGCAGCGCCGCTCGCCGGCCTCGCCCTCCTGCCCGTCGCCCGTCCCGCAGCGCCGCTCGCCGGTGCCGCCGCCGTGCCAGCCCCCCAGCCCGCAGCGCCGCTCCCCGGGGCCCCCCGCCTGCCCGGCCCCGCAGCCCCGGCCCCCGCCGCCCCCGCCGCCGGGCGAGAGGGCGGCGGCCGAGCGCGCCTACGCCAAGCCGCCCAGCCACCACGTGAAGGCCTGCTTCCAGGGCCGCCGCAGCTACTCGGAGATGGCGGAGGGCGCGGGCTACGCGGGCGCCTCCCCGGCCTGGCTGCAGGCCGAGGCGGCCACGCTGCCCAAGCCGCGGGCCTACGGGGCGAGCGAGCTCTACGGGCCCGGCCGGCCGCTCAGCCCGCGGCGCGCCTTCGAGGGCATCCGGCTGCGCTTCGAGAAGCAGCCGTCGGAGGAGGAGGAGTGGGCCGTGCCCACCAGCCCGCCCAGCCCCGAGGCGGGCACCATCCGCTGCGCCTCGTTCTGCGCGGGCTTCCCCATCCCCGAGTCGCCCGCCGCCGCCGCCTACGCCCACGCCGAGCACGCGCAGTCCTGGCCGTCCATCAACGTGAGTGGGGGCGCCCGCGGGGTTGGGCTCCGGCCGGTCGGTGCCCGAGTGGCGGGCCTGCGTTTGATTCCGGGCCTCACCGCTTAGCCGCTGTGAGGCGGTGGACGAGTTACTCACCCTCTCTGATCCTCAGTTTTCTTACCTGCCAGATGAGGGCAGTGATTCTATGCTCTAATTCCGCTAGAGGGTTCCTGAGAGGGAGGCAGGGAGCCTAAAGCCCTCTGCTGTGACTCTAGTGATGGAGGCCATGATGACCGCCACAGGTCTGGGGCCCACACGGGGTCGGGCCTGCTCACCCAAGTGCCCTCCATCTGGCCTCAGAGCCCCTGCCCTTTATCTGCTGTCCTGGAAGACAGCCTCGCTCGGGTTCTATCATTTCACTGAAATAATGAGTTTCCTGAATGTCAGAGCCAACCCTTGCCGCCTGGAAGGACCAAAATATATTCCAAAGCCAGATAGAAAATTATTTTTGGGTTGTACATTGTTTGGGATTATCCATCGCTTTGAGTTATCTGCGAGCCGTGTCTTAGTCACTTTGGGGGCATGTCTGGGTCTTGGCTTCCCCTCATTACTGCAGATGCTCTGGCAGGCTGAGCATACATACACACCTCCTGGGGTCGTAGGCCCTGGGTTGGGGGAGTGGATGCTGAGCTGGTGGAAAGTGGGCAGGGAGGGCGGAGGAGGAGGGATGGTGCTGGACAAAAGGTAACCAGGCCTTCTCTGCATGGTACAGTCTTCCCGGCCCTGGGTTTCAGGAAAGGGCAGGCTGGGCTGTGGGGACCACGAGGGAGGGTTGGGGACTGTAAGTGACTCCCCTCTCTCTCCACAGCTGCTGATGGAGACTGTGGGCTCAGATATCCGCAGCTGCCCCCTCTGCCAGCTCGGTTTCCCTGTTGGGTACCCAGATGATGCCCTCATCAAACACATTGACTCCCACCTGGAGAACAGCAAGATCTAGGGTGCGTCCCCCACCCATTGGCTGTTTGTCCATCTTCTCTCATCACCCCCAAACACTCACTCACTTTGAATGCTGCATGAATCTCGTGGGGGGCCCCTGCCCCTTACGACCCCCAGATACCTCCACTAGCTACCGAGTCAACGTGTGTGCCGTCTTCCCTGGTCTAGGCACCACTCAGCCCTGGCTCTTCCTGGAAGGCCAGCCGAGGTTCTCCCCAGCTCCCTGGCTTCTGCTGGGGGTGGGTGGGGATCTGGGCTGGGATGGGGAGGGGCATACCCCACTCAGCCTCTCCCTTTGCCTTTCTGTTCTCAAGACAGGGTTGGATCCAAGAAGGTGTCTAGTGCTTGGGCCTGGGGGAGGGGGAGGGTATCAGAGGACTCTGGGAGCTCCCCTAGCCTCTCCCCAGATGTCCATTTTTCTCAGGCTCTGCTCTGTCCAGGGAGCACCTCCCTGTGGGGTCCCAGAGCCTGCCTTGCACACTGATACCAGTTCCTCCATCCCATGGCCAGCTCGGGGCTCTTGGCACGCCCCCCCCCCCTTGGGGGAAGGAGGCATCTTGTTTCTTGCCATTCCCTGTAGGCCAGTCTTGTTCTCCTCCTCTGCCCCCCTGGGGAATAGGGAGGGTGGGAGTGGAGAGGGAGGACCCCACAGGACTGGGAGGATTCAGCCTAAAGAGGCTGCCCGGAGGGCAGGGGGTGTGGGGGTCACCCTGCACCATGACCCCCAGGCCAGGGGAGTATCTGTGCTAGCCTCCCAGGCCCCCGCATCCCCCTGGAGCCCCTGCACCAAGACGCAGATTTGTTAAGATAGATGCTCCCCTCCACCCTTACCCTACTCGAGTCCCTGACACCACAGGTGCCCTGGAGCCAGTGTGTGACTTGGCCTCGGTTAGCTGGGTGGGTGTCATCAGCCCTGCCTCCCAGGCCAGAACCTGCAGATGGGCCCAGGGTGCTGTTGGAGATCAACTTCAAAAGAGCTAACCCCCTTCCTGTACCCCAGCGACCCACATTCCCTCTGTGAAATCTACCTCAGAGTCGTACCCTCAGAAGGATGGGTAAGCAGGAGGCCAGGGGGTCCCCAGGGCTGAGGTGGGGAGCTTCCCACGGCAAGAGCCTGCTGCCCCACGATGAATCCAACTCCCCCCCCACCCCCGCTCC
This sequence comes from Mirounga angustirostris, assembly GCF_029215605.1. Taxonomy (NCBI): domain Eukaryota; kingdom Metazoa; phylum Chordata; class Mammalia; order Carnivora; family Phocidae; genus Mirounga; species Mirounga angustirostris. The sequence goes on along the minus strand of NW_026991725.1, from coordinate 23,770,848 downwards.
CCACTGTGAGCCTCTCCCAGGTCTCAGCCCTGGGCGGGTGGCAGTGGGTGCTACCGTCAGTGCATGTACCATTCTGATCTAACACTTCCAGGCGCCCCCGCCTCGTCACACCCCTCCCCTCCTCCTCAGCGCAGGGGAGTGAAGAGGTGTGTCAGGCAGGAAGGGACCAAGGACTCCAGAGACACATGGCATTGTATCTTGAGTGTTCCCTCCTGGGAGGGGAAATGGGAAAGGGGGCCTGGAGAGGGAGGTGGGGGCCCCTGAGCTCTCTGAACAAGTTGAAAGTCCAAATAAAACTTACCTGTTCCATCTGCTCTTGGTCTGTGCCCTCCCTGGCTGGGGCGGGGAGAAAAGCCTGGGTAGCAGGAGGTCTCTCAGACTCTCTCAAGGAACCACAACCACGGCAAGGCGGGCACTGGACAAGCAGGGGATGCATAGGGCGCCCATGTTTTAGGGTGATTCTGGAGACGTGGGTATGCAAGTGGCCACAGATGACTTGTGACATGGAGTTTATTTAAAACAGATATCTTGGGCACCTGGGTGGCTCAGTCGTTGAGCGTCTGCCTTCAGCTCAGGTCATGATCTCAGGGTCTTGGGATCAAGCCCCGCATCGGGCTCCCTGCTCAGCGGGGAGTCTGCCTCTCTCTCTACCCTTCCTCCCTGCTCATGATCTCTCTCTCTCTCACTCTCCCTCCCTCTCTCTCAAATAAATAAATAAAATCTTAAAAAAAAGATATCTTTTTTAAAGATTTTATTTATTTATTTCAGGCAGAGAGCTCGAGCGGGGGGAGGAGCAGAGGGAGAGGGAGAAGCAGGCTCCTGGCTGAGCAGGGAGCCCAATGCGGGGCTCGATCCCAGGACTCTGGGACCATGACCTGAGCCGAAGGCAGCCGCTTCACCCCTTGAGCCCCCCAGGTGCCCCGGTAGAGGCTTTCTTTGTGACAAAGCAGCCAGCCCAGCCCTGAGCCAGTGTCAGGGACTGTTGAACTTCCCCTCCTAGCAGGTCCGGCAGGTAGAGGTTCCGAAGCCTTGGGGGTTCGGTAGCCCCTATGTCTTCCTGCGGTGATTTCAGCATGCCAGGAACCAGGCTGGGCCTCAAAGAGGGGGAATCTCTGTTCCACGTCCTTATGGTTCTGAGAGTGGGGGGAGGGGCTGGGCTCCAGGCTCAGCAACTGCATTGAAAGCCCCACAACCTGAGAAGTCAAAGCCAGGTCGTGAACCTGTGACTTCTGCTCCAGTCAGGGCTGTGCCCTCTGTCTGCAGAAAAGGCCTGAGCTCTATTCACCAACTCTGGGTGCCTTTCGTTTCCACAGGACCCCTGTAGGCCAAGGATTCACTTAAAAGGCTGGGGCAATTGCTCAGATCCAGGGCAAACATTCCTCCCCATTCAGTGCCAAGGTTCAAACCCCAGTGGGGAGATGTCCCAGCTTTCCCTGCTCCTCTGTTGCAGTTACCAGCTACAGCTGGCTTCTAAAAGTTCTTCCTACCTTGATTCCACCTGCAGCCAAATCCTGAGTGCCAAGAAAGGTGAGAATAGCCATCCCTATGGGACATGGCTTCATAGACCATGGAAAAGAAGGTTCTGGAACTTTCTGGAACATGGGCACTCAGTGCACCCTGGTGCTCTTCCACCTCAGTCAGCTCCCATAGAAGAAGGCAGCACCCAGGTTTCTGGATCTCTGGAAGCATTTGCTAGCATTTGAATGAATTAGGGGTGGTACAAGGACATGAGGCAAAGAGAAATCCCAGTCATTGAGAAAAAGGGCAAAGGATGACCTGGGAATGAACTATAGACAGGGGCATGACCTGGGTAACCACTTCCGGTCCTTGGCATGTCTGAAGGGTAAGAGGTAACCCAGGTCTCCTACAGCCTGGACATCTTCCCGATCACCGGGGTGAGTGGTGCATGGGGACATAGGGTGCATATTCTGGCAGTTTGTCTCCTTGATTTCTAGGGACCTGGGACAGGGCTCAGGTGCAGGGCAGAAAGTTGCTGGGGGCTGGAAGGGAAGCGGGGGGGGGGGGGAAGGGGAAAACTAGTGTGTCCCTAGCCCATGTCCTCCAGAACCACCGGCTTTCATTTAATGTCCCCCGAAAGGAGAGGACATGAGAGGTGGGGGAGCTGGAGGAGGGCTGGGGAGCCCTGCCAACACTCATCCCTCTCCTCTCAGGTAGGATAGTGATCAGACAGGGCAGTGGCTACTCTGGTTACCTGTTACTCTGTGGGAGTAATGTGGGGGGCACTAGGGCCTGAGAAAGTGTGGGGGCAAAGGGATCCAGGTCACCAGGCTTCTGGAAAGATGAGGAGGCTGGGACAACTTTCACAGGGGCAGAGTGGAGGGAAGACCACTGTTGAGGCAGGAGAAGACACCCAAGGGACCCACTCGCTCTTGCCAGCACAAACCCAGAGCCAGACCCCTGGTAGGGGTCGGGGAGATGCCCAGGGACCAAAGCTGCCACGGGTCTATCTTCAAGTGGCTCAGTGAAGGGCCAGTGCCCAGTAATGTTCTTCCCAGCTCTGGCCCCTCTGCCTTCAGTCTGTCCTTCACCCACGAGCCGCCTCCTCTCCGGGGACCCTGCCCACCCCCATAGAGACCACTGCCCCTCTTCTGGGTCCCTGTGCAGGCTGTCAGCTCCTTCCAGAAGCTGGTGTGTGTGAGCTCTTGCGTGCGGGAGCGCATGCAGGCCTGTGTGTGTGTGTGTGTGTGTGTGTGTGTGTGTGTGTGTCAGGGGAGAAGCTGATCGCTAACAAAGAGGAGGGGTGTGTGGGTGAGTCAGCCGTGTTAATGAGAAACAACTCACCCCGCTGATTAGGACTAATGAAGAAGAACAGAGGGGGTGACATCTTTATATAGGGTAGGGGGGAGCAGAACAGCTCCCCCAGTCCCACTTCTCCCTCAGCAAGGACAAGAACAGCAACTTCGGTTTCCGCAGGAAGAATTGAGGTCAGACGCAAGGATGAACCCTCGAGAACAAGGGGGATTCTAATTGGGAAGGGGTGGGACAAGGTGTCTGGGGGCAGAGGCCCGCTCCTGTGGGGGAAATGTGAGAGATCCTCCAGCGCCCTGCTCCTATTCCTGCCCTTCCTCCAGTTTCTCTGTATTGATTCCAGAGAAATTCTGGGCTCTCAGGGCTGTGCTCCCGGGTTGCCCAAGTGCCTCTGAGGTCTAACCACAGCTGTAGGGCCCTGCGGGTGCTGGGGCGGATGCTCCAGTCTCTGCTGCTCCCATGGCAGCCTGGAGAGAAGGCTTTGGTTTGGGGCATTGGCTGTCTATACAGATGGTAATGACCCAGGGAGGCCTGGCCAGGTCGAGGGCTGGAGGGGGCCAGGGTGGGGGGAGGACCTGGGCATCAGCTGGCCCTGTCCTTGTGGCAGAGGCAGATGCCCCTGAGAACCCACAGCTTCACCCACCCTCCATGCCAATTGAGCCAAGGGCAAGGGCACCAGGCGTGCCTCGCAGCTGTTCCAGTTGGCTGTGTGAGTGTGGGCATGGGGGGAGGGAGGGGAGAGGCTGGGAGTGGGGACAGGATGGGTGTCGGCCAACACCTCCTAATTTGCATTACCACTGACACCCTTCTTGACCAAGAAAATGGAGCCAGAAATAACAAGGGGGGGAGGTGTTCCTTGGGGGGGCTCTTGGAGGTTCTCTTTCCTTGCCTCCAAAACCCCCACAGTGCGGTGAGGGAGGCAGGAGGTCGGGCCTTTTCCAGCCCCATAGCTGGCCCCTCGCAGGGGCAATGCACCCGCTGTCGCTCCTCCTCCCTCAGATGGGGCAGACACCCCATCCCGACCTCCCACTTCCTTTGGCCCACACACCTCAGACGCCCAGTCCTGCCTCAGTCCTTCGGAGCAGCGTCCCCTCAGCCTTCCCTCCTCTGGGAGCCCTCTCCCTGGGGGCCCTCTTGCAGCTCTCATGACCCCAGCTCTGCCTACCCTGTTCTCTTCAGTCTGGGTCCTGCTGCTCTGTCAGATTGGGCACTTCCCAGGGCAGGCCCAACCTGGGAGCTGCTCAAGGGAACATTCTGCATGAGAAATAGTCCAAACATTAGCAGGGGGGCTCGTGAGTAGATTCTAGAAGTGGCGTGAGGTGGACCAGGGTCCAGTGTGAGACCCTGGCCCGAGGGCTATTGGGTGAGAGGCCTGTGGTCCACCTTTACTTGGAGGCGGTTCCCGCGCCAGGCCTCTCCTTTGTGAGTTCCGTTGAGGAAAGGACCAGGACTGTGCCGTTTAGACACATTTCCTTCCCGTCCCGGTGACCACCACATAGACCCCCACAAACGCATTTGGTGCTCGTGTATGTGCATTGAATTCACGTCTGTCACGGACGGCGTAGAGAATGCTGTGGCAGCCTCAGCCTGCAGGGGGGAGACGGGCCGAGCCAGGAGAAGGAGCTCCCCCTCGGCCAGAGGGGCCCGGGACCGGGAAGAGCCAAGTGGTGAGGGTGGAGGCAGAGCAGAAGGGCCTGGCAGGGAAACCAGGTCGCGAGAGACAGCCCAGAGAGCTGTGAACACGATGTGGGAAGGAGCGAACAGTGAACTGAGAACTCCCCCCCCCTTCCCCCCTCCAGAGATGCTATTTTGGAGGGAGAGAATATATGCAGCGCAGGGGGCTGGGGGGGGGGTATGCCCGCTCCCACAGGGGTCAGCCGGACCACCTGCTGCCTCCACTCCTGCCCACCATCCCCACTGGCCCTGGGGCCTCTTCCCGCCTCCAAGCACTGCCTCCCTGTTGGAAAATAGCTTCTTGCTCTCTTGAGCACAAGGGGAAAAAGAACGAGCTAGGGGATCTGCAGCTGGCCTCTTGGCGCCCCATTTGAGAGTCCCCTGAGGCCTCAGACCTAGGGAGAAGCTCCTATTTCCATTGCTTCCCTGCAAAGAAGATGTGGAGGGTACTGTGGGGCACGAGGTGAGGCAGGTGCCAAGTACAGCTCAGCGAGCCTGAGCGCCTCTCGCCCCCAAGCCCGTACTTAGGGTCGCCCCATTAACATCAAACTTAGGGAGTGAGTTTGGTGTTAACAGAGGCCAGGTGCTTCCAGGGCCAGCTGCGTTTGCCCACAGGAGCTCTGGCCCCTCTGGGCGGGGAAGCCAACCTTGGCCCCACGGGCCAAGAAGGCTGGACAGAGGTTGGTGTCCAGTAGAGCCCTTGCTTGACATGAAGGGAAATTCCTGTGCCCCAGTTCAACCCCTCTGAGGGGACTTGACTCATTCTGGGATGAAGGCTCCAGTGCCCTGTGGGTTTCTGTGGTGGCTGGGGGCAGGGGGCGGACAAGGTGCGCAGAGAAGGTGAGCACTGGGGATGAGCGGAGACTGTGGTTTTGGAGCCTGGCTCTTTCCCTGCCTGATGGTCCAGCTTCAGCGGAAGAAGCAGGGCTGGCAGAGGCGGGAAGAAGGCCCGCCTTGGAGCCAGTAAGGTGCAGGGCACGGAGAGGGAATGTTAGGGTCGACTTTAGGAGGACCTTCTGGTGAAGACACTCAGGCACATTTCCCCGATGAACGGACGGATCTGGTTCCTTGGATGTTTTCCACAGTAGATGCCTCCCTCTCTCTAAGCCTGGGGAGTCTGGGCTGCCATGGGGTGGTGCAGGCCAGAGGCAACAGATGAGGGGTCACCCTCTGCAGGCGGTGGGGGCCTGAAGGCTGCAAGGAGGAGGGGGAGGGGGGAGAGTGGGTTCAGGGGCAGAAGACCTATGTCCCCAAGCCAGACTGTGGGGGTGGGGTTTGAGTTAGGAAGCCACAGGTGAGAACGCCGTCTCTCCTCTTAGTCCTCCTCCCACTGTCCTGTCTTGCTTTTCTTCCAATGACCTTAGACCAGGGAGGGACAGGGGGAGGGGAGCTGTGGTGAAGGGGCCTGGCCCCTCCCCCGTGCCTGAGCCAGAGGCCTGCAGGACCTCTTGCAGGGGGACTGGGGTAGTGGACTCAAATTCCCTGGGGCAGAGGGACTGGGTGGAGGTGCTCAGCAGAGGGGCCAAGGGACACAGGGAGCCCGTGTCTTTCTAGCCAGAGTCCCCTGTTCCAGAGGGACACCCGGCCCAGTCTTTCAGCCCAAAGAGAGGTAGGTGGAGCGGGCTGATTGTGTGCCCATCACATCCCTCCCCCTTCCTGGGACCCTTGGCCTCGTGGGTGCTGCAGGCCCCGAGCTCTCCTGCTCCCCAGATGGCAAAAGCAAAGCGTGGATAGGAGGTGAGGTGACCGGGAGGATCCGGAGATGGTGTGAAGGGGATGGTTCACCCAGAAACATGGGTGAGGGGCAGGGAAGAGGACCATTTCCCCCTGGGGTCAGAGAGCTCCTCACCTGCCTTGGCATCCCACTCCCTCCTGGACTGGCAGGGACAGAGGGCTGGGTGGGACTTGGCAGAGGGGCTCTCAGCCACCACCCACCGTGAGTCCTCAGAACTCTGGGATTTATGGGCCTCTGGTCTCAGGCACTGTCCTAATCCCCCAGCAGGGACACGGGGGTCTCTTCCTCACCGTCCAGCAGACTCACCCTGTCACACTTAGCCCCAGATACACGAAGCACAGTCCCAGTTACACACACACACACACCCTTCCTCACTTTTCAGGCTCCCAGGGATAGCTGCACTCCTCCCAACACACACGGCAAACACACACAGAATCTCACACCACCGGGAGCATACAGGGGTATGGCCCAGGTGCCACAGGGATATAACCACGCACCGCCTCGCACTCACACAGGACCCCGTGTGGGCCCCGGGAATGGTGCATACGACACATGCATGACGGCCAACATGCACACGCAGGCACGGGCCCCGGGTTTGGAAGTCGCCCCCATTAGCCAGCGCTGTGCTGGTAAGTGTCGAACAACCGGCTCTCCAGTTTCAGCGGCCATTATGATGGCAGCCAGCCCTGGGAAGAGGGGAACATAATCTACTCTTTCAAGCTGGTTCAAGCCAGCTCCAGCCCACTACTCCTAGAAATCACATGATAAAGCTTAACTGCAAATGGGCACCCCCAGGAGGGCTGCACCTGAGCAGCAGTGACTCATTCAGGCAGGGCTTCTTTCCCCTGGGGGTGCCTCCTTTCCCTACCTTCTCTCACCACCCCGCCTCCTGTCCAGATCCCACTTCCTGCCCCTCTCACTTCTCCTCCTTCCCTGTCACTCGGGGCTTTGAGCTGGGTTTGGTACTCAGGCCCATCTCTTTTACCCTTGCTTCCTCCTTCTCTCCCTCCAGGTATGGAGGGTGACAGGCCCATAGCTAATCCAGGCAGGCTTCCAGGAGGAAGAGGACAAGGAGAGGGATGCTGTGTGTTTCCGGAAAAAACATAAATCTCTCTGCCTCCTTGTGCCTGGCCTGTCCCTGGTCAGCTTATTCTTCTCCCTGGTCATCAGCACAAAGAGTCTGATCAACATCAACGCTGCTAACCGAAGGCGAGAGAAGCTGCAGCTTGCGGGGCAGTGAGGGGAGGTGGTTAGAGCGCGTTCTGAGAGCGAGGACCTCTGGTTCTAACCAGGCTCTGGGAACATTGCATCACTTCTCAGAGCTTCCACTTCTCAGAGCTTCCGCTTCTCAATTAGAAAAAAAAAAAGGGTTCGGACCAGGTAGTTTTAATTTCCTTCTTGGCTCTGACATTTTGGCATTCTATGTTTCAGAGAGTCTTCTAAAATCTATTCTGTGGGAAGGATCCCTTGTTGCTAATCCTGATCTTCTCCCAGCACATGAAGGAGGTGAACAGATGTGGTTCGGGATTGGGGGGCAGTGGGTACCACAGCCGAAGGAGCTGGAGGCTGGGCCTGGGTGTCTGTAGGTTTGGTTTTGGGGCCTGGCGGGCCACATACATTTGGGAGACCTTCCAGCAGCCTCTGCTCCCTTTGCTATGGCTCCTAAATTATTCCCGCCACACACACACATATAAGAGGAAACAGGGTGGGAAAGGGGGGAGGGAGGGGAGAAGGAAGGAAGGGAGGGAGGGAAGAAAGGAAAAGGAAAGGAAATGAAAGGGGGAAACCATGGGATGAAACAAAATGAAAAGGGAAGAGAAGAAAAATGTTCACCATGGATGCAGGAAGCAGCCAACCTAACCAGTCAAGGTGCCAGGCGGGCCTGCAGGGGATGGGAGAGCGAGGGGTTCCTGTGGTTACCGAGCCTTCCCTGTGCATCTGGGAGGGGGCGCGGCCCTGGGCAGGGGCAGGGGTCCAGGGGGCATCCCGCCCTCTGCCCTGGGCCCCTGGCTGCTGCATTGTCACTCCTCTGAAAACAACCCAAACCACAAAATTGGCTTGTGGTTGGGTGAATATCAGTCACGGCTATTCAGCTTGGCTTCTTAGGATGACTAATGGGGTTGGAAGCCCCCCTTAGTAGACCCCCAATTTTTGGAGGAGTCAGAGGCAGAGATGGAAAAGTGGTTTATTTTGGATGGGATCTGAGCTCCCACATGGTGGGCTGCAGGTGCTGTGTCCCAAGCATGTCTGTGGGCCCCGGGGGCTTGGGGGAGCGTCGCCAAGTTAGGGGGTAACACCATTCCCAGACTGCCCTCATCCAACAGCTTGGAGCAAGGAAGGGCTGGGGATGAGGACACTCAGGTCCCCCAAAGGGTTCTCCTCTCAATCTGCCTTTTCCAGCTCCAGTTCTCAAGGGAGCCAGGAGCCAAGCGGTTGCTGAGGGCAGGGCTGGGCACAGCGGGTCCCCTGGGCAGGGCCTGGGTATCAGCTTGGCAGCCCAGCTGGTGCCTGGGACTGGGACTAGAGTGCTCACTTGGAATTCCCCTCCTCTCCCTCACCCCCAGGTGGCCATGTGACCTGGAGACAGGTCCCCTCTGCTCTCTGGGCCAAGTTCTGCTGGTGGTCTTTCAGGCAGGGGCGGTGGAGATGGGAGAAGCCAAGGCTGTGAATGGGAATGCCCAGCCCCAGGCCCACAGCCCGTGTCATCTAGACAGATAGTTCTAGAGTTGACAGGATCTATCTCTCCATCCTTACTCGAGTCAGGATGAGAGAACCCAGAGGATCCTGAGTTCCAGGTGGAGGTGGGGCGGGTAAGAGCCGTACTATCTTTTTTTCTTTTGGATAAAACATTCTTGGCCCGTTTTCCTCCCTCCTCCTTCCTGTGCATCCACAAGGGAGGAGGTCGGCTCCCTTCATGTCAATATTATGTAAAGTGGGGTAAAAGCATCCTTTAGAAAGTTTAGCTATTTTTATTGATCTGTAACATCTCTAAGGAAGAAGTGCCCTTGCCAAGCAAGTACATGTCATGACAAGTCTCCCCCCCGCCACCCCCAGCCTCACCTATCGAGAAGGCTAAGACTGAGCATCCCCCCCTTCCTGGTCCTCCCAATTCCATCCCGGGCTTAGGAAAGGAGCCGGCTCTGGGCAGCAGGGGGGTGGGTCCTACCCCTGCTCCGTTTTCCCTTTCGGTGACTTTATCATTAAGCTTCATTTCCCCTTCTTGAGATGAAAGACGGATTCTTTCAGTGCTGACCTTTGGTGCCTCTGCACTGCTAATGAAGAAAGAGACGGGCAACTGGACCCTTCACCCTTCTGCCCACACCCCTGTCACCCGGGTTCTCGCAGCCCCCGGTGCCCAACCTCGTCCCCGTTCTGCCCCTCACTCTCTTTCTGACTGGCCATTGTCTCAGTTTCTCTCTCTCTCCTGCTCTCATTCTGTCTCCCCATCTTTCTTTCTGTTTCGGTGCTCCGCATTACCCCTGCCTGCCCCAGGCTGGGGGTGGGCACACGTGAGTTCTAGATTGCTGACTCAGGCCATCTAACCACACTCTCCCCAGGATTCGCTTTCCCCAAACTCCCCTGCCCTCACCTAGGGTCTGGGAGCCATGACTGCGTTCTCGTCCCTTTGAGCCTTTGTGCAGGTGGGAAGGTTGAGGGTCTGCATGGACCCCTCTGTGAACTGCCCCCAGCAGCTGAGGGCTGGGGGTCCCCTAGTGGGTGGAGGAGGAGTCGGTTTTCTGAGAAGGGAAGTGCCTACCTCCCCTCTGATCCCTGAATCCCCCAACCTTTGCAGCGGCCCAAGGCAAGGGGCTTCTTCTCGCTCAAGGAGGGGGAGGGAATCTGTTTACTGACCCAGGCTGCAAGGTGGGGAGGTGGGTACTGACCCGACTTGTGATTCTGGGAGGGATGCAGAGCACGTGTGGACATGGAACATATAAAGAACATGCATGTGGAAAAGATATGTGCCACTCACGGGCACCCCGAAGCATGACATGTCCCCTCCTCCACCCCATCCTCAACCGTTGGGGGTTGGGAGGGCCAACCCCCAATACCAACCGTGTGTGTGTGTGTTCACTGTGTGAACACACACACACACCAAGCTCGGCATTCTCGCGCACAAATCCTGAGCTAGAAGAGCAGTTCTGGGGAGCTGGGCGCAGTGGGGGAGGGGGAGGACAGGGAAGGCAGGGTAGCCCCACCCCTGCCCCCTGCCCCATGCCCACCGGCTGCCTCCCCGCCTCCCCATCTCCCCGTAGCTGGCAAGTCCTCTGCCCCCTTGACTTTTCCCAGCTTCGAAGAAATACCTCCTTTTAGGGGAAAGCGAGATCGTGAGGGGAAGAAGGGGAAGCACTGACTCTGGGGCAGAGGCATGAGCCTGATTTTCCAGTCGGCGGGGGGGGGGGGGGGGGGGGCGGAGAGAGATGGCACTGGGGACGCCCAGGCAATGGGTCCTGACTCAGAGCCAGAACCACAGAGCTCCTCCGCTGTATTGTCGTCGGGGAACAAGAAGCCACCAGGTTTATAAGAAACTGCGATTCATCTCTGCCCCCTTCCACCCCTCTGCAAGGGACCAAGGTTAGACTCGAAGAAGAACTTACAGCCCAGGCAAGGAAGAGACTTTGCCCCAGATTATCTTTTTGGAAATCTGCCCTGGGCTTGTGAAAGAAGGATGGCAACTTCAGGGGGTTTTAGACCTTGAGAAGATCTGGGGCCAGAGAATGGGACCCTAGATTTCCCCCATATAAGTCGTCAAAGAAAGCCCCCTCCTCACTTTCAGCCTAGATCGGGAGTTCTTAAGTCCCACTTGCTGTCTTCAGACAGAGGCGGCTCCAGGGGCATGCAGGGCTCCCTAGGATCATAGACAGTCGGGTTGGCATGGGGGGGCAGGAGACAGCTCCAGCTGGCTCTGCTGCCCCCCTCTTGCCCACTGGCTCACAGGTCCCAAGGTGAGAGCAGGAGGGAGAGGGAGAGGGAGCGTGGGTTCTGTTAGCAGAAGGGCGAGCTGAAGGTGTGATGAACCTCAGAGTGGACAGAGGGCAGGAGATGGCACTGCCTGGCAGGGAGCATGCCCAGTGGCGTCCTCCTCCCATTTCTAAGAGCTGCCCAGGTCCCCTCCCGACGCAGACAGAAGCACCTAACAGCTTGGATGTCTGGCAGGGAGCCTGGTTGCCAGGGGTAGGGAGTTCAGAGAAGTGAGGAATGCCCCTGCCCCCCACCCTTGCACCTGGAAACCAGGACTCCTGGATTCTCCCTGTCTGGACCCGCTTTCCCCCACCGCTGCCATGCCCGATCCGGCTTTGGCTGTGCATCTGAGCTGGTCCCTGTCCCTTCCAGTTCCCACCCCTGTCCTACTTCCCACCCCTCCTGACTCGAAGTGGGATGGGATTGGCTGAGTAATGAGGTTCAATTCTGCAGGGTCATCAGATGGAAAAGGACATAAGGAATGACTTCCCAAAGTACAGGGGAGAGCTCACCAGGTGACCGGGGAGGCCTTAGGGTCTTGCCCTTCTCCAGAGGAAGGGGAAGGACTCTGAGCCAGAATTGCGTTGGGTAGGATACCTTGGGAGGAGAGGAGAAGGGATCCAAACAAATTAAGAGCCTGGGAAAAATTAAGCGTCAGTTTCCTCATCTGTAAAATGGGAAGAACAGCCGAATCTTCTTTGCAGCTGCCGTCATGGGAATGGCACGGTGCGAGCATAGGGCTGGGCATTGGGTCACTAGTTCTGTGACCTTAACCAGGTACTTAACTTCTACCTCAGTTTCCTTGTCTGCAGAACGAGGACCATGATCCCTGCCCAGCTGACCTCACAGCATTGGGACGTCTAGTGAAGTCAAGGGTATGAATTGCTTGGGGGTGTTCTCTTGTCTCATCCTCCCTGCCCAAGCAGCAGTGTGGTGGGGGGAGTGGGATAATCAGGGAGGATTTGGGTTTGTCCAATTTCCAAATTCACTGGGAGTCCAGGGATGAGACAAAATACAAGCTGGACTCAGCAGTATGTCTAGGGTAGCGGGAACCTGGGAACTCTGGTGCGCAGCCCGTTCCTGGGGCCCTGAGCCTTGGGTGGTGGCCTTAGGTCAGGGTGTGTGTGTGTGTGTGTGTGTGTGTGTGAGAGAGAGAGAGAGAGAGAGAGAGAGAGAGGTAAAGACGGGGGGCTCGGTATCTCAATTTGCAGCCTCTCGTCCGGTTGCTAAGGACTTGCCTGACCATAGCCATCCCTCCCCAGCCCACCGAACACGTCAGGTTCTGGTCCAGGGACTGGAAAGAAATGGAAGCAGGCATGGGCAGGGGGGCAGTGATGGGTGGCCTCAGCAGCTTCGTGCCCCCTGTGGCTGGAGCCGTGGGTCCAGGGGCTGCCTCAGGACCCTGCATGGAGTGTCAGCTGCCCATGGCCCTGGTGGAAGGAGGTGGGCAGGACGCCTTGTGACACTTTGTGTGTGCCTGAGGGGGGTGGGCCACTGATGACAGGCTCCCGGGGAAATCTCAGACTTGCGTGTCAGAGCGGATCTGTGTCTGGGGTGGTAAGTGGGGTTAAACTCAAGGTCAGACCCAGCCAAATCCATTTTCATGCCAACATGGTCTTGGGTGTCCTCCATTGCTGTGAGAGGGACCCAAGTGTCCACCTCGCTGAAGATGGTGCCGTGGATGCCTGGTTTGTCCTGCTGCCTGGACACTGGTCGCCTGCCTGCCTCCTGTGTGTGCCTGGGATCGGTGAAGAACAGGACACCGCCTGGAGAGCTGCCGTTCCACTACCACCGAGCCGGTCCTCCCATCTGCATAGGCTCTGGGGATCTCAGAAAAGGAAATGGGATTGAGCTGCAGTATGAGGGGCTGTGGGAAGACAACAGAAAGAACTTCCCAACCATAGGTAGATGAAGTGGGAGGTGGCTCTACGCTGCTTTAAGGGAGAGAACATTCCCAGGTGTCTCCGAGTTCTGTACAACCCAGACAGTCACTTCTCTTCTATCTATGAAGTGCGTGGAGATCAGCGGCCTGTGCCGGATTCCTGGGCCCCCCTCCCTTGCTCCTCCTTGTCCTTTCTTTGTCTTATGCCTTTCCCAGGTCCCTGTTGTGTTTCATGGCAGGATTTGAGAAGGAGAAGAAGGAGGGAAAGAGGGAAATGGAAGCTCTGAGAACAAGCTGGAGGGCCAAGTGGACCCCAAGCAGGACGCAGAGTCGTCAAGGTGATGAAGAGGATGCGGTGGTAGGAGAATTTTTCAGCTGGTCAAGAAATGCAGGGTAAGTCAGCAGGCTGCCTTTGCAGCAGGAGGGCTTGAGGCAAGAAGGTAAGAAGGGCTTCCAGGGGGGCAACAGTCTCAGTCTCTGGAACAGAATTTGTGCATATCTCGTGAGCGGGGTGGGGCTGGGCTGCATCTTCCCGCCTTTGAGAAGGAAGGTGGTACCTCAGGAAGAGGCCAGAAGGTGGACGGCAGGTAAGATTCCACAGTGTCCCCATGAGACAGGGCTGAGGGAGACGGAGGGCCAGCTGCTGGGCCCGAAGCCTTCTCATCCTCACTCTCAGCTCCCCCGCCCCTGCAAATGCTCCCCAGCTCCCCCACCCCATTTTGGCCTGAAGCCCCTGGGGGAAGCTATATGGCGTTCTCACCACGGACCCAGTGCCGGCTGCGCTTCCTCCCTCTGACCTATTTTTTAATCATCTGATGGGATTTCACCTCCCCAAACCAAAGCCCTGGCCCCCCTGGGCCCGTCAGCTCCACGGCGTGTCAAAACTGCCCCTGTCACTTTGCGTTGGTTTCTCAATCCAGCTGGCCCCTCCCCCAGGGCCTGAGAGCAAGGGCTAATTACCCAGCTGCTGAGCCCCCACCCCCCTGCCCCTCCACCCCCAGCCCCAATGAAGGGGCCCAGGACCACGGGGGTGGGGTGGGGTGGGGGGGAGAAGCTGGGCCTCCTCACCCTCCTGCTGTGTGGCAGGAAGTCCTTCCTGCTATCTAACCTCCATTCTTCCCTCTGACCTGCCGCTGGCCTAATCCCAGACACAGAGGATGTTGGGACTGGATGGGACTTTGGGATATCCCTTGAGGGACAGAAGGGGTCAAGCGGTCTCCTGTGCTGGGTTTAGGGAAGTCTTCTGCCCCCTCCCCTGCACTCCCTGCACCGAAAGGGTCATCAGGGACTTGTGGTGGAGTCAGGATCCGAACCTGGAGCTCCCCGTTTGTCTTTCCATTTACTTCTGGGTCCTCCCCATTGATGTCTGTTTCAGTTTCTGTGCAGCTCTGCTCCCGGGCCCGACCAGGGGTGCTCCCTGCCATGTCCCTCTCCCATGTCCACTCCCTCAGCCTGTGGAGCTTCATCTGGCGCTCCAGGGCTCTCCCAGCTTGCTTCAGGCACCAGTTAGAAACGGATTTGTCCCTTCATCTCTTTCCCCCGCTACTGCCCACATTCCCCTTTTCCCTCCTTCTTTCAGCCATCCCTGGTCCAGCCCTGGTCCAGCCCGTAAGCCTGCCCCATCTCGTCTCCACTGTACCACGTTAGCCAGAGGGCCAATCAAAGGGCCTCAGGCCAGAGACAACAGGCCCAGCGCAGACTCACAGATGGAGGCCCTGTCCCAGACAGACAGACAGACAGCCAGACGGCAGCCACACCGAGATGGAGACAGACCTCAAGATACTGATAAAGAGAGATGTAGAGATGTGGAGACAAGCAGACTCGGAGGCCCAGAGAGAGGAGATGCGGTCGATACGGAGCCTGCCCTCAGGCCAAGCACACAAGGCCTTACAGAGCCCAGAAACAGCTGGATGTAGAGAAGACACACCACAACCCAGGCAGGGACACAGGGATCCTGAGAGGCCGAGAAGCAGACAAACATAGCAGAGCACCAGAGCCTCGGAAGCCCGAGAGACTGATAGAAGCACAGGACAAACCAGGATGCATACGGCTCCCAGGAAGCCAGAAGAAGGCCTTGGAGAGATGGTGGCCGAGCAGGGAGTTTGCTGTCCTGTGGCCAGGGGCCCTGGGGGTGGCCTCATAAGAGAGGCCCCCTGGCTGGCCGAGCCTGACTATGACCAGGAGTTGTACTGTCTCCCAGAGCAAAGGAGCCTGGCTGTGAAGGGTTAACTTGATTGGACCCCACTCACCCTTCTTTTCTTCCCTCATCTCCCCACACGCCCCCCCCCCCCCAGGCTCCCTTTACCCAAAGCCCAGGGTATTCCCCTCCCCTCCTGGTAACCGGACCCTGCTTCCTGCCTGAGATTAAGGGCCTGTCTGCTGAGATTCCCCAGGAAGGAGGGGGGGAGGACACAGCCTCTCTTCCCAGGGCGTCCCTGAAGCTCGGGCTTGCCCATCCACAACCTGGCATGCCCCCATGACTGCTCAGGTACCCAACATCTTAGTGTCCCTTCAGGAGGGCACAGGGGCCCTGGCATAGGAGCCCCATGGGAGTGGGGTACTGTGTGGATGCATGTGGGGTGTGTGGGGTGTGTGGGGTGTGGGTCTTGTGTGAAGAGCTGGGGCGGGGGTGAGAACAGTTAGCGACCAAGAGAAGAGATGGTCCCTGATAGGTGCCCACAGAGGGTGAAGGACCGAAATGCAGAAAGACCCAGGCATAGCCTGGAGCCAAAGGGTAAGGGCTGTCTAGCCTTGAGGGGTGTGGGGCAGGGAAGGGTGAGGCAGCCCAGGGGTGAGAATCTAGAGCCTTTGACCTTGAGATGAGTCCTCACTGACCACTGGGTGCTGGGTGCTGGGGACACGGAGCTCCTGCAGCTGTCATGGGGGGAGGGGATCCTACAGGTGCTTGTCGCTCCCCTCCTGCCCTCCCTGGCTGTTAATCCGATGGTTCCGGCCATGCTCTCTGAAGGACTGGCAATCTGGGCCCCAAGGGGGAGGGCGTTTAGAGCGGGTGAGGGGTGAGCAGAGGCAGATGTCCGAGGAGCCCAGGGAGGCTGGATGTAGAACAAGAGAAGGGGTGCGGCTGTGGGGACTGGCTCACAGGTTTGTCTAGCGGAGCTCTGTGGGCTGTGTGTGCCCTTGTGGGTCATGTATCCGCACAGGCTGGTGGGTTTCCAGGGCCAAGTGGGCTGAGGGGCTCAAGAACTCTGGCCCTGGCCTCACGCTGCTAGGAGCTCTTTGGGGTAAGGGGTTGAGCCTAATTGATCTCTGTGACCCCAGAGTCCCCGGGGGGCGGGGCTGGCCCATCTCAGAGACACGGGCCTTCAGGGAATGGTGGATGGGCATTTCAGGAGGGGAAGCCTGTCCTTTCTGAGGTGGAGTCTTACCGAGAAGCTCTCATTAGGCCCACGGCCCTTAGTGGAAGGCTGGAGGGCGGCCTGAAGGACGATTCGCGAGGGACGCACGGACACTGGAGGGAGGAGAGTAGGATGCGGACAGCTTGGAAGAGAGGGAAGAAGAGGCAGTTTAGCCCAGCCTGTGCCTCTGATCCGTGCCTGTCTTGGGGCCAAACCCCTCCCCTTTACATGACCTCACAGATCCCTTGAGATCCAGTTCACCCAGTTTGTCCTTGTAGAGGGTCTACTGGCTCTTTTTGCTGACAAGGAAACCAGAGAGCTTAAGCTACTGGAACAGGCCACACAGCACACGAGGGTTGGAATTGGGGTTCTAAGCCCGCCCCCCATCTCCCTCTGCCCCACCCCCAGCACTCACAGGCAGCTTTGCCTATGTAGACCTCCCTCTCTCTGACTCGTCTCCCTCTCTTCTGTCTTGCACCCCCTCTTTTTTTAAAAGATTTTATGTATTTATTTGACAGAGAGAGAGAAAGCACACAAGAAGGGGGAGCAGCAGAGGTAGAAGGGGAAGCAGGCTCCCCACTGAGCAGGGAGCCCGATGTGGGGTTCGATCCCAGGACCCTGGGATCATGACCCGAAGGCAGACACTTAACCGACTGAGCCACCCAGGCACCCCTTGCACCCCTGTCGCCCCACCTGAGACTTCCTCACTGAGGCATGTGCGGACTTTGTGGCCCCTGCCTCTCTCCATCTCTAAATGCCTCTTTCAGAATGGCCCAAGCCTCACACTGGCGCTCCTTCCTTTCTTGCCTCATCCCCAAAATGCTGTCTCCCTCTCCTTCACGCAACTACCTTCTCAGCCTGGGGCCCAGCAGGGTGGAGGGAAGACATCCTGGGTCCTGCCTCTGAGTCTCCACAGCCCCCAGCTTCCCCCCCTACCGCCCCCTGCCCCCAGCTGGCTGCCCAGGCCTCCTTGCACTGTGCACTGTGAGCCCATTCAGGAGCCTTCTGCGTCCTGGGGGAGCTCAACACTCCACACATTTTTTTAAAAATTTATTTAGAGAGAGTGAGAGAGAGCATGAGGGTGGGGGGCGGGGGCAGAGGGAGAGGGAGAGGGAGAAGCACGCTCCCCACGGAGCAGGGAGCCTGATGCGGGGCTTGATCCCAGGACCCTGGGATCATGACCTGAGCCGAAGGCAGACGCTTAACCGACTGAGCCACCCAGGTGCCCCGACACTCCACACATTTTAAGGAGAGGACCCTGCGTGGCAGTTAGATTCTGCAGTGAGGAGGGAATCATCTATCTGGTCCTGAAGCTTTGATAAGAAAGTCTTTATGCTGGTGGTGGCTGTCCTGGGGCATATTGAAGCCCTTCCACCCACCGTAGGGAGGCACACGCCAGCAAGATCGGGCACGCGGAAGGTCGTTCTATGGCGCCGGGCTCGGGGGTGGAAGAGCGGAGGGGAGGGGAGCCCAGAGTGCGATGTGTGGACTCCCTGGAGCCCAGTGTCACCTGGAGTCCTCCTTGAACACACAGATTCTGGGGACCTGCCACAGGCTTGGGAATCAGAATCTCCAGAAGCAGGCCCCAGGAATGCACATTGTCAGAGCCTTCTGGCACAGTCTGTGACCCACAGATGCGGCTGAGTGACATCAAGGGGGCCTCACTCATTTTGAGTCTTGGAATGGCTTGAAAAAGGAGCCTTGAAAACGGGCATGGGACACCAGGGTGAAGAAAACTAGTGTCCAAGCTGGTGGGTGAGGGGCAATTTTCTTTCCTGTTTTCCAAACCTCTTCCAATGCGATTGCATGACTTTTCGTTTATTATTATTGTTCTGACTCGAAATGGGGAGGCAGACACTCTCGTGGGAAGAACACTGGACCAGGGAATCAAGAGACCAGGGTTCCAGCCCTGGCTCGGCCATGAGTAGGGTGTGTGAGTTTGTCGGGTCGTTCAGTTTCCCATCGTCACCATCCAGCTTGTGTCATAACACGTGGTATGTGTTGGAGACCAGGCCTCTCAAATCCTGGACACACACCCTGTGTAGCTTCTCCTGGTAGACCAGCCTTCTGGAAGCTCAGCAGGTCGATGGGATGGGAGAGGGGCCGGGAGGGGCAGTGATAGAGAAGTGAGGGAATCCCAGGGGGCCTGGTCTCCCGCTCCTCCTTTCCCACCTCTCCAGCCCTGGGGCCTGGGAAGAGGGTGAGGCAGCGACAGGAGGAGAAGGTGTCACTGCTAGGGTTCTTCTCACCCAAGCCGGCGGAGGGGTGGGACTGGCAGTGTGACACGAGGGCCACTCTGCCCCCGCTTTTCACAAGCACTTTCTTTTTTGGGTGGAAGAAATTGGAGTGAGGGGGTGAGGAATCTGGGGTTGATGGCCCCCTGACAGCCCATCAGGTTAGAGAGAGACCGCCCCCAGCCACCCTCTTCCTCCAGGGACATGTCCCCAGGTCCACCTGATTCTGAGATTCATAATCCCTCCTGCCCCGGAAACCTGGGTGGGAGCTCAGGTCATTCTGTTCAGAGGCAGAGGGATGATGGATCCATCTCTTGACCTGAGTATTAATGTGGGAAAAAGGAGGGGGAGGGAGGGAGGAGCAAGACTCCATTTGGCCTTCCACAGCCAAGTACTTAGCAAAAATGTCCCCCAAAAGAGATGTCAGCATTCAAACCTCCTGGGGAAATTAGTCATTCAGGGAAGTCATACTGAAATCTCTCATGTTTCTCAAAAAGTAGCCAAGGGTCCCAAGGTCACCATCTCTTTCAGGCAAGGCTGCCTCACTTGGAACAGCAGGCAGAAACTTCCTGCCTCCCTAAGGCACGGCGGGGTGGGGGGGGTTGGGGGTTGGGGGGGTGGGGGGGTGGGGGGTGGATGGTGGGTACTGGGGTGGGAGGGGCCAGTGCCCAGATCTGGTCTCCATCCTCAGGGGATGTGTTGACTTCTCTCTTCCCCCACCCTCCCTGGGTCATGCCCGCCCCCTGGGGTCCCCAGCTTCGCCTTTGCCTGCCAACCTGCCTCTTGGTTCAGCTCTAGTTGGGAGCAGAGAGTCCCCATGGACCCCTAAGGGTGAAGCTCTGTTGGGCTGGGACAGAGATGGGAGATGGGGCCAGCCCCCAGCGGAGAAGTGAGGAGGTCTGGGAGGGTACTCGAGAGGAGAGGTTAACCTTTAACGCGATGAAAATGTGAAAGTATTTTTCAAAACACTCTTAAAAATGTAAATCTTTATATATTGACATGTAAAAAATTCCATGACACCTTGTTGAGTGAAAAAAAAATACACATTGCAAAGCAGCACGTGTGGTGTTTATATAAAATTGTGTGTGTGTGTGCGTGCGTGCACACGAAAGACAGAAAGGCTGTGTGCAGGGAGTGACGTCTGCAGGGGTATTCACCAAAATGTTAATCCTGTTTGCCTCTGGGGGGTGGAATTTGGGGTGGTTTATACAGTCCCATTTTTACTTTTACTGCTTAAATTTTTTATGAGTATATTTTATCTTTGTATGCAGGAAAACTTCCAAAGATACTATTTTCAGCCGGGGGCGGGGGGGGGGGGGGGGGGCTTGTTTTCTTCATAAGAAGACTCTGTGTTAGTCAACAGAAAAGGAAAATAGAGGAAGAAAAGCTCTGGTCGGCTAGTCCCCTCACGCAGGCAGCCCCCCAGAACGAGTGGGTGTCCTTCCTGTCCCCAGGCTCTGAATCCGCTCAAGGCAGCCTTCCCCGCAGGGGTAAGCCCTGCCGCGTCCCCCCTCTCAGGTGAGGCGCCCAGCCCCTCGGAAAAGTGCAACAGTGTGTCTCCCCCGGTCTCCGGATGAGGCACGTGAGGCCGACTTCCAGGCAAGGGAAGTGGCTTGTCCAGGTCACACATACCTGAGTGACAGGCAGAGCCAGTGCCAAGACTGAGCAGGGGCATGTCAGTGCTGCTTCCAGAGCCTTCGCTGCCCCCGCCCTCCCAGGGCCCGGCAAATCTGCAGCGGCAGCGATGCAGTCCCTTCCGGGATCTCTGCCCGCTGCCCACCCGCGGCCCGGTCCTGGGGGCTGCGGGAACGAGATGCCTAGGACACAGCCCACCTGGGTCTCTGGCCTGGAGGAAGAACCCAAACACTTCAGGCAAAGCCGCTTAGCACGGAGCCTGGGTGCACGGTGGGCATCAGTGGATCTGCTGAATGTTCGCGGTCTAAGCAGCTCGGACTGCGCGCAGACCCTGCTCGTTGCTCCGAGCCGCGTGTGCTGCCAGAAGGCCCTGTGAGTCCCATCCGGGCCATCGCCATCACCAGAGGCTTCCTGTAGGAGGGGACCTTTGAGCTGAGCCTGGAAGGATGGGTGGGCTTTCCACGAGGGTCCAGAGCAGAGAAGAGGGCTGGCGTCTCAGGTGGACGGCGGACTCTTCCAGAAGGCCAGTCTTTAAGCGCGAACTTCGCGGCGCGTGCGGGGACTCGCCACACACCGCGGGGGCCTCCGGTCCTCGGCGACTGCACAGAATTTGCCGAGTGTTAGCCACGAGGGGGCGGGGTGAGGCGGGGCGGCGCCGAGGTGGTGGGGTGGGGGGAGCCCGGAGAGCTTCATAAAGCCACAGCAAAGGCGCCGCGACGCTAGGGACAGCGGCCCGCTGGAGAGGGAGCCCGGCAGCTGCCGCGCGCCCGCCGAACGCGGGCGCAGGACCCAGGCGTCCGAGGCCGGGCTCCGGTGGGGCCCCCCGCCCGCGCCCCCCGCGCCCGGCGCCCCGCCCCTCGCGCCCCCCGCGCCCCCCGCGCCTGCCGCCTCCCCTCCCCCCCGCGCGGAGAGGGGCCGGTGCCCGACGGCTGCGGGAAGGTGCCAGCCCGCCCCGGATGGGCATCGTGGCGCGGGGCTGCGGAGACATGCTGACGGGCACCGAGCCGATGACGGCGAGCGACGAGGGCCGGGCGCCTGGCGCCGACCCGCAGAACCGCTACTTCTACCCGGGGCCCGGCGCCCAGGACGCGGCCGACCGTCGCGGGGGCGCCAGCCTGGGGGCGCCCTACGCCGGGGGCGCCCTGGTGCCCGCTCCGCCGGGCCGCTTGCTCGGAGCCTACGCCTACCCGGCCCGGCCCCAGGCCGCCGGCTTCCCCGGGGTGGGCGAGCCCTTCCCGCCGACGGCGAGCGCCGAGGGCTACCAGCCTGGGGACGGCTACGCGGCCCCGGACCCGCGCTCGGGACTCTACCCGGGGCCGCGCGAGGACTACGCGCCGCCGGCGGGGCTGGAGGTGTCCGGGAAGCTCAGAGTGGCGCTCAACAACCACCTGTTGTGGTCCAAGTTTAATCAGCACCAGACGGAGATGATCATCACCAAGCAGGGACGGTGAGTGAGACGCGCGCCCGGCGAGGCGGGCGGGTGGGAGCCTCGGACCCGCCCGCCCGGAACAAGGACGTGGTTTTTTTCTTCTGTCTAGACGCTGCTCGAGTCTCGGCGCCCCTCAACAGTTGGGCTTAGGCTCTGGGGGGAGCGGGGAGGGAGTTGTAGTGAGAACAGGAAAGTTCTGGGGGTTGTTTTCTCCCGGGGCATTACACCAGCAGGCAGAACTCAGAAGGGAGATGGAGGAGAGCGGGTGCAATGAGAAGTTATGGTGGTTTAGGGGGAGGGTACCAATGGTTTCACCCAGGATTGGGGTGTGCCCTTGCCCCACTCTCTACCTCAGTGGGGGTCTCAGTGGGCAGAGGGGGACTGTGTTTGGATTTGATAGGGCAGGACCCCTCTTAGCCCCTATGTTTGGGGAAATGGAGGAGAGGGCAGGGTCTTGGTGAGGTGGACAATAACCCAGCGCAACCCCCCCCCCCCCCCGACCTCTCCTACCCCAACCCTCCCACCACCCATCTCTCCTAGTCTTTTTGCGCTGTTGTGCACAGGTCAGTTTGGGGAGGTGGGTAAGCCTGGAATTTGGTGACATGGAGAAGCAGTCGCCAAGTTTCCTTTCCGGTAGTACTTCGAGATCATATGTCTGGTGTGATCGTGTTTTGGGGGGGGGTAAAGTGTGTGGGGGCTCAGATCCCGTCCAGGCACAGGCCCTGCTGGAGAGCATACATGCCCATGGGCCTGAGCAGGTGAAGCTAACCTATGGGTCCCAGAGGGCAGCCAGTCCCACTCTGCTGCCTCCCAGGTCTGTCCCCTGAAAGTCTGCCTCCCCCCTGGCCAGGTACTTTCCAGTGTAGGATTCAGCCTGGGGAACCCATGGCTCCATAGCTCAGGGTCCCTTGAGCCCAGTGCATGCGGGGTAGGGTTTGGGGCCAAGGGTGCTGCTTCCGGAGACAGCCTCCTGCGTGGGGAAAGGAAGAGAAACTTGCCACTGGTATTTGTTTAGTAAGCAATGCTGAGTGGGCCCTGCCTGGGTCTGGCATGTGAGAGTATGCACCCATCCTTCCCTGCGGGGGCCTGCTCGGGCTGGGGACCCAGGAGGACCGCTCTGTGTGGGGGACTGTGTCATCAGCACAGCCGGGAGGTGTTGAAGGGCAGATCCCAGTGTGGGGCTTGAGGAGGGAGAGGGGAGAGGCCATGCCAGCCCCGGGGGGGGGGGGTGGCATTCAATCTAGGCATTGCTAGGACATTCTTCCTTTCCAGTGATTTCTGTGGGGTAGCCTGGGATTGAGGGATCCGTCCACCAACTGCAAATAGCTTCAAGTTGCTGAGCTGTTCCTCTTTCTCTAGGATGAACCCAGGAAAGTTGGCATTTTCTTTTAAGGTGTGGCATTTATCCCCTAAGCTTCCTGAGAATTCCTCTCTGCGTCCCCCAACCCCAGCCCTCTCTGAGTGCTCCCAGGCACGGCCCAGGCTTCTAGTCCTATCAAGTCTGTATTGGAGGAGACCCAGAAGATCCTATCCAGGCCCCTTCCTGCACAGACAGGGAAATGGGCTCAGAGACAGGAAGAGACTCTTCTGAGGTTACACAGCCCACCTGTCGCTGGCAGGACGGGCACCTGAACCCAGATGGTATCTGCCTGGGTTTCTTTCTCCAGCCGGTCACGGCCAGGAGTAAAAACAGCCACCTACACCGTCCAAAGGCCTTGCTGTGCTCAGAGTGCTTTCACTTCCCTTCTTTCTCTGTGTGCTACGAAAGCCAAGAGGTGTTCCCAGTCACAGCTAAGGGCACTGAGGCACGGATGGCTGGTACCTTGCACTCGGTCACACAGCAGACCTGAACTCGGGCCTCTACTCTTGGGTGCTCAGGCAGGCCTCCCACCCTGGAGCCCGGCCCAGGTCTCCCTGCCACCGGCTGCCAGGCCCCTGCCCTTCCAGTCTTGAGGGGCGGGGTGGACAGAGCATTGGCCAGCG
Organism: Mirounga angustirostris; assembly: GCF_029215605.1. NCBI lineage: Eukaryota > Metazoa > Chordata > Mammalia > Carnivora > Phocidae > Mirounga > Mirounga angustirostris. Next base: position 23,747,189 of record NW_026991725.1, on the reverse strand, counting down.
CTTCGGGGATCCGGTGGGTGCGGGGCTGGCTGTGAGCTGCCTGCAGCCTGGTTGGGGGTGTCTCATGGGGATGCATCTCTGTGAGGTCGCTGTCACTACCCCTGTGGCTTCCTTCTTTCCTTTATGTTCTTGCTGAATAATTCTCTCTTGACAAATCTTGTCTCCCTTTTAGAACCATAAACCTACTTTTCTTATTAGGAAAAATTCCAATATATACAAAAGTACAGGAAAAACCTCCACCTACCCATCACCCAGTTTCAACAGTTGTTATCGCTGGTCCAATCTTGTTTCTTCTTTATCCTCACTCACCCCGCTTCCGCCTCCCACCCCCTAGTCTGCAGTTATATTAGTGATGGTGTTAAGTATTTAGTAAGTAAATCCTAGCCACTATATTCTTTCATCCTTAAAATCTCTCTATGCATGTCTAAAAATGGCTTTTTAAAAATTTATAAATTTATGTATGTATGTATGTATGTATGTATTTATTTATTGGGGGGTGGGGGAAAGAGAGAATCCTAAGCAGGCTCCACACCTAGCACAGAGCTGGACGCGGGGCTCGATCTCATGACTCTGAGATCATGACCTGGGCCGAAATCAAGAGTTGGATGGTCAACTGACTGAGCTACCCCGGCGCCCCTAAAAATGGCTTTTTAAAAGTAAACACAATACCATTAACAAACCCGAGAAGAAATTCATAAATATCATCAAATTTCCGTATCATTTCATAATTGCATGTGCACGCATGTGTGTGTGTGTGTTAATCCTGCTTTCTATCCACCCGGAAGGACTGCTTCTTGGACACCGTGGGGTCCCCGTTGGAAGGGGGCAGTGGCCCCTCACCATTTTCTTTGATGCCTCCCCTTGAATCAGACCTCGGGGGCCCCATGGTGGGGTGGTGGGGACAGAGAACACGTTGCCCCCCATTCAGTCCCACCAGCCCGCATCGCCCAGGTGCTGAGCTTGGGCTCCAGTGATCTGGGAACTTGGCGGCCATTTCCTTCCGCTACTGGCTTCTGAAGAGCAAGGCTTGGGTTCAGAGAACAGCACCCTTTCTCTCCTGTGTGGAGGGCTGGCCTATCCCTCCCGGGGCTCCAGTGACCTACCAGTCACCACCACATCACCCACAGCCTTCTTCCTTTTTGAAAAATTCTTCCAGTCCAGACCCACCACAGCCCCACGGCCTTTCGCCTTGGGCTGACTCACTCCCTCCCAGATCCTTCCTCTCCCACCCACCCTAGACCCATCCCTCAGTATGGACCAGTGACACAGTCACTCTCTCCTCCATGGGCAGCAACGGGTGGGGCGTGGGGGGTGGGTGGCAATTCCCAGCCCCAGAGACTGACCCCGGGGCCGTGAGATAAAATGTGGGACTGGCCAACTGGAAAGGTTGGAGCTCAAACTGGTGCGTTTGTGAAGATTTGGGGAGCCCACCCCGGACTTGTGCTGTGTTTCTGTGTGGCGGTGAGTGTGTATTGTGAATGTGTTGGTGTGCATAGAATAGTTGATGGTAGGGCGCCTGGGTGGCTCAGTTGCTTAAACGACTGCCTTCGGCTCAGGTCATGATCCTGGAGTCCCTGGATCGAGTCCCACATCGGGATCCCTGCTCAGCAGGGAGTCTGCTTCTCCCTCTGACCCTCCCGACCCTCCCCCCTCTCATGTGCTCTCTCTCTCTCAAATAAATAAATAAAATCTTTAAAAAAAAAAAAAGAATAGTTGATGGTAGACATTCTCAGTAGAGGAAGAGAGAGGCGGGTGTCTGTGTGTGTGGGTGTGTGGGTGTGCATTCATTGCTGGCAATCCCCACTTTTCTGGGTGTGATTAGTTGATTATTATAATTAAGATAACTTTGGGTAGCTCTGTTGTTAAGTAGCTCAATTTGCATTTGTGTGTTTGTGTGTGTGTGTGTGTGTATGTGTGTGAATTTAGCCGTGGAGAAAACAATTTCAATGCCTCCCAATCCTAGATCACCGGCCTCTCAGCCATTGTAGACTTCCCTACAATCCCAACTCCGAGAACTTCTTAGATCTTTAAAACAATTTTCTTTTTTGGGGAGGGCGCTTTAATTTGGACACACTAGCTTCATTTCTCTCAGGGCAGGTGAAAACAGCTTTACTTTCCGTTGGCCCATTTGTTAGCGGCTGTCCGATTTCCACTAAGTTGGATCTGAGGTTGGTGGGAGGAGGAGATCCTCTGATGCCTGAGCGCAGTTTACATTTCGATGGGTCCAAGGCACTGCTGGAATATCCTCCTAAAAGGTGCTGCTAATTTACATCCCCACGAATAGTGTGTGAGAGGACCCATTTTCCCACAGACTCATCAGCATTAGAGATCAATTTTAAAACATCCTGCCAACACGACTGATCAAAAACGACCTCCTTGTAATTTGTACGTCATGATGGTGAGTTAGAGCCTATCAGAGGTGTTCAGGATGGGGGAGGGTAGGATGACCCTGCGAATCATTTCAAGATGAACTAGTCCTGAGCGGCAGCGGAGGAATTTAGAGTCTTGGGCCCTGTCCTCTGAGGGCAGAATGGTGAGTGGTCTTTTTAGAGAGCGCTTAGGTTGGCACCAGACTGTTCCTTCCCAGCAAAGTGTCATGTAAATCAGGGGCTATTTTGGGATTCCAGCTGGTGGTGATTCTAGACTTTTAGGGTGAAGTGAGACCTCCCTCCTTGTCCCTCTTTCCCCTGTCCTCTTCCGGCGTCTCCTTCATTCCCCTCCAGCAGAGATAAGCAGGGTAGAGAGATGGACACACATCATGGGAGACCCCGACTCTGCTCTCTCACCAAGGAGCCGTCAACTCGGCTCTCCAATCCTCAGTTCCTTCAAGTATAGAATTGGAAAGAACATTTTACATCTCAGAGGCACAATGAATATATTCTTTCCCTTCCTTTAGTCCTACAAGTTTGGATAAGAACTGGTTATGATACAGAAAATGTGGGCAACCCAACCACTGTCATACAATGAGCTGGTCGTAGAGATGTGTTGAAAATACTGTCTCAGGGGCGCCTGGGTGGCTCAGTCATTAAGCGTCTGCCTTCGGCTCAGGTCATGATCCCGGGGTCCTGGGATCGAGCCCCGCATCGGGCTCCCTGCTCGGCGGGAAGCCTGCTTCTCCCTCTCCCACTCCCCCTGCTTGTGTTCCTTCTCTCACTGTGTCTCTCTCTGTCAAATAAATAAATAAAATCTTAAAAAAGAAAAAATTGTCTCAGCCTTAATTGTTCACGGTCTCATCCCTAACCTTTGATTTCTCAAGTAACTGGCCTACTGAGCCTCTGGGACCTGGAGGCTGGAGCTAGAGCTCTGGACTCTTGCTTGGGGTCCTTCCATAGGGCCAGCGGACTCTGATCGCTCTGGACTTGAGAGAGGGTGGGGTGGAAGAGGGACCGGATGAGCCGAGTTTCACATCTTTCAAACTTCTTCACAGCTCTCAAAAGAAAAATGGATAGGAGTTATGGTCTCCATTTACGGGTGAAGAAACAGGTTTGGTTCAGGAATTAACTTACTCCAGGGGATGGGGCCAGTAAGTCTCTTTTTTTTTTCTCAGCATAGGAGAGTCTGGAGAAGACAGGAATGTGGGGAGACCTTCCCAAGGTTATTAAGGGTGTTGCTCTGGGATCTTCTGGGGACTAGGGTACACCCAAAAGTGTTCCCAGGCCTCTAGAACTCTCCCTCCTCCAGGTTTCCTGACTCATGGACTGGTGTCTTTCTTCCCATCGGCATGACTTCTCATAGGAGGAGGGGAGAGGTATGTGGGAATGCAAAGTTGTTCTGATGAGGGTCTGATTCTGCCAATTCTGCCAGTTCTGCTCTTCCTGCTTGGGTTGGAAAAGAAAAGCTAGGCCATTGGAATTGGTGATGGGACTGGTGCTGGTAGAGGGAGTGGTGGTAGTAGTGGCAGTGATGGTGATAATGGAGGTGATAATGGGGGCAGTAATGGTGGAGGTGTGGTTGTAGTGATGGTGATGGAGGTGGTGGTTGGTGATGGTGGAGATGGAGTCGTAGTGATGGGAGTGTTGGTGGAGGTGGAGGTCGTAGTGACGGTGGTGATGGGGGTATTGGTGGAGGTGGTGGTTGTAGCGATGGTGCAGGTGGGGGTGGTGATGGTGGTCGTAGTGACGGTGGTGATGGGGGTGTTGGTGGAGGTGGTGGTCGTAGTGATGGCGGTGATGGGGGTGTTGGTGGAGGTGGAGGTCGTAGTGATGGTGGTGATGGGGGTGTTGGTGGAGGTGGTGGTTGTAGCGATGGTGCAGGTGGGGGTGGTGATGGCGGTCGTAGTGACGGTGGTGATGGGGGTGTTGGTGGAGGTGGTGGTTGTAGCGATGGTGCAGGTGGGGGTGGTGATGGCGGTCATAGTGATGGTGGTGATGGGGATGTTGGTGGAGGTGGTGGTTGTAGTGATGGTGATGGAGGTGGTGGTGATGGTGGAAACGGTGGTCGTGGTGATGGTGGTGATGGGGTCGTGGTGATGGGGGTGTTGGTGGAGGTGGTGGTTGTAGCGATGGTAGTGATGGGGGTGTTCATGTAGGTGGTGGTTGTAATGATGGTGGTGGAGGTGGTGGTGATGGCAGTCATAGTGATGGTGGTGATGGGGGTGTTGGTGGAGGTGGCGGTTGTAGTGATGGTGCTGTTGGGGGTGGTGATGGTGGAGGTGGCGGAGATGGCTGTGGTGGGGAAGTGCTTCCTTCTCTGAATCTATTCCTCTGGCACAATGGAGGATAATGCAGTATCCCAACCTCAACTTCCTCCACTTTTCCCGGGAAGCAGGACTTTGAGTGTGAGGATTGTGCTTAACAGAATTCTCTCTTTTTTTTTTTTTTAAGATTTTATTTATTTATTTGACAGAGAAAGACACAGCGAGAGAGGGAACACAAACGGGGAGTGGGAGAGGGAGAAGCAGACTCCCTGCCGAGCAGGGAGCCCGATGCGGGACTTGATCCCGGGACTCCAGGATCATGACCTGAGCCGAAGGCAGTCGTTTAACCAACTGAGCCACCCAGGCGCCCTTAACAGAATTCTCTTAAGGTGGATGGAAAGTTCCATCTAGGAGTTTAGGTACTTCTCTGAAAGCTCAGGCCCTGGGCAGGCCATACTACAGAACTCAGGCCCAGGAGGATGGGGCAGGGAGAGCCTGGGCACCACAGGGCCGAGAGTGTGTGAGCACCGTGAAGGCTGCAGTGGAGAGGATGGGTTGGGGCCTGAGACCACCCCAGGGTTTGGGGGACTGAGGCATGAGGGCCTACTGGGAAGTGCCTCTGGGGGGCTGGCTTGTGGCTTTGCTCCCCACTAGGAAGCTAACTAAGGTTAGAGACAGTGGCGTGCAGTTAATATCTAGCAACTGACCCTCTGAAAGAAAAGCATTGAAAAAGCCCCGATTCATAGTGTTTGCTGATTTCCGTGGTGTAAATACTCCTGTGATGGCTGATTTCAAGCTGCGCATGTGGTGTCACTGAATGCAGAGTCGGGAAGAGCCGGGCAGTCATGCAGCTGTGTAGTATTTCCGTCTTGCAGGAACAAAAGATGTAAATCACTTCAAGAGCAGAGATAATAGTGAAATGTAGGAAACGAACTGAGAAGTGATGATTTTTGAGTATTTATTACCTTGGCTTATAATGCAATGTATTTAATTGTAAGTTTATATAATTTAATTTTTAAATATGGCGGCATATAACCACTGGCTGGCACACTTCTTGGTCACTTCCAGTCGGTTCTCTCGTGGAATGCAAGCCGACTCCAGCACACCACCGAGAGCCTTTGCACGGGGGGCGGCCGTCTGCGCGGTTGGGGGGCTGACGGATGTCGGTGGGTCTCTCTGTTCTCCTCAGGCGGATGTTCCCATTCTTGTCGTTTACTGTGGCGGGGCTGGAGCCCACCAGCCATTACCGGATGTTCGTGGACGTGGTCTTGGTGGACCAGCACCACTGGCGGTATCAGAGCGGCAAATGGGTGCAATGTGGAAAGGCTGAGGGCAGCATGCCAGGTAGGAGCGCCCTGGGCAGTGGTGGGCACTCTTTTTCACCGAGGCTGGGCGCCCCCTGGTGGATCCAGGAGGAACCCCCAAGCCCTTGCCCCCTACACCTGAGATTTAATTCCCCATCCCACCCTTATCCCCTCCCACTTCTCACTCCCATTCTGTCTGTCCTCTTTTCTCTATTCTGCGTTAGCCTGTCTTCTGCTCAGTCCCCTGCCCACATCCCCCCTTGCCCTGCTCCATCTGGTCCTCCCCCTGCAGCCTTTTTGACATCCCCCTCAGAACAGGCAAAGAAGCCCCACATCGCCAGGGGGTCTGGTCCCCAAGGGGGCTGCGTGCCAAAGAAGTTAACTGTCCACAGGAAACCGCCTGTACGTCCACCCAGATTCCCCCAATACTGGAGCCCACTGGATGCGCCAGGAAGTTTCATTTGGGAAACTAAAGCTCACGAACAACAAAGGGGCCTCTAACAATGTGACCCAGGTGAGAATCCTTGCCACCCCCCACCCCTCCTGGCTGATTCTGTTCTGTAAAAGTCATTTTTCTTCCTCTCTGGCTCGTTCTTTTCCACACGCCTGAGGAGGTGTGGAGATGAGGTGGGAGGAAGCTGAATCTCAGGGGCAGACATGGGCTCGTATTCAGGATGACATGGGCCAAACCAGCCTGGGGGTTTCTTCACCGAACCCCAGGCTGCCATCACTTGCGCACCATGCTGGGCATAGAGTTGGTGCCAGTTGCCCCAGGGAATGGATGCAGAGTCTCTCTGAGTTGAGCAATACTGTTAACAGAGCCCCATCCCTGAAAAGCCCCGCTTGTGCTAATATCTTGGTTATGATGCACATCTGGGTGGTAGGAAACGGGGCAAGAGGGCAGAGCTGGTGCCCTGGAGAGGCTGGGGACCGGAGCTAGAATGCCTGGGAAGTGGCATGGTAGCAGAGCAGGGCAATGGACACGATGACCTCAAGGTCCCTTCTAGCCTGGCCATCGGGCCAGCCATGGGTGGGGTAGAGGACCCTTCAACCCCCACAAGCATCCGGCTCTCTCATAGATGATCGTGCTCCAGTCTCTCCATAAGTACCAGCCTCGGCTGCACATCGTCGAGGTGAACGACGGGGAGCCGGAGGTGGCCGGCAACACTTCCAACACGCATATCTTCACCTTCCAAGAGACCCAGTTCATTGCCGTGACTGCCTACCAGAACGCGGAGGTGAGGGCCACCGGTCCCCCTGAGCTGCGAGGGGCAGGAGGGGGAGAGTGGGGCCCACGGTCTTCCTCGGTGGGGAATTCGGAAGTTCCCTAGCCCTAGACTCAGGACTCAGGTGCCTCTATTTCCCCTCTCTCTAGATTACTCAGCTGAAAATTGATAATAACCCTTTTGCCAAAGGATTCCGGGAGAACTTTGAGTCGTAAGTGCCGCTGGGTTCAACTCACCAAGGGCCTCCTCTTGATATCTCCTGAAACCTGACTCCAGACATGTGCTGAGCATGTCTCCTCTCTGCCCCTGGGGGTGGGAAGAGATGGCATGGAGGCTTGGAGGGCGGTAAGGCCAGGGAAAGAGGGTCCAGGGAGGGATGTACAACAGGCAGGCTCACAGATGACCGGTTCCGTTTGTGACCCCTGCGTTCTTGCCTTCTGTTTTGTTTTGTTTGTTTTAGCATGTATGCATCTGTTGACACGAGCGTGCCCTCCCCGCCTGGACCCAACTGTCAATTGCTTGGGGGAGACCACTACTCTCCTCTCCTACCCAACCAGTATCCCGTTCCCAGCCGCTTCTACCCCGACCTTCCTGGGCAGGCAAAGGATGTGGCTTCCCAGCCTTATTGGTTGGGGGCCCCCCGGGACCACAGCTATGAGGCTGAGTTTCGAGCAGTCACCATGAAGCCTGCGTTCCTGCCCTCCGCCCCTGGACCCACCATGTCCTACTACCGAGGCCAGGACGTCCTGGCGCCTGGAGCGGGCTGGCCGGTGGCCCCTCAGTACCCTCCCAAGATGGGCCCAGGCAGCTGGTTCCGCCCCATGCGGACTCTGCCCATGGAACCTGGTCCTGGAGCTTCAGAGGGACGGGGGCCAGAGGACCAGGGCTCCCCTTTGGTGTGGACTGAGATCACCCCCATCCGGCCAGAGTCCAGTGACTCAGGACTGGGTGAAGGAGACTCTAAGAGGAGGCGTGTGTCCCCCTATCCTTCCAGTGGCGACAGTTCCTCCCCTGCTGGGGCCGCTTCTCCTTTTGATAAGGAAACTGAAGGCCAGTTTTATAGCTATTTTCCCAATTGAGCAGTTGACATGACAGAAACCGTGTCATCGGGTTGGAGGACGCCAAGTAACGCAGACAGCCGACTCAGGACTGGGAGGCCCCAGCTCCCTCTGTCCCTTCTCGTTTTGTAGTTGGTTGAGGGAGAGGGGGGCAAGAAGGCTTCTGGGGTTCACTTGCTGCTTTGGGCCCACAAGGAAACCTGAGAGGCATGTCCCCTGCCCCTTCCTATGCCCTAACTACGGTCATTTACCTGGTGCTGCTTCTGGCTGTGGGCTCCCAGCTGGAGAACAGACGAAACAAGAAGGTCTTGGACACAAAGGAGCTTCCTCTCTTCTGTGGGGTGGGGTAGGGGTCAGGTGGGGCAGGCTGGGCACTGCAGACTCGGCTGTCTTCCTTTGTAGAATGTACTTTCGGCAGTTCTGTTTGCGGGTGTGAAAATAAAGATACCGTGGATTTGATGACAGCCAGCCAGCCAGCCAGGGTCAGCGAGAGAACTCGGATGACTTTGGGGCTGCTGGCCTGGGCCCCACCCGCTCAGAGACAGTGGGGTCCCGAGGAAGGGGCTGGGAAGGGGGGGGTTGGTGCACATCTCAAGAAGCAACGTCTTGGGGTGGGGGTTGGTTGTGTGTGTGCGCGTGCGCTTTTTTCTTTTTTTTTGGAACGGGGAGGCTATTTATTGTACGGAGAGTGGTGTCTGGATATATCTCTTTTGTCTTCATCACTTTCTGAAAATAAAAATGAAACTGTAGAATGTGTCCTTCAGTGCCCTGGAGGGGGACATGGATGGGGACTCCAGTGGGAATTGTGAGGGGCACCATCGCTCTCCGGCTGCAGCTGAAGCTCCCAAGAACTGGAGCCTCCTAGAAATCTGGAGTGGCTTCATTCAGGGGACAAAGGGAGTCAAAGCAAGGCCACGTGCGTTACCATTGGTGCTCAGGTTGACGGTTGATTCCACCTCGTAAGGCATCTTGGGACAGAGAACGGTCCCTCTGTCCATGTAGCACCTGACCTGTGGAGGAGGGGAGGGAGGGCAAGACTGGAGGGCTGGGCCGGGTGGGGGCCTGGGGGCTCTGCTCGGAAGAACAGCCTTGATTTCTCTCGGCATGTCTAGCAGCTTTGGTTCTCCATCTTCATCAAGGGTGTTCAAAGGTTAAAGAAGTAAATGTAAATTGGATCCCATGAAATTGCTCTTTCTGACGGTCAAGAATAGCCAAATATTGGCAATTTCACATGATTCAAACTAGCATCTCTAAAGGGTTTCGAACAGTGCCTGGTAAACAGTAAGCTATCAATCTGTACATTACTGTTGCTGTAATTCTCTAGCTTTGTTTTTTTCTCTCTTTTTACGCACATACTAAATTATGTTCGTAAAATGACATCTGCTTTTTTTAAAGAACGTAAGCAAGGCAGAAAAGTAAAAAGACAGCAGTAAATTTCCCCAAATCTTGCCACCCATCCATAATTATCATTTAATGTTAAATGGGTTAAATAGATAGAAATATATTTTTATAACATTGGAATCATACGGAAAGTACTTTTTTTTTTTTTTTTAAAGATTTTATTTCTAAGTCATCTCTACACCCAGTGTGGGGCTCAAACTCCCCACCCTGAAATCAAGAGTTGCACGCTCCACCGACTGAGCCAGCCAGGTGCCCCTGAAAATGCTTTTTCTTCATGAAAACTATTGAATTTTAGTTCACAGGATTTAATAATATAAAAATAAAAACCTCATCAAGCAAAGCGTTAGAAACTGAAAAACTCTCAAGTGAACAAAGAGATCACAGGCCTCGAGATAAGTTGGGTTTTTTTGTTTGTTTTCGACGATTAAGAGCTATTTCCTGAAAGAGCACTCTAAGGTTAAGAAAGGAGCTCCTTTCTTACAAGGGTGGAATTAGCGTTTGCCTCACCCCAGTTCAGGGCATAGCCTTCTAATGAGGCGGGGCCGGGGGGTGGGGGTGTTCTCTCACTTCTGTTGGAGCTTGGAAAATTTCATTTCTGTCACAGTTCACATCCCCTCCTTTCTTGGTCTCTCTCCAGAGGCCATTTTCATCACTTTATAGTCAGAAGAAGGAAAAGATAGGAAGGCATAGTTGGTTCCATCCTCCTTGGATTTGGACGCTCATAACTTTGTAAATGACATTAGGAGTTCCGTTATACTGAGCTCTGTGAGTGCAGATTATTCCTCCCCAGCCCCACCCCGTTCGCTGTCATTCTCTGAAGTTATTAAGTATTGGTATTAAATTGGACCTTGGGAACTGTTGTTGGTAATTACAGTACTCTTCTCCCCCATTGTTTTTATTTTTAAATTTTAAAGTTTATTTATTTACTTTTAGTAATCTCTACACCCAACACCCAACGTGAAGCTCGAACTCATGACCCTGAGATCAAGAGTTCCATGCTCTTCTGACTGAGCCAGCCAGGTGCCCCATCCCCCACTGTTTTTAAATGGTTTTGGTTCACTACATTAGATTTAAGTGAGGGGAGTTGTCTTTACACACTTTACTTTTTCCAGAAGTGTGGGGGCATATGTTTTGATGCTTTGTTATTTGACTCATAAAGGTTCATTACTATTATTCATTCACTATTAAATGTACCATTTACTGAAAAGGTAAAATACAAAATACTAAAATATATCTTTATATTATCTTTCTATGCATGAACATGGGGTATTTCTTCATTTATTTGGGTCATTCTTAAGGTCTTTCAGTAAAGTTTTACAATTTGTAGGGCTAGATCTTGTATATCTTTTATTATATTTATTCTTAAGTATTAAGGTGTTTTTCTCTATAAAGGGTATCTTCTAAAAATGCGTGTTTTCTAAATTTTTTAAAAGTAATCTCTACCCCCAACATGGGGCTCAAATGCACCACCCTGAGATCAAGAGTCATATACTTTATTGACTGAGCCAGACAGGCACCCCTCTGATTGTTTATTACAACTAATTTTTGTATGCTGATCATAAGATGCAGCCACCTTGCTAACCCTATTACTATCTTTTAGTGATTTGCTATAAATTCATCATTTTCTTTATGGCCGATCAGATTATTTCAAATAATGACAGTTTTATTTCTTCCTTTCTAATCAGCATGCTTCTAATTTCTTCTTCTTACTTTACTGTCCTGGCCAGAACTTCAAGTGCTAGTTTCTTGCCTTTTGGTGGCTAATTCTCCCCCACCTGATTTATTCCACTTTTCCCCTTTTGTTGGTTTGGCATTTCTGTAATCTATTTCTATTATTTTAGTGGTGACTTCATACATCTTAATATGTACATTTAACCTAACAAAATCTTAATGTCGAATGATATTTTGCCCTGCCTTCTGGTCAGTAAAACAATTTTGGATTAGCTCTTATCTTCCCTCTCCTGATTTGCTATTGTTTTCTCTCTTAATTTACTGATTTTGAACATTTCAGTTCTCTCTATATATATGTTTAAAGTAAACTCTGTGCCCAGCGTGGGGCTCAAACTCACAATCCTGAGATCAATAGCTGAGTGTTCTACTGACTGAGCCAGCCAGGCACCCCTTCAGTTCTTTTTTAATCCCCACAGATTATACTCCTGTATTACTTTGTTGAGATAGTAGTTGCTTGGGTTTAACTTTCTATCACCATTCTCTTTGTTCACTATTCCTTTTTGCATTTCTATCTTTTTTTTTCTGGGATCACTTTCCTACTTCTTAAACTAAATCCTTTATAACTTCTTATAGAGATGGTGTCTTTGTAAATTCCTCATAAGCTTGTTTCTTACAAAAATTATTATTTTTCCCCTCATTATTGGATAGTATTTTGCTGAGTAAACAATTTTAAGTGGATAGTAATTTTTTCTTATTTTTTAGAAGCTATTCCACCATTTTCTGGCTTCTGTTGTGAAATCTGCTGCTACTCTACTTATCATTCTTTTGTAGGTTATCTGTCTTTTTCTTTCTGCTTTCCAGATCTTCTAGATATATTTGATGTGCAACAGATTCGCTAAGATGTGACAAGGTATGAATTTATTTTTCTTGATCATATTTGGGATACATTTTACTTCCTGAATCTGTATATTCATGGTTTTCATTAATTCTGACATTTCCCAATCCTTATTTCTTTAAACATTACTTCTTTCCATTCTCTCCAATTTCACCATTTGGGACTCCAATCAGATGGATGTCAGACATTCTCATTCTATTATTATTCATGTCTCACAACTCTCTTATGTTTTTTCTCCTTGTCTCTCTTTGCTGCATTCTGTACAAATTCTTGAGATATATCTTTTAGTTTAATTCTACTTTCAACAATATCTAATATGCTGATTAGCCCACTCCTTGAAATTTCCTTTCACAGTTTACAAGGTATTTTTCATAATATTTTGTACATCTCCATTAAGGTTTTTTTTAATGTTGTGCTTTGCATTTCTTTCTTTTTTAAAAATTTTTTAAGATTTTATTTATTTATTTGACAGAGAGAGAGCTAGAGAGAGAACTAGAGAGAGCACAAGTGGGGTGAAGGGCAGAGCGAGAAGCAGGCTCCCCGCTGTGCAGGGAGCCCCATGCGGGACTCGATCCTGGGACTCCAGAATCATGACCTGAGCCGAAGGCAGATGCTTAACTGACTGAGCCACCCAGGCGCCCTCTTTAAAAAAAAATTTTTTTTAAAGATTTATTTATTTGAGAGAGCGAGAATGAGAGAGAGAGAGTACATGAGAGGGGAGAGGGTTAGAGGGAGAAGCAGGCTCCTTGCTGAGCAGGGAGCCCGATGCGGGACTCGATCCAGGGACTCCAGGATCATGACCTGAGCCGAAGGCAGTCGCTTAACCAACTGAGCCACCCAGGCGCCCCTAAAATTTTATTATTTTTAAGTAATCTCTACACCCAACGTGGGGCTCAAACTCACAACCCTGAGACCAAGAGTTGCATGTTCTTCTGACTGAGCCAGCCAGGTGCCCATGCTTTGCATTTCTATGAGTTCTATTTTTTTTTCCAAATTGTATAATCCCGATGATTTCTCATTATATGTTTTCCCTTGTAACTTCATTCTTTATTTCTTTTTTTTTAAGATGTTATTTATTTATTTGAGACAGAGAGAATGAGAGACAGAGAGCATGAGAGGGAGGAGGGTCAGAGGGAGAAGCAGACTCCCTGCCGAGCAGGGAGCCCGATGCGGGACTCGATCCCGGGACTCCAGGATCATGACCTGAGCCGAAGGCAGTCGCTCAACCAACTGAGCCATCCAGGCGCCCGCATTCTTTATTTCTGTAAACATTCTACACACAACCATTCTATATTTGTATTTGACGATTCCAGATCATACTGGAGGCTGTTTGTGGAGGGTGTGGTAGGAGTGTTCTCTAAATATGTTGATTCTTCTGATTATCACTCATAGTGGATTTGCCTTCTTGCACACTTGGTGGTCTTTGTAAAGTTACGTCTGATTTTTAACCCATGGAAGTCTTGTAAGACTAACTTGGGGGAAATTTCCTCTACAGCTGTTGCCTCTAATTCAACAGATGGAAAATACCAAATTATGGCTGGACTTTGCCCTCCAGCAATGTATTCAAATTTCTTGGCCCAGGGCTTCAAAAGAGTGAGACAGAAGCTTCCAAAGGGTAGGTCTGGGACTGAAACTGCATCACTCCCACTACATTCTATTGGTTGAGGCCAGCACATATACAAGGAGAGGGGAAATAATTTTCCTGCTGGATAATAGTGGCATGTACTTCAGAGTCATTACCCTAGGATTTTTCCTTCACCATCAATCTGGGGATTCCCTTCACATCTCTCTTGTACTGTTTTTTTTTTATTTTTTTTTAAGATTTTATTTTTTTATTTGAGAGAGAGAGCATGAGATAGAGAGAGCATGAGAGGGGGGAGGGTCAGAGGGAGAAGCAGACTCCCCGCCGAGCAGGGAGCCCGATGTGGGACTCTATCCTGGGACTCCAGGATCATGACCTGAGCCGAAGGCAGTCGCCCAACCGACTGAGCCACCCAGGCGCCCGCATCTCTCTTGTATTGGATCTCCTGTATCCTGGATCACATGTCTTTTTGTTTGTTTGTTCTTTTTTTTTTAAAGATTTTATTTATTTATTCATGAGAGACAGAGAGAGAGAGAGAGGCAGAGGGAGAAGCAGGCTCCCAAGGAGCAGAGAGCCCGACGCGGGACTCGATCCCAGGACCTTGGGATCATGACCTGAGCCGAAGGCAGACGCTTAACCATCTGAGCCACCCAGGTGCCCTGTTTGTTTGTTCTTTTATTTTTCTGAAGGAGCTTTCTGGTACACAGGAGGTAAAACTTCTGAGCTTTTAACATGTCCGAAAATGTCTATAGTTCACTTGCACATCTGAATGATAGCTTGACTGTGTATAAAAGCTTTGTTTTTTTTTCTTGGAATTTTCAAGGCATTTCTCCTTTGTCCATTTCTCCATTTTTTAGTTTTCAGTATTGCTCTTAAAAAGTCTGATGTCATTTTGATTAATGATTCTTTGTGTTATGTTTTTGGATCCTCTCCTTAACTCCAGTGTTTTGAACATTCTAGATTTTATGACTTGGTCTAAAGTACTTTTCCCCCATCTATTATTCTGGGGCACTGAATGAAACCTATCAATTCAGAAACTCTGTTCTTCACTCATAGAAAGTTTCCTTTTTATCCATTCTTCTTTTTCCTCAACTCTTTTATTTTTTTTTAAAGTAAGCTCTATGCCCAACATGGGGCTTGAACTCATGACACTGAGATAAAGAATTGCATGCTCTACCAACTGAGATAGTCAGGTGTGCCCCTTTCCTTAACTCTTTTTAATCACATGGTAGATATCTTTCACTGCTTCTCTAATTTTATTTCCTAACTTTAATTTTTTCTCTATTATTATTTTTTAGAGAGTTTCTACTCTTTATCTTCCAATTCTGTTATTGACTTTTAAATTTCTCGTATCTTGTTTTCAATTCTAAGAATTCTTTCTTGTTCTCCAGATGTTTTTATACTTGTTTTACGGATGAAAGATCTTCTCATATCTCTAAGTATATTCACTGGAAGAGGGAGTTTTTCTTTTGCTTCTTGCAGTATCTCTGTTTTTCAAGTTCTATTTTTCTGCTTGTTTAGACTTTTTCATATTGGAGGTTTTGCTCAAATATTTGGTGATCTTTGACTGTTCATGTTTCAGAACAAAACAATAATAATAATAATTTTTAAAAAGAACAAGGTACTAGATCTTGTACAAAAGCTCTTGTGTGTGTATGGGGGGGAGGGATTAATCAGCCAGCGAGCTTCAGGATGATCAGATGGGGGAACTGTCAATGGTGTGCTCGAGCTGGCTTACATCAGCTTGCAAAAGCTGAATGTATACCTATGTCCCAATTCTGCATTCAGTGACATCATTTTGGTAGATTGAAATTGTCCGTGAACATTTCCATCAGCAAATGCTACAAGTGAGGACACACTTCCTCCCAGATTGCTGGTTGTTAAGCATTTATTGTCACACCACTGGGAGCTGGTTTATTAGGTTGGGGCCCTCACAATGAAACCTGAGAGGACTGTAGAGAAGTCTTTTCTCCTAAGATATTATTCAATTCTCCTCAGTTCTCCTTTCAAATTTCTCCCTGGCTGACAGCATTCTACGAATGGGATATGAATCGGGCGCCTGGGTGGCTCAGTTGGTTAAGCGACTGCCTTCGGCTCAGGTCATGATCCCAGGGTCCTGGGATGGAGTTCCGCATCGGGCTCCCAGCTCAGCGGGGAGTCTGTTTCTCCCTCTAACCCTCCCCCCTTTTGTGCTCTCTCTTTCTCATTCTCTCTCTCAAATAAATAAATAAAATCTTTTTTTTTTAAAAAAAGAATGGGGTGTGAAAAGAGAAATTGGGAATCCAATTTTTTCTTTTACAAACTTTCTGCTTTCAGCTTTGACTCACCTTTCTCAGCCACTGTCTTTGGCATACCCAAGTTCCATGTCTGTTCTCATTTTCTTCAGAGAATAATACCGTTCTTTTAGGACATATGTGCCTGCTCAGGGTAGGAAGCAGTCAAGGGCACCTCAATACCCATAATTTCAGACTTTTAGCCAACCCACCAATTTTCAGCACCATGCCTCAACTCCACCTGCCATTGTGCCTGATACCTCCAAGTCCTGAGCCTCTTAGTTATTTGGTGGTAAATCAGCTCACCTATTGCTCGTCCTGTTTGTAGGCATTTCAGGGTGTAGTTACATTTTAGGTTGTTGTTCCATCTTGCTTAATCAGATACTACTCTTCCATCTGCTTCCTATATTCCAAAAATTTGTTGAAATCTGTTGTCTGCTTCTTTTTTCCTCTCTTTGTTTCTGTGGTTCCATACATTAAGAAAATCCCTATATTATTGTGTTTGTAACCAATATACAAAATTTAAACTAAATACTCTTTATTGATTTTGAATGAAAACCTGTAAATCTTTCAGCCTTCATAAGTTGGCCTTTTAGGAAACTTTTATTTAATTTTGTCTCTGATTACCTTTTATCCAGTTAGTATTTATTTTCAGGGACATGTGTAATTCTTTCACTTGATCTCTACCCTTTGTTCTCTTTCTATTCCTTTATTTTCATCTTTTTAAACATATTCTGTGTTCTAGGAACGAATTCTAAATTTATCTTAGTAATGGAATGTTGACTTGGATGTGATTGAAGACTAATTTCTAAGGAGACAGTGGTCCAGAAGTTTAAATGCCTGTACTTATGGTTTATATGAATGCCTTGTGAGTGTCTTAGCTCATTAGTGTTGTAGCTATGTCTTAAATGTTGTTTTATAAGAGCTAATGATAACAGGAGTTATAAATAGATGGGTTTAAAAGTAACTGCTGGGGGGCACCTGGGTGGCTCAGTTGGTTGGGCGACTGCCTTCGGCTCAGGTCATGATCCTGGAGTCCCTGGATCGAGTCCCGCATCGGGCTCCCTGCTCGGCGGGGAGTCTGCTTCTCCCTCTGACCCTCCTCCCTCTCATGGGCTTGCTCTCTCTCATTCTCTCTCTCTCAAATAAATAAATAAACTCTTAAAAAAAAAAAGTAACTGCTGGGGTTAAGATGTGAAACTAGATTAAGCACAAGTTTAATCTTTTCTCAGACTCAGCCAAACCCAACTTGTATGAGTTACCTATACTTACATTTAAATTACCAGTGCTTTCTCCAAGTAGGAAAGTGGGACACAGGAATTATTTCAGGAAATATCTAAGAAAACACAGCTGTCTATGCTCATATCCTTATGTGACAAGTATCCTTTTTCTAAAAAGTTTTATTCATTTAAGGAATCTCTACACCCAATGTGGGGCTCCAACTCACTACGCTGAGATCAAGAGTCGCATGCTCTTCCGACTGAGCCCCCCAGGTGCCCCCTATGACAAGTATCCTTATGTGATGAAAGAGGAATTGTGGCATAGATATGTGGCTGAATCGTATCTACACACCAAATCAGAATGTCTTTGACTACACTGACTTGGTTTTCCTTCAACTCAGTTGTGCTCTTTAGAGCCTTCATTGAGGGCTTAAATTCTGCGATTGAATTTTAGTTTTCTTTTCAATCCCATGTTATCTCATCTATCTCCCCTTTATCCTGGCCTGTATTTTTGTATCTCTCCTAAAGATTTCTTATATATTTTTAAATTTCTTTGATAATGAATATTTCCCTGGAATTTTCTTTTGGATCTTATAATGTTGCTCCCCCGGTTGTGCTCTCTCTCCCTCTCTCTCTAATAAATAATTACAAATCTTAAAAAAATAACAATACAAAGCTTTAAAAAAAAAAGAATCATTAGTTCGGGATATCGCTAGAGTTTGGGTTGTATAAACTGTGGTGCAACAAGGCAGCCAAATATATGAAGATGCAGAGAATGCAGTGTGTGGGGACAGGAGCAGAAGAAGATGTGCAAAGAGATAAAGTAATAAAATATGAGAGAAGGAGGGAGTGATAGCAAGAGCAAGAATGAGAGTGAGGAAGAACTTCCTGGTTCCAGTTCCTCTTAAGTTCCTACTAAACTTCCTCTCTTTGTCCTCTGAGCCACACCCATGTGTTAACAATTTTCCTTTAGTTTGGAGTGGGAGTCTGGGACTACTAAGGGAACTTTGATTAAGACATCCATTCCCAGTCATAATAAGCAAATCACATCATTGTGAGTAAGAGGATGAAGAAAATGCTGCACATTCAGTTCCTATTGTGGGAGGATGTAATCCTCAAAGTAATATCAGATGATTAGATGATTAGGAAACAAGGTAAAAAGGTGTGGGAGTGTGTTAGGGTGGGGAGACAGAGACCACATCCTCATTTTGCCCCTGTGGAAATTATTTTCTGATCCGTGAGAAGGTTGATTCTGTCATTCCTAAGTCTCAGTAAAGTATTAAAGTGCAGGTTCCATATGAGTAGCAAAAGCTTGTAAAGCTTAGCTTATGACCAATTCCTGATCACGGGGTTAAAGATGAGAGAAAGCAAAGCTTCTAGCTTGCTGGTGAAGACCACCACCAGGTGTATTTTAAAGTTATTTATGAACTTCATGATATTTCACCAAAAACTGTGGTCTGCATCTCTTAAAAATAAGGATATTTTTGGGGCACCTATCTGGCTCAGTTGGTAGAGCATGCAACTCTTGGTCTCAGGGTTGTAAGTTTGAACTCTACATTTGGTTAGAGATTACTTAAAAATAAAATCTTTAAAAAGAATGACATTTCCTTACACAGCCACAATGTCATTATCAAATCTAACGAAACCAACAATAATTCCTAATATGCTCCCATATTAAGTCCCTATTCACATTTACCTAACTAGTCCATTAGTTCCCCACTTGCAATGTCATCATGATCATATGTTAAATTCCAAGGTATACATGGGTATCTTTCTAGATATTTTCTTCCTTTTATTCATCTATTTGCCTGTTACTATGCCAATAATACACTTTTTAAATGAAATATTTTACTTTGAAATAATTGTAGATTCGTATGCCATTGTAAGAAATCATAGAGATTTCATATACCCTTTACCCAGTTCTTCCAATGGCAACACTGGCAAAACTATAATACAATATTACAGCTTGAATATCAACATTAATACAGTCAAAAGACAGAACATTTCCATGACCACAAGGATCCCTCATGATGCCCTTTTATAGACATGCTCACTTCTCTCCAGACCCCACCACCTCCTTAACCCCTGAGAGTTACCCACTAATTAGTTTGTTGTCAATTTTTCCTTCATATATTTGGGGGACTCTGTTATCAGGTGTGTATATGTTTATTATCATTATTGAAACTTTTATCAGTATATAACGTTCTTTGTGTCTTATAAACTTTTTTTTAATTTTATTTATTTATTTATTTATTTTTATTCTTATGTTAATCCCCATACATTACATCATTAGTTTTAGATGTAGTGTTCCATGATTCATTGTTTGTGCATAACACCCAGTGCTCCATGCAGAATGTGCCCTCCTCAATACCCACCACCAGGCTAACCCATCCTCCCACCCCCCTCCCCTCCAGAACCCTGTTTGTTTTTCAGAGTCCATCGTCTCTCATGGTTCGTCTACCCCTCCGATTTCCCCCGCTTCATTCTTCCCCTCCCGCTACCTTCTTCTTCTTCTTTTTTTTTCTTGTGTCTTATAAACTTTTAAAAAACAATTTAAAATCTACTTTGTCTGGGCCTTTCTTTTTCCGCCATCTTGGAGTCTGGCTTTGCTGGCTTTTGTGGGGTCTCCAGAACCAGAGGGAGCACACAGCTCTTCTTAAAATCGAAGGTGTGTATGCTCGAGATGAAACAGAATTCTATCTAGGCAAGAGATGTGCTTATGTGTACAAGCAAAGAACAACACAGTGACTCCTGGTGGCAAACCAAACGAAACCAGAGTAATCTGGGGAAAAGTAACTCATGCTCATGGAAACAGTGGCATAGTTCGTGCCAAATTCCGAAGCAACCTTCCTGCTAAAGCCATTGGCCACAGAATCCGTGTGATGCTGTACCCCTCAAGGATTTAAATTTAATGAAAAGTAAATGAATAAAGGTGTAGATTTGTTCTCTCATAAAACAACACAAAACAAAACAAAAAATCTACTTTGACAATAATATAGCCACACCAGTTCTCTTTTGGTTACCATTTGCATAGAAAAGTTTTTCCATCTTTTCACGTCGACCTCTTTATCTCCTTATATCTAACATGAATCTCTTGGAGACAGCATATAGATGGATCATATTTTTTCAGTCCCTTTTGTAATATCTGTCTTTTAATTGCTCTATTTAGGCCATTTAAATTTAGTGTAATTACTGATATATTTGCTTAAAATGAATTGAGAAGTGTTTCCTCCTCTTCTATTTTCTGGAAGAGATTGTATGAAATTGATATTAATTCTTCTTTGAATTTTTTTTTTTAAAGATTTTGTTTATTTATTTGACAGAGAGAGACACAGCGAGAGAGAGAACACAAGCAAGGGGAGTGAGAGAGGGAGAAGCAGGCTTCCCGCCGAGCAGGGAGCCCGATGCGGGACTCGATCCCAGGACCCCGGGATCATGACCTGAGCCGAAGGCAGACGCTTAACGACTGAGCCACCCAGGTGCCCCTTCTTTGAATTTTTGATACTATTCTCCAGTGAAACGATCTGGGCTTGGTGATTTCTTTTTTAGAAGTTTTAATATTATAAATGAACTTAATAGTTGTAGGTCAATTTAAATTTCCTATTTTATATTGGGCTAATTGTAGATTTTTTTTTTTGAGGAATCAGTCCAGTTTACCTATGTTATCAAATTTATGTGTGTAGATTTATTCATAGTATTCTGTATTATACTTTTAATGTCTGCAGTGTCTATAGAGGTATGCTCTGTTTTGTTCCTGATATTAGTAATCTGACTTTTCTTTTTCTCTTGCTAGAGTTTGCTAGAGTTTTGTTAATTCTATTTATCTTTTCAAAGAACCTGTTCTGGGGCACCTGGGTGGCTCAGTCGGTTGAGCATCTGCCTTTGGCTCAGGTCATGATCCTATGAGCCCCTCATCAGGCTCCCTGCTCAGCAGGGGGCCTGCTTCTCATTGAGTTTTTAAAATTTCTGTTATTATACTTCTCAGTTCTAAAATTTCCATCTTGTTCTTCTTTTTTTTTTTTTTTAAGATTTTTTATTTATTTATCTGAGAAAGAGAATGGGAGACAGAGAGCATGAGAGGGGGAGGATCAGAGGGAGAAGCAGACCCCCCGCTGAGCAAGGAGCCTGATGTGGGACTCGATCCAGGGACTCCGGGATCATGACCTGAGCCGAAGGCAGTAGCTTAACCAACTGAGCCACCCAGGCGCCCTCCATCTTGTTCTTCTTAATGTCTTCTATTTCTTGCTAAAACTTTCTATTTCTTGGGGCGCCTAGGTGGCTCAGTTGGTTGAGTGTCTGACTCTTCATTTCAGCTCAGGTGATGATCTCAGGGTTGTGAGATTGAGCCCCACATTGGGCTCAGCACTGACGGTGGAGCCTACTTAAGATTTTCTCTCTCCTTCTCCCTCTGCCCATCCCTCCCTCTCTCTCTCTCTTTCTCTAAATAAATAAATAAATAAATAAATAAATATAAACATTTCTGTTTCTTTAATGAAGTTTTCTATTTTTTCATTTGTTTCAAGTGTGTTTGTTGAGATATATTTATCATGGCTGCTTTAAAATCTTTGTCAGATGATGTTAACATGTCTGTCATCTGTGTTGGCATCTATTGATTTTCTTTTTCCGTTCAGTTTGACAACTATCTGGTTCTTGATATGACAAGTGACTTTCTACTGAAATTTCTACATTTGGGCCTTATGTTCTGATACACACTGGATCTTATTTAAACTTTCTGTTTTATCTGACTTCTTCTGACACTGCTCCACAAGGAAAGAGGTGGTATCCCTTCCTTGCTTCCAGGTGGAGGTGAATGTCCAGGTTCTGTACATCATTTCCGCTGATACTGTGTATGTTGGGGGTGGGGACTGCCCTCAGCAGGGATGAAATTTCTGACTCTATATTTAGCTTTGCCTTGACACCAGTCCAATGGGTTGGAGAATAGAAGAGTCAGTCACTTCTTTACAGCCTGGCAAGGTTGGAAGTCTAGGCTCCCCACTCGATCTTTGCTGGCATGTGTGGGAATTTGGCCACAGTTTTTACTGTATTGTCTGGCTCTAGTAAATTATCTGCTAAGTTATCCTTTTCCTGATATCCTTTAGCTCAAGAGAGCAATCTTTCACAGGGTTTATTTGTTTGTGTCTGTTGGTGTTTCCAGGTTGCTGGCTGCTTCAGCATCCAGTCAGGAATATATGGAGCAAAAAGAAAACCCAGAGACCTCACCACCATGTCATTTTTCAGATCACAATCTCCCTATGCCACTCTGCCTCCATCTTTCAGAGCCTTTTAATATTTGTTTTATATATAAGATCCAGAGGTTTTTTGTTTGGTTTTGTTTTGTTATTTGCTGTACTCCATCTACCTGGAAACTGAACCGTCCCCAATAACATACTTTTAATTACTGTATTTTATATTATGTTTTGACATTTGGTAGCAACTCCTCCCTTATTTCTTTTCTTTTCTCTCTTTCTTTCTTTTTTTCTTTCCTTCCTTCTTTCTTTCATTGTCTTGGTTATATCCATGCATTTCTCTTCCAGATTAATTTTAGGCTCAGCATTTCACATTCCCTTTTAAAAATCCCATTGGGATTTTGATTGGGATTATGTTAAATTTATAGATTATTGGAGGGAGGGATGTACTGCTTTAGAATATTGAATCATCCCATCTAAGACCAAGGTCTCTACTTTTATTCATGCTGTATTTTATGTCCCTCATTGAAGATTCATAGTTTTCTTGTACAATTTTTTTTAAAGATTTTGTTTATTTATTTGAGAGAGAGCATGAGTGGAGGGGAGGGGCAAAAGGAGGGGGAGAAACAGACTCCCTGCTGAGCAGGGAGAGACATGGGGCTCAATCCCAGGACCTTGAGATCATGACCTGAGCCGAAGACAGATGCTGAACCGACTGAGCCACCCAGGCACCCCTGTGCAATTCTTATTGGATTTATTCTTACATAGTTACAGTTTTTTTAAATTATAAATGGGATATTAACTAGCACTTGTAATTGGTAAGTGTTAATGTCATCAGTTTCTATATATTTATCTTATATTTTGCCACTGTACTCAATCTTTAATTCTTTCAGTGGCTATTTTTTTTTCCTCTACTAGGCATCCCCTTCCCCCACATTTCTTCTGGTAACAGTTCTTCAGGTAACTCCCCACCTCATTTCTTTGAGTAACTTCTTTTTTTTTTTTTTTTTTAAGATTTATTTAGGGGCACCTGGGTGGCTCAGTTGGTTAAGTGACTGCCTTCGGCTCAGGTCATGATCCTGGAGTCCCGGGATCGAGTCCCGCATCGGGCTCCCTGCTCAGCGGGGAGTCTGCTTCTCCCTCTGACCTTCCTCCTTCTCATGCTCTCTGTCTCTCATTCTCTCTCTCAAATAAATAAAAAAAAAATAAAGATTTATTTATTTGACAGAGAGAGATAGCGAGAGAAGGAACACAAGCAGGGGGAGTGGGAGAGGGAGAAGCAGGCTTCCCGCAGCACAGGGAGCCCAATGTGGGGCTCGATTCCAGGACCCTGGGATCATGACCTGAGCCGAAGGCAGACGCTTAACGACTGAGCCACCCAGGCGCCCCTCTTCGAGTAACTTCTTTTTTTTTTTTTCTTTTTTTTTTTTTTAAGATTATTTATTTATTTATTTATTTGAGAGAGAGAGAATGAGAGAGAGCATGAGAGGGAGGAGGGTCAGAGGGAGAAGCAGACTCCCTGCCGAGCAGGGAGCCCGATGCGGGACTTGATCCCGGGACTCCAGGATCATGACCTGAGCCGAAGGCAGTCGCTTAACCAACTGAGCCACCCAGGCGCCCCTCTTCGAGTAACTTCTAAAGTGCATGTGTAATCTGGTACAAGTCAATCACAACATCTCATGCTCCTGAGTGAAAGGTGGGCACATGAGCCAGACAAACCAGTCAAAACCCTTTCTGGAATTTTTATGGCTGTAGTTGACAGGGAAGAAGTTTGTTTCTTCTCTGGTCATGGAGTTATCAGATACAATTGTGGATGCCACCAGTAGCCGATGTTCCCTAATTGCACAGAGAAAGCCATTCTAATTTGGAAGACAATGAAACTGATATACAGTATGAAACCAAGACAATTAAGAGAAAGAGAGAGAGAGCAGTATTTATCCTTATTTCCAGTATACTCCTGCCATTCCTATTCCATGAGCCAATAAACCACCTCTTCTTTAAACTACTCTGACTCTAGTTGCTTTATTTGCAACTAAAAGAATCTTTTTTTTTAAAGATTTTATTTATTTATTTGAGAGAGAGAGAATGAGAGAGAGCACATGAGGGGGGGAGGGTCAGAGGGAGAAGCAGACTCCCCACTGAGCAGGGAGCCCGATGTGGGACTCGATCCAGGGACTCGATCCAGGGACTCCAGGATCATGACCTGAGCCGAAGGCAGTCGCTTAACCAACTGAGCCACCCAGGCGCCCAAAAGAATCTTGACCATATACAACTGATACCAGAAGTGGGGTGTTGTAAGCAACAGAATTTAAAAGGTGGACCTGGCTAAGTGGTGTGGAAAGCAATAAGAAATCATTTCTTTCCAATCTGGGAAGATTATTATCCTCATGGAAATGGATCATCTAGCTTATTTTTATAAAGATTTTTTATTTTCAAGTAATCTCTACACCCAACATGGGGCTCAAATTGACAACCCTGAGATCAAGTGTTGCACGCTCTACCGACTGAGTCCGCCAGGCACGCCTGGATCACCTAGTTTAATCTCCTGTTGTGGGTTCAGACTATCTGCCCAATGGTATTGAAGTCACTGGGGATTTGATAGAAAAATATCAGATATTGAATGTGATATACTACCGGCAGTCTTCAGAATGGTGCTGCAAGATAACAAAAATCTTTCTTTTAAACTGGACCATCAGAGGAGGTTGGAAAATTAGCTTTGTTAAGAAAGATCTAGTCTCTTTGTGACCAATGATCTAAGACCACTGAGAGATAATTCTGTGCTACAAGTAATTGCAAAAGCTGAATTTTATTTTCTATGCTAAAGTTAGGAGGAGCCAGAGAAAACAATCCATTGTAATCGTAATCTGTTTATTTTTTCCCCCATCTTCCCCATCTTTCTTTTATGCTACCTCAGTGTTGGGCAACTTGCCTCACAGTCTTGACAACCCTTTTGGTTGACAGCAGCTCCTGGGGCTGCAAGCTTCCTTATTCAATATCATGAAGAAAGAGCAAGACAACGTCCCAGCATTTTCAGCAAAAGTCCTGTGATTCACTCTGATTGGCTGCTATAGAGCATGTGTCCATCCCTGAACAATCATTTCGGCTTGGTAGATGGGAACATACTGATTGGCATACCCCCTTGATTTGGTGGTAGAAAACAATCCCAGATTAAATCTCTTGACAAAGAATGGGGGTGTGCAGAGATGGTTCCCAAAGGAAAGTCAAGGTCTCAGTCCAGAATAGATGCTGAACAGTAAACCCCAGAAGTCCATATACTAAGGAAGAATCTTAAGGCCTAGATGGATAGTCAGAGCCTGTTGCTAAGAGACAAACCACAAGAGACCGGCTCAGAATCAAGTTTCATGACTGGGCAAGATTTCTGGCATTGGTTACTTGCACATGGCATCCCTAGGAATTGAAATGGCAGACAGCCAACTAGGATTTAAGGGAGCTGTATCACTAGAGAAATCCCAAGCCTGGCAAATGGGGGCCTCTGATTGCTCAGCCCTGAGATAATTCCAACTCTAACTATGCCAGTAGGAAGTGGGGCACTTGAGCAGGACACCTCCCAAGAGGAGAATTCTCTTTAAACTGGCCATGGAGGACAATGGATGAGATAAATCCAGGCAGCAGCCAAAATCAGGGGCAATCAGACTTGCTAAGAGACACCTAATTTCACTGCCAGGGAAGTGAGTCCTAGCAGGTCCTGTCCTTCTGCCTGTGGTATTTTCTAGACTGCAGACCTCTGTTATTTTCCCTTCCTCATTTTCTTTAAAAAATATATGTTTAAATTTTTTTATAAAAATAAGTGCTCATTTTTATAACACCAAATAAAAAAATAAAAGGTTATTAAGTGAGACCTTTGTCTGTTTCCCAGACCTTCCTCCATTGGTCCACTCCTACCCCTTGAAGGGTTACACCATTAAGAGTTGGGTAAGTGTCCTTCAGAGGTTCTCCTACATACATACAAGTAGGAACATACATCAAAACTGTGGAAGACAGTAAAATTGAAAAATTAAAGTCTCCCTCTATCAATTCCAAGGCCCATTCCCTAGAAGTCATCATTTTCAACCATTTATCTCTTTAGCCTTCTGATAGTACTTCCATAATGCCAGAAAATATATTAATATCTCTGTGCCTAATTCATCAAATTTAAACAGTATCTCCTGACTCCCTGCAGTGAAAGGTGATGAATTTAGCTTTCTTCCACTGCTTCCCTTCTTTCCCTAATCCCTGCCACTCACATATTTATTTACTTCTTTTATCATTTACTTTTAGGGCTTTAAATAATATATTTAAATGTCTATTTCCTAACTTCTCTTTGGATTGTTACCTGTATAAAAATGACTTTATTTTATTCTCACTCTTGATCGGTATTTTGGCTGGGTATAATTCCCCCCTACTATCAGTGAGGATTAAGTTTAGTTATAAAGAAGATACCCAAAATAGCAGTGGCTCAAACAAGTTGAAGTTTATTTTTTTCTCATGTAAAAGACTTCTGGGGAATAAGCCCCTCCCAGTTTTCTACTCTGACACATGTAAGATGTGGTCCTTGTCCTCACGGTCCAAGATGATGGCCTCATATTGGCTTTACAGGCAGCAGGATGGATGGAGGAAGGTGCAAAGAAGGAAAGGGACAGCCGGAACTTAGTCACATGGACACACTTAGCTTCAAGGGAGGCTGGAAATGTGACTTTGATTCTGGATGGCTATGTGCCCAGCTAAAAACCCAAGATTATATTACTAAGGAAGAATTACGTGCATGCTGCAGCAACTGTCCACCCTCCTGTTGGCCTACCTCTGGGGGGACAGATGCTAGGAACAACTAGTAGTCTTGCCATTCCCTTTGCCACCTGCAGGTTTTGCTCCACTGTCTTCTTGCATCGGGGTTGCTGGTAAGATGTCTGATGATCATCTGATTTTCGTTCCTTTGAAGGTAATCTGTTCTTTCCCATGAATGGTTTCAAATGAGAGAGAAGTGCATCTGCAGAGGACAAATCATTTGCTGACAATTTGCTTCTAACCTACACTTGTTCTTTTCTCAGACGCCTTTCTTCCTGTGCCCTCTGTGTTCACCCACTCATGTGGTGTGTTCGCCAGCTTTGTGTCTGCAGCTTTCCTCTCACTCTTCCTGGGTGACAGCCTCCTCCTGGGGCTCTCGCTACCAACCATTGGGATGAATCCTAATGATCTCCATAGCTTAATCTTTTCCTTCAACCTCTGGATCCAAAGCATCCAGTCATCTACCAACTTGACTGACCCTCGGCCACCCCACCACCCCCACCAAACATGCCATCTGAACTTGCCACTTCCTCTCACTGCACAGAACATTCTTCTGTGTCGCTCTTTCGAGGAACCACAGAACACTTTGCCCTTTTGCCCATGACAGAAACCTGCCATTTCTGTGTGGACATACATATGCCTCTGTATGTTCCTCCTTCTACTTGAACTTCCTTCTTCCTTTCTTCCCTGGACTAATTTTTTTTTATTTGAGAGAGAGGGAGGGGGGAGCAGAGGAAGAGAGACAAGCAGACTCCCTGCTGAACCTGGAGCCCAATGAGGGGCTGGATCTCACCACCCTGAGATGATGACCTGAGCCGAAACCAAGAGTCGGATGCTTAACCAACTGCACCCCCACCCTGGGATGCCCCCTTCCCTTGGCTAATTCTCATTCATCTTACATCGCTAGGCTGAGGGACACGTTTTTGGGAAAGTGTTTCCTTGGTTCTTTCTACCTCAGTCTCCGTGGGGTGCCCCTTTCTTGGATTCCCACGGTATCTGGAGTGTCCCTGTATCCTATCATCATCATGATACTTTCTAATTGTCCAAACCCTTGTCTGGATTGTGAGCTATCTGATGGTAGAGACAAAATCTTGTTTCTGAATCCCCAATATCTAGTAGAGCACTTGGCACACAGAAGTGGGAGCTTCCATTTTTTGCAATCTGGCTCCCATTTCCCACATACCTCCTGCTAACTGCACCCCTTTTTCTTTGGGGGAACTCCCTCCTTCACGTGGTCTTGAGGAGCTATAAGCTGGACTTCTGCCTCTGCTTCTGCCTCCTCTACAGCAGTGGATGTGTAGCCGGGGTTGGATTAGTCACAGTCTCCCGCACCCCTGGCAACAGGTATCACTGACCAGAGCAGGACCAATCAGACTCTTCCTTGGGGTCAGATGCGGGGAAGGGGGTCCTCTTCACGCTGGGATTGCTAGTTGAGATGATACAGGCACGGGGCCATGGGTGACCATCCTCCCTCCACGTGGGAGGAGTCTCTGCAGAACACAGCCAGGCAGAGATGAGCAGAGAAAAGACATGGGCAGGGATGGAGTTCTGATGGCCTTGAGTCCCGCCAGGTCCGTCAGCTCTTGTGTTCCTTCCCTCACTCCTTCTCTCCCAGTACCTTCTCCATTTATGCGGACCAACAAATTCCCTTTTTGTTTAAATTGCTTTGAGTGGGTTTCTAACACTTGTAAGTGAAAGAGTTCTAATAGAGAACTCCGTAACAGTTTAATGAAAACCTGAATAGACGAAGTGAACTGTCCCCACTGCCTCTCTGCCTGACCCCTGCTCCCTCTGAGCATGGCGGGACACCTCCTCAACTATGCTCTTTGGAAAGGGCGATGCCCCCCCGCCTTGCCTGCACTTAACGGCATCGAGTCAGAACTCCTCAGCCTGGCAAGCGAGACCTTTGCCAAATGACCCCAACTGCCAGCCGACGTCCTGTCCTCTTCCCACGCAGCCTCCGGGCCAGCCAGATAAACGCTCCCCACTGCGTGCACTTGCCCTGTTGTTCCAGGCTGCTGAATGTATGCATGAGCCTCAACCAGGAGTATGCTTCTTCCCTCCATGAAGCCCGATCCACCCTCCAAGACCAGTCCTGAGGGTACCTCCTTCACAGCCTCCCTGCCCCCCCAAGCAGAGTCCAGTTTCCTTTGCTGTAGCAGTCGCCACCTTGTTTACCAGCACACTGACTTCTCTGATGGTTTCCTCATCTGTCCCTCCCTTGCTAGACAGAGTTCCTTAAGGGCAGAGAGCTGCTCCTCACCCACCTCTGTATCCCCGTCTCCCAACACCCACAGTGGGTTGTCAGCTAGCATGTGGTGAGTGAGTGGAGGTCTTAGGAAGAAGCTTCATTTCATTATCTGTAGATGGTAGAAATGGAGTGCTGATCCCACACACCCCCATGTTTCAGGTTTCAGAAGAGAGGCAAGTCCTATGATCATTCACCGGGACCCATTCCATGCCGAGAGGGTAGAGAGCAGGAAGGCAGTGTGGATGCCACCTGAGTGGCCTGCGTCTACACTGGCTTCTGATGGCACCATATTGTCTCCCTGAGATTCTGAGCTTTGAGGCGCCCTGCCTCCTCCCTCACTTTCCACCTCCCAGCAGTGTTAGAAAGAAACAAGAAGGTCGGGCGCCTGGGTGGCTCAGTTGGTTGGGCGACTGCCTTCGGCTCAGGTCATGATCCTGGAGTCCCTGGATCAAGTCCCGCATCCGGCTCCCTGCTCAGCAGGGAGTCTGCTTCTCCCTCTGACCCTCCCCCCTCTCATGTGCTCTCTCTCTCAAATAAATAAATAAAATCTTTAAAAAAAAAAAAAGAAAGAAACAAGAAGGTCAAAAAAGAGGGGTTCTTGTAAATCTCCCAACTCTCTATTCACGTGGTAGGACAGACGCATCCCCGGGGGGCATGGGATGAGCTTTGGGGAAGTCGGAGAAGAAGCCTGGGGAGATTCTTCCTGTTGCATGCACACCTGTCCTCTGAGTGTACTTCTGTGTTGTTCTGTGTGACTTCCCACACCAGTGAGAGGCAGCATGGCAACAGTCTAGAATCCAGAGTGGCTGTGTGACCTTAGGTAAGCCACTTAACTTCTCTGGGCCACAATTTCCTCATCTGTAAAGTAAGGATGATAATGTACTTACCTCACAGTCTAGCTGTGAGGAATAAATGAGCTGATATTTGTGAAGTCCAAAATAAGTACTATGTAAATGTTTATCTAGATTATATTAGGATTTCGTGCATTGAAATCCAATTTGGGGATCCCAGAACACTTTTTGCCCTTAATAAAGAGATCCCTTGAGAGGCCTGTGGGTGTAGTGGAGGTGGTGGTTGTGGAGGAAATGGTCCTGGAACTACCTGGGGGGTGGAAAAGAGACAGTGAAATTTCTCAAGTACCCACAAGAGGGCACCCAATTGCCCAAAAGAGCCCATGGGCCTTATTGCCTTCATTTACTTCGACTTGAGTATCTGCTCCAAAGCAGGTCAGTCAAACCCAGACCACAAGGGTGTGATAATGGCTGACAGTGCTGCCCAGTCATGATAAATGACTCGTATGGAAACATCTCCAAATTCAGGCTGTGTGTACCCCAATACACACCATTTTCAGTCCTCAGACACCCAGATATCCCCAACCTTTAGCACTGTTCCTGAACATGCTATCCTGAGGACTGTCTGGATATTTAGGAAAAGGAGTGTCAAGTGCTTCTATGCCGAGATATGATGGTCCCCTCACTCCGACCCCCACCCCCGGGAGTCAGACCCGCTCACTAGCCTCACCCATTGGGTCCTCAAATGGTCCATCATGGATTCTTCTCCTACCCGTCCCCTAGCTACCGGAGGCTGACCAGAGTCTGGGCTGGGTTACTTGGCTCCAGCTCTGGTCCTCATCCTTGGTTTTTCAGAGAGAGTTGTAAGGGGGTTGGGGTGGAGGTGGTGGAACCAGAGACTTCTGTCTGCCCCCTGAGAGGGTGATGGCTGAGATGGGGAGAACAAGCCCAGGGCCTGAATCTGTACAGAACTCATGACTGACGAGAGACATCACTGCCCCTGGGTCACAAGGGGTTGGGAAGGTGGAGGATGGGGAAGGGAGGTCTCGCACACTCTCTCTCCTCCTCTCCCTTCCTCCCACAATCCAGGCCCAAGGCCACCTTTCCAGCAGCCAGCAATGCAAGCATGCAGCCCCGCAGCCCAGAGAGGGCAGAACCACTCCTGACCCCTGCCCTCCACGACTCCTCCACACAGAGAGAGTCAGGGGCAGAGGGAAAAGCCCCGGCTCTAGAAGAGACCGGGCTTCCACACCTGGCCACTGTCACCTCCCTGCGCCTGTCTCCTCATCTGTAAGTCGGGGTGGGTGGGGGAAGAACGATGCCACCAGCTCAGGCAATGCAGCGACACACTGGTTCCTGCAGGAGATGGAATCGTGCTTGGAAGGTTGAGAGGAACAGGAATCCTGCCAGGCCGAGGTGGGAATCAAAAACAGTTCCTAAAACGACCTAATAGTTGGGGCGGGAACAGAGGACAGTGGAAACCTAAGTTCCCTCTCAAAAGACGGGGTCCCTCATCTCTGTGGCGCCCTCACCACCCGTCTCTGAGACAGAACACAGCATCCTTCTGTCCGTGAGCTGTCGGATCCCCTCCCTAGTTAGGGGGCCCCGGGCCGCGGAGCTCCTGCCGCCCCCCCGCCCCCCACGCCCCGGGACACCTGGCGAAAACCCGCCAGACAGTCCTCAAGGCCAGCAAGGGCCGGCGGGCCAAGGTGAAGGTCGACGGGGCAGAAGTGGGCAGGTGCTCCCGGGCATCACCTGCAGCGCGCGCGCGGGCACCCCCACCGGGTGGCCGGGGCCGGCGCGGGACCGGGGCGCGTGCGGCCGGCCGGCGTCGCGGGAGCCCGGGGCCCAGAGCCGCGCCGCCCAGCCCGGCGATCGGCTGCAGCCGGCCCGGTGGCCGCGGGGCGGAGCCCGAGGACCGGAGACGCCCGAGCGCGGAGGGAGCGGGCGCGCCGCGTCCTCGGGCGCCTCTGCCCGTTGCCCCGGTTGCCCCGGTTGCCCCGGTTGCCCCGGTTGCCCCGGAGCCGGGCTGCAGGGCTGCGGGGCTGCCGCGCTCGGGACGCGCGGGGTGGCGGGGCGGCCGTCCTCGGACCCGGGGGCCCCGCGGCGGGGAAGCCCGGCTGCGACGCGGGACGGAGGGCGCGGGGAGCCCCGGCTCCGGGCCGGGACCGAGGGGGCCGGAGTCTCCGCTCACACGAAGGCGGCTCCCCTCCCCAACACCGGCACCCGGGGACCGCGCCCCCGGCCGGCACCCCCTGCAGAGAGAGCAGGCCCACGGCACCCCTCCCACCGGGAGTTACTGACGCGAGTGGGGAGGCTATGGGACCAGACGGAAAGGCACCTCAGCTCCCACAGATTAAAGGACTGAGGGTCAAGAGGTGGTTGGATTAGGGGCGGGGGCACCTTGGAAAAAGAGGGGGGGTGTGGGCGGGAGGGGGTGGGGGGAGGTGTGGGAGACACGAGCCACTGCGAACATCATTTTATACAGGTTGAAATTCTCTTTGCACGTATTTAATTAAGTCGCTGCTGGTTTTTTTCTTGCAGATAAAAGCGATGCAAATCGACTGCCGAAAATCTGAAAATTTGCGACAAAATTCAGAAAATTATAAGCTGCTCCTGATCTTATCACCCAGAGACAGTCCCTTGTCACCAAACTGTATTTAAATCCATATCCTGCTTTCAAGCTGGAACAGGATATCAAGATCCCTTCCCCATATCATCAAATAATTTGTGAAAGCTTGATTTTTGAAGTTGTATCATATTTAAGTGGAAGAGTACATGACCACTTGTTTAGCCAAGTCTTTATTTGCTGGAAGGTGAGGCTGTCAATCTCTAAATAGTCTCCCGTTGCTGCAGCCAACATCCTCCCATGTGAATCTGTGCCAATGTGTAAGCTTAGTCTTTTAGCATAAGAGCTAAGAGTAGGATCATTGAGTGATTGAGGGCAACCGCAGATCACACAACCAAAGTCAAATTTATTTGAAATTAAATCAATCATTGTAAGAAAAATACAAATTCCCTGTAGACAGAAACAACTAATCAAATAACACTAGGAAACAAGCAGAGTCAGGACTGAGGGCCTGTTCCTGACTCCCACTGTCCCCACGTCTGCTTTGGTGGTCATGGTGATAAATCCTGGCCCACTCTCTGTGAAGGTCTAGCGGAAAGGCCATCAGACCCTTGAAGCTGAGGTGCTGGAGGGGAGACCCCAGAGTGGGCTACTGCAGGTTGGATGGAAGCTTTGATGCCAGAGCCATTATGGTTCATGATTCTAGAGGACAGGGACCTGAAGGGCCTGGGGAAGGACTGGCCTTTTTGTGGGACCCGGAGCAAAGACTTGCAAGTTCTTGGCCCTCCTGGGAGCCTGGCCCTCCAAGCCAAGAGGCATCTTCCCTGCCCAGATATGGC
Organism: Mirounga angustirostris; assembly: GCF_029215605.1. Taxonomy (NCBI): domain Eukaryota; kingdom Metazoa; phylum Chordata; class Mammalia; order Carnivora; family Phocidae; genus Mirounga; species Mirounga angustirostris. Next base: position 23,713,505 of record NW_026991725.1, on the reverse strand, counting down.
TGCCCCTGACCCACCCAGTCCTGCTGGACCGAACTTGTCTCCTCCATGTGGCTGGGAAGTAACTGCCATAGTAGTATGAAAGCCCACTTTCCTCAGGCAGAAAGACAACTGTCTGTATGTCAACCCAGCAACTGGACCAGCAAGCTGAGAGGACCCACAGGGTTTGGTGTATGTGGGCAAAGAAAGGTTATGGGTCATTTAAGATGATTATTAAGATTTCTTAATAATGGGTGGGACTTCGTGTTCTCTCTTGTACCCTTAGGATTGCTTTTATATTTCACAAGGAGCTGGTACTTCCTTTAGAATTCAAATAAGTTTGAGAAAGAGAATTTGTATATTCACTCAATGATCCTACTCTTAGCTCTTATGCTAAAAGACTAAGCTTACACATTGGCACAGATTCACGTGGGAGGATGTTGGCTGCAGCAGCGGGAGACTATTTAGAGATTGACAGCCTCACCTTCCAGCAAATAAAGACTTGGCTAAACAAGTGGTCATGTACTCTTCCACTTAAATATGATACAACTTCAAAAATCATGCTTTCACAAATTATTTGATGATATGGGGAAGGGATCTTGATATCCTGTTCCAGCTTGAAAGCAGGATATGGATTTAAATACAGTTTGGTGACAAGGGACTGTCTCTGGGTGATAAGATCAGGAGCAGTTTATAATTTTCTGAATTTTGTCACAAATTTTCAGATTTTCGGCAATCGATTTGCATCGCTTTTATCTGCAAGAAAAAAACCAGCAGCGACTTAATTAAATACGTGCAAAGAGAATTTCAACCTGTATAAAATGATGTTCGCAGTGGCTCGTGTCTCCCACACCTCCCCCCACCCCCTCCCGCCCACAGCCCCCCCTCTTTTTCCAAGGTGCCCCCGCCCCTAATCCAACCACCTCTTGACCCTCAGTCCTTTAATCTGTGGGAGCTGAGGTGCCTTTCCGTCTGGTCCCATAGCCTCCCCACTCGCGTCAGTAACTCCCGGTGGGAGGGGTGCCGTGGGCCTGCTCTCTCTGCAGGGGGTGCCGGCCGGGGGCGCGGTCCCCGGGTGCCGGTGTTGGGGAGGGGAGCCGCCTTCGTGTGAGCGGAGACTCCGGCCCCCTCGGTCCCGGCCCGGAGCCGGGGCTCCCCGCGCCCTCCGTCCCGCGTCGCAGCCGGGCTTCCCCGCCGCGGGGCCCCCGGGTCCGAGGACGGCCGCCCCGCCACCCCGCGCGTCCCGAGCGCGGCAGCCCCGCAGCCCTGCAGCCCGGCTCCGGGGCAACCGGGGCAACCGGGGCAACCGGGGCAACCGGGGCAACCGGGGCAACGGGCAGAGGCGCCCGAGGACGCGGCGCGCCCGCTCCCTCCGCGCTCGGGCGTCTCCGGTCCTCGGGCTCCGCCCCGCGGCCACCGGGCCGGCTGCAGCCGATCGCCGGGCTGGGCGGCGCGGCTCTGGGCCCCGGGCTCCCGCGACGCCGGCCGGCCGCACGCGCCCCGGTCCCGCGCCGGCCCCGGCCACCCGGTGGGGGTGCCCGCGCGCGCGCTGCAGGTGATGCCCGGGAGCACCTGCCCACTTCTGCCCCGTCGACCTTCACCTTGGCCCGCCGGCCCTTGCTGGCCTTGAGGACTGTCTGGCGGGTTTTCGCCAGGTGTCCCGGGGCGTGGGGGGCGGGGGGGCGGCAGGAGCTCCGCGGCCCGGGGCCCCCTAACTAGGGAGGGGATCCGACGTAGGATATTAGATGTAAAGGTGTGTTTTCTTCGCCGAGGCACTGTGTTGAAGTCGGGGCTTGGTATCCCCGCCTGACCACCAGAGGGAATGGGAACCTGGCCGGGAGGCACTGTGGGCAGCAGAAGGGAGGACTGTCCAGGCTGATAAGATCTCTAGTCTAGTGTCTTCTGAAGTTCATTTACTGCTTGTTTGACCCCCGATAGTTTATATTCTGCTCAGTGTCACTGCCCTCTTAGACATGTCTGTCAGCTTTTGGGGGGGGCAGGTGAGAGGAGGGATCAGGATTTAAGGCTGGGTCAGACAGGGCTGAGAAACTGACTGTCCTCGGAGTACCCATGGCCAGGGCTTTGTGCAGGAAACTGATCGCATAGGTTACGGCAAATCTGCTTTGGAGGCGCACTGGCATGGTAGATTAAGCACACCTCTGCACCCCTTTTCACACCAAATCCCAGGGAAGGGCAGGAAAGATGCAGGGGTGCAGGGATGGTGTGTGCAAACTAGAAATGCTGAAGAATTTCTATAATATGGAAATCAGTCAAGATCAGCCTCCCTGAGGAAGAAACTCACAACACACATTTATGGAGAAGACTGCTCTGGAACACGAGTCAGGGTAGCTGGTAGGCGTTGCATCTGGAGCAGTGAGCAGCACCGTGCTCCCCCTTAGTCACTGCAGCTGAGCAGCGGGCGTGAGTGACACTTGCAGAACTGGGGAAGCAGAGTGTGGGCCCCATGATGGGAAAGGCAGGATCTAGGTGTCCTCGCGTGCCGAAGACCAACTCTCAGCTCATCCCTCCGGGCAGCACATTTGCTGCCAGTGGAAGGTCTAACATCCTAAGAGTTAACTGAGCAAACAAGAGATGCATCAAGAAGTGCAGTTAGTGCCTCCAGAAGGCTGACTGGCAGTGAGACACGTGGGCAGTCCCCAGTGAACCATGCCTCCTGATGTCCGCGTCCTTGGTAGTCCCCCTCTCGCATTGGCCCTGGGCTAGCCTATGACCTGCTTGAATCAGTGCACTCTGGCAGAAGTGTGCCATCTCTGGGTTTCAATCTTGTGCTCTGTGTTTGTGCTCTTGGCAGCCCTGAGTCACCACTTAAGAAGTCCAGATACCCCCCGCTGGCGAGATGAAGTATGGAGGGAACAGAAAGGCCCCTAGGCTGCATGGACAGAGAGAAGCCTGGCTGTCCCGGCTGACCCCCCCTCGACTGACCTGCCAGCTGAATGCAGCTATATGGGCCACCAGCAAGACCAAGAGAACTACCACTGAGCCTGCCAAGAGTACAGAACCACGAGCAAATAGTTTTTTTTTTTTTAAAGATTTTATTTATTTATTTGACAGAGAAAGACACAGCGAGAGAGGGAACACAAACGGGGAGTGGGAGAGGGAGAAGCAGACTCCCCGCCGAGCAGGGGGCCCGATGCGGGACTCGATCCAGGGACTCCAGGATCATGACCTGAGCCGAAGGCAGTCGCTTAACCAACTGAGCCACCCAGGCGCCCGAGCAAATAGTTGTTTGAAGCCATTTAGTTTCGGGTAGTTTGTTAAACAGCAGCGAGTGTCTGAAACAGGGTACAAGATAACATCACACACATACACACACACACACACACACACACCCAGAAGTCCTGGAAATTAAACATTTGATTGTTGGGGGTAGGGGGGGAGAGAAACTATGTTTCCATTTTTTTTTTTCTTAAGCAGTCTCATGTGTTTATTCTTCTAGAATACCAATAACATTTAGAATCACGTTGTCAAGTTGCAAAGACGATGCCATTAAAATTTATTACAAAGGTAATATATGTATATGTTCATAATAACAAGCCAAACAATGCAAAAGGCATAAAGATGATTATAATGATCTCTCTCTCTTCCCACCCTATTCCATCCCCCCCTGACACAACCACTGTTTAGAGTTTAGTGTGTATCCTTGTATACCATTCTTTATGCTTCTAGAAACATGAAAATATATACATGTGGTCATTATTTTTTTCTTTTCACTTTAAAATAATGAATATTGGATCATATAGTTGACAATACTATGAAATTTGCTTTTCTTATTCAAGAGTAAATCATAAAAATGCTTCCTGGTCAATAAATATAAATCTTCTTCATCATTTATTTTTTTAAAATTTAGCTTTCCTTTCTAACTCATCATACAGTAGTTTAAAGAGCTCAACTATTCTGGAAAGCTTGTGAAAAGCTTTGTTGTTCTCGAGGCAACCTCCCTCAATTCCTTTAGCTCAAAATAACATGTTTAAAGATTTTTTTTTTTAATTTCATTATTTGACAGAGAGATAGCACAAGTAGGCAGAGTGGCAGGCAGAGGGAAAGGGAGAAGCAGGCTCTCTGCTGAGCAGGGAGCCCGATGCGGAGCTCGATCCCAGGACCCCGGGATCATGACCTGAGCTGAAGGCAGCCGCTTAACCAACTGAGCCACCCAGGCGCCCCAAAATAACATGTTTATATAGCTATTTATTCATTTTCCAATTTGGAGACAGTATCTATCTATTTATTTATTTAATATAAAGATTTTATTTATTCATTTGAGAGAGAGTGAGAAAGAGCAACAACAGTGGAGAGAGGCAGAGGGAAAGGGAGAAGCAGACTCCCCGCTGAGCAGGAGCCCGATGTGGGCTCGATCCCAGGACCCCAAGACCATGACTTGAGCCAAAGGCAGATGCTTAACCAACTGAGCCAGCCAGGCGCCCCAAAACAATTTTTTCCCTTTTTTTTTTAAGATTTTATTTATTTATTTGACAGAGAGAGACACAGCAAGAGGGAGAGAGAGAAGCAGGCTTCCCGTGGAGCAAGGAGCCCGATGCGGTGGCTCGATCCCAGGACCCTGGTATCATGACCTGAGCTGAAGGCACACGCTCAACGACTGAGCTACCCAGGCGTCCCAATTTTTTTTTTCCTTTGAAGTTAATAGTTGTTTTTGTTTGCCTGTTCTATGAATATATATATCACTACTCCAATCCCAAACTCTTTGCCAATTATCTAAATTGCTTCTTAATACTTTTGGACACATCAGGTATTTTTGTCCATTTCATCTGATAGAAGTATCTTTCCTGAACCAAATCTTCCCTCCTGCTCTGATCTGGGCCTACTGCTGTCCACACTGCAGCCCATCGTCACTCTAGTGAGTCCTGTAGCTTTTCTCTTGAGTTGGAGTCCTGATTCCTCTGTCCCGTGTCTTTTCTTTCTTGGCTTCTGCCTTTGTTTCGGTAGAGTCTATGCTCCAGTACTTCCTGAGAAAGCTTATGTGGCAGGTAAGTATTTTCAGAATTTGCACATTTCAGATTTTTTTCATTCAGCTCACAGGAAACTACGCGTTTTCCTGGGTACAAAATTCTAAGAAATAACTTTCCCTCAGAGAAGTTATGGTTCATTGCCTTCTAACTTCCAGTGTTACTCTTGAGGGGTCTGAAGCCTTTCTGATTTTTTATCTTTCATCTATGAACTCTTTTTTCCCTCTCTCTCAGGAAGCTTGTAGGGTCTTTTCCGGATCACTAGCCTGTGTGTTTTGTGATGATGTACTTTGATACGAATCTATTTTATCTTCACTGAAGAAATCTCTTCTGAAAGTTTTTGGCCTGCTCCAACATGAGAGGGTCAAAAATCCACATTTCGGGATGGGCTAAAGCTTGGGAAAGACTTATTACCAGGTTTGCAGACTGAGTGACCCTTTTGTCTGCTTCTGTTTGAGAACGGGGCACTAAAAATGTATTGGAAGAGCTGAGCTCATGAGTGGGCTTATCACAGCGGACTCGTGTAGAGGTCAGGCTGGACCTTTTGTGGGGAACCCTTTTGGGTCTTTCCTCATGAGCTAGTTGGACTCTCTAAGAAGGACCATTTGACCCTTCGCCCATAAGGCTTAAGCCTCATGGCCAGAGCCTGGGCACTAAGTGGAAGAAGAGGTTTGGGAAGGCAGTTTTAAAATCTAACACGTAGATGTCGCTTATCCTCCTGGTTCTTGAAGGGTGGTCCTGCCCTCAGCTACATCTGGCATCTTGCAGCTCAGAGACCATTTATTCTGATCTCTCCACACAGTAAGCCCGCAGTTTTCTTTCGGGAATTGGAAGGGAAAGTTTCTTCAGCTGTGTAGAGTGTGAAGAGAATCTGAGGATGTACCTGTTTCTTTCCCCCCCCCCCTTTTTTTTAAGATTTTATTTACTTTGGGGGCACCTGGGTGACTCGGTTGGGCAACCGCCTTCGGCTCAGGTCATGATCCTGGAGTCCTGGGATCGAGTCCCGCCTCAGGCTCCCTGCTTGGCGGGGAATCTGCTTCTCCCTTTGACCTTCCCCACTCTCATGCTCTCTCTCTCAAATAAATATATAAAATCTTTTAAAAAAATAAAAAATAAATTAAAAAATATTTTATTTATTTTTGTGAGAGAGGGAGATAGAGAGCAAGTACACAAGCAGGGGGGGAGAGGCAGAGAGAGAAGCAGACTCCCCGCTGAGCAGGGAGCCCGATGGGGGGCTTGATCTTGGTCCGGGACCACGAAAGTAGCCAAAGGCAGACGCTTAATGCACTGAGCCACCCAGGGGCCTGGAGGATGCACCTATTTCTTAAACAGTCTCTTAAATCATCCTCCCTCCCTATTTTTTCCAACCTCACCTTCTCCCCCATTTCCAGAAGTACCTGGCAACTTCCATGCCAGAGCTTTAGGGGAACCATGTAAAATCAGGGTCACCCTAGGCTTTTTCCACTGCCAGGTCCACAGGCAGCTTTCTTGGGTCAGATATCACTCACTGTTGGTTTTCAGCTTCCAAAATGTCATGGATCCTGTCTCCCATCTTGATCACTATGCTCGTCTTTTACTGTCTGTAAATGTCTTTTAAAAACAACCCTTTAGGGACACCTGGGTGGCTCAGTGCGTTAAGCGTCTGCCTCCGGCTCAGGTCATGATCCCGGGGTCCTGGGATCGAGCCCCGCATCGGGCTCCCTGCTCAGCGGGAGCCTGCTTCTCCCTCTGCCGGCTGCTCCCCCTGCTTGTGTGTGCTCTCTCTTTCTCTCTCCGATAAATAAATAAAATCTTAAAAAAAAAATTAAAAAATAAAAACAACCCTTTGGATGTGATAGACAGAAATTTGGCTCCATCTAAAGAAATGGAGTGTGGTGGAAATGGTAAAAATTCAAATGACAGTAAGATTAATTTTTTCCTTATTTTTAATCTCTCTAAAGAGTATTTACTATAAAGATTAGTTCAGAACAGATCACAGACCTAAGTGTAAAACTATAAAAACATCTAGAAGAAAACACAGGAGACAGTATTTTTTATTTTAGGTTAGGCAGAAATCTACTAAATGCCACACCAAAAGCATGATTTGTCAGAGAAAAAAACTGGATCTCATCAAACTTAAAAACTTACACTGAGGATGCCTGGGTGGCTCAGTCAGTTAAGCGCCTGCCTTCAGCTCGGGTCATGATCCCAGAGGCTGGGATCAAGCCCCACATCAAGCTCCCTGCTCTGCGGGGAATCTGCTTCTCCCTCTGACCCTCCCCCCTCTCATGCTCTCCCTCTCTCTCAAATAAATAAATAAAATCTTTTAAAAAAATAAAAAATAAATTAAAAAATATTTTATTTATTTTTTTGAGAGAGAGAGATAGAGAGCAAGTACACAAGCAGGGGGGAAGGGCAGAGGGACTGTTTCTCCCTCTGCCTGCCGCTTTCCCTGCTTGTGCTCTCTGACAAATAAATAAATAATATTTTTAAAAAATAGCTAAAAACATAAAAACCAAATTCTTGACAATAACAACTGTTGATGAAGATGTGGAACAGTTAGAGATCTCACACATTCTTAGTGGGAATGCAAAATGGTGCAGCCACTCTGGGAAATGGTTTGGCAGTTTCTAATAAAGTTAAACATACACTCAACAATTTTTTGTAAAGTTAAGCGTACACCTAGCATAAGGTTCAGCAATTTCACTCCTCTCTCTCTCTTTCTCTCTCTCTCTATATTTTTTTTAGAGAGAGAGAGAGGTGTGGGGAAGGGCAGAGGGAGAGGAAAAGAGAGAATCTCAGACTCCATGCCTAGCACAGAGGAGACACAAGGCTCAATCTTATGACCCCAAGATTATGACCCCAGCCAAAATCAAGAGTCAGATGCTTAACCAACTGAGCCACCCAGGCGCCCCTCCACTCTTCAATATTAATCCAAGTGAAGGGAAAACTCAAGTTCACACAAAAATCTATACAAGGATGTCTATTGTGGCTTCATTCATAATTGCTAAGAACTGGAAATAACCCAAATGCCCTTCAACTAGTGAATAGATAAATTATGATACATCCACACAAGGGAAAACACCCCAGTAACACAAAGAAATGAATTGTGGATACATACAACCACGTGGATTTCAAATGCATTATGGTTAAGTGAAAGAAGCCAGGCTCAAAGGGCTATGTGTTGTATTATTCCACGTATATGCCATTCGAGACCAGGCAAAACCATCAGTGATTGTTGGGGGCTGGGAGTGGGGGGATGAGTTGATAACACAAAGACACAGAGAATTCTGGGAGGTGATCGTGGTGGTGGTTTCACGGTTGTATGCGTTTGTCAAAAATAATAGAACTGCACTCTAAAAAGAGTAAATTTTAAGGTATGATAATTATACTCCAATTAAATGCATTTCATTTCATTTAGAGGTGCTTTGGCAGGGAGAGAAATTACGTACCTGTGCTCAATCCTTAGTCTTTACCTGAAAACCATTCCATATACATTTTAAATGTAGCTTCATAATTTCTTTTTTTTTTTTTTAAAGATTTTGTTTATTTATTTGAGAGAGAGAGAGCACCTGAGAGGGGGGAGGGTCAGAGGGAGAAGCAGACCCCCTGCCGAGCAGGGAGCCCGATGCGGGACTCGATCCTGGGACTCCAGGATCATGACCTGAGCCGAAGGCAGTCGCTTAACCAACTGAGCCACCCAGGCGCCCAGCTTCATAATTTCTATTGTTAGTTTTACTACACTTTTATATTGAAAAGCATTATATGGGATAATACAATATATCATAGACATTTAGAAATACTGCTTTGTCACTCTCCCATTTTATGAAACTATTTGATCCAAATTGCTCCTTTGGTATCATTATTCTTGTTTTCACTACTGGGACTGTTTGAGCACTTTCATCTGAGCTACTTGAAAATAAGCCATTTTTGCATCATGCAGGATGCTGTCCCTGGAAATTTTATCCCAAGATACCCACCAACTATTTGTGATCTTCACCTGTTTTGTAAATTATTAATTTTTACTATGAAAATATAAAACGGACAATGTAGAGAGGGCATATAATGAAACCCCATATTCTCGTCCCTCAAAATTAGCAATTATCAAGCTTTTGGCACACTTGCCTAATCTATTCTTTCTGTTATTATTGTTTTAAAGTCCAGAATTCACATCTCTTCAACTCTACATTTCTTTTTTTTTTTAAGATTTTATTTATTTATTTGAGAGAGAGAATGAGAGAGAGAGAGTGTGCATGAGAGGGGGGAGGGTCAGAGGGAGCAGCAGACTCCTTGCTGAGCAGGGAGCCCGATGCAGGACTCCATCCTGGGACTCCAGGATCATGACCTGAGCCGAAGGCAGTCGCCCAACCAACAGAGCCACCCAGGCATGCCTAACTCTACATTTCTAACATACGGATTTTTTTTTTCAAAACCACAGTGCCATTATGATGCCTAAAAAAAAATAATAGTAATTATCTGGTGTCATCTAACACCTAGTCCATTTCTTTCCAGATTTTCCAAGTGTTCCAAGAATCTCTTTTTACAGTTGGCTCATTTGAATCTGAATCTGGTCAAGTCCACACACTTGACCAATGAGTGAGAGAGAGAGCGCAATTGAGGCGGGGCGAGCAGAGGGAGAGGGAGAAGAATCCCCGCTGAGCAGGGAGCCTGACTCAGGGCTTGATCCCAGGACCCTGGGATCATGACCTGAGCCGAAGGCAGACACTTAACCGACTGAGCCACCCAGATGCCCCAAGTCTGCACACTTTTATTTAAGAATTTATTTGGAGGTGAGGGATATTCTTTTTTTTTAAGTTTGTTTATTTATGTATATATTTATTTATTTAAGTAACATCTACACCAACATGGGGCTCAAATTCACAACCCTGAGATCAAGAGTCTTGTGTTGCACTAGGGAGTCAGCCAGGCACCCCAAGTCCACACACTTTTTTTCCCCCTCAGCCTCTAAGCTTCCTTTAGTTTTTCAAAATTTTTTTAAGTTTGTTTTTTTTTTTTTTTACATTTTGTTCAAGTCCACACACTTTTAATCTAGAGTATTACTTGCTCTCACCCTTCTTCATGCTATTATCTTGTTGAAGAAACCAGGCCAGTTATCCTATACAATGTCCCATATTCCCGGTTTGTCTGTTTTGTGCCTTTGTGATGGTATTGAACTTGTTCCTTTAGCCTCTATATTTCCTGTGAACATGAAGTTAGGTCTAAAGGCTTGATTAGATTCAACTTTGACTCTTCTACTGGATAAGGACATTTCAGTGGTGCAAAGTGGTGGTGCTAAATACTTCACATTGCATGTCCCCAGAAGGCACATAATGTCAGGTTGTCCCATTCTTAGTGATGCCAGTGTTGATCTGTGGCTTTGGTTGGTAATCACTCGAAGCCTCCGAACAATAAAGTTGCCCATCAACTTTTCATTGATGCCATGATTTAAAAATAACCTGATCCTCTTAATGCATAGAAAAATGTGGAAATGCAAAAAGGAGAAAATAATCATTCATGTTCCTGCCACCGAAGACCATGATAAATGCTGCCTTTTAGATAATTTCTTTCCATTTGGTGCATTCATTTTTCCTTGCTGTGGTCATACTGATGTAAAATTTTATATTCCACAGGAGCACTTTCAGGCATTACTAAAACTTTATGAATGTTACTTTAATTGCAGCAATGTACTAATTGTTGGCGTTACTAATACCTCTGAGCCTGAGTAGGGTAAGGCTGGCAGGCAATAGGGAAGAGGCTTGATTTCTCCAAGGCTGGGGGTTGGAGGGTTGGAGGGTGAGAGGTGACAATGGAGAGTTTTGCTCTTGTCCTGAGCAGCATTCACTCCTACCAGGTCCCTCAGGCTTTGGAGCTTCACCCCCTGCTTTCACTCACTCATGGAGAGAAATGCCCTTTGACTCTGGCACCCCAGTCTTGAAACTATCCCATATAAAAGCACAAAAGAGGAACGGATATTTACTGCAGTATTGGTTTTAATAGCAACAACTTAGTGTCCCACCCAGGAACAAATGAATGAATAAATAACAATAGAAATTATAAAGTTACCTTAAAAATGTGTATGGAGTGGTTTTCAGGTAAAGACCACAGATTGAATATACGCACATACTTTTTCTCTCTCAAATGAATTTATTTCAACAATATTAATTGAGGTATAATTATCATACAGTAGTGCTCCACATGCAGGAGCAGACTGTGGGAAGATCCAAGGTTGGAGGCCAGTAGGAAAGAGAGGGACTAGCAAGCAGAGGGTTCCAGAGGGAGGCTGGTCCAATCAGTGAAGGCAGAGTCTAGGGGCTGAGACGGAAGCAAGGTGTGGATGGGGTTGGTGGATAGGGACATCAGTGCCCCCACCCCAGCTCAGTCCTTCAGGTGCCGTAACAGAGTACCATAGACTGGGTGGCTTATCAACCACAGAAAGTTCTGGAGGCTGGAAAGTGCGGGATCAATGCAGCAGCAGAGTTGGTGTCTGGTGAGAGCCCACTTCCGGGTTCATAGACAGCCATCTTCTTGCTGTGTTCTCACATTGGGGGATGGGGCAAGCCAACTCTCTGGGGTTGCTTGTATAAGGGCACTAATCCCATTTATGAGGACTCCACCCTCATCACCTAATTACCTCTCAAAGGCTTCACTTCTTTTTTTTTTTTTTTAAGTAATCTCTCCACCCAACATGAGGCTCAAACTTAAGAGTTGCATGCTCTATCAACTGAGCCAGCCAGGCATCCCCCCACTTCCTAATCCCATCACAGTGGGGATTGGGTCTCAACATACGAATTTTGGTGAGAGGGGACAAAAACATTCAGTTTATAGTACTAGCTGAGCGAGTGCTTTTGCTGGAAGTGGTGCAGTTTGCTCTTTGCTGCTCTCCCCAAAAAATTTGTGGTGCCCCTTCGTTCTGTCTTCTCACAAAACCCAAAATGCAATTTTGATAATGGTTGGAATTATGGTTTAGTTTCAATGGTATTAGGCTCAGGTTGCCATCTGCCAGAATCTATTTCTTTTGGGGTACACTATTGTACTATGATATTATTTGATTTGTTTTTATAATGAGTATGTATTATTTTATTTGTTTATTTGTATGGGGGGGGGCGCTGTTGTTTGCCTGATATGCCATGTCCCCATCACATACGTATTTGGTTTTGAACATATACATGTATTTATACACATACACACACAGAAAAAGGCAGGGCCACCAGCACCAAACAACTAATGGGGACCCCCAGGAGTAGGAGAGAATGTGGGGGCAGGATGTTTATCATGTCTGAGGTCTTTTATACCTTCCTTTTTGTTTGAATATTTTTCTAGGGGGATATGTTACTTTCAGAATAAAAATAAATGGAGAGGGCGCCTGGGTGGCTCAGTCGGTTAAGCGACTGCCTTCGGCTCAGGTCATGATCCCAGGGTCCTGGGATCGAGTCCCGCATTGGGCTCCCTGCTCGGCAGGAAGCCTGCTTCTCCCTCTTCCATTCCCCCCTGCTTGTGTTCCCTCTCTCGCTGTGTCTCTCTCTGTCAAATAAAAAAATAAAATCTTAAAAAAAAAAATAAATAAATGGAGATAAAATGTTCCTACCCTTAAACCAGGGGTTGCAAACCAGGACTGCACATGAGAATCACCTGAGGAACATTTTCAAAAATAACAAGACCCAGGGGTGCCTGGCTGGCTGTCAGCAGACTGTGTGACTCTTTTTTTTTTTTTTTTAAGATTTTATTTATTTGACAGAGAGAGACACAGCGAGAGAGGGAACACAAGCAGGGGGAGCGGGAGAGGGAGAAGCAGGCTTCCCGCCGAGCAGGGAGCCCGATGTGGGGCTTGATCCCAGGGCCCTGGGACCATGACCTGAGCCGAAGGCAGACGCTTAACGACTGAGCCGCCCAGGCGCCCCGACCATGTGACTCTTGACCTCTGGGTGGTGAGTTCAAGCCCCACCTTCCGTGGTGAGCTTACTTAAAAAACAAAACAAAACAAAACAAACAAACAAAAAAAAAAAAAACGCAGGGCCAGGCCCCACCCAGGGCCTTTTGTAAAACTTCTCAGAGCAGTGGAATCTGCAGCCAGGCTTGAAACCACTGCATTAGATCTAATCATTCCATTTTCAGTAATTTAGCCTAAGAAGTCAGATGAGGATAAAGATGCAAGGATTTTCATTACTATATTATTATGATATATATATATATATATTTAAAGATTTTATTTATTTATTTATTTGACAGAGAGAGAGACAGCTAGAGAGGGAACACAAGCAGGGGGAGCGGGAGAGGGAGAAGCAGGCTTCCTGCGGAGCAGGGAGCCCGATGCGGGGCTCGATCCCAGGACCCTGGGATCATGACCTGAGCCGAAGGCAGACGCTTAACCATCTGAGCCACCCAGGCGCCCCCTTAAAAATAAAATCTTTTAAAAGAAAAAAAAGATGGGGCACCTGGGTGTCTCAGTAGGTTAAGCGTCTGCCTTTGGCTGGGGTCATGATACCAGGCTCCTGGCATGGAGCCCCATGTCGGGCTCCCTGCTCAGTGGGGAAATCTGCTTCTCCCTCTGCCCCTCCCCCTGGCTGTACTCTCTCTCTGTCAAATAATTAAATAAAATCTTGAAAGAAAGAAAGAAAGAAAGAAAGAAAGAAAGAAAGAAAGAAAGAAAGAAAGAAAGAAAGAAAGAGAAAGACCCTCCCTGGGATATGAGATTGTGAGCTATTTGTATTTTTGCTTTTCTCTTTTTGTTATTTTCTAATTGTCCAACAATGAACATGCATTATTTTTAACAGGGGTGAAGAGGGGTAAAACAAAAGTCTTGTGCGGGGCGCCTGGGTGGCTCAGTCGTTAAGCGTCTGCCTTCGGCTCAGGTCATGATCCCAGGGTCCTGGGATCGAGCCCCGCATCGGGCTCCCTGCTCAGCGGGAAGCCTGCTTCTCCCTCTTCCACTCCCCCTGCTTGTATTCCCTCTCTCGCTGTGTCTCTCTCTGTCAAATAAATAAATAAAATCTTAAAAAAAAAAATCTTGTGCTATGTTGTCTTTTTAAAAAGATTTTTTAATGTATGTATGCATTTATTTATTTAGAGTATGGGAGTGGGAGCAGGGGGAGGGGCAGAGGGAGAGAGAGAATCTCAAGCAGACTCCCTGCTCAGGGTGGAGCCCCACATGGAGCCCAACCCCGGCTCCCATCCGGACTTGATCCCACAAACCTGAGATCATGCCCTGAGCCGAAATCAAGAGTCAGATGCTCAACCCACTGAGCCACCCAGGTGTCCCTATGTCGTCCTTTTAAAGAAATACAAGGAGAGCATGAAGGATGCCACGAATTCCATTTGGCGGCATCTTTGACACCATGAGCAAAGCTCCCCCCGCCCCGAAGTTGAAAAAATTTATGGACAAGAAATTATCATTGAAATTAAATGGTGGCAGGGATTCCATACCCTTATGAATCTTGTCCTAAATGAACGTGTGGAGATGGCAGCTAGTGGGAACAGAATAATGGGGTGGTAATACGAGGAAATAGTCTCATCATTTTAGAAGCCTTGGACCGAATGTAAACAATGAGTGTGTTCAGCGGAAAAATCAACTGCTTCCACATGTCCCCTCTCCATAACACCTGTTTTACTACGGTATAAAAATCAGGTCATGTGCATTTTCTGTTGAACTTTTTTGTCAAATAAACATTTGTAATAGTAAAAAAAAAAAGAAGAAAGAAAAAGAAAGAAAGAAGAAAGAAAGAAGAAAGAAAGAAAGAAAGAAAGAAAGAAAGAAAGAAAGAAAGAAAGAAAGAAAGAAAGAAAGAAAGAAAGAAAGAAAGAAAGAAAGAAAGAAAAAGAAAGAAAGAAAGAAAAGGAGAGGAAAGAAAAGAAATAGAAGGAGACACTCACAACCTAGAAAGAGAACTTGGTCACCACCTCCTCTCCAGACACGGGGCCCTAGATTATTCTGCCTTCAGACATCCCTGCACCCACACCTCTTGTTCTCACCCCCTGTGGCTCTTCGGCCGCATGCTTCCCCTTTTCCATCCTCCCCTCAGCCAGGACACTCTTTTTCAGATGGTCATCCCCGGACACACCCAAAAGCCATGGAGATGGAGGAGGGGGCGAGGGGTAGAGGGTGTAGTGTTGGGGAGGGGACCCGCCTTCGTGTGAGCGGAGACTCCGGCCCCCTCGGTCCCGGCCCGGAGCCGGGGCTCCCCGCGCCCTCCGTCCCGCGTCGCAGCCGGGCTTCCCCGCCGCGGGGCCCCCGGGTCCGAGGACGGCCGCCCCGCCACCCCGCGCGTCCCGAGCGCGGCAGCCCCGCAGCCCTGCAGCCCGGCTCCGGGGCAACCGGGGCAACCGGGGCAACCGGGGCAACGGGCAGAGGCGCCCGAGGACGCGGCGCGCCCGCTCCCTCCGCGCTCGGGCGTCTCCGGTCCTCGGGCTCCGCCCCGCGGCCACCGGGCCGGCTGCAGCCGATCGCCGGGCTGGGCGGCGCGGCTCTGGGCCCCGGGCTCCCGCGACGCCGGCCGGCCGCACGCGCCCCGGTCCCGCGCCGGCCCCGGCCACCCGGTGGGGGTGCCCGCGCGCGCGCTGCAGGTGATGCCCGGGAGCACCTGCCCACTTCTGCCCCGTCGACCTTCACCTTGGCCCGCCGGCCCTTGCTGGCCTTGAGGACTGTCTGGCGGGTTTTCGCCAGGTGTCCCGGGGCGTGGGGGGCGGGGGGGCGGCAGGAGCTCCGCGGCCCGGGGCCCCCTAACTAGGGAGGGGATCCGACAGCTCACGGACAGAAGGATGCTGTGTTCTGTCTCAGAGACGGGTGGTGAGGGCGCCACAGAGTTGAGGGGTGCTGCCCCCTCTCCCTTGACCCATGTGTGAGCCTCCTCACCATTTGGGGGAGATGCTTTGTATCTTTTCTTGGCAAAAGTATTGGGAAGCTTAGGGCAGCAACTGGCGTCCGCGCAGCCACACTTGGAACTCGGCTTCCCTGTCTCAGGAAGGACCTGCCGCTGCCAGGGGGTGGGGTGGGGGGCTCCTGTGCGGGGGCAGGGGAGCCTGGGGCGACACTGGCCACCGTTGCCTGGTGCTCCCCTGCTGGCACAACGCTGAGACCCAAGTTCTCCTTTGACAAAGGAGAGGAAAACCCAAGGAGGGGCTGGACTCTTAGGATTATGGCCACTCTGCAAAGGAAAAACGGGGAGAAACTGCAGAGCCAGGCCCGGAACTCAGACCCCCTGGCTCTTAGTCCGGTGCTCTCCCCTGCCCACCCTGCCTGGCAGGCAGCAGAAGGGAAGTGCGGTGGCCTCTGGTGGCCCAGCTAGGAGGGGGGAGGCTACCCTGTGCCTGAATGCCTTGCTAATGACAGAGAAGTGAGAGAGGGCCAACGGGACCTGCCTTCCCTGCCTCCCGCCTTCGCTGGCTCTCTCCAGGGGTCCTCGCTGAGTTGGCTTCCCGCACCAGCCAAGCTGGCCCTGGCCCAGCTTCCTTTTCGTCCCTAGTCTCATCCCTCCCAGGAGGCCACAGGGGGACCCTCCCCCCCATACCCTTCAGGAGCACTACGCAAGGGATCTTCTGAGGCCTGCCCTTAACATTGGGAGGGCCCAGGACAGGAGTAAAACATGGGCCCATATATCCTATGCTAAATACTGAAAGATGACAAACCGAGCTAATAGCTTACACTGTGTTCTGTCTTCCAGCCTTCACAAAATATGACTTCATTATGACCGGAGAAGGCTGGTTGGAATTTAGGATTCTCACACTCTCCTGAGCTCCTCGCCAGTGTAGGGAGACCTGGCCCTAGGCTAATGGCTGACCCCCACATCTGTCATGCATCAGGAGGGGGCAAACGCAGTGGCGGGCACAGTCAATCCTTGACAGGGTGACCTGGGAAAGATCTAGAGGTTGATCAGGAATTCCAGGGTCCAGGTATCTAGAATGTTATCTGTGAGGGGTCGGTAGCACATTCCCTCAGCCCCTCGGATCCTAGCCCCATGAGGCACTGTCATGGGCCCCGCTCCAGTGTGTCATGGTTTTAGGGGCTGCAGAAGCGGGAGGAAGCGGGAGGGGTGTTAGTGGAGACGGAGAAGGTTCTCTTCTGATGGCTCTGTTGGGGGGGGGGGGGGTCCTGGGCCAGCTGTCCTTGGCAGGCAGTTACCTGGCAGGGATGAGGCAGAGGGGGCCTGACCACTCTCCCCCAGCCCACCTGGGCAGCTGCTAGGAGTGGCGGGGGACACCTGGGTCTCCCCGAGAAGGGGTTTCCTGACCTAGTGTTCTCTGAAAAGTGTAGGGGGCCAGTGGTTGAGTGCACTGGTGGTCTGCTGGAATGTGGGCAGGACAGTGTCTACACCGTCACTTATCACTGCTGAGCCGCGCCCCCGCCACTGCCAGATTCCTGGGGGCCTCTACTCGGAGTGGACGGTGGGTGCAGCCATCTGCCCGGTGGGCTCAGGATGTGCCTGAATTGGTCCTTTCAAGAGACCCAGGCGCCCTCTGGAGGATGCTGGAAGAATTTCACCACCTTGGTTCTGGTCGCACAGGCTCTGAAGCCAACTCTCATCCCCATTCCCTCTCCTTCCTGCTCGGGACCGACCTTCTGATTTCTTCTTCCACCCCCACCTTTCCCATAACCCACCTCCCCATCATTTCGAGAGGCCCCTCATATTAGGAACCAGGAGGACCCAGCATCCTTAGGGTCCTGGCATCATGGGGCTAAGTGACGGCGGTTTGGGCTTACCTGGGGTTGCTGAAGGTGCTTCCAGAACCCTAGTGTATATGGAGGGAGTCCTTTCTGCAAACTGAGGATTTTGTACCATGGTGTCGGTCAGGAGCTGTGGGCACCCACCATTGCTCCCACGACTTGTCTTTCTTCTGCTGCAGAGTGGGGGGGGGGGGTGGCCCACACCATCCGTCTCAGACACACGCCATCGGAAGCAGGGAGGCAGGTTGGCCTCCTTCCACTGTGAACACCCACTCCAGCTTCAGGGGGATCAGGCCCTCACCCTGATCTCAAGGAGGGGATGTGAAGTGCCCGTGAGAATTGCAGAACCCAGCATATAACAAATCCATTCAACCCCCTGCACCAAACTCTAGCTCAGCTTCTAGAAGCATAGGGCTTGTTGGAGAGAATTTAGTGTTCATTCTGCCAAACACCTCCTGATAGGCCCCTGATTTACCTTTCTGAGAACATTTCCCTAAAAGGGTTTATGATGATGACTCCTTCCTCTGTCCCTTTGAGGTATACACGTATCTCCTACAACTCAGGAGTGTCTTTCTCAAGGACCTGAAAGCCATTCCTTTGAAATGTGATCATCAGGAAGGATAGGGCCTGTCTCCCAGTCTCTGTGGGAGGATAGAATCCAGCCTTTGATCATCGCCAGCTAGAAGGCACCCCTGGCCTAATTGCATTTACACCGGCCAATCCTTTGTCATTTATCACTTCTCTGACTACGGGAGCCCCCCCTCGCCCCTCCCTCCTTCCTTGAGATGCCGTGTCACCTCTGCGCGAATCGAGCCAAGCTCAGCTCTTCCCCCCACTGTCAGTGGTTACTGAATAAAATCTGTTTTCACCCCTTTAATGTCTGGCTGTGTTTATCTTTGACACCTAGCTCCCTGGCTGGCTCAGCAGTCTTTCCCTTCTCTGGTTTATTATAAACACATATGCATACACCCCCAAACCACCCTTTATTCAGAAGATTCCGGAAATTTGGAGGTTATAAGTATTCTTGGCCTTTTTGGCCCTGGCAACCCAGGTGTCCCCATCAGCTATTCAATGGCTAAATTGAAAAAGACCATTTTTACCTCTCTCTGGATGGAGAGGTTGGGGTCGGAGGGCCCAAAGTTGGTGAGGTGAGGACTGACACCTCCTGTCCACCTCCCTCTCCCTCTGCCACCATTGTTGGGCCCGTGTTTCCCTGCTTCTCAAGCTCTGACCTTTACTCATCCAGGGAAGCAGGTCCCTGGATTTACAAACCAGGTACATGCCTCGCACCTTCCCCAAGATGAGATGTGGGGCCACTAGGCCCATACTCCTCCCCTTTGCCCTATGCCCGCCATATCCTCCAACCCAGACTGGGGGTCCAGGTCTGTGGGGGGCTGCCCCAAGCCCAGTGGTGAGCAGTGCTCCTGTGTGTCCCGGACTAGACTGAGATAGGCTTGAGAATGGAGCCCACTATTCCTTCGTCAGACCAGACTTGAGCACCCACACACCCATCTTCCTGGCTTCTGAAAGGTGGCCACAGTCCTCTGGACCCACAGCTGCTTTGGGCCCTGTACATCCTGTCCCCAGAGCACAGCCCAGGGCCAGAACTCCGGACTCCCCCAGGCCTGGCCTGAGCGCCCTGGCAGTGAGGACCCACCAAACCTGAGCCGGAGGAGGGGGTTTCTAAGAAGACAACAGTCCTCCAGCAGAGAATGCCCCAACAGGAGCAAAACCAATCTGAACCATCTTCCTGCCAGGGAGTTGGCACCCGGGGCTGGGAGAGGATGCTGGTCAGGCCACCGAGGGCCTGGTTCCTGTGGGCAAAGAAGTTAAAAAATAACTTTGGAATTTGGTCTGTTCGAAACCCTGTTTCTCAAAATATGTGCGAGTAGAACATGTGCTGGTCAGTCAGGTGCTGTGTTGCTCAGGGTGGAAAGGGGGAGGGGGGAGGGCAGTGGACCTTGGATTTAAAAATCCTCAATGTGTGCCTGCTTTGGTTTTTTTTGGAATGGGTTGAGGTTCTCTCTGGTACATGGTGTCAGGATGAGTGTATTTGTTTTGACTTTCACACCCTCGAAATAAACTGTGGAAATGGGAGGGGGAGGGGAGAAGAAAAGGAGTAAGGTTGGAAGGGCTGCCATAGTTCAGGGGTCCCCTCTGTTCTTGCCATACACACACCCCCCCACCCAGAGAATGTGTGACTTGCTCTGGGCACATCCATCAAACCAGAGCCGGGCTTGGGGGCCTGTTGTCGCAGTGAGACAGGGTGAGGGGCTAAGGGACAGCTAATGAAATCCGGAGCCTGGGCCACTTCCCATACATTCTCCTCTGACGGAAGAGAAGCCGAATGAAGGAACGAAGTCTCTAAACTGAAAGGGAAGGCACTTGACTGAGACCACACAGCTGTGGTAACAGAGCTGGGATTTGGACTCAGTTTTGGTTCGGGTGGGGGAGCAGAACTTGTTCTCTGGTCCCTTCTAAACCCGGCCCCCAACTTCCACCTCTCCTTGGACACTCATCAGTCTGGGGGGGGGGGGAGACCTGACCACGGATTCTGGGTGCGGGGGTCAGCACTCTATGCCAGAGGGGGGCAGGGACCACACAGTTTTCAGCCTGGTTGAGAGTGTACTCGGTACTCGGTGCTTTCGGGACTCGGAAGCAATGGATGTATTTGAAACAGGCATGAGGCAGCCTATCTCCTCTTTTAAAATATCACCCTATATTATGTTGAGTGAAATAAGTCAAACAGAGAAAGACATGTATCATATGACCTCACTGATATGAGGAATTCTTATTTGCAGGAAACAAACTGAGGGTTGCTGGAGTGGGGGGTGGGGTGGGAGGGATGGGGTGACTGGGTGATAGACACTGGGGAGGGTATGTGCTCTGGTAAACGCTGTGAATTGTGCAAGACTGTTGAATCTCAGATCTGTACCTCTGAAACAAATAATGCAATATATGTTAAGAAAAAAAAAAAAGAAGAAGAAGGTAGCAGGAGGGGAAGAATGAAGGGGGGGAAATCGGAGGGGTAGATGAACCATGAGAGACGATGGACTCTGAAAAACAAACTGAGGCTTCTAGAGGGGAGGGGGGGGGATGGGTTAGCCTGGTGGTGGGTATTGAGGAGGGCCCATTCTGCATGGAGCACTGGGTGTTATGCACAAACAATGACTCATGCCACTTCATCTAAAACTAATGATGTAATGTATGGGGATTAACATAAGAATTAAAAAAAATAATAATAATAAAAATAAAAATAAAAAAATAAAATATCACCCTAAAAGTCAGCATTAGAACGGCTTCAAGGCGATAATCCAGGTAAGGGTTGCTAAAGGCCCAGCCTAAACCAGGGGCAATCCAGAGAAGGAGCCAGAGCTGAGGCATCTGAGACAGAATGGACAGGGTGTGAGGATTAAGGCAGAGAGAAGACATGGGATGTTTAGTCCGGGTGAGTGGGTAGCTGTGGGCCTTCACTGAACTCGAGCATATGTTTTTTATTCTTATTTATTATTTATAACATGGGATGGGGAGGGGCAGAGGCAGAGGGAGAGAGAATCCCTTGAGTGGGGCTCAAGCTCACGACCCTGAGATCATGACCTGAGCCGAAGTCAAGACTCAGACGCTTAACCCACTGAGCCACCCAGGCGCCCCGAGGTTATGTGTTTTTAAATGAATGGTCTCAGGCCAAAATTTGGGACGGTCTTTATTGGAGCTTGGAATGTCACTGCGATTCACCTTCCCCAGAGGCAGACCGTGTGGAAATGGGCCGCAACGGTGGCGGACACGCGGCACGGGCCGTCTGGGCTACGTGGGGGACCCTGCTCGCCTGCAAGCAGTACATGGGCACACGCACACACGCACATACTCCTACACAAACTCACACTCACGCGTGCTCACTCACTCCCAGGGGGTCTGAGGCCAGGCGCCCTGCCTGCTCCATTGGCTCCCTGCCTCTGGGACAGGCCTCTTCCACTCTGGGGGGAACTGCTGAGCTGCGACGGAAGGAAACCGCTCGAGGACAAGGCCGAAGGAGCTGGAAGCCGCAGGCATTTAGCAGTTTGGGAGAAGGGGATCCAGGAAGATGGGAGAGATTGCCAAGGACCAAGCAAAGGGAGCCCCGCCGGGCCAGAGCATGGGGCAGAAGATGCTGGAGAGGGGCATGGGAGGGACAAGGGGTGGAAGAAAACGCCATCTCTTCTCCTTCACTCACTCCAACTGCACAGCTGGGGCCAGAGCCCTGGGCACAGGAAGCCTGGGGAGCATCAAGGGGTCCCCTGTGTCCTAGGAAGGCACTAAATGGGGAACAGATCCTGGAGAGCCTCGAGTCTCCCCCAAGTACCCCAAGGGGGACAGAAGGGGAAATGACGGAGCGAGAAGGGGCTTACATGCTGGTTGTCCAGGGAAACGAGACTGGGGAAGCACAGATCCTGCTTCCCACCCCAAACAGGGGGTGGGCAATGGGCTGAGAGGCAGCCCCTCTGGCCGGCAGAGGGGACGGAGCCAGAGCTGCCCCTTTGGTCTCCAGGGCAGTGAGCGGGGGAGCCTGGCCTCACCCATGTGTCCGTGGGGGGGCAGAGGCAGGAAGGAGGAATCCGAGCCTCCTGCCCCCGAGGGCCGGGGCTACCAGAGCACGGCCCCGTCCAGGTTCCCATAGCCTGGCTCGGCCCGAAGCCTCCAGTACGTGTTGTTAGTCACCCACCACTCCTTCCCACTGCTGTCTGTCTGCCGCCTGGGGGAAGGAGAGGGGTGAACAGGCAGAATTAAGGCCAGGGTTCCCGGATGCTGCCTCCCACAGCTGTGCCCACCCCCCCATGCCCCCGCTCAGGGAGCTGGAGGGGAGCCTGGATGGCAGAGACCCTGGGAGAGGGCAGAGGTACCTGAAGAAGCGAGCCTGGTGGACGATGTTGTTCTCCTCCATCACTCTGCGCCTGTCCCGCTGAAGCTGCTCGATCCTTCTCTTCTGGGCCTCAGCAGCCTGTATGTTCCCCTCCTCCAGGTACCTGAGCTTCCAGACAGCAGTCAGCGGAACTGCCTCCTCCAGACCCAAGGCCTCTATCCCCTGCCCAGCTCCCTCCACAGAGGACCCATCTCCCTGAGGCAACTCCAAGAAGGAAGGGCAGGCCCAGCTCTGTGTGGAAACCCATGTCGGGGAGGGAGGAGCCCACGGTTCCAGGGTGAGGCCTGCCGGACACTGACCTCTGGTCTGGCCGGAGCCGCGTGTCCGTGGAAGGCAGAGACCGTTTCAGCTCTGCCGTCAGCTCATTCAGCTCCAAGGCAAACTGAGTGAAGCCGAAGTTTCGCTCATGGTCTGGGGGCATTGAGTCTGGGGGGAAGGCAAGGGGCTGGGGCAGGTGGACCGTGCCAGAGCCACCCTCACCCCTGCCCAGCCCTCCCCGACCGCCCCACTCACTGGGTTTCCAGATGCACTGACCGCCCGGCAGGGTCCCCCGGTAGAGCCCCTCGTGCCACTTCCCAGAGAGTCGGTGGAGGACGCGGCCACTCCGGCTGAACACGGCACCCTGCACCTCGTGGATGTTGGAGCTCCAGTACTTGGCCTGGGGTGGGGGTGGGGGCAGGGCACTTAGGGGTGTGCCCCTCCCCTTCCCCCAGGTGAGCCGCTGGGGGCGGACAGGCAGGGTCAGGGTGGCGTGCCCACCTTGCAGAAGGTGATCTTGCAGTGGCAGGAGCTGTCCTGTGTGTTCCGGATGAGCACCTCCCCATAGTGCTCGATCCAGCGCTGGCCACTCAGGATGTTGTGAATGCAGGACGTCACCTTGTTCCACTCAAAGTGGTCCCCGAACCTGAGAGAGACAGAGCGGGGGAGGGCAGCTGGCCGGCCCTGGGGTGCAAATGCCACCCTGAGCCAGGGAGCGGGTCGTGGGGGTCTGTGGAAGGAGCACGGGGGTCCTGGTTTTGCCTCTGCCGTGAAGGAGGACGTATTTATCAAGCAGAGCAGCCTTCGCAGAAAATTTTGAGCCAACACGTCTCCATTCATTTGATAAATCTCCTGAGGGCCTAAGTCATGGGAATAAATACATAGACAGGGTCCCTGCCCTTAGGTGCCAGGGACCAGGGTAGCTCTGTTCACATATATTATTACCCAGTTCACTTCCCACTTCTCCTGGGTACTACTCACTACTCTTATTTTATAGAAGAGCAGACTCAAGGCCCTGGGGCATCAAATCTCTTCGCTGCTTGCATTATTATTTTTTTTTTTTTTAAAGATTTTATTTATTTATTTATTAGAGAGCGAGCGAGAGAGAAACAGCATGAGAGAGGAGAGGGTCAGAGGGAGAAGCAGGCTCCCTGCTGAGCGGGGAGCCCGATGCGGGGCTCGATCCCAGGACCCTGGGATCATGACCTGAGCCGAAGGCAGTCGCTTAACCAACTGAGCCACCCAGGCGCCCTGCTTGCATTATTATTAAGTGGCAGAATCAAGACTCCCAGCCAGGACTTCTGACTCTGAAGTCCAGGAGCTTCCCGCTTGTGCACTGGCCTCTAGCTGACGCCTGGCCCATGCCGGCTAAGCCCGCTCCCCCTCTGGCTGCAGTCCCCACTTCTAAAACGACATGAGCTAATGAGGGTGTTTCAAATGTGGCTTGTGATTGGCCCTGAGGTCAGTTTAGGTTTCTGTGTGTGTGTGTGTGTGTGTGTGTGTGTGTCTGGGTGTATCCGGGCATTGGCTTGAAGTCTCAAATGCATTTCTCACTGTGAGTCATGGTCAAAAAGTGTGAAAGCCACTGCATCAGATGACCCTGATGAGCCCTTCCCGCTCTACTATGCTAAGATTTTTCACCTTTCTTTATACACAACACTGTAAATACGGGTGTAAAAGGTACAGACACTGCCCTGGCTCAAGCAGTCTCAGGCCAGACCTTTCTATCCTGTCCCTACTACCTCGCCACACCAGCCTGGAGGACAGCCTGTGGGCCCGGCCGCCGAGCACTTAGGAATACTCACCTGGGCAGGCTGACGTTGACCGTCCCCACAGGCACAATCTCTAAGGATTTGCCCCAGAACTTGTTCTTCCACTTCATGTCTGGAGAGGGAGAGGGAGAAATGAGACCAGAGAGTATTCTAGCACTCCACGTGCCCTTCACCGCCATGTCCACCCCCCATGCCCCCCACTCCTCACCTTGCCAGAAGACGAAGTTCTCAGACTCCGCGTGGCACGCCGAGATGGGGGGGTGGTGGGAGACCTTGTGAGCAAAGAAGGGCTCTTGATGCTGCCCCTGAGGACTGTGGGGTCTGCTCCTGACCCCACGGCTTCCCGAAGCCCCTGACCCCCATTCCCAGTTCCCCTTCAACCCAGAAGACCAGTTAGTTCCAGGTCTCTTGCTTCTGTTGTCCTTTCTTTTCCCATGAGGCCTCACCTTCCCCCTTCTCATTCACACCCCCGAGAGCCCCAGAACCCCGGTTCCAGCCTGTGAAGTCTTCTAGCAGTGATGGCTGCGGCCCCCTCCTGCACCCTGCCTGGAAGCTAGCCCTGCCGAGGACCCTCTCTCCCCTCATCGTCTTCTCCCTCACCATTGTCACAGCCTCCACACCACAGCCCTGGAAAAACCTGGCCTTGTCCTCCTTGGAACGGCTCCGTATCTGGAACTTGAACTCGGGTAGCCCACAGCCCACAGCCTGGGAAAGCTGGCCTCTCTCCCCATTCCCTGTGGCCCCTGGCTCCTCCCAAGACATCCAGCTGCTCTGCTTTGTGGTGGCCCGTCAGCCCTGGCTTCACCTCCGTCCCCCCTGGTTGAGATTGCTCTGTCACCTGCACCCTCTCACCCGGCACCCTTGACAACCTGCTGCCACCACCTGCCACAACGCTTAGCGTCGATTGGCCTCCTCTGTGCCCACCCCTGGCTCCCTGCTCTTTAGACACAGCCACTGGGCCACAGAACACACAGTACCCACTGGGATCTTTTCATTCTACGCTGTGTCCAGCCCTGGGCCCAGTTCTCCTCCGGGGACCGACACCCAAACCATCCCCTTCACACATTAAGCCCCCACAATCAGAGGGAGAGCAGAGCTGGCGACTCCTTCCACCGACGTATGGCTCCCACCCTGACTCCAGTCCCCCGAAACCCACTGCCAGGCCCAGCCCCCCTCCTCCTCCTCCTGCCGCCTCGCTCCCCTTCCTGTGGGCTTCCTCCCTCCCCAACCCCCCTGCCCTGCAGCCTTTCCCTCTCCATTTCTCTTTCTCCCTGAATAGAAATATCTCCTGTTTCTTCCGTCTTAAGCAAGAGTAAACCTTGGAGCACCTGGGTGGCTCAGTCAACTAAGAGCGTCCGACTGTTAGTTTCGGCTCAGGTCATGATCTCAGGGTCCTGAAACTGAGACCCGCGTCTGGCTCCGCACTCAGCGCAGAGTCTGCTTGT
This sequence comes from Mirounga angustirostris, assembly GCF_029215605.1. Taxonomy (NCBI): domain Eukaryota; kingdom Metazoa; phylum Chordata; class Mammalia; order Carnivora; family Phocidae; genus Mirounga; species Mirounga angustirostris. The sequence continues at coordinate 23,687,541 of NW_026991725.1, read as the reverse complement.
CCCTCTGCTCCTCCCCCCTGCCCTTCTGCCCTTCTCTCTATCTCTAAAATAAATAAAATCTTAAAAAAAAAAAAAGATTCCACCTTTCTGAGGGAGGAATCCGTCATGTCTTTTTTTTTTTTTTTAAGATTTTTACTTATTTGACAGAGAGAGAGAGAGAGACAGTGAGAGAGGGAACACAAGCAGGGGGAGTGGGAGAGGGTGAAGCAGGCTTCCCGCCGAACAGGGAGCCCGATGCGGGGCTCAATCCCAGGACCCTGGGATCATGACCTGAGCCGAAGGCAGACGCTTAATGACTGAGCCACCCAGGCCCCCTGGGAGTCATTTTCTACTGTACTATTGGACTATGTTAACTTTTCACTATGTTTTCAAAGACACTTAAAATCTAAGGTGCCTGGGTGGCTCAGTCAGCAGGGAGTCTGCTTCCCCTCACCCTCTGCGCCTCCTCCTGCTCATCTTCTCTCTCTCTCTCAAATGAATAAATAAAATCTTTTAAAAAACCAAAAACACTTAAAATCTAAACAAACAAAAAACCTGCTTCAACTCTTTATCCCCACCTCTGGCTGAAACCCTCTCTCCCTCTTCTTTCCCTCCAGGTAAAATTTTTTGGAAACAATTTGCATTTGTCTCTATTTTAATTTAATCTAATTTTTTAAAATTTATTTTTTTTAATTTTTTTTTTGAGAGAGAGAGCTCACATACAAGGGGGGGGGGGTGAGCAGCGAAGCCCCACACAGGGCTTGATCTCATGACCCTGAGATTATGACCTGAACTGAAACCAAGAATCAGTCGTTTAACTGACTGAGCCACCCAGGTGCCCCTAATTTTATTTTTTTAAGTAAGCTCTATGCCCAACATGGGACTTGAACTCACAAGCCTGAGATCAAGAGTCACATGCTCTACTGACTGAGCCAGCCAGGCGCCCCATTTAATTTTAAGTAGCACTTTTCTCTATTTTACTTCTTTTTACTACACACCCACTGTAATCCAGGCTCGGCCCCCAGCCTTCCTCTGAAACATCCCTCACTCAGTAAACCAACGACACTTTTTGAAGTCCTGTGGACCATCTGCCCACCCCCTCACCTCAGAGCTCCTCCGCCTTCCCTGCCCACCCTCCTGTCCAGACCCTCCCCGCGGAGCAGCCTGTGACATCATCCGTCCTCTAAGCTGGTGACTCCCAGGTCTGTTAGCCCCACCCTGTGCCCCCCAAGGAGCTCCATGCCCACGTGGTCCAGGGCCTACTGGACATCTCCCCATGGAAGTCAAGCCCACATGGATAAGGAGTCGCCCTAATTCAGTCACTCTCCTCTCGTCCTTTCCATCTTGCTCACTGGCACGGCCACACAGCCGTCGAATCCCCCAAACCAGAAATTCAAGGCCACCTCCGACTTCTCCCTCCCATCGACCCCCTCCCCTATCCCTTACGCGTGACAACATTCTGTTGACCACCGAGTCCTGTCGAGAGCGACACATACACAGCTGCCGAATCCACTGTCCACGCAATCCGGCTGCTAGCGACCAAGTGCAGGCCCTCAGCAGCTCTTACAGGGGTGACCTTCTCTGACCCATCCGCATGCGACCGCCTGAGTGCTCTTGATAGAGTGCAATTCAGAGCCTGTCCCTCTACGGCCGAAAACCCTCCGACGACTCCCCATCGCCTTCGGGATTTGAGAACAACCGCTTCGCTCACAGGGCTCCTCAGGGTTTGGCCCTGTCTGTCCTTCCAGCTGCGTCTCTTACTCTTCCTAAACATGCTCCATCTGTTCCTTTACACTGTCTGGAGCATCCCGTTCTCCACGCCCTCCCAGCCCGTACTCCTGGTGCCCGTCAATTCCTCCCTCAAGACTTAGCTCAGGATCAGCCCCCAGAGCCTGCCTTCCCGGGTAGGGCTGAAGAGCGGCCTATGAGCTTCCGGGCTCCCGGCTCTAGAACATGGCCCTGTAAAACTCCCTGGGTCAAGTCGGCCCGCACACTCGGCAGGGGGCTCCCCGGAGCAGAGAGCCCCGAGCGCCACCACCATGCAGCCCAGTGCCTGGCGCAGAGCCGGCCACCCCGCGCTCTCCCCCAAGCCCTGACCCCTCCGAAGCCCCGGCGCTTCCCGGCCCCAGGCCCCCATGAGGCCCACACCTGCTCACTGATGAAGCGGAAGCCCCGGTCAGGCCGCTCACACTCGTAGGTCTCCCCCAGGACGGGGTTGAAGGGCTTACAGCCTGCTCGGTGGTACGTGGACGAGTAGGCAGACACGGCAAAGGCCGCGATGTACACCTGCAGGGGGGAGGGCAGGGAGATGCCGCTGGGGGGGAGGGGGTCAGAGAAGGGGAGGTGCCACCCCACGGCAGGCAAGGGCTGGGGGGCCCCAGGTGGAAGTCCGGCAGCGAGGAGGGGGCCGGCCGGGAGTGGGCGGGGTACCATGCGCTCGCAGGGGTCGGCCGTGCGGCTGGCCTGGTCCAGGAGGCAGCTGTACTCCAGCTCCTCGCACAGCCGCTGCAGGGTGTTGAGCGGCTCGTTGAGCTGGACGGGCATGGACACCTTGGACAGGTCCTTGCCGATGTTGTTCCGCAGTATGTTCCACAGGCTCACGTCGGCTCCTGGCCCACTGGCTGCTGGCAGGCAGCGGCGACGCGGGGGCCCTGCAGCTCTCCCTGGAATACATGCCCCTGGGGCCCACCCGGCCACGTCACTCTCCCTCTGGGTGCGGCACCCAGACCCAGCAGGGGCACAGGCCAGCCCCGAGGTGCGCCCCCCCCAGAGGGGGCTCCTAGATAGACTCACTCCCAAGCCCCCTCTGGACTCGGGGCAGGGTGGGGCAGCTGGGGAGCCAATTGCAGACAAGCTCCTGGGGGATTTAGGGGGGGCAGCGGGGCTGAGAACCACTCCGAGAGGGCGGTCCCCACTGGGGAAACCCTGCACCCCAGAAGCCCCTCCTGAGCCCCCCACCCTTATCATCAGCTCCGCACCATAAACACAGAAACCGATGTCAGGATATAGATTATTCGGCCCATTTTGTAGGTGAGGAAGCAGGCTCCAAGAAGTAAAATGACATGTCCAAAGCCACACTGGTAAAGAGTGGCAAGGTGGGAGCTTCTGCCTCTGTATCAGGCCCTATGCGAACCTTCTCAGGCCTGAGCCGGACCCACCCCCGGAGCCACTTCTGGAACATTCTGTAGCTCACAGCTTAGCCTTCCTCATCTCCTAGGGTCACTTCTGGAGTCAGCACCCAAAGCTGTCAGCGCACCAGTCACCCCAAGAGACTGCCTCCCAAGGGGCCTGGGCTGTGGGCAAACACCATTTCTACCTGTTCCCCAGCGCCCCCATGGCTGCACACCCAGCGGGCACCTTTCTGATAGTGCTCAGCTCCCCTGGGGTCCAGCACCTCCTCGGACAGGCTGGTGGTGATTTCACTGGTGCACGACTCCTCCTCCTCTGAGCCCTGGCCGGGACAGATGAGAGGCTGGGCAGACTGGGCCTCCCCGGGCAGCTGGGCAGTGCCCAGGGCCTGGCAAGACTCTGCCCAGCCAGTCCTTTGATGAGAAGGGGGAAGACATGTATTTGGGTGGGTGGGGGGGCTCTGAGCCCTAAGACCGGCATCAGGGAGTGTGCCCTGCCACTTTGGGAGGGGGACGCCTGGCCCTCTCACTTTGGGGAGAAAGCTCAGGGACTTGGTGGTACACAAGGACAGGGCAGCAGGGCATTGCTGAGACCCCGGGTCCAGGGCAGGGGTCAGGGGAATGCTGGGGCCGACGGGCTCTCAGGAAGATGGCGGGTGGGACTGAGGCAGCCGTCTTGCTGGAGAACCAACGGGGATAAAGCACATCGAACTGGAAGAAGGGTCCCCAGCAGAGATTTCTGAGCAGGGACACCAACCCAGCAGGTCCGGACGTGTTGCCAGAGATAGCAGCCGAGGCGTTAGAAAGGATTTGGGAATCTACAAATTCTAGTCTCTCTGGACCCCATCCCAATTTTCCCAGGCCTCCCCCCACCACCTCACCTCATTTTCAGAAGAGCTGGCAGAGAGGAGAACCTCACAGGCATCAAAGAACTCTGTGTGGGACTCAGCGAGAGACAGGACGCTGCTCTGGGACAGCTGGGGGTTCAGCTCCCGCCCCTTCATGTACAGAGCTTCTTGCTGTGGGAAGGATGGGTGTCAGGCAGGGGAGAGAACACAGTGGAATAGGAAGGTGTGACGGAAGGAACTGGGAGCAAGGAGACACAGGTTCCCCACAGCCGCTCACCCTGCCTGGGCGCTGACTCTGAGCCGAGCTCCAAGGTTTCCGCGTGTATTAACACAATCCATCCTGATGCTCACCCTATGCAGCAGGCGCAATTATGAGCCCCCACTTTGCAGATCAGGACACTGAGGCTCAGGGTCACAAAGCGGGCGTGGAATGGAGCTAAACTGAAACCCATGGAGCCCGGCCCCAGAGTCTGTGCCAGCTCAGCCAACCAACAATCCGCAATTGTGGGAGCCTGGGTCCCCATCGGTCAGATTCTTTGAGTCTCCGTATCCTCCACCATGAACTTGAGGGTAAGGATCATGGCCTCATAGGACCCAAAACTAAAGGTAAAAGCACTCTGCACACACTGGCCAGGCAGGAATGACCACGATGAGGTTGCTGACAGTGTTACATGAAAGGGTTGGAGCTAGGACTTCTGGCCCTGTTTTGGGTCTGAAGACCAACGGTGCCTTCACTTCACTTCCCCGAGGAAGAAGATGCAGGAGAAAGGGTCCCCACAGCCCAGCCTGGCTCCTACCTCCTCGGGGTTGAGGGAGCTGAAGGAGTCTGCAGTGGTGTCCGAGGAGACGGAGAGCGAATGGAGGCGCCTCGGGCCAGCGGAGGCCTGGGAGACCTGCAGGGAGAGGGTGAGGGGCCAGGGGCCAGGAGGACAAAGCCCTCCCCACCCCACCACACTGATCTCTGCACAGATTGCCTCTGCCAGCCACTCTCGCCCTGGACCCAGCTCTGCTCTCACCCCCAGGCCTGCGGGCCTCGGCCTCAAGCCCTCTCCTCCCACGGCTCCCCGGTCCCTGAGCCTCACCCCCACCTGTGACAGCTCTGAACCCTGGTGCAGGTCCCTCAGTTGGTCCCACTCGGCGGTCAGGGCAGCCAGGACGCTGCTGAGGGAGTTGTGCACTGTAGGGGCAGGGGCAGGCGTCAGACTCCTCTTCCTCTCCCTCCCCCTGCCTGCTCCCTGCCGCCCCTCCCGCATGCACTCACCCTTCTGGGCCAGGGCCCAGAAAGTACGCTGCAGGTGGGCATAGTCTGGGGGCGGCAGCCCGCGGGGGCCTGAGGGGTCCCGGGACTCCAGGTAGCGAGACAGGTTGGGAACAGAGCCGTGGAGACGACCAACCTGTAGGTGAAGGGCAGGGGTCAAATGTGACAGCCTCCTTCAGGGCATCCCCCCCGGCGACTTCAGGTCCACGCCCCAGCTCACCCGTCCAATGGTGTCGTCCTTGGCAAAGCTCTGTGTGCACCACATGCGGCTGGTCCGCTTCCCCTTCCTGGGTCTCTCGGTTGTCACTGAGGCCTGGCACATGGAGGGGGGTTTCACTCAGGGAGAAGGGCAGCAACCATGAAAGCCAGGAGAGAGGCAGATGGCCCCGGAGGGGGGCACAGAGACATCTGACATCGCAGAGGAAGAAGACAGACGCCCCAGTAGATGAGTAGGCACAGCAGGCAGGGGTCGGCCCCAAGGGGCAGAGACGCGACCCTGAGACAGTCTGGACATGCGAGGTGAGTCAGCTAGGCCGATGCATGGCTCTCCAGGGAGTTGCAGTATATAAGGGGGCCTGGGGATCTGTCCCAGGGAAGCGGTGGGCATGCAGGCATCAAGCGGGAGAGGCCCCTGGGTAGGCCCCTGCTTCCTCCCCGCCGGCCCTCACCTGGTGCGTGGGGATAACTGGGGCTGAGGGGATTCGGTGCAGGGACTCCAGGCTCTGGAGGAGTCTGTGTAGTTCCTGGAGCTTCCCCTGACACTCAGACAGCTCTGCGGGAAGAATGAATGAGGAAGTCCCTCTCCCAACACTAACCGGGTACCCCAAAGTCCGTCCCTCAGCTTCCCTTCCTCCTCCCAACACTTCACCCGGCAGCCATAGAAACCCTGACCCTGGATCCCCCTCTTCGGCTCGGGAGCCCAAAGCAGTTCCCACGTCTCAGCCTGGGTCTGGCCTCACACCGGTCTCCTGAGAGGGCTGGCACGCCAACCCGCACTGTCTCCACAACACACCTCAACTCTGCTGCCTCCGCACGGACTGACTCTGTCCCCACTTGCTGGCACTTCCCTCTCCTGGGCCAACATCATAGGCGCAGTGCCACGGGCCCCTCACCATGAGAGCAGCGGTCTAGCCCATCACTGTCCCTTGGCCAGGAAGACACCTTCTCCCGAGGTCCAGCCCCAGGTGGAGCCGAGGCGCTGGTATCTGCTGGAAGCTGGGCACCAGGAACCTGCGGGGTGCATCAAGGGTGAGGCGGGACAGTGCCCACATCCCTGGGTCTCATGATTCCCTGAAGCCACCACCCCTGGGTGCCCCTGTCACCTGCCCCCACGCAGGGCCCTTCTTACCTTCCGGTGAGTGGTGCCGGGCAGCGAGCCTCGGGGCATGTCCAGGCGCTGGGCCAGGCGGTGGGCACGAAGCTGGGCCACCCAGCTCTGGAACAGGTCCTGGGATTTGATCTGCAGAGGCGATGGAGATGGGGAGGGAAGCATGAAAGGAAGGACTGCTTCACTGGGGCAGGAAGTCAGGGCTCTGATCCCCAGGCAAGTGGTCTCTCCCTGTGGTCCCCAGCTTGTGCTAAGGCTCCTTGCGGGGAGGCAGAGCCCAGGAGTCTGAGCGCTTAGCTCTGTGCCCATTTACAGAACAACCAAGAAGGCGGTTTGCCGTTGGCCATTGTATATGATGGGAAAGCCCTTGCTGTCGACCTCAGGGACAGACCCTCAGCCCCCGCCCCTCTCTCCGGTGTGCCCTTGTGTCTCCGCCAGGCTGGGACCCAAGCCACCACTTGGCTCCCAGGAATGTCACCTTGAGGTGGTAGATGTTATCTTCGGTGTCAAGGTCAATGCGCTGGGCCTTTTTGTTGATGGACATGACAGACAGTCGGACGTCAATGGAGCCATGAAGCTTCCCCTTGGTGATCTGGAGTGGAGGGTTAGCAGGGGGAAAATGGGACTGTTTTTAGGCCCCCGGGGACCATGGAGCCACCACCTTCCTGAGGTGACTCTAGGCTCCAGGGCCAGGCAGTGGGTTCACCCTCATCCCTGAGTCACAGCATCAGCAGGGACTTGTCAGCTGTCTGCCTGTGCACAGAACACCCCACTATGTCAAGTCACATACTGAACTCAAGGGAGTCACGGAGCCAGGAAAACTGCTCTCAGGAACCCGCAAGACCGAGAAGGCAAACACCCTCTCGGATGGTGAGCCTGAGCGTGTAGGCCTTCGGTTCCTGTTCCCAGCACAGGAACAGGACGAGGGCACGGATGAGAAAGCTCCTGCTTCCTGGACACTAATTTTTGTGCCAGGCACTGTCCCGAGGGCCCTCATCAAGAAGACTACCCTACAAACGGGGGGTCGTACTCTCTCCATCTTAGAGGTGAGGGAGTTGAGGCCCAGGGAAGGAACTTGCCCAAGACCCCACACCCAGAAATGGTGTAGCTGGGATCAGACCCTGCTCTGATGGATTCCAGAAGTCCCCCGCCTATTCGGAGCATTCTGGGGCCACACACATTCCCACGACCCCCAGCAGAGGCCCTGACTCACGTCTTGCCGAGTGGTTGCATAATGAAGGATCCCGTCCTCGAGCACAAAGTATCTCTGTGACGTGGCCCAGAAGGAACGAGAACCCAGGAGGCAAGAGGAAAGGGTATGGGGAGAGAGCAACCACACACATGGACTTTTCTTCTTCTCCACACACACAGCCCCTGTACTGCCCACACACTCTCCCATGTGCCCGTCCCACCCCTGCATCTGGCCCCTCCCTTGGCCCTGCCCACCCTACCTTGTGCCAGCCCTTCAGAGGCCACTTCCTTTTCTTGAGCAGGTGGCCTTCCTGCCTCTCCGGCATGATGCCCTCTGCTCCCAGCCTGCTCCGTGGCTCCTCCACCACCTCCCACAGCTCAGAGGCCTGCCATCCAGGACAGAGATGTAGGAAAGCAGCTGGGAAGGTGACCAAATCTGGCCCCCACTTTTGGGCCAAGTTCTATCCCCCTACTGCCTGCTTCCCCACCCTCAGACCTGCTGGGCACTGCTTGGCTTTGCAGACTGAGTGCTCTCGGCCAAGGAGTTAGGGACCCTCTCTTGGAAGTCCATGGAGAAGGGAGTGGCCACTCCCTGCCGAGAAGGTAGAACGGGGTGGAAGGAGAAGGATGTCACCTTGTCCTGAGGGGACCCTTGAAGCAAGAGAGAGATGCCATGAGCACAAACCCTGCTCTCACCTTCCCCACCTCCCACCCCTCCTGCATCGTCTGAGATAAGAGCTCACCCGCATCTGCTCACCTGCCAGGCCTCTCCGAGTTTGTCCCTTCCCCACCCTGGGCCGGTTTCCCTGCCCACACCCTCCAGCCGCGGCCACTGCTCAGAGAGGTGAACTAGCTGAACTAGCACGCAGCCCACAGGCCGGTGCCAAGAGTCCGCCCAGCCCCACCTTGGGCCCACACTCTCAGGCTCTAGGAAACACTCAGTGCTTTCTCTGGAGGATTCCCTGGGGGTGATCAGAGATGAGGCATGGGAGTGAAAAAAGAGACTCTAAAAAAGGACAGAGGAATTCAGAAAATGGACAAGCAAGATCTCAATCCAGCTTCTCTTCCTTTAGGACCCCTGGACATCCCTCCACCCTGCTGCCATCATGGGCTGTAGACGCCTCTGCCACGATGCCTCTGCAGAGTGCTCCTAACCCCTTCATCCCAACTCCCCACCAATCGGTCTCCAGATCCTCTATCTTCTGCATGGGGAAACTGAGGCCTGAAACAGCCCTCTCCCCATTGTTCCCTGTGCCTCTACCCTAGGATGCCCACCTGAGACCCTCAGACCCCCGCCGAAGCCTCCCTTCTATCATCCCAGTCCTTGGGGCTCCTGATAAGTACCCACCCAGAGAGAGCAGGGGACTGGGCCCATGGAGGCACCGTGTGCAGGAGAAGAGGTGGCCAAGAACATGCCACTGTCCACACAGGTCCCGCAGCAGTGCCCACAGGCACCCTTGGCACCAGCCCTGGCTGCCCTGGCTCCACGGGGAGATCAATAATGCATGAGGCTCTGAGTGTGTGAGACAGGGAAGGGACTGGAGGGGCGAGGCTGGCCCGAGGCTGGGCAAACAGCTCAGATCTTCCCATGGAGCCAGCAAGCACCTGAGGAGCCGAGGCCAGGAAGGGACAGGGACGCGGTGGGGTCGTGGTGGCCAAGAGGTCGGGACGGAGGGGCCCGGAGTGCAAGAGGCTAACCCAGGGTGGGGGGGCGGGTAAAAACTCCTGCATCTGGCCATTGAAAGTTCCCAAACTCTTCCGGTGTTTGGGTACCTCTGTGCCCTTTTCCTGGCCCCGGATGCTCCTGGCCCCTCACTGCTGGCGCCTGGAGGTGGAGGCTCTGCCAGGAGGTGGTACGGGGTCGAGGTGAGCCACGTTGGTGCCCCATCTCCACTTCCATTCCCACCCCCATCTCCGGAGGGGCAGACCCGCCAGCTTCAGGTGGGAGGAAGCCTGCCCGGGGGGTGTCAGCTGATGCCAGCGTGGTCCCCTTACCCCAGGGTCCATGGATGCCCGTGCTCCTTGGCCCGCGCACCGCTCTGCCTCTGAGTCACTGTCTCCGAGTGGCCCGCTCCCTCCTCACGGAGCTGAGCAGTGGCAGCAGCTGCTGCAGGAACCAGGAAGGAAGGAGACGTCGGAGCCTCCCCTCCAGCCGGATCTCCCCACCTCCCCCCCCTCCCCGGCCCCTCCTCCCGCCAAGCTCCGGGCGGCCGCTCAGCTCTGCCCCCCTGCTCCCGGGAGGACTCAGGGCTGAGCGGACTCCCCAGCACCGAGGTAGCTTGGGAGTGGGGGCAGAGCCCCCACTGGGCGCAGTTCCAGACAGATCATGGAGGACTGGGGAGCTGCTGGCCTCAAGCCAGTGGTGGTAAAGGGTTTACTCGGACTAGCATGGCCTTGACCCCAGTGAGTACCCAAGGCCATTTCCTTATTAACCGCCCCCTCTCGTTTTACATCTGCAAATAGATTGCAAAATTTGGAGCCAGCAAAGGAATCAGGTTGACGGGAAGGGACGGATGCCCCTGGGGGACCACAACAGACAGTGCCAACAGCACGGTCAGCAGGGCGGCCACCGCTGGGGAGGGACAGGCAGCGGCCCCCACCGAGGCTGTCATTGCGGGTGATGCCCCACCAGGGCGGGACCCAAGGGGCCGGAGGCAGGAGGCACCCGTGTGTAACACAAAACCCCCAGCTTGCAGTCTCTGGATCAGGAGCAGGTCTGCAGCAGTGACCAGGTGGCTGTTAGGGCTAGCTGGAGCCAACTCAGGTATCCCCGGCCTCCCTTTCTGAGCACCTCTTCTGCCAGAGTACTGTGTTCAGCTCAGTACTTGATTTCTAATTAAAAATCAACTCTTAAGGTCTAAACATGTAACACCTGGGTGGCCCAGTCGGTTAAGCATCCAACTCTTGATTTTTGGCTCAGGGTCTTGAAATTGAGCCCTGCGTAGGGCTCTGCCCGCTCAGCACAGAATCTGCTTGAGATTCTCTCTCTCCCCCTGTTCCTTCCCCCGTTCGGGCGCATGTGCTCTCTTAATAAATAAAATCTTTAAAAAAAAAAAAAGTCTAGGGGTGCCTGGGTGGCTCAGTCGTTAAGTGTCTGCCTTCGGCTCAGGTCATGATCCCAGGGTCCTGGGATCGAGCCCCACATCGGGCTCCCTGCTCAGCGGGAAGCCTGTTTCTCCCTCTCCCACTCCCCCTGCTTGTGTTCCTGCTCTCGCTCGCTCTCTCTGTCAAATAAATAAATTAAAAAAAAAAAAGATTAAAAAAAAAGTCTAAACCTCATTAAAATGAATGCAAGATGGACAGACAGCTTTAAGGACAGTGAAGCTGCTTTCTGGAAAGTGAGTTTTAATGGTGGGGCCTCAGGCATCGCCAGCAGGTGAAGGATGCAGTGCAGGATTCTTTGATCCAGAAAGGATGTGGGCCACCTCCCCCACCCAGGCCTTGGTTTACCCTACAGGATCTTACACATCCTTTGGGAGATGCCTGTTCTCTTGTCCATTCAGAACCTCAGCACGGCTCCTGCTGCCCCAGGAGGGCGTTGTTGGCACCCGGCAGGGTTCTGGGAGTCAGGGAGGGCACTGAGCAGCACTGGCAAGACCAGCTCTGACATCCACGAGCCTTAGGGGCCTTTTAATTCACTTCCTATTGATCAAGCATCCCTGGGGCATATGGCACCGACCTGGGCACTGTGGGAAATCGGTCCTGGACCAGGCCACAGAAAAGCTGCAGATCGTCACTGCTAGAGTGGTGTCTGTCCAGGACTAAGGAAGCTGTTGCACTGCCCCAGGTCTGGGAGGAAAGTTCGACAGCCACCTTCCCTGCTCCAGTCAAGGACAAGGGCAGGCTTCCAGTTAAACATTCTCTCTCCTTCATTAGGAACTTCTGGTTCTCCAAGATTGGGATGAGGCCTCCCACTCAAGAGCCTCCAGGCCCCCTCATTAATACAGAATTCTGGTTTGGCCCAGCTCTTGCTCAGAATCACCTGGGACACGTTAGCTACCGGGCAAAGTTGGCAGCTGCCTTCAAAAGGACAAACATGTAAGAGATGCCATTTGTGGGACTGGCCCAGGGAGGTAAGAGGCCTGGACACGGAAAGAGGAAGGATTTTCTAGGAGGGGAAGTGAGAATCAGAGGCAGCCCTGAGAATAAGTCTACACGGAGGATAAGCTCGCAAACAGCAAAACCGAGGAAATAAAATGCATTTCGTTTTATCAACAAGCAGTGCTCCCAACCTTTCCATAACGTGACACACCCTGAGGGTGGAGAATTAACGTTCAGACACACCCCAGACCCTAATGAGGAAGCTTGAGGGCAGAAATCCAGGGCATGGTCTTCAGAGCAGAGAGCCTGGTTCAAGCACCTGTTGGGTCTCTTATTAGCTGCATGACCTTGGGCAGACTCCTGAACTTCTCTGTGAAATGACGAATGTTAGGGTGACACGGCGAGAGGAATGGAGGTGTGTCAAGTGGTGAGCACAGAGCCTGGCTCTCAACAGATGCCATTCTCAGCACAAGTACCGAGGGGGACTACTGCAGCACGGCGGGCCCACAAGGGGGTAGGCCGGGAGACACGTGCGGCAAGGGACAGGGGACATGGAGGCAGAGGGCAACCTCCTCATCTGGTCAGCTTCTCTGCCCTGGACCCGGAGAGCCAAAAGCCTGCTCCTGTTAGGTCCCAGGGTGGGAACACTAGGGACAAAGACAGCAATTCAGAGCCTCCATTCGGAAATGGGGTGTCTCTTCATCCCTGGGTGGCCCCGTATCTGAGGAAGTCGGGGTCAGTGAAGTCAGGTCACGAACGCCACTCCCCACCCCAAGTGCTTCCACATTTCTGATTGATGGATGAGGGCGCAGCCAACAGGGGTAGAGTGTGTTTACGGGCAGGCTAGGTACAACAGGCTGGCTAGGAGTTCGGAACAGAGTCAGGAGAAGCAGGCTGCCCGCTGGCTGGCGCGATGGAGTGCCCCTCCTGTTGCTGTCTGATGTACTGGTCCAGCAGGGCCGTCAGCTGGAAGGGCTGGTGCTGAAGCAAGAGGTGGGTCTGGGCCATGTGGAAGGTGAGTCCTCCTACCAGCTCTCCGTGCACCATGGCCAGGCTGGGAAGCTGGGAGTAGCTGATGAAGCCCTGCCTGCTGAGGATGGTGCCGTCGATGCAGCCACCTGGAGGAACACAGGCTCAGCGGGGCCCCCGCAAATGCCTCTCTCCGCTGAAACCAACGGTCCAGCTCAAGGTTCCAACGCACGCTCTGCCACCCTCCTCCACCTCCCGGCCTTCCCCCAAATCTGGCTCCCACACCTGTCCCACCCAGCTCCCCCTCAGTTTGGGACTGATCCCCTCCCTTCCTTCCTAACTCTTCCCTAGAAAACACTCACATAAGACATCCACCTGGCCCACCCCCAACTAAGTCATGGTTTCCTAAACCTTCTTAACCGCAGAGGGGCGCCTGGGTGGCTCAATTAGTTGAGCATCTGCCTTCGGCTCAGGTCATGATCCCAGGGGCCTGGGATCGAGCCCCACATTGGGCTCCCTGCTCAGCGGGGAGCCTGCCTCTCCCTCTCCCTCTCGCTCCCACTTGTCTCTCTCTAATAAATAAATAAAATCTTAAAAAAAAAAGAAAGAACCACAGAGCGTGTGTGTGTAGTGGGGTAGCTATGAAACCAGTCTTCTCTAGAAGAATCATCTCCTGGGATCCCCAGCATTAGGGGAGTCTGGGAAACATTGCTCACTGCCCCTCAGTGCCCTTCCCCTGGGCTGTTTAAGTATCTCTGTCTGTGTGGCTTTCTGCACCCCACTGCTAGACTCAAGGTGTCTGAACTTCCTCTCCCTGCAGAGCCCTCTCTCTGCTTTCCCTCCTCTCCACCCCCCCCGCCCCGCCCCTGCAGAAATGACACAGGACTGGGGCGCCTGGGTGGCTCAGGTGGTTAAGCATCCGACTCTTGGTGTTGGCTCAGGTCATGATCTCAGGGCTGTGAGATCCAGCCCCGCATGGGGCTCCCCGCTCAGCGCAGAGTCTGCTTCTCTCCTTCCCCCTCTCCCTCTGCCCCTGCCCCTCACCCCGCCCCCCTGCCTGAGCTCTCTTTCTCCCTAAAATAAATAAATCTAAAAAAGAAGGAAGGGAGTCAGGGAGAGAGGGGGAGGGAGGGAGGAAGGAAGTGAGGGAGGAAGTGAGGGAGGGAGAGAGGGAGGGAGAGAGAGAGGGAGGGAGGGAGGACAGACGCAGGGCAGTGAGAGCCAACACAGGTTCTGGAGGGACACAGGCAGCCCTCAACAAATGGTGCTACTGGGGCGCCTGGGTGGCTCAGTCGTTAAGTGTCTGCCTTCGGCTCAGATCATGGTCCCAGGGTCCTGGGATCGAGCCCCGCATCGGGTTCCCTGCTCAGCGGGGAGCTTGCTTCTCCCTCTCCCACTCCCCCTGCTTGACTTCCCTCTCTCGCTGTGTCTCTCTGTCAAAAAAATAAATACAATCTTTAAAAAAACACCAAAGAACAAATGGTGCTACTGACTCAGGCCCCATCCATGAGAGGATGTCCCCCGCAAGGAGGTCCACAGTTTTACCCACATGTACTTAGCAGATGGCACCAGGCTGCAGTAGCACTCACTCCCCTTCACCCCCATCCTCAACCCGCAGGGTGCTTGCTCACCGAGCAGTGGCAGGAAAGGCACACCCTTTAAGACTCGCACCATCTCCTTGACCTTGGGCTCCTCGCTGACCAGCAGGAAGTTGTGGCCCACAAAGAGGGGCAGCAGGTTTTGGTACTTGGAATCCTCTAGGAAGGGCTTCAGAACCTGGAACAGCAGGAAAGAGGGCTTCCTGGGGACAAGTGGGAGGAAGGGCTGCCCACCCTGATCACAGGCCAAGTCAGGCTGACGGTGCAAGCCGACAGTCTCCTCGGCCCCCAACCACAGCGTAGGCACCAGACTGGAGGGTTGCTTGCGGTGGGAGGGTCGAACACACCCGATCTGGGGAGGGGCCCCCTGTGGTCTGAGTTGGCGGGGGTGGGGGAACAGGGTGCCCGTATCAGAGGGCTGCTCTCTACCTGGTTGGGGAAGATCTTCATCAAGATCTTGTGCTTCCGCAGCCGGTGCCGTATGAGAAGCTTGTCCTCCGCACTCAGAGCCACATTCTGACAGACAGCTATCATTCGGTTCTCTCGGAAAACTGCATCTATCTCCCGACGGAGGAGCCGGATAAGGCCTGTCTCCTGTAGTCAGGAAGGGATGACCAAGGGGACATCAGCTGCCCTTCTCCTTGTCCCCCTTTCTCCCTGGGGGACTGGTGCTGGGGCTCCCAGTGATGCCCAAACATGGGAAACTTCAAGTCCTTTCAAGACAAGAGAGATACTCTCCCCTACCTCCACCTGCTTGGATAACCTTCACACAATTTGGGGGAGACAAAGAAAGAAGGAAATCCAGGAGGCCCGTCTGATCCAGAGCCCAAAATGCCAAGCAGAATCAAGTGCACATTTCATTTTAAAGCAACTGGCCCACAGGGTCAAAGAGGGGAAGTAATGATGTGGAGGGCTGGGTCCTGGGGAGCTACTTCATTATGGCTTCAGAGACAAGATCACTTCAATCCACCATCCCAGCATCAAGGACAGGCAGTGTCCTCCTTACCTCCTGTGGGGGACTGGGAGGACACGGTAGGCATCTCGGGTTGACCACGGGTTTTGGGGGGATATACTCAGTCAGAGCCATCAGCTTCTGCCGCTGGAAATGCATCACACGACGATGGCGGGTAACAGCCTTGGAACCACAACGGACGGTCTGGAGGGTGGGCAGCCGGCCTGGGAGGGGAAATGGCAACACTGTGCTGTGCAGCCTCTGGGAGTCCTTAGTTGGCCTCAGATGGCAAAAAAGCCCACCTCTGGGCGAGACAACCATGGCTCAGAGAGTCTTGTGCTAGACTCAGCACGAGAGTGGGACAAGGAATTGTCTGCTAGGAATCCTAAATCCCCCAAACTCCCCTTCTCTTTAACGGGTGACCCTAAGTCCTTTGAGGCTCCCATTTCTCCAGCTCTTCTATATGCACAGAGATGGGAGAAAAAGATGAGAACAAGGAAGAAAGTATATTTGAACACATTAAAAAGGGGGGAGAGGGTTGAGCAAATTTTTTTTAAAGATTTTATTTATTGGGCGCCTGGGTGGCTCAGTTGGTTAAGCGACTGCCTTCAGCTCAGGTCATGATCCTGGAGTCCCGGGATCTAGTCCCGCATCGGGCTCCCTGCTCGGCAGGGAGTCTGCTTCTCCCTCTGACCCTCCTCCCTCTCATGCTCTCTGCATCTCATTCTCTCTGTCTCAAATAAATAAATAAAATCTTTAAAAAAAAAAAGATTTTATTTATTTATTTGAGAGAGAGTAATGGAGAACGCGAGTGCGGGTGGAGGGGCAGAGGGAGAGAAGGAGACTCCCCGCTGAGCAGGGAGCCTGACACGGGGCTCAATCCCAGGACCCCGGGATCATGACCTGAGCTGAAGGCAGATGCTTAACCCACTGAGCCACCCAGGCGCCCCGCAAATTTTTTTCTTAAATGGCCAAATAGTAAATATTTTAAGTTTGAGAACCGTACAGTCTGTCTACTACTCAACTTGCCATTGTATCATGAAAGCAATCCTAGACAATATGAAACAAGCACATACGGCTGTATTCCAATAAAACTTTATTTATAAAACATAGTGACCAGTCCAGCCACAGTATGCCAAGCCCTGGTCTAAGCCAGTGGTCCTCAGGGTGTGCTCCCCCCACCCAGCCAGCAACATCGGCATCACCTGGGAACTTGTTAGAAACCCAAGTTCTCAGGGCCTGTCCTGGACCTACTGAGTCAGAAGCACTGGAGGGGAGCCCAGCAAACAGTTCTAAGAAGCCCTCCGGGTGTTGCAGGTACACGCTGAAGTCTGAAAACCACTGCTCTAAGCACTGCTCTGAAGCCTTCGCCCATGATTTGAAGAGAGAAAAGAAGATCCACGGCCCTCACAGCTCCTCACAGCTCCCCCAAACAAGCCTCCCTTCCCTCCGTTCTTGTTTACAGGCATCGGTGCAGAGCACCCTCAGAAGACAAGGGAGCCACTTGAAAGCTGTAAGCCTAAGTGACCCCTTCATCTTCAACGAAAGGACCCAGCTAGCACTTCCCACTTTCAGCCCTTCCCAAGATTGGGATGGGGTCTCAGGGAAAAGTTCAGCTAGAAGGTGGCTCTAACAAAGAGCATGGAGGTTTGCTGGGGTAAGAGGTTTTCTTGCCAGCAGCCACAAAACCTAAGTTAAGAACACAGGTTTGGGATCAGATGGAACTGGATTTTTTTTCCTGAGAAAAAGCGGGGGGGAGCGAGAATGACAAGCGGACTCCGCGCTCAGCAGCATTGAGCCCGACGCAGGGCTCAATCTCACGACTCTGAGATCAGGACCGGAGCTAAAACCAAGAGCCGGATGCTTATATCGACTGAGCCACCCAGGCACCCCACAGATGGAACCAGATTTTAATCTCTTCTGCCACTTACTACCTGTGACCTTGACCAGTCACTCAACTGGTCTAAACTTGAATTTCTTCACCTATAAAAGGAGATGATAGGGCGCCTGGGTGGCTCCGATGGTTAAGCATCTGCCTTCGGCTCAGGTCATGATCTCAGGGTCCTGGGATCGAGTCCCGCATTGGGTTCCCTGCTCAGTGCAGAGCCTGCTTCTCCCTCTCCCTCTGCCACTCCCTCTGCTTGTGCTCTTCTGTCTCTCTGTCAAATAAATAAATAAAATCTTTAAAATTAAAAAAAAGGAGATGATAATGACTTCTTCATGACTGCTCTAAGATTTAAATGAGCTAATACATGTCAATCATTTACCACTGTGCCTGGCCTATATTATGTGCGCAAAATCATTCATTAAACAAATGTCTATTGCATGCCTACTAATGCCAGGCACCACGCCACCTGCTGGCTATACTGAACGAACACGGTTCTGCCCTTACGGAGTTTGAAGTCTAATACAGGAGACAACACATAAACCAATGCAAAATTACAGACTGTAAGAGTGAAAGGGGTCCATAAACAACCTGCAGAATACAGATTTAACAGGGGAAACCTGCTTTGCAGAAGGTGGCCAGGGCAGACCTGAGCAGGTGACATTTAGGCTGAGACCGTGGAAAGGTGGCACAGCGCCAAGGTCGGGGCGGGCAGTGGTTCAAGCAAAGGAAACTGGAGGCGACCAAGAGCTGGGTGGTGCATTACAGAAACCCAGAGAAGGAAGGGGGACTCGGGCGGAGGGAAGAAAGACTGTGGTTGTCGCCGACGCTGTTGCTGCACTGCGCCTACTACTAGTGCCTGCAGTCACAGGGAATTTTAGACGGAGGAAGGCGGCCAGCGATCTAGCTGGGGCCAGGGGTCATCGGGAGCTGTCTGGAGTAAGAGATTGCGGGAGAGGATCAGTAGTGGAAGAGGGGAGACAGAACTAGAGAGCACCGGCCGGAACGCGCCGTGAGGACCTGCGCCGCTCCTTACCCGCCTGGGGCAGGAGACTCCCTCGCAGCATCCCAGCCACGGCCGCAGCCATCGCCACCGGAAGAACAGATGGGAGCCGGGAGAGACAGAAGGAGCTAAGGATTGTGGGAAGTCCTGGGGCCGGAAGCAGCCGGCAGATCCGCCGGCTGGAGCACTAATCCGCATGCGCTAAGCCGGGTGCCTGTGAGCCCGCCCTCCCCGACGCCCAACCTGGCGTCCAGTCTCCTAGCAACGACGCTTAGCCTCTTGGGCACAGCTCTTTTCTTTTGATCCGTACCCGCCACTCTCTACCCACAATCCCCGTTTTGCTAGTCCTTTTGCACCCCTCAAACTCCAGAGCCCCCGCCTCGATTTACTTTTGTCTTCTACCCCACCTCATTAATTGGCTCTGAATCAACCACTTTCCCTTGTCCTTCGAGTCTCCGAGCGTCTCTCTCCTCATACCATCCTGGGTTCCGCCATACCCGGGACTGTCCAAGTTGGTCTGCTTCCCTTCGTTCTAATCCCATGCCAGGCCAGTAACCTTTAAATCATGCCCGGAGGTGAGTAGGGGATGGGGTGGTGAGTAGAACAGTTGGATAACAGTAGGGTCAGGCTTCAAGAATAAGAAATGTAACAACCGGACTCATCTTTTCACAGCTAAGTCTGCCCAGAGTCCAGAGGAAGGGGGAGTGTGTATTACTGAAGCCCTTATCACTAAGCGGAACTTGGCCTTCCCTGAGGATGAGGATCTGTCAGAGAAGATGTGAGTGCCAGGGGGGAGAAAAGGGGTGCTGGACGATTGAAACACACAGGATGACCGGTCCCCTGAGCTGTACTGGTTTGTCAACTCATCTTTGTCCCTCTTTTTACTTACTCCATGCATTCAATCAGTGGTCATGTCCAATTGATTTTGCCTCCTTAAACATTATTCTATTTCTTTTTTACCATGCCCACTCAACTGCCTTAAATAAGGCTCTTAAGCCATCACCTCTCTACAAACTCCTAATTAGTCTCCATGCCCCCAGTCCTGGATCCCCGTACCGTTGCCAAAGTGATCCTTTTAAATGATAGATCTGATCAGGCACACCCTGATAGAACCTTCCTTGGCTCTCTCGTACTTCCAGAATAAAATCCAAATGCCTTAGTGTGAGTTGACTTCTGATACCTTTTCAGCCTTATTTCTTGCTGTTCACAATTCCTCTAAGACCCCACGTTTTCACACCTTAGCACCTTGCCTCTCAGATTGGTGCTGAGCAGCATCACCTGGGAGGTTGTTAGTAATGAAGACAGGCCCATCCCAGACCTACTTAACCAGAATCTGCATTTTAACAAGAGCCCCCAAGGGACTCCTGGGCATATTAAAGTTGGAGAAAGCCTGGATTAGCACATACTGTTCCTTCTTTTTGACATGCCTTCTCCTCATCCCCTTCTCACCTTCCCAGCCAACTTCTACTTATATGTCACCTCCTTCAAGAAGCATTCCCTGTCCCCTGATTCACGACTGAGTGCACAGTTCAGGCACTCCTTTAGTCCCTTGTACTCGTATCTGTCATCCACTTGTCATAGATGTTTGGCCTGCTTCCCTAATAGTGATGAGCAGGGACTCTCATTTGTCTCTAGGGGGCAGTAAATGTGAACAGAACAAGTGCTTTTCCTTCCATGGACCACCCAAAAGGGAAGTGAGGAAGGATCCTCCTGCAGAGATTGTCTCATCTCTGCCCCGGCCCCTGCTTCCACCATCCATGCTGGCCCAAGGAAGTCTTCCCTTGCCTCAGAGTCTCTCTAGGAACCATAAGCTGCTATCACCCATTTCCCAGTCCAAGGGCCCTCTACTCCTCTCACCCTCTGATCCTTCCCAGTGCTACTGACCAAGATCCAGGGCTCCCAACCAACCAGGTTTCATGATTTGGACACCGCCTCATGAGTCAAGAAGTTGTTCGACATCTCATCAAAGGCACTTTGCTTGAAACACCTTTCCTCCCCCCTCCCATCTTCCCTGCTGAGACACCGCAGAAGTGGTGCTCCCTTATAACACCTGCTGACCGTTCTTCCAGGTTTCACACTCTGGCTGAACTGCAGACTGTCCGCCTGGACCGGGAGGGGATTACCACTATCGGGAACCTTGAGGGCCTCCAGAACCTTCACAGCCTTTATCTGCAAGCGGTAACTTCTTGCCTCCTGCCCTTCCTCCCCCTTCACCCTCTGTGGACAGAGTCTGTTTAATCCAAAAGCAACCAATCAGGTCATCTTACCCATTTTCTGGCGTTCAGGTAGGCAGACCTTCATTGAAACTGTTCCCAGATGGGGTTCCTGGCTGGCTTATCTGTGGAGCATGCAACTCTAGATCTCAGGGTTCTAAGTTCAAGCCCCACATTAGGTGTAGAAATTATTTAAAAGTAAAATCAGAAAGGAAGGAAGGAAGGAAAGAGAGAAAAAGAAAGAGAAAGAAAGAAAGAGAGAGGGAAGGGAGGGAGGGAGGAAGGAAGGAAGGAAGGAAGGAAGGAAGGAAGGAAGGAAGGAAGGAAGGAAGGAAGGAACTGTTCCTAGATGAATCAGGAATTCTGTTCACTTGAAAGACCAATCCTCCCAAAAGAGATCCTGAGCATGCTCTTGAATCACTGTTTTTTGTCAGACACTTCTCTTGGCCTCAAAGTTCTTTTTGGTGTCTACCTTAAATCTCTCATGTTATATATACCTCGAGCCCATTTCCTGTTTTGAAGAAGTAGAAGAGGGAACCAGAAGATTCCTCTGCATCCTTCAGAACCTTGAAGGCTGTTTGTTGTTGTTGGTGGTGGTGGTGGTGGTTGACTGGCTGATATTCAGTCTCCTCCAGTTTGAATATACCCAGCTCCTTTAATCTTTCCCCATAGAAACTTTACAAATCAAAGTAATGTATATTCATTACTCCTGTGTGTACCTAAGCCACCACCAAGGCTTTTGCTATTTCCCCATGGCCCCTTGGTTTCCTTCTTATTTCCAGGCCCCTCTTTGGTTGTGGGGTGAGCAGGGGGTATACTTTAATGAAGCGTAGTCAGCCCCCAAGTTGACACCCTTCACCATCCACCCAGAGAAAGCAAATCATCCCCAGGTACTGAGAACCAGTTCAGGGAGCAGGGTTGGGGGGCTGTCATTCCCAAAGTGCCAGCTCTCTGGCTGGGCCAGGAGACGTGGTCTACCCAGCTTCCCCAACTCATTTGCTTTCTGCAGAATAAGATCCAGCGGATTGAGAACCTGGCCTGCGTCCCCTCCTTGCGGTACGTGGTGTCAGGGTTCAGGCCCGCGGGAGGGGGGAGAGAGGGAGACCCGGTCACGCCCCAGAGAACTGGTGCAGACCTCTCCAAGCCTAATGTCTTGTCCGCTGAGGACCCAGCAAGCCCTGCTCTGCTTCCCCCACCCCAGGGGGCCATGGGTCCCCACTCATCATCGGGCTGCTTAGCCAGGGGCGCCGGGCGCCTGGTGCCCTCCTCCCTTCCTCCAGTGGTTCTGTGATTCAGCTCTGTCTCTGCACCCCTCCCTTCCCCCCGCAGCTTCCTGTCTCTGGCAGGAAACCAAATCAAGCAGGTGGAAAACCTCCGTGACCTCCCACATCTCCAGTTTCTGGACCTTTCTGAGAACCTGATAGAAACCCTGAAGCTGGGTAGGAAGGGCCTGGCCTCAGCTCATGGGATAAGCCTCGTGTTGGGGGCCCCCCCTCCTCTCTGCCACCATCTCCCTATGCTTGCATTAGCAGCAACTCTAATTCTCCCTAAACGGTAGCCCCATATTGTGCCTCTGGGGGGTCTGGGGAGGCTGTACAAAGAGGCAGTGGCTTTGGGCCAGAAGAAGGCTATGACACCCTCCTTCCCCTCTCCCTGGTGCATGCAGATGAGTTCCCCCAGAGCATTCTCATCCTCAACCTGACTGGAAATAGCTGCACCAACCAGGACAGGTACAGGTGAGAAGGACCTGAGGGCGGGAAGAAATGGGGGATGGCCGAGCTCCTCCTCCCTCCACGTGGGCTCCCTCTCAGCCTGCAGACCTGGGGTCACCATCCATGGCACCTTCTCCTCTGCCACCCCAGCTCAAGTGGGACGCCTTTTCTCTCCCACCCCGAGGTCCACACGGAGCCAGCCCTTAGCTCTTTGGGGCTGACCGCAGGCCCATCTCCCTGCCTGCGAACACCCACCCCTCTCGATGCGGTTGCTGCAGCTTGTGTCTGGCTCCCCCAGGCTCCCCACCCATGGGTGCTCTCCTGGGGGGCCTCTGCTCTTCCCGCCCTGCAGAGAGCTGGTGACAGAAGCCCTGCCGCTGCTCCTGGACCTGGACAAGCAGCCCGTGTTAGAGCGCTGGACCTCGGATGAGGAGGAGAAAGCCTCGGGCGATGAGGAGGAGGAGGAGTTCCCGGAGCTGAGTGGCCCGTTCTGCACAGAGCGAGGTGGCCCTGCTTTCCAAGGCTCGCACCCTTCCTAGAACTCCCCTCTGTCCCGTGGGGCACGGGGGAAGCTAAGATGGCAGTGGTGGCTAGGGAGGCAGCCCCAAGCCCAGAGCAGCATCTGGGTCAGAGACGGACAGTGCCACTGGGGCCAGGTGTCAGCCCAGCATGCAGGTGACGCGTCCTCCCGACCCCAGCCCCGGGCCCCTCCCCACTAGGGATGGCAGCAGGTTAGTTTGCTCAGGGGGTCAGCCAGAGACCTCCCGCCAAGGGCCTTCCTGCCAAGCCTGGGGCTCCATCTACCACCTCCCGTCTTGTCCCTGCCAGGCTTCCTCCAGGAGCTGGAGCAGGAGATGGGCAGACACAAGGAGCGCAGACAGCAGGCAGCCCTGGCTGAGCACATTCTGAGGATGGAGACAAAGCCCGCCCTCACTGGCCTCCCCCTGCTGCCTGGGGGGCCCATGGCTAGGGACAGCAGTCTCTCTGTCACTCCCAAGCAAGGGACGGAGACATCCCCCAAGGCTGCCTCCTTGCCACAGGCCACCTCTGCCAGCAAGAAACCCTGCCCTCTGGTTTCCGGCCAGCAAAGCGCTGTCCCGGCAAAGAAGGGGACCCCCTCTGTGGCTGGGGCCTCTAGCACAACCAAAACTGTGACCAAAAGAATCCAGAAGTGAAGTGCAGCCCGTCCCTACCAGCAGTACCCCAGGCACAAGGACTGGGGAAGAACAGGGCATGGGGTAGGGCCTCCCCTCCTTCTCAGACCCCGCCCCTGTGGCAGGAGCCTACCCCAGTAAAATGTCTCCCAGCGCTGAGTATGTCTTTCATTTTTTTTTTAAGATTTTATTTATTTATTTATTTGACAGAAAGAGACACAGCGAGAGAGGGAACAGAAGCAGGGGGAGTGGGAGAGGGAGAAGCAGGCTTCCCGCCGAGCAGGGAGCCTGATGCGGGGCTCAATCCCAGGACCCTGGGATCATGACCTGAGCCAAAGGCAGACGCTTAATGACTGAGCCACCCAGGTGCCCCTGAGTATGTCTTTCATGTTGTTGGGGGGCATCTGAGGGGAAGCAAGCAGTCAAGGCAGTGGGAAGGAGTCACAGAAATACAGATCCCGACTCTAAAGAACACGTTTCTGGACCTTTCGGGAACTACCCAAAGAACTGGCCCACCTCAGGTCCCCACCTGGCTGCCTGGGCCCTGAGTGGGCCTCGCCTTGGGGAAGATGCCATCCTCCGGGGCACATCTCACTGCCACCCTTAGGGAGTGCCCTCCCAAGGTTCAAGCCAAGGACCAAAAACCCGTGGTTCTAATTCTCCCTAAATGGTAGCCCCATATTGTGCCAGGCGTGTTCTCTTGTTCACACCCGCTCACACACCTGGGGAGATCACCTCTGCTCACAGGCCCCTGCCACAAAGTTCTCCATCTAGTTCCCATCACCCAAGTGAGACGACTGCTGCCCAGCAAGACGACCAGAGGCCCTGTAGTCAGCTCAGGGCTGCCCTTTACCCTCACTTGGCTCTCCCATCCCCGCTAGACCTGGGATCATGTTCACTGAACAGCGAAATAACATACTTTATTAAGGCAAAGGCCGAGCTGGCCGCCCTGAACAAGGCTGAGGGGAGTGAAGGGCTTGTGCTGATCCTGCTGCGCCGGGGGTCCTGTGCCCGCCCCAGGCCAGGAGGCGCTGTGGCGCTCAGGCATACACCTGGCTCTCCCTCTCCACAAAGGCCTGGAAGAGGGTGCCCAGCTCCTGGGGCGGTGGGGCCCACTCCCCGGCCAGCAGTCCCCGCACAGCCTCCAGGCCTTCCTGCTCCAGATCCTGCTGCTTCTGCCGGAGCTGCTGCCCCCGATCCTGCCCAGGAAAGGTGGAGATGAGTCCCCAGGACAGGCTTCCCTCTGGATCCGGGGGAGATCCCTGCCATCTCCCACAAGCAGGCGAAAGGACAGGGTCCCCGACATTTTCCTGGGCAGCTGGCTTTGAAGGCAGAGACTCCTCTCCCCAACTCTAGAGTCTCTCCTCCACTCCCAGGCCCCCCTCATATTTCCAGAATCCCAACTGGGGGTGGGTGAAGTGAGTCATGCCCCCAGAGTAGCCCCTCGTCCCTGGGGGTACCTGCTCACTCTCCATCAGCCCCAGAGCCACCTGGTGTCCGCAGTAGAGGGTGTGCCGGCGATCCACCTGAGTCTGGAATCGGGGCTGGGTCCGAACAGGGTCCTGTGCTCCCAAAGTGGGGGACAGCACCTGGGGGGCCTGGGCCGCCCCTGCCCCGAAGATGAAAGGTTTGAACACGGACCTAATGGGACAGAGATGGAAGGAGCGAAGGTTATTACATCCCCCACCCGGCTCGCTCTCGCCTGCCTTCCCCACCCTCATTCCCCTCACCTGGATGGGTCTGGTGTGGCGGTGAGGAAGTGGACACAGGGCCGTGTGGGGTCCCGGGGCAGGATGGACACCATGCTGGCCGTGGTGCGAAAGCCTCCTGAGTCCATGCAGATGCCACTCTCCTTGTTCCTGAGGATGCCCATCATCACCTCTGCCGTGATGCCCCCTGCGAAGGAGGACAGGCTGAGGGGGGCCCCAGGGCAGAAGGGGGACCTCTGACCTTGGGTCAAAGCCGTGGGAGAGGAGAGGGGCTGGCACTGCCGAGGCCCTCCGGCCCCCAGCCCGCCACCATCCGCTCACTGACCTCTTTGCTGCCGCAGCAGCTCCCGCCCAGCCTGGAAGCGGGCTTTGGCAGCCTCCATGCGCACAGGCTGCTGGGTCAGGGAGAAGACCTGAGCGAAGTCAAAAGTGCCCTGCCCACCCCACCAGCCCTGGGCCAGGGCGTGGGTCCGCAGCTCCGAGTGTTCGGCCGAGATGTCCGTGCCAATGCTCAACTGGTTGGAGATGTTGCGGGCCCCCTCTGTGGAGGGGGCGGGGGGGAGGGGATGGCTCATTTCTCATGAAGCACCTGCTCTGTACCAGGTGCCAAGAACATGATGGTGAAGAGAATAGTCCTGCCCTCGTGGGAAGGGCGACAGACAAAAGGATCACAGAAATAAATGTGAACTTGCAGCTGTGGTGAGTGCAATGAAGAGGCACCTGCTTGCATATAAGGGGGGAACCTGACTGCCAGGGAGTCCAGGAAGGCTCCCCAGAGGAAGTGGCAGGCTAGAGCACAAGAGGACCTAAGCAAGTGAAGGGGGAAGCAAGGGTCCTGCCCTGCCCTGCTCCCATCCCACCCCCTCCCAAGGCTGGCAAAAGGGGACACCCCCGGGAGGCAAGCCCCGGTGCCAGGCCCTCACCCTGGATCCTCTGTGCGGCCCACAGCCTCCCCGCCGTCTCCAGTACCCACGCCTCAGTCCGGTCAGCCAGCAGGAAAGTGTTGTGGTAGCAGAATGGTGCGGGGTCCTCCCGGCAGCTGCCCCCTTGCCCGTAGCGCTCCAGCAAGCCCGTGATCACGTGCAAGGCCTCCAGGGCAGAGCGGCTCCGTTCTAAAGCCAGCCTGGCACGAAGAGAGGGGCAGGGACCAGAAGGGCAGTGACGTACCAGTGGCGGGTGACGGAAGCCTCAACGGAGAGACGCAGCCCAGAGAGGCCCCCGTCACGCAGTCTGCCGACAGCGGTCGTATGGAGCGCAGTTAGGCCAGCGGTTTCCAAGTTCTGCTCTGAGGGTCCCATGAAGAGGCCCGAAACATGGTCTCAGAGAGAGAAGCGCACCGAGTCCCCCAGGCTCCCTTGAACCAGAGCTGCTCTGATTTTACTGGCTTTATACATTGGGGCTCCGTATGAGATTCCATTTGGGAAAGAACAAAAAGCACTTCTATTGAAAAAAGAAATGGGAAACCACTGCCCTATTTCTGAGCCAGGAGAGGCCCAGAAGTGGTCACACTTGGAAGCTCCTTACCAGACTGGAGAGATGGGGCCCCGGGAGAGAAGAGGAGCAGGGGCAGCCTCTCTGGGGATGGCGAGGGGGACACAAAGATGGAGGCCCCTGTGACCCCGCTTGGGGGGGGAGGGGGATGGCCTGGGTCAGTACTCAGCAGCCAGACTTCCAGTGCGTAGCGATGAGGGAGGGCAGGGTCCCCACCTGAGCAGATCCATGCCCAGCAGGGCTTCCCCCTCGCCAACTGGCTCCTTGGTCCACACTGCCTCGTTGCCAATACAGACGCCATGCTCGTTGGCGCCCATCTCAGCCCCCCACAGCCAAGAAGGGCGGCTCAGGATCACAGCGTGAGTCTTTGACACCTGTTCCACCTCAATGTAGGTGCACTGCAGGTAAGGGGGGAGAAAGGGAGAGTCCACTCACAAAGGGTTCTGGTATTCCCATTTTGCAGAGGAGGAGGCTAAAAAGAGGCTAGGGCCAGGTTGGTAGACAAGAAGGTCATGCTCTTTCCAGCACCTGTGGCGCCTTTCCGGGCGTGAGGAGCAGAGGAGGACGGTCTTAGATGGATGCCTAGATCTGCCGGAGCTCCTGACACTTCCATAAGGCCTAACCCACCTGGAGCCGGCTCCCAGGGGCGTGAGTCCCTGCCGGTACAAACACCACCTCCTGCACTTCGTCCCGGGGCCGGTCAGAGTTCTTGGCAAAGATCACCGCGGGGATGGCCGAGGCCGGGGGTACCGAGACAAAGCAATCGCAGGAACACGGGGCATCGGGGTTCCACGAAGCCATCTGGGGAGAGGTGGAGATGAGTGCGTCCCCCTCGGGCCACCTCTCCACCATCCTGGCCAGGGCTCAGCCCCTGGGAGCCCCTCTCCCAACACGTGTCGACACTCGGAGGACACTGCCGTTGGATCCGGGTGCTCAGCACCGCACACACACTCCATGCGCGGCAGAGGCACCGGCTCTCGGCCCCCGGCTCCAGGCTCGGGGCTCAGCAGGCGGGCGCAGAGCGCACGCTCCCAGGGCCCTCCCGGGAGCCCGGCCCTCGGGTGCAGTCGCGGGACCCCCTCCCTCGCCACCCAGCCCCTCCAAGAGTCTCACGCCCCCCTTCCTCTCTTCCCCCCCTCCCCCGATACGGTGTGCCCCTCACCCTCTCTCCCTCCGAGATCCCCGGCTTGGTCCCGAGCGCCAACGCCTCCGCTTCGGGTCATTGGGCGGAGGCTCCCAGGTGACCTGGAAGGCTTTGGCCGGGGGGCGGAGCCGGAACCAAGCGCGTGCAGTTCTTCTGCTTTCCACCAGGGCGCGCGCCAGCACTGCTTCTTGGAGCGGAGCGGCCTCGGAAACCGTGCTAGGCTGCCCGTTCTGGCCGGCGCCGCTTTCAGTCCGGATAAAGGCTGAGACGAAGCCAGCGGCACTTCGGATGGGGTCATCGTGGGGAGCGGGAGCTGCGGGTGGAAAGAAGCCCACGTGAAAAGAGAGGAAAGGAAAACCGGGCAGATCTGTTAGAGAGCGCGGATTGCTGGGGCATCTGGAGGAAAAAACTCAGCCACTTGTGTCCTGGTTTGAATTACAAAGGTGCGACCTACCCCCAGCCCCCACCGGGGCGTAAGATCTGTCAGATTGTCACAG
Organism: Mirounga angustirostris; assembly: GCF_029215605.1. Lineage (NCBI taxonomy): Eukaryota > Metazoa > Chordata > Mammalia > Carnivora > Phocidae > Mirounga > Mirounga angustirostris. The sequence goes on along the minus strand of NW_026991725.1, from coordinate 23,659,442 downwards.
GGCAGGAGGTGTAGGGATAACTTAAGTTAATGCATTTTTTTTAAACGCACATATGCTCAAAAGCCACCTGACCCCCAAAAGATGGATTCCGCCCCACAGTGCTCAAACTTCTACCAAGATAGCTTTGAAAGGAAATTTGAAAATTTCTAGTCCAAAGATTTGGTGCCTTTACATATAGTGAAACTGAAACAGCAAAGAAGTCTTGGCCAAGGGGGCACATATTGATGTGTGGGTGGACTCTGATCCCAAATGTTCTGCTTTCCGGGTCATTCTCCTCTATTAAGCCTCTCCGTAACCAGCATTTAAGCAAATGCATCTCACTCCTTTTGCTCTGTGGAGACCTCCAGGAGTGGGGAGAGGAGAGATATTGCAGATTATCTACTTCTCCCACATCCATCCTGCCCATCAGTCAGGGCTGCTTCTCAGAGCTCTGGCCACAGCATCCCAGCCTGGGGTCACTCCTGGGATGGGACTGAGGCCAAGGTTTCCCCAGGAGGCAGGCTATGGGCACGTGCACCAGATAAGGCTGTTGGGGGATCTGAAATCTGAGATATTTCCTAATTGCCTATAGGTATCCAAGGCTGATTCTGAAGAGGAAGCTCTCCCCCAAGAAGATGGTCTTTACTTTCAGAAGGGGCACTACCACTTGCGGAGAAGAATTATCTAGAAGCTGGGCTGGAGGCAGGGAAGAGCATCACCTGAGACTCAGAACACTGGCATCTCATCTTCTGCAATGGATCTGGAGTGTCTCTTTGGGCAGGTCACTTTTCCTTTGAGGGCCTCAGTTTCCCCAGTGGCAAAATGACCACACTGAACTAGTTCTGTGATTCTCAAGCACAGGTGGAGAGTGGAGGGGAGGGATTCGTTTTCAACCACACAACTCCCACTGCACAACAGAATACTTTCATACTCTGTCCGTGGACTGCCAGCAACAGCATCACCTGGAAACTTGTTAAAAATGCAGAATCTGGGGCACCTGGGTGGCTCAGTTGGTTAAGAGGTCGACTCTGGATTTCCGCGCAGGTCCTAAGATTGAGCCCCGCGTTGAGCTCCGAGCTCAGTGGGGAGTCTGCTTCTCTCTCTCTCCCTCTGCCCCCCAAATAAATAAATAAATCTTTTTTAAAAAGATGCAGAATCTTGGGCCCCACCTCAGACCTACTGAATCAGAAGCTGCATGTTAACAACACCCCGCCGTGTAAAGTTTGAGAAGCGCTGTTCTAATACGCCCTCGAGGACATCACTTGGTGGGTGCTGGAGAGTTAATCGGGTGTCTTGAGAAACTCCATGGGTGACTCGAATACGCCCTCTACCGGGCGAAGACAGCCAGACTGTTCGATTCCCGAGATGCTTTCAAACCCGCGCTGCTAGGACGCGGAGCTGTCGAGCTCTCCAGAGCTCATGGAAAGTGAAGGCTGCTTCAGATGTGCTGTCGACGGGGAGGTGTCTTGAGGTTGCCGTCGGAGGTCATTCCAGAAGCAAACGTCAAGGCTGTGTGCTGATGAATGTGAGCACCCAGAGCGGCGGGCAGCCCAGCCGGCCCCCCTCCTGCACTTCCCCGGCCGCCCGAGGTGGGGCCGGGACTGGCCGGAGGAGCAGCGTGTGTCTGCGGGCCACAGCGCCGCCCCAGGCTGCAGTTCCCGGGCGGCCTGCGCCTCCGTCACTTTCCCATTCCTGATTTCACTCACCAACCCGGGAGAGGAGGTGGCCGCTCAGAGAGGTTGTCCAAAGGGTGAGCCCACATGGCCTGATTTCCCTAATTCCTCCCTGGCCCCTCCAGGGTCGTCCCAGCCTGGGAGCGCCAGATCTGAGGGGTCAGTGGTGGCCTTGGGCTCCCGGGGGGGGGGGTGTCAGGCCAGCCGAGCAGCATTGCTGCCAATGCGGGCCAGTGAGCAAACATCAGAGCCCCACCAAAGGCCCCCGCTAAGAATGCAGGTCAGCAGGAGGAGCTGCAAGGGGAGGAGGGGTGGCCCCAGCCCTGCCCAGACAGGCCCAGCCAGCCCCACAGCTGCCCTCCTGTCCCTGGGGGCAGCGATGGGCTACAGGAGGAAAGGGCTCCCCAGGTTCCTGGGGTCTAAGTTCCGCAGAACCAAGAAGACAAAAGAGGCGCCCCACAGAGTGGGGCCGGCAAGAGGTCACGGGAACACAGGCCTGCCCCTCCTCCTCCTTCTAAATCCAGGAGCAAGAGAAAGCAAAGAGCTACTCCCCCAAAACCAGTCTGCTTCCATCTGTAACCCCTAAATCAGGCTGCTACCCTCCCATCCCAAAGTGGCCTTAAACTTTGTGACCCCAGATTCTCCCAAACAGGTGATGCAATGAGCCAATGTGGGTACCAGATTTGGCTCCAGGCAACTGGGTTAGGGGTGGAGTGGGGGAAACAGGAATCCCACTAGGGAAGGTAATTGTGGCCAAAATGTAGGCTGGGAAGGTGAAAGAACACCCTTTTGGAGCCTGAAACTGCTCTGCTGTCAACCTGCCTAGCTTTGGCCTCTGGACTCATGAGATTTTTTTACTCATTTCACCTGCATCAGGCACCTGAGTAGCAGGCATTGGGCAGCCTGGGAGAGTATGTACAGATGGGCGTTTCTGCACATCCCAGGCCGCCCGGTGGGTCTGGTGAGGGTGCGTTGGTGCGCACTGGGTTTGTGTAACTGTGGCGAGCCCTCTAGCTGGGAGTTGCAGTAGGATCCTTCCCTCATACTTTCCAGCTGGGCCGGAGCCCATCAGATATCTTGGCTGCCTTTCATCGCCTCGTCCCTGATAGGATCATCCTGGGTGAAGAAATCGCTGTCAGTCACCCCCGCCTCGCTCACAGCCAGAGGGATCGATCACACCCCCACGGGGGCGGGGTGACCGAGCCGGGAGGCTGGTTCTCCGGGGCAAGGCAGGGAACCGGCATTCTTGGAAGGGGAGGGCAAAGAGGGGGCTTATATGTGCGGGAGGCAGGAAATATCTAGAACCTTCTCATCCCCAGGGAGGGACAGTTAGCCCAGCTATCAACCCTGAGGGAGCTCCTCTCTCCTCCGGCACCAGCCACCTCCTGGGGAAGGGTCTGACCCTTCCATCAGCTTGGCTCTGCCCCAAACAAAGGGAGGAGAGGTTGCAGCAGGGCTGCGGGATCAAAGGAAGTGTCCACCCCACCCTGCAGCCGGCCTGGTCCTCACTGCTGAGAGACACTGAGTCAAAAATGAAACAAGAGCTGGAAGACAAATGAAGCAATGATGTGGTTGATGACTTTATTATGGCATAAAAAACACAGGCTGTTTCTTCCTCCTCCTCCCCCCCCAAAGGGGGTTCACAGCAGTTAAAGGGAAAAAAAATCCTACATTTCTCCTCTAGGGGGCTGCCTACAAGGGGGTAGACAGCCAAGCAACCTAGATCTATAAAGGAGGGGAGCAGAAGAAAACCCATCCAAAGCCCTCACCCGCACCCTTAGAGCTCAAGGCCTCCATAGGGGGAACATCAGTGTCCCCCCCTGCCGCCCCAACACCCATTCGGGAGTTCCCCTTACAGTGGTCACTGGGGAAGGCTGTCCTGGTGGCACAGGGAGGGGGTGGCTGGTTTCGATGGGTGGAGGAGAAAGGCATCCCACACCCACAGGGCCCTCCCTCTCTCCCCCTGTCTCCACCTGGCCAGGCAACCTGCGGTACTGCCAACTCTCTCCTGCCCCCAACCCTCTCGACAAGGAAAGGGACCTCTGGTTGGCATAGCAAGAGGTAGGGAAAAGAGGGAGCAAAAAGAAAGAACATTACTTCTTAAACTACCCCAGGCCCATGGTCTCTCAGGGAGAGTCACCCTGTCCCTTCTAAGAAGGGCTCCCTTCTTTGCAAACGCATATTCCTAACCAGACCCCAGACCCACTTCCCATTTAGCTCCCAGTCCTGGGACTGGGCTCCAGCATCCCCAAGGGAGGGAGAGATGCTGTGGGCCTAAGCCCTAGGACTTTGGACGGGGTGAATAAGGTGGGGTCTCTCCAGCTGGAGACCCCAGGCTCAGTAGAGAAACACACACACATGCACACACAGGTACAAACAACATGCACACACACATGCCCTAATATTAAATAAAATACCTTTTGCTTATAACTTAAAAATCAATACACAACTAATCCTTGCATAGGGCTCTGGGTGGAGAAAGAGGGGCAAGGTCAAGGGAGGTCAGAGGGAATCTTAGGGCCTCTACCTCTAGCTTTGGAAAGGGTACTAGTTCCAGATCCTTACCCCTATCAGCTTCCTTCCCTTTGCCTGGCTCCACCCCTGTGAGGCTCTCCCCTCCCCAGTCCCCACCCCAAGATCAAAATCAGGATGTATCTCTAGCATCTAAAGAAGGGGACAAGGACAGCTTCCTGGACATCACCTCAGAAGGCAGACCCCTTCCAGTGGGAGAACACCTCCTTCATATGGAAGGGGAGTTCCCCTGCCCAGAATTGAGATGAGGAGAAAGGAGCCTCCTAACACATACTCTACAGGAGGGCCAAGGCTTGCAGGCAGCAGAGAAAGGGGAGGGGAGAGAAAAGAAAGAGTGGGCCTGAGCTTCTCAGTGAATAGAAGATGGCTGGGCAGAGGCAGAGTCCTCTTCTCTGAGTGGGGACCACTGGAGGTCCCTCTGCTGGGACACCCCACCTACTCCCCCAGGCAACCCAGGTAACCCTTTTCCTTCCATCCCTAAGGGGAAGGCAAATGATGGGGGCGGGGACCCAGGATGAGGAACTACATCAATTCTAGGGTGAGGGCCGGGGCTTCCGGTTGCCTTGAAAACCTAGATCAGGTAACAGAGGGGGAATGTGAACTATACTGAACTTTTTTTTTTTTCCCATAAAAACCATGAGTTAAGGACTGAATCCGAGTTAGAGAGGTAAGGGGTTAATTCCTTCCATTGCCCCACCAAATCCCTTTCTCTCATTTTGGAAGGGGACTTTCTGCCCTCCCCGTCCCAGTCTAGCTCCCTCCTGCACCCCACTGCTCTCGATTCTGGTCTCTTCCCCTCTTCCTTCATGGCTCCATCAGAGTGGGTTTGGAAGGGTTAATCAGGAGGCACATCAAAGGAGTTATTTCTACAGCAACAACCCTCCCAACCAGATAGAGACCCCTCCCTAAGGGGGGACCCCTGTCTCCCCTACCCCACCTCAGCTCTCCCTCGGGAAACCATAAGGATAGAAGCACTATAAGGGGGATGAAAGGGACCTGGGCCGCAGGGCGGGTCCGGAGGCACTTTTATGTCCCGGTTCCCAGGCGCTAAGGACGTGTCCGGACAGCTACCCCCAGCGCCCGCGGCGGCCCCACTCCTCTCTGCTCCGGGGACGCGCCGTCTCTTCCAGCAGGTCCCCTCCGCCCTCCAGCCGCGGTAGGGGTACCCCACCCCAACCCCCCAGCCCGGACACAGGAGCGAAGTAGTGAGGAAGGGGAGGACGGAGGGGCATGCGCAGCTCCTCCCAGCCCAGCCAAACACATCTCGTCCAGCCCCAGAGACTAAAGAAAACCCTAGCGCCCGGTACCCCTGACCCCGCACCACTTTTCCTCCCCCTCAATAAATAACCACCTTCTCCTCGGACTCAAGTCGCCCCCCAAGGGCGTCATGCCGGCGGGGGGGGGGGGGCGGGGGCGGGGAAATCTCCTCTGATGCCCCCAGGGGAGACCAGCGTGGGGGGCGGGACGGGAGCAGCTCAGTTGGAGGGAGCCGCGCCGCCCTCGGCCTCCCGCTTGCCTTTGCCCCCGGGGGGCTCCACCGCTCCGCCGGCCTTGCCCTCGCCCGGGGCCGCCCCTGCAGCCTCCTCTTTGGCGCCCTCGTGGGTTTTCATGTGTTTGGCCAGGTGGTCGCTGCGCATGAAGACGCGGCTGCAGACCGCACAGGGGAACTTCTTGGTGCCCGTGTGGGTCTGGAGGTGGCGCTGCAGCTCGTCGGAGCGCGTGAAGCGCTTGCCGCAGAAGAGCCAGTTGCACACGAAGGGGCGGTCGCCGCTGTGCCAGCGCAGGTGCGCCTTCAGGTGCGACGTCTTGGCGTAGGCTTTCCCGCAGCCCGGGATGTGGCAATTGTGCAAATGCTTCTTCTTGCCGCCGTCGGGCCCGCACGGAGCCCCCAGTCGCTCCGCCTCCAGGCAATTGGGGCAGCGGCAGACGGTCTGGCCGGAGCTGCGGGGCACTGAGCGCCGGGAGCCTTTGGGCCGGGCTGCCCCGTCCAGACTGGAATCCAGCCCCTGGGACTCGGGGGCGGCCGCTTCCAAGGCCTTAGCCCCGTCGGGAGGCCCCAGGAGGTGCTGCCCTCCCGCGGCCGGGAGGAGGTGGTGCGGGTGTGGGTGGGGCGGCGGGGCACAAAGCTGGTGGTCTCCGACGTAGCCCCCCAAGCCAGCCTGCAGCGCCCCGGGGTGGCCGGGTGAGGTCAGCGCGCCCTGAGTGTGGGGGAGGTCCATCCAGCTGGCGCCCGGATGAAGGTCCCACCACGAGCCATCCTCAGTGCCTGGGTGAGTTGGCCGGAACCACGATTCGTAATGGTGTGACATGTCCGGCTGCAGGAGCTTGGAAAAGGGTCCCGGGGCCAAGGGACTGTCGCTTTCCAGGTCCTCGCAGGTTACCCGAGAGGAGGCCCCCGGGAGCTCATAGCCCTGTGAGAAGTCCACCTCAGGGCCCAGCGGGAGGCTCTGCAGCTCTCCAGGCTGCAGCGGGGAGGGGTAGTCCCCGGCCTCCGGGCTCGTGTGGCCCTGGTATGTTTGGAGAGGCTGCAGGTCGAGGCGCGGCGGGGAGGCGTGGGGCGCGTCCGTGTGCTGGCTGCCCAGAGAGCCGCAGACAGCGGTTAGCATTGCCGGGATCCGGGGTGGGGTGAGGAACAGGGATGGTCAGGGGCACCTCAGGTGGGACCTAAAGGAGGCAAAGAAGAGGTGAAGTGAGTAAAGTAACCAACTCACTTTTAGTCCTGACCCAGATCCCCTCGAAGTGCTCCTCTGCGGCTGGACAGCAGGTGAAAAAGAGGAACACACCTCTGAGTGGAGACTAAAGACCAGTAAACAGAATTTGGAAGTGCTAGGAAGGGTTGAGAGTGTGAGGGTCTCAGCCAAGGGGGGAAGTTGACCTTCTGCTAGCTGATCCCTCCTACCCGACCCAGCTCATCCTGAGAGTTGGGCTGGTCCCAGGCTGGTGGGTCAGATGCACCTACAGTACAGTGCTAGAACCATCCCCACCCCGGGTGCCCAGGCCAGCACAAAGAGCGGTGGCATTTACCCCCTGCAGACCGGCCGCCACCCCCAGTGGAGAGGGCCTAGACCCAACTCTGCTTCCCTAGTTTAACTCAGGACACAGATGAGGAGAGGGTGGTGGTCTGTTTCTGGAACTCAAAGCTTGAGGTGACTTGACTTTCCAAAGCCCAAAGCAAGTTCTGAGATATTGGAGAAAGAGACCTCATTCCATCCCTGAGGCATGTTCAGTGAGGAAGAGCATTTCACTGTTCTGTACCATTCACCTCAGCTCTCTGCCTGCCCGGCTTGCCAGGGCCCCACCAAACCCATGCCTGGCCCCCACCCCTTCCCCTCAGGCAGGGACTTCACCTTCCTGGGGGGCAGCCACAGTGCCAGTTCCCAGAGAAAGTTAAGCCTCCTCTCCTGTTCTGACCCACACAGGCGCCAGCCGGCTGTCTGGAGGCTACCCATGCCCTCCTCCAATCTAGGGGAGACTCAGATGTGAAGCTGAGAGGAGGTCAGCTTCCCCCGAGAAGGGGGCCAGCCAGAGAAGAGCTTACTAACCAGCTCAGGAAGGTAAAATTGTCACCCCGTTAAAGGATACAGAGTGAAAGTGGGGACAGCGAAGGGCAACAAGAAAAACCAGAATCACAGAAACTACGAATTACCCCAAGAGATTATAGAAAGGGGTGCATTCTAGGCATGGATCATTTTTAGGAGTTCTGCAGATGGTTCCCATATGCAGCCAAGTGTTGAGAACCACTGCTTCAGGCCAACCCTCTGATTTTAAAAAAGAAACAGAGGCAGTATTCGGAGAAGTGACTTGAACAGACATTCATTTACTTGTTCAATCAACCGATATGGACTGTATGTACCTCTGTGAACCAGGTCTCTGGACTCCCCGTCTGTTACCCTTTCCCTAAACTGTCAGCAACCTAAAGACATCCACCCCGTTCTTAACCACATTATCTTTCCCTGCCCCGGTACTTCAAGTGCAGAGTTTGTGTGCCTGGCCTCCTCTGATGGTGGGGGAGGAGGTGCGGTGGGTTAGGCCAGGGGCTTCTTCCCACAGCAGGGCTGACCCTACCACCTTTGGCCCTGGTAGTTTGGGGGGGAGGGGAACTGGGGCGCCTACTCAGGCTCCGGCTGCCTTACCACAAGAAAGGAACAGGGTGAAGCAGCAGGAATGGAGCCTCAGGCCCAGGCGGGGCGGCCCAGAAGGGGCTGGGCGGGAGCAGCGAGGCCTGGGACCCTAATAGCTTTTAGTGTCTGGGAACTGCCCCAGGGACTAGGGGGTGGGGACGCTAACGACCCAGGCTCCAGAGTGGCCTCTCCCGACGCAGAGCCAGGGAGTCCAGCCCTGGGATGCAATGGCCTGCCTGCAAGTTTTCGGGACAGCTGGACACACACTCTCGGCTTCCCGCTCCCCAACGCAGGAAGCCGGGTAGAGACACCCTTCTAACCCCCTTCCGCCGTCTCCCTCTCCCGATCACCGGCGCTCAGGTGGTCAGGACTTCCGTACTCCCAGTCCTCAAGGTTCCAGTCCTCCGGTTGTCCCAGTCGCTCCAGTTTCCCCGGTTTTCAGCCTCCTCGGTCCCTCGTCTCGCCCTTCCGCCCAGTTGTCGCTCGGCCGGGACTCTAAGCCCCTCGGATTCTTTAGAACCACCTCCCCCAAGGCCACCGGAGGCTGCGGCGAGTTCGGGGCGCCGAGAGGATCTTTCCGAGAGGATCCCCGGAGCGCGCACCCCTCGCCGCCCCGACCCTGGCTCCTACCTCGAGGCTGCGCTCGGGCTCCGGGCACCGCAGGCTGGCGCGCTACCGACGGGCGCTCATGGGCCCTGCGCGCCGGCGGGCTCTCCAGCGGCGAGGGGCAGGAGCCGAAGACGAGCGCGGGCCGCGACCAGACCCGGCTGCGGGCGTCGGAGGAGGGGCGGAGGGCCGGCGGGAGGGCGGAGGGCGGGCGGGAGCCAGGGAGCGAGCGAGCGAGGGAGCGAGCGAGCGAGCGAGGCCAGCTCCGCCCGTGACTCACCCGCGCTCTCTGCCTTCATCCTCTGCCCTGCGCTCCTTTTTCCCCGAGTCCGCGGCCCCGCCCACCTCACCTGCCGCCGCCTTTAACCCTTGCGGGCTCGGCCGGACGGGAGGCCCGCGCGGCCGGGCCGGCGGAGAGGGGGCGGGCTCGCTAACTAGGTCGCCTCCCGCCCCTCCCTCGCCCCTCCCCGGCCCCTCCGCTCCTCGGGCGGGGGTCCTGGGCGGAGCGTTTCCCAGGCTCCGAGACCCGCCCCTCGGGTGCAAAACTGCCCCGGAGCCAGCTGAGTCTGCCGGGGGACGCGGGACTCAGACCCTGGGGGCCTGGAGAAGGGGGCGCGTCCTCGGGGCGATTAGGAGCGTCCCTTGGGCGGCGATTGCTTCCTCCGCGCTCGAGCCACCCGCCCGGCCGCGCGGCGCTGCCCCGGGTACCGAGAGGAAAGGGAAACAGGACTGAGCGCCAAGGATGTGTCCGGTCTACCCCAGGCCTAGGCCGTGAGAACTTTGGGCTGCCGCCCTCTTTCACCATTCGCCCCGCGCCGCTTCTCTCCGCCACCACCATCCTCCCCCGGCCTTTTCGCCCCGGCTTTCTGCCTCTTCCTCTCCGGTCACTCGCCTTTTTCGGGTGGCCTCCTCTTCTCCTCTGCCCACTCCCCTGCTCCTCCACTTGCCCTGTTTCCCCCTGCCTGCCCCTGTTCGTCTCCCAGGCCCCCTTCAGGTCTCACTCCCCATCTCCCCTTGGGCAGCAACCCCAGCGCGTCCTAAGTCCATCTTTCAAATACGCGACCCCCTCGGTCCGGGAGCTGCTCAGCCTCCGTACGCCCTCCACCTTTGCCCCCGTCCTGCGCACCCGGCTCTGAAAGTTGGGGCAGGCGCCAGAATGGCCCTGGGAAGGGACACTTCTGGAAAGAATTGATCGACCCATTGGCCACGATTCTCACCTGAATGTCTAAACCCAAGGTTCTGAAGTTTGGGGAAGAATCTGGGATTCCTTTAAGGAAAACAAATGCACATACACAATGCACCATTCTGGCAAAATTTCAGGGCGCTCACGGCGTCCACCGAAAAACCTCTCTCCAGGTCCCAGTTGGTGGAGATAGCAAGCGCGGGTGGCGAGAGGAGCTCCTCCTCCTCCTCGCCCGCCTGGCCTGTGCACCCGGGGAGTCCGATGCTCCCTTCCCGATCAGTGCCTCCTCCCCGCCGCGCTGACCTCCCGAAGTGACTCCTTTCTTGCAGGGGAATTCTGATCGATTTCCATATTTTTTTTTTCTTTGCGCTGTTTGGCTTTCCCTACGCGCTCTGCCATCGGCTTTTTAAATTTCGTTTTTTGTCTTGACAGTCTATCACGCACAGCAGGACCAGAATTAAGGATGATTCAATCTCACCTCTATAGCCTCGATTTCCATCACCATCGCTCTACACGGCTCGAATTTCCGTTGGGGACGTTCTCGAAGTGCCACTACAAAACGACTAAACTGAATCCACAAGCCCCTTGAAAAGCAGCCTTTGCCTGCATAGTTCCCCACCACCACCACCAAACACACACGGTCTTATATCCAGAGTCAATGTCTGATTCGTCGGTTTGTCTCCCTCTGTTCTAAGACTCAATTTCTTCATCTGGGCCACCTGAGTTCAAGTTGGGAGACTTTCCCGGGGCTTAAAGTAATTGCTGTACCTAAAATACTTAGCCCCTGGATCCCCCGGTAAGCTCACAGTAAAGGGAAGATGTTGTTATAATCATTAAATAAGTGGGGTTCCCAGCAAATGTTTATTGGATTAAGGTATATTCACAAGATCTTTGGACTGGAAGTTGGTGGACCTAAATTCTCGCCCCGGCCCTGGACTTGCTAAGCTGATCTGGTGGGTCAGGTTGCTCTGAGCCTCAGTTTCCCCCTGGGTTAGAATGCAGTTAGAGCAGCTGCCCTGCAGGGTAAAAGACAGGCGCTTGGGAAGCCTGGAGGAGCTGTGGCAATGTCCGGGATTGTACTTTCTGATCAGTGGCATTTCCTTCTTCCGGACACTCAGACCCCAGCGATGTAGGTTCTCAAGCACTGCTCTGGATCTTTGTGGCCACTGCCACATTGACAGCTCTCTATCGACATGGTTTTATCTCTGTTCACAGCCACATCCAGAACAGAGCCTGTGACTCAGGCCCCTGTGTTAAGTCTGATTTGACCCATAGGCATTCTCTGCCTCCTTCCTCCCTGCAGCCCACTGGCCTCTGGCTATTCCTGAAGCTACTGCTCTTAAGGGATCTAAGCAGGGATCTGAGTCCCCCCCATCCCATTTTTTTTTTCTAGGCACCAGATTATCTTATCTTCCTGGCTCCTTCTGCTCTTTCCTTGGAAAGCAACAGGGAAAGGGGTCCAGGCCCCGGATGGTAGACTTCCCACCCCGCTTTTATCCCAGGTCCCCTTCAACCCCACCCAGCCCTGACTGGCAGCCACCTAGGGTTCCCAGGAGCAAAGACCCTCCATCTGCCTGTGGTGCCTAATACAGTTGTCTCAGAAAACCCAGCCATCCTGCTTTCCTGTCGTGCCTAGCATTCTGCCTCTGACTCAGGGTGCTATCTTTCTTCCAGGTCCCCCTCTACTTGCCTTCTTCTGATTCCAGTCCTTTCCAATTTTCCACTTGCCAGATGGTTTCCTACTAAACAGTGCCCCTGGTCTGACGTTGACTTGACTGCCAATATCACCACTGCCCAGTATTCTTATGTCTTCTCAAAATTGAGCAATGCTGCCCACCTCATCTCCCACACAAACTGAGATTTTGCCCAGGACTTGGACCATTTCTGGTCTTTCTCCCTCATTTCCCCAAAGGGGTAAATAGATTTTGCCACAAGTGTCCAATCCTGCCACCCCTCTTCTCACACCTCATTTATACTCAGCAATCATTCTGCACCTGGAGCAGGTTAGTCTCCTACTCAAGACCACCATTTATTTACTGAGCATCTACTATGTTCCAGGTACTTTACACAAATATCATGAGGGGCACCTTAGTGGCTCAGTCATTAGGCGTCTGCCTTTGGCTCAGGTCATGATCCCAGGGTCCTGGGATTGAGTCTGCATCAGGCTCTCTGCTCAGCCAGGAGCCTGCTTCTCTCTTTCCCTCTGCCTCTCCCCCTGCTTGTGCTCTCTCTGTCTGAAATAAATAAATAAAATCTCTAAAAATGATATCTGTTTTGGGGGCGCCTGGGTGGCTCAGTCGTTGGGCGTCTGCCTTCGGCTTGGGTCATGATCCCAGGGTGCTGAGATCGAGCCCAGCATCGGGCTCCCTGCCCAGCAGGGAGCCTGCTTCTCCCTCTCCCACTCCCCCTGCTTATGGTCCCTCTCTCACTGTCTCTCTCTGTCAAATAAAATCTTTTTTTTTAAAGATTTTATTTATATATATATTTATTTATTTTTAAAGATTTTATGTATTTATTTGACAGAGAGAGACACAGCGAGAGAGGGAACACAAGTAGGGAGAGTGGGAGAGGGAGAAGCAGGCTTCCCGCCGAGCAGGGAGCCCGATGCGGGGCTTGATCCCACGACCCTGGGATCATGACCTGAGCTGAAGGCAGACGCTTAACGACTGAGCCACCCAGGCGCTCCCTAGATTTTATTTATTTATTTGACAGAGAGACACAGCGAGAAAGGGAACACAAGCAGGGGGAGTGGGAGAGGGAGAAGCAGGCTTCCTGCAGAGCAGGGAGCCCGATGCGGGGCTCGATCCCAGGACCCTGGGATCATGACCTGAGCCGAAGGCAGACACTTAACCGACTGAGCCACCCAGGCGCCCCTCTGTCAAATAAAATCTTAAAAAAATATATCTCGAATTCTCATGGGCATGCCGCAAAGTTGTTATTATTGTTCCCATTATACAGATGAGGAATTCTGCCAAGGATCAAAGAAGTTCAATGACCTGCTCAAGATTACAGAACTATTAAACGAGACAGAGAAGGAAACTGAGTCCAGATCTGTCAGGCTCCAAAGCCCTGTTCTGTCTGCCACTCCATCTGGCCTCGCTGGGGCAGCAGCGCTGCTGGGCCCCGGGAGTCCGGCTCCCCTAAATGCTGAAGGTAAAGAGGATAGCATTCTTCAGCTGATGTCCAGATCAAAGCCATCCATGATCCTGCCTTTAATAGGACAAACTGGTCCCATCTTGGATTGCTGGGACAAGCCACAGCTTTATCTGTGGCCCTTTCTAAACCTCAGTTGTCCTTCTATGGAGACCGCGCTAGGAAAATATCAAAGCTGGTCTGCCTATAAAAATGGTCTTGTGCAAGTCCTCATTTTACTGGTAGGAAAACTGAACCCCAGAACAGGGAGGCAAGTAGCTCAAAGTCATCGGAAAGTTAGAAGCAGAGCAGGGCCCAGAATCCCAGTCTCCTAATTCCTGGTTGTTCACTCTTCTTCTCCACTTCCCACCCCCACCTTCAGGCTGCACTTGGAAACCTGCAAACTAATGATCCTGGACACCAACACATTCCTCCTTTCCGTCCCTCTTCCTACCCTGCCCTCCCATGTTCCTGGGAAACTGGACAGAATCCAGAGCTGGGGCCAAAATGGTTCTCTTTCATGCATCTCTATTCATTCAGCCAACATTTACTGAGGGTTTACCTAGGGCCGGGCACTACACTGGACACTAATTCTATTATCCAAATTCAATATTATCCAAATATCACTAGCGTCCACATCTGTTTTTGGTCTAAAAGATGAAACCAGCTGAGGCCAGTGCATCTGTATGCTGGGGTACGTGTGTGTGTGTATGCACAGGTGCATGTGTGTACCCATCATGCCTGTGTGTACCAGGGGTTTGGAGGTGGGGTGTCTGCCCCCCCTCCTCCATCATAAAGGGAGTTCCCCATGAGATATGCACAGAGGTTTCTCCTTTACCACTTCTGCAGGTGTTCTATCATGCACGAACTTCCATGTGGCCAGTGTGTGCCCTGCGGGTCTATTAATATCTGCCCATCTTTTCTCTCAGAGTGAAGCCCCTGGCCGTCAATTAATGACCACTCCACTTCTCCCCCACATCTCAGCCTGGCCCAGTCCAAAGACGTCCAAAGGAATCCTCCTTGGTTCTCCATATAGATCCCCCCAGGATCTCCCTCTTATCTCTTCCTCCCAGATACAGAGAGAATCAAGCTTTCCAAACCCTTCTCAATGATCCCTCTAGAGTGGAGACTTGATCCTCTTGCCCCCTGAACTGGACAGGGAATGGCCCCTCTTACCAGTCCATGGAGCCCAGAGCTGGCAGCAGCAGTGAGGGGCAAGTGCGGGTGATGGGAGAGCCAGGCTTTATAAAGGAGGCGACAGCCAGAGCCAGAGGGGGGAGGTGAGAGTCGTGGGCAGGGCTGTTGCCAAGTCCTCACGGCCTCTCGGAAGCTTTTAGGATAATCCAGGAAACAGTGGCCCCCGGCTCTCCTGGGGGAGTGGTAGGGGGTGAGATCTGAGTTTCTGAGGTCTGCCAGGAAGGTAGGATTTCAGCTAGAAGAGGCAGCTGGGGGTGGGGAATGGAGGAACAGGACTTCCTTCCCTCCTTCCCTCCCCAGAGGTTGGATGGCAGTGGGAGAGGGACAAAGTGGTTCTCACAGGATCCAGCGGAGAGATCTTGGATGGCTGGAACTCTCCACATTCCATCTCCCTCCTTCTGAGGTTTTCTCCATGAATTTGATGGGAAGGAAAGAAGTACCACTTTTAAGAGACTTGAGACACACACACCCCCTTCTAGCCGATCGATCCCTCCCTGCGGAGCTCCCCATCAGAGAATGCTGTTCAAGTGGGGCTCTCCCACCTCTGCCGGAGCCTCTCTTCTCCTTTCCTTCATCCCCTTTTCAGTTACTTTCCAACTTGGAACCCCCAGGATCCAAAACAATCCACTTTTTGGGTCTGGGATCTCTCATTGTGAAATGGAGTGGGAAGACCAAGACCATCTCCCGGACTTCGGATGGGGTGGGGCAGCTTGGGTTGGACAAGAAGAGGTCACCTAAGACCAGAGGCGGAGCCCAGCCAAGAACTTTTACAGACAGTTCAGGAATCCTGGGACTCCAGGAGAGTGAAAAGCCTGGGAATACGGCCTGGAAAGGGAGATGGGGCCTGGAGCGGAATTTAGGTGGTGGCCCCACATCCCCAACCATTTACATGAACTTAATTTTAGGGTGGTTGTAAGTTTAGGCCTGTCAGCTAACAGGAGCATGTCCTGGAGCAGAGGGGGACAACAGCCCAGGAAGGAGAAAGGAGATGAAACAGAGTAAGACTGGTTTCCCAGAGCTCTCTGAAGCTAGCAACTCTGAGCCACATCAGAATGGCCTGGAGCCTTTTCAAGGGGTCACATCTCACGCTCAGCCGTAGCCCAGCACCCTTGGCCAGGCACTGCTGCACCCTTCCGGACCCGCACACGACCCAGTGACTTCGCCTCGAGGGCCACCTCCCCCCCACGGAGTCTAGCACAGGGTGAGTCAGGGTGCCTTCATCCTGAACTCTTGTCCCACCCCTCCCCCTACACCCCCAGAAATCTCTAGACTGGGGATTCCCAGTCCCTTCATTAGCTTTTCAGTAATTATCCTGTAAAAGCCCTGACAGGTCCTTCCTCTCCCCATTTCAGAGATGAGAACACTGAAGCCCAGAAGAGCGCTAAAAAGCTCAGCAGAGAGCTACCCATCAGGCGGGAGAGAGTAGAGCGGTGGCGGGGGACTTGGGAGGCAGAGCTGCACCCCTTCCTTCAGCCCTGGGCCAAGTGGGCAGGACAGGGCCAGCACAACTTCCCCCGGAGGACCCAGGCGTCAGGACTGTGGCAGGCTCCAGGGAGGGGCTTCCCTGTCCCTCCCCACCTTCCAGCCCAGAAAATCAGAGTGAGGGGGGGAAACAAGCTGGGGAGACCACACAGGTGGAGTAAATAATGTTAATACGGGAGCATTATCACTAGGGCATTTCCTCATGGATAAATGTCTCAAATACCAAAGGATGCCTCCAAATTATAGTTAATTACAGAGTTGATTTGCATAAATTATAAGGTGAGCATACAAATTCTTTCAATCGGTTCCATATGCTTAGGTAGCAGGTCCAGTCCAAAAGATGGGAGAATCTTGGGGTGGGGGGAGTTGGGGGGGAGAAAACGACTCAGTCCTTGGCCTGGACCTGCTGGCCCACACCCCTTCCCCCAGCCTTTGGATCAGTAAAGGGTGTATGGAGACCCTGACTGGTTTGCTGAGACAGGAGCTATTAACACGACCCAGACCCTATCTGGCAGGGGACCCCCTTTCCTCTTCTATTCGTACCTCCGGAACAACTGAACAATGTGCTTTCCCACCACCGATGAGGGGCGGGAGGGAGAGATGAGGTAGGACTGCTGGTGGTGGGCACAGCGGGGGGCCTGGAGCTCTGTGCTGGGGATGGGGCTCTGGAGTGGCGTCTGGGCTTCAGAGGGAAGGGGAGGAGTGCTGGAGGAGGCCGAAGGCCAGCGGGGTTAATGGCGCATCCAGGCCCCTCTCTTGCTCTCAGCTCCCCCTGGAGCCACGCCCTCCCCCAACTGCAGTCGTTCCCAGAGCCAACCCTGGATCCCAAGTTTGATGTTGCCGCTGCCTGCACCTTCCAGGTGGCTCCTCAGAGGCTCAGACTCCCAGACTTTTGTCTCCAGCTCCTGGGCCCATTTCCTCTGCCCTCGCCTCCCAGCCCCCACGTCCTCCCTCACCCACCTCTAGCAGCTAAGACCATACTTCCTCCTCCAGCTCTCGGGTTTGTCCCTCCCTCCTGGCCCCCATCCTCACCCAGAGGCCTGCCTCCTTCTGGTCCTCCACCTTTCTCCTCCTTACCAGCCTCCTTCCTCCAGGCACCCCATCTCCTCCACACTCCATGGCCAACTTTGCTCTTCCCATTCTCCAACAGCTTTCTGCTGCCCCAGCTGCTCACCTTCCCCACCTCAAACTTTCTTACCTCACACCACCCCACAAACCCTTACTGCATGTGGCTCTCTCATTTTTTTCCCCATATACCTGCTCCAAAGACCAAAGCTACTGGATTAGTTTAAGTAGAGACGAGGAGGCTGGGCTGAGGTCCCCCAGATGCCGTGGGTGAGAGTTTACCTTTGTCTTCTCATCCGAAAGTCAGCAAGACAGAGGGGGGAATGAAGAAAGAGCCTAAAATGGCTCCTGGTACTTAGTAAGTGCTTAATAAATATGTGTTGAATGAAGGGAGGAAGGAATTGGAAGTGGGCACTGGTCTGTGAAAATTCTAGGGAAGTGTCAACTTGGTGACAGGAATTACTTCTCCCCTGGAATATTTTTCAGGTCTCCTATGGGGTTTCTGCCACTTCTTCCCCAACCACCTAAGTTGTCCTTTATTTAAATAAACCAATAACAGATGAATCATGCTGAAATGCCACTCCGGCTTGGCCCTCTCCATCTTAAACACCTCCAGTGGCTCCCCAGTGCTACCTGGGAAGACCCCCCTATTTGGCCTCTGTCCCCTTTGCAATCTCCACCTCCATTGGTCCTTGTACAAACCCTCCAGCCCAGCCCCGCACGTCCAGCCACCAAACATGTCCAGCCTTCCTGCTTTTGCTCCAACTCTTTTCGCCCCTGCTGCCCTATCTGTGCCCCAGGAAAGCATATCAGCCTTCCAGCTCCTGGCTCAAAGCTTGCTTTCTCTAATGAGCTCTTCCCTTATTAGCACATCACTGGCTTGCTCCTCAGAACTTCCCAAGTACTAATTGCCACATGCCCCGTTTCCATGGAATTGTTTTCTTATCTTTCCCACCGGTCAGTAGGCTCCTGGAGGGCAGGGGCAATCTCTTCAATGCCATGCACTCCACCGGGCACCTTTCTCTGAGAAAGGTGGATAAGCCACGGCTGAATGATTTAGAAAATTGTTTCCCTGGAATCAAGGCTTCCAGAAGCTCCTCAGCTGGGGAGGGTAGCGGTGAGGGTAGAAGCCTGGGTCAGCTGGGAAGACACAACAGAGGCCTTGAAATCCAAAGATCCATGAAGGAAGTGAGCCCAGCTTCCCTGACATTCACACACACACACACACACACACACACACACACACCCTGCCGCCCTCCCCCACCCTGGCCCCTGCTTGTGTGATGGAGGTGGAGGGACCCAGCAGGATGTCTGGGACCTGCAGAGCTTGGGTGAGAGCTGAGGGATGGTGATGGGTTCTGCCCTGTCAGCCTGCTTGGAACAATGAGTTGGAGGTTTGGAGTAAAGGGAGCAGGGACAGTGAGCGGGAGTTGGGAGAAAGCACCGGCGGGCCAGCAGCCGTGGAGAAGAGCAGAGGCAGAAACAGCAGAGTCCTCTTTGTCCCTCTTGGGCACTTAAAATCCTCACCAGCGTGGCTGATTATGTCATGCCTCAGCTCAAAAACATTCAGTAGCTTCCCATTACCTAGAGGAGAAAGTCCATACCCTCCAGCCTGGAAGGTAAGCCCCATTCCCCATCTGATCTCAGCCCACCTTCCAGCTTCATCCCTCTCCCTCCCGGGGGCCGCCACAGGGGGCTTCTACCTTATTCTTATTGCCCACAGGTTTTTTTGTTGAGATTTATTTATTTACTTTAGAGGGGGAGGAAGGGCAGAGGAAGAGAGAGAAGTTCAAGCAGACTCCCTGCTGACTGCGGAGCCTGACTCAGGGCTCAGTCTCACCCCTAACCCTAACCCCAAGATCATGACCTGAGCAGAAATCAAGAGTTGGTCACTTAACTGAGTCATCCAGGTGCCCCTGTCCACACATTTTTATGACACATCATGTTCCTTATCTTAAATGCTCTTCCTCATTTCTCTGCCTAGGAGCTCCTATTGATCCTTTGAAGCCCAACTCATATGTCCCCCTCCTCCATGAAGCCTTCTGCAGTTCTCCAAGTTACCCTTTTCTGTGTCCCAGAGTCCTAAAATACAGAGGGCTTAACACCAGTGGGTGATAGCATTAGTTGTGTGTGTGTCAGATTGTGAGCCCCTCAGGAGACTGGAATTTTCTCTGGTCATTCTCTGGTCATCTTTGTACCAACCCCCCAGCATCTCATACAGTGACTAGTATGGAGTGTACAGTAAATATATGTTGCACTGGATTTATTTGCATCCTTTGCAGAGGATAAAGGGCTACCAGGGTGGAGGTTGGTGGGTTTTCTATAAATCCCTTTGTCACAGCCACCCATCGTCTGCCTTGTGGGCATCAAGATGCTGCCCGAAAAGTGTGCCTTGACCCTTCCTCTTTCACCACCCCCCACTGTGCCCAGTGTCCTTTCAGGAATCCAAGATCAGGCTGGCAACAAGGCACTGAGAGGCCCCGCATCCCGTGTCCTGGCCAGTTGGGCACGGCCACCAACCTGCAACCAGGGTCTCCCAGAGAACCTGCAGCAGGATCCCATGAGAGGGGAATTAGAGGGGAGGGCTTGGTATCAGGACCTGGCAGGCAAAATCAGGCAGGTAGTGGGGAGGGCGGGCAGTGCCCTGGAAAGGGGGCCGGTCTCATTGTTGTGGTCTGTCTGGGAGATTCCTCCCCTTTTTAATTTGCTTCCTGATTGAGGGGTTGGCTCTGCCTGCCCAGCTCCCCCATCATTATGTGCTGCCGGCGGCTCAGGTGCTGGCGAGCCTGGCGTGGCCCCTGGGTTATTACCTGGAGCTCTGGGGGTGGCAGAGGCTACCCCTCTGGCCGGGGTGGGGGCCTGTCTGGAATTTGCCCTGATCCTACCACCCACAGGACAGTCAGCCCGATGCCTAGCATAGTGGACACACTCAGGGTGAGGGTCTGTTTTTATGGGAGACAGCTGGTTCCAGGGAGACTTCGAAACCTGAAAGAAGGTTCATCTATCTGTAAAGCGCCTACAGTATTGATTCAGGAACCTGAGACTGTTCACCCCAAATCAGAGCTCTTCCCCAAAGGCTGATGAAAGGTCCTGAAGTTAGACATCAAGAAGAACTTCCCAGCCATGTTGGCAATGAGAAAGAGAGGGCAGTGCAGCTTGGTGATTTCCACCCCGAATTCTCCCTCTACTGCAGCGTTCAGAAAGCCGAGTCCTGGAGGAGCAGGAGTGTCACTGATCCAAGAACCCATGACGACCAGAACCCAGAATCTAGGAAGTTCCTGTAGTGTGGGCTCTCCTCACTGATGCCCGGGAGGGTTAGTTAGACCTCAGACCTCTGGCCAGCCGCCCTCGGGGGGCACAGCCTGGAAACCTGCAGGGGAGAAGCCGTGCCTCTCCCTCTCTCTGAGTCCCCAAGGCTCCTGTCCTTTACCCCATCTCCGATTGGGCCTGTAGGCTTCAAGGACAAGAGATAATATCAAGACAAACAGGAAGTGCTGAATTAGAGACATGAAGTTTGCTGTTTCAGAGGGCGCCCCGCGCCAAGCCACGGTGCCAGGTTGGCAGCCCCGGAGCCCGGCGTCTGCCTGCTCTCCACAAAGCAGCCAGGGGCCCCTTCCCACCCTCACTCGGGACCCTGGCGGGAGGGCTCCCTGGGGAGGAAGGGAGCGGGGAGGCCGGGCATGGTGGCGGAGCGGTTGAACAGTGATTCTGTTTTCTCCACCCCAGCTGAACTGTTGCAGTGTCGCCTCTGATTCACCCTGAGCCTTTAGTCACTCATTCAGCAAATACCCGTGAGCGCCTACTCTATTCCAGGCATGTGCTGGGCACAGTCCCTTCCCTGTGTCTCTAACACACCACTCACTCAAACGGAAGCTCCAGGGAGGCAGGGGCTTCTGTCCACTCCATTCCCGGGGCTCGGAATGGTGCCTGGCACTCTCTGAGGGCGTTGGAGGTTTGTGGATGAATGGAAGTCAGGATGGACGGGTGGAAGGCGGGCAGGCAGGCAGGAAGGAACCCTTAGAATGGATCTAGTGGGACCCCAGGATTTTTCAGTCCACTGGACTCTTAATGAGGACATTGATGATCCACAGATGCTCTTTTTCCCATCCTGGCTGCCCCCACATGATTCTTTGAGTCTTGACACTAGGAGGTAGCCATGGTCCATTCTCTTGCTGGGATTCCACCCAGGAGTTCTGCCTCTACACTGTAGTCAGAGGATGAGGAAGGCGGGCTGGTGGGACAACAGGGGCCGTGCGTGCAGGAAAGCCCACCAGGCCCCTCCCTGGGGAATCGAGGTGCTCCCTCGAGGTCGCCCAGGGCCTGTGAGCTGACTGCTCTCCTGGGTCCTGGCGAGCCGCCCTCTGCCCCAGCCTTCCTCCATCCTCGGTGATGGTGCCAAGTGAGGCTTCAGGCCGGCAGAGGCTGAACTGAGAGCCACCCCACCTTGTTCCTGCGGCTCCATCTCCCCGATCCACACCCAAGAGGTGAGATCCTGGGGCAGTTGGCATCTGACAGCCTGGCATCGACTCATGCCAACAGCTTGGAAGCTGCAGTAATTAGAAGGGAAGAGGGAGAGAGGGGGAGAAGAGAGCGAAGGCAAGCTCGGAGAGAAACCTTCTCCTGCCTGCCGCAGGGCAAACTACTTCAAACGAATTCGTTTCGCTCTTGTGAAACTGAAGACAATTTCCTTTTCTGTCATAAAACAAATTATTGCTCATCAGGAGCACTGGGCTAGTCTCTCTCCCCAGGGTTTGCTCTTACTCCCATGCAAAGCCCCAGGTGGGCAGGAAGATGGGGAGCATCAGGGGAGGGGGCCCAGAGCACAGGAGGGGATTCAGTGGGAGGCTCTGGGGGTGGGTAGGAAGAAGGTGTGGAGAGATTAATGTTCCCATCAGGAATGAAATAGCCCAGTATCCCCCTCATCAGCCTCCTCCACTGACCTGGGAAAGGGCCCAGGACCATCCCACTGGCTCTAACCCCCAGCGCTGAAAGGGACCCAGGAGGTCATCTCATCCATCCTCCTGCCTCAGAGCCAGCCTGGAGGAGGCTCCACCTCCTCCCTCAGGCACCTGTTCCTGGGGTGGGGTGGGGGCGGGGACAGGAAAGGGGAGCCCAGAGAAGCTGAGGAACTTGCCAGAGATCACTCAGCAAATTAATTAATGGCAGATCCAGGATTAGAATCCAGTGGGTTCTCTTCCAGGCCAAGATTGGAGGCTGCCTGGGGACTTTTGTTAGCACTTTTTTTTTTTTTAAGATTTTATTTATTTATTTGAGAGAGAGAGAATGAGAGACAGAGAGCATGAGAGGGAGGAGGGTCAGAGGGAGAAGCAGGCTCCTTGCTGAGCAGGAAGCCCGATGCGGGACTCAATCCGGGGACTCCAGGATCATGACCTGAGCCGAAGGCAGTCGCTTAACCAACTGAGCCACCCAGGCGACCCTTTTTAGCACTTTTGACGACTCTGGATTGCTCCAGTCAGTCCACGGCATCCGAATCCTACTGCTAGGCGAGTAGAAAGAGGGGACGGGCGGATGGAGCAGGTTTCCTCTTCCCTCCACGATGGGCTCCCACAGAAAGTCCTTGCTTCGGTAAACTCTTCCAGGGAACCTCTGGTCAGACCCACCACAGGAGCCGTGGGACTTTCTCTCTTCCCACCCTACCCCTCCCTACGCTTTCCTAACTCTTCCTTTCTCTTCACTGCCCTGCAACCTGGGCCCGAGCTCAGGGGAGACACACTTCTTATTTCTGCTTGCCAGTTCTTTCTCAGCACCTCCCCCTGATAATCACACTCATCCCCTCCCTCACCTCTTCAAGCCCCGCTGTCATGGACTTTTCTGGGGTGTTTCTAATCGGGGTGGGGCGAGATCCAAACCTCATCCTCTGAGAACTGCTGGCTTACCTCAGCAAGAGCCAGCACACATGCCAGGAGAGACACTGGCAGACTCTGGCTGAAAGGGGGGAGGGCATCAGGACTGGGGAGATAGGCCAAGGCGCGAAGGAAGAAGCAAGGCCCGGTGAGGGCTTCCTGGAGGACAGAAGGAAGATGTGAGGAGGTGTTTGGAGTAGAAAATCTAAGCTGCAGAACTCTTGGAGATGAGGAGGAAGATGGGCCCAGGTTGGGGAGGCATGCCTGGGAAGGGACTGGGAGCCAGGACAGGCAGGCACCTAGGAAGGTCCAAGAGTGGCAGCCATTTCCAGTGATGTGGAAACCGAGTTTTAAGCCAGGGTGGATGGAGAAATGTTTGGGACTGGCTGCCAGACTGGAGCAGCCAGATATCTGTGGGGAGCAAAGCGTTGGAGATGGCGTCCGAGGGCGGAAGGGAGACGGGAAAAGTCACCCAGCCCACCTCTCTGCCCCCGGGGCACACTGTTCCTTTCCCTCCCAACTAGTTGGCCAGCACTCTTGCTCCCAGGGTAAGTGGGGCCTACCACCTGCCCAAGTTCTTCACTCAGTAACACCCCTAGAAGGTCCTCCTTGGGTCCAACCACAATTCCCCTAGTGGCCAGTGGGGGCTTGGCAAGGAGAGGGGCAGGAGGGAGACCACAAGCAATCCCCCCCCCCCCCCCCCCCCCCGCCCCGTGGTTTCCCCCTGGTGGGGAGAGAGACAGGCAGGAGGTGAGCAGAGGGCAGGGCTGGGAGAGGATCGTGTCAGGGCGAAGACTGTGGCTCATCGGACACGCCACGCTGGGAATCTGAGAATCCGCAGTGGGAATGGGCCAGGCTGGCAGGAACAAAGGATGAAAGGGAGGTTGAACGACCAGCTGGGACATCCACACCCACTGCTGACGTACATCAGCTCCAGTGACCTCAGCCAGCCGTCAGACCCCATCTCATTGTGCTGTGCCAGAGGGGTCCCCCTGCACCCAGCCCCTTAACAGGGCCTGAGAACATCAGGGAAGTCGGTCAGACTCCCAGAAGGACCTGCTGTCAGGATGAGTTTGGGGAATGACCTTTCCTGAGATGGACAGGGTCGGAGGAGGGGATGCAGGGAGGTGAAGAGAAATGACAAGGCTTAGGTAGAAGGAAAAGGGGGGGCAAGCGTGATGGCTGGGCCCCTTGGCCTGAGGATCAGAATACCCAGGATCAAAGGTTCATGTCTAGGTAAGGATTCTGACGATGGGAGGGCAGGGCCCAGGTTGGCCTGGAATATGGAGGATTGGGTTAGACACTGAGAAGAACTTCCTTGCTTTGGGGTAATAGGACCACCTAGAGCCTGAGTGCAGAACCCCACCGACAACACGGGAAGTGTGCAATTATGCGTCCTGTGCAAGGGCAGATGGCCACTTGCTCATCTCGCCAGTCAGGGAGCTTTGACTCTCCCACCCTGGCTCCCCAGACCCACCCAGCTTCCTGGGCTTCCCAAAGAAACCCATCACCAGCAGCTCAGCTGGTCCCTTGGACCAGGAGGGATGTGGAGGACTGTGATGTTAGGGTGGTGGCTGCCTCCCACTCACCCCACTGTGGAGAAGGAATGGGCTCTTACCCCTTTTCTCTCCCAGCCTTGATGCTGGGGGCCTGGCAGGGGAGAAGCCCTCCGACTGGGGAGCTCGTCTGCTTCTAAAGAGCTCAGCCCCATTGGAAGCCCTAATCAGACCCTCAGGTACAGCCACCTGCACGTTCCTCCCCTCCGCCCTTCACACCTGCAGACGTGGGTGGATATGGCTCCTTGCACAGAGTTCCGCACGGAATCATGCAGGTGGATCCCCTGCCGTCACGCACACACACACACGTGCGCGCACGCACGTGCATGTACACCTCACTCACCCACATGCCCTCCTGGGGCATCCCTCACTGAGAGGCTCATTCAGACCCCAGTGCAGACAAGTGCTGCAGAATCACTCCACTCATACACCCGCGGCAACCTCTAGGGCACACGCGGGTGCACACGCTCATGCACCGGCCCATGCCCCCCTCGCTGTGTTGCTGGCACGCACGCGGTGGCCACACACACTCTCCTGCTGACATAAGGCCTTCCCCCACTCCAGAGGAGCCCTTCGCTCATGCGCTTCTATCACACTCTCTACTCCCACGCTGCAGCCCGTGTACTGAGCACCTGCTACGTTCCTGGGCGGGGCTGAAGGCACAACGTGGCGCTTCAGCGGATTTGCTCACATGGTGAAGGGAGACTGGAACTAATTTTTTTTAAAGATTTATTTATTTATTTATTTATTTTTAAAAGATTTTATTTAGGGGCGCCTGGGTGGCTCAGTCATTAAGCGTCTGCCTTTGGCTCAGGTCATGATCCCAGGGTCCTGGGATCGAGCCCCGCATCGGGCTCCCTGCTTGGCGGGAAGCCTGCTTCTCCCTCTCCCACACCCCCTGCTTGTGTTCCCTCTCTTGCTGTGTCTCTCTCTGTCAAATAAATAAAAAAAATCTTAAAAAAAATAAACAGATCACTGCAAAGCAGAGTATCACGTGCTGGAAGAGGCATAAGCATAGAGAACTGGGGAGACATACTAAGTCTTGGGGGTCCAAAAAGCCTTCCCTCGCAAAGTGGCAACTTTCCCACACTCAAATAAACCCCTGCTAGAGGCCAAGTGTTTTATGTGCATTGTCTTATCTATTCTTCACAACCACCCTGTGAGGTAGGCATGCATATCCCCATTTTACAGGAGAGAAAACTGAGGCTTACATAAGTAACACGCAAAGTCATGCAGCTAATAAAGTAGTGCAACATGGATTCCAACCCAGAGCTGCCTGAATCAGAGCCCACGTGCTCATGGTCACCATTAAACCAGCTCCGTCATAGATTTGAACTTTCGCACCCACAAGGCCCTCACCTACTCCCTGGTGCCTCTCAGCAACCCTCCTAATGCTACCCACACCCTCCGTCTCCCACCCCTCAGGTGCACACACAGGCCCACCTCCCAGCCTCTGCTCTCAGGCACCCTCCCTCCCAGAAGACAGGGCCACTTGTCCCTAGAGGAGCCCTAATTGGCAGGTGCCGAGGCTGCCGCCAGAGCTTTAGAACAGGCAGAAGGGAGGGAGGAGAAGGGTTCCTGAGGCAGGGGGCTTGGGAGCTGGGATGGGGGAAGAGGGAGGGGGCTGGCTCCAGTGCCCTCTCCTCTGCTCTGCAGGTGTAATTAGCCCTGGCAGATGAAAGGGCGTCTTTGAAAGCGGGTGAGATCCTTGTCTGTCAGCAGGGCGCTCTGGGTGGCATCGGCAGCTTATCCTGAAACCACACACGGCACCAGAGCCGGGCTGTCTGGGTGCTGCCCGGGAGGCGGAGAGGCGGACCCCAGGGGTGTGGGCCCTGGACTCCCCACTCCCCAATATCTCAGCCCTGAGCACCCTCTTTGGGCAGGAGCGTCTCAGAACAGAGAATCCTTCAGAGCCTGGCAATGCCAATCCCATAGGCTGTTGCCCCATCTCTGGGGCCTGAGGGCACAGGGTCCTCCCCTCCCCCGCCAAGCTGGACAGGAGGCCAAGGACAATGGCTCTAGGCAGTCCTTTCATCCTGAGATCTCAAAGCGCCATCTAATTAACCCCGCCCAGGTCGGGGACTTCCTCTGGAGTCCCTTTGGAGGGGTGTGGTCTGGGACCAACAGTTCCCAGATCCCAGCTTGGATAGGAGGACAAGGTCTCCCAGAATGTTCATCCTGTTTGGGACCTGGGACTCTAGAGGACTGGTGAAGTGGGGGTGCTGACACCAAATTCGGAAAGGTTCGAGGACAGAGGATCTCAAGGGAGCCTAAGTTTGAGACCTGCAGAGGCCAGTCTCTGATACATCCCATTTCTCTCCTCACAGATGTGTTCAAACTCAAGCAAAGGCTGGATCTCACAACCATGTGGAGTGAAAGAGGCCAGACACAAGGGTGCACAGTACATGTCTCCATTCATATGAAGGTCAAAAATAGGCAAAAAAAAAAAAAAACTACGTTCTTTGAAGTCAGCGATTCTATTACCCTTGGGCAGTTTAGTTCAGAAGGGGGCACAGTAAGGGCCTGGGACAGTGGTAATGTTCTGATCCTTGAGCTGAGTGCTGGTCACCCAGGTGTGTTCATTTGGTGAAAGTTTATCCCACATTTTACTTACAATTTACTGAGATCGTATATTTATGACATTTTTCTATTTGCATGTCATAGTTCAATAAATGTTCACGTTAAATTTTTTTTTTACACATCAAACCAAAACTTTGTTTTATGATTCCTTGAAGGGGCTCTCACAGCTGTCTCCTTCCTCAGCTGGAAGATCACAGGGGTCACTCCAGAATGAAAACCTGGTGAGGCCAGATTCCTGGAGAATTTCTTGACTATGTGTGTGTGGGTAAAAAGCAGGGGGTGGGGGAATGTGGAGCTGTGCAGAGTCAACATATTGGTATAGGATCCTGCACCCCTTTCCCTATCACCCCTCCCCAACACTCACACAAACACTAATCAGTTCTACTTTGCTGAAAGCCAATGGATGCTTTGATGCTAAGGGAGCCAATGAGATTTGCCAGGATCCCTGCTTGCCTCTGCCCCACCCCCTCTATCTGCTCCTGAAATCCATTCCCAGTCCGGTCCCACCCTCCCCCCCACCCCCCACACACACCCATGGTCAGCTCTGTCCCTTTCATCTCCCTCCTCTGCTTCAGGGCCTAAAAGAGGCAGCTGGGGAGAGGTGGAGGGGTGTTTGTGAAGGAGGCTTTGGTCCCCACCTCATCAAATGACATCCTTGCTTCTTTGTCCTTCTAACCCTGGAAAAGGGCAGGAAGCATTACATTCTTCACTGCCGCTGAGGGAGAGGGCTTTGAGCTGGACCTTCAGGGACAGCTTCCTGATAACAGGGACGTTAAGAAATCCTTGGAGAGAGTGAGAACAGAACCAGGAGAAAGATGAAGGTTGCTTTGAATACTGACCTGCCTAGAGATGAGTCCTCCTTACAGCGTCCTAGGCTTGCTGGTGTCCCACTGCAATGAACCCCTCAACCAAGCATGAACACAGCGAAGGTTCTTGCTCCTGACATCACATCTCCTGCTGGAAGGGATCCTAAATGTCCGGGTTTCCTAGCTGGTACTCCAGAACCCACAGCCATACCAG
Organism: Mirounga angustirostris; assembly: GCF_029215605.1. Lineage (NCBI taxonomy): Eukaryota > Metazoa > Chordata > Mammalia > Carnivora > Phocidae > Mirounga > Mirounga angustirostris. Next base: position 23,631,452 of record NW_026991725.1, on the reverse strand, counting down.
ATACTGAAACTCTGCCTGTGTTAAAAGTGACCTCAGGAGGTGCCCACCCTTTCCTGTTCTGAACTCGGTGGGTGTTCCCCTGGTGACCTGGTCTCCACTGGTTTGCCTGGCTCCATGATTGAGTCTAGAGCTCATCTTCTCTAGAATTTTCTGGCAGATCCCAGCCCTCCCAGAACTCATTTTCTCTAAGTAGCTCCCCTACAACATGCTGAGAAGAGGGATTTGTACTGTTGTGACCTTCCTGCCGGCAGGCAGAGTCCATAACGTCCTCAACTATTCCCAAGGATCTGTGTTCGTTTTGCTCACTAATTGTATCAGAAGCACTCAGAACAGTGTCTGGCACATAGTAGGAGCTCTAAAAACATTTATTGTTTGATGAATGGTTCTTATGCTCAGAAAGTCCCTCCACCAGAAGTCCATCCTACATCCCTCTTGCTGCCACTTATTTGTTTTTTTAAACTTTATTTATTTATTTAAGTACTCTTCACCAGCATGGGGCTTGAAGTCAAGACTGGGAGATCAAGAGTTGCATGCTCTTCCAACTGAGCCAGCCAGGCCACCTCCCACCCCACCCCCCATTGCTGCCATTTAAATTTTGAATTGTCCTGGCCTCAGAAGAGAGGGGTCCTCTGCCATCAATTATGATCGAGCGCCTACTGTGTACAAACCTTTGTGATATGTGACTCTCTTCAAAATTTGTCTTGGCTCATCACGCTGCTTCCTACTGTCCTCCCACCTCCCCTCCAAGTCCAGCCTTTATGCAACTTCAGTGGTCTATTCGCCAAGAGTTAACCCAAGATTTAATAAAATATAACAAGAAACGAGAGGTTTGCTATATTTGTCCGTTCTATTTCTTTTTTCGTCTCCATTTAAGAGAAACGGAAACCTCTCCGTTTCTCCGTCCTTTCCTCTCTGTGCGCCTCTGGCTCGCTGCGCAGGCTTCTCTGTGGCCCGGGTCTCTGCTTCTCTGCTGGAGTCTCCCCCCTTTATCTTGGGGAGTGTCTCTCTGTTTCTTCCTTGGTGCGTGGCTGTGTCTCAGGCTCCCGGGCTAGCTCCCCGGCTCGCTCTCTCTTCTCCGTTTCCTTTACAACAAACAGGTAAACAGGTGACCGAGAAGTAGGAAAAAAAGAAGCTAGAGTGGAGTGTTTTCTCCCAGGTATCGGGGTCGCAGGTAGCTCCAAGCCTAACTGGGAGCAAGTCCCGACAGGTGCAACGCCCGTCCAGATGTTGCGCAACGCGAGGCGCGTGCCCGGAGCCCAGTCCTGGGTCCGGTTCCCGGGCTGAGGACGGGGGTGGGGGGTGGATTCAGACCAGAAAGATTCTTTCAGGTCCCCGTCTGGGAGACCGACCCCCGCCGGCTCAGCTCCCGCCCACCCCGGCTCCGGGGCCGTAAGGGGAGGCCGAGCGGCGGCTTGCCGGAAGGGGACAGTTTGGGACCCGGGAGGGGAGTTCCCCGCGTCTGGGCCCGTGGGGGGAGCTGCAGGCCGGCGGGGTGAGTAAGGCCCAGCGGACGCAGGAGGCTCAGTGGCGGCGGCGGCGGCGATGGGGAGGAGGGTAATTACGCAGGGAGGCTCTCGCCACAGCACGTCCCCACAAATGAGAGGCCCCGGGCCCCAGACACCACACAACAAAGCAGGAGGCAATTATTTGGCTCCAGTGGGAGGGGACAGCCCTTCGCCGGCCCACTGCCGCTGAGCACCCGGCCTCCGCTGAGGGCGCTGGGGGGCGGGGTGGGGGGCCGGGGCCGCTCTCACCAGCCCCCTGTGAGCAGGGGAGGGCCCGAGGGACTCCCGCTGGGTCACCCTCAGAGGGGGTCCACGTTTCGGAAGGCAGAGCGGTAGGAGGCCCTGGGCATGATTAGAGCCATCCCTCAGCCAGCCGGGAGCCTCCCCCAAGGCCTCAGGGGAGGCCTCCTGGGCACCCCACGGGAGAGAGGCCAGGAGGGCCCGGGGCGCCCGCTGCAGCGTGGAAGGCGCTTTGTCGGTTCCGGGGGGAAGCCAGTGGCCAACATCTGACCCCCCCGCCCCCTTCCCCAGCTGTGGCCACACAACTGGCAACCAGAAGCCTCTCAGGCAGGTGGGGAAACCACAGAGGAGGGAGCGGGAGCCAGGGAGATTCCAGAGCACGTGGCCAGGCCTGGAATTCACGCAATTGATATGCAAATCAAACGCAAATTGGTCCTCTTTCCCCCCACCCCTCAAAAATCATCCGATCGGGGCCCCTGTGGCAGCAGAGCATGCCCGATCAGCTGGGGGTACCCCAGCCTCTGCTGGTCTCCCTCTCCTTCTCCAGCCACCCATGTTTGCTTCAGGAAAACTGTTAGCGAGTCCTACCAATACCTTGGAATCATGAGGAACCTTCCTGCCAAGGACTTCCCCCTCCTTGATGAGAGAACCCAAAGTACAGATGGAGAAAAAGAGGCCTTAAGAGATTCAGGTACTTTCCCCTGTTCTAACAAAACACCTGGAGGATAGCAGGGCTCCTAGAACCTTCTGACAACGGCCCTAGGTTATCAGCATGCCAGCTGGGGGAGGAAAAGGAGAGCAGGACTAGGAGCCCTAAAATCTGCTCTCTGGTCTCAGCTTTGCCCCTAACTTGCTGGGTCACCTCAATCCTGTCACTTCTCTTCTCTAAGCCTCAGTTTCCCTGAATGTCAATCCTGTCACTTCTCTTCTCTAAGCCTCGGTTTCCCTGAATGTCAAATGACCATCTCTGGAGAAAAAAAAAAAAAAGGCTCTTCCAGATGTGGAGTCCTCTTTTTGCACTGCGGCCCTCCAGGGTTGCTGCCCAGAGGCCCATGAGCCAACTGTCCCCTTCTTTGTCCTCACCAGCTCTACCCTCACTGCCCCAGGCCAACCAAGGATGAACCCTGAACCCCTGTCTTTCTCCATCTTCAAAATTTCACTCAAAATCCACTTGAGGGAGCCTCCTCTGATTAATTCTGCTAAACTAATTGCTCCTTTATCTTGGGGTCCCCTCCGTCTATGAAAGGCCCAGCATTCACAGCTGTCCCTTATGTTTGCCTTGCTGCTATGTTGCTGAAAGAGCTTCTAAGTAATTTTGAAAATATGTATCGTGTCCCATTGTGTCCCCCACCACCCGACCCCAGGATGGAGGCAAGGGTTGTGTCTCCTCCATGAGACTAAGGACTTCCCATGGACTTGAGTTGTGTCATTGGGACAGAAAGCCCCCATCGGGGTGGGACTGTGTCTCTGCCATCAGATTAGGACTTTTCCCTAGGGTGGAGGACTCGGCCTCCTCTATCTGCCCCAGCCTGGATTTGGCAGGAGCCATTTGACAGTGGGGAGGGACCCAGACAGCCTGCCTTTCCCAGGTCTCCACTGGCCGATTTCTCATTTCTCAGCTTCCCCTTCAAGCCCGAGCAACAGCCAGGGCGGCCGCTTTCGCCATCACCCTCTCCTGCCCAGGAGTGATTCTGCCTCTTCCTTGCTCAGGAAACTGCTCCAGCACTCTGCCTCGTCCCCTTCCTCCTCCTCCTCCTCTCTCAGCCTCCAGCCTCCCAGTCCCTCTCTAGGGCCTCAGGGCAAGTATTTGCCATCTGCCGTACTGGTGCGTTCCTGGGGCTGGCTCCAGGCTCCCTGGGAGGCCTGAGAGCCCTGCTCAGCTGCCCTTCACCCTCAGGGCAGCCTCATTACCCCCCAGAATGCCTGGGTCCCTTGCTCTCTCCCCTCCCAGACGTCCTGGCGTCTGCAATGCTGGGCTCCTCAAGTCCCAGACTGCCCTCTCCACTCTGGAGCTGGAAAGCCTATCAGAGTCAGCCTGAGGGGCCCATGCGAGCTGCGGGCGGCCTCCGGTGCTTCCCTCCTCCACATCTCCGTCACCACCTCAGGGAGCCTCCTCACCTTGGAACCCCACCGCTTTATATTCATCTGCAGACTACACTTTTTTTGGTCCAGTCCAAGCAAATGAATGTAAATGCAATGCAAGCCGGCTGCGAAGAGGCAGCAACACGGAGTGGCCCTGCCCCAGGGTAGAGGACTCCTCATCTGGAAGAGCCTCGCCTTTCTTTCCAGAGATGGTCATTTGACGCTCAGGGAAACTGAGGCTTAGAGAGGAGAAGTGATTTATTCGGGCATTCCTGGCTGGGATGCCTAGTCCTTTGGAAAATTCCAGGAGCCGCTGGCCTGAGTTGTGCAACAGGTGTGCTCTCCTCTTCCCCCAGACCTCGTTTAGCTGTGGCTCCTCTTTCAGTTTCGGTACTTTTCCTTCTCTGTGAGGTTCCCCTTCCCGGCCTCCTGCCACTTCTTGTTCCCGGAGGATGGGTGAGGGAGGCTGTGGTTCTTGTGTTCTCTGAGGAGAGCTGAGAGGCCAGGGCTGCCCTAGTGAGAGCTCCCACCGGCCTAAAATCCCTGTGATTAGAGTATTTCTGGGTGTGCCAGTGATATATACAGATGTGTTGGGTTAAAGACCTGTGACCCAGGGAAGGGGGGGGTCCGGTTGACATATTCTGGCATTACCACTCCTCAGAGAGCAGGAACTTGGGGCCCCTCCCCCACTCCTCGAGGGAGATTGGGGTTGTTGGGGTTGTTGGGGTTGTTGCCTGGCGTGAAAGGAGGGGGTAGTCACCATCTAGAAATGCATTCAATCGGTGGATGTTTATTGAACACTTACTATGTTCCAGGCCCCAAGCTGGGTGCTGGGGATGTGGTGGAGAACAAGAGAGCCTGCCCTCAGAGAGCACGAGGGGGCAGTTCTCAAGCTTGGACTGAACCAGCATCACCTGGGATGCTCATTAAAATGAAGGCTCCCGGGGCGCCTGGGTGGCTCAGTCGGTTAAGTGTCTGCCTTTGGCTCAGGTCATGATCGCAGAGTCCTGGGATGGAGTTCCATGTCGTTGGGGTCTCTGCTCAGTGGAGAGCCTGCTTCTCCCTCTGCCTCTGCCTGCCACTCCCTCTGCTTGTTCTCTCTCTCTCTCTCTGTGTCAAATAAATAAATAAAATCTAAAATCTATGGGGCCCAGGACCGTGCATTTAGACAAGCATTTCCCCTTCTCTTTCCCAGGGACGTCGATGCAGGTGGTCTGGGGGCCCACACTGGAAGAGCCCTGGTGGCATGTTCTGGGTTGTAAGAATGGCCTGGAGCTCTCACAGAGCCCCGGGGAGGCAGGGAGGGGAGGAGGATGCTGAGAGGAGAGTCAGCTGGGGTAGGAGCAGAGATGCAGGGTCTCCCCTCATCACTAAGAAACAGGCCTGCCTCCCTCTTCTGATGCCGCCCCTCACAGACTAGGAGTTTGCACACTCAGCCCCCCGCCCCCACACCCTGTTGATTCCTACCCCTCACCTCCCTGGGGGCCCCAGGTAACCTTCTCCACAGTCCAGAGAGGGTGAGCACCAATGGGGAGGGATGGCAGAACTGCCTAGCAGAGACCCCTCTGACCACACTCCCCCCCACCTGCCTGGTCTCAGAGGGGCTCCTGGTCTCAGTGTCCAGGCTACAGAGAAGGGGGCCAAGAGGAAGGGATTTGAGGAAGAGAAATAGAGGGTGAGAGCAAGGCGAAGGGAAGGAGGCTGCCCCTCCTCCCCTCCAGCGCCTGGCGTTTGATGCTGGGGATGCTAAGACATCTCCTCTCCCGGAAACCCAAGGCCAGACAGATAAACACAGATGGAGGGAGAGACTCAGCTGCTTTATTTATGGGCCTGGTGACAGGCCCTCTCCTGTCTCAGAGTCCCTAATCTACCAGGCGGAAGAGCCATCCCACCCCCTCACTACCCTCTTCCCTCCCTCCTGAGACTGGGGCTCAGCCAGGCTCCAAGCCTTCCCCACAGTCAGGCACAGGCCTGTGTGCCTGCTCCCCTGGGCTGGGAGAGAGTGTCCAGGGGCTCTCTCCCAACAATACGGGGAACACACATCCCACTCCTTGCCCACCCCCCACGTCCCACCCTGTCTTCACGGGCCATTAGGAGCCATTGGCTCTGCAAGGAGACCCACCTCCATGAAGGTGCCCGGGGACAGGTGGATGGGCTAGGTGCCACTTCAGAGGGTCCATAACCACCTAGAGGTTGGGCAGTTCAAGTGTCTTGACTTGGGAAGTGCCTGAGGAGAACCTCTGGGCCGGCCCCACATGGGCCTATCCCGAGCGGGGGTTGATGGGGGATTCCCTGAGGTCCCTAGAGGCTCAGACCCAGAGCAGAAGGCTCCTGGGCCCCTGCAGTGCTTCCCTCTAAGGAATTTCCTCTAATGGCAGTTCGTACCCACACAGAGGGGGCTCTGGGGACCCACGTTAGTTCCTCTTTTGCCCCACCCCCCTGGCGCTCACACGCCAGCAGCCTCTTATGAAGGGTCAGTTCCACTGTGGCTATCAGAGTGGGGTCCAGCCCTGGCCAGGCCTCCCATCAGCTGAGAAACACGGATTTCTCCAGCTCCCTGCCCTGTGCCCAGGTACACAGCCCCTTCGTTCTGTCCCTTTTATCCAGGTCTACCCCAAATCTGGGTAGGGGGAGAAGTAACTCAGCTTTCCAGGGAGGCCCCAGGGTCAGAGGTCAGAGAGCAGCGAAAGGGCAGGAAAAGAGGGAGGTCAGGGAGGGGGCAGATCCCTACTTGGAGGTGGCTTTGAAGCTAGACCTAAGAAGCCTTGAAAGCCCCAGAGATTTGGGGATTTGGCTCATAGGATCAGAGGGCTGTCTCCCTGACTCACAGCGGCCAGACAGGGACCTGTTCAACTCGCCTCTCTTTCTTTTTCATTTAAGTGACTTTGGTTCATCCACAGGCCAGGGAGGAACTTCACCAAAATGACACGCTTCCCCCCGTCCTCCCATTTCAGCCGGTCCCCTGATTGTCTCCCAGCCCTCCCTACCTCCCACCTTCTCCTAGCGCCCTCCTCCCCCTGGGGAAAAGGGGCAACTTGGAATCCTGGCTCAGATGTTCTGATTTACTGTGAAGTCCCAGGCAGTTTCTTTTTTGGACAAATGGGCCTGGTTTAAGGATAAATGGCATTCGCTGGACTCTCCCCCTAAATCTACTTCACATTCTCTTCTAGGAGCTTCTCCCCACTGACTGCACTCAGCCAGCTCCCTAGAGTGTCTTCCCAGTCTCTGAACACCACCTCAAGAATTCCATCTCTTTGCTGTCTGTCCTTGTTTCTGGACTCTTGTTGAATCAGGGACATGCTCTATCTCCCCTGTCAGTCTGGGAAATCTTTGTGGTCAAGAACCATGTCTCCCCTATCTGACCAACAGCTCCCTGAAGGGGTGGCCTTTTGCACCTACTTCCAGCACTGGGCACAGGCCCCCCTGCCCACCGGTGGGGGAGGGGGAAGGACGGGAGGCACGTTCAGTTCTCCACTCAGTGAACAGGTCACTACAAAGGTAAGCAAAGGGGAAAGGTTCCCACTGTGGCAACTTTTAAGTTGAAACTGAAAAGAAGAAAGGAAGAAGAGAGAGCGTTTTCCCCCAAGATTCTCCCAAGAACCTCAGAGCCTTCCTCCAGCCCCACCTCCTTGTTCTACTTGCTTTCCCCTCGAGGCCCAAGACCGAGGCCAGCAGGGTCTGTCCCATCTCTTCTGTAATGGCACGGTGCTCCGTCCTCCTCCCACTTGCCTGCCCTGCCTGCCTGAGGGCCCTGGCTCCGTGCCAATTGTCAACCTGCTCAGCCCCACCCAGGGTCCTTCCTCAGGGCAGAACCAGTTGGAGAGGCTGTGCCTCCCCTTCCTGAAAGCAACTGCCAAACCTGAGACCCCCTTCTCCCTGAAGACAGGCAGTATGGATATGTGAGGCAGCTTGTGGACCACTCTGAACCCAGGAGCGTGTCTCTAGCCATGAGAGGGAAGATGAATGTGCTCAGCTTGGGTATGTTTTCACCTCCTTCTGTCCCCTCCCCTCCTTCAGGTGATGTTAGAACCCATGGTCTGGGAGAGGTCACAGTGTCCATCCATGCCCAACCCTCCACCATGCTGGATAAGCATCTCTGTTGGGTTTGAGACCCCCAGCACCCTGGCAAAGATGCTGCCATGGTCTTCTGAAGCCATGAAGCACACGGACCCTACTCTCCACTTGCCTTGACAGTAGGGTCCTAACCTGAAATCCCTTCATTGCTGCCCTCTCTGTTCCGGGTCCCCGAGGTGGCCCATGCTGATCACAGCTCTCCTTGCTCTCTCCTGGAGAGAATGGACCTGGTCCGTCCACCTGGGGCTCAGCCAGAGATGCTCACAGAGCTGCCAGGCTGGCTGGCTTCCGGCCTTCCCGTTTTAAGCCTGGGCTGCTGGAATTCCATCCTGACTTCTTTTTTTTTTAAGATTTTATTTACTTATTTGACAGAGAGAGACACAGTGAGAGAGGGAATACAAGCAGGGGGAGTGGAAGAGGGAGAAGCAGGCTTCCTGCAGAGCAGGGAGCCCGATGCGGGGCTCGATCCCAGGACTCTGCGATCATGACCTGAGCCGAAGGCAGACGCCTAACGACTGAGCCACCCAGGCACCCCCATCCTGACTTCTGATGGGCCGAAAGCTGCTGTCTCCCTTGCATCGGCGGCCCCCAGAGCTAAGAAGAGCTCTCATTTACTGAGCCCTTAGTACGGGCCCGGAGCGCACACGTTCTTTATAATTGTCACAACAACCGCTGAGGTGGGTCCTATTATTACCCCCATTTTACAGATGGGGCAATGAAGGCCGTGACAGACCGTGGTGGTGGCACTTCCTGCCCAGAAGGCAGCCCACTTTGGGCCAGACCACAGTCATTGTTGTATGGACAGCAGGAGTGACCTACTGTGGACAAAGCTCTGCTCTGGGCAACTGAGGGAAAGGGCAGAGTACAAACCATGCTTTCGCTTGCAAAGACAGCTTCTTGAGGGGTTTTCAATCTGATGGAAGAGACAAGACCACTGTCCTCTGGGAGCTGCCAGTCTGAGAGAGGAGTCTGATGGTACTAAGGAAAAATCAGCAATTCCCCTGACCCCCGATGACCCCATCCTGGGGAGCACCCACCAGAGGCCTCCACAACCACATCCGTGTCCTACGTGGGAGGCTAGCTCCTGCTGACCCTGTCCTGGGAAGAAACAGGATGGGATTCCTCTTCCCTGAGTTGCTCAGCAAAGGACAAGAGAAGACCCCTTTCTGGGCGCCTGGGTGGCTCAGTTGGTTAAGCGACTGCCTTCGGCTCAGGTCATGATCCTGGAGTCCCGGGATCGAGTCCCACATCGGGCTCCCTGTTGAGCAGGGAGTCTGCTTCTCCCTTTGACCCTCCCCCCTCTCATGCTCTCTCTCTCTCTCATTCTCTCTCTCAAATAAATAAATAAAATCTTAAAAAGAAAAGAAAAAAGAACACCCCTTTCTGAGGCTAAAGGACTCTTGTTGGACACAGAGGCCTGCTGACTTCCAGGGCTGAGGACCTCACTTGGAGGGAGATTCTCCTGATGGCATGGGGCATGGCCCCCCGACCCGGAAGCAAGGGGATGGCTGGCGTGAACTCTGAAGGCATCTTGGAATTCCTTGCCATCCCATTTCCTCTTCATCCCGGCCAAGCTCGGAGGATTATGACAGAGTGGGCAATAAAAAGTGCCTAATTGGTTGTTGTCCAGCTGAGGCTGCTCCCCGGTTCCCTCCGCGGGGGCGGGAAACCCGCCGAGGCAGTTTCACTTTTGCTGGGGCCCAGTTTCCTGAGGGTGGCTGGCGCTAGTCCCTGGGGCTGCCTCCAAGGTGGGCGGGCCCCAGGAGGCGGAGGGCCCCCAGAGAGGACCAGAACCGCTCTTTCCCTGAGCAAAAAGGACAACACGCCTGCTGGCCTCTGTGGGAGTTGGGAGGCGGCGCAGAGGGTACCCTCTGCCCTGGGTGACAGTGCCCTCCGTCTACTTCTGCATTAGGGGGCCGAAATGGAGCGTGCTGGCTCTGGAGCCAGACTGCCTAGGCTGGAATCCTGACTGTGCCATCATCCAGCCGGATGATCCCGGGCACATTCCTTAGACTTGCTCTGCCTCAGCTTTCTCATCTGTAAAGTCGGGCTACGTGCGCATGAAGTGCTTAGAGGAGGGCGGCTCTTCCCTTCCCAGCTCTTCCCTTCGCAGCTCTGATTCCAGGAAGGGCAGAGCCAGGCATGGGCTCCTCACCTTCCCCGCAAACCTGCTCTGTCCCCAGCATCGCCCCCCCACCGCAACTCCGCCAGGGAACTTTCTAACAGACTGTTCCCTCCACTGGAACCAGCCACCCTGCTTCCTCTGCAGCTCTCCCCTTGTCCTCTTTCTCCAGCCACCAATTCCCAGGCCCAAGCCCATCCCTCCCTTGCCGGCCCCAGCCCTGAGACACCCCAGGCCCTGTCACCTGAGGCCCTCCTCTCTGTCCCGTCCGGCCGAGTGTCCAGTGTCTCCCATCAGACTGGGAAGTTAAGAACTATGTTTTACTACTGAATCTACTGGACCGTGCTAGTCATGTGTGGCCCTCCACGTCGCGGGCACCATTACCCCCTTGCCCATTCCTCAAGCTCCCCATTTTGATCCAGGAAAGTGGCACAGTCACTGGGCTGCCTGCCACCTCCAACTGCACCCAGGGGCTTGGCAGACACACAGCCGCCTGTCTGAGAAGGCTCAGGTGGATGCCGGCGGGCAGCGGAGGCCAATAGGCCTCCCCACCAGAGCCCCGCAGAAGCCCCTCCAGCGCTGGATGCTGTCACAACAGACCATTCAGTTATAAGGTCCAAACCCGGCCAGGCAGTGGCTAATGCTGCAGAGCCAAGTGGGACTCTCCAGAAACCCCCTCACCCAACTGCTGCCCTCAGAAGTCCTTTAGCCTCCTTTTCCTGCCCCTGCTATGCCATCTGCCATCTCTTGGGGGGGGGGGGGTGAGATGCTTATGGGTGGGGAGTGGAGTGGGAGGAAGGCGGCTTGGCCCCTAGGGGGGCAGCTGAGATTTATGGGACTGGATTTTTACAGGCTGGGGAGAGGCCCCAGGCAGGAGCTGTGGAGCCCACAGAGGAGCAAAAGCATAAAAACCTCCGGACTTGAAAGCTGAGCAACAGGCACCCCCAGGCCTGTGGGTGGTGAGAGATTTACGGCTCTTGCACAAGGCCTGGAGGGGGCCTGGGGAGCTGCAAGGACACTTCAGAGCCAGAATAACTCCCCACCAAGGCCTTCACCTTTCTCCTCTAGGAAAAAAAATTACTCACCAATAGAACAGGTTGGAACCGCCAGAAAGATGGTTATCGCTGTGGGGACCCCGCCCCACCTGGAGACTAGGTGACTCCCAACTTCCTCCCCCACCCCGGACTCTCCTTTCTGCCCCCAGGTCAGGGAGAGGTGCCTGGGGCCAGGTGGAGGGAGGGGGGTGACTTCCAGAAGGGGCCTCCTTCTGGAGGTAGGGACTGACGCTTGGATGCTTGTGTTCCCATGGCCCCTTCTCCCAGGAAGTGGGGGCAGGACGGGAGGGTGGGTTCTGGCCAATTCTGGAAGAGTCCCAAGATTTACGGAACACTTTCAGAGTATGTTTGTGGGGTAGGAAGGAGTCTTCCTTGAAGGGAGACAGGAATGGCACAATAAGGACACAAAAATACAGAGAGCTCGGTGACCCTGCGCTTGGTGACCAGCTTTCATTTAAGCCAATGAACCAGAGGCTGAGCTGGGAGTCTCATGAGCAGGAAGTGCCCAGCCCAGCCCCTACCTTCAGCTCTTGCCCACCAAACTCAGCTGCCAAGTTTCCCTCAGGCTTGACCCCAGGCTCCTCTCCCCGTCCAGGAAAGAATTATTTAGTAGTCATCGGAGCTGTGTCTAGGGCTTGACATCACTGGGGGCAGCTCAACTGGTTTAATGCTGTGTTTCTGCTTCCTCCCAGACTCTGGACTCTGCACCCCATCACCCTAAGTCCCCCCACGTCTCCTGCACCTTCATGGATCAGCCCTGAACCTCAGCTGGGTGGAGGAGGGGTGCGCTGTTAACCACTTAAAAGGGCCCCAGGGGGAGCATCCCAGGACAGGTGAGGAGCTAGAGCCTTTGAACTGGGCCAGAGGGTGGGGGTTGCCGGAAGATGGAAATCCTGGGCCAGCCTTGCAGTGCTATAGGCAGAGGGACGGCGAGGAACTCCATCAAAGGCTGACCCACCCTCTCTCCAGTCTGGCCTTCCCCTCCCCACCCCCTAGTCCGGCCTCCCAAGACCAGAGCTGGCGCTGAGACGGCCAACTGAGTCATGTCTCGGGTGCCCAGCCGGGTGGGCACAGACTTGCCCATGGCCAGGCCCCACCCTGAGTGGTCGGTCAGCACTCCCCGGGAACAGGCCAGGGGCCCAAGTGGGGAGAGGACAGAGGCACTGTCCTTCCAAGCAGGGCACTGCTCTAATCTAGCCCAGCAAGGGAGACATTGGGGTGGGGAGCCCAGTGCTGGGTAGAAGGTGGGTAGGGAGAGCCAGGTATATTCTCCTTTTGTCCTTTCTTCTGCTGATTGGCAAGCAGGGAAGGGAAGGAAGACTCACTTGAGGTCAGGGTTCTAGCAGGGAGGGAAAGGAAGTCAGAGAGGAAAATGGCTTTGCTCCCCTGGTCCCCAACCCCCCCCCACCCCCGCCCCAGCTTCAGACTACAGGCTCAAGGAGTGGGCCGGGCTGGTCAGGACCTGCCTCCAGCCCGCCTTCCTCCCCAGCAGGTCGGGGAAAATTACTCTCCTCATACTGCTTTTTATTTTTTGAAGCCAGATCAAAGCTGGGACCCAGCTGGGAGCCCTAGTAAACTCCCAGCAATGTGGAGCCTTGGAGTTTCAGCCGGGGAAGCAGGAGCTGTGGGACGGACAGGCCCAGGCCCTGGTGGCCCCGGGGTCAGGGGCGAGACAGGAGTCAGGAGTGGAGCTGGGAGGTGGGGGCCAGTCAAGGATCAGGGACTTGAAGTATCCAGGCAAGGCCGTGGCTGTGGTCAGCTTGGTTTCCGCAGCTGCTCTCCCCAAGCAGGGACCCACCCACGGAGGTATGACGCCCCAATCCCAGCGCCCAAGCCAACTGGAACGGTGTTGAGATTAGCCAAACGTCATCCCACTTTTACTTCACTGCCCTCCTCCACCACCTGCTCCGGGGCACAATTTTGTGTAGCCAGGAAGCTTTTAGATTAGATAGCCGTGTGCCCTCCTGCAAAAAAAAAAAGCACATTCCCCCTTTCCATGCCTGAGTTCAGACTAGAAAGCATCTCCTTCTTTCTTTCTTTCTTTCTTTTTTTTTAAATATTTTATTTATTTGTTTGACAGAGAGAGCGCACACAAGCAGGGGGAGCAGTGGAGGGAGAGAGAAAAGCAGGCTGCCCACTGAACAGGGAGCCCGACGTGGGACTCGATCCCAGGACCCTGGGATCATGACCTGAGCCGAAGGCAGAACTGAGCCACCCAGGCGCCCCTCCTTATTTCTTTTATACTTTTTCGGTGAGAACTTGAAACTGAGAGTCAGCCCTGTGCCTGGCACCGTCTCTCCCTGCCTCCCCTTGTTCCTGTCCACAGCAGAGTCTTCTTGTGTAGGCCAAATAAGGGTCATTACGGTTTGGGGGGGCCTCCCTCCTCTCTAGGGTGGCCACGTCTCTTTTCTGGAATCGCACTGCCGTCCCCACTACCGTGGCTGGAAGGGATGAGTGGGGTCCCCCGGGTGAATGCGTGTCTGGCACTATCCCGGGGACATGTTGTGCGGGCACCCAGACAGCCCCATTTCTTCCCTCATGCGTCCTGAAGTCTGGAGAGCCTGGATCCTGACTGGCACCCTGGCAGACCTGAGAGATTCCCCTGGAGCCTTGGCTGGCCCCGAGAAGCCCTCCTCCATGGTTACCCGGATTCCCTCCTTGTCACCCCAGGCAGCAATCCTTTGCCCCTGTTCCAGCTTCTCCCGAGGTGGAGGGATGGACACTGAGCGGGTGCACGTGCATGCGTGCGTGTGAGTGTGTTCTCGGGCACACACACCTAGGTGGGTCTGGATCTAGAGGGAAGCAAGGACAGAGGGCCACTCTACCAATTCGGCTCCCACTGATGCACTGTGTGACCTCAGCCAACCCTACCACCTTCTTAGAGCCTCGGTTTCCCCTGGCCATAAAATATGGGGTTAATTGTCCCTCCCAGGGAAGCTAGGAGGCTTAACTGGGCAATGGCTCTGAAGTGTCTTGGAAGGGAAGGAGATCTATAAATACAAGTGATCATTAGGGGGTATTTTGCAGCCATTTTGTGGGCCCCAGTGTATTATTACTATTATCATCGCTACTGCCATTGCCAACCCCGTCACCCACTTCCTGAGTCTCTGCTGGCTGGGTCGGCGCTTCCAGGTGAAGAAGTGATGTTCCTGAGCCCAGCATCCCAGCCGATGGCCTCACTGAATCCACATCCTCCACACTCAGGGCGTCTGGGGAAGCCTCAGGAGGCCAGTGATGGCCACCAAGATGGGGCTTTGACAGGAGGGGGTCAGGGACCCAGAAGAGAGAGGGAGACAGGGCCCACCTGGGGAACTTCACTTTGTCCCTAGGAACGTCTCCCGTCTGCCATGGGAAGCCTGGACCCGGAGAAGCAGACACAGAGCTGCGGTCTTTGGATCAGGAGGGGTGGAGAGGGGCTGAGCGCAGGCGAGAGGCTGGGGCAGAGATAGGAGAATGTTACCAGACATGGGAAGATGAGCTGGTCGGTAGGAACTGATTCCTTGAAGAGGCAAATGGCTCTGCAAGGAGTCTTTTTTTTTTTTTTTTTAATTTTATTGATTCATTTGAGACACAGAGATACGGAGAGAGAGAGAGAGCATGAGCAGGGAGAGAGGCAGAGGGAGAGGGAGAGGGAGAAGCAGGCTCCCTGCTGAGCCAGGAGCCCGATGTGGGGCTCGATCCCAGGACCCTGGGATCATGACCTGAGCTGAAGGCAGACGCTTAGCCATCTGAGCCACCCAGGCGCCCCTCTGCAAGGAGTCTTTGCAGCAGCTAGAACATACCCTCTTTCCAGGGGAAGCAGGGCATGGGCCTGGCAAACAGTAGGCACTCAATGCATGCTTGCTAAACTCAATTTCTATGCTCGCCTTTCCCTTCCAGTAAGGTTAAAAACCCAGCACCGGGGCGCCTGGGTGGCTCAGTCGCTTAAGCAACTGCCTTCTGCTCGGGCCCTGATCTCAGGGTCCTGGGATCGAGCCCCGTATAGGGCTCCCTGCTCCGCGGGAAGCCTGCTTCTCACTCTCCCACTCCCCTGCTTGTGTTCCCTCTCTCTCTGTCAAATAAGTAAATAAAATCTTTTAAAAAATAAAATAAAATAAAAAATAAAAATAAAAACCCAGCACCTGCTTTTAGAAGTGCCTTGGACGCCCCCTAGTGGCGACAAGCGAAGGCTGCGCGGGCACAGGTGCTTTCGACCCTAAAGGGCTGCTCCCTGGGAAGGGAGGAGGGAGGAGGGGGGAAGGAGGGCCTGCCCTTTCTTCCTGAGGCTCCACAGACCTCATCCCAAGGGGACTAGGGGGTAGAAAGAACCAGGTAAGAAGGAAGAACTCTGTGGAGAAGGATGGGTGGAATGTTCTTGCTGGAAGATTCCATGGCAGTTGGCGGCCAGCCATCGGGTCTGGCAGAGGAACCAGGGACAGAGGGAGCTGACAAGTCAGGGCATGGGTCAGGAGCAGCATCCCTGGACAGTGGAGAAAGGGGTGGCTCTGTGCGCACCCCTGGGGTGTGGGGTGGGGTAGCTGCCAGAGTATAATAGAGAGATACACTTTACAGCCTCCATCAATGTTTCGTGCTCATAGAAGACTAAGGAAACTTAGATCACTGAAATCATAGATGGGCTGGGGAGAAAAAAAGTAATGAGGCTTCACTTAAACTAGTTGTTTGTCCCACATTTCTCTGGGCAAGTAGGAGTGGCAGGGATGGTTCGACAAGTCTGCAACTTTGATTTCTCTGTAGGTGGAAAGAGAAGGAATGAGAATGTGGAAAACCAGAGGAGGGAAATGGGAGAAGCAGAGGCTACTGGGAAGATCCTTAAGGGAGAATGAGCTGGCTTTCGAAGGCTCAATTGGTTGTAACTCTTCAAAAATAAACAATAAAGCTCGGGTTGTAGTGCTGAGTGAGGACCAACAGATAGTCAAGGGTGGGACACTGACGTTCCTCTAGCTTCTGGACATCCAGCACCCGCTGCACCATTCTTTCACAGAAGGCCCCAGAAGGAATCTGGAGCTTCCTAAGGGCAGAAACTGCAGTTCTGCGTCCCGCCCTCCCTCTGGTGCTCTTGCCCATCCTTGGGGATGGATGCACTAATGAATGAGATGCGGGCAACTACATGCAAAAGAGGCCAGGGAGGGTGTCAGGAAGCAGGAAAAGCAGGGGAGAATCGAGAGGGAAGGAGGTGAAGAGGGAGACCGGGAAGGAGAAGTGAAATGGAGGTGGAGGAAGCTGGGCCTGGCAGAAAAGGGAATCCACGAAAAGTGTTAAAAGGATGCAGTCATTTAGTCAGTCAACAAACATCACCGTGCACCTACCCTACAGCAAGCAGTGTGCTGTGGGGGGCGGGGGAGAGGGGCAGGGGTGAACAAGATAAACGTGGGGCTTTAAGGGGTGGCATAAATGAGAAAGAGAGAGAAATCAACCGCTTAGAACAAGAGGCTGAGAGTAGTTAGAAACAAGAAGGGAAATATCACTGAGAGAGAGAGAGAGAGAGAGAGAGAACCTGCCCCCAGGCCCATCGCGGGTGAGACACAGCGGGAACCACCTGTCAGCCCTGGCTCCCTGAAGACCAAGGCAGGTAGGGGGAGCAGGGGTGAAATTCAGGAAGGGGAGGGACAGAAGTGGGGGAGGGAGGAGGGTGAGACTGTTCACAGTTTTTCACTTGGCACCCACAGTCGACAGATATCTTTGGGCTACTGAGACATTTGGCTGCCTGAGGAACTAACTACTTAATAGGGTCGCCGGGGTCCCACCCCCGGAGATTCTGATTTTCTCCACCTGGGATGGAACCTAGACTTCAGAATTTATGAATAGCTCTCCAGGGAGTCTGAAGTGCGGCCAGGGAGAAAGTGGACATTAGAGGCTGCCCGCCTGGCCTCCTTCCCCTCATGAGGGTGGGGGCCTTCTTGAAAGCAGCGCCCTGTGGGAAGAGAAGTTGTATGGTGGTTTTAGGGGGTTGTAAATGAGGCTCAAAGACTCCAACGGTCCTGACAAAAGTATAAGGGGCTCCTGTCTTTAGAAAGTGCCCCCTTGGGCGCCTGGGTGGCTCAGTTGGTTAAGCGACTGCCTTCAGCTCAGGTCATGATCCTGGAGTCCCGGGATCGAGTCCCGCATCGGGCTCCCTGCTCGGCGGGGGGTCTGCTTCGTCCTCTGACCCTATCCCCTTTCATGTGTTCTCTCTCTCTCATTCTCTCTCTCAAATAAATAAATAAAATCTTTAAAAAAAAAAAATTAAAAATAAATAAATAAATAAATAAATAAAAAAGAAAGTGCCCCCTTCCTCAGCTATGCTTCTGGTAAGAAAGGAGCAAGAGAGCCTCGAAAGAAAGAACAAAACAAGGCAATGGCGGTCTTTAAAAGAGAAGACCAATTCAAGTAACTCACAAGGGCTGCCAAGTTCTGTTTTTGCACCCTGTTCCCCCACCCACACACATGCACCCCCCCACTTGGGCTGCCTTCATGATGGGGCCTCTGGGGTGAGAGCAGCAGCAGAGCTGCCCCCGCTTTTGTCCCACAAAAGGTTTGGCAGTGGCCCAGCAGGATATTCAACCTCACCCCCCCAAAAACTCCCTGCACCCTAATACAGCTGAGTCACTGAACCGGGGTGGAGTCCTTGGCCTGACAGTGAAGCAATCTTAACTTGAAAAATGACATGGGAACAGAATGTATGGTCTACATAAACAAGTCCCATGTAGATGTAATTGTATGCAAATATTCATTTTTTAACTCCGCATTCATTTCCTGCCAGTCCTCTTGTACAGGCCTCAAACCTTCCACTGCAGCTCACAGTACAGCAGGGGTCAGAAGTGAAAACAGAAGTGCAGTGTTAGCGAGCCAAGCCCTCTGCTATGGCTCAGCAGGAGTTAGGTGTTCAGACTTTAAGCAGGATCTTGAAGGATGTATAGGAGTTTACCAGGAGAAAGGAAGGCTAAAGTAGGAAGGGAAATAGAAGAAGTGTTTAAGAAATGTGGAATTTTTCCTTGAGGCAAAAGGGTAGGTAGGATCTGTAGAAAGGGAATGGGGCGGAGTAGGAAAAATCCACAAATGAGTGTAAAGGTTACGGTTTGCCTCCTAGAAAGGAGTTTGGGCTTTTTATCCAGAAAGGCATAGATCGGGAGACAATGAAGGATCTTAAGTAGAGGAGGGATAGCTTCTAGAGCTTTGTTTTTCCAAAGGCTAAGGCTGGGAGGGGTAGACTGGAAGAGAATATTAACATTTATTCATCAGTTCCTACATACAGGGCATTGGCTCTGCATTTTATCACTCCAACCCTTTATGATAGCGTTTTTCAAACTGCCAGTCATAATCAAGAAAAGGAAGGCAGGCAGAAAGGAAGGGAGGGAGGAAGGAAGGTTAACAGGATAGAAAATACCAGCGTCTCACGGGTAGGAAGGTTTAGTATTGTTTGCGGAAACTTTGTTATACATTCTCGCAGGAGTGTTAAGTGTACTGTATCAGGATTCAAATGTATTTCTCGCTGTGGCTTATGGTTAAAAAAAAGAGAGAGAGAGAGAGAAGCCGCTGCTCGGAGGTGTAGGTGTGGTGGGCCTCCTCGTACAGACGAGGACGGAAGGCGCGGGGAGTTTCAGTACCCTGCCGCTCTCCTAGGGCGATGTGTAAATTTCGAACCAGGCTGGTCTGAAGCCAGAGAGGATTCCTTCTCGATAATGCCCGGCAGCGCCCTCCAAGCGCTGTGCGTACTCACACGGCACCTCATTCCAGGAGGTAAGTGGGGCAGGACCAATTCTGTCCGCCCGAGGCGCTGGTCAGAGCGCATATTCCGGGGGTGCCCCCGACACACAGAATCGGATTATTAGAGGCAGCCCCGGGAAATCTCCCTTTAGACAGCTTCAGGAGATTTTGGGGGGCCGCCCGTTGGGGGGGGGGCGGTCGCGGCAATAACCAGGTGAGGATGGACAGGGGCTTGCACCGAGACGGCGAAATAATCCCTTTTCTCAGAAGTGTCACGTAGCCCCAACTCCCGCTATTGTTGGACTCCGATGCCTGGCAGCACAAAATCGCCTGGGGGCTCATTTCCCTCCCCCGAGGCGCTGAAAGGCGAGGGACTAAATAAAAGGCTGGTGGCTTTCCACTCACCAGGCACGGGGCTTGAGTGGCCGAAAAGCAGGTGGCCCCTGCCACACCAGGGCGACACTGGACTGAGGTGTAATGTATGTACTATTTATAGGGCATTTCTGGGCCTCACCCTAAGGACTTCTGATTGGCTTTAGGGGAGATCTATCACTCATCTTTTGGATTCGAGGTGGGTGGAAGGTCAACCACGACCAATACAAAACCACTCCTCGGCTAAACCCCTCCTCGTCTAGCTTCCTGTTGCTGTCCATCATCCACCTAGCGGGCGGGACTTTGCCTCCCGCCAATTGGCTGGCGAACATGTCGTTCACTCTTCAGTAGGTTTCCGGTTGGTGCCCTCTACCGTCCATCAGTGACATTTCACAGGTCGATTGGCTAAACCAACGTCGCTCTAGATGCCTCTCTTTGATTGGTTATTGGTGCTGTCGGTCCCCAATGTACTGAACTTTTATTGGTGAACGCTGCCGTCGCTCGGGCGGTGGCGGGCTCCGGGATTGGCGGGTGCTGGGCGGGCGGTGTCAGGCTCTCGGTGGCGGCGGAGGCGGCGGAGGCCAGGGAGGAAGATGTCGTAATGAGCGGTGGGTCCTCGCCGCTGCCGGCGGGGTCTTCCCGGCCCCCAAGGGTCGGGAAGACGGGCAGAGGCCGCAGGGACGGGGAGCCGGGGCTGGGGGTTCCCCCCTGGGGCCGGGCCTGGCGCCGGGGCCCGGCTCCGGGAGGGGCGGGGGAGGGAGGATTCCCGCCCGGAGGAGGAGCGGGGATGGCCAGCCGGGCGGAGGCACCCGGAAGGGGGCGTTCGACTCCCCGCCCCCTCGGAGCCCGCTGGGCGGGAGGGTGGCGCTTCCGGGGGCTGGCAAGAGGTGCGGGCACCCGGGCGGGCCTGGCACCCCCCTCCGCCTGGTTGCCGACCCGCCTCAGTGCTGCTCGGCCCGTGGACATAGCCTGGGTCCGCCCCGAGGAGGCGGCCGACGCTCCTCGTCCTTGTCCTGTGTTCGGGGGACCCTCCTGCACTCTGACTCTAGGTGCCCGCCAGCGATTCGGGGCCCTCCCGAGTGCAGAGAGGAGCAAGGGAATGCTTGAAATGCAGACGGCGCCAACCACATGGGCACTGCTGGGCAGAGAACCCAACCTGGTTCCCGATATGTCCCAATGCAGAGATGGTGTCCGGACACGAGGGCACCCCTTGGACAGATGACTTCTCGCCTTAGACTGCGGAGTGGGCAGAAACCTCCGTTTAATGTTTTTACTTGGGTCTTTGGAGTACCAGCTAGATACATGCAAGCTCTTAGCAGAATTGTTAGCCGTTTAAGAACTTGTTGACAAAGAGTTCCCAGCCTGTTAGCTGATGCTCCGTCGGGGGGACTGCTGATTTCCAAAAGCCAGGTGCAAACCTAAGGAATAACAAGAGAAACAAAACAAAACCGATACTTACTTTCTTCCTCCACCCCACCTCCATCCCCATTGCTGACTTAAGGTTTTCAGCCTCCTACCCGTGCTTCTTGGCTTATGTTCCCAGTGGCTTTCTAATTTTAGTTGAAAAGGAACTGTGTCTTCTCCTCTGGGCAATTGAGAAACCTGTCTTCACTGCGTTCCTTGGTTTTGATTCCAGTATACCCTCATGTTTGTTTCTTAATTAACTTGATCCAGAGGGACTCCCTCTGGCTCTTCTCAGTGCACATTCTCCCAAAGTTTGTTTTTCTTGAGGTTACTTCTTGCTCACTTGTTGATTCCTAGAGAAAGGGAGAGAGGAGCTAGAGATCTGCTTTAAGCAATGAATTGGCTCATGGTCCCCCATGACACTGATTTTAAGCGATGATTTATAGGTGATGACTCTTTCAAGGTGCACTAGCATGCACTATCTAAAACTTGCATGCTCTAACCCAGAAGGCATTAAGTATCATAATGGAGGGCTAGGTGTTGAGTTGGTGTTTTGGGTAAGATTTTTAGGGCTAGAAAGTTAAGGGTGTTGGCCAATTCACAGAGAGGCTGTTAAAGGAACAGTGCAGGAGTCCACACCATAGAAGTCATTTTGATTAATAACACAAAGAAACATGTTGTCAGCAATAATGAATGTAACTGCAGTGTCTTGTTTTGTTTTAAATTCTTGTGTGCGATGAAGGGGGCGAATCTGTCAGACAACCTAGCAGTTGGGCTGATGATGTCAGTGTTCCAGTGGCTTCTAACAGGCATTAATACCTGTTGGAAATGGATTCTCATTGGCTGGGGCGATTGGTAAGTTTTCTAATTCTGGTTCTTCCCCTTGGTTGTAGAGAGGCTTACCCCCTTCATTTGAAAGCTGCAGCAAGGAAAAAAAAAAACTGGTCTGACACAGTGTCTTTGCCAAGGAGACCCAAGTGGAGTTAGTTCATAATCAGATCCTCACCTGACTGCCCTATAGGGAGAACTGGCTCCTGGAGGAAGAGTTTGGCATCAGTGTTGACAGCACATAGACTGGCCAGTTTTTTTGTTTTTTTGTTTTTTTTGTTTTTTTACCTCCGATTCTATTAGTTTGGGCCTCTGGAGGCCTGTCAGAGGAGAGAAGAAGCTGTAAGAAGATTTTGGCAAATTATCTGGGTAAAGGAGCTTCAGGGCGTAACAGCAGATAGGTTAGTTCATTTGGATATCTTGGCCTTGAACTTCCTCCTCCTTCTGTTGACTAATGGCAGCTCTCTGGAGAAGCTGCAGGGTCTCTGTAACCTGAACCATCCTTTGCCCATAGGCATGTGATAATTCGAGTCTGCTTTAAGCAAGTATTGCCCATCCAGGGCCCTTATGAAGACATTCTAAACTTGCTGTCAGCCAGTAGACCCTGGTATTGGCTTGAGTTCAGCAATCTTCTAGACTTTGTCACCCCATTTCTATGATGGAAATGTAGCATATTTTTCTTTTATGATTTATCTTTGCCTTCTTCATTCTCTGTTTACACACATATTGGAAGCCTTGCTTCCAAGGATTGAAAAATGTAATTATTTTGGAAGGGGTGGGCAATGGCCACAGAATGAAAGATGCAGAGAAACACTGCTTTAAAGTGCGTATAGAGTATTAGAAAGTGTAGAGATGTGAACACTTCTGAGTTTAAATGATTATGTGGTCCAGTTGAAACCTTGTGGGCTGAAGACTTGAAGTAAAATCTATTTGGAGAAACTCCAGTACTTTCTTATGAGTTTATTGGGTGATACATCTGGTTCCTTTGGGTAGCTCAACTGGATTAGGGAACTTCTAGTAAGTTCTAAGCTAGGAAAACTTGGCCTACATGCTGGACCAAATCAGTACAAGCTGGACTGAGAAATGTGCATCATGATGGAATGCATTTGTTGATGTTTTGCTTGTTTTTTGCTATGGATTAAGAGGGTAAAAACATGGGACATTACCAACTCAAGGGCATTGTCAGCCTAAGTAGGGAAGGGATTAGAGATCGCCCTAGAAGAGATGCTCCCAGGTGGTACTGGTAGATTTGTTCTAGTTGATAGGATTCCAGAATGGAAAACTGATTTTTCTGCTGCCTCACGGGATGATGGAAAGAGAACCCAGGAGCAAGTTCAGCCAGCACTCACTGCTTGGGGGAAGCCATGGCCTCTACCACGTGTCTAGGAAGTGGTCTTTCTGAGTGCTCCGAGGCCGTCACTGACACGGGGGATGACCAGGCTTCTCATCAGGGTGGGCTCTGGGCTGGTGGGCTCTGGGGAGATGAGCTCTGCTCAGGAGCAGCGGAGAGCGAAAGGGCTGAGTGCCCAGTTGAGATGCTCTTCAGTCTGTCCCCGGGAGCGGCTCCGAGCAGTGCTGAGATCAGGGCTGTTTGTGTCACGGGAAAAGCATGTGTGCAGGCCCAGCTGTTTGAATGCTCCCTCCGGACACCTCATTCCCTTAGCTAGTTTGTTTCAGCTGCCGAATCGCACGTGGCCAGAAGCCTCACCATCCCAGTGCCAAGGTTTAGCTTGGGTGACTGTTGTTTTTGATTCTAAGGGCTCTAAGATGCCAGTTTGTCCTTACGCACTGGCCTGCACCCTGCCAAATGTCCTCTTTCTAGAGCTTCCTCTTTGGGGTATTTGTTACCTCTCCTCTGGGACTCCGTGGAATCACAAAGCGGCTTCTCAGAGAGTGTGACTGGGGAATAAGAGATAGCAGGCAGGGCCGTGTGATTGGAAGTGGAACATTTCAGCCCCTGGTCAGTGTCTAACTGAAGTCTTCTCAGATTGGCCTCAACACAGACTGAAACATTTCCCAGCCTTCAGAACAGTAAATGGTATGAAGTCAGCACTCATCTCAGAACTGGTTCGCGCCCAGGATGAATGCGGGAGTGACTCAAATAAATGTGCTAAAGCAGAGAAAGCGTGTTTGTACAGAATGCTCTTCTAGGGGGAAAAAGTGTATCTTGCTTTCTTTTTTTCTCCCGTTCTCCAAGACAGCTCTGAGGTCAGGATTCTTTGTACCATTTCCTGGGGCTGCTCTGTCAGAGCGCAGAGCTTCCACCACCCTCCGCTGCCCTGGGTCCCCACTCACTTCTCCAGAGCCCCTTCTAGGACCAGTGGGTGTGACCCAGGCAGGATGCAAAGTAACAAATGACAGTCCCATTTCGAGGAGGGGTGTACATATAGCAGATGCTCTCATCTGAACTTATTCGGAAAAGAGCCCCCTCCCTGTGTATGTTAATCAAAAGAAGCATTGAAATGTGGTGCCTGGTGTGTGGTGATGAGGTGTGGGCTTGGAGATATTTGTCCAGGAGCAGGACTGGACCGTGCTGGTCTGCACACAAGCACTTGTCCCCTCATGACGTGACTGGCAGGCTTGAGAGTTCCATCTGGGCCTGCATCAGCTGAGCCGACCTGGCAAGTGGATTCCCAGCCTCCTGCCAGGACACACACATCTGCGGGTTTTCTCTTGTAAACTCCATTTAGGCTCTCCTGCTCTACAGCCTCCAGGATTCATTCATTCATCCATTCAAAAAGAATATACTAAGCACCTACTATGTGCCAAGTAGGAGGGATACAACAGTGGGTAAAGCAAGGGGAAATCCCTGGCTTTAGGAAGCCTACATCTTAGCGGGTGACAATAAATAAATAACTCCTCGGTATTAGATATGGGAAGTGCTAAGGAGAAAAACAGAACAGAGGATAGAAGAATGGGAAAAGTTGAAATTTATATAGGGTGGTCAGGGAAAGTTTCAGTGAGATGGTGACGTGAGAGCAAAACGGGAGAGAAGGGAGAGAATCAGCCATGCTCAGTCTGGGCTGGGAGGCGGAGGGTGAAGGAGAACAGCAAGTGCAAAGGCCCTGAGAAAGGGCCAAACCTGGCATGTTGGGAAACCGCAGGGAGGCGAGTGTGGCTGAAGCAGTGAAGGGGAGTGACGGGATAGGTCAGAGGGGTCACAAGAGACAGGTCACATAGGGCCCTTATGTGTCGTGGTGGGGACTTTGGTTCTTTGAATGGGAGAGGGGATGCTGTTTGGGGCGGGGGAGGGCTCTGAGCAGAGGAGTACCATGAAGTGTGGATAGGTTTCATTCTGGATGCATGTTGCGAATAGGCTGATGGGAACAAGGTCAGAAGTCCAGATAGGAGGTTTTTGCATTTAACCAGGGGAGAGATGATGCAGACCTGAATCTGGGTGATAACAAGAGGTGGTGGTGAGAGCAGTCCGATGCTGAATATATTTTGAAGGTAGAACCTAAAGTGTCTGCTGACTGTCAGATGTAGAGTGTGGAAAATAAGAAGGGGCAAGGATGACTTGCAGGGTTTTTAGCACCAAACCGCTAGAAGGACAGAATTCCAACCCCTACATGAGGAAGTTTGAAGGAGACACAGAATTAGAGCGATATCAGTGGCTAGTTAGATTTGAGATGCTTGTTAACATATCCATGTGGAGATGTCACTAGGCAGTTGGATATACAAGTCTGCAGATATAAATTTGGAAGTCATCATTACGTAGAACCTATGTACTGTTGGTTTTTAAAGCTGTGAGGCTAGATGAAATCACCCAGGAAACAGGTGTAAACAGAAGAAAGGTAAATGCTGAGACGGTACCCTGGGGCCGCCCAACCAATTAGAATTTGAGGAGAGGAGCACCCAGCAAAGGAATCTTCGAAGAAGTAGCTAGAGAGGTAGGCCAACCTGGCAAGTGTGTCCTAGAAGCCAAGTGGAGAAGTGTTTCAAGAAGAAAGGGGTCTGCTGTCAGATCAACACACAGAATGAGGCCTGAGAATTAACTGTTAGACTTAGCAACGTGAGGTCACTGGTGGTCTCTGTGGCATGGCAAAACCTGGAGCAGTTCCAGGAATGGCAGGAGAGGAATTAGGGGCAGCAATTATGGGTAACTGGCAAGGGGTTTTGCTTGAAATGGAGAGAAATAATGGAACTTAGCTGATGTAGGGAATTTTAACTTCTTAATGAAATGGTGGGCCCACATAAGGGTCCTGGGCTGAGGCCGGGGTCAAAGTTGGGCGCAGGGAAGGCTCCTAAAGTGTCTGGATAGAGACAAAATCTTCTTTTCCACCCTCCTCCTCTGGCCTGAGGCATTAGCCAGCTTAGCCAGCTGCCACCCACAGTGTCCTCCTGAATTGGAAGTCAGTGAAGTTCCTTTTGCCCGTATTGAGCTCTTCTGTATGGTTATTACAGTGCTGGAGACTTGCTTCTCAGTGCTTTGGAGTCTTTAACTGCCAGTGTCACTGCTCCCTCCATGCGGGCCAGTTCTCTTAGCTCATTTATGAACGCCCTTTGAGGTCCAGCTTTGTTCTCTTAAACCAGCCATGGCTTGCTTTTCCCTTACCAGCTCTGAATTCTTCCAGGCCAGGCAACTGGGAGAGACTGGGCTTAGACACTGTTTTGTTGGCTTCCGGCCCAGCTGCGCTGACCAAAATAGCCAGCAGAAGGACTGTTTGTGCAGAGTGAAATTCCTCCAGGGGAAATAACATAGCGCATGGCCAAGAAAGCCATGGTAGGAACCCATGAGGCAAAGAAAAAAAAAAAAGCCAAGTACCCCCAAGGTCTGGCTATGGAGTTTGACCCAAGTTCTCTCCAGAGGGAAAAGAGCTTCCTAAAGCCTCTTGTGGTATTTCTTTGGACCCCTTCTCTCATTCCTTGTGTCTCAGGAGTAGTGTTCTCAAGTGAAGGACCAGTGGAATGGCCCCCAGTCTGATGGCCAGGACTTCAGGGTCCTGTTGGAGGCCTCTTCCCGTTACTGGTGCTCCTTGAGCCAAACCATGGAAAGACCTCTAGGACAGATAGCACTCCCTGCTCTGTGAAGGGGGCTGTGGGGCCTGTGCATTGGCATATAGCAGGGGCACCTGACCCAGACTCGGGGGGCTGGAAGGGAAGAGGTCAGGAAAGGTTTTGCCTGAGTGAGTTATAAACCAAGCTCTGAGGACCGCCGTTGGCCAGATAAATGACAGAGAGCGCGTACACGCGTGCGCGCAAACTTGGGCTCCAAGTGAGAGAGGGCAGGGCATAGTTCCAGAAATGGAAAACACTGACGTGCCTGTGGGGAGAGTTGGAAGAGCAAGAGATAAAGGAGAGGTGGAGGGGGGAAGGGCAGATTGTTTTGGCTTTTACAAGCTTATCATAAGATCATCTGGAAGCTATTGAAGGGTATAATCCGGAGTGGCTGGATGGGATTTGCATGTTAAAGATTCTTCTGACACTGATAGTGGAGGCTGGATTAGAGCGGGCAAGTCCAGAGGCTGGGGAGCCATTTTGAAGGCTTTGGGCAGTATTCCAGGCTGAGTGGAAGGTGGTTAATGCCAGGGTCATGGCGAAGGGGATGGAGAGCAGTGAGTGGATTGGAAAGAGGTTTATATTTAGGAGGTAGAATCATGAGGACTTGATGAGTCATTGGCGATGAGGTTGACGTTCAGGTTTCCTTGTGATTAGAAATACCAGGGAGAGGCTGGTTGAACCAAAGACTCCTCCGGCCTGCGGGCGCTGAAGGACCCCTGGGTTGTGTGCTGGGGCGTGGTGTAGCAGTGCATTGAAAACTGGCCTGGCCCACCCTGGGCACCCTCCTGTGAATATCGACAGAGACATTAAGCCCATGATTATTTAAAGGGGGGCGAGGGTTACCAGAGGGGTTAACCTCCTCTCAGGGGTCTGAGTAAATGACACGCTGGATCCGGAGTGGGCTCTCAATAAATTGCGCTGGGGAAAAAACAGGCTGAGACCTGAAGGGTGAGTAGGTGTTAGCTAGTAAAGAGAGAAGAGCTCTGAGCAAGGAAAGGGCAGCGGCAGAAATGAAAACTGCAAGGATCTGGAAGAGGGCCTGTGGAGGCTGGGGATGAGAAAGCTGGGGAGAGAACGGGCAAAGGTGGCAGCTCAGTGTGGGCAGTCCTGTGGCCCATCCAAGCGAAGGCCTGCAAAGGGCTCAGGAGACCGGCGCCACACACACCCCCTGGAGTCGTCAGTCTGCGGACGGTACCTGAAGCCTTGTGAGTGGGCACGGTCACTTGTGGAACGGGTATTGGGCGAGCAGGAGGGGTGTTGAGGAACAGTAGTATTGAAGGGTGGCAAAAGGCAGAGGAGCCCACAAGGCGAAGAGGAGGCCAGAGAGGTAGGAGAAGATCCGTGGGAATTTTGAGGAGGAGGAAACAGCGAAAGGGTCAAGAACTGCTGAAGAGGGTCTGTTGGCTCTAGCAGTGAGGAGGTCCTCGGTGACCTTGGCAGGAGCAGTGTCCGCAGAGAGCCGCTGCTCCAGGAAATTAGCAAGTGAGAAAAGAGGGAAGCAGTAAAGTGCTGGCAGCTTTTCCACCAAGTTTGGCCAGGGAGGGAGGGAAAAAAAGGCTGTCGCTGGAGGGGATGGTGGTGGAGATGGCTGATCTGTCCATCAAAAGCCAGAGGCTCAGCGGATGCCTTTTCTGCCGTGTTGAAACTAGACTGGCTTCCAGTATGGGGAGAGGAAGGTCAGGGGTGGTGCCGTCAAGCCCTCGACCCCACCCCCAGCCCCCCAGTCTGGAAGCCTTGCTTGATGCCACTGGAAGTTTTCCTTGGATGGAGCCTGAGAGCTACTGTTGTTTGTGTAATAAATCACGGTCAATCTTCACCAGCCAAGGGACTGTTGGGAAAGTTTTAGCCAACCTGAACTAATGAAGAGTCTGAATGACTGAACTCTGAAAGGAACGCAGCATTTCTTTCAAGAATACTCACTAAATCCCATTTACCGTGTTGCTAAATGTAGGTTTCAGTGACCAGACATAAACTGTTAAAAGCAAATGGTACGATTAAAATGGTAGAAGCGGTATAAAACAATTACATGATTATGCCCAGGAGTCCCTTTGCAGTCTTCATACAATAGTTAGCCTCACTTTGAATAGTATGAAGACAAATTTAAGCACAATTTATGTCCCAATTACACGTTTAGATATAAGGTTCCAAATTAATGAGGTTCAAAGATCATAGTCTTGCAGTTACATATCTACGCCACTTCTGAACCACTTTTCATTTTCAAACACCCAACTGGAAATGCTTCTCTTTTCCCTTTCATGGTTAATCCCAGGATATAATTCTGCAATGGCAGGGAGATCAGTCTGTTTTGGTTGCCCAAGCTTGCAGCCCAGGGGCTGCAAAGCTCAGCGACACTAGGAGAGATACTTACAAACACTGGTTTGAAAGCTAGAGGGTTATTTCAGGAGCCAGCTGGGGAGGAAAATGAAACCAAACTGAAATGGTACAATGTCAGGCCCAGCAGTTCTGGCAGCTTGCTCCAGTAAATGCTGCTGTTAACTTCCTAACTGAAGAACCGCTCTGAGCCCAGCCCGAGCTCCAAACTGTTTGAGTCCAGGGTATCAAAGACTGCAGAGGGAGAGAGGAAGATGGGAAAGGGAGATGAGTAGGAAGCACGAGGCCTGTTTTCATTTCATTTGCACTCTGTCCTGTTCTAGTGCCCTTCCATTTCCTTAGCAGAAGATGTCTGTCTGCAGGAGAGTCAGTCACCCATTTTAGTCAAGGGAACTTGAGTCCAGGGGAGCCTCCTGGGAGAGCCCCCTGCCTTCCCTTCCCAGCCTTGGCCTCAAGTAACTCAGCTTGTTTTTAACAGCAACATGGTCTGAGAATTTAAAAAAATCTTCAATATCATTTAGTCCAGGTTCCCACCCCATCTAGACATCCCATCTCCAACAGAGACACACATCCTGCCTCTTGTCTAAATGATTCCAGAAAAGGGAGAACATTACCTCAAAAGGCAACTGATTCCATTTTTTGAAAGTTCCCCCTTCTGTTAATTTGAAGTCTGCCTTTTTAAAGTAAACTCTACATCCAGCATGGAGCTCAAACTCACAGCCCCGAGATCAGAAGTCACATGCTCTGCCTACTGAGCCAGCCAGGCACCTCAAAATCTGCCTTCTTGACGTTTCTATCCTGAAGTCTTTGAACCACGTATGGGGTGGATGCCCTGGTGGGTATCACTAGTCCGGCATCCTGGCCACACCACTGCAGCTGTCCTCTGAACAAGCTCCCATTGAAAATGCCCCTTTCAACATATCCCTCAGAACGAAACCTGACACTCCAGATGTGGCCTGAATGTGCAGAACACACTAGGATGATTATTTTTATCCCTCTATGATTGAACTTTTGGAAATGCAGTCCAAGATTGCAGTAGATTTTTGGCAACCACATCTAGATTCTATTGCCTCCTGTTTAGCTTTGAGGCAAACCCACTGGGGCTTTTTCACAGGAGGACCACTGTGAAGCTCTGTTGTTCCGTCCTATAGGCATGTGAATTTTTTTTTTTTTTTAAACCCAAGTGCAGGATGTACTCAACTTCAAAATTTAAAACACTATTTATTGATTATCCACTGTGTGCGTGCTGCTTCCATAGTAATTATTGACACCTCCCAGAATCCCAGGAGGATGCTGTTCCCTCTGTCCTATAGATGGCACAGTGAGCCTGAGAGGGATGTCCCAGCCACCCCACTGATGACAGCACGGCTCCAACTCTCATGGAGGTTTGGGACCTCATGCTCTAAAGCACTGCACATACTAGTTTGTAAAGATCTCTTTGAACCCTAATACCGACAGCCAGTGTATTTATAATCCTTCTCGGTCTTGTGACATCTGCAAGTTGAACGTGTCTGCTTGGTCTTTGCATGGTTTTCCAAACTTGGGTGGTGGGTCAACTACTCTAAAGCCACGTTTTCCAGCCTCTAGGGCACAGAACCAATTCAGTGAGTCACAACTAGCATTTAAAAAAAAATGAAATAGAGTAGAAAAATACCCAAGTCCGTCACACATAGTAAGGGCAGATTATTTTTTTCAAGAAACTCACTGCATGAGCACAGGACAGGGAAGTGTGTGGGTGCGTGCATACTGGGTCTTGACGTAAACTGTTTTTATAACTGTGGCTCATGGTCTAAATAGTTTGAACACCACTGCTCTAAAGGAAAAATATTTTTGAGTCAGCTTAGATCGTTTTCATTTATAATGCTGCAACTTTACTTAATTATGCACACAAATCTGTTTATCAGCTCACTGATCCAGCTCCTATAAAATTAATTAACTACCAAAAAGCCAGTAAAAGTCACATCACCAGCCACATTCTGGGAGGATGACATCTGATTGAACCCAGATCACTGCTGTCAGCATAAGCACGGCCAACTTGACACCTCGGGCTGCTTGGGTTTCGCACGCCTACCCTGCCATGTCTTGTGCAGAGCCATCATCCCTCACTTTGCACAAATGTAGCGCGAATTAAAACGTGCAGAATTAAGTTGTCTTAATTAGCCCACGCAGTTAGAGTGGTGCCACTTGGCACCGATACAGCTGTAAACACACACACACGCCCCAAAACAGGCAGAGCTTGGTAAAGTAGCAGTCACCCAGTGGATGTTTGTTTTTAAAAGATGCCCATCACAGTGATAACACAAGAGGAAAACATTCTGGCAGAAAAAGCACGCGCCTCCAAGGAGAAGCTGCAGACCCTCATCCTAGGACTCACCCCTAGTTTGAGACACCCCGGTTGCCCCTGCAGCAGCAAACCCCTCAGGATGTGCGGATCTCAGCACTTCTAGGGGGAGGCACATCTGGCTTAGCCCCCAGACTAGACCATCCTGCCTGCAGTTTTTTTCCCTTCTTGTTCCTAAGAATATTATGAAGATGTCAGTCAGATGCCTTGTTGAAATAAAAAAACACAGTGTATACTCTTCTCTTGATGTATCCAGGCAAAACCCCATGAGACAGCATGACTCCGTTTTTGCAGCCCTGTGCTTATTCCTCATGATCATTGTTTCCTTCAGTAATTGTAGTGTGCTGTTTGGTCATGTGTTCTCGGATTTTGCCAAGGATCAGTGTCTGTAATATTTCAGGATCTCCCTATACGATTTTGTCCAGAGCTGCCCTTTGGCTTCTCAACACAGTTTATTTCTCTGAAATAATAACCTTGTTTCTGTACTTCTCGAAAGCTACCTTCCAAAGGTTTAGGATGCAAGTCTCACTGCCTGGTGTCCTTTTCCTTTGTGATTTATGAACTACAGGATGGCATAGATTCTCTCCCCACCCCAAATTCTCATGATTTCCATTTTACTTCTATTTCTCTTATATCAGATTTCAGAGTAATTCCCCTCATTACTTCATCAACATTCTTTATTTTTCTTTATTTAAAAAAAAAAAAAGAATAGAGTATATTGACTGTGGGAAAATGAGAAAATCCAGAAAAAACAGGAAAAAAATTTAAGTCAAGCAAAATTCTACCACCAAGAGATAATGGGTTTCAACATTCCAGCATTTTCAAAGACTTTTCCTGCTGTATTCACATACAGAAATATGTCCATGTTTAACGAAAACAGAATTTACTCTATTTTCATTCTTCTTCTTATATTCAGTCATTAGTTCTAGTCTTGGTGAAGCCTTTGGGGCCATACCTATTAGCCTACGTAAATTCACTTAAAGCGGTTACCCATATGCTGAAGATCATTACCTGGGCCATGGCGCTTTTGTGGTGAAGGCTGAGCATAAAGCACCTAAGACTTCCTCATGGAGCAGGTGTATCTTTGTCAGGGATCCTGGCTGAGAGACGCTACTCTCCCAGGCTGACTTGGCATCTGGCTATAGCAGGAGTGAGCAAGAAGCTTGGGTTGGGGTGCCTGGGTGGCTCAGTCGTTAAGCGTCTGCCTTCGGCTCAAATGTAGCGCGAATTAAAACGTGCAGAATTAATTAAAGGGTCCTGGGATCAAGTCCCACATCGGGCTCCCTGCTCCTCAGGAAGCCTGCTTCTCCTTCTCTCACTCCCCCTGCTTGTGTTCCTGCTCTCGCTCTCTCTCTCTGTCAAATAAATAAATAAAATCTTTAAAAAAAAAAAAAAAAAGCTTGGGTTAGAACTAGAGGATGAACTGCAGGGGTGAGGGGGACTCCCCTGCTCACCAAATAGGGATTCCGACCCAGCTAGAGAGAGTCAGCAGTACCCCATAGAGACAGCTGTTAGGTCACTGAAGCTGGTCTTGGCAAAGTCTCGTATCTTCGTGTTGTCCCAGGCTTTACGATGGCTGGAGACAGGACCAGCTGCCCTCACAGCCCGGGATGGACAAGTCATTGGAAAGCAGAGGTCATCCACTGAACAAGACGTAGGCTTGCTAACCTTGAGTGGGGAGGTGTAAGGAAAGGTTTACCTCTCAGAGAAGCAGCAGTGAAGAGAGGCAAAAAGGGTATCTGAGGCCCGTGGGCCTGGGTTCCATTTGGGCATCTTGTGCATTATTCCGTCTCCTCTTCCAACAGATCCACAGACCAGCATGGCCGCTACTGCCGCTGTCAGTCCCAGCGACTACCTGCAGCCCGCCGCCTCCACCACCCAGGTGAGTGGGCAGCGGGTTCTGAGCGTTGGGGGCTGCACCAGCCTGGAAGCACTCGCTGAAGCTGACATTAAACCACAGCTGAAGACTCTGTCCTGGCTCACTATAAACACCCTGGGATATGAGCCCTGGGAAGGTTCGGTTGTCTGCTTTTTCTGAACTGAGAAGCCAGGGCCACTTACCTGAGGTGGCACAGTTGAGTCGGGGGGAAAAGCAGGATTTCCCCACTGACCATAAAAGGGAAATAGAGGCTGGGTCCCTACACTCCAGAGGTTCTATCCTTGTCACCTCGAAAGAGCAGCCCTCCCCACCTTACCAAAGTGTTTATTCTTCCTGCGGCCTGTCCCTTCTTCTTTCCCTCCGTCCCTCCCTCAGTCCTTCCTCAGCTGAGGAATCAGGGGCCCCTTAACGCCTGTGATGGGCCAGTGGGCTTCTGCCTAAGAGCTGAGGGTGATTCCGTGACCCCCTGAGAAACAAGGCTGCTGGGAAGTAAGGGTGTTGGTTCACCCTGTAAATGGGGACTCCTGGAGAGTTCCTTCCTGAGAAAGACATTGCCTACTCTTTCTCCCTCAAAGAGGAGCCAGCAGGGAAGGGAAAGATGTTGGCACCGTGCCTACCACAGAGGTGGCGAAGAGCCTGCCAAGAGGAGAGGACCATGAAGGGCAGAGGGTGGCTGGGCAGCAGGTTCACGTCTCACCTTTCCTCCGCTTGTTCTCTCGCAGGATTCCCAGCCATCTCCTCTAGCCCTGCTTGCTGCAACATGTAGCAAAATTGGCCCTCCCGCCGTGGAAGCTGCGGTGACCCCTCCTGCTCCCCCCCAGCCCACACCACGGAAACTCGTCCCCATCAAACCTGCCCCTCTCCCTCTCAGTCCTGGCAAGAATAGCTTTGGAATCTTGTCCTCCAAAGGAAACATCCTTCAGATTCAGGGGTCGCAACTGAGTGCATCCTATCCTGGGGGGCAGCTGGTGTTCGCTATCCAGAACCCCACTGTGATCAACAAAGGGACCCGATCAAATGCCAATATCCAGTACCAGGCGGTCCCTCAGATACAGGCGAGCAACTCCCAGACTATCCAGGTACAGCCCAGTCTCACCAACCAGATCCAGATCATCCCCGGCACCAGCCAAGCCATCATCAGCCCCTCACCATCCAGTCACAAGCCTGTCCCCATCAAGCCAGCCCCCGTCCAGAAGTCGAGTACGACCACCACCCCTGTGCAGAGTGGGGCCAATGTGGTGAAGCTGACAGGTGGGGGCGGCAACGTGACGCTCACTCTGCCCGTCAACAACCTTGTGAACACCAGCGACTCCGGGGCCACCACTCAGCTCCTCACGGAGAGCCCCCCCACCCCACTGTCTAAGACTAACAAGAAAGCCAGGAAGAAGAGTCTCCCTGCCTCCCAGCCCCCTGTGGCTGTGGCCGAGCAGGTGGAGACGGTGCTGATTGAGACCACTGCGGACAACATCATCCAGGCAGGAAACAACCTGCTCATTGTTCAGAGCCCCGGTGGGGGCCAGCCCGCCGTGGTTCAGCAGGTCCAGGTGGTGCCCCCCAAGGCCGAGCAGCAGCAGGTGGTGCAGATCCCCCAGCAGGCCCTGCGGGTGGTGCAGGCGGCATCTGCCACCCTCCCCACCGTCCCCCAGAAGCCCTCCCAGAACTTTCAGATCCAGGCGGCTGAGCCGACGCCTACTCAGGTACCACACTCACCCTCTGCACCTGCCTCTCTCTCCTTCGCACTGAATGGCTGACTCTCTGTTCCCCCTTGGCTTGCTTGGAAGATGATGCTGATGCATCTCCTGGTTTGACCTGAGTGCTAGGAGTCCGTGTTGCCTGGGGTGGGCAGTGAGTGGCCATTTCTGCCGACACATGGGGTCTCTTCAGTTCAGAGGGTTATGTACAGCTCATCCTTAGAAATCAGATGAGACGTCCCTATATACCTATATTATGGTCCACTTCTTTTTGGGGAGTCTTTTTTGGAGGGTGGGTAGGGGGCAGATACATACTTGTTTTTTTAAATAAAATTTACTTTTTTTGATAGAACTACATACTCAGAACAGTAGCAAGAAAAACGAATTTCAGTCAGAACCATAGAATTTGATTTAAAGCAAGAACAAGGAGAAAAATTCTGGTCATTGTTAATGGCAAGGAAAAAAATAGGAAGACAGGGCACCTGGGTGGCTCAGTTTGTTAAGCGACTGCCTTCGGCTCAGGTCATGATCCTGGAGTCCCAGGATTGAGTCCCCCATCGGGCTCCTGCTCGGCAGGGAGTCTGCTTCTCCCTCTGACCCTCCCCCCTCTCATGCTCTCTCTCTCATTCTCTCTCTCAAATAAATAAATAAAATCTTTAAAAAAAAAAAAAAACAGGAAGACATAGCCCAGCTTGACAGCAGGAATACTTAGGCTAGATCCATCTGGGATGTTAATAATTCAATAAGAATGTTCTTTTGGGGGGCTTATATGAAGGTGCCATATTACTCGAATCTCTTTGGCCCTGTGAGGTGGTTTTATTGTTTGTGTATGCCTAGTAAATGCCAGAGATTATGCCCATGTTGCAGATGGGAGAACCTGGAACTCAGGAAGTATCCAAGAGCTCGTGGGGCATAGATGACAAGAGCCAGGATTCAACTCAAGTTTCTGACTTCAAACCCCATGCTCTTTTCCACTTTTCACCTTGACTTGCTGTTTCTCAGTGTGGCAGGTGCTACAGTTAAAATTGAGGACAAGGTTGTTGTTGTTGTTGTTAAGGATCTTTTTAAATATAAGAATATAGCTCCTGCCATTGAGGAATTTATAATCTGGAGTTGTCTGGAGAGAGAACAGAAGCATCACAGAGAGTGACAGTGGGGAGTTATGTCCTCTCCTGGGTGGAGAAGGAGTGCCCTTGAGATTGAGCTATGGACATGGAAGTCACACAGGAGAAAATCTGAGGCCTGCCCTGGAATGCCTCCTCCATCCTGGCATATTAAGTATTGCCAAGTGATTTTCTTTACACTGTTTAATTTACTTACTAGAATTCCTATGAGGTTCCATTACCAGACCTACCTTACAGATGAAGAACTGAGGTGACAGCTCAGGTGCACACGTCCTTGGCGGTACCTCCCCTCCCTTCCCTGAGGTCCCATATCTTGAGATTGATGGAGGCACGGCTTAACCCAGGTCTTCCTAAGGAAATAATCATACATATGCAGAAAGTTTTAGCTGCCTTATTTTTTTTTTTTTTTAAGATTTTATTTATTTTTTTGACAGAGAGAGACATAGCGAGAGCAGGAACACAAGCAGGGGGAGTGGGAGAGGGAGAAGCAGGCTTCCCGCAGAGCAGGGAGCCCGATGTGGGACTCAATCCCAGGACCCTGGGATCATGACCTGAGCGGAAGGCAGACGCTTAACGACTGAGCCACCCAGGCGCCCTTAGCTACCTTATTTCTTAAAGATGACATAGTTTTCCAATATCCTGAGTTGCTGTATATTACACAACTAATACTCTCTTAACTGTAGATTAGGCAGTTTACAGTCTTACAGCTAACTAA
Organism: Mirounga angustirostris; assembly: GCF_029215605.1. Lineage (NCBI taxonomy): Eukaryota > Metazoa > Chordata > Mammalia > Carnivora > Phocidae > Mirounga > Mirounga angustirostris. Next base: position 23,595,005 of record NW_026991725.1, on the reverse strand, counting down.
ATTCCTAAAAGTGGGGCAAAGCATATGCACATTTTTCTGAAAGGTATTATATTCTGTATCAGAGATGGGCAGTCCACAGCCTGGGGTCAAATCTGGCCCACGCTTCTGTTTTTGTTGTAAATAAAGTTGAACTGGAATGCAGACACTGGAATGCCCGTGTGCACTGCATTTGCACTACAAGGCAGGGACCTCGTCATGACCTGCAGAGTTTAAAATACTTACTGTCTGCCCTTTACAGAAAAGGTCTGCTGACCCCTGCTCTATATTATGAACAAAAAATGTTCTAGTAACAGAAATTTGAGATACACAGAAATAGCATTGATATGCAAAAGGGGTACGATAAGATGTGTCTATTCATTAAGAGATGACATGAGGTTTGTTTCTTTGCTTTTAACTGAGAAACAATCCCAAACAACCCAGGAATTAAAAATAACTCTAATCAAAATCACAGCAGGATTTTTTTTTTTTTTTTTTTTAACAAATAACTTTTTGCTCCTGGATCATTTGAGTGTAAGTTGCCACCATGATCCCTGTCACTTCCAAATGTTTTATAGAAAGTGTCTCATTATTACATGCAAGGACATTGTACATGACAACAATACAATTAGCAATGAAACATGCTAATGTCTTTCGTTCCCCAGTCTTTACTTGATATTCACGACCTTGACACTTTGGAAGGCTACAGGCCAGTTATTTGGAATACGGTCCTCAGTTTAGGTGTCTGTGATGTTTCCTCATGACATGTGGGTTGTGTGGTTTTTGTGGCTTGTTTTTTGTTTGCTTTGGGGTTTTTTTTGCAGAAATACCGCAGACGTGATGCTGTGTTCTCACTGTCCCCTAAAAGGGGTGCGTGATTTCAGTTTGTCTCAGTACTGAGGACAATTAAAGTGATGTTCGCCAGATTTCTGCACCTTTTTTTCTTTGTAACGAATTAGTATTTTGTAGGGAGGTACTTTGAGATTACGTAAATATCCCATTCCTCATCAGACTTTTTCCCACTTGTTTTAGTATCTTTTATTATGATAGAGGTTTTCTTAAAATTAATGTTTTGTTTTAGAAGAACTTTCTATTTACAGAAAGGTTGCAAAGGGAGTACATAGTGTCTCTTTCCCTCTCGCTTGGTTTCCCCAATTGTTAAACATCATACAGGTACCTTTGTCAAAACGAAGACACTGACATTGGCACATGACTGTTAACTAACTTCACACTTGGTTTGGATACCACCAGCTTTTCCACTTATGTCCTCTTTCTGTTCCAAGATCCAGTCCACATACCACGTTGCACTTAGTGGCCCAGGACCCTCAGGTGATAGCTTTTGGTCCTTGTTTTCCATGATCTTGACAGTCGTGAACTGTATCGGTCAAATATCCTACAGAACTTCCCCCACTCTGGGGTTATGGGCTTTTGGAAAGAATACTGCAGAGGTGACATGGCCCTCTCACATTACATGAGGAGCACGTGATATCCACATGACATCCTGGTGATGCCCTGTCCCTGATGATAACCTTTTGCACTGATTAAGGCAACGTTGGCCAGGTCTCTTCATTGGAAGTTGCTACTTTTCCCTTTCTCTGTTCTTCAGAAGGGAGTTGCTAAGTCTCCCGTCTTCGGGGGTGGGAATTAAGCTGTACATCCTGGAAAAGAAAGTTATCTATGAAATATTATTTGGAATTCTTCTATAAGGAAAAGTTTTTTCTTCTTTGTTCAGTTTACTTTTTCAATCATTATTTATTTATTTATTTTTAAAAGATTTTATTTATTTATTTGACAGAGAGAGACATAGTGAGAGAGGGAACACAAGAATGGGGAGCGGGAGAGGGAGAAGCAGGCTTCCCGCTGAGGAGGGAGCCCGATGCGGGGCTCGATCCCAGGACCCCGGGATCAGGACCTGAGCCGAAGGCAGACGCTTAACAACTGAGCCACCCAGGCGCCCCTCAATCATTTATTTATTAGCAGTAGGGGTTCGTGTGTATTTATTTTATACTTTGGGTTATAAGCCAGGATCATGTTATTTATTTTGTTGCTCACATTGTTCCCAGCTTCGGCCATTTGGAGTGCTTTGAAGATGGCCCCTGTATCCCCTGGCCCACTCCCACCTTTTGTTGCTTTTTTAAATCAGCTATGAGATATTCACGTGCTATGAAATTTACCCTTTTAAAGTGTACAGCTCAGTGGGTTTTAGTATATTCACAGAGCTGTACACTCATCCCTGCTGAGAACATTTTCATCCCCCCAAAAGAGACCCTCTACCTTTAGTAGTACCTCCTCATTTCCCCTCTCCCCCCAACTCCCCTGGCAACCACGAATCCATTTTTTTTGTCTCTGTGAATTGGCCTATTCTGGACATTTCGTTTAAATAGAATCGGACAGTAGGTGATTTTTTGCAACTGACTTCTTTCACTTAGTAGTAGCGTTTTCAAGGTTCACCCCTGTTGTCGTAGGTGTCAGTGCTTCATTCCTTGTATTTCTTACTTATTTAAGTAAGTAAGTACTACCTTACTTTAGAGGTACTACTAAAGGTAGAGGGTCTCTTTTGGGGGATGAAAATGTTCTCAGCAGGGATGAGTGTACAGCTCTGTGAATATACTAAAACCCACTGAGCTGTACACTTTAAAAGGGTAAATTTCATAGCACCTGAATATCTCAAAGCTGATTTAAAAAAGCAACAAAAGGTGGGAGTGGGCCAGGGGATACAGGGGCCATCTTCTTAGCCCTGGGATCGACCGTTCTTGGAGAGTGCAGTAATGGTTGTTTAAATATGTCATTCTCTTCTCCATTCGTTTATGTCAATAGGGACTATTAGGTTCCCATTTTATTCAGTGGGTTGTAATCCATTAGTATTAAGATTTTGACGTTCAAGTTACCCCGTTTGGCCAGTGGGAGCGCCCTCAAGTTGGCTCCTGTGTCCTTTTCCCGTCGTACCCCCGTTCCTTGAGGACCTTCTTACTTGCTGGTACCACAGATGTTCCAGTCTCTTCTTGTACTCTCCCTGCCCCCAAACCTGGAATCCGTTTTTTTCTCCAAGGAGCCCTGGTTCCTTTTAGTGGAGCATGATATTTAGAAGCTGAATCCCGGGTGCTGGGTGAGCTCATTGCCCCTGGAGCGTTGCTGCTCCCAGCCCTTCTCAGTAGACACAGCCAAGAACTATATATAAATATACATACATATATATGTACACACATGTAATGCCTGGATATATAGACATAGGTGTGGACACACACATGTACACCTACAGATATACACACATTTATATCTATATTTCTGTCTTTATATCGAAACCCAAGAGTTGCCACAATACCTCTGATTCCTATCTAGTGCCACACACTTCATCCTAGTTTCTCCCTTTCCATATTTGTAACCTTCTTCTGACAGTGAGAAACCTAGCTTCCTTTAGCCTTAATATATTCCACGTGGACACGCTCCTCAGCCTGCTGGGCCGGCGACACCCGGGCCGGCCTGCTGTCATCACTGCCCCACAGAAGCCCTCCTCGTCCCATTCAGGCTCTAACGTGCATATCTTGCCGCCTTTGAGACACACTCCCAAATTTCCCTCCGGCAAGCCTAGACCACTTTATACTCCCGCTCCTGATGTAAGAGTAAGTGCCTGTCTCCCTTCTGTCTCACCAACGGTGAGCATTATATTTTATTTTTCCATCTTTGCCAATCTGAGGTGGGAACAACTGTTTCTCATCGATTGTGCCTCTTAAGAGCTGTTTTCATTTGTTTGGTGGTCTTTCACGGTGCATCTTTTCTGACGTCACCATTTCGCTGCCTTCTAGTTCTCTAATTCTGAGGGCTGGCAGTGTATTTTTCCATGCTGAGTAAATTCAGTGTTGGTTTCCAATCAGCAATCAGCATTTTGCTACCTTAGTACAGGGATGCCATCGGCAGTGTGAACGTAGGTCTGGGCCAGTTGGAGAAGACTTGGGTGGACCAAGAGGTGCCCCCACTTCTCACCTGGGTGGTGAGGGCGGTGACACTGCATTCAAAGGTGTGGGGGCGTGGGGCGCAGTCTGTCCTGGGGCACTGACCCTTTTCCTCCGGCCCTTCCAGGTCTACATCCGTACGCCTTCTGGTGAGGTGCAGACGGTCCTTGTCCAGGACGGCCCCCCAGCAACAGCTGCAGCCCCCTCTGCCACCACGTGTAGCAGCCCTGCGTCCCGTGCTCCCCATCTGAGTGGGACCAGCAGAAAGCACTCGGCCGCCATCCTCCGGAAAGAGCGCCCCCTGCCAAAGATCGCCCCCGCCGGGAGCATCATCAGCCTGAACGCAGCGCAACTGGCAGCCGCGGCCCAGGCCATGCAGACCATCAGCATCAACGGTGTCCAGGTCCAGGGCGTGCCTGTCACCATCACCAGCACCGGCGGTGAGGGGAGGGCCCCTGAGCCAGGGTGTGGGCAGCGGGCCTGTTTGTCCTGCCCGTGAGAACTGTGGGCCAGCCTGGGGTTTCCAGTCACCACAGCGAGGACACTGCCCATCATTTGCCTGGCCCCTTCTAGCTTAAGAGCATGTCCTTACAGTTGCCCTCTGAGATCATCTAAGACACATGTTGGCCCCACCTGACAGCTGAAGATCTTGGAATATGATGGAGACATAAGATGTACTCAGGAAAACTCCAACTAACATACACATGCAGATTACTTTGGTACAGACATGAGGGAGATGTTCAAGGGAGGTTCCAGGTAAAGGGACATGAAAGAAGGCTTCTGGAAGGAGACAGCCTTGAGTTAAGGTGGGAAGGAGAGGACAGAGCCTTTGGCAGCGGGACTGGCTTGTCCTGCACTTCGTTTCAGTAGTTATATTTGGTAGTATTTACAGTGCGAAAGCGCCTTGCACATAATCAAGGGCACACTGTAGCTACGTAGCAAAAATGGTTCCTTGTACTTCAGCAGGGTGTTCTTTAACTGGGTGAAGAGCACTTTTCAAGGTAGTGGAAGCTCTCCGAATCTCCTCTTTTCATCCTTAAATGAGTTTACAGCACTTAACGTATTGTGCGTCTGGGTTAGGGGCATGGGATGCATCCACTCAGAGAGACACCAGTGTTAGGTCAGTGACACTCCCCCTGCTTGAGAATGGCTTTATGCAAGTCGTAGAGGACTTGATTTTGTCCTGGTTTCTCAGTCTTTGTACCAACGATCCCTGGAGACCTTCCTGAGAGCCTGAGCTTGGAGGAGTTTCCAAAGAAACACTCCCAAGACAAGCCAAGACAGGAACTTTCCCCACTGAAGTCACGTGGGCAGTGTAGTGACTCAGGACACCAACCGTGACGTCAACTGCCTGGGTTCAGATCCAGGTCCTACCAGTGATTAGCTGTGGCCTTGATATGTTATTGAGCCTCAGGTCCCTCAACTACAAAAGAGGGATAATGGTGTCTGATTTATGGAGTTGTGAAGGCTAAGCAAGTTAACACATTTGCAGCCTTGAAAATGGTATGTGGCACATAAGAGCCTCACAGAAATAGGAGCTGCCGCCACGACCACCTTTATCGAGGGCAGAAGGGCATCCGGCTTCTGCACCCTCAACTGTGCCCCCCTCTGCCCCACAGGGCAGCAGCAGCTGACGGTGCAGAACGTCTCCGGGAACAACCTGACCATCAGTGGGCTAAGCCCCACCCAGATCCAGCTGCAGATGGAGCAGGCCCTGGCTGGAGAGGCCCAGCCTGGGGAGAAGCGGCGCCGCATGGCCTGCACGTGTCCCAACTGCAAGGATGGGGACAAGAGGTAACGTGGGGCTGGGGGTAGTCCAGACCACCAGCCTGGCACATGCCTGTTCCCCCAGCCCTTCTGTGGGACACAGATGGAAAGGGGATGTCCTCCTCACCCTTCCTGTGCCCTCGGACCTGACCTCGCATCCTCTCTCCATCCTGTCCTGCCTCCATCTTCTACCTCCTCCCTTTCTCGGCTTCCCACTCCCTCCGTCCCTGCCCCTCAACCCAATTCCCAGGTCCGGAGAGCAGGGCAAGAAGAAGCACGTGTGCCATATCCCCGACTGTGGCAAGACTTTCCGGAAGACGTCCTTGCTGCGGGCCCACGTGCGCCTGCACACCGGCGAGCGGCCCTTTGTCTGCAACTGGTTCTTCTGTGGAAAGAGGTTCACCCGGAGCGATGAGCTGCAGCGGCACGCCCGCACGCACACAGGTCTGCCGCCCGCCCCTGCGGCCCCCTCGGGCCCGCACCCCCTCTGCTGCCTTCAGCAGCATCCCGACTCCTGGCCCTGCTGACGAGCTGCCCCACTGAGCAAGAGCCACAGACTGTTCTCAGGGGGGCCAGGACGACCCAGGAAATCCCTTCAAGCCAGTCCTTTACTGCAGTGTTTCCCAAACGGAGGTCATTTCCCTGACCCAGCCTCCACGACTTCCGCCAGAGCCGCAGAGTTACTTATTTAACAAGCCCTGGTGGAGAGGGCCAAGCACCGTACAGTGCTTTTTACCCATGAACTCATTTAATCCTCTGAACGACTGTGGGGAGGGCTCTTTGATTGTGCCCATTTTACTGAGGCCTAGAGAGGTGGCCGGGTCACCCAGCTAGTGACAGGTGGAGCCGGGTTCAACCCACGCGCTCTGTCCCAGGTCCGTACTCATCACTTCCCCACACTGCCTTTCCTGCTAGTATCTACCAAATGACTTCCCTCACATCGTTTCACTGTTTTTACTCATTTGTGTCCAGTGCCATGTGTTTGACCCCGCAGGCTTGATATCATAGTTACATGTTTTAACGCACTGGCGAATAGAGAACGATAAAATAGAAAAACGTTCACCCATCTGCCACCAAGCACTGCTGCGGGAATCTCCGGCGGCCCCCAGCACACGCTTTGAGAACCACTGCTAGAGCGAGGGCGTCCGTGAGCAGACCCCTGTCCTGGGACCGCCATCCTGGGCCTGGGGATGGGGCACACGACCCGAAGCCAAAGTCCTTGGCCGGTGAGGGGCAGGGGAGGGGGGCAGATCCTGCCCCCCCCCCCCCGCCCCGGGACTAAAGAGTCACTACTCAGAACAGCAGTGGCGGGCCAGCGAGGAGTGGGGCTTTCCTCGCAGGGGGAAGACATGGAGCCAGGGTTAGTCACAGGGACGGAGATCAGAAGGAAGCAGGTGATAGCCTTCCCTACACAGGAAGAGCCCTCGTGCAGGTACAGGGGCCCACGTTGGGGCGCTTCAGGCAGGGGAGGGAGGATGGGAACAGAGGAGACGGGGAAGTGACGTCACACGGGGGCGCAGAGAAACGAGAACTGCCACAGGCTTTGCGTGAGTCGACCGTAGGGAGCGGATGTGTAAGCAGGAGGTGGGTAGACCAGGATGGCGATGCCAGCTTTACAGGGTGACCCCCCCCTCGTCGGCTGGGACAGTGTCTGCACGTGGGCTCCCAATGACGTGCATCTTGTCTTCCCAGGGGACAAACGCTTCGAGTGTGCCCAGTGTCAGAAGCGCTTCATGAGGAGTGACCATCTCACCAAGCATTACAAGACCCACCTGGTCACAAAGAACTTGTAAGGCCAACTGAGGCAGGAGGCCCCGAAGACACAGTCCCTCATCTGCGTCCTGCCTGGGCCCCTGGTGGAAAGGAGGTCCCCGGGCTGCCGTCGGCCCCTCCCTTCTGTTCTGCGACTGTCCCCCCAGGAAGGGGCTCCGCTGCCCCTACTCGCCTCCCTCTCAAGCCCCTCGGCTCCGCCCCGGCCCTCCCCTCTCACCTCGAGCTCCCGGCCTGCCCAGACCGTGGACGTTGGCCGTGCCCAATGAGACGTTCTAAACCAGGACGAGTGGGAACCCTTATTTCCAAAGGAAAAACATGAATTTCACTCCGTCGAGGAGCAAAGTGAGCCCCCCCAGTCCTCTCCCCCAACACTGCCGGAGTCGCATTGTGCCATCTCTCTCTCTCTCTCCCCCCCCGCCCCTCCCCAGCCCACCAGCCACCTCGGATGCCCTGGGACCCTGCACCCAGGGCACCACTGGCACCCCCTTCCCCCCGGAGAGGCTCACGGGGCTGCCTCCACTCCACATGCCCAGCCCTGCCACAGCTCTCCTCCAGCACATTCCAACTTTCTATTTAAAAAGTCAAGCTACCCACCGATGCCCTCTTTTTCTATGGAGAACGTTGCCTTATACTCTACTTCAGATGATGAACACTGTGTATTGTGTGTGCTTTAAAGTTTTATTTAATTGCTCCCTTCTTCCTGTCCTCGTTACTCACCTCCCCCACGCCTGCTTCAGTTTAGGGTTTGGGGGGCAATGAAGAGCATACGGATTTTTTTTTCCCTCATTCTAGCAATTCTCTTTTCTAAATGACACAGCATTTCAACTCGAATCTGGATCCAGATAAAAACACCTTCACCTCCTGACCCCTTCCCTCTCCCCCTCATCCCACCCCAGCTGTGGCCCCAGCCCTACTCGTGTACAGTGTATATTGTATAATGGACAATTGTGTCTACTACATGTTTAAAAACATATTGCTTGTTATTTTTGAGGCTTTTAAATTAAACAAAAATCCAACTTTATTTTTAGTTGTAACTGCTTGAGGTATGTTTTATGAATTAAGTGACAGATTTGTTATCCTTTATTAACGATGTACTTTGTTGGTCAGCACTGGGCTGACAAAAATTTTTTCTTGCTAATAAATTTAGTTGCCTGAGGCAAAAATCTGCAACCTGGCGGTGCAGCTTCTTTCCTCTCTCACCTCGGAGAGCTTGGAGAAGGGGACTCCAGAAGAGGGAGCCCTGGCCTCTCCCAGCAGTCCGCACGGGGACCAAGGCAGGACCAAGGCAGGACCTGGCCCTCCTGGCGTCGGCATGAGCCCCCAAAGCCCCCGGGTGGGACCTCGGGCCAGGGCCCAGCACAGGCGTTCCTGCTTCTTTGAGCCAGTTTTGCGGGAATCAAAGCTGGCGCACGCTCTGCCTGCAGACTCAAGTGACAGCAATGCCTTCCTTACGAGCGAGAGAGTTCCCCTGCTCAACTCCTCTGCCCCGGGAGGAAGGCTTTGGCCTCAGAACCTTTTAGCAACAACTCTCGGGGAGAGAGAGCCAGAGGGCCCTTGGCTTCATCACTCCCCGGAGGCTAGAGAGTCTGGAGAAAAGGCAGTTCCCTAAGGCCAAGATCCGTTCCCAGGGTGGAGGGCTGGGAGCCCAGCTTTCCCCGGGCGAGGACCCTGACCACGGATTGTGTTTTTCTTCCGTCCCCCACCCCAGACAGGCCAGCCCAAGTGCGGCACCTCTGAAATTTTGGTGGGGCTCTCGGGGGTGGGGGGGGTGGGCAGAGCTCTGAGGAGGATGTGGGTGCACGTGTTTAAACCTGGCGGGGCCAGAAGAGCATCTGGGCTGAAGGGAGAGGTGAGTGACAGAACAGTATGTGCTTTCTCCTTTTAACAACATGCCTCTTCACCTCCAAGGGACACAGCGAGGGTCGCTGCGCCGTGCAGGAGTGGGCAGGCTTGGTTTTGAGCTCTCCGCTCCCTCACTCGGGTCCTCTGCCACTGGCGGCCTGCCTTGGCGAGCAAGCAGCTTTTCCTCAGAGCCAGTCCACCCTCACATCTAAAGACATAAAAAGGTTATGATCTCAGATAGATCACAGGTTCTCTGCCCCTGATCACTACACATAAGCCCTTTGGGGGAAACCAGACCTACAGCTGCATCTGCCCCGGCACAGAAGTCTCTCAGCCAACTTCCATCAGTCCTCTATCTCATCGCTGCCCGGGCAGGGGGGAGACGTGAGGAGTGTCTCTCCCTCCCTCACATGTGGGCTACATGACTAGAAAAGTGTCTTTGCTGTGTCCTGAACTGGGATTGATGGAGAGAAGGGGAACATGAGCACATTGCCCACTTTTTGCCACATTTCCCCCCTTAGCTTTGCTCTTCGGCGCAAAGAACGATCCTCTCCTGAGAGCTGATTCCAGTCATGTGCTTTTATGCTTCATGTGCGGAAACTGACCCAACTCCCGGGCAACCTTTGGTGATGAGGGGGCCAGCCCCCAGCGAGCAGAACTGCCTACTGGCACTCGGATTTCCCTTCTCCAGTGAGATACTCAGGTTCCAAGTTAGGCCTGACTACCTCTGCCTCCCATGGGGTGCCTAAGTCAGACAGGCAGTGGGAGAGTGCTGCCTGGTGCGGGTGATGGCATGAGCAAAGAAGGGAGACTGGTGGTAAGGGAGCCCTCCTCTGCCTTAATCCAGCCCTGGTTTACTGGAGAGTCGTGGTGGCGGGGGGGGAGGGGGGGGTGCAGGGAGCTGTTGATGGTGTCGTGCGGCCCCAGCTCACCCCAGGTCAGAGGCGTCTCCGGGACACCTGCTAGGCCCCGACTGAAGATCTGGAAGCAGGCCACCCCCAGCAGCTCAAGAGTGGGGGCCATCCTGCCCAAGTTCCCTCCTCTGCCCTGCCCCCTCCTCAGGGTCGTCTGCCCCAAGGTCACCCCTCACCGCACCCTCCTGTCTGCTCAGTGATGCTCAACACTGCGGCTCTTTGACCCCAGATACTGGGATTACAAGCCTGGAAGGAAAGGGGGCGGGGTTCCTCCTTTCTGAGATCCTCCCTCCTGAAGGCAATTCCAGGCAAAATACCTTTAAAAAACAAACAAACAAACAAACAAGGCAGCAAATAGAGCTCAGACTTCCTTTAAACTCCTCAGTCCATCTTCACAATCACCTTCTGAGGGCCCTTTGAGGCCCCACACTTGAGTCTGACCAAGACCCACCCGCAGCCTCTCAGGTCCCTGGACCCCATCAGGGGCTTGTGGCTGACGGAACGTGGCTGAGGTCTACATGGTGGTGGATTCCAGGGACCCTCACCCGGGGACTCACTGCCTTGGGAGACCTCTTGTGACCTGACCAAGGTCTTTGGGGCTAGGATAAAGTCACTAAAGGAACTGCAGTCATGTTGGGACAGGTGGCAGCTGGGTTTCCAAGAGGAAGAGGGCGAGGAAGGGACAGGAAGTGAGCCTGGGAAGATGGATTACAGAACAGGGGTGGCTGAAAAGAAAGCAAACCACGGTGGCATAGGGCAGAGAATCGGGGCTTGAGGAGGAGAGTCAAACACTGGCTCATCATAGGCCTGGGTGAGAGGAAATGAGAATTGACCAGGGGTCAGGCCAAAAGCCAGGACTGACCAGGATTTCTCAAAGGAAACTAAGAAGCCGCCAGGTCATATTCCTTGGGTTCTGCCTGGGAACCCCCCATCAGGCCCCCTCCCTCTGCCTGTGGCCCCAATTACCAAGGCAGCCAGGGCTGAGACTGAGACTGATGCCCTAATACCCCTCTCAGCCTTGGAAAGCCTAACATCCCTCCAGCCCACGGAAACACTCAGCCCGGCCCCCACCAGGCCCCGAGGCCCACTCACCAAGCCTGGCACCCAGGTACAGAGAAGCTTAACGAAGGCAGTTTATGCATAAACATTACAGAAGAGCGTTTCCTGGCCGGGATTTTGAGAAGGAGCCGGAGACAGTAAGGGATGTGGTCCCTCCCAGAAAGGCACTTCTAACGAGGGCTGGGGCAAAAAATGAAAGGATGCATTTGGGAAGAGATCTGTGGGCCCACACAAGGGTCGTGAGAGGGGCTAACCCCACAACCACAGGCAGGCCCCTCGGGGAAGGGTCAGCCTCCTCCAGATCCCACTACAAGCCTCTGAGGACCCAGCTCCCATCTGGGCCCCCCAACAACCATAGTACTCAGGGCTCAGGTAGCTGCTGGCAGAGCACCAGGTACCCCCCCTTCTGTGAGTCCTGAGTGCACCCCAAAGCTGGGCTCAGGAGTGCCTGAGCTTCGGGCCCCTAGCACACCTCTCTGGCCTGCCTGCCGCTGGCCTCCTCGAAGGCTGCATTTCACTGGCATCATTACCACCTTCCTGGGCCTCTCCCCTCCCCCGCCCATCCTCCTTAATCCTCCCAGGCCCTCTTCTTGGACATTCTCATCCTCCCCCATGGCTTCAGGTGCCACCTCGGGGGCTCATGATGCCCAGCCCAGTCTCATCAGCCTAGACCTCTCCCCTAAGCTCCAGACCTGATGATCAAACCTGGCCAAACATGCATGTCCCATAAACCCTCACACTCAACAGGTCTGATCGGCTTCCTCTTTCCCCCAAACCTCCTCCTCCAACATGCCCCCACTTCAACAGCACCACCCGTGATGTCTCAGCTTATCCCGGTGAGTGGATTTGCCTCCGGCCCCATCCCAGACTCCGGCACCAGGCTCCCGGCTCCCAGCTTCTGCCGTGTCTCTCGACGTCTCCCTGCCCCTGCCTCACCCTCCCTAGCCCACCAGCCACTCTGTCACCAGAGCCAGGTCCCCAGTCACTAAGATCCAAGTGAAATACAAATTAGACGAAAAGGTGACTTAAGAACATAAAGGCAAAAACATGGGAAGAAGACAGGCAAGGCCCAGTGCCCAACCTCACACACAGCCCTTTTGTTTCATAATGAGAAACCAGGGTACCTCTTCTGCACGATGAAGCATTACCACACATTTTCTATTCACTTAAGACTCTCTGGAGAAAAGATTAATAATTTTACAAAGTCAGGGAAGGGAGGAGGGTGGCAAAGTGTTTAGGAAAAAGCAGTAACAATAAAATATTCCTTTCTCCCACGCAGACAAAACCCCTGGGGGGCTTCAGAGATAGCAGCAAGGCCGGCCCCTCTCTCGTTTGCGCTGTGGGGCTGCTTTGTGATCCAGACACCAAATCCCACTAGGCAGAAAAGCACAACACAAGCCTACTTATTATTTTCAAGGCAGAAGGGAAAAATCTAAAAAGGCAACAAATTGCAAACTTCCTTGCTAATCGCAGAGGATGGGAGAGGCTGTCGGAATCTAGTACTTTTTCTCTCCATCTGGTCTTAAAAAAACAGAAATTAGATACTCTGGTTCAACAATAGCAAGAAGGATTAAAAAAAAAAAAAAAAAAAAAAACCCAACCAGAATCATTGTCTAAAAGCCTGGCCCTTTCCACCTGTCCGATCATCAGCCCTATTAGGCTGGCCTGCTGCCCACCTCGCCATCTTGCTCTAGGAGAACGAAGCTGTTTGTTCCACATTTCCCTAACACACCGCGCCTTTACCCACATTGTTCCCTCTTCTGGGCATGCCCGTTCCATTGTCCATCTGGCAAACACTCAATAAGACAAATCAAATGTCTCCTCCCTTTCCGAAGGCTATCTGACCGTCTGACCCCTGGAGACCACTTTTTCATTTCTGCTCCCCTTTTCCTAATAGAAGTATCTGTTAAAGTACCTGTAGGGCGCCTAGGTGGCTCAGTTGGTTAAACGACTGCCTTCGGCTCAGGTCATGATCCCGGGGTCCTGGGATCGAGTCCCACATTGGGCTCCCTGCTCTGCGGGGAGCCTGCTTCTCCCTCTCCCACTCCCCCTTCTTGTGTTCCCTCTCCCGCTGTGTCTCTCTGTCAAATAAATAAATAAAATCTTTTAAAAAAATAAAAATAAAAATAAAGTATCTGTAACCCTTCAGCCTTCAGACTTGCTTCCCCTGTAGACTACAAACCCCTTGTGGGCAGGAAGCATGTCACCTTCTTCATCTTAGTATTCTCAGACCTAGCTCAGTGCCTGGTAAAAAAAGAAGTCTTTAACAAGGGCGCCTGGGTGGCTCAGTCAGTTAAGCATCTGCCTTCAGCTCAGGTCATGATCCCAGGGATGGAGCCCCACGTCGGGCTCTCTGCTCAGTGCGGAGCCTGCTTCTCCCTCTGCCTGCCGCTGTTTGTGCTCTCTGACAAATAAATAGATAAAATCTTTTTTAAAAAAGTCTTTAACAAATGTCTACGGAATGAATAAAGATCTAACTGATCTCTTGGCTTTTAAGCAAACTATTCAAATGATCCTAGTTTTGGTGCCCTAGCGTCCCAGGTCCAGGGTAGCATAGCCCAGGAGTGCTAAGAGTGTGGCCCCATGAACAAATCATCTGTGTTGAAGGGCACTAATTACGCTTACACAGGTCCAAGTGCAGGGGCTTGGGAGGAGCCGAGAACAGCAATGTTCACATGTGAAAAGACAACCTCAACAAGACAGTAAGTCCAGTCAACTCTCTCAGTCATGTTGATGGAGGAAAACGATGCAGCAAAAAAATTCCAACCAGTGGAGAATCCATAGATCAACATCATTAAGCCTTGAGACATGTATTATTTCATTGCAGCAAATTGGTCTTCCAGATTCCATTTGGCTCAAGCTACATCCATATAATAAAAGATGATAGGTATCTAATGCAGGGCTTTATGAAGCTTAACACCTGGTAATGCAGAGACCTGGGTAGGACAGGAAGTTCCCCTTACCTGGCACAGTCCTGGGGTGCCTGCCTAGATGGCTCTTGCAGCTCCCCTTCCTGATGTTGGTGGAAACCAGGACTACAGAGAGGACTTGACCCAAGGCTGCCCCAGCCAGGCCAAAGCCGGAATGGGCACTGGTAGGTTTTCCACGTCTCAGCCCTTTGTCCACAGCCTGCAAGCGGCTTTGCACAGCCACCTGCTCCCCTGTGCCCTCAGCTATGGCTGGCATTACCTAGGAACCAGACTCCAGCTAACTAGGAAGATCAAAATGTGAAGAAGGTGGAAACCCGGCTAAGATGAGGGAGGCCCGGGAGAGGTGGGGCAGTGGCAACCTTTCCATCTACCAGAACACTGGCTAGTGTGAACTCCGCTGCACCAGGAAAGGAGAAACCATGGGCAAAGGGAGCAGCATGCTCTGACCCGGGGGTTAAAGAAATGAGGCAGAGAGGAGTTCAGAGCTGCACAAGGAAGATGGCTCTGGTCTGGGATGGCTTGATCCCAAATTTCCCTTTCCCCTTTCCATTCAGCAGGCTTCATTCCCACCCCACAGTCTCTTCCTGGTCCCGCTGCATCTCCCCCCACTCCCCCAACTCCAGAGAACCCCCGCCCATACACTCACGCACAATACACAGCACCTATCCTGTGTGATCCACAACTCACTTCAACCTCTCCCACTCTCCAGCCCCAATTTCGTCCCCCAAACGGACTGCCCCTCCTTCTGTGTCTCCCCATCACCTTGCCTCAGAGTCTGGCCCCTAATTCCGTTTTCCATTTGTCCTTTCCCAGCCCACAGGCTTCCCCCCTAGGGGGTACTTCCTGCACTAGGCTCGCCTCCAGGCACCTGCTAGGGGCCAGCCACTTAACATTGACCACTCCCCTCAAGCCCCCAGCGACTCATTCCCCGCCCCCCGCCTGGGCGGCTGCAGTCCCTATACCTTTAACAAACCTCCACGTGCGTGTTAACGGCGGTGACAGCATTTCCTTGTCTCTCTGCTCCCGCCCCCGGAGGCGCCGCCCATTGGCCGCTGGGTTCCTCTGTTCTCGCTCTAATTGGCCTCGCTGCCGGACAGCTCCAACCAATGGCCTCTCCGCGCCTGTCTCCCTCCTCCGACCCTGAGCTCCCATTGGCTCCGAAGACTTAGGACCTGTTAGCGGGGCCTGGCGACGGGCGAATTCTTCCTTCCCCCGGGTAAACTCCCGGGCTGAGAAATTGGTTCCGAACCCAACGGAACCCAGCGCTGGGCGCCGCCGGGTCACGTGGCTGGCGGCCTCATGACGTGCGGGCTGCGAGGCGTCACCGTGACGTTCGGGCGACCTGCCGAGTGGCCCCGCTACCTCCACCACCTGTGCGGTGGCGGTGGCGTGATGGACCTGGGCCCGATGCGCAAGAGTTACCGCGGGGACCGAGAGGTGAGGCCACCGGGGCAGGGCCTCCCGCTGGGAGGGGTCCCCGAGTCATCCGCGAGGGGAGGAACCCCATGGGGTGGGTTTGGGGTCACCCCGTAGGAGAAGGGGGTGCCAAGACAACCAATGGAGGGAGGAAGGGCTCTGGGGAAACAAGGATGAAGACAGGCAGCGGGTTGCAGTGGGTGAGAGCGCGAGCTCTGCAGGCGGCCCGGGGTGGGATCCTGCCACTCACGGGGTGCATCACTTGGGTCAATAACAACCTCTCTGGGCCTCAGTTTCCTCACCTGGGAAGTGAGTACCTAACTCGCAGGGATGGTGTGGACTTTGGTATTTGCAAAGTGCTTGGAACAGTGATAATCAGCTTCTAAATATTTGATAAGTAACACATGGGGGAAGGGTACTGACTCACGGAGGGAGGGGAGGAGAAAGCTCCTAGATCTCACTGCTGTCAGTCCTTTCCCTTACCTTTTGGAGAAGTTCTTTTCCTTTTCCCTCCTCAGAGGAGAAACCAACAGAACTTTTTTTGGAATTGAGGCCGGAGTTGCAGTTTCTAAATCTAGTTGTGTGTGAGCATTTCCAGAAATACTTGTTAAATAAACATGCAGTTTTTCACTGAACCTCAGACCTACTGAGAATTTGTGGGGGTGGAGCCCAGGAATATGGCTTTTTTTTTTTTTTTAATGCTCCCCAAGTGATAGGTTTGACACTCATGACATGAAACTCTTGATTCATCCATCACTACTGTGGAACCTGGCGAGTTACGCCACGTTTTTATGCCTCTGTCCTCACCCGTAAAATAGAGCTAGCAGAATCTACTTCCTGGGTAGTACCACATACACAGTAAGAATTATATGTGTTTATTAAATAAAACTCTCCTTTCCCAGGCATTTGAGGAGACTCAGCTGACCTCCCTGGACCCCATGAAGCAGTTTGCTGCCTGGTTTGAAGAGGCTGTCCAGTGTCCTGACATAGGGGAGGCCAATGCCATGTGTCTGGCTACCTGCACCAGGTGGGCATAGCCGTGGGCCCGTCTGTGGGTGGGTACAGGTGAAGTAGGAAACTTACGAAGCTCTCAACTTGGTGGAATGCAAATTTATGGTTATAGCTGTGTTACTAACATGCTGTGTGGCCTCAGACAAGTTACTTGTCCTCTCTGGGCCTCGGTGTCCTTATCTGTAAACCAAAGATCATACTTCACTTAATTCCATTTCAGTAATAAAATGTAGTGCCTCATTCATCTCTGCCCCTAATGCATTCACCCCCAGAACCCTTGTCTCCCTTATCTCCCCATCTACCCAATTCCCATCTGTCCTTTAAGAGCTACATCTCCTGGAACCTCTCCATAAAGCTCTCTCTCCCTCTCCTGAAATCTAGCACAGTGCTCGGCTGTATTATTTATTTGACAATCATATACCCCTGAGACACCTCTTCTAGTAGGCTGTTATTCAACTCTTGTCGCCCCCCCTCATTAAAGTGTAAGGCCTTGGGCGCCTGGGTGGCTTAGATGGTTAAGCGTCTGACTCTTGGTTTCGGCTCAGGTCATGATCTCAGGTTCTTAGGATTGAGCCCCGCCTCGGGCTCCCTGCTCAGTGGGGAGTCTGCTTCTCCCTTTCCCTCTGCTCCTCCCACTGCCCCCCCCCAGCTTGCAAGCACACGTGCGCTCTCTCTCAAATAAATAAATAAAATCTTTTTTATAGAAGATTTTATTTAGGGGCGCCTGGGTGGCTCAGTCGTTAAGCATCTGCCTTTGGCTCAGGTCATGATCCCGGGGTCCTGGGATCGAGCCCCGCATCGGGCTCCCTGCTCTGCAGGAAGCCTGCTTCTCCCTCTCCCACTCCCCCTGCTTGTGTTCCCTCTCTCACTGTGTCTCTCTGTGTCAAATAAATAAATAAAATCTTTAAAAAAAAAAAAAAAAGGAATTTATTTGAGAGAGAGAGAGAGCTAGAGAGAGCACGAGTGGGGGTAGGGGGGAGAGGGGAAGCAGCCTCCCCCCTGAGCAAGGAGCCCGATGCGGGGCTCGATCCCAGGACCCTGGGATCATGACCTGAACCGAAGGCAGACGCTTAACGGACTGAGCCACCCAGGCGCCCCTAAATAAAATCTTTAAAAAAAAAAGTGTCAGGCCTTGAAGGCAGGGCTCTGGTACTGTGCCCCTGGATACCCCTCAGAGCTCTGAGCAGAGGTCCTAATGTAACTACCCTTTCTATGATCACTAAGCGTTGGCTGATTGCGTTATTGTTGGTCACCACCCTGAGAGCCTTGTTAGCCTGCTAGGACTGCCAAAATAAAATACCACAGACTGGTAGGTGTAACCAACAGAGATTTAGTTGCTCACAGTTCTGAAAGCTAGAAGTCCAAGATAAGGTGCTGTCAGAATCGGTTCCTAGTGAGGCCTCTCTTTCTAGCTTGTAGGTGGCCACCTTTTTGCTGTGTCCTCACATGGCCTTTCCATCATGCCTGCTGAGAGCGGGGGGTGGGATGGGGGGTGGGGGTGGGGGGGAGGAGAAGGAGAGAGAGAGACATAGATATCTTTTCTGGACACCAGGCCTATTGGATTAGAGTCTCACCTTTATGACCTTATTTAATCTTAATTACCTCCCTAAAAGCTCTGTCTCCAAATACAATCACATTGAGGGTTAGGGCTTCAACCTAGAATTTTAGGGAGACACAGTTCAGTCCATAACAGGTCCCAGGCAGCAATGTCATACATGCACCTCTAGGACAAATCCCCAGGGTGGGGGGTGGGGGGTGGGGGGGATGGGTAGCCAGACAGTGCAGAATAAGGGGGCACAGGTGTGGGGAGCTCAGGGGAGCACCTGGGGAGAGAGGTGGTAGCAAGGACAGTGATGTGGGTTCTGACCACACGCTCTGGTCTTTGCCCCAGAGACGGAAAACCCTCTGCCCGCATGGTGCTGCTGAAGGGCTTTGGCAAGGACGGCTTCCGCTTCTTCACTAACTTCGAGAGTCGGAAGGGAAAAGAGCTGGTAAGGGGCCTGCAGGGGCCAGCCCTGGCTTCCTTCATCACCCTCTGGTGCCACCCCTGCCCCAACCCACTTGCTGGCTGTGCTCAGGCACCGTCCTGCCTGTGGGCCTTGGCACTTGCCCTTCTCTTTGCCGTGAATGAGTGCTCTCTCTGACCACACCGCCTCCGTCATCTGCTTCCCTAAGTAGCTCCTGTCCCTTTGGCCCTCAGCCCCCGTGTTGCCTCCTTGGGAAAGTCCTCGATCCCCATGCCACATCAGCTGTTCACCTTCGTGGTAACTCGTAACTTTACTTTCTGCCTTTTTTTCAGTTTATAAGTGTGCATTTGTTTGTGTGCTTATGTGATGGATATTTGTCTCCTCTGCTAAACACCCAGTAAGCTCTGAGGAGGCAGAGGCTGCATCCGGTGTACCCCTCTTGTCCCCCCGGCACCTCTCATGGTGTCAAGCCCAGAGTTGATACTTAGTGTACATTCGATTCATGAATCCAAAGGACTCCCCGAGTCCATGCCGGCCGCAGATGCATTTCTGAGGACTTGCAAATCTATGGATGAGAGAAATGGCAAGCCTCACTTTGGTGTCCATCTGGCTTAGGTTTTCAGCACGGCTCTAGCACTTCCTGTGTGAACTTGGGCAGGTTCCTTAACCTCTCGGAGTCTGTCTCCACCCCTGTAAAAGTAGGCATACCTTTGAGGGTTTAAATGAGATGTGACAGTGAATGCATCCCCTGCAGGCCTGCATACTGCAAACTTCCTGCCTCCTTTCTGCATGGTGGAGGTGTTCTCCCTGCTGTTCGGATGGCCGACTGTGAATTCTCTTTCATTTCCAGGACTCCAATCCCTTTGCTTCCCTTGTCTTCTACTGGGAGCCCCTCAACCGTCAGGTGAGTGAGCATTCCCAGGATGGCCTGGGCCTCGTTATGGATGCGCCCAGTGGAGGGCCCCAGGCTGGGCAAACAGCCTGCCTCTCAAATAGCTCTTAATGAGCTGGTCTAGTTGGAGCCAGCAGTGGTGGGGCAGTGGAGAAGGGAAGAAAGAGAGGAAGGGGGCCTGTGTTGGTGGAGAGGGCAGATGGCATTGAATGCCATCTAGCCAGGGCCGTCCTTGAGCAGGTGCGCGTGGAGGGCTCCGTGAAGAAGCTGCCTGAAGAGGAGGCTGAGTGCTACTTTCACTCCCGCCCCAAGAGCAGCCAGATTGGGGCTGTGGTCAGTCGCCAGAGTTCTGTGATCCCTAATCGGGAGGTGAGTTGGGCTCCTCCTTAGTTCTCTGGGTGGCAGGGGCCTTAGCTCATCCCCCAACAGCTGTCCCCTGGGGGTGCCAGGGCCCTGTCTCTCCAGCAGAATGAAAGGATGGTCTCCCTGGGGGAGAGGGGGAAATGGGCTTCCTTTGTCTGACCCTCTGGTTGGACTATGCTCCCAGAGGAGAGAGGCCAGCCTCCCTTGCTCACCTGTGTCCCCAGTGCCTGGCACACAGCACATGCTTAGTAAATGGTTATTAAGTGATCACTGACCCGGTCTGGGCCTTCCTCTATTTCCTTCCCCTGGACAGTATCTGAGAAAGAAAAATGAGGAACTGGAGCAGCTCTACCGAGAACAAGAGGTGCCAAAGCCAAAGTACTGGTGAGTGATATCTGGTGGTCGTCCAGACAGGGGCCCCAGAACCCTCATGTTTACTCAAAACCACTCTTACCTGCAGAATTACAGATCTACTCCCCTCACCCCCCACTAGGAATCCTCTTTGGATTCATCCCAGCAGCTTCCTTCAAGGGGCCCTGAGATGGGCTGGGGTGGGGACCGGGGGGTGACCTGCTGGAAAAATGCACAGAGTACCAAACCCACTGCCTCTCCTTGAAGGGGTGGCTACATCTTGTACCCGCAAGTGGTAGAGTTCTGGCAAGGCCAAACCAATCGTCTGCATGACCGGATCATCTTTCGGCGGGGCCTGCCAACAGAAGACTCCCCTCTGGGATCCATGACCCACCGTGGGGAGGAAGACTGGCTCTATGAGAGACTTGCACCCTGACTTCCAATCTGCTGGCACCAACTGGAGCTGGGGCCGGGTGCTAAGAGAGGGTGTGGGATGGCGAGTGGGACCCTTCTAAACTCAGCCCATTTCCCTCCCCACCCCTTATTTTTAAGGCTCTTCAGAGTTCAAGCTCCGAATTCTGTATTTTCGGTTGGCTCTCAAGTAGGTAGTCTAGTGGAGCATAAACAGTGGCGTAGAGAATCACAAATGGGGGGAAAAAAAATCCTGTAATTATTTTCTTGACCTTGAATATGATTTATTGGAATAGCTCCCTCTAGAGGTAGTAGCTGGCGTGATTCCCTTTTCTAGAGACCCTGGGTGGGCCCCCCCGCGGCCCTGTCCACTAGGGTATGATTGAGTCATACTGCCTGAAGCTGACTGGTTCCAGCATAACCACCTGAGCCAATCTGGCTGATCCGTCCTTTTCTTGTCAACAATTTGAAATCTGAAATGGAGAGACCCAGAGCATGAGAGGCATTGTAGCTAAGTCCTACAGTGGTGATGGCAGCCAAGAAGCAAGCCTCCAGGTGCTGTTCCTGTAACTCCCAGAGTGACCTTGGATCCCGCCTTCCCATGTCTGGGCTGTGTAACTCCTCCTCCTGCCTCAAAACACCCATTATCCCTGGTTTTGTTTTGGTGTTTGTTTTTTAAAGGAAGTTTTTGGCTTGAACTAGCCAGAATCACTTTCTGTTGCTTGCAACTAAAGGAAACCTCATTAACTTACTTACTACTAGGGTATTTTTATAGCCCTGTACCCCACTGATAACTGCCTCCCGTTATCTGAAGCACAACAACGTGGAAAAGAGATGAAATGTATTCTCTGGAGCTCCAAAGAACCCAGAGGTGGGAGTTGCATGGACATAGATTTTCCTCTCTCAGTTCGGGGAGAGACTTCAGACAACCAGGGCTGCCTAAGGGGGAGTGGACTGTTAGGTAGCAAGTGTCTCCAGAAGTATTCGATCCCTGGTAGTCAGGAGTTTTATAGAAGGGATTCATGTGCTGGTACCTACAAGCCAGGCAGATTTCAATGAAGCTTTACTTTACATATTTGTTTCTGAGAGCTACGTATGTGCGTATATACACATACATATGTATATTTCATTTTCCAGGTATAAAATTGTTACAGAGATGATACCTTTTTTTTTTTTTTAAGATTTTGTTTATTTAGTTGAGAGAGAGAATGAGATAGAGAGAGCATGAGAAGGGGACGGGTCAGAGGGAGAAGCAGACTTCCTGCCGAGCAGGGAGCCCGATGCGGGACTTGATCCCGGGACTCCAGGATCATGACCTGAGCCGAAGGCAGTTGCTTAACCAACTGAGCCACCCAGGCGCCCGAGATGATACCTTTCTGACTACTCATGCATCCCCTTCACCAACTCCCCACCTCTATGGATGATGACTCCGAGACACAGGTTTTCATCCATCCTGGACTTACCCAGGGAGCTTTAATCACATGTGATTTCACTGGTCTGAGTGACGTCTGAACTTTGGGAAACTTAAGAGCTCCCCAGGGAATTCTGTGCAGCCAAAAGTTGAGACCCCGGGTTTAGATCTACTCGGTGTGGTCCACAGACCAGCAGCAACACCACTTGGGAGCCCACCTCAGACCCATGAATCCCATTCTGCATTTAATAAGCGCCCCCCCCCCCCCCCGCCAGTGACCGGATGCATTGTCTCCAACTTCCACAAACAAACGACCTCCCACCCTCACCACTGGATTCTTCATCAAGGCTGGGCTGAACTGTATTTGCACACTCCTTGAGCACAAGTCTGGTGACAAGGACAACTTAAATGAATGGCCTACAGGCCAGGCTGGGTAAATGTTTGCTGTGACTAAGCCAGAATCCAAGAACTATTATTTGTACGTGTTGGCATGGAACTTGCCAAGTCTGTACACGGTTTCATTCCACTGTGTGGGTGTGTGCTCTGCTTCAGCGTCTGCCATTAAGTGGTTCCTCCAAGGGAGGCCCTCTCGGTGTTGATCGCCCTCGTAAACCCAAGTGCAGGAAGGCACAATGCTAACCCTGTGGCCACTGAAGGAGAGGGTGCTGGGGTGCCCTTCTGTACCTTGTCCCGTTACTAGGAGCTCTGTATCCCCCACCCCCTCCCTAGCTCTGAGCCTGCTTTCAGCTGTCCCTTTCCTGTTCTTTGACAATCACTGTGCCAAGTCTGTAATAAAACTTCGTCAGCCGTGTGTGACATTAATGTTCAACCTGGCCTGGTCGCATCCTCCCATCCCCCACCAGCCCAGGAAGGAGGGAAGTTGGGGGGTTTAAGGGCCCCCCCCACCTCACTCCTCCTCTTCCTAGAGGTAGGGCGGCCAGCAGGGGGAGCCCGCTGCCCAGGGTTGGCTCCTCCTGGGCAGTGCAGGCCAGTTGGAGCCGGCCCCTCCTGCCTCCCCCATCCCCCTGTTGGGTCGTGTCCCAGTGAAACTGTGGCCGATAACCCGTAGCCTCTCACAGCTCCTGCCCATATTTGCACTCTCGGTTCCTCCTCCTCTGGCCTCATGAAAGCTTGCAGCTGCCTCCCTCTGACTCCCTGGCCAGCCAGATTGCCCTTTGGCTTTTAGCACACACCCACCCCCTGCCTCCCAGCTTAGGGATATATGTGGGGGTTTCCCTGGAAGATTCCTGCGGACATCACTTAAAGGCTGGAGCAGGATCTCACGCACCAGGCAGAGGGGCCGTAGACCCTCTCACCTAAGAGGGGTAATGGTGGCCGTGTGGTGCCAGTATTGGGTAGAAGCTGGGCTTGGTGGCCCAGGCCCAGCCTCATTCCCAGCCACCACCTCCGTCAAGGAACCTCAGGATGGGCTGAAGTGGCAGGCCCCTCTGGTCTGGTGTCTCAGAGGACACTCAGCCTCCGAGCTGGTTAGCTTTCCCCCATTGGTGCCAGAATCAGGATTCCGAGCCCCAGGCATTACCCTCTGCCACCCTACCTCCCCTTCTGCAGAAGGTGACTGGACTGCATTCTTTGTTCTGAGCCTCAGTTTCCCATCCCCCCGAGCAGAGGCGGAATCAACCGTGGAGGGGGCTGTGGGCAGCAGTCGTTGCATAGGCCAGCTCTGGCTTCAGTCCCAGCTCCACTGTGGCGAGCAGGTGGCTTCACTTCCCAGCCTCAACTCAGCTGGAAATTGGGGATAATGACAGCACCTGTCTCAGGTGATGAGGGGACTGACCAAGGAACCTCATGGAGTACTTGCCACAGGGCCTGGTCCATTGTAAGCTCTCTGCAAACCCTGGCTATTCACAGTGGACAGGGCTAGAGTAGGGGGGAAGGCAGCTCCTCCATGGGACATTTTATGGATTGGGTAATCAGACGGACCCTAGAAAGTTCTATATGGTGGGAGGGATAGGGGAAGAGGCCTTGGGCATGCTTGAACCAGCCTGCCTTCCCTCCCTCCAGCTCCTGGTGTCCCTCACTCATCCTCAGAGCTCTCCCTGGCCTGGGTGAAGCCACCCAACAAAGGTCCCCTTGTACGGGTCTGTTTGTTTTGGTAATAAATTTCCTGAGCAACACTCCCTGGGGTGGGGTGGCCCGACAGCCTGCAAGGAGCTGACCTGGAAGCTGCAGGATCACATTGCTTAGTGGCCACCTTGGTTTCTCCCTGTTCCCTCCAAGAGCTCCAGAGATGTGTCCCAATTTTTTTCTAGCTCCCAGCTCCTGGGGCTTGAGAAAGATCTGGATCTAACAGCACAGAGAGCACACTCTTTCCTCTTCCTTAACCAGAAGCTGTGGGCTATGGTGGAGTTCCTTAATAAAGGAAGGGGGAGGAAACCAATATTAACTGAGCACCTACTATAGGATTGCTTATGGGGCACTTAATACTGACCATTCCCACGAAATACATATTATTACAGAAGAGGAACTGGAAGTTCAGAGAACGTTTTTTAAAAAAAGTATTCCCCAGGGCGCTTGGGTGGCTCAGTTAGTTAGGCGACTGCCTTTGGCTCAGGTCATGATCCCGGAGTTCGGGATCGAGTCCTGCATCAGGATTCCCTGCTCAGCAGGGAGCATGCTTCTCCCTCTGACCCCTTCCCTCTCATGCTCTCAATCTCTCTCTAAAAAAAAAAAAAAAAGTATTCCCCAAATCACCCAGCTACTAAGCAGTGGGATGAGAATTTGAGTCCTGATCCTAAACCAAACCCCTGCAACTGTGGGGTCAGTCACCAAAGGTCTCCTCCACTCTCTAGAGCCCCTGATGGTCTCTCTGTTGACCACTGAGCTGAAACTAGCCTCTTCCTTTGCGTATTTTTATACTGACAACGCCCTTTCTTTTTTAATAAAAAAGATCTTATTTTTAATAATCTATAGACCCAATGTGGGGCTTGAACTTACAACCCCCGGATCAAGAGTCACGTGCTCTACCGACTGAGCCAGCCAGGCACCCCCTGGGGACCCTTCCTGACGCTTGAAAGGAACCCTGAGCACTTCACTTACAGGCAGGGAATAAAGGCATGAGAAACAGTCCTCAGGAAATGTAAGACAAAAAGCATAAGTAGGTTCTCTGCTTTTGCAGCATTGTTTATTACAAAGAGAGAAACCTACAATTATTATTTTTTTAAACAAAATTCAAAGCTCCAGGACTCATCTCTGGGGCTTGTCCTTCTTAAATACCAGTAGGAGGGGAGAAGAGAGCTGACTGCTTTTAGGTCCTACCACAGCTTCCCTACCTGCTCCCCGATTTTGGACCCATGAGCCAGTGCAGTGTCCCTTTGAGGAGGTGTGCAGGAACCCACGGGGTCCCTCACCTGGATTTCTGCAGCAGCACCCCTCCCCCCCAGAGTGCCAGTGACCTCCTCTCCCTACACACCTGGGGGCAAAGTTCCAGGAAGTTTCCCTCTTGTGGTAGGAGGTGAGCTCAAGTTCAGGGTCTCCGCCTCCTCCAGCTCCAGGAAACCACCCCATCATGTGGCTTCAGGAAAAGTCACGTTCAGAATTGGTCCAGGGAACAGTTGTGGAAGCAGCAATCGAAACTCACCCTTGACCCTGTGCCCCAGGAGGAGGCGAAGTCTGTCCGCCCCCTCTCTCCGTCCCTCGCCATGCCCACCTCCCTGCCGGCGCCGCGACTTTGAGGAGGGCTGTCCTTCCTGGGTGGGACTTTTCATCCTTGGACTGGAGTGCCTTTGTACGTGCTGGGGGACGTGGGGGGACGCTGGGAGAACCCAGACCTTCCAGAAAGCTGGGGCACATAAATACAAACCTAGAACCAGCCATTTCCTGCCAGCAGGCATCAACTGCCCCCACAGCGTCAGCTGTGGCCAAGGAGGCCGGCGTGGCAAGCTCCTGTCTCAGATCCGGCTGATGGCAGGAGTAGGGAGGTGTCAGCGTCCTCCTTGGCCCCCCTCACTGTCCTTTGCCCTCCCTGTCGTCAAAGAGGTTGGGGTTCTCTGCCAACGTGGCCCGGACTTTCTTCTTCTCCTTGAAGCGGCCCGAATTGGAGACTTTGACGTGCTTGCCTTTTGTGTTCTTGTCCACAATCTTCTCCAGGCGGGTGTTAAAGTTGCCGTTGGGGGCCCCGCCCTCGGGCCTCGGGGCCTCGGCGCTGCCCTCGGTTTGAGCATAGGTGTCGGGGATCTCATACAGCACCTTGGGAGCTGATTTCTTTTTCCGGAGGAAGGTCAGCTTCCACCAGCCAGCCTCGGTCATGGTGGTCCCTGGAGCCGAGGGGGGTGCTTTCTGCAGGAGCAGGGTGGGACAGTGAAAGGGGTCAGTGGAGAGAAGGGGGGTGCCCTGGAGCAGCCCTCTCTAAACTCCTAATCATAGGCTATTGTAAGAGTCCAGGCCTGAGGGGCGCCTGGGTGGCTCGGTTGTTAAGCGTCTGCCTTCGGCTCAGGTCATGATCCAGGGTCCTGGGATCGAGTCCCGCATCGGGCTCCCTGCTCCACGGGAAGCCTGCTTCTCCCTCTCCCTCACTCCCCCTGCTGTGTTCCCTCTCTCGCGTTCTCTCTCTGTGTCAAATAAGTAAAATAAAATCTTAAAAAAAAAAAAAAAAAGAGTCCAGGCCTGAAAGGATTGAAGGTGGGAACCAAATGAACCCGGGGTTCAGATAAGCGCTACAATAGGAGAAGAGGGGGGTTTGGGGAATGATTGGCATCGGATGGACAGAAACACCCTGTGCATTTTGCCTGGAATTCATTACAAAATAAAGAGGATTTATGATTTGGAGAGTAATTTGGACTTCCCAGTGGGGGCCAGCCAGGGTGAAGGAGCTGTTGTGGTTTTTTTCTAAGTGGGAGGAGCCTCAGGGCAGGCAGGGGAAGTCCTGAGGACTGTACCAGCCTCGTGACCTCTAGCAAGGGACTTCTCTGGACCTCAGTGTCCTCACCTGTCCCTTCCCGCGCTAACATTTAGCTCTAATGTTAATCCCAGCCCTCGGAGGGAGGCACGCTCTGCACAGTAATACGTGATAACGGTGATAATTACTGAGGGATGGCTACTTTCCCCTCTAGCTTCCATGAGGACAGGAGTTTGCAGGGAGGTTTGGTGGGGTCACAAGGTCCACATGAGATACGGTTATCACAGGCCAGACTCTCCACAAGGAACCCAACAGAGGTGGGGCTTGGGGGCTGACATCCAGGCTTCTCCACTGACAAGTGATGTGCCCTGCGGTGATACGGCCCCACATGGAGGTGGCCTCATCTTTTACTCATTTCCACAGAGGTGTTGTCTGAGCTAGTGGGAGTTCTGGGAGATGAGTCTGCTGGGACATCGTTGGCAGGTGGGGCATGTAAAATGGAAGGAGACAGCAGACTGGAGGAGTTCCGAGCAGCAAAAGGGCAGGCAGAGGGGTGAGAAATCGAGGCATCTCTGGTCCTGGAGAGGTCCTGGTTCTCAGGACCCTGCATGTGGCTGGGAAGGGTCCTGGGGAGGGGGCAGTAGCCCAGAAAGCTAGATGGTCAGGCGGTCTGAGCACAGGCAAATAGATCACCTCCTTTTAAAAACCAGTGGTCTTAACTACATTTTCTAAAAAGACCAGAAAGAAATACGACAAATGATGAATAGTGGTTTTCTTTATGGAGAAGGAACAGAGGATGTTTTCTCCCACTATTTCTCATTTCTAGACATTCCATAATGAGCGTGGATTTTTTTTTTTTCTAGAGGGGGAGCAAATCAAATTTGGGGAAAACGAAAGCAGGATACTGACCTAGGCTTGGAATGGGTTGAGTGCCCGCCTCCGTGGGCCCCTTGCTGCTCTTGTCCCCTGTCCCTCCACATACTCAGCCTCATGCCCAGAGCGCATGCCTGATGGATTCCTTCCTACCTCTTGTATGGGAAGTAGATCCCACATTGCTAGCTCTGTCCCTCCAGCTGAGTTCAAGCAGCGGGAGAAGCCCAGGGGAGATCTTGTGCAGCTTCCACTTAGAAAGCGGAGGAGGGGGTGAGAGTGGCCGGGGAAATACTTTCAGGGCACCCTGGAGAGGTGAGTGCATGAAGGGGACAGCCTGAGAGGTTTGCTTTGGCAGCTTGCCCCACCTGGGCTTAGCACAACCTTGCACAGAACTTGGTGTTCCGTTTCTGGAAGGAGTTGTGGGGAGGGCACTTGCTTGGCCCATGGGTACCACTCGCCTGGTCTGGGGCAAGGCCCACGACCCCACCACCGCCCATCCGGGGTTGGATGGGAGGAACTCAGGGAGTGGAGGATCCGGCTCGTGGCTGACAGTAACCATCTGACTGCCCACCTCTTTGAGAGACCGTGCTTCTGCCCCTGCAGCTAAAACACACCTCCTTTAGCGGGTGCCACAGATCGGCATCCACAGGGCTTAACTCTCCTTGGCATGAAGGAAGTGACAGATCACCAGGAACTTACCAGGAAACCACAGAGAAACGGGAATAGCCTTTGGATCCTGCCCCGGGGCCTCCACCACGGCACGAAGGCAACTGTTGGCCTTGAACTCTAGTCTAAGATGCCTCTTGCTGTCCCTTCTGTCCGAGAGGACATACAAACCCCAGTAAGAGATGTCTGCCCCTTTTCAGCAGGACCGACATATGGAAGTCTGAACAGAACAGATAAATTAGAGGACTATTCTTTGTTTTACAAACTAACCAAACTATAAGATTCTTTTAAGTAGTGAGCCAGCCCAAGGTAGTATAAAATCTGATTTGCTGGGGGCGCCTGGGTGGCTCAGTTGGTTAAGCAACTGCCTTCGGCTCAGGTCATGATCCTGGAGTCCCGGGATCGAGTCCCACATCGGGCTCCCTGCTTGGCGGGGAGTCTGCTTCTCCCTCTGATCCTCCCCCTCTCATGCTTTCTGTCTCCCATTCTCTCTCAAATAAATAAATAAAATCTTTAAAAAAAAAAATCTGATTTGCTTTACATCAAAAAAGTGCTGTGATATCAAAAGCTATCGAAAGTTGGAAAGAGCAATATAGCTACAACTGCATGCCCAGGCTGAATCACAGAAGGCCGGAGGGAGCTGGGGGCAGGAGGTGTACTTGGGATTTCAAGCAGACCCAGCATTTAGTGACATGTGGTGAGCCACGCAGGCGGCCTGCACAGGGCCCTTAGCTGGCCAAGCTGAGGGCTGGGCCCTTGCCCTGGGGCCCTGCAATCTGGGGGAAGATAGAAATCAGCCCTGAGGGAGCTAGCTACACCTCTGCTCTTTGCACAGCTTCCGAGCCCACAAAGGGCCTCACAGCACAGCCTGCCACCCCTCCCCTAGGCCAGCCAGCCCTACGGCGTGCATGTGGCCAGCCCAAGACAGGCCCCACTGCCCCGGCTGAGTTTTGTGAACTGCTCTAACGGCCTTGCCCAGACTGGGCCGGGCCCCTTCTGAGCTGGAACGAGTTAACCATTGACTGTGCTGGAGGTGGGGGGCGGCAGTAGAGGGGAGTTGAGAAAGCAAGTCAGCTTCTGGGCTTTAAGACAACACCCAGAACCCCCCAGCCCACATCCCTCCGCAGGGCCCCTGATGGCACTTCTCCATTCTGGATAAGACTGGGGTACCCAGGAGAGGAGCAGGGAGACGTCCCTAGCAGATAGCCAGGAATATCCTCCAGGCTGGGGGGTAGGCTCCAGCTTAGCAAGCGTTAATGGAGAACTGCTCGGGACTGAAACTTTCCCAGAAAGAGCTCTGCTGGAGGCCTGGATTGACTCCAAGAGCCGGTGGGATGAGTCTGACTTCTGCCTGCCCACCTAGCGAGAGATGGGAGCTGGCCTGCCTGGGCCCCCCTTCCCAGTTAGGCTTGTCAGCCACGGAGGCAGAACCGGGTGCCCTGACCGGGCTCTGTGCCTTGGTTTCCCCACCCGCTCTCCCTCTTCCTGTACCTGTAATCCTGACTGCTTCGGGCTGGAGGCGAGACCTTCCTTAGAGAAGGAGCTGAGCGTAGCAGCTGCTCGGGCGGGAGACTGGGAGAGGCAGGGTGCCGCGCCAGGCAAGGCTCAGGCCAGGAGAGCTGGGTGGGAGCAGCTGCACGGCAGGTGCAAGAGAAGCAGGTGCAGGAGCGGGTACCTGCTCCACTGCGGCTCCGGGGAGTCAAGGTGAACCTGAAACCCAGCCCCTCCCGGCTAAGTAAACAGAAGCAGAGGCCGGATCGGGCTGATGAATATTCATTACTCCAGAAATCCAATCCCAGTGCCCCTGCACCCACCCAGAAGCCAGGGTCCTCCAGGGATCGCCTCCACGAGAAGAGGAAACCCCAAGGGAGGTCTGGAGCAGGAGAAACAAGGGAGCCTCTCTCCTGTTTCCCCATTCTCATGGGCCTGGTTGCACCCCCAGCTGTAGCCAAGGTCACCCTCACCCATTTCATGCCCCGAAGAGGCTCAGACCCTCTCCAGCACGGACTGGCCCTGGACGTTGCCCCAGGCACAACCGGGAAAGGGTTAAGTGTCGCTGCTCCGTTGGCCGGGCGGGACGGGGTGCACCCCAGCTTCTTTGAACTCAGGAGCCGAAACCAGTCCCTGGTTAAACTGGTTGGCAGACCGGTTCCCAGGCTGTCCGCTCCACCCCAAAGCTCAATGCTTCTCAGGCGGGCACAGGGTGGGGGGCTGGGGTTCCCTCCTGACCTGAAGGGCCCCTCCTCAAGTTGGGGGGTGCAGTGGCCACTGGTGCTGCCCTGGGCCAGCCTCTCGAGACCCAACCACCCTCAAACATGGGCAGAGGGGCAGGGGGACATTTGTATTTGTGAGGTGGGAAAAGAGGGAAAGGCAGGAAGGCAGAGTGTGTGCACCCATTCTCCCAGATCACTGACCACCCCTCCTGCAAATCTGCATTAGCCCAGGTGGTGCGTGGCCTGGCCTGGCGTCCAGCCAAGGCTGCCTTTGCATCTCACTCCGGAGAAGATTATTCTGCAGCCAGTTCATGTTGGCATTCTCTCTCCCCTAGGACCGCACCGGCATCCCTGGAGAGTGGGAAACATTGGCTGCACGGTCAGGATCCCTGCAGCTGCCTGTCCCAGGGCTGCCCAGCTTTGATGCTCAATCCACCCACCCAGCTACCTTCCTCCAAGGACTGAGTGGGTATTTGCCAGGCTCTGAGTGAGGCACTGGGTGGAGAAAAGGCAGATGATTCCCCGTTTCCTTGGGTTCCTCCTCCCCTCAAACAACTCCCAAACTAACCAACTCTCAAACCCGCCCTACCATTCCCAACCCTGCTTCTACTCGGTTCAGCTTCTCATGGCTTTGTGAGTTCATATTCCCCGCCTTCCTAAACAGCCCCCCTGCCCCTAGGCCTCAAGTGCACAGTCCTTCAAAGGCACCTCCCCATTACCCATAGTGGAACCCACTGGGCCTGGTCCTCTTGGGATGGGCCTCTCCCGACCCTCCATGAATACTCTCACTAGTCCCTTTCTCTGCCTACCTTCCTGGGCGCAGAAGCTGTCCAGGAGGGTGAGATTCGGAGTGCATGCTGTGCTCTTGGTCAGGAACAGCCTCCTGGGTAAACCAAGACAAACTCCTATTCATCCCTTAAGACCCTAATTCATTATTATGCCTCCTATGCCACCAGGAATTGTTTTGGTCCTACAGAGTTTGCTCATATGCTTCTATTTAACGTGATATATACCAGGGCAACCCCTTCGGGTCCCCTCCCTCCTTGGGAGCTCGTACTATCACCTTGCTTTGCTGCCCCCCCAAAAACCAACAA
The DNA here is from genome assembly GCF_029215605.1 of Mirounga angustirostris. NCBI lineage: Eukaryota > Metazoa > Chordata > Mammalia > Carnivora > Phocidae > Mirounga > Mirounga angustirostris. The sequence goes on along the minus strand of NW_026991725.1, from coordinate 23,563,271 downwards.
AAACATGATATATACCAGAATTGATTATATATATATGTGTATGTGCACACATATATACATATATGGTATTGTAATGATCTAGTCATACATTTGGCTCCCTTAGAGAATTTTAGCTCCTTGAGCCAAGAATTATCTACCACTGATACAGACCTGACATAGTAGGGACTTAATGCAAGCTTTAAACACAACACAAATGGGAAATAGAAGTCTCATCTTTTCCCTCAGAAATTCTTAATCTAGCCTGTTGCCCGTGCCCCACTCTTCCTGGGTCAGGTAAATGTGAGAGAAAACCCATCTATTTTACTTGTGATTTCAGCTACAGCAGGCTTGCTCTTAATGATCATCTTCCCAGGGGTTTATGTGAATTAAGGATATTATTTTGCAAGGTCCTCCAGCCTCCAGTAAGAAGTGCATACAGTTGGAGCTCCGGCCGGCTCAGTCGGTGGAGCATGCAACACTTGATCTCGGGGTCATGGGCTTGAAGATTATTTAAAAATAAAATCTTTGAAAAAAAAAAAAAGAAGGCTACATGGTTGTCTCAGGGAGGTGCCCACAGCTTTCCAGATCTGTCATTTTCTCTGAAAGCCCCATCTCTTTGAGAGCAGATGTCCAGCCTAGAGGACACCAGAAGAGGCTAAACACTCATCCCAGCCCAGGTATCAGGAAGAGACTGGAGGGATGGTGGGATGGGCCCCAGCCTGGGGTACAGTAACCAAGGGTCAGGGCACCAATTCTATGTGTACTAGAAGGGCTCCTACTGGAGGCACTCATCCCCCAGCCTCCTTGGTTCCAAGATCTAGGCCTTTCTGCTGCCTGGGACATAGGGGGGGCAGAATCCTATTCTCTGACCCCCACCTTGGAGAAGGCACCCCAGTGAAAACTGCAGTGGGCAGGATTCCGTGGATACCCACCTGTGGCCTGCCACTGGAGAAGGCCACCAGAACCAGAAGCAGGCGTGGAGGCTCTGGCCCACCCTCCTGAGAGGGACCAGCCTGGGAAGTCCTGCCCAACCCTTGGCCTTTAGGAGATTTATTTCTGGGAAGAGCAATGTTGGGAGGGTAGTTTGAGATAAGGCTATAAACTATGAATACCTTTTAAACAGGCCGCTTTATTGCTTTATAATTTTTTAACCTTTATTTTATTTTATTTTATTTTTAAAGATTTTATTTATTTGACAGAGAGAGACACAGTGAGAGAGGGAACACAAGCAGGGGGAGTGGGAGAGGGAGAAGCAGGCTCCCCGCTGAGCAGGGAGCCTGATGCGGGGCTCGATCCCAGGACCCTGGGATCATGACCTGAGCTGAAGGCAGACGCTTAACGACTGAGCCACCCAGGCGCCCCTTTTTTTAACCTTTAAATGCACTTCCTTAGGGGTGCCTGGTTGGCTCAGTCAGTTGAGTAGCTGACTTTTTTTTTAGTTTTTTTTTTTAATTTATTCATGAAAGTCAGAGAGAGAGAGAGAGGCAGAGGCAGAGGGAGAGAAGCAGGCTCCCCGCCTAGCAGGGAGCCCGATGCGGGACTCGATCCCAGGACCCCGGGATCATGACCTGAGCCGAAGGCAGACGCTTAACCATCTGAGCCACCCAGGCGCCCCGAGTGGCTGACTTTTGATTTCGGCTCAGGTCGTGGTCTCAGGGTCATGCGATTAGGCCTGTGTTGGACTCCAAGCTCAGCGCAGAGTCTACTCGAGATTCTCTCTCCTTCCCTCTCCTCCTGCCCTCCCCTTCCCCCTGCTTGCCCTCAAGCGCACTCTCTCTCTAAAATAAATACGTAAAATCTTAAAAAATAAATAAATAAAATAAATGCACCTCCCTAAAACTAGGTTCAAGTATGATATTTCATATACAAACATGCAATGTGCATATCTTCGGAAATTTGTCCCTGTTGAGTGAAGCACGTAAAATACACCTAGGGAGCCCCAGAGGGCCTTGGTGCCCTATTGTGTCACAAAGACACAGGGCCCCATTGGATTACAGAGGGGCTAGTTCTAAGTCCCGAGCTGCAGAAGGAGGGATGCAGAAAAGAGCTGGGGAAGGTGCAGCCCTTCCCCCCAACCAAGTGACCCCAGTCCCCACTCATTACTAAATGCCTGCCTGCACACACCACACCTCTTATTCCTTCCTTTATGAGCATCCATTAAAGCACCTGACATTCAGTGTCAGGTGTCATACAGGTGTTGGGGTTATAGACATGAACACACCTGTACTCCCTGCCTGCAAGGTGCTCACAGACTATGTATGGAGACAGACTGAATAAAAACTACCCAGAAACCACACTACAAACACCAAGAGACCCAGCCGAGGCTGCTGAGTTTCCAGGGTTTCAGCCCAGCAGGCAGACAGACAGACAGACACACACACACACACACACACACACACACACCCCCAGTCGGTCTGGCTGTGAGCAAACACACAGAAACACAGACCATAAAGTAATAACCTATGGAGGATAAAAGAAATTGATTACTTGAATGTCAAGGGTAAGTAAGCCTTTTTATGGCTATTGTAGGAAGATAACTAATGGGTGTTCTTGCCCAGAATGACGGCTGGTAAGAAAGAACTTTGGAACCGGACAGGGACTGCAAGGGGGTGTTCCAAGTGTTTGGCACAACAACTGGGGAGAAAGTGGGTATCAGGCTGAAGAGGAGGGAGGAGAGACCCAAGCCCCGGAGCTGAGGTGGCTGAGTGGAGTGAACGGGGTAGGTAGGGCTGAGGGAGAAGCCGCATCCCACAGAGACCAAGAATGCAGGCTGGGGAGCCCAACAGGCCGGGTTTGAATCCCAGCCCCACCAACTACCAGCTGTATGATCTTGGACAAGTTACTGAACTTAGCTTTGGCTCCCTTACCTTTTAAAATCTGGCTCACAATAGTACCCACATTATATAGTTGTTGGAAGGATCAAATTAGATAAGGCTTGTAAAACATTTAGGTCTACATGGGCACGTGGCACACGGTTATCACTTCACAAGGAAGTTAACAACAACAACAAAGGATAGTCAGGCAGCCTGAGGGCATAGCACCCTGGGGCCCTGCACTTTCTGTCCAAAGCTGGCACTGGCCTGCCCTGTGCTTCTCCACTTCCCTCAACGTGCTGCCCCTTCGCCAGGGTCCCGTCTGCTAAATCAGCAGAGAATTGTGAGAATCACAGTCAGAAGCATCCCACATGCCACCTTCCAACGGCTGGCAGCCCCGAGGACCTGATGCCCTGGAGGCCAGATCACTAATGTGCTTCTCTGCCCGTAGGCCCCCTGAGGTTCCCTCTGGCCTTGGGAAAGGACAAACACTGCAGAATGCTGCCCAAAGCCCACACTCGTATGCTGGCTCGGGCAGCCACCCTGAGCTGAGGCCAGCAGCGAGGTACAACTATTCTCAAACCTCCTCCTGTTACACATGAGTCACCCCCCCACCCCCATGGCGCTGTGGGTGGGGTGACGTGCTGGTGGTCTCTGCCTTCACCAACTCACCCTGCCCTACCCTGCCCTGCCCCACCTGTTGGTTAAAGGAGGAGGGATGCACCTTGAGGGTGGGGCAGGGCCTGTTTCTTGGGCTGTCCCAGGGAGCCAGGAACACATAGTTGGAGCCCAGTGAGTGTTTGTTTAATCACAGGGGAGCCCCAGCAATTCTTCCAGCCTGAGTCAGGATTCTGAGATGGGAGCCAAATTCTCATGAGAGAGCCCTGAAGAGGCCTCTAGTTCTGCTCTATGAGCCATTTCCAGGGAAATCTTTCAACCCATTTTATAATAATGACGATTAATGTCCCCCCCCCCCCCACACGAGTCTACAAAGCCTGAGAGATACATTAAAACATGTTGGAAACTGTAAAGAGTTATATACATCTAGTTTGTTTATTTAAGCCTATAAACAGAAATACCAAGATAATCAGGATAGGTGCTATCTCCACGTTGAGGAAACTGTCTGGCAGAGGTTATGGAAATAGTCCAAGATCTCACTGGGCAGAAATCTAGGTCTTCTCACTGCTGTACCACACCACGCAGTTCAGTAACAAATTTACTGGGTCCCAAGTGCTGTGCTGGGGCAGAGGTGGGGGGTCCAAGGACCAGGTGGAGCCTTGGGGAGGAGCTAACATCCTGGAAAGGGAGGGGCCCCAAATGGCATACCCAGCCCTGGTGATCTATCCTTGGCCCACCTAGTCTCCTCACTCTAGCCATTTCTTGCCCAGTCTCATGCCCTCCCTTAGCTTCAGCCACTGCATGGATTACAGATCAGTCAGCCTGTGGCTCTCCAAAGCTGTATCCCTAGCCCTAGGGCTCCCCCGAACTCCAAAGCTATAGACCCAAGTGTCTCCTGCATACTTTTCACGTGGGGTCCTCCCAGCACCACTAACTGAGTAAGTTCAAAGCCAAGATGCCCTCCTCCCAATACCTGCTCAGCATCCTGCATTCCTCTTGCAGGTGGTGACACTCCCAATCCAACCACCTAGGTTTCATCCTTGCTGTCTATTTCCCCCATCCACATGGCCATTTGATGGCCAAGTTCTGTCCATTTCCCTCTAAAACATCTCTCAAATCCAGCCCTGCCCCCCCTCCTCACATCTTTTCCCAGGTCAGGCCCTAACCTCTGCGTTAATAACCTCCTGGCAGTCTCCCTGTCTCCAGTCTTATCTCCCATGAATCCATTCTCCCAGCAGTCAATCTGAATAGGTCCCTCCCTGCTTCAAGTCCTTCAAACCCTCCAGTGGTTCCTCTGGGTCTGCAGGGGTGAAGTCCAAGTTCCTTAATGAGGCTCCTCCCTATGATATGACCTTTTCACCTTTACAGTCTCATTGGCCACTCCTTGCCTCAAATCTTTTACTGCACCGGGGCTGGCCAGCCTTGCGATGCCACTGGCGTCATCGGTGTGAGACCTGTCCAAGTGCCTTCTTGAAATTCTTCCGTTTTTTTAAACAAGGGGCCCTGCATTTTCATTTTGCGCTGGGCCCCACCAATTGTTTCCAGTCCTGCCTGCCTGTTGTTCCTTGCACCCCTCTTGCAGTTCGTGGACTCCAAAGCTTTGTGCAGTCTCCTCCACCTGGGACACCCCTGCACACATACCCCTCTTCCTGCAGCTCTTCCTTTAAGACTCAATTTTGGTGTTATCTTTGGGATGTCTCCTTCCCCTTCCCTAATCATCTACACGCAGCAGGTGCTCAACACATGTCTGTCAGATAAACCGAACGGGAAGGCAAAGTGTGACAAGTGCCACAAGAGACCTACAAACTACTACAGACGGTAAAGCGAGGCAAGGCCGGAAGGAAGCATTTCTAACGGCCTCCGGGTCGCCAGGGTCGGCGCGAGAACCCTCTCGGCGGGACAGGTAATCCCCACACCGAAGGCTCCGCGCCCACCTGGCCGGAAGCGGTGGTAACCAGCTCTCCGGCGCCGCCTGCCGCGACCTCGCCGGCCCTGCAGCCTTTTCTCGGCGCCCCCGCCCCTCTTCAGCCCTGAGCCCGCCTCGCGTCTCCCATTGGCTATCTTCCGTTCTCCCGCCCCTCCCGGGCTCAGCCATTCGGAGCCCCGGGGTGGGTGGGGCTTGTGGCCAGGGGTGGAGCGCACATCCCGATTGGCTCGGAGGAAGGTGGCGACGTGGCCGGAGGAGGCCCGTTCGTGCCTAAACTGAGGCTCAACCAGGCCTGCGCCGGATTGGTTGTGGGGGGGCGGGCCTGCGTCGTCGGCCGGAAGCGGAAGTGGAGGAAAGATGCAGGTGTGGGGACAGGAGCTGGGGGGAATGGGCGACTGGCCCGGGGTCCCTGGACTGAATTCAGCCCGTCGGTCCTTGGCCCGCTTCCCCGGCCTCCCTCCCGGGCGCAGCCATCGCCCCGGCCCATCATTCTGGCCCCGTAGGATGGCGGTTGGGCCCGTGAAATGAGCGCGCGGGTGGCACGCCCCCTCCCCGCGCTCACGCCCCGTTCCCCTCCGTGTTTCCCGCCAGGACCATCAGCACGTGCCCATCGACATCCAGACCAGCAAGCTGATCGGTAGGAGGGGACGCCCCGCGCAACCGGCTGTCGGGGAGGCCCTGCCCTTTGCCCTCTGTCACCAACAGCTGGGAGCCGTGAGGCCCCAAGGCCCCTGTTGAGGCGCTGACCACTCGCCATGAACTATGCTCCCAGCGGTGGCTGCTTGCCACGCTTGAAGGAGCAGAAAGGAACCATACATAGATTCTGTACTTGACCTTTCTTCTACTTTATAACATTCATAATAGGTGTCGTCAAATCATTAGGCACAGAGTAATGGCTTACTTTAAAGACGGTCAGCTACTAAGTGGCAGATATGAAATTGGAGTCTGTCAGGTTCCAATATCTATGCTTTTTGTATGAAAAAAACTTTCCCTCCTTCCTTTTTAAAAGCTTCCATCTTCCCTTGATTTTAGGAGGAATAGGGACATAGACCCAGTTGGGAATAAAGACCCTTTTAGTGGCCAGCCATCTCCCTGCTGTCTGTATCTGATCTAAACACCTCCTCAGCTCAGAGTCAGGCTAGGACCTCTTCATTACGACCCTTCCAGGGCAAGTGCACAACTTCTACGTTTTAAAATGCTCATTGCACCAATTGATTTGATGCCAGTTTTGTCATTAAGATACATCTGTTTGACTGCCTCATCCCCTTCTGGTTCTATGACACCTACAGAATTTTTCTTTCTGAAGATTTTAGAGGAATACATCAGAGGGAGTATAACTGGCAACTAGTGTGGGACCCCAGTGTTTGACCAGTTGGCAGGTGTATTAACAAGGACAAGGTTCTGAATTCACCACCGTGGACCATGTAGCCAGTCCTGTGCAGTGGCCACTTAATGGAGCTTTTTTAGAGTCATTTCAGATTTTTTTTTTTAAAGATTTTATTTATTTATTTGAGAGAGAGAGAGCACATGAGGGGGGAGAGGGTCAGAGGGAGAAGCAGACTCCCTGCCGAGCAGGGAGCCCGAGCAGGACTCGATCCCGGGACTCCAGGATCATGACCTGAGCCGAAGGCAGTCGCTCAACCAACTGAGCCACCCAGGCGCCCAGAGTCATTTCAGATTTGTCCCAGTTCTTCAGCACAGGTGCACTCTTGGTGTATGAGCTTGTCATTGGTTATGAAAAGGACCATGCCATTTGTTGAGTGTTTGCTCTACCAGGTGCTGTTTTAGGCACTTGACATTGTAAAATGAAGATTTTTACTAGGATTTATGGAATCCTTGCCATGTGCCAAGCATAGTGCTCCATGTCTTACCTTCATTCCCTCTTGTATTCAGTAACTTATTATTCCCATTTTATATGTGGGGAAACTGACGCACAGAATGGCTGAGAGACTTGCTTAAGAAAGTTGATAACTAGGGGTGCCTGGGTGGCTCAGTCATTTAAAAAACGTCCGACTCTTGATATCAACTCAGGTCATGATCTCAGGGTCATGGGATTGAGCCCTGCATTGGGCTCCATGCTCAGCTGAAGTCTGCTTGAGGTTCTCTCTCTCTCTCTCTCCCTCTGCCCCTCCCCCCTCCCCTTGCTCGCATGCTCTCTTCCTCTCTCTCTGTCTCAAATAAATCTTTTCAAAAAAGTTGATAATTAGAAGCCAGGACCGTCAGAACACAAAGCCTAGCTCTTAGCTCTCTCCTACTAAGGAAACGTGCATGGCTCTCCCCCACCCACACCCTCTGCTAAAAACACAGATCTGGGCCCAGAGTCCAGGAGGTCAGTCACGTTGGTATTCTCATGGTGCCAGGCGGTACTTCACTGTTGAGAGTAGACCAGTGGTATCTAGTCCTTAGGGCGCTGTGGGTATTAGGGGCTTTGCAGTTCATTCATCCGGTACTTGGCATAATCATCTTGTATTTTCCATTGTCATGGTTAATCCCAGCCCTGAGAAAGTGGAAGTTGAAAAGCATCCTCTGTCAGTAAGAAAGATATAATTACCATGGAAGCAAAAATATTATGGAGAATTTAGAGTGGTCAAAAGTGGCACTTTGATGTCAGGACCAATTTAAAGTTTTTCTTTATCCCTGCGTGGAGGCAGTTGCTTTATAAAAGTCACACTGCAATGGAGTCCGTTTAACCCCAAGGGTCCCTTTGAGCTCCTCTTCATTCCCACGATCCCCACACCTTAACCGGTTTGCGTACAACTTTTGGCCAGTCTCTTAGCCTATTTCGCTTGAATTAATGATGGACTTTTGGCTGTGTGAATGGGAATGCTGTGATTTGGGTGTTTCTCACATAGACTGGCTGGTCGACAGAAGGCACTGCAATCTGAAATGGCAGAGTCTGGTGTTGACCATCCGAGAGAAGATCAATGCTGCCATCCAGGACATGCCAGAGAGCGAGGAGATCGCCCAGCTGCTCTCTGGATCCTGTGAGTGCTTCTGGGCTACAGCACCAGCGCCCTCTCTTCCTTGGCGCACTATGTATCAGCTGAGCCGCTCCCTTGTTTAGCCGTAGGGCTGACCCCTAGAGAGAGATTTATTTGGGGGGTATAGATGCTGGTTTCTCCCAACACAACATGCTGAAGGGGAGAGCTGTACATGCTAAAATTCTCAGCATGTTCATCAGTCAGCCATGTGCCCAGAGTAGGTGGGGAAGATACTATAATTCCCAAAGTCTTTGTTCTTCCTTGCTTTCCAGACATTCACTACTTCCACTGCCTAAGGATCGTGGATCTCCTCAAAGGCACCGAAGCCTCCACAAAAAATATTTTTGGCCGGTACTCTTCACAGCGAATGAAGGCAAGTGTGGGCAAAGCTGGTAAGGTGCAGCTGGAAACGTCCCGTCTCCAGGGTCAGAGCCTCTGGTCTCTCTGAGGGTCCAGTGCATATGCTTATGTAGAGTTTCCTGAGCTTTCCCTCCATCCGCAAAGTTTATAGCAAAAATAGACCCTACCCCCTGGGTTTACATTTTCAGGACTGCTGCTTTGGGGAGCGCTCATTGGAACCACGTTCTTAAAATGAAGTGGGTGGTTCAGCCAGCGTTATGAAGGAGGACAAGGGCTCTGTGTCTGGTGTGATGTGAAGGCTGGGGGAGCGTCCCCTGTTTGGGGCTTGAGCTGAGATATGGCTGCTGAGCGCTCTTCCAGCTCACTTCTGTTTCTGTCCTTCCCCAGGATTGGCAGGAGATCGTAGCCCTGTATGAGAAGGACAACACCTACCTAGGTAAAGTTGCCCAGCCTGGGGGGCCCGGCGTCCGTGGGCAGCCCACTCCCCGAGTTCTGAGACACTAGGCTTCCAGGCAGCACAGTCCGTGTAGGGGAAGAGCCTGCGGTATAGATGTTTGCCAGGTGGGCAAAGAAATTCCCCAAAGAGTGTTGGGAGGAGGAGGAAGACCAGGCAGGTAGTAGGCATTGGCTGGGCCTGGCCAGGCAGGTGGGTTTTGGTCCTCCCCCATTGACCTCTTGATGACTGACATTCTCTGCACCTCTATTCTCCCCTGGGCGGAAGAGGCATGGGTCATCTGGGGGCCACATCAGGTGCCCGATAGAGTAATTACAGGACGCATTGTACTTTGGGGTATGTTTTCTAAAAGTTCTAATAATAATAGCTCATACTTACTGAGCATCTGCTGAATGCAAGGAATTATACTCATGTTTTATGTGCATTCTCTCTCTTAATCCTCATGGTAAATATTCTTGCCCCAATGTTAGAGAAGAGGATTGGATCAGAGAGGTTGAATGACTGTGTGAGGTGCCACACTGGGAGGCCAAGCGGGTCCCAGGGGCATGCTTGCCTCGTGGCCTGGGCATCTGGGGTGAATTTCCTGGGCCCTCTTCAGTGGAGCTCTCTAGCCTCCTGGTTCGGAATGTCAGCTATGAGATCCCCTCGCTGAAGAAGCAGATCGCCAAGTGCCAACAGCTGCAGCAAGAATACAGTCGCAGGGAGGAGGAGGGCCAGGCGGGGGCGGCCGAGATGCGGGAGCGGTTCTACCACTCGTGCAAGCAGTACGGCGTCACGGTGAGCCTCGTGGGGCCTGAGCCCAGCTCCTCTGCCGCCCACCACTCCTGTCTCAGGCGTCCTCTTTCATCCTCGCTAGGGAGACAACGTCCGAAGAGAGCTGCTGGCCCTGGTGAAGGACCTGCCGAGTCAGCTGGCTGAGATCGGAGCGGGGGCTCAGGGCCTGGGCCAAGCCATCGACCTGTACCAGGCCTGTGTGGGCTTTGTGTGTGAGAGGTAAAGGACCTCAGTGTCTCTCCAGAGGGGAGGGGACGGCTGACCTCTGTTCCTTGGCTGTTCTGTCTTCTCCGCTTGTATTTTTCCCGCATCCCATTTGAGTTTGAGTTCACACGGGTGAGCCTGCGGGAGCCTCGGCCATCTGCCCGGAGGGCGTGGGCTGCCTGCGGGCGCGGCGGGAGGGTCAGCCCAGTGCTCTGTTGCAGCCCCGAAGAGCAGGTGTTGCCAATGCTGCGGTACGTGCAGAGGCGGGGGAACTGCACGGTGTACGAGTGGAGGACGGGGACAGAGCCCTCCGTGGTGGAGCGGCCACACCTCGAGGAGCCGCCTAAGCAGGTGGAAGAAGATGCGGTGAGACAGGCCTGGCGAGGGCAGCTTCCTCATCCCTCGCACACCGCTCCCCCGTCCGCCTGCGTTCAGAGTCCCAGAAGGTAGAAAGAGGGATGCGGGTGAGAGAGACTAGAGCTGGAAGGGCCCAGAAGGCCCTCCTCCTTTATTTTTCCGGGCTTCTTGAGGCCAGAGTATAGATTAACCTTGAAGAGCCTCGGCACAGCTGGTTGGCTTTGAACTAGGAATCCTTCAGTCCTGTGAACTCTCTGAAGATGGGTTGTCCTTTGGGGCGTCAGGAGGCCATTGCATTTAAACAGTGTGCTGTTACCCCCTAGAGGGGCAGCTGAGGCCTCCAGGGAGGCGCGCCCCTTTTCTTTCACACACTTTCTTTGAGCTAACACTTTTTTCCCCTCCTAGATTGACTGGGGCGACTTTGGAGTGGAGGTGGCTTCTGAAGGGGTTGACTGTGTCATCTCTGCCCAGGCTGCTGGAATCGACTGGGGCATCTCCTTGGAATCGGACTCAAAGGTTAGGAAGCCCTTCTCTCTGAGGACTTTCTGTGATCTCTGCTTTGGGGTTAAGAGAAGTGGTGTCTGTCTTTAAGGACGTTACTCGAAGTCCATAGCCCTCAGACCAGGTATAGTCCAAGGGGACGCAGAGCTTCCACAGGGACATATCAGAGGTTTGACCCTTTTTCTCCCGGTATCTGGGGGCAAGGTGTGGGGGGATAGACCGGTGGTAACTCTCCAAACAGGGATGAGGGTAGCGGCACACGTGGCCCCCACCGCCATCTTTGCTGCCAACGTCAGGGCGGCACGTCCTTCATACAGTTGAAATGTGCAGGCATTGAATTTATCAAGGGCTTTGGTTTATGCCGGCTCCTTTTGCTGGGGAAGAATCTTGCAACCCTGCTGGGGTTCTTTGCTTTCCACCCAGGAAGCTGGGGGTGATGGGATAGACTGGGGCGACGATGCTGCTTTGCAGATCACGGTGCTGGAAGCCGGAACCCAGGGTAAGCACACCCTCCCTGGAGCCCTGGCAGAAGTGGGGGCTCAGAGGTCCCTGTGTCCCCAGAAACAGTGCACTGCCGAGAGTGGGTGGCTCGCACATCTAACTGTTTTCTCAAAATCGTGTTGATGATGTGAGAGTACGGGGACGGAGAGAAGTTTTTAAAGCTAAGTCTAGAAGCTCTCAACTTTTGGGGTAGCGAACATGGGTCATCTTTTCTGGTGGGAGGTTCCAGGTCTGACCTGACCCCTCTGCCCAGCAGCGGGGAGGATGTAGCAGCGATCTGAGCCGCTAGAGGGCGGTGCAGGATGAAACTTGGTGGCCCCGCCGGAGCAGAGGGGGCCTTTTCAGGCCCTGAAGCCAGCTCTGTGGTCCTCCCAGACTGGCCGTTGGTCCTAGTGTCTGATTCGGGCTGGACGTATGGGAGAGGGTGACCCTTCCCCCCAGCCCCCCTGGGATGAGACAGCAAGTAGCTTTAGTGCATTGAGTTTGCATCCAGATTAACCCACCAGAACCTCTCAAACTTGAGGGTCTTTTTCTCTGGTCTCCAGCAACTTTATCACTTCTCCATCTCTCTTCCCGGCAGCTCCGGAAGGTGTTGCTAGGGGCCCAGATGCCCTGACACTTCTTGAATACCCTGAGACCCGGAATCAGTTCATTGATGAGCTCATGGAGGTACCTTCATCCTCTGGGAGGACCCTTCCCATTTGTGTTCATCTCCGTCTGTTCCCTTCCCAGTGGCCTGCTGGCTGGTGAGGGCCTCGTGCAGTTTGTAGTCCTCACCTGTTCCTTTCTCTTTTTGCCCAGGGAGGCCCCTCTTAGCATCCAGGGCAGAGGAGGACAAAGGGATCACGTTTCTCTGGTAGAATAAGAATGACAAGATGTGTGGCTGGTTCCCAGATTCTTCTAGCCCTTTCTTAATCCCGGGCTTCTTAAACATGGGTTCCTGTTCCCTGAATCTTATTCCTCTCACAGAAAATACCTTCACTGGGGCAGAGAGAACCCGTCGAATTTCAGTGTTCTTAGTTATCTGAGCCACACGTAGGGAGGAAGGAGAGGTATCGAGGGCTGGGGGTGGGGGCCTGAGATGGCAGGAGGGGACGAGAAGAGTGGCAGTAGAGGCTGCTTCAGGCTCACGTTATAGTTGGTAAGTTTCTCGCAGTTAAAGTATTCAGAGGAAATAATCTCTCATCACCCGGAGTCCAACCCTCACCTCTCATTCTTACATTCTGAGCAGTCTGAGGGCTTGGCCTCCAAATTCTCTTCTTGGTTTCAACCAGATCCTCTTGTGCCCTCAGCTCGAGATCTTCTTGTCCCAGAGAGCCATGGAGATGAGTGAGGAGGCGGACATCTTGTCCATGAGCCAGTTCCAGCTGGCTCCAGTCATCCTGCAGGGCCAGACCAAAGAGAAGATGCTCACCATGGTGTCGGCGCTGCAGGATCTGATCGGCCAGCTTGCCAGTCTTCGAATGCAGCACCTGTTTATGATCCTGGCCTCCCCAAGGTCTGGCCTTCCCATTGACGTGAAGTGGGGTGCCGCCATCTTGAGCAGCCCCGACTCCTTGTGTTCCCCTTCTGCACAACCCCTCGGAGCTCTTCTCTGCCTTCCCTAGCAGCTCTGTCGCAGCTGGGGTCAAGGGTTCTCTTGGGGCAGGACGAGGTGGTTTGAGGTGTGCAGGCAGGCTCTGCTTCCCAAGCGGGACGGGGGACTGGGAGCCATGTGCCTTGCAGAGAGGGCGCACAGGGTGTGGAGGCCGAGAGGCCAGTTAGGGATTGGGTTTCCTGAGCCTCCCCTTTCCCAGCAGCTGAGCGGGCATGCGCAGGTGGCTCTGCTGCATCACGCACTTACCTGAGCGCCCCGCGCAGGTATGTGGACCGCGTGACTGAGTTCCTGCAGCAGAAGCTGAAGCAGGCCCAGCTGCTGGCTTTGAAGAAAGAGCTGATGGTGCAGAAGCAGAAGGAGGCCCTTCAGGAGCAGGCGGCCCTGGAGCCCAAGCTAGATCTGCTGCTGGAGAAGACCAAGGAGCTGCAGACACTGGTGAGACGGGAAAGGCAGACCTGTCGAGGGGGAGGGCCCCCCGTCTTACAGAACGAGGCACCTTTGCCTCTCTGCTTCCCGCCCGTGGTGTGTCACTGTCTTTCAGATTGAAGCTGACATTTCCAAGAGGTACAATGGGCGCCCCGTGAACCTGATGGGAACCTCTCTATGACATTCTCCACGTTTCTACCTGCCCGTCTTCCCAGCCTTCAGGAAGGAGGGTGGGACGTCAGGGCTGATGTGGCAGGGCCCTTCCTGGCCAGAGACCAGGCGATCGGAGGATGGAAAGCCACAGGAGGGAGCCAGCATCGCTAAATGGTGGCCTTGGCAGTCGCTTACTCTCTGGCAAGGAGCTGTCTTGGTTGGCCCTGTGGCCCGTCAGCCTGGAACCACAGTTTCTGGCCCTTCTCATCATCTAGTTGAACTTAATAAAAAAGGAAGACTTTTGCTTCACTACTGACAGTTTCTGTTTCTCAGGGCCTTGAGTCAAGGCTGTGCGCCTGTTGGCCGGGGGTTCTTGATCCAGTGGGTTCCCAAGGCCATTGGCTGTTCCTATGGAGCCCCAGGGTAGGGACGTCCCCCCTTTGCTTCTGGTGACAGGGAGGGCCCCAGTTGAGTACAAGTGGTCCAGCAAGGGGTTCTGGGGTAGCTGAGTCGGCTGGGCCCCTTTCCCTCCGTGGCCAGGCGAGACAGCCCCACTCAGGCCAGAAGCCCAAGGGGACCAGTCAAGTGGCAGCCTTGTAGGAGCCAGCAAAGCTGTAGTTTCCTTTTAATCACAGCTTACCTCCAGGCAGAGGGAAAATGTGGTTTGGGGAGGAAGGGTCTGATAAACAAGGTGGAGACAGGACTTGTCACCTTCACTAGCCACCTGTCCACTTCCTGCCCATAACTGCCTGCGTGGTGATTGGGTAGAGCCCCCCCCTCCCCGGGATAGCACCCCTCTCCCAAGCCACCTACCCATCCCTGTTTCCCAGGAAGGGTAGGGGTTGGGGGTGGCTGGCAATTCGATTTTAATTTCATAGCAGAGCAGTTGATTCATGGCTCTTTGTCGCTGGCATTGACTCCTGTAATGACTTTCCATCAAAATGAAAAGTGGAGTGACACCACTCATTATTCCTGCTGCTTGTTATCTCAGTTCTGGGGAGGGCCGCCCCCTCCCTGCTGCCTTTCAGCTGCCCTGGACAGTGAGTGATGGCCCCTATTAATCACCGACCCCGCGGACTCCGGCGGACACACGCTATCCAAAGGAGAGAGAGATAAGGCAGCATGAACTGCTCGAAGCCGCTCCTATCAATTAATGTCAGCCCATTGCTTACCCCCAGTCTTTGCCTGTTCACCTCCTTTTGGAGGTACTGGGGGCTGAAATTAGTCTAGGAATTGGAAAAGGAAAAATACTGGTGCGGAATGTTGAGGTAAAAGTGTCCCTAGCGTCGGAGGACGTACAGGGGACCGGGTGGGCCGCTTGGCCTTGGGAGTTGTCTGGGTCGCTTAGTCCCCGTCCCTCTGGAGGGTGGCGGCTGCCTCCTGCCCCACCTGTTCAGCTGCTGGCCCCGCTGGCCTTCTGGCCCACCCCTGGCAGCCGCCATCGGCTCACCGAGGCAGGCCGCCCTCCCCGCTCCGAGGCCCTGCCCAATCGCCAGCTGCTACACCGGCCAGCGCTCTCGCTTCCAGGCCCCGAGCTGGGGTGGGGGACGAGCCCCGTGGACCATGCGACCGTGGCAGGCTGGGTTCAGGCCTCAAAAGTTCCTTTTGCTCCTGCCCTTCCAGAGGAGCGCCTTGCCTGCTTGCTCAGCTCTGCCTGGGGTGATGGCAGGGAGTCCCACAGGCCGAGCTTTGGCCGTCTTTGCAGGAGCGGAAGTGGGTTTAGACAGGGTTTTCTCAGATTTGGGGCACCTTGCTAAGTGGTGTGGTTAGGGGACTGTTCTCTCTCAGAGGGATCAGGCCCAGTCCACTGCTTATGTGGTAAAAGGAGGGCCTGCCTGACACCGATGACAGTTGTTCCCTAAAAGCTGTTATAACCCTGTAACATTAGGTTCGTCCAGAACCTTGAGCTCCAGTTGCCCTTGGCCTGGGCTCCACTTCCTAGGGCCCACTTTCCCGACCACGCAGACACGCTGAAGACCCCCCAACCCTGACGCTTTGACCCTGCAGGAGAACAGCACTGTGTCTCGCAGATCTGCTCCCAGGTTTGCCCTCGTGTCGCTCTGATTGCAGTTGGGATCCCGCTTGCTGTTCTCCGGATTGCCTGACAGAATCCACTGTGAGGATTAAGTGAGTTAACATACACAGAGGTCTCAGAACGGTGCCTGGCCCAGAGTCAGCGCTCCCGGACAAACGGGAGCTCCTAGTTTGGGTTTGTGAAGCAGTGGGTAAGGACCTTCCATCCTGGTCTGACTTGGCTTCCTGGAAGGGAGTGGCGAGAGGCTCTTGTGGAGCTTGAAGACCAAGTCCTGGGCCGGCAGGTTTCCGGGGCTGCAAAAAAGTGTTCTGGGAGAGGGGGAGGAGGCAGGCCGAGATTCACCCTTAGTTTGATGTGAATTGGATTGCCAAGAGCACGCCCTACTCTTGTGTTCACTTTTTTTTTTAAGATTTTATTTATTTGACAGAGACACAGCGAGAGAGGGAACACAAGCAGGGGGAGTGGGAGAGCGAGAAGCAGGCTTCCTGCCGAGCAGGGAGCCTGATGTGGGGCTCGATCCCAGAACCCTGGGATCATGACCTGAGCCGAAGGCAGACGCCTAACGACTGAGCCACCCAGGCGCCCCTTGTGTTCACTTTTATGCCACCTTTTTCCAGAGAAGATTTCAGGCTCTTACCACTCAGCTGACTGACTGGTGACCCTGCAGTGACCAGTTTTCCCTAGACTCTCCCCCGCTGCTAACTCCAGCTGCCCGAGCCCCCTCGCCATCTCTCTGCTCACGGGAAGCCTTTCTTCCCTCGCAGACTCCCACGGCCTCTCAAAGTGCGGCTCTTTTTGTCATCAACAGAAGTAGGACCCCTTGGCTCCGCAACCCCTGATGTCTGGCCATGACCATGAGCTACGTGGAGTGCTGACAACTGGCCCTCTGGCTTCTGGCTGCCCACTAAGGGCTTGCTGAGGAGATGGGGGTCCTACACTTCTAGAACTAGTTCCCCCTGGCCAGGGTGGGCAGGGATTATCTGTCATCCAGACGGGAAATCTCCTCACCCACTGAAAGAAAGCCCTGCTTCGGAGAACTGGCCTGGAGCTGACGACCAGAGCAGAGCACGTCCCAGGGCTCCAGGAGCAGGTGCTAATTGTGGCCAGGCCTGCCGAGTCCTGCTCGCTCACCCGCGTGCGCCTCCCCGCTCCCTCTCCCTCGTTAATTCCCAGATGTTACTTCGGTCTCCCCCCTAGAAAAAGAGGTCCTGTGGCTCTTCCCTGCCTCCTCATCTGCACCTGCTTGTCCTATCACTAGTTTTCATTTCTTTTAATTGCCGCCATTCTCTATGTTCCTGTACATGCACATAGAAAATCTGATCACAGTAGTAGGTTAGGAAGGAAGCAGGCAAAGATCCGGACGGCCTGGGTCACATCCTGGTTCTGTTCTTGCCACCATGTGATCTTGGGCAAGTCCCTGGACCTCTCTGTGCCTCATTTCCTTCACCTGTAAAATGAGGACAGCGATACTACCAGCCTCAGGGTAGGGAGCCTCGGCCAGTGTGTACAGCGCCTGGATGGTCCCTGGCCCAGTCAGACTCTGATGTCAGCTGTTGTGAGAGGGGACAAACCGGAAATCACCTGGACTGAGGTCAGAAACTTGTGTTTGGGTCCTGGCTCTGTGTGTCCCAGATAGCCCAACATGTCCCGAACCAAACCCATTGTCTTCTCCATTCCACTCTTCATTCCTCTCTGATATTTCCTATCTCTGTCCATCAGCAGCTCCCAGCCCCTGCTTTGTCACCCTCATCATTCCCCTGCTTAGAAACTCTGACGCCCCCTTAGCTCCCTAAGCTCCTAGAGTAGCAGACCAGCCCTTGGTAATCGGATCGCTATCCTTTCCAGACTGGGCATCCACCCACGACACCAAACCCACATGGGTCCCCAATCCTCTTCTCAGCCCCTTCATAGCCTTCCTGTCCTCACTCAGATAAGGCTCAAATACTTCTCTGTGGGCATGTCCAGGCTCCGATAGGAGGACCCCCTCCTCCTCAGCAGCATCCCCGAAGCTGTGTGGAGATGCCCTTCCCCTGTCACAGCGTCCCGGTGCAGTCCTGCATCTGCCCTCCAAACTGAGCTGCCTAAGGACGGACTGGGTCTTGCTCACTTCTGTGTCCCCTTTGGAATCTCAAAATTAACTTCAAACTTCAGTTGCCTCAATGATCTCTAAAGTGACTTCGACCTGTAAAATACTACGGTCCTGGGGCTCACAAGTTAGCAAAAAGGAAAAGTCCCACAAAGCACTAGAAGTTGGGAAGAAAATTGGGTTTAAGTAGGCTTTTAAAATGGACTGGTGGTCAAAATAAAATCTCTTCTACACGCTTTCCAGGGAGAGTGCCTGCCCTGAGCTTCTCCTGGGCTCCCTCCGTCCTCTCTCCCTGTTTAGTCGAGGGCTGTTCTGAAGCCGAGGTCAGCCCCCACTGCTGAATGCCGCTCAGACGCTGGGCTCGGAACAAGCTGTTCTGCCCGCTGCGGGATCAGGCCCCAGGCTGCCGTCCTGCCCAGCAGATCCCGGCGCCTGGCAGGAGGGTGTCAGGCCCGCTGCAGGGGTAGGGAGGCCAGGGGGCCAGCTGACCGCACACCCACTTGTCCTCCAGGTGCCCTTCCTCTCGGCTGATGCGCAGCTCCCCACCATCCTGGGTAAATTGGCCCTGAGTAAACTCGTACTTATCCTGCCTGCCACCCTCCTCTCATTCCCCAGGCTTCAAAGAAAACTAGTTTGAATATTTAAACTTCTCCTGTGTGTCTAATAAAAAGTTCTGCACTATTTAACGGCCCAGCTATCCATTACTGTCGGGAGCTGCCCTCTCCCTCCCAGCCTGCCCCTCCCTCCCTCTTGCCCAGACCACGTGCGGCAAAGCCATTTGTCAAAGCGCTCCCGCCGCGGGCTGCGCTTGGCTGTGTCGGAAAGGACAAGGCGCCCACAGGGGAAGGTGGGAATGAATAAAGGAGCTATGCAAATTGCTGCTTAATCTGCAGAGAAACACCCAGGCTTTGGGGAGACGCTCATTACTTCTTTTAACTGTGATTAACGGGCAAATTAAACCCAAGCCCTTAACTCTCTCCTGGCAGAGGACTCGAACGCAGAGCCCTGGGCCGGCGAGAATGGAGGGAGCTCTGGTCTGCAGCTGCAGCCCTAGGGACTGGGACGGAGTAGCACGAGTGCTGCCCCTTACCCATCAGCATGGTTGGCACTGTCGGTGGGATCGGAAGGAGGAAGCCCCAATGGGGTGGGGGAGCAGATAAACAATGTGCGGGGAGGAGGACTGTGTGGTCTCTTTTGGGTTTTTTTCAGCCACTCCAGAAAGAACAGGTGGTGACCCTGGGATTTGCTGCCCTTCTTCCCCCACCCCCACCCCCTAAAAAGGCAAGAGAATCCCACTTGCCACGACACACTGATAGGACCAAAGAGGCTTTAGCCACAAACAGTTCTTGATTAGACCAGCCCCAAACCCAGTCCCAGAAAGGCGCGTATAAGGAACCTCCAGATGTTCAACTCCAAAACTGACCTCGAGGATGATTAGCCCAGGGAATGGGGGAAGAGGTAAAGAAGTAGGAAGTGGGGGCAGAGTCCTGGGAATAGTGTGACAACAGGTTATACAAGTTATAGGCGTACACGGTGGGACACCCAAATTGGAAGGGCTCAGAGATCCAAAGTATCTCTCTTTGTTTCTTACTTATCTATCTTACTCCATCTGTGTGTGGTTAGATAATGTGACCCAGCTCATAACACACAGTTGACCATTTTAACCCTTTTTGAGTATACAATTCATTGGCACTAAATACTTCCACATTGGTTTTTTTTTAAAGATTTTGTTTGTCGGGGCGCCTGGGTGGCTCAGTTGGTTAAGCAACTGCCTTCGGCTCAGGTCATGATCCTGGAGTCCTGGGATCGAGTCCCGCATTGGGCTCCCTGCTCGGCAGGGAGTCTGCTTCTCCCTCTGACCCTCCTCCCTCTCATGCTTTCTGTCTCTCATTCTCTCTCTCTCAAATAAATAAATAAAATCTTAAAAAAAAAAAGATTTTGTTTGTCAGAGAGAGAGAGCACAGCAGGGTGGGTAGAGCGGCAGGCAGAGGGAGAAGCAGGCTCACTGCTGAGCAAGGAGCCCCATGCAGGGCTCGATCCCAGGACCCTGGGATCATGACCCGAGCCGAAGGCAGATGCTTAACTGACTGAACTACCCAGACGTCCCAATACTTCCACACTGTTGTGCAACCATCCCCCCCACCCAGTGCATCTGTTTTCACAGGTGATTACTGAGCCTTTCCATAAGACCTATAATCACCTCTACCAAAGAGCAACAAGTGGGGCGGAACTCTGTAGGTAGGAAAGTTGTCCTTGAAATCGAGAACATCGGAGAACGCCAGCCGGAACTCTGGGGCAGTTGAAGCAGAGGCCTGACGCTCCCGAGGCAGGTTGGGTGGAAATCCTGTAGGGACTCCCCGTTAAATGCAGGTCCCCGAAGCCTGAGTGATTATAGGAGGTGAAAGATGACATACAATGGTGACAGACTGTCTGTCACCCTGACGGGGCCGAGAGACGCGACCCCGTATTTTATTTTGTCGCAGAGTGGATCAGTGGGTCTGTCATAGAAACCAGGTCTGACAGCTCGCTCAGCGACTGCTCCTTTTCCTTAACTCCTGCGGCCCAGCTCCGCCATCTATTAAAACATCCCGGGCTGTCAGGGATATTAAAAGGCTCTGTCACTCCTTCTTAAAACAGTCATAAATACAATCTGGACATGAGCATTTGGGCAGGAGCCCCGGTGCTGAGTGGGAAGAGACAACAGCAGGTACGCCTGCCTTGTCTGACAGCTGAGGCTTTGGCACCGTTCACATGGGCAGCCACGGACTAAATCTCCTTGTTCTCTCGCTCGCTCGCAGCAAGGCCGCCTCGTCATCTGCTGAGGCTCGTCATCTTGAAACAACTGCTCTTGAGCATAGGATGTGGCCTTTGTTAGCGGGACCACAAGCCTCAGCTTATCTCTGGGGCCTGGTGCGCTTACCCGGCCCCTGTTCTAAGTGTCTATCTGTGCAGCTGGCTCCAGAGGCCTCCCCAGGCAGTGGGCGGGGCGGGGGGGAATGAGGAACGAAAAGGTAACAAGAGAGCCCTAAGCTCTCCCTCCACGGTGCAGCGGGCCTCCTGTCCCTCTTTTACCTTCCCTGTCCCATGAAGCCTCGGGGCCGACCCGCCTTGGTAAGAAGAGCCTTGTTGGGGGGTCGGAAGCGGACCTTCGGCCTTTCGGGTGGGCTCCCCAGAGTGCAGGCTGCTAATTGGAGGACCCCGGTCAGCCCTGAATCCTTGGATCTCTCCAAACATTGGGACCACAACTGTTTCTGCCTGGGGGCTGCTGGCCCCAAACAGGGAGGCCTCTTCCTTTCTATGTATTTGCTAAGAACACATGACCTCTGACTGCTTGTTAGGAACCGACCCCTCTTCTCAAGAGGGTCCTATTGGATGGAGGGGGTTTCTCCAGCTTGGAGCAGAGCCAAACAGCCAAAGACCGGGCCCAATCCCCTGGCAAATTCTGACTCTGGCCTCCATCTCTGTCTGTTGGGCGGGGTGTTCCCCAAATGCCTAGTTTGTTGAAACATGCCAAAGGCCCTGTCCATGACCTTCTGTGTTGGCATCCGGGTGGAGCCCAGGACCTTGGCATCTTGAGATGTCCTGTCTCCTGCTCACCTGGTGTGCAGCGCCCAGATTCGCGCCCCAGCCAGTATTTCCAGTTAGCTTTGGATAGCTTTTAAACTATGGACTGTGTTTCCAACAAAATTACCTTCTCAGCAGCTTTTCCCAAATATCTCAAGTCACGAAGGGTCTGATTGTTATCTTTTCTTTCTACAGGATTTACTAAAAGCCTACCTCATTTTGTGGTGCAGCCCCAGAGAGCAGACCTAGGCCTGTGTGTGGTGCTAAGAGGAAGACAGGTGTCCACCTAATATAAGGAAGCCCCTTCTGACAAACAGAGGTGCTCACAGGGCCCAGGTGAGAAAGTCACCATCACTGAGGACCGTGGGCGGGCACTGGATCGGTATCTGGCAGACTGCTGCAGAGGTTGGGAGATGGCGTCCGTGACTCTGAGATTCAATGGTTTGGGGGCACTCAGTACGTCCAGAAGCAGGACAAGGCCTAGCAGCTGTTCACCAGCTGCCTTCCATGTGGCCATCGTGCAATTTACTCCCAGATGGTCAGACCCCTCACCCTCCAGGGTCATAGGGCCAGCTGCAGGGTAGTGGGCCAGGCCTTCTCTGCGCCAGTAGCAGAGATGTGGAGAGGAGAGAGATGAGGCTGAGAGTCCCTCCGGGTGAGAAAGGCACAGAGATCACCCCTCTGGCTCTGGCTCTGGCTGGCTTCCCAGGCCGCCCCCTCCTGCCCACTCCTCCCCCGGCTTCACCTGCCTTGCATTTTCCCTCCCTCTTTTGCTCTCTTAACCATCCCCCCCATCTCCATGGCGATAAAAGGGGAGGTGGGGTGAGCTGTGCCCTGTATTTTGAGTCGCTCCACAATAGCCCCTTTCTCTGGAGACACAGGGGCTGCCTGTGGAACTAATCTCCCCCTGCCCATCAGCTCACAAAGGACCAGGGAAGCCCCTCCCCCGGCCCAGCCGCCCTCGGTGACCCCGAGCCCGTTTCCGGGTGCGCTTCCAGCCCTCCGGGGCCTGCAGCTGGGCCTCTCTCACGGGATCCTGCACACAGGCAGGGTCACCCCGGCTGACCTCCCCCGGAGGACAGAGGTCAGGCCCCTTCTCCGGTCTCTGATGTGATTGGAAGGTTGCTGAGGCGGGGGGAGGGGGAGGGGAGGGAAGGGGAGAAGAGGGGGAGGGGATCTTCTCTTTTAATGTAAAATTGAAAGACTCCCTGTGCCTTCCTGTCTGTGCCTGTCTCCGGCTGGGTTGGGTCGCCTGGCCCTTGGAAATCCGGGCACCTTGGAAATGAGCTGAACTCCTGGCAACGGGGCTTGCTACAACCCGATTCCAGAGTATTAGAATCCTAGAAATCCTTTGGCGTGGGAAGTGGGAGAAACCGCTTGAGGGCGGCAGGGCATGCCAAGTCAGCCCTGGCCGGGAGACTCGGGTCCTTGCTTGCCGCTGTCGGCTTCTAGACACCTCTGGGCCTTGGTGTGCGCATCTGCAGAGTAGGAATGATAGAAAATAGTACCAACCTCACAGGTGGGGAGCGGAGCAAGTGAGATCATGCACGGAACAGGTTTCTGAGCATAGCGCCTGGCTCATGGCACGTACTCAGTCCACCGTAGCTGTGACGGTCTCGGGCAGGAGGGGATAACCAGGCTCCAAGAATCATCTCCTTAGCTCAGGCCAGGGCATCCCCATCTCAGAGTTAAAGATGGGGATAGCACCACCCCCAGTGAAGAATATTCGAGGCAGTGTAGCTGGTGGGAACACAGACTGGAAAGTCGGGATGGCTGGGGCTCCATCCCAGCTTCACCACCTACCGGCTAGGACACCTCCCTTTCCTCCTGCCTACAATGGGCATGATGAGACTTTCCACTGCACAGGGTTCTTATGAAGATCCAATATGTTCACACACGTAAGGTGCTCAGAAGGGAACCTGGCTCGTCATCCCTGCAATATAAACATTAGTTGTGATTAGTATCCATGTTGTGATCCTTGGGTCTCTGTGGGCCTGATTTCCAGAACAGTGCTTATTTCAAATATTCAAAGCCTTTGTCCCTACAAGTCCCCTCTCTTTTCCATGTCACACAGCACGTTCTGATTTCTGGCAAGGAATAATATATGATCCCTGTTACTTGCTTGGCTGATGGAAAACCGCACATCTTGCCCATATAGACAGCAGCTCTAAAGGGACTGGCTAACCCAGAAGGGAGTAATTGGCCTCTTATAAAACAAGGCCAAGTGAAAGATAGGAGTTCAGAAAGGTCGAGGGAGGTCTGGCAGGAGCTGCCGACAGCTCTCCTAACCTGCCCGACTTATTACCGGAATCATTTCAAGAGATAATTTAACGTTCTCCCTCTGTGGCCCAGTTTGCTCCTGAAGGGAAAAATAAATAAATAAACAAACCCAACCGCCCCAAACAACACATGCTTTATGAGAACATTACTTACTAGTTTTTAATGGCCCAGTTATTAATATAACTGTCCCGGCACCTCCCCTACATCTGATCACTGGGAAATGATGAACTTTGAATTCTGATGAATTCTGATTGCCACACCCCTTACTGCAAACATCTCTACCCCAGTCCCGCCAGGAAGGGAGAACCAGCCTTTCACAGGCCCAGAGAGCTCAGAGGCGGGAGCCCCGGCGGCTAGTTGCTACGCAGGCTCTGGGGGGCAAGGCTGGGAGATGAGGCAGGAGAGTGAGAAGGAACCCGTGGAGGTGGGGCAGGGGGATGCCTGTCGGGTGTGGTGGTGGAGAAAGCACTGGAACGTGCCTCTAGTTCCATAACCTAGCCCAACCTCTTACCTTCCGGGACCTCCTTTTCTTCTCCTACAAAATAGAGATTCTTAAGAATTCTTTTCCCTTTTGCCATTTGTAAGCATTTATGATGTGCCAGGCATTGTGCTCAATGCTTTTCTCCTTTAACACGTTCTCCTAACCGATGTATAGGATAATACTAGTTGAATCCCCACTTGGTAGATAAGGAAACTCAGGCTCCCCAAAACGCAGAAGCCTGCCAAGGTCACACAGCTGGTAAACAGGGATGTTGGTTTACAACCTGGATTTGGGACTGTGGGGGGGGGGCCCAAGCCCACAACTGCTAGGCTACACTGCCTTCCAGGGGCAGTAACACCTGTCCTCCTACCTGGCCCAGGGGTAGAGGTGGGGGGCACAGGCAGATGTGCCCACAGGAGTGGAAGGGCTCTGCCGACCACCCAGTTCTCTCTCACACGTGGTGGTGTAAAGGGCTTTCCCAGCAGAAGGCAAAAGAAGAGGCTGGGCTGGGTGAGCTGAGATTAGAGTTGCCAAAGACAGGGCAACTGTCTCGGGTCCCCTCCCTCTTTGGGAGCTCTGTACTATCGCTCAATAAACTCCCCCCCCCCCAAAAAAAAGAGCTGCCAAAGACAGCAACATCCCAAAGGGGACTGAATTTAGCAACGAGCATGGCCACATCATAGCAATACTCACTTTGGAAGAACGCATTATATAGGTTGATTTCATTTGACAATTGTGGATAAACAATGAAAGGGAGAACATTCTTATGTTCTGAGTCTTCCCACCCCCCACAAAGGGTGTTTTTTCTTTTGGTCTGGCTAGGTCATCCTCAGAGGCGCTGAGCCGAGCAGGACTCTAGTCCGCTTGGGTGAGTCAGATGCTACTTTTTCCTGCCCCCCAGGACCCTGGCTCCACACAGGGCTGACGGCCTTGGGGAGGTGAGATCTGGGAGTTCAGCCACAGTAAGGAGTTGGTGGAGTTGGCAGGAGGGCACAGAGGGGGCGGGGGGGGGCGGTGGAGGGTGGGGCCAGGCCCTGCATGTCTTTCCTGGCCCAACCCAGGTTTGCTGGCCACAAGGGGCAGCCTCAGGCCCAGGCTCGCTGCTTGGTATTCTGCTCAGGCCCCTGCATCCTGCCTGCCGGCCAGTGGGGCCTCCTCCCCTAGCCCAGACTGGGCCATGCATTATCCTCGCAAGATTGAGGACCTAATGGAGGCGATCAGCCCCCTGGGGGAGCCACTCCATCCAGGCTCTGGAAGGAGGGCAGAGCAGTGCTTGCTGGCTCCTTTACCCACCCTGAGATTGGGGTGCACTTTGAGAGGGGTTTCCTTGGAACTGAGGAGGGGCTCCCTGCCACCCCTCTGGGAGGGCTCTGGACAACTCCAGTCCAGGAGGTGACATTGCAGCAATCCCTCTCTTCCTCTCCAGAGGATACCCTCAATATCTAGGGCCCCTGGGGGGCAGACCCCAGCCACTGTCAGCTCTCTTGAAGGACTTTCTGCTGGCTTTGGGGCGGGCATGCTCCCACCTCTACCCCACCCCCTCGCCTGACTGCAAGCTGGCCAGAGGTGGAGCCAGCCCTCCACTGCCCATTGTTCCTGGCTCCCCTCCCACGGTGGGAGGTGGGGGGCTGAGTCTGGTCCCCCCAGATCGGGAGCACAGAGCAGCCCCTCCCCTCTCCAGGCTTCAAAGTCCCAGAGGGACTAACCCTTGCCACTGTGGGGCCTCCTCTCTGGGAGCGGTGAGGGGGGCGGCTGCCCCCAAAGCAGCATTCAGCAGCTTTCTGGGAGTGAGTAGAGCAGGCCAGGGGTGATCATGAGCGTGTTGGAGGTCAAATGAGGGGAGGGCCTGAGGCAGACGGCCTGGGAAAAGCCTGGGGCTGGATGGGAAGCAGCAAAGGTGTTGCATAGTGCAACAGTGTTGCTCCTCCCAGGAGCACCTAGCCCCTGCTCCTCCCAGGAGCACCTAGCCTTGACTGCATGCACACAGCGGACCAGCAGCTGTGTCCACGCATCATGTAATTGCATCCTCCTGGGAGCCAGGGCTTCTAGAGTTCTATTGCACAGAGGGAGAAAATCAGGCTCAGAGAGGTTAAGTAACTTACCTGGGCTCACACAGGGAGGATCTGAACAGGATTTGGACCCACATTGTTTGACTCTGGAACCTTGCTCCTCACCTCAGTGCTGGGCCACTGTAACAGGCAGCTGGGAGGGAAAGCAAAATGAGTGATGGGCACCCGCTCCAAAACACTCACCTGGCTTCATACACATCAGCAGGATACGTGTTTCTTGCCAAAGAACATCCAGGGATCCCAGAGGTAATTGTTTTCACTGAGCCCACATACCTGTTGGCTTTTTATGTACTATCTACTTTATCCTATAGGGATTTCTTTTTTCCTGCTCTTTCCAGCCCTGTCCCCCCACCCCCCGCCCCAGGCTTCTTCACTCCTCTTCTTCCCAGGCTAACATTCTCTCCTCCTACCATCTGCTCCCAAGATGGCCGGTACTGCCCACCTTGCTTCCCTGGGGATGGATGAGTCCAGGACTCATCCCTCCCCCAGGTGCTGTAATTTGAGGGGCTGCCCAGCTGGAATGGGCCCAGGGCCTCCCCTGGCTGCCCTCCCGCCACTGTGAGTCGGCTGGCCTCTGCCCTCTGCCCTCTTCTGCCATTAACCCTGTCACCTGCCAGACATCAGCCCCGGAGCCCAGTCTGTCATCCGTGGCCAAAGATGGATGGGGGGCGGCTGGGAAGCGTAAGTGGCGACCCCTTAATGAGATCTGGCGGGGGAGGGCTGGCTCTATCAGGCAGCAGCAAGACCAGGTTGGCAATAACGGCCCTTGCTGAGCGTGACCCATTTTCCTTCTGGGGAGGGGAAGACAGTGGAGTGAGAAGCTGCGGGACAGGCTTGGGGGCCATAGGATTAGGTTGCCACCTCCCTGGAGAGAGACTGGAGCAGGGAGAGATGGGCAGAGGCTAGGGAAAAAAAGATGACCGCCCCCCCAACCTCTCATTCCTTCTCCTTGGCACTGTGACCCCAGCTCCTTGGGAAGAAACACAGACACAAAGAATCACTAGGAAACAGGAGACCAGCTGCCTGGCCAGGGGCAGCCCTAAGGCAGTCCTGGGAGACTTCGTGTCTCCTCTCCATGTGCAGAGAAATCAGAGGGAGGGAGGCTCTGTGGGGTGTTGTCTACAGAGTGGGGAACATCTTCAGAAGGGCAAGGAAAGGGTCCTTTTGAAACAGGAAAAAGAGTGGGAGGTAGGAGTGGGGGAAAAACGTTATTGGATGGTCACCTACACATTCCCCCTTAGTGATCCACGGACTTTTAAAAGGAAGAGATGCTGGAAAGCATCAGTTCTCACCTTTCATTGTGCAAATGGGGAAACTGATGCCCAGGGAGGGGAAGAGGCCCACCCAGTTAGTGGCAGAACCAGAGCCAGGATCCAGGGTTCTAGAAGATCAAGTCGTTTACTTGGCACTAGCCTCACTCTCTCCTTGCTTCTTACCCAGGAAAAAAATAAAACAACGGCTGAAATCATCATTCTTGGACTCGTCTGAAAGGGCTTGTTCTTTCCCAGCTCCTTCCTGCCCCCCCCCCCCCGCCCCACCATGAGGGAGAGTACCTTGCCCCAGGGCTTCCAGCAGGTCTGGCAGATAGACTGGGGGAGGGCGGGGGAGGGTGCCTCCTGAGATCCTAGCCCGGAATGGGGAGCCATCACTCCCTGACGATGTGAGTGAGGTTGGTTGAAAAGAGGGCTCTTTTGAGTTTGAGTTTGAAGTTTTATGATTTGGGTTGTTGTTGTTTTTTTCTCCCATGAAGAGTAAGGAGAAGAACCAAGTGGGTGCCCAGCAAAAGTTGGCTGCAAGACCCTTTGACCCTTTATTTGGATATTATCCACGGCCAGTCCATCCCCAATGCTGTGGCCTTGGCTTTCTCTGTGATGATTTCTGGTCTCCCCCCTCCCCCAGCTGCCTAGTGCAGGCTGAGCAGGAGTCATAATGTGGCATCTAGAGCTTGGCGGTCAGGAGGATGCTGGTCCTGGTTAGCTGTGTGACCCTCAGCCATTCTTTTAAACTTTCTGGGCCTCAAGTGCCTTATATTTAAGATTTTTTATTTATTTCTTTATTTTAGAGAGAGAGAATGTGCACGCAGAGGCAGAGGGGGAGGGAGAGGGACAAACAGACTCCACACTGGGTTCCCAGGAGTTCAACGCAGGGCTCGATCCCACGACCCTGAGATCATGACCAAGGCCAAAATCAAGAGTCGGCTGCTCAACCGACTGAGCCACCTGGGGGCCCACAGTTGCCTTATATTGTTTATTTTATTTATTTATTTATTTTTAAAGAGTTTATTTATTCATTTGACAGAGAGAGAGAGATAGCGAGAGCAGGAACATAAGCAGGGAGAGTGGGAGAGGGAGAAGCAGTTTTCCTGCCAAGCAGGGAGTCTGATGTGGAACTCATGATCCCAGGACCCTGGGATCATGACCCGGGCCGAAGGCAGACGCTTAACGACTGAGCCACCCAGATGCCCTGCCTTATATTGTTCAAAAGGCAGTGCTAGATAATGGTCTTCACACTTCTTTTCTTTTTTCTAAAGTAAACTTTATGCCCAACATAGGGCTCAAACTCACAACACCAAGATCAAGAGTTGCATGTCCTACTGACTGAGCCAGCCTGGTGCCCCTCCCCACACTTCTTTTAAAAAGGACCAGAGCTAGGGCTCCCAGGAATGCCTTATGTGCATTTTTCAACTTTGCCTTGGGTGACATCCCGTTGGTAGCCTGAAATGGGCTTCAGTGGGAGTATTTACACCACAGAAATTGGCAAATGCGACAAATCGGGACTTCTCCGCAAGGACCCCAGTGAGAGGCCGCTGTTCAACTTTTACCAGCTGACCAGAACTCTAACATGTTGTATCAAAACAAAAAAGCAGGGGCACCTGGGTGGCGCATTTAAGAGTCCCACTCTTGGTTTTGGCTCAGGTCATGATCTCAGGGTCATAAGATCGAGCCCCGCATGGGGTTCTGCACGCAGCATGGAGTCTGCTTGAGATTCTCCCTCTTTCTCTGCCCCTCCCCCCACCCTACTCACTCTCAAATAAATAAATCAATCTTTTTTTTAAATTAATTAATTTATTTATTTGAGAGAGAGAGAATGAAAGACAGAGAGCATGAGAGGGAGGAGGGTCAGAGGGAGAAGCAGACTCCCCACTGAGCAGGGAGCCCGATGCGGGACTCGATCCCGGGACTCCAGGATCATGACCTGAGCCGAAGGCAGTCGCTTAACCAACTGAGCCACCAGGCGCCCCTAAATAAATCAATCTTAAACACACACACACACACACACACACAAGCAGAACTGCTTTGGTTGAAGCAGGAGTGCACCCTGCCCCATCAAGCTTTGCCCACATCCAGGACTTGAAAACTGTCATACCAGAAAGAAGAAGGCTGAGATTCGTTCTAGCTCCCAATTCTGTGGCTCTCAGAACAGGCCACAAGAGGAGACAGAAGGGAGATGCAGCCCAGTAAAGAGGCTTGGGTTTTACCACTGTATTCGGCCTTGTGTTGCAGCAAGTCAGCTTTGAGGAGCCGGGAGAGTTGCTTAACCCTGCGGGCCTGGGCCTGGAGGCCTCGTGGTGGCTTCTGAAGGCGGCACCCTCAGGAGCGGTCTTACACCAGGATGTCTCTCCACTGAGAGGCAGGAGGAGGGTGAGATTGCACGGGGTGGGGGGCAGGGAATGCGAGCCATCTCCTCTCCTGGTCTCCCCACCCACAACTGTCCCCCTGACCTCCTGGGTAAAGGGATGTGACTTGGGCACAGAGAGACCTGGAACCATCTGGGGCAAGCCCAGCGGACTTCATCCATCTGTGGGGGGGCAGATACCAAACTGGAGAGGCAGACACTGGAAATCAGATGCAGGGCTCAGCCTTCAGCTCCAGCGGTCCCTGACCCGGATGATTTCTTTTTTTTTTTTAAGATTTTATTTACTGGGGCACCTGGGTGGCTCAGTTGTTAAGCATCTGCCTTCGGCTCAGGTCATGATCCCAGGGTCCTGGGATCGAACCCTGAATCGGGCTCCCTGCTCCACGGGAAGCCTGCTTCTCCCTCTCTCTCTCCCCCTGCTTGTGTTCCTGCTCTCACTATCTCTCTGTCTCTCTCTCTCAAATAAATAAATAAAATCTTAAAAAAAAAAAAGATTTTATTTATTTACTTGAGGCAGAGGGAGAGAGAGCACAAGCTGGGGGGAGCGGCAGGCAGAGGGAGAAGCAGGGTCCCCGCTGAGCAGGGAGCCCGATGTGGGGCTCGATTCCAGGACCCTGAGACCATGACCCCAGCCAAAGGCAGATGCTTAACTGACTGAGTCACCCAGGTGCCCCAGACCTTGACAACTTTTGTTTTGTTTTAAATTAATTTTTTTAAAGATTGATTTATTCATTTTAGAGACCGGGGGGAGGGGCAGCCGGAGAGGGAGAGAGAGAATCCTCAAGCCGACTCCCTTGCCTACCTAGCATGGAGCCTGACACGGGACTTGATCCTACAACCCGAGATCACGACCCTGAGATCCCGATCCAAGGGCTGAGATCAAGAGTCGGACACCCAGCCGAATGAGCCACCCAGGCACCCTGACAATATTTCTTTTTCTTTCTTTCTTTGTCTTTCTGTCTTTCTTTCTCTCTCTCTTTTCTTTCTTTCTCTCTCCCTTTCTTTCTTTCTTTCTTTCTTTCTTTCTTTCTTTCTTTCTTTCTTTTCTTTCTCCCTTCCTTTCTTTCTTTCTTTCTTTCTTCTTTCTTTCTTTGTCTTTCTGTCTTTCTTTCTCTCTCTCTCTTTTCTTTTTTCTTTCTTTCTTTCTTTGTCTTTCTGTCTTTCTCTCTCTCTTTCTTTTCTTTCTTTCTCTCTCCCCTCCTTCCTTTCTTTCTTTCTTTTCTTTCTTTCTTTCTTTCTCCCTTCCTTCCTTTATTTTCTTTCTTTCTTCTTTCTTTCTTTCTTTCTTTCTTTCTCCCTTCCTTCCTTTATTTTCTTTCTTTCTTCTTTCTTTCTTTCTTTCTTTCTTTCTTTCTTTCTTTCTTTCTTTCTTTCTTTCTTTCTTTCTTTCTTTCTTTCTTTCTTTCTTTCTTTCTTTCTTTCTTTCTTTCTTTCTTTCTTTCTTTCTTATCTCTACACCCAATGTGGGGCTCAAACTCACAACTCACAAGATCAAGAGTTGCATGCTCCTCAGACTGAGCCAGCCAGGCGCCCCCTGACCTTGACAATTTTTGTATTTCAGTAACATTTTGTGGGAGGGGGCTGCTAAACCAGGATTAAAATCATATTCATTTTCAATTTGGTCTTTTCAACAGGGAAAGTAGAGGGTGGTCACCAGGGATCATAACCTCATTCTGCTTGGGTTGAAAGGACCCACTCAGCAAAGCATGTTTCACTCCTACATTTGCCCAGGTTCTGTGAAGAATACAGAAGTCAATATTCCCAAAGCTTGCTTGCTTTCTGGTTTATTAGAATCAGCCAGGCTGATTCATTCTTGCGGGGGTGGGGGCTGGGGCAGCAAGCAAAAAGAAAGAAAAACAAATGTTTGTAGCTGAGAGAAGCCTGACATTTAATCTAGTGGTTTCTAAATCGTTAGAATGACTAGGAAGATTTTAAAAATACAGTTTCTTGCCCCTGCCCCTAAATTTACTGATTTAAAAATCTCCACTAGGGGGAGGTGTTCTGGTGCTTGGGAGCCATGAGATTCACTCTCCTGGCTGCCTGTAGTGGAGACAGAGGCCATCAACTCAACTTTTGTCTTCTTTCTTTTTAAAAAAATTTTTTTGAATTTTTTTTTTTACTATTTTTTAAGTACTCTCCATGCCCAACATGGGGCTCAAACCCCCAACACCAAGATGAAGAGTCATGTGCTCCACCCACTGAGCCAGCCTGGCGCCCCTGAGTTTGTCTTCTTTCTATTTCTAAAAGAGATTTCCTGGGGCGCCTGGGTGGCTCAGTCGTTAGGCGTCTGCCTTTGGCTCAGGTCGTGATCCCGGGGTCCTGGGATCGAGCCCCGCATCGAGCCCCGCATCGAGCCCCGCATCGAGCCCCGCATCGGGCTCCCTGCTCGGCGGGAAGCCTGCTTCTCCCTCTCTCACTCCCCCTGCTTGTGTTCCCTCTCTCGCTGTGTCTCTCTCTGTCAAATAAATAAATAAAATCTTAATAAAAAAAAAAAGATTTCTTCATTCTCCCTTAGCACGTATAGAAAGATGCTTTTAAAAAAGTTCTTCCCTTGGGGCGCCTGGGTGGCTCAGTCGGTTAAGCGTCTGCCTTTGGCTCGGGTCATGATCCCAGCGTCCGGGATGGAGTCCTACATCAGGCTCCCTGCTCAGCGGGGAGTCTGCTTCTCCCTCTCCGTCTGCTGCTTCCCCTGCTTGTGCTCTCTCTCTGTCAAATAAATAAATATAATCTTAAAAAAAAAAACCTCTCTCTCTGTCAAATAAATAAATAAAATCTTAAAAAAAACCCTCTCTCTGTCAAATAAATAAATAAAATCTTTAAAAAAACCCATCAACTCTTTTTTTTTAAAGATTTTGTTTATTTATTTGACAGAGAGAAACACAGCAAGAGAGGGAACACAAGCAGGGGGAATGGGAGAGGGAGAAGCAGGCTTCCCGCGGAGCAGGGAGCCCGATGCGGGGCTTGATCCCAAGATCCTGGGACCATGACCTGAGCTGAAGGCAGACGCTTCATGACTGAGCCACCCAGGCGCCCCCCAAACCATCAACTCTTTAAAAAAAACAAAAACAAACAAAAAAGTTCTTCCCTGCCACTAACCTCAATCCCTGCTGCATTTGTAACACTCTCATCTGCATAACTTTGCTGATGGCTTTCAGAGTTTGCCTCCATGCTGAGTGTCCTGGGCTTATTCTTTCAGTTCACAAAAATGAACTCAGCACCTACTAATTGCCAGGTCCTACACTGGGTGTTGGGGAGACAGTGGTGAGTGAAGTGGCCGTGGTCCTTGGCCTTTGCGCTTTCAGCCTTGGGAGGGAATCAGAATTCAACTAGCAACGTGGGGGATGCTGGGGCAGGGGACATGGGGTGAGGGTTAGCATCCTGAAGAGAGGAGGGCACGGCCGTGGCCTCAGGATAGTCTGGGGAAGGAGGATGGGAGGGCAGAGATCATAGTTCCCGGCCCAGAGAACAGCGAATGTGGGGCTGAAATAAAACAGCAGAGCGGACCTCCAAGAACCAAGTGAAAGTCCATACAGCTGGACACTGCCTCCTGAACCTTCCTGTCATTCCTCTGGCCCTTCCCAGAAGCCACTCTAAGCTCCCCCATGACTCTCTGGGCCCCATGGAGCCCACAGCAAGACAAAGAACTTTTGTCTGATCAGCTGAGCTATAATGAGAGAATGATCCGCAGGACCCTTATTTATGCATCCAGCATGGAGCTTGCTGTTCTAAGAACAGCACCGGATTACTGACTCACAGGCAGCCATGCATTTTACAATAACTCCACAATGTCTGTCTTGGATTTGATTTCTGCCTAACTTCCCTTTCAGCTTTCTTTTTAAAAGCCTGGCCTCTTGGCTGTCTTGGTACTTATCTCCTTCTGAAGTGGAACAGAGTCAAGAATATGCGGGTTTTGGGGAAATCTGCTGTCCCCAGGGCCCTTCTCCAATGAAATGCAGGTCAAACTGAGATTTGGAGTTGAAAGCTGATTAGTGTAAATGCTCACATCTCAGAGAGTCTAGCTAATCTGCCCATCATGGCTGCTGATCCCATCCTGTCTCATTTGCTGCTGGGGAGCGAGGGTGGGGTGGGGGGAGGCGAGGACGGGTGCCGAGTCAGCGCCAGACACTGATGTGCCAGGCAGAATGGCATCTCCACACAGTGGCTCCTGGCAGGGAGGGCAGCGGGGAGGGGGGCAGATGCTGAGAGGCTCACGGGAGCCATGCCAACAGATGGGTCTGCCTGGGTCCCCAGTGGAACCGGCTAACCCTTCCCGAGCCGACCCGTGTGTGCCCATTATTCTTCCCTGGGATCCCAAATGACGCACGAAGGGCCACGAAGGAATTCACTGGTCAATGCTAGCTGGGCGGGTGCGAGCGGGGAGGTCAGCAAGGGGCAGGCATGGGGGTGGGTTTGCTGGGATTAGCCCCTGGGAGCTCGGTGGGCCTCGGAGGAAGGGATGCTTTGGCATTCTCCTGCAGTTACCGGGCCTCCCCGCCTGCCAGGCTGCTGGTGTGCGGAGCCCAGCCCCCTCCCCAAAGAGCCCCTGAGAGGGGCCAAGAAAGGGGGGAAAGCCACCCGTGGCCTTGTGAGGCTGAAGCACAAGCTCCTTCCTCAGCTGCCAGGGAAGAATTTAATTACCAATTAAAGCCCCCTCCATCTGTTTCGGGCCTGCCAGCGAGCTCTCTCTACCCTTTAATTACATCTCTGACAACAATTTAACTCAATTAGCTGGTAAACACAGCAGAATGCAGGCAACCCAGGGCACCCTCTTGTCCCTGCCATCTGTCTGTCCATCTTAAGCTCTCCCCACTCGCTCTCGGTCTGTCTGTCCTGCCCCTGCTTCCCCCTCTCCTTTTGACCACCCCCCCTCCTCAATTTGCTCCTTTCCTTCTGTCTTCCCCAGCACCTCTTGTCTATCTCACACCAGCTGGAGTTGCTCCCCCCATCTTTGTCATTCCACCTTCCTTTCCCATCTGCTGTCTGTCTGTCCCTCTCCCCCTGCTCTGCCTCGTTCCGTCCATTCCAACTTTCTGTCCTTCTCTGCAGGCCAGTCTCCAGAGAGCCCACCTGTTCCCTTTCTTCTTCTAGTCTTCTTTCTCCTTCTCTGCATCCCTCCTGCATTTATTTATTTATTTATTTTAGAGAGGGAGAGAACAGGGGGAGGGGAGGAGAGAGAGAGAATGTTAAGCAGACTCCATGCCCAGCACCGAGCCCCATGTGGGGCTCAATCTCACGACCCTGAGATCATGACCTGAGCCGAGATCAAGAGTCGGACACTCAGCTGACTGAGCCCCCCTGGCTCCCCATGCGTACCTCCTGCACTTAGCCAAACTCACGCCTTCAACCTGTCTTCTCTGAGTCTCCTCCCTGGTGTGTCTCCCTGACCTTTATCAGCTCCTTGTGCTTCGTCCACCCAGTACAACAAATGTGAGCCCCAGGAATAACCGCTGTTGTGTTTTGAGCCTGTCTTTTGCCAGTCGCCGGCTAAGAGCTTTATGTATTTTATTTCGTTGAACCTTAGAAAAATTCTGTGAAGTAGGTATAATTCTCCCCATTTTACAAGTGGGCTCATTGATGCTTTGAGAGATTTTGCACCTTGCATGAGATCATGGGCAGGGAGCAGCTTTGCTGATACTAGAGAGGGCCTGTGTATTTGGGGAAAGGCTCTGTGTTGCCTAGATGAAAGGCAAAGCAATAGGTCCCCAGTTAACGGCGGATGGAAATTAGGGATGATTTTTGAGAATCTAACCTCCCTATTTCTGCTGGAGGAAAACTTCCAGATTCTAGTTTGCCACAGTGTAAAAGAAGTTCCTCAGTCCCCTGAGAAAGTTAAAAAAAAATTTTTTTAAGACCCCAAGGAGTAGGAGAGAAGGAGAAAAACAAGTAGGCTATAATTATCCTAGCAATCCTCCCCTGGAATGAGGGGGGTAGGGCGGGAGAGAAGGGCAGCCTGATCCGTCTTGTGGACAGGCAGGGACATGATGGAGACCCCAGGTCAGCCAGGTAGTCACATGGCTTCGGTTCAGGCAGACCCCAGCCAGATAAAACTCATCTGCTTTCTTCCCCCGTCCGTCCTCGGCTGACTAATCATTCTTCTTGTGATTAAAACAGAAAGAATTGGGGGGAAGTCTACAGCAGAGAAGGGGAGCCTATTTCTTATCTCTGTTTTCTACCTTCCTTTGGTTTTAAGATTTGTAGTCCTTGCTCAGAGGTTGTTTTCACTTGGGGTTTAGAACCCACACACCTCCACCCCGCCTTCTGCCACCTTCAGCAGGATTGCTGGGATCCCAACTAAATTCCTCAAATGCAGGAATTGTGCTCCGAAAGAAATGCCAAATATGGGCTCTGGATAGGGAGACTGGTACATCCCCTAGAATTTTCATCGTCAGAAATCTCTCAAGGAGGGTCCCATTCTGCAGGTAGATACGGAAAGTTCTGGCAACCAAGAGGCAGATGGGAGATTGGAATATAGGCAGTATAGAGAAGCAGAGAGCACTCAAAAGGAGGTTCCTTGTTCAGGCTTCCCAAGCCTTATGAAAGCAGTGAGTTTGTGGGCAGTTGCTATAAACATGACATAATAAGGACCACAGAGTAATGAGGCTGGTGGGTTGTTTTTTTCCAAACAGACACATGATTGCCTAGAATTTCAGAGTTTAAGGGACCAATGATGTCTCTTTAACCCAGGGTCCCTCCTGCTGCAAGAATTCTTATTACTAAGAATTCTAATTACTAAGAATTCTTATTAATAAGAATTCTAATTACTAAGAATCCTTATTATATTACTAAGAATTACTAAGTAGCCTTGAAAATACCCTTCTTTGAATACTTCCAGTGACAGGGAATTCACTATCGCACTAGGTATCTGCTTTCTATTTTCAGACTGGTTTAATATTTAGAAAATTATTTATCATATCGTCTCCCTGTAATTCCCAACCTTCTGCCCTATTTTCCCCTTGTGAAGTGATGGAGAATGTGTAAACTTTCTCCCAAATCCAGTGTCTAGAAGGCAGCCAGTAGGAATCCTGGAAAGTTAAACCATCCTCGTTCCTTCAGCCATTCCTCAAATGCTCTCATTTCAAAATCTCACTATTCTCTTTCTTTGTGCCTCTTTTCGTTAGCAGTGTCTTTTGGGCCGGAGGCCTAAAGTTAATGCTCTAGATTAAGTCCAATGGGCAGAGGACAGAGAAAGACTATCACCTCCCCTGTTCTAGAGACTGTATCCGTGGTTAATGCAGCTCAGAATCTATCATTTTTCTATGGCAACAACAGATCAGAGTAGCCATATTGAGGTTACAGTCAACCAAACTTACTTGTTTGGAATATGCCACCTTTAGGCCATGTGTCTTCATCCCTACTGAGTTCATGCTTTTAGTGATAAATATCAAACATATCATTTAACCCTTTTAAATCTCATCTGACTCAGCTCAAGTTAACTAACACGGATGGAACATTATCATGTTTCACCATGTTCAATTTGAGCCAATGTTCCCATCCTACCAAAGGTCTTAGATCCTGAGCCTGTCACCCAAATATTAACCAGCTCTGTATCATCCCCAGGTCTGATGCCCTCATCCAACCATCCATAAAGTGTTGAAGAGTACTGTGTCTCCTGAGAGGACTATTTTGAAAGAAGTGAGGTCTAAATGAGTCTCTCTCTTTCAAATGGAGGCCACAGTTGGGTTTTTGGTTTTTTAAGAACTTTCAATTTTGGTAAATTTCTAACACAGAAGAGGATCAGAAAACAGTACAAAGAACTCCCACATGCCCTTTACCCAGATTCATCCACTGTTTACATTTAGCTCCATTTGCTTGATCCTTCTCTGTCCACATGTTTAAATATGAATTTTTTTCCCTGAACTTTGTGAAAATTGGAGACATAGTGTCCCTTTAGTATTTCGTTCCTAAACACAAAGGCATTCTCTTACACAAACAACCTCAGCATGATTATCAAAATCCAGAAATTGAACATTGCTGCAAGACTGCTATGTAACTCATAGTCCATATTCAAATTCCATCAACTTTCCCAGTAAAGTCCTTCATAGCTATTCTCCCCAGTCCGGGCTCCGATCCAGAATCATGCATAGCATTCAGTAGGCAAGCTCTTTCGTGGGAGGCTATGGCTTTATTTCAGCACTTTGTTAAAAGCAGTTTGGAAACTTTTTTGAAAAACACCAACCTACGATAAACAGTGAAACCATCCCACCTTCCAGGGATGAAGAATCTGTACCTCCGAGGACAGCCAAACAAAATGTGCTGCAGACTCTGTAGGTACTTCCCATGAAGGCTTTGCCAATGTTTTTGAGCCATGGAAACATCTGGAACAAGTGCCGCCACCTGATGAGATCACTGTGGAGGGAATATCCTCAAAGAGAGCTAGGACTCCTAGGGCATTTGCTTATAAATTTGGCTCATTCCATGATAGTCAAACTGCACACCATCTTAGAGTTTCAGCTTCTGGAGAGCAGGGCCTTCTCAGTTAATTTGTTGAGGTATTGGGCTGCTGGAGCTAAGCCCCAGGTTTAGCTCCCCAAAAGGGCTATTTTTATTTGCCAGGGAATGAACCCTTCCCCTCTAAGGTCAGTCATGAGGGAGGGAATTGGGAGAACGAAGATGTACAGGGCAATCAATTCCCAACAACTCACAACACGGGTCAGGCTGATGGAGGATGGATTAACGTTGACTTCCTGCCATACTCACTCCATAATGGACGCCCAATGAACACGAAAGCCCATCAACAAGCACTTGGCAGCAGGTGGCGCAGTGATCTGCTCAATGCAGGCTCCCACCGGAAATCAGGTTAGTGATGACCAGACAACGTTTCTGTAGATCTCGTCCCTCCCACGAGGTTCCAAGGCTTAGATTAGAGCTCAGTGCTTAATTGCTCCCCTTTCTCCCTCTGTTCCCAACATCTGTGAGTCACCAACATTTTCACGCTTCTCACACTTATTCTTTCCTCTCCATTCTGGTCCAGGTCTTACTTTACTGTCTCCCGGTCTCCGGTCTCTCGTCTCTCTTTGGTCAATTCATTCTATGTACTACCGCTAGATTAAGTTTCCCTTAAAAAATAGATCTATCTATGCTCTCCATGTCTGTGTTTAATGCTCTCCTTACGTTTCCATTTTAGATCCAGCCAAACTCACTCATCCATGAGTAAGCCATCTTCTTGGCCTTTGCTCTTGCTCTAACCCTTTCCCCAACCACCCCACTCCATCTCTCATTTCCTTAGAGATCTGGTCCCCGTGGCTCCTTATGGGGGCATGCCTAGCTTCAAGTCCTGCAACCCCTCCCTTCTAGCTGAGTGTTGAAATCATTTGACATCTCTACTACTTATTTGGCACTTAGCACATGACTCCTTTGATGATTTGTAATGTTAATGCATCTACTCTTTCTTGTAAGAAAGACTAAACCCTTCAAGAGCAGATATCATGTTCGTATCTCTTCCCATCTTATATTTAATGTAATGCCATTTTTATAGTTGGAGCACGATGCATGTTTAGTGCTGGTGACCATGGGATTCATTTGAAAAGGGTATATAACGGAGAAATAATAACAGACAACAACGTATTGAGCACATAACCATTAGACACAATGCCATACACTTTATGTGGACTCTCTCATTTGTTCCTTCAACAACCCAATGATCTAGGAACAATTATAATCCCCATTTTACTGATAAGGAAACTGAGGCTCAGGAAGGCTAGGGAATTTGCCCATGATCATCCGGCTAGGGAGTAGAAAAACCAGGATTCAACCCAAATGGTCTGATTCCAGAGCCCCTGCTCTTTTCCACCATGTGATGGCCATGAAGAGGATAATCCTCCCACCCCCAAGACTTTAAATAATAATAATTGTGATGCTGATGATAATAAATAAACATTTTCCAAGGGAAGTAGGACTCTGAGCTGTTCAAGTAGCTTTTCCAATGCTTAATGACTTCAGTCTTGCAAAGCTCTTTGGCAGTATGAATTCAGTCCTTTTTTGTTTGAGAAGATAAAATGAGCTGCAAAGTAACATTAGAATTTTACCTGGTCTTTAAAAGGCTACCCTCTTCTTTTTACTTTGTGTTTTGGCAAGGGTTAGCAATGAGGAAGACTCTAACCTACAGACCCTCTCCTGTGTTTCTGAATCCCAGGCCTGGCTAGAAATGTGTAATTTTCAGCCTCCACCACCTCTCCCAATTCCTAGTGAGCTGGGGCTTAGGGAAATTTGGTGAGGATGGCAGAAAAGGGGTAGGGTTGTGTTTTCTCGTTACGGAGGTCAGGTTTGGGGTTCCAATGGGGCCCTCAGTTCCCCATGACTCCAGAAAAGAAAAGGAAACAGGAAGCATTCTGTGTTCAGCCTGTGTTCACAGACGACATCTCAGCAAGGCAGACCCTAGCAGAGCCAGCTGATGTCACCAAGAGAGGAGGGGAGGATGGAGGAAAGAAACAATGAAAGAAGAGACAAAGAGAAGGGAGGCAAGAGGAGCAAAAAGTGAAGATGGGTAATATAGCAGAGGGGTGACAGCAAAGGGAATAGTGGAGGACAGAAAGAGGGACAATTGGAAGCCATCGTCCTTCGCCCACCTGCCTTCCCCCATCCCTCACCCCACGGGTGAGGACCTGTCGCCCTTCCCTGTCATCCAGAGGGGACCCAGACCCTCACCCTCCGACTTCCGGTGCTGTCTCCTGGGCCCAGAGGTTGCAAACAGGGGAACCGGTAAACAGTTTGTGCAATTTTCCTCCGGTTTCCCCGGGAGTTGCCCGTTTCCAGGGGCCATTCCTTTCCCTGCAGCCCTCGGGGAGCTCCCTCCCCGCAGACCCCAGCCAGGCTCCAGCCACCCCCCTCTCCTCCATTCCCCCAGCTCTCTGGAGGGGCTCGCGTCTCCCCGATGCGCTCTGGTCTCTGTCTGAGCCATCCATCAAGGGTGGCAGGCTGAGGGAAACATGAAAAAGAGCCTATTTGGCTATTAACATCCCCTCCCGCTTTGTTGTCTCTCTCCTCCCCACTCCCCTTCCAGCCCCCCACCCCACCCCTCCCCTTCCCCTTTTGCGGGAGACAAAACCAGACTGACAAGCTGAAGACTCAAACATTAATCAAACTGCGCTCCGGAACAACCTTTCCCTCGCATTAATAAATACATTTGCGGCCCCTCATTGGACCGTTGGCCTAATTTGTTTCTCTTTCGCGGGGTGGGGGGAGCAGCCGCGCCCGCGCCCCCCGGCTCCCAGCAGCGCCGTGCAAAGCAGATGTTCCGCCGCGGACGCGGAGCTGCGCCGAGCAGCGCGCCCCGGAGGCCGCGGTTGTCATGGCGACGGCCGGGCCGCCTGCTGTCGCCGAGCACGCTGTCTCGCCCGCTCAGTGATTACCTCCATCTCCGCGGCGTTCGCCATACGGCCCGGCTTCTAATCAGATCCCCTCCCCTCCCCCCACCCCTCCCGGCGGCCCGGCGGAGCCCACCCGCCTCTGCCCCCCCAGCCCAGGGGCAGACGTGCCCCGCGCTCGCGTGTTCAGGAATGACCGGCCCCCGTTGGGAAGGGGTTCAGTGCGCCCGAAGCCATCTCTGGTGGCCCTGGACTCCCCCCCACCCCCCCGCGGCCCAGCTCCCAGTACTGTCCCCTGGAGACTCTTCCTGCCCCCCCCCCCCGTCTTGGTTATGTTGAGGCGGGTCACCTGGGGTCCCCAAGAGAGGTAAGGCAGGCAACCCTAGATCCCCTTCCACCTGGGCAGGACTCTTCCATTCTGATTCTGAACATGCTAGAAATTTCTTCTGCACAGCCTGGAGGTGAGGTGGGCTCCTGGAGCCATCAGAACCTTCCTCCAAGCTCTGCTTCTTGTGCTAGACCCCGTGGTAATCCAACGGTGCAGCCTGGCCCGAGGGTGGCCCATGGTGACTTTGACCGCCTGGCCATCACACACACACTATATGCTTCTCGTGCTCCCAGGCTGAGGGGTTTTGTTTAAGGGCGATTTCCCGTGCACGCCCAGCAGGCAGTCTTGCAAGCCATGTGGTCTGTCCCTTCTCCAGGCTTGGTAGTGGGCAAGAGGCCGTTGGAAGGCCTCAGGGCCTTGGGGTACCCTGAGGTCTTTCTATTGAAAGAGGAGAATCTTTTCCTTTAGACTCTGAGGCTTCATTACAAGACCCAAACATCCCTTTCCAAACATCTCTGGCTTCAGGAGAAACAGGGTAATAATAGAGGCTGCAGGCAAAAGAGGACAGAGGGGCTAGGGGTGAGGCCAGCCTGCAAGCAGAGCAAAACATGTGGGAGAGGGATATGAGACTGTGGGTGTCGAAGTCCAAGGTGGTTGGAGCAAAAAATAATTTTGTTTCAAGTGAGGGATCCACCCCCCTCGGGGTGATGAGAAGTGGAAAAGTTCTCCTGAACACCAGGGAAAGCTTACTTAAACATTCCCACTACATCCAAAATGTGAACCTCCTCCCAATGTTTGCCTGCAAAGTCCAGAGCGGTACCAGCCAATGAGAAGAAATGCTACGGTCTGGGCTCTTTCTCCTGAGTCTACTAAGAATCCTCATGTTAGAGCTGCAAGGGCCTTTCGAGACCCAAAGCAATCCTTCATTTTACAGATGAGAAACTGGAGACTCAGAGAGGGCCCATAACTGGCTCAAGATCCCGTACCTAGCAAATAGTGGGACCTCGCTTTTGCTTTCTGCTATGGTGGCCACTGGTGCCCCTCCCTTTCCTCTCTCAGAGGCAACTAACTGGCTGGGAAACTGGTTTCCAAGAGGCACAGGCAGAATCCCAAAAATCTTAGGCCTTTCTAAGCCGGTCGTCACTCTGTCTCCAGAAGACCTGTCACCTGAAGGCAGCGCCGCTGAGTGACAGCTCCCGTTGGCCCCGGGCCAGCCTAAGGCCTCTCTCGGGGGTGGTGGGGTGGGGAAGGAGCTTTTGTGGGGCCTCCCTCAGTCGATTGTCTGCAGCTCTGTCTTTGTCTGTCTGTCACTCAGAAGTGAACCGCTGGGGGGAGAGGTCAGGCTGGTTGGTGGAAAGGGAGAAAGAGGCTTGTCCCTGGCTGTGAGGGGTGGGGGAGAAGGCAGGGGGAGGGTGCCGCTTCTTCAACCTCTTCATGCCCCCTCCCTTCAACTCCTCAGCTCCCCTAGGGAATTCCAGCCTTGGCCCACTTTAGGACCAGGGTAGCAACTGTCCACAAAGAACCTTCTCTTCTTGCCACGTGAAATCTTGGGTCACCATTGGGGATCTACTCCCTTACTCTGCCCTGTCTGGAAGAAGGGGCTGCAAAGGAGTCTAACTCAAACCTCCTAGGAAGGGGGTTCCATTAACTCTTGGGTCGCCACTGGAGATCTACTCTTGTTTGGAAGAAGGGGCTGCGAAGTCCAACTGAAACCTCTGAGGAAGGGGGTTCATCCTGCCCCCATTCCACTTAGCCACCTCTCTGACTCCACTCCTGTGCTTGGCTGTCTCCCTGCCCCGCCTGCCTCATCAGATTCCCCAGGCTCCCCCCTCATCCCCCCACCGCAATCCCACACAAATCTATCCCCTGAGAGCCCCGGTTTTCAGGCTGCCCCAGCTTCTCCTGTACACAGCACATCTCCCCAGATTGTGCGGTTTCCAGTCTCCCCTTGCTCCCCCTGCACACGAATCTACCTCCCCAGCCTCAACAGTTTTCAGGCTTCTCACTCTCTGCCCCCCTGTACACGAACTGTCTCCCCAGATCCTGCTGTTTCCAGGTTCCCCCATGTTTCCCCAGTATACAAATTGGCCTCCCCGGGTTCGGCAGTTTCCAGAACCCCCTTGTTCTCTCACTAGGCAGTTCCATCTCCCCAGATTCAGCTGTTTTCAGGCTCCCCTCATTTGCCCTGTACACGGATACCTCTCCCAGGTTCTGCTGTTTCCAGGCTCCCCTATTTCCCTTGTACACGGATCAGCCTCTAGCTTATGTTGATCCCAGCTGCCTAAGGGAATCAGCAGGTTTAAAGAGAATGGAAGGCAGAGGTGAGTCAGGAAGAGGAGGAGGAGAAAGACTACCATCAGGGAAGCTCCTTATTCCTCTCGTGACCTAGAATCCTGGGCCTCTGACTCTGCAAATAGCTCCCTTGAGCCAATCTGCCCTGGGACACCCCAATTCCCTCCCACCTGCTGCTGCCCACCATCTGAACTTTAAGTCGAGCATCCCCGGGAGGGCCCCATCTTGGAGGGGGTACTTGTGAATGCCCCTCAGTGAGTCAGGCAGGAGCCCTCTCAAGCCCTGGGCTGTCTCTCAGCCCGGCCTGGTCTCTCCCCTGCTTTCCCTCCACGCCTTCCCAGCTCCTCTTTGTCTACCTGCTGCACCTTAGCTCCCCTCAGTGTCTTCAGGTAGAACTCAAAGGAGACCCCAAATGCAGCCCCTCGGAACAGAAGAGGTACAGAGCTAGAGACCCACACTTTTTTTTTTTCTTTTAGTTTTTCAGGAGGGAGTTGATACTAATCTCACGTCCTGGAAATTCATTCTGTGCCTGGATTAGCATCCTGGCCTGCGTTGTAAACCCGTGTTTCATCCTTTCGCAGCACAGAAGCAGCCTTCCTGCATCCTAATCCTTGTTGGGGGATGGGGTTGAGGGGGGCGGGGGGCAGTATTCCGCAAGGTTTTCCAGGATTCTTGCCTTCTCTGATTCATTTCAGTATTGCGCCCAAAGCTTCTAGTGGGCCCTAGGGAAGAGTGTCTGATTCTCCATCTCTCTCCTCCACTCACACACCCCCCTACCCACCCATTAGCCCAACGCCAGCCATTTTGTCAGTCATCATGCTCCACCTTGCTGGCCCCAGCAAACACCCTGGGTTCATGGGGAACACCTAGGAAAGGCAGGCCCACTGGGTCCTGGACAGTGTCCTAACAGAAGAGAGACTCTTCTTCAAAGCGAAGCCCACACCTGGGTTCAGACCTCGGCCTCTGCTCCCAGGTCCAGAGTAGCTTCCATTTCCCCAGCTGTCACGTGGGGATGGCAGTCACTGCTTGCCTCACAGCTCAGGGAGCGCAAATAAAATTACGTGTGTGAAGGAGACAGAATTATTTTTACAGAACATGGCAAATGTGAGCTATTTATGTAAGTCTTGTGAAAAGAAGTCTGTGC
This sequence comes from Mirounga angustirostris, assembly GCF_029215605.1. Classification (NCBI taxonomy): domain Eukaryota; kingdom Metazoa; phylum Chordata; class Mammalia; order Carnivora; family Phocidae; genus Mirounga; species Mirounga angustirostris. Next base: position 23,518,408 of record NW_026991725.1, on the reverse strand, counting down.
AAGAAACTGTTTTGTCTTTTGTATGTATATTCTCCTTCCACTGTTGGAAAACAAATGCGGCTAATGGTGCTCATTTCTTGATTTCATTATTTGAAAATCACTGTTGGAGTTGGTGTATCTGGAAACCATACAAACTCCCTATATACTGTTGTCAATTAAAATGTAGTTTTAGAGGCGCCTAGGTGGCTCGGTTGGTTAAGCCCCGGACTTTTTTCTTTTTTAAAGATTTTATTTTTATTTTTATTTATTTATTTATTTTTAAAGATTTTTGTTTATTTGATAGAGAGAGACACAGCGAGAGAGGGAACACAAGCAGGGAGGGTGAGAGAGGGAGAAGCAGGCTTCCTGTGGACCGGGGGAGCCTGATGTGGGGCTCGGTCCCAGAACCCTGGGATCATGACCTGAGCTGAAGGCAGACACTTAACAACTGAGCCACACAGGCGCCCCTTAAAGATTTTATTTTTAAGCAATCCTTACACCCAACATGGGGCTTGAACTCACAACCTTGAGCTCAAGAGTCATATGCTCTACCAACTGAGCCAGCCAGGTGCCCCAAGTCCCAGACTTCTGATTTTAGCTCAGGTCTTGACTCAGGGTCATGAATTTAGCCCCATGCTGGGGCTTACATTTGGAAAAAAAAATTTTTTTTTAAATGTAGTCTTAAAATGGATGAATTGTAATGTGTGTAAATCATACCTCAATAAATCTGATTGGAAACATGCCAAGAAAAATGTGAATTGGGATTTTCAGTCAAGAGCCCTATCTTTTTCAATTGCCCAGGAAGGCAGTCCTTGTCGTGGAAATTCTGTTTATAAATGTTAGATTCTGGTGTTCTGCAGAAAGCAGGGGGCAGTGGGGCAGAGGGAGGTGAGTGGGGTTTCAGGAAACTCTCATTCCTGTCCCCACTGTCACTTATTAGCTCTGTGACATCAACGAAGTCATCCTTGGAGATTCACGTCCCTCATCTGAGGGTCTCTAGCTTCCTCTCCCACAACCACCCAACTTCCTTTTTCTACATCAGAGTATAAACTGTGTTCCGTGGCCCGAGCCTTTCAGCCCTTGTCTCAAGCCTTCAGTTGCCCTGGGGAGTGGGGTCAAGTCTCAAGTGTTGAAAGGTATATCTGGTTTTCTTGACAGTGTATTTATGGGGGGGGCCCCTCTTATCTCCGCACAATTGTCGCTGGTCCTATGTCCCTCATCAAGGGACGCTCTTGCCTTTCCACCAAGACGCTCTCGTCTCTCTGAGGGGGCGCCCCCCCCCACAAGGTTCTGTTCGGTCGTCTAGGGACCTCTAGGAAGGGATTCCAGCGCTCAGCACTGCAAGATAACCGCCGCCAGTAGGTAGTAGGGAAGCCCCCTAGATCTGGTCCCTGCAGGCTTTCCACCGCCCCATCCCGAGCCCAGCCCGGCAAGGAAGGATGGAAACGGGGCTTGTCTTACAGCACCATCTTCTGGGCAGACCTGTGAAAGCCGATGCTTCTTGCTGCCATCCAGAGAAGGCAGAGAACATTTTTGGTCCCAGAAGTTTTAAAAATCTCATCTGCTTCCCCGTAACCAAGTTCTGAATTCTGAACTTTTCCCAGCCATCTCTTAGGAGAGCATGTTCCAGGAGACCTCCAACCTTTTGAACACACGGCTGGACCCTCTGGAGCGGTAGGGATAGTCCTTCACCCACTGGATCCAGAGCAGCTGAGGCCAGTCTCTCCCAGTCATTTCTGTCAGTGAAGTCTTGTCTCCACATATCTACCCCATATGTCCCAACATACCCACCTTGGGAACCCCTGTCAGTCACTAAGCTGTTGCCTGGGGGTAAGGGCATGGCCTCTGTGACCTTCAGAATTTTCTTCCATCCTTAAGTTCTCCTGAATGAGGATTCATTGCAGCCAGGAGGATAAGATATTTGTTTTCAATGCCTTAAAAATCGGGTGTCTAGGGACGCCTGGGTAGCTCAGTTGGTTAACTGTCTGCCTTTGGCTCAGGTCATGATCCTGGGGTCCTGGGATTAAGCACCGCATTGCATTGGGCTCCCTGCTCAGCAGGGAGCCTGCTTCTCCCTCTGCCTGACACACCCCCTACTTGTGCTCTCTCTCTCTCTGACAAATAAATAAATAAAATCTTTAAAAAAAAAAATCAGGTGTCTAGATAAAGAGTTCTGGGTCTGGTCAAATGAGATCAGATTGCTCTGACTACTTCTCTTTCTTTCATTGTGTGTGTGTGTGCGTGTTTTCAGACAGGGGGTAGGTGAGGGTGATAAGAGGGTACCAAATATATAAGCTACCATGTAAATTTATTACTTTTTTTTAGGACCTAATATCCAAGTCATTGTCCCTAACAAAGTGGTCCCTTTGGAAGCCTTCTTTTGGAATGATTGCCTGGAATTACCTGAATTGATTCAAAAGCACCAACTCGAACGCTAAATGGAACTTGAGTTTTGCAGGTTATTTGGTGACACGATCCTCAATCAGGATGGGTGGCACTATCTTAGAGAGAGGATGAGCAGTGTAGTGAAAGCGATTGCCTTTTGTGGGTCATACATTGACCCCAAGTTCTTTTTTTTTTTTTTAAAGATTTTATTTATTTATTTGACAGAGAGACACAGCGAGAGAGGAACACAAGCAGGGGGAGTGGGAGAGGGAGACACAGGCTTCCAGCCGAGCAGGGACCCCAATGTGGGACTCGATCCCCGGACCCTGGGATCATGACCTGAGCCGAAGGCAGACGCCTAACGACTGAGCCACCCAGGCGCCCCGACCCCAAGTGCTTCTTCCCCTCTTCAATCCACATTCCGCATTGCTGCCAGAGTTCCTTGCTCAAAATACAGAGTTGATACCACTTAACTGCTTGAAAATCTCCGGTGGTTCCCTATAGGCTTCAGAATAGAAGCCAAGCTTCTTAGCTCTGTGGTTGGGGCAAATGGCAACAGCCATAGAATCAGACCAGTATGGGCTTAAATCTCACCTCTGTGCCATGAGCCAAATGACCCAAACCCTCAGGTCCCCTCAGTTATAAAAGCAAGTCTAACAACATCTACCTTGTTAGGTTGTTTTGAGGACAGTTACGTTTCTAAGGTGTACAGAGTAGTAAACTCAGTACATGGCTGTTATTCTCCAGCATGCATTCAACATTCACCCCCATCCAAGAGGAACCTGTCTTGGGAGAAGCCTCCTGTCTCAACACACCCCAGCCTCCCGCACAGAGGCACTCATCCCCCATTCCAGCTACATTTGCCCACCTTCGGTTCCTTGAACAGAGACTCTGCCTTTTGCTAAGCTAATACCATTGCTCCCTTCTTTCTTTCATATAGTATGTGACGCACCTTCTCCTCCGTCAATATTTATTATTTCAGCCTATGTGACTTTGTTCCCAGTCAAATCAGGAACTGTGTCTTCTAATTCATCTTAAATGTTCCCACCACCCTCAGCAAGGTGACTGGCTCAGAACAGACAGTTAGTAAATGTCTGTTGAAAGAATTCACTCCAGGGCGCCTGGGTGGCTCGGTTGGTTAAGCAACTGCCTTCGGCTCAGGTCATGATCCTGGAGTCCCGGGATCGAGTCCCGCATCGGGCTCCCTGCTCAGCAGGGAGTCTGCTTCTCCCTCTCCCGCTCCCCCCTCTTGTGCTCTTTCTCTCTCTCACTCTCTCTCTCAAATAAATAAATAAAATCTTAAAAAAAAAAAAAGAATTCACTCCAAATGAAAGTGAATTTTACTAGCATTATTATTATTATTTATCAATACTGCTTTTCTTACCAAAGGGTCCACTCTGGGGGACAGCGCTCATATACCTGTGCAGGGTAAAATCTATGTGTATTTCACAATGGCTCTCATTTCTTTGGATCCTCACTGAAGACGTTTTCCAGTTTTAGTTGGCAGAGATGAGGACCATACAAATGTGGATGATAGAGTAAAACTTGGCAGCCATTCGATTCTTTTCTTTTTCTTTTTTAATGAAGTATGACTTACCTACAGGAAAATACACACATCTTAAGTGTAATCTTTGAATTTTTGCCACCGCTCAGATCAAGATATAGAACATTGTTGGGCTTTAGGGGCGCCTGGGTGGCTCAGTCAGTTAAGCCCCCAACTTTTGATTTCAGCTCAGGTCTTGATCTCAGGGTTATGAGTTCAAGCCCCTAAAAAAAAGAAGAAGAAAAGAAGAACATCATTTGATTTTACAATGTACTTCAACCTTGAAATATCTCCCCTAAACCATTTTCTCCTTTCAGCCCTCCACTCCTACCCCACTGCCAAGTCTGGAGTCAATCACTTGCAAAGAAGTCTCTCTCTCTCCTTTCCTTAGCTCCTGGCTCATGGCAAACACTCAAATACTTGAATGAATGAATGAGTGTAATTCACGAATATTGTTAAATGAATGAGACCCAGTTTAGAGGGAAAAGGGAGACCTGTAGCGTTGTGCCAAACCTGCTTTGGGTAAAATTTCCAACTTTGCCTACATCAGGTTCTGGAGTGAAAGGGTATTTACTGGGAATTCAGAGGTAAGATTTGTTGTTGTTGTTGTTGTTGTTGTTTTCCCCCTCCGTAGAGTTTCAAAGGTAGATTTAGGGCACAGAAAATTTGAGCTTAGGTTGAGCTCCAGCTCATCTCCCGCCCCATCCTCAGGTCTGGCTGGCTCCGCCTTAGCTAAACTGCCTCCCAGGAAAGACACCCTCGGCCGGCAGCGGTCCAGCCAGTGAGGAGCCATCCATCTCTGTCTGGATGCAAGCCAATCCGACCAGCCCTGCCTTCCTGCCAGCCAATGGCCGGAAAGCAGGGGGCGCGCGGGGCGCGAGAGGGAGCGACCCGCTCTGAGTGGTATAAAGGGGGTCCGAGGGCCTGGCGGTACTAACTCTGCGTCCCTAGCCCGGTCTAGGTGTGGCTAGCGTCCCTTCTGCAAGCAGAGTCCCGGGGCCATGCTTCTGCGTGCGCCCTCTGCCTGGACCCAAGCCCCTGGGGTCTCGGTTTCTGACCTGCCCTGGTGCCCATTCTGCAGGGAAAAGCAGGCGCCCTGAAGTCCCCTTGTCCTATGTATACTCGAGACTCGCTGGGTCGCCCACGAGGGCGAGGAGGAGGAGAATGTAGAAAGACGGGGAGGGCCCCTGGGAATGAGAACAGACGCGAAGGCAAGGCCTCGGCGGCCGCTCCCCGCGCCCCCCACCTCCCGAAACCGCCAACTGCCCTTCCCGAAACCCGGTCCCCGGCAGACGGCGCCCCCGCCTGCGGGGTGCTGCGCGCTCCGCCCTGCGCCCGCCGGCTCCGTCTGCGGGAAAGCCGGCGCTAGCGGGCAGAGCTCTAGGCAGACGGCCAGGCCGGCCGTTCTGGCGGCGGCGCCGGGCTGCGGGCGCTGAACGGCCCGGGGGCGCAGCGGAGTCTCCGCCTCGGCCTGCGGAGAGCCGGGCCAGCAAACGTGGGATCCCCGGGAAGAAGCAGCGCCCCAACTCTTCGGTTTCCACCGCCCTCTCTGCGCTGCCCTCCCCTCGCTGCGGACCTGGGTCGGCTACTCTGCTGCAATCCGCTTCCCCGTAGTCCTTTAGCCGCAGCGGGCGAAGACACTTTCTTGTCGCCTCTCTGCGTTACTATGCCCCCTCCGCTCATTCCTCTGAGCCCGCTACAGTCCCTGCGTGGCCCTAGGTCAAGGAGCGCGGAAAAGCCACCTCTCTCCAGCAGTCCTCCTTCCCCAGGAGGCTTTGCAGAAACTGCTGCACACAGTTTAACTTTCAGAGCCTCGGTGTGCAACCTCGGTAAAATGGGAATAGCATCGGGGCGCCTGGGTGGCTCAGATGGTTAAGCGTCTGCCTTCGGCTCAGGTCATGATCCCAGGGTCCTGGAATCGAGTCCCGCATCGGGCTCTCTGCTCCTTGGGAGCCTGCTTCTCCCTCTGCCTCTCTCTGTCTCTCATGAATAAATAAATAAAATCTTAAAAAAAAAAAAAAAAAGGGAATAGCATCGCTTGGTCCACAGGAATTCAGTGAACCAGTTTGTGAGTAGCGCCGGGCCCTCCCATTCCAGTCCCTGCATAACTGGAATTGCCGGGCCTCGGCAGACGCGACCGGGTTGCTAGGAAGCGAATTTGCCCCTTCCGACCTTGCGGTCGTTTAGCGGCAGTGGATGGAGCCGGGCACCGGATAAGGCCGCATGTTTGCCAAAGTATTCCTGGAGAACTTCTCATTTCCCGTCGCTACACTGGCCCCCGAACTCTACAGCAGTTAATTGCATATCCTTTTCTCCCTTTCGGAGTTGCCTTTTTGCATTATTTACTAGAATGGGTTATGTACACAGTGCTTACAATGTATTTGTTTACATAACTATACCTTTATCATTTTCTCTAATTACAGAAGTAGTCATACCCATTACAAATATCCAATCTTAGAGAGTTTTATAATGTAGGACGTGATAACCCGCGGGGACAGCCTCCATTACTATCCAAGGCTCGCGGCTCTCCTACTGTAGAGGCTGGCAGAAATTCGTGTGCCCACGCTGGTGCGGAACTCGCAGGGCGGGTCAAGCGTGCTGGTTGCTAGGGCAACGCCCTGTTGTCCGTGTTGGAGGCCTGGGAGGATCTTAGGAGCAGGGCTTGGTCCCGCCCTGGAGGCGGAGTTAGTCAGGGGAGCGGGGAGCGCGTTTCCCATCTTTCCCTCCAGGTGGCGCTGTAGGATCGCGGATGCGGTCCTGGGGCGGGGCTCCCCGCGGTGAAATGTGCCAGCGAGGGGCGGGGCCGGGGCGGGGCCAGGGCGGGGCGTGGACCTGCGGCTGCCGTCAGAAAAGTATCGAGGGAAACGAGCTGTTCCGGGACGGACCGTTACACACTCTAGGGGACTTATGTACAGGGACGCAGGGACGCGTCAGAGAAAGAAGGAGAAACAGGAGGTTCTGGGACAGGGAGAAAGAAGGGGAGTTACGTCGCCTAGGAAGTCGCTCCATCCTTCCCGTTTGCCCCTGGCATCCCCTGCCTTTCTCTCCTCACCCTGAGGACCTCCACTCTTCACGCACAGCCTCTGGAACGCACTGGGTGTTCTGGACACATATGCGGGTTGGGGCTGGCCAGTGCTTCCTCGCGGCCAGCATCGGGCCCAGCCATGGCAAGCTCGCAGGGCTCTAGTGCCCAGGCTGTTAGCCGAGGAATTCCGCGGCACCGGACATGCCAAGAAAAACGGGCGTGCTGTTCCTCAGTTTGTCTAGAGGAAGCCTTACGCCCTTCCCTTTTGGAAGCTGAGAATGGAAAAAGTGACTCAAAGAATCCCCAACAGGGTCACCATGTGTATACCATCTTTTGCTCTCTTTTTCCCCGGTTTGCGCCACTTAGGAGTACCATCTTTTGTCTCCTTTTCCCCGAATGTGCGCCATTTCACCCATTATTACTTTTTTACAGTGCCACACACAATCATACCTAGCCCTTCCCATCACATATGGGGCCCCGTGAAATCAGTAGCACACTCCCTTCACGATGATAAATCGTCCCCTTTCTCTCGACCCCCTCCCCCATCACAAGACCTCAGGGATAGTCCTGGACACCTCGGTCCTGGGCATCCTGAAAATGAACCGCAGACAGTGAAGGAGCCCTTATCAGAACTTATACACACTTCTCAGGCCACGAGAGAAGGAGACCATTGGCAGGAGACAAAGCAGGTTTATTAGGGTTCTGGGGCCAGGGATGCCTAAGGTCTGAGTTAAGGCAGCTCAGCTGGTTCTCATGGCCCAAGGGGCAGGCCAGGGCAGTGAGAAGGGGTGAGTCAGTGCTGAAGCCAAATCTTTGCATCTCAGAGTCCCTGGCCAGATACCTCAGGAGTTAGTTCTGGGAGGGCTTAGGGATACAGAGGGGTCTCTCCTGTTCCCTGGGGTCTTTGAGCTTTTGCCAGGATTGGGGAAACGCTCTGGGGGCAGGGAGCCCTGAATGCACAGCCTTCATTTCAGTAACGACCATTTAATTTGTTCCTTGGCAGACTGAAGAACCTGGAGGAGAGGGAATAAGGTTGCGAGAAAGAATTGGGGGGTGGGGGGGTGGATATCAAGTGTCTCTAAGTGTCCCTGCAATCCTCTGTCACTAGGTGGCAGCAGCTCATCCGTGCTTGGCTTGAGTGGGGCCAGGCAGTCCAAACTGGCTGCAGCTGGCTCCCAGCTCAGGCCCGAGCCTGCCTGCCCCGCCGTTCACAGTTCCCGCGGTTGCAGCCAGGGGTGTGGCAGCTGGCCCGGTCTCCCCTAGGCCGTGCCATTCGAGCGCCCGCCCAGTGCCACGTCTGGGCAGAGACTAGGCCCAGGCCAGTCACTTCCTGTGCCCAGACACCTCGGCAGCCCCCTAGCTCTGGCCTGGGCTGCCAGTGTGTCCTCAACACCCCACCCCAGGTCGCTGCTGATGTGGCAAAGGGGGCCAAGGGGGGCTGGCCCAGTGCTGCCTTGGGACACCTGCATTCAGATGCATTCATTCTCACATCCTGCTGAGGAAAAAGCCTCCGTCCGGGACTTAGACAAATCCATACAACTGGGCACACGCAATGCCGACATGGTGGGGACCCCAGGTCTGTCTTTCAGATCCTCTCTCCGGCCATCAAGCCTCATTCCCCTCCGAAGAAGTCCCGTCCTACGCCGTATGTCTCTTCCTCCTGCAGTCTCCCTCCTCTCTCAGGGCAGCCCGGCCCTGGGTTTCTCCTGCTTCTCCCAGCCAGAAACTAACCTTCCCCTCATTTCATCTCCCGTTCACTAACTACAACTTCCTTGGTTCTTCCTCAAGAATTCCATTAAAGTGCTATGTCTTCAGGGCACCTGGGTGGCTCAGATGGTTAAGCGTCTGCCTTCGGCTCAGGTCATGATCCCAGGGTCCTGGGATCGAGTCCCACATTGGGCTCCCTGCTCCTTGGGAGCCTGCTTCTCCCTCTGCCTCTCTCTCTCTCTGTCTCTTATGAATAAATAAATAAAATCTTAAAAAAAAAAAAAAGTGCTATGTCTTCATTCTTTCCCCCTTTGGAAAAAATAGGAGCTGGGCTAAAAGTCTTCCCTGCATTAGCTCTCCTAATTCTCCTAGGAATGCTGTGAGCAGTGTCCCATGATCATGTGAGGCCCAGAGAGGTTGGGTAACTTTCTGTAGGTCACACAGCTTGCAGGCCGTAGGGTGGAACAGACACCCTGGGATGACTCGCACCAGCACCTGTGTTCCTAACTGCTCTGCTCATTGCTCTCCAACCTCTTTCTGACCTGAAAACTGCCATGAGGCCGCCTTCATCCCAGCGAGGTATGAGGAGGCCTGGGGAACTGGGAGGAGGAAGAGGCAGGGTGCGCAGCAAGGGCAGTAAAGGAAGTGGGCACCACACCTGGGGCTCCACGTGGGATGGCTTGGCTCCATCCCCTGCCTTAGCTGTCACAGCAGGAGGTGGTTAGTGCACTGAGGCAGGAAGCTCCATAAAAGCAGGATTAGTCTGGGCAGAGAGACCTGTGGGCAGACAGAATGGAGGTCAAGCAGTGGGCCTGACAAGCAGGAAGTTTGCACAGCTGCGGAACCAGTCAGGCCTCAGATCCAGGAACCTGCCCTCCGCCCACCCCCCACCCCCCACCCCCCCGCCGCACATGCATCCCAGATAGGACCGTGCAGGCGGGGATGGACTTTTCCACAGCCAGGTCATTCAGGGGCAAGGGGACAAGTGGTGAGTGGAGACGGTTAGGGGGTCCCTTAACACTCCAGCAGGAACCCTAAACAGCATGGGGTGAGAGGTTAGAGAAAAACTCCTATTTGGTATCCTTTCTGGGTTTGGGGGAGCATCAGGGGCCTCAGTCCCCAGAATGCTTTGGGGGACAAGGGACCCCAGTCATCTCCAGAGTGGTAGCTCGCCCTGGGGTTTGGATCCAACTACCCCAAGCCAGGCGATGAGGCAGGCGCGCATCACTTATGAATACCCAGCTCTGCACCATGACTCTCCAGGAGAGGGCCCATCACCGCCCCATCCCTTCCCTCCTGCACCGGTGACTTATCAGCCTCGACGGCCCCCCTGGGTCCCCCTGGGAGGCTCTGCTCTCCTTCCTCTAGCCCACTTCCGGCCAAGGCAGACAGATGCAGGGGGCCTACCTGGGCCACACTCTGTTCGGTCAGGCTGCTGTCATCGGCCTGCAGGGAAGCAGTATCAGAGGGCGGTCAGGCCAGGGGAGGGATCGGGTGAGGAAAGCGAGGTGAACGAAGGGGGCTTTGGAGGGCGGGGGGAGGTGATGCAGTGCTGGGGGGACCCAGAGTGCACCCGTATCACCGGTGAGTGGGAGCCCTGCAGCTTGCCACTCGGAAGCCAGGCCCCCGGGGCCCAACTGTGGATGGGTGCATGGACAGCAAAGGCACGAAGGGGAATAAAGATGGGAGAAAAGGTTTCATCCAGACACGAGAAGCTAAACTAGGCAGGGAGGGTCTCTCTGTACCCCCACTCTCCAAACTCAAGGCCAAGGCAGCCACCTGGTGTCTCTTGGAGAGTTTCTTTCTTTCCCCACTCTACTTCCCACTGGGGAGGATGGTGAGGTACTTGGTGATTCTCCAGGGGGGGAGAGGGCAAGAGATTTCTTTTATTCACTGCCACCCCTGCAAGTGCATCCACTCAGGACTTGCTTCTACTAGAGGAGCGCGGGTTCCTAGTCTCCTGGCCTTGGCATCGCCTGCACCAGGAGGAAAGGAGGCGAAGAGGGTGGGATGGGCAGCCCGGGGGAGATGGGAGTCAGGGACACGCAGGAAGACTCTTACCCTAAAATTCACTTTCTGGATCACTTGCTGAGGGTCGCTCTCCAGAATCACACTACAAGATGAGAGAGAAACCAGGAGGAAAATCAATGACATGACTCTCCCTTCTGCTGCCTCTCCCTGCCGGGCCCCTTGCCTCCCTTACCACATCCTGCAGGTGTTCCCTCCAGGGTACCTTCCCACTGATAGTCCTCAGCCAGGACTCTCCCTCCCTATGTGCGCCCTCAGCTTTGATTCCTCTATGCTTCAAACCTGATGGTCACACACACTTGGTTGTCCCTGGTCAAAAGCTTTGAAATGGGGTGAGGGCAGTCCAGTCTAGAATGATGAGAGTGTCAAAAGCAGAGACTGAAAAACTTTGAGCTCTTGAAAGTGCTCTTCACGTTCCGGATCTAAGGATGAATTCAGATGAGGTGAAGGAAGGGAGGGCCCCTGGGGACCCCATCCTGTCTCACTAGGATTCTATGCCACGGGGTCATGCCGTACAGGAGGGAAACAGAACACTTAAAATCAGGATCTATCGGGCGCCTGGGTGGCTCAGTTGGTTAAGCGACTGCCTTCGGCTCAGGTCATGATCCTGGAGTCCCGGGATCGAGTCCCGCATCGGGCTCCCTGCTCAGAAGGGAGTCTGCCTCTCTCTCTGACCCTCCCCACTCTCATGCTCTCTATCTCATTCTCTCTCTCAAATAAATAAATAAAATCTTTAAAAAAAAAAAATCAGGATCTATCTTCCCTTTCGATAGACCCAAGTACCAGGGCTTCTCTTGGTTAGCGGCCAGTCCTTCACCATGCAGTGGGGGTGCAGGGGAGCTTTTGCGGGTATGTGCAGGGCTGCGGGTGGGAGGCCTGGTCACTGAGGGTGGGACAGGGGCAGGGGGGGGGGATTGACTGAATGCTCTTCACCCCATGAGGCTCCTCTAGGGCAGAAGCCGAGTTTTTCTTTCATGCCAGTCCCAGGGGAGTGAACAGGTATTTCTCGAGAGCCTCTTCCAGGCCCCATCGCTGGGGCACCCAGCACCCCTTCATCAGAGATCCTTTCATCCATAAAGACAGGAGCATCCCAAGCCAAGGCTCCCGTTCAGGCCCTGTCTCAACTGACACTGCCCCAGTTTTCCTTAGAGGGATACTGAGCTCCTCAGGGGGCAGAGACTGGGCCTTCTGGGGGTACAGGCCTGGAGGCATACAAAGCTTACATCCTCCTTTGCACACCTCTTCCAAGGCTTTCATTTTGTATTTATAATAGTGTGTGTGTGTGTGTGTGTGTGTGTATTCCTTGAAGAGGATCCACAAAATTGTATACATTTCAGGTCCTACCAAGGCTGGTCTTACCCCACTCACTTTGGGGTTCGGGCAGTTAGCACAAGGTCTTGCTGCAACAGGCATGGGCGGGAGAGGGAAGGAGGGGGGAGGGAGGGAAGGAGGCGCCGTGCCCCGCTCCCAGAGTGTCCAGTGTCGTGGAAAGAGCACAATCTCTGGAACCATGCACATGGCGTTTGATCTTGGCCCTGCTCTTCCCTAGCCTCGGGACCTTGGGCAGGTCACTTGAATCTCTGAGCCTCTGATTCCTGTCTATAAATTGGTTGTTATGAAAGAGGCACGTCTTTCTCTTATCCTTTGCCCTAGAGCCAGAGTTCTTTTTCTCCCTCAATATCATCCGAGATGGAAATTCACTACCCAACCCTTCTGGGAAGGGCTCCCAGCTTCCCAGGAGTATCCGAGCGCAGCAGGAGGAGGTGATGTTCATTGGATGAGAGGCGAGAGGTGGGAGGCGAGAGGCGTGAGCTTCACCTGCCTCACCTCATTTAATCCCCACACCGGCTGAGGTAGTCCCCTTATCCCCATTGGAAGATGAGGAAAGATGAGGAAAGGTCATGCATCTAGCTGATCTAGGTTGGGATGGAGCTCTAAGAGCGGGGGTGTGGAGGCAGCAGGGAGCTGAATGGGGATCTCCCAAGGAGAGGCGGGGGCCTGTCCTGCCCCTTTCTCCTGGGCACTGGAGATCAAACCATGTCCCCAAACCCTGCCTGTTCAACAGTGGGCCATCGTTCGACATGTGATTACTTTGTTTGCCTGACTTTGGCTAACGCAGAAATCAACCTCCACCCTCATGAGCCGTGTGGGGGAAGGGAGGGAGGAGTTGGCCAGAGAGCCAACAATGTGCTTGGTATCATCTAGAGCTGGTGACCCTCAAAGGCACCTCCCGCTGTGAGTGTCCCGGAGCAGTCCCTCTTCTCTCCACCCGCTCCTCACCCGCCGTCCACAATCTCGTCCAGTACCAGGAAGGCTCCATCCATGTTCTCCAGCAACCAGCGCTTCTCCACATTCTTCCTGAAGGCAGACATAGCTCCTGGACCTCTCCATGGCCAGGAGGAGCTGGGTTTCTGCCTGGGTGAGGCAGACCCTCTCTCTCCACCCATTCCCCCACCCCCACCCCAAGCACAGGGAAGGAGAACGTCAACGGCAGTGAGGGCAGCGCCTATGCAAGGGATTCCTGAGCTTAGGCCCCCCTTTGCCCAACCTCCCACACTCGGGGCATCGACACTGCGCCCACCAAGTTACCCCTAATGCATTTCATAGCTGGGTTAGACGTTAAAGCTGTACTATAGTTAATTGTCTCAACTGTAGATATTTATTTTTGGACTATCCTGGTTTGGTTTACCCAGGCTATGTTCACTGGGACAGACACCAGGTAACTGAATGGGGGTGCTGTGAAAACATCCTGAGCTTCAAGTCAAAAAACCTGAGTTTGAGTCTCTGTTCTGATATAAACAGACTGTAACCCCAGGCAAATCACCTTGCTTCTCTGGACCTCACTTTCTGGCCATAACCTGATGTGGCTCTGCTCTGGGTGACACCACGGTGGTCCAGTAAAGGGCAGGGGCCTTGGAGGAGAATGCTCTGGCTCCAGTGTTAGTCTTTTGGGGACTTCGTGGGGAACGCAGAGGAAGGGTCCTGCCTCTGCGATGTATCAAGGCCTGGGGGGTGAGGGCCTTGGAGGGCAGAGGACCTCACTCACCTTAACACATGGCTCAGGGACTCAAACAGGCAGGTGAGAACAGACATGAGCATCAGCTGAGGATGGGTGGATAGGGGAGGAGGAAAACAAGAGAGCTTGAGGTTGAGAAGGCCAAAAGGAGCATTCAGAGCCTACCTGTGTGGGCAGTTGTCCCTCTTCAGAGAGGACAGGGCTAGAGACTGACTGCAGCTTGACCCCAGGGTGCCTCCCGGTGCATGGGCTGAGAAGTACTGGGGTGCCCCACTGTGGGACCCTGAGGGCATCCTTCCCTGGTGATATTTAAGGAAGAAACCAAGGCTCCCTACCCGGGATTTCATTTCTGGTTCCTGAGGAACCTAAGAGGCATCATGGATATGTCCCATCCCAGAAAGACTCATTCTGGGTGCTCCCCAGCCCCAAGAGCCTAGAAGGAGGAGTACCAATGATAAGCCTTCAGAACCCAGCTTCTACCCCAGAATCCAAGCTACGGACAGACCCTCTTTGTCACCCCAACCTCCTGAATTCACCTCATTTTCGTGGGAAGAGCCCACCACATACAGGAAGAGGTCAATGCTGCTCTTGTAGATGATTGTCATGCCCCCGAAAAATGCAATCTCACCTAGAAATGGAGGGGGCTTTCAGGTCTGGCCACCTCTGCCGGGCCCCTCCTCCCGATCTCCAGCTCTGCTTCTCTCCCCCTTCTTCCTTCTTCACTTTCCAAGGAACCCTTGAAAAGACTAGCACTAGGCACACCCCCATTAGGCTACTCTATTTCTGGTGACTGTCTCGTTCTGAGAAGTCAACAAATCCAGTACAGGGTGACCTTCGGTCCCCCTCCCACCATGTGCAATGCCTCGTTCCAGCCTCAGGCTGGTGGGGGACACACAATGCCATTGGCCTCTTCCGCTGAGAGAGAGGTCTGGGTGTGTTGGGGGGTGGAGTGGGGGGTTAGAGAGGGATCGGGAGTGAAGGTTCCCCAGAGGAAGGGAGAGGAGAACAGCTGGGAGGGAGAGGAAGAAGGAAAGGGGATGGCCTGTGGGTATGTATGGCCGACAGGGATAGATGTGTCCAGATTGAGAGGCTGGCCGTGTGCATCTGAGAGCTCTGGGCAAGGAAGAGGCGGCCACTTACTGTCAGTCCGGCTGGTCTTGTTGAAGACATTTTTCTCGAAGGCCATCTGCTCCTTCAAGGAGGGGAATGTCTCATCATAATACTATGAGAAAGGGAAGGAGAAGGGGTGATAACTTTTCCATAGGGCCTGGCTCCTCCCTGGATGGGAGGTGCTGGCCAAGCAGAGCCCCGTCCCCTGTTTGTGGCCCTTTAGGCCTGTGTGCTCACTGTCTCCCCATAACCACACATTTTAAGCAAAGGAAGTCATAAAAAGTCGAGGAATTTTAAGCCCTGCTTTTGGAGTCCTCGCCTGATTTCCTGGAGGCTTTTGTACATTTGGCAGATGTTCAGTGTGCTAAGGACTGGGGTGGTCAGTGGGTCACCCTGTTGCTACAGGAACCTGAGTCCACAGGAAAGAATGCAGAGCCGGGGTGGGGGGGTCCCTTATCACAACGATGACAATCACAGCAGCTTTGTTATCCCCATTATATTGATGGGGATGTGGAGGTGTGAAGAAGTCAGGTAACCTCCCCGACATCTTGCAGTTGTAAGGGGCAGAACCAAGGATGGTCCGACTTCAGACAGGGTTGTGGTGATGAAGACTACATATCAAAGGGAAAGTTCCTGGCGCACACCGCATAACTAGATGGATGCTTTTTTGTTTGGGTGGGTGAGCCTCTTTCTGTGACTCAGTGTCTTAAACTGAACATGGATGGGTCCTGCAGGGAGGAGGCCCTGGAGCCTTGGGCATGGCTGATCCACCTCTGATCATCTGCTGGAGCAGAGTGTGATCGGCTCAGCTTTCAATTTTCTGGATGTGGATTTTGCCGCTTAGTACCCCATCTGCAGGCAAATTAGTAGCCTCCCTGCTTGGCCACTGCTGTGGTGAGCAAGCTCATTTGAATATCAGGAAGACAAAAAGTTTCAGTCCCAAACAAACAAACACATCTAGAATGCATTTCATAGTTAGTTTAGATGCCATAGTCCTACTGTAGTTAATTGTGTCCATGATAGACATTTCTTTTCAGATTATTCTAGTTTGGTTTACCCAGGCCATGTGGGATAGACACCAGACAACTGAATAGTTGGTGCAATGAAAATCACCCTCCTGAGCTTCGAGTCAAAATACCTGAGTTCAGATCTGTGTTCTGATAGTAACACTCGTGACCTTGGGCAACTCGGCTAGCTTCTCTAGACAACATTTTCTTCATTTGTGAAAGGAGAGAGCGGGATCATATAGTCTCTAAGATCTTGTCTGGTTCTAAATTCTCAGACTCCTCAGACTAAATCCTGAGTGTTTCCCAAACTGTAGAAGAAAAGTGGAGGTTGCTTATATAGAATATGGGGACTAAGGCTCCTGGGTCCCAGACTCAACACTCCCCTGACCTCTCAGGAGGTCCTTCCGTGCCCAAGGTCCTGCTGACCACTGGAAAGAATGATGAGAAGACACTTCGGGGAATGTGAACAGAAACAGAGGTACCACACTGCCCCCGCCCCGGGGCCAGCAGTCTGACAAGGCAGGAGGATGGACAGAATGACCTTTGGAGGGGTCTAAGCTGAGTTGCTCTGAGTCACTGAGCCCCCAGTGGGGTCTCTCCTGAGACAGGAGAGTCAGCTGGGTGGGGACTTCTGTTCTTGGGGCTGTAGCAGTGTCCTCAGGGGCCTTCCGGTGAGGGTGGGAGGTTACCTTGGCCAGGAGGCGGTGTCCGTCATTATCTAGGATGAAAACAGCCTTGATGGTGTAGAGGGAAGGTTCCTGCAACTGACACCAGGGGAGAGCTCCGTTGACTCCTGACTCAAGGCAGACACCCTGCCATTGGCTCTATGGCCTCTGCTGGCCCCAGGAGACCATCCTCAGGGTCCAGCCACCCCAAAGGTCCACAGCTGGTTCTGGCCCACCCCTGTGCGGCACGGGCCAACTCCGGTGCCTGCTCCACTCCCCGCCAGATGTTCCACTGCAGGCCCCGGGTGGGCGCTGTGCCCATTGGGTGCAGAAGGTCCGTCCGGGCCCAAGTTCTGTCATGCACTGACTGCTCCAGAGCCCGAGTCGGAGTGTATCACAGAACCTGGGCCGGGGGGACAGCGGCGCCGAGCCTCCTCCTTCCAGCGGACCCCGGGCCGAGGCTGGACCCGCGCTCTCGGCGCGCCCCCAGCCCCCTGGCCCGGGGAAGGGGGCTCCAGAAGCCCCGCACGTCAGCCCACACCCCCCGCCCCGTGGAAGCTCGAGTCCCGGGCGGCCCCGCCACTCCTCAGCCCTCCCAGCGGAACCTCGGTCCACCGCCCCCCCCCTCCCCCGCCCCGAGCTCTGCCCATCACCGCTCCGAACCGATCCAGAACTTCAGTCCCACGCGCACTCGAGCCCGGCCTCCTCGCGGGTCGGCGCCCGGAGAACTTTTTCTCCCCTGCCCTGGCCCCGGGCCCCCTCCCCGGGCGGTCGGTGGGGGCCCCAAATTCCTGGGCGCGGGCGCGCGAGCGGTGAGTTGGCGGCCCCCCGCCCCCCCTCCCCCGCGCTCTTTCCTACCCACCCCAGCCCGGCTCCCGCCGCCCGGGACCCCGGCGCCCTCCCGCTCCGTACCCGCAGCCCCGCCGGCTCCCCGGCTCGAGCGGGCGGCGCCGGGCCCCCGGCCTGGGCCGCCGCGGCCCCCTCCCCCGGGTGCAGACGTGGCCAGGCCTCCGGCCGCTGCATTCCGCCCGCCGCCCCGCGCTGACAGCGCCGCCCGCCGCCCCGCCTCCGCCCGCCCTGCCGGCCGGGCCGTCCCCCGGACGCCGCGGCCCGTGCTGTCCCCGCGGCCGCAGGCCTCGCGCCCTCCCCCTCTGCCCCGCTGTGCGTGTCTTCCCTTCTCCCCGTGGCCCCTTCCTGCCTCTCGCCCTCCCCGCTCTCCCTTCCCGCCCACTCCGCCCTGCGCCCCGCAGCCCAGCTCCCCTTCCCCCGCTGCGCCTTCCCCTCTCTCCTCCTCCGCGGCTCTCGGTTCCACGGAGTCCAGAGCTCTCCGAATCCTCGCGCTGCCCCGGGACCGGCCCGGCTTTCCCCTGCCGCCTCCCGCCCTGGCCCGTGCATCTGGTTTGCTGCGGGGTCCGCAGGCGGTCCTGGGGCCAGCAGGAAACACACGCCAAGGCCGGTTTTGTCTCTTGACTCCTGTGTTCGATTCCTCGGGGACAAAATATCTCTCGGCATCCCTCGGGTCTCGGGACAGGTTCTGGGAGTGAGAGCAGACAAGAACAGTTCTGGGGAGACCCCTCTACGCAGAAAAGTTTCTCCCACTCCTCAGGAAGGGAGCCATGGCCCAGAGACCCCTCCCTAGAATCTCCCAAGACACAGACAGGACAATCTGGGGCAGGACAGATGCCCCACCGATGGCGTCAGGCGTTGCCATGCTTTGGTTTCTTTGGTTGGAGAAGACCCGAGTTCAAACTTTCACTTCAGGAGACTTCTCGAGACCAGTGGGAAATTCATATTCGGAAGGTACAAAGTTAAGGGTCTTTGCCCATTTGCCCATAACAACACCATGCGTGTGTTTTACATTTAAACATTTACAGCCATTAACTAATATAACCCACACCTGTGAGATAGGTCCCATCATCCGTTTGTGTGACCATATCAGGATGGTACAGCTTATAAAGACTGTAGTTGAATGGGGGAGGGGAGCCGGTTTCCGGCTCAACATGGCTTCTCCCTTCTCCTCCTCAAGGCCTGTTCCGCTGTGTACCACACTCTCTCATCCAGATGATTCCTGAGTGGGCTCTTCCTCCGCTGACGAAGGTCTTCTTGCTCTTCGAGGGTCAGCTTCATCACCAAAGGGAACCTAACCCACGGGACCTAACTCGATAGGTCTCTCCTGTCACATTCTCTGTCTCAGCTCTCTACTTATTTCTTACATTGTACCTTTCTTAATCTCGAGATATCATCTTTACTGAGTTATTTACATACAAATGTGTACGGTCCGTCTCCCCACCAGACTGAGTCCTAGGAGAACAGAGATCATGTGTCCGTCCTGTTCCCTGTGAAATCCCTGGACAGAGCCTGGAGAGTGACAGGTACTTCAAAGGATTTGTGAATAAGTAAATGAATTCAGGATGAGGAAGATTGTATATAGTCACAGACTACCTATTTTAAATAAAAATAAAAACGTATTTATCAAACTGTATTTTATGTGCTGTACAAATATTGAGTGCTTACTGTGTACCAGGTACTTTTCCAGTTACTGGGATAGAATAGTAGACAAAATAAACAAAATCTTCGCTTTCATGGAACTTATATTCAAGTGTTTTGGTGTGTGTGCAGGCATTTCTGTGCAAATCAGATAAGCCACAAATGAATAAGATAGGTATTGTGTGAGTTGGTGATAAATGCTATGAAGAAAAAAGATCAGGAATGTGAGGGGTTGGGGAACGCAGGACAATGCCATTTTCGTTAGGGTCATTTGAGAAAGGTGACATTTGAACAAAGAACTGAAAGAGAGCGAGCCACACAAGCATCTGAGGAAAACATCTGCCGAACCTCTTTCTATGATGATTTAGAAGACACATCTGAATCTTCCTTGCAGGCTATCAGCATTATAATAGTGAACATGAATCAACACTATTTGGTGCAGTAAGGGGAAAAGACACAGTATTTTATTTGTTTGGAGTCCAGATCATCAGAAGTTATGGCAATGGTCATGCCGGCTCGGTATGTAATAAAAAATACCGATTTGATTATTTTGATGCCTTAATATTTTTGTCAGCTAGTTCACTTTTAGCTCATATTTACAAGGACAGATCAAAAAGCCTCCAGGGGGCATTTCCTAGCCTCTGTTTGGCATATGGTACCCACAGTGGGAGAGGGTCAGCTTCCAGAAGGCCTGGGTTGATAGGGGACTTAGGGAGCCCGTGTGGCTCCACGGGGGAGTGGGGGTGGGGGAGCTGGTTACAGGAGAGTGGGCATAGGCATAGGGTCTGGGATGAGAGAGAAGGCCCTGGAAGGAAGCGTAGGAACCACAAGATCCTCCCCACTACCACCTCTACCACCTTGGTTGTTGCTACAGTTATAATCACTGGGATCTCTTTACATGCTGTGGTGAAAAAGTAAATTCAGAGACTTCAAGGTAACTTTTCCAGAAAGGGATTCTCCCCAGGGATGGTTCCTCCTCTAAAGTCGAGAGCTCAGGACTCTCAGCAGAGAGCTCAGGACTCACTCTCTTCTCTGGGCTCCCAGCCCAGGGTGCCCCTTTAATATAAAATATGTAAAAATGTAAAAATACTGGCTCAGGGAGCGCAGTGACAGGACAGTGTCTTCTCCAGAGGACTGTCCCAAGGGGACGTCACAGCGTAAGCCTGGCAGCACCTAAGCAGTGCGCAAGTGCAGCAGATGAGAAGCAGCTGGAGAGGCTCCCTGGAATGAGGAAGCCAAAGCTGTGTTCAAAAAGAATGCAGCCTTGTGCTTCCCCGCTCTCTGCTCCCTTGGGGGTGGGTGCGCTGGGGTGAGGGATGGGGGTGAGGGGCTGCGTGAATCTCTAACCAGCTGGAGTCTGCGGAGTAGCGGGACCCCGAATTGGTTCTGACAACTAAACACAGGTCCCTGCCCTTGGGAGTCTCCTGGAGGCTAGTGATTCACATGGGTTCCCCTCTGGGTCTTGGTAGATCTTGGAGGTGAGACCATTCTGTTTCCTCTGACTCACTCTCCTGCTGCCACATTTCTGTGCTGTCCTAGGATTTGGGCATCTGTTCTTGTGTGACAAGAAGAAACAGCTCCCTTGGGTAACAGTCTCTCTCGCTCCTTCTTGCTATAATGTCAAGAGGGGGAGGTGTGTGTGGAATGAGAGGTGTGGATGTGTGTGCTTGTGGCATCCTCCAGAGAGAAAATGAAAGCTTCCCTGCTCTGTCTGCAGGATGAGTTTCCAGCTGATTATCCTAAGGACAGCTCTCATTTCTTTCAAGGCGTTTGGCTTTCTCTGGGATAATAAGGTTGTAGGGTGGGTGGAGAGAGAGCTGGGCATGAAAGGAGCCTCATGCTTGGTTTTACCCAGGCACAGGTGGGTTTAGACACAGGTCTGATTTTTTTTTTTTTAAGGAGGCTCCAGGTCCAACGTGGGCTTGAACTGGTGACCCTGAGATCAAGCATTACATGCTTTACCAAATGAGCCAGCCATGTGCCCCATGGGATCTGATTTTTAAACCTTGTGAATTTGTATGTCATCTTCATTTAGCTCAGGAGGGCCCAACAAGTAAGTGGGAGAGCCAGATTTTTGAACCCAGCTCTGAGTCTGAAACACCCACTCTTCCCACCTCAGGATAGCACCTCCCTGAAAATTACCCAACATTGTTGGGGCAATGGGGTGAGGCGTGCAGAATGGCTGAACTTCATAAATTGTTACCAAAACATGAATGAACAATGAGGTGTTTTCATTGGATAGTTCAAGGAAGGGGGCATTCCAGGACTGAGAAAGACTATATCCTAAAATCAGGTGGTGATTCTAGTCTATGCTTATGTATTACCACTGCTGTTTTCTTTTAATATCTATCTATCTATCTATCTATCTATCTATCTATCTATCTATCTATCTATCTATCTATCTTTTATTTATTTGACAGAGAGAGACACAGCGAGAAAGGGAACACAAGCAGGGGGAGTGGGAGAGGGAGAAGCAGGCTTCCCGCTGAGCAGGGAGCCTGATGCAGGGCTCGATCCCAGGACCCTGAGATCATGACCTGAGCCGAAGGCAGACGTTTGAGGACTGAGCCACCCAGGCGCCCCAACCTCTGTTCTTTTTCTTTTTCTTTTTTAAGGGAGAGAGAATTTTATTTTATTTTATTTTTTTAAGATTCTACTTATTTGACAGAGACACAGCGAGAGAGGGAACACAAAGCAGGGGGAGTGGGAGAGGGAGAAGCAGGCTCCCCGCTGAGCAGGGAGCCCGACGCGGGACTCCATCCCAGGACCCCGGGACCATGACGTGAGCCGAAGGCAGACGCTTAGCGACTGAGCCACCCAGTCACCCACTGCTGTTATTTTTTACCCAATTTGGATTCTTGCTCCAAGCTAGCGATTCTCTACTTTGCACGTAAGAATCACCTGAGGAGGGGCGCCTGGGTGGCTCAGTCGTTAAGCGTCTGCCTTCGGCTCACGTCATGGTCCCGGGGTCCCGGGATCGAGCCCCGCGTCGGGCTCCCTGCTCAGCGGGGAGCCTGCTTCTCCCTCTCCCACTCCCCCTGCTTGTGTTCCCTCTCACTGTCTCTCTCTGTCAAATAAATAAATAAATAAAATCTTAAAAAAAAAAATCACCCGAGGAGCATTTTACAAAATCTTGATGCGCGGGGCTGCTCTGCGAGACTCCGACTTAATTGGTTGGGGGTGGGACCTGGGCATGGATAATTTTTACCAGCCCCCCAGGTGATTCTAATGTGCAGCCAGGGTTGAGAAGCAATCTTCTAAGACAGCCGAGGTGTAGGGATGCACAGGGAAGAGGCTGGTTTGTGGAAGAGCTTTACCTCTTTTGAGGGTTTAATGGTAACAAGCTTGCTAATGATGTTTACCATGTAAGAAAGGAGGCCAGATGTCTGGATTAGCTGGATAACTAACTGATTTCCTTGCAAGACATGTTAACATTTAGTATTGACAGGATGTAATCCTAGAATCTCTCAGAAGGGCTGTAAGGAAATCTCTCAGTCATCTAATATACTCTGCTGGATTAGATGAAAGTTGGAGAGTGAGAAATATTTATATAGATTAGCAATATTTAAAAACATTTTTTTTAAAGAAGAGGAAAAACAATGGGCAACCAGAATAGCAGAAAGACTAGATTTCCCCTCAGGGGAAAAAGCAATCCCTGCTATTCCAGAAGAAATCCAACCTCTTCTCTGAGGGTTTCCTGGCAGGATGACTGGATGTGCCTGCTGGTGGCAACAGCTTTTTCCATGGAGGAAGCTGGGCCAACACAGATATAACCCAGATGAGTAGGGAATCTAGTGTATAGTTAGCTGGCTCTTCGATGACCCTAAATCCCTGTGCATTAGAACAAACTCTCTTCCTGGCTTCCCACTGCCTTCTCCTTTCCCAAGTGGTCTCGGTCTCGAGTCTCAGTCTCGAGCGCAAGGCCTGGTTTTACTGACGGCTCTCAGCCTCTCCCTTAGGGAAGGGAGCGCATGTGTTCACTTTTTCCAGTGGTCTTCTCAGTCTGATTTAATGGATATACCAGGACTGATGACACATCAGCATGGCATCTTTCTTTTGCTTCTTGGGTAATTTTCCTATTAACAGCTGTCCCAGGCAAAGGAGAGGGAGAGGATGCGGTGGGGGTGGGGGGAGGGAAGAGGGTGGCTTCCTAGGTGAAGGACACACCCTGGATTTTACAGGGTTAATCAGTGGGAAGGAGCTTTGCACCTGCTCAGACTTGATCTGGAACTCTCGACAGAGTGGAAGACAGTGTTTGGATCCCCGCTCCCTACCATGGAGTATCAACTATCCTGGATGCCCACAGCCTGCCAGGCCTAAATGCCTACCATGCTGATTGAGACTCTACATCTAGATTCTCCTCAGCCCTTGCAACGGGCGAACAATTCTTTAACCGTTAAGCAGGAAACTTGAACTATCCAGGCATCCTTTAACCCAGTTATATAGTTCCTGATCCACCTCTCTCCCATTGAATGCTCAAATAATCAGACACAGTGAAGCACAGTACTAGAAGTACTGTGGCAGGCAAAAGAAAATGAAGGGGACAGTGTAGACACAAACAAAAGACTTTTTCCACACCTCTCCCACCCCTTCTCTAGGGATTAACATGGAGACCCTCCTCTCCTCAGTGCCTGCACCTCCCTTTACACCCAGGACCCCAGAAAGGGGAGGAGAGGATGGGTAGGACTGCTATCTATCTCAACAAATTTTGAGTCATTAAAAGCCACCAAATGAGTTTAAGCTTTCCAAGTGATGTGACAGTGTCACATGTTAGCTCCCCAGTGTGGCCTTCAACCTACGGCTGCCATTTCATTTCAGTGAATATTTACCTCATTTGACTTCACATTAGTCAGTTTGGTGTCCACTGTAAGACTTTTTTTTTGTTTGTTTTTTAAATTTTTTGCTTGTTTTTAAGATTATTTATTTATGAGAGAGAGTGCATGAGTGGGGAGGAGGTGCAAAGGGAGAGAGAGAAGCAGACTCCCTGCTGAGTGGGGAGCCCAATGCAGGGCTCCATCGCAGGACCCTGGGATCATGACCTGAGCCGAAGGCAGACGCTTAACCGACTGAGCCACCCAGGCGCCCCAGGACTTTCTTTCTTATCCCAGGCACCTGGTACCCTGCTATGCAGCTCAAAAGGAACTTGGAAAATACAAGTGGACCTGTCTAAAACATCAGTTTTGTTGGTGCTAAAGTTTCCCCTAGATTAGAGGCTCGCCCAGTTTTTTGGGTTTTTTTTTTTAAACTGTGTCAAGGTTTAAATTTGTTCTGTATTTGCTGGGTCAAACAAACGACACTCTCCTATTTTCTCCAAAGTCTTGTATTTAAGCCCCGCAACTTTAGTCTAGCTTTGGTATCTTTCAGTTCTATGGTTTTTATACATTCTTCTCAACCCCGTTGGTATATTTTTAGAGTTAACAAAGCACACCTCAATTTCTCCTCTTTTCTTATCCAACAGGAGTATTGCCCTTCATGGTCTTATTAATTCAGGGTCCGAATGGTCTCCCATTTCCTTGGTAACATGCCATATCCCTCAAAACCACATCTCTTCCACATATTAATTTCTGCTTTTAGCAGGAACTTCTAATCACAGACCTGCCTGCTGGAGTTCTCCTTCAACTATTCAGTATTTATTGTCTACTTTGCTCCTGGCACTGTTCCAGGTTTTGAGGACTCAACAGTTAATGCACAGAATTCCAGTCCTCATGGAGTTTATATTCTAGCATTTACTAGAAGCCAAATAGTAAAACGAGTAAGTAAAACATGTGCTCTCTGAATCAGTCTTTGTGTTTTTTTTAAAGCTTTTATTTATTTATTTAACAGAGATAGAGAGAGAGTGTAAGTAGGTAGAGTGGCAGACAGAGGGAGAGGGAGTGGGAGAAGCAGGCTCCCCACTGAGCAGGGAGCCCAATGCGGGGCTCGATCCCAGGACCCTGGTATCATGACCTGAGCCGAAGGCAGCTGCTTAACCGACCGAGCCACCCAGGCGCCCCCTGAATCAGTCTTTGAAATGCACAACTACCTTGCAGTTTGTTAAGGATTCAATGACCAGACGCTGGTGCACTTTCTGTATGAATTTTCAAAGTGCTTTATAATCTGTGAACCACCCCAAATTAAGCCTCCCAACTCTCCAAACACGTGAGGACTGCATGTTATCTGAAGAGTTGGCAGTTTGTCTTGTCCTTAGTTGTACCAGGACCAGTGATTTCACCCACTAGATAAACGAGGATCTTCCTGGGAGTCAAGAATTTGAGTTGATGTCTCTTTTTCCCACAGCTGGGAACAAAGTACTATGAACTTCAACTTAGTGATTGCCTAAAGGTGGTCTTGGGATCAACTGTGTTAAAACTACGCGAGTCATTACTAAGCAGGCAGGTTATCAGGCCGCCACCCCAGGGTTAAGTGAATCGCGATCTCTGGAGTGAGGCCTCAGAATTTGCAGGTTTAACAAGCTCCCCCAAGAGAGGCTGGGGATAATAAAGCAATGTTCGAAAATCACAAAGACGTTGGCTAGGTGAGACTGGCCAGCACCTGAAATCGAGGGAAGTTCCTGAAAGGCAAGACTAAACTCGGTGGTAGTCTGGGCGGGGGTTGGGACGGTACTAGACGGGGAAGGGTAGCTCTACGGGATGTTCCTATCACGAGAAAACTCAATTATGCCACATCCCCCCACACCGCCAATGTCCCACCACTGTGGTGGCAACCCGACCGCTGGGCCATTCCCGCGACGTAACCGTCCCTGACTGGCGCGAGCCACGGCCCGCACAGACCGGAAGCGGCGACAGCGGCTTCCGCTGCCAGCACCCAATATGGCGGCTCGAGCGTCGCCACCGCGGGAAATACTCTGGGTCCCGCCTCGGCCCCCTCAGGTCTTACTGGGCTTTTGCAAGTCACCGTGGGAACCTTCGGGGCGGGGAAGAACTCCGCGCTCCGGCAGCTATACCACCTCTCACCCCCAGCCCTAATCCCCGAGCTGGAAAATGCACTGGTAGCGCTTAGCTTGCACACTTTACTCCGCGCCCCGCCTGAAATACCTTGGGCGACCGACGCACCGCGGAGGGGCCAGAATGCCGGGCCGTAGGGCCTTCGCCCCACTTACTGGTGAGCCCACGCCGCGGGGCGGGTCTATGCGCCCACTGGGCTGTGGGCCATGTCAGTCTTGGGAAATCGGGAGAGGGAGGAGGAGGCACACTCAGCCATTGGGCTCTTTCGGCTGTCAATCAAAATGACATCCGGCGACGGCCGCAGTTTCGGCTCGTTGATTGGAGAAACGTGGTCCTAGGAAGGACGCGGAGGGCGGGCTTCCGAATGAGGTGGGAGGTGGAAGGAGGGGGCGGGGAGGGAAGCGGAGGCTGGGGAGCTCTAGGCCGGCCGGCGGTGGCGGCGGCAAGGCCGGGACTCGGGCTGAGGGCCTGCTGTGGCGGCAGCGGCGGACGCCGAGCTCTGCAGCGGGTATCCGGCATGTTCCTTTCCCCGACGTGGGGGGTGGTGGTGGGCGCAGCGTCGCGGGAACGAGGCTTGTGGGGTGAAGGGCGGCGGGGTGGAGTCCAGGGGCAGGAGGCTGGAGGCGGGAACGGGCGGGCGAGCGGGGTTCGCGTCGGGCCCGAGCCCGAGCCTGGGCTTGGCAGGGAGGGGCCGCGAGGCCGTGGAGAAAGCTAGCTCCGGGGTGGGTTGGACTGGGGAGGGCTGAGGGCGCGAGAAGGCGTGGTGTGAGGCCCAGGCCTGAAGCGGGGTGGGGCCATCGGGACGGAGGGCGGGGTGGGGTTTGGCTGTGAGGGTGGGTCAAGGCCGCCGAGTCGCACTTGTTCGCCGTTGCCCCAGAAGGCTAGAAGCCGAGGCGCCGACAGCGGGCATGGCGACTTGGTCCCGGCCGGACTCGGGTATCCGGGGCGGGGTGGGACCGGGCTCAGACCAGAGGCCTCTGGCCTTACTCCGTCTTTAAGGGGCCTTGTCCGGTTTCTGGAACTTAAATGTCTCTTGGGAGGTTTTAGTAATAAATTGGCGTGAGAACGGGAGGGTAGTGTAAGCAGGAATTCTGAGTCGCAGTTGTGTTTACTTTAACCAAATAAGGTGTGTGTGTGTGTGTGTGTGTGTCCGTCCGTCCGTCCGTCTGTGTGTCACTCTTCCCCTTTAGGACGAAGTTGGTAGGTGGGTCACAACAGTGAAGAGGAGAGTTATGTTTTGGTCTGGGAGGTTAATGGAAGCTCAAAAGTAGAGACCAGAAACTGAAAGGCAGGTTTACTCCCTCCCCAGTTGGCTATCTAGGTTGAGAACTTGGCCTTATCCTTCTGCTTAGGCTCAGAAGGTCATATGAATGAAAATAAAACCTGCGTATTGCAAATTCTGGGTCGAATAATCCTCCTGCTTCAGTGCTCCCCGCCCCCCCCCAAGCCCTCTCAGCCCTCCTTCCCCCCTTTAATGTGAGAGATAGGAAGGGGAAATCATATTTTAAAGTTGGGAAAACAAAAGGCATTATTGTTTCGTGAGGTGGTGTCCTGAACGTGTCCTCATATCCTTTTACACCCTTCTCCCATTAATAGTTTCTCCCTTCTCTTTAAAATGGGAAAGGACAGGGATTGTAGGCAGTTTTCTCTTGAGAGATGGAGGATACAACTTTTCTTTAAGTTAGGAAATGGGCTTCTCATGCTAAAAATAGAAGCTGGGTAGTGTGTGGATGGGGTGGGGGAGGGTTAGTAAATCAGACAACATGTAAAATATTTTGGATGCCCCGGGCATTATCTGCTTATCCAAAACAAGCTACCTTTTAGGGTATTACAAATTTGGTATCCAGAAACAGGGATCCTTTGTGAGCAATATTTTCCTTTCGTAGTTGTTCTGCCTATAACAGATTTTTGGTTTTTATTTCTTTAGGAGTAAAATAATTGACTTAGTTTTCAATAAAATATGAAAGTGGAATTTGAACGTCTTTCCTGCCTTCTGCCTTGATCATGGTGTGAAAATTCTGGAATCTTATCCTGTTGCTCTTGTGATTCCCATTTCAGGTTTCTCTGGAAACCCCCCTGGTAAGTGTGGAGGAGGCGGGACACTCTGACCCAAGACAAAAGGCTTGTAGCTCCAGCCAAAGAAAATAAACCTTAGGGAGAAGGAAAAAAAAAACAAAAACAAAAAACAAAACCAACCCATCAGCTGTTCCTGAGAACAGTCTGCAGTGGAAACTACAGAGAGGACAACTAATGTGAGTGAGGAAGTGACTGTATGTGGACTGTGGAGACAGTAAGTCACGTGGGCCCTGAGGGCCTGGACTGGGTTAGCAACAGTTGTACGTGCTGAGGTGAGGTGCTGAGAAGGGAAAAGTGAATGTGGTCTGGAGAGTGGCCTTGGCTTCACAGGGTGTGCTTTCCTCTGAGGCCATCCGGGAGCTCAGCCCCTGTGTTCTGCCAGGGTGGGATACAGGGTTTGGCACTGAGGAGGGTAACTTGCTGGCTGGAGCAGCAGAGCAGTGGCCTTGATTTGTCTTTTGGAAGATTTAAAAACCAAAAAGCATAAACATTCTGGTCCTTCAGCAATGCTTTCTCTGAAGAAATACTTAACGGAAGGACTCCTCCAGTTCACCATTCTGCTGAGTTTGATTGGGGTGCGGGTGGACGTGGATACTTACCTGACCTCACAGCTTCCCCCGCTCCGGGAGATCATTCTGGGGCCCAGTTCTGCCTATACTCAGACCCAGTTCCACAACCTGAGGAATACCTTGGATGGCTATGGTATCCACCCCAAGAGCATAGACCTGGACAATTACTTCACTGCCCGGCGGCTCCTCAGTCAGGTGAGGGCCCTGGACAGGTTCCAGGTGCCGACCACTGAGGTAAACGCCTGGCTGGTCCACCGGGATCCAGAGGGGTCTGTCTCTGGCAGCCAGCCCAGCTCAGGCCTCACCCTCGAGAGTTCCAGTGGCCTCCAGGATGTGACAGGCCCAGACAACGGGGTGCGAGAAAGCGAAACGGAGCAGGGATTCAGTGAAGATTTGGAGGATTTGGGAGCTGTAGCCCCTCCAGTCAGTGGAGACCTAACCAAAGAGGTTAGTGACCACACGTCGGGGTGGGTGAGAAGGGCTTGGGGTTTCGGGGGGGCAGGGGCTGGTTCTGGTCCTGGTCCTGAAGGGGCGAGGTCATAGTACTAACTCCTGTAAAGAACTAGAGTGGTTTAGGGGGTGGGGGTCTCAGGCATTGTTCTTTGACAGGAATGAGCTGAATTGTCTGACCAGGATTGGGGCTGGGAGCATTTCCTTGCGTTGAACCATTGACCCACCTCTAAATGTACCGTCAGGGCAGTGGGAGGTTCCTAGAACATGCCAGCATGTTTACTGCTTGGATTTCAACGTGACTGCTGGAGGCCCCAGAGTGGGGGAGGGAGTGGTGTTGTGATGGGCTTCGGTGCGGTGTGTATTTGTTGCTAAGACACAAATACTTTGTGGACTCTTGCCTTGTACCTCCCCCCACGTCAAAACACACATGCATATCCTGAAGTTCTCCTCCTTTGTGGTCGGGCCTGTTGTTGTAAGGTCCTTGATAAGTCGGCTCTCCTGGGCCTGAGCCAAGGGGTAGATTTAGATAGTTATTCTTGGCCAGAAGAGGGCCAAGGCTTCCATTCCTTGCTAAAGGCCTGCTGCAGGGAGTAGGGAGAAGAGGGCTAGGAGCTAGAAGAGAAACTGCATTCTGCTGCTTAAGTCAGCTTGCTCTGAGCTGTCAGAGATCCGTAGCTCCTGACACGTGGCTGATACACTGTTCTGGGCAGAACAGAAAGCCTTTAACAATGTGAATGGTTCCTGCTGCTCCCACCTCACCAGCATGATGATAAAACCACTTTGAGCTCTGTGTTTGGCCTGGGCTTGCCACTCGGCCTTAAGGAGCTTGAGAAAAGGCCTGCTGCACTCTCCTGGCCATTAGGAAGGGGAAGGCTAAGGCTGGATTGCACTGGGCTGGGTTTCCCAGAGCTGAGTCTTGGGGAGGGGGGGGTAGGTATGTAAAAAGTTTTACAGGGGCTGCAGATCTTGGCTCTTTTTCTGCCCACCAGTCAGACCAGGTTTTGCCTCCTGTCCTGCATTTGAGCCTGTTTCTGAGCTCATTTCTTTGAATGTTAGTGGCTGTCAGAGCTTGTGGCTTTCTCTGGCCAGTGGTGTTCAACTGGGGACGATTTGGCCCATCCAGGGGATAGATGGCCATGTCTAGAGACAGTATTGGTTGTCACAACTGGAAGAGGTGCCATTGGTGGGGAGAAGCCAGGGATGCTGCAAAACTTACTAAAAAGCACAGGACGGCCCCCGGAGGTCAGATGGATCTGGCTGCACACGTCTGTGGTGCCAGAGCTGCTCTCTGCTCAGCTGCCTCGCTGGGTCTGCTTTGAGAGAGACTAGAATTATCTGAGCACGGGAGCTGTGAGCATTCCTTACCTTACAGTGCCTCAGTTCTTAGATTCTCCCAGTGCCACTGGGAACTTTGCCTTTTTTCTGCTTCCTCTGTCCTTTTCCTTCAAATGGGCTTCAGTCTCGGCACGGTGGTCTGAAGAAGTATGTCTCCCAGCTTCCTCTTCCGTCCTTCTGCCCTGATGCAGCTCCCCAGGGGGTGGGATGTGTAACTGGGCTTGCTCCTGGGAACTCTGCAGGTGAAGCTCCGTTCCTCTTCCTGTTGGGAGCTCTCCTGGGATGGGGTGGGAAGTTTGGATATGGTTGGATGGGTTGGGGCAGAATGGGATGAGACTTTGACCCTGCTTTCTTCCATTTCTTGGCCTTCATGAAGGTTGTGCTGTCCCTGACCCCAGGCCTTCTCTGCTCTCTTTGGGGGTTGGGGTGGGTCAGCATTAGGGCTCTAGGCTGGGTGTGGGGGAAGGGAGGATTATTACGTGTCTAGAACAACATTTCCTCAGCAACTCAGGGATAAAAATACCCAGGTCCAGAGCATGTGACAGGCACTGCTGGAGCTGGTATTCTCCCCCCCGGGTGGCAGCACGCCCCCGCTGCCAGGTCGGTTCGATGGGCAGCCCTAGCCCAGGCCCTTGTCGGGGATAGGATTCCCCTGGAGGCTGGCACTCTGCCCAGAGCAGGGGGTGGCTTGTGTACAACTCTCTCCCGGCGAGGAGCATTCTGTGACCAAGGGGAACATACTGTCCCTCACCTGACCTTAGGCCCGAGGGGTGCAGCAGTGAGGTTGGACGTTGGAACTGTGCTCCCGATTCTGTGGGTGGCGTTTTCCTGGTGTTAGAGATGGGGACCAGGGGTCCGGGGGGAGAAGCTCTTGAACGAAGCTGGAGTGAAGAGGGAGCGTGGCGCACGTGTCCGGCTCTTTCAGGGTTGGCCTTCAGGCCCGAGGCTCCCTTCTGCCTGGGGCGAGGCCTGGCCGGCACTCCTTCCTCTCCTCTGGCCTGGGGTCCCTGGCTCTCAGCAGGCCCTGCCTCAGCTTGCGATCCTTGGGCTTCAGGACGAGCGGCCGCAGCCCTGCTGAGGAACAGGAAAACTCCTTCCACTTCCAGGGAAGAACTAGATTCCCTGAGAATCTGCGGGAGTGGTTTCTGCCCAGTCCTGAGTGGGCTGGGGAAGCAGGATGCGACAGGAGGGAGAGTGGCACCCCCCCCCCCCCAGGGCTCTCTCACTGCGCCACCCCGGCTGGCTGACTGGGCTGGGTGGGGCTGCCCGCCCCTGGGTGCGTCTCCTTGAGGAGACGGAGGCGGCCCAGGGATGGGCTGGTTCCTTGCGGCAGCTTCTCCAGCTGCCCTGGTGCAGAGATTGGCTCCCGGCTGCAGCTAGGTAACAGGCGGTGGGAGGGGATTGGCTCCTTCCGCATCTCCAGCGGAGACTTGGGGGAGGAGATTGGCTCTCGTCGCAGCCTAGGTAACGACAGTGGGAGGGGATTGGC
Source organism: Mirounga angustirostris (assembly GCF_029215605.1). Taxonomy (NCBI): domain Eukaryota; kingdom Metazoa; phylum Chordata; class Mammalia; order Carnivora; family Phocidae; genus Mirounga; species Mirounga angustirostris. Next base: position 23,486,590 of record NW_026991725.1, on the reverse strand, counting down.
TCTTTCCGCAGCCCAGCTGCTGACCTGGGGGAGGGGATTGGCTCTCCGCAGCCTCAGCAGTGACCTGCGGGGTGGGAGGGGGAGGGGATTGGCTCCTTGCTGCAGCCTAGGTAACAAGTTTGGGGGGCGTGGGGAGGGGGAGAGAGGGAGGAGCGGGAGGCTAGGCCCTGGAGGGAGCTGGCTCTCCTCTGCAGCTTGAGCACGGAGCATGGGGTGGGAGTCCCATCTCACTGCAGCCTCTGCGGTGAGCTCAGGGTGGGGGCTGCCGGGTGCCTGAGTGGAACTGGGGTTGTGAGGTGGGAGGGGGCTGCTCGAGGATGGAGGAAGGGGGCTGGGCTGGGCCGCCCAGGCAGCAGCACGGGCGGGGCACCCTCCTCGGGCCCCTCGGAGCTAGCAAGGGGCCACCCTTCCAGCCTGGTGTGCTCCCTGCAAGCCAAGAGCTCCTTGCAGCCCCCTGCCCGGCTTCCCGGCACCAGCTGCCCTGGGGCTCTTCTCGCAGACCATGACCCGCCTGGACCGCAGCTCTCACAGTGGTGGGGGCCATGCCAAAGGGAGCCGGCCCCTTAACTCTTTGCTGGCTGGGCACCGGGTGGCCCAGCCCCCCTCTGCTCCTGGGTCCAGGGCTTCTGTTCAGGTTGGTGTATGTGGGGAGACTGAAGGGAGAGGTACACCTGGGAGGTCTTGGGATTTGGGAGGGTTACGGTGGGAAAGGGGTACCTGGTCAGGGCTGGGGAGGTGGGTCTCATGTAAGGATATTGCTTTCTGGAAAGCGCTTTTTGAACCTCTGAATGGAAGGCAAGAGTTCAGGGTTTCTTCAGCCACAGGGGGATGGCATGTGTAGGAAGCCCAAATGGCTCCTATTTATTGGGGTTCTATGCTCGTGGCTCTGGGGGTGGCAGTCGGTGCAGGAACTGATCAGGAGCCACCAGGGTAGAGTGGGAAGGAGGAATTTTGGTCCCTGAGGTGGCAGTTGTGGCTGAGCGGTGATGGGGCCCATGTCCTTGAGTGGGTTGACTGACGGAGCGCCAGTGAGTCCTGGGGTGTGGTGAGGAAGGGAGTGAGAGTGCTGGCGTGAGGGGACACCAGGGCCTTGGCAGGGGTGGGGTGCCCAGTGAGGATCATCTGACTGCCTGCGGCTCTCCTGGGACAGAGGCAGCCTGCTAGGATCAGCTGAGAGTGGGAATTCTGGCAGGGATGGACCTTGAGGTGAGCCTGGGCTTTGGGTGTCCGGCCTTACTCTTGGCCTCAGCCAGGGAGGGGGACCGGCTCTAGGCAGGGCTGGAGGCAGCCCGTCAGTTGCCATCGGGTGCAGCAGGTGGTTGCAAATGCAGGGATTTTCCTCTCTGGCCCACCCCACCCCTTTATGCAAATGAAATGGCACCAGAGGCTGATGCAAGCCTGGCCACCACGAAGCAATTCTGCATGACAGTTCGCCCTTGCCTGGCCTGGCCAGCATCCTACAAACCCAAGTTTGAAGGGATTCTCATTCCCAGAATGAGAAGTGTCTCCTGCTTCCCCCTTCTTTCTTGTGTAGCGGTGAGGTGGCCCTGCCTTTTGGCCTGGCTGTGTCTCTGGTCCTAAGCCCACAGGCTTGTATGGGGTTGATTATGCTGGTAATTTTTGCTAGCTCTTGTTTTTGTTTTGTTTTGTTTTGTTTTTTTATTTTTTGGAGGCTGGTATCTGGAAATGGATGAATGAAGCCTTGTTGGTATGGAGGAGACAGAGGCTGGGAGAGCTGCCTCCCACTCCCAGGACTAATTGGAGTGACGCTAGGAAAGGCCCCTGGATCTGAGAGCTAAAGTCACGGTGATCTGTCTTTCAGGACATAGATCTGATTGACATCCTTTGGCGACAGGATATTGACCTGGGGGCTGGGCGTGAGATTTTTGACTATAGTCATCGCCAGAAGGAGCAGGATGTGGATAAGGACCTGCGAGATGGAGCGGAGCAGGACGACACCTGGTCAGGCGAGGGTGCAGAAGCTCTGGCGCGAAACCTGCTAGTGGATGGAGAAACTGGGGAGAGCTTCCCTGCACAGGTACCCCCATCTCTGCCCACTTCCAGAAACTTCTCCTTAGAGAAGGCCGCTTCTGTCTGTGGGATGAACCCGAATGTATCTTTTGGGTTGGGGTCTCTTAAGTCACTTGGGCTGAGGAACGGGGAGTGGATGAGCAACAGAAGCAGAGGGGCCAGGCCTTGGTAACGAACAGCACAGAGGAGGCAAGGCATCTAGCAGCTTCCTGTTTGCGTCAGGACTCTTCCACTTTCCCTCTGCTCTTTCCTGGAGGTTGGGACGCAGGGCCAGCCATCAGCCCGGGCACAGAGGGAGAGTGTGGGCCTGTAGCCCTTGCCGCCCTCCTTCAGCTTCCCCCTTGGAAGGGCTGGGGAAGAGGCTTTGGCCCGCAGGCAGCCAAGGCCCAGGTCAGTCAGACTTACGGTTGCTGTTGCCACAGGTGCCTGGTGGGGAGGACCAGACGGCCCTGTCCCTGGAAGAGTGCCTTAGGCTGCTGGAGGCCACCTGCCCCTTTGGGGAGAATGCTGAGGTGAGCAGGACTCCAGGGAGAGCCCACCAAGCCAGCAGGGCAGCCTGCACGCCGTGGGCCCCCGTGCGGCTGCCCAAGGGGCCAGCACCCGGTGTGGCCTGCTCCTGGCTGCGGGGCTGAATTCAGAGGAAGGAAGAGACAGAACCTCAGCTGGCAGTCTCTGGGGGGAATGCGACGGTGGTCTTGCCTCCCCCCGTTAAAGCCTCTTGTGTTTTGCCCTAGTTTCCAGCAGACGTTTCCAGCATAACAGAAGCAGTGCCTAGTGAGAGTGAGCCCCCAGGTCTTCAGAACCACCTCTTGTCTCCTCTCCTGACGGGGACGGAGTCGCCATTCGATCTGGAGCAGCAGTGGCAAGACCTCATGTCCATCATGGAAATGCAGGTAGGATTAGCCAGAGCAGGACCCGGCGTTCTCGGACCGGGGGTGGGGGTGGGGGTGTTCGCATTCGCTGCTTTTTCCCCGCTGGGAAGAGAACGGAGCACTTCTCTGATCCATAGGAAAGTGGGGACACAGAGGCCATTGTCCGGGTGTCTCCTTGGGGTAGGGGGTGCAGTCAGCAGTGGGGTTTGGGTTAGAAGCCCAGGGCTAAGCCTTCTAAAACAGGACTGTCCCCTAGGTATGCCTTCTTCCTTCCCTTTAGGTAGATACTCAGTTGACCAAATGCTCCAGCTTTAGCACCGGCCATTCGTGCGGGGCGTTGGCAGCCCCGGCGCCAGCCCCCCTGCCCCTTACAGTCACCTAGTCCGCCCTTTGTTATTTTAAAGGTGAGGAAATTGGAGCTCAGAGAGGTTAAGTGCTGTGCCCTTGGTCACACAGCAAAGTGGTACAGCTAGGTTTTCTCCCTGCAAGGCTGGGTGTTCCTTTCGCTGTGCAGATTTTACACTGAGGAGAGGTAGCCCTTGTTGGGTGTTTCCTTTTTTTCCTTTCCCTCCAAGGTGGGGGAGTCTGTCCAAACACAGCTGGGAACTGGTCAGCCCTGCATTGGGGTGGGGTCTACAGGGAGGACCCATCTCTGCCAGGCCTGGTAGGTCTGGTGGATCGAGCAGGGCCAGGAGTGGACCCTGGACTCTGGATTCCAGTCTCTTGCCTTTCCACCCGCTCAGCTGTGCCTGTGTTGGGTGCCTGTTGGCGGGAGCCCCCCGCCAGCCTCGGGGAGGGAGTCTGCTCAGAGTGAACGGTGACGCTCTTCTCCCCTGCCAGGCCATGGAGGTGAACACTTCAACGAGTGAGATCCTGTACAGTGCCCCTCCTGGAGACCCCCTGAGCACCAACTACAGCCTTGCCCCCAACACTCCCATCAATCAGAATGTCAGCCTGCATCAGGCGTCCCTGGGGGGCTGCAGCCAGGACTTCTCACTCTTCAGTCCCGAGGTGGAGAGCCTCCCTGTGGCCAGCAGCTCCACGCTGCTCCCGCTGGTCCCCAGCAATTCCACCAGCCTCCACTCCACCTTTGGCTCCACCAACCTGGCGGGCCTCTTCTTTCCACCCCAGCTCAATGGCTCGGCCAACGACACGGCAGGCCCTGAGCTGCCCGACCCACTGGGGGGCCTGTTAGACGAAGCCATGCTGGACGAGATCAGCCTGATGGACCTGGCCATCGAAGAGGGCTTCAACCCCGTGCAGGCCTCCCAGCTTGAAGAGGAGTTTGACTCGGACTCAGGCCTCTCCTTGGACTCCAGCCATAGCCCTTCCTCTCTGAGCAGCTCCGAAGGCAGCTCTTCTTCCTCCTCGTCCTCCTCCTCGTCCTCCTCCTCGTCGTCCTCTTCCTCTGCTTCCTCTTCAGCTTCTTCCTCCTTTTCTGAGGAAGGTGCTGTTGGCTACAGCTCTGACTCGGAGACCCTGGATCTGGAAGAGGCCGAGGGCGCTGTGGGTTACCAGCCCGAGTATTCCAAGTTCTGCCGCATGAGCTACCAGGATCCGTCCCAGCTCTCCTGCCTGCCCTACTTAGAGCACGTGGGCCACAACCACACATACAACATGGCGCCCAGTGCTCTCGACTCTGCTGACCTGCCACCGCCCAGCACCCTCAAGAAAGGCAGCAAGGAGAAGCAGGCCGACTTCCTAGACAAGCAGATGAGCCGGGATGAGCATCGAGCCCGAGCCATGAAGATCCCCTTCACCAATGACAAAATCATCAACCTGCCAGTGGAGGAGTTCAATGAGCTGCTGTCCAAATACCAGCTGAGCGAGGCCCAGCTGAGCCTCATCCGCGACATCCGGCGCCGGGGCAAGAACAAGATGGCGGCGCAGAACTGCCGCAAGCGCAAGCTGGACACCATCCTGAACCTGGAGCGGGACGTGGAGGACCTGCAGCGCGATAAAGCCCGGCTGCTGCGGGAGAAGGTGGAGTTCCTCCGGTCCCTGCGGCAGATGAAGCAGAAGGTCCAGAGCCTGTACCAGGAGGTGTTTGGGCGGCTGCGGGATGAGAATGGGCGACCCTACTCGCCCAGTCAGTACGCACTCCAGTATGCCGGGGATGGTAGTGTCCTCCTCATCCCCCGCACCCTGGCCGACCAGCAGGCCCGGCGACAGGAGAGGAAGCCAAAGGACCGAAGAAAGTGAGCCTGGGGAGGAAAGGGGGGTTGACGCTCACCGGGATGGAAACTGGAGAAGGGCTGGGCCTGGACCTGGACCTACAGTGGGGACTTGAATGCCTTCTTATCCAATAGATCTTCTCAGATGGGATGAACTGCGGGTCAGTGGACAGGAAGAGGAGGGCGCAGGCGCTGTCTGGCTCAGCTTCCCCCCGTGGGGGGGTGGCGGAAGCAGCCAGACCGTTTGGGTGGACAGGGTCCTCACCCCTACTGTTTCCTCTGAGAGAAGGGGTGGTGCTGGAGGCCGACCAAGGGTAAAGAGGGGGGATCTAGTGAGAGGAAAGTCGTAGAAAGTCTCATTCCTGGAAGCAAGTAAGGAACGAACGAAGGAAGGAAGGAAGGAAGAGGGATAAAAAAAACCCAAAAAAATCAAAGCGGGAAGAAAATCAAAGGGCAGGTTAAGGTTGGCTCTGGCCAGGATACCAGGCGGCAGGTTTCAGGTGGGACTAGGCCCTAGGCACGAGTAAACCCCACTTCACCCCCGGGGAGGGTGGAACACAAGGTGGGATCTGGGAGGGGCTTCGTGGGTCTTTCAGCTCCTGCCCTGTGGCAGCCCTGAGAGGGGAGCTCTTGGATGTGTCCTGTGATGTTCTCCTTCGGACCGGAGCCACTGGGACCCGACACTGGCTTGGGGGGTTAGGGTCAAAAAAGGAGAGGGGACAGGAAAGGGTCACGAGGCCCCTGTGCCGTGTTGCAGCAGCCCCAACACCAAGCATGTCCCTCACTGCCCGGCCATTCCATCTCTCTCTGTGCCCGGTCCCCACCCCCCCCAGCTGAGGTCCCCACGTTTCCATCAGAGTCTGCATGCGAATGCTGTTCTCTTCCCGCCCCGTGTGCCCCCGCCCCTCCCCTCCCCGCTGCCTGAGCTCTGCTGCAGCTGGGGTGCCGGCTGCGCCCCCAGTGCTGAGCCTGCGGCCTCGGGGGGCTGCTCTGAGGCAGGGCGTGTGGAGAAGCCAGGCAGTATTCAGCACAACACTGGGGAGTGACCCTTCCCTCAGGCCTCCCCTGCCAACCACTGGGCATGTCACTGGAGGACAAAACCACAAAACCCAGCAACAAAAACAAACTAGTCCTTTTAGAATTTCTTGCGCTTTGATTTTTTTAGGGCTTGAGCCCTGTTTCACTTATAGGGTCTAGAATGCTTGTGTTGAGTAAAAAGGAGATACCCCAATATTCAAAGCTGCTAAATGTTCTCTTTGCCATAAAGACTCCGTGTAACTGTGTGAACACTTGGGATTTTTCTCCTCTGTCCCGAGGTCTGTCTTTGCCTTTTTCTTTTTCTTTTTTTTGGGGGGGGTGGGGTTTCTTTCTAGGAGAATGAGAAGTGCATGTAATGAGGGCTTGAGAGCACCTACCCCCCCAGGCTCTCGGCCACAGGCTGCTTCTCTACACCCCCAGTTTAGCAAAGGCCCCAAGCAGGAGGACTGCCTGGGGGAGGCAGAGAGGGGAGCGCCAAGGTGGCCAGATGGTTCCAGGACCACAGTGTCTTTATTTTTAACTGTTTGCCACTGCTGCCCCCACCCCTGCCTGGCTCGGGAGTACAGTCAGCCCAGACTAGCAGGGGTGAGTTGTGGGGAGAGATGGACCGATTCTCCTCCCCACTGGGGGGCGTTCTGACTGAGCAGTAGGGATAGAAGGCACGAGCCTGGGAAGTGCTTTTATAAATTATTTTCCTTGTAGATTTTATTTTTAATTTATCTCTGACCTGCCAGGGAGAGGAGAGAGAAAGAGAGATGCTGTGAGCACATGACAAAATAAAATAAAATAAAATGGATGATTCATTCTCAAGTGCAGTTTTTCCCTACTTTTAATTTAAATTGAGTAAAAGACCCAGGAAGGGAGGACTGGCCATCGTGTGGCTAAGCCAGAGCTCACTTGGGAAGGTGGATGGAGAAAGGGGAGGTTGACAGTGAGGAATTTAGAAAGACAAAAGTCTTAAGTACCGTATTAAACCGTCCAAGCAGGTGTTGGTACCTCTTCACAGGGTTCGCTAGTTGAGTCCTGAGAGGAAGGATTCAGAATCCTTTTTGGCCTTTCTCATAGGACTGGGCTAGGTGGAGGTGCTGTCCCTTGGCCCAGCTCCTTGTCTGTGCACCTCTGAGAGAGTGCATTTTTTTTTTTTTAAGATTTTATTTATTTTTTTGACCGAGACATAGCGAGAGCAGGAACACAAGCAGGGGGAGTGGGAGAGGGAGAAGCAGGCTTCTGGTCGAGCAGGGAGCCCGATGCGGGGCTCGATCCCAGGACCCTGGGATCATGACCTGAGCCGAAGGCAGACGCTTAACGACTGAGCCACCCAGGCGCCCTGAAAGAGTGCATTTTTAATCTTGAGCGTGCTGTCCTTTCTCCGGTGGCCCCACCTGCCAAAGGGCTGCAGAGCATCGGAGAGTAAGCCCGAGCAGTGACCGGGACTAGAAACCCGAGAAATCCACGAGACTGACACATGCCCGGTACTTGAGTGTAAGAGCAGGACCGCAGAACTAGAGAAGCAAGAAGCCAGACTCCGGGGCTTAAGGCCTCAGAAAGCCTCCCAGCTGAGGTGAACAGAATCTGTTCTCCCTCCGAAAACCTGCTTTAATATCAAGCCTACGAAGAGCTGGAGGCTTCCAGGTGCTGGGTGCTTGCTGGCGCCGCCACCCCAGGCTGGGGTAGGTGTCTAGCAAATGCTAAGGAATGAATGCTCACCCGGCAGCCTGTGAAATTACTGGACGAGGTTTAGGACCAGAAGCAGTTGATCCCCACAATGGAACCTCCCGTGTTACCACTGTGTGACCTGGCTTAGCCCCATAGTCCTACTGGAGTACCCCAAGGGATGGAATAGAATTCATAACATCAATTTATTTGTTTCAGTTTACACTTTTTTTTTTTTTTTAACCCCCATCTAGTTGGAAAGTGTCATCAGATGAGCTCTTTCCTAATTAGGAATTAGCTATGTCCGTAAGCCAGATAAAAGCAAGATTCTTGAAAAACGAGTAAGTTTGAAAAACTTTAATTCATGCTGATAAAAAATACAAACATATAGAAGAATAGATTATGACAGGTAAAAGTCATGTTTTTGTATCCCTTCTAGAAATATGTGTATGTATTTTTAAGTACACAATTAGGCTGTAACTTTAATCTTGCTTTGCAATTTTAACCTAACATATTTAAATGTTTTTTAAGAGTAAAAAAAAAAATCCTCCCTCACCCTGTTAGTGCTGCCCCTGCTCTGAGAAAGTACATTTTTGTCACCCGTCCCCCGTGCCCCCTTATGGAGAGACGTACAGTTGTCTAGGATCCCGCTGATTAGCTGGGGCTTTGGGCCAAGTTGGTCAGCACCGGCTGTGGGGTTGACCTCTTTTTGCTGCTGGCAGGTGGAGTGGGTGCTCCAGCTTCAAGGCTTTTTCTGGCAGGAAGAAGATCCGAGGACTCGAGTAAAGCCCGTCAAAGAGCCGCTACACCTCAGACAAGTGAGAAGAGGTCCTAGACTCGGCAGGGAGATGAGCAGGCCTCAGGCTTAACTGAGCACCAGACTTCAAGGTGACCTGCTTGGGTGGGGGCGGAAGCCTGGCTTTGTCTTGACTTCAGCAGCAGTAGGCTCCCTTCAAGCCGATTTCTCCCCACGTCCTAATTCACATTAGCATTTGGAAGTAGACCCCTTGTTCCAAACTCTGCCCTGCACAGATCTCACCAGTGAGGCTGGGCTCGTTATTTCAGTGTCCATAAAAATGGAAGAAATCCCGAACTAAGGGGAGATGTAGTGAGCTTGAGAATGCTCAGTGTCACCAAGACCTGGCCTCTAATGGCGGACTCCAGCCCCGACCAGGGAAAGCTGAACAGCAGCAGCCAGCCAGCGAATGGGGAGTACTTTCCATGGAGCCCTGCGTTCCTCAGGCAGCCCTCGGCCCTCGTACAACCCCAGCTAGGCCGGACTTTGCTGCTTCTCAGGTTTGTTTGGCAAAAGCTGGAAAAACAAGTGCCTCGTAGGAAAAAAACCGTCCCCACCACCTTCACGTCTCCTGCCTCACCCAGGAGGCACTGACCTAGACCTACAGCTTCAGCTCCAGCTAACTTGTTTTATGGCGCTACCAGCAAGAAGTCCATTCCATCACTGACGCTGTCCACGGACAATCACAGGCACCAGACTGGTGGCTGCCTCTCTGGAAGTCATTTTCCCAACCAGGTGTAGAAATGGTCTAGCAAAACCCACGTGCTTCATAATCATGAGTGGTTAAGCCTTGTTATCACTGCTCCATCTGGGACATGAAAGGGACTCAGAGACCTTCAATTTGCCATTCTGTTAGCCTAACAAGAACCTTTCACCTTTCACTTTTCCCACAGAAGCCAGCCATCCTCCTTGCCTCTGGTTCTGAACTTCGTAGTGCAGAACGTATGTGTGGGGGAACTTGGTATATACATGGAACTTAGCACATGATTTGAGTTCTACTCCTTGTTCTGTCAAGGACTTTTGAAAGTTCATGTCAGCCTCGATTAGTTGAGACACAGAATCCAGTGCACAGATTGTCTGGAGGAGTTTGGGATCCCACTAAAGAGGTGTGTTCTTAAAGCTGGTTCTTTTCCAGTCTTAACTGCAGAATGGATAGGCTGCATAGTATTTGTTACTTAATTCCAGATGCCATCTCAACCAAGGAAACAAAACCTAGTTTATACTTGGGGGAGGCAGGGAAAAGGCTAAGGAGTTGGTGCTCTGCCTTTTGTTTTAAACACGAATTTAATCAGGCTAATTCAGTTGTCTTAATCCTTCCAGTTCTCAGCTAGGAGCTGAAGCAGTAATTTAAACAATGAGCCAGTGCCCCACAGCTGGGCCCCAAAGTTGCCCAGTCTGACCTGAGGCTATGCAAACAATAAATGGCAGGATTGGTCAAAGTCAACTAGGATTTAAAAATCCTTATGGGGGGGTGCCTGGGTGGCTCAGTTGGTTAAGCGTCTGCCTTCGGCTCAGGTCATGATCCTGGAGTCCTGGGATCGAGTCCCGCATCGGGCTCCCTGCTTGGCGGGGAGTCTGCTTCTCCCTCTGACCTTCTCCCCTCTCTCATGCTCTCTTTCTCTCATAAATAAAAAAATCTTAAAAAAAAAAAATCCTTGTGGGGTAAACAGTGGCTCTGGTATTACCACAAACCACCAAGGTTACAATGCAGATCCAGATACGCTATTGAGTATTTTAACACAAGCTATTTAATGTAAGCAACAACTACAGAACCAAATCATCAGTATATATCGTAAACATGATGTTTCAGCCTTGCCTCATAGTCCTGCTGCCTCACTGGCCTAAGGCTGGGGGCGGGGGGGGGGGGGGGAGCCTTAGCAAACAGAATACTTGCTCTACCTGCCCCCCATACAGCAGGACCAATTATGTTTTTCATCCCAGTGCAAGACGGTTTTATTTTGGATTTCATTTGCTTTCAATATTCAGCCATTTATTCAGTGGGAAGCTCCCAAGGCCAAGGTCAATTAAAAGTCATCCACAGAAGAGAGCTGAGCAACTGTGAACACATTAGTTAGAAGAGCAGTAACTTCTAAAGAAAACCTCAATGCTGGACAGTCAAACCAACGTGATAGGCAGATCACAGATTGAGGATTGTCCCCGGAATCTTTAAGCTCCACCATCACCAAGCTTCCTTAGCCACACACCACAACACCCAGATGCGTCTGCCCAGAGTGGTTCCTACTGCTGAAAAGCAAGATGAAGCCGAGATGCCTTCCTTTACTAAAGCTGAATGCTGGCCTGGTATTGATATTTGTATTTCAGTTGTATGCTAGAGGAGGGGAAGCATTGAGCCTGGACTTAGTTCAGTCCTATCAGCTCTAAATTTTAAACAAGATCTTTTTATCCTCACAAACGACCCAACTTGTAAACCAGATTAATACTAGTATCACAGAAACTGATCGGGTTAATTTGATCTCAAACAGAACCCGGGTCCATTCATAGTTTAGTATCTGGAGCCCCTGTAGAAAATTTGGATTTCAGAGTTCCAGTTCCACCAAATTATTTTGGAGTAGCAGTTTCCTCTCATTTTCCCTTACTCTGTGATGGAAATAGTGACTAGAACACATTCCACTGTCACAGGCCATAAAGATGTCCTGAGCATACGTGGCCAAACACCAAATGGCCATGTTAAAATCAAATTGAGCTGAGTTGGAATGAGTTCTAGAATATAAGATTGTATCTGAAAATAAATACTTAAAAACTCAACTATTAAAAACAGTTGTCCAAACTTTCAAATCACACTGAAGAGCAGAAATAATTATTCCTGAGCACTGTCGGCTGACAGATTGCCTCTGTGGTCATTTGCTGTACTAACTTGAAACTCAACTGAAGACAGTGGAGGACACCTCAGATGGTGACTGGTCCCCAGATTAGGAAGCTCTTCTGAAATAGCAACTAAGGTGATCCCGTCTCCTCTTCAACTCCGGCTGAGGAGTCTCCGATGACGCAGCTCCACAGACGCCATCCAGCCCGCCTTTGTGCTGCCGGAAGAAATGCTCTCCGAACACCTTCTAAGACAGATGGAAGCTTTGTTGTGCCTGTGTAGCTTTTATTTCCAGCATTTCTGCATCTGTGGCTTCAACAAGCACTTGAGAAAATTTTATACCGAAACCCTGCATCTAGACACGTGACAGTTGGCTTTCAAACGTAACGAAATTGTGAAAATCTATCCTTACTTCAATTTTCATGCATTATCAATTTCAGCATCTTCCTGGGGGGAAGAATGAGAGGGTTTTACAAGGGTTCAGGAATGCCAGAAATGGCAATTAAGTAGGTTCCAAAGGTTGAGACAAAAGCTTAATAGCACTCCATTCTGGACACACACCAAGGCTGAAGGCTAATTTCAGTGCATCTAATGAGGCAGAACAGAACCAGAACGTCTCTGCCCACCACCCCCCAACTCATTCAACGAGCAGCTCCGCTGCCAACCCCAAGGACACACCCAGACCTCCACGCAGAAAGGCGTCCTCCCGGGCTCCGCTTTACCTCATCGCCCCAAACTCCTAGGAGGCTCGCTCTTTTTTTTCTTTTTTTAAGATTTTGTTTTTAGGTAATCTCCACACCCAACGTAGGGCTCGAACTCACAACCCTGAGATCAAGAATTGCATGCTCTACTGACTGAGCCAGCCAGATGCCCCAAAGAGGCTTTTTTTTTTTTTTTAAGATTTTATTTATTTATTTGACAGAGAGAGACATAGCGAGAGAGGGAACACAAGCAAGGGGAATCGGAGAGGGAGAAGCAGGCTCCCCGCTGAGCAGGGAGCCCGATGCGGGACTCGATCCCAGGACCCCAGGAACATGACCTGAGCCGAAGGCAGATGCTCAACGACTGAGCCATCAGGAGTTTAAGTCCCACCTTGTAGAGATTACTGAAATAAGTAAGTGTTTTTAAAGATTTTATTTATTTATCTGCCAGAGAGAGTGAGAGAGAGAGCGCGCACAAGCAGGGGGGAGCGGCAGGCAGAGGGAGAAGCAGGCTCTCTGCTGAGCAAGGAGCCCGATGTGGGACTCCATCCCAGGACCCTGGGATCATGACCTGAGCCGAAGGCAGACGTTTAACGACTGAGCCACCCAGGCGCCCCCCAAAGAGGCTTTTTGAAAAAAATATTTATGCATCAGTTTATTTGGAGCAAATGCTTTGTACTATTGAGTAAAGCTGATTTGATCTCAGTGGAAATCCCATTTTCCCTTTTAATAACAAGAACCTAGTTCCATTTTGGCTCTCGAATTATAGGCAGAAAATGATGTTAAGAAAGTGGGTAACATTTTAACTCAGTGATCAAACACGAGGCCAATTCCTGAAAATTTTAGAGTTGACTATTTAGCTAAGGTGACACAAGTCTACAAACTACATGAGCCAAGGGGCGCCTAGGTGGCTCAGTAGTTAAGCTTTTGCCTTTGGCTCAGGTCATGGTCCCAGGGTCCTGGGATCGAGCCCCGCGTCGGGCTTCCTGCTCCCACTCCCCTTGCTTGTGTTCCCTCTCTGGCTGTCTCTCTCTCTGTCAAAGAAATAAATAAAATCTTAAAAAATATATATATATATACATGAGCCACGAACTAAACCTAACTCAAAACCCATGTTTCCAAACATATCATAGTCTGAAAGTGCAAGCAGGTCAGAGTGCTAAATAAACTTCGAGCAACATGAAGACAATGATGTGACAAGCTTTACAACCTCTGGAGTAATTATAAATGTTCAATAAATATTTACTAAATAAATAATGATGAAACCACTCAAAGATTCAGGCCAGACATTAGATTTTCAAGCCTACAGGGTTCAAGAAATTAAACCATCAAACTGTGGAAGCTGTTTCCTTATAGGCTGAACCTATAAGGTAATGAAAGTCAGGGAGGGTTTTTGGTAATGCTTAATCAAGACAGAAATCCAAGATTATAAATCTATAGTTTTATTAAGACAAAAACTGACAATGTGGTATGAAGTTTACATTTAAACAAAGTTTCCACAGAAACCTAACACATGCCTAAAAAGATTTTACAATGGAGTTCTAGAATGCAGGTCTAGACGATGTCAAGAACTGATGGATCTCATGATTCAAGACAGCATTTTGGGTATTAGTTAATTCTTAGGATTAAAAAAATGTTTTGTTTTGTGTTTTAAAGTGAACCACTGCCCCAGTATGAAAGTTTAATCTTCTCCTGAGACCAGGGCTTTTGAAATCCTTCCACTCTTGAAGTGATTCAGTGAACTTGTGCTGTCAGTGACTGAACCCTGCCACCAAAGATTGATTTCAGAGTTCAAAGTTCAAATAACAGGCTCCAAGAGTTTTCCACCCTAAGAGCAGGGGCCTTTGTCTTTCTCTACTCGCCCACTTTCTATACTACCCTCTTCCCCTCCCCAAATACCTCAGCCAGTGGTGTGGATGGACAAGCTGATGTTTAAAACTTCATATTGGAAAAGAAAGGGTCTTCTTAACAATTTCAAGAATTAGCACCTCTAAGACAGAACAATCTGCCTATGTATACACTCCAATAAGACTTCCTCTTCAACCAGTTTCCATCCCCAAAATGGCAGCTTTGGTAACTTATTAACTGGCTTAGTCCTTTGTTGGGAACAGCATTAAGCTCAGGCAGGGAACACCTGGGCTTTTAAGTTTCGGGCATTCACAGCTTTTAAACAGTCTCTCACAGTCCTCATTTAGGTTGCCAATGACATCTTTTTGAAAAGATAAAATATTCTGGACACAGAACCGAATCACCACAAGTTTGTTCTTTCCATTGTTTCACCATTTTCCCAATCAGGTCCCAAATTTTAACAAAAATGATCCTACCCATCTCTGTTCCTTCCCTCCCCCAACCCTCCCACCCCCAAATGATACACCAGTAATAGCCAAAAACTACACACATGCTACGCTGTAAAAATGCAGAGTTAACACTATTGGGAAGAAGGCTGTGGGTTGTGGAGATGCGCTTTGAAGATCTACAGTATCTTTTGCTCTCCCACACACCCATTCTGCAAGTTCTGTCCTTCATGGAAGGCCCTTTGCCTTTCTCAGCAAAGTACAGAATGGGTTGCCTTGCAACACTTCTCTTCCTTCCCCTCCACTGGGATGGGTGTGCCAACTACACAGCATGGAAAGGCTTTAAAGCACTTGGGCTGCCGTAGGGCACAGAAACGATACTGACTCTTCAAAGGACATCTTCTCAAGCCACCTCTATGGTGTCAAGACAAGTAGAACTCCTTCCCTCCCCACTTGAAACCCACAGTCAGATGTGACAGGGGCAGGTACTCAGGAGAGTTAATTCTTGTCATCTTTTTTGTCATCATCCTCCGAGGGGTAAGAATGCCACGTCAGCCTTTCCTCATAGAAGGATATGACCACCTGTGGGCACTTGACATTGGCTTCCTTGGCAGGGACTAGGTCAGCCTCATCAGAATTTTTCCTGCAGAACAAAGCAGAGAGACCTTGAGACCAGGTGCTGGTGGTCTCCTAACTTGGATGACACAAGGGATAGGGCTTTAAAAGTACTAATTCCAGAAAAGTAGCCTAGGGAAGGGTGATAACATGGCCCAAGCAGCATTTTGTCAAGTGACATCCTCAGAGATCTTCTGTTGAAAATCCTCTCTGGGTATCTTTGTTAAAAGCGAAGTCACTTAACTCAGTCGATCACATCTGAACCTCTGGGCAAGGCCAGAAAAAAAAACATGACTCTCCGATTCTTAGAGGGCAGAAGAGAGGCTTCCCACACTCTTCCAAAAGCCATATCCCAGCTGCCAAAAGCCCATGGAGAGATCTTGGCTTTGTAATAGTATTTAATACCAGGTTGGACAGTAAGATTTAATACCAATAATAAGACTTAATACCACTGGCTCTAGCCAACACGGGTGGACACGTTCTCGCTGACTCGGAATTACACTGTTTAACATTACCAAGTGCCATGCTCACACAGATAGTCCACAACTCCCAGGTGCTTTGAAATGGTGCTTCAAAACTGGGAAGTAGAAAATAAGGGACTGTTACGTAATTTTCTGGATTTTTCTGGATTTTAAAATGGTCTCAGAATTTGAAAATCACATACATATTACAAGGGACTTAGGAGTAAGGTCACTGGGAATCTCCTGGATGGGAGCAGTAGCATTAGGGTAGGTAGCAGTTATGTGATGGGATCTCTGATGAGGCACCACCCCAAACTTCTAGAACTCAGCGACAGGTAAACCAAAGCCAGAGAGCCCAAAGAATCAGGGTTGACTAAGCTGGTAAGGTAGGTTTTTGAACAATGGACTGAAGAAAATGGGAGAGAAAAGGAGTATGATAGTATGGGAGCCTGAAGCAGGCTGCCCTTGTTGACAATAAAAACAACACTTTCTGAGGGAAGGTCATTCGGTCATTTCAGAGCAAAGAAATATTTGCTATTTTGGAAATAGACAAGTATCTCAACTCTCCAGGAGAATCACCTTAAAATGCACTTGGTTTTATAATCA
The DNA here is from genome assembly GCF_029215605.1 of Mirounga angustirostris. Lineage (NCBI taxonomy): Eukaryota > Metazoa > Chordata > Mammalia > Carnivora > Phocidae > Mirounga > Mirounga angustirostris. The sequence continues at coordinate 23,470,525 of NW_026991725.1, read as the reverse complement.
ACATCCAATCTTTTTATCTTAACCTGTAGAGTTACATTCAGGTACTATCTTTACAAATAGCAGTAATTCAACCACAGGAGTGTAATCTTAAACAGTATGGAGATAGTACTGTCACTCAGACTGGTCACATGCAGACAGAGAAAATATATTCTAGTTGGACTATAAACCCTGCTATCAATCCTTTTCCCCCAGACGCACATCTTAAAAATGAACGTTTCTCCTATAGGCTAGCAATAAATCAGCTAAAAGGTCAGATTCAGTGAACATCTAGGGAATGCAAAATAAGAAAACAGTTTCACCTAACTGTGACATAGGCTTTCAGTAGTGTCAAAATTAGGCCTCTCTGGCCACCTTCTAAACCAGAGGAGTTAGTGTAGATGGGAGTTTCAGAGAAGGTTCTAGACTGACAAAGAACAAAATCCTTAGAATGATGCCTTAATTGGCAAAAGTTTAGAATCGAATGATCCTATGGGAGGGGGGGAAGCACAAGTATTTTTCAACAAGCAAGAAAAAGGAAAGCCTTCCTTTTGGACAGAGAACAGGGAAATTTTAGAGAATTTGGGGTTACAGTTCTTGTAACTCTCAAGACAAGTGTTTTCATTAAGCTGTTACGTGGAGTATTACTACCATTGCTATACTTCTAATGAAAAAAAAATAGCCTTGCTCTATGCTCAGTATAGTAAAGAGAACTTGCTGACCCCTACTGGCTGATCCTGGAATTATAGAATCTGCACAAAGTAGGAAGGATCTAACAATCAAGGACAAAGGAAGAGCTACAGAAATTCTTAACTGACCCTGAGAAGTTAACAGCACTTCTGATCCTGGGGCCAGCCCGATCTTTATTAAGGAGGTAGTACAAGGGGAGGGTGGTTCAATCACATTTCATTCTCCCCCTTCATTTACGTAAGTGAAATGTGATTCTTCCTGTATCTTCTCCGTTCTGGATTTTCTCCCACCTCCTAAAAAACCGGGCAAAGATCTGAGAATCCTAAGGGCCCCTACCTGTAACTCATGAGTCCAGGTTGGCAGTCAGGCCGAGGGTCACTATCGAAGGACTATGTCATCTTAAAGATTTCACACTTGGGCGACTGGAATTTCGAAGGTCCAGCTCTTTTCCTCTGGCATGGAACAGATGGGGAGAAGAAAAAAACCACCACACAGAGCCACTGGCAGACTCACCATTTCATCAGGAACATGAGTTCTCCACTGGAGTCTGTAGCTCCAATAATCCGCTCTGGCTCCAAACCCCGGGCAAAGCCTCGTGGCTTTTCTGACTGTAAAAACCAGATGGATGGAACAACTTTAATTATACGGGACTGTTATCCAGACTGGAGTCACTCCTGCTTCTCTGATTAATATAATCACACTTTTGTCAATATTTCACCAATACCTTGGCTCCAAGTCACAGGCCTTTTTGCATCCTTGAGTGATTCTTCCATCAAGGTCTTGACGTTTCCCCGTATGTAAAAAGGGACATACATCTCAAGCAAAATGAATTTTCACAACTGTTTCTTCACCCTCAGAAAATAACTTACTTTGAGGTACTGAATAGATGAACATAGCTATCTTACACCTATAATGATTACAACACTGAAAACTATCTACAAGAATGAATTTACTTGCACTGATTATTCTTGAACCTCAGATAAAATAAGTATAGATTATGTGGCTTTAACAGAGTGAACCTCCTAACACTTTGTAAGCATTAGCCTAAGATTCCAGAAGGAATGAGAGATGGCTGCTGAGGTCCAAGAAGCAGCCGAATAAAAGTCCTTAAATTTAAAAATTAAAAGGGCTTTCAGCTTCTTTGACAGCAGTAGGAATTCTGGACTAGTAAAAATTCTTCTCCCCTTACCTCTTCTTTCTTCTTCTTTGGTTTGCTCTCTTCTCCCTTATCTTCAGAATCAGAGTCAGCTTTGCGTTTGCCTCCCTCTGATTTATCTGTCTCATGTGCTGTTTTCTGTGACTGCAGAAACTCGGCAATGAGATCAGGGCAATCCAGGTTCTCTTCTGGCTCCCACGTGTTATCCTCACTGAAACCAGAGGGCACAGTGAGTCACACTTTCCATTCAAAGTTAGCACACTCATACTAAGGAGACGCACAGGATGACGAGAGCTGGTGTCCTTGGAAAAGAGGAGTTAATGATAATGAGTAACCAGATTTTGTCCAAGACCAAGAACTTGGTAATGCTGAAATTTCTTGGGGGTGGGGGGAGGTAGGGGACTTTTTAATACAAATTGAAAGCTTAGAAACTTGCCTTCTTCAAAGGAAAATTACTCTCTTTGCATACTTTAATCAGTCTAAAGCTGCACATAAAACTGCTTCTCAGAAATCACTGTCTTGCATTATAGCACTTTGTACATGTAGACAGTTTTCCTAATTAGACTATAAGCCATGAAGGCCAGGCCTGGGTCACACTCCCCATCAGAGCACCCTAGGCCTTGCACATTACTAGACTCCTAAGAAATAGTCAGTGACTAAGTGAATGGATTTACCCAGGTTAATGAAACTTACTCTGAGAACCCCTTCCACTTTAGGAGGTACTCCACTTTGCCCTTTACCACTCGACGGTCAAGAACTTTTTCCACCACATATTCCTCTTCCTCCTCTTCTAGCACCTCCTCCACTTTCTTCTTGTTTTGTTTCTTCCCCATAGTGCCCGCCAGCTTTCTGGTCTAAAGGGTGACGCTGCTAAAGTGATAAAATAAAAAGGGCGTTAGGGCACACTTTTCTTGGTTAGGTGAATATGTGGATGGTTAGAAATCCAGGGACATCACTGACTTTAATAGCGTATGCTGCTTATATTAAGTGTTCTGCCCATTCAGCTTCAGTATAAAATAAAGTTTTCTGATATATTCAGCTAGAAAGTTAGTGCATAAACAGCCCCAACCAATCTCATAGCAAAACTTTATTCTTGCATATCCACTTAAAACTTTTATACCTATTCTAAGTTTTTTGTTTGTTTTTGTTTTTTAAGATTTCATTTATTTGTGAGAGAGAACAAGCAGGGGGAGTGGCAGGCAGAGGGAGAAGCAGGCTCCCCACTGAGCAAGGAGCCCAACGCGGGACTTGATCCCAGGATCCTGGGATTATGACCTGAGCTAAAGGCAGATGCTTAACCAACTGAGCCACCCAGGCGTCCCTATTCTTTCTAAATTATTACGTTCCCAATACCCCTTTAATATAGAGCATAGTATCTAAAAATATTAATTAAATTGGGGGCACCTGGGTGGCTCAGTTGGTTAAGCGTCCAACTCTTGTTTTCAGCTCAGGCCATGATCTTCACTCAGCGGGGAGTCTCCTTCTCTGTCTCTCTCTGCCCTTCCCCCCTGCTCATGCTCTCTCTCTAAAATAAATAAGTAAATCTTTAAAAAAATATTAAATTGAAAGCAAGGCTCCTAAAAATAATGTACACACATCAGACTTATATACATATAACCCTCTGATCCATACCTCCGTATTACTGGACTTCAACTTTTACAGTGTGAAGTAGCTTGTCCTATTTATCACACACCTGGCTTAATTTTCCCCCATTTCTTTGCATTGTTAAAACACCTCTCCTGAGTCTCCTTAAGGTTTTTTATGCAGCGTTTTCTGAATGCCAGCAATGATTTACAATCTGAAAGTTTCTTGTTAGTTTCTTATTCTACTTAGTTTATTTCTGAGGTGGAGAAAAGACTCATAAAAATGCCAGAATGACCACAAAATCCTCTACACTGGGACAATGCAACAGTCTGGAAAATGATAGGAAAAAAAGAGATCGTTATTACAGTAATAGAACCTAAGTTTATTCTTTTGTAAAATACATCTCCAGGCTGGGTGACTTCTAGTGCTTAAATTCTAGTTCCCTATGAATTCATTTTTAATCCTTCAAATAAAACTGTTGGTAGGCTTAAAGCCATTTGCTTACCAATTTGTGTCAGTAGGTGGCGCCATAAGATATCAATACAACAAAATGAGCTACAAAACTGGCCAAAAATCTAATTGATGGATCACAGTTGCCCACAATGATACACAAAGAATCAAGAGTATAGCAGATAATCCAAGCCAAGAAAGTAGTTACTACCATGTCTGAAATTCAAGGCAATGATGATTTGGGGTTAAACTGGTTGTTCCTAGCATCCTTGAGAAAGGGAGTCTTACTTAGCCTAAGTAGAAATTCTTCTAAACATACTTTAAAACGGGCATGTACAAAATGTTTTTTTTTTAAAGTCCATCTACAGACCACATGAAATATAACAAATTTTCATAAAAGTCAGGATCATCATATCAATCAGTTAAATTATCCACAAGAAGCTTTGGTTTATACCCTGAGATATTCCCATGTCTGCATACATGAGCAATGTTACTTACTGAAACATCTGTTTAACTATACTAGAAAATCTAGACACTGCTGGATACTGCCTGAACAAGAGAATAAGACATGGTTCTTGCTTTTCTGATGCTTAATGTCTGAAAAGAAAAAAGCAAACACCACTTTTACTTAAAGGTATTCTGAACTTTAAGATTTTGTTTATGGGGCGCCTGGGTGGCTCAGTTGGTTAAGTGCCTGCCTTCAGCTCAGGTCATGATCCCAGGGTCCTGGGATGGAGCCCCGAATCAGGCCCCCTGCTCAGCAGGAAGCCTGCTCCTCCCTCTCCCACTCTCCCTGCTTGTGTTCCCTCTCTCGCTGTCTTTCTCTGTCAAATAAATAAATACTTTATAAATAATAAATTAAATTAAATAAATACTTTATTTGACAGAGAAAGAGAAAGAGAGCGCACAAGAGGGGGAATGGCAGGCAGAGGGAGAGGGAGAAGCAGGCTCCCTGCTGAGCAGAGAGCCCAATGTGGGGTTAATCCCACCTGGGATCATGACCTGAGCAGAGGGCAGAGGTTTAACTGATTGAGCCACCCAGGTGCCCCAGGTATTCTGAACTTTTGCAGAGTGGCACAAAACAATGTTTTCTGGAGTGCTTTTAGTGTGGTCTAAGGCAACACGCAAGGCCCCTGTCCACAGAAGGATTCAGAACAGTTCTCAGATAAGAGGCATCTTTTCAACACTCTTCCTCTCCACTTACATACCGAAGAATCTGCTTTGCTCTCCTTCCCTCCCCAACCTATTTTTTAGAGAAAATACCACACGAGTCTTCCCTTCCGTCTTTTACTGATCAGACTAACCAGGGGACTGAATGTAATCTGGCTAATTCTTGGCTAGCTTCACTGTGCCTCTGATTCAGAGGCTGTGTGTGCTTCTTTGTGGAGGGAGATAATTTCATGTTTTCAGAATTCTAACTGCCATATGACAAGTATTATTTTATGAGGAAAGAAAAATTTAGTTTTCCTTTTGGATAAATGCAGTTGTGTTTCCTCCCAAGAACAAGTGCTATTCCTTGCTTCCTTCCACTATGAGTTGAAGGAGTGAGCAGGATTCCTCCTCAGTCTTTGGTTAACATGTGGAGAAAAATAAATTGACAATCACCTTAGATAAAGGGTACCACAACTCTCTATACATTAATTTGGACTCAGAAATTGGAAGATACTCCCTTTCTCAAGAGGTGGAAGTGGAAGGAAAACAATGGGTTACAGACAATCCCAAAACAGTAACTGTCCCCTAACAACCCCTCTACCAAGTAATTAAATTTAAGAAAGTAGAGGAAAGGCATTCTATCATTATGGCTTCAAAATTCAGGGCTATGCAAGGCCCCGTGTTATCTACATTAATAGCTGTATTTGTCTTACTCACAAAAAGCAGCAGCTCTGAATACTGCCCATCCTATCCTGCTACTGTGAACCAAAAGGGTCAGGACAGCTTCTGGTTTGTCTCTAGCTACTCTACAGGGCCTACTCCATCTAGCAGGCCTCCTCTCCTTGTATCATTAACCTGGTCCCAAGGAGGAAGAGTCAAGGGACAAAGAATATATCCTTTAGGTTAAGTGAAGAAACCCCCCCAAATGGGGAAATCTAAAGGGAGACCTCTTTATTTTCTTTACTCACTTAACTCATTGTCTTAAGAGCAACTCAAAAAAGTGAAGAATGTAGAAAACAGACTCCTGCTTCTCTCTGGGCTTTCTTATCTGGCTCATCCCAGCATCTACCTCAGGTACCGGATTCTTCATATTGGAGATTCTCAGCCAGGCTTCCCAACTTGTTTTCCCCTTATTTATAGGTAGTTCTCTAGGGTCCTGAATAAGCTGTTTGTCAAAATCAGTGAAGTAGATTAAAAATGCAACCCACTCTTTCTATAGAATCTAGCACCTTCAGATAAGCCAAGAGCGCCCTTAAATATTATAACGTGCTGATTCTCAGTTTCTGTATGGATTTTTTTTTTAAAGATTTTATTTACTTTTTTGAGAGAGAGAGCGAGCATGAATAGGGGAGGAGCAGAGGCAGAGGGAGAAGCAGACTCCCCACTCATGACCTGAGCCAAAGGCAGACACCCAACCGACTGAGCCACCTAGGTGCCCCCCAAATGGATTATTTCAAGAGAAATCCTCTTTCCCTGAATATGGCAGCCTCCAAACACTAGCAGGGGCATCCAGAAGGACTCTCAATTGGAATTGCTTGGCAAGGAAATCTCAGAGTAACTCAAATCAGTGTAGTAGCACAATGGAAAAATGCCTTTCATCAACACAATTTGCCATTTCCCCCTAAGCATCCTGGCACCAAAAGTGCCACAATCAAAAAAAAAAAAGAAAAAAGGAAAAAAAAGTGCCATAATCATTGAACAAAGAGTCAAAAATTATGACAGAACATCACAAGAGGTGTATGTTAATTAAGGGTGAACTCAGAAATCTTAGTCCTTGGACAAGTCCCCTTAAGGCTTATCCCGATGTTGCAGACAAAAAAACCTAGAGTTAACCTAAGCTGCTATAACTTTTATCAAAATAATTACTGGCGGGGGCACCTGGCTGGCTCAGTCGGTAAAGCATGTGACTCTTAATCTTGGGATTGTGAGTTTGAACCCCACGTTGGGCTCAAAATAAACAAATAAATTTACTGGGTCTGCCACAGTTTAAGCTGCCTAGAAAAATACACTTATATTGAAATTTAGTTTACAAAGTGCTACCTCATTTGTTGTTGTTGTTTTTTTAAAGATTTATTTATCTGACAGAGAGAGTGAGAAAGGGAACACAAGCAGGGGGAGTGGGAGAGGGAGAAGCAGGCTTCCCGCGGAGCAGTGAGCCCAATGTGGGGCTCGATCCCAGGACCCTGGGATCATGACCTGAGCCGAAGGCAGACGCTTAACGACTGAGCCACCCAGGCGCCCCAAAGTGTACCTCATTTGAGCCTCGAAACCATCCCATGAAACAAGCCACTCAGATGTTACTGACACCTCATAGATAACAGAACATTTACACACAATAAATCACCTAAGGTCACACAATTAACAAAGAGCATAGCACCTCAGTAAGGACATCTAGCAAGGCTGAGCTAAAAGCCCTGCTGCACACACAGAACTAGGAGCTAGCCACACACCTGTAGGGAGAACTTCCCTTCAACCTGTACAAGAACAGGACAGAGATTTCTTTCTTCCTTCTTTTTTTTTTTTTTTAAGTATTTTATTTATTTGAGAGAGAGAGCATGAGCAGGGGGAGGGACAGAGGAAGAGGGAGAAGCAGACTCCCCGCCGATGCAGGGGCTCGATCCCAGGACCCCGGGGGGATCATGACTCGAGCAGAAGGCAGAGGCCTAACCAACTGAGCCACCCAGGAGCCCCAGGACAGAGATTTCTTTAAATGGATCCTCCCTACAATTTGTCATCAGTAAATAAAAAGTGACTGATAATGATTTTCTTTCAGAAAAGACATTGTAAGGTATGGCTATTAAAAAAACCAATGATTCTTAATTGGTTACTGGAATACAAAGGTACTCATTGTTAATTAAATCAGCAGGCAGTTACAAAGCCTTGGTTGTCAGTGCCCCAGCAAGTCTTTGGAGTCTTAAATTGACACATGATAGACGGTGCGGAAATTTTGAAGTAACCTACACCAAGTAGGCTGGAGAGGGTACTAAGAAAATGCCAATTTTAAGAAACCAAAATTCATCTAGAGTGTCCCAATGAATCCAGGGATGGTGTAAATCTGAAGCAAGAGTCACGAACTCATAGCACTTTCAAGAGGAAAAAAAAAAAAAAGCACTGTCCTGATTCCCCCTCCACACCCTCCACCAGGAGGTAAGAAGCTAGAAAATAGAGAGGAACAATGCTACTTGAAAGCAGAAGGCGGTACAGTATCAGATACAAGATAAGGCATTTTGTTTTGTTTTTGAGGAGCTGGTACTTATTTCTTGCCAGCCTGAAAGATCAAATTCCAGATGTCAGGACAGGTAACAATCACAGACCTCTGAAACCAAAGCAGTAGGGCTTTGAGCTAAATGCTAAGGAGCATTCAGAATGTTGGTCTGGTGAGGTGACCATCTTTACTAAGAAAGAATTCACAGGAAAGCAGACCTTGAGGAGAGAGCTTTCACCTATAGAAGAATCAGAATCACCCATGGAGTTTATAAATAGACACCCAGATCCAATGACATAGAAAGTAGGGTGTGCATTATTTTTAAGAAATAGTTTTTCGGGGTGCCTGGGTGGCTCAGTCGTTAAGCGTCTGCCTTCGGCTCAGGTCATGATCCCGGGGTCCTGGGATCGAGCCCCGCGTCAGGCTCCTTGCTCGGCGGGAAGACTGCTTCCGCCTCTCCCACTCCCCCTGCTTGTCGTTCCTGCTCTCACGATCTCTCGATCAAATAAGTAAAATCTTAAAGAAATACTGTTTTTCTATCTGTAATATAATACATGTATTCATATTCAATTACAAAAATATTTTATGTAGGAAATCAATTCCTTGGCCCAAAACCTGCCAAAGCCTGTTCTCATTCTTTATACATAAACTAACACAGATATACATTAAGTGAAAATAGATTATTATAATTCTACAACTTGCCTTTTTATAGAACGTAGTGCATCTTTCACACTGTTCCATATAGATCTCCATTCATAACAAGCTGCACAGTATTCCATATTGTAAGGACACACCATACTCTAACCATCACCTAGTGACGAAAATTTGGGTTGTTTCCAATTTTCTGTTATTACAAACAATGTTGCTTTGACCATGGCATCTGCATCTTTAAAAGCTTCTTAGGCGGGCGCCTGGGTGGCTCAGATGGTTAAGCGTCTGCCTTCGGCTCAGGTCATGATCCCAGGGTCCTGGGATCGAGTCCCGCATCGGGCTCTCTGCTCCTTGGGAGCCTGCTTCTCCCTCTGCCTCTCTCTCTCTGTCTCTCATGAATAAATAAATAAAAATCTTAAAAAAAATAAATAAATAAAATAAAAGCTTCTTAGGTGATCTGTGTGACTCTTTGTCATGAGTTTGAGCCCCACGCTGGGCATACAGTTTACTTAAAAATAAATAAATAATAATATAAAATTAAAAGCTCCTTAGGTGATTTAATGCATATCCTTGGATAAAAGCGATTGCTATAAGAGGACTGGCAGAAACTACATTCCTCAGGTGAAATGACACACATTATTACAGACATAAATCAATTCTTAGAGTCAGCTAAAAGGCAGGTGAACATTTTACTTTCTTTATAGAATTGAGAATAAGGTTGGAGCAATAAACTAATGCTCTTGAAAACAAAACCTTCTCTATATCACACTCAGCATTATTCAATCTAGACCCTTTCTGCAACAGCAATGAAATTGTTAGAGCACTGCTTGAAGGATCCTCATAGTTCCTCTCACCAGAAGAAAGCTAGTATGAGGACAAGATGGTTATCTTTCCTGTCCCTACCTCTCAAAACAACTTTATGCCTACAGGCAGTTATATATATTTATTAAATAACTCGATTTCCTAATAAGTAAAAAAAAAAAAAATAGGTGTAACAACCCTCACGGGATTCCTGAGGTGAACTTTTATGACCTTCTGGTATTATCTATTTATGTATTTGCAAATATGTCCTATTTCATTAGATTATTTACTGCTTTAAGCTTAAAGATAGCTTTCTGAAACCCAATGCATTAAGAACTCAATAAGAAAACTGCACTTCCATCCTGTGTGTATGGTTGAAATTCATGGCTTAGTTTTTAAAACCGGAGAGCAGCTCCAGAACACACTCAAGAAGGACCCAGGTCTGGCTGTTATGAAGGAACCAATAATTACGAAAGAGAGAAACCAAGATCTCATTTCTAGATGACCAAGACAGAAGAGCTGCCAGAAACTGAAAAATCACACTTCATATACCTGAAGTGTAGAAAATTTCTTGTGCTCTTCCTTTTATCTGGCCCTCACAAGAAAATAAAGTAGCACTACTCTTGTAGTAACTGGCAAAAGGAATATATCTTCTTATCAAGAAAGATAAGATGGGTGGGATGCCTGGGTGGCTCAGTTGGTTAAGCGACTGCCTTCGGCTCAGGTCATGATCCTGTGGAGTCCCTGGATCGAGTCCCGCATCGGGCTCCCTGCTTGGCAGGGAGTCTGCTTCTCCCTCTGACCCTCCACCTCATGCTGTCTCCCATTCTCTCTCTCAAAAAAAAAAAAAAAGATAAGATGTAAAAAGCCAATTAAATGAACAATGGTCTAAGAATTCACAGGGCTTTTACTGAGCTCAAGACAAAAGTAACAACCATCCTTGATTTCTCTCCACTTATCCTCTGCATCTAGCCTCTTACTAAATCCTATTGAGTTTGTATCTTAAATTTCTTTTCTTTTTTTTTTTGGTAAATATCCTTCAATTCATACATTTTTTTAGGCCTACTACTTCCATCCTATCGCAAGCTAACATCATCTCTTGACTGGGTAACTCCTAACCAGAAGTATCTCAATACTAGCCATTCATTTAAAATGCAGATCTCTTCATATCATTATCTGCGAGCATCTGAGCTGAAGACCACTACACCTAACCTATCAATCACAATTACCTTAATCTTTGACCGATTCTTTCACTTGACTGCTTCCCTTACCTAAAATGTCAGGGTCAGAGCTTCCCTGAGGCCCCAGACTAGGTTTACGTTATTAATTCTTCCTACGAACACCCTCCTACAGTATTCATCATTTAGCAATTATCTATTGGATACCTATTATGTGTAAGGTGCTAGACAAAGGGGGTGAGCAGAAGAGACAAAAATCCCTGGTCTCTTAGAATTTATATTCTAATGTAGACGAGTTGAGCATGAGTGGGAGTATGTGCATGCATGCATGTGCAGGCAGAGCAGGGCACAGACGATACGCAAGAAGGTATTAGTGATAAATGCTATAAAGAAAGTAACTTTAGGGGCGCCTGGGTGGCTCAGTGGTTAAGCGTCTGCCTTCGGCTCAGGTCATGATCCCGCAGTCCTGGGATCGAGCCCCGCATCGGGCTCCCTGCTCAGCGGGGAGCCTGCTTCTCCCTCTCCCTCTGCTGCTGCTCCCCTACTTGTGCTCTCTCTGTCAAATAAATAAAATCTTAAAAAAAAAAAAAAGTAACTTTAGATTAAGTAACATTTAAACAGAACCTCAATAACAAGACAACTTGGCAAAAATCAGAAAAACACACCAAGTTGAGGGAATAGTTGGTTCAAAGTCCTAAAGTGAGAAGAGCTTGCTTTATCTGAGGAACAGAAATGGGACCAGGTAGAAATGATGAGACTGAAGGAATGGCCAGTAAGGACCACATGATAATTACTGTGCGTATCACTCCCACATCACTCCCTCTTTCATCTAGCTCCTTTTTCCCTTCCTTGTTTTCCTTCTGCCTCTTTTGCCTCTAGCTTAGGTTTAAGACCTAGGCATTAATGACCATAAAAGTTTTTAACTACAGCTCCTCCAGCGTTTAATACTATCTATTTAAAACCAAATAAAATCAATAAGCATTTATTAAAAGCCTGGGTGGCAATACAGGGTGACCAAGTCACTCTGGCGAAAGCACTGACAGTTGCACATTGAAGGGACCCTCTCACACCCAGACAAATGCAGCTGGTTGTTCAGGCCAGCAGGGTGTGCGGCCACACAGGCAGCCCAGGCTTCTGAGAATCCCTTAGTGGTTAAGTGATAACAACAACTAACACTTCCTGAACACTTAAAACTGAATGTATATAGGGGCGCCCGGGTGGCTCAGTCGGTTAAGCGTCCGCCTTCGGCTCAGGTCATGATCCCGGGGTCCTGGGATCGAGCCCCGCATCGGGCTCCTTGGCTCGGCAGGGAGCCTGCTTCTCCCTCTCCCTCTGCCTCTCTGCCTCCCACTGCTTGTGCTCTCTCTCTGACAAATAAAAAACAACCCACTTAATGTATATAAAGGCATTCAATCCTCATGGCAACTCTATTAGACCCATTTCACAAATGAGGAAACTAAGGCTTATGAAAATTTCCCAAAGCCCCTAGAGCCAGGCCTGAAAGATAAAAACATACAAAACAATGCAAGTGGAACTTTATTTCAGTAAGAGAAATGGTAAAAGTGTATAATAATTAGCAAAAGAAACATAAGCAAGAATAAGTAGCCACAAAAGCACTACAGGGACTTGGAAGAATAAATGGATAGGGGGATTAGGAAAGGTTTTGAAAAGTTGGAATTGAAGCCAGGCTCCAAGAGCATTTGAAAAGGTGGACTGAGGAGGGCAGTTTGGCCCAAGGAACCTTTGTGAACAAAAGCAATGAGGCACATCTGAGGTAGACGGTGTGTAAACCAGTTTGGGCGGAGTAGACTGAATAGGAAAGTGGCAGGTAACTGCTAAAAAATTTTCTGCAAGGTCCCTCCTCCTTAAAACAAAAACCAACTCCTCAGTGCAACATCTAGCACCCTTTGGTTCCAACCATTTCATACTTCTACTCGCTCACAAAACCTACACTCCTGTCAAAACTATAACCTGAACATGTCCTGCACATTTCCTCCATGCAAGGCTTTGCTCATTAAGAAGTGTTCCTGTCCAACACCAACAGTCAAAATCCTAGCCATCCTTTAAGACCGAACTTAAATGCTACTTCTTCCATGAAGCCTAGTCAAATATTATTTCTCTTTTCCTTGTGGTTCCTAAAGCATTTTGTTTCTATTTTTACTCACTCAATTAAAGGCAGGTCGGAGCCCTATGTAACGTGTTGAACCTTCCTTGTATGGACAGTAAGGATGGAGGTCTCAGACTCCAAAAATCAGGGACTAGAAGTCCAAAGCTGTTAGTGTTTTAGAGTAAGAGGAATCTCATCTGCAAGCCCAAAATGGAAAACAAGAAAGAAGTACTTCTTTGCTGAGCATTAGCAACTACATACCAGTCATCAAAAGGCAGGTGAAGGCATGTGTGATATATACTTCATTTGTAGCCCTCTTGACTCATGTTTCTAAACTGCCGTTAGTCTGTTTGTTAGCTATGGCTGTTTGGGAGGCAAATGCTTTCCAGATGGAAAACTTTACTGAGTAGAAAACAAGAATTCGTGCCACATACCCAGTAAGCAGGAGTTTCATTTTTAAAGGAATACCTGCCCTTGAATTCCAGGACCAGGACTAGAATACTGGTGTGTTAATAAAATTAGAATTTCATCTGAGAAGTGCCCAGAAACTTGGCTAACCCCTTTCAGTATGCTGATGTGGATGAACCGACACACACAGCTTTGGGCTGAGGGGCCACAGGGATGTGCAAATATTAGTAGGACACAATGATAAACCTGAAGCAAGTCTTTTAGTTTAAGAGGACATAAAAATGATTAGAAAGCTAGACCAGAACTATGGCTAAGTTGGAGTTAAAAGCAGAGACCAAAGCATTCAAAGATAAAACAAAACCAGATTACTGACACTAACCTCTCAAATACCACAGTTCGGTTAGGCCCTCAATGTGTTAGCTATTAGTAACGAGAAAGGCACAATTTCACATTTAAATTAGGTAGCTCCTTTTTGGTCAGCAAATATAAAAGCTAAAGGCAGTGAAGATTTTTTTTTTTTAAAGATTTTATTTATTCATTTGAGAGAGAATGAGATAGAGAGAGCATGAGAGGGGGGAGGGTCAGAGGGAGAAGAAGACTCCCTGCCGAGCAGGGAGCCCGATGCAGGACTCAATCCTGGGACTCCAGGATCATGACCTGAGCCGAAGGCAGTCGCTTAACCAAATGAGCCACCCAGGCGCCCAAGGCAGTGAAGATTTAATACAAGTTATTCTATTCAAATACTGACATGATCTGAATTTTGTCCATATTTGAATAACTTCTCCAATTAACCCTGGAAAGGCTATTCAATTTTTCAGTAGACATCACTATCTGGAAACACTATTTATTTAACTTTATGCAAAGAATCCAAAAGATTTTTCAAGATACTTTCAAAACAAAATATTCAAACTATAGCTTGCTGTTGAAACCTAGAACCTGAGGCCTCTCCCAAACCTCGCCTAAGGTATTTAAAATTGTCACTTGCACAATCTACATACCAAGGTGAGTATATTAAAAACAGAGGCTACGACAAGCATGCCAAGGGCGACAGTTATAGTCTGCCCAATGTCATTGATCAAAGACAGGAAAGCTCATTATTTAAGTGCACATTAACTCATTCTGCTAGCACATGGAATTCTAAGAAAGATCTCAAAGCCATATCCATTCATTCAACAATGTGAATGACCTACTATGTGCCAGACATTTAGAGGAACAAGAGGCATAGCCCTATCTTATGTGAGTCCATATACTAGCCATTAGTATTTTGTTCCAAAAACTCTTCAGAGAAATAACCTACAAAATGAAAATCTATCGGGCGCCTCGATGGCTCAGTCGTTAAGTGTCTGCCTTCGGCTTGGGTCATGATCCCAGGGTCCTGGGATCAAGTCCCACATCAGGCTCCCTCCTCGGGGGGGGAAGCCTGCTTCTCCCTCTCCCGCTGCTTGTGTTCCTGCTCTCGCTATCTCTGTCAAATAAATAAATAAAATCTTTAAAAAAAAATTAAAATCTATCAAGTCTAATGCACAATCTGTTATATCCCCAGAGGTACTATATAAACAAGGTGAGATTCTGATGAAGAAACTACTAAAAGAATGACAAAACGCATCAATTCTCTTTTTAAATGGTATGAACTCAAAAAGAAACATTTTCCTAGTCCCTAAAATGGGCACAAGATATAATGGTTGTTTTTTATTTTTTTAAGTTCATTTATTTGTAAGTAATCTCTACACCAACGGAGGGCTTGAGCTCAGGACCCAGAGATCAAGAATCACGTGCTCTGCTGACTGAGCCAGCCAGGAGCCCCTATTTAATGGTTGCTTCTTTTCAGATGTTTGGTTAGAAAATTATCCGTATCCTGCACTTAAAAACGCAGAAGGCTAGGGTATCCTTACTTGGTCCCTTTCAACCAAGAAGCTAGAAGCACCAGACTACACACTATTTACATCTTTAATGAAAAAAACAATTTAGGCTACAGCAGCCAATGAAGAAAAATGGCACCAAAGGGAAAACTGGAAATGAATGAGGATCCTGAACCTGCCCTAAAGCTTTATTACGGTGTGACCAGTTCCAACAAGTTTCCCACTCATTCATATTACTTACAATACAAATGTCTGTAAGCACCCAGGGAGGAACACAGGTACTAGTTTCCCCACTGTATTTGTCCTTCCATTCCAAAACCTTGGAGCTTTTCAGAGCTATTCCAAACTGCTGAAAGGATTCTTAATACAACTGAGGAGACTATCTTACCCCAGGCCAGGGTTTCCAGTATAATTGACCTTTTTGTAAACTCCACCTCAATCGAGTTAAACCAATACAAGTCTATATATAAGGCCATCCATGAAAACCCTTCATCTGAAGCTTTGAAGTATTGCTCATTTTGTATTCAAATTTTCCAACAACAAAGAAAGGCTGGCTAAAAAATCACAAGAGCCTAAGAAATAAATCTCACGATCTCACTAACTTTTCCTCCTTGTCTCCCCATTTCCCACATCATCTCACAGTCTCTCTCACTAACTTAATTCCTCAAGTATGAACTCACCTAGACGCTTCTACAACTTCACTGTCCTCTGTGACCAGTGACGACCCCAGATAACAACTTACGGGCTGTGAATCAAAGCAAGCGCTGCACTGGGGCTGTTTAACTCCCTGAAGGAATCAGAGTGAAGATAGCAGAAAATCCGCAAGAGGGAAAAAATCTTGTTTTGTACTTTCTTCACACATTATTCTTACAGCCTCCCCACTGTGTGAGGACCCATCAGGAAGCAAAGGCGGCCAGTTTTCCCCTTTCACTCCTTACAGAAACACTCTCGGGGCCTCCGCCCTACTTACCCTAACAGCTCCTCCCCCTCCAGATCCAAGCCGGGCACAGAACTGCCCCTCCCTCTCCTAGCCCCCTCTCCTGTTTAACCAACAGGTCTCCTCCCCAAGTAGCACACCTTGGGCTGCCCAGCCCCCTCTACCATTTCCTCGAAGTTACTTCTCCGTAGCCCGGCGAGCGAAATTCCGCTGGCAGCCCCGGCCGGACCCAGTATTCTCAGGTTGCGTTCGAAACCGAGGGTCTCGCAGCCGTCAGCCCTCCCCACGCACGTCCAAGCACCAAGGCTGCCCAGCCTGTCCCCTTCCCAATTTACTCAAGTGTTTCCTCCCCAGCCCAACCCGGCAGCCGCCCACCCGACCCACGTAGCATTGTCTTGGTCTACTCGGGCCCCGAGGAGCGACCCGCCAGTGCTCGGCCCAGCCCGAATCGCCTCTATCTCGTGTTCAGAGTACGCTGCCCGCCCCGCCCTCTCCATCCTTCTCGCGCCCGGCGCCCGGACCCCCTGCACCCGGCGGAGAGCTCGGCGCGGAAGGGCGCGGGACCGGGCGCGTTCCCCGCTCCCAACCTCCGCCACAAGCGCGCGCGGCCCCTCACCCAGGGCTCCCGCCGCCGCCGCCGCCACCGCGCGCCTCCCCCCCGCTTCCCCGCCTCTAGCGGGCTCTTCACCTCAGAGCAGCGCCCAAGAGCCCGAGAGGAATCGGTGCCGCACTAATGGCGCGTCGCGTCGGGCCGGCCGGGGGAGTGGCGCCCAGAAAAGCAACAAGCCGGTGGCCGCAGTCGACCCCCTCACTGAAGCGGCGTACCGCAGGCCCCGGCCAACGGCCCTCCCCTCAGCCGAACAAAAGAGCCTCGCACTCGGCGCTGCCCGCCGCCCGCATCGCGCAGGCGCGACGACCCTCCGCACAGCAGTATGGGACTCGCAGTCCGCCCCACACTACAAGACCCGAAGTGCTGCGCGCGTCCTGCGCCTCTAGGCGGAGTTTGCGAGGGTTTCAAGGAGTTTTAGTTTTTTAACTGCAAGCGCCGGAGCGAGTGTAGTTTAGAACGTTGCCGCCTAGAGAATTAGAACCTGCGGTTTTACAAGCGAGCCCCATGATGCTTGGTGCGAAAAATCAACCACTTCTGGACAGTAATTCACATCCTCGAAATTTTTTAATCGAAATAGGTTTCTCACCAGAGCTTTATCGAATCTCCAATAATCTCCGTAATCCTCAGTTTCTGCCTCAGATTTGTGTAAGGCTCCTACTTCCCCTTCGAGGTCTTGCCTGACCCTTTAGACTAGGTTAAGTCCCCCCGGTAGTTGTCATGGCATCCTGAACTTCCCTTTTTCATTGGCTGTGCCAAGGGAGAGCTCTAGTGCAGAACCCCCTTATCTCCATGAGCACTCCTCACCCAGCCACCTCCCAAAACATAGAAATAAGTAAAAATCACTCTTGTTATTTGAGACAAACGGTTTAGTTCTGATTTCAACTATATCGCTGTCCCCAGATTTGTTCATATTGGAAATTCAGTCTCTCATGTCATTCACCCCACTTTATGGTCATTAGTTAATATCTGCTGTTCTCGAAACTCCCGTGAAGGGTAGAAATTTCGCCTTGTGTTGTTCACCACTTTATAACTGGTGCCCAGTACAGTTCCTGGCATGCAGTTGTCAAGCAATATTTGTTGAATAAATGATTAAGTGAATTAATGAAATGTTCTATCTGATGGGAAAGTGGGGGTGATTAACCTTTCCTTCATCTCTTCACATCAGATTTATGGGTTTTGTTTTTTGTTTTTGTTTTTCTCCTCTGTCTCTCCTTTATTCTTCTTTTTTCTATATAATCAGGAACTAAATAGAACTACCAGGGGTGCCTGGGTGGCTCAGTGGGTTAAACATCTGCCTTCAGCTCTGGTCATGAGGTCGTGATCCCAGAGTCATGGGATCAAGCCCAGCATCTGGCTCCTTGCTCAATGGGAGCCTGCTTTTCCCTCTCCCTTTGCTGCTCCTCCTGCTTGTGGTCTTTCCCTGTGTCAAATAAATAAATAAAATCTTTTTTTAAAAAAATAGAACTACCAGAATATGACTCCCCCCCCCTTATTTTGAATATTCAAATATCCTCCTAATCAGAGGTAAAGAAGAAAGGCAACCAGTCTACTGTACTCCACCTCAGAATGCAGGAGCCTGTATTTACATAACAGTGTTCCTGAGCCAGGCACTGTGCAGGGCTCCGGAAAATTGCTGTGTTAAGAAACCCAGCCCAATAATATCGTAATACTTTTGCTAAGAGCCGTGAGACATTTGGGTTGGGTGTCCAGGAAGAGGCAAAAATCCACCCACTCACTCCCTCCTAAAGTGTCCTATTTTGTTTTTAATAACTGTAATGATGAGAAAATTAATTCTAGTAATATTAGCTACTGTTATTGATGTTCGCCCCAGCACTATGAATTCTGTTAAGACCTTGATTAATGTTATTTAATCCTAAACAACGCTGAGAAGTGGGAATTACCATTTCCATTTTACAGAAAGACCCTCAGAGGTCATATAATCTGACCAGGGGCATTCAGCAAGAAGGGGGTAGAATTGAAGTTTGATGTTACCTCTAACTTCCAAACCACAGTTCTGCCCACAGGAAATGCTGCCATCCCTAATTCCTCATATTAAGCTGAATTCTGCTTTCCCATGTAAATACCACCAATTCCTCCTAATTCTGGGTGTGTGGTTGCACACAGTTGTGTTCTGTAAACCTAATTCCTCTTTCGTATTATCCTTCTAGTTTTGAAATTCAGCCTTTATGTTCCCCAAGGTCTTACTTCTCTAGGCTAAATGTCACCATTTTCTTAAACCTACGTCATCGGAATACAGCTTCTGGTCTAGCACATATGGTTTGTTAGTAAATTCTGGCTCTTTATATGGGTATTTCAAAGTAGAGGGAATCATCATTGTATAGATGCTCTAAACCTTTCTAGAATCAGGGAGTAAAAGGTCACCTTTTCAGATATTGGAACACCACTGGTTTATTCTAATCTGCAATCTTCTCAGAGCTCTCTTGTTAATAATCTATTCTGGAACTCCGGCAGGGATGAAGGTCAAACTCTCAAGCCTAAAGTTTCTGCATAACAATATCTTTTTTGAAGGTCTTTTTAGGATCAAATGGGTTCAGTTCTTTTCTCTTCCCATAAGAATGGGTGGCATTTTAAATTATTCAGAGCCTCAGAGTTTCTTTCCCTTCTAAGGGTAATGGCAACTCAGTCATAATAACCTTGCTCAAGACAGCATTTAAAGTCACACTGCTCATGCCCACAGGAAATATGTCTCTCACATGGAGTTCCTAAAATCACAAGGAATGTGGGGAAGAGAGGAAGTTGGATGCTGCAAAAAGGAACAAGGACTTGGAATCAGGCTAAACTGGATTCAGTTCCGTCTCTACTTTTTGTCTGCTGTGTAACTTCGAACAAGCTCCTTAACCTCTCTGAGCCTCAGCCAACTTAAAAATCTGAAACATGGAAACATTACTCAAGACCTAACTTGCAGGGGCGCCTGGGTGGCTCAGTGGGTTAAGCATCTGCCTTTGGCTCAGGTCATGATCCCGGGGTCCTGGGATCGAGCCCCACACCAGGCTTCCTGTTCCGTGGGGAGTCTGCTTCTCCCTCTCCCTCTGCTATTACCCCTGCTTGTGCGTGCTCTCTCTCTGTCAAATAAATAAATAAATAAAATCTTAAAAAAAAAAAAGACCTGACTTGCAGCATTTCTGTGGGATGGACTGTAATGTATGAAGGGAATGCCATACACCGGCACAGACAGTAGCTATTTTAGGTACAGCGGATAGCTGCTTCTCATGTGTTTAAGGAGTGGGGGGAAGTACAGCACTTTTGAAATATTTTCTTCCCTCCTGTCTGAAGTTCTGTTTCATTTTTCCCCAATTTTTAAAATGATGGTAAAATATGCATAACAAAAATTTACCATCTGAACCATTTTTTTTAAGATTTTATTTATTTATTTGACAGAGAGAGAGAGAGAGCGCGAGCGAGAGAGGGAACACAGCAGGGGGAGCGGGGGAGGCAGAAACAGGCTTCCCGCGGAGCAGGGAGCGGGATGCGCGGTTCGATCCCAGGACCCTGAGATCATGACCCGAGCTGAAGGCAGACGCTTAACAACTGAGCTACCCAGGCGCCCCTATCTGAACCATTTTTAAGTGTCCAATTCAGTGGTATTAAATGCACTCCAGTGTTGTGCAACCATCACAATCATCCATCTCCAGAACTCTTTTCATCTTGTAAAACTGAAACTCTATACCCATTAAACAAAAATTCCCCATTCCTCCTCCCCCTAGCCTCTGGCAGCCATCATTGTACTTTCTAAGATTGGGACTACACTAAGAATCTCATTTAAGTGGAATCACATAGTACTTGTCTTTTTGTGACTGGCTTATTTCATGTAGTATAATGTTCTCAAAGTTCATGCGTTGTAGCATGTGTCAGAATTTCCTTTTTTTTTAAGATTTTATTTATTTGATAGAGAGAGACACAGCGAGAGAGGGAACACAAGCAGGGGGAGCAGGAGAGGGAGAAGCAGGCTTCCCGCCGAGCAGGGAGCTCGATGCGGGGCTCAATCCCAGGACTCTGGGATCAGGACCTGAGCCGAAGGCAGACGCTTAATGACTGAGCCACCCAGGCGCCCCCAATACATCGCATTTTGCTTATCCATTCAACCACTATTGGACCTTTGGGTTGCTTCCACAATTTAGATATTGTAAATAATGCTGCTCTGAACATGGGTGTATGGATATCTTTTTGAGACACTGCTTTCAGTTCTTCTGGGTGTTAAAAGACAAAAATTCAACTAAGTGAAATTAAAGATTAAATTAGCTCTATTCAATAGATGGGCAGCATCCCATCTAGCAAATAGAAAGGAGCTCTGAAGAGCATAGAAAATGGGAGACTTTTTTAAAGTAATCGTTATGCCCAACATGGGACTTGAAATCAAGAGTTGCATGCTCTACTGACTGAGCCAGCTAGGTGCCCCCGAACGGAAGGCTTTTCTAGAGAAATGGGGGCAGGGATGGGAACAATTGGATTATTTTATCTTTCTTTGGGAGACGGAAGGGGTCTTTCAGGCAGATTACCTCACTGGTGCTGACAAGGTTACCTCACTAGACTGACCAGTTAAGATTACATTGTGGGAGGGGCTGAAACAGCAATTAGGTTAGATTTTTTTTTTTTAAAGGTTTTATTTGTTTATTTGAGAGAGAGAGAATGAGAGACAGAGAGCATGAGAGGGGGGAGGGTCAGAGGGAGAAGCAGGCCTCCCGCCGAGCAGGGAGCCCGATGCGGGACTCGATCTCGGGACTCCAGGATCATGACCTGAGCTGAAGGCAGACACTTAACCAGCTGAGCCACCCAGGCGCCCAATTAGGTTAGATTTTAAGTCTTGGTTTACTGACATAGACTTAGCACAGGTGACTCCATTTTGGATCCATTTTTTGTTTGTTTAACACTTCTTCAGCTCCAGAAGTGGAATTGCTCGATCATATGTTAGTTCCATTTTTAATTTTTTGAGGAATTGCCAAACTGTATTCCCTAGTGGCTGTACTATTTTACATTCCCTCCAAGAGCGCACAAGGGGTCCAATTTCTCCAACCCCGTGCAAATCCTTGTTGTTTTCTGTTTCTTTCACAGTAGTCATCTCCTAATGGGTGTGAGATTCTTTCATTTTCACTACTTGACATTCTATTGTTAAAGATTTATTCATTTGGCATTAATAAGTACTCTCTTTTAAGAGGCAAATATACTTAAGAGCTATGTCTTTCTTACCTCCCCTGGTCAGTTTGATTCTCAAGTGACTTCCTGGTAGTTACTGGACTCTAATTAAAACCTACACATCTCAAATCATGTACCTATAGCCCTGACATTGATTGATTTTCTTTTTTTTTTTTTTAAGATTTTATTTATTTATTTGAGAGAGAGAATGAGAGACAGAGAGCATGAGAGGGGGGAGGGTCAGAGGGAGAAGCAGACTCCTTGCTGAGCAGGAAGCCCGATGTGGGACTCGATCCCGGGACTCCAGGATCATGACCTGAGCCGAAGGCAGTCGCTTAAACAACTGAGCCACCCAGGCGCCCCCATTGATTGATTTTCTCATGCAAAATGATAACTGCCTGGAGGGGCACTAGAATTTCAGGTGTGATAAAGATTGGCCCCACTATCATGTGTTAGAAATTATCGTTGGAAAAATAAGGTCAAGATATGGCACTGAGTGAGAAACCTATATTACATTCAAACTGTTTAATAAATTTATTTAAAAACATTTATTGAGGGGGTGCCTAGGTGGCTCAGTCAGTTAAGCATCCAACTCTTGATTTTTGCTCAGGTTATGATCTCAGGGTTCTGAGATCAAGCCCCACATCTGGCTCTGTGCTGAGCGTGGAGCCTGCTTGAGATTCTCTCTCTCCCTCTGCCCTCCTCCCCCAACTTGGTGTGTGCATGCACTCTCACTCTCTCTCTCTCAAAAAAATTTTTTTTTGAGTAATATGTGAGGCAATGATGCTAAGCCCTTATACTACTTATAATATAAGCTCCAGGAGGTCAGGGTATTTTCCTGTTGGGCTCACTTTATTCATACTGTGTAAAACAGGGTCCATAGAAAGGGCTCAATGAATATTTGTCTAATGCATATTTGCAGATATATTCTTTGGTTCTCCACGTGTAGTCCACAGACCCTGGGAGTGCCTGAGAGAGTTTCAGGGAGTCTGTAAGGTTGAAACTATTTTCATGATAATATTAAGACATGATTTGCTCTTTTTCACTGTGTTTATATTTTCACTGATGGTGCAAAGGCGATGGTGGGTGAAATTGCTGGCACCTTAGTGTCAATCAGGGCAGCACAGCACCAGCTGGTGCTAGAGTCATCCTATTCTTCCCTGCCATGCCTATGCAATAAAAGAATTAAGAAGTCACTTCGGGGCGCCTGGTTGGCTCAGTCAGTAGAGCATGTGACTTGATCTCAGGGTTGTGAGTTCGAGGTCCACATTGGGTGTAAAGATTACTTAAAAATAAAATCTTTAAGGGGCACCTGGGTGGCTCAGTCATTAAGCATCTGCCTTCAGCTCAGGTCATGATCCCAGGGTCCTGGGATTGAGCCCCGCATCGGGCTCCCTGCTCTGCCGGAAGCCTGCTTCTCCCTCTCCCACTCCCCCTGCTTGTGTTCCCTCTCTTGCTGTCTCTCTCTCTCTCTGTCAAACAAATAAAATCTTTAAAAAAAAAAGTCTAAAAAAAAAAATCTTAAAAAAAGAAAGCCACTTCCACTTAAGACTATCCTTTATGAAGCAGTACAAATTATTAATTTTGTGAAATCTCTCTTCTGGAGTATACATCTTTTAAATATTCTGTGTAATGAAATAGGAGAGGTACATAAAACACTTCTGCTGCTTACTGACGTATATAGTTGTGTGATAGAGATGTGTGAGCTGAACTGGCTGCATTTTTTCATAGAACACCATTTTTCCCATCTAAGTATTAACCAGGGCTGACCCTGCTTAGTTTCTGAGATCAGGGGTGTTCAAGATGGTATGGCTGTGGGCTTTAGAACACCATTTTTGTTTGAAAGAATGACAGGGAAACTGTGGTTATTCAGACTTGATTATTTGAATGGAAGGAGCCTGACACTTCAAGGAAAAATGGCTTACAAGTATTTTGTCAATGATAAAATTTGAGCTTTTTCTTTTTTTAAGGATTCTTTCTTTATTTGAGAGTGACACAGAGAGCCAGAGAGAACAGGTAGGGGATAGGGGCCGAGGGAGAGGGAGAAGAAGCCTCCCCACTAAGCAGGGAGCCAGACTTGGGGCTCCAACTCAGGGGCCTGAGATCATGACCCAAAGTCAGACACCTAACCAGCTGAGCCACCCAGGCACCCCAAAATTTGAGCTTTCAAGAAAAATATTGCAATTTTGGAAAAGGTGGTATCCACCAAAATGAGCTTGACAGCTTCCCAGGATTTTCCTGTTGAGATCAATGATGATTATAATAAATGTGATTTTTTTATGTTGAGTAGTGAAATTCATCAATATTTGGAAGATCCGCATAATTCAGTAAACCAGTATTTTCCAAGTGGTTTCGGATTCCCTATTGCAAGTGATCTTTTTTTTTTAGATTGATTGATGATTGATTTAAGAGAGAGCCCAAGCATGCACATGAGCAGGGGGAGGGGGCGAGGCAGTGGGAGACGGAGAAGCCGACTACTCATTCAGCTGGGAGCCCATTCAGGGATCAATCCGAGGGCCCTGAGATCATGACCTGAGCCAAAGTCAGACGCTTAATGGACTGAGGTGCCTAGGCTGCTAATCTTTAAGAAATTGGGGCACGTGGGTGGCTCAGTCCTTAAGCGTCTGAGTCTTGATTTCCGCTCAGGTCATGATCTCAGGGTTGTGAGATGGAACCCCTCCTTGGGCTCGTGCTGGGTGTGGAGCCTGCTTGGGATTCCCTCTCTGCCTCTCTCTCTCTCCAAAAAAAAAAAAAAAAAAAAAAAAAATTACCATTTGTTGAGTTTTGCTAGTATCTTAAAGTATCCACAATTATTGGCTAAAAATACTGCTTCCTTTTCTAACTATGTATCTGTGAGACCGGATTTTCTTCATTTCCTAGACCAAAATAACAGCAAACCAGAGAGAATGGGGAGGCAAATATGAGAATCCAGCTGTCTTCTATTAAGCCAGACATTAAAGAGATTTGCAAAATTGTAGTGCATCTCCACTCTACTAATTTTGGGGCGGAAGGTGCAGTTATATTTCATAAAATATATTAAAATGTATTGATTTATTATTAATTTAGGTGAATTAATACATGCTTTTTAATTTCTCAATTTTAATTTTTAATTTGGTGAATATCCCACATAAACAGCCTCTCTGTGGTTTTTTTTTTTTTTTTTTGAGAAAGAGAGAGCGTGCACATTGAGCTGGGGGTGGGGGGAGAAGGGCAGAAGGAGAGGGAGAAGCAGACTCCCCGCTGAGCGGGTAGCCCGATTTGGGACTCAATCCCAAGACCTGAGATCGTGACCTGAGCCATGACCTGAGCCAAAGGCAGACGCTTAACGGACAGACCCCCCACCCCGGGCGCCCCTAAACAAACACTCTTAATTTTTAAGAATGTGGGGGCGCCTGGCTGGTTGAATCCTTAGGGCATACGACTCTTGATCTTGGGGTGGAGTTCCAGCCCCAGGTTGGGTGTGTAATTTACTTAAAAAAAAAAAAAAAGTAAAGGGATCCTGAGACTAAAAGGTTTGAGAAACTCTGCTTTGAGACTGTACAATATTCTCCATTCTACAGATGAGGAGACTAAGATTTACAAAGCTTTAAGATCAGTTTAAAGCCCCACGGCCCAGTGCAGTGCTGGGTATTGTAGTCAGGCCACCTAACCCCAGAGCTTGTGTTTTGTGACCTTGACTTTTTCCTTGATAATATCTTTGCAACAATGATCTTTTAACAGGTTGTAAAAGACGTTTCAACAACATAAAAACATCATATTCAACGTATTTTCTTTTCCCTAACTAGCTGCACGATCCTTCTTTGGACTTGTTTCCGCGAGTGAATCCGGTGTTTGTTGGGCCATCGCAGTTCGGTTTTCGCTGTGACAATCTGTGGTTTTACGAACGTGAGTTGGGACGCCTTCGATAACTCCGCGAGGGAACTGCAACCCACGGGGTTCAAATGGGGAAGCTCTCGGCACTTTGCGAATCTCTAGGAACGTGGGCGTCTCCTTCCCCGATCCTCCCACATTCCGGATGGCCCTCGGCCAGACAAATACCGGAGACAGCCTCCTGACACCTCTCGGCCTCGGAGACCCTCCTTTGGACCTTTAATAACCCTCCCTGGGCCTGATTGGCTGGGCCTGACAACGATGGGCGGGACACGGCTCCGGATTGGCCGCCAGAGCCCATTCTCGGCTCCTCTCCCGCGTCCACCCTCCAGTGTCCCAAGTGAGTCTTAGGGGATCCCGACTCCGGGCCAGGGCCTGGGCGGGGCCAAACGCAGCGTCTCCGAAGCCGGGATCTCCACTAAGAGCTCGGGCCTGCAGGGGCGGGGCGTCCTGGGCCCCGGGCATTGGCGTGGCCGGGAGCCTTCTCCCGTCGTGCACCGGGGCACCGGCCACTCACCCGGAAGGAGAAGCCAAGATTCTGGCTATATGGTGCGGCGCTGGCGGTGTCGCTGTGGGGAGTGGGTGCTGCTCTCAGGTGAGGGGTCGTGGGCGCGGGGAGGGGTGCTCCTCTCAAGCGAGGCTTGAGCGTCAGGAGTGGCGTTTGTGCGTGGGGATCTCGCTTGACATCTTAGGGAAGAGGCTGTCTCGCCTCCCGGGATGAAGGCGGGGGCTTGCTCCGGATCCAAGGAAGGAAACCCGGCTTTTTCATTTGTTTTTAAAGTATAAAGCATCTTTCCTTTCCACTCCCTAAGCTTAATAGTCAAAGGAGAAGAAGGGTCGTGGGGCCCTTTTGCTCCTAGTTCGTGGAGAATGGAGGTGGAGTGACCAGAGTTTGGCAACATTTACCGAAACGGCTAGGGCTAGGGGTAACGACAGGTATTTTTTGGGAGAGAGGCGGGCTCTTGTGCTAGATTGTGGTCGCCTTTATAATTTACCTCCCAAGTGTAAGGAGTGGCAAGTTACAGACGGACAGAAGGATGGAGCGGAGCTGCTTGGTTGGGAACATACAGAACTTGGTCAGAAAAGGGAGCATCCTCTACCGCCTGTGGGTGTTTAAGAAGGAGAGCTTTTTGAGTTGGCATCAGTCTCCAAGGGTTCAAGAATGAGTAAGAAGGGATAGGAGCCTTGGTGGCTCAATACACTTTTATCACCCTATTTGTTTTTCAACCTGTCTTTTTGAAGTAGTTTAAATGGGAGTGAAAATGGTGGTGCGAAAGCCTGAATTGCTACCTTGAATTGTTAGGACACAGGAAAACCTTACAAGGAATCTGCTTTGTAAAGCAAACAACTGGGTTCTTCCCAGAGAGACTGGTGGTGGTATAGGTGGAGAAAGTAAAGGAAGCTTCAGATGTGATTGAAAGGACCCAGGAAATGTAGTTACTGCAGAGTGAGATGCATACATACGTAGCTGAGAGGATTGCTGACTTATCCTTATTTGAATGACGGGGATCCATCTCCCAGATCACCAGCTAACTTGAGGAACTTCCTTTTCCCCCTCCACCGGCAAAACTGAGCTTCATTTCCTCCTGGGGAGTGGCATTTATGTGGAGGAAGCTGATGGAGAATGGTAATTGCTAGAAATTACGACTTGGAGTCTAGGTTTTTATATTTGTTCCAGTGTCCAATGTTTTTAAGGCAAAGTTACAATGGAAATTTTGTTAGTGCTCTTTAAACTTAGATTTAAG
The DNA here is from genome assembly GCF_029215605.1 of Mirounga angustirostris. Taxonomy (NCBI): domain Eukaryota; kingdom Metazoa; phylum Chordata; class Mammalia; order Carnivora; family Phocidae; genus Mirounga; species Mirounga angustirostris. Next base: position 23,442,995 of record NW_026991725.1, on the reverse strand, counting down.
TTTACAGCATCTTGGGCCGGAGGGGGGGGGTGCTAGGATTTTTTTTTTTTAAGCCAGTTTATTAAAGCCAGTTTATAGCTATTTTTTTCTAAGTGGTTTTAGCCTCAAAGGAAAGGAGAGGAACTTACGCTTGGAGGTGGTTCAGGGCCCTAGACACACTCTTCTTGAACCTGAGAATGATGGCCACTTAGTCACTAAATTATGGTCCTGAATTTGGCAAACCTTTGAAGGCACAGGAGATGTGTGAGCTCCACTGAGTGTGTGGATGACTCTGATTTCCTTGTCATCTTGCCCATCGTTACTTTTGTGAAAAGACACGTCAGAATATTTAACTGTCTGCTCCTGTGCTGGCAATTTACCAAATGCCTGAAAAGAGAAGAGAAAAAAATTTTTTTTTAATCTGAGGAGGTTAATTGTTCACGAGTCGGCCTGTTCTTTTTGGTCACAGTCATTTGATTGCTTACATCGGGGATGTTACAGATTGGTTGTTAAGGAATTGGAATTTCCTTTCAGTTCAGGACCCCTTTGTGAAGGTTCCTTCATCAGATGAAAAATCAAATTGTCAGCAAAAGTACAAAGATGGCATCGCAGTCATAAAACCTCTGGTTTGCTCAACGGTGTAGCCCAGTCCCGTCATCCACCATGCAGTTTTGTCTCTGTGTGCAGTGGCTATGTGTGGAGAGATCTTCCGGTATACTGGAAAGGATTGGGAAAGCTGTTTGCTCTGCTAATTTTTTGGTGTAAATGAGTTCCCCTTCTCTTGAAACGTTAGCCTTGTGTTAGCAAAACATAAAATAGAAGGGAACTCATTACACACTGTTCTAATGGTAAGGCAGAACTAATAAGAGAATGTGTTTAAAATTAATTGTGGGACTGTAAAAATGAGTGGGTGTGTGAATGGGCATGGGGGGAGGTGAGGGAGAGCTTCGAGATAGTCTTGTTTTCCCAGGAGCCAGCCTGGATCATTTGTTGGCAGTACATATTGGCTGAAGTCAGTTTTCATTTCAAGGTAAATTGGAAAGGGAAATTAAACCTTATTGTTCCGCTCTTAAGAGAGGAGAAGGGGGTGGAGGCGGCCGCCAGGGTGGATGCTGTTTGAGTGGTTCTAGGAGTAACAAGATTAGTGCTGTATTTTAACAGAAGGTGACATCATGGGCCCCTTTGGACTAGAGTAACCCTGTGCTGGAGGCTTCATGATCCCCTTGTCGAAGTGGGCGATGTCGCTGCACATGTAAACGGCCACATTGGGGGAAATCAGGGGCTTAGGCTTTAATGAATCTTTACAAAGGAGCGGAAAACATCCCGAGCCGACCCGTGCAGCTGTGGGGTGCTTGGGCAGAGGTACAAACCGGATAGCATGTCGAGAGAGGAAATGATTGGAACCGTTGGCTTGGGTTCCGGAGAACAGATTAGGTAAGGGAAGGTCGCAACCGGGCAACCCACTCAGGTGCTCCCGGCGCTCTCCAGCTCTATGATTTACCCCCTGGGTAGCCGACTGGTTAGCAAGACAAAGAGAGACTTCAGAGCATGGGTGTTTATGGGGCTTGGTGGTCTCTAAACCGCCAGGAGGGGGTGCTGTCAGGCTCACTTGCAGAGGCGTGTTGTGTGGCCACAAGACAGCTGCTTTCCCCTGCGGTGCTCCTGCAGAAAGGTCTGACAACCCAACTTGCCTGTTCCGGCTGCCTGAGGTGAACGCTGCATAGACCCAAACATGCTTTGGCTGGAGGTGGCCTGGTTAAGGGTCCAGGCTGTGGTCTGCGAAGGGAGGCAAATCCCCCGGGGCTTTTAGCTTGGCACTGGGCTAAGACGGGGAATTTTTTGCTTCCTCTTAAGTTTTACACAAAAACAACAAAAAAAGGTGGCTGGGTTTTCCTGAGGGGAGGTCAATGAAAATTTTTCGTGATAAAGAGTGATAAGAATAGAAGCATGCTAACCATGATTGTTCCCCTGTCCTCTGTCCCCCATCAGATGTTTTCTTCCAATGGGCTTTTGGTGTAGGATGTTGGGAAACCAAGAGCAGGAGGTAAGCGTGTGGTCTTCAGGAAACAGGTGGGTAAAAGTTTGACGGGATTTGGGGAAAAACGCCAATCATTGCTCCATGGTATTTTAATGACAGTAATACCTTGGGGGTTCCGATGAGCTCAGAATAAAGGCAGGAGAAGGAAATCTATAGTAAAGCCATTCCTGGGAAATAAGGGTCCATTTTGACTAACTTTTCCATTCGTTGGGATGCAGCTGATGTCTGATTCACGAGGGCAAGGGTTTTTGTCTCTCGTTCGTGTTCTACCCCCAGTGCCTCAGAGCAGTGTCTGACACACAGTGGGCGGTCCGTAAATACTTGTTGGATTGAAGGGCTGCATGAGTGAAGGTCGGTGCCGACCGGAAAGAGTCTGGCAGCCTGTGATGTCAGAGCTTCCTCACCTTGTGGCTGAGCTGAAGGAGCCTTTCTTACCTCCAGGAGGTGATCACTGTGCGTGTGCAGGACCCCCGCGTGCAGAATGAGGGCTCCTGGAATTCTTATGTGGATTATAAGATATTTCTCCACGTAAGTGCATCAGACTTTATATTGGGGTCAACCCCCGCCGGGGCTCAGGGCTAGTGCGGAGGCGGAAACTGTTTGTGGATGTGACAGTCCTGAGACTGAAGAGGAGGCAGGAGAGGACTGAGCGTGGGGCCTGCGGGACCGCAGCGGGAACTGCCTGCCGGCCTGGGCTCTAGCTGGAGCCTCGGCTCGGCACTGTGGCCTGGTGGCTTGGATACTCTGTGAGCGTGATGAAGGGGGAGTGAACCTGGTCTTTTTCTACTCGGTTTTTTTTTTTTTCTTTTTCACGTAATTCCTCCTGTAGACCAACAGCAAGGCCTTTACTGCCAAGACGTCCTGTGTGCGTCGCCGCTACCGTGAGTTTGTGTGGCTGAGGAAGCAGCTACAGAGAAATGCTGGTTTGGTGTGAGTTTGCTTCTGCTTCTTTCTTGGGTCTGAGACTGGCTTTTTAGGCACGGACATGAGAACCAGAGTTTACAATAAAGAAAACGTGGCAACATGTCAGGCACTTAGGAGAGAAATGTGTTCTTAAATTATGTTTTCAAGTCAGTGGAAAAAATAAAAACAGAGCTGTAGTATTTTGACTTAACAAAGTCATACAAATATCAAAAATATTTTTCATTTTTTATATGCATATTCATCTAGGGCTACACAAATGTACTGCTAGCATTTTATATGTGCGTATCACTCGTGATCAGAAACTTGTTAGCACCTGGACCTTTGTGACCCGTGGTATTCCTGTCTGTTTGACATGTAATACAACATGTTAATTTTTTTTCTTTTTCATGCAGAGACTTTTTCCCAGAGACATAACAGACTGAAAGCCTTAGGAAAAGCAGTATTGTTCACTCCTCAGTTACACCACTCCAAATAAGTCCTAAACTGGAGACAATGTAGAACAGTGATTCCGTTGCAGACAGTCACTGAATGCTCTGGGAACAGGGGGCCTGTGGGTGACCTAGCCAGTTAGTTAACATGTAGGACTGATGAGGCCGCCGTCAAGGGTCAGGCCCTCACAGCCAGTTGGAACTTCTGACAGATCCTGCATTCTCTTGCCTGGCCTATTTTTGTTTGTTTGTTTGTTTGTTTTGTTTTGCTTTTTTAGAGAGTGTGAGCTGGAGGGGAGGGGCGGGGGGTGGGGAGAGAGAGAGAATTCCAAGCAGGCCTCATGCTCAACTCAGAGCTGAATGTGGGGCTTGATCTCACAACCCTGAGACCATGACCCCAGCTGAGATAAGAGTTGGATGCTTAATGGACTGAGCCACCCAGTCACCCTGGCCTGTTTTTTTTTTGGTGTGAGAGAGAGAGAGAGGCAGCGTGAACAGTTGGGGAGAGACAGAAGGAGATGGGGAGAGAGAGAATCTTAAGCAGGCTCCACACTCAGTGCAGAGCCTGAGCCAGGGCTCAATCTCAGGACCCTGAGATCATGACCTGAGCTGAAATCAAGAGTCAGACACTTAACCAACTGAGCCACCCGGGCGCCCCGGCCTGTTGTTTTTTTAAAAAAATAGGTTCATAATAGAAGCTAGGAAGATTGAAAGAGTTTGTGGATGCCTTGCTGCAACTCAGCTACTTTTAGAAAATTCAAAGCATTGTGAGGGGTGCCTGGGTGGTTCAGTGGGTTAAGCATCCGACTCTTGATTTCCATTCAGGTCATGCTCTCAGGGTCATGAGATTGAGCCCCGGGTTGGCTCAGTGTGGACTCCGCTTGAGATTCTCTCTCCCTCTCCCTAGGCCTCCCCCGCCCCTGCCCCCGCTCATGTTCCCTCTAAATAAATAAATAAATAAATAAATAAATAAATAAATAAATAAAATCTTTAAAAAAAAATTCTAAGCATGTGGCCTTCTTGGATTGGAGGAGCTAGTCTTGATTTATACACAGGGACTCAGCATGCTTCATGCCTCCATGTCCAAGTTTCTCCATTTTTAAAATAAGAGCTGATGGCGGGAGTGGGTTTTGTAAACAGTGTAGTTTAGCAGCAGTCGAGTTTTGAAGGCACAGACATGGTTCAGATACCAGCTCTGCTGGTTACTAGCTGTGTGACACTGCCAAATTTACTTAACTTCTCTGATTCTATCTCCTTACTCCTCAAATGGGGACATCAATAGGTTTTTCATAGGGTTTTTGGGAGGAGTAAATGAAATAAGGTTTGTAAAACATTTAGCATGGTGGCTGACATGGGGCCTGCAGTCAGTATTAGCCCTGCCCCCCCCCACCTTATTAAAAGCTATTTGTTTTGATTTGTGCCTCTTTTTAGGGGATTTCCTTGATCAGGGGGTGGAATGACTGTCTTTAATGTCGCACTTATCTTGGGTGTTACATTATGTGACCCCATAGGCCTGTACCTGAACTTCCTGGGAAGTCAACCTTCTTTGGCAGCTCAGATGAGTTCATTGAGAAGCGGCGACAGGGTCTGCAGCACTTCCTGGAAAAGTGAGTAGATGGGGTGGGCTAGCACCTGCCTCCTGGGTGCGGGCGGGGAGGGGGAAGGTGCTGGGCAGGATGGCCCCTTGGAACAGACAGGCACCCGCATGCCTTCAGTGCCCGCTCAAGCCAGAAGCCCTTTGTGGGGGGGGGGGGGGGGCTGGGGAGAGCAGCTGCTCAGGGTGAGTCTGTGCTGTACCCCTGTGTTTGCCCCAGGGTCCTGCAGAGTGTGGTCCTCCTCTCAGACAGCCAGTTACACCTCTTCCTGCAAAGCCAGCTCTCGGTGCCTGAGATAGAAGCCTGTGTCCAGGGCCGAAGCACCATGACCGTTTCTGATGCCATTCTCCACTACGCTATGTCAAACTGTGGCTGGGTCCAGGAAGAAAGGCAGGGCTCCTCTCACCTGGCTAAAGGAGACCAGCCGAAGAGGTAACTGGAGCTCCCTCTTTTTTTTTTGAGGCACTGAGGGCTAGGATTACTGTCACCTGGGCCAGTGAGGTGTCCGCTTAACAGAGGAAGTACCGTCACAGTGTTGTAGGCTCTCAGAAGAGGCCTCGTCCTCCCTGTGCATGGTTCTCTCCTCTCATGCGCCGGGGCCTGAGCATCTGGGTTAGCCCGAACCTGGGTAGCCGGCTCTCCCGCTGAAACCTGGGGAAAAGAAGTCTCGCTTGTTCTTTATTTCTCTCCCCTCTCTATTTTAAAGTAACAACTTTATTGAGATATAATTTACATACCATAAAATTCACCCTTGAAATGTACAATTCAATAGTTTTTAACTTAGAACCCCAATTTTTATCACCCCCAAAGAAACCTCAGCAGTGACACCCCATTTTCCCCAATTCCTAACCCCCGGTGATCACCGATCTACTTTCTGCGTCTATGGATTTGCCTCTTCTGGACATTTCACACAAGTGGAGTCATATGATGTGTGGTTGTTTGTGATGAGCTTCTTTCCCTCAGCATGTTTTCAAGGTTCATCCATACTGTAGTGCCTATCAGCACTTCCTTCCTTTTTGTGGCCAAATGATAGTCCATCTGTATGGCCATACCGCCTTTTATTGGTTTGTTCACTGGGCTTATCCACTGATTTTTATCTATCTGTTCATGCCCTTTTTGTTCCTTTCCCATTCTTTTCCAGTTGCTGCTTTCTTCCAAGATCGGGCAGAAGGAGCTCTCCCTCACCACCTCCCAGGGAAGAAAAGGACCATTTCGAGGTGTGGGCTCCCGTTGTTGACTGTGAAGCTCCTTCCTTGGAAAGCCCCCCTCTACCACCCTCCCCCTCACCATCATGCTGTGATTTTGCAAGACCTGAGGAGGAAACCTCTGCTCCTCAGCCTGTGAAGAGGGCTGTGGGAGGGGACCGTGCTGTGCCTTTGGACCCTGGGCAGTTAGAAAGGGTTTTAGAAAAATGAGCTCTGGTCCGAGCGCTGGGTTCTGCTCTGAGGCAGAGAAGATTCCGGCAAGGAGCCTTGCTGGGGTGGGAGGGGGCGCAGGGTAGGTGTTGGGGAGGCTGGGCCACTTAGTGTCTTATGGTCACCTCTGCTCAGGTTGGTGGCACAGAGGTTGGTCACAACTCCTCAAGTTTCCTCCATAGGATTAAACACTGGACAGTTGTAAGTTAGGCATAAGGCCCGTGGGCTGTTGGCTTTGCACAGAAATATGGGGTATATTTACTCTCCTGGGAGCTGAGTTTCTTTAGATGTTTGTTAATGGGCCCGGGAGCATTGCCTCAGGTTGACTGGTTTGGGGGGCCCTGCAAGTGACCACTTTGGAGCTGTCCTATTGAATGCTGGCCCAACAGAAATGCTTGTGTAGTTGTATTCCCACTGGCTGGGTTTTGCTGCAGCCCTTGGAGCACTTTGTTTCTGAGAGGCTGGCCTCTTGCCTCCCTCCTTTCGAGGCCAGGGTGGTGAATGTTCTCCCAACCTCCTTGCTTTTCCTTCCCGAATACCACGGACGGCTGCGGGTTCCGCCCCTCCCCAGCCCTCAGCCTGGTGTGAGGAGCCCGAGGCCCAGGACGTGGTTCACGGCGGTCCCTGGAAGAGACCCGAGACCCGGTGGAAGCCAGAGGAAAGGCAACACCCCCGGGGCGGGGGGGGGGGGGGGGGGGCTTTGTTTTAGAAAAGGCTGTCGGGGGCTGTCACCGTCTCCTCTGGCTATAAAGCCCAGACCTGACGGTCTTTTCTGCAGGGTTGGCCTGGGTTCCTTCCTTTCTTTTTTGAATCCTGCTCTTCTCCCTTAGTAACAGCCCCCTGCCCCCAGGGCTTCAGCTCCCACAGCGTCGCTCTGCTGTGTGGCAGGGAGGCCGTCTGTTCAGTCCAATGGGGCGCAAGGGCTTTGTGCCTGGAGAGAGGGCTCTGGGGATGGAGATGAGCAACGACCCGCCTTCAGACAATGAGGCATTCTGCCCTCCCGCTGCCCTAATTCCTCTCCACCGAGAGCCCCAGCCAGCGGCCGCTCTGCGTGCTCTCCGCGCCTCTGCACTCCGACGGCGGGTGGCTCTCCCCCTCTCGCGCCCCCCCCGCCCCGGCTGTGGGCTCTTTCCCTCCCCGCCTCTTGGTGGGCCTGTCCTGGCCTTGCGATCGGAGTCGAGGGGCTTTGGCCTGAAATAAAATCCAAGTATTTAAGGCTCTTATTGCCATTTGTGCCTAACAAGCTGTAGCCGAGGAGGGGGTGCGAGCGCTGGCGGGAGTTGCTTTCATAAATCACGAATTTACCAGCGTGGGGGGCAGGGCCGGGCGCGGCTCTCCCGCGTGGGGCGAGCGGCCTGGGGTCGGAGGAGGGGCCGCCGTCCGCGGCGCCCGCGGCAGGCCCTCCGCACCGTCGCGGGCACGGGCCTCGTTAGGTGTAATTTACCTGCTGCCGCTTGCGGCCTCGCAGCCTGTCTGAGGTCCCAGGTGCTGGGAGGCAAAGTTTGTCAACAGGCAGATGCGGAGCCCTGGCGGGGGCTCCTCCCTCTTCCCTGCCCGCCTCCCCTGGGCCTCTCCTTTAGACGATGCAGCCGAGCAAGGCGAGGAGAGAAAACCTACAGAGGCAAATCCAAAATGTCAAAAGAAGTTCATTTAAAAGGGGGAAAAAAAACCACAAAAAAACTCCATCCACAACGCTCACAAAAACCCGACAGATGCTGAGCTAATGGCATCCGCTCTGCCGATTGGTGGGGATGACTCATGAATATTAATGAGCCCAATGCTCCAAATGGTGCAGCTGTGAACCCAGCTGTGCCTGAAGCTCTCTGATCTCGAAACTTCCAGACAGGAGCCGGAGGTGGTCTGTGTCAATTCCCTACTCAGCCAAAAAACAGCAAGCCGGGTTGGCCTTCTTCTGTTCGCTCCTTTTCTTCCTGGAGTTGGGGCTCAGCAGCTAGTTCTGCCAGCAGGGTAGGCTGCTGGGACAGCAGGAGCCATTCAAAGACACGGATGCGATTTTTCTGACTCCTGGCTTTTTTAATGATCCATTACCAGCAGTGCATACAATAGCAGCTCAGTTACTCCAAGGCCAGGCACCACCCCCTCACTGTCTTGTGCACAGTTGAGAGTGTGCGCCATGGGAGGAGATGTCCTAAGAAGGGAAGAGTTTTCCTAACACGGGCCTGGTTTCCAGGGAAGACAGCAAAGCCGAATTCTCCTCCCCATCCAGGCAGTGCCATTGGCCGCTCACGTTTTGCTCTGTCCCTGTGTGTGCTAAGGGCTGGCCACCATGGCCGACCACCTCTGTAGAGGGAGAGTGGCTGGCTGAGCTGCACTCAGCTTTTGTAGAACAAAAGTATTTTGTGTTAGGATTTAGGTTCCAGCTGGGTTCTGTGCCTGATTGAGTCACCACCTGACCGCTACTTCAGGTGGCTACTTGTGGCCCAAGTCTGGTTGTCTCTTCTTACCCAGGATAAGTGATCCCCTGCTCATGGGTTTCATGTTGTTTGGTGGAAGGGTGCATGTTACACGTAGGGGGAGGTAGGTCTTGTTTGAAGATAAGTCTCCTTTGTTTGCTTCACTTTACTTGACCTCCGTGGCCAGTGAGGAGTGCAAGTCCAGTACTACACCCATTTTTTAGCTGAGGAAACTAAGCTGAGCTGAGCATGGTTTTTAAAAAGCATGTTTTGATTCATTTAAAATGTATGTATTTGTTTATTTTTCAAGTAAACTCTATCCCTGACATGGAACTCGAACTCACAACCCCAAGATCAAGAGCCACGTGCTCTACCGACTGAGCCAGCCAGGCGCCCCTACAAAGCATATTTTTAGATGGTGGGAGAATATATTCATGTGAGTTACCTCCCCAGCTCTGTAAGATGAGGTGTTTGTTTGTTTCCTCCCCCCATTTTTTTTTTTAAACTAAAATAAACCCACTACTACTCAAGGGAAAAGAAAAACAATTCCCCTCTTGTAGCTTTTCAGAGTAGTTCTCAGAAATCCGAGCTCCTCTGCAGTCCTGTTTTTGGACTACTCCTTATATGCACACCACCACGTCTTAGACACCTCTCCGGCAGCTGAGTTTGGGAGGCGATCATGACTCTTTCACAGTCTGATCGGACTTTAAGTTAGGTCCATTTTTGTGAATTTGTTTCTATGCCTCAGCTCTTGCTGGATATTCTTCCCACCGGAGGTGTGGGGAAGACAGTGGGCCAGGAGGACGTGAAGTGGGGTTGAAGGTAGAGATGGAAACAGACCAGCACCTGGCCTGCCTCCCGGAGGCCACAGGACCATCCAGTCAGGGACTAGAGCAGCATCTGCTGATTTATGCGGAGGCTGCCAGCTGAGACGCAGCTAAAGCCCAGCAGATAAGCAGCGAGGTGCAGGATGGTGACTTCCTCAGGCCCGCCTGGGCACGGATCCTAAGCCAAGCCTCCTGGGCAGCCCTCTGCCAGCCGGGACTCAGCTCTGTAGAGGGCATGTCACCTGGCTCAAGTAACCTTTCTCTGAATTGTGGAGAAGCATCCCCCTTCCCATACTCCTTACCACTATCCCTTCCTTCCTGAGGGTTTCCTCAGCCCACTTTGGGAGCCTCCCAATTCACCTTTTCTCATTTACTCCCCGCTCTACAGAACTCTTGCAGGAACTGCTGTAAAGACCAAATATGCACTTGACTTACCAACAGGTCAGCAGGGGCCAGTCCTAGCATGTTATTAGAGAAATAACTTCTTGGCAAGAGCCAGTTCTGCCTTAGAAATGGCTAGATTTGGAGTTGAAAGCTGGAACCTCAAATCTCAAGATATAATAAAAAACATGGACAGTTTATGCTCAAAAGGGTAACAGCCATGCTTTTTAGGAGACAGACTGCTCCTGAGTAAATGAGCAAAGTGAATAATTTTATTTCCCGTCCATTCAGGGGAGGGCTGGCCCACTTCCACCAGCAAAGGAGGCAAAGGAGACTTACTCAGCAGTGAAAGGGGCAAGAATAATACGTAGGGAGAGATGGGAAAGCTAGAGTGTGAGAATTCAGAGACTGCCTGAAAGTCTTTAAGGGTCCCCCCCCCACCCGATTGAAGGGGAGGAACATGAGATGCTTCTGTAATCTTTGGATTATGGGAAGCCCCCAGCCAGAATTTCTTATCTGTGGCTATACGTCCCTTCCTCCATTCTTCAGCCTAGCACCTCTTCCTTCTACCATCCATTTCGAAGGGGCCAGCTAGTTTAGATCTTTCCATAAGTGCTCTAGCCCTGGGTCTGTACTTCCCCTGGTGGCTACGTTGGTGTGGGAAGCCAAGGCCCACCAGCAGCTTGACCCAAGTCCCTTGAGCAGAAGGCCCAGAATAGGGAGAGCCCGAGGCGGTTTGTTGGAGGCAATGCAACCTGCCTGCTATACGCTATGAGACTTAGATATATTCTACCAATTAGGGCACATCTGTTCGAAGCGCTGAAAGGTGGGCACTGTCTCTTTAAGAGCCATCCCACTCCTCTCCTTGAGTGATGAGGCCTGGGAGCACAAGGGAGTCGGATGCTGATTAAACAGTCCTACTGCCCAGCTCTGTTAGAAAATTACTGTAATTATGATCTAGTCCCAGCAGAGGGATGAGTTCCAATCCTGCTAATAACCCTTCCAGGTGCCTCGGATTCGGGGCCCATGGGAGGCAGCGTCGTCAGGGCTCTGGCTGGCACCAGGGCCGGCAATGGCCTTGCTGTCTGGCCCGTGCAGGCAAAACCAACAAAGGTAATGGGCCCCTTGTCCTATCTTGGCCTCCTGAGAAGGCAGTGGGTTTTGGCTGGCTTTTACTTTTTTGGTTCTTGATAGAGCTCCTAGGAGTTACTTTGCCTAGGAAAACTTCCCCTTCAAAACTAACGTGGAGGAGCGGGAAGGATGGTGGGCCATAGCTGCCGGGAGGTGACATCTGTCCTACCTGACGGCTGCAGTCAGCCCCGCACCAGCCCGACCCAGTGCCTGCCAGGCACGGGGCACCAGAGCCCCCCATCGGGGGCAGTTGCTGCCCTCTCCGTGGGCCGACGACCCTGGTCTCCTGCTCTGAAGCAGAGCACGGCATTTCACTCAGTCCTGATCAAGAGTTTCAGGGCTCCCCTTTTAGATTTCTGCTACAGAAAAGGGAAACAAGGATCGCAACCACAGAGCTCTAGATGTGAGGGACTCGCTGGCCTGCAGCTCTCTAAACCGGCACTTCTGGGCTTATTCATTTGAAAACATCTTTTTTTGTAGCGCAAATCTGCAGCTATGCAGGCCCACGATTCTCTAAGGTGCTTGTGGAGCGTGGCAGTTGGTTTGCCAGGTGTTAAACCCTGAGGAATCCATGGCCTTTCTACTCTGGGTCTTCCCAACCTAGCAGTATGCTCCTCTCTAGTGCTATAATCCAGTGGCTAAAGCACAGACTTCTAGAAGGTAGGGCAGTTTCTCCGTGCTTGGCCCTAAGCAAACAAATGACCCGAGACATTGGTGTTCAACCAGGGGTGATTTTGTTCCCGGGGGACACTTGGCAATGCCTGGAGACAGCTTTGGTGGTCAGCACGGGGTGGGGGGGAGGGAGGGTGGGGGGAGTACTACCAGCATCTAGTAGGTAGAGAACAGGGGTGTTGCTGAACATCCCACAATGTCCCCAACAACATAAAGTTATCTGGCCCCAAATGTCAGGCCCCAGGAGTGCCAGGTTGAGAGAGCTTACACTAACAGGTGAAGTAATAAGCTCCAATTCTGCACACCCCCCCCCCCGCCACCGCCGCCACCTTCCCCTGCACTGCCTTCGAGATGTCAGAAGAAATGATCTAAAATCTCCAGATGCCGGGCGCTTGCCCCGAGGTGGGCTGTGCCAATGGCAGGCCGAGCAGGCGCAAAGTCAGCCCTGCATCCCGGCCCCGTGGCAGGCGTCCGGTATGTGTGGGTGGGGTGCAGATGCCGCCTGGGGGATTCAAGGCAGAGCAATGCCGGGGCGGCTGACCGTGGGTAAAGGGGAGTGTTTGTAGCCTGTTTTCTGTTCCCTGATCTGATGAGGGGGAATAAAAGAGGACCAGCTGCTCACCATCAGGTTGAGAGCGTCTGCAGTAGACCCAGATGCCTGCCCTCTTTGAGGACCAGCACTAGAAGCCTCTTGGAACTCACTCCCGTCACAGGAGGCAAGAAGTGGCATACTGTTGCCTCGTGCTCCAAACATGCTTCCCTCCGTGGCACCCTGCCAGGTGGAGGGGTGGCGGGCTGTGATGGGGCCCCACGAGGGAACTGAACACACATAGCTACTGACAGCCGGCCAGCCCCACCAGGCGCTTGATGCCAAAGATACCGGGCCTCTCAGGACAGCCTGGGCATCAGGAAAAGAAAGCCTCATTGGCAGGGTTTGCCTAGGAACCAGGCGGGCAGGGGAGGACTTCATTAGAAGGCATGTTGCCCAGCGTCGTACCAGGAGAGGCCCGTCATCTATCTACCCCCGCTCCCCGTGTGACTGGACAACCCATTTTGCCTGATTTTTAGGGTGACCTCTGATCCTGGTTTACACCTGTGATCTTGGCATCAATTAGCAATAACTCCCCCTTTCAGTCTCAAAGTGTCTCTGGAAAGTAAATTATACGGTCGCCCTACTGATTCTACTTGTTTCCTCTAATACGATAGTTTTTTTTTGCGGGGGGAGGCGTTACATTTATAAAAGATTTTTGTACAAAATGGGCTGCATCTTAAAATGTATCATTAATTGAATCCTAAAGAGTTGCAAAAGAAGTCATCGATTCATTCTAATAACAACAAAAAACCCCCCAGAAAACAGCCATGTTTTCTGAACAGTTAGTTTTTGATAGGGAAATAGGGAGAACAATTTGAATCCTGTGAAGAAGAAAAATCTCTTTTTGGTTGCGAGTTTGAAACTCCCTACCCAATCTCTAAATTCTACAGGGAAAGGCAATAGCTGGGCAGGGGGGAAGGGGGAGGAGCAAGGGACTATGGTAATCCACAAACTAGTAAATGAGTCTGAGTCACTGGGCTGTGTAGCAGGGATAATCCTCTGTGTAGACGGCTCCTTTTTCTAAAGTCAGCTCCACAGATTTCGCTGGTGCTCTGGGAATTAGCAAATCAATGCCACGTAAGATTTACCCTTCCGAGCCACTCTTGGCTGGGGAGAACCTGTGGGGAAGGCTGCTCTGGGGCCAAAGATGAAAGCACCCCTGTCCTTGGCATCTGAGAGTTTTGTTCTTAAAATGAAAAAAAAAAAGAAAACCAAAACCAAAACCAAAAACCAACCACAAAAAATCCTACTTTGGTTTTTTTTCTTTCTTGCTTCTCTCAACTCCACCTTTCTCCAACGGGTTTTTAAAGGCAGGGGTGAGGGGCGCCTGGGTGGCTCAGTCGGTAAGTGTCTGCCTTCGACTCAGGTCATGATCCCAGGGTTCTGGGATCGAGCCCCGCATCGGGCTCCCTGCTCCGCGGGAAGCCTGCTTCTCCCTCTCCCACTCCCCCTGCTTGTGTTCCCTCTCTCGCAGTGTCTTTCTCTCTGTGTCAAATAAATAAAATCTTAAAAAAAAAAAAAAAAAAGGCAGGGGTGAATCTCCCTCGCCCCACTATCATGGCATTGTCTGGCTCTCTGCTTTACTGTGACCCACGTGCTGGGCATGGAGTGTAGAATTTGAAAATGTGTCATCGGAGGTGTCCAACGGCGGCACAACTCGAGTGGTTCAGTAAGCAAAGCAGCAGACCAAGAATTTCCAGAGTCCTTCATTGCATTCGCTCTTCCCCGGCAGATTTTGTGTGATTTTTTTTTTTTCCTCCAATTCACCCCCTTTCAGATCCTCAGCTTTGCCACTCGCAAAGACCCGATGACATGTGAGGTGGTGCAACTGGGCAAACTGAAGGGCTAAAAAAAGAAGGGAATGATAACTTGAAATCTAGGCAGTTCCTTATGTGCTATGTTTAGATCAAGTATCTCTTTCGAACGGGAGGGCGGGCATCTCGTCAGTTCCACCCTTGGAACTTTAAATGGAATCAAACTGTCTGGGTTTCAGGAAGGAGACACAGTAGGAATTCCCTTCTTTTTCCCGTTTTTATTCGCCAGAGGAAGAAGTGCAGTTGGTTTTGAATTAAATACAGATTTCTAAGAGATAATAACAGTATGAGGAAATTTAATATTGAGATGGTTGCAAAACAATGTCTATGCTATTTTGCTATACAGATGACAGAGAAAACATAGTGAAATGGAGCTGAAAGACTGCTTTCAGAGTATTTAGTATTCTCAGATACCAGCTCGGACAATGCAGGCCCAACCGTATGGGGCCCTAGGTCAGATTATGCAGTGGATGTCAGCGAGTTCTTGGTAAATTATTATTTATCTGTAAAAGGAAGATATACAATGGCTGTTTTTTTTTTTTAAGATTTTACTTTTTTAAGTCAACTCTATACCTAATGTGGGGCTCAAACCCATAACCCCAAGATCAAGAGTCACATGCTCCACCAACTGAACTAGCCAGGTGCCCTTATACATTTGGGGCTCCTGCTTCTTCTTCTAAGATTTTGTTTCTTTATTTTATTTTATTATTTTATTTTTTAAAAAGATTTTATTTATTTATTTGAGAGAGAGAGAGAATGAGTTAGAGCATGAGAGGGGGGAGGGTCAGAGGGAGAAGCAGACTCCCCGCTGAGCAGGGAGCCCGATGCGGGACTCGATCCCGGGACTCCAGGATCATGACCTGAGCCGAAGGCAGTCGCTTAACCAACTGAGCCACCCAGGCGCCCTGTTTCTTTATTTTAGAGAGAGAGCATGAGCCGGGGGGAAGGGGCGGGGAGCACAGGTGGAGGGGCAGAGGGAGAGGGAGAAGAGTGGGGGAAAAAATCTCAAGCAGACTCTCTGCTGAGCAGAGAGCTCATGACCCTGAGATCACGACCCGAGCCGAAATCGTGTCGGACCTTTAATTGACTGAGCCAGCCAGGTGCCCCTATACATTTGCATCTTAAATTTAGGATCTTACCTTTCTTATTTTCCTTCCTTTACATAAAATCAGGGAAGGAAAAAAAGCCTCCCTCTCCTATTTCACATGCCAGAGCAATTAGTGGCTATTAAGAAGCCATCCTACATACCATGTGGTTAGTTACTTGGTCTAATGCCCCGGTTATCTTAGTCACAGGCGCTAAAGTGGGGATTTGGTTAGTGGGGTCAAACAGAGAAGTGGTAACCTGATTAGCCAGTTGCTTTCTGAGCTGTTGGTTAAAATAGTGGCTGTTGAACTGAATGGGGAGCAGTTTTGCTGGGTGAGGTTTCGCTTCAGGCCTTAGGAACCCAGTGCTTCCCAAAGCTCTCCTGTGGAACGTTCTCCTCAGAGAATGCCCTACAGCCTGGAGATAGTCTTATCAACCCCTCAGATTTGCTCTTATCTTTTTCTGCCTGAAACAAGGTCAAAGATCGCCCCATGGCGATGGACCGAATTCCGGATTAGTCCATTTTATATCTTTTAGTGTCAATCTGATTTCTTTTCCTGCTGGGCTTACCAGCTGCCAGGGTCAGAGGTCGGAGTGGTGGCTAGCTTGCAGTCACCGGAGACCTCCACAGAATGGTGAGTGGTATGGGTATACACAAGCCTAGAGGTATAGAAGGGACTATTGCACTAAGGGGATTTTGTTTTAAATCCTGTTTTAAATGCTGGAAGCCAATGACCATGATACTGAGAGATCCCTGAACTGTGCAGAGAGTGAAGTTACCTTGACCTTGCTCCTTTTTCATCCCCCTTCTGACCCTGTCCTGGATACCGTCTCTTCCTCTTCTGGTGTCCCCTCTTCCGGTGTCTCTCAGTCCCAGAGCAATGGTACAATGCCTTTCTCCTCTCTTAGCCACCAGCCTTCCAGCCTTGGGTCCCTGGGGGTTCTTTAAGGGAGGGACCACTCGGGGGGGGGGGGGTTCTGTTTGCTTCCTCTGTTAACCACTTAAAACAATGCCCTTGTGCTTACCTGTAGGTTGGGATTGGTGCAAAGGCTCCTAAAAGGGGAGGCAATTGGTTGTTTTTGGTTCATCTGCTCATCTGCTGCCACCTAGTGGTTCAGTCTCCTTTAGCACCCTGTGTAAAGTGGAGGGCACGTTACCAACAGTTCTATATTGCCTTTTATCTCATTTTTTTCCCTCCCCAACCTCACTTGTCCCCTTTTCTTACCTCCTTATCCATCACATACACAAAAAGCTTCCTTTTTTTTTTATGCTCCTGGGTCAGACAATCTGGAAATGAATGGCTGGCATAAAAATCTTTTAAGAAACTTGGAATGCACTGAAGCATCCCCGTTTGCTCTCCAGTTTCTCTCTTTTGGTGATGTGAAATGGGTGTCTTACTGCAGGGCTAGAAGACGGCTGTTACAGAGCTGAGGAAGGCTCCTGCCGACCCAGGGCTGCTCTGAATAGGCAGTTCCAGAGAGAAAATTTCTATAGCTGCGCAGTTGCCCATTTTTCAAAATTTCTGCATAGCGACTGGCCATAATAATAGCGAACCCTTATTGAGCAGTCACTATGCGGCAGGCATTGTCCCAAGTATGTTACACGTGTTGACTCTTTAATCTTCCTAATGACCCAGTGAAATGGACTACACCCTTTCTAAGGTGAGGAAGATGAGGCGTGTGTATGTCAAGTAACTTGCTCCCCTAGTAAATGGGGAACTGGGATTTGTTCTCAGGCTGTCTGTCTGCTTCCAGAATTTATGTTCTTAACCACTATGTTTGCTGCCTCTTTAAGACACAGATAACGTGAGACCACAGGAAGAGGAACAGGGCTGTGTACACATAAGCCCTCCCCAAAGCACTTCCTTGGCCTTTGCCCGGGACTGATGATGCAAGACACATTGTGGTTGTGAGCTAAGGGCCAGGAAGGAACTCTCCAATGTGCTGACTCCAAGGACTTGCTTCTAGCCCTGTCTCGTTTCAGAGATTCAGCACATAAGGAAAAACCACCAAGAAGGCAGCCAAAGGAAGTCTGAGAAGCCAAACAGAAAGCAGGCAGGCTCGGATTCCAGAGATGATTCTGCCCTGGAAGATAATCGCAAGTCCCCCCCTCTGTCCGGGTTCTTGTTTTCTCTCTGGCTCTCCTTTTTTACTTTGTCTGGAGGTGGCAGGAATGCCCAGAACCGGCCTTTTTGAGATCACTGCAAAAAGAAATTTGACACCATCACACACTGCCAGGAACCAAATATGAAGTTTATTTATGCTTTTCCCATCAGATGAAACAACCAGCAACTTCCTCCTCCAAAGGTTTCCTTCTCTCTCACCTTCTCTGTGACAAGCCTGTGGAGAAGGCAGAAGTGGATGTGTGGACATGTTTACAGGCGGGATGAAAAGAAAGTAAAGGTGGGATGAGCTATGACAAGGCAGGTGTAGTAACAGATCTGCTGAGTGTGCCTTTTCCCACTTGTCTCGCTGGCGGTGTTCAGTTACTACAAGGTGTCAGAGGCTTGGGTCTCTTCAGTAAAGAGAAGAATCCATGCTGTTGGTGGGGTGGCTGGGGTAGGGGATAGGAACTCCTGACGATCGGTTTCTTCATAAAGGCAGGCCAGAGACAAGGATATGTGTCCTAAAGGAGGAAAAATATATAAATTTGCTTTTATGATTCAAAACAAAGATGTTATAGAAGGGCACAAAGTAAAGAGCATCTCCCTCCTACTCTCCCAGTCATGCACTTTGTCCTCAGAGGCAGTCAGTGCCATTGTCTTTGTTCTCCCAGAGATATCTTCTACACACAGAAACAACTGGAGATTCCCTCCCCCCCAAACTGCCACGTTGTTTTCAGTAAGCCTCTACACCCAACATGGGGCTTGAACTCATGACCCTGAGATCAAGAGTTGCATGCTCTACGGACTGAGCCAGCCAGGTGCCCTTGGAGACCCCCTTCTCACACAAATGGAACACATTAGGCCTACCCTTCTTTGCTGCTTTTTTTTTTTTTTCTTACCAACATCAGTGCAGAGAGCTTCCTTTTCTTTTTTGCTGTTGCATAGGTTTTAATTCTATGAATGTACTATAGTTATTTGGCCAGGTCTCTACTGAATATTCAGGTCATTTCTAGTGGTGTGTTATTACAGACAAGTAATCTTGTGTGTATATCCTTTTTTTTTTTAAGATTTTATTTTATTATATATATTTTAAAGATTTTATTTATTTGACAGAGAGAGAGAGACAGCGAGAGAGGGAACACAAGCAGGGGGAGTGGGAGAGGGAGAAGCAGGCTTCCCGCGGAGCAGGGAGCCCGATGCGGGGCTCGATCCCAGGACCCTGAGATCATGATCTGAGCCGAAGGTAGACGCTTAACTGACTGAGCCACCCAGGCGCCCCAAGATTTTATTTTTGAGTATTCTCTACATCCAGTGTGGGACTCAAACTCACAACCCGGAGATCAAGAGTCACACGCTCCACGGACTGAGCTAGCCAGGCGCCCCATGTGTATATCCTTTTGCATGTGTGCAAGTATAGCTATAGGATTAATTCCTAGCTGTAGAATTGTTGGGTCAAAGAGAAAGGGGAGATAAACAGCTGTGTCATTAAATAAATGACAAAGTGAAGTAGAGTGAAGGTGTTTAGATTTGCCAGAAGAATTCCAACGCTTCTGCATTCATGGCCAGGAAATGGAATCCTCATTAGGAAAGTCATAAAGTCAGACCTTGAGTGACAGGCCTGAGCTGGTGCTTTATGGTTGTACAAGGGCATCATAGAGTAAGATCTATACTTATGTATCCTCCTAAATGAATCCACTCAGCTGCTGCTGACACTACAATGGGCCCTGGTCTGGAAGATTCCAAGGATAGTTTGTGTCACTGTCATGCAAGTCATCCCTCACCCCCAGTAGTGAAGGCTGCTCCCATTTCAGGCCAGAAGAAGGAGCTAGAGACATCATGCTAGCCTTGGGTGCCCTCCATCACCATCCTAATTCTAAACAAAACCCACTCTGCACCAAAGCTACGCCACCCAAAGCAGGCACTCCCTCCACTGTTTTAAATGTGATGTGTTTCTTGCTCATAAAACACAAGCTATATTCTTTATTACCTAAAAGTTAATTTGATTATGTTCCATAGGAATCCTCATCCTGGATTCCTAGTCTTGGCCAATCATATCGTAATACATGGGCATTTGGGGAAAATGGTACTCTGGATTTGAGAGCTGGGGATAAAAAAAAGCCAGACCCATCCTTGTGGCAAAAATTCCTAGTTGTCCCCAAATATCCATTCTCCCCTTTTTTTTAATTAATTAATTAATTTATTTATTTTTTAAAGATTTTATTTATTTATTTGAGAGAGAGAGAATGAGAGAGAGCAAGCACATGAGAGGGGGGAGGGTCAGAGGGAGAAGCAGACTCCCCGCCGAGCGGGGAGCCCGATGCGGGACTCGATCCTGTGACTCCAGGATCATGACCTGAGCCGAAGGCAGTCACTTAACCAACTGAGCCACCCAGGCGCCCCGGCCCTCACTGTTCTAAAAAGTGTTCGTGTATTAACTTCCTAGGACTTTTTTTTTTTTTAAGATTTTATTTATTTATTTATTTGAGAGAGAGAGAGAGAGAGTGAGAGAGCACAAGAGGGGGGAGCGGGAGAGGGAGGAGCAGACTCCCCGCTGAGCAGGGAGCCCGATGCGGGACTCGATCCAGGGACTCCAGGATCATGACCTGAGCCGAAGGCAGTCGCTTAACCAACTGAGCCACCCAGGCGCCCTCCCCTTTTTATTTATTAATGAATCCTCTCCCCTCTCCACTTTTAAGCTGGACACAGGTTCTACCTAGAATAAGTCTATCTTTCTGTCCAAGTTCTGGCCAATGGGATGTAAGCTGTGGAGTGTGCAACGTCTGTGAAATGTCCCTAAAACAAGTGGGTGTACCCTTCCCCTTTCACTTCATCTTTCCTGCTGGGTAGGGTACAGACATGATAGCTGGAGCTGGAGCATCCAACTTGGGCCGCAAGGTAAGCTTTGGAATGTTGGGACATACAGTGGAGCAAAAAGAGAAGATATCTGGAACCTGGGTACCTTGGATCACTTACCTCCAGATTTTTTTGGAAGAGAAAAATAAATTTCTATGTTAATTAAGTCATTGTTATTTTGAGTTTTGTTTCACATGTCGTTGAACCTAATCCTAACCGACACAGTTCCCCAATTTAGGAAAAACAGTTCCAGCTTCATCTTGTTTCAACAGGAAATCATTAGCATCACTTGTGGAAGTGAAGAAAAGCCACTGGCAACTCTTATCCTTCACAGAGAGATGAAGGCATGACCAATGGATTTATTGGCAATAGTTTTGATACCTGGGCTTCATATTTCTTCCATTTCAAAGGCAGTGATGAGATACTCCTTTGGAACAATCCCAATGAGGCTGTTCAGTTCTCCTACCCACCAGCCATACGCGTTATACTCCTGAAAAATGAAAAGAGAGTGGTTTCAGTTGGAATTCAGTCACGTTTCTGTTAATCTCTGACAGTGACTGCATGGGAGATTATGTTGGGTGGTTTCTTTCTCGACACTACAGTATGACTTGTTAACACCCCTGATGGGATTATTAGATTAAAAAAAAAAAATCTCCCAGAGGAGGAAAGCAAACTCTACCTTCATTTTGCCGTCTGCCTGTCTACGTTGTAAATCTAGTACATTCGATGCCATTGCTGAACCTAAAGAGCATGTCTTTTATCAAGCGGAGTGGAATGGCTTCTTCTGAGAAAGTTGGGCACATCCTAAATGCCAGAACACTGAAGATATTCAGGGAGTCAGGTCATAGTTCAAATCAATAATATTTACTAAGCATCGTCTATGTGCAAAGTGCTGTTTGAGATCCCATGAGATATATAATGATGAATCAGAGCATTGCTTGCTCCCTAGGAGCTTATAGCATAGAGTAATGGGCTTTGGAGTCAGACAGACTGGGATCCGATCCCCACTTGGTCATTTAGTAGCCGTGTGACCTTACACTCTCCTAGCTTTAACTTCCTTTTCTGGAGGAGTAGGGATAATATCATCTCTCCCCTGTGTTGTGGGAATATAAATGTCTGATGCATAGTAGGTGCTCTAAACATTAGATTCTTCCCCCAGAAGAGTTGGGAGGTTGACAGGCACATCAGTAAAGACAGGGAGGACATAGGAGCCCCAGAGAGGAGCAAATAAGAAAGGGAATGAGAAGGTGTAAAAGAACGAGCAATCACAGGGTTGGGAGTAGGGCGCCCTGAATACAGAAGAGCTTTTCAAAAGCACAGCAGATGTTAAACACTATGGGACTGCTTCTGAAAGCACCAGAAAATATTTTCTTTCTTTCAAAGGAAGTAAAATTTAGGAATACATAGGGAATATCATGTATTCTAGTTCAGCTGCATATACGGTACCATGAAGCTGTCTTTTTACACACTTGGCTGTTGAATTCTACTAGGAAAAAAAAGAAAAGAAAGAAAGAAAACCAGGTTGGTGACACAATAAAATTCCAGGTCAACTGGTTATCCTTCTTTTCCTTGGATAGCTTATCTCTCCCCTCCTCCAGCTCTGCCTCCCCTGCCCTTCCAGCAGATGACCTCTTTTCCACCTTCAAAAAGAAAAGAGAAGCCATCAGATGTGTCAACCTTCAGCCGCCAAAAGAGGAACTTACCTGTACTGACAACCACCCTTCCTTCCCATTAAAGTGGAGGAGGCGTCCTTCCTCTGGTTTAAGACTCTCTCATCATGGGTACATAAGAGCATCATGTGGGCTCCTATGTCCTGCCTGTCCTTACTGATGTGTCTGTCAACCTCCTAACTCTTCTGGGGGAAGAATCTAATGTTTAGAGCACCTACTATGCATCGGACATTTATATTCCCACAACATAGGGGAGAGATGATATTATCCCTACTCCTCCAGAAAAGGAAGTTAAAGCTAGGAGAGCGTAAGGTCCCACGGGCTATGGTTGAAGACTCTCCCTGGTAACATGGCCTTGTAACCCTTCCACTTTCTTTATTTCTTAGAGGTGAGGTTCTGTGGAGTCTGACTTCTGCCTCTAATATAAATGGCTCCTTCCATCACCACGAAATGTATTCAAGTTTCTTTTGTCTTTGGAAACAGTGATTAAATAGTCCCCACCTCATGCCTACTTCCCATTTCTACTCATCTATGCTAATTCACTGTCAAACTTACTGAAAGAGTTTACTTCACTTTCTACCCCAACTTCTTGCTTTCTGTTCCATCTTCAAGCCACTCTACTCAGGCTTCTGCTCCTATCACTCCACTTACACTTTTTCTCCACGGTCTCCTATAACCTCCGATTGCTCGAATTCTGTGGTATTTCTCGGTCCTTAACTTCATCTCTCAACAGTGCTGGCAACTATGGACCCTTCTTGAGGCATTTCATTTTCTTAGTTTCTGTGATAATTATACTCTCCGGGCTTCCCTCTTACCTCCTTGGTTGCTTCTCATTCTCCTTTGCAAGCTCATCTTTCTCTATCTTTCCTTTTGATGTGGTTGTTTCCAGCATTCTGTCCTGGCCCTCTTCTGACTTGATGCACTTCCTTTGAGCAATCTGATATACCTCTGTGCTTTAGCCACCATGTAAATGACTCACAACCATAGCTCCAGCCCAGATCTAAGTGTTGGATCCTAATGCCAAGTGCATGTCCATCAAGCTGCTCAAACTCAATATATCCTAAATTTAACCCATCATCCTGCCTCTGTCTCCATTCCTACTCCCAACCAGCTCTACCTCCTGTGTTCTCTATCTCAGTGGATGGCAACTCTATGCACTCTGTTAATCAAGCCAGAAACTCAAGAGTCATTTCCAGTTGCACCTTCCTCTTCCAGTCAGTCTTTGAGTTCTGTTGATTCTCTTTTCAGAGTATTACTGGAATCCATCCACTTCTCTCCATTCCCATTGCCAATACCCTTGTCATGTCACTGTCATTTCTCATGAGGACTACAGAAACAACCTCCAAGCTCGTTTCTGTATCTCCATTCTTGTTCCCCTCCAATCTAGTCTTCATTCTGGGGCCAGAATCATTTTAATGCACATTGATAAAAAATCACTGCTTTGGGATGCCTGGGTGGCTCAGTTGGTTAAGCATCTGCTTTCAGCTCAGGTCATGATCCCAGGGTCCTGGGATCGAGTCCCGCATCGGGCTCCCTGCTCTGCGGGGAGCCTGCTTCTCCCTCTGCCTCTGCCTTTCTCTCTCTCTATCTCTCATGAATAAATAAATAAAATCTAAAAAAAAAATCACTGCTTTGCTTGAAACCTTTAAGTGGGTTCCCACTGCCTCTTGTCAATGTCTTAATAAGGTGAACAAGGCTGTGCATGACCTGGTCCTGTTCACTGTTCAGCATTGTCATTTACCCCCTAAATCTAGTGGAACCTTAGTAAAACAGACTTTGTGTCTGCTACTCCCATGGGCCACAGGCTCTCTTAGCTTGGAGCCTTTCCTCTGCCTGTTTAGCTCCTATTTCCCTTCACCCTTTCATGGGGCTCACTCCTAAGCAGCCTTCAGATCTCAATTCCTGGGCTTCTCTAGACGCTCTAGAAGCTTCTCTTTGCCCCTCTCTGTGTGGGGGCCACAACTCTGTACTGTGTACTGTGTCCTGTGCTTCCCTGGACATGAGTTCATCACGCTGTCTTGTATCTGCTGCCTTTGTCTCACTGCCAATCACGAGGTGGAAAGTCCTGTGAGAGCTGGAACTTCGCTGGTTTTGTTTGCTGTTCTACTCCCAGCACTCGGCATGGTAGCCGGCACAGATAGGGGCCAAAAAATACTTGTTAAATAAGGTTATGAAGAAATGAAGGGAGCAGTGGGATTTATTCTTTCAGTTGAGCAGATTTAGTTTCAGCTAAATCCAAGATATTCTCCTGGTAATTGAACTGGTTGTGGCGGGAAGAGAGCAACTGCCTTTGGAGAGAGTTTTTCCCAAATGGCTCCCTAAATACCATGAAGAGAGTCTCAAATGCCATACCAAGCGAGGCTGAGTTGATCCTAAAAAGAACAGGGAATTACCTTTTAAGAACCAGTCTTAAATAACTGCATGTGTCTGCCACCCAGCCCACTGTTTCCCCACACCTTCTCATGCCCCCCACTCTCCCCCAGGCCAACTTCTCCCTACAGTCTGCATTGCCTTGTGGGAAATTACCCAGAGCCCCTCAGCCTCTGCCTGTCAGGATGTTTTAAACTCCTCTCCGTACAAATTATGTTACTGTCCATTTTCCAACACTGAAGTTAGGGCAGTTTCTGCCTTAAGTTTTCTTGTAGTGTTGCCTTTTGCTTAGCATGTTGCTGGAATGCCATTTCCACAAAGCCTTGCTGAGAGAGACACATATTCTGTCTTCCTCCCGTACTGTTACTCATAAAAACCCTAGCTTTAGCTCTTCTGCTACCTCACAGGCGGGAGGGTGGGCACAGTGTCGTCTGATAGTCTTTTGATCGATGTCAACTTGCTGAAACACATGTGAAGGGCGGCCTTCCACCTGCCATATGGTGTCATCTTCATCACCTGAGGGGCTCAGACCAGGCATTCCCTCCCTAGGGACTGTCTCAGACTCCTGACTTCGACTCATGCTCCGTAGCATCCGCCTTTAGCCGTAATGCTGGGAGTAGGGACCAAGCCTTGGGAAGGTGTTCTCTGCCAACCCGAAGAGGGTGCAAACAGGAAGCAGATGAGGCTCAGCAGGACACCTGCAAAGACCAGGCTCCCAGGCCGTGTGCTCTTGCTCGAGGGGAACACTGACCCTGCCGACCGCAGATGGAGAAGCCTCACCACAGTGCTGAGGACTGAAATGAGTGAAATCAACTCTCTGCCCTTCAAAACAAAAGAGCAGGCAGAGAGTAAGGAGGATGGCACAGTCTCAGAGACCGTAAGTACCCTGCTGTGGGAGCCTAGGAGCTTAATCAAAGCACCTATAGGTCTTGGGATCTGACTGGCTTTTCCAGATTTCATCCCTTGGCTGGATACCCAAAAAGGGCTGCAGGGCTGAGATTTTAAAGCATGAATGGAAAATTTCTAGGCTTCTCTTCCACTACCACCTCCCATGCATTGCTCCAGCCCAGTCTGAACACCACGAGGTATTTTAAAATAATTTCTACTTTGATGAATTGCTGGGGAGTCCACAATTGCTCATAATCAAAGGGAGAAAAATGCAAATGAGATCCGGCCGAGAACTATCACCACCAAACGTTTATTTCACTGCACAGTGCCAAAAAGAATTAAAACAACATTAAACTCACAGCAATCATGTTTAAACCCTCGTTTCCAAGTGCCAAATTGCACCACTCTGGATCATACAGATGTTCGTTAATTATGCTAATTTTTATTAAACTATTAAAATGGAGAGAGTACTGGCTCAGCCAGGCAGACCCCAGCTCTGAATGAACTCTGCTCTTGTCTAGAGGTGCTAATTTACTGCATTTTTATTAAGTTGCTGATTCTTGGGTTTTAGTTTTGGATGGCAGACGGGACTGAATTCCTGGGATCAACGTTTTCAGTAAAGTTTGACTTCCCCTGCCTGGATGTTTAGAAAGACCAGAAAATGCTGAGACACTCCCGGGAGATCTGAAATCCTCAATGCGCAAGTGGTTCTACCTCCACGGTGGGGATACACGCCTACCACGGGAAGGGATCAGAACTGCCCAGGCTCCTCACTCCTTAACTCTATACACATCGTGTATGGTATAGCCAAGGGGTTAATTACGTAACACAAGATGCTTTAGATAAGAATATAAAAAGCTGTTTTAAAAAAAGCAAACCGACCCTTTACATCAGCACTTGCCTATTGTCACGAAGTCTTTACAGAAGCTTTTCACTCAAAAATAGTGCACCGTGTGGTTTGTTCTCATCATAAATATTTCTAGGCTTGATTAGACATCCGTTTCCCTCAACACCAACCCTGTTCCACCTCCCTGAACTCCCCAAATGAAGGAATCTTGAAAGCAAAGGTGGGTTACTTGGACTCCCTTGTCTGGTTGGAGAAGCTATGGGCCGAGATGAGCAGAACATCGAGTGAACTTGAAACAGACACAGCACTCACCATCAGCACAATCAAAAGTGTTTATGGGGGATTGCACACTGCCATAAAAGGATTTATGCTGCTAATCTCCATCAACAAGGAAAAAAACAAAACAAAACAACCCTACCAAACCTGCCATAAAAAGAACAGCAAATTCTATAAACAAGAAGCAGTATGGCCACCAACCACGGACATGTTGCACAGCTTGACTCTGCCTCTAGTGGTTCCCTGTTGCTGTTTATGGTTTCAGGACTATCGCGGACCTCCTCAGTGCTCCTCCTGTCACAGGGCCCTGAGTCCCTGTGTGGTGCTGCAAATACCCTGTCAGTAGGTGTCAGGGGATATCGGGGGGAAACCAGCAGGCGCCTATCATAAGCCTTAAAAGAGATTAAATACCCCTACTCCATGATTGCTACATTTTAATTTCTCTCCTCCCTGCTGGTTCCTATTTGTATAAGCTCTTCCATGGCTCCCCTGGAGTAGCACAGACATGACCTGGAATGACCATCCTGTCTTGGGATGAGAATTCAATTTCTAGGCTCAGTGAATCCTAGGCTGTTCCAACAAAAGGAAAGCACCATCCTCTAGGGCACAGATTCTTAAACTGGAGTCTGTGAACCCCTGGCTTGTCCATGGATGGACGGGAAGGGTTCTCTGAACTCCTTGAATTTGGTGTAAAATTTTGTGTGCACGTGTCTATATGTCTTTATGTCTTGTCCCTGGGGTGAAGTCCAGAACTTTCATCAGATTCTCAAAGGGTTTATGAACCCTCTACAGTTTATGAACCAGTGCTCTGTGTGTGTGTGTGTGCGTGTGGGTGGGTGGGTGGGTGGGGGATACAATGATCTTTATGGCCTGGATCTGCACTTTGGCCCAGGGTGGCCTCTCTCCACCCCAGCCTCCCCCCAGCTTTTAAAAGTACAGTGAAAGGAAGTCAAGAATCCTTGTTTCTGCCATGCTGGGTTTCTTAGGCTTCAGCCCTCCAGCTTCAGAGTCTGTTCCTCCTTCTAAGGTTGAAGGCTGACCAAGCTTCCTCATTCTTTCTAAGGCACCATCCCTCTCTCTCTCTCTTTGTCTTTTATTATTGAAGTATAATTGATGTACAGTGTTATATTACTTTCACGTGTACCACTAAGGCACCATCTCTTTAGCTGTGACGTCTCTCAATAGCTCCCATTCAAATCCACGTGATGGCTTTTGGAGCAAGCTGCTTGACCCCGTCTGCCCTGAGAATGTTCCTAATAGAAATGTTCTCTTTTCGCATTGAATTGGGTTTCGATAAGCCTCTGTGGAACAAGATTCCCAGAAAATGTCTCATACTTTTGTTCTTTTAACCATCAAAGTTCACTATACCAGTGCTTGTAAATAAGAGAATTCCTCTTCAAGAGAACAATCAATCAGCCCCTGACTTGAAAGATCAATAGAAGCTTGATATATGTATGGGAAAGGCCAATCAATCACAGAACTATTGGTTTATGATTGCTCATTTCTCTTATCAGTGCTTGCGCATCCGACATTATCATTAGCAAAGATGGGAAATTCGAATTCCTAAGCAGAGTAGATTGTAATATTCCAGGATCAGCCAAAAACATAGTATTTTTACTCTGGATTGGCCCACAATTTCTCTACTTCTAAAATCCAGCTTTGGAAATTTAATGCTTTCTGAGGATATCATAAATTATTAAATAAATTGAGGGCTCTAACTCAGCACCCTTCCAACTGCTGAGAAAAGCAAGGCTGGGAATAAGGATTGCTCACCAAAGACAAGCAGGTGCCCATTTTTCAGCATAAGTGGTTTTGTGGGGAGATTTTGCAGAAGGGAAAAGGAAGTGGTCAGTCGGGTGGATGGTGGATTAGTGGGGTTGGAAGCTGTCAGAGGACTGGAGCTCAGCGCTCGGCTGAAACCTTGGGTAGCTTGGCAGCCTCCCCAGGCTGACACCATGTTTTAAGTTCTTGGCAATCATTTTCTCTTTTTTCCATTATTCAGAGTTTTGGTCTATCAATCATAATAAAAATGAATCATTAAATTTGCCTCAACTGAACCAGTTTTATTTATTGTTACATTTCAGGGAACTTGCTAACCTGGAGATTGGCGGGCCTGGACTGGGGAGGAGGGAAAGGCATGTGAGTGTGAGAAAGGGGGCAAGGAAAGGCTGGGTGGTCAGTGACAACAGCTGGGGGGGGCATAAGGTGACAACTGGACAGCTAAGAGTTGAGTGTTCTGAGGAGGAATGTGTCAGCTAGATGGGGGGCGGGGTGTCTGAGAGCACTTGGAAGCAAGGGGAAATTCAGCCTCAGGCCGGAAGCCTGGCGTGCAGGACCCGTGCACATGCTGGACACTGTTGGTGATGAAAGTGTGTGCAAAACACAGGCCGTGCGCAAGAGAAAAATCCTAAACTGTGAAGAGAAGAGGGAGGGCGGGAAGAGAAATGAGAAAGATACACACAACTTGAACTTTGCCTAAAAAAGACAGAAAGGATAAAGGGAAGGTAAACACTTTGCAGATGGGAGAAAACAAGGTGCCAAGTGCAGAATTCAGGAACAATAGAGACAGCACCATTTCGGAGCTGATAGAATTGTGATACCATGTGAGACCGGCGTATTAATATGTATTCCGTAAACAGCTCACAGCTCTGCACCGCTCTGTTTTGCTCTGAGCGCAGTACCAGCCTCAGGCACCACAACACAATTTGGAAACAATGTGACGGAAATGTTTAATCTGCTCGGCCCATCTGTGCTGCGTATTTCTCCAGATCTCCCTGAGAGAGGCGCCTTGAATCTCCACATTGCCTTTAATATTCTCCTAAATCACCTCCCCACTGCACTTCAAGGGCCATCGCTACAATATCACAGGTTCATCTGAAGTGCAGTGGGGGTGGGGTGGGGGGGAGGCACAGGCCAGGATATTTTTTATTTTAAAATAATTTCCAGGGTGGGAGGATGGGTTAGCCTGGTGGTGGGTATTGAGGAGGGCACATTCTGCATGGAGCACTGGGTGTTATGCACAAACAATGAATCATGGAACACTACATCTAAAACTAATGATGTAATGTATGGGGATTAACATAAGAATAAAAAAATAAAAAAAAATAAAAATAAATCTCCTAACTTGAAGGAAAAAAAAAAAATTTCCAGAGATCGTCTTTTCTGCTTCCTTAAAAAAAAAAAAAAAAAAGAAAGAAAGAAACGTTATTCTACTATTGCCGGAAGGTTATTGAGGTTGTTTGGTACAAAACAGGGTAGGATAGAGCGGAATCATTCTCCAAAGAATTATTTTTATTAATCTCGATTCCCTCAATTGGACATGGGAGGGGGTGAGTAGATACTTGTTTTCTCTTATCTTTTTTTCTTGCACCTTGCTAGGGTGATGTGTTCATTTGGGGCTGGTGCCTACTCTGCTTTATGCTCTCCTCATTGGGTATTGGCTTAATTCTGCCCTGCTCCAGACAAAGCCATCTTATTCAGGACAGGTATATGTTTGGTCCCTGCTCAACTAAATGCCCTCACCAGAAAGGGACACTGTCTATATTATTAATTTCAGTTTCAAACCTTAGGTTTTTCTCTCTTTAAGGTACAGGTGTTGAGTGTCAGATTTCTGCCTCCCCCGCCCCCCACTTGATTTTGCCAGATTCAGTGATTTGGGGCTAGAATGTAGGAAGCTGGGGTAGGTTTCAGAGAAAGAGGGGATGATAAGTTGCTGCGTTCCAGACCTTAGACAAATGAAAGAGAGTTGCACATCACCAAGAAAATTAGGATTCCTTTTGCTTTGTGAATTAAAGAAATGAATAATTTAATCCTCAAGATTGTTCCAGCGAGGGAAAGGCAACGTCCCAGTTGCGGAGCCCTACAGCCTGTCGGTGTGTTACATCATCTGCACACATAGGCGTTTCCATGACAACCGCTTATAGCTTCATTTCCTGGATCCCTCTAGGGGGTGTCACAGCCAGATCCACCTGCTTTTCACCCTACCCTCGGTGGGGTCATGGTAAGGTCGCCAGAATAAATGAACGCGGGTACTAATGATCTGTTTACTGCTGTTTATGCTCTGTGTGTGTCAGGGGCACGCACATTTAGAGAGCTCATTATGGTTGCAATTAGAATGCACCATCGCTAGATATTTAACTCCTTTTTCTTTTAAATTAGCATTTTAATAACATTCTTTGAGCAGAGAAACAAAATGACCATTTTTCACGGACAAACTTCTAGCTGTAGGTGCAACTTTAATGGCAAAGTTGTGAAGGGGAAAGAAGGAAGGGGAAAAAAAAGGCCATTTTTACTACTTCCACCCTCCTCCTTACCAAAAGGATATTTTTATTTGCTTTCTAACACACTCAATTTCCTAAATTTGTTTTGAATCCAATTATTTTGGGTGGCTAAAGTACCGTACTCTTGTTGGATGGAAATTAGCAGCGATTGAAATTAACTGTCTATGTGACCTGTGAAAGGGGCTAAAATAATTACAAGTGTGTGTAAGAAACCCTCTCTCCAAAAGACCCTTGCTGCAGGATCAGGCTCTGATCCACTGATACCATTACTGGAATATCTTTATAATGTAACTGCAAGGGCTATTTTCTTTAAAAAGTTGATTGTTCTGTTTTAAAATTCTTAGGATTGTCTTATAGGGGATGAATGATGACAAAAACTTGTCATTACAGGAAGAATGAAAATAACAACACGGCCTCGTTTGCCGTTTAAAAATGGCCAGATCTTGGAGCACCAAAAAACAAGAGAGACAGAACAGGAAAGATTCAGTGTAGAGACCCACTCGGTCAGGATGTTCCATAAGGCACTGCTTTTTAGGAATTGGCCAACACCTTTGCTAGGTGTTTATAGATGCTCTGTTTGTGGGAAGTACAGTGAAAAATAACAATTTGAATGTTTCGATTATCTTTCCCAGTCTGTTCCATTTTCATTATTTATTTCCTATAAATCGGGACCTTGCTGAACATAATTCTGCAGACAAGGAGGTGGATGGGACAGCCAATGTGAACGAGGAGATAGATGGTGGGTGCGTGTAAGATAGATGCTATGCGTTTATGAAAAGGAGCAGTATGTCTGCATGTGAACATCCACAGAGTAGAGCAAGCAAGCGTGTAAACTATAATGGGTATTTATAGGTAAAAAAAAAAAAAAAAAGGT
The DNA here is from genome assembly GCF_029215605.1 of Mirounga angustirostris. Classification (NCBI taxonomy): domain Eukaryota; kingdom Metazoa; phylum Chordata; class Mammalia; order Carnivora; family Phocidae; genus Mirounga; species Mirounga angustirostris. Next base: position 23,411,536 of record NW_026991725.1, on the reverse strand, counting down.
GCAAGGAAGATTGTATGGGAACAAGCACACTGAGCCTGAAAAGAGTTTTGCTTATTTCCTACCCTCTTGGAATCCACGTCCAAGTTCTGCTAAGAACTCAAGCCTTTTCATGACAACAGACGGGGGATTTCACAGCCAGAAGACTCAGGAGGTCAATAGTTGAAAAGCAAGAGTTAGAAAGCACGATCTTTATCGACATCAAAACAATGCCACTAAAAAAAACCCAGAACGATAGAAGAAGGAAAATATTTAAAGACACAGCAGGAAAAAAAAAAGAGCCTTTATAAAAATGCAGGTCTAAAATGTTTATGCTGTTGTATCAGCCTAGTTGCACCTTAGAATCTGCCATTTCATAAATAAAATACGGATGGCATAGACTATAATTTGGTGATAGCTACCCCAGGACATATCTAGATGCACTTGTGTTATTTTAATTAAATACTGCATTATGGTTTGTCACAACTACATAGCTACAGCGTAAATGAATTCGAAATTAAAGTGTTACTTAGGCATCCAGTAATTTTTGTTTCATTCCTCAGTTTTACAAAGCAAATAGCTATAAAATCAAGATGTTTGTTCATTTACAGATGGAGCAGGATTGTTGTTGCTGTTTTTTTCCTCCTTAATCCTCATGCACAAAAAGAAGACAGAGCTCAGAATCTGGCTCCCAACACTCTTAGCTTATGAGCCACATCACAAAGAAAAACACATCCTCTTGACTATAATGTGAAATGCTGAATATTAATTGCTGGTATTATGCTTATCTTTCTAGCCGGGTTCTGTCTTTTAACAATTATTCTGATGGGCTGCAGTCTTGCACCGCCAGGAGATTTTTCTCCTTTGTTTAACAGTTAAAAACCTATTTGATTTGATTTGATTAAAAAAGAATCTTAAAGTTCACAATGCTCCTTGGAAGTTTTAGTATCTGGAACTCTTCCCAAATACAGAATGTTAGTGTGAACAGAGAAGACGCCGAAGCGCTTTGCTAAAAAAAAAAAAAAAAAAAAAATGCACATTTGTGCATCTAAAAGAAAAAAAAATATTTTTCATTCTGGCAATATTGTTTCCTTAATGAAACTGGAGAGGGCATTACAATTTGATATAATCAATTAGTTTAAATGTCACTTCACTAGCAAATCATGAGGAAGATTCAGAATATTCTCATCTAACAGGCACAGGTTTTCCCTCAAAATTAATATGGTAGGGTAAAAGGATTTTTGCTCAAATCTGAGGATTTAATTGTATCTTTAATGTGTCATATGTCAAGATGAAAGTTTTTAAATAGCAAGTTTTCCGAAACCATTGTCTATTATTTCTAGTTTGAGAATCAATATAATCTTTTTATTAGCCTTATTAAATACCATACGTCTGGCAATGTCTGCTAATCCCGGCTTTTCTGTGTTCTAACCAATTACCCCAAGTGGCCCCCCGCCCCCCACCAACTAATTCTATAAACTGAATGGAAGTTACTCCCCTATGTTTGCAGTGAGGTTATAATTTGCTTTTAATATTTTGCTAGTTTGGTTGGAGAACTGGACCCATATACTACCAAGAAAGGCTGGCAGACAGAGGTTTAGGGAGGCTGAGCTCTTTTTGAGAAAATAATTACACAGAAACAAAGCTTTTGTGACTCCTTTTAAATAGAGCACCTCACCGAAATGTCATCCAGCCTCTTTGGCAGATTAGTGAGGAGTTTATTACTAGATCTCTGTCTAATAAACGTGCAGTTGACTCTGGAGGAGCTGCTTGTTATAATACTGGCAGTGGGAAATGGAGGGAATGTCACAGTTAAAGACACAAATTTTCCCCATAATATATTCGAATGGAAACCTCTGAATCCAATACTACATGGGCATATCTAATAAATTCACAATATTTCAGTCTCAACAGGCTTCACCGGTTAGTTTTAAAGATTTATGTGGTAAAAAATTACTCAGTGATGAATATGGTTTATTCTGTGCAGTATTGGAGGTATAAGGAATTAAACTACTGTCTTTAACAGTGAATTTATTATTACCTCTGTCAAAAGACGAAGCCTTTAACAGCATTTGTTATAAATTCACCGCAAAATAAATGGCTGGAATTTTTTTACACTGGAGTTTGTAAAGCATCGGGCGATTCTGAGCATTAACCTAACCCTGCCAAGGCTTATATAGGTTCTAGGTAAACAATTCTGTCTGGGCCTCATAGTTAACTATCTGATCTGGGACTTTCCACCTGACTGAAAGGTGTGTGCATGTGTGTATGTGTGTGTGTGTGTGTTGTGTGTAGAAAGTGAAGGCTCCTGTCCAGGACAACAGTTTAAGGGTAAGTGGAATAAAGTGGAAAATGCATTTTTTTCTCTTTTTAAAAGATGGGTTTTATAATAAATGGCCAGGGTTTGGCGGGTAGGGTTGATATGCAATTGGGGCTCTTGTTAGCAGGTTTATATGCATGCATATGCACACACACACAGACACACACACACACAAGCATCCTCTCCCTTTTGTCCTCTCTTGGAATGGGTGTCCCCTCATTTATAAAAATTACCTGGAAGGAATGAGGCTGCCAGGGTTTGTTCTAGACGATTGGTTCCTGTCTGGGGGAAAGGAATGGCCTCTACTGAATTTGACCGGTGTATGACCGTTGCCTTCCAGCTGACCCCAAATCCCATTCCCATCCTCCTAACTCTATAGACTCCCATTGGGGTTATTAATGAGAGAAAACACCATCATCATCATCATCTTCGTCATCACAGCACAGTGTTGACCTGCTTGTTAACATGAAATGGGGTGGTGGGGACAGGTTCTGCTTCTCTTTCATATCATCATAAATAAGAAAAGATATTTTCCGATGGTCTCCCCTTACTCGCCCCCTTTGGTTAGGTCAGAGGTGGATAATTGCTCTTTGACAGGCATTGATCAGTTTCATCACACTGTTTGGGCAGCCTGCGCCCCAGGCCTATATTCTCCCCACTTACTCCCCTGAATTACCTCCCAAATAACCCTGCCCATCCCCCCACGCAGCCAAGCTGAGGGTAATGGTGCCTGAGGAAGTCCTAAATGGACACTAGATGTCACCAAACACCTCCTTTCCCTCAGAGCCCTGAAATTAAAAAACCAAAAAAACCAAAGAAAAAGAAAAAAAAAAAAAAAAACCAACCCAAACCCAATCCAACCCTTCATTTAAAGCAATTGAAGGAATTAACTTATCTGTTTTTATGAGGCTTTTATCACATTCAACTAAGCACACTTAGGACAGGAAGTACTGCTGCATTCAGATAATTTTACAACATACAAATCTCTTTTGGAGGGAATGGGGTCAAGGGAGGGGAAAGGTCTACAATCTTTAAGTAGTCCCTTGAGGGAGGAGGTGGAGAACGGGGGGCTTTAAAACCCCCATTATAACAGACATGGTGTTGTGCTAAACACAGTCCAGGTGCTGGGAACAGACGTGCTGCCTTCAGATCACAAGGAGTTGGGTTTGGAGTTAGGGTCCAGCCTCATTCTAAGTAGCTTCAGCCACGCTGGAAGCTCAGTGTCACTCAGGGTGACAAAGTCGGTCTATCCTCAGCCTCCAAAGGCCCAAAGCATCTGACAGCACCATGTGTCTGATGTTAAACTTGACTTCGCCTGTAAGGCTCTCTGTTTCCATGTTAACTGCACCGGCACAGAAGACAACCAAAGGCTGGTGTGTTTGGTCCACGGGAACATCCTCCCACCCCAGCTAAGCCACTATGTAAGTAGAAACCTTCTGTTGTGCCCAGCTGATTGCTCCGAGGCTGATCTCCCTCCATGGGCTTAAGTGGCAGGGCAAATCTTGGAGGAGCCTAAGCCCAACTCATGAGGCACACAATGTAAGCCTAAGAGATGTGGCTTGTTGACTCAGTTTACCCTAAATAGAAGACCTCATTCAGGGACCTCTTCTTTCTAGTCAGTTGAGAAAGAGTTTTTCTTTCTCTCTTTAATTTGGCCCTATCTGCTGGACAGCTCACGTTGCCACTATGAATTACTTCTGGAACAGGAGGCTTAATTTTTAAATAGGCATTTATTTAAGTTCTCTCACATAGTAGAATGAGCACCTTTATTACTTAGAAAGCAGGTTCCCTAGTGAGAGACCTTGGAGCCGGGAAGAGAGTCACTTCCCTGAAAGTTGGAACTTGCAACTCATCTTACCCAAATAGAGGCTTCTTACCTTACCTCCCTTTCTCCCACTTGGAATAAATGCCCACAGCGGTGCTGGCCCACAGAAGGGCCTCACGGTCCGCAGATAAAAAGAATGAAGCCAGGGCCCGGCGCTCCTGCATGGAGGCTGCTTAAAGCACCTGCCGTGTCATGCCTGGCGCCCAGGCTGAATGGATTTTTGGAGTACACCTGTTGTTGAACCCCTGCCAAGTACTGATGGCCACTAACCCCCAAATCACTTTTCCCCGCTGTTGATGTTTGGAATGTCAGACAGGACTGAGTAGCAGCCGGTGTGTATTTCAAACACAGCAGATGGATTTTTATATTAGCTCCTATTTCATTTCAGGCAGAGCGACCGCCACACTAAAAGCCGCAGCCTCGGTGCTGCAGAGTTTGCTTCTGTGAGATTAATTCTGTGAAATTAATTGGGACAAGATTGAAAAGGAAATTAAAATGCAGCTGAGTGAACAGGCCTTTCAAACACCTTTTTCCTGCTCTATTCAAACTTGGATTCTGCGGTGGTCGCAGGCATCGTGGGAAGTAATTTACGAGAGGCAGGCTCTCAGGAGCCATCGGTTACATATGAGGAGACCTGCACAAGCGCCGCAATCTGGAGCCACTGAAGGGCGCTAAACACCCCGCTGTGGCCTGAGCTGCGTCCTTGCTTGGGGGTGGGGGTGGGGGGGGGAAGCGGGGCTCAGTTCCTGTACCAGAAAAAGCTGTTCAGAAATATCTGGGCCCAAAAGGAATGTGGGAACATCCGCTAGATGCGCAGATCTGCTTCGTTATTAAAATCTCCCTTTAATATATTTTAAGGCCCAAATTGGAGCTCAGTGAATTAAGTGGGCATGAAACTGCATGGGGCCTAGGAATGTATGGATGTGTTAGGGGAGGTCAGCAGGGGTCCTGCTGATGGCGCCCATTGGTTACCGTTTCGGAGCTTGGATACGTGGCTCTGGCCTCTCATCAAATGAGAAGTCTGAACAATCCATCAATTATTGTCAGGGACAAAATCTCTCAGACCAGGGAAGGCTAGTGGATTTCCATGTAGGCCTCTTCACTGGATGGTTTTCTATTTCCAAGTAAGACGCTTTTGTGCTTTTGAGTGTCTTTGTGGAGAGTTTTTGGGCAGGACAGGCTACCAGTTTTTTCTCTCTCACTTCACCAATAATTTATTGAACTCCTAGTATGTACCCAGCATTGACCCCAGAAGTTTACTTTAGGGACGCCTGGGTGGCTCAGTCGTTGGGCGCCTGCCTTTGGTTCAGGTCATGGTCCCAGGGTCCTGGGATCGAGCCCCGCATCGGGCTCCCTGCTCAGTGGGAAACCTGCTTCTCCCTCTCCCACTCCGCCTGCTTGTGTTCCCTCTCTCGCTGTCTCTATCTGTCAAATAAATAAATAAAATAAAATAAAATAAAATAAAAAAGTTTACTTTATTGTTAGTGGTAAAGAAAGGAATATGATAATAGTTACCATTCCCTAGATGCCAGGCACTTCTTTACATGAATTCTCTAATGCAAGCATCATAACCCCTGTGAAAAGAAGTTACCCCAATTTTTACAGATGAGAAAACAGAAGATTACCAGGATTAAGTGACTTTGCTCAGGATCACATAGGTAACTCATCTGTTACTGACCTGCTTCCGTAAGAATAGGACAGGTGATGGGTATTTGGTTATCTCTGGGATATATCTTTCTTGCCCAGCCAATCATCCTTTCTGGAAATTTTATTTTAAAAAGGACAAATAGGGGCACCTGGGTGGTTCAGTTGGTTAAGCGTCAGACTCTTGGTTTCTCAGAGTTGTGAGATTGAGCCCCGTGTTGGGCTCTGCACCTGGCATAGAGCCTGTTTAGAATTCTCTCTTCCTCTGCCCCCCTTCCGCCACCCCCACTCGCGGGGGTGTCAAAAACAAAATAAAATAAAATATAAATATTTTTTCTCTCTTTCCCCAAAATAAAATAAAATATAAAAAGGACAAATAGCTCTCTTTCTGGGGTCATTCTTGGGTCCAAAGACCCTAGGCCCTAACAGACTCTCCTGGCCCGAGGATTCTAGGATTCAAGGTTGGATCATATTTGGGCAACCATTCAGAAACATCAGGGAGTGGCAGGAGCCCAGGAATAAAGCCCAGACCCAGACCCAACCTGGCTTCCCCATCCAGGGGCCGCTTCCTGTTCTTTTTTTTTTTTTTTCAAATATTTTATTTATTTATTTGAGAGAGAGAGAATGAGAGACAGAGAGCACGAGAGGGAAGAGGGTCAGAGGGAGAAGCAGACCCCCGCCGAGCAGGGAGCCCGATGCGGGACTCGATCCCGGGACTCCAGGATTATGACCTGAGCTGAAGGCAGTCGCTCAACCAACTGAGCCACCCAGGCGCCCCCGCTTCCTGTTCTTAACCTGCTCCTCCCCCCAATATTTTTTTTATCATACAAAGAGAGAGGGGAAAACCAGAGGCATTTATGAGGGCCCAAAACAAAAGAGCTTATAATTGAAATTTTTAAATTTGTTTAATCTGAGTAAATAATTAAAGCGAAACACATTTTTGTGTGGAATTTCTTTAGCAGTTTTGTGGTGACAGCCTCATCATGTTTAGAACAGGAATGCTCGAGGAGGTGGAAGGAACCTTAGAGGTTATCCAACACAGCTCCCTCATTTTACAGGTAAGGAAACTGGTCCAGGTAAATTGAGCCACACTAGGTTGCATCTTGCCTTGCATTTTGTTTCTTTTCTTTCTTTCTTTTTTTTTTTTTTTAAGATTTTACTTATCTATTTGAGAGAAAGAGAGCGCACAAAGCAGGGAGAGGGAAAAGCAGACTCCCCACCGAGCATGGAGCCCAATGTGGGGCTCAATCCCAGGACCCTGAGATCATGACCTGAGCCTAAGGCAGACGCTTAACCTACTGATCCACCCAGACACCTCTTGCCTTGCATTTCTTGGTGGAAATAGACTTCTCCAGTTCCTAACCCAGTGGACCTTTCTTGTCTGACAAAGGTTTGACTGGCCAGAGAGAAAAGTACAATGGAGATTTCCGGATACCATTTTTCTGGACTAACCTCCACTTGGGTCAGTTCTTTTCCTCCACATGTGAGAAGCAGGTTGCAGAGTATAACCGAGTCCAACAAAGGAAGCCAGTTGGGGCTAAAGTGGAATGCATTTAGGATTCATGTGAGAGAAAATTCCGGAGATTGGGAGTTGCTGAACGTCTGAATAGACAAACAGCTAATGGTAGAGGGATCTCCTTTTTCTATCTGTCTGAATTGTTTCATTTGTGCTTCTTCGAGCAAGGGAATGGATTGGGTGGCCTTTTAAAGTTCCTTCCTGTCCAAGGACCGTTATTGAGTTAGGTGATATAATAAAGGTAAATCCAATCCGAAATGCTCCCCAAGCCAACGTTAACTGGAATGAAGCTTTATGAGGGAAACTCCACTTGAGCTTCCAGCTTCTCATTTCCTCCTCTGACACGCAGGGATTAACAGCGTGCAGAAGGGAGGCAGCTGGTGTAGCTTTGGGGGGAAGAAATGCGCTACTACACCCGCAAAGGATAAAAATAGACTTAAGACCTTCCAAAAGATGGAGAAAGAAACCAGACAGAACCAGAGCAGCAGGGTATTCTCCCTGAATCAAACTTTGCTATATTAGCTCTCAGTACGGGAGGAGAGGAAGGGGGATTGGTTAAAAAAGACAGGTAGAGGAGGCTCTCCATGTTCTTTGGTATCTCTTAAAAATACGACAGCCATGGTACCCGCAGATAGCTCTGTACTTCAGGGCAAGTCACCACACAGCCCCTTCTAAATGGAGGAAAGGGACCCCCAGTGAGAAGCCATTAACAAAGGCAAAAGACATGCAAAACAAACAAAATAATCATGACCGAGAGAGAAGGCCAGCAGACAGTCTGGCTCTGTTCTCCGCCCCCCTCTCCTGCGGCAGGCACCTCAGACAATGTAAACAGTTAATTTGTTCACCTGCAGGCTCTGGGCAAACAGAGGCCTGGTCACACCTGAGTGGATAACTCGATTACCCCTGTAATGCCGGTGTGGTAATGTACACAAATTCTATTACAAGGCAAGCCTTGCTTTCGGGCATTTGAAATACCAATCAGGCCAATGTCCACTCCCTTCTTTGCTTCCAATTTATTCTTGGTGTATTAGAGCTGCACCAGAATGGCACTAGGATGGAGCTGAATTAGGACTCTGGAAGAAATCACTAGAAGACTGTGATCGCAGTCAGCAGGGCTTGCAGGCTTCCTACTCTTCTGCAAAAGGTTGGGTCTGAATTTGGTCCTTGTTCCAAGGGGCCTTGTTGCAACCCCTGAAAGTTACCTTAAGTCAGCCCTGGTCTGTTTCCTGAAGACCTTATGGTATCTTTCAAATCGAGACAAACCCTTGGCCATGGACAGAATAAAGATAAATGGCAAATGATGGGTTAATAACACAATGGGTTTTCAATTTACCTTTATGGAATCCACATACTCAGTAATTAAAGAGCAAACGGTGCTTATTTAAAAAATGTGCTTGTAGATATTGACTGACCTCATAGAGAAAGAACTTTTTTTTTTTTTTTAAAGATTTATTTATTCATTTGAGAGAGTGAGAATGAGAGAGAGTACATGAGAGGGGGTAGGGTCAGAGGGAGAAGCAGACTCCCTGTGGAGCAGGGAGCCCGATGCGGGACTCGATCCCGGGACTCCAGGATCATGACCCGAGCTGAAGGCAGTTGCCTAACCGACTGAGCCACCCAGGCGCCCGAGAAAGAACTTTTTAGTAAGTTACTTCAGAACCTGTTTTCTTAGCCCACCTATATAGGATATGTATAATCTTTCTTTCTTTTTTTTTTTTTTTTTAGATTTTATTTATTTATTTGAGACAGAGAGAATGAGAGAGAGAGCACATGAGAGGGGGGAGGGTCAGAGGCAGAAGCAGGCTCCCTGCCGAGCAGGGAGCCCGATGCGGGACTCGATCCAGGGACTCCAGGATCATGACCTGAGCCGAAGGCAGTCGCCCAACCAACTGAGCCACTCAGGCGCCCCTGTATAATCTTTCTTTACAAAGGATGATGATACTGAGCCATCAAATGGTAGCCTGTGAGTTCTGAATCATCTTCACATTAGTGATGGATCTGCAATAATCTATCCTTTTATTTTTTCCCAATTGTTTTATGATCAACAACACTACTTGTGAGATGGTTAGTTGGGGCTAGGGATTAACTTTATGACTGAGGAAGAGAATAAAGTTAGCTGGCTCTTGTGGGGTTGGATTCACTATCTTGATCTTATCAGCACTTGTTCAAACCGAATGAGCCAACTAGCTCTGACTGCCCCCCCATCATAATTATATTACGGTCTTGTTTATCTGTAAATGACATAAGAAGATGGTTTACCAAGACTGAGTGTTTTGAAGAGTTATACAGTAATAAATTATGTACATAATGATGACCTTTTAAGTACCACAAGACCCTAAAAAGAATAAATTGATTGGCATGGCTTTAGTGTTATTATCTACTTTATTGCATTTTTAAATTTGAAAATTAGTTCCTGAATCTGAATTTTCAATTAAACTTTTCCCTAACAATTATAAATCAATGGGAATTTACTTTATGTGTGAGGGAGCCATGTAATGCACACAAGAGAAATATATGACATGGAATAATTTTGGTTATGGTGACTATATCATTGAGAGTGAAGAAATCGATTTTTTAGAGGGGGGAGGGGCAGGAGGAAAGGGAGAGAGAGAGAGACTCTTAAGCAGGCTCCATACCCAATGCGGAGCCCGACGCAGGGCTCCATCTCACAACTGTAAGGTCAAGGCCTGAGCCAAAATCAAGAGTCGGATGCTTAACTGACTGAGCCACCCAGGCGCCTCCCCCAAATTGACTTTTGATCCAGACCCCACACTCTATGTCCTTACCTTGCTCAGAATTCGGATGAGGTCACCCCTTTGGAAGGACAGTTCGTCTGGCTGGTCACCATGGCAATCCCATAGGCCCTGGTAATAACTGGTATAGTCCACTGGTCAAAGAGAGGAGAAATCAAAGTTAAAAGGACTCTGTCTTTTTCCATGGAGCCCACATATTTACTGCAAGTGGAAACCAGGGTTCTAATATTGCCCCTAGGAAACCTAGGATTCCGGGGGGTGGGGGGAAAGAAACAGCCAAACACTCAGCATGAGCAAAGGACTGTGGGAAAAGGAGATCATTAACTAATATTAAATATTTACAGATTACCCTAAGTCAGATGTTATTCAATAATATGATAAATACATTCATTTATTAACAAAAGAAAAACAGGCAGGTAATTTTTTACTTGGTTTGTAAGTAAGCGGTGCAGAGATTTCCTGCCAGATTTTCTTGATCCAGGGCATCTAAACTATCCAGCGCTTGTCTTCAAAATACATTTGAAGGAACGGGGTAAGTCTCCAACTTCTGCCTATTTACAGAGAGGCTGAGTCAGCCAGCTTGTGTCTGCATCACAATCTCACACATTGGTCTCTTCTGTTACACAGGAACTTCATCCTGGGCACTTCCCACCCAGATTCTGTGTGAGGTAATCCCCCAATAAATACGGTTACGAATAGCCCAGTCTCTAAGTGGAACCAAGGGGGGTGTCTCATCCATTACAACTAAATTCTGGGTGGGCTGGCCCTTTTCCAGCATCTCATTTGTAGACCCGGAACATGCCTGCCAAGATTTATCTGCAAGCCCCCAGGGGGACAGAAACCAAAGTGATCTGCATTAAAAATGAAAGCAACTGAAGAGGACAAACCAAGCTTTCGAAGCAGCTGGAGAGATTTACTGGGCTTCTCAGCAAGACTAGATGGCAGTGATGCCACAGGACAGCCATCGATTCTTAGCAATGAAGAATCTGTATTGATCTTCTTCTACCCGGAAAGGTTAAACACTAGAGCGCAAAGTGGGAGAGGATCTGGGGATTTGAATGGCAGGAAAGCGGATGCCCACTGGACCAGGGATGATGTGGCTGTGCTTCTGTTCCTTCGGATGCTACAGGGGAGAGCGGTCAGCAAAGAACCTACCAAAGATGAAATTCTTGTTGATGGGAGTCAGGAGTCCTGGGTTCTAATTAAAATTCAAGTGACTTTTGGGGATCCTATTTGTACCAGTTTCTACCTTTCCCTTTGTTTTGACCCTCCCATGAGGAATGATAGTGCTGGTCACTGAGGATGGGAATAGATGGGGGAAGGCAGGTGGGCAGTGTGGGTGGACAGACGCACTGGCTATGTTTACTTTCTAAAAATCTTGTTCCTAACTTATCAGCAATTCAAATAATAAAGGCACAGGAAAACAAGATCCCTGTGTGTATCTGGAAAAGAACTTTAGTAGGAACCTTAAAGTGCACAAAAACCAAGGAGGGACAGATCTATTTAATTAAGACTCAGATGCTGCAAACAGAAGTAAACATGTTAACCATATAGAAATGAGCATGTTTTCTTTTAAGAAGGTAATTGTTTGTATATGCAGTAAACAACAGAGGGCAGCAAACAAGACAACCACACTGGAAACCATTAGTTAAGAATGTGTTCAGAAGAAAAATACATTGGCAGAAAAATGCTAACTATTGGAAAGACAAGGCATGTATTTTGGGGGATAAAAGGGCATGAAATAATAGAGAAATATCAGTCCCTGAAGAGTGAAAATAGTTTTCCCAGAGGATATATTAATGTATTTTTAGTTATAATGGAATTGATTAATCAGCTGAAGATTTTGACAAAATTAGAAATGAAAAGTGTATATATATATATATATATGTATATATATATTTTTAAGGATTTTATTTATTTATTTGTCAGAGAGAGAGAGCACAAGCAGGGGGAGCGGCAAGTGGAGGGAGAAGCAGGCCCTCCCGTTGAGCAAGGAGCCCAATGCAGGACTTGATCCCAGGATCCTGAGATCATGACCTGAGCCGAAGGCAGACGCTTAACTGACTGAGCCACTCAGGGTCCCTATATATACATATATTTTATTTATTTATTTATTTATTTAAAGATTTTATTTATTTATTTGAGAGAGAGAGAATGAGAGAGAGAGAACACCTGAGAGGGGATAGGGTCAGAGGACGAAGCAGACTCCCTGCCGAGCAGGAAGCCTGATGCGGGACTCGATCCAGGGACTCCAGGATCATGACCTGAGCCAAAGGCAGTCGCTTAACCAACTGAGCCACCCAGGCGCCCTATATACATATATTTTAAAGATTTTATTTATTTATTTATTTGAGAGAGAGAGTGAGAAAGCACAAGCAGGGGGAGCGGCAGAGGGATAGGGAGAAGCAGGCTCCCTGTTGAGCAAGGAGCCCAATGTGGGGCTTCATCCCAGGAACCTGGGATCATGACCTGAGCTGAAGGCAAATGCTTAACTGAGTGAGCCACCCAGGCATCCCAGAAATGAAACGCATATTGACGTCAATATTCTTCATGCATTTATATGTTATAGAGAAAATAATTTCTAAAAATAGATTTGTAAAGCACAACTTGGTATTTCTGAATGATAAGAAGACTGGCAAAGTTGTCTTGGCTTTGTCTAACTTAGCAGATGGTCACTGTGGGGTACTGCTCCCCATTTGCCTGGAAATGCTCCTAAGATTACGAGTACTTTTTGGGTATATATGTAAAAAGTGACTTGATGTTGGCATATAAGACACCAGAGGAGAATAACTGGAAATATACCTATTCTAAAAGCAATATAGATCATAGGGAAAGCAAGAAGCTAGGAAGAAAACAAGAGTCTTCCAAGAAAAAATATAGAAAATGCCTTTGGTTCTTCATAAGCTAAAGGCTAAAAGAAGATAGAGCTCAGGAATCTGGCAGATAGTTTACCTAGCCCAAGAACCAGAATTGTCAGAACTAGAACCATAAAAGGACAGCTTCGAAAAATAAGCAGAATGAAGGGCTAAACATGGGGACTTGCTGTCCAGACAGAGGTATTCTGGTACTAGGGAATTCAGTGAGGAGGAACGCCTTAACTGGACAAGATTGGACTCGGTATTGCAGACTCCCTGTTTAATATAGATGTGACTTGCATTTATGTGTATGTGTGCACACAGCTTCTCTACATTAATTCCTTAGCATTCAACAGACATGTCCACAGCGCTTACGAAGTGCCTGGGACCATGTGGGATGCTGGGAATTCCACATTGGCCACACACCGTCCCTGCTCTTTGGGCTACTATCCAGTGGGGGAGGTACTGGGAAACAGAGTCGTACAGATATTTACTTATCTACAATTGTGATATGTCTTCAAAGGGGAAGTTGAGGGTGCTGTGTAGAACAGGGAAGCTAACTTCACGGAAGGCTTCCCGGAAGCTTTGGTTGTGTTATAAACACCTGACTGAGAGCGGGTGTTATTTAAAGATCTTGAAGAGGGGACGAGGTAAGGTGGAGGAGGGCTTCATTCCTGACCCTTTGCCTCTGGAAGAGCTTAAAGGCCTGGAAGTTTGCCGGGGCAGTCCAGCTTCTCCCTAAATTTGCCCAGGTCATAAACAGGGGAATGCCTGAGGAGACTGATGTCTTTAGACCAGTGAGGAATTGGGACCCTGAGAGAGGATTTCCTCTGTGGACTGGATTGAGGTTCCTTTAGGTTTACACGACTCTAGCAGCAGTCTGAGATCAGACATGGTGCAGCATTCTGACCATTTAATTAATTCAAAGCATCCTCATTCTCATTTTGAGGACATTATTCCATCTAATTATTTTTTTTCCAGTCTGTCCATTTGGAATGAAAAACAAAAGAATAAAGCTTAATGCTAGCATTTCTCAATGTCTCTCCAAAAAACGTAACTCTGCACTAAATAAAGCCTGGTAATTCAAAAGCAAAGCACTAATATATTCAGCATAAAACAGACAGAGGACCTAGAGCAATAATGACACCACTAATAACTAAAACAGTTATAACAATTAACAACAATTACAATGATAGAGAAGCTAATGGGTATGATCACTGCATTTAAATTGCAAGCAGAGCTGAGAAGGACTTTTTCTAGAGAAAAAAAAGGGAGGGCAGCATCTTATTTTCTTTATCCCATGTAAGAGAAGCTAAGCTCCCAGCAAACAAAATGTCATAGGAAGAATAGCGATAGTCTAAGTTTAAAAATATATTGTTTTCTCTCTTCTCTAGGTATTTATTGCAAAGCATTTGCCATTGCACACCAAGTTCTTTATAACCAGTAATAGTCATTTCTCCTGTAAAGGAGGCCAGGTTGGTACTACTGTTGACAGGGTCAGAATTTGAAAATGAGCCTCTATGACATGGAGAGTTCCAAGGTAAAAAGGACCAGGATATCTTTTTGCCTGTCCTCCTCCTTAGAGACAACAGAACTTGACTGTGCTCTGTCCAGAATTCATATGTCACCTTGGGCTTTTGTTTGGGAGACACTGGGTAGCTCCAGAATTCAAGTTGTGACCAAGAAAGAGAGGCTAAAAGGCAGGTCAGCATGTTGTTTACATTTGCTTGATGAACCAGGGGCTGTGCTAATGAGGCCTGGTTATGGGAGCAACTACTTAACAAATTATGGAAAAGAGAGACAGAATGAGAAGATGGATAAAGCCAGTCCTTGCTAGACCATGGGTAGGTGAGAAATGGACATAGAAGGCCAAAGCAGTGACCCACTGGAAGGGAATTGGAGTATTTTCTGAGCCAGGCCGGAGAAGTCCACCATGTTCAGTCCATTAAAACAGACTCAGTCCGATACCTTACTGTTTCAGAACGAAAGGCATAAAGAAATTTGCCAGGATGCCTGGGAGGCTCAGTCAGTTAAGCGTCTGCCTTTGGCTCTGGTCATGATCTCAGGGTCCTGGGATCGAGCCCTGCGTGGGGCTCCCTGCTTCTCCCTCTCCCTCTGCCCCTTCCCCACGCTCATGCACCCTCTCTCAAATAAATAAATAAATAAATAAATAAATAAATAAATAAATAAATAAAATCTTAAAAAAAAGAAAAAAAAAAAAAGAAATTTGCCAAGCTCCGCTGGCTAAGACACTAGAACAGGAAGAGCTGCTGAACATTACCATTTGCTTGTTTTCATAGCCCTTTAATCTTGAGTTTTGAAATTTCTATGGTCCTTAATGTTGTATGATCTTGAACTGGATGGAGAACACTCACAGATCTGATCTTCATCTCCTATGCTCCTTTTATTGGGCCAAAATTGTAGCTGGCTGATGCTCAACTTATGTTTGGTCTTGGGAAACAGGTTTCAAAAAGTAAGAGTTGCAAAGCCCTCTGTGGCTTCCCTGTTTCTTTCGTGGAATCACTCCACTGGTATATGAACTAACATGGAAAGGTGTCTTAGTGGTGGAAGCTCATCAGTGACATTTCTGCCCTGCAGAAATTACCGCTTGTGGGCTCCTTTTTGGCTGAGTTTGCCCACAATTTTAGAGTGAAAACAACCTGTTTGGAGATCTTCCTTGGTCAGATATTTGATGTATCTAAGGATGAGTTGTGCCTCCAGCTCGGCTTTTTATTTGACATGGCCGACCCAAGCCAATGGACAGGAGTTTTTGTATAAACAACACAGAATGAGTTTTCTTTTTGGTTACCTGGACATTACCTTCTCATGATAGGGAAGGGAGATAAACTCTCATCACAGAAGACACTTAGTGTTAGACTGTTAGGCTGATGGGTTGCAATTTAGTGAGAATCTGAGGTGTTGAAGACTCACTCATTAAAATAACCCTGTTACTAACAGTCATGCTGTAAACTGAGCTCTTTATAGATTGAACAATCAATACTACAAGGCTGTGATAGATTTTCTAGGTAACAGAATAAAATAAAAGAAATTACATCTTACAGGGTCATTAACACCCAATGAGGATAAACTGAATTCCTTTTTTCCCCCCTCTTCTGATAAGATCTAGTTGGGCTTTAAAAATGTTAGTAATTCTATCGCGGGAAAGCACAGCATTTCTGGGAACAGGATCCCTGGAAGAGTTCTGGAGAAGAGTACGTGGATTTTAAAGGTAACCCTGATATGGGGCGCCTGGGTGGATCAGTCATTAAGCATCTGCCTTCTGCTCGGGTCATGATCCCAGGGTCCTGGGATCCAGCCCTGCATCGAGCCCTGCATCGGGCTCCCTGCTCTGCAGGAGGCCTGCTTCTCCCTCTCCCACTCCCCCTGCTTGTGTTCCCTCTCTCGCTGTGTCTTTCTCTGTCAAATAAATAAAATCTTAAAAAAAAAAAAAAGATAACCCTGCTAGCCATAGTATCTTTTAGGAGAAAACGCCCCCCCTCCCCCGCTCCCACCAAACCCTGCCAAAGACATGTGACACTTGAGAAAAAAACTAAGTGAACCGAACTTGTGTAGCTTGTCTGTTACATAAGAATTCACATTGTCCTAGAGTTCCCTTTTATATGCCTTCATGGGCCTGCCTACCCTTTCCTTGGACCTGTACATTTTATTGTTATAAAGCTAAGTGATGACATTTGGATGCTCCATATTTGTTGCCATTTCTATAGCTCCTTTGGAGAAAAGGCGCTGTATAAATTCAATAAATAAATAAGTAAACACAAATAATAAAAATTCCTGCCTCAGATTCTGCAGAGAGAGCAAAAAGTCCTGCTTTTTTTTTTTTTTTTTTAAGATTTTATTTATTTATTTGACAGAGAGAGAGACACAGTGAGAGAGGGAAAACAAGCAGGGGGAGAGGGAGAGGGAGAAGCAGGCTTCCCACTGAGCAGGGAGCCCGACGTGGGGCTCGATCCCAGGACCCCGAGATCATGACCTGAGCCGAAGGCAGACACCCAATGACTGAGCCATCCAGGCACCCCAAAAAGTCCTCTGTTTTTTAATCACCAAGTCACCAATCATTATAACTGGTGGGAAGTATAAACCATAGAAACATATTTAGAGTTCACTACACTTTAACAACACCTATTTTGGCGGAAGGAAGCATGAGGAACAAAAGGTGTTTTTTTTTTTTTTTTTTAACTTACTTGAACTAGAGCTGTTGAAACAGTTAAGAAATAAATCTCCCCTCCTCATTCCCCCACCCAAGATAGAACCTCAGAAAGAAAGGTTGAATGAGGAAATGTGATGAGGGAGGAGTCTGAAACTGAATTTTAGACTTTTGCCAGAGACTGCTGCTTCCTGAATGGAGTTTACTATAAAGTTGGCCACAGGAAGTTTAGAGTTATTCCACCCAAGCTGTCCATATGAAGCGTCTCTTTCCTACACTGGTGATAGAAGTTGGTTGAGAAAAGACATGGGACATACGTTGGTCAGAAAACAGATTTTCTGTTGGAATTCTGCACATCGAGTAGGAAACAGTAGAAAATAGGTTTCAGAATGGACTTAATTATATGGGTTCATTGTTACGAGGTGCTCACTGGAAGCTACGCTAATCCTGGACCACACTTGTGACAGTTCTTTCTTTCTCTCCTGCTCTGGCATCTGACTCCTGATGCTGCCTCTTCTCCCTGGGAGAAGTTGGGCATTGACGAAGTTAGGTCCTTCACTAAAACAGTTACATATCCACTTCCCTTAGAACACGAACCTTAGGAGAAGGGGGCCTTACCGAGTGGATAACAAAGAGAAAAAACAGCAAAAAGACGAGAAGAGAGAGGAGAACGGGAAAAGGAAGGGCCAGGGAAATGGGGAAGGACCAGGGAGGGAGAGTTGGGAAGAACTCCTAGGCTTAAGACTTTCATAGAATCTCTAAGAAAAAAATCAGCTAATATCTATATCAGCCACAATTTAGGCTCTGCTGATGAGATGAATGTCCTTGAGGTGGCCCTTGCAGTTCACATTCCTTCACTGACAAGGGTGGAATAGGTCCTTGGTTCACTTAAAGAGGCTTTGGAGGGGCATCTGACCTTAGAAAAGGATGGGCTCACTAACTGCCTGAAGCATGGTTAACAGTCTGGGATGAATAAGATGTAATTTTGTATTCAACAAACCTGTTACATATTCATTTCCAGATGTGCCTGGAATCAAACCAGGCCATCAGAAGTCAGCATCACCAAGGAGTTCTATCCTTCACCCCAGGTTCACTTTTCAGATCTGACACATTTCCATTCCCCTCTGAACTTGCAATCTCCAGGCCTCTCAGAGAGGAGACATTTCCATTCTTTCCATTCTCAATCCTTTGATCTCTTAGAGATGAGGCAATTCTATTTTCACTGTACTGATTTAGGAAATACTGATAGGAAAAAATAAATATCCGGTTTGGTTTTTTACCCTCTCTAGGATAAATCTTAGCTGTTCTGGGAACATTAAATAAGGTGAGTGGCTGCTTTGAAGGTTGAGATATTTACCTGTCCAGTCATCTTATCTGGGACTTTTGAGGTTGACACACCAGTACCCTCTTAATTAGTGAGCCCAGTAATATTTGTAGTCTGAACAAAAGTGCCTTCTCCAGTCAGAAGCCTGAACGTCCTACCCAGTACCTATATATTTGTGAGGCTCTCATACCTTCTTTATGTGGAGTGCCATTCTCATCCTCTTCTAGATCATGCTCTTCATCTGAGGGGATAAACATGATCAGCATTAGCAATTAGTAGTTGATAGTCTTATGCTCTTTATACTGGTGGGTCTTCTTTCTCATCATGCTCTTTTCAAGGCAGTAATTCTTCTTCTTTTTTTTTTTTTTAAATCATCTTGCATCTTCAAACTGGCCCTCTCCTTCCCTCCCCATTCATTCATTCATAAATGTTTTTAAGCGCTTACTATATGCAAGGTGCTACACTAGGAACTGGAGGCCCAGCAATGGACAAGACTGGCAGGGTCCATGCCCTTGTGGAGCTTTCATTCCACTGGATTATTTAGGCACCTATCACTAGAATCCTGATCCTTTCCCTCAAGCTCTATTTCTCCTCTCCTTCTAGAATTCTCTTCTAAATGTATTGTTTCTATGTAAGCATCCAGAGTTATGGGTGTGTGTGTGTGCGTGTGCGTGTGTGTGTGTGTGTGCGGCTAAGCATGTGTTTAAAAGCTCCATGATTAATTAGTCCTTAATGTATCAAGTTTTGTTCAGCTGTAGCAGAAGCTGGTCATGTAGGTAATTTTATGTTCCTAGTACTTAGGGCTTATAGTTATCTTTTTACTGTTGTTATTCAGCCTGCCTTGTTCATTAGAGTGTAAGCTCCTGAGGGCAGTTGGAATGGTCTTTTAATTAACTGCTGCAGGTACACAATGGGTTCTAAGTCAGTGCTGTTGTCTAACTCCAATCAAGTGTTTATATGGTCAAAGTCACAACATGATTGGCCTGTTTCTTACCCTCATTAACCTGTTTCATCTCAGACTTCACACTACCTGATACCATGTGAACTGGGTCTTTACAAAGAAAGCATGAGTACCAGACTCATATTAAGCCATTTTCTATGTGGAGTAAGATGAGCAAAAACACAGTTGCTATTCTCCTTTTCATCATCTCTGCGCATGCTCTCTCTCACTCACACACACACACACACACACACACACACAATGAATGGGGCATAATAAGCAACATTTTGAGGATTGAATACTTAGGTTTTTTTTGGTCCACATTTACTTTCTCTTCCTGGGTCTTGGGGCACTTACCTGGCTTGTTTCCCCATAGTTATGCCACTAAATGAAACTTTTGAGGAGATGGCCTGGGAACAGTTCCTTTTTTTTTTTTTTTTAATGTAAGTTTTATAGGGCGCCTGGGTGGCTCAGTTGGTTGGACGACTGCCTTCGGCTCAGGTCATGATCCTGGAGTCCCTGGATCGAGTCCCACATCGGGCTCCCTGCTCGGCAGGGAGTCTGCTTCTCCCTCTGATCCTCCCCCCTCTCATGTGCTCTCTCTCATTCTCTCTCTCAAATAAATAAATAAAATCTTTAAAAAAATAAATAAATATAAGTTTTATAGAGCAATATGAATTCTGGTATGTCAGAATGGGGGAGGTAAACTCTGAGCTCATAAGTAAGAAGAAACAGCACAAACAAACGTTAGAGCACTATAGAACATTAAAGAAGTAATCGATTTCACATTAAAATGATACAATTTCCCTGCAAAAAATAAAAATTAAGGGATTGATATTCTAGGGAAATGAGTCATATGTCACCCAGATTAAAAAATTATCATATATGGGTACCTGGGTGGCTCAGTCGTTAAACGTCTGCCTTCAGCTCGGGTCATGATCCCAGGGTCCTGGAATCGAGTCCCACATCAGGCTCCCTGCCTGGCAGGAAGCCTGCTTCTCCCTCTCCCGCTCCCCCTGCTTGTGTTCCTGCTCTTGCTATCTCTCTCTCTGTCAAATAAATAAATAAAATCTTTAAAAAAAATGACCATATATGTAATGTATATTTGCCCTACAAGATTCTGTGGGGAAAGAACTCAACTCTTCTTACCTTCATGTATGGCCTCACAACAGAGAATTTCCTACTGACCACCTGTAGTGTCCCCCCAACTCCCCCCGCCCCGCGATGAGGAATAAAGATGTGAGATAATGGAGGAGTGAAATCAAATATCGGAAATAGACCTTGCTGAAATAAATCATGTCAAACATGATTCTTTGCACATTGTCTTCCTATTACTTGCCCACTTCCTTCCTTCCTCTGCCCTGATGCTTTTCCTTTTTGACATGGGACCAATTTCACAGGATTGAAAACATTAAAAGAAGAGTTGGTACGGCCTCAGTTTTAGAGATACCCGATAATTTGGACAGGGAGCATCTCTTCTGCTGATACCAAACAACTCAATCACAAAGACCAATAATTTGCTGTGCTTAGGCACTTTTGCAGAGACGGTTTATTCTACCTCGGCTGTCTGTGCCCAGATGTCTCTTCCTCCCAATTCTAATCAATGTAAATTGGGTCAGATCTCCGCTGTGAATTACAAATTGGATCCGAAGTTGGAGGGTCACCGTGCCTGTGACTCCACCTCCTTCCCACCACCATTAGATGGGAAGCTACACCAAAGATCTTTTCTAAATAAATCAGACTTTATTGTAAAACTCGGCCACTGACGAGACATAACCTCATTAGCATTGATTTTAAAATAAATTATTGAAAGTGGCTTGCCTGCTCTTTGCATTTGTAAAATAGGAGAATGTAAATGTATTTGCAATGATAAAAATGAAAACTAAACTTGATTCCTTTATCCTTTCAGGCAACAGCACTTAATCTAGTCATGATACAAAAATGGGAAAAATAAAAATCCGTTCTATGCCGTCCAATTCCAGACCAGATACTCTGATTTCCTTTGCGCCTGTGGAGTCACCTAGAAAGAAAGCAGAACGCTGGCCATAGCTCTAATCCCCACATCTATTCTATCTGACGTTGACCTTCCCGGGGGGCTGAAAGGGGGCTCAAGTCAAGAAGCCTAGCTACGGATGCGAGAGGCTGGGTGCTGTGCCTTTGAAGGTGTGAGCATGGAGGTTCCGTCCCGTAGGGAAGGCAATGCTCTCCACAGCTGGTATACAAGACAGCAGTTCTCAGCACCTTCCCAGCTGCAGAGAGGCGGACACTTTACCTCGGATCCTTCAGTGAGATCAAACTGGCATCTTTCAAACTCCAAAGTCGAGAAAACCAATTACGTGGCCCCAAAAAGAAATGTCTCTTTGCTCACAAAAGAGGGTGGGTTAAATAGCTAGATTTCTTTCTCTCTCTCTCTCTCTTTTTCATCTGTAAAATGAACCTTCAATTTTAAAGAGATTATTTTGAAAAAAAATTTTTCTTTAGGCTAAAGAGCTTGTTGAACTTCTTTATAAGAATATTATTAGGCATTTTAGCATTACATCTACTGGAATACATCTTCATTTAAGAGATAATTAAAATTTATGTGCAAGCTCAACTTTAAACAGTAATAGATTATAATGGTCCTTGCTCCTAACAGGGCATATGGGACCCCAACCTTACATAGATTTTAAACAAATTAACCTCTAAAGATTACTGTCCACTTATTACATTAAATGCTCTACTTGATTCCCAAATATCTCATCTCAACTGGGAAAACAGTTGAGGAAGATTCTGTGAGCTGTGCGAACATGTGAGAGAACCATGGGGCATCACAAATGAGGCTCAGTATCCAGAGAGTTGATTTCAATCAACACTCTTGGCACAATGTCAGGGACACTAATGAGAGGCTGAAAGGAACAGGACACTGACTTCACCGCAGAGACACAGAGAGGAACCAGCTTCCCATGACACCTGGCTCCTTTCTGAAGTGCTTTCTCTGACATCTGCTAAACTGAGAACAACGCTGGAAAAAACGACTGGATCAGAAAGAGGGAAATCACTTCCCCCAAACAAAGCAAGGTGACAGAAGCTTAAAAAATGCCAAATGTATCAATGTGCAACCAGATGTCAAGGTGCTCTGGTGACAGATGCAACAGAAATGCAGATAGACTCGGAGTACAGAGACAGCACGCAGGACAGTAGAAATGGAAAGCACTCCACGGCAGGCACAGATATGCTATAAATCTGTGGATGCTACAGCACCTCTTCAAACCACATGGAAAATATGAGCAGGATGCTAATAACACACTTAATTCTCTGTTGTATAGTTTTTAATCTCAACTGTTACCTCAGAATATTTGCATCCTATCTCTGTGGTATGGGTCTTGATGAACACGATATCAGATCCAATTTGTGCTGACTGCAACACTTGGAATGCGCTGAATTTAATTTCACAAGTAATAATTGAGCACCTACTAACTGGAGGAGAAAGACCCGAATGCAAATCACTGTGGTAAGGGCTGAAACGGAGCTCAATTCTAGTTGAGTATCTGGGAGGGTGTCACTAAGGAGACATGTTTGAGCAGAAGGAGCAGGGTTTCATAGGCTGAGCTCAGGGAGGATGTTCTAGGTGAAGCAAACCCCAGCATGATCCTGGTTTTGGTGCTGGGCCAAACAACACCTGGTGCCCGGGGCCCAGTGTGCACGGGAGTGAGAGAGGGAAAGGGCCAGGAAGCTCAGGCCTGCTGATGGCTTTGATTCTTTGAAGCTCCCTCCCATGGAGTGCTGTTGCTTTTCTGTGAAGCTGAAAATCCCTTTCTTCATAAACTTTGTGTTTTTGGCGTCTGTTTTTTTCTTTCCTTAGACCTACTCTCACCATTTCTTCTTCCTGTGGGTCTGGACAACAGTGAAGGGGGAAAAAATAATTCCATAGAATGCTTGTTTCCATTTGACTCAAATTAAAAAAACAAAAACCAAAAAACCACCCAGTTATATGCTTTATTATAAAGCAATCTGGTTTCTGGGTCTGTAATAACCCTCCCGGGCAGTGTGGGCAGCATCGGAATGCATACAGAAATTCCTAGGGAGAACTCATTGTCTCTCTTCCCGTTTGCTCTCCTGAAATCTCTCCTGAGAACACAGCCAGATTCTGTTGTCAGTGCAGCTGTGACAAGGCCCCAGTTAAAGCTGTACAATGGTCTCAGGCGCCTTGCTGGATTCCAGCTTTGAGGCCCCAGACAAAGTGAAACCTGATAAAAGTTGTCCTTTTATGAAATACTGAATCACAAAACTGGGCCTGTGCTAGCCTGTAAAATAATTTCCAGGGAGGGGTGAGAGAGAGCTCAGCAAAGCCTCCCATCTTCCACAGATTGCTTTAGCATTTCTTTGTGGTAGTTCCCTATAGTTTAATCTACTGCAAATGAGATCTTAAAAATCAAGGGCTCCCATATACTCAACACGGATGCTCAGAAATCCCACCGGATACCAACCTTGAAACCATATTACCCAGGACTAATATTTTTGTGGTCTTGGCTGAAAACCTCGAGTGCTCTGATGGGCCTTTCCCTCATGGGAAGGACGGTGCCAGCCACGTAGCAAATGCTAATTATCCCATGATCAATGTGATGTAGTGCATTTAATTTGATGACCCATACATTATTTTGATTAGGAAAAAAACATTTTTGTATTGACTTGGTATGTGTTACAAGCACTTTTCTCTCCACTAGGAAGACTACTGAAATTATATTCTGGAAGGGAGATCTCACTTACGTGGCCTTCCAATAGAGACCATGAGGCTTGTGTAGGCCCCAGCCCAAAGAGGAAGCCGTAGCAGAGTCATCAATGCTAAGTATTCTCTGCAAAGCACATTTACCTGTTACAATGAAACAAATGTGAGAAGCCCAAATCATTTGACTTTTGATGGGTATGCAGTGTTAGCACAATCCAATGTTACCATTGGCCATCCCTCCACCCAGCACCTGTCTTTGCAGTAAAAACGGGCCTGAGCAGAAGGTGCACTCCACATTCCATCTGCTCAGGATTTTCAATTTCACCTGCTTCATACATATAGCTGAAAATGTCCAACTGGACTGTCTCAGGTTTGGTTGGTGGAGGCGGGGGACTAGCCATCCCTCAATTTTTCAAGGAGGTAACCCTTCCTATTTAAACACCACCAAGTTACTAACGGCCAGCATTACTGAGTGCTCACTGTAGGCCAGGGTTCCATTCTAAGTGTTTTACACACTCCGGTTCTAGGCTTCTCACAGCATCCCTCTACGACAGGTACTCTTGTTACCCCCATTGTGCAGGTGGGAAAATCACACACACAGAGGGCAAATCACTTGCTCAAGGTCTCACAGCTAGCAGGTGGCTGAGCAGGTCCATTCTGACTCAGAGCCAGCACTTTTACCTGTGATACCTTGCTGTCTCTTGCATGCGGCTGCTCCATAGATCTTGTGAGATGGCAGCAGAGGGTAGGCAGCTGCCCTCACATTCCCTTCCAATTCCTCCAGGGCTGGTACTGTGGCACATGTATAGTGGACAGAAAATTCCAGAAGCAACAAGCTGAGTGGCGTGGGTGGGAAGCTGGGGGATGGAGACTCGGGGCTGAAATATTCTTATCATCATTAAATGCCAATATAGCCCACCTCCAATGCTGTCTCTAAAAACTGGGATGGATAGATGGTTCTTTTCGGGAAAGTAACTGTTAGTTAGCTGCGGTTTCCCTAACATGAAGAAAGACACCCTGGATCTCCTGCAGTGTGGCCTTGCTCACTTTCGGGGGACAGTTGTGAGCATAGGTGAAGCGGTTTTCCTCGGGAAAGCAGGCCAGTGTCCATGCCCCCAGAGTCTATCTAACATCTCAACTGGTGCGAAGTTCGGAGGCATGCCCTCGGACCCTCGGCAGTGCCGGGATGGCCAAGGGTAAGAGTTGAGGAGGCAGGGGAAGGATGGTCGTTAAGAAGCCAGTCATATATTCATTGATCCATCATCTGGGGTAAGGTGATGGTCTCAAAATCATCTTATTTCCCGATGCTCCTTCTCTTTCCTGCCCTTTGCTCTGCGCCTCTGAGCATCAGCCCCCTCCTCTCTGGTTCCTCTGAGAACTAAACCTGGGCATGAAAAGGCCCTTCTTTGCTCCCCAGAAGGCTGAGTGGTTCAGTGAGGTTTTCCCAGAGCACTCTTCCACAGCTGTAACCCAAAGTGGAGTGTCACCTGGATATTTCCCCCAGCCTAGATGGGAGTGTGTGGAATGTGAGCTCCCTAAGAAGATTCTGGCCAAGTTGGGGAGTACATCTCGTTTAAGGGAGTGTTGTGAATTAGACCCATTTCTGCACCCTGCTGTTGCAGTGGAGCAGACTGTGAAAGGGAAGATTCTCAGAGGAGCTGTGTTTTAATGTAGCAATTTGATTCAATTTTCCACTCTATAAAATTACCCATCACTGCTCGTTGCTTTCTAACAGACACCTTCACTCTTAATTTAACAATCCTATCGAATTCTGCCAGGGAAATTGGAAAAATTTATCACCTGTGAAATTTTATTTTCCTTTGGTTGTATCTGTTTTTGTAAAACTTCATTAACGACGATGACTTGCTGAGGAAATTATCATTTTTTTTTAACTTCAGACACAAGAAATGGCTCGACCTCAACCAAGATATCATTTGCATAATAAAACACAACAAAAAGGCTGGGGAAGTCGGGACTGGCAGAGGCTGGAAGTGCTAGGAGAAGAAGCAGGCTCTCCCTGGTGGATGAGGAGGTAGGTGAAGTCCTCAGCAAGAAGGAGACATGGGGCCACAGCCCGGCTCCTTGACTCAGGAAGCAATGACGTGGCTCACCCCCACACCCCCAAGGGAAGAGACAAATGCAGCATTGGGACAGGGTTGGACCTTCTTCTTAGGAAGCCTTGAAATGCAAGTTGCTTACTGACCCTGCTTTTTAAGCAACCAGTCCTATCTTCAGGGGCCCGAGTGTTAGATTCACCTTAGTTCCTAAGTTCGTCTGGGATCGAGGTTTAAATTGCTATAAATTTTGGCTTAACTCGAATTTCTCAGCAGAGCACTGAACTCCTGGCAAATTTCCACAGGAGCAATCTTTCTGAATGGACTTGAAGATTCAGTGTTCCTGTGGTCTAACTACCTCACAATTAAGAGGCTCAGGCTTTGGTTTTCCACAGTCTGACCCCCACTGTGCTCCGCGCCGTTCAACAGCTGCTGTTGTTCCCACAAGAAGGGGCTATGTGGAAGCAGTGATGACTATACATTTTTTGAGATGCCAGTTATCATGCCTTTGGAAGAAAAGAAATATGTACATGGGCCTGCTGTAATGGTGGGCAGAGGAAACAGGTTTATGTGTGAGAGAGACGATTAGATTTGTGGTATATCTGAACCAGGTACTGATGGGTTATACTCCATTGGGGTCTTCTTCGGTTACTGACAAGGTTTGTCAGCACTTACTTGTACTCCTTTAGGCTTTTGATAACCTTCATCATTTTGAGGTGACTTTATTCACTCTCACATTTACCCAGAAAAGAAGTTGAAACTAGAGAGTTTTGATGACCCACCTCAAGATCCAGAGTAAACCAATGGAGGCCAACATGAGTAGACTTGACTCTTTAACCTTGTTGACATATGTAATAATTAAGTTATTGTTGACATATGTAATAAGTTACTTCGCATGGCAAAGGTGAAAGACATGCCCTGATCAATTCATCTTGCTCCCAGAGCACGGGAGAGCTTTTGTACTGGGAATCATAGAAGCTCCACTGAAGCTTCCCTATGTTATTTTCTTCAGAGATTGGGCTTCCTCTGGAGGTTTCAAACTTACATTCTTCCACCAGGTCAAGAATTTCTGAAACTAATAGAAGATAATCAGAAGACAAAATTTCTCACCTGGTAAGACTTCATAAATATCTTCTTCTGTCTCCTTTGTGGGCTCTTTTAGCCCCAGACTCCCAGGCAAGATGACAGGTCTGCACTGGGAACCGGAATTTGGGGCATCAAAACCATCGATATCATCATACGTCTCTTCCTCTTCCTCCTCTTCCTCCTCCTCTTCACATGGAATGGTTAAGGAGCTCAGATCTGCCAGGGCAGAGATGAGAATGAATCCAGATGGGGAGAAAAAAGGAAAGAATAAGGCAGGGAAGGGAAGAGGGAGAAGGAGGCGGAGGGATGAGAATAAGATATGTCAAAAGAAAATGAAACGCTGGGTTAAGTGCTGTTATTTCTAATGTGGGCCTTGGTGCCAGGAAATCTACAGGAAAGGCCAGACTAGCACTGTGTCAGGTTTAAACCATCAACATAAATCCTTCCTTGCAATAAAACTTGATCAGGATGAAGCAGCTCTGAAAAGCAGGAGTGTGCGAATGAGCACAAGAGGCGAAAGGTTGAGAAGAAGGTGGAAGAGGAAATGCCAGCACCCCGTGCACTGTTCCCTGAGTAGAGAAAGGGCAGGGGGATGGCCTGTGGCTCCCCAGGGTGCGCAGAGCCCTGGGAGCGATGGTGACTCCTGGAGGGTAGCCGAGCTGTCAGAAGCTCGTCACCCCCATGATCTCACTGCAGAATGTCAGACAAGTTTGTTCGTAAAGAGAAAAACGGGCAAGAGTGGAAGAAGGGAAAGTGAGATACAGAAAAATATAACAGTTGTGCGAGACCAAATGGAATGGCTGAGCCACGGGGTTACCATGTCATTTTGTAACTGTGCAGTCTGGCTGACCTCAAAGTGGGTCACTGCAGAGAGGATGTTGAGCCGTAACAGCACTGGGCAGCACAGGGCAGGAGAGGGAGATTGCTTTTTTATTTTAATGGGGAACTGGGAAGGTTCGCTCTCGGATGTCTAGTACAGAAGGCTCTCTGAAACCCTGCTGAGGGGTCTCTGCAGGATGGGGGAGTGCAGTCAGCGTACTCTGGGGAAGGAATGGATGGAGAGACATCCGATGTTCATTTCAAAACACAATAAAACTGTTTGGCTTGATTAGGCATTTAATAAAGATTTTGCAACAATTTTCATCGGAATTCTGGTGCCACCTCATATGAGGAAGGGATCAAAGACACATCTGTGACTTAAACCATATGTTATTATTTTGTTTGTTTTAAAATAAAATGGAATGAATAATTTCTTCAATGTGGGATTCTGAACGTACCACAGGGTACAGCTCAATAAAGCTGCTTTGAGTTTTATTGAGGTTTACACACTTAGGGGTATATTACACGCATAAATCCAAGGCACCTAGATGAGAGTGTACCCTGTAGTCTTGCCATCAATGTTCATGTTTGCCTAGCTCCAGTCTATTATACGTGATGCTCTTGGTAGATGCAATAGTTTGTTTTTGTGATAGCAAAGGCATAAACTGAGTAAAATAGGCAATTCTTGTAATTAAAGCTCTGGTGCTTCCTTCTTTTTATCCACAATAAAATCTTACAGCAGAAAAAAAAAAAAAAAAAACGGAGACGAAAAGGCTTGGTGTTTTTAGGCTGGTGTGCTTCTCCCTAGGTCTTGGGCCATGTACAACATTGGCATTTCTGCCTTTCTGCAGCGGCAGGGTCCTGCCACGAGGGTCTATCTTGGGTTATCTGATGCCAAGTGACGGACTCAGTTGGCTGTTTCTACCTGTCAGGCCACTCCCAGATAAGCCTTCCTGGGCCACTCTCACTGCTGTGCCTGCAGGCTGGCCAGCAGAGGGTACTCTAAGAGCGGTCATTTAACATCTTCAGGCAGGACTCTTCCCATCCCAAAGCAAGGGACATTTTATTGTGGTTTGGGTAAGAACAGTTTGCTTTTAATGTCCATGTTGATGAAGGCCACCTTGACAAGTATAGATTTCTACTTCTTGCTAAGTTTCAAACAAGAAGATTTGGGGCCTAAATTGTATCTAGGTGACTTTACATTTGATATCATGAATTTGTTTTCCAGAACATAAGGGGTTGTGAGGCACCGAATGGAGCTGAGCTGGTTTTCAGAAGTTCCTTTTCTAGTGATTACGAATACTACAGAGGTCATCTCCAGGTTGATGGTTTCTTTATCTTATGATTCATACATGGTACTATTTGTTGTTATAATATAAGGGATGGTAGAAGGGAGAACGAACAGAAAAGAAAATACAGATTGAAGACTGTGGATTATATTTATGCAATATAACTTCAACTGCAAATCCACTTAAGTGTTGTTTCTGTAATAAGGATACTTACCCTTTAACAAGAAACTGATTTGATCCACCCAGTCTCTGGCTTCAGCTGGATTAGCAGCTGTAAACTAGAGAAAAATTAGTGAATTAATTTATTACCTTCATGAATTCATAAAATTTCCATGAATCCTAGAGGGAGGTTCAAAGAGAAGAGCCTGTGAGTCAAGTTGCAGAGTCAGGTTGAAAGCAAGGATTCTCTGTCTGCTTAATATTTAGAAAAAAGATCGAAATCTTACTCAAAGTGATATTTCCCTTCATCTGTATACCCAATGTTGACTACTATTTGAGTCCAGACCTTCACATTCACATGCATTCATTTGATTATCCATGCATTCATCAGGCATTTTTTTGAGAAAAGGTTACCAAAAAAAAAAAAAAAAAAAAAGGCAAACCCAAACTCCTGACTTTAAAGAACAGTGTATCAGTTATGGAGACAAGATACACACTTGAGATGGGAACCCACGAAGCAGGTGCATCTGAGAACAGTCGGATGCTGAGAGAACACAGGAGCACTTGCCTGGAGTAAAGCCAGGGAAGCTGGTGCAAATAATACTGTTTTGGTCGGGTTTTAAAAGAGTTGGTGGAAACTGCCTGGTGGAGGGAACCATGTTCAGGAGATTAGGAATGAGACCACTGTGTATGGGGGAAGGTAGGCAGATCAACTTGACCGGAGAACAGTAACAGGTGATGTGGGAATGTTGCCAGTCCGGGAGGAGTTGGTGAAGGGGCTCTGAGTACTAGGTGTTCAGACTTAAAATGTAGGCAAGAGCAAACCACTGTAAATTCTAGCAAAAGGTGTGGGAGATTCTTTCAAGAGTTGTGGGGAGTAGGGATTAGAAAAGGGAGATACTGGAGACAGGAGACCAGCTAGAAGGCTGTTTCATTGGTTCTCTGGGGGAAGTGGTTGGGACAACTATTGTGATGGCGGTGAGAATAAATAAGAAGGGGACGATCCAAAGGATATTGTAGGTGAAGAATCCACGGACCATGATAATGATTTGGATTCAATGGGCCAAAGAAAAGAAGAAGTAAACAAACTCTACATTCTGATTCACAAAACAAGCCAGTCAAGCACCAAGCCTTAGCATTTTTTTATTTTAAATGAATCAACTTGAAATGACTGTTCCTGAAAAACATTTTTATTATCTGGCCATTAGGGTAAGATAAAGATATGTGCCATATAATAAACCTAGTTCCTGCTTAATACTTATTAATAGACATTGTCATTCTTGATTTCTTAAAAACCCACTTCCATAAGAAATGTCTAAGGAAATTGATTTAGACTTGTCATATAAATTTTTATCTGGAGGAGACACCATCAATACTGAATAATAAAAATAACTTAGATACATGCCCAGTGCATACATCTGTTATGTATATATCTATGAAGGACTCTCTAGAAAAGTTTAGTTTAAATAAAAAAAACCTTTTTTTGAAATTCCATATTGAAGACCTGCTTGTTTTATCAAAACGAGGTTTAAGATACTGTAGAAACATAAAAGGATGAGTACTGAGAAGCATTTGAAGAGTCAAAGGTTACTCAAGTGGTTAATATTAACCTTAGCATGTCTTTTCTCTTTTTCATAAGTTAGCTAAAAATTTTCCAAATTGCTTTAGTAAAACTGTGACAAGATAAAAATGACCAACAAGCAGGAAATAATATTTGTTTGTACATATATATTTATACACACACACATGTAAAAATATATTTTCGGAGAAAATCATGACATTCCCATAGTCAGAATTTTAAAAATTGCTTTAGTTAATAAATGCCTTACTTATTATATTACCTACTATATTGTGTCAAAATGTATAAAAATGAACACAGTGAAGAATAAGCCTTTCCCACCCCAACCCAGGTACTCTAGTCCCTCCAGTTATCACTGTTACTACTCACTAATCATTGTCACCAATGTCTTGGGAGTCCTTCCAGAGATATACAATGCTTCTACACACAGGAAAATTATTTTGGATAGCAAGATGAATATGGGAAAGTAACTTATTTTTCATTCTACAGTCAGATTTTTCTTTTTCTGGGTTTCATGGAAGGAAGTAAAGAAAGTTAAAAAAAATAAAGAGAATGGGAATTGAAGGTGTGAAATCAGACATGTTGAATAAGGAATTGGATTGTGTGGTCCAATAGACAAGACTCTCACCTATGGAGTGAGACTGGGACGGCGGGGGGTGAGGGGCGGAAGCCAACCAAAGGCAGTATCTGGGATGAGAGTGACAAGAGAGAGGAGGAAGGAAGGCATCATATTGCAAAGGTGAAGACATGTCAAGAAAGAAGGTCCTGGTAAGAAGTGAGCAGGTAACAGAGAAAGGATGGAACCCAGCATAGCACCCCCAGCTCACATGCTGCGTGGAACAGAACTTCAACACAAATGAGGATCATCATCTCCTCGGCTCATCCTACCTCATAGCTGCGCCTATCCTGGGAGGTCAGTTCAAAGCAGGACTCTTTCTTGGAATCTTTTCGCAGGTAGGGGGCCATCCGTACACCGTAGCCCTTAATGAGAAAGGTCCCTTTGGGCTGCTTGCCTGCAAGACAGGAAAGCTCCCTGTATCCCCAGAGAGATGCAACCACCGAGGGAAGGCATCTTCTCTGGAATGTAAAATAAAAGCATGGAAACAGCTGTTACATCCCTGAGGAAACACAACAGTCAAGGAAAGGTTATTAAGGAAGCTTAAGAAGAGGCTACTGTGACAGCGAGGCAGAGATCACTGCCAAGCTAGGGAAATGCAACATGAGAGGTTGTTTTGCCAGAAGAGTACAACAGAGACAGAGAATTTATTAGAATGTTAAGAGATCTATAATAACAGAAGGAAGGAATTATTACAGCAGGGAGAGTGTGGCTGTAAATGCGAGGCTCTTGAAGGCTGTTAGAGAACTGTAGCATATTATCATCAGGGCCGGCAGAGCTCACATTTGAGGGGAAGGACAGCAGTGTGGGGGGTGTGATGAGTTCCCGGGATCTCTTCCTCTGCCCTATGTAGCATTTGGGCTAGACTGCTCTCCCCCTCCTGCTGGCCAGGTCGGAATTGGTGCTAGAGGGAGAATAATTAAATCTCAGTATTTTATCCCCCTTCCCAGAGGTCAAATTGGGAAGTAGTACTGTTAATTATCATTGGGCGATGAAGAAGGAAGAACAGGATTAAGGGAAGGCAAGGAGAGAGCACTCTGTCTGTTGCTTTTTTTTTTTTTTTTTTTTTTTTTTAATAAACTATTAGGAATGGGAAAAGAGGATCTTGTTTCCAATGATTTTGTGTCCTCCTGGTGTGGTTCAGGCAGAACATACAGAGGAGTGGAACCACAGTGTCTGGGTGATGATTTGTGTCCTGTAACATGTGCAATGGATTGTTTAATACATGCTTTTTGAGGATGATGATGATAAGGTGGCAGTGGGATGACAGTATTAGGAAAAGAAAAGAGAAAGACTCTATCCTTACCTGGTTGAGCTAAAAGAAATACACAAACACTCTATACTTGCTAAGAAAAATGTCTTGGGCACAATAAGAAGTAACTGGCAAGAAGGGAGCCATGCAACAGTGCTTTTTGACACCAGAATCTTTTTTGTTAAAGTATCTCTCCTTGTTCTAACTGGCCACTAAAATGTTTTGTTGTTTCTTTGGTCACCAGGTTTTATTTCACCCTGACGGCAAAATGATCCATAAAAGTCTCCACGTCTCTCCCTCTCCCACTCTCTCACCTTGAGTATAGAGGATTCTGAATGATTGAACATGATACCTGGCTTTATGTTCAGATATGCCAAATACTTATTTAATGCAAGGGAAATGAAGAACATTTTTACAATGATGTAAATGTTATATGAGTTTGAAGGTTTAAAATAAGAAAATAGTACCTGGCTGGCTTGTACACCTAGAATTCAGGGAAGAAATTGTGGTTGCTGGGCTGGAGAGTGGTCTGGGGGTTGGAGGGAAGCTGGGGATGGTTTTGAGCTATGCGGCTATGATTGCCAAGTAGTGCTTCACACTTCACCCCTACATGGGAAAGTCTCCGAGGAATATAAGAGGGTGAACCCAAGATGAAGTCAGTGATACCTGTGGTAGGCAGAAAAGCAGGGTGAGCCAACTGCCTTAAAGCCCAAGGGCAAATCTTAAGGATCCCAAGTCATTTAGCAAAGTTGCAGTTCTTTCTGCTATCTTAATACCAAAGGTATGGGAAGTCCAAAGGCAATTGGGTAGATATCTGATTATTCCCTGGGACTGGATATCTAGGCATTGGGAGATGCATAATCCTGGGAAGGAAGGAAGAGGGGAGAAACAGGGAATGACTGGAAGGAAAATGAAGGGTTTACTCGGAATAACTGGCCTCTGTGCCAGTTGGGAAAGCCCCCACAAGAATTGATGTGTGGCTTTTTTAATTTCTCTCTTGCTTCATAGAATTATTCCTGGGGCTAGTTAGAGTCTGCAGGAGGGTGTCCCCTCTTTGAAAGTTGTGTTCACTTACAATGATAATTTTTAACTTGTATTTAGTTGTAGCTGCCTCCAACTTGTGCTTATATCCTGTTCCTTCTCATGAACTTAGCGACACGGTTAAGCATGGATGGGAGGTCTTTTAGGGATCGCATATGAGTGTTGTGCTTGATTGACTCAGTGGTGGCTCATTAAGAAGCTGCCTCTGGCCTGAGTCAACACTTCACTGCTGCTGCCATCTGGCTGGAGGGTGTCTCTTGGGCACAGCAACCATTTGGGTCTCAACACTCCATGACTCTAGGGATGTCCACTGGACTACTTCCCAGTATGCAGTGAGATAAAGTTGAGAGCATATTCTTAGAGAGTTTGGACCCAAGGGTTCTATTTCTGGGCTGTTGGTAAGCTGTTCAAATCCTTCTCAGATTTTTTCTCAATATTTTAACTATATTATTAACATCTATAAAGAGTTTGAGGTTCTTGGGGCGCCTGGGTGGCTCAGTTGGTTAAGCATCTGCCTTCGGTTCAGGTCATGGTCCCAGGGTCCTGGGATCAAGCCCCGCATCGGGCTCCCTGCTTGGCGGGAAGCCTGCTTCTCCCTCTCCCACTCCCCCTGCTTGTGTTCCTTCTCTCGCTGTGTCTCTCTCTCTGTCAATTAAATAAATAAATAAAATCTTAAAAAAAAAAAAAAGAGTTTGAGGTTCTTAAAAAAAAAATGCCAGTGTTCAACCTTGATAATATTATGTTATTAGTCATAATAAAAGATAACTTTTTAACATTTTATTTTTTTAAAGATTTATTTATTTGAGAGATTTATAAGATCTAAAGAGTTTATTTGAGAGAGAGTGAGCACGTGTGTCCACGTGAATAGGGGGAGGGGCAGAGGGAGAGAACCTTCAGGCAGACTCCCTGCTGAGTGCAGAACCCCACCTGGGGTTTTGATCCCATGACCCATGAGACCATGACCCCTGAGATCATGACCTGAGCTGAAGCCAAGAGTTGGACACTTAACCGACTGAGCCACCTAGGCACCCCAAAGATAACCTTTTGATATGCTGACCACACGATCCTAGTGTTTAAAGGGGAAATAATTTCTAAATTGGCATCTGAGTTTTTGGGGATGGGCGAGGTATTACTTACCCAAGTCTCTTTCTTTCCCAAGCATGTCCCTTTATGGGTGTTAGTTAAAGACTGCTATCTTGAGATCTAAGTGCTTGAGAATTTACGAAGTGCTTGCATCCAGGAGGGAGATGCTGCTGTGCAAATGAAGAACACTTACTTTTCTCATTAGCATAGTAGTAGAAGAGGCCTCTGCTGACCACACACCATCGCTTCTGCCACTCTGATCCAAAGAAACTATGATCTAAACGGAACAGCGGTAAGGGACATAAATTCAGGGAGCTACAACCACGGACGAGTCTGTAAAGTCCAACACACAGTCCAGTGTGTTATTGTTTTATTTCCTAGGTTAATGGACTGTAAACTCCTCCCTTTCACTCCCACAGGCTATCCCATATTGACTCAGAGTCCAGAGGGCTCGCTCAGTTAAAGGTCCAAATTCTAAACAGGGTTTGCCTGTTCTGGCCCTCACGGCAGTCCCACTATCTATCTTCCTTTATGGCTCTCGGGTTCTAATCTCATCCAGTACTTTTCAAATTCTCTGTGATACTTTCATGTGGTGCCTTTTAGCAAACCTAGCTGATGCTCCAGGCCACGGGCATGAGAAAGGCTTTCATTGTACTAAGGCAATTTGCCTTTTGAGGGTTAAACCTGGGACCCCGGGCTTAGTTAGGGTAGCAGTATCTATTTTAATCCAGTGAGTGACAGGTCGAGAGTCAGGCTCCTCTGAATTGTGAAACTGGGTTGCTTCACACAGGATGTAAAATTACACTTTGGCAACATAGTTTTACTCTACAGGAGCATACTGAGAGATGAGAACAAGAATATCATCACTCATTCATTCAACAAGTATTTTTATTAAGCACCTGTTGTGTACCAGGTGAACAAAGCAGAACGGGTTCCTATGCTGATGAAGCTCACAATTGGCTGAAGATTTTGGGGCATCTCTCTTCAGCCTATGCACAAACACCAGATTTCTTTTCCTCTCCCACCTTCCTTTTGGCCTTCCCCCTCCTGAGCACAGAACTGGGCATAGAAAAAGCACCTGCTATGTTAGCCCTCTTTTTCCTCATTTCCCTTCCCTTCCTGGAGTGTTCTGAGACTTTTAGGTCTGGTCAGTACCTTTGCTTTTCTTCTCCAAGTATCCTTGCTTGATGATGTTATCAAGTTCTTGAGCTCCTCTTATGATGTCTTCCACTCCTAAAAGGAAAACAGCAGAATGCGCTGTTGAAACCTGACAGAATTTTCATTTATTTAGGTTCCTTTAGATGTTCCACATTAATGAAGGGGGTGCAGAAGGGCAGCTGCTTAAACACAGCACAAAATAAAACAATTTTTATATGATTGGGGGGAAAAGGTAAATTTTCTCTTCCTAATTATATCTAATGCTAAAATCACTTATAATGATTGAAACCTACATTAGTTTGTGCAAGAGGAAGTAGCCTAAAATATGTATGGATTGGCAAGAAAAGGACTCTAGAGAATTAAGAATTTGCTGTGGATTATAAGCTCCAAATTGGATAATCCACATCGAGATAATCAAAAGTCAAATGAATAGCTACCAGCAGAAAGAAGCTTAATGAGTGATAGAGTTCACCATGAATGCAGCCACCTCCGTGAGAGCAATAAACACACACTCACTCTTAAAACAACAACAACAACAACAACAAAACAGAAAGCCACCTCGTGAACATAAATTTTATTAAGTTTGCACAAAGAAGGGCTATGCAGGCTGAACTGGCAGTAAGTGCCACATCCTGGTTTTGTCCAAGTATGGAAAAGAGTCTAAGAAGGGTTGAAGCCTTTACCAAGAGAAGACTCTGGAACTGACATCGGCCTTTAAACATATGCTGCTGGGGCACCTGGGTGGCTCAGTCGGTTAAGCGTCTGCCTTCGGCTCAGGTCGTGATCTCAGGGTCCTGGGATGGAGCCCCGTGTCGGGCTCCCTGCTCAGCAGGGGAGTCTGCTTCTCCCTCTCCCTCTGCCCCTGCTCCTATACTCTCTCTCTCTCATTCTGTCTCTCAAACAAATAAATAAAATCTTAAAAAAATAAACGTATGCTGCTCATATCCTTGAGTTTCAATTAGCCTCATTAGGTACAAATTTATTGAGAAGTCAAGATCCTGATCCATCTTTCACTACTGGGGTTTACACTTATTTCACAGAAGTGAGGGGAAAAGGACAAAAGAGAAGGAATTGACTCCTCAAAAAATAAAATGAAAGAAGAACAGCAACAATAAAAAACTCTTTAAAAAATACAAGTCCATATTTCTTTTTTTAAAGTTTATTTTTTTTTAGTAATCTCTATACCCAACATGGGGCTCGAACTCATGACCCCCAGATCAAGAGTTGCGTGCTCTTCCGACAGAGCCAGCCAGGTGCCCCCAAGTCCATATTTCTTTCTTTCTTTCTTTTTTTTTTTTTAAAGATTTTATTTATTTATTTGACAGAGAGAGATAGCGAGAGAGGGAACACAAACAGGGGGAGTGGGAGAGGGAGAAGCAGGCTTCCAGCTGAGCAGGGAGCCCGATGCGGAGCTCGATCCCAGGACCCTGGGATCATGACCTGAGCCGAAGGCAGACACTTAACGATTGAGCCACCCAGGCACCCCCATATTTCTTTTTTTTTTTTTAATTAAAAAAAATTTTTTTTTTAAGATTTTTTTTTTTTTTTAATTCATGAGAGACAGAGCGAGAGAGAAAGGCAGAGGGAGAAACAGGCTCCCAAGGAGCAGGGAGCCCGATGCGGGACTCGATCCCAGGACCCTGAGATCATGACCTGAGCCGAAGGCAGATGCTTAACCATCTGAGCCACCCAGGCGCCCCCCCCCATATTTCTTAATTAGGAGAAATAAAGGGAGTGGCCTGGCAGAATCCTACTGTTTGTTCTTTTTAGTCTCCAAAACCAAAGCTCTTTAGGTTTCCCTTAATAGATTTAGAAATCAAAACAAAATACAAACCAAATTAAGGCACAACCCCATATGAATCAACTGGGTCACCTATACGATATCTTGAGACTTTTGGGTGAAATAATTGTTTTTTCAATTGCACAATTTTTTTTTTTTTAAATCTACAACTAACACTCAGGAGGGCTACGAGCTGGCACTTACTTCTTGTTTAAAATATTTCTTGTTTAAAAATAACATTTTCAGACAATTTAAAATGCAACTAAGATTTTACCTTTTGCTTCTAAGCAGTTTCAAACTTAGTTTTAAACATAGAAATCCAAAGAGTTTTTCTTTTTTCGTGTGTCAAAGTGCCTGATTCTTTCTATTTGTCCTTATTGCCAACTTCCTTGTTCATGGACTATTTTCATTTGTGTGCTCTACAGTTAGCAAACTCTGTGGCTGCTATAAATCCTCCCAGATGGGTCTCAGGGTGCACACATGAGATGAACAGCAGCAAAGGGAAGTTCATTTGTCTAGGATCCTTTCATTTCTCCCACCCCTCTGAAAATTCTAATACCTCTCTGAAAATGCTCTCCAAGAAAACAGAAACTGAGCCACTGAGGGTGGAGTGGCTGGGTCGAGGACCCGGCATGGCTCAGAAGGAAGACCATTTGCAGGAGACCCCATCCTCTCTGCAGCACTGTCAAAAATTGCTCCTAGAGGCCTAAAAATTAAATGAAAGACAGAGGGGATGAGAAAAACAGGATCTCCTAAGCTTGGAGGACCCATCCCTTCTTCCAGTTTTTTTCTTTTCTTTTTCCTTTTTTAAGGTCTTGTTAAACTTAGAGACACAGCTTCTTGTTAAAGATGCCGAGAGTCTGAATCATAAAAGACATGTTAAACGTTCTATTAGAATTCAAACCTCCTTTTTTAATGCAAATCTAAATGCCATTTTATGGAACATCTATAATTATGAAAATGGGAAGACATTGCCTCGTGTGCAGGGAGAGTCTGTGAGTATGAATATTACATTAATGTGCCCACACCAGCTCACTGATCCTGCTGGCAGGAGCATAAAAAATGCTTGAGTGAAACTTTTATTTAGATGTTAAGACTCCAGGCCCCAGCGGGGTGACAGAGACAGTCCCTGCGAGTTGCCATCAGAGAGAGAGCTTGAATTGAATTACCCAGGGGGGAAGGAAGTAGTGATGAGCACTGCTTCGCTTATTTAATTTCATTTACTTTCAGTACATTATCAGCATGAGGCTTTTCTCTCCCCACCAACCGAAACCCAAGAATGCCACCACCAAGAAAACAAAGACACAATGCTGCAGAGATGTTTGAACTCTAAGTCATGAATTCTAGGAATCTAGGGTTAGTCCCGTCACCACCTTCTCTCCCGAAGAGTCACACTTAGTTTGCAAAAATTGGGCAGGGAATGAGTTGCTGAATTTTCTCTCTTGGTCATTCACCAACAGATTCTGAAGAGTACCAGAGCTAGAAATGCGGTATTTTAATGTGCTGCGTTTTTAGCAAGATGTGTTATGTTGCTTTCTTATTAGAAGGAATTGGTACTGATGAACTCTCTTGCCTGGTTTCCCTTAAGGGCAGTGGACAAAATGGGATGATAGGCGAAGTTTGAAATGGCTATGGAAAAAAATTAGGAAATCAAATCAAATCAATCTTGATTTCTAGTGATGGTCTCCTGTGTACAAGGCACTGTGTGGTGAGTATAACAACAGAATTGTTCTCAATGTATGTTGACGCCGAGCTCAATTTCATTAACACCATGATCTATCAAAAAAATCCAGACAACCAAGATGGGAAGCCATTGTGGCAACCAAGCTGTCTCTTCTTTCAGTGTCAGCTCAGTGTCCTACTGATCAAGAACCAGTGATCTTGAGGATGCACAACGTTAGTCATGGTCCTGGGGTGATGAGGCAGGAGGAGTCTTGTATGCCTGAATCCGCACCTCCTGGCAAGTGAACAGATCTGCAGAGCTACTTCATGCCTAATAGAAAGTATGCAAATGCTTTGCAGGATGATAATAAAAATAGGAAGAAGCCACAAAGAATTGCATGAGTTGCTATTTTAAGTCAAAAACATTTATATTTAAGGATACAATTTTTTTTAAAAAATCGAGGCTTTTTGTCCATTACCTGAAAAAAAGATATCACCATCTTAATGAAAAAATAGAAATGATTTAGATTTATTGGGAATAAATGGCCTTCTTGGATAAACCTAAGTATGTATCACATTGTATCAGCACAAAACAGAATTACATTCATGTCATAATCTTTCTCTACCACAGCACTTAACTAAATCTCCCAGAATAGCCCATATAAAGAAAAGATTCACTTAGCTGAAGGATGTGGGGCCATAAAGATAAGATCAGTAGAGAAGTGTTACCTAGAAGTGATGCCACCCAACTTTCATGGCAGATGAAGATAAAAGAAATTCTCAGACATCTTTCTCTCCTCATCCAGATGCCTTTAAACCCTTGTATCCCACCCATACCCAACTCTGCAGTAAAAAATGACAGAGTAGGATTCCATCTCTCAGCGCTAAACATGACTCCTCAGTCAGCTATGCACAGCAACAACAATGTGGACCCTTTAGAGTGTGATACATTTCCATAAAGGAGTCAATAAAAAAGACACGGGAGCTTATGTGAGTCACGGCCTATTTAATCAGCTGCGTTCTAGCCCACTGAGAAAAGAGAATTGGAGAAATCACTTGGCAACACCACAGCAGAAGGCGAATAGCACAAGAGGCCACACAATTTCACTGCAAAAAGGCTGCAGCCCCAGCAGAACCAACCAGGTGCCCATGAACTTTCATTATAGGCAGCAGGCTTGGTTTCTTGCTAAACCAAGCTGAAATGAAAATCAGTGATTTTTTAAAAAAAAATCTTTGTTCAACCCCCACCTGTCCCATAAACTGTGGATGTTTCCCATCCTCCCTTTTCCTTTCAATTCAAGCTCTTTTCAATTGTTTGGAAAAGGGACCAAACTCCAGCCTAGAGACTGACAGCTACCAGCGGTGAATTTCAGGCAGGGTTAGGTTTACCAGGTTCCTCCATTGAAGTACCTGTGACAAGAGCCCCGGGGTGTTTGGGTGGATGAGGTTGGAGAAAATTTAGTATTTGAAGGCTGGGGATGGTGAAGCGCCATCTGCAATTCCAATTCACTCATAGTTTGCTGGCATATGTGCCTTTGCAGAAAAGTGACAAACACACTTCACAATGCCTCAAACGTACACAGGGGAAAGGTTTTGCAGGGAGGGTTGGAGAAGGTAGTATTCTCCTGTCTGGTGGTCACTGGTCCTAAATCTCCTTTGTATTTGGCTCCTGTGGCCTTCCTTAATAAGCTCCTTACAGTTTTTCCTTAGCTTCTTGTGTTTCTGGGTCGTTTTTTGCTTTTTTTCTCATTTTTCAGGACCCAGTCAGTAAGTGACAATCAGTTTGAGGTGTCCAGCCTGCAGTGTTCAACTTCTGAGCATGACACTAACAGGGAAGTTGGTTTCGATGACTCTTCCTCTGTTAGTCTCTTGGGGACAGGCTTATCTAATTTTCTAACTTCTGTGGTTCTACTCGATACCCACCCGAGTTTACACTTGTTCCTCCACTTTTCTGTCCTCTTGCTTCATTTATTAAGGAATTTACACCAACACATATAACACATGTAAGGTGAAAAATTCTAAATCATGAATAGTAATAGACTTAGGATCTGAAAGTTTCAGAGATAGAGACCAATCGGACAGCGTTAATTTCGTGGAGGAATAAATCAGATATGAGATGAAAGAAAGGGGTGAACAGCACAGACTTGGTCAAATTCTTCAACAAGCTGTGACAGAAGAAGCCAGAAAACAAAACAGGGACAGCTGGAGCTAGACTGAGGAGGTCGGAAAAGGAAAGAAATCACACATCTGCAGTTGGCAAACCAGCACAGGAGACAATGTTCAGGAGATCTTGAGGGACTCTTTTTGGCTCTCCGACTTTTTAAAGTCTTTAAAAAATAAAAACCTTTTAATCTGAGTAACAGACCAGACATTTATACAAATGTGTAAACATTTGTGGAAGAAATCTTGTTATACTGAGGATAAAGAAAAATCATGAGAAATTCTAGGCCTATGAGAAGTACTAAGAAAAAAGGCAGAGAATTGATGAACAAAATAACATGAATACATTTTAATAAAAATGAAAAAAGGCTAATACATTTTTAATCTGCATTTTAAAAAGATTTATTGATTGATTTGATATATATATGTACATATATAGAGAGAGAGAGAGAAAGAGGGAGAGAGAGAGACACCAAGAGTCAAGAGTTGGATGCTTAATGGACTGAGCTACCCAGGCTTCCCTTAATCTGCATTTTATAAAGCATGTTTACATCTTATTTGAGCTTCACAGCAGCCCTATGAAGTATGTATTATTATCAGCTCCACTTTACCGACCAGGGCACTGAGGCTCAGTGAGATTGCCGAACTTACTGAAGGTTGCTCAGCTGGAACAGCCCATGCACTTTCCACCACCCTGAGTCTGAGTTGAGGAGACACACTCAGAAGTGGCTAAGGAAAGACGGTCTTCTCACCTCACGCTCCCACAAAAGGAGACCCATTTAAGTAAGGGGAAAGAAACAGACACAGCATGTGGTTATTCTAGTAGTTGGGGTCAAAAATTATTTTAAGATATTATATTTCTTATTTACTTTTTAATGTACTGGCTGACTAATCTGTGGAATTGCTTTCCAGGGCAGGTCTGTGTAAAGTCCGAGAAGTCAACAGATATACAGTACACTGCAAAAAAACCCAAACATATGAGAATGTGAGAAAAGGATACACAGGTAAAGAAAATGCAGGAGGAAGCAACCTGGAACTCTCACAAATAGTGCTTGGTCACCAAGGTTTGGAAGATGTCTTCTGACACCAAGAGTGGTATCTAGAAGAATGAAACCCTGCTCCAGTGTAGGGCTCATGCAGGAATCTTGAACGTGATTTGTTTACTCTTTAAGGAAGAGGACTTGGTTTAAAAAGAAAGAAGATTTTGGGGCCCCTGGGTGGCTTAGTCGGTTAAGCATCTGACTCAGGTGGTGATCTTGGGGTCCTGAGATCGAGCCCCGTGTCGGGCTCCACACTGAGTGTGGAGTCTGCTTGGGATTCTCTCTCTCCCTCTCCCCTCCCTACCCTTGCTCACACTCTGTCTCTCTCTCTCAAAAAAGAATAAAAGAAAGAAAGATTTTTAAGCCAAATATCCAAAATTGGTTTCTTTTCACAAAACATTCCATCAATAATGCCAAGTTACAAGGTAACATACAGAAACCATGAATATTCATGGAGCATAAAGAACCTTGTTCCTACAAAGAGGCACCACACTAATTGTCTAAGAGGCCTGTGGTCTTAGTGGATGCTCCTCTCCCACATCTTCACTTTCAGTGGAATTTTACTTGTAAGAAGTGGAAGTATTAGGGCGCCTGGGTGGCTCAGTTGGTTAGCCGACTGCCTTCGGCTCAGGTCATGATCCTGGAATCCCGGGATCGAGTCCCGCATCGGGCTCCCTGCTCAGTGGGGGGTCTGCTTCTCCCTCTGACCCTCTTCCCTCTCGTGCTGTCTCTCATTCTCTCTCTCAAATAAAAATAAATAAAATCTTTAAAAAAAAAAAGGAAGTGGAAGTATTAGAAAAAAGCCCTTCCAACTTCAACACACTATTTCTAGCATCTAAGTAAATGGTAATAATAATCAGCAGCATCTTCTAGGTGTAAACATTTCACTTTAAAGAATGACTAACTCAATATAATAATCCACTGATTCTCAATCATGGCATCATGACACATGGGTGTTTTTGATCAGTTAAA
This sequence comes from Mirounga angustirostris, assembly GCF_029215605.1. Classification (NCBI taxonomy): domain Eukaryota; kingdom Metazoa; phylum Chordata; class Mammalia; order Carnivora; family Phocidae; genus Mirounga; species Mirounga angustirostris. The sequence goes on along the minus strand of NW_026991725.1, from coordinate 23,367,763 downwards.
GGTGTTCATCTGAAGGGCAGAGATTTTGAATAATTTACTTTTAGAATAAGAATGAAGTCAAAGTTTTTCTTAATAATACCATTCGTCTGCATTCTGATATGCTTTCTTAAGGGAAAAAGTCAATGAAAAATAATTTATAGCATATCTTAGTTATGCTACAGTCTATGGTACTAAACACATCAGATGCACTATTATAATTGTGGCAATCAAGAATTTCCCCCGTGCTGAAATCCAAATCGAAACCTCAATGAGATACCACCTCACACCAGTCAGAATGGCTAAAATTAACAAGTCAGGAAACGGCAGATGTTGGCGGGGATGCGGAGAAAGGGGAACCCTCCTACACTGTTGGTGGGAACGCAAGTTGGTGCGCCACTCTGGAAAACAGTATGGAGGTTCCTCAAAAAGTTGAAAATAGAGCTACCATATGATCCAGCAATTGCACTACTGGGTATTTACCCCAAAGATACAAATGTAGGGATCCAAAGGGTTACGTGCACCCCGATGTTTATAGCAGTAATGTCCACAATAGCCAAACTGTGGAAAGAGCCAAGATGTCCATCAACAGATGAATGGATAAAGAAGATGTGGTATAGATATATACAATGGAATATTATGCAGCCACAAAAGGAATGAGATCTTGCCATTTGCAATGACATGGATGGAACTGGAGGGTGTTATGCTGAGCGAAATAATCAGAGAAAGACATGTATCATATGACCTCACTGATATGAGGAATTCTTAATCTCAGGAAACAAACTGAGGGTTACTGGAGTGGGGGGTGGGGTGGGAGGGATGGGGTGACTGGGTGATAGACACTGGGGAGGGTATGTGCTCTGGTAAGCGCTGTGAAGTGTGCAAGACTGTTGAATCACAGATCTGTTCCTCTGAAACAAATAATGCAATATATGTTAAGAAAAAAAAAAAGGAGATAGCAGGAGGGGAAGAATGAAGGGGGGGAAATTGGAGGGGGATACGAACCATGAGAGATGATGGACTCTGAAAAACAAACTGAGGGTTCTGGGGGGGGTGGGAGGATGGGTTAGCCTGGTGATGGGTATTAAAGAGGGCACGTTCTGCATGGAGCACTGGGTGTTATGCACAAACAATGAATCATGGAACAGTACATCAAAAACTAATGATGTAATGTATGGTGATTAACATAACAATAAAAATAAAAAAAAAAGAATTTCCCCCGTGCTGAAATCCAAATCAAAACCTCAATGAGATACCACCTCACACCAGTCAGGATGGCTAAAATTAACAAGTCAGGAAACAGCAGATGTTGGCGAGGATGTGGAGAAAGGGGAACCCTCCTACACTATTGGTGGGAATGCAAGCTGGTGCAACCACTCTGGAAAACAGTATGGAGGTTCCTCAAAAAGTTGAAAATAGAGCTACCATATGATCCAGCAATTGCACTACTGGGTATTTACCCCAAAGATACAAATGCAGGGATCCGAAGGGGTATGTGCACCCTGATGTTTATAGCAGTAATGTCCACAATAGCCAAACTGTGGAAAGAGCCAAGATGTCCATCGACAGATGAATGGATAAAGAAGATGTGGTATATATATACAATGGAATATTATGCAGCCATCAAAAGGAATGAGATCTTGCCATTTGCAACGATGTGGATGGAACTGGAGGGTATTATGCTGAGCGAAATAAGTCAATCAGAGAAGGACATGTATCATATGACCTCACTGATATGAGGAATTCTAAATCTCAGGAAACAAACTGAGGGTGGCTGGAGTGGGGGGAGAGGTGGGAGGGATGGGGTGGTTGGGTGATAGACACTGGGGAGGGTATGTGCTATGATGAGTGCTGTGAAGTGTGCAAGACTGTTGAATCACAGATCTGTACCTCTGAAACAAATAATGCAATATATGTTAAGAAAAAAAAAAGGAGATAGCAGGAGGGGAAGAATGAAGGGGCGGAAATCGGAGGGGGATATGAACCATGAGGGACGATGGAATCTGAAAAACAAACTGAGGGTTCTAGAGGGGAGGGGGGTGGGAGGATGGGTTAGCCTGGTGATGGGTATTAAAGAGGGCACGTTCTGCATGGAGCACTGGGTGTTATGCACAAACAATGAATCATGGAACACTACATCAAAAACTAATGATGTAATGTATGGTGATTAACATAACAATAAAAAATTAAAAAAAATTTCCCCAGTGCTTTATTTCCTTGAAAAAATTGGTGTTTCTTCAAAATTGTGGGTGTTCCACGGAAGTGGGATGAGCGTATAAATGTTGGTGGACATGTGATATGGTGGGAAAAAGGCTAAGAATTCATGTGATCTCCACACAAACTGCTTAAACCCAGTTTTCTGATTTTATTAATTATGCATATCTGTAACCCAGTACCATCAGCTTTATTTTTATCCTAGGAATCCATCCTTAATATAGAACCACAAAGATCCAAACTACCTGAAGTCTCTTTAGCAGCCAAACCACAGTAAGTGGCAACTGTGCAAAGTGAGAATCCGGATACAAATCCAGGCAGCAAAGCTCAAATGCCCCTGTGACTCTAATAAGGAGGTGGAAAGGATGTAAAATGCCACATTGTCTTTTTACAAACTTTGAAGGATCACTGTATTCCCTCCTTGTCCTGAGGCAGATCACCATTATATATGTGTCACTTGAAGGCATCTCTATAAAATGAATGACAAAATATCATTTCCAAATCTATTTATTTACTACTCCACTGGACCGTGATAAGAACACGGAGAAAAGGAAAGCAAAAGAGAAGAGACTTGCCTGCATTTGGAATCACCTTTTTATGGCTTACCTTCTACTGGTCTACCATACTTTGGCCAGAAATCATTTTTCTGAAACATAGATTTGGTCATGTCACATTCTTGCTTAAAGCTTTTAACGGATGAAACTCAAACTCTCCAGCATACAGAAACTTTAAAATATTTTGGTCTCACCTACCTTCCCGTTTCATTTCCTTCCAACCCCCGTACCTCCTGATACTCCAGCAACAGTAAGTAACAGACTGCCTTCTGGAATGTGCCATGTACTTCATACTGTAGAACTTTGCTCATCTGTTTTTCCTGCTTGGGAGTTTCTCTCGCTCTCTTTCCATTTTTCTTTTTTAAAGATTTTGTTTATTTGACAGAGAGAGACACAGTGAGAGAGGGAACACAAGCAGGGGGAGTGGGAGAGGGAGAAGCAGGCTTCCCGCAGAGCAGAGAGCCTGATGCGGGGCTCGATCCCAGGACCCTGGGACCATGACCTGAGCCGAAGGCAGACGCTTAACGACTGAGCCACCCAGGCGCCCCTAGGGCATGCTCCTTTAAGACTCCTTTCAAATGTCACATCTTCTCTGGATCTATTTCACCCATGTAGAATTATATACTCCCTCGCCTGTGCTCTAATACCATTTTCTATTGGGCATTATTATAACACTGTCTTGGCTCCCAGGGGAGCCTGAAACTTTTCTCCAATACTCTCCAGTCTTGCCTCTTTGCTTAGGTTTACATAAGACCTTAGTTACTAAGTAAAGCTACTATGAACAAGGAAACTGAAAAGGGGCTACTTCTGGGAAAAGGATTGTAGCCGTGGGTCTAGGTAGAAGGCAGTAGGGAGGATGATCTAGAAAGGGGAAAGAGAGTAAAAGCAGATCTTGCATTCAGAGAAGAGACATGACACTGTGGAAGAAGCTCAGTGAACAAACATCATAGTACCTGGATCGAAATGGGGGAACAAAGAAGAATCCAATACAGCCGTGCACCTAGTGGGATGGGCAGTGTTTGCACCAGGTAAGGAGAGTGAGAATTAGACTGAGGAGCACTTGGAACATGTCAACAACTGAGACCTGTCAGGGCTAGGGTGTACTTTAAGTAATTGTTGAACTGATGCGGGATTAAGAAGGATCCTTCCCTAAAATATTCCACAGTAAAGGCTAAGGAGTTTGGTGCTAATTATTTAATTTCTTGCAACCTGAAGAATAGCTGCTGGTGGGAACTCTGGTCCCCTTCATAGAGGGCAACAGAATCATTATTCATTAGTATTCCCAGTATCCCCAGGGGCCTAGTACACACAGTAGGTGCCCGGTAAATGTTTGCTAAGCTGAACTGAAACCACTTCTAGCCTAATGGGATTTGTGGTCTAAGAAGGCAATATGGGAGTGAATATTTGTTAGATAAATCATTTTCACCAAAGCCACAAATGGTAATTTCTGTTCTGCTGTATATTCACAATTTTAATCTTAAGATTGGTAACATGAAATAAGAAAAAAAAGGGAGAGGAGAAGAAGCTTTATCCAAGAGAGCAAAGAGGAAGTGGGCAGTGCAGAAACCAGGATGAATAACAGGACTAAGAATGATAGGAAGAGGGGCAAACAGAGTTTGGGGGGGAAATTAGAAAAAATACCACGAGCCTCAACTGGAAAGAATTACATTTCTGAGCCTATTTCACAGCCTCGTCGAGACACCAACTGTCTTCACCTCAGACCTGATCTATCCTCCGGAGAGCATCCAAGGATGGGATCCAGAGGAAGCCATAAGTGGACAAAGGACCAAGCCAAAACTCCAACAACTTAACAAATGGATAGCGAAATACTTTGCAGAAATAGCTGTTGAAAGCCACTTTTGAGCTACAGACCTTGAGTGGCTGAGACTTGATCTTTTCTGATAGTATTTCCCTAGTCCTCTTGTTTCCCTGCAAAAATGGTATTTTTCTCTTTGAACTTCCACAGGTACATCTGTTCTGCATCCTGTATGCAGACATCTTATGTGTGTCTGATCACTTAATACAGCTGACGGTGAAAGCTATGTGGGGATTAGTGTACCAGAATCCTGGGGTCTCTATTTCAGTTATTCTCCAAACCAAAATGTTTCAAAGAGAAATCAAATGATAATAATTTTGCTTTCTCTGTGTCTCTCTAGTTAAAGACATTCGGATATCATCAGAGCACTGCATTGAGGAAACTTTTAAAGCAAACAAAGCAGAAAATAAAAAAGAAGACTCAGGAACTAATTATCGTGGTTCTCCGGGGGTATTTCAGGGTGGGTGATCTAATGAGAACTCTCACACCCCAAAAGGAAGAACTTGATGGGAATGCAATGATCTTAGCATTGTGGCTTTGACCTGGCATGTATCATCTACTGGACAAAGTGTCACTCGCAAGCCAGACCTCACTCCCAGCTAGCTCCCTGGGTGTCTCTGTGCAGCAGTATGGGATCAGACAGAAAAATGATGACTATGATAAGGAACCTTTAGGGCAAAAATCACCCCCTTTTCTTTTAAGTTACACATTTGAGGCTTAAAATCTTTCTTGAGTCTTCTGTTTCATCTGATAAAACTCAAGCAAGTTTGAAGTAAGTCGAACTTTGTAAGGGAAAAAAATTAGGGAGGGGAAAATGAGGGTGATGTTTCTAGACCCAAAAGTTTCCAACCAAATCACCAAGTCTGTAATTGCAAAATAAAAACACTAAATCTCAATATCTATTTGCACAGCTCATTAACTAAGGGCTCACACTCAGCAAACAGAGAGAGAGAAAAAAAAAAAAGAAAAAGAAAAAAGGAACCTTCAGCACCAAATACATTTGGAAAGTTACTATGGAGACTTGTCGTTCCCTAGATCTAAGCTAGACTGTCACATTCGGCTAAGCTGCTGTCAGATGCATCCGTCTGTCTGTCTGTCTTTATTGCTTATTTAGAAAGTAGCAAATCGGTATGACACAAAGTGTCTTTTGTCAGACTGTGCTGGAGAGAGAAAGAGAACATTCCTTTCCCCACTGAGCATTATGAACATTACGGCAGGCACTCGACCTGCTCTGCTACTGGGACAACATGATTTACAATGTGAAAAGGGAAAACCTAAATCACCAAGTAATGAAAACATTAAAGTTAATGCATCACAAGTGAGGAATTTATTACCATTAACTCCAATAAACAGTTATAAAACACTCGTCCTTTCCTGTCCATGCACAGGGACACAGACACTGGACTTCATTAAGCTCAACTTTCTTTTCTTCCTCACTAGACCAGTCATGTGTGTTTGAACCAACCACCATTTATTGTTAAGTGGACTGGTTCATTTTCCAGGACTGTAGAAAGCTGAAGGCACATCCATTTTGCTTCACGGTGCTTGGTACAGACGGATGAAAAAGCAAAGTTTAGAAGACATGCAGCTCGGTGTTGCTATATAAGTTTATTTAAAAGTCCCTAAAATGTATGTCTGTTAAAAGCAGAGTAGCTTTTCCGAGCAGCCCTTCTCCGAAGCAGGTACATAAGTAATAATGTCTGACGAGGAGGGTGGCACATTGGATGCCAACGCACGTCAGGTGCGTTTAGCTGAATAATTTTTCCCTTGTTATTGTTTGGTTTAGCACCTTAGAAGCCTCAGATGGAAACCCATTTCCTTCCAACATTTTTCTCTGTCACAGGGGCATACCAGTTTATTACCTTAAGGTTGTTCATGAACAAAAGAGGCTGCACATATTGGATGGCTAGGGTACATTGGTTACAGATTCATTTGTTTTCAGGGAAGAAAAGAACGAAAGTGTCTTTTTGGAAAGCCAACTCTAACTGTGGAATTGCCTGTGTGTTATAGACAGGAGGAGGCAGCATGGAATTCAGGCTTCCCAGACCAAATAGTTACCAAATAGTTACCAACAATGGTAATAGTAATACTATATGTTTGGATAGCACTTTATTTAGTGTTTGTCAGATGGTTTCCTTTATGGCACCTCCTTGATTCTGACACAGACAGAAAGACCTTGCCAGTCTACCCTTCTGAGGCTGAAAATAAGGCTCAGGGAGGGTAAGTGACTTTCTCACAAGAGCTGGAAAGAAGAGTCAAGACACAAACTTGTTTCTGTTTTGTTTTGTTTTTAAGTTTCAAATCTGGTACTTTTTTTCCCTCCACATTTGCATAATGAATCATGTTACAGTCATAACTATAACGTAAAGTCAAGATGAAGAATTTTTTTTTAAGATGAAGAATGCTTTAATTCTAGATTTCTCAGTTCAGATTTCATGGTTTTTAGGAATCCTCTCTGCTAAGCATGGCTATGGTACTTGCCAGATGGAGGCTGGGAGTTGTCCAGGACGTCAGCCCTGAATGGGGACCTGATCTTTGGCATTCCCTGGAGAAGAGGCAGGTGCCTGGATGACCCCCCTGTCTGAGGTTCACAGGGATGTTAAGCTTTGCCCACTGAGTGGACTTGCTGGGCCTCTCATGGGCCAAACTGTGTGGAATGTAGGAAAGAAGAGGCTAGAGGGGCTCTGGATGCAGAGCCTGAGCAGCATATCCTATGATACCAAAGCTAAGATTTCCATAAGTAAGACCAACTGCCACAAAGTAGCATAATTTATGCAGGTAGTAATACTTAAGGGAACTCTTCTACATCTTATTTCATCACATATGTTAGCATCTCCATAAGGTACCCTAATGAAGACCTCTTAGCTGGAGAGGTCACAGGGCTCTCCAGTGGTGATGGAGCAAATGACTTTGCCACTCATTTTACCGACGGGGTAACCAGCTAGATTATGTGGCTCATCCAGTGATGTCATTATGTGACTCACCCAACAGTGGCATGATGTGACATTACCCATGGTGATGTGACTAATTTGTTGTAGAGCTGAGAAGAGAAATAGAGTTTTCTGACACCAGCATATATCACCCTTTTGCTCCCATAGTCAGGTAAGCCGGGCATAGGGGGTTTATTTTCTGTGGGGAAACGAGACCAGGGAGGTCCCAAAGCTTGGGACAGACAGTTTTGGTGAGCATAAGAAGCCATCCTGAAAACAGGTGGACTATTAAGTCCAGGTCCCTAGCTTCCTTTCACTGCTCAGTTCCAAAAACCCTGCTAGTAGTAGGTGTATAACGGCATCACCAAGAGATTCATGGATCTTTCTCTGGAGAAATGAATGGCCTCAGAATGGAGACCTACAGCTACGGATGTTTGGGAGACCTCAAGCCAATAAGGTTGGGTCCCTTCATCACTCTCAACTTTAGGCTTTCTAAAGTGAAGCCCACAGGTGATATGTTCCACCTTGGCACACAAGAGTTTCAATCTGCACTTGGTGCCTCATTTTTATTTTTATTTTTTTTTAAGATTTATTTATTTATTTGAGAGAGCGAGAATGAGAGAGAGAGAGTACATGAGAGGAGGGAGGGTTAGAGGGAGAAGCAGACTCCGAGCCGAGCAGGAAGCCCGATGCGGGACTCAATCCAGGGACTCCAGGATCATGACCTGAGCCGAAGGCAGTCGCTCAACCAACTGAGCCACCCAGGCGCCCTGGTGCCTCATTTTTAAATATAAGCAGGATTTAAGGATCACCAGACTTTGCAGAAAAGCTTCCAACATGCAAGACAAAGACCAAAACATGTAACAGATAAAAAGGAATCAGGGGAAACAGAGCTGACGTAAGGTGCAGGAAAGAAAAATGAAAAATCAAAACAAACCAACAAACAAGCCATCATTAAGATTCCCAGAGGGATGAGAAGACATTACATCCATGAGATAGGATGCTTAAAAAGGAACAATCAGAGAGCAAGAAAGGAGAGTCAGAAATTAAATATATGACTGCAAAAATTAAAAACAAAATCAATAGATGAGTTAGGAGATATAATTGAGGAAATCTTAAAGAAATTTGGCAAAAAGATCAAGGAAAGGAAAACAGAGGAGCTAAAAATATTAAAACAGAAAATAAAGGGAAAGAAATGATCAAAGAAATGATGAAATTTCTTGAAATGAAGAATATGAGTCTTCTGATTGAAAGGATCCTCCATACACCCAGAATACAAATGAAGAGAGACTCATACTTGATAAATCACTGTGAAATTTCGGGACACAACCAATAATTTGAAGTTTGTAAAAGCTTCTGAATCAAGGGGAAAATAGGTCCTACACAAAGAATGAAGAATCAGAATGGCATTGAACTTCTCCACAATAACACTTAGAAGCTGGAAGTCAATGAAGCAAAACTATCCAAATTCTAAGGTGAAATAAGTTCCATTAGCATTCTTACACACAAACTGTCAATCAGGTATAAAGGTAGAATAAAGAGGTTTTCAGACATGTGCAGTCTCAAGAAATCTACCTCCTAGGCAGCCTTTTGCAGGATGCACCAGAGGATGTGCTCCACCAAAATGAGGGAGTCCAGCAAGAAAGAAGGTGATGTTAGATCCAGGTGAGATTCTGACAAAGGAAAGAGACAAAGGGAAGTCCCAGGGTGACAGCTGAGCCCTGGGCCCCCAGAGCAGCCCTAAGGGCAAGAAGTAAATAAAATCTACATAGTTAAAATCATGTAAGCCCTTAAACTAAACTACTAAAAATGATGGCATAATCACGTTGAGAAGAAGAAGGGAGGAGGTGTGAGGGTTGGGGTGAGATAAGAGTGTTAAATTAAATTCTCCTCTGCCATGATATGAAAACAATAGATAATGTCTGAAATTGATAAATCAAAAAAATAGCTGTATAATAATATTATTTAGAAATGCGGAAGTAGAAATGAAAGAATTGAAAGGGCTTTCCTCTGGAGAGCAGTACTCCAGGATTGGGAAGGGTTGACTTCGCACAGTATTACAGTATTTGATTTTTAAAAAACATTCCGAGTGACTGAATACGCAAAATTCTCAAGCTTGATATGAAGGGTATATGTCAGAGGAATCCAGAAAAGAAAAGAAGATATCTGTGTAGAATAATGTGAAACAATTTTATTGAAAACACTTAACCCAAAACCATATTTGAATTAGGTATCATTTGATGAATATTTTAATAATCTGTAGTCTTTATGCAATTTCAGGACTCACTTGCAACTCTAATATTGTACTTTGTACCACAGGTCTAATTCTGCTTAGGCTCTTCCTGCATTGGAAGGGAACCCACAGAAACAGTTGCCCCTTTCCACTGGAGATCCGTTTTACTTCACAAGTAACAAAGGGTATGCAATCCCATTATGAAATTTGGGGTCAGAAGCCCAGGTTATAAACTTGGGCTGCAATCTACAGAATACTGTTGTATCACTGGGCATAACCAGAATTGGATAAAGTACCTGGAGATGAAATCAAATCAGAAAAAATCTATTTGGAACCTACCCTGTGGGAGGCCTTGTGCCAGAGAGCACGGAACTCCCAGGATGTCCCAGAAAGACAACTTCAGATCAGTGCAAAGACACAGACGGCGCAGACTTGATTTTAATTTATAGGGTTGGAAAGGTACAAGGCCATAAAACAAGACACCTGTTGTCCTGCATTTGTGTTAAAGGTTTCACCTTTTTAAAAAATAATCAGAAACACATAATCATCATTCTTAACATAAATGACACTTTTGATTGGGGGTGGAAATCCTGTTTTAAGAATAGGAAGGGAAGGAAAAGTAAAACCGACTGCGTGTAATTTTTCAAGTGGGAACAACGGCAATATGAAGATATATGGGTGTCAGACCCATTGATAGAGGAAGGAGGCTGTGCTCTCTTACCTCTTGTAGTGTCACTCCTGTGACCTCTACCATTTGAAATGCTTTGATTCCACCTTGCCCAAGGGACCTGTGAGCACTGGGGAAAGGGATGAAGGATGCCCATGCCTGACCTCACCTTTACATTGTCTAAGGACTGGAGGTATAAATCAGCTTTCCCCTTGAAGACCTGAGTGTCAGAAGCTCATGTGAAATGCTGGAAATATTAAATGATGTCCCTTAGGCTTTTATTGTTACTCAGTTTTCTCCTGTAACTGGGAGAGCTGTTCACATGAAGGATACTCTCCCCCAGGACCTCAATTTGTATATAAAATGAAGTATGAAACTCCAACAACTTCTTGCCACTTTGGAAAGAAAATAAACAATTAGTGGAGGTTGCACTTAGCCCACTGGTCCTTTTTATATATATGATCTCTCTGCCTGTTCTCTGAGAACAGTTCACATCAACAAAGGTGTGAGAACACCCTCATTACAAATCCTTATTTCCAGGGATAATAAGTTTGTGATGGTTACAAAATAAATCTCCATAGACAACTCAGTGCATTTTTGTAATGGGGAAAAACAAAAGCTCTTTCTTTTATCCTATTTAGCAGACAAAGTGTGCTAATAATTAGAATGGAGGAATAAATGCTTGGATGCCATGGGCCCATTTCTAGCTCAGCACCTTCCTCTCTCCATCAAAGATGTGAAGCACAGTTACACAAATAATATATTCCCTATTATAGAAACATGAAAATACATTTGTACAGAGTTTTACAATATTTAGAGCACTTTCAAACCCTTTATTTGGTTCGATTTTTATAATAGCATGATGAGGTAGGTATTTACAGAATCTGGAATGAGAGAATAAAAGTAAAAAGAAATCGTTTAAACAGTTGAGAAGAGAAGCCAGTGAGTTATTAAGGATTACCTAAGACTGAAGAATCTTAATTATGCCAGGTTCGTAAAAGATGGCCAGATGTATGAAAATATTGATTCGCCTGCCTCTCTTTGAGCTGTAATAGGAACCAATCTCTAAATGGCCCTCTGCTCCATGTTTCAAGATCATATTCCAGGCATGAAAGGATATTCAGAATAGCGTAATGTGCTCTTTTAACATGTGTTCTCTTGCCATCTAACTGTGGCTGAATTAGGGATGAATGGCACTGCTTCTCAAGGGAGCAAGAGAAAGTATGAGGGCTGAGGGGGATTCCAAACACAATACAAGGAAAAATGAAGAAAGAAGATTCTTCTTTTCCCCCAGAAGCCTAATCTTCTGAAACAGGCCCGTGATTTAAAAAAAAAAAAATTTTTTTGGAAGTCCCACCAAGTAGAATTGGTGCTGCTTAAATAGGATGTGTTTCAGGGAACTAGAGAAAGGTCCCTCTTCCAAAATACCTTCTCAACGGACTTCTTTAATTCCTGATGTTCCACCGTGAGGAGCCCATTCCCTGAGATTAAAGCATTACTCCCTGTTGAACTACAAATGCCTCTGGGAGAGGTAGTACATTAAGCGAGGCATTCTCATCCACTGTGTGGTAACAAACTGATGCATCGAGATCGTTGGAGGAGGGAGGCGCAAAGTTCCAGCTCTCACAGGGAGGAGGCATGGCCATTTGTAACCGTGCAGTAGGCCACTGAGCAGACATAACAGATCGAAGTCTGTCCAGCAGTGACTTATCCATGAGGTGTGTGCGGTTGATGATACCACATTGCGCCATTATCCTTCATTAGCACCTTAAAACATCTGCACGTCAGAATCACCTGTCAACCTTTCAAAAGATGTAGATATCCGAGCTGCATCCTAGATATGCTGAATCAGGATCATCTGGAAGTAGGGCCAAGGCATGTTTATTTTTACAAGGCTCTACGGATGGTCTGATGCTCAGCCAGGGCTGAAAACCACAGCCTCAGCGTGAATTTGTACGTTAGGCCCTTGTCCGCCTAATAGCTTGCGGGTACGCCTTGGTGAGGTGGGCCCCCAGCTGGGGGGCCTGGATACTGAGTACCAGAACAGGTGGTAAGAGACCAGAGAGGTGCCCTCAGAACAAAGTAACCAAAGGTGACCTGGGGAAGAACCAGGACAACTTGTCCACAGCACAATTTTGACAAATTACCCTAGAGCATTATTACCAAAATCTGAAGAAGCAACATGAATCCATAAAAGTTAGTGTCTCTCATGTATCCTAAGACTGGACGGAGGCAGTTCAGAGATGGGAGGGCCCTCCATGTGCTCAGACTCCATCTATCTCCACCGCCTTGAGCGTGTGATTTCTTCCTCATGGTCCAAACTGGCCCCTGCTCCAGCCAACAGGAAAGAGGGAAAGGGGCAAGGAAAAGAGCACCACCCTCCCCTCCCTGGTAAGGACACATTTGTGGGACCCTAGAAGTTGACACATCCCTTTCACATGGCACTGGCCAGGACTTAAGTCACATGGCCAAATCTAGATGTTAGGGAAGTAAGGAGGCAGGGAGTTGTCCTGGGCAGCCATGAGCCCATCTAGAAATGCAGAAGAAGGGGAGAAGGGCTATGGGGGCCTAGCTAGCAGTCTCGGCCACACTGGGAATTCTGCACACAGTTCAACAAGTACTGGTGGTCACCTTATGAACCTAGCATATCCCACCGGAAGGAAAGCAAATGAGTGTGGTGAGAGAAGTCTGCTTCATTCCAGGTGTTGGGTAATTCATGGGGATTAGAAGAACGTGTTTTCCACTAATGAAGAGTGAGAATTTGTTGAAAGTAGTTATCTGTGGCCCAGGAGTCATAACAGAGATCTAAAATAAATGAAGTGCCTGGTTTGTCTTTTGAAAGCTTATGTTTCCTCTTGGAATTATGTGATTCAAAAATCCACCTCTTGCCTAATGAAGGACTGGAATGTGGTCCTTCTTGCCCAAGTCCCTGGAGTCAACTTCTGTCCTCTGTCAGGGACAGAATAGCATACTAGACCATGGATTTCCTCACTAGCTTCTAGTACACAGAGTGCTAACTAGGAGAAATGCTAATGCTAATTTCACATACAGATTCTGCTTGGATGCGCTTAAAAAGATTCTGATCGGTGAAAAGGTGTATTTCCCCCTGCCTCTAGGACTCCAAGCACATACAGATATGTCAGTACTTTCCAGTCGTGATTGATCTGAGCGTGCAACCAGAACCATGCTGGTCTAGAAGCATGTGATCCAAAATATAAGAAATCTGTTCAGCTCTATGGCTGTGTTTGGATTGTTTCATTAACTAGGATGGTTTTAAAAGCAAAGCACTGCTTTTTTCCCCATCTGATCTTCCTAAATCATCCAATAGACTTGTTTCCTTTCTTTGTGCTTCTCATTTGTCCAGCTGATGGAATTGTATGGCCAGTTAGCTCAGATAGGGCATGGTGCTAATGAGACCAAGGTCACAGGTTTTATCCCTAGATAGGCTGACTGGTGTACAGAGTGAAATTTTGTGCCATGATTAGTTGATTGCTTCTCTATCCCTGCCAGCTGTTCTGAAAGAATGCATGCTTCTCAAAAGGGGGATTGAGTAGGAAAGAGTGGGTGTCTCCGTAGAATTAAGCCGTACTGTTAGAAAAACTCTGCAAAGGCCCTTCTACAGAGTTGGTGGACCAGAAGTATATCTCTACAAAGAGGAACACAAAGTATTTTGGATATGAAATGGTCCCTCCAAAAAGAAGTCATCCTACTTCCAGGAGACTATTATCCAGAAACATGGAAATTGAACTGCCACATCAGGAATGGAAAAAGAAAGCTGGAGTAACAAGAACAATTATCGTATTCATGGGCTAGGGGGTCCAGAGCCCTTCATTTCCTGCTTCCTGCTGGATCCAGGACACCACATTCTGCCATGGATTTCCCACTCCACCTCAGTGTTCCCCACCTGGTGGTGAGTTGTCATGATGATGCGGAGGAAAATCATGTCCAAAACAGGAATAAGATTTGCCGCCGCTGTTACCTGTTGTACATAGAAATATCATTTCTCACCACAGGAAGACTTTTTCACCCTCTTATCAAAAACCTGCCAGTCTGTCCACACAAGCGGGAGAACAAATGTGTTTTTTATCCCTCTGTGAATACACGAGACTCTGCACCTGCGCGACACTCAAGGGTGGTTGGCCCTCGTCCTGACTCTGAGCTGGCGGCTGCTCTTGCGGAGAGAAAGTAAAAATGATTGATTCAACATCTTAATTAAGATAAACAAACAAAGAGGAACATCAAATAATGGACCTGACAGTTTGAAACAGACTGAAAGTACAGCTTAGCATTTCATAAAAGAAAGAGCGTTTGATGTGTGGATGGCAGTTTAATAATTTGTAAATATCACTGACTTGGTATTATAGCTAATCCAAATATTTTCATTTCTCATCATGTGTTACCCTCTGCTGATGGTTTGTCCTCTTCAACTTACAGCTTTCACCCTGGAGCCTTCAACAGGGGTGGAGAGGAGAGGAAGAGAAAGGGTCACAGGTTCTCTGTGGAATGTGAATTCTATCATCAACTTCCTTTCTACTTTCTGATTCAGATATTCCCTGGAAAATACCACCGACTAGCCCAAAGGATATATTGCCCTTTTCTTCACCTCCCCCCAAAAAGTATCAAAATTTGATTATAGCTTTCCATTAGCTTCTGACCGTTTTACTAATTATCTCTTCGTCTGAGTGTTTCCCTCATTCCTAAAATGTAAAGAAACGAGGCAATGGGACAACCATATTAACTATAGTGTCCCTATAATGCTGTTTTTATATCATAATGAAGTAGTCAGCTATAGATCTATACTCCAAGAGGTGATTTAGTGCCCTAAAGTCCTACAAAGAAGGGTAGCTGGTGGTAAGAGTATCTTTTTAATGCCCGTGTCTCCCACCGAAACACCTCTGGGTGGGTACTGAGGGTCAGCAGGGAGTTGTGGTGTCAGTCCTAAAAAGATGGATGTGGGAACCTCTATGGTAGCCAGGGCACTGGGATGTAGTTCTTGTGGAAAAAAATTCAGAGAAAGAGTAGGCAATTTTACCAATTTATTTGAAACTTCCAAGGGTGCAAGTCAGAACATAGGTCTGTGAAAGCAGAGCTGGAGGAACACCATGGGGCAGATAGAGGCTTTGGGCTTTGAAAAGGTTATGTGAAAACGGAAAGGTGGGGATGTGGGCCTGTCAGGTCAGCCTGCAGTCAGATATACCTCTAGATTCAGGACATGACTGTTCTCTTGTGGCTTTTCCATTCTTTTTGCTGAGGTCTTAACAACAGCAAATTTTTCTTTAAAAATTTTTTTTTTAAATTTGTATTTATTTATTTATTTTTTTTATGGCTCTGGGATGATAGCAAGCCCAGGCCAGAGATCACACGAGGTGGGTGTGACCAGCAGGGGCCCACAGAGGGAGGCTGCAGTTCTGAGAATTCTCCACAGGGAAGCAGTATGAGATCAGGGTTTAGACAGAGGTGGCCCCAGCCCCACCAGCGTTCTCTGATTCTGATGGAGACAGTCCTTCTTTCCTTCCACTGTGTATGGGGTGAGTACCAACAGGGCAAGCTCGCCTGTCAGGAGAGCTCCAAGCCTCTCTGGTCCTCACCACGGCTCTTCACCCCCCACATCTGTTTCTCCGTACTTAAAACAGTTGGTTCCCAGAATACTGCTTTGTGGATTCCATCTCTGGCCTGTGCGCTCTCTGAGGGATGCCATAAGGGCTCAGGATGCCCTCTTTCCTGAAATGGCCTTATTTTAAGCTGCTGGGTTCACATCACTGCCACAGGGAGGAAATCTGCAGAGGGGACCTTAGCAACATGTCAGGCACGTGTTTTCCTTGCAGTCTGTATTCTGTCAACCTCTCAATGGTCGGATAACTCTTGACATTTCTCAAAAAGGAATCAGTTTGGTCTTTGGCACTCTTAAGAAAATGGTGCCAGCAACAACTTGATTTTGTCTGAGTTATAGGAAGCGATACAATGTTACGGGTAAAACTCCTGAATAGAGAGTTTACAACTTCGGTTCTATCTTGACAACAATATATTGTTGATATATTGTATGATATACTGATATATTTTATGATAACAATAAAGCCACTACTTATCTTCCTTGCTTATAAAATATAAATAACATCTGGCACATTTCTGATGTTTTTTTTTTTTAATTTTTTGGAGAAAGAGAGAGAGAGAGAGCACAAGCAGGAGGGGCAGAGGGAAAGGGAGAGAGAGAATCTCATCCAGACTCCACATTGAGCACGGAGCCCGATGCGAGGCTTGATCCCAGGACACTGAGATCATGACCTGAGCTGAAACCAAGAGTCAGATGCTTAACTCACTATGCCACCCAGGCACCCCAATTTCTGATAAGTCTTAAGAACTATAGATTTTCGGGGCACCTGGGTGACTCAGTCATTAAGTGTCTGCCTTCAGCTCAGGTTGTGATCCCAGGACTGAGCCCTGCATCGGGCTCTTTTCTCCGCGGGAAGCCTGCTTCTCCCTCTCCCACTCCCCCCACTTGTGTTCCCTCTCTTGCTGTCTCTCTCTGTCAAATAAATAAATAAAATCTTAAAAAAAAAAAAAAGAACTACAGGTTTTCCCTGCTATCCAAAAGTAGTGTTCCTTATGAAACCTTCTGTAAGCTCAAATGGTGTAAAGCAAAGAAACAATTACATTTTGTAGAAGTGAAAATCTCTTCCATATTTTTTTCCATTACTAAAAACCAGGTATAATGTAGGTCTTTCATAAACGCAAAGTAGTAGTGTAAAGCGTATTTTCAGAGATCGGGGGAAACTGGTATATATTCCATGTAGTCCTTGATTCTATGAATATTCTTTTTTTTTTTTTAAGATTTTATTTATTTATTTGAGAGAGAGAGAATGAGAGAGAGCACATGAGAGGGGGGAGGGTCAGAGGGAGAAGCAGACTCCCCGCTGAGCAGGGAGCCCGATGCGGGACTTGATCCAGGGACTCCAGGACCATGACCTGAGCTGAAGGCAGTCGCTTAACCAACTGAGCCACCCAGGCGCCCTCTATGAATATTCTTAAGATAGAAAACTTTGACCTTTCTCTTGTCAGACATTTTCTAAAATACATTTCCTTTACTTGAAAAATTGGCAAATATTACATGTATCAGATTTAAAACTAAGAAATTTAAATCTTGAAAACTCTCAATATAGGGCACCTGGGTGGCTCAGTTGGTTAAGTGACTGCCTTCGGCTCAGGTCATGATCCTGGAGTCCCGGGATCGAGTCCCGCATCGGGCTTCCTGCTCGGCGGGGAGTCTGCTTCTCCCTCTGACCCTCCTCCCTCTCATTCTCTCTGTCTCTCATTATCTCTGTCTCAAATAAATAAATAAAATCTTTAAAAAAAAAAAAAAGAAAACTCTCAATATAATAGGCAGAAATTCCATTTTCAGCATTGCATATGGTGAGAGTGGAAAGGGGGGATTAGGGTCTAAAGTCTGGGTTTCCCACAATTTATCTCAGGTAGCCTACCTCTTATCATACATTTTATTTCTTTACCTGAAATACTTCAAAACTTAAATGTTTCTGCCAATTTTGAGAAGGGTGTGTGGTATTGACTTCTTGCTGATCTCATTTTTTTTCTTTATGGTCTACCCAAACCATTTTCAGACCCCTTAAATCAGTTACCTTTCTTTTAGGGACAATCAACTGAAAGCAAGCAGAGGAAAAGGAAAGAGATTAAGACCTGCTCTCCCAGTGGCCTCCCATGTGACTTTGCCTCCCAGACAGGCTGATGCAAACATGAACAAAAGAGAAGTTTCTGGACAGATCTCTAGTAGGACTGTTCTCAAGAACAGATCAGCAGCAGTAGTGGTAGATAAAACCACAATTGGCTACCTTCATCCCTCTGGGGCCATAAACTGGGCCAGAGAGGTAGAGACTGAGACACATATAAACAAAATGGAGAACACAAATAAAATATTGATTCTCTTTCCTGTATTTCATCCCCTAAAGACAAGTCAACCACCTAGCAGTGGGAAGAAGGTTATCCTCATAATACTGATCCACTTAAATTTTTCAAATGCAATAGGGTGCAGTTATTGGTATAGACTCTGTGCTTTCTCTTCTGGACATAACATGACTAGGAAGTTTTAGAAATTTTGGTGATGCTACATCTAAATGAGCTTTAATGCCAAGGTTAGATGATATTGTTAGGGTCTGTGTCACCCATGATTTTGTGTCTGTCTGGAAAAGGTTAGGCAAAGGTAAGAGAGATATGGAGCCTACTGAAGCATCTCTTATCAAAGGGAAACTTGTTAAAGAAAGATTTTAACAGCTCAAACTACCTTGGAGGCCAATAAAAGCACCAAAACTGATTATTAGACCATGATCTGAGGTTAGAAAAAGGACGCCAGCCCTGACTGATTGGAAAGCTATTGGAAATAAATAAAAAGGCTACATTTTGTGAAACGGAAGGTCACAGTGCGGGAGCATCTTGAAAAGCCATAGGTGCACTGATTACATTTATCACGACATTAGTGAATGCTTTGCGTGTGGCTTGTTTTTGCAGGTCTTTCATATGAGATATTTTTAGATAAACTGATTTCACAGAAGAGGAGAAAGGTAATAAATGTCACATTGTGTTAAGACACAAGCCCTACACCTTTGGGATCAAATTTGGTGCAGGGCACAAGCGAAATGAGTTTGGTGGCCCCAAATGAGGCTACCGCCAATAGCCATCCTTAAACAAAATCACAAATCATTTGCTGGCAGCCGGGATCAGAGACCTGGTGCTGAGACAGCGGAGTGGTACAGCTCAGGGGGAAGTGTTGGGCTAGGGGAACCGTGCATTACCTCTGGGTCTCCAGCCTGGTTCCAGCTCATGCCACCAACCGACCCTTTCTTACCATAAGTGCTAACATTCATGCTGATTTTACGACCTTTCTTTCCTTGCCAAATCCAAGATGAATATTCCCCAAAACAGTTCATGAAACCTCCCCTTATCTAAGTCTTCATTGTTCAGAGAGTCCTTATAAGAGTAATATCATAGTCACTTAGGAAAAGTAGTCCTACTTTTAGAGTGTTACTTGTTCTTAGCAAAATAATGGAACTTGTTCCAGGGAGTTTTAAATCTAAACATTGCTTGCTCTCTCCATCAGTGAAAGACTTCTTTGCTACTCTGATGAAAACACAGAGAATTAGAAAACAATGACTGTGTGAATGACATTTACAGAGATCTCATACTGGAAAGGGCACATTTTATTGTGACTCTGTGTCAAAAGTGTAGTTTCATCAGAGGACAGGAGGCAAAAGAAACAGGCAATCAATACTTGGGCCTCTGATATCTGAACTGAGAAAGAAAATCATTATCCTGTTACTTTTATTATAGCATGATGTTTGAAATACTGCACCTTGTTTCCATAATAATCCCATACTTTGGGGATTGCAGACTAATAGACCCCTCCTAGGGGCAGCCATGTGAAATTAGAACATAAACCAGAAAGGAATGTATATAAAAAAAATATATATATATATATATATATTTTTTGGGTGGGAACTTTTAGAAAGGCAGTTTGAGAAAGAAAAAAGCTAACTTTTTGAAAAAATGTAATGATCCAATTTCCTAGTCACGTTTATCTAACAGCATATGTTTAATGTCTGAATTTCCAGAATTATTACTAAAGGGTTCCTTGTTTCCAATTTTGGGGCAAAACACACAGATTTCCAATAGATAAGAGTCCCCTCATTATTAACAAGGTTACTTGGGCAGCATTTGCATCTCTGCATTTATTGAAAATGGTTCTACTGTTTAGAGAGTAAACGAGACCAAGGTGGGAGGTATGTGGAATTTGATATCTGATTTTCTAAGCTAGCTGTACCATTCACTTCTCCCTGGCAAAAAACCTGGTCACTGAACTTGAATTTTTTGCTGATAAAAGGAAAGGAATTATCATTCACAAACATTTATGAAGCTCTTATGTATCCAACCTTTTTTTTTTTTTTAAGATTTTATTTATTTGAGAGAGAGAATGAGAGAGAGAGAGCACATGAGAGGGGGGAGGGTCAGAGGGAGAAGCAGACTCCCTGCCGAGCAGGGAGCCCGACACGGGACTCGATCCTGGGACTCCAGGATCATGACCTGAGCTGAAGGCAGTCGCTTAGCCAACTGAGCCACCCAGGCGCCCATCTTATGTATCCAACCTTAAGTACTGCACCAGTTCTGCCTACCTGCTTCCAAAAGACTGTTTATTGGTTAATATTCTCAAAACACCTCAAGACAATTAACCCTCCCCTCTCTAGATTTCACCATTCAATTTAAAACTCTATTTGAATGTATATTGTGGAAAATGGGGTCATATTAGTCATATGTATGTTGCATAAACAAATACAGCTGTCCTCAACCTAACTTGTGTACCTTCATGGGTTGGTATCTTCATCAGTTATTTAAATTCTGTTTTTTTTCCTCTTTGAATTATTATTGATGAGATTATCATTGTATAGCCATAAAGTCATGACCTGCTTTTCTAGGCTGTGGGCTGCAGCCGCACAGAGAGCTAAGTGGGTCCTTAATGAACAAGAAAATGTTATCATGGCCACACGTTGTGTCTCCCAGTCTGCTCTGTCTACAATCTCCAGCAGCCGCAGATAGCAGTTCAAAGTCATGCAAATGAGGGCTACGGCTCTCACTTTGTTCCTCTCTGTGCAGATGTTCTTGTGATCCCTTGGCAAATGCACAAAAACAGTAGGAAAAAAGGATATTCGCAGAGACCTAATCCACCCAGGCAGCTTATTTATTCCAAATGAACATGCTACTAGCCACAAAAATTGCTAAAATTCAGAAAAGCTGACAGTACTAAACGTCAGTAAGGATGGGGAGGAACTAGAATTTTCACACACTGTCAGTAGGAGCATTAACTGGTACAAATGCTTTGAAAAACTGTTTCGCAGAATCTATTGAAGCTGAACCGTTGGATCCAGCAATTCCTCTCCTAGGTATAGACCCAACAGAAATGCCAACATGATGTGCATCAAAATACAGGTATAAGAATGTTCATGGCAGGGGGCGCCTGGGTGGCTCAGTCGGTTGAGCATCCAACTCTTGATTTCAGCTCAGGTCATGATCTCAGGGTTGAGATTGAGCTCTGCAGCAGGCTCCGGTTCAGCGTGGAGTCTGCTTAGGATTCAAACCAACGACCCCTCCCCTCCCGCACCTGCACCTGCTCGCATGCGCGCTCTCTCTCTTAGAAAAATATACTTATATATAAAGAATGTTCATGGTAGCATTATTCATACTATCTTCAAAGTAGAAACAACCCAAACGTCTACCTACAAGAAACTAAAATGAATAATGAAATAGTATACAGTAATGAGAACAAAGAGCCACTGATACATGTAAAAATATGGATGATTCTCACAAATATAATGCTGAATGAAAGAATCCAGACACACCAGAGTATATATTGTATGATTCTGTTCATCTGAAAGTCAAATACAGGCAAAAGTAATCTGGTGACAGAAGTCAGAGTAGTAGTTACTTTTGGGGAGATAATAATTGGGAAGGGATACAGAAGAAAGCTTTTGGGGGTGCTGGTAATGTTCTATATCTTGATCTTGGTGGGGATCACATGAGTGTTTAAAAAATCACTGAGCTGGGGCGCCTGGGTGGCTCAGATGGTTAAGCGTCTGCCTTCGGCTCAGGTCATGATCCCAGCGTCCTGGGATTGAGCCCCGCATGGGGCTTCCTGCTCAGCGGGGAGCCTGCTTCTCCCTCTCCCTCTGCCTCTCTCCCTGCTCATGCTCTCTCTCTCTCTCTCTCTCTCTCTCTCTGTATCTCTGTGTCTCAAATGAATAAATAAAAAAACTTAAAAAAAATAAAAAAAATAAAAAATCACTGAGCTCTACACTAATGATTTGGGCATTTTTCTGTATCTATGATATACTGCAATAAAAAGTAAACTATCAGTGCAGTTTGTTATTAACTAATGCCTTTGTCAGCTTCTGAAATACTAGGAAACAAAGGAAGAATGACTAAGGTAGTAGCTCCTTGAGTGAAATTTACTACAGAATTATATATTAAAAAATTCCAGAGAAATTACACAGGTGGTGTTAAAAAGTTTTTTGTTTCTCTGCCTGGAGCTCTTAAGGGCAAGCGGCAATTTGGTTTAGATTTTGAAGGGCTATATCGTGCATTCTATCAGAGGTTTTATAAGGAGGGTGCTAACCTGCTATTCTGTTTGTACAGCAATAGGAAACTGGCTTAAATTAAAACAGAAACAATTTCAGCTGGACGTTAGGAATGTCTGGACCAGGAAGTTAAGTGATTGTGGAACCAGAATTGCTACGTATCTTGAAGAAAAGAAAGGAAAACCATCTGCCAGGTGGACTGATCATAAGATCCCTTCAGGTATCCTTCAGCTCTTTTCTTCAGTTCAACAGCAGAATGGTGGGATAGTTTAAAAAATCTACTCTGCACAGAACTTAGTACAATGCCTGGTAAGAGTAAGAGTTAAAAAATATTAGCGGGGCGCCTGGGTGCTGCAGTCCGTTAGGCTTTGGACTCTTGGTTTCCGCTCAGGTTGTGATCTCAAGCTTGTGAAACTGAGTCCCATGTTGGGCTCCGTGCTTTCGCAGTCTGCATGGAGTCTCTCCCTCTCCCTCTGCCCCTCCCCCTGCACTCGCGCTCTTTCTCTCTCTCTCTTTCTCTTAAAAAAAAAAAAATTAGCTCCACTGTAACCCTGTTAATAATACTTACAGAGAGCACTGCAAGTTTTAGAGCTTTATCCCTAAACTTATCGACAGTGAAACATCCCTAAGTTTCTCTCTGTAAATCTCAGCTGTCGTCTCCTCCTGATGATAAAGGAGGAAGAGAGTCCAACTGGTTAACATGTATAAATTGTACTGATTCTGTGATGACATGTGGTATGTAAATTTAAAGAATGATTATTATCATAAACCCTGCCAACTGCAACATTGATGGTGCCAGAAATGTCGATTTAAATGGAAACTTGGAACTCTTAACACTGGCTAAGGGATGAAGTCGCTTTAGGTAGCCATGGGCTTTGAGTAGAGGGAATCACCAAAGGGCCATTAGGGAGCTAAGCTAGGGTAAAAGGAGATGGGTTTGGAGGAACCCCTTAGCAAATGTGATAAAAAAGAGTTTCTCAAATGATTGTAAATCAATAATAGTTTTAGCTATCATTTGGAGTTTTCTAGACGTTTTCTTCCTTTTGATTATCCTCCACACTCCTATACTCTTTCTGCTATTAAAAAAAAACAACAACTTGGGGTGCCTGGGTGGCTCAGTCGTTAAGCGTCTGCCTTCGGCTCAGGTCATGGTCCCAGGGTCCTGGGATCGAGCCCCGCATCGGGCTCCCCGCTCAGCGGGAAGCCTGCCTCTCCCCCCTCCACTCCCCCTGCCTGTGCTCCTCTCTCAATGTGTCTCTCTCTGTCAAATAAATAAATAAAATCTTAAAAAAAAAAAAGATTAAACAACAACAACAACAACAACAACTATATTCCAGGGGCACCTGGGTGGCTCAGTTGGGTAAGTGTCCAACTTGTGACTTCAGGGTGGTGAGATCGAGCCCCACGTTGGGTTCTGTGCTGCATGGAGCCTTCTTAGGATTCTCTCTCCCCTCTCCCTCTGCTCCCCGACCCCGACATGTCGGCACACAAACACTCCCTCTAAAAAAACCTAAAAAACAAAAAACTATATGCCAGAGATGTAATTGAACTGCCTTGGTGGTGGTGGTGGTGGTTGTTTTTAGCTGAGAATATACTTAACTAATATAGGAAATGCATATAGAAAATATTTTTAATGGTTCCTAAAATGTCCTCTTGAAAGGTGCATGGTTTGAAATCAAGCTCTTCAGTGTTAAAGTGCTAGCAGGTTTTTAGCTCAATTCCCGTGTGGTTTTAGAGATATTGGCATTCTAAAAACTGCTGATTCTTGCTTGGTAAATGGAAACTGAGTTACAGCAACCAAGGTCTGAAGCATCAGAAGGAGATTTATGCTTCATAAAGACCTAGGTAAGAGAAAAATAATTATGTGGAAATTTTAAGGCCCTTTTAGGTTTCTAACTTGTCTGGAGCGGCTTTCTGACCACAACCAAGGCACTGGTGCTCAGTTATAAGCAACACTGCAGTCCTCTGAAATATATGACTAATCTTACATTCTGGTTACTACTAAATTTCCACCTTATATGCTGCAATTATACACTGCACAGTATACAGCGATGTCCTTTCAGCATGCAGCCATGAGCTGCTGAAAACTGAAGCTAATGTCCTGTGTGCTTATATGTCTATATAAGCCAGGCCACAGAAGAGAAACTTCTGCAAATTTCCACAAATCAAGTCTAGAAGAACTATCACATATATTCAGAAATAACCAATTATTAAAAAATAAGCCAATTCAACCAGTTTTTATGAGCTCATAGTGACTCCTGGTTAGCAGTTTGCTTGGAGATATTCTCATTCTTTCAAAATTTTATTGGCATGTTCTATGTGCTAGGGACCAAGAGGAAGGGCAGATGGCCTCTAGGAGCTGGTCATTGTGTGGCAAGCTGAATCTCTGAAGTTGTTAATGAACAACATAAGAAAGGAGATGATTAGGGGTCCAAATAAACAGCTAAAGTTCAGAGAAGGCAGTGCTCACAGACTAGAGTATTTATTTGAGCTGGACTCTGAGAGATGGACGGCATAGGGATTGAAGGAGGATGAGCTTTCTAGACGGGGAAAGAGCATGAGCAGAGCTTGAGCCTTTGCTGAATATGGCGTATTCTTGGTCAACAGGAACTTGACTAAAGTCTAGAGCTTTTGTTGGGTGTGCAGGTGTGGGTGTATCCTGGGAAACAACTCAACATTTCTTCTATGAGCTTAGAATGAGCTATGAAAAACTTCAAAGACCACATTATGAAGTTCCAATAATCTAGTTTTCCTTTTAGTTATGTAGAGCCATTGGAAGTTTTTTAGCCAGGAAATTACATGATAAAACCAGTGTTTTTCTTGTAGTGGAGATGATTTTTAATATAGTTGTCCTACAGCTATTCCCCTATTGACTGAGCTATTCCATTTTCAAACAGAGTAATAATTCTTTTTTAAAAATTTTAAATTCTAAGTTTTTAAATTTTTTATTTTTTTGAAAGGTTTTATTTATTTATTTGACAGAGACACAGCGAGAGAGGGAACACAAGCAAGGGATGTGGGAGAGGGAGAAGCAGGCTTCTCGCTGAGCAGGGGACACAATGTGGGGCTCGATCCTAGGACCCTGGGACCCTGACCTGAGCTGAATGCAGATGCCCAACGACTAAGCCACCCAGGTGCTCCCAGAGTAATAATTCTTAATAAAAAGTTGCTTTGGATTCCTTCTGGAACAATGTGGCATATTTATACCTATTTAATTGGTAGGAAATTGTTATCAAATTAAGACTTTCTCCCATAATTTTCTCTTGTATCCTGGATTATTTTATTACTTTTCTACAGGTGTTCAAAAAAAAAAGAACTAGTAAATAAATACACTAATGGGAATTTTTGGAGACCACACTGATCCTGCTGAGTTCAGTGGCCTTTTCTGGGGGAGAAAGGAGATGGGTATACTCCTGATTGAAAATTTATATTGTATACATATAATATGGTCACATTGTATGTTAGTGAAATTCTTTATAGAAAAGGAATCAAACATATATTTAACAAGGTTTTGTCAAATGTACTAGAACACATTTAAGAACTACTGCATGCCCTATTCGAATCTGTTCACTTTCAACAGATTTGGAAAGAGCTGTATGGGGACCATTTTCTTTACCACACAGGAATTTATAATTTCAGAGCAAAGGGCAGTTTACTGGCCTCTGGCTGATTCATGGTAAAATAGAATAGTATTTGTAGCTCTAATACATGCATATAAATGCTCTAAAGTAAATAGTATTATTTCCATCTGCTCCCCTCCCCCACTAATATTGACTTAGAATTCATTGGGATTAAATGGGTTAGTAGTTGCCCCACTGTCCTCCTGTTTTCCCAGCCCTTGGCACACATAGTAGGTGCTTTATAAACATTTTATAAATCAATGAATTAAAGGATTTGATATTGCAGGGAGTCAGAGATTTTAGGTCCCATTATTGATTTTGTCCCACATTTATTTATCAAATAGATTTGGGTATATAGCCCCTCTGTGCTCATTTTTTTCCTCTGTGAAATCAAGATGGTAAAACTCCTTTTGCAGAAATATGGTAATGCTTGAGATACTGTGTGTGAATTGATTTGCACTCCTCTGAAGAAAGGGATCTTATCAATAGAAGACATTGTTCAGGTTACCCACAGCATTCAAATTTAATTTGTACCACATGGAATATGTGGAAGGTCCATGACCTCAGTAATGAAAACTGCTGAGCCCTTGATGCCCATGGAAAAAAGCATTTTCTCCTTGTTTTTCTGGCTGTAAGAGAATGACTGCTGTTTCCCCTGTGTGCCTGTCCTAACTATGATGCACTTATTTCCTTCAGCCTCATCCCAGTTTCTCATTACAGATGAGAACGAGCAAGTCCTTTAAATTGGAGAGGGTGGAAGGTGTGTATGTCTGAAAGAGCAGGAATAAGGACCCTTAACTTAAGAATGAAGAGTTGAGGGAGGTGGGTAAAGAACACTGACTAGGACTTGCAAGAAAAGACAGATCAATCCCAACGATTCATCATGCCAGGAGCTGTCCAAATAATCAAAGGTATCAGCCGGGGTGATGTATAGCTGATGTCATTTGGCGAGACCCTTAACAAGGCAGCTGTAGCGTAACAGCTGCTGCTGGTCAGTGAGTATGACAGCACATGCCAGGCCAGGGCGGGGAACACAGACCATCCATCACTGACCCAACTTAATGGCTAGGCTTATTAGTAAACATTCTCTGTGGCTGACAGCCTGTAATGGTACAGGATGTTCCCCAACTGTCCCCCAAATAAACGGACTCACCTGACAGATGTGTGAAATCTGGGGTCCCCCTTCAGATTCTGTGGGTGAGTAGAATTCATTCTATTTTATTGATAGAGGAGAAGAGTCTTTAGTAAGAATGAGGGGGGATATGTATGAAGCCCCCACTTAGCAAATGTACTCATAATCTATTCTTCACCCAAGACGGTTTTTCTCTTCTTAACTGTAAATCAGGAAAGTGACAGTGTATGTTGACATACATGTATTATTCCATAGGAACTACTGTAGGTGAGTTTCATCTATATCTTTCCCTACTATGGATCAGAAATTCCCAAAGTGGAAATAAAATCCACTCTCTGTACTAAAGATATCTAAGTCTACTTTAACTACATTATGTTCTTGGAGGGGATATCTTAATGGACTAAGTATGAGGTTTGAAATATCTAGACTTCCTGGAACCACAGGTTCAATTCCCAGCCGAATTGGCTCAGTCCTCAAGTCTTCACTGGCAGATAAATTAAGATACCAAGAAGCTTACTGTGCACAGATCTCTTAGATGAGCTGGAGTAACCTATAATCTTATCTATTTTTTTTAAGTGGACATTAAACTTGGTACTGCTGTTCTTGACCTCAGGGAAAAATTCTATATCATCTGCATGGTAAATCTAATGCTTATCATTCAAAAGAAATGTACCATTTAGGATGACAGTGCATCCTCCCCTGAGTCTGAGACTTTTTTTTTTTTTTTTTTTTTAAGGCATCTGGGCTTTGAAACGGTCAGGTTATTGCAATTTCAATTACTCCTTCCTAACTCTTCACCTTTTGTTTTCCTGGACTTGAGCTACCTGTCTTGCTTCATCCTTCATTGTATCTTCCTCTGGGCCTGACCTTGCCTTGCCTCTCTAGTCTTGGCTATTGACCTTGCTTTGAATTCCAGCACAGGTGAATTCTTCAATCCCTACTTAACAACTTAGATTCGGATTTTCCCCTACTCTGACTTCTGAGATTGGTGTGATCCTTCAAGTCTTACTTCAGTTTCTGTAGATAGAGAGGGGACACGATCCGGGGGAAAAAAGCCCTGGCTTGGGAGATATGAAGACAGTTTCTAGCAGGACTGTTTCCTCAACTGCCCCTATTCATTCTTGTCCTCTGCTCTAGTCCCAGCACTACTACTACTAAGTGGTTCTGTAATGATGGGCAAGTCATGTGGTCTATCAGCTTGTTGGTCTGTAGAATGGGTACGCTAGGCCTCATGAGTACACGCTCCTTCCAAGTTCTAAGATTCTCAGATCCTTTGTTTTACCTGGGACCCTAGTCACCCTGGCTTCAGCTTGGTAGAAAAAGGGACTATGAAGCATTTTAAAACCTAAATTTTAGGCATCGTCATCACCACTGATAAATGCTGATTGAGCATTAACACTCTGAGTTAAGAATTTTATACAATCAGAGAATATTAGCACTTTGGAAATTTATATTAAGAAAGGAGACTCAATAACAGCCTCAAGGAGAAATTTATTTCTTTTTATTTTTTATTTTTTTAAAAAATATTTTATTTATTTATTTGAAAGAGAGCATGAGCAGGGGCCGGGGGAGGGGCAGGGCGGAGGGCAGAGGGAGAAGCAGACTCTCTGCTGAGCAGGGAGCCCAATGTGGGGCTTGATCCCAGGACCCCGGCATCATGACCTGAGCCGAGGGCAGACACTTAACTGACTGAACCACCCAGATGCCCCAAAGAGAAATTTATTTTTAATTTTTTGTTGTGAGGATTGGAAGATGTGAAGTTTACTGGGCTGTAGAAAGTGGCAGTGAGGAGCAGGACTCTGGGGCCAAATGCCGTGCTCCTAATTCATGTTCCACCACTTAACTAGCTGTGACACTTGAGCAAATTGCTCTCTGTGACTCAATTTTCTCATGTGTAAGATGTGGGTAATGATAATATCTACCTTACAAGGTCGTTATGAGGATAAAATGAGTTACTGTTTGAGAAGTGCTTAGAATTGTGGTTGGCACATGGTAAGTACTGTAGAAATGTTGGCTAGATAAAGAAAAATACTAGAACTATAAACTCCATCCTGCATTTCAAAATATGTTCTATGTGTGTCCTGAGCATTCCTGAGTAGCAGAGATATTATGACCCATATTTCATATCTAGAATTAAGTTGTAGGCTTATGTGCATAGAAACATTCATATAATTCAATATCATTAAGATTGCTGGAACCAGGGGTGCCTGGGTGGCTCAGCTGGTTAAGTGTCTGCCTTCAGCTCAGGTCGTGATCTTAGGGTCCCAGGATCGAGCCCCACATTAGGCTCCCTGCTCAGCGGGGAGCTTGTTTCTCCCTCTCCCTCTATCCCTCTCCCTGCTCGTGTTCTTTCTCTCTCAAATAAGTGAATAAAATCTTTAAAAAATTGCTGGAAACGGGACGCCTGGGTGGCTCAGCCAGTTAAGCGTCTGCCTTCAGCTCAGGTCATGATCTCAGGGTCCTGGGATCGAGTCCCGCATCAGGCTCCTTGCTCAGCGGGGAGCCTGCTTCTCCCTCTGCCTGCCGCTCCCCCTGCTTGTACTCTCTCTCTCTCTGACAAATAAATAAATAAAATCTTAAAAAAAATTGCTGGAAACATCATCATATAAGTAGTGTGTGTGTGTGTGTGTGTGTGTGAGTGTGTGTGTGTATGTGGGAGAGAGAGAGAGAGAAATCTTTCTAACCCACCAAGGAGAAGTCTGTCTCTAAAATACTTTAGAGAATTTTCACTGGTGTGTTGTGTGCCTAGCTCAAGGACAGGATATAGAACATTTGTGTTAATAAACCTCCCATAGAGAGCACTGACACTTGAATAGCTCTAAATGTTTTCTGACATCTGGCCAGAGCTAATAACAGCTTCCACAGGTTGGTTTCTGCTGTCAGAGCATCATTCAGATTCTGTTAGATTCTTCAGTCATATCCAACATCTAGACAAAGGTAGGCACGATTGAAGCCTTGGACTAGGTACTGTGCTAGAACTGGGGAAATGGCTAGAACTGTGCTAACACTTACTAGACCCCACCTGTGTGCCAGCTGTTGTGCTGGGTGTTTCACATGTATCAACTCATCTGGTTCTTATAGCAACCATATGAGGTAGGCACTCTCCCATTTTACAGATGAAGAAACTGAGGCATAGAGAGAGTAAGTAACTTGTCTAGGTTTCACAGCTAGTGAATGTCAGAGCTCATAGGCAAGACTTTAAGCTTACTGGCTGGGGTTTCAGGCAATTTAGGAAACTGGAAGGAGAGCTAGGCACCACAGATCTAGGCTGAAAGGGAGGTTAGTGTGGTGGGATTCCTAATGACAACAAAAAAGGTTTATTTTTGCCAGGTCTGTTGTGGGGGCCCAATCAGTATGTGGGAAGTATGAATACTCACTTCAGCTTAGGGAGTTCTGAAGTTTTAGTATGAAAAGTTTATTTTATTTTGGTTTTTAATCACATAGACTTGGAAATGAAGCAAGAAGATGATAAGTATCTGTGGTCTGGAAGGGTCAACTGAATTAGCAAAAATAAGCTTTTTTTGTATTGTCATAAAACATTTACAGCTTTTTACTTACAGGCTCGACTCATCACCACAACCTTCTCCCTGCTGAATCTTGAGTATGTATTTTTCCTGTTGCTGAACACCAACATTACCCTTCCCAATTAAAATACCAGGAAGACATTTTAACCCAAACACTATTCTTCAGATTAATGAAATCCAGCAGCAACTCTTTCACCTCTGGACTATTCCAAACCAAGTGCTAATGACCAAAGACCATTCCTCATCTTGTGCTTGGGTAAGGAGCTCTGAGAAATGAATCTTGGGCCCTGTCCAGTTTGTAGTGGAAAGTGCACATGTCACAAAATTTTGTTTCAACATTCGCTTCCTTGCTGACAGTGTCTGTGGGAAGGGCAGAACATCCAGGCTCAGACCTTGAACTGAAAAACCCTTCTCACTTTTCAACAGTGACCCTCTGGGTTGGAATGGAGGTCAGGCACACTTGTCCAGCTGTGGCCACTACTGGGCTGTCTGCTCTAGGGCTAAAAAAAGATGCTGACTTCCTGGATATCTGCCCTGCAATTTTTACAGGAACAAGCCTCATTAAATTAAAAATAATAAACTAGGCAATTTTCTTGTCAAAACCTGTTTCTTAGAACTTGTCCGCAGGGGAGCCTTACAGAATGTCTCCTATCCATGCCACGTTGGGGCAACAACAAAGCTTTGTTTTGCGTTAAACTTAAAGGTCTCTTCCTACAGATTCTTCCAGAACTGCTGGATGGACACAGGCAAAATCATGTTCAGCAAAAGAATGATTTGCTGGTTGACTACTTGAAACAAACACACACATATAAACAAACACGATAAATGACCATCTCTTAAATTTGTTCTATGAATAAATAAACATATATGACTCTAAGATCCTAATCCTTTATTAGACAAACATATATTAGGATAGAGTAGGATAGAGGTATAATAAAATAGTCACTTGAATGATCTTTATCTAAAAATGCGCTTGTATAAACAGGACATTGTGTAGTCCTTTATGATAACCAAGTGTTACATATATCATGTCATGTAATCCTCATGATGTAGGCAGTAGACGTGATGTAGATGAGGAAAGAGGAACATGCCCACTCTCACACCAGATAAGGGGTAGATGTAGGCAGGGTTTGGATTTCTCTGTTTCAGCCTCTTTAAACCATGTAGGGTTCTCAACTTCAGTGTGTACAGTGGTTTTCAAGTCAGCTGAATTTTCAACACCTTAAAGATATACTTTAGGGGCACCTGGGTGGCTCAGTCGTTAAGCGTCTGCCTTCGTCTCAGGTCATGATCCCAGGATCCTGGGATCGAGCCCCGCATCGGGCTCCCTGCTCTGCGGGAAGCCTGCTTCTCCCTCTCACACTCCCCCTGCTTGAGTTCCCTCTCTCACTGTGTCTCTCTCTGTCAAATAAATAAATAAAATCTTAAAAAAATATATACCTTAAACATACACTTTCCAGAGCCTACCTCTGTTCAACTGGATCTCAGAATGAATTTCTGGTTAAGGTTACTGGAAATGGACATGTTTTTTTCTTTTTTTACAAACTCCCCGAATCATTCTATCATGCAGCCCTGTTTGAGAAGCATCTGGCCCACTAAGTATCTTCTCAGACCAACACTTACACTATTATTTCAGGAAAAACTAATACTGCAGTGAAACTTATTGCAATAGCTGTTGTAAAAGCATGCACTGCAAAAAAAAAAAAAATGCTGAAGAAAGGGCTGGGTGGAAAACAGGAAAACTCGGGTGCAGAAAGTAAAGGCAAGTTAATTTAACAACATGATACCTTACATAGGTGAGAGGATTTCAGAAAATGAGTTAATCAAAGAATAGTTTCAGAAAGCAAGGGTTTTTAGATGGGATAACTGTCCCCAAATATTTGAAGGGTTGTCCTATAGAAACAGGGAGAAGCAAGACAAGGACCCGTGAGCAGGAGCTAATGAGAAGGAGGGTTAGGCTCAGCCTTAGGAAGATCCTGCAAACTCTGGAGTGCTCCCCCCGGTCCCTGGTCCTGGGGAATGATGGTGACCACCAGGTAGGAAGCCACACCTCACTGCAGGGTTCAGCAGGGACCATGTGACCTCATGGTGACAGTCCTCTACTGACTGGGAAGTTGGCTTCATCCTCTATAATTCCTTATTCTCTCTACACTCTCCTATTCATGCCTCTCAAAATACCCATGTAGAATAAATAAAGGTATACATTACTGATATGGATTTTATAGTCAGAGAAATTGAATCGAACTAAGGTGAATTGCCAAACATGATGGACTTGCTAGCAAAGCTGAGAACAGATCTATCCTTCCTGGCCTTCTTCTCTCTTGTGCCTCCTTGCCCCAACCTATAGCCATTTAGGTGCCTAAGAAGCCCTATAGCACCTTGGAATATAGCTTGAAAACTGCTACTTCAGGCCAGGTACCTTGGAATTAAAAACACAGATTCCTGGGCACCACACCAGATTTACTGACTCACAATCTGTGGGAATGGGACCCAGGAATCTGAATGTATACCATTTTAGACTTCTTCTGTCTGAACTAGGGGACAGGAAATCTGATCATCTTGTGTTGTACATACTATTCTTAGTCATTGCTGATAGATTTCTATGAGTCCAAAAAACGTCACCAGGTGAGTACCTTTCCATATAAAAGCTTCATTGTCCTTGCTTTATATTTACATAGGTACAAATATTTATATAATGATCACAAGTTCATGTATTTATAGAAGTAGCAGATGGCTGCAAAGATGATATGAACGCATTTGAGTCATTGGTAAGGGTTCCCTGTGTATTTCACAGGCCTGAGTAAATGTCAGCCTTTACTTAAATTATAGCAGCATAGAGTGTATGGATATGGGAATAGTACAGCATTAGAAAAAAATTCCCTGCCCTTCCCATAGGCTCTGAATAAGTATCCCATTGGATTAACTGGAGTCCACTTGATTGCTACAGTTTCAATAGCTTGTTCAGACATCGATCGCTGTCATGTCACTGGGAGAAAAGGATTAATAATAGGGTGCTCAGGTTGGCTCAATACTGCTGATAGTGCCTGAAAAAAGATCGTTAGTAGGACTCCCAAGAGGATGCTGCCTGCATAGGAAAGCTACAGGCAACATCATTCAGGATTCCACAGAATAATGATTAACTCCAGAACTTCAGCCTACAAAACCCAACCAACAGTTCCTATTATTTCCAAATAAATTCACTCCCTGATCTTCCTTTTCTTAGGCTCACAGATGATCCAGAGCTAAATTCCCTAGTGGATACCCATGACCGTGATTGTGTCCTTGTGTAAGTCATTGTGCCTTCATTATTTCCAAGAGATGCATTTTTTTTTGCGGGGGGGGGGGGTCAATCTCAATCATGGGAAACAGTACAAGACCAGAGAAGTTCGGTTTGGTGAGTGCTTCCTGTGCAAATTTTACAGGAGAAATGCTCCACCTCCACTGTGTGTTCCAACTCAACTGGAATTAGCAGTTGTGGCTAGTAGGCATCACAGTGTGGGGAGGACACCAGTTCTGAGCAGCCCATTTAAAAGAAATCCCATTTCGGGGCGCCTGGGTGGCTCAGTCGTTAAGCGTCTGCCTTCGGCTCAGGTCATGATCCCAGGGTAATAGGATCGAGCCCTGCATTGGGCTCCCCGTTCGGTGGGAAGCCTGCTTCTCCCTCTCCCACTCCCCCTGCTTGTGTTCCCTCTCTCGCTGTGTCTCTGTCAAATAAATAAATAAAATCTTTAAAAAAAAATAAAAGAAATCCCGTTTCAACTACAGAAAAATTAAAGGGAGCTACTTCACAATGGGGTCCAATGTTTAATTGGAATTAAGATAAAGGAAAATATTAATAGAAAATAGTGATGACTCTATTGCAAAAGAAAAGTGAAAGAATCGCAATCCTAGAAGGCGAGCTTTTGCTGCACTTTGTCTTCCCTGTTTGGCCAAGGTTTGGAGAAAGGGACTACAAAGAAGGGGGGAAATTCTGACTTCTAGTAAAAATAACAGTTTGAATAGATGAAATATAACACTACAAAATTTAAGCCCAGCAGCTTTCCTCTCTGGCTGCCCCCCCAACCCTTACATGACAAGAGGTTCAAGGTGGTAGGTGGTTTGTTCTTGGCAGTGAGAGGTGTTTAAGGGCATTTATCTCCACAGCTAGCAATTTAATAACTACATGACTTTTTATTCGTGCCTTTAGATAATTTTCTGAGTTTTCATAACAGCTTTATTTATCTACGCTTTAATGCCTTTCCTCTTAAGAGCTCAAGATGCTGGTTATTTAACATTATAATCCAGATATGAGAATTAAAAAGGCATTGGGTTCCATACTGCTATCTCCAATGATAGCGCCACTAAAAATAACACAATTAACTTGATGTCAGCACTCAGCTTGTTCTTATATATAGGTTTCTTAAAAATATCCAGACTACTTTAATTAGAGCCACAGACTATTTTAATTATTCCTAAAAGACTGAGTATACTCCACTGACTACAGTAAATATATGAGATAGAAGATGGTTCTCTAGGAACTTATATATGCTAATGACTATGTTCTTCAGTCACATTCATGGGAAGATGAGCAACTGTTCACAATGAAGTTGATACAGGGCTACACATGGACAATTTTGAAGGCAACTGAGGTGACATGTCACCTGGCATCATGGAAATGGCATCCAGAGCTCCAGACATCAGAAATGCAAAGTTCTGAGATTCAAGGTAAATATGTTTTTCAGTTCAATTCAATTGTAATGAGATCCAATCCACCCTGTAAACCTTTATTCAGTGTCTGGTATGCGTAATGTTTTGAAAGCCTTGGGGGTATGAAGATAAATAAGAAATAAATTTAACTTTCAAAGAGTTATTTTTCTGATAGGAAAGACAGATGAATAACACAATAGACACTATGAATAAAAAGCAACATTATAGACACATGCATTGATAGAAAACAGATAAAGGAGATAAGTAGTGGCATCTTATGGTAGAATATGTATCAGTTTTAAAACCATGCGAACTTTGGTTTAAATCCTAGATCTTTCAATTATTTGCTATAAAGCTTTGGGGAAATTATTTTAACTGTGTTAGGTTTGGCTTCATGTTTTGAGAATGAGGATAACACAAACTTTGAAATGCTTTGTGACGATTAAGCAAGGTAAGATTTGTAGAAGTATCAAACATAGTTCTGGCATGAGTTTCCTAGCAGGAGCTCCAGAAATGTTAGGTTTTTCCCTGTGCGTGTGTGTGTGTGTGAAAGCTTCACAGAGGGGATAAAGACTGAGCCTGGGTTTTGAAGGATGAATAGAAGTTCTCTAAGAATAAAGAAACAATATATAGAAAAAAAGAGATGTAAAAAGTGGTGGATATCTGATATGTAGAAGGCGGACTGAGCAGCAAAGGGAAATGAAGCATCACAGAATGTATAACCTTGGAGCTTTAAGCATCATGATAGTTTTAAGGTCAAGAAGTAGCCCACTATCTTTTTTTTTTTTTTAAAGATTTATTTATCTATTTGAGGGAGAGAATGAGAGACAGCGAGCACATGAGAGGGGGTAGGGTCAGAGGGAGAAGCAGACTCCCTGCCGAGCAGGGAGCCCGATGTGGGACTCGATCCCGGGACTCCAGGATCATGACCTGAGCCGAAGGCAGTCGCTCAACCAACTGAGCCACCCAGGCGCCCCAGTAGCCCACTATCTTAACTTGCCATGGTACATGAAGTTGGGACAGAGTTGCAAAGGTTAGCTTTCATTCTTCTAGTGAAATCAATGTCGCTCATTACTTTCATTTATTAGCAAACTGCAGAATAAGATCAACTACAACAAAACTCTGGGATGGGAAATGCAGTCATTCTATCCTGTGCCAAGTTAACAACAGCAGAATACCCATAATGCTGCTGCACAATGTGTGAAATTGGGATTAGCATGATTGGAGACATGTTTAATTGCCCATGAAGCATAGCATTTAGCAGTTCAGCAAAACCGAGGATGCCTGGTAATGTTAGTGTTCACCTCCCAAATCTGGCTCATAGCACTGAGAACACATTCTTTGCAAGTGTAAGAGGCTACTCCACTCCCAAAATAACATCAGCTAGAGGCAAGTCTTGTGTGCACTTGGACCAGATATCATAGGTCTTGCCCTTGTTTTACTCACAATGAACTTATAGTCAAACATACCAGAGCAAACAGTGCATACTGTCTTTCTTACTACAGTCTGGTATTGGCTCAAGGGACCACATTTCCCCCTTTTTTTCCTTTGAGTAATAGTTTAGGATGATCCATTGATTTAAGAGGGAAACCACCCCAGGGTCTTGGATTGAGCTGCAGACCTAATTTAAGGATAAAATTCACATGGACTCAGCAGAAAAGATGTTCAGCCTTTTTAAAATAGTTACATTGGCATGGAATGATGGTGTCCTTTCAAAATCATGGATACTACAATCAATCATAGAGTTAATAAGGTTCAATCAAGCTCTTTAAAGTTGAGAATGCTCTCTGATATTCTTTTATTTATTCAATAAACAGAAACTGAGCACCTTCAAAGTTTTAGGTACTGGAGAGACAAAAATGATTCAGGTAATTGCCCTTAAGGAATTCACTCTAGAAAAGAAGGGGACAGAAGGTAAACAAATAATCATAATACAAACAATCATTTGTTTTAATGCTTCTACCAGATTCCATGGAATCACGGAGGAGAGTAACTAACCCTTCTCAAATTTGAATATTGCATTATAGTTATTGGAATACACCCTATGCAGAGGCTTACACTCCATAGTTGGTTCTCAATATTAATCGAATTAATGAATAAAATGACAAACCCCAAAATATAAATTATCTATAATATTAAGCTATTTAGTCACTTATTGAAATTAAACCAAGAAACCTAACAAGCACTTGGTGTGAGTTTGGCAATCTGCAAAATAACATGAGACCATGGAAGACTGTTTGGCAATGGAGGGGGAGGGACAAATAAGGATGCTAACCTGAACTGTAAAGTTTGAATTGAATCTTGAAGGAAGACTAGGAATTCACCAGACATACAATTCACTGGAACAGGATTCCAGACAAAGAGAAAAGCACGTGTTAAGGTGAGCAAGAGTGTGTTTTGGTCCAGGGGACCACTTGGATACACTTGAGTCTATCTGTAGACATAGGGTGCTTGTAGTCATAATAGTAACATCGATTTATTGTCAAGTGCTTACTATATGCCAGACACTGGGCCGTGCACTTTATATCACGTAATCTTCAAAACAATACTAAAAGGTAGGTATTATTTTTTTTTAAAGATTTTATTTATTTGACAGAGAGAGAGATAGCGAGAGCAGGAACACTAGCGGGGGAGTGGGAGAGAGAGAAGCAGGCTTCCCGCTGAGCAAGGAGCCCAATATGGGGCTCAATCCCAGGACCCTGGGATCATGACCTGAGCCGAAGGCAGAGGCTTAACGACTGAACCACCCAGGTGCCCCAAGAGGTAGGTACTATTATTATCCCTACTTCACAGATAGAGGAACTTGAATTCAGTGAAGATAAGAAACTTGCCCATGATCATACAACTATTAAGTCATGAAGCTGGATTTCTTTCTTCTTCTTTTTTTTTTTTTAAGATTTTATTTATTTATTTGAGAGAGAGAGAGCACGAGAGCAGGTGGAGGGGCAGAGGTAGAGAGGGGGAGAGAGAATCTCAAGCAGACTCAGCGCTAAGCGCAGAGCCAAATGTGGGGCTAGATAGATATCTCAACCCTGTGATCATGACCTGAGCCGAAAGCAAGAGTCCGAGGCTTAATTGACAGAGCCACCCAGGGGCCCCCTGAAGCTGGATTTCAAGTCCAGCTCTCTCCGATTCCAGAGACCATCTACTTAGCTAGCATTAGTTCTATCTTATATATTAAAAAGATACTTATTATGCCTTAACCACTCCATGTTCCCAATTCCCAAATACAATAAGAGAAAACATACAATTTTCAGGACTAGAGAACAAGAAAAATAAGAAACAAGAAAAACAAGAAAAATAAGAACTATAAAGTGATTTTTTCCATAAAGTTATGTAATTATTCCCTATAAGAGACTTTCTGTTGAACTTGTGTTCTTACTGTTTTCTGACATCAAAACATTCCTTTGTGAAGTTATGTTGATAGAAAATGATAGTTATTTTAAGAATATTTTCATCAAAATTAAAAACTGTCAATCCCATGACACTTCTCCAAATCCTGGAATCACTGCTCTAAGCTTTTAAGCTATGCTGCCTTACAAATGGTTGTGTAAGCCATTGCTATGGCATTTAAATTTGTCCTGTAAGCCATGGGCAGTCATTTAAGCATTTTTAGCAGGAAAATTATAAAATTTGCATTTTAGAGGGATTACTCCTTTATGAGTGTTGAGGATGGATTGGAGGAGGATGCTGAGAGGAAAGACAGGAAGATCAGCTGGAAGATGAGTATAGTAGTCCAACAAAGAGATGATGAGAATCTTGAACCAAGACTAAGGCGAGAGAATGAAGAGAAGGGCATTGTTTCAAGGGATACTGAAGATGTAGACTCAGTGGGCCTTGGTGGCCAATGATACATGGGGTGTGCCGGAGAGAGAGGGGATCTAGGACAATTCCCTACCTCCAGACTACAACACTTCGAAGGGTGGATCCTCCTGTATAAGATTTTGTATACAGGAGGGAGAGTGGGTTGGTAAGGGGAGAGACCACTAATGAGTTCAGTTCAGACATGTTTTGATTTCAAGGACAATCAGATACAGATGATTTTTAAATATTGATTCTACCTTACCAAGCTTCTGGGAAAAAAAAGATTATCTAATCTAGTCATGACACTTGATATAGATTTAAGACTCAAGGCCTAAACAATAAATTTTGCTACAGGAAATAAAAATTTTAGCAAATGTACAAAACTAATCTTAGGTACGGGTGTGATTATCATATGACTATTGTTATATTGTGAGCACTGTTATACTTTATTGTTTCAAAGAAACATTAGTGAACTGGCAAAATGTTTAGAAAGCTAGTAGGTTATTTTGGACCTATCAGAAAAACCAAAACAATGGTTACAAAGTGCTTTGAGATCCTCAAATGAAAGTACCCAGAAAAACACATTATTAATGTTGGCTATGAAGATAAATAGAGAGGTATCTTTAGTTATCCAGAAAAGCCTGTAGGTAAAAGACAATGACTAAGGGACTTGGAAACAGACATACTTGATATTATTTCTGAATTTCTCTGAGAGTAAATAGTAACAAATCAAATGCACCATTTAAAAATATGAACACTTGGGGTGACAGCAGCTTCCTGAAGACAGAAATGAATTTAACACAACATCCATCTCTGGCTGATGAAATTCACATTCCCTCCTCACGCCACCCCAATTAAAGTGAAAGAATCTCGACCTGACAATCTGCCCTTCAGTATCTCAGACCCGGGCTGAGGGCAGATCTAGTGACCTCCTCCTGAATAAAAGGGGGAAGGGGATTGGGCAGTAAATTCTGTCCTGGCGAACATCAGCCTGGTAGTAAATCGGAATCCTCTCTGTGCCCTCTTTATTATCACATTCACAGCATGAAGTTATGAGCTTCCTCAGAGCTCCTGCTATAAAAATGTGATGGATGGTGGGGAAACCTCAGGGAGTTAATCTATTCTTCCATTAAATTTTACTTTAATTGGTCTGTGAGTCAATCAGAAACTCACTAGACAGTGAATTAAGAAAGAAAAGAATGAAATAGAAAAAGAGCTTTCTTTTGCAGTTACTATATTATAATGCAGGATTATTCTTCCATTGAAAGAAAAGGGAGACCATTGGTCCATACAAATAATCCCTGGCCCTGTGAAGAAAATGAGAGAAAAACAGGCAACCATGAATCCTACTCACTGGTGACATTAATACATATGACATTTACACACACTCACACATACCCCACCAAGCAAAAGCAGGCTTCTCAGACCCTCTCCACCCCCACCCCCAGTAATTAGAATGGGAGAGAGGGAGAGAGAAAGGGAGAGAATGGAAACAAATCTGACTTGCTGCCTCTAAGAAAATTAATACAAAGAAAAATAAGCTGTTGAGAATCTCCATCATCAGTAACATAACTTTATCGATACAAAAGAAGGTAGATGTTAAAGACCAAGGACGGATCAGCTGAAATTTTCATGGGTTCAGTTAGCAAAATGTTTGTGCAGTGTTTAAGGCCATAATGGGCTCTGATAAAGATTCTCAGAATCTAATAATGGCCTCTCTGGACTTCTTGTCTAATTAGTGGAATAAGGAGCGAGCCAGATTGGAACTGAGCATTGCTTGAGATGAAGAAGAGGGAAAAGGAAAGCCAAAGCTGAAAGAAAAATAAACCAGAGTGAAGCAGAAGAAAAACAAGAGCAGCCAGGGCTTTAAAAACTGTGCTTCCAAGCTGACAACCGAAGTTTATGCCTTGAAATACATGATAATAAGGTTTTATGGGAGTGAGCCCCAGGGACCCAAATGTCTCTCTGTAAACAACGGACTTCAGGGAAAAGCCAAGGTTTGAATAATGTACTCAGTCTCCCTCATGATGATGATGATGATGATGAAGAAGAAGAAGAAGAAGAAGAAGAAGAAGAAGAGAAAAGCAACAAAGACAGGAAATACCTCCCTTTGTTCTAAACCGTAGAACCTTGCCTGAGTTGCTGCAAATGCCCTCTGAGGGTATAGACAATTGACGACCAGTGTAGAAATACAGTTGTTTCATGTTAAGACAAGGAATTTAAGCCTCAGCCGCCTCAAAAACCTGAGGTTGTATGAGAAGAACCTAGTAAAGTGCTGCCTGTCCACCCTTAACGCATGGGCAATATATGTCCAGGAACCACATGGTTTATCGTGCCATGTAGCTGCAGTGGAATGGCTGCAGGGACATCGGAATGACTGAATCCCTGAAACGTGTACTATTTCTCCCCAGTGCCGCAAAGGGTTATGCCTGAAAGTGCTGCCCGTTTCCACTGGTCTACATTTCAGGACAGCTTACCTAGTGGGATATTACCAGCTGAACTCCATACATAGGATGATGATTTCCTTTGGCGACTAGGGTCAGGTAAAGCTCAAAGGTAGCCTTAAACAACTGCTAAATGATCAAAGTCCCTGGTGTACTCGGAGACTAAATCAGGTTGCCTTTAAAATTCTTCATCCTCAAAGACAACAGCTCTATCCTCTTTCTATAAATGTAAGGCCATGAGACAGTAAAGTGCTCTTTCTATAAGCATTAGTTCCACCTTATATATTAAAAAGGTATTTGTTGTGCCTTAATCACTCCAGGTCCAGGATCATAAGAGACCTTGTTACTTGGTGGGAGGCTACAGTGTGAAAGGTTACTTAGTCATCACTAGCCTCTAGCGATGTTGGAACACCACACATGGGGCTCCCCAAACAGGAAGTCAAAGCCAGGCATGACCCCTGGATGAACTCGGTGCATTTTCGGGCAAGGGGCCTGATGGATCTCCAGGGACAGTGCTTCTCTGTGCCTCTGTGTCCGTATGGATGTGTTTGCTCCTCCGTGTGCGTGGATGGAGGTGGGTGGTGCTGAAGGGAAGGAGGGTGTGAAGGTTCTGGATAATTATGAAAATTAGATCTTTTACAGCAGGCTTCAAGCTCAATTTGGGTTGACAGCTCATGAACAGATCATCTGAAGTCTTAATAGGCCAATGCTGGTTCAGTAGTTGTATGGTTAAATCATGCACATTTGTACCACAGCTGACACAGAAAGCAGACCCACATGCCTCAGAGGGATCGTGCGGATGAGTCTATATTTAACATGCTTCCTCTCCAGGGAAGGCTAAACAAAGCAAAACAAAACACATCTAAAATCATGCTTAAAACTTTTGCCAGCCAAAGAAATATTCTGGCATTCTTTTCACTATGAAACGTCTAGTAGTAGAAAGGATACATGCTTAATAAAGCTGTTCTAAATATATTTAATCTTGATGCCTTCTGAATCCAGCAGTAAGAGATATCATCTTCCAAGCTGCTCATCTATATTCAAAACCAACTGGCTGGGTCAGGGTGGGAAAATTTTTTTTCCTACTTTTCAGTTACCTGTCCCCAAAGCACTGACTCTCCTGCCTTCCATGCTTTGGTGGTAGCTTTGCAAAATGATGTCAAGATACCCAGGCCCCTGACACATCCTGAATTCTGAGGGAATGTGTTTCCTGAATATTCCTGATAATGGGCTTACTACTAAAGGGGTTAATGAGGTTGCATAAAGCAGTATTTCCTCTTTAAGGGAGAAAAGAAAAAAAAAGTCCCAACAACATTAGCAGCATTTTCTTCTTATTTTTCTCTGTGTTTGCAGTAATGGCTCCTCCTCGCAGCTTCACATGGGGGAAGGGATAAAGCGGTATTGCTAACCTGCCTGGCATCTGGCTTCCAGCAGGGAGAGAGGCTCATCCACCTCACCCCTCAGGCTTCTTTAACTGAATTAGCCGTATTAAGTGCCTTGGTAGCCCAGGGAATGAACGTCGTCCATCAGTGCCTGAGAAGGCATGTTTGGAGGGTATAATTCTGCCGGAGGAGAATGGACTCCCCAGCCCATGGGCCTAAACTGCAGAGTAACAGAGCCCTAAATCTCCACTTGCAGATTTACAGCCCCCATTCTCCTTCTTTACTGCAAATACAATTCGGCAGTAATGGTCTAACACAGCAACACCATCACCAACTGGCTGATGGCTCGCATAAAAGCAATGTCAACCAAAAACTATGAGTTTATAAAAGGGAACAAACCCTCAACAGTGACAAGAACATGAAACCCATTAACAATTTAAACACTCTCCATTTTTTATTTCCTACCTTGAAGCTATTATTGCTGATAGAAAGCTTCTCAGTGGAGTTAACCACTGCAAGGGAGGGTTTGGAAGCTAGCTTAACTCCTAAGACAGGAGGTTATGTGGTTTGAACCATTTGATGGTGTGGTTTGAACCTTTGTTAATAGGAATGCCACCTGGTAACCTGTCGCTGAGAAGGTCTCAGGAAATTGCAGGCGGGATAGGACCTCCACTTAGTAGGGCTGTCAAATTATTCTCCAGAATTACACTGAATAAATGTGGTTGGGATTGGACTTGCTGGTCTATTGAACATGTCAAGACTTGGTCCTGTGCTGTAAAAGGAATGGTAGAATATTTTTTGGAGGAACTTCTGTGAAAATCAAGGATGAAATCTTGGAATTATGCTATTCAGTGTTCATATGAGGTAGGTTTTATTTCAGTGATAGTTCCAATCCTTGAAGGGACACTGCCGCCAGAGTATTTCCACTGTACCAAGCTATGTTGTAAAATGTAACTTGTCACACACCTTCCAGTCTTCAGGTAATCAGATACAAAAATTATAATTAATTTGCCCAACTTAACTATAGGACTCTCCCATTAAAAAAATTATTACTATGGAATTCTTTGGGGAAAAATGCTTGAGCAAACCATCATCTCCTCCCCCTTCCCCACCAGTGGAAAAGAAGACATAACCTTAAGGATATATAAACCCAGCATTGGGTGATTCACCCCAAAACAAAAATTCTTCCCTCTGTTCTTTAAATCAGACAAACCCAATGGCAATAGCAAAGTCATTCCTTTTGTAATTTTGAGCATCTTGTGTATGTAATTTGGCAAACAATTCATCTTTTAGAAGTAGGATCTTTGCACTAAAAAGGAAAGAAATCCTGTTTTAACAAAGGGAAAAAAAGGTTATGTTGAATATGTACATATATCTACACAAATAGTGCCAATGAAGTTAAAGTTCCTGATTTACATATATTGTGCTGATTATTTGAGCAATTTAATATAAAATTTAATCTGTACTAATGGGTCTGGGGGAAGTACAAATAAAACAGAGAAATAAATACTTATTTTGCAGTAAAATGAATACCATCTACCTATATATATAAACATAGGTTTCAGTGACACAATATTGTAAGAATATTCCCAAATTTTTGG
Source organism: Mirounga angustirostris (assembly GCF_029215605.1). Lineage (NCBI taxonomy): Eukaryota > Metazoa > Chordata > Mammalia > Carnivora > Phocidae > Mirounga > Mirounga angustirostris. The sequence continues at coordinate 23,323,052 of NW_026991725.1, read as the reverse complement.
CACTTTAAAAATGCATTGCCTCACAAAGGAATTATCAACCTATCTGCAGGTTCTCTTAACCTGGGCTAGTTTTAAGACAGGGGTCATTCTATGCTGCTTTTGTTATACGTACGTAGATTTTGACCTGAGCTGACATTGCACCTGTTGGTTTTAAGTGTCTCCTCCTCCAGGGAAAAGAAAAAATGTTGAGGAGAAGAAACACAAGAGAAGTTAAATAAAAGACAAGATAAAAAGGAACTAACAAAAGTTATCCCTCCCCTCCACCCCCCGAGTGGACAAGGAAATCAAGTTACAGTAATTTTCATTTTAATAGTATTAGAAAATGGTTAGCCTTAATGCCTGGTAATGGCCAGAGCTAATATGGTGCTGCTTTCAGTGTGGATAACGTTTAAGGAAGTAGCAGAATGTATGGCAGCTTTCTGGATCTATACAATCAACTCCAATGAAGTCTTTTCTCTAGCTTGAGTCATAACCATAAATACTGACCCATCCCCACATTCCAGTAACAAAGTCCTTCCTTCCTCCTGTGCCCCTAAACAAAGGGGACAACAGTGTGTTCGGTGGGAACATCTTGAAATAAGATATCACTCCCCAAATGGAAGGAAGTCACAGGGGAGATTGACGCCATAAAGGCAGTTCTATCCTATTGAAACGCCAGCAGATGGGGTCATAAACATTTCCTTCTCCCCTTGCTAACAGCCACCGAGTCAGCTTCATCTTTATCTTTATCTTTATCTTCCTGTCAGGTCATAAATACCTCTCACTCAAGCCTCACGCACAGCTGGGCCATGCCAGGCAAGTTTACTTCCTGTGAAGGGTTCATTTCGGCAAACATTTAGAACTGAGTGGGGGGAGAAAACTGAAAGCTCTGCTCAGGATACACAGTTATAGTGCAGTAAAGGAAGTTTGGGAACCTCAAAGAAGGGGCTTGGTCAGACTAAGAAATGACCAAATTATCTAGCAAAGAGCATGAAGACCCACTTAGAGGAAGATGCCATCACAGAGTAAATGGCTTAGCTAATTAGTTAAAAATTATGCTTGTGACAAACCAACACACAAAAGAGCTGGATTGTATCTGTGGCTTTTGTTCTTCTAGAACCTCCAAAAGGCCGCATGAATTCTTTCCATTGGTTCATAGGTCTGGAGCCTGGACCATAATCGTGCATGATGGAAATCAATACCAAGTCCTTGCTTAACCAGAGCATGGAGAAAGAACGCACCCTTTACTTAACAGAATTTGGGCACATGTGGGAGGAGTGACTTTCTGACTCTTCTCCCTTTCAGGTGAGCAGTTTTATGCTTGGAAAACCATCTGCCCGAGGGACTCTTGGTCACTCCAAAATTGTGGAATCTAAAGTGGTAGGAACTTGGAAGATAATGGGTATCCCCCTCCTCAGCTGGGCTGGAGTAATTGCACCTCTTGAATTTCTGGGATGTGTGTGTTTTTCAAAATCGACTTTCATGACTACAGTCTTTATAAAACACAACCCACAATCTGGTTTTTAAAAAGCAGTATTTTTATGAACACATTCTGATAAAACAGTTAAGTCTTCTTAAATAATAATGATCGTGACAGGCTGCTGTTGATTATAAAAAGATGTTTCTTGCTCAGACAGGAGTTGGGTAAAAGAGCTTTCACTATGCTTTGAGAATGGCTATTCTGTACTGGCTTATTTTACTCAATCTTTTGATTTTTTAAAAAAGATTTTATTTATTTATTTGAGAGAGAGAGGGACAGAGAGAGAGAGCATGAGTGGGGGGGGGAGGGGCAGAGGGAAAGGAGACTCCAAGCAGACTCCCTGCTGAGCAGAGAGCCCCATGTGGGGCTCCATCCCAGGACCCTGAGATCATGACTTGAGCTGAAGGCAGCCGCTTAACCGACGGAGCCACCCAGGTGCCCCTCAATCTTGATTTTTACATGTGCTTTTAGATACTGTGATACTTAAGGAGAGAAAAATGAACATCACACTAGTAAGTTTTCTATAGTAGTTATAACAAATGGGTTTGACTCCAGCCCTGACACTTTACTAGTTGTGTAAACCTGAGAAAGTTACTTAACTTCTCTGTGCCTTGGTTTTCTCATCTACAAAATGGGTACAACCATAGTCTCCCCTTTTAAGCATTGCTTTATTTTCACTAAAATCTATTTTAGGGGTGCCTGGGTGGCTCAGTCGGTTAAGCGTCTGCCTTCAGCTCAGGTCATGATTCTAGGGTCCTGGAACTAAGTCCTGTGTTGGGCTCCCTGCTCAGTGGGCAGTCTGCTTCTCCCTTTCCCTCTGTGCCACCCCTCCCCCCACCACTCATGCTCTCTCTCTCAAATAAATAAATAAAATCTTTAAAAAAATCTACTTTAAAGTCATAAAGTGCAGTTCATTTCTCAATCCATAAGATTTCATAATTTTCCTATTTTATTCCATTTCAGTATATCTTTTCTTCCTTTATTGCTTCCAAATTACTTTTCTTTATATTCCCTTTCTCACTGGATATTACAAAGATAAAATAAATTAACTTGTGTAAATCACTTAAAACAGAGCCTGGCACATTGTAGGGGCTATGTAAGTGTTAGCCTGCATGGAAAATGGAAGATCTAGGTAATTCAGTTATCTGGATGGCATCTAAAGCAAAGGGTATCGATTACATTTTTAAAAAGCTTCAAATAAGCTGAATATTAGGCCGAAGACTGGCATTCAGTTTTCCATAAATTAGGCTGATTTACCTTTACAGTTCTCTCTCTTACTATCCTCCTACAATAAAGTGACCACTGTTAGATTAGACTGCTTGGTGTTTTCCGAGCACATCCTTCATTTTCCCAACATCTTCACTCTGGAGTTTGCCATTCCCATTTTTATGCTCCTGCATCTCTACCTGTTGAAATCATAGCATCACAGAAGTTCTCTCATGCAAACAATAAGGCTTTATTTTACTTTTCTATCCATCCTTCAAGGCCTGAGTCAAATGCAGCTACTTTATGAATCAGGGGGTTTTAGAGCTGGAAGAGCTGTAGAGACTCAATGGTCTAATTCGTTTTACTAAGGCCAGGAGAGATTTGATTTGCCCAAAGACACCAAGCTACAGCTTGGGCTACAAGCTGGGCCTCCTAACTCTGCAGGGACTTCAGAGCCAAGCGTTGAGCCTCTTGGTCCTCATGGCTGGAGCCTGAACCTGACTGGTCTCCTTGCAGCAGCTACAGTACCTACGGCACTTAACACATACACCCCTTGAATTGCACTTTTTTTAGGTACAGGTCTTTTTTTTTTTTTTTAAGATTTTTTAAATTAATTAATTAATTTATTAGAGAGTGAGTGGGAGAGAAACAGCATGAGAGGGGAGAGGGTCAGAGGGAGAAGCAGGCTCCCCGCTGAGCCGGGAGCCCGATGTGGGACTCGATCCCAGGACCCTGGGATCATGACCTGAGCTGAAGGCAGTTGCTTAACCAACTGAGCCACCCAGGCGCCCTAGGTACAGGTCTTAATCCCCCAGATCTCATTCACCTTTGACACCTACATTTCTATCCCCAGAAGTCTTAGAACAGAGCCTATAACCAGGAGGCACTTAACAAATATTTGAATTAATGTATGAATGGATGTCACAGGGGAGGAGTGAAATAGCATCCCATCCCAGGGACTCCTATCTCTCAATGTCCCAAAGTTCTTTCTAACCCAGCTCTCTGAGTTGAACTACCATTTCTGGGGTACAATAAATAAATATTTCCATGCTTGCAGAAAGTTAGTGGAACTTAAGTGTCATTATACATATGCACGCATTCACTTGCTTCACAAAACTTTCTGAGCACTCACATACATGTCACTATAAGGTGGGCACAGGAGATCTTGGAGCGATCATTTACCAAAGAAGTAGGACAGCAAATCTGGTGTTTCAATTGGTTGGACTGATTGCAATCAATGGGGAAGAAGTGTGCACGACACAAGGAGCAATTTATTTTTTTATTTTTATTATTTTTTTAAAGATTTTATTTATTTGACAGAGAGAGACACAGTGAGAGAGGGAACACAAGCAGGGGGAGTGGGAGAGAGAGAGAAGCAGGCTCCCCACAGAGCAGGGAGCCGGATGCGGGGCTCGATCCCAGGACTCTGGGATCATGACCTGAGCCGAACGCAGACACTTAATGACTGAGCCACCCAGGCGCCCCCACAAGGAGCAATTTATAAACTAAGCACCATGAAAGCACTGGACATGTAACACATCTTATGTTGTCTCTTTTATGGGCCTCCAATTTGCAAACTAAGCCTGACTTCTGATTTGTTTCCCTCTGGCATTCATTTTCTTTATTCAATGATATAAGGATAGCCTTCTTTTCCTTCCCCATGGAAATTTTGGTCACTGACCAAAGTTTGACTAAGCACCATTACACATGTACTTTCCCACCTGAGGGCAGTAACAGTAACAACACATGAAACATTTTCAGTTTTTCAAAGTGCTTTTATAGGTCTCTTTCTATCCTCCCCCCAACAAACTCAGGAGGGAAGTGTCAAGTGCAGGCCATATACCATAGATGTATATGTATATTACATATATATAATATGTATAATAGCTATATGTATATAATATATGTATGTAATACATAAATGTATATTAGTTAGACATCAATTTTGCAACATTGTTCTACTTTTTTTCTGGAATCTCCCTTTATGAATTTCCCCAAAGGAGGAAAGGAGGGCATCTCTCTATTACAATACCCTGCTTATTTTCTTTATCACACTAATCACAATATGTAATTATTTTATTTATTGGTTTACTTCTTTATTGTTAGTCTCCCCAAAAGGATGTAAAACCCCACGAGGACAAGGATGTCGTCTATCTTGTTCTTCTGTTGCAGGCACTCAATAAGAAATTGCTAAATAAATGAATGAATGATCAACAAAGCTATTTCTATTAAGGCATATAAGTCATAATGATAAAAGAGGCCAATGAACAGACTTCCCAGTGTAGAACTGGTTAACTATATTTTTACTTATTTATTCTTCCAAGAAAGATGATCTACAGAGGAACAAGTCATGTTTTTAGTTTTGTTACTCCTTCCTAAATAATTATGGAGAGTTTTCTCTGTATAGGGTACTGCATTAAGAATGGTAGGTGACAAGAAGTTTAAGATGTAATCCTTGTCCCAGAGGAGCCCATGTGATTACAGCAATATGATAGTGATATAAGAACATAAGGACAAATCCGGAGTAAGTGGTGCATCAACATGTGCTCTCAGTTAGAGAAAGGAGAAGCTGCCTTAGAGTGGTGTGATTGGGAAGGGATGCCTGGGGGTGTGGGGGGTTTTGAGCTGAAGATAAGCTGAATTTCTGTCATGAAAAGGGCTCACTAGAAAGCCTTTAAAAAAGATACTGTAGTTGTGTTATGCCTCAACATACCCTTGGTTTAGGTAAGGTTTTTTTTTTTTATTTAAAGATTTTATTTATTTATTCATGAGAGACAGAGAGAGAGACAGAGGCAGAGGGAGAAGCAGGCTCCCCGCGGAGCAGGGAGCCCGATGCGGGACTCAATCCCAGGACCCTGGGATCATGACCTGAGCCGAAGGCAGACGCTTAACCGACTGAGCCACCCAGGCGTCCCTAGGTAAGTTTAATTAAAGAATAGAAATATTCTGAGATCCTCCAATAGACAGTAGCTTGTCAATGCTATAATATAGTTCTACTAGACTATCGGGCCGGCCCCATAGCAGTTTTAATGGCTTTATGTATGTTTAATCACACTTACTTGGTCTAGCTCTCTCAGCTTTAGTCCCATTAGAATTTAAAAGGTCAAGTTTCAAAATCCTAAAAGTGATTTAAAATAGAAACGCCAACTTAACCTTAACCACAGTTAAACTAATGCTATAATAGTACTGAAAATCACACCTTGTGTAAAATATAGGAGTGAAACAAGAATACTAAAACTTTATAATTCTTTCCTGAGGTTATATTAAAAAAAGAATTTTAGTAAAATTTAAAGTCACAATTTGAATTTTACTAAAAATTATGGCTCACGGATAACTGTTGACACATATTGCTTATCTGGGAAAGCACAGAGGCCCCATTAAGTGAGTGAGAAAGGAGACTAGGTAGTCCTAACCACACGGAAAGGGAGCAATCTTTTGAAAATGACATAAATTTGTTATAGCTCTGAAGGGTAAGAGAGCACCTTAGGAGCGTTTTCTCAAGCTTGCTGGTTGGAGCTTTTGCTCTTTTACCTGGAGTGTCCCATCCAGAGCCTCTCACCTTCACTGATGCTGGCATTTAAATATCTCCTGCCTGTTTTCATATAAGCCTTCCTTGACTACAATGTTATAATATGCTTTATATTAAAATGACCCCAAACTGTTATAACCTATTATGATTTAAGGGATACCTTATTTTTTGCTGCCCTAGAAATAAAGATGATTTTTAATTAAAAAATTTATTATTATTATTTTTTATTTGAGCATATTTGACAATGTTTCATTAGTGTCAGGTGTACAACACAATGATTGGACCAGTTTATACATTGTGCTATGTTCACCACAAGTCTAGCTACCATCTGTCCCGATACATCATCGCTATTACAATGAAAGATGATTTTTAAGCTGCCCCTTTTCACGAATGGAAAAGTTAGAAATTAGCCTAAATATGCAATTCTCTTTTTTTAAAAAAATAGTTTTTTGCATTATTATTTAAATCACAATTCTTTATTTTTATCATAATCTCTGTTACATAACTCCATCTATCAGGAATTCTAGTTCCATTTCTGATATTTCCACACCTGCAGATATATAAGGGATTAAAAGTAGATTAAGAAATGTTACCATAAAGCAAGCAAAATCCTGAGGGAGACAGCCTGGGAGACAAGTAACAGTATACATGGAAGGTGCCAAATGGTAGTAAAACCAAAATGGGAAATCATGAAAATAAAATAACTGCATTAAAAATATATTTGGACTAGCTCCTCTGTGCTGGTGTTTTGTAATATTAACTGTTTAAACCTGCTTAAAATGAGAGCTTTGAGTTCTCAAAAACCTTTAATTCGGTTAAACATCCGCTACCCTGAAAGGGCTCCACAGAATCCCATAAAACATTATTTATCTGTGCGCGTTAACTGCACGATACTGTAATTTCCAGAATAAATGCTGGGTGTAAATTGTTGTTTATGTTGGATCCTGACTGTCTTTACGAGAAACAAAGTGAAAACGGAATCTTCACAGCTTTATTTCTTCCGTTAAAGTCTATTCTGCAGCAGGAAACATGCCTAGTGGAGTTTCTTAATGAACACTTATAAAGCCTGTTGGTTAAAACCGAGTATATAGAATCACCTCCAAATGTATACCCTCTTTTATTCCACAGTCTTTTCATTTAAATCAAGTTAAATTAAAGTGAAAGTAGCACCATTCACATTGTTATAGTTAAGGGTCTGTCAGCATTTTTATGCAAAGCCTTGTTGCCACAAGTTTATAACTTGGAAGGGACAGAAGAAAATTAAAAGAAAAACCCACCTTAATACAGATGAGCTTGGCCTGGAAATGAATTTTTGTTTATCTTTAATGACTTAAAAGTCCCTCTTGGGGCAAAAGATATAGACATACTAGTGATTTAAGACATTTAGTCGGGATTTTCTTGGTTTTCAAACAAACAAACAAAAAGCTTTTAAAGGCATTCCAGCTATAAAGTTGATTAAAACATGAAATTTTCTTTGTGCTTGGATTTTCTAAAGGATATTAAATATTGGAAATTCTATTGTATTGCCTCCCACCTCCTGCCACACATACAAAACGTACAACAAATAATTCCCCCATCTTTTTTATTGCAAATGGAAACTCAAGCAAGGAGAAGCTGGGGGGGGGGGGTGTTTAAAGTGAAATATGGGTTGGACCATGTAAAATTTAAAAATTCTCTTTTTTGGGGGCACCTGGGTGGCTCAGTTGGTTAAGCGACTGCCTTCGGCTCAGGTCATGATCCTGGAGTCCCTGGATCGAGTCCTGCATCAGGCTCCCTGCTCGGCAGGGAGTCTGCTTCTCCCTCTGACCCTCCTCCCTCTCATGCTCTCTGTCTCTCATTCCCTCTGTCTCAAATAAATAAAAATTAAAAAAAAAATCTTTAAAAAAAAATTCTTTTTTTATTCTTTCTTTGAATCCTGGAATCTTTGAACTCTGGAAGACAAAATGGTAATTTTGTCTTCCAGAACACCACTGTTAAATTCTAAATAAGAGCAGTCTTTCACTGCATGCATAAAGCACTCATTTAACATTTCTTCTGGAAAAAAAAAAAAAACTGCACAGATTTTAAGCCCAAGAATTTACTGTACCCATGAAGCAGCTGCTCTTACCTGATAAAATTGTGATGATTCTTTCTGAACGGTTATGACTTACCAGGTCAGTGACCAACAAACTATAAAATAGATTCTAACAGCCCCCAAAGGGTTGGTACAGACTCTTGAGTAAATAATATATGTAAGGGAGAATGGAACAGGAGGAGAGAGAAAGGAAAACACTGATAGAAAGAAATAAAGAGGAGAACACACACCTGAGTGACCTAGTTCGTTTGTTTAGTTGACATAGGACTGAAAGGCAGAATCCTTGAGTTTAATCCTGGCTTTCTCACTCAGTAGCACCTCTTGAGCCCACAAGTCAGATAGGAGACAGTCCTGTTTTTAGCAAGAGCAGAGGTTCCCTAGAGCAGCCCTATAGGATTTTCTGATGTATGCTATTTTGCCCTGGATTTGATGATAAGCCACAAACCAGCTGTTACTTTTGCCTGTCTTTATATGTGTATCATATACACATCATGACAGCCATTGACTCCTGGGACTATCTACCAATCCTTAAAATGAACCTCTAAGAGGAGGAGTACCAGGATGAAGCATTACATTAGTGTGTTGTTCAACTTAAGACCTTAATGAATAGTACTGGTATTCAAATATGTTTACATTGGATTTAAAGGAATTAAAGGAAACCTTAACAAAGGGATTAGGACACCATGATAAAAATGGCCAAAGCTCTAAGACAGTATGTGTGTGCGTGGGCACGCATCTGTGTGTGTGTACAGATCCAGTCACTTACAACTACAGCCAGTATAAGGGAGGAACTTTGATCTATATACTGTACTTAAGTCAGGTTTTCCTAATTGCATCAGCTTCCCTGGAGGTCTCTGCTGCTTTATGACTAGTAGATGCTACAGAACTTCTCTCCGGTTTTTTTTTTTTTTTAAATATTTTATTTATTTATTTGACAGAGAGAGAGAGATAGAGAACACAAGCAGGGGGAGCAGCAGGCAGAGGGAGAGGGAAAAGCAGGCTCCCCGCTGAGCAGAGAGCCCGATGCAGGGCTCGATCCCAGGACCCCGGGATCATGACCTGAGCCGAAGGCAGATGCGCTTAACCAACTGAGCCACCCAGGCGCCCCGAACTTCTCTCCGTTTTAATGGCATAGTAAGAGTTGTATTTGCTTTTCAGATCTTGAAAGAAAACCGGACAGAAATTGTTGCTTAGGTTTTAAGACCACAGATTGATGGCATCATTCTGGTCCCCACTGGAGACATATCACTGTGGTCCTCTGGTTACTCCTCACCTGACGGACTACAGCATGAAGTAAGCATGGTAAGTTTCAGGTGGGGAGGCCTCCAAACTATTACTGAAGGGAAGGCTCTGAATCTTGATCTCGCTGGAGATTGGCAAGGTCAGAGTAGAGAGAGGCCTGAGGCGGAGGCATGAATAAAATGGTTCCTGCAGATCCCATTGAGCCTGAGTCCAACGGAATTCTTAAGAGTCTAAGTCTCAAAACTTTGAGAATGGACCATTTTTTCCCCCTGGGTCAGAACTTGGGTGTTCAAGATGTGTCAAGGCCAAGAATGAAACAGCAAGGGGAAGGAAAGGAAGGAAGGACAGATAAATGAGAGAATTGAGATGGTTTTCCAGAAGATGAGTGTGGGATGTCTGCCAAACAACCAACACTATTCTTGACTCAAGACAGTGCTAGCAGTTTTATGAGCAATGGCTTCATTTCCCTCTAAAATTACACAAGTGGCATTTCTTGGAGTGATTTTGTAGAGATCATATTATGGTTGTTGTTTTTCTCCAAGGGGACCCAAGTTAGGGATGGGTTAGGATGGCTACGGGAGACTTCTCTTAAGCGTAGGTGCTGGACTTATCTCTCCCCACCTAACTGGGACCCTGCTGTGTTCTGTAATGAGTCCTCTTCTTCTAAATGACTGTGGAAGGGACCAGAGCCAATGCCACCTCACACCTTCCCTATCTTCCCCTGAGAGATCCAGAGATATGTTGGCTGCCACCAAGGGGAGGCAAGGAAGCAGAGTTCAGATAAACTTTTGATAAACTGCCATAGCAAACCCCTCATCAGAAGGTAGGAAAGGTCACACAGTAAAAAAAAAATAATAAGAAAATATAACTGCTTTCTTATGAGGAAAATATTATGAGTTCTTCTCCTTTTTCAGCTTTTATGGAAGGAGATTCTGCCAGTTCCTTCAGAAAAAAATAAGAAAAAGTAGTTTTAAAATGAGATTATGCACCTTCAGGGTGCCATTAGGAAGTTTTACTGTACTGAGATGACATGAAAGCTCTGGAATTAATATCCCTGAGATGCTTCAAACCTGCAATAGCAATTATTGTACTACGTGTCCCTGGATAAATAATAGGGCCATTCAACTAATTAGCTTCAATGATTTCAGCTCCCTGTAAATTCTCTCTCACTCGGCTATAAAAATAACACTAGGAAAACTTTTGGTAAGAGAAACTTCTTTCAGGAAATGTTGTCTTTTCTTTTTTTCCCCCTTCAGTTCATGATGCATCATGTGTAGAGTAACTTTCAGTCCTAATCACGACGCTAGAATGGAATATACAAAATTCGCACATTATCAATGGCCATTTGCTGCTACTGAACATACTGATTTAACTCTCTAATTCATGCCTTCTACAGAAGGCATACACATTTTGAGAAATTTAAACTAGTTTCTCAATACACACACAGTGTAAACAATCGTGTGTGCATGAATAGAGTATAAACCCCAGGTGTACATATACATATATGTATGACTAAAGAGAAGAGCAAGATTTACTAATATCCATACTTCATTACATTATCACCATGTTATTTTAGAGAATTCTGACAACATATGAGCTTTCTGATAGTGTTCATGGGATATTCATTCATTCTTTCATATTTACTGAGTGCCTATTAGATGCAAGACATGAAGTTTCTTCTTTACGTTTTCTTGGAAGAAAGGTAGATTTACTTAAATTTGGTATTATACCTCCTTAAAGTGACAAGGATTCCCCTATACTTCTGTCACCTAGAAATACCATTAAATTCTATAAATCCAAAGTGATAAAAATGTGAACTTCAATCACTCAAGCTCATACAATTCTAACATCATCAGCAATGGTCTGAAAAATCTGTGGTACAATCCCAAGAGACCTGAATTTTCTTAAAGCTTGAGGTTTTGTTTTTCTTTTTCCTTTGGGTAAGCTGTTGAGATTTCTTCTTTTCCTCTCATGGAAATTTCTTTACACATTGAAATGAAACAGAAGCTCCTCCCTGGGATAGGCTAGTGCTCCCCCTTCTAATGCTGAACGTCATCATAACAGAGGGACCTAGTGAGAGGCAGATGGTGATAAGCTTCATCCTTGGTGAAGAAATGGAGAGGAAAAGAGTCTAAAACTCTTCTTGGGCTTATCTTGTTTTTAATTAACAGAATATAATTAAAATTAAAGCCAGACAAAATGACTGGATCTTAAATCAGAATTCTGTCTAACAGTAGAGACTGCAGTCATCTGTTTGCACTCATTAGAGGTGACCTGCACTACTTTCTGGGTCTCCCATTTTGCTCCACCACTTATAGGCAAGTGCTTTTTTATTTCTTAGCCACATAAAAAAGGATTTTTCTTCTTTGTGTACGAATACTTATTAAATATATCTATAAAGACAGATGTACTGCATGTTAGAACGAACAGTACAGTAAGATAAAAAAAATCATGACCTTCCTCTGAAGCATTATGTAATTATTAAATTCAGAACAATTTCCCTAAAATGGATAATTATGTAATCTGGAAAAGAGACTTACCTTCTAGCCAGAAAGTTGAATATTACAATTTTCCTTAATTTAAGCAAGATGTGGCCAGAGATTAGGGTTTTGTTATACAATTATTCCATGTTATTCAAACATTCTTGTCCCCCCCCACCTCAAACTCTACACCCTAAGAACCATCTAGGAGGTTTGTAATATCAACCCCCATAATGTTTCCTTCGAAGAGATCTGCAGCCTCAGCTTATGAGAAATGCAGTCGGTTCACCCTAAGAGAATATAAGTCATAACGTTTGTTTTGGAAATCTATTTTACCCAATATTTCTCAATGAAATAAATTGTGTAAATGAAATAAAACTGACACCGCAATATTTACTAAATCGCTACCGTCTGCTCTCTGCTTAACGCTCTATCACTGGTTTCTCCTTCTTGTGCAGTTTAACAGGCAAAAGAGCAAAGGGAAAAGCCTTCTGCAAAGAATGCATTTTTAAATCAATATAAATAAGGTTATAAAATAGCCAAACTTAGCATGGTTTCCTCCTTGCTTGTTACCCCTATGCATTTGTCACTTTCCTCAAACTCATGTGTATTCTTCAGTTTAGCAAAATGTGTGTGTGTGTGTGTGTGTGTGTGTATAGGAGTTCACACATGGAACTAGATCAAGAAGGTCTAGGGAGTAGAGATAGAAAAAAATACTGAAGGAAGTCAATCCCATATAAACAATATTAATGGTCTGATATTACATGTTGAAAAGGGAAAAAAAAACTGTACAAATAATAAACATCCACGGTTGAAAATGACTATCAATGAAAATTAAGTATTTAATGAAGAAAAATCTTAACGAAAATTAAAAATTTTAATATCGAGTGTATACATAAAAGGAAACACAAATATTTTCAGGTCCCAACACTGTATGTTTCTTTCAGTCTGTGGCATTACACAGTCCTACTTTTTCATTGACAGTGAAGGAAACTAGACTTCTACCAGTACCTCAGTCCTCTTACTTTGCAGAACAGCTGTGAGGCAGTGTTCTTAAAGCCTTATGAAGGGAAACCCCCTGTACTCTTTGGAGATGCTCTGATTTGAGGAAGAGCAGGACTGACTTATTCATCTGTGTTCAGAAAGTCTTCTAAAGGACAATGCCTATGATATGAGAGAAGGAGGGTAAATAGGAGGCTCTGAGGGCTCCTTTGGCAATTGGGAGGTGGGGAAGGAAGGAGCCAAGCTATAAATAAAAAATATTTCTAGAAATGGTATGTGGTTGATGCATTATTAATGATCATGAAATATATCTCAATATGGAAGGGAGAGTGGCCACATCTCAAGATGGAATAGAGCCAATATCACAAAACACTTGGTCCAAACACTGCTGGCACTCTTGTGATTTTAGAAGGATTCAAAATACCCCCTAAAGTCAAAGAGGGTTTTATTAAGTGTTTGTCAGTTTACTTGATTAACCATATGGATGATACCAAAGAATTGCTATGTAGTAAAGGGATGAGACAACACAGAATGTTATTTCAACAATTTCAATTTTTAAAGCTATACCAACAATAACCGTATGAAAACCAAGCATATTGCAGTTTTAAATGTATTTTATTGTATTTTAAAATCTCTATCTTAAAACATTTTAAAACAAGTTTCATTGCCTACTGAGTCTGGCAAGTACTGTAGCTTGCTGCAGGTCAGGAACTCAAGGATTCCTGACTAATATTCCCTGTTTTAACCACTAGCTGTATTCTCTGCTAACACATTCTGGGGCTCAAAAATGTTTGCCTTTTCATATTTACCTGAACTCACAAATATGATCCAAATACTATTTAAGCCATTTTATTACAAACACAAATCTTACATGTGGAACTATATAAGAAGTTACCGTAACTATAGCCGTAATGCAGAGATGGGTGAAGATGACCAAAACAGAGGACAGATGGTCGCAAACTTAAGATTTACAACTTCACAGTGTAGTTTTACTTAGAGGGCTATATTTGTGGTACATCCATGGACATTCGTAAAATTTGCTAGGAATTCGTGAAGGGGGGAGAGGAGTAGCAGGTTAATATGCTCTTTTCTTCGCTTTTTCATTTTTTTTTTTCTTTTTGCCATCTAGATGGGAGATTTAGTCCTGCTGCCTGAATTTGAGTGTCTCTCACACTGCTCATCTGAACAATCAATTTTTACTGCTGTAGAAGATAATAATGGTAATAACACTATAGAAAAAACTACCATGACCCATAACTGTAACTTACTATAGTCTTTTAAAAAATAACTGTGCTGTATGGAGCTTCTTCATTTCTTGAAGCAGAAAAGGAGCTGACAGTTGGAGCCTCTGAGGCTGTCTATATATCTCCTGGATGCCTGGAAGAGGCTGATCTACTTACAAAGGGAGAGCTGCTTTGGGTATGGGCCACGTGGATGAGAAAAGTGCCCCGACACTAGGAGTTTGCTGAGAACAGTCACCTTCTGGCCTGCCTGTCTTCTTGTACCAAGTGCCAGCAAAAAGCTGTTGGTGGGACATGCTAGTGCTTTATCATCTTAAACCAAGACAGTCAGGATTCTTGACTAGTTACAGGGATGCTCTTACGCAGTAAATTGTCAGTATTCCCACCAGGACTGTCTTCTGACGGTGCTTTTGATACTGAAATTTCAAAGGTCTCTGTTTACCTGAATAACACCATAAACAAAATCTCCCATAAAGCTCAATGTGTTTTTCTATTGCATTTATCAGAGAGGATGCAAAATATAAAGATTTGTTTCATCCTGGCGCACAGATTTCCACATGCTTAAGAACTCACCTGGTTTCTATGTTATGTGAAAGGATTGCCCTTATTAGACAAATTATATTCTAGACACTTTCAGAATGAAGTGGATTCACCAAGCACACTGTTTATCTTTAGATCTGGAAGCCTTCCTTGAAGCATGACTTTGCAACAAAGGAGTTTTAATGCCACTCCACTCTGTAACGCACTGCATACTAACAAGATTTATATACATTATTGGTGCCGTTAAGGAAACTTGAATGACTTGCAGTTTCTCTAGATGAGATTAAAAAAAAAAAAAACTTAAAAAGGGTGTGCAGCATACAAATGAAATCAGATTACATTAGAAGTTGTTTAAAAGTACAAGCATACTACAGCTTGTGTACCAGCCAGGGAACACACAGCAAAGATTTGTTTTACTTCTCTTAGACAACCATTCCACAGTCACTGAACATAAACAACCATAAAGTTACAGCTGCTTTTAAAATGTCACTTAGGGTCAAACTGTATAGATGGGAAATTAGATAGTACTGAATGCTTTCAGAAAAGGACCAGCCCAGGGCGCCTGGGTGGCTCAGTTGGTTAAGCAACTGCCTTCGGCTCAGGTCACGATCCTGGAGTCCCGGGATGGAGTCCCGCATCGGGCTCCCTGCTCGGCGGGGAGTCTGCTTCTCCCTCTGACCCTCCCCCCTCTCATGCTCTATCTCATTCTCTCTCTCAAATAAATTAAAAAAAAAAAAAAAAGGACCAGCCCTATACTCTGAACAGCCAGCTCCACATTTATGAGAAAGAAATATTTCTCATCACTAATCATATGTTTTCATATACAAATACATATATCTACGATGTGATCCAAATGATTTCTCAGGTTAAGAATGATTAAATAACAGTCTCCAAAATATTCTGAAAAATTGAGTCTGGTTATCTGATAGGAAAACTGACAAAAATGAAGTAGGTGAAGTTTGGGAAATAATTAAAATTTTAGGCAGATGCTTAGATGCTCATAATTTTTTAAAATGGGAGACTCTATAGAACATGTTGCAGAAATGACTTGAGCTAGGATTTCCAGTTAAATATGCTAAGACAGGGCAATATACTTTTAGGAGGCTGAATAAAACGTAGAATAACCTGTATTAAAAAGGCACATAACAATGTCAAATCTTTAAGCTTCCATCTAGGGGATTTGCAATAAAATGAAATCATTAGGCACAGAGTGGTCACTGCTATGATGAGAAGAAAAAATAACTCAAAATTCTCATAGCTATTATTATATTAGAATAGTTCACTTTCTTCTCTACATAATAACATTGAGCATTAAAGAGCCATTTATGCATACTTTATTATTATTTATGAAATTACAAGTACACACGGTGTCTGATAACTCATCTCTCTGTATTAAATAGGAACATATATTGTTTTTTAAAATGTCTGTCTTTTACAATGTGCTAGGTAACAGCTTTCCATAGCATAATCATGAATGCATTATATAATGTGCTTTATAAGAAGTTATTAAGGATTATGACTATAGCAACGTAAACCTAATATAAATATGAATAAAGCATTTAGGAATGGTATTTTCACTTAGACTGTTACCTATATAATTTGTAGCAATACAATTATCATAGAAGAAGATATACCACATTTACAGAAAAAACTGTTTCCACGAATATTAGTAAAAATCTTATAATGTAGGCATTTTTCTAGCAATTTCACAAAACCCATGCCTTTAAGAACATGAGAAGAATCCACAATGCCACCTACAGTATTCTTGTTAGTAATCTTGCCTTGCAGGAAAAAAAATATCAGCTTTATTTGATAAACCAGGTGCATGTAAATTTCCAAACTGCAAGTAGGTGGCAGTGGAGACATTTCTGGATGAATTTTCTCCGTCGGAAATGTAAAAGGAGGAAAAAACCTCCTTAAAAACAAGTTACAAACATACTAAAATAAATAATGTCCTGAAATGTAACCTTCCGTAGCAGATCACCATTAAGAGCTAATAAAATATTTGTCTTCAGGGACTAAAATCCTCCCAGTCCCGTAATGAAGATATCCATAGCATGAAGAGTGAATAGCACAGATGAGAAAATCAGAAAAATTGTAAAGAGAGAAGGGTTGGACAATTGTTTCCCACAAAGCCCAGAGTAAGAATTAGGAATTTGATGTGGACAAGAAACTCTGTGGTTGGCAGCATGAAACACAGACATTTAAAACTAGTAAGTTATCATTTTAAGAAGCCATTAAGAAATCTCCTGTTTGAATGTAAATTCAAGAAGAAGGCGAATGAGTTCTTTAGGATCTGGTCTTTAATGGAAAATATCAATTGAGTCCGTCAAAAAACTGTGTACAACAAGAGGCTATTAAACAATGTAGACATATTTAAAGTGTGCTCGACTCTAAACAAACATTAGAATAAAGCCACCTGAATTGTCTTTCAAGGTTAATGAGTTGGCACTCAGATTCATTCTGTTCTCAAGTTTACCTGCAAAGACAAGCAGGGTCATTAAATTGTATTATCAATTCAATCTAACTTATTTGACTTGTGGAGATCATAGTAGAAACTGAGATAGTGTCCAAGAATAAATTCTGGAGATGGGTATGTGTGTGTGTGTGTGTATGTGAATATAGATGGAAAGAAACAGGTAAATGAATTCTAAGAGGAAAAAAGAAAGTTAATGATATTATTCATACCACAACCACTGTGTGAAAAGAAAGGAAAGTGAATGTCCAGATCAAAGCTTTTTCACACCATGGTTATCAAATCAGCTTTTCTCCTTGCCTTAATTGGTTAACCATGCAGTTAACAACAAAGACAACCAAGAAGTTGAGGGATGCAAGAAACCTGATGAAAGCAAATGTCACATTCTCAATACTACTGTTTCCCCTGCCTGGAACATTCTTCTTCTATTCATCTTTTAGGATTCAATTTAAAATCCACCTACTCCAGGGGCACCTGGGTGGCTCAGTTGGTTAAGCAACTGCCTTCGGCTCAGGCCATGATCCTGGAGTCCCGGGATCGAGTCCCACATTGGGCTCCCTGCTCAGCTGGGGGTCTGCTTCTCCCTCTGACCCTCTTCCCTTTCGTGCTCTCTCTCATTCTCTCGCTCTCAAATAAATAAATAAAATCTTTAAAAAAATAAAAAATTAAAAAAAATAAAATCCACCTACTCCAAAATGCCTTTCAGAATCTCCCAGGTGTGGGGCGCCTGGGTGGCTCAGTTGGTTGGGCGACTCCTTTAGGCTCAGGTCATGATCCTGGAGTCTCAGGATCGAGTCCTGCATCAGGCTCCCTGCTTAGTGGGGAGTCTGCTTCTCCCTCTGACCCTCCCCCCTCTCATGTGCTCTCTCTCTCTCTCTCTCTCAAATAAATAAATAAAATCTTAAAAAAAAAAAAGAATCTCCCAGGTGGAATTAATCTCTCCCTCTCCTACAATATCTTTTTAAAAAACTTCTATTATAGTAATTATCACATTGCAGTATTACATTCTAGTATTAAAATCATTATGCCTGTGTTTGGGTCTGGATGACCCCCAAGTTTGCAAGTCCCAGGAGGGCAAGGGTCAGTCCTTGACAATTTTTGGTGCCATGTTCTCCAAGGAGAGAATGCTTCATGTGTGTTTATTTGAGTTAGTTGAAAGGATTACTAAAACCACTGAGGACAGTGAGGATGGCTGACCAAGAGAACAGTGGCTTGCTCTGAACAGACCCTTATAAAGCGTAAGAAATGTGGCCCCAAGCTCTACAGACTTACAAGCAGAGGGGTCCCAGAAGTGCAGACCTGAGAATCATTAGTGCATTGGCCTCATAGGAACAGTAGAGGGCGCTTTACAGCTGAGGATCCGGGCAGAGTGTGAGCTCACTGACTGGTGGGAGGAGCCTGCAGAAAACCTAGTCATTGTTTTGGTGACCTTTTAAATGTAAGCAGCAGGGGGCACAAGTCAGGCCTCCCAGCAGTGATCAAACGCCTGGGGGGAAAAAACTGCAAAATCTCCAAAAGTAAGGGCCAGCCTGAACCCAAAATTCTGATTAATAGAGAAAGTTCTTTAATGGAATTAAAGAGTTATTTAGATTTTCACCATCAAAAAAGATTTGGTGCCATCCTTCTCTACACTTCTGTTCCTCCCTCCCTTATGACACAAGAGGTTACGCTTGTTTTATGGTCGGGGAAACCCCTTGCCCCCTAGGAAAGAATATCGAGAAACTTCTGTAAAAACTGCCCTGAGAGCAAAATCTCTGGAAGACATTCTTCCTCTCAGAAAGGCATTGCATCAGTTTCATTCTTCTCCAGATAGCACAAAAAAATCAGCACCAGGCTAAGTAAGTACAACCAAATTTCAGTAAGGCTTTGTTTCTTGGTGTCAAAGACCTGCAACTTCTAACTGCCTGAAATACTGAATATATGTGACATTAATGTTGCAAACAACTAAAAATATTAGGAGAGTGGCTGAGGTGTCGGAGCATCTCACCTTTGGAACAACAGAGAGAAGGACAGCCCTCAATCAGGAGGTTAGAAAAACATATTTAAGAAGAAGGAATCAGGGCGCCTGGGTGGCTCAGTTGGTTAAGCGACTGCCTTCGGCTCAGGTCATGATCCTGGAGTCCCGGGATCGAGTCCCGCATCGGGCTCCCTGCTCGGCAGGGAGTCTGCTTCTCCCTCTGACCCTCCCCCCTCTCATGCTCTCTGTCTCTCATTCTCTCTGTCTCAAATAAATAAATAAAATTAAAAAAAAAAAAAAAAGAAGAAGGAATCATCATCGGAGTTTGGCTCCTACCTAGTACATTTCAAGTAGCCTTACTGGATACAAAGAATGACTTGGCTAAAGGCCTATGTTAAAATTGGACCAGGATACATTTTTAAATATGTGCAGAAAATTCTAGGAGCACAGCTTTAGAATTGAAACAGCACACTTTTCTTTTTTGGTTGGAAAACTAGTTTTGGATTACCTTAATCCATAAAATTTTGTCATTCACTGTATTGGGCCATAGTAACATTGTATTTTATTTTATTATAAAGTATTATAGCATATTTCTGTTTGATGAGTTAAGATTTGAACAATGAAAAGGAACCAGTATATTGTAGTATCACTGCATGAAGATTTGATTTGCCTATTTTATTGTACATTTAAAATTTCCTACCCTGTTAAAAAAAAACCCATAAAACAGATTTTGTGAACATATGTTTTATGAGTCAATGCCAAAATAAGGGTGGTAAATCCCTCAATCACAGACATAATCTTTAGAAGTCAACACTTAATTATCCAGCCTGTGGATTTTCCATGCTTTCTCGCCCCTCCTCCTTTTCCATATGTAGATATTTCATTGCACACAAATACTTCTTTTAGAAAGTAGGCAGATGAAAGAAGTAGAACTGTAACTCCAACTTGGTGATTTGGATACTTCTAACATCACTTTGAAATATTGTGGGCAAGGAAAAAGTTAAAGAGAAAAGATAATCAAGAGCTGGTATTAAGTAAAAATAAAGAATAGCTTTCATTTCAAAACAATATTCCATGGGTAATTTTTTTTTCAATGCCCTTTAAAAAGTTTTGGTGAATTAATTGTGGTTACGATGTTTCAAACTGATGCAGTAAACAGATCTTCATTTCAAAACTTACCTACTTAAAAACATCTAAATTTTATTTAATATTGACTTTTAGATTGATTCTTCAGCAAAGTAAGAGCTTGTCATTAACTGCCAGCAGGTGGTGGTATTCACAAATAGGGTACAAGAAATACCGAAAGGGCTGTGAATATAACCAATATGTGGCTCAGATTTATGGATTATGGATTTTTAAAACATTTTTAATGGAGTTGTCAGCACTCTGAAACCACTTCCACTCCCATCTGTTCCATATGAATGTGGAAACTTGGAAGTTACCTTAAAATATGTGCCTGTAGAAAGTTTCACATTAAGAACATCAGATCTTTTTATAAAAGACAAAATACTTTCTAATTTTTAAAAAATTTTTAGGGCGCCTGGGTGGCTCAGTTGGTTAAGCGACTGCCTTTGGCTCAGGTCATGATCCCGGGGTCCTGGGATCGAGCCCCGCATCAGGCTCCCTGCTCGGCGGGAAGCCTGCTTCTCCCTCTCCTGCTCCCCCTGCTTGTGTTCCCTCTCTCGCTGTGTCTCTCTCTGTCAGATAAATAAATAAAATCTTAAAAAAAAATTTTTTTTTTATATTTCTAGATAACAATGCACTTCAAAACAAGCACAGATATTATTCAGACTCTTCCAATGTTTTGGGAGCCTCTAGGTTTGGAATCTGGTCTATTGTCTATTCGGGGCAGACATGTATCAAGAAGGAGCACTGACTATACACTTGGGCCAAGCTAACCTGGGCCAATGCTGAATGGCAGAGTACTGTGTATACACAGTTGCTAGGGAGAAAGTATGTCTGTTCTTGTCTCCCAAAATAAAACTCCCAGGTTTCAGAGGATACAGAAGCAACAAGAGGCGGTGAACTCCAGTCATGGAGTCAACAGCTTCAGGGGCTTTAGGAACAGGCTGAAATTATTTGGTTTTGACCGCCAGATGACCTCCATTGCTGCCCAGTCTGATGGACAGTCGGACCATTAGTTCTTTTAGCACACATTCTTTCCTGAAACACAGACAGCACTCTGCGTACGCACAGAGCAAGAGAGGAGAGAAAACGAGAACGTCTGAAAGGGAGAGACAGAGATGCACATCTGCAGAGAACCTTCTAAATCAGCCGTGACCCTTCCACCGGTCTCAGGCCTGGGACTGGAGGAATTCATTCCAAGCAAAGAGACAGCAAATCTTTTTCCAAAAAAATCCAACTTAAAAATCTGACTCTAGACTACAATCAGGCAAGATTACATCCACGATATGTCCAAAACAAAAACAAGGGAATGCTTAAAGCTGGTTTTTAAAATATTTCCTATAGCAACTTGATTTCTAGCTTAAAAATCGGCAATACTATTTTTTAAAAATATATGGATCAGAAATGAAAAAGGCTTACTGTGTCCCGCTTACTGTTAGTTCAGCTTTAGTGCAATATTATTTTCCACTATATGCTACCCAGCTCTTTATAAATCCATTTAATGAGTATAATTCTCTGGCCACATCACTGTGGTGTGTGAGATTCAAAATATATTTTATTTGCTTTTTTGGGAGTATGCATGTGTTTTGATGCATGTGAATAAGAAATGACTTTTGGTCTTGTTATTCTTGCAAAACAAATCAAGAGCTAAGCTTTGCTCTCAAACAACCTATTAATCCCAAGGAAAACTGAAAAGCACAAAGACTGTACTCCAAAGAGACCTATCAAAGATACTGAACTTCGCCAGAAACGGGGAGAGAAAAGGGAGTAAAAAAATGAAATTCAGGTGGAGGGTAAAATTTCCTGTAGATGAATGTATCTTTAAATAAAACAAAGTTTAAACTCATATTTAATCAGGTTTTGAACACACACACACAAATAAGCCCTCTCTCTATCTCCATTTTCTTGGGGTTGGCTGACAGAATTGCGCTTGTCCCCAGCCTCTTCTGATTTTCCTCTTGGGATAAGTGATGAGCTACGCTGCAGTAAACGAGGAAACATCTGTTTGACTTTCCGAAGCTGGCATGGGGAACTGGAGTCTGAATCAGAAATGCCACTTTCACAAACAGGTTTCCCACAGGAACCTTGCTGAAAACATGAGTCTGTTGGGGAGAACCATGGCTCCAGTGAGCAATGGGGAAAGCTGCTCTCCTCTCCAGCTATTCGAGACAATACACACTCTGTATAGGATTTGTTTGTGGGGTGAGATTTAGTGGGTCCCAATATGTTAAAGAGAAAGAGTACCTGGATCCGGTTTTAATTTGGAAAGTTAGTTCACACTGAAGTTCAAAAGGCTTTAAAATGAAGTTTGATTCTAATAAATCGGGAGTCTTTTGTTAGCAAGAAACCTATGAAACTTGTGGTATGTGGGTCCTGTATATTCAGAAAAGGCACACAGAACCTCAGATTATTTTTTTTTTAAGCACCTTGACGTGGTAGTTAAAGATCAGCACACTGTTTTCACATTTTATTTTATTCTAGTGTTGTTGCTATGTGAGTAGCTTAGGAATATCACTCTGGCTAGAGGTGTGTCTAACCCACCTGGGTTGTAACCTTTTCACTTTTTTTTCCCCTCTCCAACTAGGGAGTTGTATCTGCCCAAAGACAAACTCCTGTGGCAGGTGGGACATGCTGCTGGCCATACTCCCAAATGTCTCTTCCATTAAAAGTTTACCATCTGCACATTTTTTTTAGACTGTCCAAGTTCTCAGTTAAACTTATTTTTTTTAAACCTTTTTTTTTAGTTTGGTGATTTTTGTCTTTATGAGAAATGACTGCTTGCTGTTTGATTCCTCTCTTGGGATATTTACTCATCTCTCTCTTGAACAGGGCTCCCATTTCCTTGTCAGTACTTGCTTTGGCTGACATCATCGTGTGATTATTAACCTGTGAGTGAGCTGGAAATATTTTAGGGACAATCTAAAACAGAAACAAAAACAAAGACCAACCCAGTCTATTTAACTGAAGTATTTACTGAAAATAATATGTTTTGTAAGATGTAGTCTGATAGGTCTCAATGTAAATGTCACACTGATGCACAAATTATGCTATATATTTCTACTTAGCTTTTGAAGGCAGGGAGCATTTATGTCAGAAAGGAGTTCCTTTATTATTCAAAGACAGTTTCCATCTATGGGCACAGATGGATGGTTGTTGCCTGTGAGATACCAATTATGCTATAGACAGCCACGAATACAGTATTGAAACTGTTAGTGCAAGAAATCAGGTCCGTATCTAGAAATCAACTGAATTTTTAAAATTCTGGTTTCTTTTCTTTATTCCTCTTCTCTTTCTCTCTCTTTTTAAAAATTCAAAAATAATATTTATACCTTATAATTACTAGAGAGAATTCTTAGGTGAATGAAATGGAAATGTTCAAATATATAGAAATTGTTTTTCTTTCTGTGAATATGACTACACTTGAACCTATAATGCTTTCATTGCTCTAAGAAAAACTCTCAGAGAAAACACCAGATGACAGAATTAGCACATTGAATATTGTTTTGCCATCAAAAAATGTGATGGAGAGCAATCAGAACTCTTTTTCTCAAATTTGTTTTCCACATCTCTCCCCACACTCAGGGCTCTGGATGCACCTACAATATCTAGGACCTTCTTTAGATAAAATTTCAACTTATGAATTATGAACACTAAGAAGCCTTTCCTTAGGATAGAATGAAATTAAGCCATGAAGTAGGTATATGAGTTAAAAGGCCT
Organism: Mirounga angustirostris; assembly: GCF_029215605.1. Taxonomy (NCBI): domain Eukaryota; kingdom Metazoa; phylum Chordata; class Mammalia; order Carnivora; family Phocidae; genus Mirounga; species Mirounga angustirostris. The sequence continues at coordinate 23,299,004 of NW_026991725.1, read as the reverse complement.
TAGAGAGAAAAAACAAAATTAGATACTCCTCAACATACAAGATTTAACTTAAACAATACCTCAACTTTACTTCTTTTTCACAACAAGAAAATAAAGTTGAGCATAAGGAACAATAGTTGGAGAGTTCTTCCAAAATCCGTTTTAATTAAACATACACACACTTGAATGTTGAACATACCCATCTAATCAACGATTTTGGCTCTAAGGGGTCATGATCAGCATTTACACTTAGAATTAACACTTGATACTAACAAGCACTCTGTATATAAGGCATTAAGGTCTATACCCAAATTATTGCCCTATATTAATCATTAATAGCTTACAAAATGATAATTTTCTAAACCTCGCTTATTTTTCTAAAGAGGGGCTATGAACACTGGTTTAGCTTCATTTGCTATTATTAAAATGATTTGTAATTAATTCGGTATCAATTAATTTAATGCTAGATTGCCTACAAAATTATTTTCTGTATCTCTATTCTTTCCCCATTTGGCCTTAGGTACTGAGCCATGGGAGAAGTTTAGGAACTCTCTTAGAAGGGTAATTATGGAACCAAAGGCAGGGATGACTGGCAAAGTTGATATCAACAGATAAACAGAGGGAAGGGGAGAATGGTAAGGTGCATCATTTCTTGAGTGATTACATAGAAGCTGTTAATAGGTACCATTACATTACTACCTCACGTGTATGTATTATTATGCCCATTTTATAGACAACAAAGCTTAAGATCAGAGAATTTAAATGACTTCCTTGAGATCATACAGGTAGTTAATGTAGTAATCATTTGGGGTTTGGAATAGTTTACGAAATGAATCTCGTAAAATCCTCAAAAGAGAGACATTACTCTGTAGAGTTTCTAAAAAGAAAACTTGAAGAAGTCTCCAATCTAATATAATAAGCCAATTTTAAAAATGGGAAGACGATGCAAAGTACATCAGTCCTGGGTAACCTAACAAGTAGTAGCTAACACTCAGAATGGTAGACAGAAATAATAGGATTATAAAGGACTACTTTAAAAAACAACAAAACCTGTATTACGTATCGTACTTGAGAGTGGCACAGTTCTCCAATATATGAACTTTACGTGAATACAGGCAATCCCTGAACTTACAAACTCCTGAGTTACCACGGATAATGTATATCTACTGCTGCTTCCGACAGGGAGTGTCTGTGAGAAATGCTTGTAAGACTGAAAATAATTTGTTGGTACAAAGTGGAGAGATTCAAGTCAAGTTTTAAGTTTAATGCTATACCAACTAAAATCACAATAAGATTTTTAAGGCATTTGATAAAAATAATTCTAAAATTTATAGGAAAAATCAAAAGGAAAATAGCATTTTGAAATTTTGAAAAAGAAAAGTAATGACTAACATTAACAATTATTGAAACATTAAAGAGCTACAACATGTCCTAGTACTGGTGCAAAAATACTCAGATCAATGTAACAGAATAAAGAGCTCCTTTTATATGTAATACATTAATATATGATAAATAAGGCACACAACTAAAAGAGGGTGATTCAATAAATGATTCTGAGAAAAGTAGCAATTTGGAAGGAAATAAATTTAGATGCCCATCTCGCAGTAGATGTCAAAATAAATTCCACCTGAATTAAATATAAATATAGAAGTCAAATTATAGAAAACCGGAAGAAAATGGAAAGTTTAATAAATCTCTGGAGGAAAAAAAAAGGACATTTTAAATTAGTAGTGGTAAAATAAGTAAATAAATATTAGGTTAACAAACAAAAACCACTCCTGTGTGTAACAAGTATCAATCTATGCGACACAATGTCGTATAAATGGGAAGACCTTTAGGATGCTGACCCTGAGAGATATACATTCCCAGGAAGAGTTAACCTGCTATGTGATCATATTCTTGTCCAAAATCAACTTAACCCACACTGTCCAAATTATTGTGCTTCATTGCTCCTCCACCTTGAATACCATCATTTGAAAAGTCATTTATTAACTCTTCTTTTGAGACAATAAATATGTTTTGAAGGACAATGGAGGTACTAATCACTCACAAATTGACACAGAACAAATCAGCTCAGCTCCTACCTCTATCTGAGAGAAGCCATGCTAAGATGAAGAGAACTTTGACTGGTAGGGAGGAAAAGTAAATAATTTGGGAGTTTTAAACACTTTGTATTACTAAAAAAAATGAAAATAACTTTATTGTATTTTCTTAATCCTAAAATAATAGAAACACATAGTAAAAATTTAAATACAGAAATACAAATAAATAAAAGTCACCAAAATATCTCAACATTTGTGACTTTTCTTTCAGATATCTGCTTTGCATACATGCATGTGCTTGCACATACACATGTAATTTTAGCAAAATACAAAATACAAAAAAGTAGTTTTTTACATGATGTTTTATAACAATGCTTTTAAACCTTCTAAAATGTCGTGACTAATTTTCCAAATTAAGTAGGTTGTTAGCATTATGTTTAATGATTACATAGCATCCATGATCTGGATACATCATAACTTATTTAACAAATTTCCCACTGATGGACACCTAAGTTGGTTTCCAGGTTTTCACCATAGTGATCAAGACATCAAGGATCAAGTATGATAGGTTTGTTCAGTTTTGGTTGGTACTTGGTAGTAAAGAGAGCAGTTCAGAATTTCGTGATTCCAAATGCACTCCTTCAATCCAACCAGCCTATTTGGAAAGAAGCTTCCTCTTTGTTTCTGCCTCACTTTAGAATCAGTTCACTTTCCTCCCTGCTCAGCCTGGACTCCAGGGTCAACCTCCTTTTGCCTCCTAGAGAGCTATCACACTCATTGGGCCATTCCCAACTTCTTGGATCAATCTGAACATTTGCTTTTCCATCCTTCCTGGGCCACTGAGCTCACCAGAAAGAAACAGCATACTTAAATGACTGACATCTTTTTTTTTTAATTTTTTTATTCTTATGTTAATCCCCATACATTACATCATTAGTTTTAGATGTAGTGTTCCATGATTCATTGTTTATGCATAACACCCAGTGCTCCATGCAGAATGTGCCCTCCTCAATACCCATCACCAGGCTAACCCATCCTCCCACGCCCCTCCCCTCTAGAACCCTCAGTTTGTTTTTCAGAGTCCATCGTCTCTCATGGTTCGTAAATGACTGACATCTTAATTTATGATTTCAACCCAGGTTCTTCATGTTCTTTGGGAGTCCTTTATTTCATTTTTGCTAGGTTCCATGTTTTGTTTCCCACAAGGGCTGTGCCAGACTTTTAACACTCTTTAGCTTCAACTCCATTTCCACTTCTATATGATCTCTGTTAGTATTTCTTAAATTTTAGTATGCATAACTGCCACCTGCAACTTTTTAATAATGCACATTCAGGGGCCCTGCCCTCTAATATTTTGATGCACTAAGTCTAGGGTAGGCCTGGGGAATCTCCATGTTTAGTAAGAACCCAGGTGATGTAAATCTTCATCTTATCTCTTCCAGTCCTGACTTCAAAGAGGAGGAGGCTCTGTCCCCTTCCAAGGTCAACCTATTCCACATTGCTACAATTTCCATTGCCTCTTCTCTTCTCCGAGATAACGCTTCATCCTGTGTGCCTCTGCTATGTAATATTTTCAGTCTCTTCTCCTCCACCAGCTCTTTTTAGAAAAGGCTCAGTTTTTCACTACAGAAAAAGCCTTCTTTTAACATTAAATCCCTTTCTGTTGCTTCATCCTTCAGCACTCCACTGGACTTTCATTTCAAACAGTCTCTACTGCTGCTTCTACTTGTCACCTCCCACTACAGTGTAAACCTGAGCAACATGAGTTTGAACTGCATGGGTTCACTTAATACATGGATCTTTTCAATACATAAGTACTGTAAATGTATTTTCTTTTCTCTAGCTTACTTTATTGTAAGAATAAAGTATATAATACATATACAAAATATGTTAATTGATTTTTTCTATTATTGGTAAGGCTTCCATTCAACAATTGGCTATTAGTAAAGGGAGTCAAGTTATATGTGAATTTTGCCTGTGTAGGCGTCAGTACCCCTAGCCTCTGCATTGTTCAAGTATCAATTGTATTTCCTTAACCATAGGATTTTGGCTCCCACCTGGAAAGCTACTCTAAATCTATTCTTTCAAAGTACCCAGTGACCCACTAATTGCCAATCCCAATGACTTCTCAGTGCTTACTCTGTCTGATCTCACTGCCCCTCTTTGAGCTTATTTTCTCCCTGGTTCTCCTCCTGTCTCTCTGAGGCATCCTTTTAGGCATCCTTGTTAGTTCCTCTGTCTGCTTCTTTGTATGCTAGCATCTCCCAGGATATTATCTCCAGGCCTCTTGTTTTCTCAGGATATTATCTCCAGGCCTCTTGTTTATGTTAGCATCTCCCAGGATATTATCTCCAGCCCAAGGGATGGATCCCTTGGGCTTGAACTTTCAGCTTTAATACAAGGAATCTTAAACCTGTATCCATCTCTCAAAAGCCCTTATTTAAAGCTCTAAACCTATAGTTTCAAGCTCCAGGTGTGTAACTCTTTGAACTTGAATGATGAGTTTGGTTTTGGACATTATTTGCTTAAGAGTTCTTAGCTGCATGGCAGAAGCTGACTCAAGGTCAGAATCAGGGGAGCTCCTGAGGGCTAGGGGACAGGAACCACAACAAAAATCCAGCAGTGCACCAATTACAGTCGTTGCTGCTGCTATGACCTATGAGTATAACAGCCAGATGTCTTCACATCTTTGTATCACATGGTCAAGATGCAAAGCCTTCAAAGAGGTAGTGTCATTTTGGCTAAACCTGAATTATGTGGTTGGATCCTGGCAGCACCAGATTTGGTTGAGGAAGGTTCTGGTAGTGAAAGAGAACCACTATCTCTTAACTAATACCACACATAATAGGAGATAACACAGAAAGCATTCAGAGAGTTTATAGGAAGGGAGAAGTGTTGACTGCAGATGGCCAAATAATGCCCACCATAGAATACTATATAGTTGATTGGTCCCTAATGTCTTATAAAATAAAGTCTAAACTATCAACAGGAGGTGATGGGGATGGATCTACAGAGGAAGACCATCCATATTCTTTACAACTAACCCTAACCTACCCCAGCCATTCTCGTTATACATTCTCTCACATAGCAAGTATTTTCATACAACTTGCCTTTGTTTCCTGACATTTTCTCTTCCTACGGTATCCCCACTTTCCTTCATTTGGTTGAGTCTTACTCATCTTTCAAGAGTCAGCTAAATGTCACCTCCTCTATGAAGCCTTCTCTGATTCCTCTGGGCAGAATTAATTTATTTTGTTCTCCTTCTACTTAGCATTTTGCTGAAAACACTCATATATCTCAATGATTAGGGTTAGCTGCACACATCTGTTTTCCATTGGATTATTAGTTCCTTGAAGGCAGGGACTGGATCTTATTCATCTTTATATCTTCAGTGTCTATATCAGTAAGCACATTTTAAGGAAGAATTAGGAAACAGAAGAGGTGATGTTGCTATAATGAGCTAAGGTCTCTTAGCTTATGGTTTACATTTTTCAGCTTAATTTCTTTTGCCTCATACACTGTACTTGCCTAATCATTTCAAATGAAACAGTCTATAGAGTTCTAGGTCAACTTCACTCTGGGTCAGGTAACTTTTCTTATTTCTTATTCTTCAGCCGAAGGAAGCAGAGAGTAATGTTCCCATTGCTCTTCACAACTGAGGTGTCATCAGTACTTTCAGAGGTCTAACAAGCAATTCAATTTTGCTTAATTGATAAATGTTTCTTTCAGAAGCACAGACTGAGGTACTTGCATACATTTCTCTGTATCTAAGACAGTAGGCTTAGAAGTAAAAACGCTAAAAGACTTTAGACAGAGGATATTATATCTAACAATGGAAATAAGTGTCTGTGGTTATGAGTCAGTTTCCTATTGGTAAAAATGCTTCTGTGAGATGTCTGCAAAATAATATGGTCGATAAGCATCACAGGCATAAAGGGAAATTTAAATTTCTCTTTTAAGAAGATTTCTTTTACATTATGAAAAGTATCTTAATTGAATAATACATTTCTTCAAAAATTAAGAGAATGCTTTTGATTATCCAAAAGTTTGGAGAATAAAATACAATCAGAAGATGAAATTTGAAAGGAAACTGTTACTTTAAATTAAATTAAATTAAATTAAATTAATCAAGTGTAACAAGATAAATGTTAAATTTATCAAGTGGACATTCAGTAGTAGCTGAGGATTAAAGCTGCATTTCTAGAAAACTAATATTTTATACCTAATCTGTGCTTTAGGCATCCCACAAAACCTTAAGGTGACAGACCTTCTGTCATTTGTGGATAGTCTAATTCCTCTGAACTAAAATTAATTATTAAAGAAGGTGGGATTTACATGATGAGTATATGGAATATTCCTGTTAAGAAGCTGTTTAAAAAGACTCAAAATCTGAAGATGTTGAATTAATTTCTTTTTTGGTTGATTTTGACCATATTCTACAATCAATGGCTTTTCCAATTTTTAGATCCTGAGATATGTTCCAAGGGAAGGGAAATTTGGGGATATGGGATTTTGGCCACTTAAACAAGTGGAAAGATTTTAACAAAAGTTGATAGAAAAGTACTCAATGAATAAAAAAGGGGATTTTCCTCAGCTCTATTTGTTCTAAGAGAAATCAATAGCTAGTGGTGATGACCTCAGTGATACGGGAAACTACCCAGCACATACTCTAAAGGAGAATTATGCTTTGGGTTTATATTATATTCCTAAAATATTTTCTGGCATGAAGAATCTGACTTAAAATTAACATGCACACGTTATTCTTATTTATTCTTCCAGATCTAATACAGTCACTGTCACTGCAAAGCTTTCTCTGACACACCAACACAAAGCTAATCACTCTCCTTTCTCAGTTCCCATGTCACATTTTACTGTTTTTAATAATTTTCTTGTATCTCTATCCCCCATTAGGCCCTGAGCTCATCTTGGGCAGGGAGCCGACCATATTCATTTTGTATTCTCAACACTTGCACTGTGCCTGATGCATAAAAGATGCTCAGTAAACGTTAGTTGGATGAGTGAATAAATGAAAAAATAAATTACATGTATAAATCCCAGTACAACCATGGGCAATAAGAGTAACAAGAAGAGGGCGCCTGGGTGGCTCAGTTGTTAAGTATCTGCCTTCGGCTCAGGTCATGATTCCAGGGTCCTGGGATCGAGTCCCACATCGGGCTCCCTGCTCCGCGGGAGGCCTGCTTCTCCCTCTCCCACTCCCCCTGCTTGTGTTCCTGCTCTCACTGTGTCTCTCTCTGTCAAATAAATAAATAAAATCTTTAAAAAAAAAAAAGAGTAACAAGAAGAGTGACACGAGAAAAGAATGAAAGCATGCAAAATCTTGGATGTGTTAATGACACTGAATCCAATTCTAAGGATAACAGGAACCTTTGAATAATGGCAGCATGGTGACTCTAATAAGATGCCAAGAGTAAATTTGTGAAGTCCAGCTGGACAATTAGTAGTCCAGATGAGAAATGGTAAGGTTTGGGCTAGGGCAGAGATGGTGAGGAGTAATGGATGCATCAGAGAAACATCTAGGAGGCAGACTTGATAGCATTTGGTGAGAGCTAGATATTGGGGTGGGGTGAACGAAAGAGTGAGTCAAAGATGATTGTACCATTTACCAAAAGAAAGTAGAAGAGATACAAGTTTTAGGGGGGACAAAATTTCAAGCATGTTGAGTTTGGGGTGCTGGCGAAATATCCATGCATCACTATGAGGGAGGGACTATTCCTATCCCCTCCCCTAACACACAAGGCAACTGAGGCTGAGGAGTTTCCATAACTTGCCAATTGGTAGACCCAGGAGGCAGCCCCAGACCTGCCTCCAAAGCCCATGCTGTTAACTCCCATGCCATACAGCATAGTGATCCTTTGTTTAAAGAAAGTACCAATAGACAGCAAGCAGAGTTGCCCTGTTGACTTTCTTCCTCCTGAGGCTTAAATGTGTCTCAACTGAAGCAACCATGCTGGAGGGCAGGGCTACTGAACAGCTTCCAAAGCTAGGCGATGGTATTCTTTTTTTTTTTTTTAAAGATTTGTTTATTTATTTGACAGAGAGACACAGCGAGAAAGGGAACACAAGCAGGGGGAGTGGGAGAGGGAGAAGCAGGCTTCCCGCTGAGCAGGGAGCCCGATGTGGGGCTCGATCCCGGGAACCTGGGATCATGACCTGAGCCGAAGGCAGACGCTTAACGACTGAGCCACCCAGGTGCCCCTAGGTGATGGTATTCTAAAAGCCCTGTTTCCCACACGTCTCTGCCTAAACAGATGGCAGTGAAGCCATAGGCCACTGGAGAAAGACATGGAACAGAAAAAAAATGGTGGATCCTCAGGGCACTGGTAGAAGTGCAAAGGTCTTGTTCAGGTGAAAGAAAATGTGTAATAAAATTCACCGGTTCAGCTGAACAGGTAATTACAGAGTTAATAAAACAAGAATTCCTGACACAACAGATTCTAACACTGCCATGGGTGTCATAGTCACTAAGTGACTTTTTAGTTTGCTGATCATTGATCCACTAGACACTAACAGCTCCAATCGGATCAATACGGGATAACATATGAGGAGGACTTTTGCATGTTAAAAATCTACTGGAAATTTTACATGAAAGAGTTCATTATCTGGGTAATGTGACCTGTGTCCAAATGATACATGTAGACCATTTGTCATGTTTTTTAATGGCAAAAAATGAATTTTTTCCCTAAAAGCTTAATTATGTGAAAAATTCCACTGCCGAGAAATTGAAGCCACGTGGGTGTCATGAATGTGTAAACATGTTAATTTGAGAGCTGTGATACCTACAGAGGTACATTTTTTTTATTTTTTATTTTTTTTTATTCTTATGTTAATCCCCATACATTACATCATTAGTTTTAGATGAAGTGTTCCATGATTCATTGTTTGTGCATAACACTCAGTGCTCCATGCAGAATGTGCCCTCCTCAATACCCATCACCAGGCTAACCCATCCTCCCCCCGCCCCCCTCTACAACCCTCAGTTTGTTTTTCAGAGTCCATCATCTCTCATGGTTCGTCTACCCTCCGATTTCCCCCGCTTCATTCTTCCCCTCCCGCTACCTTCTTCTTTTTTTTTTTCTTAACATATATTGCATTATTAGTTTCATAGGTACAGATCTGAGATTCAACAGTCTTGCACAATTCACAGTGCTCACCATAGCACACACCCTCCCCAATGTCTATCACCCAGCCACCCCATCCCTCCCACCCCACCCCCCACTCCAACAACACTCAGTTTGTTTCCTGCGATTAAGAATTCCTCATATCAGTGAGATCATATGATACATGTTAAAGAGGTACATTTAATCTCACTTTCTCAGCTTCCCTCTCCCCAGCAGGTCACCTCCTCCCCTCCTCCCCTTCTGAGGGCCAGGTAATGCTCTGTTCTTGAGTCTTCCTCTCTCTATAGCCTGGGAGAGTCCCACTTTTCCTGAATCCCTCTCTCCTGTGCTTACAGTTCTCCTCCTAGGAGCTTGTTTATCCAAGGCCAGCATTTAACTCAGGATCTCTTCTGCTATCTTTATCACCCTGGGGCCCTGTTGTTATGTGCAGTTTTACCAGAAGAAAGTAGATACGAGAATATACACGTGGCAAAGAACTCACATATCCCTTGGTTCTAGAAAGACATGGCTTAAAGCAATAATGATAGGCTTGTTCATGGAAGCCAGAAAAATTAATAAGAGTTCTAGTAAATGTATTTTATATATTTGGTTCTGAGTATTTTACTGAGACATAATTTACATAAAATACAATTGTTTGTAAATATACAGTTGGATGAATTTTGACAATTTATGTACACAGTTGTACAATCATTTTAGTAAATCAAGAAGTTTGATATTTCCATCACTCCAAAAAGTTGCCTTATGCATCTCTGCAGTCAGTATACTCCCTCCATCCCTGGCCCTGGCAACCATTGATCTATTTTCTATCTATGGATTTGACATTTTAGCAATGTTCTATAAATGAAATCCTATGATATTTAATCTTTTATGTCTGGCTTCCTTCAATTAGCATAAACTTTTGAGGTCCATCCATGTTATCTGTATCAGCAGTTTATCACTTTTTATTGCCGAATAGTACTTCATTCATTATATGGATATACCAAACTTTATGTGTTCACCAGTTGATGGGTGCTAGAGTTGTTTTCAGTATTGGACTATTGTGAGTAAAGCTGCGATAAAGACTCAAGACAGAATCTGTGTTCAGACCTAGGCAGTCTAGGTTTACAACCATGATTTAAAGCGCTCCACTCCACTGATGCCCCATCAGGAGCTGCAAAGCTCTTTGCCATCATCATGGCACCTCTTTTCTCATGTTCTTCTCACTGCTCCTGGAGCTCTCCTGGTCCCATATCAAGCACAACACAGTTAGGCAAGTGGGCAAAAGCAACAGGCCTTCAAACTGTGATTTAAAGAAAGCCTTTGTATTCCCAGACTAATTGAGGGAATTTATTTGTAAAGAAATCCTCTAATTTAGGTATCGTTAAAGAGAAGATTTAGAAAATAAGAAAGTAACATTGTGGCCACCATCTGGTGGTCCACAGTTTAAGTTCTAACATGGCACTTAAAACTTCTCTTACCCAGAAGGGCTGATCTAGCATACTTTATTTTCTTTGGAACAGCATACGTTTAATATAAAAACAATGGAAAAATACTTGCCAATGGTGTGACTTTACACTCATACTGTTTAGAAAAACAAAAATAAAAATAGACTTACAAGAGAAATAGTACTATCTAACAGTCTATGGACAGGTAAGACAACTTTAAATTTTTTTTCTAGTTTATTGCAGGCATATATTTTTAGTACTATAACAATAAAGAAAACCTGAATAACAATAGCTAAAAATAACTAAGTATGTTCTAGAATTTTAAAAAATTACAATCAAACATATACTTGATTCTTTGTGCACAAAACGGCAAGAATGTCAAAGAAAACTGAAATCCAAAGATCATACAAGTTTAGGGGTGCCTGGCTGGCTCAGTTATAACAGTGTGTGACTCTTGAGGTCAGAGTCATGCATTGGAGCCCACATTGGGTGTAGAGATTACTTAAATAAATAAACTTAAAAAACCCCAACAACAAAGATAATAAAAGTTTGTCTCAGCAAACAATGTAAGTTAGAAAATTCTTATTATGTTTGAGGCATCTGGGTGGCTCAGTTGGTTGAGCCACTGACTCTAGGTTTTGGCTCAGGTTGTGACCTCGGGGTCATGAGATTCAGCCTGGTTCTATGCGCTCAGTGCAGAGTCTGCTTGAGACTCTCTCTCTCTCCCTCTTCCTCACCCCTCCCATTCCCTGCTCTCTCTTTCTCTTTCTCTCTTAAATAAATAAATAAAGCTTTTGGGGCTCCTGGGTGGCTCAGTCAGTTAAGCGTCCAACTCTTAATTTCATCTCAGATCATGATCTCAGGGCCCTGGGATCAAGCCCCGCGTCAGGCTCCATGCTTAGCACGGAGTGTGCTTGAGATTCTCTCCCTCTCCCTTTGCCCCTCCCCTTGCTTGTGCTCTCTCTCTGTCTCTCTCTAAAATAAAATAAATCTTTAAACAAAATAAATCTTTAAAAAAAAGGAAAATTCTTATGTTTGTCCAAATTTGAACTGCATAATTGTTATGTCTTTCTTTTTTATTAGATTAAAAAATTATTATTATTATTACTTTTTTAGAGAGTGAGCATGTGAGGGGGAGGGGCAGAGGAGAGAATCTTAAGCACACTCCTCACTGGGGGTGGAGCCCCACACAGGGCAAATCCCACCACCCTGAGATCATGATTGAAGCCTAAATCAAGAGTCGGGAGCTTAACCAACTGAGCCACAAAGGAACCCCAGATTTAAAAACTGTTGTAAAAATTTCAAACATGTACAAACATAGAGAATATAATAAACTTACTGTTCTTAGCACCAGCTTCAACAATTACCAACTCATGGCAATTCTGTGTCTTCTATCTCCCATTCACTCCTCACCTCCACCCAAATTAATGCTTTTTTAAAAAAACTTTTTAACTTTGAAATAATTTTAGATTTTCAGAAAAGTTGCTAAAATAGATTTCCCATATATCCTTCATCAGCAACTCCCAATGCTAACATATTGCAAAACCACAGTATAACTGCTTAACTGCCCAAACCAAGAAACTGCTCTTATTTTTCTGTAAGAAAAACTGCACAATTTTTGTGCTCCTCTGCTGAATGCAGATCTACCCATCTGAGGGGACGATAACTATAAAACACCATCCATCCTTAGCAGCTTTGCAATTTCTTGTAATTATTTTCTTAATTTAGATAAAAGAGAGCAAGTATTTTAAGATCTCTGAAATAGCCATAAACTAATGAAATTTTTATTTAACAAGATGTTTGGGAAAGTCAAGCTCCTATTTTAGGGACAGAATATGATCTAATAATTATCCAAACACAGAAATACCATAAAGTTTTGGCTCAGACACATTGGCTATTTCTAAAATATAGATAATTAATGTCAAGAGATTCCTGCTCTGAGTCCCCCATTAGGATGTTCAAGAGTAAATGAGTTTCTCCCTGCCACTCAGAATTCCCTATTACTAATTATGAAATATAATGAGTTATCTAAGCCATCAAATATTTGGGATCCTGGGTCTGAGGACCTTGTGGGGGTCAGCCTTGGTTCCCCTAGGCAGGGTGACTGGGACTGCACTTAGTGTAGCTCCTTGAGAACTGGCAGGGTTGGGATGCTGTGCCTATTTGTCTTTCCAGTAAATACGTGAACTACAGCAAGAAACACAGCCCAGGCTATTTGGGAGCTCAGAATTTTGTCAAGGTCATCAAAATATTCACATATCTTTAGCAACTTGAGAAAAACTCCAAAGCAGCATTAACAGCAGTGAAAAATAAAGAGTTTAGGGTTTTTAGACAAAATATGTAACTGATGAGGGAATACAGAGACAAGCTGTGATGAAGGTGGACTGGGAAAGAGAACTGGAGAAAGCATTCCAAGAGAAGAGCTGCTTGAAATTCTATCTAAAGTTTAAGTGCACATGATTGAGGCAATGTAACCTAGTGGTTAAAGCCAAATTAGCTCTAGAGTCAGACTGCTTGGATTCAAATAACAGTTCAACCCCCTCTTGCTCTGTGGCCTGAGACATGTTCTTTTTTTTTTTTTTTTTAAGATTTCATTTATTCATTTGAGAGAGAGATAGAGACAGAGAGAGCACAGGCAGGGGGAGCGGCAGAGGGAGGGGGAGAAGCAGACTCCCTGCCGAGCTGGGAGCCCAACATGGGGCTCCATCCCAGGACCTGGAGATCATGACCTGAGTGAAGGCAGATGCTTAACCATGAGCCACCAAGGTGCCCCCTGAGACAAGTTCTTTAACCCTTTCAAACCCAGCTTGACCCCAAGTGCTTATATTATCCTCTGCTATCTACAGATACGGCAGGCTTGGGACAATGAGAACCACACAGAGGAGATCAAATGTTTGTTGATTTGGCTGACTAGCGATATTTCACCTTCACTGAAATCTGGGAGGCAGGCAGGGGGTGGGGTCTCATTGGCTCCTTAATATTCATCTACGGTTGTAGGTGAGGGCTGGTTACAAGCTGCTGCCCCCCTCCATTTCCTTCAGGGTGGGGAAGTAACTTAAGTATCAGAAGGACAGTGTGCTCTCAGTCTGCCTAATTGGCCCTTCTGTCTGGGCGTCTTGTACCTAGCTAGTTGCCCATGGGCTTGAACTCCAGCCAGGGCAGAAGGGGGACTCTGGTCATCCTCCTTCCCTGAGACCAGACTCCACTTCCCTCCAGTCCCACATGGAACTCCCTGGTGAATCCCTGGGTTCTCACCTGTCATTCTTTAAACCCTCAGTCTGTTTTGATGCCATTCTCTGCCTAGTACTCTTACCTTGAATGCTTTGGGTATAACTTTGTAATTATTTGCCAAGCTTAAATTTAGTTCCAGTAAAACCAGCTGCTCCCTCCCTTTCAGCATCCCTAAATCTTCCTCTCACACTGCTTCCTGTTTCTCCTTAGCTAAATCCCACACAGCCCCTTCTCCTAGAGGGAGCTACCAACGTGTTGACTGACTAACCCAACACCATTGACGGCAAACATTTGTAGTTGTTCTGATTTTAATGAGATGATCCTTTATAATAATTTTTTGAAAGGAGGTCATGATTAGAACTGCTAATAAAGATAAAGAACAATTTCTGGAGATCAGTTTCTTTTAAGACATTCTAGATCAAATAGGAACTTTATGATGAATTTGAAACATTAAAACAGACCACTCATGGGTAGTTGTCAGAACATGCAGGAAACATTGTTTGCTATTTTAGCATAGGTTATTAACGAAATGGAATTCCTTTTCTTGTACTCAGAGACACCTGGGCCTACGGCATCTCTGCCAATTCTGCAGGTGGTCATCTGTGAAGGAGGCTTGGATATGAGTACATAGGTGACGTCTATGTTCAGATGTATTCTATCACCATGTTCAGAAATAGCTTCTGAAAAGTACAGGTGGCACACTGTGGAGAAAAAAAATACACTTGCACTTGATATGTCTCTTTGCTATAAGTAACTCAGGGGTTCAGATATTCTGTGACAATTTCCTTCTCCCCTTATATTAGAGTCAAGCAGGATATATTTTAGCAGTTATAGAGGCGTGGAAATCTTAAAGAAAACTGGATTTTAGCCAAGTCTGGGAGGACCTGGCTTTTATGGGGGGCCAAAGAATTTGGCATAACATACATGATAAGACTGAAAGCATTTGGGTTTTATTCACAATTCAACAGAATTCTCCCGCAGTAGTCATTAAACTCCAATCAGGTTACCAGATCAGTAGTTTTCAGCATAGGATGCCAGGCAGTGCACACTGAAATTCTTAGTTGCTTGAGATTTACGGAAGTCATATTGAAAGACATGGAGGTATGGATTAGTCTACAAAGCAATTAAATGGAGAGATCTCTCACAGTAAGCCTGAGGCCTCTTGTGACACTCAGAGAGGGCCATTTTTTATGCTTTTGGTGTATTCACTGTCTAAGCTCTACAAATATTCACAGCTGTCTTTAAATATTCTTCTGGCTTTTTGCTCAATGGTCAGGATGTTATTAGGGATGGGAAAAGCATTTAGCAACATATTTGAGCCATTTCTGAATGAGCAGTGAGTAAGATGGGAAAGGTGAGTCTATTTATTTATTTATTTATTTATTTATTTATTTATTTATTTATTTTCTTTTTTTATTCTTATGTTAATCCCCATACATTACATCATTAGTTTTAGATGAAGTGTTCCATGATTCATTGTTTGTGCATAACACCCAGTGCTCCATGCAGAATGTGCCCTCCTCAATACCCACCACCAGGCTAACCCATCCTCCCACCCCCCTCCCCTCTAGAACCCTGTTTGTTTTTCAGAGTCCATCGTCTCTCATGGTTCGTCTACCCCTCCGATTTCCCCCGCTTCATTCTTCCCCTCCCGCTACCTTCTTCTTCTTCTTTTTTTTTTTCTTAACATATATTGCATTATTTGTTTCAGAGGTACAGATCTGAGATTCAACAGTCTTGCACAATTCACAGCGCTTACCAGAGCACATACCCTCCCCAGTGTCTATCACCCAGTCACCCCATCCCTCCCACCCCACCCCCCACTCCAGCAACCCTCAGTTTGTTTCCTACAATTAAGAAGGGAAAGGTGAGTCTAAGAGATGAACAGAAAGCATATTTCTGCCTACTGACATTTCTTTTTTCTTCCAAATTTATTGAGATACAATCGACATTTAACATTATGTAAGTTTAAGGTATACATGTTGACTTGACACACTTCTATGACAAAATGGTTACCACATAGCTTTTACTAATACCCCCATCAGCTCACATAATTACCATTTCTTTTTTTGTTGTGAGAACATTTAGCAACTTTCAAGTATATAATACAGTATCTTTAACTATAATCATAACACTTCATTGAATCCCAGAACTTACTCATCTTCTAACTGAAACTTTGCATCCTTTGAACCAACATCTCCCCATTTCCCCCACCCCCACCCCCTAGTAACCATCATTCTACTATCTGTTTTTACAAGTATAATATTTTTAGATTCTACATATAAGTTATTATATATAAGTATTTGTTTTTCTCTGTACATCTTATTTCACTTAGCATAATGCCCTCAAGTTTCATCCATGTTGTTGCAAATGGCTGGGTTTCCTTCTTTCTCATGGTTGAATAATATTCCATTGTATGTGTATATACATATATATATGTAACATATACATTCATCTGTAGATGGACACTTAGGTTTGTTTGCATATCTTGTCTATGGTGAATAATGTTGTAATAAACATGGAAGTGCAGATATCTTTTCCAGAAACTGTTTTTGTTTCCTTTGGATATATACACCCAGAAGAGGAATTGTTGGATCATATGGCAGTTCTACTTTTAATTTTGGGGGGAAAATTTATACTGTTTTCCATAGTGCCTGTACCAATTTATATTCCCACCAACAGTGCACCAGGATTCCCTTTCTCCACATCCTTGTCAACACTTGTTATCCCTCGCCTTTTTGATGGTAAGCCATTCTAACAGATGTAAGGTGATATCTCACTGCTGTTTTGATTTGCATTTCCCTGATGATTAGTGATGTTGGGCACCTTTTCATGTACCTGTTGGCCATTTGTATATCTTTTTTTGGAAAAATGTCTATTCAGTTCCTCTGCCTATTTTCAAATTGGATTTTTGTTCTTGTTATGATTTGTATGAGTTCTTTATATATTTTGGATATTATCCCCTTATCAGATATATGGTTTGCATATTAACTCTGAATGGATTAAATACTTAAATATAAGACCTGAAACCATAAAACTCTTAAAAGAAAACACAGGGAAAAAGCTCCTTGACATTGGTCTTGGCAATGACTTTTTTGGGTATGATGCTAAAAGCACAAGCGAAAAAGCAAAAAAATCAATAAGTGGGACTACATCAAACACCTACTCTCCTTCACACAATACCAACTCCTTTTGCTGGTCATGCTGGGTCTAGAGAGAAGGAGGGAGCCCATATGTCAGTATTTCCCATGAACCCTTTTGGATTCTTTGGCCCTAAACAAATGCTACATTTTTTATGATTCATCTTTTTCTCCACCAGAAATTATAATAGCCATCAAGTGTAATCTTATGGTGAAAAGAGGAGACAGGAATTCTGAGTATTGTTCCTTACTCTGTTCTTCATTTTCTCAGGCATGTATTTTTGGAGTCCGACATAAATTAACATTCCTGTTTTGCCACAGCTGAGTAGTATGATCTTGGGAAAGTTACTTAACCACTCTTAGTTTCCTTATCTGTGAAATGGGGATGGTAATATCTAGTTTACAGAATTCCTGTGAGAGATATTATATGGAAAGCCGCCAGTAGAATGCCTAGAACAGATAGGGCTCCCAATAAATGATTGTAATTTTAATTTTTGATAGTAGTTATTTAGTTTGGGTAAAAGTCTTTAAAAAGGTGGGGGAAGCTACCTCAAATGCTTGGAAGAAGGAGGAAATATATAAACAAACAATTAAGAAGAAAGACAAATGAGGTATCAGTCACATTACCTTATGGAGAGAATTTGCTGAATGATGCTGAATTTTAGGTATTTTTGAGTGTGGGGTTATTGCTAGACCATAGTAGGGAAGTTGTTTCATTTATATAGGGAGGCATATAAGACATGTGAAGCCTGGAGTACATCATAAGACTTATTTTCATAACCTTCAATGAAGGGCATTATGCAAACATAAATTATACATTTTTACTTTTGTAATTATACCTAAATCACATACTCCCAGATTTCATTACGTAATTCTTCAAACTTAACTTCGTTTCCTTTATAAAGCAATGTGCCATAAAAAACCTTCTGTAATAGATATCATTACTAATCACACATTTACTATATAAAGAAAAAATGTCCCCTAAATATTCATATTTATATTGCCACATTAGCTACTCTGAAATTGTTATTGGACAAAACTAATCATCTATTCAAGGCAGGTAAAATATTTATAAACATGATTCAAATTACCTACATTCAGAAACTACATAAAATCTTTTTCAAATAAATTTTCCTCTAAAAATTCAGGAATATATTAATAGCCCTTAAATTGTTGTGCACATTGTGGGTCATTTGCCTTCGGTTCTGGCTCAGAATGGGGTTTATGCAAACTATTTTTATCCTCAAATTCTCTCCATGTCCTGCTAAATTTTTACAAGAAAGTTCTCTGCAACATTCCCATTGCAGTGGCATAAATAGGACTTTTCAAATGGCACATGTAGAATCTCTAAATATTTGAACTAGAAAAGCAAAGACAAAGCCTATGCATTCAGCTCAGAGGCAAACAGCCAACTAGGAATTACTGAGTGGATCTAAGCTACATAAGGCACACAACATCTACAACCAGTATCTATAACATCCCTATAGCAAACACAGACTTCTTCCTCAAGAGCAAGAGTTCTTTTTGGCTTGCAATCAGCTTAATAATAACTGTCCCCCCCTTTTTTATAAATAATTCCTCTTCATATTGCTCATCTTAATTAACCAGGTAATTCTAATTACTTCATCACTTGGCTGATTGTGCTATGCTGCAACTAGGACGTGGGCATGGCTCTTACCACCTGGTTTTTACTACCTGTAGTCAGCAACATCCCCCAAACCTACAAATTTCACAATAATAACAAAAAATGAAAAATATATCCAATAAGCAACTTACACTTTAAGAGAATGGCAGGGTAATTACATTTATTGAGTAGAAACAAAGGTAAAACTATTATATAATATTTCGTTCCAAGATTCTAACTAAAAGAGTGTACACAAAATATTAAACTTGAATGTATGAGAGGAAGTGATATATGATTGTTAATAACATGGGACAGTGGTATAATTCAAAGCAGAGACATAGCTCCTACTAGCCACAGAAATTTTGGTAAAAGAGAAAAGGGAGCAGTTTCTCAAAAACAAAAATACCACAGCACACACAGCATACAAAGTAGAAACTTCCCAGTACTCATTTTTATGTGGTTTCTGACTATGAACTACCAAGGCAGGGTTAAATTGATTGGTCTATTTATCAGTTATCAGTTAGTTAAATGCTTCTCAGATTATAGGGATCGTTAGTTTATCAATCAAATGCCAGCCAGCAGCACACAAGGTCTCAGACAAGAGACCAGCTTGCTTATCAACATCTATACACAAACTCAAGTGGAAAAGGAAGTCTATTTAAAAATACATATTTTGAATTGTCCATAATAAATATTTGACACAGCTAACCAAAATGTTTTAGCATACTCTTAACAGCTTAAATAGCAGCATGATAAAGCATATAATAGAAAAACTCAAACTAGACATAACTCAAACTTAGAGTGAAGCCATAAACTTACATTTTACAAAAAAGGAAAAAGTAAAGAACATGGACTGATTCAAGAGGAACTTGGTATATCTTTAACTACTGTGCATTTGGTAACAGTGGTATTTAATTTGACAAGTACTCAATTCGCTTACAGATTATTTGCTAGTCTGTCTGATTCCTATGAATTCCTGGGAGAGTTTAAGCCAAGTGGTAGCATTTAATGGAGACACGTTCTGATTAATTATCTCTGAGTGATCTGTCCAACATACTGTAAGTTATGAAAGTCGTCAATAATTTTCCCTTATTTTAAAATAGCAATAACTCTCTCTGTGTAAAAAGTTATATTTTAATGGATTTATCAAGCT
The DNA here is from genome assembly GCF_029215605.1 of Mirounga angustirostris. NCBI lineage: Eukaryota > Metazoa > Chordata > Mammalia > Carnivora > Phocidae > Mirounga > Mirounga angustirostris. The sequence goes on along the minus strand of NW_026991725.1, from coordinate 23,279,272 downwards.
ATAAATCTCTTACCAAAAACAATGAAGCACTTGCTTAGATTGTATCAAAATTGTGGCTGACTATCAGATTGAAACTAAATTTAAACATATTAGTAGTGCTTGAGGCAGACTGCTAAGGTGTCTCAGTCAACGTGTTACCATAACTGTGTCTACCTAAAGGCAAGCAACAGGAATGCTGGGAAATAGCACAAAACAATGATTTTAAGAAAATACAAAAATGATATATACATATAAAATAAAAGTATATAAACTTGTGCAGTGTATAGCAAAATAGCTACTTGTAATATAACATGAATAGTGTGGCTCCAGGCAATTGAATAGAGAAGTGGAGCTGAACGCCTACTATACCAACCAAATGGCAAATGTGACACCTGATAATGTAAAACAAAGGCATCCCCAGGGCGTCGTGTAAAATTATTATAAAGCGGTGAAATAACAATATAAAGTTAATTTTATTAAAATTAACAATACTTCCCATCAGCACGAGACAATCTATATTCAAAATTAAAACAGTAGGAATGTTTATCCATTCAAGCATTCTGATAGGCTAAATATTGTTGATTGTTAAAAGAAATAAAGTTTTCAAGCCTCTTTTTTTTCCTTACACATTCATAAATACTCATCCTTAGGAGCAACACCATATTCAAAGACCTGAAATTAAAAACATGTTTCCTTATGAAATTTGGTCTATCTGGCATGTTGCTATAGAATTATCTCAGCCTACTATTTTTTTCTTTTTAAAGGAGCTTGATGTCTTAGGAATAAGGAAAAAAGGGACAAAGTGGTCAAACTTTGCGCAGCATGGCACTTTTCAAGTACAAAACAGAAATAGGTAAAATAAGTAACTTCATGGTATTATCTAAATTTTGATGCTTGCCGATTTCTACTACTTTCTATTATTTGCAGAACTGCTGATCTGCATACACTTGCCAGTTTGTGGTAGGTAAAAAATACCAACTTTTAGGCTCCTTTAGCTTTCAGAAATAATATTGAGAGTTTCTTCTTGATTCCAAAAGGATACAAGTTAACTGTAGAAAAAAATTAAACTATAGAAAAGTGTAAGGTAAAGAGTAAATATTATGCTATAACTTTAGCTATTATTAGCGTTTTGGAACACATCTTTTCAGTATTTTTTTCCATGCAGCAATAAGTGTGTGTGTGTGTGTGTGTATTTAACCAAAAATAAACCTGAATGAAGACTCTGCATATTACAAAATGAATTTTACTTTTTCACCTAAAGGAATAAATACTTCACAGCAGATACTATGTTTCATCTAAAGAGTAGTTACAGTTATATGATAAATGACTTTTTTTTTTATACTATAAATGACTTGAAGAACTGAATATTAGTTTAAAATACAGGAGTCAACTAGTCAATGGCCCCATGGAGTGAGGTGGGGAATATATTCTCTGGATTAGGATGAATTTTGTCATTAGGGGAGAGAAAGGTTAATTTGTGAGATCCCCAAATTTTGAGGAGCTTCCTATATTTTAGACACTTGGGAAATCTGTTTTATATGTTTGGAAATCTAAATCCACTAAATCACCTACAAAAAGATTCCTATATGAGGCTAGTTTTATGTCCTTGAGATTTAGAAACAAGGAAATATGGATTATATAAGGTAGAGCAAGGAGTAATTGAAAAATTATTTAAAATTAAAGATGATAATGTGTTTTAACGCTATTATCAAAGGAAAGAAACCAAAGCATAAAAAATTTATATAACATTATTAAATTTAATTTAAACCAAGAAAATCTAAACTTACACTGAACATACTCCAACTATGTAAAACTCTGGTCACTGAGCTGAGGCTATTACAGCAGGTATGTTATTGGACAACCCACTAGAAATTTCACAAGATCAATGAAGTTGGAAGATAAAGAAGAACTTTCCTAGCCTCTTTTATTATTCCTAGGTGATCTTTTTTATGTTGTTAAGGGGGAAAAGGCAAATCTTACGCTCTTACACTCTATCTTAGCACTGCCTCCCTTCCCTATTAAATTTCTTCCATATCTTATATCGTATTATATCATATATATCATATCATATATCATATCATATCATATCATATCATTTACCGCCACCCTTGAGGAATGTAAACTCCATGGGGGCAGGGTTTTTACACTGATGTATTCCCAGTGCCTAGAACAGAACTTAGCACATAGTAGGTGCCCAATAAATATTTGTTGAATTAATGAGTTTTCCTTAGTTGGATAATTAGAGTTAGCAGAAGGCAATTTAAACCTTCAAAACAAAGAGATTTCACAAGAAATAAAAGATACTTCTGCTCAGAAATTGGATTTCTCTTACTTTAGAAGCACACATTTTTATAAGTTGTGGTTTCCTTTATAGGGTTATTTTGATAACAGTAATTATTTGATCCTACTTCACTGAAAATTTGTGAATTCATTTTTTAAAATTTTGGAAAATATTTTTTGGGGGGGCCGCTATGCTGGAAAAATAATTGACTCTCTCTGTTTTGTTTCTTATTAAAAATACAGTACTAATCACACAAATCCAGGTAGCTGTCTCATCCATTGTCATCTGTTCTCCTGCTAAAGACATTCTATGCTCTATACTCCTATTGAACAATAGGATCATTCTGAAAAATTTGCATACTGGCAATCAAACCATTTTGCAAACAGTAACGCAGATTCCAGTGATAAGATGAGTGAGCAGGATGAAGAACACCTTAAAGATCACCTGCCACACTTGTGTTTGAGGTGCTCAATGGCTGTTTACCCCAAGTGCCATCTGGCTCTACAGATATAATAACAATTATTCCATCGAGGTGTGTAGCTCCCTAAATCATATTAATATACAATGATTTCACTCGTCTTAGAGGAGTTGATGTCTTTGTGTGCTCCCATTTAACCTGGGTAATGCGCTAAAACAAGTCTGCCTCATCATTAAGAATTGATTTTTTATTTATGTGAATGTCACTGGCAATCCCATGATATCCCTTTGTAATTCAGTTGAACAGGACTGCATACTATCGTTAATCTATTTTTATGGCATATCTTTAAAATTTTGCAACATCTTGCTACATTTGGATATTTATATAGAGATTTGTGTTCCCGCAGAAAGCTGTTGTTAGCTTTGGAGATCCATTTCATACAGCAATAGGGCAAGTATCTAATATAGTTCATTAGCTATCTTATATCAGATAAGGGCATATTTCCTTAAATTATTTAACCTTGGTAGAACCTACTAAGATCATATAAATTACAAATACACTAATGAAAATCATTAGTTAGCCTATTCAAAAAAAAAAACCCAACAGGCATAAAATGAAAACATTTAAAAATCAGTCGTTTAAAACATGGAAACATGTTTTAAAAATAAGTTGGTGAATTTACCACGAACACCCATTTTTTAATGTTGTCATTTGTCACTTATTTGGATATTGACATCAACAAACTATTCGATATGCTAATATTTGTAAAAGAAAAAGTCACATTGCTTTTTTCTGGCCAATTCAAAAATCTGATTTTAAAAGTTATAGTTATAATTATTTATAAATGTGCTTTAATGACTTTTGCTAATTTAAAAATATTACAATAAAAACAATAAGAAGTAATAAAGAGAAAAATCAATATTTTAAAATACTGGGAACAAACACTACACAGCAAAAATAACACTTTAAATCTAGTTTTCCAAGAGTGCTTACAGGATCATTAAATAATTAGCTCATGGGCGCCTGGGTGGCTCAGTTGGTTGAGCGACTGCCTTCGGCTCACATCATGATCCTGGAGTCCCTGGATCGAGTCCCGCATCGGGCTCCCTGCTCGGCAGGGAGTCTGCTTCTCCCTCTGACCCTCCCCCCTCTCATGCTCTCTCTATCTCATTCTCTCTCTCAAATAAATAAATCTTCAAAAAAAATAATTAGCTCATGAGGAAGTTTTTCAGAACACTGTTCAGACTTAGATATGTATTATAGCTTGAACCTGCTTAGAAAGCAATAGGGAACTTCTTCCAAAAATCACAAAATTTGGGGTGTGGAGGGATTATGTTTTATTATATATGAGGTTATTGCCCATTTTATTCTGCTATTTAAAGGCAGTATTGATTTTATGCTATTGAGAATTTATCATATGCAATTAGTGATAAAGCAACTCATAAGGAAATTGCACAAGTTTCAGGACATTTGAAGAAATGAGGCAATACTTCTTCAAATCTAAAGGATTTTGTAGAAAAGTGTTACTGCAAGCTATAAACTACTTTAAGATTCTTGGCCTAGAAAAGTTTCTTGTGCATTGCATGGATTATTTAGACAATTAAAAGAAAAAAAGAACACTGGGGGAAATTCATTTTTCTAACTTGTTATGTCCTAAAACTTAATTAAGGGCTCAAACTTAAGAAACACAATCCTAAAAATCTACATGTGAGTTAGAAGTGTGAAGTCAATGTAGTTTTCAATGTAATCCACTAATAACCATATTATTTAAACTGTAATTTTTACAAATATGTTTCCTAAGAGCTGTGTAAATTATCTCCTTTATGCACTACACACATTATAAATAACAAAGAAGCAACTATGTGCTTTTGGATTCAATAATAAATACATTAAATGCTCAGATATTTTCACTAAAGATAGGTCCACAAAGAAGCTGGGGACATTTTTCTGTACTCTTCAGAACTATGTATGGTGAACAATTATCAGGAATAATATACATGTCAGTTTTTGAGTACAGTATTGCTTCTAAACATTATTAAAAAATCACTCCACAAAGGTGACAAAAGGTGGATTAATCACCTAAATGCCTATAAATTGAGATTTAAGGTCAGAGATATTTCCTTCACTCACCCTGTTGTCTCACATGGGGTTGGTTGGTCACACATCATACCCTGGTTCATATAAGTATGCACTGTGGTTCAGAGTTAATACTGGGGATTTGGTTTATGGGGCTCATAAGTCAGATTTTTTTTTCTTTTTTCTTTTCAAGTTTTTTTTTTAATCTATATAAAATTTTTTTATTATGTTATGTTAATCACCATACATTACATCATTAGTTTTTGATGTAGTGTTCCAGGATTCATTGTTTGCATATAACACCCAGTGCTCCATGCAGAACGTGCCCTCTTTAATACCCATCACCAGGCTAACCCATCCTCCCACCCCTCCTCCCCTCTAGAACCCTCAGTTTGTTTCTCAGAGTCCATAGTCTCTCACGAATCACAAGTCAGATTTTAAAACATAATAATGGTAGCATCTACGATACTATTCTAATGAATCTAATGCTTTATTTCCATTAAAATAATTCCTTATTTCAGGAATGAGCCAAGTAAAGAGGGAACATGGAGTCAGTCTGAAATCTACTTCAGGGCTCATCTCAATCGGGTGAACAGTGAATGCTCTGACAATGACATTCACAATAGCATCGCTGCTGGGTATTGCTATAATTTGCTCTCTATGATTGTCCCTTTAAACAAAAAGCTCTGCACTCAGCATGCAAAGAAGTTAGAAGTGGGGAAAGGAGGGGGAACCACACATATAAGAGGAGAGAGAGGAAAAAACTGCAGATCAATCATTTATAATTAACAAAAATCCGATTGGTGCTTTAAATAGAGATCAATGTGTTCCAGGCTGCCTGGATTGTGGGGATGTATTCACCTTCTCGTAACTCTCCAAGCAAGCTGTCACACCTACAGAATCACCATTTGTTTTCTTAACAAAGCTTCAGGGGGCGCCAGGCTCTCATTGAAATTTCATTAATCTAATGGAGTAAAGTCCTATAGAAAAAAATCAAATTCTCGTTGGACGAGATGCTACCTGGGAAAGATAACCTCTGTTTGAACTCTCAGACTCCGATCGCTCTGCTATTAGTCTGAGGAAACAGACAGCAACAACGCTGATTACAGCCACCGGCCTCAACAATTTTTTTTTCTAACTAGCAATTTCGAGTGCAAGTGCCACAGTGTCAGCTAAAGAAACACAACTGTGGGTTTTCTGCAGAGCGAAATGGTTCTGAAATGTCACTGAATAGCTCACAAAGGACGCCAATCTACGACAACAGAGACATAAGCATATAGGAGAAAGGGCCTACACATCCTCCTCTCAAAGGTATGTTGCTTACATGCATGTAATTTGTGAAACACACAGCTATTCGATTCAGGGTTTTCACAGAAGTCTAACCAAAATCTGTTTGGAAAGCAATGATGAGATTCTTCCAAAAGTCACTGAATTTGGGGTGTGGGGAGATTATGATATGTTTTACACATAAATAGATATCCTACCTAGGATCCTACCTGGATGATAGCCTTCAAGTTTCCAAGACATCAATTATAATTGTTACTTGGTGATCATATTTCATTATCACCTCCACGTAAGCTGATATACAAGTTTGCAAACGTGGCTCATATGTTTACACAGCAATATGCAGTAGCAGCAGGACCTCTGAGAGGAAAATATGAAATGTCGACTCCTCAAAATTCCTTCCAGGAATGTCCCCATGGCTCATCTGACCCTCACATGGCAAAAGTATAGGATGGTAGGCATGTATGAGATAAAAGGGCCAACGTGACTAAGGTTGTGTCTATCACCAACTAAAATAGCTCCTCTGTGTTTAGTTTTTCCCTACTTAAATGTCTATTTAAAAATAATTAAATGACTAATAGAATGGTGGTTTTAGTTACCCTGTACGAGAGTCCAAAGAGAAAATGAAACAACCTGTAGAAAGTTCTCTGTTAGACTCCTGTGTGAACATTATGCTTCGTAAGCAGCGACTGGGCAAAGGGAAGTAGACTTAATCAGGCAACATCACGGTCAGGTTCAGCACTGCTTTCTGATTCTGAACACTCCTAAATTTGCAAGCAGACATGCAAACCTTATTTGTGTTAAAGGAGAAAACTAGTCTTACTTTAAAGTAAAAAAGAAATAAGGAATTTGGATGAAAATGACAACTTTGTATTTACTTTAAAAAAACACAAAGATTTTTAAAATTGTGGCATATAATAAGGAGAAAGAAGCAATACTTTGAAAAAAACAAAAGGAAGATCATGACATCCTAAGTAAGCGATGGAGATAACTGAAAAAATCTTGAGTCCGTCTGTTAGATAATATTTTTCTGTTACAATAAACTTGCTGTTTTCACCTAGGTCACATAAAGCTTACTGCAGGTCAGGAAATGTCTTCTGTCTCCAAAGCATCTGACAGGAGTGAGTCACTTCCTATGATTTATTTTTTCCATTTCTCTGTTTATAGGTAGATATTTTTCTACTTGGGATAGATTTAATATTTTTTCTTTTGGTCTAAATTTATTCATAAAGACTTATCTTATTTTCATATATAATTCCTTTAATTTCCTGTCTGAGATCCACCTGTAGAATTATACTTCCTGCTCTCTATCTACATCCTGTTTAAAGATGCCACTGAAAGTATATCAATTTTTTATTGTAGGCAATAGGAAAATGGGTAAATAACACATTTATGTGTCCACACGTATGTACTGTTTATAGGAAACATATATGTTGTATACAAATCTATAAACACAAAAAATTTAGTTTACTCAAGTTAGGATTATTAAAATTGATCCTGGGAACAAAATAATACACCTTTCTAGGCATTCATCCTTACTATAGAGAGGGAGAAAGAAAGATTGTGAGAGGGAGACACACACATTCAGATGAGCCTTCAGGGAATTGTATGAACTTTTGAACCAGAGGCGGAGAGCCAGAGACCAGCCTGTTCCCACTTTAATAAACATTTTTTTTCTTCAATTAATTAAGGTTTGGGAAGGAAAAAAAAAACCACAGAAGAGAAGTAATTTAGCATGCGGTGCATACTTTACAGATGGATCCTACCTTCGGATGCTTATTAAATCTATGCATGATTGCGCTGGAGAAAATTAATTGCATTGTTTCTCACTATTCAAAAGGGGGTTGCAAACAGTTCAAAAACAAAAAGGAAAATGAAGCAAGGTTGTTGTTGTTGTTTAAAAAGAAAAAACAACAAAACAGCTACAGTATAAAAAGAATACATCCAAAGTTCCAAAACAAGGAATACTCACAACTGGCGTAAGAGCACAAAAGGTTCTTTAAAAATTTTTGATATTTCAGAATTAACTGTGCTAACAGAATACATATATCTACTTTAAGCTTACAAATGTTCTGGCCTAACCGAAATTTTCTATCCAGTGGCGTTTGAACTATTCAATTAAGTGGTGTGTTTTTGTTCAGATCCTACTGTGAAGAAAGATTTACATGGGCAGCTGGGAGTACACGCTGGCACCCATTCACTGTATCTTGGTTAGCTGGTATTCTCTCCATTCCAGTCTTTAGGAAAAGTGATAAATTCCTAATTTGGGGGGGATATAAAATATTATTATAAGGTATTCAGAATATAGGTAATATTTTACATTGTATCAGCCTTGATTATTTAAAAGGAACAGAAGCTTCAGAAATTCAATCATTTTTGCCTTTCCTGAAGTCCTGCTAGTAGAAATTGAACTGTAACCTCTCTCTTAGACTATCCTGAAAATGACCTTCATCAAACTTGAAAGGACCACTCTCTGTCTAGGGAGCTAGAAGAGCCATTAATTTTCCTAACTCACTCTTTTCCAGATTAAAAAAAAAAAAAATCCTTGTGTTCCTTCATTACAGATGCTCCTTTGGAATGACCCACACTGTTGTTGACTTGACTAAGAACATTTCGCTTAAGAACTTCTAAACTTATTCGATTCCATGACTCTAATAGGTGGCGGTTTTACTTTATTCTTCCTCCCACTCCAAATCTATCAATCAGTCTCTCTAATACCCAGTAAACATGTGTAATTATTCTGAAATATTTATCATGACACAAATTTTGCTAAGAGTAACAAACTAAGGACATACCATAAATAAATGGATCTGTCCTATCTACAACAGAGTTTATAAGATATGGATAAAAATATAGATATATTAACGTCAGGATTCGTTTATATGGTGTCTTTCACAAGCAGATCTCAAAGAACAACATAAATGACCTTATAAGTAGTTACAGATATCATCAACCCCTAGTTAGGATGGGGCAAAAACAAGATCATATGGTGAGACAGGTAGAGCTAAAACTTTAAGGCAAGTATTCAACCTCTATCCCCTTGCTTTACTTTTAAAAATCAGATTTACTATCCTATTAGAACAACAACTAATTAAAAGTAGAATCTTATTAACAATCAAACACATCTGGTTCAGTCCAGGCACTACTCAGAAGAGAAAAATCCATGCTGCTATGAGAAATTCAGGTCAAAACTGAGCCTATGGCTTGTGCTGCTAGTCTTTCTAAATGTGACATAAAATGAGTAGTACCTATTTTATTGGTTATTTAAAAGAACAAACAAGACTATATGGGACTGGACCTATATAACTTTACCATTACAAAAACAGTTTAACTTAGGTATTAAAACAGGGCCAGCTTCAGAAATTTTGGCAGTCTTACTTAAGCCAAACCACACTGATAGTTATAAAATGCCTGAATAATAAAGATGGGAAGGGAGATTTCTTAGCTCAAGGCACCTGAACTTATTTCCCTGCCCAGAAAGATCTCTTCTGTTTGCTGCACTCCAACCTTGAGCAGCTACCCCCACAGGGTAACTGTAGCATATGCTTGCATATTTGACGTGTCTCTCTATTCCAGATTCTCTCAGATGATCCAACATTTACCTTTTGAGGTTCCCTTGCAATTGACACAACCCCTATCCTCCTCAAATATGGAGTATTGCAAAGCAAAGTCCTATATGTCATCCCTAACTATAGGTCATCTAAAGTGCTGGGACTTCCTCTGTATAGAACCTGTCACATTAGGGAACTTTATAATCTTTCTGCAAAAGTTCCAAAAGGAGCACCAGTAAGCAACTAGTCAGAACCTGCTAGCAAGGCAGTTTTGGTAGCATGGATGACTCAGGCTCTGCTTGGAACAATTCACATTGAGTATGTGAAAAGGTTATCAAAATCAAGATACCAAAAGTGCAAAATAATTCTAGAAAAGTAGATGATTAAATTTACTTTAAGGAATCCAAGGGTTTAGAATAAGTTTTGAATTTTGAGATACTTAGTGTAAAAATAAGAAGAATTAAAAGATAAAACTGTAAAACTCCTAAATGACTTAATCTTTATTTTATATTTCTTACACACCTTACAATGAATGAGTACACTGTTTTCCTGGAGGAAAGAGCTCACTGATGACTAGGGAATTAGATTCAAGACACTATACTTCGATTTAGCAAATCTCTGTATTCATTTATTACATGGGATCCTGTTTTCTCCAAGGAGTTAAACTCCCTCTATAAGGTAAAGAGCTTAATCACTCTGGGATGAGATATTTTTTCTATTTTCCAATGCAATTACTCTTTGTCTTAAATCTAATTGAATTCACTTTCCATGTTAGTGGGGGAAGGGAGGTGGGTAGGAGAGATGCAGCATATGTTAGAAGATAAATAGTGTAAATTGTAGACTTTTGATATAGAGGATTTCTCTTTAAAGACAAAAAACTGTGATCTGGCAAAAATATTTAAACATTCAGTGGTGTGGTGGGGGTAGGGGGAGATTTTGGCTGTTAGGAACCGGATTTGGGGTATGGAGAACATCAGGGACATTGCATAAGGAACATTCATATTTATAATTTATTAAGTACCTTGAGATTCTCTGGATAAAAAGCACCATATAAATATGAGCATTTTCACTTCCTGTGGGTGATCACAGATTGTTGACATCTCAGCATAAACATATTTCAGTAGTCAAAGGGATAGAAACTCTTATGTGGATTTGGTTTTTCTGCCATTTTCTCTTCCCCAAGTTGACATACACAATGGAGCACGTCCTTGTTGGCTGGCTCTTTTCCCGTTTTTACAGTTCCTGTCTCTCTCCTGTCTTTGTGGTGTCAGTGTACTATCCAGCATTTGCCTTTGTACTCCTAAGCTTTATTATTGAAGGAAACAAACATTTATCTTGGATCTATCTGGTATAGTGTTTTCCACCCTCAGTATTTCTAGTGTCTAAGGGAGGAAATCCTCCAGGTACCATGGGAAAGGGGAGAGGGGGCGGCACTCACTCTGTAGCACATTAAGAAACACCGTAGAACAAGAGACTGTTCTTATCTCAAGGTTCTTTGAAGGTTTTTAGGATCTGATATAATTTGAGCCTGAACCACACAATCACATTTTTTTGCGGGGGAGGGGGGTGTTCAATTTGACAAACACTTACTGAATGTCTAATATATGCTGAGACCTGTGAGATACATAAAAATAATTAAGACACAACCCCTGCCCTCTGGAGCTCACAATCTATTGGAGAAGCCAGCACATGTAAGTACTATAATGCAAGGCACATGGTGGTAACAGCTATAACAGAGGCATTGATCAAGTAAAATGCAAGACAGGGAGATGTTGAGTCCAAGTTGGGGCAACTAGAAAGCTATGTTGAGAAGAGTTTGAGCAGAGCCTTGAAGGATTAGTGGAATGTGGGTGGCTAGAGAGGTTGGGAAAGGCATTCCAGGCGGAAGGCACAGGGCTGGATTTCGGGAATGATAAACAATTCCATTAAGGCCAGAGTTTAGGGCATGAGTTTCAAATGTAGGAGGTAAGAGGAAAGGTTTCGAAATACAATGCATATTTCAGATTGTGATTTCAAATCCTCCTCAAAATAAGCTGAGATGATGAAGCTGCAGTGTAACCAAACAAGAGTTTTTAACAATGAGTACTCCTAGGGACGCCTGGGTGGCTCAGTCGGTTAAGCATCTGCCTTTGGCTTGTGTCATGATCCCAGGGTCCTGGGATGGAGTCCCGCATCGGGCTCCTTGCTCAGCGGGGAGCCTGTTTCTCCCTCTCCCTGCCACTCCCCTTGCTTATACTCTCACATGCTCTCTTTTTCTGGCAAATAAATAAATAAAAAATCTTAAAATAAAACAAAACAAAATAATGAGTGCTCCTAGCCTGTTATTCCCCGTGTGCTCAAGAGGTTCTGGCTTCACTGGCTCAGCCCCCATCCAAGGAGGGCTCTGCCATCCTCGGACAAGTGTCTTGGCATTTTATGATGCAGTATGGGGAGAAGAAGGAGAAAGAGATAGGAGTTTGAAAGGGCAGAGGAGTTCACTTGGATCGATAGTGAAGGACAAAGAACAAAGAAGCACTCTCTACCCTGTATGGCTGAGGATCCGGAGAGACAGGGCAGAATGGCATGTTTGAGAAAGTTCTGGGACAGAAGAGCAAGAGGTTCCGGGGAGTGGTGGGGATTTTGAGGAGGGGAAGTTGCCTTGTAAAAAATACTAAAGGTATTTTTGAGAACTGAAGTGCTTACTCTTATTGTGCTTCTGTGGATGTGACACATCTTCAGGACTGGGTCCTGGTGTCAACAAGGATGATAGGTAAGCAAAGATTCAGGACAGCTCAGCGAGAGATCATATGTGATTTTCCATGGACAGGAGGCTATGGCTCCCATTATACCAGGAGAGAGAAAGATGAGGGCTGAGCCTGAAAATGAAGTTGGACCAGTAGCTTTTACCATTTCATACCTCCATGAATTCTCCATTTAATGTTGAATACATTGAGATGGTTCTCACTGTATATTATTTACTGCTTAGCAGTAATTCTTATCTTCTTGACTATCATACTTATTTGTGAAGTTTTGCTGCCCTAAACTTCTACTCTCCATTTTCCCCAAGCCCTGGGCCAATCCCTACCCCATGTTCTTTACTGTCAGCACATGGCTTTGCCCTCCCCTCCCTTCAAGTAAAAACATCTCTGCATCTTTACCCCCTTCCATCCTTGAGCTCTAAGAAGTGAGTGCTTTGCCTTTTAGCTAAGGCTGATTCTTGAATTGTATATCCAATGCACTTCCACCTTTTTCAGGACTTGATTCTACCCATTATCTTCTCTCTCTTTCCCATTTGCTGGAAAATCAGCTCAAATTTACCCTTTCCTACAACAAAAACAAAACAACCAAAAAAGTTCCTCTTCCTTGCTATGATTTACCCCAAATTTTATTTTATTTTATTTTTTAAAGATTTTATTTATTTATTTGAGAGAGAATGAGAGAGAGCACATGAGAGGGGGGAGGGTCAGAGGGAGAAGCAGACTCCCTGCTGAGCAGGGAGCCCGATGCGGGACTCGATCCAGGGACTCCAGGATCATGATCTGAGCCGAAGGCAGTTGCTTAACCAACTGAGCCACCCAGGCGCCCTACCCCAAATTTTAAAAGCAGTGTAAACCACTCTCTAGTTTCTCACCTCTCACTCACTTCTGAATCCCTAAAACCAGGCTGTTCCCTTCACCAGTCTACTGAAACTACTTCTTGAAAGAGTAGCAAATAACTTCTTGTTTTGTTTCCCATCTATTCCCACCATCCTTGTCCTCTAGGCCCATATCTAAAAGCTTATGAACATGAAGGGGGTATTGTTAATTACTTATATAATCCCTCAACACCCAGCATTATGCTTTGCATGTGGTAGAGATCCCATGAATATTTGAATTGAATCTGAATTTCTTCAGCCTTTCTAATGGCCCCATGACTGCTGATCTTCTACCATATTAGGAACCTAGCAATGGTTTCAGATGTTACAGCTGGTATCAGGGCATGTAGCTTTCACTAATAAGTTTAGAGAATTAAAAAACATCTCATCCTCAGTTGTTGACAACAAAATTATTTTAAACTCCCATTTACCAGAAAGTATGGTGAAGATTGTGTTATATTTATTTTGTTGCTAAAATATACAAAACCAAAAATAGATACCCAACATGAAATGTATATCATGATGATCAATGGTATTGATCAGCAATCAAAAATGACGAATTCAAGACACACTGGCTTGCCAAACTTATCAAGTGGCCTCTTGTTGACACAAACATAAACCACATTGTAATATCTTGTTTTATTCAATAAGCTATATTTCTTGAGAATTTTCCCAGGAAGTTCTACAGGTGGCTGAGACACGATAAATACTAAAACATAACCAGGAATTGAGCCAGTCACAATAAATAAATAAATAAATAAATAAATAAATAAATAAATAAATAAATAAATAAATAAAATTTTAAACTAGGCTCCATGCCCATTGTGGAGCCCAATATGGGGCTTGAACTCAGACCCTGAGATCAAGACCTAAGCTGAGATTAAGAGTCAGATGCTTGATCTTGGGGTTGTGATCGAGCTCCCTATTGGGCTCCATGTTCAGCAGGGAGTCCGCTTAAGGATTTTCTCTCTCTGTCTCCCCGCTGCTCATGCTCTCTCTCTCTCTCAAATAAATAAATAAATCCTTTAAAAAAATATGCTTCTTTTCTGTGGAAGGTACAAGAACACATATTCTTGCTTGAAATCCAAATGTGTAAAGATAATCAATGGGATGTAGGAACTCTTTTTTACTTCTACATTTCCCTTAGGTGTTTTATATTGCTATGGAATTTTACTAACAGGACATGGAAGCTTCTTCTCCCATCTCTCACAAACTCCTCCATTTCAATGAGATCCTTTAGGACTGGTGAGGAACAGCTCAAGTGTCACATGACTTCTTCACACATGCTCATCCTGGGGTTACCCTGCCACTTCTCTACCCTACACTGCTGCCCAGCTTATTGTGGGTCACGGGAAATGCCCAAGAAAGCCAGCAATACTGACTTGTTACAGTTGTTTACTTGTAGCCTTCCTTTAGCCTATCCACCAAAAATGTAAAGAATCCATGAGTTTCTGCGTGGCATTCTAATGCTAAGTCAAAATCCATCCTCTTTGCCACGGTTTGGTTCAACAGGTCAGGTCAACAGACACTCCGGGAGTACTTATCCTGTGACAGGCATCATGCTAAGCCTTCAAGGAACCCGAGTCCAGTGGGAATAGAGATTTATAAACACGGAATTCGAATATAATGTTGGCAGTGATTTGAAAAAGTCAAATCACAGGGACTGAAAAAAAAAAAGAACGCACCATGTTTGGGGCAATTCTATATTTTAAGATACAATTTAAAGAATTTTTTTTTTTATGAGAGAGAGAGAGCTCGAGTGAGAGCATGAGCAGGGGGTAGGGTCAGAGGGAGAGGGAGAAACAGACTCCTTGCTAAGCAGGGAGCCCCCTAATGCAGGGCTTGATCTCAGGATCCCGGGATCATAACCTGAGCCAAAGGCAGATGCTTCACTAACTGAGCCACCCAGGTGCCCCTTAAGATACAACCTAAAATTTAAATTAAATTAATTAAATTTAATTAAAAACCTAAATTTTATCTTAAAATTTAGAATTGCCCAAATTTAAAACTTAAAATTTGTTTTTGAAGATTACTTAAATGTTAACAAAATAAATAAATAAGTACAAAGTAAAAGGGAAAAAAAAAAACCATTAACAAGTCACTGAACAGATTCCTTTCAAACTAAAGCTCCTTAAAGGCAGTAAACATTTTATTCAACAGTAGAAGGGGCAAAGAAATATTAGAGAATCTTGCTACAACCAGCAACTTAAAATTTATCTTTTGGTTATGCTAAGAAGTTACCAGACAGTGGGCGATCCAGTGTCACTATCCTCTGACACTGTTGTAGGGAAGGGAATCTTTTTATTATAATACTGTTTTCTTTTTTTTAAGGCCCTCCTTTCCTAGATAAAATCCCATTTATCTCAACCCCTTCAAATAACCTGTGAACAGTCTTTACATGAATGTCTATGTAATCCGTCAAATAATGCTCCGCAGTCTTAGAAATATAAATAGGTGAACATTTTGCTCCTACAGAGCACTTTATTCATCTGGTTTCACTAAAACTCTATGACCCAAGTTGTTGAGTGAGTACTCCAAGACCATATTGAACACACATAAAGGGGGCAGACTTTTAAGGCAGAATGTTTTCCTTCATGTACCTCCAATTTTGTGGCTATAGAACCATCTTAAGTAAAAAAAACTCCATATGTGTTAATAGTTTTCTGACAAAAATGTCTGTAGAAGATACAGGCTTGGGAAAAACTTTGAAAATTTGACTCCAATGGCTATTCTGATAATGAAATACAGTCCTCTGAATTTATCATACCTAGGACATATAGAAGGTTATTAGATAATAAGGGGATATTTCCTTGCTGTCTATGAAATAAATTGCCAGTGCTTGGGAAGCTACAAGGCATACAGCTCAGTGGACTATTCAGGAGTTTGAACACTGAGGTTGTAACTGGGGATAATATGTAGGAACATTATGATATATGAGATCTTTAATATTTTGTTTTTATCACATCACCTCAACAGACACTAAGGAAACAGAAGCAAACTCTGGAATGACTGTGAGTTTTAAAGCTGAAAAAAAAAAAAAAAGAGTTTTAAATTCACAACCAGCTGTATTACTTGATTTTAAAAGAAGCGATGATTTGCTACATCTATCAGAATACCAAAGTATTATGCAACTAAAGCAGTTATGAGTTAAGCATATGGACCTCTGCAAGACACTTATTTTAGGTAATAAGGACATGTATAGGAATTCTCACATATACATCTTTTGTTACAAAGAAAAGATACAAAGAAAAGACGTCTCTAACCTTTCCAGTTCCTGGTTTTATCATAAAATAAAGATAAAGACATTTTGGAAAGGGTTCCTTTGAACATTACAATAATAGCTAGGAGAATAGAAAACAATCTACATGAGTGAAAAATAAGTGCCTGGGAAAAGGACTGGAGGTCCTTACCTTCAGCTGCAGAGGTGATGTAGAAGTTGTAGGAGGTAGAGTAGCATTATGTAGAAGACAGAGACAAGCTCATCGTTATTTCTAAAGAGTGGAGAAGTGGGCTTCCACTGCATCATAAGGAACTCAGGCTAGATATTAGGACGACAATCCCGATAGGAATAGCCATTAACATAAAATGGCTTGTTAAAGGAGATAATGAAATCTCTTTCTAGAAATATCAATTAAATGAAGATAATTCTTCATCCTTCTGAGATAGTTTAGATATAGTCTTTCCAAAGGAAAGGAACGGGCAGGCTTGTTTTCCAAGGTGGCTTTCAATTCTTTAATTACAAAGCATTGAATCCAAAATGGTTACCCTATTTTTGGAGCTAGAAAATCATTGAATTTAAAGTTTTTTGAAGAGTAATAGCTTTAGAGACCATCTAGTTCAACTTCTTATTCTGTACATTGAGAGGCATACAAAGGCAGTAGATAGGTTAGCAAACTATGACCCATGGGCCAAAATCTCACTGACGCTTTCTTTTTATAGGGCCTGCAAATTTAAGAGTGTTCTTTTGGGGGCGCCTGGGTGGCTCAGATGGTTAAGCGTCTGCCTTCAGCTCAGGTCATGATCTCAGGGTCCTGGGATCGAGTCCCGCATCAGGCTCCCTGCTCCTTGGGAGCCTGCTTCTCCCTCTGCCTCTCTCTCTGTCTCTCATGAATAAATAAATAAAATTAAAAAAAAAAAAAAAAAAAAAAGAGTGTTCTTTTAGTTTTCAGCTTTTTTTTTTTTTTTACATTTTTTTGAATGGCTGGGTAAAAAATTAAAATAATAATATTTCATGCTAAGTGAAAATTATATGGAATTCAAATTTCAGTGTCTATAAAAAAGAGTCTTAGTGGAATACAGCCACATTCATTTATCTACATGTTACAACATCTACATATTATCTATGGCACATTTGCCAGTCTAGAGACTGTATGGTCCAAAAATCCTAAGATACCTTATGGCACTTTTCAGAATAAGTTTGCTGACCCTTGGTGCAGGCTTGTGAAGCACATAAGCTCTAAAGCTAGACTCCCCACCTGGGTGTGATCCCGGAAAAGATGGCATGCCTCAGGTTCCTGATCTGTAAACTGGGGACAGTAATGGTACTTACCTGATAGGGTTGTTGTAAGAATGAAGTGAAGGTGCTTCAAACACCAGGGCCTGGTAGAGCAAGAATTCCGTTAACTGTGTTCGGTATTCTTATTATTACACATGAAGAAACTGGCCCAAAGCAAACTGGGAGAATTTCTTGATTCTCCTTGCCTACACTGGGTTGGTTGTCTTTTTTATTTTCTATATTGCCTGACAAGGAAAAACATTCTTGTGACGTTTTAGTTGCTGTTTTTAAACTACCTCAAGGCCACTGTAAATGAGAACTTGAGTTTCATCAGACTGGTCTCCTATCAATCCTGTGACCTATAGTTGCCCAAAGGCAACTTTTGGAACATTTGAGATTTTCAGGTCTTTACCTCAAACTTCTAGAAATCAAGATTTTTTTTACGCTTTCTAAAAAGGACACTCCAAGTCGCTTACAACTCAAAACTGATGAGTCTGGATTTTTTTCAGTATTTACAGCAAAAACTTCAGAAACAAAGTACCGAGGCAGGCATACAGATGCCAGGATCTGAATGATCGCAGATTATTCCATGAGCATTCAAGGATATTTGTTATTCTCGGTAAAACCTCTTAAACCGAGTAGGATGTCTGTTTACTAGCCCTGGACAACCACCCTTTTTGAAGTTTTGTTCATAAGAAGTCTTTCTTCATTAAATCCATTCCCAAATAGTCATTTCATTACGCCATGTTTCCTTGTCAGATGGTATACAATTTTAAACAATTACATATTTGTCACTGCTGTCTAATTCTGCTCCAGTTTTTTCTCTTTCTATGTCATACTTCCCATCTTGCAAAAAAACTGGAATTCCTTAGGACCAGGCACACACCATTTTTTTTGGTATCACCTCACACTACTTAGTTGAAGTTTTTTATGTAGTAGGCTCTCGACAAATGCATCTTGCATTAATAAAAGAACAGCCACAAATACCTCCAATGAACAGAATTTTAACCTTAGAGATGAATAAAATAATACTTCTATACTATCACCAAGATTGTGGAAATGATAATTTGTTAGTACATGGATTTAAAGATCAATTATAAAAATTAAAACAGATCAGAAGTATAGAAGTACCTTAATTAAAATGGAGACTACAACCCACAATAGAAAGATTAACTCTAGATCCTTAATGCTTACTCCTTTCAGATACTTTAGCTCTATGACACTGGAAAATGTTAGATGTGATGTGGATACTGTGGCCATTGGTAAAATCTTATCTATTTTTAAAAATCCGGCCATAAAGGATTATGTTGAAATCCCACACCAGCATAATTTTCTTCTGCATGTATAATATACCGATAGCAACATTACTTAATATATGAGTATGTGAAGTATATTTTATTATAACAGTAGACAAGCAAACTGAATGTGTCCCAGGAAGGGGTCTTTTCCATTAACTTTTATAAAGGCTTTCATTTCAAACTTTCATTAACATCTGACAAGCAAGCTGAAAAAGCTTTGCTTAGAGCTTGGGTTAGGGGCAAAATGCATTTTGGCAAAACTATTCCAAGATTACACTGACTGGCTGTGCTAGAATATACTAATTTGTTTTGTTTTGTTTTGTTTTGTTTGGAGTGTGGAGAAAAGAGAGAGAAAGGAGAGAGGAGTCATGGACCCTACTTTATGGTTGCCATGGAGGCAAGGTCAGCCTTCCACACTTGGATCTACCAGCAGAGTTCAGACAGGTCAATGTGTGACCGGCTCAGGCCCTGGGGTTAAAAGTTCAAGCAGCGATGGAAAAACCAATATGTCCACGCAGAGTATGCTGTACAATTTATTTCAATTTACATCAAGCCATGCATATAAAATTTAGATAAATTCCATTCAAATCTGATGTTGCCTGACACACAATGTATGCAAACAGATGTCTGTGGGGCTTTTTCTGTGCTTTAGAAAACAACATTAAATTTAAAAATATGTCTCTGGGATTTCTTTATTGAATTACAAAATGAACATAATTTTAACTTAAATGTTTTCATTCTTTCTTCCAATTTTTTTTTGTGGGGGTCTTAATAATTTCTCGGTTCTCAATCTACTCTATGTCATATTAAAGAGGATAATGTATATTTACAACTACAGCTTCACTGTTATTGTAGTTATAGATTCTATTTATATCCCTTACCACTTTCTGCAAATATTTAGTGATTGATATTTCTGATTTATCTCTGGCTTCTACCCTCATCTCCTTTACTTTCTACAAGGAACAGAGCAAGGGTTCTGGAGGCTGCTGGGTCATCTTCCAGCCACAAGGTGGCTCTCCCCACCCCTTCTGTCGAGCCAAAGGGCGCACACCTTTGCTGAGTCCTGCTGGCAGACTAGGATTCAGAGGCTAATTATGACCCCTAAATACCATTATTTTCACTGTGAATTGAATGGATAACAACCCAGGCCCTGGTACAGTAAGATACAATACAAAATTGGTCTTCATAAAGAGGAGAAAGAAAAAGATTTTCGTGTTCTGCCTGATTGCTCTTCACCTATCCTTTCAAGGGTACAACTCACTAACCTTAGAGTAAAAAAAGGAAAATAATGACACGCCCTAGAGGAACCCAATTTTGTGGCCAAAGAACAGTGACACAGAACAGAGAAGGCAAAATTTCAAGGAAAAGTATGCAACTTATTCTCACTCAAACTGGAGCCTGCTTTTGTAGGAGTAAAGAGATTTCAGTTTTCTGGTTCTGGTAACTTCCCCACAAGGAAGTTTTCATGAGGGCTTTGTAACACTTCCTTGCAGTCCTGCACCATGTCATAGATGAAGAGCAGGGATCTCTAATCCTGCAAGGCTTTAAAAGGAATAGAAATATTACATATTTACTTCTTGCTGCTTAGGAAACAGGGTCTATATTTCACAAATGTGATTTTTACAGCGTACATCATAATTTTCTACAGATGAAGTAAGCATAAAGAGACAAATCATTCATCAGATTACATGGAAATTCTTTCCAAAAGTCTGAGTCCTAATTTCTCATGTTTTCCATTTTCTGTTCCAGGGAGAAGTGATTTGGGTAAGTTTCATTTTCCTCATCTGTAAAATGGAGATAAAAATAGGAACCTATTCCTCATGGGCTTTTTGTCAGGATTAAATGAGTTAATATATGTTAAGCACTTACAAGGTATTTAACAAGAGCTATATAAATGTTTGCTATTATTATTATTATTTATTTGAGCTCAGTACCTCCTCATTTGCAAGTATTTTGTGACACAAACATTTGGACAAATGAACTTTCATGGATTTTTGTAAAGACATGGATATATCATTTTCTAGATATCTGAATATTCTGATCAGGAATAACTGATGTGTCTGGGTTTTTTCCTCCTCAAGAACTTAAAAATATATATATAAACATTTCTTCCCAATTCATGATATTACTTTCAATATGACATTAAAAAAATAAACTGCCGATTTCCAACTCTAAGGCTTGTTTCAGATATTACCTTGGCAAATGCATCATTTCACTTAAGCAAACAACCATAAGTGGTGGTTCTGATTACTTGGTTATAATGTGTATATTACACAAGTTTTAATTTTCATTTTTCACTATATTAAAAAAAATCTCAGGCTCTCACTCATGCCAGAATGTAACTTTGTTAAGCCTCTTGTTAAACTTAGAACATATGAGTCCCCTGCTTCTAAAGTAAATAAACAATTTTGAATTTCCTTGTAAGCACTGCCTTGACAATTCCCAAACACATTTTCTAAGGGTACAAATGGTATCCTTAATAAGGTGACCTACAATAATTCATCCATGAGCAAAAGTTTATGTGGACATAAAATCCTGCAGTCACATAAATCCTTGTTTGTATAAGGAAGGATCTTGTATACATAGATGTAAATATGTATATATGTGTCAACATGTATGTATACATATATGTCCACATATATGCCCTTCACATATATTACAAAAAGATGGAAATGCATATTTAGAGAGCAGGTGAGATAAGCAAATCAATTTTCAATAGCCAAGGAAAGGAGTATGACATTTTTTAATACCTGCTATACTGTCATGCAACCCTTTATTCTTTATTATCTCTGTCAGCTACTACTAGGTGCCTAGTAGACAAATGCTAGTTCTAGTCCTGACCATTTATTTCTATTTGGAATTATTTCAAGCCCAACTCTTTTGAACTGCTTGAAAATGCTGTCCTGATGTGTTGGTCTTGCACTCTGGAGTGAGGGGAGGGGGAGAGGAATCCTTATGCAAAAACAATTCGGCACCTTTTTAGAGGGAAGCTTGCCTTGGCTTTTGCACTTGCACAAATACAACTTCGAAAGACCCCTCTTCCATTCTGAACAATATGTATGTGTTACCAGCAGCAGTGTCTTTTGTTGCCAGAAGCAGTTTTTGCTGCATGCATCAACTTTCACTATATTCTTAGCAACTCTTTCTTTTATGCCAGTTTCAGACATCAGTTAACAGAACCCCTTAAAGAACAGATGTACTGAAGAAATGCATCAATTCGTTATTTGTTACAGTTTGGGGGTGTCTGTCCTGTGGGTTTTCTAGCCAAAGGCTTATATGTTTCCCAAGAGAAATTTACTTTCATGAGAGGAGAAAATTGAGGCAAATCACTGCTGTTAGACCCTGAAGTCAGAGACACTGGTTTGTTGTCCTTCTGTACATGCGAAGAAAAAAGCCCACAGTTACAGAAACAGTCATGTTTCAATCCATCCCTCATTCTTCCCCAGTGTGAAAAATTACAAATGAAACCAAATTTTTCTCTGTCAATAGAATGTGTATGATTACAGCTGTTCATATTTTCACTCTAATGAAGGGCTGCACATTTAATTGTAAGATTTATTAGGTACTGTACATTGCTGTGTACATGCAAAACAGTTAATCGACATCTAAAATGCTGGTTGTTTATTCTGACATTAATGATCATATTTCTTAATTTGAAACAAAAAGCATTTGGGGAAAATGCATTTTGTTCCCTCCAAATAAGAAATTAATAAATTCAATGTAAGAAATAAAAAGGACTGGGGAAAAAATTATTGATTTATGTATGTGAGGCTGGGGAAAAAATAAAGATGCTTTAAAAAAAAAAAGTCCATAATCCCCCATTCTGCTGGAAACAAGAGAGTTGATTGCCAGCTTTGTTTGATTTCACAGAGATCTCATATGAGGCTGGGTTCATAAACAGGTGAAATGATGGAGTTTATTGCAACGCACATCAACACTGAAACTAAATAACTGTGTTGCCATCTCAGTCCTGCTGTAAGACGGATGGTAAACTTGACCTGCCGCTGGTACTATCCGATTGCCATTTTTTATTCCCCCTTCGCCGCCCCCCCAGGCTGAGCCACGTTGAGTAAATGCATGTGCACGGTCAGGTCAGGCCCCGGGATCGGGTGAAACTCGGTTCACATTTGCATACAGGCGGAGCCTCACAATGAAAGCCCATCTGTTCCTGTCTCGGAGTACAAATCGAATGTCACCCAACTCACTGCAAACGACAGCAGCATGGCCATTAGATGGAGGAACACTCGGCTCAGGTTACGGATATGGAACTGCTGATTTGGGTTTAAATACCTGATAACTGAAGACTTTTCATTATATGTGAACAAAGAATGAACTTTGAACTGCTCAGGAGATACCCTCTCCCCACGTTGGGCACCCCTAGTTCTATCCATTACTAATACTTAACTGCTATATTTGCCACTGTCTCTATCTTTTTGTATAAAAATTAGCCAGGCTGAATGTCACAATGTCCTAAATAATTGCTTTTTTTTTTTTTTTTGGAAGGGGGAAGGGTAAGAGGCGGGGCAGCAAGGGATGTTGTAAACAGAAAATGAACTTTGAACTCCATATGCCCTCAAAGGTCATTAATATCATGGCAATGTTGTTCCTTGAACTTCTAAGTTTTACCAGGGTGGAAATTTTAGTTTCTAGAGTTTAACCAAAGTGTCAGCCCTTTACCCCTCCCTCCCAAACCCATTCAGTCAAGTGAGGCACCTGTCTCCTAGAATCTTCTCCACTCATAGGACTGTTTAT
Source organism: Mirounga angustirostris (assembly GCF_029215605.1). Lineage (NCBI taxonomy): Eukaryota > Metazoa > Chordata > Mammalia > Carnivora > Phocidae > Mirounga > Mirounga angustirostris. The sequence continues at coordinate 23,255,525 of NW_026991725.1, read as the reverse complement.
TCCAAAATAGTTTATCAATCACGATCTGTGTCAGAGATTATTTTTCTGTTAAAATCTGGCAAGTATCTTAGAATTTACAGACAGAAATCACATACATTCTGACACAAAAAAGAAGTTGTTCGAGAAGAAACGCCAAGATAATGAGCCCATCCAAGCATTGAATGTGATAAATACAAGGAAATTCATTAGCAAAAATATGGGTAGTTTTCATCAAATGCTTTCTTGTCCTGTTTCATGGCAAGAATCTACTTCAATGAGTATCTTTCTAAGGACACAAGCATCTGGGGTTTGGTTACGTGTATTTATATTTGAAATCTTTCTGTATTCTGTTACATGAATAACATTTAACATTAAAATACTATTCCAGTCATTAGCCAGTTTGTTTGAGCCCCAGTCATATGTGGTGGCAGGTCCTCACACATGGCTCCATTGTAGAGAAGAGAAAACAGACTGGCTAGTTTTTCTTTTACCAGTTATGCTTCTTGGTTTCCAGTCAATAATAATGTCACTTCATGAATTGCAAATGTAATACTTGATTGGGTGAAAAAAATACTTAAAAAAAATCTGCAAGAACTTTCTTGATTTGCTTTAAGCAATTGTATACTTTTTTGCATATATTTCTTTCTTAAAACACTTACTGAAAAAATCTTATAGAATTTAATGTATTGGGGTTACACATGGAATCCAGAATGTTTAAAGGCCATTGGATCTTAAAGGCCGTGTCTCCTCAGCCAGGGTTTCTTTACCACTATGTGAAACTATGTTCTTATTGTTTGTCCTTTAAAAATAATACCAGGGTAAAGAAAAGATTTGAGGGCTTTTTCTTTTTTCATCCCATGCAAGAGCTTACGGTCAACCTTAATGGAAGTTCTACATGCATTAAAAGGGAGAATAGACCCTTTGTTTCAGAAGAATGACCAAGACAAGGGTGAATTTTGGTTCCACTTTGTCAAGTTTAAGGGGAAACTGAATTCAGGAAAAGAGAGAGACCCAAACAACTTTCTTAGCTGTCCCCCCACTGCCTCCAATCTTAAACTTAAAATATTTTATTGTTATCTTGTAAACAAGTTAGGAATTTGCATTAGGGGACACGTAGCCATGTGATCTCCTGAAGATGATCTGTTTATTTGCATTCCATGCAGCTGGATGTCTTGTGTGTGATCAGCAACAAAGCAGAAGAAACCAACAAGGAGGAAATACAATACTAGAGGTATTCTTTCTGTCCACATCAGGAGAAAATGCCCCATTAAGGAGGTGTAACTGCTTTAATTTTATATCCCAGAAGGGATATGAAATTCTGGTTGTTCCAAAAATAATAAAATAACTTGTTTATAGAAATATTGGTTGCTTGGTTTCTTGTTATGCACCACTGGTGGGGGTGTGTGAACAGGAACCGAACCTTGAACTTAATTTCCCCTTTGAACTCATGACCTTTGACAAGATTCCCCATGCGTTCCCCTTCAGACAAATTTCATCACAATTACAGTCCCTTCCACTTGAGTTAAAGATATATAATCATTGATTTGACCTAATTATCTGATACATCCCTTTCTTTGCAAGGTGAAACCTAAATGTGTGAACAGAAGCTGACCCGTGAAGTTCTGATATCCAATTTTTATTCTAATTATCATAAAACACTTTCAGTCTTACTCTATTTTTCTCAAGTTTTCTTTTGGCCCCTTCCCTGAACCCACTATTCCTTCAAATTCAACAATGCCCCCTGGGTTTCAAGCTGCTTGGCAACAGACCTTCAAATGCATTATGCACTACATGTTCAAAGTGTCATTTTTAAACAAAAAACTAAAGACTAACTCTGCATTAGAAAGTCGTCACTAATCCCTGTCTTTCATGAAAAAGTCTTCTGAGGTGATAAAAGAGGAGAAACTAGAAAGTTCCCACAAGATTCTGAAATTATTTGACTTCTTAGCATCAATCTGTTAAGATTCAGACTCCTAATAATTTACAAACTTCAGGTTATAAAATGGACACAGGCAATATCAATAGGGTTAGTATAATCAATTTAAACTATAGGGGATTGTCTTTTTAAAAGAGAATGTGTGTGTGTGTGGATGTCTGCTAAGTTTAGTGCAACAAATCCCAAAGACTTTAATAAGAAAGCTTAAATCATGGAATACGTTTTTAAAAACTAAATATCTGATCTAAAAGCAAAACTAGAGTTGATAGAAACTATATAAATTCACTTTTAAAATGAATTTGTATTTCTACCCTACGTTACATTTTTAAAAGAAATAAACTGAAACCAGAATTTTCACTATCTTGTCTTAGACAACTGAAAAATAAAGATGAATTGCAAGAAGTTAAACAAGAAAGAATAAACAAAGAAGAGATTGTTTCACTTCTTTATGTCATAGTTTAAACTCAGGGCATCATGTTCTCTTAAAAATGACATGACAGTCAATTTTCCCTTAGTGTCATGTTTGCATCATATCACTCCAAATGTTAATGGGCATTACAGGTGGAAAAGGACAAAAGGCTTGGAAAAAAACACACCTATGAATTCAAATCATCTGTTCTTTTTGTTAGATCTACTCATGTCCTTTCTTACAAAATTAAACAACACTGAAAATGTAATCCTTCATCTGATCACCATAGTGGACTAGCATGCCAAGTTTTATTCTCAGCATCCCAAGTTTTATTCTCAGCAGTTAGTTTTAATTATACTTTGAAACCAAAGGCCTAAGCAAACAGGGGAGAAAAGTATGTGGGCAAACTTTCTAAGTAAGAAATTATCACAGTGTGCATTGAACAAAATCTTAGATGAATGTTTTATGATATCAAGTGTAACTAGGGTTGGACAGACATTACAAAATAGGCTGGAAGTTTCCCATGATGCTGAGCCATTAGGTAGAATTTCTAAAGGAAGAGTTCAAATCTGCTACCTTCCTTCATTTATAAAAGTACAACTATAAAGCACTCTGCAGAATACTTGAAAAACACATGATTTCTACTCCCACTTCTGCCCAAGGGCCTGAGGAAGCACAGAAGAGTGTCACAGAACTTCCTTGAGGAGAGAGCAACATTATAGCCAGATGGCTGGGATACATGTTAAAATCACATCATTTATTTATAAAAACATTACTTCTAGTTTGTGTTTGGCTATCATAAGGACCTTTATCAATACACATTAATTTTGGTCTACCAGGCAACACTCCAGAAAACAAAGAAATAGGGTAGTCATTCAGAAATGGATTTGGCATTATTCTGAACCTCAAGATAGTTCAAATGTCAAGATGTCAAAATGGATGGGTAGTAAAATATAACTAAAAGAAACTGGCTCACTTGCAGGTGGAGATTTTAGGCTTGAGGAATAAATTGGAAATTTGAACTCATAATTTTAAGATTGACACAAACATGGATAGAAATGCTAGAGTAGAGTGTTCAGAAAAAAAGGACAAATGTTATATCCCTGGGGTGGGGGTGGGTGCTGTGAAATGATCCTCTACAGTCGAGATTCTTAATGTGGTATCTGTGAACACCCTGAAATTATATGCAAATGTGCGTGTGTGCTTGCCTGTGCATGCTCATTTTTATGGCATGAAGAGCCACTGCTACATAGTGATAAGAAAAGGAATAAAAGCACACAAAAAATGATTATTACATTTCCAAAGAAAAGATGTTGGAAGCCAACTAACAGCCACCATCATCTTTCACTTAGAACAGCAGTTTTCAAACTTTTAAAAATTGATTGTCCCAATTGTAAATTTTTTATTAGATACAAAAATATATGTACATTAATTTATAAATTATATACATATACTACCACTAATCCATTAATATTAGAAAACCTTAATTTCACACACACACATGCACACATTCTACTATTTTCTCCCTGTCTGCTGTGGGTCATCTAGTACATCTCATTCTGGTCTTTCCCCTCTTCCTCTCCTATGTCCCTTTTAATCAATTCTACAAAGAGTAATTAGGGAAATCTTCTAGAAATATAAATTATACCTTACTATGGCTTCAAAGACCTTCCAGGATTTAGTTCTTTCTGCCTCTTCAACCTCATTTCCTCACTCTGTCTCACTCATTTAGCTCTAGTCACACAGGCTTCTTAATTATTCCTTGAACTCTTCAAGATGGTTTCTACCTCCCAACCTTTGTGTCTGCTGTTCCTTCTGCCTGGAATGCTTCTCCTTCAGATCATGGCATAGTGTGATCTCTCACTGCATTTAGGTGTCTATCTCAAAAAGTCCCACTGCCACCCCTTTTCAGTCATTTTCTATCTCTGTGTTTTCCAGTCTTTTTTTGTTTTGTTTCAGAGCATTTACCATGGTAATGGTAATGACATTATACTATCTATCTCCCCCAGTAAAATGTAAGCTCCATGTGGCTAGGGACTTTGTCAGTTTCATCCCTGTGTCCCCAACAACCTAGTCTAAGGTCCAGCAGACAAGTAGGTCCTCAATGATAAATGAATGAAGAAAAGTCAAAGTAACTGACACACATTCCACCTGCTGTTCATTTGAAAATGAACCTCAAAGGAATGTTTACATAACATAGGCCACCACACTAAGATGAACCATCAGCTAAACTAACAGCTAAAAATCAGCTCTCTCTTTTCTCAACTTCCCTAACACTAAAACCACATCTTCCTTAGGGTACCTATTACTATTTCTTTTGTATCGTGCTTTTTTGCATACAGATCTTGTCTCCCTTATCTAATCCTTTATTTTACCCCTCACCACTTCCAACATATAGTAGGTGCCCAGCCTCTGGATTGTGGGTGGGGCTGACAGTCACATTCTGGCCATGACAAATTGAGGTCCAGCTGCTCATGCGAGAGTGAGGGTTGCCAGCCCCTTGGAGCTACCCTAAACGATGATCCTTGACTCTACACTCAGATGGATGTTCATGGGCATTCATCTGTTGACAAGGCTGAATGAAGAAAAAAGACTCACACTGGAAATGAATCTATGAAAAATCACCAATTCCTTGCATGATAATGGAGGAAAAAACTATCTCAATGTTGATAAAAGAATGATGAACACAAATAGAGACTAAACTTAAATTATCAGATGACCTTCATTTCTTTTTTAGAGGTCAATTCCTAACAGAAGTAGAAATATCACAAACACGGCACTTACATAATAATGCCTAGTAGAGCTACATACACTGTATTGAATAAACTTAAATCAAGCTATGCAATAGGAACAATTTTAAGGATGATGAAATGAAAGTACTCAAATGTTCAGACTAAGCAAAATGTTCTATACTTAGATCAGTAGGCTGGTCATATAAAATGTCCATAAAAATCTGCTTTTGAAATAAATTCAAATATACTTGGAAATGAGTAATTTTCATGTACCAAAAATTAGATAAAACTTGAAGACAAATGATAATAAGAAAGTCACTTAGCACTTCTGCATCTTAGTATCATTGTCTATAAACTAAAGGAACTGAAATAAATAACTTCTTAAGGTCTCTTCTTATTTGAATTATAACAGTTCAAATAAGAACCTACTTGGGTTTTTCAGGACGCTTATGTGTTTTATGCTTATTAATGACCAAGCCCAGAACAAATATTACTCTCACGACGCATTAACTTAGATGGTACAAGGTCCATCTTATCATAGAAGTCCACAAAAACAGGGGCGCCTGGGTGGCTCAGTTGGTTAAGCGACTGCTTTCGGCTCAGGTCATGATCCTGGAATCCCAGGATCGAGTCCCGCATCGGGCTCCCTGCTCGGCAGGGAGTCTGCTTCTCCCTCTGACCCTCCCCCCTCTCATGTGCTCTCTCTCTCTCATTCTCTCTGTCTCAAATAAATACATAAAATCTTAAAAAAAAAAAAAAGAAGTCCACAAAAACAGAGAAGCAATCAAAAGGGAGTGTAGAGGTAGAAACTGAAGTACTTCAAGAGTAAAATAAAATGGAATCCAATCAAGAAAAAAATTGCAATCAATAGGTCTGGGAGAAAAATAATCCAAAATACAAGTATCAATAAAAAGGAAAGTTTTCAAAGGCATAATACTGTTAAAGAGCTCGTGGCAACAGAGAAGGGCAAATGAGCTTGCAATATGACACACTAGCAAAAGCAATGATTTTTAGATTTCATATTCATCACCATAATTCATAATGACCTAGGAAGGCATTTGTTTCTATAGTCTTATGTAGGAATTGCCATATTGAAACAGACCACTGGTCCATCCCTTTTGCCATGTGACTCTGACAGGGAACAGATGCTTCAGAGGGAAGCTCTACTCTCAGCAACCCAAATCCAATAATACACCTAATGGTGCAATTCTATATCAAGAACATCATTTTTTTTTACCTCAGATGGCAATTATCTTCTACCCAAAGCAGGAGGCTGACTCACTTTGATTTCATGCTGGGTGGCCCACTTAAGGCGCTCCACTTAAAATTACATCAAGGCTGCTATCTTCATTCACTTGGCTTTTCTGACACACTAAACTACTTCCACAATCTGCTGTCATCACCGTCACTATTAGGCTCTCAGAGGTTTGGAATCATGTAGGTTTAATACAAATGGTTGTATTTGTACTAGCAACTGATGTTTTGAAAATCATTGCTTTCTTTAAAAAAATCAAGGTTTTCTATTATTAGCTTCCATGTTTTCAAAGACTTGAGTATTCCCAATTTAATATAAATAATCATCTTGAAGTGGAGACAAAAAGGAGGTATGAAACTTTCATGTTTGAAGGAAACCATAAATATACAGAGTGGTAAGAATAGCCTTTTGATAGAAATTCCCTAGAACAAAAAAAAAAAAAGGAAGGAAGGAAGAAAGAAAGAAAGGAAGGAATGAAATTCCCTAGAACAAATGCATTTGAGGGCTTTGTTGTTGATGGTTCTTTGACAGAGGAAAAAAAAATTAATAATAAAATAAGTAGACTGGAATGGCAAAAGGCAGGCAAATGATCAGGAGTTTGAAACTAGAGCCATGTCTCAGCAGTTTCCAGTCCCCTTCGGGTTCCAACGTCCATTGTAGAAGCATTTTTCAGCCATAAACCCAGGTCCTGTCACCGCCAGGGGACTCTCCTTTGCGAAAGATCTTCACCTGCCACACCCTTTCCCTAGCCCTGGAGCAGACAATTTTAAGAATTAGAACTAGAACAATATTTAAGCTAATAGGAAAGAATAGATAAAGCCTTTTCCCAACTGGGAAAACAATGACAAATTTGGAGAAACCAATCATTTTTTCCATCATTGTACTGGACATAAGAAACTGCAGCAGATCATGGTGGTCAATGATGGTGCTTCACAACTTGAACAGAACAGTTCTACTAAAATTCTGAATATTGTTTTTGAGATGGCTCCTTTCTATTAATAAAAATTTGAAGACTTGGGGCACCTGGGTGGCTCAGTCATTAAGCGTCTGCCTTCGGCTCAGGTCATGATCCCCAGGGTCCTGGGATCGAGCCCCGCATCTGGCTCCCTGCTCGGCAGGAAGCCTGCTTCTCCCTCTCCCATTCCCCCTGCTTGTGTTCCCTCTCTCTCTGTGTCTCTGTCAAATAAATAAATAAAATCTTAAAAAAAAATTGAAGACTTAATAAGAAAGCTTATGACCAAGTGTCTAAAATATCCCTTATATAAAAACCATCTACCAAATGGACTAGTAACCCAAGGTCTTCTAGTAATCAACAGATAAAAAAAAAACTGGAGCAAAATTATCAGGATATTTCATGAGATAAGAGATCCAAAGGCATACAAGATAACCCAGGAACAAAAATCATGCCAAAAGGAAAGGATGGATTTTCTATCAATGATATTGATTACACCAGGAAATAGTCTCTCATGAACCACAAATAACCACACAGTAACTCAAGAACATGTCATCAGGAAAAACTTGGCCTTAAGTATGAATTAAATGATCCTATTGGCTCTTTGTATACCTTAAAAAACCTCTAAATCATTTCTGGGACCTAAACAAATCAGTAATATTACCTTAAAATTAAGCTGATATTTCTAGACAAAGATGTTTTCCAAAAGTAAAATTTTCCTTTACTATTCTGGAAATAAGGTTTCTATAAAAATCTATAACATGGTAGAAACTCATAGTGCCCAGCACACTTATAAATGTTAAATAAAAATAACTTATTGGAAAAAAAAAAACTTATTGAGGCTGAACTTTGTGATTCCTAAAAATAGCAACAGTGACTGTAGTATAGAAAAGAAAGTAACCTTCTCTTAAAAATCTTATTAAGATAAAGGAAACACAGTCTGAAAGAAAAAAATAGTACAAACTTTTTATCAAAAGAAACAGGATTTCTTCTTATCACGAATAATGGTAGTTAAAAGAGCAATAAAAAAACATGATACCATATACTTGAAAGTTGCTAGGAGTAGATCTTAGACATTCTCAGCACAAAAAAAAAAAAAAAAAAAAAGAGAGAGAGAGAGTTAAGTGTGTAAGGTGATGAATATGTTAATTATCTTGATCTTGGTAATCATTCCACAATGTGTATGTATGTGAAATCATCACATTGTATACTTTTAAATATATATAATTATACTGTCAATTATTCTCCAATAAAGCTGTGGGGAAAAGAACAATAATAAATAAAATTCATAGATACTTAAAGATTCATTCAACTGTTATCATGCTGGCCAGGGAAGAGGAGAAGTCAGTGATTACTGAACTCATTACACATCTAATATTTTCTGTTTGTTGTGGAAATCTGTGTATTCAGGCATAGGTTACCCAAGCCAATGACAGGCATCCAGATAACAGGAATCTTGGCATATGAGGTCTCAGAATTTCTCCAGATTTTTTTTTTTGGACGAATTCATACTAACCAATAATATAGTTAGCAGTCTACAACAGGATGGAGAGAAAAAAGCAATAGACTTAGATGAGTAGTAATCCAACCAGATTGCAGAAGGAGTTACCCATTTGTACATGTTTTTTTATTTTCCCAAAGGCAGAGAATGGTCCCTCAAGAAATCATATGACCTATTCCTTACCTTCCTAGATATAAATATGCAACTCGTTCAAGATAGATGGTTAGCCACTCTTTTTAAAATTTTTCAAGGAACAATATACCATTGTTCATCTTTGATGTCCAGCTCAACCTTCTGTTTCATCATTTTTACAGGTAAAATGCATTCTGAATCCATCCCTCTCCTTTGCTCCCACCAATGACATGGAAAGGTCCTTACCACTGCTCATCAACTCTATGGCAAGAGTCTCATAACCTTGCTTCCTTCCTCCCAAAACATAGATCTGACTATGTCAATTCATGATTTAAAAATTATTTTTCATAGATGCCTACCACCTACAAAATACAACTGAAACATAGTCTTCATTAACAATAAGAAAGAAACTGAGGGTTGTTGGAAGGGAGGTGGGTGGAGGCATGGGGTAACTGGGTGATGGGCATTAAGGAGGGCATGTGATGTGATGAGCACTGGGTGTTATATGCAACTGATGAATTACTAAACTCTACATCTGAAACTAATGATGTACTATATGTTGGCTAACTGAATTTAAATTAAAAAAAAAAGAAAAAGGAAAAAAAAAAGAAAGTCTTCACAGTCCATACCCAAACTACTTTCCAGCTTTGTCTCCTTCTGTTTCCACCTGTGCAGCATATGCTCCAGCCACATTCAACTACCAAACTCTACCCAAAAAAGTCTCCTTTTATATCTTCACTCATGTTTCATTATCTGCCTGGAATCACCTTTCCTTCATTTGCAACTGTTGACTGTACTTCAAGGCCCACTGCCTTCCCAAAATTTCTGTAGAATTTCCCACTCAGGATGGATCTTACACTCCTTTGTTCCCTTAACACATTACATAATGACCACATTCTATCTTCATTACATTTGCACAAAAATTTATTTGTAATCCACTTGAAGGCAGGGATAGTCTTTATCTCCCCTTTATTTCTTGGCATGGAACTTGCACAGGATCTACGATAAGGGAAGGTTTACTGATAAATTTACTGTTACACTCAAGGTATAACAGAAAGAGTGGTCTGGATATTCATGTTCTTCTAGTTTTACTACTTATTGGCTATGTCTAGGGCAAGTCACAATATCTCTGAGTCAATGGTTGCTATAGCTTTAGGTAACAAGTCTGTATTCTAAGCAAGAGGAATGTAAAGGGACAAAAGGAAAGGTGAAGACAAGAGGGGCAGAGAACTTTCTCAGCTTTCTTACTAAGGAATGGATGCTTCCTCTGGTGATTTGGTGACTTCACCAAAATCAGGGTAAGAAATGAAATGAAATGGTGCTGATACACAATTAGTAGAGCCCCTAACAACTTAGAAGAGGGAAGATAGTGAAATCGCTACATTTTCAGGCAACAGTAAAACAAAGCTAGAGAAAAAAAAAATCAAGTTAATGTGGACAAATTGCAGAAAAGCTTCCCAAGACTGCATCAATCACTGGGCAGAGAAATGGCAGATGAACTCCAGTGTAGCTAAGTGTTAGTTAATGTTTTTTTAGTACTGGGAAAACATACAAGAAATTTTACTCACAGAATCTAAATTATACTTAATGGATTATGGACATTCAACAATTAAAACCAAAGAAAAGTTTCTCACTTAGATCTTTAGGAAGTGATCCTTGAAGATATTAGTCTAATGGGCTTCTCTGGGCAAATAGGGCACAAAACTGGAAGCATTCTGATAAGAAGCACTGTGACTTTTATTTTTAAATTTGTTTATTCAAAAATTTGTTTAACAAACATTTATTGAGCATTCCTATGTGAAAAGTACCATGCCAGATGCTGGAGGCTGGAGGAGGAAAAAATAACACAACGTTGGGTTAGGCATTATCACCGCCTTCAAAAGAGGTTAGAATGAGGAGGGAGACACATATGAAGGCCTGGGCAGAACAGAAGGGTTGGGAGAGACGGTGCTGAGTGAGAGCAGATTCCAAATGGGACCATGGATGCTGGGCTGTCTGTTACTCTAACACTGCTCCAGGGACAGGATGGAGAATCATGAACATTTTCCTATAACAGTAATGACTCATCTACTGACAACATGACTTTTAATGGCTGCACTGCAGTCCATCATACGGTGTACCGTAATTTATTAAACCAATCCCATGTAATTAGACATTTAGCTTGTTTCCAATTACTTGATGTTCTAGGAGCTATATTGGCTTATTTCCTTAGAATAAATTCCTAGAAGTGAAACTTCTGGGCCTAGGGCTCTGCACATTTTCAAGATTTTTGAAAAATAATTTTTATTATTTATTTTTAATTATAAAAATAATGTTCTACTATATAAAATTTAGAAATAAAAGCACGTCAAAGTATTATGGTGAAGAACATTATAGTTTTTTTCTTTTTTTAAATTACTATTTTTTATTATGTTCAGTTAGCCAACATATAGTACATCATTAGTTTCTTTTTTTTTTTTAAAGAAAGTCTTTTTTTTTTTTTTTTAAGATTTTGTTTATTTATTTGACAGAGAGAGCAAGAGAGCACAAGCTGGGGGAACAGTAGGAGGGTGAGGGAGAAGCAGGCTCCCCACCAAGCGATGCGGGGCTCGATCCCAGAACCCTGGGATCATGACCTGAGCCGAAGGCAGACACTTAACCATCTGAGCCACCCAGGTGCCCCCATCATTAGTTTCTGATGTAGTGTTCAACGATTCATTAGTTGAGTATAACACCAGTGTTCAGCACAACACATGCCCCCCCTTAATACCCATCACCCGGTTACCCCAACCCCCTCCCTTCTGTAACCCTCAGTTTGTTTCCTGGGAGTCCAGAATCTCTCATGGTTTGTCTCCCTCTCTGATTTCTTCCCATCCAGTTTTCTCTCCCTTCCCCTGTGGTCCTCTGCACTATTCCTTATGTTCCACATATGAGTGAAACCATATGATAATTGTCTTTCTCTGCTTGACTTATTTCACTTAGCATAACCCCCTCCAGTTCCATCCATGTCGATGCAAATAGCAGGTATTCATCCTTTCTGATGGCTGAGTAATATTCCATTGTATATATGAACAACATCTTCTTTATCCATTCATCTGTTGAAAGACATCTCGACTCTTTCCACGGTTTGGCTGTTGTGAGCATTGCTATGAACACTGGGGTGCTATGCACACATATACATCTATTTCAGAAAGTGAGAACTTACTGTATATGATGTCTTATAACCTTGTATTTTCACTTAATTAGGGTATAAACATCTTTCCACTCATTAAATATTCTTCTATAAACATCACTTCTAATGGTTGCATATATTCCATTGTATTGCTAGTAGCTTAGACATTTAGCCTGTTTCCAATTTTGTGCTTTTATAAACAAGTGTTCAGTGAATACCTTTAAACATCTTTATGTATATTTATTTTCTCAAAGTACACTTAAGGTTGAATTGTCAAGTCAAAGGGCATTTACAATTAAAGTTTTTGTTACATTTCCCCCATATTGTCCTCTGGGAAGATTATACTAGTCAATATACCTACCTGCAGTGTGTGGTCACTTTCTACACTTTTGCCCAACTCTGAATATTTTCATTTATTGCTGCCCAACCCTTGTCAGTCTGATAAATTCCTAGAGATCTTTTATGACATAATTCAAATATCACCTCCTCTAAGAGGTCTTCCCAATCTCATTTCCTTCCCAGGTATAGTTATTGCTCCCTTCACTATGCTCTATAACCCCATTTACGTTCCACATTTTTAGTGTTTACTTCTTTTTTGAGAGAGAGAGAGAGAACAGGGCAGGGGTAGGGGGCAGAGGGAGAGGGGGAGAGAGAATCTTAAGCAGGCTCCATGCCCTGTGCGGAGCCTGATGCAGGGCTCAATCTCATGACCCTGAGATCATGACCTGAGCCAAAATCAAGAGTTGGACGCTTAACTGACTGAGCCACACAAGTGCCCCTTTAGTGTTTACTTCTAAGTAGTCAAATTACTCGTTCAAATATTGTCTTTTCAAGTAGACTGTGTGCTTCTTATTCACTCTGTAGTCCCAGTGCTTGGCTGTATCTGATACACATTAGGCACCAACAAATGTTTGCTGGGTGAATGTATAGATTACTGTCACAACTTCCCATGTTTTCTTACAGAAAATGCTGCATGTTTGATTTCAGATTTCAATTCTTGATATAATGAGCTATACAAGAATCTGTTGGTATTAAACAAAAATAGGAAGCGTCCTGGTTTTTTAAAGTATAATCTAGTGGGAAGTGTTCATTAGTAATCTTTATGGAAAGGAAAACAAGGCATACATTTCCAAACTATCTGGTAGGTCTACCAGATATTTATAAGCAAAAAAATCCTTTTTTTTTAAAGATTTATTTATTTATTTGACAGAGGGCGGCACAGTGAGAGAGAGAACACAAGCAGAGGGAGTGGGAGAGGGAGAAGCAGGCTTCCCGTGGAGCAGGGAGCCCAACGCGGGGCTCGATCCCAGGACCCTGGGATCATGGGGACCTGAGCCAAAGGCAGACGCTTAACGACTGGGCCACCCAGGCGCCCCACAAAAAAAGTCTTAATGTTATAAATTGTTTTCACTTTAAAAGGGAAATTGTTCATTAATGCACATAAACACACTTTGCATTGTCAAATACACACGTGCACATGCACCTTATCATGGTATGCAAACAACCAAGATCTACAAGTTCCAAACAAGTAGAATATGGGGAAACTTAAAAATAGTTATGTTAAACTGATTTTATAACACTTCATGATCCTTCCAAGGGTGTAAAGCATCAATAATTCCACTTTTACTGTAAACAACCCAAAATATGAACATCTTTGTACATACATCTTGCTAGAACTGTCCTGATAATGGGGGGAAATGTATTGTTTACTTTAGCATGAGCCAGACTAATTAGTATGCCTGTCAAAATCTTCCTGTCCTATATTATTCTTGAAACCTTGATAAGCTCATTTGTTTCAAAGCTGGGGAAACAGAGATGATAAAAACAAAAGAAACTATCATAGCCTGTAGGAAACTCTACAGGTCAAATGTCTCAGGCTCTTCAATCTTCTGGAGCTTCAGAATTGATTAGAAATGACATCTGCAAGGTTGTCTCTCATTGAAATATTTTTTTTCCTGCAAACTCAGCACCCTTGTGAGTGAAGAAACTGATTTTGTGTTAAATGGTTTATCTAGAGCAAATTCAAACACTTAGGATATTGCAACTCAGTATAAGTGCATTCCTTTCATGTTTGAAATCTCTTTTTTTTATTGTTTGTTTTCATTCTTATATTGATTGTAGATCAGAATTCAGAGCAGGACATTAATAACATACCCAAGAATTTCTCCTTACTGTTTTTTCTAGATTATTCCTTGTTCTGATGGCCATAAACTCGAGCATTATCAAGATTTACAGAACACTAGTAACTTATTATAAAGCTTCTCAGTCCAAAATGCTTTCTTTCCAAAGAACCATTTTAAGTGATGACCACAAGGTATGTGATAAGAAAACTGGCTGGGCAAAAGGTTTATAGCCATTCAGAATAGACCATTAGGGTTACATACAAGACATTTTAAAAAATGTTTAAATATGTATTTTCCAAAGTGTTTGCTAAATATGAAACTAATGGAACGCTCTTTCAACTTAAGTACAGAAAGGCATAAAGCTCAAGATACTAAGTGGTAGACCAGAAAATAAATCCTAGTTTTCAGATTGGTGTTCCAATATATCTGCACCTTAATTTTTTCTTTCCTTTTTAAAAATTTGCCCATGTAAAAAAAATGTTATGTCTTGTAAATCTCTTTGCCCTTCATCCCTTACTTTTCCTTATAATTTATCTGTTGAAGAACGTGGGATGTTCAATTGTTTAGAGTTTCCCATTGTCCGAATTTTGCTAATTGCATGCTCACAGTTCCACACATTCTTCTGTCCTGTTTTTCCTACAAACTGCTAGTTGGACCCAAAGGCTTGATGACTCATGTCTGACATTATTTTGTGCCTCAGTTTCTTTTCTTTCTTTTTTTGTTCCGCTATGCTCACCACAAGTATAGCTACCATCTGTTACCATACAATGCTATTACAATACTATTGATTATATGTGCCTCAGTTTATTAATGTGAAAACTGGAAACCCACACATGAAAGTATTACAGCTCACTGAGGTATCTGTACTTATCACTGCAGAGGAAGTTGAAGGCCAAAAAACAACCTTGGCAAGAGTTTGGTCAGAGAACTCAGACCCTGCAATTGCCCGGCTTCTGTCTGGTTCCAGCTTTGCCACATGGGAGGTGCGTGATCCCAAACAAATCTTAGCCTCAGTTCCCCGCCCCCCTCAGTCAAGGATACCACTCACCTCATGAGACTTCTGAGGGTTAAATGGGGTGATGCATTCAAACAAGATTTTTAAACTGTAAAGTACTATAAACATGCACAAAATAGGGACATTACTCATTCGCAGGGGCTTAAATAGTTTCATAATGAAAAAATATTTTAATGTCTTAGAGAATCAATTTTTTGAAAAAGGTTAGATATGGCACTAACACAAAACAAAAAGATGATATATATGACCTAATGAGTCCTTGTGAAGGAATAAATGACAGCTTCCCGGGCACGTCCCAGAAACTTACAGCCCTATGACTCAGGAGCTCTGTGAATTCTGTAGGATGAGAGCCTTGCAAGCTTCTACCGCACACAAACATCACAGCGCCATTTAAACAACCCACTCCAAAGCCACTCATCAAAATGACGAGTAATGATTTATAGCTGGTGAATACTGAAAAAAAAAAAGATTTTATTTACCTTTCAATCTGTGCAAATCCATTAACTATGGGTTCTAATGCTCTTCTTCAAAGCAGTTTGCCAGGCCAACTTTCCTTCTTCCACTCCACATCCTGTTTTCTCTGGGCTTCTCACATAAATTTACTTGAGAACTCTTCTGCCTACTCACGTACCTCACACCTCTGACCTCCTCCTCAGCCACAGCCTACGCCTGAGCCTTCCTTTCTTCTCTCCCTTGCCCACCCAACTTCTATCCAATCCATCTCTCAGGAAGTTTCTGAAATATTATTTCCAGGCTGTCTTGATTAGCTAGTTAAGAAGAAGCCATTTTTCGAGAGCTGTGCTCTTCAACATGGTAGCTATTAGCTACCTGTGACTATTTAAAGGTATATTTAAATTTAAATTAATTTTTTAAAAGATTTTATTTATTTATTTGACAGAGAGAGACACAGCGAGAGAGGGGAACACAAGCAGGGGGAATGGGAGAGGGAGAAGCAGGCTTCCCACGGAGCAGGGAGCCCGATGTGGGGCTCGATCCCAGGACCCTGGGATCATGTCCTGAGCTGAAGGCAGACACTTAATGACTGAGCCACCCCGGCGCCCCTAAATTTAAATTAATTTTTAAAATTCAGTTCCTCAGTCTTGCTAGCCACGTTTTCAAGTGCTCAGTAACTACGTCTGGTGGTGGCTGTTTCATTAAATAGTGTAAATATTACAAAACATTTTCATCGTTGCAGAAAGTTCTTTTGGATGGCATTATTGTGCAAGAGCACCTCTCCTCTCCCTCCACAGTCTTGTTAGATGTGAGGGAAGAGATGTGAGCTCTGAAATTAGATGTCCTTTAGCTTTTGAATAATAGACCTAAAAGGTGATTAAATGAGATTGTGGAAATGCCTAGCACAATGCCTACCAGAGGGTAGCTGCTCACTTAGTGGTAGCCATTATTGGTACTGTATTCCTTTTTCTTTTTTTTTTTTTAAGATTTTATTTATTCATTTGAGACACAGAGATATATATATAGAGAGAGAGCATGAGCAGTGGGAGAAGCAGAGGGAGAGCGAGAAGCGGACTCCCCGCTGAGCCAGAAGCCCGATGCGGGGCTCGATCCCAGGACCCCGGGATCATGACCTGAGCCGAAGGTAGACGCTTAACCATCTGAGCCACCCAGGCGCCCCTTATTCCTTTTTCAAGTAAGTCCAGAACCTCTACTTTTTCCTTTTAGCAGTACACACGAGTATCTGAAGGAATAACAATAAAGGTTGTTGTTTTTTTCTGTGAGGCAGAGTGGCATATTGGAAAGATTATGGGCTTTGGATGCATAGAGACTTTAGATCCACTTGACTAACTAAGGATCTCGGGCAAATTAATCTCTCTGAGGCTCAGTTTCTTCATCTGTAATATGGGAATAATAATACTTACACTGTGCAGTGGTAATGATGATGAGAGATAATGTATGTAAAAAAAATGCTGTCTGGCATATGGTATGAGTTCAATAAATTTATTATAGAAGGCAGGTACTATGAATTCACTTTAGAGAGTGCCATATATCCAGCATAGTTAGATGCTAAATGATTGTTGCTGGTAATGAAGGTCAGGCTAGTAAACTTTTTGTAGGATGGTGTTATGCATTATTTAAACACTTCTCCCCAAACAGGGCTTTCTCTGGTATTCCTAGGATGCAGCTAAACTAAACTTTTCCTCTGTGGTATTATCAATTCTACTCATAGCAGTTATCCTAAGTTTGTATGATATAGAGAAAAAATTGAGCATTCACAACTCATCAGGCAGGTTTTAATTTACCATCACTCAGTAGTTTTAACTATTATAAAGGCATTTATGGAGTGGCATGCTGGATTGAAACTGCAAAGATTGGCCTAAAGAACTGTCAACCATCACTGTCACCAAGAGAGGCTGTAGCTTAAAATTTTGCCCAGACAGTAAGTCTGAAATATATGCCTTCAGAGCATAATCCAAGTATCACAACTTTTTTTTTTTTTTTTAACAGAGATTAAACACATGCATGAGCAACTGGAGGGCTGGGGGAAGGAGAAGGGAAACGTTTTGCATCCTCAGACCCTCTTATGCATTCATGCTGCCAAGAGAAGGGTAAACAAGAACCAAGTCTCTCTTGCTTCTAGCAGTTGGTACACCCTAAGTGAGTGTATATTTCAAGGAGTTGTTCTATTTGCTTGAGTTGTCTTGTTCCTTCATCTGCTACTTGTGGGTCTTTCTAAACTATCCCTGGGGGAGGAGGTGAAGAGTAGTGAATAACCAATCTAGTACCCAGTCATTCCAAAGGAAGGAGAGAGAGGAAGGGAAGGAGAAAGAGAGAGAGAGACCAAGTCACCAAATAAAGAGAGCTTTGAGTTCAATAACTGGGATTATCCCATGGCAAGAGATAAAGGATTCTGTTATCATTGAGCACGATTCCTTTATCTCTCAAAGACAATCAACCTTTAGCAAGAGGAGTGTAAACTTAAAACCTCATAACTCAATTTAACATAGTGTTAAAGTTTGGGGGGTTATTTATCAGTGCTGGGGCTGATATAATCAGTCTGAGGGACCCTAGAACAAAGAGCAGTGGGTGAAGAGTATGTCACCTCCGTGCACATTCGTTTCCTTGATGAACAAGGAGCTATTAGCTGCAGAGAAAGCATTATCTAAGTGAAGAATGATGCCGATTGTTTTAGCTGCTTCTCCTGAAATTGTGGAGTAAAACATAGGGTCCCCGTGAGTTAAGGAGCAGTTTTTGTTACTATGGTGTTGAGGACTTCTTAAAAATTAAGTTTAATTTGGGAGGGTATATGGACATATAGTTCTTCTTCAACAGCAACCAGAAATCAATTTGAGACATAGATCTCTTTTTAACCTCTGCTCTTAACTCATTAAATCAAAAAGTTTTAAAATAATCATATAAGACTTTTTAAAGGTCTCGTTGGGTTGAACACTGACTTTTATGCAAAATTCAAGGACTAGTTAATAAACCATCTAAGGAAGGGAAGAATATACTCATTGAGCATGTGGTTTTTGAAGGAGTAGGCACAAACTTCAAAATTTAATTCTCAAATATAAACTTTACTCTAATTATAAACTCCTACACAAAATGTTATTTCTAAGTTCATCTGCCCAATAAAATATTTTACCACTTAACAGAGTCACTTCACATTGTTTTAAATTAATCATTGCTTTCACTGACTCTAAATAGAAATGCAACCTGTAATGCATTTGCAGAAACCACTTCATAATTTTAGTTTGTTTTTTAAAAACTACAAATACATTTTAAAATTACATTTGTTATCTTAAAATATTCTTTCTTTAATTTTACCATTCAGCAGAGTTTATAACATTACTACAGCTTTAAATTACTGATAACATTTCTAAAAGACCAACACTATTAAAAAAAAAAGAAGAACACTATTTACCCTTCTCTGAATGTAGGCTTCCTGGCTTTAGATATAAAATTTTATTCTTATTCTTTGCTGAATAGACTTCTTTTTGTCATTTCTTGTTATAATTCTCTGGATATGCTGGACCGTGGTCTAAGTTAGCATCTTAGAAATCCAGAAGCTTCCATATAGCAAACTCATTAAAATATACTTCAGAAACTGACTCAGACGACATAAAATATCTGCTTTTACCATTTAAAAAATGACCAGCATATTTCATTTTAAAAGGATAGTAAAAGTTTCTTAATCAAAAACTTCTCGGGGATTTTTTACCACATGGATTTACTGCAAACCTTCTGTATCTGCTGGGCCAGTAAACCTGCCAGCCCACCTCAGTCAATATCTCACACTGAGATACCGTGTTTTAAAAATCTTCCTGATCAGGTAAATATTATAGGATATATTCTTTTCTAACCCTGCAGATACAGCTTTCATGGAGACATTTATGAGAGCTGAAAGGATTGAGGGAAAAATAAAACCCATGCTGCTTTTTAGTTTTTTTTTTTTTAATTCTCTATTGGAATTTCAATAATTCATTTAGCAGAGTGTGCAAAAAATTTCATAAAAATCTTTTCTTAATTTTATACCTTTGCCATATATTGAAAATCATACCCAGCATGCTCTTTTATCACTTGGACTGAAAAACAGAGTATGTTAGAATTATTGTGAGTGATCAGTTGGGTAAGAGTTTAAAGAACATTATAACTAAATCAGACAGAACTCAATTTCTGCCTATTTTATACAGGAAGAGAAAACTTAAAAGTTGTAAAACTTTTTACCTCGGTCTGCCTTCTGCAGCGCGAGACCGGGACCTCTGCTCTATTGTGGATGGTGATTTAGACCGTAGCAGTCATAACTGAAACCCACAGTATATCATGCTGTAATAATCATAAGTGAACTATAAAATGTGCCTCATTACTAACTCAACTGTTAGAATTTACCAAATCACCACTTGCGCCTTTCCAGAGATTTCCCCTTAGCTAACTTCTTAAAACTAACAAGTAAACAAAAAGAATATCAGAAACAACAAAAATGCTGGAGGAAGGCCACCATCAGATATGAAAGGTAAACATCTTAAACATTTATAAATTTATGTGCCTTCACAAGTTAGCCCCCATGTGTTTTTGCTAAACATAATTTAGTGGAGTAACCTAGCCTTCCTAACTGAACTGGAATTAATATCAACTTTTCCAACATTTCTTCTAAATTTCTTTGCATCCGATATGCCAAGTCATTATTTATGCATGTATTTTTCTCTCTCAGTTAGATAAAGCTGGGACTTCTCACATAGTTGAAAAAGGTTTTCACTGGCACCCTTAACACTAAATGAAACATTTCTTTTTTCAAAGTTAACATATTTAGAATTAAATTACAGTACAAATTTGATAATTTATTCATTGGATGGATACAAAAGCAGTGAGAAGTTGCTTTTTTTGAAAAGCAGGATTTGAACAAGTTTAAAAGGTAGTAAAAGTCTTCTCTGGCTCCTTTTTAATGCTCTCATCCTAAACGAAGGCAAATTTTAATGATTTCCATATTAAGAGGGAAACACTTAAAAAGCAACACTATCAAATTTAAATAAATTTGTTATTTTTGGAGGAGCAAACATGCAGAAGATTTCTTATGAAGAGCTCCTTGAATTGCTCTGGTATTCCTTAAGAAAATTCAGAAAGATACTTGCTTTACAGCAGAAGGTATTTACATGTATAGAGTGAGAAGACAAGGAAGGAACAAGTAATCTGCCTTCCTTTCAGCTTAAATGATATGATAAAGAAAATTATTATTATTTATAATAAGACATTTAATAAGAACTCAGATATAATTTCCTAGGAAAATCTCTTCTATCCTATACCAACAATGACTGCAATACTCCAACAGACCCTATGACACCTCCTTATCATTAGAAAAGTCAAACTTCTGCAAACAATTTCTATATTATACTGTTATTAATTATAATATCCAGGAAACTGATCATTATAATTTCCTTAATTTTAACGCTAAAATAAAGAATTCAAACTCTTAAACTGATTAATAAATTTAGGTTAATAAATAATTATTCTAAAATAGATCTTTAAAAAAATAAATAAAAATAAAATAGATCTTTTTCTAATAGTCAAGGAAAGACAGATCTCTAAGTAAGAATGTACACTTCAGAGAGCTTTGTGAAAATACATATATATATAATTTAAAATCAATAGTCAAAGAATGTGTGTCCAAGAGCAGTCACAATTTTTTGGTGACCAAACCAATTGAAATATACATGGTAGTAAATGGTGCAGGTATAACTAAGGACCATTTTCTGCTTCTCTACTTAAAATAATGTTCCAAAATTTTTATGAAAATCCACAACTTAGTCTTGTCTCATGAAAAGTGCAGCCTTTACATGAAAAAAAAAAATCAGATCCAGCAGTTGCTTGAGAAACCTGACACAGATCAGAAAATCGGGGTGTATTAGATCACCTAACCTGATTACAGATAAATCTCAAGAATGTTAATGTCAAATCATTATTTTTGAAAACATATAAAAATTAGACTACTCCTATTAAGACTCATACTTTGTTATTAAGAGGTTTCATCTTTAGGTTTGTTAAAGTTTGTGTCCAGATGCTCAGAGGAATGTCAATACCACAGATTGATAAACGGCTGAGATTAAATTTTATTCACACATTTTAAGGAAGAAGCACACAAAATGAATTAATTTCCCTATTTAAAAACAACAATTAACATCTCTTCAAGTAGGGAAGAAAAAAAGAGAACCAGTCAAAAACTATCAGTGTTCTATTTAATATTTAAATCGTTATAATATTCTCACTCGTTTCACCTGTGACCAACCCCTTTTCATTTTGTTCTGCTATGTCTATGCCATTCCTTTCTTGCAATGCCTTAATTGGTGCAACATTCAATATTCCCTTTTAGGAAAAAAAAAATCTGATATTAAAAAGCATGGCCCCACATTTATTTCTAGAGTTCTCAGAATTTCCAGATAGGACCCCATATTTTCATTAGAATGAGACCTGAGCATAAAGGCAAGCTACCTAAACCATTGCTCAAATTTTTAGAGTAGCTTTAAAAAACAAACAAACAGGGTGCCTGGGTGGCTCAGATGGTTAAGCATCTGCCTTCGGCTCAGGTCATGATCCCAGGATCCTGGGATTGAGTCCCACATCGGGCTTTCCGCTCAGCAGGGAGTCTGCTTCTCCCTCTGCCTCTCTCTCTCTCTGTCTCTTATGAATAAATAAATAAAATCTTTAAAAAAATAAAAAACAAACAAACAAACACAAAAATTACTTAGGAGCTGTGTTTAATTTGAATCTCTTTACTTCCTGGGTTGCCATGTAAAGCATATTAATAACAACTCCTCACTGGTTCTTTTCTATACACCAACTATTCCAAGACAGAGGTGTTACTTTTAGTGGTGTCCTAGAAAAATAAACGTAATTTTGTGCTACCTGTAGAAATTTTTTTCCATAGGCAAGATACATGAACTTATTTGCATGCCAGTTCAGTCTTCCCTTCAGCTATTTGCTACTTAGTAGGACTTTATGAATATCTGAATGTGTTTACCATAGAAGGAATGCTACAATAATAAATTATAAAACTGGTCAAATGAATATGTTATAGGGGATTTAGGATATCTGTTTAAATCTGTTAGAAATGCTAACCACACGCGTTTATAATGGCAAAGAAAAAAGTACCTATAAATTTGGTTTAAAACTCTTATCCAAGCCTCCTTTATTTATCTATTTAGGAATATAAAACCCTCAAGATTATAGTTTTATTTTATTTGTCTTCATCCTAACTTATGTAATAAGAATATACTGAAATGACGGTTGTTAAGAAAGCAGTATCTTTTGGGTTTTAGGGCATTAATAAAATAAAAGAACAGGAATTTCTCAGATCCAAGTGTATATGCGCTTGGGTACATATATATGGATATGTGTGTGTGTGTGTATAATTTTTAAATTTTTTGATTCATTATCTATGCTCACATGTTGAGAATTTATGTATTTTAGCCTTCCTCATCAGCCAAAACCAGATAATCCAGGAAAGCCCCAAAGTAGTATTTTCTTTTACCACAAGAGGGGGCTAGAGAATTCTGATCTCTTCTAAGGTTGGTAAAACCCACTTAACTGCTACTTTATAGACATTCAATTACAACAGGCCATAATACATTAAGGCATTAAAATGCACATATATCCCAACATATGCCAAAGCAAGCACTACACTGGTGTGCCCACCAGATGATCACCAACAGCAACATCAAATAAACACTTAGGCATTGTCTCGTGGTTTATATGAGATTTTACACTTTATCACTTCCCTCCCCAAAAAGGCAGCTCTCTTGGTTAGGTGATCCCCTTGGAATGGAAAATATCAAGGAGTATGATAAAATACCCAAGGACTGGAGAGTATGACAGGGGCAGAGTGAGGTAAGGATTAAGAGAACTGAAATTTATGTAGTTTGGAAAAGTGAAGACTCTGGGGATAAACATTCATAGTCTTTAAATACCTTCTAAAGGTAACAATATAAATGAATTAGGGGAATTATTCCATCTCAGAATATGGTATAGAAAAGAGCAATGGCCTGAAACTAAGGAAGGAAAAGTTTAGGTTAGACGTGAAGAATAAATTAGTAATAATAGTTGGGCGGGCAAGATGTCCTGCAAGGGAAGGGTATAAAGCACAATCACTATATTTGATAATTAATTAAATGAGATATTAGTAAGAATGATGTGAATTCATTAGAAGGACTAGATTAGATAACTCAAGTGATTTTTTTCCCCTAAGCTGTGACAATCTCTAGGCCCAATTGTGTTCTTGGACATTCATAAATGTCTTTCAATGATGATAACGATCTTTCGTAGAGAGGAGAGCTCATGATCTCAGTTAACCCTATGTTTTGTCGATAAAAATAAATCTGAGTATTACTATGAAATAATTATAAAATTAACCACGACAACAATGGTGTTTATCTTTCAGAGCACTCCACTAAAATATACTGTGCCATATAAGCTATACCCTAACAATTTATAGAAATGGATCTCTAAATTGGATAAAGGCTTCTATAAGTGAAAACTTTCCATGAAGGAACAATTCCCCTATAAATCCCAATTTTACAAGCCAGAGCAACTACTCTGTATAATCTTTCTTTCCCACTAGACTAGTGTATCTGGGCATAAGCTATTTAGGGCCCAACTTAAAAAAGGCTGTCACTCAAAGTCAGAAACACAGTCAAGAGCATAAGTGTAATATAGTTTGTGAATTCAACAATCTTTCCCTAGTAGAACGCAATACTCTAGATTAACAGGTGCTTCCATATTGTTTTAAACAGCATTACTAACATTCTAACATTTATTTTTTGCTTGAAAAATCAGTGTTCTATGATAGGCCAAAGAATTTATGGATAGCAGAAAAACAAAGATCACCAAATCACCGTTTGAAAAAACAAATCACCATTTAAAAAAATATATATCTACATATATAGAGAGTATAAATATAAATTTATATTTACATAAATTAAGTACATGTATCTATATCATACCTGAGAATATGGAATTCCTGAACTTTAGACATGACTGTAAGGTAGCTAACCCTCATGTGATTCAGTGTTCATCTATAAAGCAGACGCTATGCTTAATTATAATGCATTTATAGACTCTAAGAACAAGGTAATTAAGTATGACATATAAGATTTTCTAATAAACAGCACACAGATATATAAACCCTCCCCACCTCTGATTGATTTATATATCAATCAGATAAATATGTTACATTAGCAACCAAAACACCGCATATCATTTTACCACCGCTGTAATGCCCACACTAACATCTTCAATAATCATATACTAGAACCTTCACTTTACCGTTAACCTTGTTGGCTACTTTAGAATTTGGAGAGAAACAAAGAATACTCGAGGCAGAATGAAAAAGCTTAATCTCATTTGCTGAGTCACTCACTTAAAAATTAACTATTTGCACTTAAAAATGGCCACTGTTATTTCACTACTAATTATAGTGGAAGCTCAATAAGGGTTTGACCTTTCAGAGAATGGACTTTAGCGTATACTCCCAGTCTGGAAGAGACTTCTAAAAACACTTCGGCCACGGCGCAGGTCAAATATTATCTTGACTTTCTTCCAAACCACTGCAAGTCCAAGTTTTTTTTCCTGCAAACTCTGTCCCTGATAATCACCACTTGATTATATATTGTATACTTTGTTGTGGGGGTGTCTAATCTCTCTTCAACTAGATTATTTACTCACTAAGGAAAGGAGTCATATCCTATTCCTCTTTGTATCCTCCATCCAGTCTCTGAACTCATGACTGAATAAAGGCATCCAATATAGATATTCAATAGCTACCTCTTCATTAGCAGTATATTAAAATCTATAACTGGACAAAAAGGCCAAAAAAGATAACTAATTAGTTATACATCAAATTAATTCAGGGACTTATTGTATGTCACTTATAGTTATAATTGCTAGCATTTATGGAACCTTTTGAAATTATTAAACATACTACTCCCAAATCATTCTGGGAAAAGAATAAGAACATACATTGACCAGAAAGACACATGTACCTGAAGAACCTGACTGAAACTTTCAAGAAATAGCTTAAGAGCCACGATCAGACCTCCTGCAAAGCTGTTTGGGTTTGCACTGAAAAGCGTGTTGAGATCATGCAGGTGAGGGAAGGTATATAGTGTGAGCCTGGGAAGGCCACTCCCAGGATGGTGGTCTTGGATTCCATACTGGCTCTGTCTTGTTAGATATAGGACCTAGGCATTAGCCTCTTTAAAATTTAGTTTCCTCTTTGGTAAAACAGAGATTAGATTAGGTGATTACCAAGTAGTCTCTTTCAGTTCTAAATTGTCACGATTCTATGTAAAAAACTTGGGTTCAATTAGTAGGGTATATTCTAGTGAAAGAAGCATTATGGAAGATATCCCCCATCAACACATGAGAGACTGCTTTACTGGGTACTGGACGGAAGGTTAGAGTTTAAACACGCACCGACAGCCCAACATGCCAGGCTGAAGAATGAAAAATGGGTAGTTCATAGACAGATAATTGTTATTGTTTTTTTATTCTTCACAAAACATGTATAATCCTTGGTAATCATTTGTTTAAGTTATATAAATTACTGTCAACTTTGAAACCCAGTTTGTCATCCTCATCTGTGATTTATACCAGACTATATAAACGACATGATGTCTTCAATCTAATAAGACATTTATCTTCATGAAGGAGGCCACTGCAATCCTGAGTGACAGCTTACTTACCCTTATCACAGTTAACTCAACATCGGTCCTTAATTTCTCCCAATGATCTGAGATCTGATGGACTTACCTGAAGCCAACAGAAACTTGTTCAGAAATCCACCATGCTTATGAAAGTATGTGTTTTACAGTAGAATTTTTTCTTTGGCCCCAAAAGCACAGACATGGAAGGAAATAAGTTTTGTGTTCTTCCACAGTGTGCACCGTAAACACACACACACACACATAAACTCCATCAGGGTTGATAGGAGTCATGTGCCTTTATTAAAGAAAAATATTCCTGTGAGCAACAAAGATGAAAGCAACTGTCTGAAGAATAAAAAGAAAATGAGATGGATGCTTGTTTGAATGCATATATGTATGCACATATGTTTATTATGTATTCGTATATGGAGAGAGACTATTTTGAGTCACATTTGTTATCTTCATATCATAGAGTAAGAAGGAACTAAAAACTCTAAATATCTTCATATAGTTTATGTACTTAAAAACACACACACCCAAGGGCTCCTGGGTGGCTCAGTTGGTTAAGCATCTGACTCCTGATTTAGGCTCAGGTCACAATCTCAGGGTCGTGGGACTGAGCCCCGTGTCAGGCTCTGTACTCAGTGCAGAGTCTGCTTGTCCCTCTCCCTCTGCTCCTCCCTCTACTCGCAGACACAGGTGCATGCGTGCTCTCTCTCAAATTAATTAATTAAGTAAGTAAATCTTTAACACATACACACAGAGTAGTGAGCTTGACCCTATCAGTGAGAAGGAAGTAAACAGCTTGTTGTTTTTAGTCCATTAACTCTCTCCACCTACAAGGGTACCAATGGACTGAGCCTGCAATAGGTTTCTAACATTCCAAGTAAAGCCGCCCTAAAATATGCACATTTTCCTCCAAAGTCATCAGCAGGATGTGGCCTAAGATTTACCTGATTGGTAAGGTCACTTACCACTAACCACTGCATCGTTAATTCACATACCTCAGTAAACGCTGTAAGACATGCAGTTTATTTATCCTGTGAAACAACATAATTTATACGCTAAACTCAGTCCTTATACATGACTCAGAGCAACGGGGGTCTCAAATTGGCTTGTGAACAGACATCTTTTATACTCCTTGAGTAGAAGAAAACCAGTTGGGGGTGTTATGGGTAGACTAGCTTAATAAATGGAAGTTCTAGGGAGAGGATTTCGGTTCAATAAGAGGAAGCCTTTTAAAACAAATTACAGCTCTTTATAAGTATCTAATAACATGACCTTGAAAATGTAAAGCAAAACACAGAAAAATGGATACATCTATAACTATAATTGGAGATTTTAACACGAACCTTTCAGCAGATAAAGAAAAGCCGGGATATAAAAGATTTGAAGATTACTATTTATAAGTATAAAAATAAATAAAAAGTAAAAAAACCTAAAATTTGATAAGAGTGTGTTCAATAAATACTTTTGGGAGCCACACAGCACCTAAGCATAAATTAATCATTACTAGGCCACAAAAGGACTCTCAACAAAGTCCAAAGAATCTAAATGATATAGATGATGTTCTTAGACTATCATGTAATAGAAATTAACAGTCAAAATAAAAAAGCAGGTTTAAAAATCCCTAGAAACTAAAAACAAGCCAAAATAAAAACCAGGAATACATACACATGCACACACACACAAATGCTTCTAAATAATACATAGGTTAAAAAAGGATATCATCAAAGGAATTACAAAATACTTAGAATGGAATTGCAAATTATAATGAAAGTAGTACATATCAAATTTTGAAGGATGCAGTTAAAGTGGTATTTAGAGGATAGCTTTTAGCTTTGAATACAATTATTTTTTAAATGAATGTTATACTCGATGGAATAAAAGCAATAGAGAAAATGAGATGTAGAGCCCATAAAAATGGGTGTTTCAGAGGAAAAACATCCAGCTAACTAGAGCTCTACACAAAGCAGTAGGTTTGTAATTTATTTGAACCCTACACCTCCACCACCTGCCCCCCACCGACACGTGGATTAGATACTTCATTCTTGACCAAGTTACTGAATTTCTCTAAGCTTCAATTTTTTAACTTGTAAACAGTGGGGATAATGGGACTTTCTTCTCTGAGCTGGTTTGAGAATTAAATGAGATAATCCACAAAAAGCACCTAGTGCAGCATTGTAAGTGCTCAATAAATGATTCCTCTTACAATCATCCTTTCCAACTCCCAGAAGGCATGATTCTAACTTCGGTACAATGAAATTTAAGACAAATGTGAATTCCAGCCAAAAAAAGTCTAATCAATAAAATCTTATTAATAAATTAAACCTTCATTTTTATTTCACAATACTAATGTAGATTTGTTTAAAATATATTCTTCCCCCCATTAGGGAAGATATTAAAATAGTGTTTTCTTCCTATTATTATTATAGAAATGAAACACATAAGGATCAACAAAAGCTAGTCTATTGTTATTCATAATATCAAATCCAAAAATTGACTTCTATTTCAGAACTAAAATGAAAGCAGAGAAATGTAAAAAAAAAAAAGTGCTAAAACTAAAGCTGTGAAAAATTGATTCTCTTTATTTCAAAATATTCTGTATGTTTTTTAATGTACCTTTCAGAAAAGGCATGGAGTTGAAAATGGCCACTATTTGTACTTTAATGGGACTGTAATTCCTTTAAAATCAAGTAGCATATAATAAATTGATCAAAACCAGGCTTTCACTTATTCATTATTACTGTTCTCCAAAAATGGTTATGGGTCTTTTTTTTTTTTTTAAGATTTTTTATTTATTTATTTGACAGAGAGAGACACAGTGAGAGAGGGAACACAAGCAGGGGGAGAGGGAGAGGGAGAAGCAGGCTTCCCGCCGAGCAGGGAGCCCAATGTGGGGCTCGATCCCAGGACTCTGGGATCGTGACCTGAGCCGAAGGCAGACGCTTAACGACTAGCCACCCAGGTGCCCAAAAATGGTTACAGGTCTTTAACTTTCCCGGTTCTATTTTTCATTTCACTGGAGAATAAGAACCTTCTCTAACCTTCGACAACCTGATGTAAAAATAAACTCTAAGAACATTTTTCTCACTTCTTCCCAGATTTATTGTCCAATATTCATTCATTACTTTTTCTTTAATTAGAATATGATAATATATATTACATGATAAACAATACACTGTTACAGATTCTAGGTTTCTTCTCCTAGAAAATAACTTTATTTTTTCTTTGTCTTCCAGAAGGAGTCACTATATCCTGTTTATAGAACACTTTGCCCAACCCATCTTTAAAAAATGTATGTAGACCCATCTTTTAAAAAATGTACACTAATGAGGGGCACCTGGGTGGCTCAGATGGCTAAGCGTCTGCCTTCAGCTCAGGTCATGATCCCAGGGTTCTGGGATAGAGCCCCACGTCTGGCTCCTGGCTCGGCTGGGAGCCTGCTTCTCCCTTTCCCTCTGCCTCTCCCCTGCTCATGCTCTCTCTCTCTGTATCTCTCTGTCTCAAATGAATAAATAAAATCTTCAAAAAAATTAAAATGTACACTAATGAGATAAGTTTATAAACACATTAAAATTCACTGTATATTTTGGACAATGAAAGCAATCAGATCTTGAGCAGCATAGTTGGCTGGCTTTCGTACAGTAATTGTATCCAGTGTTTCATGCTGAACTTTTTTTTCTTTAATATGGTCGAAACCATGCCTCCTTAGGTTTAGAAATCTAAATGTTATTACTTGTTAGCCAGTTTTCATTCCCCACAGTGGGGCTATGCTCTTGCTTGTGGGTCTCTC
The DNA here is from genome assembly GCF_029215605.1 of Mirounga angustirostris. NCBI lineage: Eukaryota > Metazoa > Chordata > Mammalia > Carnivora > Phocidae > Mirounga > Mirounga angustirostris. Next base: position 23,225,397 of record NW_026991725.1, on the reverse strand, counting down.
TCCACAGGGTATAGCCTGCTGTTCTCAGACTGAGAACATTTGCAAAGCAAAAGGAGAAGAAATTGGGATTAGGTAGCGACATGCTCTCATTTTTATGCATGGTTTAGCCTGTAACCTTGGTGTTCATTTTTTGCTGTGCACCTGGCCGGGCTTCTATATGCTTCTAGAGCTCTTTGTAGTCTTCACAAAAGCACGATACAAACATGACACACACTGTGGTTATTGCTTCTCACACTGAAGTTATGGGTGGATGGGTCAGACCATGTGTCCTTCTATAATTGTACATTTAGGACACTGTTGTGGCTGGAGGGGGGATGCAACAATGCTGAAATATTTTAACAGTAACCTTTCATTTTCTAATAAAGATGAAATTCCAAAAGTCTAAAATAACTGTCACTACAAAGAAAAATTAAAGAATATCTTTTCTTCCTAAAGGATCACCTTAGCTATCCCACCAGCAAGTGAAGACATTGACTTTACATTTGTTCATTTGTCTACTTACTAATCGTGTGTTTTTGCAATGAGATGGTAAGCTCCAAGAGGACAGGGACTGTGTCTGATTTTTTACTGCACATTTCACTTACTGCTTAGCACAGTGCCTTGCTATTACCTTGTAATCTCTAAATAAGTATTTGTTAAAATAATGAATAAGTAACATATGAAGTGTTAGTGTTCTCAATAATGGTAAAATCTAGTTAAACAGAACAGAATGTCTACTGAAAAATTTTTTTAAAGGTTTTATTTATTTATCTGAGAGAGAGAATGGGAGACAGAGAGCATGAGAGGGGGAGGGTCAGAGGGAGAAGCAGACTCCCTGCTGAGCAGGGAGCCCGATGTGGGACTCGATCCAGGGACTCCAGGATCATGACCTGAGCCGAAGGCAGTCGCTTAACCAACTGAGCCACCCAGGTGCCCCTGTCTACTGAAAATTTTAACATCTTTATAACTTTCTCCTTAATTGCACAAGAAATGTATATATCATTACTTTTTAGGGGAAGGAAACAAATATTTATCGTACCCACTATGCATCAGGCACTCAGGTACTGTGCTAGTTTCAATGCTTTGCAGAAACTCATATTTAAACATTAGCTCCCTTTCTTTTTTTCCCTCTTGCTTGTTTGTTTTGTTTCTTAAATTCCACATATGAGTGAAATCATATGGTACTTGTCTTTTTCTGACTGACTTATTTTGCTTGGCATAATACTCTCTAGCTCCATCCATGTCATTGCACATGGCAAGAAAAAGAGAGAGAGAGAGAGGCAAACCAAGAAACAGACTCTTACCTATAGAGAACAAACTGATGATTACCAGAGGGGAAGTGGCTAGGGGCATGTGTAAAGTAGGTGAAGGGGATTAAGGAGTGCACCTGTCGTGATGAGCAATGGGTGTTGTATGGAAGTGTTGAACCACTATATTGTACACCTGAAACTAATATCACAGTGCATGTTAACTAACTGGAATTTAAATTAAAGCTTTAAAAAGTGAAATTTTAAATAAAATAAGTAATACTTTGTAAAAATAAACATCATCCTACAATCAAATTTTTAACACATAAACAATCTATTCCTACCGCTATCATTGACTGTTTCACTTTGAGAATTCTCTTAACTTTTATAATTGAAACTAAAAATTAAAAGCTATGAAGTAAGAATTTAATATTACTAATCTAGTTAGCTCCTCTCTCATGAGGAACCATAATGGAGCAAAGTTTCCACCTTGGAATTTTCCAGATACTAGGCTTACCTCTTTCAACACTATATATTTCTTTAAATTTAAACTCTTTTTAATGAAAATACTTTTAAGCAAACTATGTATCTGTATAGTCTTAACCAAAATGTCTGGAACATGAATCCATCTTTTTTGATAATCCAGATAAGGATAGTGGTAAAGACAGTAGGGTGGTTAAGAGCAGAGGTTCCAGAACTAGACTACGTAGTTATAAATCCTGGCACTACTGCTTACTAGCTGTGTGATCCTATTTAACTTCCCTGGGTCTCTGTTTCTTTCTCTGTAAAATGAGGATAATCTTGCTATCTACCTCTCAGGGTTATTCTCAGGATTAAATGATGATAGATGCAAAATACTTAGAACACAGATGCCAGGTACATAGTAAGTGCTTAATAAATGCTAGCTGAAAAGTTTTACTTTATTAAAGGTACTGAGCTCTTTAGTTTCTCTCTACAATATGATATGGCCCCAGAATGCTATGTTTTTGAGTTCCCATATAAATTTTATTTTTTTTCTGCATAAATTTTTAGTTGTTTTCCTGTTTCTCACCTCAATATTATTTGTTAATTGATGCCTCTAAAGTGCCTCTTCTTCTAAATTTGATGTTTCATCCCATTATGGGTTTGAGAAATCAAACCACTGTAATGGTTAGAAATGTGTAAAAAGAGGAATCAAGGCTTCAGGGGCTTTCCCAAGAATATGGTATGGAAGTGTTAACACAGCACTCAGGAACATCCATTTCCACTTAGAGGTCCTTCTGGCTTACTTACTGTGTTCTCAGCAGTGTCTGGGAAAGTTGGAAATACCAAATAAGTGACCTATGGATCAATGAGGTACTATTGTTCTAATTCTGTCAGGCATTGGATTAATCAAAAACAAATGAAAGGTTGGTTTTGCACTGTTAATTTTCTAAAATTATTAATAAACTACCAGTGTAATTATTAAGCTTGCAATCCAAACAATGTTTTTAGTGTACACTTGAATCAATATACAGATCCTAAATTGCAAGGCCCAGTTTCTAAAAAAGCTCAAGCAAAATAAAATGTTTCTGTATGACGGAATCCATAGTTCTGAAGTGGAGGTTATTAATTCAATGAAAGGGAGAAAATCTGAATCGCCAAAAGGGCTAAATGAAATAAGAATTAACGGACGAGTGAACTAATATTACACTGTATGCTAACTAACTGGAATTTAAATAAAAACTTAAGAAAAAAAAGAATTAGTGGATAAGTTAAAAAGAGAAAGGAATTAGGGGTTATGAACTCCTGGAAAATGCCAAAGTCATAGGGAAATTTGAAAGAAAAATAAATTGAAAGATTACAGACTAATAAAAAGAAATAAGGAAGAGTTTACCAACTCTACTCCCAATCCCTAAGTGAATAATATGCTTCCAATTTAATATTTAGTTTAGTAGCTTGTCTACCTTTATCCCCCACCGAAAAGGCACAAGAGAGACTTTGGTAAGATAACCGTGTGCATCAGTGATGATCAAGCCGTCTGTTCCAGTGGCCAGATGCCAGAAGAGACACAGGGAGCCCCCACCCTTGGGATATCTGAGCCTGAGCCAGAAACTGGCAGCCACCAAGCCAAAAATTTTATGTTCATGTATCTTAAAAATTCATGTACATTTTGCACCCCGCTCTATTACATACCAATGTGTTTGTAATATAAAAGTAATGTTTATATCAGTTGAATTATTTAACTCCTCCCATTCCCAAATCTTCAAGTAAAATTAATGCTCCAGGAAGATTTACATTGTGGTTCTTGTGGCTTCCCTTTCCCCTTGAACAATACCAATATGGTCAGAAAGGGATATGTGAGAAGCATGGGTTAAAATTGTATCTTATTATGATATGATGAGCTCAATGGCCTCAAATAATCCACAATAAATCAATAATCCAATAATGACTAAATGAAAGCTCTGATTCTCAGGCAACTCTGTGAAACTAAGAAATCTGAAAGATGGTGGACTGGGCCGTGCAATCTTAAGACGTCCTCTTAGCTTTTGAGCTGCAGTTCTTATAAAAAGATCAATAATGATGTCTTCCTGCTCCAGTATGGAATTAGTGTTTCCCTAAATACATTAGCTTCAGAAGTATTGAATTACCTAGAAGGATCAGCACCACAATGAAACAAATAGTTGTTTTTTTTGCAAACTAGTGATTACCAATACAGAAAACCCACTGAAGTCAGCTTGGTTCAACATGACGAAAGGCAAAAACACTAAGACAAAAAGTAACAAAGCAGCATGATTAACCCAAAATCCAGGAAGATGACACTCACCCTCATCCTGATAATCAGGCAAAAAAGGGGCATCGGATGTGAGAGAAGGGCGGTGAGTTCCACTCTGATTATCATCAGAGCTGTCCTGTCCAAGGTAACTTTCAGCTTGGTCTCCCCCTGAGGGACAAAAAAGAAGGAAAATAAGATCATACTTTGGACATCTTTATAAAGCTCTTTGTAGATGTCTTCTGATACTCATCCCTGCCCTCCTCCGAAAGATACATCTTTTACTTGGTGGACATGGCCGCTATCCATAAACATATGAGAAATAGATAAATAAGAACAAACTTACCTGGATGGGAAATTTTCCACTCAGGTAACTAACTAGAACTTAGAAACCGTTACCATCGAGTGGGGAGACCTCTTGCCACCCAGAGAGAAACTTCTCCATCACACTTAAAATGAAAACACAGCTATATAAACACATATTCATATATACTGTCTTCCATTAATTGTAACCTTTACCCTGAATGCCTGTTTCTCTTTATATTTCCAAATGGAACAGAATAAGTCACACAAAAGGTTAACCTATACATAATACAATGTAACAGGTCAGTATTCTTTCCTTCTCTGAAAACTAAGAGACTTAAAAACAGAGAGCATCTAGACTTTGCTGGATTCTATTCCAATTTAAATCATACTTGCTTTGCAACCTTAAGAAAGTTCTCTCTTTATAATTCTGGTTTACAGCCTATGCAACCAACCTCTTAGGAATTGTAAAAGCCCTAAGAAGGTAATATTTGTTCTGTAAAATGGCTTTGATGAAAGGTAATGTATATGCAATACTGAATTATGCAATTAAAACAATGCTAACCCCTTTTGGGTGTTTTCAACATACATTGGATTATATTTTGTAGAAGTGGCCCATACTATTATGATACTTTAAAAGGTTCAGACGGAAGATGTTCGATCATTCAGAAACCGGAAGAAAAGGCTCTGCGTTGCAAATGGCTTTCCTTAAAATCCCCCAAACAGAGGTACAGTCTGCTGATAAAAGGACACCAACAGCTGCTCAGTTCATTTCACAAACATGAAAAGGGGATTTTTAACTGAATTTAATATTATCTCAAATACTAATTTCCAAAGGAAATCACCAATGCTAATCTCAGTAAACACTGTAGAGTTTTGGCCCTGGATTTCAACGAGGGAGCAGTGAAACCAAACAACCTACATAGAATCTGTATTGCCTCACTTTAAAGGTTTATTTCCTACAATTAAACTGGAAGGATAGGGAGGATATAAAAGATAAAAAGGGAATGGCTGTAGCCTTCTCTTTCCATAAATTAGATGATCATAAGAGTCTCTTCTATGAATGCTCAGTGGTAGGTAGCTTGTCCATAACTGAGTTGAACACCTGCAGATACAGGACTTTAGAAATAAAGTATGGACTTGATTGTGGAAAAGAAACAACAACAACAAACAACAACCTCACACAGCAGTCTTGGCCAGAGCCAGAACAAATCCTCTCCTTTATTAGGCTACTGATCAGGATACAAAGCTTATTATAGTTATGCTTATAGTATCACTGTGAAATTTCCCTTATAACCAGAAAAATTCTCAAATACTGGACTGAGGGTTGAACTACTCAAATTTTACATCAGTGGAATTTGTAAATCCGCTGAAATTATATTACCAAAACAATCTAAATGGACTGTTTGGCAGATAACCTGAAACTGCGAGGTTAAGGGAATTTTAAAATTGTGAGCCTAACCAAAATCTGTTTTTAAAAGAGGAAGTAATTTGGGTTGCCAAGTAAAATTTAACATCTGTAGGTATACTGAACGTTATTTATCAACTGTCATTCTAGACTCAAGGTTTTCTGCTTGCTTCAGAAATTTGACAAAATTACTCTTACATGTTCTAGCATTCCAGGCTTTAAAAAAAAAAAAAAGTCGATCAGGAGGGACTTTGTTTTGTTGTATTTTAACGAACATTTTGTTTTGGAATGATTTTAGATCTATTGAAATTATTACAAAGATAGTACAGAGAGTTCCCACACACCCTTTACCCAATTTCCAACTTCTTATGTAACTAGGGTATTTCTGTCAAAACCAAGAAATTAACATTGGTACACTGCTATTAACTAGAAACTATAGACGTTATTTGGATTTCATCAGTTTTTCCACTAATGTTTTTTTCTTTTTCTTTTTTTTTTAATTTAAATTCAATTAGCCAATATATATCATTAGTTTTAGATGTAGTGTTCAATGATTCATCAGTTGTATATAACACCCAGTGCTCATCACAACACGTGCCTTTTTTCTGTTCCAGGATCCCATTCAATTGCATTTAGAGTTTCCATTTTAAAAATCTCATCTAAAATACCTGCCTGGATTTAACATTCGATTTATCAACTTCAGATGGAAAAGTCACTTCTGCGTGTTTCCTAGGGTTTCTGAACAATTACCCAAGATGGGCTTTTAACAGCCATCCCTGTGCCAAACATAAGACCATGCCTTTGTAAAGTATACAACAATAAAGGTATACAACTCAATGCAGCAAAAACAGAGCCTGGGTTAGTACTAAAAAATGGTTGTGGTGGGGGAAACGTTTAAAAATATGTTCTACATCCAAGCGTAATTAGTTCCTGATGATGGAAATGTTGCTGTAAGTGTTTTTAGTGTCACATCGAGTGGCCCAACTCCCTTGGGCACACACAGAAAAAAGCCTATAACACTATATAAATAGACACTCCCGTGTAATTAAAATGATGACAACTACTCGAGATGCACGGGTGAAAAGTTTTATAGGAGAGCCAGCAATTACCGTGGTCATTTTGGATTTAAGTTTAGAACATCATTTTCCGTTAAAACATAACTGCAAGTGATCGCTGGATTCATCTGCAGCTCTGAGAAACGCAGTTCCAAGCGGCCACCACTACCGTAGTCCAGTGGGATCAGACATAAATGATCACAAACTATAGTGACAGACACTTCCATTCAGCAGCTCTACAATTAGGGCTTAGAACCCCATTGCTTAGAGTGGCTTTCTCACAAGCAAGACCTCTTGCCACTAGAGACACTCTTTCCCATTGTAACTTGCTCAGAATCAATATATTTCTATACAGATATATATTCTAACACACAGTATCTCCATTAATCACATCCACTACCTCTGGTCCCTTTTTTTTTGTATTTCTAAACAAGATCTGGGAAAACTATATCAAGGGTTCATCTGCTATTAGCTGGTAATTTGCTCCTCTATCCTAAGTGTCATAAGAATTGGGCGCTAGATACACTCCTTAGTATATTCAGTGGCAGGTTCTCCACTGAGTATCGTACTGAGGGGCCTATAAGGGGGGTGATTTCTCTATTGTTCCTTCCTGAGACTCAAACTCAATTTCATTCATGCTCCATAGAATGATAAGTTGGGAATTTCTGAGGTTTGGAGGAGAAATATAAAGCAGCTTTGTGTCAGGTGTGAGGTAATTATTTGTGAGGGTTTCTGTGCTATTTGTTTTTATTCCCAATGTTTTCATTAACAGTTAATGAGTTTTCCCCCTTAATTCTGAAACAATAGCTTGGCCACTAGAAGTTGGTATTTTTCTGCCATGGATTCAACCAGCTGTTGCTGCTCCATAAACTTTATGGAGAAGTGAATTAAACTGCTAAAAACTTTCATTTCCTAATTCAATTCCAAATAAAACGGGGTGGCGGAAAATGAACCATGATGATATTCCCGTTGTAGCTATTTTGACTCACAGCAAACCCATCTGATTCTGAACTTACAGGTACCATTTAGAGACAAAAACAGGCCATAATGACAACTTTACCAAAGAAATGAAAAAAAAAATGGTGGAAAGCAGTTTAAGCATAAAAAGTAACAGGACAATAACAAATAGGTAAAACTAAATACATGTTTGCTTATTCGACATATAAATGCTCAACGGTTTTTCCATGTTAGTATGAAGCCATCATCTTTTACTTCTAATTAATTGTGAGCTGTGTTACAAAGACTTTATTCACATCTGCAACCAACTGTTTCTATGGCATGGTTCAAAATTCCCAGGGTTTGCTATCACTTCACCAAGTATCTTGGGATAAAATAAGGAAATTGAAATCAATGTAGAATTATCTGCAATTTTTTGGCTTTTGCTTTTATTGTTGCCATTGGAAGGGAACACACAACTTCTGACTCTATTTAATATTTAAGAACCCATGAGACACACAGCTCCCTCTTTAAACTAATAAATTCTAAATAAAATGCTATAAATAAAGGTCCCTGATCCAAATCCAGTTAGTTTTCATGCTTGATAGCATTAATATTGCCAGGTTTTCATGGACCAATTTAATAGTAATACAGTTCCCAAAGCTGAACTAAGGCAAGATTGGAAAAACTGCAGCTTGTTATTCCTTATTATAACCATTCACCTAAATTATTGAATATAACACCAACTACAGAAATAAGTTGGATACATACGTGCCCATATATGTGAAATGTTCCTCCCATGTAACTATGTTATGGAGCCCATTTGCAACACCAAAGCTAAAGTTCTGTCAACACTTCTGTTATAAATTAGATAACATTTTGCACATACTCATGCATTAGAAAATGTATGGTGTTTCCCACAGAACATCTTAGAGGCTTCACTGATTTCTAAATATCCACTTGGATTTGCGTGGTTAGTTCTTGTGATTAATCCATGTGTAGTGAAGGTCTCAAATTCCTCTCCACTCTATAGTCTGACTTCCTGCCCATCTCTTTTTTCTCCCTCCTACATCTAGCCATAACTCAATGTATAAATATTCTTTTTTTCCCCCCCAAGGCCCTGGCAGTGAGTATAATGTACTGAATGTCATTAAGTCTACAGAACAAATGATAGGTCAGGTAAAGAAAGTTCCCATTTATCATTCTTTCAAAAAGTTGCTCCAACAAGATCTCGAATGTACAAGAAATAAATTGAGCCCAAGGTTAAGTTTTTTTAGCTCATGATACTGTTTACTAATTGTATTATTTTCAACATGCCGAGAATAACAGACTTCTCAAGAACCTTTTGGGTTATCATTGCAGAGAATAGCACAGTCTAAGGGATCAGAAATGGAATAAAATTGATTTGATGCTACAACCAAAAGGGTAGCATAGCTTAATAATATTTCCAAAGGAACCTCGTCTGTCAGGAGTGAGGGGGTGGCCGTGGTTGGACAGGAAAATGCCCATGGGAAAGTTGAAAAGTTTTTTCCCCCTTCTTCCAAAAAGTGGTCCTTTATGATGCAGTTTTTCATTTTGACCAGTAGGGTGGGCTGCAGTGTGTAGCATCACTCTAGTTCTTAAAAAAAGAAAAAGAAAAAAAAAAGGTAGCCACCAAGTGAACCCTTCTGTTCCTACCCCTCCCCCACCAGAAAATGCTAAGATTTTTAACCCTTCTTAGGTTTCACACAGGGCACAACTCCTGGATGTTAACAAACTGGAGAGCTGGCAGCAACAAATATAAACCAGATAATTGTATATGTGACAACACACACTTCATAAAGCAAATTATAGCCTGTCAGCAATCATTCTGGCTTTATAACAACACACTCCATCTACCACTGTTATTGTTCAACTGTTACTAAAATGGAGCCTGCTGAGTTAGAATATTTTCAATAGTAATGAGATTTTGACAGAATTCAAAACATGTAAACTTAAGTATTTGGTATATATGGATAAATATACTGTAAAATAAGCGCATTTATCATATGTCAACCAGGCAATCATAACCTGGAATTATTGGTTCATAGTTCTGTTTCCCTTGGACCACTGTATTCTCAGTGTTTAATTCTTGTTATGAAACTATTCAACTGAGTTCTCAACATGCTTTGACTTAGAGGAGAAAGTCAGTTACAGCAATAATAAAAACATAACAGCTCACTGAAGTCTTACTGGATACAGGCTCTAGGTCAAGACTCTTCACGTACTATCTCATTTAATTTTCAAGATAATCCTGTGACATATTATTATCTCAAAGCTTCGGATAAAGAAATTGAGACACAGAGATTACATAACTTACCCAAAGTCACATTAAGTGACTCATAAGTGGCAGTTAGGCTTTGACCCTACCTTGTCTGATTACTAAAGTCTTGTTCTAATCCACTGAGCTGTACAGTCTCCAAATCTGTATGCTTTATAAATTATGATCATTACTCAAAGGCAAAGCATACTGAATGACAGCCAATGACTTGAATTTATGGCATGTGCTATTAATTAGTGTTTTTTCTTTACTTCGGTGAAGTAAATCTATAATAAAAAGTATAAATTATTATAAATAATAGTAATACTAGTAGCCCCATTAGGTATGGAACTAATCAACAAAGCCAAATGTGGTGAGTGATTTCGTGAAGAAGGAGCTGGTTCAATTCCCAGGTTCAAATTTACTATAGTAGTGTTGTTGCTGTGATTTTTAAAATAACACCTTTTGGCATGGATTTCATACTTAGAAAATTTAGTACAACTTTGGGTTTTGTCAGATCGGTATATTAAATATTTTCCAGCACCTTCTGTTTGATTTTCTTGGATCCGGGGTATTTTTGACTCCGCTTCATATAAAATGAGCCAACATACTCCACACCCAAATACAGCTTTGACCTGGCTTAATTAAAGAATTTATTTCCTTTCTGGCACCATCATGGTTTAAGTCTCACAGGAGGAAAATGCCTCAAAAAATATATAATTACATGGGGTGTCTGGGTGGTGCAGTCGGTTGAGTGACCTGACTCTTGGTTTTGGCTCAGGTCATGATCTCAGGGTCTTGGGATTGAGCCCTGCCATTGGGCTTGGCACTGAGTGGGGAGTCTGCTTGAGATTCTCTCTTCCTCTCCCTCTGCCCCTCCTGCTCATGCTCTCTCTCTCTAAAATAAATCTTGGGGCGCCTGGGTGGCTCAGTCGTAAGCGTCTGCCTTCGGCTCAGGTCATAGTTCCAGGGTCCTGGGATTGAGCCCCATGTCAGGCTCCCTGCTCAGCAGAGAGCCTGCTTCTCCCTCTCCCACTCCTCCTGCTTGTGTTCCCTCTCTCGCTGTGTCTCTGTCAAATAAAAAAATAAAATCTAAAATAAATAAATCTTTAAAAAATATATATATATATAATTACACATGAATGTAGCAGTTTTATTACTTATGGTTCATCTTGCTCTTAACTCCCATCTTTTTTGTTCTCTTCTCCCAAATAACAAATTGTAGTAGACTTAAGCACCCACTTTGAGTCCTGATGCATTCTAGGATCTATTATGCCCCAATTAGTTTACTGACATCTCTTCTTGAGAGAAACTGTAAGGCTAGTCGGATACATGACGTAGGGGCCCCTGGGTGGCTCAGTCAGTTGAGCGCCCAAATTTTGATTTCGGCTCAGGTCATGATCTCTGGGTTGTGAGATCAAGTCCTGCATTGGGCACTGAGCTCAGCGCAGCATCTGCTTGAGATGTTCTTTCTCCCTCTCCCTCTGCCTCTGCCTCTCCTCCCACTCATGCACTCCTTCTCTCTCTTTTTCTCAAATAAATAAATAAAATCTTAAAAAAAAAAAAAAAGAACTACAGGGTCTATAGGCTAAGGGTAGACATGAGAAAAGTTTTACGGAAGTCCAAAGAGTAAAAATAAAACAACATATGGTAAAGAATAGATTATGGGTAAGATTAGCAGGCCTGAACACTCGAAACAACTTCTAACATCCTGAAGAGTGGTGAGTTTTCTTTGTGAGTAATAGAGACCTCCAATATCACTAAAGCTGTAATGGCAGACGGTGACAAGATTAAGCCTTCCTGTGACTACCCCACCTCAAACAGGGACTCATGTTCAAGTATGAAAACAGCATGTAACAACAACATCGACAACCAAAATCTCTCACTATCAACAATTCCATTCAACGTTTGGCCCCTTTTGGGACAGAAGAGCATTTCACATGGAAGAGCATTTCCTTATTTCTAAAATTTATTTTTCCAATGAGCCTAGGTGGCTCAGTAGTTAAGCGTCTGCCTTCGGCTCAGGTCATGATCCCAGGGTCCTGGGATCGAGCCCCGCATTGGGCTCCGTGCTCTGCCAGGAGCCTGCTTCTCCCTCTCCCACTCCCCCTGCTTGTGTTCCCTCTCTCACTGTCTCTCTCTCTCTCTCTGTCAAATAAATAAATAAATAATCTTTAAAATTTATTTTTCCTTTTTTATTAGGGTATCACTAACATGAGGAAAGTGCACAAATCTTGAGGAGGATAAGGAGGATAGTGGTATCGCATTTTAAGTTTAGGAAAATACCTTCTGGAGATGAATTGTGATCAAGAGCTATTGTGGGCTGGCAGGTTTGTGTAAATACACGTTGGCTGACAAGGGGAGGTTCGAAGACTGGTTCTTTTACTCTTTACCTCACAAGAGTCAGCAGTAACCGGAAGCTTCCTTTGGCATATCATATAAATCCCCTTGTCCATAACTAAGCCATTCATTTCCTGTATTAGTGATACTCCAGCCATCCTGATAAATGATAACTATTAAACAAGTTTCTGAGAGAAGTATGTGTTGATGGGAAGTGCAGTGAAAAATTAATGCTTTATAATTTCGCTCAACCAACATATTATTTAGCCTCCAAAAATCAAATTCACTGGCTTTCAAGTCCAAAGACTTAACCTACATACTCACAGAAGTTTTACTTAGAAAACCAAATTTGTATTCAAATTAACCATACATTACACAGTTCTCTCAATATTTTGTGCCCAGAACATGAAAATTCATTAGAAGCAGAATTCCTGAAGTAGATTAATTCTTATGACAAAATTCTCTGTTCAGAAACTGTACTCCTTACCTGATTTTCTGTATTGGTCCAGGGATAATACCCTCTAAGAGAAATCGCTTATATGTTTTTTTTTTCCTCAACAAAAGTTCCCAGATTAATGAAGCTTAAAGCACTCACTTATTTACCAGTTATTTTCTTTGCCATTTACATAAAACAAGAAATTTCACCAACTTTTAATTACCACATATGGGGAAAAAAAAGACTGAGATTGGGTATAAAGGTATTCTTTATTGGTGACCCTGGGTATTCTATGATACTGCTTTATCATTTATGTTTAAATTCACTTTTGGGGAGTCTGGGTGGCTCAGTCATTAAGCATCTGTCTTTGGCTCAGGTCATGATCTCAGGGTCCTGGGATCGAGTCCCGCATTGGGCTCCCTGCTCAGCGGGAAGCCTGCTTCTCCCTCTCCCACTCCCCCTGCTTGTGTTCCCTCTCTTGCTGTGTCTCTCTCTCTCTGTCAAATAAATAAATAAAATCTTTAAAAAAGAAAATAAAATAAATTCACTTGCAAGAGATAAGTCAACCTAATACACCTATATATGCTGGTCCTCAAACACTAATTTCATATATAAAAATAAATAAATAAGTAAAGGAGACCCCCCCCCAAAAAAAACAAAACCCTTGAACAGATATGAAACTACCAAATCATGATTCTACTGAAAAAGAGCTCACTACCATGTTAAATGTAGTTTTTTGGTAAGCTTCTTTTTTGCCCCCAGTTTTAGGTGTACAACATAGGGATTTGTATATATTGTGAAATGATCACCACAATAAGTTTAGTCAAAATCCACTACTTAACATAGCTACAAATTTTTTTTCCTGAGAACTTTTAAGATCTACTCTAGGCAACTTCCAAATATATAATACAATATTGTTAGCTATAGTAAACTTCTTTATTAGATTTAAAAAAAATTTAAGCATGCCCAGAGCAAAAATTTCAAACATTACAAGTAGATATATAATGAAATCTCATCTTCCTTCCCTCCTCTTGGTTCTTCTCTCCAGAGGCAACCAGTGTGAGGTTTTTTTGGGTGTTCTAAAAATTTTCTATCTAAATATAACAAGTGTCTGTGTTAGTGGTGTTTTTTTAAAAACAAAAACAAATGGCAGCATTTGTCCAGTTCTGTATTCTGCTTTTCTTCCTATTCATTTATCTTTGAGGTTCCTCCGTATCAGCACATATCAATTTATCTCATTTTTCACTTTAACCAATTTTTAGTCAAAAAATAATACATGCATATGGTGAAAATTCAAACAGTACCGAAGGATATAAATAATGAAGCTTCTCTCTTCCATTCATATGGATATCCCCCTCAGCAGAGGTTACCACTGTTAATAGATTCATGTGTACCCTTCCAAAAAATATTCTGTACATAACTAAAAGCAAGCACACATGCAAGTCCAGTGTATATACACACACAGAAACAAATTGGACACCATGTGTCTAAATTGCCTTTTCACTTAACAATATGCCTTGGAGAGCTGCACATGTTACACACATATATATATCATGTTCTTTTAACCTATATGTAGCATTCTATTAAATGAATGTGACATAATTTATTTAACTAGTCCCCTAATGCTGGACATTCAGGCTGTTTGGAGTCTTTGCTATTCCAAACAATACTTGTACATAATGTATTGTGTAGAGAATATAGAAAGCAGCAGTATTTGATTCCAATGATTTCTTCCTTCAACTACATGAAATTCAGTTCTTTTTTGTTTGAATACCATCTACTCCAGAAAAGGGCATTTAGAAAGAACATAAAAATCTTAGAAAATTTTAACATTGAGAAGAAAACAAGTGACTCTTTTTACTTAAAAAAAATTACTCTTTTTGCCAATTATTATAAAAGTGCATTAATTTTAAAATATACTGGTCCACTCTTAAAAAAAAAATACAACACCCAAACTGTAGATGTATAGGAAGTTAAATATTTGAAAAGTTATCAAAGTCAGTAATTAACTTCAAAAATGACTTGTGTGTATATCCACTTTCCACAGATTAATTTGTATAATATGTAGCAAATAAGGAAAGGGGGGGGCGCCTGGGTGGCTCAGTTGGTTAAGTGACTGCCTTCGGCTCAGGTCATGATCCTGGAGTCCCTGGATCGAGTCCCGCATCAGGCTCCCTGCTCGGCAGGAAGTCTGCTTCTCCCTCTGACCCTCCCCCCTCTCATGTGCTCTCTCTCATTCTCTCTCTCTCAAATAAATAAATAAAATCTTAAAAAAAAAAAAAAAAGGAAAGGGGGAAGGCCTAAAGGAAGTCAAGTCACAAAAGCAGCTGTCAAGATTGTTGATGCTAAAAGGTTGGGCTAAAGCCAGAGGCAGGAGTATTAGTCCTGTGTACATTTCCCGCTATTAAATCCCCAAAAGACATAGAAAACGTTCTGGAAGATTTCTTTATAAAGAGTAGTATAGGTTAGGCTATTCTAGGTTCATAACCAACACTTGTGTTTATAAAATATTAGCATTCCGGGAATAGTGATAGAAAGATATTTAACAATAAATTACAAATATTGTAAATTCAGACTTTTTCTTACAGTTGCAAACACATCATAAATTTAGGCTGTGTTTCTTTGTATAAATCCTGCTTAGGACTGTGCTAAAACCTTTTGGCATGAATGCAAAGAGTATTTTCATAAATAAAACTTAGTAAAATCACTGTACACTCCATTAATTTAAAAACACTTCTCTTCAACTTCAAAGGGAAACCCTTTTCTCCTTTTTTAGTGCAAAGATGGTGTTTCTTTGCTGCTTTAATGGTTTGCTTCTTGTAGCTGTCATAACTACATGTTCCAAGTATGTGATAGTAAGAGACGAGAAGTTAAATGACATCTATGCTTCGATTCAACATGTCTCAGACATTACAGAGCAACAAGCTCATAAATCTAACCTCTGAAGTGCCTACCAATAAAAATTCTACACACACATCCTTTAAGTGCAAACCTCACAAATATGTACATGGCCTTATACTAGGGTTCAGTTGGAATGGATGAATTTTATGGGAGGACATGTGAAATATATGTAGTTTAAGTTCTGTATATGGATTTACTCACATAGCCCTACTTTGAAACATAAAAAGAATACTTGCTACCACTTTTGTGACTACCAGGCAGCAAGCACTCCTCAAGTTCATCATCTCATTATAATTCCTTACCACTCACAATAACTGTGAAGTAGATATTATTGGCAATATTTTGTAGATGAAGAGGTTATATCACTTGCCATAGCTCGTGCAGCTGGTAAGTAGAGGAGCTGGGATTCGAATTCAGGCCTGATGTCAAGACTCATGCTCTTTCCATCACAAAATATTAAACTTGAAGTTTTTGTAAAAGCTAACTATTCTATGTATTTTGTGTCTAAGATACATAAAGTATTTTATGCACTAATGTACTACGTCTCACAATAGAAATAAAAGAATAATGCCACATTTTTTATTAATCTCAACCTGGATTTCTTTTTATCTTTGCATTATGAAGAATTTTAAATGCATACAAAAGTAGACAAAATAGTGTAATAAACCCCCATGTACACATCATCCATCTTCAACAAGAGTCAATTTATGATCCATCTTGTCTCATATAAACCCCCACTCCATTTCTTTCTTTCTCTCCCATATTATTTTGAATATCTATTTGATATTCAAAATATTCAAAATATTATTTTGACTAATAGATGTCAGACATTTATTATTTTATCTTTAAATATCACAGTGTACACCTCTCCAAGATAAGGACTCTTTTAAAAAATATATAAGCGTAACACCATTGTCACACCTAAAAAAATAACAATAGATTCTTTTTTCATTGAAGTGTAATTGACATACAATCTTCTATTAGTTTCAAGGATACATCACTGTGATTCAATATTTATATATATTATGAAATGGGCCCCAAGATAAGTCTAGTTAGCATCTGTCACCATACAAAGTTATTACAATATTATTGACAGTATTCCCTATGCTGTACATGACATCCCCACCACTTATTTATTTTATAACTGGAAGTTTGTACCTCTTAATCCCCTTCACTTATTTCACCCACTCTGGTAACCAACAATTTGTTTCCTCTATCTATGAGTCTGTTTCTGCTTTGTTTTGTTTGTTCATTTGTTTTGTTTTTTAGATTCTACATATAAGTAAAATCATATGGTATTTGTCCTTCTCTGACTGACTTACTTCACTTAGCATAATACCCTCTAGATCCATCCATGTTGTTGCAAATGGCAAGATTTCATTCTTTTTAATGGACGAATAATATTCCATTGTATAAATATACTTCATCATCCATATATTTTTTAAAGATTTTATTTATTCATTTGACAGCGAGCTCAAGAGCGCATGAGCCAGGGGGAGAGGCAGTGGGAGAGAGAGAAGCAGACTCCTCACAGAGCAGGGAGCCCTACATGGGGGGCTCAATCCCAAGACCCTGGGATCATGACCTGAGCCAAAGGCAGACACTTAACCAACTGAGCCACCCAGGTGCCCCAGCCTCATCTTCTTCAAACATTCACCCAGGGGCGCCTGGATGGCTCAGTCATTAAGCGGCTGCCTTCGGCTCAGGTCATGATCCCAGAGTCCTGGGACCGAGCCCCACATTGGGCTCCCTGCTCGGCGGGAAGCCTGCTTCTCTCTCTCCCACTCCCCCTGCTTGTGTTCCCGCTCTCGCTGTCTCTGTCTCTGTCAAATAAATAAATAAAATCTTTAAAAAAACCACATTCACCCATTGATGGACACTTGGCTTACTTCCGTATCTTGGCTATTGTAAATAATGTTGCAATGATTATAGAGGTGCATATATCTCTTTGAATTGGTGTTTTTGTTTTCTTTGGATAAATACCTGAAAGTAGAATTGTTAGATCATACAGTAGTTCCATTTTTAATTTTTTAGAAATCTGCGAACTGTTTTCCATAGTGGCTGCACCAATTTACATTCCCACCAACAGTGTACAAAGGTTCTCTTTTCTGCACATCCTCGCCAACACTTGTTATTTCTTGTCTTTTTGATACTAGCCAATCTGACAGGTGTGAGGTGATATCTCATCATGGCTTTGATTTGCATTTCCTTGATGATTAGTGAAGCTGATCATTTTTTCACATGCCTGTTGGTCTTCTGTGTGTCTTCTTCGGGAAAAATGTCTATTAAGTCCTCTGCCCACTTTTTAATCCGGTTGTTTGGGTTTTTTTTATTTTGGATATTAAGTTGTATCTTTATATATTTGGGAATTAACCCCTTATCAGATGCATGATTTGCAAATATCTTCTATTCAGGAGGTTGCCTTTTCTTTTTGTTGAGGATTTCCTTTGCTGTGCAAAAGGTTTTTAGTTTGATGTAATCAACAGTAGATTCTTATAAAATATTCAGTGTTCACATTTCAAATTCTCTCATAGCTACAACTTTTTATAGTTTATCTGACTCAAGATGAAAATGAGGTCCACACATTAGTTGATATGCCTTTTAAATCTCTTTTAATCTATAGTTAATAAGGCTTTATAATAACATTTCTTTACTCACTTTGCATTATTTGCTTTTGCCAAGCTGTATTTTTAGGCATCAATTTACTTTGACAAGGGATATAGGCTTGCCATTTCATAAGATTTTTAAGACTCACACAATGGAAATTTTTCCTATTAAAATATACTGAATCATTTTCTCAGAAACTCTCTACACCATTCATGAAAACACTCAAAGAATCTTCACGCTGGTAAGAAATTTCACTGGTTCCTATTTACCACTATCACAAATGTAATGTGAGTGACCATTGGGCAATTTTTGTTATATGTATATATACATATATATTTATATACATATAAGAATTTTGTTATATGTATTTATATACATAAGGTTTTTCTTAAATTTTTTATTTAAATATTGTGTAATTTGCTTTAGAGTCTGGGTCCATGGTGGGCAATTTTTCTAATATTCATGATGATGTTTTTCTAGCAATAAATTTTTAATTATAAACATTATACCTTGACATTCAAATTTGATTAAACTCTAGCTGTTGATGATTAACTCATTTTATAAAAAGGGAAACTAAATATAATGAAGTAAATCAGTTTGCTCAATGCCATCAAGTCATACTGTCACCATATCTAAAAGGTAAAACTAATATGTGTTTAACATCCGATCAATATCATGTTTTGGGTATCTGAGTAATAAAATGGTAAAAGCTCCATGGCAAAGATTCAAGTGAATTTTCTTTGTAACTTTAAGTGAAACATTAAGTAGAAAAAAAGTTCTTAAAGCAAGCAGGACCTGAATTGTCAAAGGAATCTATGTCTTATTAAAAAATAAAAATAAAAAGCCTTTCCCACATTCTCCAATCTTATTTGAGCTCATTAAAAGAGCTCTTTCATTTATGTTCCTTCCACATTAAAGTAATAAATTATTTGGATTATGTTTTATTTTCCCCATGTTTCATTCTTTACTAATGAACATCATTCAGGAAGGTGACAGTGGACTGATAAGAAAATTTGGGTGGAAATGTGAGGGAAAGAATTGCCATTAACACTGTTGTAAATGCGATCTACATTTTCTTACTGTCCAGGTTCCATGCTAGAACTTACACGTTACCACTAGTCCTCATACCAGCACTGTAACGAGGTAGTAAAGTACAGCGATGGAGAGCATGGGCTTTGGAGCTATTAATGAACATGGAGTTTCTTATTGGGGTGACGAAAATGTTCTGAAACTAGAGAGTGGTGATGAGTGCACAACTCAGTGACTATACTAAAAACCACTGACTTGTATACTTTAAAAGGGTGAATTTTATATTATATGAATTATATCTCAAAAACGCTATTACTTTTTTTAAAAAATTTTTTAAAGATTTTTTTTTTATTTTATTCATGAGAGACAGAGCGAGAGAGAAAGGCAGAGGGAGAAGCAGGCTCCCAAGGAGCAGGGAGCCTGATGCGGGACTCGATCCCAGGACCCTGAGATCATGACCTGAGCCGAAGGCAGACGCTTAACCATCTGAGCCACCCAGGCGCCCAAAAGCTATTACTTTTTAAAAAGCAAATGCTATGGAGTCAGCCTGACCAAGTTAGAATCCTTGAGGGGCATGACCTTGAACGATTCTCAACCTCTCTGTGCCTCGGTGCCCATGTCTGTCAAATGGGTTTATTAGTACCTATTTTGTAGGGCTGTTCTGAGAATTAAATAAGATAGTGCATATGAAGGACTTAGCACGGTGTCTGCAGATCCTCCATTTTATAGGTGGGGAAGCTGAGTTTCAGAGCAATTAGGCAATCTGCTAAGGTCAGATGACCTTTAGCTAAATGGTATAGGTAGGATTTGAACTAGGTCTGTCAAGCCTCAATGTCCATGCTCTTTCTACCATGCCAAGTCAATGGTCACTCCACCACCATATTAAACCTGGGATTGAATGGAATGATGGATAAGAAAAATTTTATTTGCAACCTTCTCTATGCCTAGGTAGTCCATCCTCCCAAGCATCTTTCTTTAAAGGGTAAACATTAAAGCACATTGTACCAACTCATCACAGACTTTTCCATAACCAGATGTTTAACTGTGGGCTACTAAAGAGATCTATAAATAAGGGATCTTTTATAATTAAGAACTATTTTCCTGGGGCACCTGGGTGGTTCAATCAGTTAAGCATCTGCCTTTGGCTCAGGTCATGATTCTGGGGCCCTGGGATCAAGCCCCTGTGGCGGGCTCCCTGCTCAGCAGGGCATCTGCATCTCCCTCTCTCTCTGCCCCCCTCAACCCCTGCTCATGCTCTCTCCCCCCACTTCTCTCAAATAAATAAATAAAATCTTAAAAAAAAAAACAAAACTATTTTCCTTCCAGGCACCAGACTATTTTAGTCCACATATCCTGAAGAATACAAGTGTGTATTTAGGCAAATGCCTGGAGTCAATAAAATTCATCCCATCATCTTCAGGCACGAGGATCCTGCCATAGATAAAAATGATAAGGAAATCTGAGGCCATCATTTCTGTCTTTTCTCACTCCCTTCCCAATACTACCTAGTCTTCTAGGGCTTTTTAAAGTCTTCTGTCAGCTGTTCTCTTATTTATATATTCCTATACTTTTCATATTCCTAAACTGTCCTGTAGTACCTTACAGAGACCTGTTACCGGCCCCACATACCCTGCAAGTTTCTAAAGCACTTAGCAATCAGCTAAGATCCGATCAAAAGAGCAAAAGGTAAAAAATAACCCCTCCCCCAAAAAAATGTCTTAGGGGGAGGAGCAAGGCTGAGGCCAAGACACAAGTATGGGCTTTCCAACTTGACCTTTCCCTACATTTACTTCTAAATGAGCAAAGAATTTGCTCCATATATCCAATCGTCACTGAGAAGTAAATACAGTCTTCCGTTCTAAGTGCACTCTTCAACCGTCCCCTTGCCTGCTCTACCTAAGAGAGAAAAGCTGTGTGGAAGTTGCTGTCAACCGGAAGATGACTGCAATGCCGGTTAAGATTTGCCCTTTGTCTTTGTAGCCCCATATAGTCTCTCTTGTGTTCAACTCCAGAATTCTTTTCTCTTCTCCACACATTACTATACCATAGCTCTGACACTAATTCTTTATTTCTCCTTTAGGTAATTAATTCTACCCTCACAGTTCCATTCATTTCTGCCAGTTCACATTCATGTTCTGCCCCCTGTGGATTTTGACTGACATCTGTTAAACCCTGAACTATACAGGGCCATTGCCTGAATAGCATATTTCGCACTTTGCAAAGCAAAATACACTGTTACATATAATTCTCTATTCTCAGTCTGTGTTTTTAGCCATAAGTGCTTTAGGACAGTGAGATATATGGCAACACCACATCGCATTATTTAAGATATTATAAATACTATGACCAATTTACAAGAGTCAAAAAGCTTTAAATATGTAAGATTTTTTATTTCTTAAAGTTTGATTTTGAAGAAAACCTTAAATAGACTTGAAATACACTAAAAGTATGATCTAGGAAAATTAAAATTTTCATAAAACTAGTATCATTCCTCACAATTTGAATTTCTCTAAGGTATTATGCTCATTGAGAATGGATACATTGACAATATTAAGAGAATGGAAAAACTGGAAAGTTTACAATTGATTTTAAAAAGTTTTAGAGCAAAATAGTTCATAAAGCTATTTGTGAGCTTGATCTAAAACTCCCTGATTCTCTGAGAAAATAAAAATCCCCCACTTATAATAGGTTAAGAGTTAATATTGAGAATGATGTTTCTGACATTCTCAACCAGAGTACTAAAAAGAAAGACAACCCTTCAAACTGAATTCGGGGGAAAAAATTCCAATTTTGAACCTTTTAAGAATATGTTCTAATCCTGTCCTTTTTTTTTTTTTTTTAATTTTGCACACAGCTGTCTGTTGTAGTTTTTAGAATCATGCCAGATGCTGGGTTCATCAAGCAAAAGCAGGAAAACAATGGTTTGAAAGCAATTAGAAGCACAGAGGCTGCAGTGGGGCTCATATTAAAATGTGATAACATTGTTCTAGTGGGAATTTCAACACTACTCCATTTCTGACATTTCTCTGCTGCCAGACAGGCAGGCTGTGTGGAAAAGCACTGTGACCAAGGAGGTAACATACTGGAATTTATTTCTGGAGCAAATGAAGGATTAGCTGAGTTGGAGCCCTCCCAAGGTTTTTATTATGGACTCGGCCACCATTTTATTTGAATGTTAGCGGCTCCTGTTGTCATGTGACAAAGCTCAAGGAGTAAAAGCATATTATAGCTTTGGTTCTGTAAAATAATCCAGCACCAATCCACTCAGAAGGCAGATGCATCAGAGCCTCTTGTTGCTAAAAAGCAGAGCAGGGGAGCCCAGCAGGGTGAAGGTTAATTAAACACTCCACTAACTTTCCTTAGAAATGGCTAATATCACTCTGTGTAGAAGCTTATTTAGAAGACGCAGAAGTAAACAATGCCATCCACATATCTTTAGTGTAAAACCATAAATGGCCAAAAAGCACTCACCTTGGGGCTGAATATCCCAATAGTACCTGAAATACAAGGAAAAGAATGGAGATAAGTCAAACTTGTATTTCAGTCTTGGTTGGCATATGGTAGAGACAGCACCTAGTCCAAAAAGCTTGCTAGTCAATAACCAGCCAAGCCACTACCCACTTTGAGAAAAACGAAAGGGTTGTCCCTGAGATTTGGAAGATTCTCAGTGGCATTTAACTCACTGTAACTCCTTAGACAGTTTTGACCATGTTGCTGGAAAGGTCCTAAGAGGTTACTTAGCCACAGTCCAGAGTTTCTCATCAGGAGCTCTACAGGCTTGGAGGGCCACAATTCTTTGTTGTGACAACCTGTGTATTACAGGACAATCAGTATCACTGGTCCTCAGCACCTAATACCAGTGGTACCCCCAGTTGTTATAACAACCAAAACATCATCCCCCCAACACATCCTCAAATACTTCTAGGTCTAAATTCTTAATTTTACAGGTGAAGCATGAACAAATGACACAAGGTCACCTAGCATTTCAGTGTCTGTGCCAAGACTGGGGCTTTTGCAGTCCACTGTATCATCCCATCTCCTCTTTTATTTTGGGGTATTATTGGCAAAACCAATAACCCTTCAAGTCTTCAAACTAATGAAATGGCAATGGCAGAAAGGATCATTTGTAAGTCACTTATTTGGAATCTAAATTGTACTCCCCCATAGAAACAATGTTCTACATGATGGCTACCCACAAAAGTCTATTGTACTTTGGATTCCATTTCCTCCTACCTTCACAGGAACCTTACATTATTCTATATCGATTTTCTCTTGTATATATTCAACCTCTTCCTCTCAACTTGGCCCTTTCCATCAGTATTTATGCTGCCATAAAAATAAAGCAAAGCCTCCCTTACCTTCTTCATATCCCTCCATCTGCTGTCCTCTTTCCCTTCACAACACAATGAAATTTTCAAAAAGTGTTGTCTGTAGTTTCTGTTTTCTTCCACCTCCCACTCACTCCTCAACATACTCCAATCTTGCTTATAGTAACCACATGTTAATTCCTGCAATGGACATAATTCTATGCCACTAAATAGAATGAATATTTTTCTATCCTCATCTTGACCTCTCAGGAGAGTACACGTTCATTTGAACACTTTTTTTTCCTTGGGAAAGAGTTCAGTTCTTAAAAGAATCCATAACCCAAAATAAAATATTAAGAAAAAGACAATACATAGGTAATAATGAGGTGTGTCTTCCAGCACACACATGGCTGAAATAAGGTGAGGTTACGTTAGAGACAAATATCATCCCAGTGAGTATCGAGGTTATTTCTTTATAAGACTAAAGTTCAGGAAATGGAGAAGTAGGAGATAAGTGGGAATGTGTTGCCATAATTCAGAGATGCATTTGTGGGAAATTATCAGAGATAAGGAAGAGAAGATGAATTATCAGAGATAAGGAAGAGAAGATGGAGAAGCCTCCTGGTTGACTTTTCTTATTCCTTTCTTTTCCCAGAAGAGTTCTGGGCTGGCAATCAGGTGAAGGGAAATGTGAGATACTTGGATGACAGGGACGGAAAGTTCAGGACAGCTCTGACATCTGCAGTGGAAAGGGGGAGAGGGACTAATAGGAGGAAGGGGTGGAAAAGGTAAAGCTGCAGCAGGTGGGAAGAAGGATGTCCATGTCAATAGGAAGGCATATGTAGATTGAGAATGGCTGTAACTTAAAACAAGTTGTATATATTAGTATGACAGGTCAATCCCTCCCCCGCCAGCAGATGGTGCAGTTTCCACTGTACCTGGCCACTGTGAAGAGCTTTTCCATCAAACTCGTTTCTATAAAACACAGTTAATCAAGTAAATCATCAAAGGGGCAAGCAATTTTCTATGTTCTTGCTGTGTCCCATCTTCTCTGGAGGCACTCCTCTAGCCCTTGATTCCAATCATTACTCAACCTCCAATTCAATATAAATAGAAATTAGAATGTGAGCCTGTGCAACTGTGTGTGGGGGTATGTGGGGGGTGTGTGGGGGGGTGTACTTCTCCTTCCAAAATGTATATGATGGCAATAGCAGGAACTTCGCTAACTAATGTTGTTCTCATTTATTGACCCAGAAAAAAAAATGGAGCCATGCTTGGGCAGTTAAAAGGCCAACTCTTGGCAAATTGTTCAATAGGTAAAACATGTTATTGATGACCTTAACCTCTTCTTTTGTCCTCTCTTCCCCACAATCCCCACTCCAATGCACACGCACATTTTCAGTCCCCTTCTCTACCTACTGTAAAGTGACGCTGGTTTCCTGCTTTCTCTTTTTAGTTAAGAAGATCTTATAAGTTCACATACACTAAGAGTATTGCTTCTGCCAATGGTAGCTGTATCATAAGAAGGCTGATTACAGAGAAAGAATTCAACAGTATTAAATAAAGTAGCAGGTCTATTGAGTTGATGTTAAATAGCGGAATCTGCCTTAATCTTGATGATGTTGTAATTAAATATTTCTGTCAGTAAAAATCATATGTAGAACTTGACATGGAATGGCATGAAGTGGAATTTTAGTTCCTTTCACTTTCAGAAGGTATAGAACAATCTTGCTACCCTACCTTTTCCCCTTCGTCTTACTCTAAGTCTTAATTGTGCAACAACCCTAAAGAAAGTTTGTTCACACACACACACACACACACACGCACACAGAGAGGATAACTCTAAAAGACAAAGCCAAAAGGTGAGCAATATCATCCCTCACTGGAGGGTACCATGGATTATTCTCTGCTGGGCACAACACATTTAAAGTCTTGATCTTGTCTCATTAAACATATCCTATGGATGATCTTCATCACATTCTCTGGAAAAATGACCCCACACTAGAGAATTCTACACTCCTTAGGAGGCATTTAGTCAAATCCTGCCCACATCTTCTAATTCTTATCCTTCACTCTGAAAACAATTATCCTTTAGCCAGAGACTCCAACAAGTCTGAAACTAGACATTTTAAACCAAAATACAAACACCACAATAGAATTACATAGAAGAAAAGGCATACAGACCCACACACACAGAGTTGTGTTTATCCTAAAGGCCTCTGAGAATTTCATATCAGGCCTGTGCAGATAGATAACAAACACTCCTTTAATCTTCCCTTTGAAGCTTCAGCTTCAATATGAAAAGGAAGCTATCACTCTGCTGCAATATACATACTCAACATCATCAGGTCCATGCAAATGATATTTGGAACTGGAAAAAGATGAGTACAGAACGAGCAGACAGAAATTGCTGCAACCATATTGATGATTATTGTTTTCACATTCAGTCAAAATAAATCCATCTTTACTTGATCCTCCAAAAATGAAAATGGAAGAACAAAATTTCCTAACATTTTGTCGGCTCTGCAGAATAGAGTCTAGAAAATTTAGAGTTACATTACATGTGAGACAAAGTTTGCTATTTGTGTTTCTAAATGTAGAGAGGTTTTCAGCGAACTTTAGTTTAGGGGACGGTAACAACAAATAAATGGGATTCACCATAGTGAGGGGATCGTGAGGCTACTATAGCAATGACAAATAATAATAATGTTAAGATTTCTCGAATATATTGGGGGCACTGTTCTAAACACTTCTCTTATATTAATTCATTCCTCTGCCTGTAGCCCTATTATTATGCCCATTTTATAAATAAGGAAGCCAAGTCACTGAGAGGCGAGATGACTTGCCCATGGTTTACACAGCTAGTAATAAGGCAGACAAGTTTCCAATCCTAGCAACTAGTTCCAGAGTGGGCACTCTAATAACACATTAAGGAGAGTCTTGAAAATATAATCTAACTTAAAGACACTCAGAAAAAAACGATTTTTTTCTCTGAAGACTTTCTACTATCCTAACAGAATTCAGTCACTCCGTCAACAAATCCTTGTTGAATGTCTTCTATATGACAAGTCCTTTGCTCTGGTGCCTTGGATGAAACGGTGACTAAAGTACATATAGTCTGTCTACAGATATGTTTCAGTATCTTTCAAACTGCAAACAAACTGCTCTAGTTTGCCACTCAAGAATCACAGAACACTAGATTCCTGCTAAAAATGAAGCTGTTAACTCTTATTCATTAGATGGGGGGGGGGAGTTTGATGCGGGTATCAAACTCTTGACCATGGAACTAATGAATGAACGTGGTTATTGAGATCAAAGTACTCAGAGCTTTCACCACTCAGCCAGCTAATTAGATCCTGGCGAAGGAGGTAACTCTACAGGTAACAACTGTAACTACCCTCATATTATTGCAAATATCTAGGAAGGAAAAATAGTTCCATTTCCTGATTATAATTTAAAAATTAGCATATTCAGCACTTAACATATGCTAGGCATTGTGTTATGTATACATTTTATAGGTATTATTTTATTTAATCTTCATCACAACCCTATTAAGTCGGTACTGTTATTATTCCCATTTTACAGATTAGGAAACTGAAACTCAGTAGGTCAACCAATTTGACCAAAACCACATAGCTATTAAATGGCAGAACTCAGATTTGTATCCAGATCTCCTTGGTTCCAGAGCTCAAGCTTTTAAATCCCACATTAACTGTTTTTCTATTGACTGTAATGTAGAAAACAAATCTATTATTGTCAGACAGCTTAGTATTAGAGAGTAGTTAGATCAGACATCTTTAACTTAGAGTCCACAGTTGAGCTTTAGAAGACTCATGAACTCCTGAAAATTGCAGGTGAAAAGCAATCCACATTTTCTTTTCTCTTGAAGAAGAGTTCATAAACTTCATTAGATTCCCAAAAATGTCAATAACTCTTTCCCTCCAAAATGATAAGACCCTCTGGGTTAGATGAATAAGGTTGTAATGGCATTATAAAACTAGCTACCCACAAAGGCCAACATCTGTAATGTTATAAATCTAGAACATCTAAATGAAATTCTTTTGCAACAGAAGTATTAAACATGTTATTCTGCCTGTGACTTATGGAAATTTAAAACACATCATACATTCTCTGCTTCATTAAACCACCTGCTAAACAAAATCAAATCTCTTCTTGATGACTGAAGGATGTAAATTTGAACTTTGGTTTTTGTACCAAAACAGTGGTGCCTTCTCAATGGATAGGCTGTCTGCACCACTCGATGTCCAGAGATGACTTCTATTTCCCTCTTGACCATCTCTGTTCTCTTGGTAATGACTATCTCCAAAGAATGAAGTGTTATACTGATAATAGAAATGGAATTCAAATGGAAACCTGGCTGAGCAGGGGCTTTCAACAGCAAGTTGATAACACTAGGAAAACCCCTTGCAATTGACCTTCATCAGTGAGCCACATGGTAGAGACTGATACATGTCCAAGGAAATGGCTTTTCTGAATAATGTTAATAGTCTGTACACTGTAGATATTTCCTATAATTTCTTTTCTTACTTTGGAAGATTCACTTGATTTCAAATTTTCTTTCTAGTAGCAGTGCTCCATCTACTACCTTGCAGAAAGAATGGGCAAGTGGCAAAGGGTCATATGGCCAGTGACACCCAAGAACAGAAATGGGAAAAGAGCACCATCTGGTGGAAGTCCCTGGTGGAGGCATCAGAGGCTGGGACTCAGGGGTCGGGACACCAGCCTCAGAAACAGTCAGGCAGCAATGGGAAGGCCCCTGGAGGGGAGCTGGTGCCCCCTCTAGCCCCAGTACCTTTAATCCATCAAAAGGACAGGACCTAGTATCTGCCTACAAGGAGCTTACAATCTAAACAATGAGATATTTATACATGAACAGACGTCAATCTAAGATAGTAAATAATAAATACTATGGTAACAACAGACAAGCATATAACTCAAGTAATAGAAGGACCTGCCATAAGAAGTTCCTAGTTCCGGGGCACCTGGGTGGCTCAGTTGGTTAAGCAACTGCCTTAGGCTCAGGTCATGATCCCAGAGTCCTGGGATGGAGTCCCACATCGGGCTCCCTGCTCACTGGGGAGCCTGCTTCTCCGTCTGAGCCTCTCCCCTGTCAGGCTGTTTGTCTCTCTCTCAAATAAATAAATAAAATCTAAAAAAAAAAATAAGTTCCTAGTTCCTTTTTTTGGGTGTAATATTTCTGTGGTCTCGAGTCTATATCCACGAGTTTTAGAAACCCACCCTGGAAGGCAACACGATGTCTCCTACTTATGAAATGGTCACAATTAAACTTTTATTAAATAATAAACAAGCAACATTATCTAATGTTGACAGTGTTGATTTTTTTTAGAAGTCTGTTCCCAGACAATAAAAAAGAAATAAAAGAAATAAGACCTTACTCATCACTGGAGTTTTCCATAACACTTTTACTGCATAAAATCCCTGCTATGCTCAATTCAACATCCACCCTGGATACCAACAGTAAGAAATCTGGTTGCTTTTCTCAATTAGTCAATGATTATGGTCTTTCACTACAACACTGAAAATATTCCTTCCCCTATGTTCTAGCATCCAGACTGCAAATTGTGGTTGTATGTCTATGTAATCCCCATACTCCCTGCATGTGATAGGCAACCAATTATAACTCAATGAACTGTTAAAGAAAAAGCCAGCCAGGTATGTTGTGACAAAATAAAAGACCATAAATGTCAAGTCAGAGTTGAGATTTTTCTCTTCTTTCTATAGATAAACTGAAGCAACTGAAGGATTGGATGGTTGGTTGGTTTGCTTATTTTAAGGATAGGAAATGATGTCCACCATGATCAAACCAGCAGAAATATGCAGCCTTGATGGGAGGGAGAAAACCTGAGAGGCAGTTTACTGGAGACCAAGAAGAAAGACAAGAGATTTGATTTGGAGGAGAGCTGGGAACAGAGTGTCAAGAGGAAAATCAGAGATATCTTTTGGTTCGAAACTTGTGTATGGGAGAAAACAAGGCAGCACTCACAAAGAACTCCAGCTGATTACTATATTTTACTGTGGTATCTTTGGCTCTTGTCCTGTTATTTTTATCCGTGTTGATGCTTGGAACCTAATTTTATTTTATTTTTTGCTTTCTTCAGGTTAATAGCTACTCTTAGACCACCAAGACTCCTACTTATCTGATTAGTGAATAACTAATGACACTGTGACTGTGGACCCTATACTCATTCAATTTTACAGCTGGAAGGTCACTGAAGGTCATTTAATCCAACCCCTCACTTTCCAGATGAGAAAATGAAGTATGGAGAGGTTATGTGATTGCATCATAGAAGTTTAGAAGTCCACATTGTGAAGCTACCACAGTTTATCTTGTGCAGGCAGGTTCAAAAACATGATATTCACTTGAAAATTCCTTTGGTATTTCCCTTGTTATGAACATGGTCACATTATTCACCTGAGAACAAAAGTTACAAGAAAAATATTTAGGCTGGACTAGCTCTTAGCGCTCATCTAGGCCGAGTGGATTTCTCAACATTAACATGCCAACATACCATCTATATCTCAAGTTATGAAGACTGCATTCGTTCTCCCAAACATTAATAAATCTCCACTATTTGCCAGATACTCTGTGAGGGACTGAGAGTATGGAAAGCCCCAACTGTGGGCCGGTTGGGCTGGTAGTCAAATTGTGCCAAAGTGATAGGATTTGCACAAAACACACACAAGGTAAAACCGGGGCCAGAAGAATCCAGGTCTGGCTAATGCCAGAAGCTGTCTTACTGCCTGCAGATAAGGGTTGCTGAGGGAGGATCTGGGATCAGATAAAGGAAGATGCCTGGTAGGGGAGGGGAGGGTCACAGAGAGGCCAGGCCCAGGATGCAGAGGGGCCGGGCTCATCAGAGCAGGTGGCAGAGGCCCAAAGCAGACATGTTTGAGGAAGGGATAGGGCAAGATTCTGAGTGGCTTCCAACCTGAAAGCCTCTTGTTTTATCTTGTGAAGTAGGTGATAATGTCATGCCAGAGTGATATGATAAATCTGCTAAGGATTGGGGAGGTAGGGGGGAAAGAGGAAGATTAGAAAAGTTGCTACTAGGGTCATGTAAGGTCACTGCCAGGTTTCATTAAGGGTTCAGCTGAGGTGGGAGACTAAGCCTAACAGTAGAGGCACTTCTACTGTGTCATTTTTCTTCAACACTGAGTAGCTGCCCAAATATAAGAGCAGAGACGTGGACAGTTGAATTGATCTGAGGTTAGGATTCTGCTAGACTTGGGAGATGAAAGGACAAAAGAGCAAGAGAACACTGGAGGGCATGGACACTGGTGCTCAGGCTGGGTAGGAGAAAAACCAACGGCCCAAGACTTGACTATAGTGTCTATACATATTAGAGACTTTTAACAATCAATTAAAATGTGCAAAAACAGGAGATAGCATTATTCTGCTCTTCTCTCTCAGGACTATCCTCTGTCCCACCAGTCCCAAACCTCTCCTATCTCATGCTCCCTGTTTCAACGGCTGACATCTTCATCCACCCAACTGAAACTTAGGGACCATCCCTTCATCTCTTTCTCTATTACTGTGTACATCCCATCACCAAGACCTGCACATTCTACTCCCTTGATATCTTTTAAATCTACCTCTTCTCCATCCCTACAGGCACTGAATTCATTCAAGCCTTCAAAACGCCTGATGCAGGTTGATGTCACCATGTCCTAAGACGTCCACCTGCCACCACGCTCCTCTCTGACCCATTCTCCTCAGTGCTGATGGAGAAGGAAGGGCAGTGGTGAGCAAAGGCTTTGCAGACAGGTCTGGGTTGGAGTCCCAGCTCTTCCATATTCTAGCTGGCCGACTTTGGCGGCAGCCTCGGTCTCCTCATCTTCTTTTTTTAATCGAAGTAGAGTTGACACACCATGTTACATCAGTTTCAGGTGTACAGTATAGTGAGTCCACACGTCTGTACGTTATTCTGTGCTCACCAGGAGTGTAGCTACCACCTGTCACCATACAATGCTATTACAATATTATTGACTATATTCCCTGTGCTGTGCCTTTTATTCCTATGACTTATTCGTTCCATAAATGGGACCCTCTATCTCCCAATCCCCTTCCCCCATTTTGCCCATCCTCCCACCCCCTCCCTTGGTTTCACCTTTAAAATAAAAATATTAACTATACCGGCCTCATATGTTTTTTGGGAGGATTAACTGAGATAATGCACATGAAGAACTGAGCACTACGCCTGGCACCTGGCAGGCCTTTAGTAAATGTCAGCTGTTATGTCCTTAGCACCATCGTTATTCTAATGACCTAAAGTACAAGCCCAGTTTTGTCATTGCCCTGCTTAAAACCCTGCAGTGGCTGGGGCGCCTGGTGGCTCAGTCGTTGAGTGTCTGCCTTCAGCTCGGGTCGTGATCCCAGGGTCCTGGGATCGAGCCCCGCATCAGGCTCCCTGCTCAGCGGGAAGCCTGCTTCTCCCTCTCCCACTCCCCCTGCTTGTGTTCCTGCTCTCGCTGTGTCTCTCGCTATCAAATAAATAAATAAAATATTTTAAAAACAAAAACAAAAAAACCCTGCAGTGGCTTACTCCAGCCCCAGCCTTCAGGTCCTCCCTTGCTCTGTTCACAATGCTGCTCTCACATGTCTCTGCTCTCTCTGCCAGCGCACTTTCTCCATCGTGCCCCTTCTTCTCCCAGTGAAGCTTTGAGGCTCAACTCTGTCACCTGTGTAAGCTGCTCTCATGGCACCTCTGTGCACACCTCTCAGCAGCACCACAATCCTCTTGTCTCTCTATGTCACTGGGCCCTCAAGGGGCAGTGGCACAGAGCTGTGCTCAATAAATGCTTGCTAAAAAAGTGAATGGACATGAGAAACAGAAGGGCTGTCTGAGTTCAGCACGAGTGGAGCACAGAGTGCATTTCAGAGAGGGGTCAGAGACGAGGCTGCAGATGCAGGCAGCAGGCAAGGTTCTCCAGATAATGCCATGGGGGTGTGGATTTTATCCCAAAGAAGATGGGGAGAGACTTTCATTTTCCTCTAAATTACTCACACAAAGACAAGAGGGAAAAGCAGAAAGAGAATTAAAGGAGAAGAAAAGGAAGAGAAAGATAAAAAAATAAGAAACTTTGTTAAATTAAAACCTTCATCCTGGGTGATAGACACTGGGGAGGGTATGTGCTCTGGTAAGCGCTGTGAATTGTGCAAGACTGTTGAATCTCAGATCTGTACCTCTGAAACAAATAATGCAATATATGTTAAGAAAAAAAAAAAAAGAAGAAGAAGAAGAAGGTAGCGGGAGGGGAAGAATGAAGTGGGGGAAATCGGAGGGTAGACGAACCATGAGAGACAATGGACTCTGAAAAACAAACAGGGTTCTGGAGGGGAGGGGGGTGGGAGGATGGGTTAGCCTGCTGATGGGTATTAAAGAGGGCACGTTCTGCATGGAGCACTGGGTGTTGTGCACAAACAATGAATCATGGAACACTTCATCTAAAACTAATGATGTAATGTATGGGGATTAACATAAGAATAAAAAAAAGAAAAAAAGAAAAAAAAAAAAACCTTCATCCAAATGAAGAATCCCCTCGCCCCAAGACTGGTTTCAAAGAATAACCACAATATGACTAGCAGAAGTATACTTCAAAAGACACGACCGAATACACATTGTAGTGGCAAGAATCCAATATATAAATACAATCCATTTGTTTCTTCATTAAAAGCTTTCATGAAGAAAATGATTTAACAGAAATGCTAAAGCTACTGACACAGATTAATTGAAAAATAACAACAGAATCCTAATTAAAGACATGATACTGTTTCACTCATTCACACTACTCCAAAACTGAGTAAGTATATAAAAATAGAATTGAGAATGCAGGCTTCTACTGGTAACCACTCCAAGAGCTACAATGAATTACCGATGTATTTTAAAAATTTCATATCCTTATGTAGATGCTTTCTTCCAGTTAGGAACTGAGATGTACACAGAAATTCAGAAATCATTTTTAAATTGTTTCAGTTTTGCCCTCAACTTGAGCTTTTTCCTAATCGTACAAGATTCTATACTAAAATACAATGCTTGGCCATTTATTTCTTTGTATAGTATCTCTCGCAGTCGTATTAAACCCTTACAGGAAGTACACAGTTATCAAAATTTATTTTGATGGAATTACTTTGATCTAAAGGCTAATGACTATGTGATCAGTTCCAAGGCTGTATCAATACAGGTCAGGGGTCACCAGCAGTTCATCTACAATCAACCAACCGTTCAATCCCAGGACTTACCTGACCCATTGTGGGGCCAGGATTTCGGTTCTGTCACACTTCAAGGGATTCTCCAGCATCAGGAAGTGTCTCCCCATGTTGCCAGGCCAGCAGGAAGCACAAAAGGCAGCAGGCAAACATCAGGCCAAGGGAAGGACCAAGGCCATTTGCTGCTGAACCTATCCCCATCCCTCACCCTACAAGCCAACTGGGTTGAAATGTTGTCAGTCACTTGCTGGTCCTAAGACTTGCCTGTAAAATTTTTCTGTCAGTTAAAATTTTCCCTCCTCACCACCCAAAAAACAGCCTCAACTCATACTTTCCAGTTAAATCCTTCCTCCATCATTCCCCTTCGCTATTCAAATTCATTTGAAAACCAAAGTAGTGTCTTACCTTAAAAAAAAGAATGAAGTCTTCTGATAAAGATTTTTACATATACTTGCCTGATTTTAAGAACCTCCTGGAGCCCTTATTGAAACATGAATTCCCAGAGACCACCCCAGACCTAGAAAATTAACATCTCCAGGGTAGAGACCTAAAAATCTGTATTTTCTTTTTTTTTTTTTCAAGATTTTATTTATTTATTTGACAGAGAGAGACACAGCGAGAGAGGGAACACAAGCAGGGGGAGTGGGAGAGGGAGAAGCAGGCTCCCCGCAGAGCAGGGAGCCCGATGTGGGACTCGATCCCAGGACTCCGGGATCATGACCTGAGCCGAAGGCAGTCGCTTAACCAACTGAGCCACCCAGGCGCCCTTTTTTTTTTTTCCCTAAAAATCTGTATTTTCTTTTTTTAATCTGTATTTTCAACAAGATCCTCAGGTAATCCATATGATCGGGCAAGTTTGGAAAACAATATAAAGGAAATGGGTATTTTGTCAACAGTTGTCTGTTAAGAAAATTCTAGACAGGTAGCCCCCAGTTCAAGTACTGACTGTGTCGCATTTCCTGTTGTTTGGACCTTGGAATGCATTTTCCTAATGAAACAAAGTAATAGTGTTAAGTTTTCTGGGCCAGCTTCAAAAACCTATTAAATCTTGTTAACAGATCTGAAGAACAGTAAATACAATCTTTCATTTACAAACCAATCACATTTCAAAAGTGGAAGCGTAAAGTTGGCTATTTAGAATGTATTTTTCCATAAAGTTCTGAGAAGTGGTCAGGTTACCTGGCTATCCATAAAAGCTTATTAAGCCCATAACAAGCCAAAGCCAGCTATAGAACCACAGATATAAACATGAAGTTGGTGTCCTCAAAGCAAAAGATAATGAGAGGGAGAAATGATATGTCTTCCTTCTCTGGGCATAGGAAACGTAGGTGAACTTTGACATTCTTACCCTCTTTGCCTTTGCAACCATCTCCCACCTCCGAGTGGCCAAGCACTACCCAGGTGCCAAGGATTCACATGTTTTCCATAGCTCCCTGCTACAGCATCAGCTTACACACCCCTGCCCTGTGCTTTCCTCTCCTAAATTACCTCTTCCCCCTCCAAAATTCAGTCAAAACTCTCGTTTCCATAATTTGGTTCCATCCTATCTTTTTCAGCTTATCTCTCCCATTACTCCCTTATACCTAATAAACTGAATCACCGTTTGGTTCCCAAATATGGTTAAACTTTATCCTCTCTGTATCTTTGTACCTGCTATTTTTGGGTGCAATGTATCTCACCAAAAACCCATCCCTTTCAACCCATAGCCAAGCCATGATGTCATCTCACAGCCCTGAAGGCTTCTCATAACCCACCGGCCAGAAGTGACTTCTGTCTCTGGGATTTCACAGCACGATCTATGTGTACCTTTTCTAAAGCTTTAGCCACAATATATGTTGAGATATAGTTATTTGTGCATGCTTTTTTATCTTTCCCATTGGGTTGTAAGTTTCTTGGGAATATTTTGGGGGTATCTAATTATGTAACATGAATTATATTAGGCACTTTTATATGCATAACAACAATCCTACAAGGTGAATGTATTGTATAATTATTTGGTTTATCCTGATCAAAAATAAGTTACAGGAGGACTGGAACCTGTGTCATATTCACCACAAAAATGCTTTGCACATAGTATTTGCTCAGTAAACATCTGTTGAATGAATGAAGTGACATTATTCACTTTTCATGAAGAAATTGAGCCTCAAAAGAGTGCTGGCCTAACAGTCATACTGGCTGGGTTCAAATCCAAATTCCAGAACCTAACATTTGTGTAACCTTGAGCACATCATTACCTTCCTGAACCTCAGTTTTCTCATCTGATAAATGGGGATCATTCGGTATCCATCTCACACACACGGATTAAATGAGATAATGTATGTAAAGCCCTTGACAATGGGCCTGGCATATAGTACGTGTGCGGTGAATGTTGGCTGTGACTATCATTCCTAAATTGCAGATGTCAGAGTCTCTGGAGCCGTCATTCTTCCCAAGGAAAAGGATTCTCTGACGCTTGATAACTTTCAGTGTACCTAGCACTGTTCATTGCCCATAATAGAGGTTCGACAGCTCACTGGGGGTTGCTGAATTTCCTCAGCACAGTCATCTTAACCAAAAGTTAGAAGAAAACCATCAAACACAGCTAATGTACACTCAAAAATCTCTTAACCCTCCAGGTGAATTTGTATTTTAAAAGGTGATGAGCCTAAATACATTTCTAAATGGTGAAAAGGTATGCAACAAATGGGACCCAGACATTTCAGACCTTCTAGAGAAGGTATCTGTGAGCAGTGGTCTCCATGCTGGCTCTGGTCATGAGTCTGGCCACTCATTGGCCCAATAACTTCTTGGAAAACAGGGATATGTAATATGTGACACTATCTTGATAGCCTGGCATCGTGCCCAACAAAGAGTAAACAAATAGCCAATACAGGGGCGCCTGGGTGGCTCAGTCGTTAAGCGTCTGCCTTCGGCTCAGGTCACGATCCCAGGGTCCTGGGATCGAGTCCCATATCGGGCTCCCTGCTCTGCGGGAGGCCTGCTTCTCCCTCTCCCACTCCCCCTGCTTATGTTCCCTCTCTCACTGTGTCTCTCTCTGTCAAATAAATAAATAAAATCTTTAAAAAAAATAGCCAATACATGTTTGTTAAGTAAATTAACTTCTTCGGGCTTGTAATCTTTACCCTGCTCTTAGGTGATTCCATTTCTCTTTATGACCAACATAAAAATCAATCATGGTGACTGATGTTTTGAGAAGGAGGAAGTGAATGGTTTACTCAAGCACCATCACTTTGGGAAACTAGTCCCACAAATGCCAATGTTTTACTAGATAGTCCTACAGAATGTAGATAATCCTTTTCTAATGAAGGATTCATCCTGTGTCAGTTCAGTGCAGCTCAAAGGGATAATATCTAAGAAATGAACGTTGTCCTCAGTCAGTGATACTTCATCTATTGAAGACCTTGAGAACGCTTCCTTTATTTAAAAAAAAAACAAAACTTATTTTAGCAAAATCATCAAAAATTACTCAGAGGACTGCTGTATTTCATATGGCTCAAAAATAATTTCACTTTCATGTGCATTTATGGGTGTGTGTGTGTGTTTGGCACAGAGTAAAACACCTCCACATACAGCTGTTTATTTGTGCAGGAGTGACCCAAGGCTTCACGACACAATTAAAGACTAATTTCCTCTTTCTACATCTCTTTCCCCTCAGTTCCAACTCCTTTTCCACCTGGAAACCAAAAACTCTTTGGCTATTAAATCTCTGCCCCTTTTAAAACAGGAAAGGCTCTGATCTCAATGATTTAGGATTAAATACATATTCACTGCAGAGTTGGAAAATACAAATAAACGAAAGGAGTAATTAAAAATCACTCAAACTCCACTTGCCAGAGATTACCGTCATTAACATTTTGGTGGGGGCAGGGCACCTGGCTGGCTCAACCAGAAAAGCATGTGGCTCTTGATCTGGGGGTCATGAGTTCA
Organism: Mirounga angustirostris; assembly: GCF_029215605.1. NCBI lineage: Eukaryota > Metazoa > Chordata > Mammalia > Carnivora > Phocidae > Mirounga > Mirounga angustirostris. The sequence continues at coordinate 23,187,664 of NW_026991725.1, read as the reverse complement.
AGTCCCACGTTGGGTGTAGAGATTACTTAAATACATTAACTTAAAAAACAAAACAAGGAGCGCCTGGGCGGCTCAGTTGGTTAAGCAACCGCCTTTGGCTCAGGTCATGATCCCGGGGTCCTGGGATCGAGCCCCACATCGGGCTCCCTGCTCAGTGGGGAGTCTGCTTCTCCCTCTGCCTCTACCTGCCACTCCCCCGCTTGTGCTCCCTCTCTCTTTCTCTCTCTGTGTCAAATAAATAAATAAAATCTTTAAAACAAACAAACAAACAAAACAAAACATTTTGGTGGATTTTTTTCAGACATTTTTCTCTGAGGTTTTACATATATATGTAACCTACTTTTTCACTTATAGTATATCTTATCGTTCCACGTCAATAAATCTTATATAGCATGTATGATTAAATTATTTATTTATTTATTTTTAAGTTTGCCCTTTCAACAGAACAGAGAATAACTGGAACAGGGAGAAACTTGAGACAAAGAACCAGAAAGGAGAATTTTGCAATGCTCTGAGTAAGACTTTATGGAGGCTGAAGTTTAGCCAGTGACAAAGGGAGAGGAGAAGACTGATTTAGGATAAAGAATCAATAGGCTTGTTGATGGCTTGGGGAGTAAAGAGAGAGGAGTCAGGAATGATGCCCAGGATTCTTCCTTGGGGGCCTGGGCCTAGGGAAAGCAGAGTTAGGCATTAGGGGTGAGCAGAATATAAAATAGTAAGTTCAGTTCTGGACACTTAAGTCAGGATTTTTCTGACTACCATAACAGAACACCCAACTGACATGGGCTTAAATAAAGAGAAGTTTATTTTCCCTTCAAAACAGAAGGTCTGGAGACAGGTGATTCCAGGGTTGATGCAGGGGCCCAACAGTGGCATGAAGGGCCGAGGCTCTTGCAGTATTTCTGCTCTAACACCGTATAACAGTCATATATTAAGGTGGCTACATCATTCAATATACTACCATCTCCCTCGCATAAGACTGTCCTGTGAGAGGCTATCAGAAGTCTGACTTGGCTTTCAAACCATGATTCATCCCTAGGCTGGTAGGGTTCTGTTGTCAAGGAAGAATGGAGGGTGCCTGCTGGGTAGGCATCCAGCAGGGTCTGCCCCAGCTTTGTGAACTTTGTGATCTCTAAGACACCCAAAAGGAGCTACCAATATGCTGTCTGAAGCCTTGCCCAGAGAACTGCAGCTGAGCCGTAGAGCCGGAGAGGAAGTCATGGAGTTGTGGACATGGGTGCAACTGCCTAAGTGATGAGGACAGAGGCAAGCCTGAGGGGCAACACTAAAGGGGGCAGGGCAGAAAAATGAACCTAAGCACGAGCCTAGGGAAAAAAAAAAAAAGAGTGTATAATGCAAGGAAGAAAGAAAACCAGGAGAGACTATTATCATGGGAATGCACAGGAGAGTTGCTTTTTTTTTTTTTTTTTTTAGCTTTTTGAGGAAAAGGAAGCTATTAACAGTGTCAGATGCTGCAGAGAGACCAAGTAAGTGAACAGTGTACTCTGGATGTGGCAATTAGAGTTACTGGTACTTTGGCAAGAGTAACTTGATAAGAGCAGAGGCTAGATCATAGAGGAATGAGGAGTGACCAGAGAAGAGGAAACCAGAAATGGCTAGTCTAGGCTTCTGTCTATAAAAAAAAAATACAGAATAGTCACTGGAAAGGGAATCACTGTGTAGGATGTAATGTTTTTCTTAATATTAGGAGAGATTTGGGACTACTGGGCGGCTCAGTCATTTAAGCGACTGACTCTTGATTTTGGCTCCGGTCATGATCCCAGGGTCCTGGGATGGAGCCCCACGTTGGGCTCCCTGCTCAGTGGGGAGCCTGCTTCTCCCTCTCCCTCTGTCCCCCGGTTCATGCTCTCTCTCTCTCACTCTATCTCAAATAAATAAATAAAATCTTAAAAAAAAAAAGATGACAGAGGGGCAGAGAACTGTAAAGCTATGTAGACACATCTCAAAAGGGGAGAGGTTGGGACAAGATTGAATGGGAAAAGTCTAGAAGTGGCAGCAAGGAGCTTGAAGAATGCCAACAGCACTTCCGGAAAGTAAGCAAATTCTATTTAAGATGACTGCAAGCAAAACAGTGTCCTGCAGAAGAGCTGTGTTTTACTAAGGCAGAGATGGAGCAAAGTGGTTGAGGATGCAGTGGACTTTGATTATAAAAAAGACATGGATCCTAAGAAACACAGGGGAAAGGGCTAGAGGAGAAGTCATCAGGAGAGTTGAGAGACGGCAGAGACAAGGACATGCCAAACTGCGTAGGAAGGATGATGACCAGAAGCAGAGGGCTGGTGATAGCTTACAGAGATGGTGGGAATGACTGGCATCCATGCTCCTGAGGAATGCCAGTGTAGGTTCAGCAGTCTGGTCATCTTTTCTCACAGAATGTTAGAGAGACGTTATCATAGCAGATATATGAAGAGATGGGCCCCATGTCTACAAAGGTCCTGTACCTCCTAACAGTAAAAAGAAAGCATCCTATCTTTGGAAAAGAGTATGTGGGGCTGGCTACTACATAATAAATGTCCTAATAAAGAGGGTCTCTTAAATTTTAGCCTAGGACCTAAAAACACAGTTTTTGGTTCTAACAGCCGCCCCTCTCCTCCATTCACTCAACTCACATTACGGAGCTCATACCACATGCCAGCATGTGACTTTTTTTTTTTAATTAACGTAAGATCATCCATACCTTTAAAGAGTTAATAATCTCTGGAAATATGTATTCTGAGTTCCGAAAAACTGAATTTGAAATAAAATTAAAAGTATGCTTCTCAAATGTGAATATGCATACAAATAACCTCAGGATCGTATTGAAATGCAGATTCTGATTCAGTAGGTCTGATTCAATGGAGCCTGAGATTTTACATTTCTTTTTTTTTTATTCTTATGTTAATCCCCATACATTACATCATTAGTTTTAGATGTAGTGTTCCATGATTCATTGTTTGTGCATAACACCCAGTGCTCCATGCAGAATGTGCCCTCCTCAATACCCACCACCAGGCTAACCCATTCTCCCACCCCCCTCCCCTCTAGAACCCTCAGTTTGTTTTTCAGAGTCCATCACCTCTCATGGTTCTTCTACTTCTCTGATTTCCCCCGCTTCATTCTTCCCCTCCCGCTACCTTCTTCTTCTTTTTTTTCTTAACATATATTGCATTATTTGTTTCAGAGGTACAGATCTGAGATTCAACAGTCTTGCACAATTCACAGCGTTTACCAGAGCACATACCCTCCCCAGTGTCTATCACCCAGTCACCCCATCCCTCCCACCCCACCCCCCCACTCCGAGATTTTACATTTCTAACAAGTTTCCAGGTGATGCTGATGTTGCTGGTCCATAGGCCACACTTGGATTATCAAGGAGCTAAAGACCCTAGCAAAAAGATTCCTTGCTTTAACTTTTCTATTTATACCTCTTTTCCTTGCTAATTCTCCTATCCATGCATTTTTCTAATAAAAACGTGGGGAGGGGGGGGCGCCTGGGTGGCTCAGTTGGATAAGCGACTGCCTTCGGCTCAGGTCATGATCCTGGAGTCCCTGGATCGAGTCCCGCATCGGGCTCCCTGCTCAGCGGGGAGTCTGCTTCTCCCTCTGACCCTCCTCCCTCTCATGCTCTGTCTCTATCTCATTCTCTCTCTCAAATAAATAAATAAAATCTTAAAAAAAAAAAAAAAAAAAACGTGGGGAGGGGGTAGAAAACCTCACAAAGGGCTTTTTCTCCCAAGCAACTATTAGCTATACCCACTGCTTTCGTGAACATGTCAAACATCTATCTCATGTGATTAAATACTTCTGTGGAACCTCTAATATTTCAAACAGGGCACCTAGATATTCAGTAAAAGAATAAGACTGGGAACAGCAATTAATTCTAGTTATGCCATATGGCAGTATAGAACACCGGCTGGAACCTGAGAACTCAATTTCACAAGAGCCTTACTTATTCTGAATTTTAATCATTGTAGGATCAGCAAACATATATGCCTACCAACCTGCTCCACTTACACAAAATTCTAAAGAATAATCACACTGCACACTCAAAAATGATTGGTTTTTCCCACATGGACTTAAAATTTCTCTCCTATCGGATTCTCAAAATAAAGTAGCTGCTGACAGCTCCAATTTAATCTCCCTGTTAAATAAAATCTTCAAATAGTTCTCCTTTTAATGACTAGAATCACTGGCTTTTCATTTCATCATCAGCTCACAAATTTGCACAAGTATAATTATTTCTGGTTCTGGATTCCCCAGTCCTGGGGTTGGTTCAGGTGCTGGCTTCCCAACCTGGTGGACTCCTTCCATCAAGCCTGTCACTGCTGAGACACCCATTACACCATACACTCTCCATTTCACCTCTCTCCAGGATGGAGACATTATCATTTTCAACACATACTCCATCCCCTGTCCTCTTAGAGCTAAGATACTTTCATCTCCTGTACATCTAATAATTTCAACATAAGGACAGAAAAATCAGTTCTTGTTCTGTGAACTTTTGTCTCCAGCGCTTGAGAGACTATCCTAATATCCCCTGAACATGTTTTAGTGATAACATTTACTGCACTAGGGCCAAAATGATTTTCTGCCACTTTCAATTCTAGTTCAATAAAAGAATAAGAGCTTTGTTTCTAACCTCTGTCATTTTTAATACCATAAAGTGATTTTAAAAATGTAAAATTGAGTTCCATTTCCTACTGGACTACCAATCTCATATTAGCTTTCCTTTTATCAAATTTATGAGAAAAGTCAGAAATTGCCTTTCCTTAAAAAAAATAAAAATTTCAGGATCTCCTGGGCAGAATGTTTGAATTGAATTTTAGCACTCCATAATTGCTGGCCTAGAAGTTTTAAAGAAGTATAAAAGTTAGCTACTTATATCAGGAATAACAAACTGGAGGATTATCCTTTAGTTCACTTAAAGTAACAAAAATAATAAGGTTATTCCTAGAAAATCACCATCTTTAAAAACCCCAAATATGTTTATTACATTTCCAGATTGAGGAAGTCTATGGTTTTCTGAAACCACAGTGAATGAAATCCGTGGTTTCTGAAATGCAAAGTCAAACAAAAAATATTTTTGCAACTTTATATTATGAAAATTTTCTAATATGCATAAAAATGGAAAGAACTCCATATATACCTACAGCATAGCCTCTATAATTCACATTTTGTTGTATTTGCTTTGTCACATATCCATCCATCCATCCATCCATGCATCTATCCACTCATCCATCCATCTACCCATCCATCTTTCTTTTGATGCATTCCAAAATAAATTAGTATACATTATACATGAGTTTACTCCCTCCATAACCATTTTAGTATGCATATATAATTGACTAAACTTCAGTATTTGTTATGGTTCTTTTAAACCAATAATCTTTTGAAAGATGCCAATTCATTTTTTGTAATGGCTTAGCTAAGTAAACAACCAAATACAAATTCTAAATCCTAATCTTATATTAATTCTATTAATTTGAGTAATTTCTTATATCCCAGTTCTCTCACCAACAAAGGCACAAGGACACTTGATAGACATGGTAAAAGGTGTCAGTTACCAAACTGCAAAATGGACCTTGTGGATTATGGCAGAATTCACAAATGAGAGAGACACTCACAGATATAACTTAGAGAAATAGCGAACTGGAGATTATGAGAACATAGAGTTTTCTGTAAATCATAATGAAAACCTCAACAAGGCTCACAAACTTAAGAGGGAGCTTGAGTTTGAGCATTAAATAATAATGCATCTTATATAAACCACATTGTAGCCACAATACAACAATCTGAAGCTGGACTTTTGAAGACTAGGTCACTCCAGGAATAAATTTGGCAGCAAAGTACTAGCACCAAATTGGAGTTTTCTTGGCTTTGCAAAGCCGTGTTGTTACTGATTTGTAAACTCCCTAATAACTGACTACAGTTAGAGCTGCCATAGGGAGAGCTGCCCGTCCTTTATGAGCTGTTTGTTCCCCTACACTGATCTTCCTTTTTTTTTCTCTTTCAGAGGATTGGCCCTGGAAGGGGCATCCTTTGAAGCCTGAAGAATCAAAGCTATTGCAAAGCACTGCTGAGAGTTTTGAAAGAAATATGAAGAAACTACATTGGACCTGGGGCGATAGGCTGAGATCCTCCCAAACAGGTCAGCAGTTGGTCTATAAAATATTCCCATTGCCAAGGAGGCAGTGACATCTTGTGTAAATCAAAAACTAAAACCCTAAGATATCTCATTTCCATTTTAAATGCATGGGGGTTAAATATGGATATCTAGCACTCGAGAAGATCCTGGGGGATTGATTCCCCCCCACCCCCACCCCGTCTTCTCTGAGCCCTTTGCTGAGCGTGATAAGTAGGACCGCATTTCATTATCAACCCTGCTAGCACTGCACTTCGGGGAGACTAGATGAGGCTACACAGTGGGGGAGAAGATCCGGCTTCCAAAGAAGAAATGATTCACATGGTGCGATTATAAAAACCCACTTTAGGCCCAACTCATTTTCAACAGAATCGTGAAATAAAATAAAATCCCAAGGAAATGAAATTTCCTGCATCATTTTCCAAATTAAAAAAAAAAATCACAGCAACACCATAAAAGAAATCAAATAGAGGTGTCAAACTTTGGTTGGTAATGTTTTTATTTTTGTAACATTTAGAAAAAAAATAATTCCAAAAAACATGTTGCGGGGAGGCAACTTCAAAAGAAAACATAAGATCATCGTTAGGGCTATCTTCAATTGAATCAGTCAGCATTACAGAAATAACATCAGAACGAAGAGTTTGGCTCCTGACAGCTGACCCAGTGCTCTTATATCTCTCTCCCCTTTGCTCTAGTTTCACGAAGTGGATACAGGGTGGGTCTATACCCGAAATAAGAGAAAACAAGCAAATTAGAGAAAACCACAATCAGGAAGGCTCCACACCACAAGGTCCCTGGAAATCCACAAATAGATGAATACTGGGAGGCATTTTTTTTTTTCCAGTGGCTTTCTATAAGCAGAGAAAATAGTGCAGTGCTGGAATAAAAGACTAGCTCCAGATAGAATGAAACTTAAAATCAAGGCCAAAACAATGGTGTGGTAAAATGAAGACAGTGATTTCATACAAATGATCTTTTCACACAAGGCATGAATTAAGAACCTCTATTTATAGACAAATAGACAAGCTTCCTGTATTAAAAAATTGACACAGGATTTTCTGAGACCTTTCAAGACAAATCCATATTGAGTAGATAATAGGAATGTGCCCAAGCGATAACAATGGCTGTAATTCTATCAGGAGTAAAGCAAATTTCAGTGACCTAACCACATGGCTAAAGAGTGTGCTCAGCTTACTATTCTAGTGGGTTAGTCCAACCTGAAGGGTGCAAGCTCAGTCACTTGCCTGCCTCCTAGGTCACATTTCAAAATTCCTTTCACTCTTGATAGACCATATTATTCTGTTTAAAGAGATCAGTACTTGGAATTTTTAATAAAATTTATTCATCCATGTTTTAAATGCTTTTTAAAAAACCTACCTATTACTTAGCATGAAAAAATACTAAAATATTATTATATATCAGAATTACTTATATAAAATATTTTATAGGATACTCAAAGGGAGAAGCTTCTGCCCACTAACATCACCACAATAACCCAGTGTAAAAGAAAAAAATGGATCAATTTAATCTTGGATCTGGCACCAAACCCAAAATAGACTTACAAGTGATAATCATCATCATAACATTAAAAGGCAAGTTATACATTTCAAGGCTGCTTGGGAAGAGCAGAAGACTTGCTAGGAAACAACACATAATAAGATGATCTTCCTTTCCAGGTTAAGCCAAGAGACCAGAAGTGGGGGATATCATATCAGTCTCACCTAGCATTTCAGAGTCAAAGAACACTAAATATAACCCCTCACTGTCAGATAAGTATATCCCCAAAAATCTTTTAACACAGTTGTGAAATCTCAACATACATTCACTGAATAACAGAACACTAGTACAGGAATTTGGCATATAATTGATTGGTGATAGCCCTGAATTTGTTGCGGGGTTGTTTCCTTTCTTGGTTTAAGGATGGAAAACAGGGATAAGACTGAGAAAGGAAGAAATGAATTATTAACCTTCAAGATATGGTCAAATTATTGCTATAACTTTGGAGCCTTTTCAGAGCCATTGAAACTTAGATGGATTGTACAAGTATCTCCTCCTCTTTCTTTTTCTGAGTTGGCAATGAAACTCCAGTGTAGGTAGCAAAATGAAACATCAGAAAGATATTATGAGCAAATAACTAAAATCACAAGTAACACAAATGCATTAAATAATAGCACATTATACCTTAGTTCTCTTCAAGCATGCTTCATTTGAGTGTGTTTTCTTTTGGGGTATTTAAGCTCAATAACCAGCACTTATGAAAGGTCAAACTTTCTATGTAATTAATGGTAATGATATTCACAGTATACTATTTTGAAACTCTTCTAAGAGTCGTGTCAGATTAAATTTTCATCTCTCTTCCTATAAAACAAAGACATCTGATGATACTCTTTTTTTAAAAAGATTTATTTATTTATTTTAGAGAGAGCGGGGGGAGGGGGAGGGGGAGAGAAAGCATCTCAAGCAGACCCCCCCCACTGAGCACAGAGCCCGACATAGGGCTCGACATGGGGCTCAATCTCACAACCCAGAGATCATGACCTGAGCCGAAATCAAGAGTTGGACGCTCAACTGACTGAGCCACCCAGGTGTCCCTGATGATACATTCCTAAGCTAAATCCTGCTTTAAAGTTAAATCCATATTAAGCTGGAAAGAAAAGCCTGAACTTCCTAAAGAAAATTGAATTGCTTTTATATTTGTATTAAAGTATCATGTTTCATGCAGAGCTATACACTAGCCACCCACAATGAGACACGTTCAAGATACTCTTTCAGCCTGTACATTAAACGTCCTGGGTTTTGTGCCATAATCCTGTTACAGAAAGTTATTTCTTGATTTCTTTCCCTTTCAATATGCTATAAATCTACCTGTCTCTTTTGGAGCTCCTTTAAGTTTCACAGAAGGAAACAATACTCCAAGTTTGTTTCCATTGGCTCTGACCTTCACTTCCAACAGTGAGCATAAACGACCAGTTGTTCCAAAACAGGCCATCAAGAAAGAATATATCCCTAACTCAGTAATAAAAATATTCTATTTTCTTCATTCCTTCCCCCACTCTCAAGGTATTCTTGCTGTCAGATGGTCTCCACTGAATCAAACTTTTAAGAAATGCTCAACTGTTTCTGCAAATGCTTGAGGCGGCCGTCAAGCGTCGAAGTGCATCTCCTGTCTGCTTCATTCCAGGTGTCCCACATCTGGCGCTGATCCTGCAGTGACCACCATAATAAAACAGGAGGAGCCTGTGCCTGGCCTTCATCCTAATCATTCTCTAAAGAGCTCAATGAAAACTTGGACTCAGAATGCGAAAGCTGTTAGATTTTAGGGAGAAGGTTTAAGTGAGACAGTTGGAAGAAGAACAATGCATATCACAGCTCAGGACATGGAATACCACAAAACAGCTTCACTTCCTTGGAATCACAGGAATTAGTACTTTTTTTTTTTTTGTCTTACATGGAATACATTATCCTTCATTGGTGATACATGAAAGCCAAAAAAAAAAAAAAATAGTGTGTAGATAGAGATACAGATACGATTTTTGTTTGTTTTCTAAGTCTGGGAGGAAAGAGAACAGCTAAGCTACTTGTACTGAGAAACAGATAAGCACTTGGAGGACATCCATGAGTCTTGACACATCTCTCATTTCCTGGGGCTGGTCACACTAAACAACAGAAAGGTGGCAAATGGCACATTATAACAGCTGTGATGGAGTCAGACACTTTGACTTATGGCAATTCCATAGCCGTGGCAAACACCACTGAATTCTGAGTCACCATAAAAATTAGGGCCAAGCCTCTAGAGTTTACCAAGAATCAGAGGCAGAGTTATTTTCACTACTCTCCACCCTTTTCATTCTCAAGCAGCTCAACTTGAGGAAAGAATTAGAGGAACTGAAGCAAGAAAACAACAAAGATAGAGTGGAAAGTTGTGTGTATGTGTGTGTGTGGGGGGGAAATATATATGTGTGTGTGTGAGTATACATAGTATTTATATCTACTGAGTGGCTTTCTCAGATTTCCTGCTTGAGGTTTTTGTTTTGTTTTGTTTTTTAAAGATTTTATTTATCTATTTGACAGAGGGAGAGAGACAGTGAGAGAGGGAACACAAGCAGGGGGAGTGGGAAAGGGAGAAGCAGGCTCCCCACCGAGCAAGGACCCCGATGTGGGGCTCGATCCCAGGACCCCGGGACCATGACCTGAGCTGAAGGCAGACGCTTAACAACTGAGCCACCCAGGCGCCCTCCTGCTTGAGGTTTCTTATCCACCTTCAAGTAAGCCCTGAAGTGTCAAATCATAATTTTAGATAGGTTCCTATCCCCCAAAATGTACCAAACCCTAAAATATCCTCGCTTTAATATGACTAAAGATACAACTTTTTAAACAACTTTCAGTGGTTCTTTCCATGTTACACGGCAACTTGCCATATACATTTAACTCTCAAGTTTGATGATTTCCAAATTTCTTTTCACACCTGGCTTTTTGGCATGAGATAAAATGCCATACAGCAAGAGTAAATGTGGCGGTATTGTACAAGCTTTCGGTATCAATACATAGAGTATATAATTTGACCAGCCATAAACAGGACTATAGAAGCAACATGGCTGAAGAAGAACATTCAGTAAAACAAGGGTTACATTAACAGGATGATGATTGAATGGGTGGATGTAAGACAATTTCGAACAGCTTGCCAAAGGAAAGCCTCATTTTTCCATTTTCTGGTACAGTATTTAATTTCTGGCTCCTCATTTCCTCTGTGATCTGATAATTATGAAATTCTAAATAAAGTGTCATCTTTCTTGCAACAAATCAATGAACAGAAAGCTGTTCAATGAACAGAAACATCAGATGTTTCCTAAAGCTCCTGCTGATTATTTCCTGAATTCTATCCCACAAACCACACAGCAAGTTCTTTGAGAACAAGGAACCCTCTCCACCCATAACAAATACAGCTCTTTTCTGTGTGCATGGGTGTGTGTGTGCATTAAAAAGGAGGACTAAGAAATAATATGCAATTGATAACAATGAGTTACCACAAAATCACCTTTATTACCAATTTCAGATTGAAATTTAGCCCCTCCAAACACTGTGGTACAAATATGGGAAAGGAGAATTCCTCCTCATTGTATATATTTGTTCATAAAGATGCAGTAACATTTTTTTTGCATTCCTTATCACAAATTTATATCAATAGCACCACCATTACACAATTATATTTTGGGCATCCCTCTTCCCTATCCTACAATTTGAAATAATGCCACCTTTATTCCTCAGGCAATCCTTATAATAATCCTGTAATACAAAGGTCAACTCATGAAAATAAATTCTATGGGTTACTAATGAAGGCTTCAGATACACAAGTAAGTCTTAACTTATCTACTGATAAAGTAACATTATGGAGAAGTTTGTTTTGAACACTCTTCCAGCATACCAAAAATTATAGATATTCTCACTTTTGCAAAAAGCTCCTATCTTCTGCATTCTGTTTCTTTCAATTATTCAGGGCAACCCAGGCTGATAATTACACAGTCTCCAGTTGCTGAGTAAAAGTGATGCTTAATTAGCCAGCAGGAAAGATCGATTAAGATCCAGCAGGGCATCTTGTGAGGTTCTCTCACATTTCTGGAGGGAATAGATTCTGACTGTGCCCTTCCAAAGGAGAAAATTCCCTGCTTCTAAGGAGTTTCAGCGAGGTTTCTAAAGTAGATGCTCAGATCAGTCAGGCACACAAATTAAATCCTAGTCATAACCCTACAGATGTTCTCTCTTTTCTAAGAGTGCTTAGTTCAAACATTCTGAACCACATTGCCATAGGGTTGAGAAAGCTTAAAATAACACTCAACTGATCCCCAATTCTCGTTCAGTTACCATATCTCAAGCAAAAAGTGGCCAGGAAATATATTATAAAAGAAAATTTTTATTTTTTTCTCCCCCTAGAAAGTATATGTATCTGCCAGATGCTCTCATTCTAAAAGGCACAAATTAGGTCAGGACCTCTTATTTTAAAAAGTCAATGAGTATGATACTCCAAACCAGTCTGAGACTAAAACATTCCAATATGGTCAAAGAATCAACTGGATAAGTCTGGTTTAAGTTTTCTATTAGGGAAGGAGTTGTGGAAGTAAAATCAGAACCAAAAATTATAACAAAAATCAATTATCTCTAACTGCCTAACATCTTCCCTTTGGTAGTTTGGACAAGCATAAATGTTTAGCTTTACACATTTTGCAAAAGCATTCAATAAAAATGAACATAACAATCTAAAGCTAAAAGCAGATTCATTATTGTAAGATACATAATGATGAAAGTATTTTTATTTTGGTAAGCTAGCTACATTAACCATGCCTCCCTACCTCCAATTCAACTCAGTAAAAATTTATTAAGCCTCTGTCAAGTATAAAAAACTATGGTAAGTGTGTCCTACATGGTTAATTGATACACTATGAAAGTAGATTTTACTATGAATTGTTTCAAAGCTGACAAGAAATGGACCCAGTTTATACAAACCTAGTTTTGACTTGTTGGAAGCCCCGTAGAATATGGTCTCTGTGGTCCCTCGCAGTAGCACTGAGATTCTCATTCCGCAAACCTTCCCCCAAGAACTCCTCAGCATCTAAAAGAAAAGGAAAGTTGATCAACACAAAAGAAGTATTAAGGGCAAAATAGGAAAATCTGAAGGATTAAGAAATAGGTATTATTTTCTCTTTAAAAACTTTAAAGTTGCAAAGCCATGTGAATATACTTAATACCACAGAACTGTATACTTACTAATGGTTAAAACAGTAAGTTTTATGTTATGTATATTTTACCTGAATAAGAAATGAATAAAGCTTTAATATGACTATAAGTGATGCCTTCTGATGATCCAAGACCTTGCTACAATTTGGAATGCTACTGCATTTATTAATCACAAAAAATAACTATTTTCTAAACCATTTCAAAGGAACATGGAAATATTAATTATCTCTGATGGCAGAGGATGGACTGTCAATTTCCTAAACCTATAAATATTACAAACCAGTCATAGAAGGTCACAGGCCAACAGAAGTGAGAAAGAAACACCAGTAAATAGAGCTGAAATTAAAAATAGAGCTGAACTACAAAATCAGGAACAAAAAGGGCAGGCATTCAAAGAAGAAAAATTAATTGGCAAATACATCATCAATGAAAATGACAATGCAACCAAGTGAAGGAACTCACATGGAAAAGAAAAATGTGTCCAAGAGAAGGAAACTGCAATTAATGTGAACATACATTATAAAATAGGGACATGATAGAAATACATAATATGAAACAAATCATGTTATGTTGAAAGAAATGGGGGGGCATCAAAGACAAAGTACAGGGACACCTGGGTGGCTCAGTCGTTAAGCGTCTGCCTTCGGCTCAGGTCATGATCCTGGGGTCCTGGGATCGAGCCCCACATCGGGCTCCCTGCTCCGCGGGAAGCCTGCTTCTCCCTCTCCCACTCCCCCTACTTGTGTTCCCTCTCTCACTGTGTCTCTCTCTGTCTGTCAAATAAATAAAATTAAAAAAAAAAAAGACAAAGTACATTGATAATGATTACAATTGCCAGATATACCAGCTACATACTTCACTATGCAAAAAAGGGTTATCATCCCTACAAAGTATATAAATGACACAGTTAAAATTTCCCACCTCCAAAAGCAGTGCCTGCCATACACAACTGTGTCACATATGCTATCAAAATAATGTTATGAATTTATACAGTTGGGTTACATAAGCATGGTTAAAAATTTGATTTACATTCATACCATTCAACACCACCAAAACAACAAAATCTAGATAGCCATCACCAGTGCTTTTGATGAGGTATAAAGTTTTGGAAATTAAAAATTTCATGGAGGGCCACCATCAACTTCCAAGGCTTACATCATGTTTCTTGCATTTGTCATTTAATGGGTTCCTTGAAGGCTAAAGAATGAGGAGATGGGAAGTTGAATTAAAAGATAAAAATAAATGCTACCCAAAATTCAATGAATGTAATAATACACCTAATAATAAAGGACAAGGACCACATGATCATCTCAATAGAGGCAAAAAAAGCATTTGACAAAATTCAAGATAATAAATACTCAACAAACTAGGAAGAGAAGGAAACTCCCTCAGCCTGATAAAGAGCGCTACAAGAAAACCCCACAGCTAACAACATACTTAATGGTCAAAGATTGATTCTTTCCCTCTGTTCCTAAGATCAGAAATAAAATAAGGATGTCTGCTCTCACCATGTATACTCAGTCAGGGCAACTGCACAAGAAAATGAAATTAAAATAGTCGAGATTAGAAAGGAAGAAGTGAAACTATCTCTACTTGAAGATTACATGATCTTGTATAAAGAAAACTCTAAGGAACCCACTAAACAACTACTAGAACTAATAAACAAATTCAGTAAGTTTGCAAGATACCAGATTAATAAACAAAAACTATCTTTCTATAGAGTAGCAATGAACAAAACAAAAATGAAATTAGAAAAATTCCACTTAGGATAGCATAAAACAGGGGCACCTGGGTGGCTCAATCGTTAAGCGTCTGCCTTCGGCTCAGGTCATGATCCCAGGGTCCTGGGATCGAGCCCCGCATCGGGCTCCCTGCTCAGTGGGAAGCCTGCTTCTCCCTCTCCCACTCTCCCTGCTTGTGTTCCCTCTCTCGCTGTGTCTCTCTCTGTCAAATAAATAAATAAAATCTTTAAAAAAAAAAAAAGATAGCATGAAACAGAATTAAATACTTAGAAATAAATTTAACAGAAGCAGTGCAAGACTTAAACTCTGAAAATAGCAAAAAAAATTGTTGAAAAAAATTGAAGATCTAAACAAATGGAAAGACATCCATGTTCATAGACAAAAAGACTTACTATTGTTAAGATGGCAATATTCCCCAAACTGATCTAAAGATTTAATGGAATCCCTATAAAAATCTCAATTGGCTTTTTTGCAGAAATTGATAAACTAATCCTAAAATTCATTTGAAAACTCAAGGGACCCAGAATAGCCAGAACAATTTTGAAAAAGAAGAACAATGCTGGAGGATTCACATTTTCTTTTTTCTAAGATTTTATTTATTTGAGAGAGAGAGCGGGTGAGAGAGCGACAGCACAAGCGGGGGTGGGGGAGAGAAGGATAGAGGGAGAGGGAGAAGCAGACTCCCTGCTGAGCAGGGAGCCCAATGAGGGGCTCAATCCCAGGACCCCGGGATCATGACCTGAGCGGAAGGCAGACGCTTAACTGACTGAGCCACCCAGGCGCTCCAGGATTCACATTTTCTGATTTCAAAACTTACTACAAAATTACAGTAATCAAGACAATACAGTACCAGCATAAAGACAGACACATAAATCAAAGGAATAAAACTGAAACTTCAGAAATAGGCCTTCACATTTATAGTCAATAAATTTTTGACAAGGATGCCAAGACAATTCAATAGGAAAAAAAATAGTTTTTTCAACAAATGGTGCTGGAACTACTGAATATCCACATATAAAAAACTGAAGTTGGATCCCTACCTCACACAGTACACAAAAATTAATGCAAAATGCATCAAAGACCTAAATGTAAAATGTGAAACTATAAAATTCCTAGAAGAGAACAAGCATAAATCCTTGTGACCTTGCATTAGGTAATATTTCCAAAATTAGGTAAGTGTCTTATATGTGATCCCAAAAGAACAAGCAACAAAAGAAAAAATAAATTGGACATCAAAAAATTAAAAACTTGTGCTTCAAAGGATGTCATCAAGAAAATGAAAAGACAACCCACAGGAGAAAATTGCAAATCATACAGCTGATAAGAGACTTATATGTAGAATATATAGAGAACTCTTACAACTCAACAATAAAAAAACAAACAATTCAATTTTAAAATGAGCAAAGGATCTGAACAGACATTTACCCAAAGAGAATATACAAATGGCCAATAAGCACATGAGAGGATGCTCAACATCAGTTGTCATCAGGGAAATGCAAACCCAAACCACAATGAGATACCACTTCACACTCCTTAGGATGGCTACAGTCAAAAATATGGACAAAAATGAATGCTGTAGAAATTGGGACCCTCATATTTTATTGCTGGGAATGTAAAATGGTGTCGCTGCTTTGTAAAACAGTCTTGCGGTTCCTCAAAAGGCTAAACAGAAAGTTACCATATGACCCAGTAATTCTACTACTAGATATATACCCAAGAGAAATGAAAACAAATATTCATAGCATTATTCTTAATAGCCAGTATGTTCTCTCTCACTTGGGAAAGAACACAAGTGTCCATCAACTGATGAATGGACAAATAAAATGTGATATATCTATACAATGGAATATTATTCACCAATAAAAAGAAATGAAGGGCGCCTGGGTGGCTCAGTTGGTTAAGCGACTGCCTTCGGCTCAGGTCATGATCCTGGAGTCCCGGGATCGAGTCCCGCATCCGGCTCCCTGCTCCGCAGGGAGTCTGCTTCTCCCTCTGACCCTCCTCCCTCTCATGCTCTCTGTCTCTCATTCTCTCTCTCTCAAATAAATAAATAAAATCTTTAAAAAAAAAAAAAGAAATGAAATATTGATACATGCTACAATATGGGTGAATCTCTGAAATTGTTATGGTAAGTGAAAGAAACTAGTCATAGGACCACATATTGTATAAATCAATTTACATGAAATATACAGAATAGGCAAATCTATAGAAACAGAAAGTAGATTAGTGGATGCCTACAGCTGCAGGAAGGAGGGGGACTGGGGAGTGAAGGCTAAGGAGTTCAAGTTTTCTTTTGGGATGATGAAAATGTTCTAAAATTTATTGTGGTGATAACTGCACAATTCTGTGAGTATACTAAAAGCCATTGAATTGTACGCTTTAAAGGGTAGGTTGAATGATATATGAACTATATCTCAATGAAGTTGTTAAAAATGAAAGAAGGAAAGAGAGAGAGGGAGAAAGAAAGAAAAGAGAAGAGAAGAAAAAAGGAAGGAAGGGAGGGAGGGAGGGAGGGAGAAAGGAAGGACAAACAATATCTGTACATACCTTTCTGAACTTTCAAAACTGAAGGAAAATGAAAACATCCCTCAAGGACTCAGACAAAAAAAAAATAAGTTTTTTACAAAACAACAGAGTCAAAATGGCCTCTCCACAAAATAAGCATCAGAAGATGAAAGTTTTACAGAGTTTTAAAGGAAAAATTCTGTGTTCAAGAATAAAATAAAACCAGAACTTAATATTAAAAAGAGTAAACAAACCCCTCCACACCTAGACATTGAAAACACACTCCTACACGTCATGGGTCAGAGAGGAAACGCAAAACGACAATTTCAACCTACTGAGAAAATAGCCTGAATAAAATATTGTAGGATGTAACCAGCATTGTACTGACAAATTCATAGACTTAAATGTTTCCACTATTAAATAAGAAAAAAGCACCAAACTCAAGAAATCAGAAAAGAGCAATAAAACAAGCCTATGGAAAATAGGAAGAAGGAAACAATAAAGATAAAAGCATAATTAATAAGTCAGAACAGTGGCTAACAGGGCTCTCTGGAGTCACAACCCTCTGATAAGGAAGAGAAAGAGCAGGGGCAGGTCAAATGAGAGGGACTCTGGGCAACTCCCTCCCTCCCCTATGCCTTAATCACAAGCACTTGGCTTTTATCTATTTATACACTGCAATCTCATGTGAGACTTTAATTTTTAAAAGGGTTCCATTGTACATCTTAGTGGTTAAAAACCACTGACCTTAAAAGCAGTGAAAAAAAAAATGTGTAAATGCTAAAGAAGTGTTTAACAGCTGGGAATTTTCAGAGGTGAGGGGGAAATCCAATAAGTTGAAAAAGCATTAGCATATATAATCAAGGAAAAGGGAAAGAAAGCACAAATATACAGAAATGAAGCAGACTAAAAGGGAGCAATAACAAACATAGGAATCTTAATAAGATAATGAAACATTTTATAAAGTTGGTGAGATTACAAGTTATTTTAATTTTCTTCTTTGTGCTTTTATGTAATCTGCCTTTTATGATATTAGGTATCATTTTTCCCCTTAGAAAGGTTATTTTCAAAAAGAAGGGCCTATGTAAACAAAATAAAATGCCATGCAAATAAATTTGAAAACTGCAGTGAAACAATTTCTGAGAAAAATACAGATTTCTAAAACTGAATTGAGAAATGGAAAACCTGAATCCCAAACAAGCTAATAACCAGGGAAAAAGAAGAAAAGTTCGTCAAATTGTTAAAAAAAAAAAAAAAAAAGTTCAGATTCATATAGTTGTATAGATGTCTTTCAAACTTTTAAGTAATAAATCATTCTCATTCGACATAAATTATCTCAGTGCACAGAAGAGAATGCTTTTTTTTTTTTAATTTTTATTTATTTATTTGACAGAGAGAGACACAGCGAAAGAGGGAACCCAAGCAGGGGGAGAGGGAGAGGGAGAAGCAGACTCCCAGCTGAGCAGGGAGCCCGATGCAGGGCTCGATCCCAGGACCCTGGGATCATGACCTGAGCCGAAGGCAGACGCTTAACGACTGAGCTACCCAGGTACCCCGAGAATGCTTCTTAGGATTGAAGCTGCTATGGCTGCTTGCCCTCTGGCTGCTATGCCCCTGCTTGTGTGTGCTCTCTCTCTCTGACAAATAAATAAATAAAATCTTAAAAAAAAAAAAGAAGTGAATGCTTCTTTAATCATTTAGTAGTTTACTATACAAGTAGGTTGATAAATGGCAAAAACCTCACCTGATGATATTTATTATCTATTTGTGACAAAACTGTATGAAATAGAAGTAAAAGAATACCTTCTTAACCTAAGAGAGATATATATTACATTTATGCCTGAAAAACTGAAGTCATTATCATTAAAGAACGAGATTAGTTTGTCAACTACTCCCACTATTAATTAATATTGTTCTGGAGAAAAAGAAGCCTAAGAAGGAAAAAAATTGTCATTATGTGCAGATATTATAATCAAATATACACAAGCTTAAAACTATAAATTTGAAAAATTTTAGAAATTGTAAGAATTTCTTAGGGTAGCCAGAAGGTAAGTATTTTAAAAATCAATAGCTTTTTGGGTATAACAGAATAACTTGTGTTGGACTAAATTTTGTACAGATAGGAATTGTCAACAAAATATTTAAAAACAACAATTTTAAGGCACCAAACAGTAGCCAAAAGCAGGCAGAAATTGACAGGAATTTGATCCCTGAAAGAAAGGAACTGCAGAGTGAAACTTGCATTTTTATAGCTTTTCATCTAAGGGTACATCCAGACCACATATGGTGGAAGTAGCTGAGGAGTACCCTCAGGCAAAGCTTCGTGGAATGTGGGACAACACCAAATGCCATTACTTTCATTACTTTCACTTTTTTGGTGTTCCAGAAGAGCAGAAAGAGAATGGGTCAAAAAAAAAAAAAAATCAGAAGAAATAAGAGCTAAAAATTTCCCAAGTTTGGTAAAAAATACCAATTACATATTCAAGAAGCTCAGTGATGTCAAGTAGGATAAATATAAAGAAAACTAAATGTAGGCACATTATAGTCATACTGCTGAAAACCAAAGATAAAGAGATAAATTTCAAAGAAGACAGAGAAAATGACCCATTACATATAGGAGAATAAGGATAGGAATAAGAGTGACTTTTCATCAAAAATAAAGGAGGCCAGAAGACACTGGAATGACACCTTTAAAGTGCAGAAAAGAAAAAGAAAAAAACCCTGTCAATCCAGAATTCTATATCCAGTGACAGCAGTCATCAAAATGTGAAGGCAAAATAAAGACATTTTCTAGATAAGTAAAAGAGGAGAAAATTTTTTGCTAGGAAACCTGCACTAAAAGAAATCTAAAGGATGGGGCGCCTAGGTGGCTCAGTTGGTTGGTGGCTCAGTTGGTTAAGCATCTGCCTTCAGCTCAGGTCATGATCCCAGGGTCCTGGGATCGAGCCCCGCATTGGGCTCTCTGCTCAGAGGGAAGCCTGCTTCTCCTTCTCTCACTCCCCCTGCTTGTGTTCCCTCTCTCGCTGTGTTTCTGTCAAATAAATAAATAAAATCTTTAAAAAAAAAAAGATAACTGACAATTTAAAGCACAGATAAATACTACATTTTGTAGTTTATAACATACGTGTTTGTAAAATATATGGCAACAATAGAATAGAGGATGGGGAGGTGGGTAAATGGAACCCATTTAGTGGTATAATATTAACTCTAAGTAGACTGTGACAAGTTTAGGATATTGTAATCACTGGAGTAAATGTAACAAACAAAAGAAAGAGGTACAGTTTTTATTTTTATTTATTTATTTTTTAAATTTTTATTTATTTATTTGACAGAGAGAGAGACAGCAAGACAGGGAATACAAGCAGGGGAAGTGGGAGAGGGAGAAGCAGGCTTCCTGACAAGCAGAGAACCCAATCCGGGACCCTGGGATCATGACCTGAGCCGAAGGCAGACGCTTAATGACTGAGCCACCCAGCTGCCCTGAGGTACAGTTTTTAAAAATAGAGAAATTAAAATGGAATACTAAAAAGCATTTGATTAATTTTTAACAAGGCAAGTGTAACTAAAAAATGTGACAATTGGAAAAAGTAAATGGTAGACCCTAAATCCACTCATAACAATAGTTATATTAGATGTAAATGAACTAAACACTCCAATTAAAAAGCAGAGAATGTTTGGGGTGCCTGGGTGGCTCAATCAGTTAAGCGTAGGACTCTTGATCTCAGCTCAGGTCTCGATCTCAGGGTCTTGAGTTCAAGCCCTACACTGGCCTCCACACGCCCAGCATGAAGCCTACTTAAAAAAAAAAATAGAGAATGTTTGACAGAATAAAAATGAAATTATATGCTGTCTACAAGAAACATACTTCAAATATAAAGACACAGATGGCTAAAAATAAAAGAATGGAAGTGACATAGAAACAGCCAGCATAAGGATGGCTATTTTAATGTCAGACAAAGTAGACTTCAAGACAGGAGTGTTACCAGAAATAAAGAGGGATAATTCATTATGATAAAAGGGCCAAGTCATAAGGAAAATATAATCATAGATGTATACACACATAACAATAGAACTACAAAATAGTTGAAGCAAACTCCTACAGGACTAAAGTGAGGAAAAGACATGTCTACAATCATAGTTGGGAATTTTACCACCTCTTTCAGAAACTAAAAGAACAACTAGACAAATAATCACTAAGGAGATAGAGAACCTGAACAACACTATCAACCACTTTGACCTAATTGACATCCATAAGATGATATATCCAGCAACTGCAGAATATACATTTTTTTTAAATGCACAAGGAATGCTCACCAAAATATACCTTATTCTGAGCCATAAAATAAGTCTTAAAAAGTGCCAAAAGTCTAAAACCTTGCAGAATATGTTCCTTGACTACAAAAGAATTAAGTTAGAAATTAGTAAAGAGATATCTAAAAAACCTCCACAATTTGAAATAATATAAACCAAAGAAGAAATAGCCTTCTTTGAATAAACTGAATATTTCAAACTGAATAACTATAAAATACAACATATATAAATTTATAAGATTTATAGATTCTTGTGCTTCAGGGAAATGTATAGTTTTTTTTATTTTTTTATTTTTTAAAGATTTTATTTATTCATTTGAGAGATAATGAGATAGAGAGAGAGAGAGGATGAGAGGGGGGAGGGTCAGAGGGAGAAGCAGACTCCCCGCTGAGCAAGGAGCCCAATGCGGGACTCGATCCCGGGACTCCAGGATCATGACCTGAGCCGAAGGCAGTCGCCCAACCAACTGAGCCACCCAGGCGCCCAAATGTATAGTTTTAAATGTTCATGTTAGAGAAGAAGGAAGTTTTAAAATCAATGATCTAAGTTTTCGCCTTAAGAAAATAGAAAAATAAAAGTAGATTAAATCCCAAGTAGAAAATGAAAATAATAAAGATAAGGGCAGAAATCAATTTAGAAAGCAGAAGAAACATCAGCTGTTTTTTTTAAAAGACCAGTAAATTTGATGAACCCCTAACAGGTTTATCAAGATCCATCAAAGGAAAAAAGGGAAACACAAATTACCAATATCAGGAATGAAGAAGGGATATTAAGAAAAATCTCACAGAAGTTAAAAGAATAATAAGGGAATATTATCAACATCTTTTTGCCAATAAATTTGACAACTTATATTAAACTGACAAACTTCTTGAAAAGTACAATTTACCAAAGGGTATACAAGATGAAATACAAAATCCAAATAGCCCTGTATCTATAAAAGAAATTGAATGCATAGTTTTAAAAAACCTTTCTAGAAAGAAAAGTCAGGCCCAGATGATTTCACAAGTTAATTCTATCAAACATTTAAAGTAGAAATAATACCAATCTTGTGCAAACTCTTACAGAAAAAAGATTAGGGTGAACACTTTCCAGTTCGTTTTATAAAACCAGCATAATTCTGATACTTAAACTTGCTAAAGATATTAAGAGAAGAAAATTACAGATCAGTATATAATACATTCGCCCTTCAGAAGATAATGCTATTCACAGTGAATGTGATCTGAACACACTACTCACCACTGAACAGGAAAGAGAATTTAAAAGGTCCCTCAGTATATTACCTCCCTCATTTAACCAAGCTTACCACTCTATCCGATGGGTTTTCTGTTAAGCAATCAACCTCTTTTTTTTTTTTAAGATTTTATTTATTTATTTATTTGAGAGAGAGAGAGAGAGAAAGAAGGAGCAGGGGCAAAGGGAGAGGGAGAAGCAGGCTCCCCGCTGAGCAGGGAGCCCATGCAACCATTAAAGTATTCAGATAGACTGATAGAGGAAAACAAAAAAAAAGAGATTTCTCAGACTTTAGAAAACAAACACAAACATATTTTACCTTTCTGTCTAATAAAAAAGGTATTGCTGGGGCACTTGGGTGGCTCAGTCAGTTAAGTGCCCAGCTCTTGATTTCAGCTCAGGTCATGATCTCAGGGTCATGACATCGAGCCCCATGTGGAGCTCTATGGTCAGCAGGGAGTCCGCTTGGGAATCTCTCCCTCTTCCCCCTGCTTTCTTTCTCTCTCTAAAATAAATAAATAAATTCTTAAAAAATAAAGAAAGTATTGCTGCTCATTGTAGAAAATTTGGAAAATACAAAAATTGACATAAGGAAGAAAATTGCAATTACTTGCAATTCCACCATTCTTATAGATTTTATTCTCTGCTAACATGACCTTTTTATCTTCATTTACAAAAATAAGATATCAAATATTCTGAGGTTTTTACATTCAACATTGGTTATTGGTTATATTATAGATCCATATAAAAAATATATAGCCATTTAAGCATAATATTCATCATGAAATTTTAAGGAATTCAGAAAATTCTCACAGTGTATTTTTAACACAATACTGAAAAAGAAGGAGGAAGAGAAGGAGAAAGAGGAAGAAAACTGGAGGACTGACTTTACTCAACTTCAAGACTTGCTGTAATGCTGTGGTGATCAAGACAGAGGACTTTGTTGAAAAATAGGACACATACATCAATGGAACAGAACAGAGAGCCTAGAAACAGACCCACATGGAGTCAACTGATCTGTGACAAAGGAGTAAAGGCAATTCAATGGAGAGAGGATAGTCTTTTTTTTTTTTAAAGATTGTATTTATTTATTTGACAGAGATAGAGAGCAAAAATAAGCAGAGAGGCAGGCAGAGGGAGAGGGAGAAGCAGGCTCCCCGCTGAGCAGGGAGCCCAATGTGGGACTCGATCCCAGGACCCTGGGATCATGACCTGAGCCAAAGGCAGCTGCTTAACTAACTGAGCCACCCAGGTGTCCCGAGGGGATAGTCTTTTAACAAATGGTGCTAGAACAACTGGACATCCATTTGCAAAAAGAAAAAAAAAGACACAGATCTTTACACCTTTCACAAAAATTAATGCAAAGTGGATCACAGACCTAAATGTAAAACATAGAACTATAAAACCTTAGAAGATAACATAGGAGAAAATGTAGATGCCTTGTGTTTGGCAATAAGCTTTTAGATATAACACCAAAAGCATGGTCCATGAAAGAAATAATTGATGTTAGACTTCATTAAAATGGAAAACTTCTGTTCTGCAAAAGACAACATGAAGAGAATGAAAAGACAAACCTCAGACTGGTAGAAAATCTTTGCAAAACATACAACTGATAAAGGACTGGAACTAAAATATACAAAGAACTCTTTTTATTTTTAAAGATTTTATTCATTTGAGAGAGAGAGAGAAAGCACAGAGGGAGAGTGAGAGGGAGAAGCAGACTCCCAGTTGAGCAGGGAGCCTGACATGGGGTTCGATCCCAGGACCCTGAGATCATGACCTGAGCCATAGGCAGACGCTTAACTGACTGAGCCACCCAGGTACCCCTAAAAAGAACTCTTAAAACTCAACAATAAGAAAATAAACAATCCAATTTGAAAGTGGACAAAAGATCTGAGCAGATACCTCACCAGAAATGATATACAGATGATGAATAAGCATATGAAAAGATGCATTATATAACATTAGGGAATTACAAATTAAAACAATAAGAAATCACTACACACCTATTAGAACAGCTAAATTCAAAAAATACTGACAGAACTAGAGGCTGGCAAGGATGTGGAGCAACTGGAACTTTGATTCACTGCTAATGGAAATGCAAAATTGTACAGCCACTTTGGAAGACATTTGGGAGTTTCTTACAAACTAAACAAGTCTTACCATAAGATCCAGCAATCACACTCCTAAGTATTTACGCAATTGAGTTGAAAATGTTGTCCACACAAAAATTTATAATTGCCAAAACTTGGAAACAACCAAGATGTCTGTCTGTACGTGAATGGATAAATAAACATCTAGACAGTGGAATACTATTTACCACTAACAAGAAATGAGCTATCAAGCCATGAAAAGATATGGGGAAATCTTAAGTACATATTACTAAATCAAAGAAGCCAATCCAGTGGCGTCTGGGTGGCTCAGTCGGTTGAGAATTGGTTCTTGATTTTGGCTCAGGTCATGATCTCAGGGTCGTGGGACTGAGCCCCATGTTGGGCTTCACACTCAGTGAGGAGTCTGCTTGAGATTCTCTCTCTCCTTCTGCCCCTCCCCCTACTCACACACTCTTTCTCTCAAATAAATAAATCTTCAATGAATTTT
The DNA here is from genome assembly GCF_029215605.1 of Mirounga angustirostris. NCBI lineage: Eukaryota > Metazoa > Chordata > Mammalia > Carnivora > Phocidae > Mirounga > Mirounga angustirostris. Next base: position 23,162,404 of record NW_026991725.1, on the reverse strand, counting down.
TTTAAAGGTGTTATTTATTTAGAAACAGAGAGAGTGCACATGTGAGCAGGGTAAAGGGGAGAGGGAGAGCGAGAATCTCAAGCGGACTCCACACCGAGCACAGAGTCCAATACAGGGCTTGATCCCACTACCCTGAGATCGTGACGAGAGCCAAAATCAAGTGTCAGATGCTTAACCAACTGAGCCACCCAGGCACCCTAAAATAAATAAATAAATAAATCTTTTAAAAAAATTCATTCACTAACTCAATATTTATTGAGTCCTTCCTAGAGGCCAGTCACGTACTACGATAAACACCAAAATATGAACAATGATCATCTCTAGACAGTAGAATTACAATCCACTTTTATCATCTTCTTCATACTTTTCTGTTTTCTAAATATTCTAAAATACGTGTTTTAGAGTATGAAAAAAATAAGTAAAATGAAAGTCACTATGTAAGCACAGAGTAATTCTACTCATACTTTGGATCTATAGACTTCAATTTTTTTAAATTTTATTTTATTATGTTATGTTAGTCACCATACATTACATCATTAGTTTTTGATGTAGTGTTCCATGATTCATTGTTTGCATATAACACCCAGTGCTCCATGCAATACGTGCCCTCCTTAATACCCAACACCGGGCCAACCCATCCCTCCACCCACCTCCCCTCTAAAATCCTCAGTTTGTTTCTCAGAGTCCATAGTCTCTCATGGTTCATATAGACTTAAATTTTTGTTGTTCATCTGTGTTTCACTTAGTGGTAGTGGGCTGAGCTGGTTGTGAGCAGGAGACCGGGCCAGCCTGGACAGACAGAAAGTAGGGAATTAGGAAGATCCTGTCAGAGATAGGTGGTTACAGTGTATGCTTTATTCCTATAGATGATAAATATATACAGTTGACCCCTGAACAACATGGGTTTGAACTGCACTGGTCCACTTATATACAGATTTTTTTTTAATACATACAGTATGGTACTATAAATGTATTTTCCTTATGATTTTCTAATAACATTTTCTTTTCTCTAGCCTACTTTATTGTAAAAATGCAGTATATAATGCATGTAGCATACAAAATTTGTGTTAATCAACTGTTTATGTTATGGGTAAGGCTCTGGTCAACAGCAGACTACTAGTAGTTAAGTTTGGGGGGAATCAAAAGTTATATGAGGATTTTCAACTATGGGAGGAGGGGAGGGGAGCAGGTAGCCCTAACCCACACACTGTTCAGGGATCAACTATATTGTATTTTGTACTTTTACCCTCCTTACTATATTCTTATAAGTATAATATTCTATGTAATTATATCTGTATATACTAAAATTGTTAAAAGAACATCAACAGGATATATTCATCCCCCAATGATATCACTAAGAAAAGACTGATATTTTTATTATGAGTTTACTTCTTAAGTTTCACTTCAAATTACTTTTTTGAAAGGCTTTCTTCCCAAATGCTTTAGGTGTTCACATGTTAATTTAAGTACCCATTCCTTCACATGCAAAAATCAGCTACTCAGGAATAAAATAACAAGAAGACAACCTCTGCTGTCTGTCTTATCTGTTTTTTTTTTTTTAATTTAATTTATTTTTTGACAGAGAGAGAGACAGCGAGAGAGGGAACACAAGCAGGGGAAGTGGGAGAGGGAGAAGCAGACTCCCCGCTGAGCAGGAAGCCCGATGCGGGGCTGGATCCCAGGACCCTGGGATCATGACCTGAGCTTAAGGCAGATGCTTAACCGACTGAGCCACCCAGGCACCCCTGTCTCATCTGTTTTTTAAAAATCAGATCTAGGGGGGCGCCTGGGTGGCTCAGATGGTTAAGCGTCTGCCTTCTGCTCAGGTCATAATCCCAGAGTCCTGGGATCCAGTCCCGCATCGGGCTCCCTGCTCAGCGGGGAGTCTGCTTCTCCCTCTCCCTCTGCCTGCGGCTCCCCCTGCTCATGCGCGCTCTCTCTCTTTCTCTCTGTCAAATAAATAAATAAAATATTTTTTAAAAATCAGATCCAAATTTACATCCACACCTTATTAGATGAACAAGGGTATAAATAAGAAAAATATAAACAAGTTAAAAACAAGGGCTATATTATATTTCCAGTATTATACACACTTGCCTACTCATTTTACGAAGCCAGCATGACCCTGGCATCACAACTTGATAAAGATACTAAGGAAAGAAAATTACAGCTCAATATATAATACATAATCTTTCAATTTAGAAGATGCTGCTGCTTATTGTGATTATGACCTGAAGGTGCCCGAGCAACCCTACTCAGAAACACACCACCCACCACTGAACAGGAAAGACATTTTAAAAGGTCTCTCAACATATCATTTTCCATATTTAACCGAGGTATCTGTAGGTCTTCTGTTAAGCAATCAACTTTTTACAAACAAGAACTCTTCTATAAACATCACATCCTGCCACAATAGGATGCCTTAGGCTCCTGCAATTGCAAAACCCAGTGTGAAAAACACCACTGCTTAAGAACATTCCTGAGGCACCTCTGACACCACAGGTTTCATCATATAGAATACTCGATGTTACAGGGTCTGCACATCATTGCCTGCAGCTGGTAAGTGAGCAATATGAACCACATGGTGTAAATGTCTTCACATCAAAGAGAAAAGACAAAATCAGAAACATACCATCAACAATGCCACTTTTCCCTAAATGTCTTCATTCTTCAACAAATATTTATGGAATACTTAATACATGTAAGTACTGAAAAACGTGAATAAGATAGACCTAAACTCTATTGTAAGAGTTGACAGTCTAGCAAAGAATACAGGCTTAAACAGGCTATTAAAATACATTGTGATAGGAGTTTTAATAAGAAAAGTAAGGGAGGCACAGGCCCATGGTAGAGGCACCTTGTCTAGAGAGGAAAGTAAGTCAGGGGAGACTCTCAGAGAACTGACCTTTTATCTGGAATTCCCAAATTAGCAGGCCAAGTATGTATGTTTTGGATGGGAGCAGGTGCAGAGTTGGAACTAGGAAAAGAATGGCACAAGCATGGGAACATCATGTGCAAAGGTCCTGAGGTGACAGATCTCAGTTCATTTGGGGAGACTGAAAGAATTTCAACTTAGATGGCAGAACATGAAGGTTAGAGGTGAGAGGGACAGTGGTGAAAGATTACTCTGGAAGGCAGCCTTGTAGCAATATACAGTATTTTGTACTGAAGTAATATATGATGATTTTAAGTACCATATTTATAAGATAAATTCAGCTCTGGCCAAGATATATCTTCCTTTTATTATTCATAGCTGCCCTAAAACATAAATTCCCTCAGCTTCTAAGCAGCTTACATCTACTCCAGCAAGTCAGAGTAGGAAAAGAAAACAGGAAAAGAAGACAGAAGGACAAGGGAACAGAGGGTATATGGAACACTGTAGGCATAAAATGATCCTCACACCGCTGGGAAAAACTGCTGCAGGATCTAAGGCCAACTAAAAAGATTCTTGGCAGTTTGCATTCAAAACCACTAGGTTCTGTAGACAAGTGAAAGTTTCTGACATTCTACAAGTATCTGACCTTGTCCATTTACAAGGCTACTCTTTTGTTTATTTGGAAGACAATGATATCTTATGGGTCACATTTTTTACTACTAAGATCTCTGGATATTCTTTACATTAAATAAATTATCACAACTATTCCTTTAAGTTACATATTCCCATTTTACAGAAGAAACCAGCCTGGTTGCTAATCCAACTTCTACAAGTCTCACTGACAGCTTCTGGTAGAAACAAACAAAAATTCCTGATTCCCTGTCACAGGTACACTAAACATACCAGACCTTTAGGATTTCGGCAGTCACTCTTAAATGTCTCACTAAAATTAAACCTCTAAAACTTCAGTGTTTCATTTTTCCTACCCTAATAATGGAAGCCTTCATGGAAACCTTATCTATTTTCATACCAATTAAATAAAAGTAACTTAGTGGGGAAAAATGATTTTCAGTTTGTTTAGAACTTATTTTAAACCTTGCATTACATTTTTGATCTGGCATTTCATTGCAATCCTTAAGGCATATATTTTTTTTGCCCTTTGTTAAGAGGTAAATTTATTGGCAAGGCCAAAATCATACCCACCAGCTTTGTTTTGACTTGTGGGAAGTTGTCCACATACAATAGAGAAATTACCAGCATGTTCTGGTTGTGGTTTGCTTCAACCTGCTGATTGTTTCTGCCCCATGACCCAAGAAGTGTGTGGTGTTTATATTTTTAATTCTCATTTAATTCTCATACAATACCTGTATATTCACAGCACAGACAGAACAAAAACCAGAAACTAAAACACAGAGAGTACTTTAGATTAAGTTTTAACTAGTGGCCAAACTAAAATTCTAGGATTAACATGTTTGCAATCTCCATTTGAGTGCCTAAAAACTTATCCTACAGAAATATTTGCACGTGTACACAAAGATGCACATATACATATGTTCTCTACAGCATTGTGGAAATATGAAAAAAAAGTTGGAAACAACCTAAACATCCATCAATAGGAGAATAAATAAATTTTGAAACACCATGCGGCAATTTATATACATACATGGATAGATAGATTCACATGGAAAAGTATACAACACTATTATGTTTTTAAAGAAATCAAGTAGTCTATATATTTCTATGTTATGCAAACATTCCACAATAAAAATATATCCCTGAGAACTCTCATACACTGCTGGAAGGAGTGTAAAGTAAGTATAATCACTTTGGGAAACTGGAGTTTCTAATAAAATTAGACATTTACCTACCCTATGACTGACCAGTAATTCTATTCCTAGATATTTATCCAAGAAAAATGAGTGCTTATGTTCACAAAACAAGTTATACAAGAATGCTCATAGCAGCTGTATTCATAATAGCCCCCAAACTGAACAACTCAATGACCATCAGCAGAAACATGGATAAACAAATTATGGAATATTCACACAATGGAATACTATTTTGCAAAAAGGATAAGATAGAACTGATACTCTTAAATGTCTCACTAAAATTAAACCTCTAAAACTTCGGTGTTTCATTTTTCTGACCCCTAATAATGGAAGCCTTCATGGAAATCTTGTCTATTTTCATACCAATTAAATAGAAGTAACTTAGTGGGGAAAAATGACTTTCAGTTTGTTTAGAACTTATTTTAAACCTTGTGTTACATTTTACATGAATAAATCGCAAAAATATGATGTGGAAGACAGACACAAAAGAGATCATACTGACAGCAACACTACCCCATGATGATAGAAGTCAGAATAGCAGTTGTCTCTGGGGAGGGTTTCTGACTGGAAAGGAAACCTTCCAGGTTTCCATTTTGATGGAAATGTTTATATCTTCATCTGGGTGGTAGTCACACAGGTGTATACCTATATTAAAGTCATACAGTTGTAACACTTAAGATTAGTGCATTTTATGTATATAAATCATACCTTAATAAAGTACAGGAAAGGAAGGATGAAAAGGAGGGAGGGAGAAATGGATGGATGGATGGATTGAGGGATGAAGAGGCTCACACAAAAAGTTATCAGAAAGGAAAAATTATTTTAAAGGCAGTGTGTGATAAATAAATAAATAAATAAATAAATAAATAAAGGCAGTGTGATTTTTTTTTTTTTTAAAGCTTCTATGTACTTACTTATTTTAGAGAGAGAGCAGGCAAGTGGGAGAAGGGAGGGAGAGAATCTCAGGCAGACTTCATGGTGAGGGTGGAGCCCGACTTGGGGCTTGATTTCATGACCCTGACATCATGACCTGAGCCAAAACCAAGAGTTGGATGCCTAACTGACTGAGCCACCCAGGCGCCCCTAAAGGCAATGTGATTTTAAGGAGGTTTATTATGGTTCAGTTTAGAGATATTTTCTGCATACGTTGAGCAAATGTTGAGCAAAACAGCCAGATACATGATAAGATATTATGTGACTGAATAAGCAAAACTGAACTTTGCTGTTAGATATCAGAGACGTGCTTGCCTATAGGGGTGAGTAGTTACCAAAGGATACAGAGGGTCTCGGGAAGTTTTGGTAAACAAAGTCTTGCCATTGTTTAGGGGATATGTTCTCTTTGTGAAGATTCATTGAGCTGTATATTAATGATTAAGCATTCAATAAAAGTATATTGCATTCAATAAAAACAATACAAAATAAAACATATAAACAAAAAGAGATATACCCAGCATACTTCACATGCTTGATTTATAAGGTACACTATCTTAATTAATTTCAACTATACTATTTTTTTACATAAGTATAAATATGTGTCACTGGACACATTTTAGCAAAGCTTCTATTATGTGAATAAAAACCTTATTTACCTGCAAAATCCTAATATTGGAATGTCAACAATGTTAGGAGGAGACCCTAGAGGAGAATTTAGGTAACTCATAAATGATTTTATCAAGTCCATCAGCCTTCAGGAAAGTTGCTCTCTGGATGTTAAGACCACTTTTTTCCTGAGCCCACATCTGTCCCATCTTCCATGTAAAAGCTGGATAGTAAAATTTAAACAGTGGAACTCAAAGACTCCAAACCTGAAAAGCCATCTGTTATAATCACCTAACCTATAATGCAGCACTGACAAACCGGAAAAGCAAGCAATGAACTTGGAAACACAGGGGAAATAAGTATGAATAAATGTAGCAGAAATTATAGGATTTCTGTAGGGTGTAATGGCTTATAACTTGAAAAAATTAGATCTATGATAGTTATGTCAATATGTTAAGGTTCTCAGATGATGGTAAAACTTGAAACTTACCTTACTTTTCCAATATTTAAAATGACTGAAAATTGTTTAGGTATTACACTTATATAATGAGGTAAGAATGTTATTATCTTTTTTTTTTATTTAAAGATTTTTATTTATTTTTTAGACAGCGAGCGAGAGAGAAACAGCATGAGAGGGGAGAGGGTTAGAGGGAGAAGCAGGCTCCCCGCTGAGCCGGGAGCCCGATGTGGGACTCGATCCCAGAACCCTGGGATCATGACCTGAGCCGAAGGCAGACGCCTAACCATCTGAGCTACCCGGGCGCCCCAAGAATGTTATTATCTTAATAGCTGGCACCAGAATTCCTCTCAGAGAACTGTCACCGCTTGGAAAAATAACTTGTTTCTCTGTGTGTGGGTGTTGGACGGAACCTAAACAACTAAACAGAAGCTAAACTATCTTTTCAGATGACAAGGGAAATAGAGTTGGGGGTTTTTTGTTTTTATTTATTTTTTTTTATTTTTTTTTAGATTTTATTTATTTGAGAGAGAGAGAGATAGTGAGAGAGAGGACAAGTGCGGAGGAGAGGGAGAAGCAGGCTCCCCGCAGAGCAAGGAGCCCAATGTGGGACTCGATCCCAGGACCCTGGGATCACGAACCAAGCCGAAGACAGACCTTAACCGATTGAGCCACCCAGGCGCCCTTGTTTTTATTTTTTTGGTTTTGCTCCAGATATGATAAAGGGAGAAAGGGCCTGTGAGAAGGCATAAGGCTGAGAACCACATCAGGTGAAGGGCCAGAGAGCACTCTCTGATGACTGGGATGGCAAAAGCGCTTAGCAATAGGGATGCCTAATATTCAAATTGAAATAATTTGCATTACTGTTATGTAAATGCTGCCTCCCTCTCCTGGCACCCCCTAAATCTCCAGTGATGTCATCTACTGTCACAGGGGCTTCATGCGGGTAGGCTTCTGTGGAAACTGAGGAAAAGGATATGTGTAGACCAGGGTTTCTCAATCTAGCACTACTGACATTTGGGGTTGTATAATTCTTTTATTGTGGGGGCTGTCCTATGCATTGTAAGAAGTTTAGCAGCATGCCTCGCCCCTACCCACTAGATGACAGCAGCATTCTCTCCAGTTGTCACAAAAAAAAAAAAAAAATGTGTCCATGTGTTGCCAAAAGTCCCCTGACAGATAAAATCACCTGAGTTGGGATCCACAAGTTTCTGCCCACATGACTTAGGGCAGCTAAGAGCCTGGAAGGGAAGGCAACCCTGAGAATGCATGCTCCTTGAGAAATATTAGGATTTTGAGGAGATGTTTGGGCTTCCACGGGGAATAGATCATGCCTAGAGTTCAAAAGGTCTGGGCAGCCCACTTAACATCTAGGCTATACCCACAATGAAATTCAAATATTTCTACCAACAAAAAAAAATTTTCTTTTTAAAAGATTTTATTTATTTATTTGAAAGAGAGAGAGAGCATGAGCCGTGGGGTGGAGGGGGGAGGCAGAGGGAGAAGCAGACTCCCACTGAGTGGTGAGCCTGACATGGGGTTCAATCCCAGGACCCTGAGATCATGACCTGAGCCGAAGGCAGATGCTTAACCGACTGAGCCACCCAGGCACCCCCCCAAATATATATATATTAAAAAACAAAAAGAAAGAAGAGGAAGAATAAATCTTTCTTTTTTTTTCAATGGAGGAGTAATGCAAAAGGACTATTTTACACACATACACATGCATACGCACAGACACAGCATTCTATGACAAGATAAGGAGCCCATATTTTTCCTAAGTTAGCAATGAAGCAGATTTCCTCTATGCTTCTTTCATAAAGTCTCTCACAGAATGATTACTGGACTCTAATCTAAGGAACGAAGGAAATGGAGGAGACTCTGAAACAAACCCTACAAACTCCCCCTAATTTAGAGAAGCCAGGGTAAATCACCAACATAGGCAAAAGGCCATGTCTGGGAGCTTTCCTATGAAGAGACAAATGCAAACAAAACAAAACAAATTAACAACAACAAAAAAAAATTGATAGGACTTTCTCAAAGAAAATAATTTTTAAAAATTTTACCAAATATTTATAGCATGTATAACACATGCTAGATACTATTGTAAGTTCTTCTCAAATATTCATTCCTTTATTCTTCATGTAAATTCTATGAGATAGGTACTATTATTATCCCCATTTTACAGATGAGGAAACTGAGACCCAAAGTCAAACAGGTAGCAAGAAAGTGGCAGAGTCAGGATTTGAATGTAGGCAAACTGAACGCACAAAAAACCATACAGGACCTGTGAGAATACACTAAAGTTCAAAGAGAAAACACTAAAGTTCAAAAGAGAAGAACTAGAAAAAAATACCTCCCTCTGAAGTAGATTTATTATTAAAGAACAGAAATGTATAGAAAATTTCTAATTCATAATCTCAAAACATACAAAAAGTCATTATATCTACAAGCCAGAGCTTTGCAAATGTAATGAAAATGAAACAATGAGTGATAAGGAAAAAATACATGGAAATTTTTTTTAAAAAAATGAATGCTGAACTTAAAATCATAATGAAGTCAGTGACAGATAAAACAATAAAAAAGGTGAAAAAGAGAGTAGATTGGGATCCAGTATATGCATAATGTAAACCCCATTGTAACAAAATAAAGCAAATGGAGCAGAAGTAGTGATAATAGAGAACTTTCCCAAGTTTAAGACCTGAGTCTACAGATCAAAAGGGTTCATTACAAACTGAGCAAAATTATTAAAAAACCTAAGACCTTGACACTATCTAGTGACACTTCTGAGAGCAAAGAACAATATCTTATAGACATCCAGGCAGAAGGTGGAAGGAATAGATTATAAAAGAAATACATCAGGCTGGCATCAGATTTCTCCTCCACAAAACTGAAGACCAGAAGATAATGGGACACTTCTAGAGGGTGAATTAGTAGGAAGGGGAAGGAATGGGCAGAGTATAAACCAAGAATTTTATGCCCACACCCAAGTTTATATGAAACTAGATAGACACATTCTCAGACATGCAGGGGATCAGTAAGCATAATATCAAAGAACCCTCTTTGAGAAATTCACTCAGTATTGTATTCTAGATCATCATCTACTAGGGCTTTATGCTTTGTCCAATGCAGTAGTCAGTATGGCTACTGAGCAGCTTAAATATAGCTACTGCAATTGAAGAAGCAAATTTTTTCTTTAATTTAAACTTAAATAGCCACCTGTGGCTAGTGGTTACCATATCAGCCCAGGTTAAATATCTAAGAGATAAAATTGAAAGTTCAAGAATGAAAAAGCCATGGTACCAAAGGGAAGCAATGAACAAATTAAGGGGAAAAAACAGCATTATAGCTATGGTTTTAAAATACAATGCAGGGGCACCTGGGTGGCTCAGTCAGTGAATCGGCTGCCTGTGGCTCAGGTCATGATCCCACGGTCCTGGGATCGAGCCCCGCATCGGGCTCCCTGCTCCGCGGGGAGCCTGCTTCTCCCTCTCCCTCTGCCTGCCTCTCTGCGTACTTGTGCTATCTCTCTGTCAAATAAATAAATAAAATCTTTTTAAAAAAATTAAAAAAATAAAATACAACGCAAATGTCAAAAATAATTATTGTAATATAATATACATAATAAAATATGAACAATTCTCTGAGTCTAAAGTCTCAGATTAGAGGGGCGCCTGGCTGGCTCAGTCAGTAGAGCATGTGACTCTTGATCTCTGGGTGTGAGTTCGAGCCCCATGATGGGTATAGAGATTTCACATTTCATACTGGAAGGAAGAGTCAAAAGGTACCGTTTCATTCTTAATGTTGCTAAATCAAAGGGACATGGTGCTTTTTTAAAAGCCATAACAGGAAAACAACCAGTGGAATAAAACCTGAATGTATAACTTCTAAATCACCAGGAAAAAAAAATGTTTTAATGATCTAAGAAACTGCTCAGGAGACTTTAGCAACTGAAAGACTGTAAGTGGAAAGATCAGAATATAAAACTACCCACACAATATGTCCCAACTTTGAAAGTATGTACATATAATAAAAACTGAAAGAAATACATGGAAATTTAACAGTTGTTGAGCATGGGTGATTGTGTTATCATCATGTGTTTTCTAAATGTTCTACAATTAGCATTATCACTTTTATAATCAGAGAAAATTTTAACATAAAAAACAAAAAGAAGTATTATGGTTATGTCTCAGCTTTTGGTAGCATAACCTAGCTAGAAGACAATCCGTTATCACAAATTAAGCAAAAATGACTCTGATCAGCCAAAATACATGTCATGACACACCTAAAGATCAGGGTACTGTGTTCATCAAGAGAGCCCTTCATAACTTCTTTTATACGTATCAATTCCAACAAGCTTGATTACCTGATGTTCTGGTAGCACTGTGGATACAGATACACTGAGCATGGTGTAAAGTGATAGGCCTAGCCTCACAGTAGGAAAAAAGTGACAAAAATAAAAATACAAAACAGACATTAACATTCACAAAGCAGCTGCAGGACAATTACGGCAGAATCATCCCTAAACAACTGAATATATTTCCACAAATATGATAACCGATATTCACTGTAACAACTTTTTTTTTTTTTAATTTTTTAAATTTATTTGACACAGAGAGACATAGCAAGAGAGAGAGCACAAGCAGGGGGTAACATCAGGCAGAGGGAGAAGCAGGCTTCCCGCCGAGCAGGGAGCCCGATGCGGGGCTCGATCCCAGGACCCCAGCATCACGACCTGAGCCGAGGGCAGACGCTTAACAGACGCTTAACGACTGAGCCACCCAGGCGCCCCCACTGTAACAACTCTTGAGTTGAACTGTTCAAAGGCCATTCCCTTTGAACACAGGCTGGCTGGTTGAAGAAGTGAGAAAAATTCCTAATACGTTTTAGAAAAAAGATTGATCATAAATATTTATGATAAAAAGTTAGAGTGCTTAAAGAGAATATCCTCAGCTCTCCAGAGCAGCTCACTCCTGCGAGTTCCACAGAGTTGGAATTTTACTATATTGAAAAGGATTTTATAGTTGGCTGCATCAACCAATACAAATCTGGAGAACAATCTAGAGGGAAATGATTAATGACTGCTTCTTTCCAAGGAAGTTTAAAAATAAGTAACCATAGGCATATCAGAATTAGTGTTAACACAGCAATTGCTACTAAATGCAGCCTGGATGTGGATGGCTTTTTGTTTGTTTTGTTTTGTTTTGTTTTTGCTTCACTCCATATTCCCAGCAGGATTTAGGTACCTTGGAGGTAGGTGGGACCTATTAGCTTATTAGGGTAAAATCAGTAAGCCCCATTCCATCACACACAGCACATTTGAACTGAAGAAACATATATTCTACCTCCTTCATACTTGCCTCTTGTGCTTCTGACTTCAAAAAGCAGGGATACAAAGACAAGGAAGAAACTGATTATGTTTATATCTGTGGAACAAAGATTATGCAAACTGCCAGCACTCCATTGTTTTTGTTTTCAGTATGGTTATCACAAAACAAAAAGATAACTTCTACATCTGAAGCCTGATAATTTGAAAACAGACCTGAATATTTCCTCCTCTTTCAATAAGGCAGTAAACACCTTTCATTTTACTTATCTGTAAGGTACTTATTTGCTGATATGGACTAGTTAACTATTTCCATAAGAGCTTGACAGAGTCTATCTGAGGAAGCTGTTTCCTGAGTTACTCTGAAGGTACCCTCGCTGCTTTAACATTTGCCAAAAATCCAAGAAAGCATTAAAAAAAACTACACACACCCCCAGAGCTAACAAGAGAAAAACATAATCATAACCTTGGTTAATGGTTGGTCCTTTAGCACTCTGACCACTATGACCTCTCCAAGCTTCTATTTGTCTTTTGTTTGTTCCTTTTTCTTTTAAATAACCCTACTGGTTGTTTATCTGATTAACAAAAGTAATACATGGTCAACATCACAACATGAAGATGTATGAAATAAAAGTGATAATCTCTGTCTCCCCCACCCTCTCATTTCCCTGCCAAAGAAACCAATGTTAACAGCTAGGTGTATATTCTTACTTCTTCCTAGGCTTACAAAAAATATATATAATATATGGGAGGGAAGGGGTGGTTCACTTATTCGTTTTCAAACAAAAATGGATTATATATATTATTAGTCTTAAAAATATGGACACCTTCCAAGCCGGTAAATACAGATCCTTCACATTCTTTTTAATGACTACAAAACATTCCATAAGATGGATAATTCATTCATACCATCGCCCCACCTTTCCCAACGCGTGGACATTTAAGGTAGATCCTTGTACTTACACTTCACGTTCTTTAATTTCAGTAACACGGATTCCCAGAAGTAGAGTTTCTGGGTCAAATGAAACATTTTCAAATGTTTAAAATTTTATCTTTAAACAAAATTAATTTTAGACCTTCAACATTTCTGTTCCCTTCTTCATTATGCAAAATTTTGGCATAAACCTTTCATAATGCTTTGCATATTTTATTTTTTAAAAGCACATGTATTATGTCAAAAAACACCCCTGTCATTTATGCTCATGTACTTATAAATAAATAAATGCTTAAGTTATGGCTGTGATGGCCAGCGTTAAATCATTGTGCAAATGCTTCTGCCTTGGTTTATGAAAGTAGTAATTCACTGTGGAAACTCTACCCCCACAGTCATGTGGGCAACCCCGAAGTAGCAGCTCCCTCACCTTGTGACTCTCTCCACTGAGTGACGATATAGAGATCAGGACCTACATATTTTCTAATTGTCAACAGTTAACCTTAAAAAGTGTGTGTGGTGGGAAGACAAGTACACAGCAACGACGATAAATTGAAAGCCATTATGGGTTTCTAATATCCACAAATTATTTGTAGTATAATGAATAATTCTGTTGGTCTACACCAGAGACTATCTTTCATTCAAAAAAAAAAAAAACAAACCTATAACCAATGTGTTGCTATGATTACATGAACCTTTCAAAACCATAGTCCTCCAACATTTTTAATAGAATTATTGGTTGGAATCCCACTTTTGCCTTCCTCCCCCCTCTACTTCAGATTCAGGTTCTGATTGCAAACTGTAAAAAAAGGCCTTAAAGAAATGCATTAACCAACGAAGCTCCTTAAAATTTAATCTCAGACTCCTCTGTAGATTCTAAAGACCCAAGCACCAACAGAGATTGTTAAGACACAGCAAGTTTGACACAGAAGTATGTGACATGCAATTAATCTCCATTCATACCCTGCTCTACTTGTCAGCAAACAAAGGTTCTGCTTTAGAAGGAGATCTGAAGACTTCAATTAAAAACAGTCAGCTAACAAGAAAATAATCTAAGCTAAAGGAAGGTGACAGGTGCAGAAATGAGTTGTTTACCAAAGTGTCAGTTTTGAACAATAAAGAACTGCACATCAAAAATGTTAAAGGAGTGGATTTCATTGCAAGCCTCTGAAAATAAAAAGGAACTTTCTACTAAGGCTGCACACAAAACGGAAGTACAGTTTAACAAACTTGTAAGATAGGTTTTCTCTCATCAAATGACAGATACCAATAAGAAGAATCACTTTATATTTTTAAATGCAAGGGCAGAATTACCCTTTTTGCTACAGTTCCTTCTCTCCCAGAAACCACCACACTTAACAGCCTCTCTTTACATTCAACATCCAATACTGAACCAAGGGCAGAGGGAAAGGCTAGATTGCTTCTTCTCAGACACCCAGATGATGCTATTTTACCCTACAAATAGTTTTCTACTCTGAAAGTTTAGATTGACTCGGGTCATAAGTAAAGTGGATTTTGGAAACTTCACCTCAAAAGAAATACCTAGTTGACAGCTTTTACATAGAAGCAATCCAGAATGGAAACAGTGCTACAAACAGAGACCAAAAGGACTGCCAAATATTTGATTAGGAGGCATTTATACCGAGATAACAAGGTAATGGAGATATAAAACCAATTAAATTGAGAGAAACTAAAAAAAATATATATATATATATACTCCTTGCCAAAAGTCTGACCTGCCCAAAGCAGGCCATCTGTTAAATATGTGTCAAAAATGTCACTTGGATGCCAAAAGTCTTAACTCAGGGTAGTTTCCTCCTGGGACCCTTATGCAAGCACAGATTCCAGGCCTCTGTCCTTCCAGGAAAGTCAGTTACAGGAAAGCAAGTTACTTTCTCCAGAAAGAAAGTGTGAATGGAGCAGGTGATATTGCCCATTAGCAAAAAAGTCTCTTTCCAGTGTTAGAAGGATCTGTGGAGTGTCGCTGAGTATGGCCTTCACTGTTCAGAGGACTGCTTAGGCACCACAGTTTGAAGGTAAACACACCGGGATGGGGCATTTCTAGAAAAGTCAGAACCGTACTACTGCATCCGCCTGCCCTGGGTGGACAGCAAGACCCCCTGCAGTCTGCAGGTTGGCAGAGGGAGGCGCCGACAAAACTCACACGAAGCCCCAGGCCTTGGCCGACAGCCTCGCACGAGCCCCTCGCAGCCCCCTGAGAGCCTCAAGGAGCTCTGAGCCGGAAGCTGAGGGGGCTTCGGGGCTGGGGAGGGAGGAAAGCAAAACCCCACAGGCGCGGGGGCCTGTCCCGAGGAGGAAGGGTCGGGCCGAAGACCACTCAGGGTGACATGGGGGGCCCCCCAAGAGCCTGGCCGGAGGTGGCGAGGAGGGCTGGCGACGCCTCGTGGAAAAAGAAAATGTGGAACTGAGGCGAGTGAATGGGACCGTGCGCGGGCAGGGTGAAAATCTGGCTGTGCGGAGTTGAGGGCTCTAGAAGTCTCGAGGTTCTAGAAGGCGGCGGGTGATGGAGCTGAAAAGCGAGGCCCGTCTTGGGAGCCCCGGCGTCTCGGGTCGGGCCTCCAGCTCCGCACCTGAGGGACTTCCCAGGGGGCCGGGAGGGGCCTGGGGCTGGGTCGGGGCGTTACCTTCCATGAGCCAACGGATCTCCTCGGGGAGGGCGACGGCCTGCATTTGGCCGGGCGGTGGGGAGGCCGGAGTGTGAGGCGGGAGAGGGGCGTGAAGGCCTGGTGCCAGGGCCGGCGGGCTGGCAGGCGGCTGTCGCCTGGCGGAGGCACCTGTGCCTCTGTGGCCGCCGCCGCTGCCGCCGCTGCCGCCGCTGCCGGGCCTGGCCGCAGGGCGGGGCGGCGGGCCCGGGGCGCGCTCAGGAAGTGGCGCGCGCGGCGGGCGGGGGGCGCGCCCCGGGCGGGGGGGGAGGAAACACCTGTGCGCGGGTGCACGCGCCCCCCCCGCGGCGCCCTCAGGTGGAAGGACTGCGGGGCGGGGAGCGCCGCACAGGCTAACCCCCACCGGAACGAGAGACTCAACGCGGCCCCAAGGAACTTCATCTCCTGGGACACTTTCTATCCTAAGCACGGGGCAGTTGGCCTCAAGGGGCAGATTTAAAAGCCACGGTGGTGCCCGAGGTGGGGCGCGGAGAGGCAGAATCCGAGGAGATGCGTCCCCGCCAAGCCCAGCAGCAGGCAGTTCCCGATCCAGCTCGCACGTCCACGCCGCGAAAACCAGGGCAGAACGCTCACTGTCTGGGGCAAACCAGCTGGCTAAAGGGAACGTCCCACTAAGTAATATAAAGCCACCAACACTGGGGAGAAGCAGAGCGGCAGGGCGGCAGTGGATACAGGGAGCCAGTGTCCCTTCCTCACTAAGGCTGAAAGGATGTGAGGGAAGGAAGGGGTAACCTGCGGAGAAGGCCGAGGGAGAGGGGAACCAAGCCTTTTCCCTCTAACAGCTGACGAAGGGAGGAAAGTGAAGGACAAGATCACAGAAAAGTGTTCTTCTCCCCTCATCCAAACTACAGTGGGGGGCAGCGTCCTGGTTGTGATATGGTACTGTCATATTGCAAGACGTTAAAATCGGGGGAAACTGAGTAAGGGGTAGAGAGGATCACGCTGTATCATTTCTTTTAATTTCTGCGAATCTCGATCTCAAAATAGTTTCGTGGGGGTTTTTTAAGCACAATAAGTCAAGTGCCATGAAAGTATAAAGTGCCATGAGCAGTAAAAGGTGGGAGACAAATATAAAAAGGAGTGAAGTGTGGGTCCATGTGTGTTTAATGGTGCATATGGCATTCAAGATGGGCTCTGAACACACCAGACTTCCAAGGGGCAGGAGGGCTTTCCAGGTGCGACAAGAGTAAACAAAGATGGAAAAACCTTCTGCTTGAGGAATAGCTAATAACCCTTTTACTGGATGGTGGAGGGAAATTACGGTTGTCAAGAAAACTTGAAGTTTTATTGTGAAGGGACATGAAAGTCAGAACAAGGATTTTGAACTCAACCGAATGTGCGCTGGGGAGACACTGACAAATTTTGAGCTGGAGAGCGACCTGTGTAGTGTGTGATCTTGCACATCTCACTTTACCTCTACTGTTTTCTTTCTTTATCACAAATGGAGTTTCTAGTCTCAGACTCTGCCTACAGAATATGTGGGAAGGATTAGAAGCTGTAAGGGAGAGAACACAGGGAAGATCGGTGAGGTGGTTTTTACAGCAGCCTCAGGGAAAATAATGATGGAACCATGGATATGGGGACAGGAGCCACAAGGAGAAACTGTCCAGAAAGACATGGCGTCGCACTGCCTGCCTCCTGGCATAGTTTCCCAAGGTTGGGGGCTTGATCCTTTAAGGGGTGCAGTGGTTTTGAGTCATCTTTACACGTCCACATCCTGCAATCTGAAGAGGAATGGTCCCTTGGTTTCAGGATCACATGACCCACCTACAAGTTGCAGCAAATTGGGCTGGGGGTGGGCTGGCTGCTCCTCCTTGCTCTGGAAAAGTTAACAATACACAGGCTGCCTTCTTTAGGCTCCAGAGCAAATACTGGGTCCCTGCTAGGGCATTTTTATCATACTCAACTGCTCCTTCTATAAAATTGTAACTGCTCCGGAATCATTTTTGAATGCTTATGACATATTAAAAAGCAAGGGAGGTTATATCAGAGCTCTCTGTACCAGCATCGTAATTTTTCTGTAAATTCAAAACTGTTCTTAAAAAAAAAAGCAAGGTAGGGCGCCTGGGTGGCTCAGTTAGTTAAGCGACTGCCTTCGGCTCAGGTCATGATCCTGGAGATCCAGGATCGAGTCCCGCATTGGGCTCCCTGCTCGGCGGAGAGCCTGCTTTTCCCTCTGACCCTATCCCCTCTCATGCTGTTTCTCTCTCTCTCTCAAATAAATAAATAAATAAAATCTTTAAAAAAATAAAAATAAAAAAAGCAAGGGAAACAAAGTCCCTCCTATACGTAACCCCAGCACTTTGCCCTTTTTTCCCCATTCAGCAGTGGGAGGAAATTTGACAACCCCCGCCCCCAACCTTCTTCAAGGATATTTGTCAAATGCTAATATAGGCCACAAGCTAATGAGTTGTTTGGCGGAGAGCAATGAACCCGGGTAATCTTCCGTCCTCTCAGGCCTGCATAGCTTACTTATACCAAAGGAAGCAGCAGAAACTGGAGGCATGGGTATTCTACAACCATTCTGGGTCTCAGATAGGAGGAGAGGGAGGTGCAGAGGTGGGTAGTGTGCGGTGGGTGACTGGCAGATTGCAATACGGCATTGTCATGTTGCATCAAGTTTCCTTGTTGCAGACAGAAACCTGCCTCCACACATGAGCGCGGCCCCTCCTTAATCATCTGAGGACCCTGGTTCAGCAGTCAGCCTCACTCCTAATGACGTTCTGTTAAATGGACAAATTCCTTTGAAGCCTTGTCCTTCTTTGAAATCCAATTTCGCAAGAAGCCAAATCTGATTGGGGGTAGCCATGGAAACTGCACCGAGGAGTCTTGGAGAAGGTGGAGAGAGGCAAGGCCAAACGTGATAGTCGAGAGTCCTTTACTGCTCTGTTGGAAATATCAAAGGGATTTGGAGATGTTGGCAGCAGGTGAGTCCCTGCCCGGGTCCTTTTCTGTGTGGCTGGGTACCATGTGGCTGTCATGGAAGTAAGCAGCCAGCTGTCTCCGCACACAGGCAGGAGGATGGAGCAGAATACACAAATCCCAGATCTGTCTGCCTCCCTCTTCTTCCCCTTCCCAGCCCCAATTCCAGCAAGCTCTTAGCATCCCCTTCGAAGCTGCCTGCCCCTTAAAGGCAAACAACAAAAGAATGACAAGGTCAAAATACAAGGCCCCCCCGACAGATAAGAGGTCCTTTGGAGCAGAGGCCACGAAATTAATCTGAAATTCCTTGTAATTAGATAAGATAAGGGTATCTGAAAGAGATGCAGAGCAGCCAGAAATGGAGTCCAGCAGCACAACATGCAGAAAATATACCGTCCGATCCACTGGGGCCCCTCACACAACCGTCAGCAGACAGAAGACACGGGAAACAGGGTCCATGCCAGCCTCTGGGCTGCTTGGAGATGCCATCTACATGTTCTCATGCCAGGTGGGCCCTCACTAAATATGCATCCGTGGGGTGTCCAGGGGGGCTCAATCAGGACGAAGCAAAAGCATCTGGCACCCAGAATGGCATGGGGTGGGAACAACTGCAAGCAAAGCAGGAGCCGGCTGGCACTGCTCCACCCTGGGTAAAATGGGTCTGGAGAGGAGACTGTGGAGGGCAGGCTCTTGGACTTTATTCTGAGCTGGTTATTGATCCCTGGATGCTGGGTCACGACACGCGGCCAAGCTGACGTCTGCCCTGTGGATGTGCGACTGCTGCATCTCAGCCCCTCGGTCCCAACCCCATCAACCAGGTTTATTGACTCTTTTATTGACGATGCTGGGGCCTAATGAGGACAAGAGCTGCACACTTCATTAAGGGCTGTGGAAGGAGAGATGATGCATCCCACCCGGTGCCAAGAACCAGGCTCACTGCGTGCTTTGCGAGGCCCCAGAAACCCAGCCTCATGCCACCCCAGAGGGAGAGGAGACGGACACGAGATGTGCACGTGGGCTCATCACCTCAGCAGCCTTAAAATGCAGGGTGTCTACAACTCGCCGGAAACCCTGTTCTTAGTAATTAGCCAACCTTTTGAATCGGGAGGGTCCTATCCACACACTCACACAAATGCACTTTGATGGTCTCCCTTCCCAGTTCACGCTCCTAGATTCTCTGCACTGATACATACAACAAAATAAGCAGGTCCTCACATCAGGGAACAGGCTCAAAGCAGCTTCTTAATGAGGTACAGGCTCAGAACAGAAGAAAGGACTGTTAAAACTCAAAAGTATCTTCAGGGTGATCACATTCAAGATGAGGAACAAACCTAGTGCTCTGCCCATGGTCACTCAGCTCACCAGGGTCTGTGCTGGAGATAGAAACTCGGTTCTCTCGCACTGGTCCAAAGCTCTTGTAGAACTGAACACCTGAGATGGATAATTACAGCCCAGGGATGACAGGGAAGTGATCTGGGAAGCCACGATTGTTGGGCTCCCTCCATCTAAATAGTAACATTTTTTTCTTTGTTCTTTATCTCATCTTTCTATCACACCCACCCCTGTTATTTTTCCCCCATATTCCCCAATCACTTTTATTTTTGTATCTTCTTTGCCTATCCCTTAGACCATATTAGACATCCCTCATGGGCACTGCTGAGCCCAGCAGAAACCCTAAAGACCAAAGAGGTTGCTGACTCTGACATTCTCTGTCTTTGATTGCCTCTCTTGGGAATCTGAAGTGAAGGGGGGCACACAGAATGTGTCAGCTGTAGCCAGATGAGGCTGTGCACTCTCTGAGTGAGATGTGCAGGCCGTCTAAGGGTTAATCTGCATGGGAGGCAGGTGGGGCTGGGCCAATTTTATATGCTAGATATTTGCAGACATGAGAACTTTGGGAAATTATACAGAAGGAGGAACCATTTCTTTGGGGGTGATTAAGGAGATTTAAGGTAAATAACAGAGGGATGGCAATTTTTTAAGGGTGAGCAGGCTTTCTTTGGTTTCCTTTCATCTGTTATTTCAAAGGGTGAAAGTTTAAGCTCTCTAAGCTCCTTCCTTTATTTCTGGCCTTTCTTCTCCCTCATTTTACTACAGATCTGAGGATTCAAGGTAGAGGTAGGGGGGATTCAAGGTGAGAGAAGAGGCAGTTTTTAGAATCTGATAGAAATCTCTGGCCTGCACGGCCCATGTGCACACATGCTTTGGAAGAATAACTCACCAGTTGATGTAATCTGACTGGAATCACCAGTAGTCAACAATTACCAACAGAAGCACTGTCTGCAACAGAAACACTCTGTGGAGTCAGAGATAACACAGCAATGGCAGATTATTTCAATGTCAGAAAGTAGGTAAAAATACCTTTCCCCCATGGACATCCTATATGTAATCGCCTATCGGTCCCCAAAATATGTTTTTTCCTTGCTCTCAGAATTGTGTCAGTGTCCATTTTAGTTTCTCTCTTTGTAAATGTCTGTTCCCAAACATCCTTGGGCTTCCCTTTCTGGCAGCATTTTCTGATAGCATAAACCACACTCCCATATACAAGACCTCATGCGTAGTTCTTACTGTGTTGCTTTTAGGCTTTCCTTTTCCTCCTCTTCTAGAAGGTGAATGTCCCTCCTCTCATTCTTCTACTAGAATTCATGATCCCACCCTCTCCTACTCCCCGTTAGAGCTTCAATCTCATCCTTTCTCATCTTCAAGTCTTTCCCGTCTGTCTGCTAACATTCTTGGTCTCCTCTATCCTAAAAAACAAACCAAAACAAAGAAAAACCTTCCTTCGACCCTGCTACTTTCCCTAAGTCTTTTCTTCTCCTTCCTTCCCCCCCCCTTCAGAGCTCACATCCTGTCTCCTCACCTGCTCATCTTTTTTTTTTTTTTAAGATTTTATTTATTTTTTTGACACAGAGAGAGAGACAGCTAGAGAGGGAACACAAGCAGGGGGAGTGGGAGAGGGAGAAGCAGGCTTCCCACAGAGCAGGGAGCCCAATGCAGAGCTTGATCCCAGAACCCTGGGATCATGACCTGAGCCGAAGGCAGACGCTTAATGACTGAGCCACCCAGGTGCCCCACCACCTGCCCTTCTTTACACCATTGAGGTGACTCTCTCCCAAGGTCATCAATGCTTCTCAGCTGTTCTTGATTTTTTCCAACCTCTCTCTGCAGCTTTGAGTGGCATTGGCCCCTTGCCCTTGCTTTAAGCAGCCAGCTTTCCCAGCACTGCACTATCCTGATCTTCCCATTCTTCTTAACTATTGTTGCTCTGCCTCCTTCTCCAGCTCACTTCATTTCACCTCTGGTCATGGGTATTCCCCCAGAGGTTTGCACTTGCCTTTCTCCTCACCTTCTTCTTCTTGGTTTTCTCCTTGCTCTCTGGGCCCCCCATGGTTTCATTCTCCCGCAGCCTTAACTTTTCCCTTTATTCACGTTACTTCTCTAATTTATACCTCTGTCACATTTCTACCTGGATAGCTGAACAGTTCCACCAATTTATTATTTCCCTTTCTCCTTCATCCTTATAATGGCAACAAAGCTCAGTAAAAGTCTTAGGAATGAAAAAGACCCGTATCCCAATTCTGGCTCAGCCACCTACCAGGTTTAAGACTCTGGGCAAAGCTCTACGATCCTCAACTTCCTCATCTGTAAATTAGAGATCATAATCCCTAGCTTGCAGGGTAATTGTGAGGCTTAAATAGGATTGCATATGCATATAATATATGGTGTATGTTCAATAATTTGTAACAATTAGATAGGAATTGCTGTAATCTAAGGTTGTAATCTACTCCAGTAATCTAAGCACAAAATGGAGAACCTTTCTTCATCCTCATTTCAAACATCCACCAAGCCTGTCAGTCTTATCTTCTCACAATGGCTTTTGAATTCTTATCCTCCTTTGCATCCTGAGTGTCACCACTGGTTGGTTTCTCATTATCTTTGTTGAGAAGTGATATTGAAATGGCTTCTAATGAAGCAAGACGAAACCAGAGAGGGAGACAAACCATAAGAGACTCTTAATCTCAGGAAACAAACTGAGGGTTGTTGGAGTGGAGGGGGGTGGGAGGGATGGGGTGGCTGGGTGATGGACATTGGGGAGGCTATGTGCTATGGTGGGTGCTGTGAATTGTGTAAGACTGATGAATCACAGACCTGTACCCCTGAAACAAATAATACATTATATGTTAATTTAAAAAAATTAAAAAAAAAAGAGAAATGACTTCTAATCCAGCCTCTGACATCCAATCTCTGCACCCATCACCCAAGTTCCAGAATACACATCCCAAAGCACGATCCTGACCCCACCAAAGAGGTGATAGCGTATAGTGGCCCTAGAGTCAGACAGTCCTGTGCTCAAGTCTGCCACCCGCTCACTGTGACCTTGAGCAAACTACTTATCCTCTCCATGCCTCAATTTCCTCATCTGCAAAATGGCAATATTAAAAGTATTTTCAAGGTTTTTGTGAGGATTCAAAGAACTAATACATATCATGTTTATATCTATCTGCAACATGGTAAGTGCTTCATAAATGTCAGCTCTGGTTATTATTTCTGCATTCCCTGCAACAATCAGCATCTGAGAGGTGCTAAATAAATACATATACTGAATCATCCATAATCTCTCACTTGATCCTCCTTGCTCACTAAAGACATTTGAGGAGTGACTGGCCAAGATATGGGTGTCATTGGTCCCCAGGGATGAGTGTTTTTCCTTGTTATGAAGTTAACTTGCTTTTAAAGAGATGGAAAGAGTGGTCTTGACTTCCTTAGCACCACGCTCTAACAAATTGGGATAATCAGCCTACATATTCTCCCTGCTCACCTCCAAAGATTTTCTCCCTGCCCCATCTCTTCTAGAATACTGGCAGTGTTCTCCAAACCACATGGGGAAAACACTCATCTGGAAGGCATGAGATATTAACTCCTCCTTTCACTCATTGTGGCAGAAACCAAGTTTCTACTATAAACACAAGCCCAGAAAGGACCAGTCAGAAGGCAGATTATATCCCCCGAGTAGAGTCAGTAGCCTCCTTATTCTGGAGGCCTGCCAGCAGGGCTAACTCTGCAGAAAGGGGTGGGCATTGTGGTGACAGGGAGGGGTGACAGACTAGGGATAAAGCAAACAAGAAAGAAAAAAAAGGAAAAGTGAACAAGAAGCTGGATGAAAAAAATGAAGAGATAGAGAAATAGGAAGAAAACATAAGGAGAAAATAAAGAGATTCCCACACTTTAGAGGACTAGAAACTTAATCAAACAGATTCGCTCCATTTCCTGAGTTGTAATTTCAGGATATTCCATATTCCACCCCCAAGGACACTGAGAAGCTTCAGGGAGTAGCTGTAAATTCCTAAAGAAAAGTGCATTTTGTGGAGATTCAAGCCATTATTATCTGCTGCTGTACTTTTTAGCATATGCACTATTAACACAATGACATGTCTTATTGAGTAATATGTGATATTCCACATCGTGAGGCTATTGATGCAGAATTCCCCTTTTCAGAGCTCAATATTCCATCAAAGCCTGTTGCATCACATCACTGAGGCCGTCCACTTAATGACAAGTTGTAAGATGCATATTGCAGAATATTCATGTTCATTTTATGCTCACAGTGCTTAAAATTTCCTCTAAACAGCCTCTGCTCCCAGCCTATTAAGTTGCCTGTGTTATCTACACTCCATTCAATGGTGTGGAAATAATTGTCTTGAGACTAAAGAAAAAAAATGGATGGTCACAAGCCGAGTCAGCACTTGTGTTCTTTTCTTACTCTGTTGAATCAGGTGTTATTTACCTCTCCCAACACCTGGGACTCCTGATAAGTCACTCCCCTGGTATCTGTTTCCAGGACAGTGCTCTGGGGTCTTTAGAAGAAGCAGGGATCCTTCATAAACCGTATTGTTATCAGCACAATTCACACAGCTACCAGATGTGCAAAATCGAAACCACCAAGGGCATTCAGGCAGAGGGGGCTTCCCCAGCTCTATCTGGCCGCTCTAAGATGTGCTCACGAGCCGGAGAAGGTCTCAGAGGAGGAAGGGCTCCACTCAACATGGGGGCTCATGTGCCTCTGAGGAGATGTTTGTATTCTGACAAAGTTGGGGGGCTTTTTGGTTCTCTCACGTCTGCTCTCCAGCACCTCCAGCCCAGAGCTCTCCTCCTTGCAAACCTGGCTCTACGAAAGAGACCTGCCTCTTAGAGACAGGTGGGCTCTTTTCTCCATCTCTTCCCCTTCCTCTTGCCTCTGGGAGGAAGCACGAGGACTCAGGCTCGTGAAGGAGAGCAAATGCCCCTGGCAGCTGATAGTTCGGCACCAGGGCCTGTGACTTTGCCTTTAAATATCAACCACACACACAGAAAACACACTGGCAGCCCGAGAGGTTTCCATGGTGACAGAATGCAGGCCATGACCTCTGTAAATGTAATCAGAGCACTGGGATTGGTATGTGAGACAGGTTTAATTTCTCCTCCGGTGGAAGCTCTGTGGTCTGGGCTGTACATAGGCTTCATACACTGACAGACAACCTGTTATCTCTGCCAGGGCAGCTCTGCATATGGCAACCCCCTCTGCCCCAGAGCTGCTGCCTCCTCCGTCTGAGCAGGCTGCGCGATGTAAAAGGTCACTGGGGACTGGAATGGCAGTCATAGCAATACCTGGCATCCCTGCCCAGCATCCTCAGGACGTGTGACTGTCCCTTAAACGAGGAGCAGCTGCGGCATGGCCCAACGAGAGCCAAAGACTCAGAATGTTGGCGGAAGTTTTCATCTCTGCTCTGCTCCCAACACTGTGACCTTGAGCAAGTCATTTGACCTCCAACTTTCCGCATCTTCCCACCAGGAAGAAATGCCTGGAGAAGAGAGGGCTGGGGGCTTCCAAAGTCCCCCAGGAGAAGATGGAACCCAATTGTACTTGTTGGGAGGGGGGGACATTCTGCAACTCCCAGTGGAATTCTGCCCCCGGAAGTGAGTTTTCCATCTTGCCAGTGCTAGTCACTAGGGTGTCTGGCCCTAATTCCATGGTTGTCACCAGAAAGTGTGGGGATTGCCATTGGAGGGCCTCAGCAGGACTTCCTCACCTCTATGCTGATTTGGAAACAAAACCAGGATACAATTTTTTCTGACCTGGCCTAGAGTAGGAGTCCAGAGTTTTGACAGGAAACAGGCTCAGAGAAAATGTAGCAATGTCCAGCCTCTTTCCTTGAATTCTGCTCAGCCTCAGCAAAGAGCTCCTCTGGCCATTTCGATGCTGGCATCCTCTGATTCCATTTGCCAATCCACATGAGACGCTGGCAGATTTCAGTTATCAGTCACTCTGCTTCTCGGATTTCTTTCACAGTTCCAGGATAGTGCTCTGGAAAAAAACCAACAAGGTTTGGGCTAAGAAGAGATTCATAACGCTGTATGACACATTTTTCTTCCCAAAGGGGACGGACCATTAAGATTTTTCCTTTCAGGGGCTCAACAAAGAACCTCAGAATATCAGAGCTGGAAGGGACTTTAGAAACCCCATAACTCACAGGGGAAAACCTGAGACCCAGAGTGGAGAAGTGTTATGCCCAAGTTATGGCAAATTAATGGCAGAACCACAGGGGTGTCAGGGCCCCACTCTGCTCAGCTAAGTACTAATTTACCTCTTGGATGCTTTTGAACCTCAAACTGAAGCAGAGAGGAAGTGGGGGAGGATTCAAAAGTGGTTGTTGCACATTAGAATCAGGAAATGGTAATTTGGCTGAATCTACAGATAATAGCACTACCACTTCCTGTGTTAGCTGATGCCAGGGGAGGCAAGATGGGGGAAGATTCCGGAAAAGAAAATAGTTAAGTGACAGGATTGTGGGCTTCTACACAATAGTCCCCAACCAATCCATACTGTTTCAGGCCACTGAGGGGAACATGAATCTGATTTTTCAGGGGGATTATTGGTTAGTGTCCAACACAGAATCATGAAACCAAAGAATAATGGAGTTTATAAGAACTCCAAGAGAATATCTGGTTTGGCATTATGTCTTCTGGTAACTGAACTATCTAGGACAGGTAATTTGATTGTCTTTCCTTTTTATTAAAGGACCCAGTTCCTCAACTGTAAATGAGGAAATAAGGCTCCTTCCAGCTCTACATCCAGAATTCCATGATCCTAAAAGTGGAGACGTCCCAGCCTTTTCCAGTATCCTGTTACAGTGTTTGATTACATCAGTGGTAATGCACATAATGGAAGTAGCTTATTTCCCTTGCCCCAACTTTAGCATCATCTGTGTGGCAAACACCGAAAGTATGTTCAACTCCCTCGGATTACCACCGACTTCAGGCCAGAAGTGGCACATGCAGCAAAACTTCTGGTGTTTCAAGAAGGAGGAGGAGGAAACCTGTTGTGTTTTACTCATGTCGGTCCAAATTGTTAATACCCCAGCTGATGGGCCAGCTCGAGGGAGGGCAGTAGTGTTGTTTGGACTCAAGGTTTAGTCCTCAGTGGACCCATCAGCTTCATAAGAGGAGGAAAATAGAAACAAAATACTACCAAACATTTCTATTTCCTGGAACTTCTGCCAACCTCAACTGCAAAATGGCCTTGTGTATTCCTTTAGTCACGAAGAGAACCAGGAATACCAGTATTCCTTTTCTTTCCTTCCTTCCTTCCTTCCTTCCTTCCTTCCTTCCTTCCTTCCTTCCTTCCTTCCTTCTTCCTTCCTTCCTTTATTAAGCTCTTACTATGTTCTGGGGCGCCTGGGTGGCCCAGATGGTTAAGCATCTGCCTTCGGCTCAGGTCATGATCCCAGGGTCCTGGGATCGAGCCCCACATTGGGCTCCTGGCTCAGCAGGGAGCCTGCTTCTCCCTCTCCCTCTGCCTCTCCCTCTCCCTCTGCCTCTCCCGCTCCTCATGCTCTCTCTCTCTCTCTCTCTGTATCTCTGTGTCTCAAATGAATAAATAAAATCTTTAAAAAAAATAAGCTCTTACTATGTTCAAAACACTAGGACACAAACATGGAGACAGTATGGCTGCCCTTAAGAAACACATCACTTGGAATATTATGCAGCCATCAAAAGGAATGAGATCTTGCCACTTGCAACGACGTGGATGGAACTGGAGGGTATTATGTTGAGTGAAATAAGTCAATCAGAGAAAGACATGTATCATATGATCTCACTGATATGAGGAATTCTTAATCGCAGGAAACCAACTGAGTGTCGTTGGAGTGGGGGGTGGGGTGGGAGGGATGGGGTGACTGGGTGATAGACACTGGGGAGGGTATGTGCTCTGGTAAGCGCTGTGAATTGTGCAAGACTGTTGAATCTCAGATCTGTACCTCTGAAACAAATAATGCAATATATGTTAAGAAAAAAAAAAGAAGAAGAAGAAGGTAGCGGGAGGGGAAGAATGAAGCGGGGGAAATCGGAGGGGTAGATGAACCATGAGAGACAATGGACTCTGAAAAACAAACAGGGTTCTAGAGGGGAGGGGGGTGGGAGGATGGGTTAGCCTGGTGGTGGGTATTGAGGAGGGCACATTCTGCATGGAGCACTGGGTGTTATGCACAAACAATGAATCATGGAACACTTCATCTAAAACTAATGATGTAATGTATGGGGATTAACATAAGAATAAAAAAAAAAAAGAAACACATCACCTGGTAGCTGTCAAATATTCCCATTCTCATGACTGGACCCAAACACATGACCTATAAATGCTATATTAATAATATCGCCTTTTGTTAAATGACAATGCTATGCTCTTCAAAGACCAAAATCCTTGCCTTTTAATGCCTCAGTATTAACATCCAAAGATGTTTTGTGCCAAAACAGAGGTTCCCAAAATAAATGTTCAATTAATGTTTCAGGTAGACCACAAGATGCAGGCTAAGATCCATCCTATACAAGGGCAGGATGGGCAGTTGACCTCATGATGTGGTTTGAGGAATGTCGAAAGGCCATCTGCCCCACAGCTATCTCCCCCACTCTGATGTGCCACATGCTTGAAATTCTTACCATGGGGGCCTTAGCTGTGAGTAAGGTATTGCCTCCAGAAAGTCTGAGTGAAAAGGGCCATACTCCATCAATTTCATTTCAGTAGACATGAACTGAAAACCCGGTATGTGCCAGGAACAGTGTCAGGTAGTGAGAATTCATAAATAAGACATGAGTAACCCGGCAGGGCCAACATGTTGCTACATTCATACTCTTTATCCCATTAGTACACACTGATTTATCAGATTAGTAGCTGTCCTGAGGGGCTGATATTGGATACAGGCAGGTAAATTTTGATAGGACATGAAAGCAGGAAATGTCTGGAACACTGAGGATTACAGAAGAGAATTCAGGCCTGTGCAAATATTAAAAATTAATTAAATACTAATTTTAAAATCACCTGAGGGACTGGGTACCAAGGAAGGATGGAGAACAAAAGGGATCTGAAGGCAAGCAATGTTTATTTCAGAAGTTCCTCCCCAGGAGCTCTGCTCATTGCCCTCTGGAATCGTCCATCTTTGGTCAACCTTACTAAATTCCTGGCTCAGATACGGGCTTCCTCCATGGCTTCTCTTTGTGCTAATAAAAAATTTTTAGGGGCGCCTGAGTGGTGCAGTCGGTTAAGCGTCTGACTCTTAGTTTCGGCTCAGGT
This sequence comes from Mirounga angustirostris, assembly GCF_029215605.1. Taxonomy (NCBI): domain Eukaryota; kingdom Metazoa; phylum Chordata; class Mammalia; order Carnivora; family Phocidae; genus Mirounga; species Mirounga angustirostris. The sequence continues at coordinate 23,133,238 of NW_026991725.1, read as the reverse complement.
CATGATTTCAGGGTCGTGAGATCGAGCCCCACATACAGCCCCGTGTTGGGCTCTGTGCTCAGCGCAGAGTCTGCTTAAGATTCTCTCTCCCTCTGCCCCCCACTCCAACCAGCTCTCTCTCTCTCAAATAAATGAATAAGAAGTTTTTTAATGTGGTCTTCCAGGTATTACCAGGTGAGATCACTTAAACAATTTGTCCCTAAGTCCACCAGATCCATAGCCCTTATCTCTCAAATGCAATTATCTCAGTCCTTTTTTCTCCTTTCTGGGTCTTTCTGATATTTCCAGGGTCATTTCACAGCTTTGCATCACTTCTGCCTTTGCCAACACATTGCTTTTTGTTTGTTCTCTTGGCTCATTTTAAAGTCCTACTTTTGCTATGGTTCCCATGAAACGTGGCCCAGTACTTACCCTTCACCTGACAGAGACCCCAGTCAGTACCTCTAAGGGCTAGGTCAGGAGGGCCCAAGAATAACCACATTCCGCCTTCCACTCAAATTTTGTCACTGTTTCTGGCCCATCTGCGGACTCTATCCTTTCTTTTGTGATTATCTTTCTCTCAACGGTTTCATTGTCTTTCTAACAACCTGGCTTCTTTAAGGGTCCCTTGTATTAATCAAGACTCTTGATTGTATGAGACAGAAACCCAAATCAAATAGCCTTAGGCAAAAAGGGAAATTAATTATCACCGAGAATCCAAGGAAGGGTTGAATCATTGAACGCAGAAGGGCAGGAGTATAACTGGGTCTTAAATGCAACTGGTCTTTGGAATCCCTGATCCCATTGTTTCTTCAGCCGTAGGGCAGGCTGTCATTGGCCCAACCTGGCCCAACGTGGCCACAGAGGCATAAGAACATAAGAACATAGTAGCTCCTGCAGAATCCAAATGGGTAGAAACGGGGGAGAGAAGAGATCCCTAAGACAACACGGATCATTGTTTCTAGAAATGGGTAGAGTTGTTGAACAGAAAGAGCAATCTATCCATCATAGCCCCTCTTCTTCAGATCTACCTGTATACTCCTCAGTCACAATAGAGAAGGTTCAAATTCTCACAGAACATCTGGGCCCTTGAAAATCAGGGATGTGGTCAGATAGAGGGTTTAGATCCTTACTCCACTCACTGGAGCCGTAGTTCCAGCCTGATTGGGGCTCTGCTCTACTAGGTGTTATATTTTTGGTTGTGAAATGTGCAGGGTGGACCCAGATTCCACAGAGATAACAACTCATCTTTTCTTGGCCAACCCTCTCTCCTTCCAGCTTCCCTAAGTCAGTATATCATACCGTGGATAATCCAACTGCCCAATCTAGGAAGCTGGGAGTCACTCATTCCTCTTTCTCTCTTTGCCAATTCTACCTGCTAAATATCTTTCAAACTATCCACTTCTCTCCAGCCCTGCTGCCACCATCCTGGTCCAGGCCACCATCACCTCTCACCTTGCAGCCCTCTAGTCTTATACTCATCCACCTATTTTCCACCTTATAGCCAGTGATCTCTTTAAAAAAAGAAAAAGAAATCTGCTCATGTCCTCCTGTAATTAAAACGTTAGTAGCTTCCCAATATTATACTTCCAAATATGGCTAATAAGCACCCCCACCACCACCATGCTTGATGTCCTGCTTATCTCCCCTGATCCACCTCCCACATGGTCCCCTTGTTCTTGGTCATTTTCAGTAGCCAACTTCTCTCAGTTTCTCAGTGAACCACACCTTCTCCCACTGTCATTTTTCCCCCCACACATGCTGTTCCCTTTGTTCCCTGTGTCCCCCTCTCTGCAACACCCTTCCCCCTACCTTTCATTCCGCTAACCCCTACTCCTGCTTCAAGTTTCAAACATCATTTCCTCTGGTAATCATCCTTGGCTCTCCAGGTTGTTTTGTTTCCCTCCCTCACATTCTTGTAGCACTTAAGACCTGCCATTCAAAACTCACCTTCTGGGGCACCTGGGTGGCTCAGTCAGTTAAGCATCTGCCTTCGGTTCAGGTCATGCTCTCGGGGTCCTGGGATCCAGCCCCGCATCGGGTTCCCTGCTCAGTGGGGAATCTGCTTCTCCCTCTGCTCCTCCCCACCCCCACCCCGCTCGTGTGCTCGCATTCTCTCTCTCTCTCAAATAAATAAAATCTTAAAAAACAAAAAACAAAAAACCTCACCTTTCATCTGTAATTACTTGTCTATCACCTGTCTTCCCCTCCAAACTGCGAGCTCCCCGAGGGTCCAGACTTTTCCCATCTTGTTCATCCCTGTATCCCCAGAACCTACTATGCCTGTAGGTCCTCAATAAATGCTTATTGAGGGAATGCTGTGAGGTAAGTCTGTCGGGGCTTCATTATACTTTTTACTTCAAATTAATTACGAACTTACAGAAAATTTACCAGAGTACCTACAACTCTTACATACCATTTACCTAGATTCATCAATGGTTAGCTTTTGTCACATTGGCTTTATTATTTCCTATTTATGTGAATTTACATATTTGTTTCCAAACCATTTGAGAATAAGTTGTAGACCTCATGGTCCTGTTCACCTAAATACTTCAATCGTATTTCCTAAAATAACACCCAGTACAGTTATCAAAATGAGGAAAGTTAACAAAGATAAATGAGTTCTAATTCACTTTTTTTTTGGGGGGGGGTCTTTTTCTTTCTTTCTTTTTAGAAAAGTAGAAGTACCAGGGAAGGGTGGCAGTCCAGAATTAAGTGCAGGCATTTCTCCTTCCTCTCTTGTCTCTGCCCTTGTTCAGGGGTTTCTTCAAAAACTGCAGCTGTTCTCAAAGAAGTCCCTTGCTTGTTGTGTCTGTCGTTCCTCTGTGCCCCCCACTTGCTCCAGTAACTTCTCTGCACCCCCCCATCTCACCTCCCCCACGGTCTCCTGTCGGGAGGCTGGAAGCCCCCCTGAGCAGGATGGCTTTGTTCCACAAGGCTCCGGAAACAGGAGGAGGCCAGTCTACAGAAGTGGAAGTTGGAAGGCAAGGTGAGGCACGGGAAATGGGAAAGGTGGCTCCTGGGACCCTGAATCGTGCATGGGCATCTCAGAGTCTCAGAGAAGGGAAGAGGACGAGCTGTGGGGGTAGAGTAAGATTTGCACACCGTGGGTCCTGGGACCATCCTGCTCGGCTGAGTGGAATACCAAACGAGGGTGTCTCCCCGCCGCACTTCACCTCAGCCAGGCAATCGACAGGAGAAGCAGCGAGCGAGACCGACAGACTGTCACTGGCAAAATGAACTGTCACCTCCCATTTTTCAGAGGCACGGCGGGATGAATTGCAGCCTTGAACCGTGCGGCCCGCTGCTGATTGAGTTCCGCTGTCTTAGAACCCCTTCGAACAAGGCGAGTTCATTTCAGACTGACGTCCCACCGCTTATCAATTTAGGAGCCAGTAAAATTAACCGCTTCGGAGCTGATCTGCTCCCTCCCCCTGCTTGGATTCCGCATCCGGAAAGGTCACCAAATAAATCTCTCCGGGTCCTGCTAGCATAATACGCAGCCTGGAGCCGGGGGTCTCAGAAGAGGAGAGTAAGCCAAATGTAACCCAGGCCCAAAAGGTTGCTAGCCCCGCCTCCCCCCCACCCCCCATCTCAACCACTGGCCCATGGCCTTGGTGTGGGCCGCCAGGCCTTTGCTAGCTCTACTGCTGTCCACATCAGCCTCTGCTCCCAAGAGGGACCATGGCTGGGTAGGGTTGATGGTCAAGAATGGAGGTGCTACAGAAGTGCCCCTAATCTTGCGGCAGAAACCTCTGTGCACTGTTCAGCTTCATATCTGCTATGGACTGAACGTTTGAATCTCCCCAAATGTGTATGTTGAAACTCTTAATCCCCGAGGGGACGGTATTTGGAGGTGGGGCATTTGGGAGATAATTAGGGTTAGATTAGGTCCTGAGGGCAAGGCCCTCATGATGGGATTAGTGCCCTTATAATTAGAGTAAGAAACACAGGATCTTTCTCCATCGGGAGAGGCTACAGCGAGAAGACAGCCTAATGTAAACCAGAAAGAGGGCTCTCACCGGGAACCCAACCACACTGACAACCGTGATCTCAGACTTCCAGCCTGCAAGAGCTGTGACAAATATTTGTTCTTTAAGCTACCCAATCTATGGTATTCTGTTATAGCAGCCTAAACTAGGACAACAACCTCAGGGCCTTATACATGGTAGGTGCCTGAGAAATATCTAGTAAACCAAGTAAGGCTTGATATTTGCTTTAGCAGCAATGATTGGGTGGAAAAGTGTATACAAGGTAGCATGAACGCGGGCTTGGTGGGGAAGGGATAAAGGGATGTTTTTCAGGGATATCTCTACTGTCACAGCCATTGATTGGGCGCTAGTCCATGCTAGAAACCCACTGGCAAGTCAAGATACAGCTCTTTGGAGCAGAGCAGAACAGAGTCCTCTGTGTCCAGAAGAAAAAGTGCCTTATGCCTCCCCACACGCACATACACCCCGCTTCAGTTCACAAAGGCCTATCCAATAAGTCTAATTAGCAAATCTTAGGGCTTCTCTCCTCTGCATCTAGGCACAAATGGTTTATTCAATACTCTTTGAACCCCTCCTTACCATGGAGTAATGTAACGGTTTTTGTTTGTGGAGATACAACTAAACCATCCTCAGGGTGCTTTTAAGGTTTTAAAGTGATTTTAGGGGGCGCCTGGGTGGCTCAGTTGGTTAAGCCTCCAACTCTTGATTTTGGCTTAGGTCATGATCTCAGGGTCATGAGATTGAGCCCTGCATCCAGCTCTGCGCTGAGCGTGGAGCCTGCTTAATATTCTCTCTCTCCCTCTCCCTCTGCCCCTCCTCCTGCCCCCCACTTTCATGCGCATGTGCATATGCTCTCTCTCTCTCTCAAATAAATAAATAAATAAATAAATAAAATAGTGATTTTAAGGTGAAGGCCAGATGATGTCTATGCCCCAACTAATATCCACCCACAGATCAAATTAATGGTCTCTGCTGCCCCGAGACAATGGGTTCACATTCCTGCCCTCATCCTAATGGTTTCTTTCTCGGTGTTTACACCGGGGACTTTTGACCTACACCTGGAGTGAGAAGACGCAGTTTTCAAATCTGGCTCTACTTTCCCTAGCTATAAAATTTGAGCAAATGACTTAACTTACCTAAACCTCATTTTCCCCCCCATCTGCAAACCCACACAGTTGTTAAAATGGGCAAAGCACTTCGTGTACGCGAGAGCCTCAGTAAATTACAAAGTTATGTACAGATGCTGGGGCTTATTCATTTTAGCCTCAGCAACAAAAGAAAAATAATGAGGATAAAGGCATACAGTATCTCAACCTTTGAGCCAGCAATTCCACTTCCAGGAATTTGTCCCACAAAAACGCTCTGCTGTGCAGAAGGATGTATTTATGAGGGATTTCACTGCAGCGTATTGAAAAATCGGAGATAAACTGAATGTTGTCAATAGAAGATTGGGTAAATAAATTATGATGCATGTATGGAAGGCACCACTGCACAGTAGTAAAAATAATAGGATAAAGTAAATAAAAAACTCTCACAGTTGTTAGAGTCATGCATCAATGTCAGCTTATATAAATTAACAGGTGTGGTTATCACATCATTAGATAATTGAGTGGAATGATCAGAGAAAAATAGGTCCAGCTAAACCTTACACAAATAAGCTAAGCTTTAAACAGAATGGGATCATCCTACATATAACAGTTGTATTTTCATTTACTATCTCATTGATATCTTCATGTCAGTCCTTTTATTTTTACTTTTAGAATTTAAAAATTTTCATACTAAAACATAGGTCACGGGTTATAAAGATAGTTCTCTGGGTTAACTATTGAGAAAAGAAAGATTTGTAGGCAGCTTACCTGTGTTTTCAGGAATACAGATCTATAATATTCCAGTGTAAGAGCAGCCTCTGGTTAGAAGTGGAAACAGCCCTAACGCAAGAATCAGGCTCCCAGCACTCCTGTCCGGGCTCCGCTATTTACTTACAACATGACATCAACCAAATCCCTTATCTGGGCCCCTGTTTCCACATCCAGAAAATGAGTGTTGGAGTACATGTTCTCTAAGGTCCATTCAAGCTGAAAATTTGGTGGCTCTATGAAATCACTTTTCAAAGATTCAATAAAGGATGTTTATATATAATAATAGTCTGGTCATTTCTGGCACTAACAGGAAGACTTTAACAAGGCTTTAAATACTCAACTTACATTCAGAGCAGTATACAAGAATTTTTTTTTATTTAAACAAAAAGTTCCTGCCCTCAAAAACCTGTAATTTAAGAAGAAAATAAGACAATTGAACTAATAGAAATACAGGAGTACCACGTTTTACAAAAGGAATGTAATGGTAAATCTTTGAAGCAGATGGCTGGAACTCAAACCTCCTAGAAGCCCTTGGGTTCCTCAGAGGGTTCCAAAGCTACTTCAGGGAGAGGGTAACAGGGTCAGGGAGTGAGCACTGCCTGCTCCCCATCCCTGGTTCAGTCAATGTAGATCTGCCTTCCTCTGCCTCATGCATCTAAGAAATGTAAGAAAGACTCCAAATGAAATAAGGCTGCTGCAATAAAATTGTAAAAACCAGTAGCCTAGATGATTTCTAGGCCAGTTCCATATTTAAGGTTTCACAATTCTATGATTCTCAGATGTATTGAAAATAGATTTTGGGGCACCTGGGTGGCTCAGTTGGTTAAGCATCGGACTCTGGGTTTCGGCTCATGTTATGATCTCATGAGTAATGGGATCAAGCCCCGCATTGGGCTCCACACTCTGCGGGGAGTCTGCCAAGATTTTCTCCCTCTGACCCCTCCCCCTTTTTCTCTCTCAAATAAATAAATAAATCTTTAAGAAAGAAAAGGGGGGCTGCCTGGGTGGCTCAGTCAGTTAGGCATCTGACTTCGGCTAAGGTCATGATCTCAGGGTCCTGGGATTGAGCCCAGCCTCAGGCTCCCCACTGAGTAGGGAGCCTGCTTGTCCCTTTCCCTCTGCCCAACCCCCACCCCCATTCCTGCGTGCGCTTGTGCATGGGTGCGCTCTCTCTCAAATAAATAAATAAAATCTTTTTTTGAAAAAGAAAATAGGTTTTATATTCTGCATTCCAGCTTTGCATGTACATAGGAAATTAACTTCATAAAGGTTAATTCCCCTGTAAAACAATTATTTTGTAATATGAATAACGAACCCTAGGTGTATCTGTTTAACACAGTCAGCTTTTCCTGCCTTGAATTTTCTGAACATGAGACACGGTTGCAATTATAAAAGAATTGGATGGGAACGTGAGGCAGGCAAAGAGGTTATAAAAAAGATTCACAAGATCCCTGGGACACCATGTAAAAGCTGTTGGTTTCATCAGTAAGACAAAAGACACTGAACTGGAGCTCTACCATTGAATTAGGTAATTTCTGTTTCATAGAACACATCTCAGAAAATACATGGTAATTGCCACAACTGCTAAGTGCTTTCCATGCATTATTTCATTTAATCCTCCCAACCTCATGAAATGGGTATTATTTTCTCCCCATTTTACAAACAAGAAAACTGAAACCCAGATTGGTAAGTACATTGCCCAAAGTCACAGAGCTGGAGTTCAAACCCAGGGAGACTGATAGCCAAGCCCATGTTCTCAGCCACCAGCTCTACTCCACGCTGCTGTTGGTGACCTGTAGACGCTAGGCAGGCAGTTTGCCCTCTGACCGCTGAAGAAGTCCAATGGGACTCTGCCTCCAACTCTTCTATAAATTTATTTCTCCTCATGATCCAATCACAAAGAATGTTTTTCACTTCTGTTATCAAGACTGGCCCTAGATAAAAATTGTGAGTAACTACAGTTTGTTCTCCCTCCCTTAGCAGCTCCTCTTCACACTAGGCAGGAAAGCAATACCGTCTCCATGAAATTTGTTTTCTTTTTTCCAAGATTTTATTTATTTATTTGAGAGAGAGAGAGAGAACGCGCGCGCACACCCACAGGAGTTGGGGGAGGGGCAGAGGGAGAGGGAGAAGCAGACTCCTCACCAAGCAGGGAGCCCGATGTAGGGCTCAGTCCCAGGACCCTGGGATCATGACCTGAACCGAAGGCAGACGCTTAACCAACTGAGTCACCCAGGTGCCCCTGCATGAAATTTGTTCTGATGCCTCCAAAAAGAATTGGTTGTCCCTTCTTCTGTGCACACACTGAAGATATACATATCTATATAGAGAGAGAGAGAGAGAAAAAAAAAACTTTCTTGCTCATTTTATGTTTCTCCAGAGAGACTGTACCTGCCTTAGGAACCAGAACTGATATTTGTCTCTGTATCCGTAACACCCACCATTGTGCCCAGTATATAGTGAAAGCTTACTAAATGTTTACTTGTTTGAATGAATGAATGAATGAATGAATGAATGAAATACATTCATGCTGCCCTCAACTTTCCTAGTGTGTCCCCTGTAGCACCTCACCTACTCTTGTCCTCCTTGAGATCCCTTTCTTCCAGTCCAACTCTGTCAGCCCTCCCTTTCTCTTCCCTCTGCCCTCCAGACTGATAGCTAGTTAGCTAACCCCATGTGTAGTGAGTGCTAATGAGGTTAGCTGGGGTTAATATATTAATGTATTCCTTTTTTTGATAATGTATTTTCACTTTAACTGGAAACAATTCCTTGACCTAACAGAGCCATTTCTAATGGTGAATGCACTGTGCGGGAATTCAGGGCAGGGGAGGGTTGGGAAAGAGTTGGCAGGAGGGTTTTAAGAACACCTGTGTAAGGACTCCTAAAACCATGTCACCCACCCCACCTGTGTAGAAGAGTCATAGAACTAAAATGGCAGGGGCGCCTGGGTGGCTCAGCCGGTTAAGCGTCTGCCTTCGGCTCAGGTCATGATCCCCGGGTCCTGGGATCGAGTCCCTCGTCAGGCCTCCCTGCTCAGCAGGGAGTCTGCTTCTCCCTCTGCCCTGCCCCTGCTTGTTCTCTCTTTCTCTCAAATAAATAAATAAAATCTTAAAAAAGAACTAAAATGGCAAAGCACATAGATACTAACACTGAGAGTGTGTGTATGGTCTCTGCCCTGACCAAAGAGATGAACTTGGATCTGCCCCAGGATTTGGGGATTCTCCCACTGACCTTCAGGCTAGGTTAGGGTCAGCTGCCTGACAGGCTCTCCCAAGCGGAGAGGAGCCGGCACAATGTTTAACTGGTACGAGGCTAGGCTATCAAGGAGGAAGGAGTTATCCCGCAAATCCCTTACACTGTGTAGAGGAGGAAACTGACAGGAATACTCTAGGAAACTAGAGAAACAGGTGAGCTTTTCAGGGCCATGAAGCCAGAGCCAGAATTAGAACTAAATACTTTATTTCCTTGAGCTAATAATATATAATATATAATAATATATAAACTGGCTTGGGGCGCCTGGGTGGCTCAGTCGTTAAGCGTCTGCCTTCGGCTCAGGTCATGATCCCAGGGTCCTGGGATCGAGCCCCGCATCGGGCTCCCTGCTCAGTGGGGAGTCTGCTTCTCCTTCTCCCACTCCCCCTGCTTGCGTTTTCTCTCTCTCTCTCTCTGTCTCTCTCTGTCAAATAAATAAATAAAATCTTAAAAAAAAAATATATATATATATATATAAACTGGCTTTTCCACTTATTTGAAGCACCATAGGTGCTTCAGTAATCTAAAGGATCCAACCCAGGGTGCCTGGGTGGCTCAGTCGTTAAGCGTCTGCCTTCGGCTCAGGTCATAATCCCAGGGTCCTGGGATCGAGTCCCATATCGGGCTCCTTGCTCCGCGGGAAGCCTGCTTCTCCCTCTCCCACTCCCCCTGCTTGTGTTCCCTCTCTCGCTGTGTCTCTCTCTGTCAAATAAATAAATAAATTCTTAAAAAAATAAAAATAAAAAAAATAAAGGATCCAACCCAAACGAAATGTGGCTAAGGCTTCTGGGCAGCAGCTGACAGCATCAGCCAAATCTCAGGAAAGTGCTTTTAATTAGTGGAACCTAATTCCCATGCAGAATGCGGGGTGGAAGATGTAATATTTAGCTTTCCTGCCTCTGCACCACAATAATAGCACACCAGAACAGTGGGAATGGGTACCGAGTGCTAATTGATCTTATCCAGCACATTAGGTATGATAGGTTTTAAAACCTTCCTAAGCCTTTGTCAAGTTGACAGAATTGGTATCTTGTTTTTATTTATATTTATTTGATTATTGGTAAAGATGAACTTTTAAAAATGTATCTATTGGCCTCTCATTACTTCTTTTTGTAAATGACTAGTTCTATTCCTTACCTATTTCCTTTGGGGGGTATTTGTCCTTTCTTTTCTTATAGATTTTTAAGAACTCTTTATATGTTTAGAGCATTACCCCACTCATCAGAGACCATTTTCAAAATGTCAAATTTTGCCAGGAGCCAGCCCTGATCTGATGAACCCAGCTGATGGTCCCTTTGTGTGGCACCCCTTCAATATGTACACATTTAGTTTGTTTCATAAATATTCAGCTTTATTCACTGTGTGCATATGCTTTTTTTTCCCCCCCACACTCCCTGCAGCAGAACTGGGTTTGTCTGTTGGAAAGACAAGACCACTAGAGAGCTCTGCAGATGTCAAGGACAGACAAATACCAGTGGTATGGGATCTGGAGTTGAAGGTGCAGATGCCATAACGTGGGAGGTCTCCCTTGTCCAAGAGGATAATGAACATCTAAATGCCATGAGGTCATTTGCAAGATGGGGTAGGGGAATCAGATCCCAGATGACAGGAATCTGCTCTTCAGGAAGACATTTAAAGTCACATCACAAGTTAACAAAACACATCTAAATGGCCTTGATCGTCTTTTATACTTCCTGACTAGGTAAGAGGATGTGGTCTCAGGAGCTAGCACCGGAGATACGAATAAAATGGCTTTAGCTGCTTAAGGAAGTAGTATATAAAGCAGCAGCTACGTTTAAGTCCTTAACTGTTGTTATAGATATTTAATTGTATCCTAAGTCTTATCAAATATACTTACTGCAGCTGGGCAGATTCTATAAGTACCTTACCTCATTCTCACCATTCTTTATTTCTGGCCAAACTGCATCTCATGATAGAGACTGAAAATACCAGATTCTTGCTTTCCCAGGTTCCCATGAAAGTGAAGATGGCCATACCCAGTTCTGGCCAATAAAAATAAGAGGAAGACTACATTGGGAGATGTCTGGGGACATTTTTCTTCTAGTTGAAAGGATGAGCATGCATGAGGCTCCTGCCCTTTCCTAGATGTCTATGAACATAGTTGTGTGAAGGCATGTTTTTTTTCAACTATGGTGACCATACAACAGCAAGACCAAGAGCCAACACGGACAGTAAAGAAACAAAAGGATGAAAGAAGCGTGGTCAGTTGTAGTATTTTTCAGCTGAGGAACCAAAATAGGACCTCTACACTTCTTATTTTGTGAGACAGTGAAAACTGCTTTGGAGGCTTTGTGTTAAGTATTCTTGTTACCTGCTTCTGAAAGCATTTTGATATATTCAAAACACAAAATGATACAGAAACTAGAATTGTAAGTACATAAAATGTGTTAGTGTGTGGGCGAGACCGGATGGTAGAATGTCTGATAGAAGGATATTCTATAGAGAGCTGTTGGGGCAAAGGGGAAGCAGGTCTCACTCCTGGACATTCTGATTTAATTGGCCTGGTGTAGGGCCCAAATATTTGGTATTTAAAAAGAAAAAAGCCCCCCAGGTAATTCTAATATGTAGAGACCGGAGAACCTCTGATCTAGTCCAATTCTTTATTTAACAGTTGGGAAAACTGAGGCTCAAGCAGTGTGACTGCTAGAAACCATACTAGGCAAAGGTAAGCCAAAAGAGAATCATACAAAAATGTCTTCAGGATCGCCTCTTCCCCTTACATCGGCCCTTCAGTGTCCCTCCTACTAGATGTCCAGTGTCTTCTTTCCATCTCCCATCTGCACTGATCCCCTAAATATTGCATCCACCAGTGCGAGGCCCTTCATCCTTTCCTGGGCCCCAATCCTGCTCAAACCTCTCATTCTCTCAGGGATCTGCTGAGCAACAAACAAACTAATCTTAACTGAATTCTAGCCAAGGTGTTAATGACAGATAATGGCTTAATGCATTACTCCTCCCAGATAACATTTCCATTTTAGTGGAAGCCTTTAAATGCCTTAACCCAAAGGAAACAACCTGAAAAGTGCAGGGTGGGCAATTACCTGGCTGGCACCTCTGCCCCTCTCTGTTCCTAGAAGACATTTCCAAATTGTCACTGAGGCCCTCCCTCCTAAGCTTGGACACAGCCTGAGAAGCCCCGGGGCCCCAGGCAGCCCCTATCAACCAGTGATGGGATTTACTGCATAAGATAAAATCTCTTTGCCAACCCTGTAGTGGAATGAATACTTGTCCTTGAATAAGGAGCCTTGAATCCTATTTTGAGGTTTTGACATTACCTGGATGTATGACCCTGAACAAACTATTGCATATTTCCGGGTCTCAGTTTCCTTCTCCGTAAAATGAGAGGATTGGTATCTTCAATAAATAGCTGATGATCTGCCAGAGACTCTGGGAGCCGGACCTGACAGCTCTCCAAGCCAGTTGCTGCTCCCCCACACCTCTTCCTATTTTTGCATTGCTTCCCACCAGGAAGGAAATTTACTCAAAACAGGAGGAACACCTTTCTAGCTCTATTTAGGGACTTTACAGTCCCTAAAAGGCCCTGGGGAAATCATGTACACCAGCATTTGAGGTGACTGCTACGAAGCCAAATCTTGGGGCACCTGGAGCCTAATCATGTGGTTCAAGGAGCCACGAATGCCCAGTGGAGAGCATTCTATCAATGGCGGGAGGGGCAGAGCCTCGGTGCCGCACGTGTCAGGAAGGGGTGTGACCGGTCCAGAAGACACATCAAGTGGGGAAAAATCAGGTGTGCAGATAACGTTTTGTAAATGCCTTTCTAATGCTCAATGCTCCAGGAAGGAATCTCAGAGATTAAATTAAGCTGTTAACCCTCTAGGCGCTCCTGTCGTTTATTGTTAAGGAATTAATAGGAATGCGGGAATGCAGATGGCCTGGCTGTCAGCTCGGAGAGGCGATTTTTCTGATCTTCACGGACGTTTCCAGCATCTTTCATTAAGCGCTCATGTACCAATTTGTCATTTTAACCGAGCAGGAAAGAAACTCCCACTGAACTCCCTAGCTCAGGTGCTGGCGGTTAAATCCTCCCACAAGTCCTACAGGGTCGCATCCGCAGGGGAGGCTGCAGGCCACAGTGTGTGGATTCTGATGGGGGTGGGGTGAGGCGGAACCATTCCAGGAAGGCAGTCGGGATCCCCAAACCGGGCTGTCCTGGGCGTAGGGTTTAGGGGACTGCAGGAGAGCCCACACTAGTAATCCTACACAGAGCAGAAATGTAAAGAAATTTCAACTTCCTCAAGCGCTCCAGAACTCAGGTAGGGCGCTCAATGAGGGGAGGCGCCACCTACAGGAGAGAGGAAGACCTGCAATCTGATCTCGAGAATTCGACCGCTGGGGATCCGGAATAAACTGGGCACCGCCCTCCTCCTCCTCCTCCCCCTCCCCCCCCGTTCCTCCTCCTCGTTGTAGCCCCTGACATTTATTGAATGCTTTTCTCGTGTTAGACACTGTTCTCAGCGCTTGGTATGTATTAACTCCTTTAAACATCACAACAACCCTATGAGGTAGGTATTATTGTCATTCCCATTCCAAAGAATAGAAAACCACAGCTCCAAGAGAGTAACTTGCCCAAAGTCACACCCATTCACAAGTGGGAGGCTGGGATCCCAACCCTGAGAGCGTCCCTCAGAGCCTGGATGTTCAACAAGCATTACACTAAGGAGGGCATGGGGAAACGGTTAGAGTCAGTCCTAACTCCACTCATGATTCTCAGTGTGACTCAGGGCCAAGTATTTAATTCAGTGGACCCTCAATTCTGCACCTCGGGGTTCCCTATTTTTGAGACTGCCTTACTCAGCTGGAGAGAAAATCGTGGCTAAGGTAATCATAATCTTGTGTAATAAAAAAGGATGGCAGGGGGGAGAGTAGGGATGGTAGAGATTGTGTCGCTCTCATCTTCTTAGGTTTAGAAGGGACCCAGCCATGGCTACATTCTTAGTGATAAGGCAAGAAGTAGAACCCAGGTCTCCTGACTCCCAGTCCTGTGCTTTCCCCCCATACAACCCTCATTCTTTAATCATCCATAGCCAGGGTCGATAGGTCAAAGAAAGCTAAGCACACACAATGTAGCTTCAGAGGCTCCAGGTCTGTCCTCTGACCCAAACCTGCTTTTGGGGTTTGTAAAATCTGGTGGTTTTTACCTGAAGTCCCACCATTAGTGACTCATTCCTTTCACTAAAACTTTCATCCTATCCACCCAGGACCAGTAAGGCTTTCACTGTTGGCTATCATTTCATGCGCATGTGGTTGAATTCTAAATCCGTGCTACTCAAAGTGTGGTCCACAGACAGTAGCATCTGTGTTATTTGAATGTTGTTTGAATTACAAGTTGTGGGTTCCGACCCAGACGTACCTTGGTTCCCAAACTTCAGGGTGTGTGTGCTTAAGGTGTCATCTAAAGAGCTTATTAAAACACAGTTTCCTGGGACAACCTCTCTCCACTGCATCACCAGAGATTCTGATTCAGCAAGTCTTGGGGAGGGGCCCCAAATTTGCGTTTCTAACAAGTTCTCAGGTGCGGGCTGCTGTTGGTCCGGGGACTATTCTCTCTCTCTTTTTTTTTTTTTAAGTTTATTTAAGTTCTACACCCAGCGTGGGGCTCAAAATCACAACCCTGAGATCAAGAGTAGCATGCTTTACTGACTGAGCCAGCCCGGTGCCCCAGTCTGGGAGCTATTCTTCCAGCAGTACCTAAAAAATTCCTAATAGCAGATATCAAGAGTGGAAAAGGAGGAAAAGCACCCTGGGGTAAAAAGAGAGAGAAAGGACATTATCATGGTTGAAATGGATACAGAATATGGAAATTTGGAGTCAAAGACTTCTGAGCATGTGGGTTCACAATGATGCCTGTGTCTTTCTTTACATTTGAATAAGTTGAAAAGCTAAACCATTAAGTGATTTCATAGACTGTATAAATGTTCATGAGCTGAATTTATCTAGCCATGGTAAATAAAATCCCTTCCTGCTTCCCCTTTGGCTGAGCCCTGCCTGTCTCAGTTACAAATGGAAGTCTTCCCGGTCCCCTCTGACCATCAGTTAGCTCTCCAATTTCATTCCAGAGTTAACTGCACTGTCAGCAGACAAAGCTGGCCCGACGGCAGGAATACTGTTCCCTGATGGTATCAGAACCTCTTCTGTATTTATGTTTGCTGTGTGACTGTCACTTGTATACAATCACATAGAGACTCTGATATTAAGACTTGGGCTGCAAATCACCCCCATGGCACAGCTCTGGTGGAAAAGGAAAAGGGACTGCAGTGGCAACCAGATATCAAACACGAATTACATTGCCTTGTACCAAATAGGCATCTTTAAGAAATCATGTCTTCTGGTCCTCCTTTGCTATACTTCAGGTCATATGGTACCGAGAGGCACCCAGATAAACGACAATCTCTTCTATTTGTAAAGACGACTTGTGAAGGAAAACTCCGTAACTTCCCTGCGGTGGAGGGTATTATTATTCAGCAAACATTGGGTGTGCTCTCTGTACCGCCAGGTGGGGAGAAAACGTAGCCACACCCCTGATGATGCTTTTAGTCAAGTGACATGCTTTAGCCAATGGAGTGTAAGCAGAGGTTTTCACTCTACTTGCTTGGTTTGGCTTGGTCGCTTCTGTTTCTACACTTGGCCATGAGAAGAGCATGCTCTGGTCACTTCCGCCTGGGTCCCAGAATGAGAAGGTGCACGGAGTGAACCTGAACAAGATCCACAACCTAGAACAAAGCCACTGCAGCCAACCCATAAACCTATAAGCAAGAAATAAATATTTTTTTTTGAGATTTTTTTCTTTTTGAGATTTTAGGTCATTTCTTATACAACATTATTTTACTAAAGTTGACTGATATATTTCACTAAAGTTGACTGATATACTCCCTCAGGCACCTTTTCCACTGAAAGTTTTGCCCACGCAGTCTTTCACTGTGTCTAACTTGAATCCCTCATACATTAAGGTAAACATCCATTCTGTCTTCAGGCCAAACAAGGAGGTCATTAGATTACATCCTTTATTCTAAATGTCCAAGGAATGTAGCTTGCTTTGTTTAATAACTATTTGCGCTAAGAAATTGGAGATGCACTCAAGACATTGTTTTACAAAGTGTCACTTATGCTTGTCCTTACTGGAGTTATTAAAGGGAGGGTTCCCAAAAAGTGGCCATATCCTTCAGGAACCAGAGAGGTAGCAATGAATGGGAGAGATGAGAGTTTGGAGCCTGTTTAAAATATTATAGAACTCCCTTATCCTCTCTCAGCTCTTTCTTGGCACTTATCAGAGTTTGCAATTATTTATTTATCTACCTGTTTTCTTTTTCTTTGGTTTTCCTCCCCACGAGAAAGCGTTTCCACGTGGGACAGTGCTTATCCTGTTTACCACTTTATCCTCTGGTACTCAGCAAACTCTGGCATGTAGACGTGGCTCAAAAAATATTTGTTGAGGGGCGCCTGGGTGGCTCAGTCGTTAAGCGTCTGCCTTCGGCTCAGGTCATGATCCCGGGGTCCTGGGATCGAGTCCCACATTGGACTCCCTGCTCGGCGGGGAGCCTGCTTCTCCCTCTCCCACTCCCCTTGCTTGTGTTCCCTCTCTCACTGTGTCTCTCTGTGTTAAAAAAATGATAAATAAAATCTTTTAAAAAATATTTGTTGAATAAATAAAGGAATTCTAATAAAGCATATTCCTGAAACAGGTAAGGAAGAAATTGAAAAAAGCCTGGGATTTACAGTCTAAAAATCTGGCTCTGGGGCACCTGGGTGGCTCAGTCAGTTAAGTGTCTGACTCTTGATTTCAGCTCAGGTCTTGAGATCAAGTCCCAGGTTGGGCTCTAAGTTGGGCGTGGAGTGTACTTAAAAAAAAAAAAAAATCTGGCTCCAACATTATGCAATCTTAGACAGTTCAAGGGGTACCTAATTATGAAAAACAATCATTTGAATAACAATAATGATAAGTCAATGGGGAGCCACTGATGAATTTTGAGCTGAGGAGAACATGATTAAGATAGCACCTTGAGAGGGCGCCTGGGTGGCTCAGTTGGTTAAGCGACTGCCTTCAGCTCAGGTCATGATCCCGGAGTCCCTGGATCGAGTCCCACATCGGGCTCCCTGCTCGGCGGGGAGTCTGCTTCTTCCTCTGACCCTCCCCCCTCTCATGTGCTCTCTCTCATTCTCTCTCACACAAATAAATAAATAAATCTTAAAAAAAAAAAAAAAAGATAGCACCTTGAGAGGATGTACCTGACAGCCATGTTCAGGGGTGGTTTAGAAGAGAGAGACCAGGTAGGAGGCAATTTCAAAGTGAGGGGTAAAGGCCTGAAGCATGAGGTGGCAGTGGAAGTTAAAAGGAGTGAGGTCACTTCCGCCTGGGTCCCAGAATGAGAAGGTGCACGGAGTGAACCTGAACAAGATTCAGGAAAACTGAATTCCCCTCTGGGCTCACTCCTTTTAACCTCCCCTCTGGGCTCACTCCTTTTAACCTCCCCTCTGGGCTCACTCCTTTTAACCTCCAATAACCCTATCCCCCTGATGAGAAAAGAAGGCAGCAGAGAGGGAGTGCCGTGATCAGATACCTGTAGGGCTGACAGAATAACCATGTTCTTAACAGAGACACGGACATTGGACAAAGAGGCCAAATGTTTTGGTGAGATGATAAGTTAATTTGGACAGATAGAATTTTCAACAGTGGCCTGGGTATCAGGTGAAAACACCTCTCCCCCAGGACAGCTGGCCTGCAGTCTCAGGACTGCATCTTGAGAGAGAGAGGTCAGGACTGGACGAGCACACGTGGACGTAGACTCACGGAGGTGACAGCTATAGGAAGAGAGAAGCCAGAGACTGAAGCCAGCCTTACAGACTGCCAAATTAGAGGAGGCAGAAGCGGGGAGACTGGCTGACGAAAGGGAGAGAACAGCGGGATCAGCAAAGGGTCTCTCAGAAGCAAAACAACAACAAAAACAAGGAAGGGGAGGAATGTGGATGTCCAGCCCAGTCTGTTGTGGAAACCGAGTCGGCTGTCAGACTTCAGGAAGCCTCCTTTAGGAGCAGAAGGGAACATCCTTTAACCTGACTCCTGGCCTCTAACCACCTGCGTGGCTGGGGGCCCCAAGGTTTTGTGAACCTTGAAGAGAAGTCCAGGGAAGGGAAAATGGAGAAATGTAATCAATAACGAGAAGCCGTGTTGGTGTTGTTTTTTTTTTTTCCCCCACTTCATATGCAGGAAGCAATCCAGGGCTGTAGCTGGTGCTATGATGGGTGTATTCTGGATGTTCAAAAGGTCATCTGGCATGGAGACAGGCTAAATTATGGCTGAAGTGTATGAATCTGAGGAGGTTCTCCATTAACATTTATTAGGAATTGTCATCGCTTCAACCCGAATGGGCCCCAGATGTGGAAACCCCAGCCGCCCCAGACTTCTCTTCCGGGCTGCAATCTCTCCTCTGATTTATTGTTATTAAACATGACCAGATTTTGTAGAGGGGAAAATTGAAGAAAGCAACACACACATGGGGAACTGTTAGGTGGAGGCTGCCAAGAGAAACAAACCATTTTATTATTTCTGGTGGCAGTGGGAGCACGTGGAGATACAGACCATTGTTACAAGACTCCATAGTCCCTCTTTGCTAAATCAAAAAGACACAGGCCTGAGCTTCTGGATGGTCTGTTCCAAGAGCAGAGGTCTTAGCCCTGAGGGTGACAGGGGGGCAAAGTTGAAGGTAATGAGAAATACTGAGAAAGAGAGAGTTGGTGCTTAGAATTCTAGAAGCCATGGCAGGGACTTTCTTCCTCAGAATATATTACCTTCCAGGGCAGATGACTTCCTGCGAGTCAGTCACACCCACTGGATATTAGGTCATTTTTCTTATCAATAGTATTTACTCTCCCGCTGTGTAAATATGGTGAGGCATTCCAAGAACTCAAAGTTAGAGCCCTACCTTTGGGTAGCTTGTGATCCACTTCATTTATTCACTCATTGGACAGAATTTTATTAAGCACATACTATGTATAAGGCATTGTTGTAGGTGTTGGAGAAAAATGGGTAAGGAAGAGAGACAGAGTCCATACTTAATATATCTGTAAGGGAACAAAGTCAGAAAATGCCAAACAGTTAGCTACTAGACAAAAAAGTGTTTGCGAGGAAGGCGGTGAACTTCTTTTATAGCTGCTATATTAGGTAGGAGTCAGGAAAACTGAATTCCCCTCTGGGCTCCACTACCCAAGAGTCTGGTGGTCTTAGGTAAATTATTTAACTTCTTGGAACCTCAACTTCTTGTTTGTAAAATGGTGATAAACCTGCCTTGCCTTATCTCATAGGTGTATTGTAAACATTTAAGGAGGTAATGTATTTGAAGAGTTCCTTGTAAACTGTAAATTGCTCTTTGGTGTCGGGTGTTTTATGACAAGCGCCAAATAAATGATATAGTGAGTGTTATGAACCGGTATGCCTACTCGCCGGGAATCTGGGGACGCATCCTCTCCTGCTTTCTTTTGGGAAAAAGAGCAAACAGGACTATTCCCCAGGCTGCTGGACACATCTCTTGGGGAGCCTTTTACTAGTGGAATCAGGATATCTGTGGCTGATCTTACTAACAGGCCATTTCTGGAAAATCCTCACTTGACTAGGCCTTTTTCCTAGACCTTTGCATGGAAATGATCCTATGTGGGAATAGTAGTGAATGCATGCAGGTAATGGGGCATGTCTTGAAAGTCACTAGGTCTAACTACCTTTGTTGCCACATCGTCCCTCTTTGAGAAGATTATCTAAGTTCCCAAGGAGAAGGAATTGTGTTAAGCCATCTCGATCTAGTTTCCAACTTTCCATTCCTTGCCTACCCCAGTGCACTTACATCACATATATATGTATATATACACCCGCTAGTGCACCTACCTGCATTATGTCTGGAATTAATGGAGATACCCCTAGGGCCAGCCTTTCTAATACCAGGCAACTGGACCAACTGGGGCTAAGCCTGCAGCTGCTTCCTCCTGTTGTAGGGGTAAAAACAAGGAGAGAAAAAGGAGACAGGAAAGGTTGTAGGACTTAGGAATATTCCTTAAAGATTTCCTCCAGTGGAGAGATCTGCCTTCAAGTTCAGGGGGTCCGCAAACCCACATCTTTCTAGTGTGGCCTTGCAACAGGAGGAGGAGAAAGAATCAAATTCTGGGTTGCTGCTAGATAGCTGGGTTGCACCAGAAGGGTATTTTGGGAGAAGGAAGGGGGGTAGGAAGTAGGGAGGGAGTTTTACATCTCCGGTTTTCCCCTAACTAGACAAGCCCACTAGGGCCTGGGGTGGGGTGGGTATGGCCTAAGACCCTCTTAACCAAATGGTGGTCTACAGGCCAGCAGCATCTTAGGATTCAACCCAGTCCTACAGAGTCAGAAATTGCATTATATTCCCTAGATGGTTAGTATGCCTGTTAAAGTTTCAGAAGCATTAGCCTAAGATGCTAGTTTGGGAATGACTTCCTGCAATGAGCCACTGAGGACCTGGGCTGGGTGATCTCTCTGGCCTTCCACATCCCTTCCCCTGCTCTTGGCGCTGGTGCTGGGAGATGATCTTTATGAATTACTTCAACAGTCTCCCTTGTCCTCTGACTTCTGGTTGGGCTCAGTCAATGGCCAATGCTCAAGAAACAGTGACGTCACCTCAAGCTTTTAAAGGAGAACAAGATAATGCATTTATATCATGCAGCAGGTCACTGGAAGCCTGAAGATAGAGCATGAGGTCAGGGTCTTTATTCCCCCCAGCTCCCTGCCTGCGGGGCCTCGGGTTGACAATGCCCATGTTCCTTAATCAAAGGGCATGGCTCCTGTGGGTCACCCTCTGCTATAGCTCTCTCCAGATTCTGGGGAATGTTCCTTCTTTAACCCTTCAGGCCTAGAGTGCCAATTGCGCCCCATTCACCATCCCTTGTGGATTTCTCTGAACCCTGCCCACAGCTTTGTAAATATGCCTTTATTAAACTCTGCTCAAACAAACCCTGTTCGAGTGAGCTATCTCTTTCCCAACAGGACCCTGATCAGTACAGGATCCCGGGAGAACAGACTCAGGAGTTCTTGCTCACGGCAAGGGAAAAGGACTAGATGAAGACTTCCCATTTATGAGATTAAAATAGCCATTGTCAATCCAGCATACTATTTCCTGTGAGATCCTTGTTTCTGAAATACAGAAATATATCACAGGGTCACGTGGCACTTCCTTCAACACGGCTCGGCTTCTGTGCTACAGACATGTCTTTGTGCGCCCTGTGGGTCACACGGGGGTGGTCTGGAGCTGACTCATTCTGGCTTGTGAGCACTGATTTTTACATTTTCAGGAGTTTTGTCAAACAGTTATTTAAGAAAAAACTAAAACTGGGGCACCTGGGTGGTTCAGTCAGTTAAGCATCCAGCGTGAGACTCTTGGTTATGGCTCAGGTCATGATCTCAGGGTCATGAGACTGAGCCCTGTGTTGGGTTCCACACTCAGTGCAGAGTCTGCTGGAGATTCTCTCCTTCTCCCACTCCCTCTGCTCCTTCCTCCCCACCTCCCGCCCCTGCTTGTGTGCACTTGTGCACTCTCTCTCTCTCAAATAAATAAATAAAATCATTTAAAAAAATTAAAAATAAAAGACTAAAATTATATAAAGTTACAATTAAATAAATTAAAAAACAATAATAATAAATAAAAACACATACCTTAGTATTTATTTCACTAGATTTTTAAAAAGATTTTTATTTTATTTTATTTTTTTTTTTTTAAGATTTTTTATTTATTTATTTGAGAGAGAGAATGAGAGACAGAGAGCATGAGAGGGAGGAGGGTCAGAGGGAGAAGCAGACTCCCTGCCGAGCAGGGAGCCCGATGCGGGACTCGATCCCGGGACTCCAGGATCATGACCTGAGCCGAAGGCAGTCGCTTAACCAACTGAGCCACCCAGGCGCCCAAAAGATTTTTATTTTTAAGTCAGTCATCTCTATACTCAACGTGGAGCTCCAACTCACAACCCCAAGATCAAGAGTCACTCGATCTTGCTCCACCTGACTGAGCCAGCCAGGCACCCCGTCACTAGATTTTACCATAATCTTTTGGGGTTATTTATATCTGTTGTACCCATATGGTGGAAAACTATAACGGTGTGATACTGTCCATCTCACAATTCTGCACTGAGCGATGTCATAATGATAGTTTGCAATCAGGCATGATGGGAGTATTTACACCAAGGAAATTGACAAATGCTACAAATCAAGATAGGACTTTTTTTCTGGAGAGCTGTTTGTTAAACACGATGAGGTTAGTCCCTATCTTTGGAGGGGGCTGGAGAGATGAATAGGAGGAAGGGAATCCTTCGAGATAGTCATGGTATTTCGACTTGGGTAGCTTTAGGGGAGATCCATATGCCTGCTCTCTAAGGAGAGAAAGAAACGTGGACCAGACTTGGCACTTGACTAGAAAGGATAAACTAAACAGAGAGAGGAAATATCCTCTTTGGCTCCTTAGGGCAGGATGGATTAAGCAGATCTTTTAGCATGTGAGATTTGGTATTAATAATAGCTTACTTTCACAACGGGGTTGTTTGTTTAAAAGCTCTCAAAGTACTTTACGTCTATTACTTCTTCCATCTATCAAGTATTTGACTGAGGAGAGAAGCAACAGAGACATTTTTTCTTAAAAATAGAAAAACTGGGGCTCGGGGAGGGTAAGTGACCTTTCTAACCTCAGAAAACTGAGGTCCAGAGGGGCAACAGGGCCCAGTACCCAGAGCTAGATGCCCATTGGCATCCCTCCTCTAGTGGCTACCATTCCTGTGACCTTGAGTAAGTTGTCTTGAGTTTTCTGAGCCTCAGCTCTTCATCTGTGGAAGGTTATGGGGGAATAAATGAAAGAATGTGTATCAATGACTAGGCATGTGCGATCAGTGCTGCAAAAATGGTGAGTTTACTGGAGAAACCCAAAGATCTGGCACAGGAAGAAGAGGCTGTCTCTCACGGCACAAGGCCCTGTAATGGGCACAGTGGGCAGTGCTGTTCCCAAAACACCTGCTGGTTGGGCGCCTGGGGGCTCAGTGGTTAAGCGTCTGCCTTCGGCTCAGGTCATGATCCCAGGGTCCTGGGATCGAGCCCCGCATCGGGCTCCCTGCTCAGCAGGAAGCCTGCTTCTCCCTCTCTCCCTCTCCCTGCTTGTGTTCTCTCTCTTGCTCTGTCTGTCTGTCAAATAAATAAATAAAATCTTTTTTTTAATACAACACATTCCTCTTTTTAATATATCAGAAATGTTTCCAAGGCAAAATTATTAAAATGATTATACCACAGTCCCTAATATAACACCAAGCGCTAATAGGAAGGTAGAGTGAGGGCAGAAAGGTTTCATCCAGTCAGTAGTTTAGGTGCTCTTCTTTTCTTCACCAAGTAAATTCACTGCTGCTTTCTTGGCTTCTTTAGTGATCGTATCTACAGTCTCTTTGGCTTTGTCCTTCAAGTCATTCACCATAGTGTCCACCTGGGACTCATGCTTCAGGAAGAAAGGTTAGATGACGTGCTTGTACAGCAGCTCGGCCCCGCTAGAAGGGCTTGGGGCCATGCATCACAACAGGAAGCCGCACTTCAGCATGTAGTAGAAGGGGATCCATGACAGGAAGAGGTCAGAGAAGAATTCAGCAATGCTGAACACACCATACACTACCCAGTAGGTCAGCCACTGGGTATCATCTTCTTTGTTGGGGCTCTCTATGGCTTTAATTGAGACGTAGGCTGGGGAGCCAAATCCTATCAAGTTGCAGAGGAGCGAGGCTCCGTAACCGAACACCAGGTGCAAAGCCAACAGCCCAATGACACCGAGCGCGATCTCTTCTCCGGTTCACACCAGTCCTGTCCTCGAGCTTGGCCAAAAGGTCGGTCATGCAGTTCTTCTCCTGCAGAAACCGGTCGAACCTCTGTCTCATGGCCGCAGACATGGCAAGGACCTTCACGCCACTGCCCGGGCTGCTCCTAGTGCTGGGTGGCCGCAGATCTGAGTGAGTAAATAAAAATCTCAAAAAAAAAAAAAAATTAAAAATTAAAATCTTAAAAAAAAAACAAAAACGGGCGCCTGGGTGGCTCAGTTGGTTGAGCGACTGCCTTCGGCTCAGGTCATGATCCTGGAGTCCCGGGATCGAGTCCCGCGTCGGGCTCCCTGCTTGGCAGGGAGTCTGCTTCTCCCTCTGACCCTCCCCCCTCTCATGCTCTCTCTATCTCATTCTCTCTCTCTCAAATAAATAAATAAAATCTTAAAAAAACCAAACAAAACAAACAAAACAAAACAAAACAAAAAAACAAAAAAACAAAGCACCTGCTGGTCAACCCAACCAGGGTGGCATTTCACGTGCCGCTTCAGGATGCCTGGCCTCTCTCTATCCTGTTGGAGCCTCACTGCCCCTTTTCGTGTCCTTTCTCTGTCTCCTGCAGAGCAATACTCTCCTTTCTCTAAAGCTTTGGTAACGTCAGCCATATGATAAACACATATCAAGGCATTCTTCCAAGCAGAGTTCGCTTCCTAAGAGAAACCTGGTGAATAAAATGATTACCACTCCATTATACATAGAGAGTCATTTGCACGGGGTTTTCCCATCCACTATTTCCTTTGAACCTCAGAGCCACACTGTGGCAAGGATTATAATCACAGCCCCTTTACCTTGGGGAAACTGAGGCCCGAGGAGTTGCCCAGGGTCACAACTTGTGAGTGGCTGAGTCAGGACTTGAACCTGGCAATTCATATCACACCACACTTTGCTGGCTTGATTCTTCCTTCCTCAGAATGGGCACATTCTAGTCTGTCTCCTAGAGGACTGCTCTCTCTGCCATTCAGTTAGCTGTCTAGACCAAGGGCCCAGAGTGGGTAGATTCCTGAGCTGGATGGATACCAGGATGGACGAGGAGTTAGGAGACACAGGCTGGGGCTCTGATTTCTTTCCTAGCTTTGTGCATAGCCCGTGGGCAAGAAGAGTGGAGATGCAGGAAGGTACCATGTTGTGAGCAAGTGTTGCATTCTGGGCACCATGTGCTAGGAACTTGACATCAGTTCAATTATTTCATGTAGTCTTCACCACAACTCGGTGAGATAATATCGTTATTTTCATTTTAAAGGTGCAGAAACTACAGCTCAAAGAGCTTAAGACACTTGAGCCAGGTCATCTAGGTGGTGAGTGATAGAGATGCAATTTGCACCTATGTCTCTCTGACTCAAAACTCCACCTTCACCGCCCCCCCAATACCATGTCGTCCCTCTGAAGCCCTGTTTCATGAGGCGAATCCAGGCACCTAACCTCTCTGGTTCCCAGATCCCACTTCCATCAGCTGCTGGACTATGCTCCTCCTATGGTGGGGGCTTCGCGCTGGGAAACCTTCATGCCCTTACCCATCTTCTCCCAAGTTCAGAGGTCAGAGTTAGAAGTTCTGATTATGGCAACCCCCCTCCTCCACCTCTAGGAGGGTGCCACGTTTCACTTGGGGCCAGCAGCCACACATCTCCTCTACAACATTCTTCCGAATGTGGGCTCCCCACCCACGACTCATCCCTGGCCTGGGGCAGACTGTTCATTAAGGGGCTGGCAGGGAAGAGACGAACCAAGATAACACAGAGATCCATCAAGGTGCGGAGCTGACAGGTGCACACACCTGCTTCCAGCCAGAGTAGCTTGCAGCCAGTGGGAACCTGCCTCATAGGAGAGAGCTTTATCTGGAAAGGGAAGGGAGTATAAAGGGAAGAAAAAAACCCAAACGAGATTAGATCACCATAATCATAAGCCTCTAAATCATGGAGAAGAACCATGGCTCAAACATCCAAGTGGTGGAGGATGGATTTTTTTTACCTTGACTCCTGCTAATTTTCATTGATTTATGTGGCTTGAAAGCATTTATTTTCTGCTTAGAAGCTTCCCGGCTCCTGCTAAGGAGGCTCAGGACTCCCCTAAATGCCCTCACCATGGAGAGGCAGGGGGCAGAGGTGGGTTTCAGGACAGGGGCTAAGTTCCCTGCTTGGTTTCGGTCGCTGCCTGAGAGCCACGGGGCCTGATGGGAACCCCTGGACTGCCGCAGCCACCTCCCCACTCCTGTCCCCAGAGCCTGCCTGCTTCTGGTCACAGCTCCTTGAGTTTAACACTCCTGGCAGCTTAGTGCTCTGGTTTTATGTGCTAGGCCATAATATTTGGTGAGCTGTGAGATGAGGTGGGAGCATTTGCAGCTGACACTTCCCTTCTGGCCCCGCCCGGTGATTCGGGCCAGCAGTGTGACAAAGTGAGGCTGCCCCTCCTCCCCACTCTGGCTCCCACCTGTGGCTCTTTGGCACCATGTCCTTCCTCTGTGGTCTCCCCTTCCCTGCGATCCCACGTCTGTGAGACTCCCATATCTCTTGGCTTTTGAAAGGGGGGTATTCAGTCCTCACATTCCAAACCATTTGCACATTTAAACATTTTAAAGAGCAATTCTGAGTCTGCCCAGGACCACATTCCAAAAGGGGAGGGGTGGGTGTCAGGAGGGAGGCTTTCTAAATGTCATAGGCCTTGAAAAACCCTTGATTGACGATGACAAACTGATGGGAAGCCAATGGGTCAGCCAGTGAGGGTCAAGTTTTCTTGGGGATTAGAAGCACAAGAAAGCAGCGTACAGATCTTGAAAACTCCACTTCCTTTACCAGAGGCTCCTGAAGCATCATTTGGGCACCTCTGGTTTATTTCTCCAGGTCCCTGAACCCTCCCTGTCCCTTCACATGGTCCAGGGTCAGAGTTCAGATCCCTTTGGATCCCTCCAGCCATCCTCAATCTACGGTTGTCTTATTTTCTGCTCCATCTTCCCCCCCATTGGCCTTCGAATTGCAGCTGCTTTCCAGGAATGGAGTAGACTTCATTATGCAGGAGAGTACAAGAAAATGGAGCTGATTATTTTTTAGGGGGTAGTTTTGAGTATAAAAAGATGGAGAGCTTTTTTTTTTTTTTTTTTGGTGTTGTCATAGGTCTTTTTTTTTATTCTTATGTTAATGCCCATACATTACATCATTAGTTTTAGATGAAGTGTTCCATGATTCATTGTTTGTGCATAACACCCAGTGCTCCATGCAGAACGTGCCCTCCTCAATACCCATCACCAGGCTAACCCATCCTCCCACCCCCCTCCCCTCTAGAACCCTCAGTTTGTTTTTCAGAGTCAGATGGAGAGCTTCTTAATAAAATTATGATCAGAAGATGACTCTGAATGAGATTCAGAGCCAGACTTCAAATACACCACGAGCAGTGGAATCTCCTACTGTGTCTTTTTTTTTTTTTTAAGATTTATTTATTTATTTGACAGAGAGACAGCAAGAGAGGGAACACAAGCAGGGGGTGCGGGTGAGGGAGAAGCAGGCTCCCCGCTGAGCAGGGAGCCCGATGCGGGGCTCGATCCCAGGACCCTGGGATCATGACCTGAGCCAAAGGCAGATGCTTAACGACCAAGCCACCCAGGTGCCCCATCCTACTGTGTCTTTTAAAATGAAGAGGGTCTTCCACATTTGGTGCTATTGCCTAAAGATAGTGGGATGGGTAAGAAAACTACTGGACTCGTGGGGGACATGCAATGCAATGAAATAATTCCTCAAGATGAAAGATTAAACCTTTATAATAAAGAACCCAAAATGCAATGTCTCAACAAGATAGAAGATTTTTTTTTTTTCTCACAGAACAGTCTGAGCTCCAGGGTGGTAGGGGATTCTCCTCCATGTTGTTATTCGAGGACCCAGGTTCCTCCTGTCTTGCTTTTCCACCATCTCGTATGGTGGCCTTTGTCTGCCTGATCCAAGCTGGGTTGAGGGTACACTTAGGTTCTAGGTCTCAGGAAGGATAAAAAGTGTAGAAGATGCACACCCATTTCTGAAGATCCCAGCTCATCATGGACCCACATCAATTCTGCTTTCATTCCACTATGAAGAACTTAGTCATATAACCATCCTAACTGCAAGGGAGACTGAGAAATAAATATATACGTATGAGCAGCCATACTTTCCACAGTTCAATTATTACAGAAGAAGGAAAGAATAGATTTTTGGATAGTGTCACTACATAAGCATGCATGTGACCCAAACACCACCAAATAGAGGATCTTTGGTTATTATAAACAATTAGGTCAGAGTTTTTGTTAAAGCAGAAAATAGGAAAATGCAATTTATAGAGGACATAAAGGCCCAGGGTCCCTTCAAGCAATGGAGCACGACCTCCGGGGGATTGAGAAGAACATTTTTCTTTCTTTCTTTCCTTCCTTCTTTCTTTCTTTCTTCTTCTCTTTCTTTTTTTTAAGATCTTATTTATTTATTTATTTATTTTTATTTTTTTAAAGATTTTATTTATTTATTTGACAGAGAGGAGACAGCGAGAGCAGGAACACAAGCAGGGGGAGTGGGAGAGGGAGAAGCAGGCTTCCTGCCAAGCAGGGAGCCCGATGTGGGACTCGATCCCAGGACCCTGGGATCATGACCTGAGCCGAAGGCAGACGCTTAACGACTGAGCCACCCAGGCGCCCAGATCTTACTTATTTGAGAAAGAGCACAAGCAGGGGGAGAGGCAGAGGGAGAAGCAGACTCCCTGCTGAGCAGGGAGCCTGACGCAGGGCTCGATCCCGGGACCCCTGGATCATGACCGGAGCCGAAGGCAGACGCTTAACCAACTGAGCCCCCCAGGTACCCTGAGAAGAATGTATTTTATTTGTTCTTCCCGATGGGGGACTTTGGGGCAGTCAGCAACAGACAAAAGGGACTGATACCCTGAATGTTGCTTATAAAATGCTTTATATTTAAATATATTTGAATATGATTTATATCTTACAAGGATCATTTATACACATTATCTGCCTGGATGCCAAAAACATTCCTGACTCAGGAAAGCAAGGCTCAGAAAGGTGAAGAATCTTGCCCAAAGTCACACAATCCGTAAGTTGCAAAGGTGTGATCCCCAAGTCTTCAAACTCAAGTCCAGTGCCTTTTACATAACAAGATGCTGCCTATTCATTTTACATCCCAGGAGGGTGACTAGTTGGACATCCTGGGGGGAGTCGGGGCTTTACTTTTTTACTAGACTTTACTTTTTCGGTCTCCATGTGATTTTGATGCCATTTTTAAGACCACAAGAGTCTTCTGAACAATAATAATACTTATTATTACCTGTTGACCACCTACTGTGTGTCAGGCTTGGAGCTGAGCACATCATATGTATCTTATCTACCCTCATAATGACCCAGCAAGCTAGACATTGTTATCCCTATCTTACAGAGAAGAAAGCTGAAGAGGTTAGGGAACTTTCTCCAAACCCGTGGCTAATAAGTGGTTGAGCCAGGATGTGAATCCAAGTGGATCCGTATCTTTTCTCTCTGTGCGCTTTAAAAGACGAAGGGTATTTGCTGCTTGCTTAGGCCTCAGGAAAGACACACAGGCAATACTTGGTAATCTCAAGTCTAAGGCAGACCAAATTATTTAAGCTTATCCCAAACTCCTGGCCTCCCTTTGAATATCCTAGCAGTTGAACCTGTAATCAGGTCTTCACTGGCCATAACCCCCAAATGTCCTTGGCCTTTGGAATCCTAGATATTTACAGTGTCTGAACTGGAAGTAATCAAAATTCCTCTGGTCCACGATGTCCCTTTTACAGATGGTGAAACTGAGACCTAGAAAAATAAACTATATGTCAGAGGTGTCAGGGCTCATTCGTGACAAAACCAACACATTCACTTGTTTCACCAGGCTCCAGACCCATGATGACGAGCTGGACTAAGAACTGGCCCCACCTGCCACCTGTCAGAGCCTTCTTGACTCTAGCAAAGAGAGGGGCAGGCCTCCCCGGGCTCCATGCTGTCCCTTCTCCCTCTCCATTCCCACCCAGCCGGGCAAGCTTGCGGTTTTTCCAAGGCAGGGCCAGCCTGTCCTGAGCTGCAAGATGTATTAATCAATTTGATGAGGATGTTAAAGCTTTCTCTTTGCAACTAATTATGGCCTGATTTATAGGCCTGGCCTTGGTTTGATAGAGCTCTCCTCATGACAGGGATGAATGCCGTACTGGCATGGACCCCTTCATCTCTTCCATTTCTCTCCCTTCCTCCCCCCTCCCGCCTCCCTCCCTCCCACTCTCCTGCCTCCTGTCTCTGCTCTTGGTTCCCACAGGAACGCCCTAATGACATGTTGACAAGCCGGTGAAGCATAGTTCCCTCTCTGTTGCGTCTGCCTCTGACACCACCATTCCTCCTGTAGTCTCTGACACGGCGGACGGAGGCCTTGGCAGGCTCCAGCCACCACGCAGGAGCTGAGCTAGAAGCTCTATACACCCCTTTCTTCTGGAAACGGAATAATAAAATTACTGTGGATCGACACAGCATCTTCCTTCCCCAACATTTCAAGAGCTTGTTGAAATAAACGTCATCCCCAGTAGACTTAGAGGTGGGTGGAGGGATCCAGGTAAGTTTCATCCTGGTCATTCTACACAAGGGGAAACTAAGGCAGGGCTCTGAACTTGCCCGTGGTTCCACACACAGTAGAACAGCACAGGGGAGAATAGTCGGTGCCCAGGCTTCCAGCTCCAAGGTCTTCCCGTTGTTAGGGTCCTCGAGCCTCTAGCTGGGCTGTTCCTAGGAAGCCCTGGCATACACACTGGCTTCCTGACTTTCGGCATGAAGGTCTTTGGGCTGCACCACACAAATGAGACACGCAATAACATGTAGACAGGCACTTGGGACAAGAATACATATGCCTGTGTGTGTGTGCCCGTGGGCTGTTCCCAGCTGTCCCCGTGGCACACACAGAGATGAGAACAACCCCAAGTAAATCACCTTCCTTAGGCCTGAAGGCCCATATGCAGTCACTCTCCACACACTCAGCAGCGTTCCATGGGGAGCTCCCCAGGGAGGGGGCATCTCCTTGTATTCTGTCCCCCAAGTCGTACAACTGCTTCCCAGAGGAAAGACACAAAATCCATTATATAATATTTCCACAACACACTTACAGCAAGCTGCTAACCTACACATGACCAACGCACAAAACCTAACCCTAACCTGAACCTGAACCTGAGCCTTCACCTTACTCCTGACCCTACATCTAAAGGACTTCCCAACCCTAACTGTAAACTAACCCCTAATCTAAACACAAACCCAGGGGCGCCTGGGTGGCTCAGTTTGTTAAGCGTCTGCCTTCGGCTCAGGTCAAGATCCCAGGGTCTTGGGATCGAGCCCCGAATCGGGCTCCCTGCTCAGCAGGAAGCCTGCTTCTCCCTCTCCCACTCCCCCTGCTTGTGTTCCCTCTCTTGCTGTGTCTCTCTCTGTCAAATGAATATAATCTTCAAAAAAAATAAATAAACACAAACCCAACTCCACATCTAAAATAGCCTGGGGGCCCCTGGGTGGCTCAGTGGTTAAGCGTCTGCCTTTGGCTCAGGTCATTGATCCCAGGATCAAGCCCTGCATGGGGCTCCCTGCTCAGCTAGGAGCCTGCTTCTCCCTCTCCCTCTGCCTCTCCCCCCTGCTTGTGGTCTCTCTCTGTCAAATGGATAAATAAAATCTTTAAAATTAAAAAAATAATAATAGAATTTAAAAATAAAATAGCCTGATTCCAGCCCGTATTCCTGACATTAACCTTAACCCTTATATTAACTCAGTGGCTCTCAACCAGTGGCGATTCCTACCGCCTCCCGCACCACCCTCACCCCCACGCCCAAGGAAGCATTTGACAACGTCTGGAGACATTTTTCGGTTCCTAAAATGGGAGTGGGAGCAGATACTATTAAAATCTAGGGGGGAGAGGCCAGGGTTGCTGCTAAACATCCTAAAAAGCTCAGGGCGGCCCCCAAGATGGAATTCTCCAGCTTCCCATGTCAGTAAGTGCCAGGGCTGAGAAATATTGCCTTAACCTTAACCTAACCCTAATTCTAAATTAAACTAATACTGACCCTAACTTTAAATATAACTTTAGGGGCGCCTGGGTGGCTCAGTCGGTTAAGCGTCTGCCTTCGGCTCAGGTCATGATCCCGGGGCCCTGGGATCGAACCCGGCATCGGGCTCACTGCTCAGCGGGGAGCCTGCGTCTCCCTCTCCCTCTGCCTGCCACTCTATCTGTGCTGTCTATCTCTCTGTCAAATAAATAAATAAAATCTTTAAAATAAATAAATAAATATAACTTTAAACCTAATTTCCCACACCTAACTCTAACCTAAACTTGCATCCACACTCAGAATCTAAACCTAACTGAAACACCAACCCTAACCCTCATCCTCACCTAGACCCTAACTACAAATCAAACTCCATCTGAACTCAATCCTAACAACATCCAGGTGGGTAAGGGTTACTAGGATAAGACGGGTGAGCCCAGAACCTGGTCCCACTGCTATTTCCCTTCGTTTTTCTTCACAATCAGCATGAGGTTGTTCAGACCTTTCTGGATTATGCAGGTCCTGTTTCCCTTGACCTAGCATGGCACTGCTCATGAGCCCCTTCTCCCTGGACAACAGCGTATTAAAGGAGATGAAATTCACTCGGAGGGCACCTGGGTGGCTCAGTCAGTTGAGTGTCTGCCTTCGGCTCAGGTCATGATCTCAGGGTCCTGGGATCGAGCCCCGCATCAGGCTCCCTGCTCGGCGGGAAGCCTGCTTCTCCCTCTCCCACTCCCCCTGCTCACTCTGTCTCTCTCTCTGTCAAAATAAATAAATAGAATCTTTAAAAAAAAAAATTCAGACTCGGTGTAACAGTTAGCTACTTACCAATATACCTCAGAGGATGCTGGTGGAGATGGGTAATTTTAAAAATATATATTTATATATATAAAATGAGATTTGGGGGGAAATCTTAATAGTGATGCTAGTTAGGTGCAATATTCTTTTTTTTTCAATATTCTTTTAAATTAAGTATAAGTTCAAATCTGCCCCTCTACTTGATCTTTAACATATCCTGAAAATCGATAAGTCAGGCAGTATTATCCTCACCTGGTAAATAAGACACAAAGGCACAGAGACGTTAAAGGCTTTGCCTAAGACCACACAGCAAGGTGGCAGAAGAGCCTCGCCAAGTGGCTTGATTCAGATCTATTTTCTACACTTAACCTTGCCTGTGGTCTCAGTTACTATTATCTCCCATTTCCCCCCAGCTAGTGCAGATATCCACGAATCCTCAGCATTTTTTAAAGATTTTATTTTTTTACTTGAGAAAGAGAGCATGAGAGGGGGTAGGGTCAGAGGGAGAAGCAGACTCCCCACTGAGCAGGGGGCCTGATGCGGGACCCGATCATGGGACTCCAGGATCATGACCTGAGCCAAAGGCAGTCGCTTAACCAACTGAGCCGCCCAGGTGCCCATGCATTTTTTAGAATTTGGAATGACATCAGGAGTGCATTCAGGGTTTTCGAAAAGGAAGCAGAGCCAGTCACGAGGGTGGAATGAGAAGGATTCATTCAAATGCCCAAGTGCTCAATCACACTTTTAAAAGTTCTGGTTGGGGCGCCAGGATGGCTCAGTCAGTTAAGTGTTGCACTCGTGATTTCGGCTCAGGTCATGATCTCAGGGTTGTGAGATCAAGCCCTTCATCAGGCTCCATGCTGACCATGGAGCCTGCTTAAGATTCTCTCTCTCCCTCTCTCTCTGCCCCTCCCCACCCTGCTCATGCACTGTCTCTCTCTCTCAAAAAAATAAATTAAAAAAATATACAGATAGATAGAGAGATAGATAGATAAACGTTCAGGTCTTTGGGGCGCCTGGCTGGCTCAGTCAGGAGAGCACTGACTCTTGATCTCAGAGTCGTGAGTTCTAGCCCCATGTTGAGGTAGAGATAGGGAGGGGAAAAAAGCTCCGGTCCTTGAATGGGGTAGGGTGGGAGGTGGAAAGAAGGTGACCAGGTGTAGGAGCAGGTAAAATATCTGGGGCATGGGCTGCATGTCAGGTTGAAGGGCTGACAGTTGGACGGTAGAGGAACTGGTCCAGAGCCTCAGGAAGAACCAAGTACCATCCTGATCTCCCTGCATCTTCTAGAAGGTCAGTGCCTCCGTCCCAGACTCTCCCATTTCCGGAACTTGGAGCGCTGCATTTACAATCCATGAGCCTTACAGAAGCTTGTGACAGAGCTGAGTTTACACAGGCAGGCATTAAAAAAGAAAGCAGCGTGCTAAGGTAGCCGAGCTGTCGGGAGGGGCCTGAGTGGGAGCTTCGAGGATCAAGATTGTCTAAAGCCACAGGGAAAATGTTGGAAAATTTGCCTTTGTCATTGCCAGAAAGAACAATTTATGGCTTTGTTCTTTTCTTAAGCTCCCAATTTGGCTTCATACTATATCTTGTGTGAGCCTTTATTCCTGAATCTTGGCTGAACTCCTTAGGCTTAACCTATTGGCCTCAAAAATCTTGGGCAGTTGCATTGCCTGTCTACCTCCTCATTACCATAGTAATCGGGCATGTACTCCTATTTGGAATAAACGTTAGGAGTACCTCTCCGCTCAACGCCATTCATACAATCACAGATAACTATGCTAAAAATCCACGGCAGAAGAAATATCAAGAAGAGGCCATCCCAGCATTAAAAGATATTCCTATTAGTGAAGCAAACCAAATGTTCTTACTTGCAGTCAAAGAACTTTAT
This sequence comes from Mirounga angustirostris, assembly GCF_029215605.1. Lineage (NCBI taxonomy): Eukaryota > Metazoa > Chordata > Mammalia > Carnivora > Phocidae > Mirounga > Mirounga angustirostris. The sequence goes on along the minus strand of NW_026991725.1, from coordinate 23,098,556 downwards.
GCCAAAACCTAAATTGTATGTAGACTAATCCCAAGCATTTGTTATAAGCTTTTTTTTTTTTTTTTAATTTATTTGAGACAGAGAGAATGAGAGACAGAGAGCATGAGAGGGAGGAGGGTCAGAGGGAGAAGCAGACTCCCCGTCGAGCAGGGGGAGCCCGATGTGGGACTCGATCCCGGGACTCCAGGATCATGACCTGAGCCGAAGGCAGTCGCTTAACCAACTGAGCCACCCAGGCGCCCTGTTATAAGCTTTTGACTGAATAATTTTGACCATAATTATTTTGACTCTCTCTATTACTAATACCCGATACTGAAATATAAGAAAAAGCAAGTTGAACTTCTTAGATTAAGTTCCATTACTATAAATGTTCTCAAATATTAGTTATTAGTGGACGGGATAAATAAAATACTGCATTACCATTAACCAAAAAAAAGCAAGCAAGCAGTGAACCAGTGAAGGGGAGGGGTGGGCGGGAACCCAGAACAAAAAGGGCGTGCACGAGAAGGAGCTAGCTGGGGAGTCCTAGGGTTAGTGACACGTGGAGCCCCAGAATGTTGGGGAAAACCAGACATTTAGAGATCAAATGCAGAGGAAAGAGCACTGGACTAGGGCCAGAAAATCTATGTTTGAATCTCATCTTTGAAGCAGATTTTAGACATTTCCCACAATTTCTCCATCTGGAAAATAAGAGGGTTAGGCCACAGCTTCAAATCCCTCCCAAGGTTGACACTGTAGAATTCCTGACTCCCCCAGCCCACCCCCCCCCCAGTCAAAAGCACCGGGTGTGAGTCTTTTTCTAGTCCTGTCTCCCCTCTGTGTGACTGAGCCAGCCTGGCCCTCCCCACTGGGCCCTTATTTGCACGTTACATTGAATTTGTGCGCTGGTGGGTCGAAGGGTCTGGTTTCTCCTGTTAGACGTGAGCCTCTGAAAGATGAAAAGTGTCTGGAACTTCCAGCTCCTGGAGCCTCCACTACAGTGCTTTGCTGGCCTCCGAGGCTCTGTGAGGTCCCCAGGCAGGGATGCCTGTCCTATTACGCGGCCTCCTCCGTGCTCCCGAAGCTGCCCTTGCAGGTCCCCTCCAGGTCCCGGGGCTGCCTGGCCCAAAGCAGAGAATGTCGGGAGCCCTCCACAACTGCACAGTAATCCTTCTGGAGTTGGAGGCCCCTCCACCCCAAGGAGCTGATGTTTCTTGATGAGGAGCTCTGGCCGCACCAAGTAAGATGAAAAGCTGTCTTCCCAGTGGGGTGAATTCCCTCAGAACCAAAGCAGCTGCTCCTCAAAGTCTCCAAAAACAAAATTCCTCATGAATAAATATTAGGGAAGAAATGAGGTTTCCCAAGAACAGAAGCAGAGTTGAAGAAGTTGCTGAAAGAAGTTGGGATCTTTCATCTCACAAAATATGTCGCTTATGTGTTGCCCCAGACTCTCCTTGCCAACCCCCCTCCCACTCCACTGATCCAGAGCCACATCTTGCTTCTCCTTCACATAGAAACAGGCAGCACCTAGGAGATCATCTGCTCAGACTTTCCTTCAGAGGAAAAGAGAAACCACAAACAGCTGCCCCATGAGCCCTCCTGCCAAATTCCAGCTCAGACCGGGGATCTCGATGACCTCATCGGTATCTGAGCTGGAACTCACTTCTCCGGAGATAGAAGGGCTGCCAGGACCCCTGCAGTTTCCCTGGAAAAAGAAGAAGCAGCATGGTGGGTTCACGTCTGTGCCTCCCTGGGCGAGGTGTGCCAAGACCTCCACCCAAGGGCTGAGCTTGCCGGTTGGCAGCTTGGGGCACGTCCCCTCACGCCACCACCTCCACCCTGCCCCCTTCTAAAAGCCCCTTGCTCTTCTAGTCAAAAGAGATCCCAAGTTAGAGCCTCATTCTCTCTCCCCTCTGGATGCCAATAGAAATGCAAATATCCTCGGGAGAAAATGTGCTTCTGTGCTCAGGGATTTATCAGAACCTGTCCAGTTTTGCTGAAAGAGAAGGTATGAGAGAGCACGAGGACCCTGGCGAGGCAGTGGAGCAAAGGGGTCCAAAGGTTCAAAGCTCCTACAAGGGCAGCGCTGGAGGGGAAAGCTTCGAACTCACATAGAACAAACCCCTCACGCTGCAGGTGAGGAGACCAAGGCCCAGAGAAGGAGAACATCTTTCCCGGTGTCTCACAGCAAGTCTGGAGCGGAAGCTAGACCTCCAGTCTCCGGACTCAGCCCTGTGCCTGCTCCCAAGGCCTGCAATACAAAACTTGGCGCTTCAGAGTTTTGCCAGAGCTGGCCCTTCCCCCCCATCTCTGCCTCTGTAACACTTGGTTCCACCAGGGGTGACCTCTGCTCTCGGTGGTAAGCCCCTGCAAAGCAGCATGGGTGGGCAGAAAGGGGTTGGGGAGACTGGGGAACGGGGCAAAGATCTTCCTGAGGAAAGACTCTGAGAGAAGTCTGCATCTTACCTGCATGAAACTCTGTAAACCATGTTAAATCTTGGCTTAGAGTAGGGCTGTTGGCTAGTACTTCTCTTTCTGGCCCCAAATGCCCAAAGGAAAATAGTACTGCTGTCATCTTTGGATGCAAAGATTGACACACTAATCGATGATTCCTTGTCGGGACTCCTCCAATGACACATTCCTTTCCCCCTTACCTTATAGTTGTTTTTGTAGTGGAAAAAGAATGGGATCCTAGAATCAGGCCTGGGATATGTGGGTTAAACTTTAAAAAAAAATTTTTTTTTAATTGTGGTAAAAGAGGTACATAACAAAATTCACCATCTTCATCTTTTTAATTTTTTTTAGAGAGAGAGGGAGCAGGAGAGGGGGGTTGGCAGGGAGGAGGGGCAGAGGGCAAGGGAAAGAGAGAATCCCAAGGAGGCTCCATGCTCAGCACGGAGCCCCACAGAGGCCCGATCTCAGGACCCTGAGATCACAACCTGAGCAGAAATCAGGAGTCAGACACTCAACTGACTTTGGCCCCCGGTGCCCCCATCTTCATCATTTTTTAAAAAGATTGATTTATGGGCACCTGGGTGGCTCAGTTGGTTAAGCGACTGCTTTCGGCTCAGGTCATGATCCTGGAGTCCCTGGATTGAGTCCCGCATCGGGCTCCCTGCTCGGCGGGGAGTCTGCTTCTCCCTCTGACCCTCCCCCCTCTCATGTGCTCTCTCTTTCTCATTCTCTCTGTCTCAAATAAATAAATAAAATCTTTAAAAAAAAAAAAGATTGATTGATTTATTTGAAAGAGAGAGAGAGAACAGGGGGAGGGGCAGAGGGAGAGAGAGAATCCCAAGCAGACTCCCTACTGAGCGGGGAGCCCGACGTTGTGCTCCATCCCAGGACCCCGAGATCAGGATCTGAGCCAACGCTCAAGAGTCGGACGCTCAACCGACTGAGCCACCCCAGCAGCCTCCCATCTTCATCATGCTTAAGTGTATAGGTCTGTAGTGTTAAGTACACACACGTTGTTGTGCAACCAGCTCCAGAAGTCTTTTCGTCATGAAAAACTGAAACTCTCTACGCATTAAACCACCGAACCCCAGTCTCCCCTCTCCAGCTCCTGGCAACCACCATTCTACTTTCTGTCCCTATGAATTTGACTACTCTGGGTATCTCATATAAGTGGAATGACACAGTATTTTTCTTTTTCTGACTGGCTTATTTCATTTAGTGTAATGTCCTTAAAGATTATCCATGTTGTAGCCTGGGAAATGTAGAATTTCCTTTTTAAGGCTGAGTGATATTCCACTGTATGGTTACACTACATTTTGTTTATTCATTTATCTGTTGACGGACAGGTAGGTTGCTTGCACCTTTTGGCAGTTGTGAATCATGCTGCTGTGAACAAGGGTGTGCAAATGTCTCTTTGAGAACCTGCTTTCGATTCTCTTGGGTATACACCCAGAAGTGGAATTGCTGGTTCACATGGTAATTCTATTTTTAATTTTTTGAGTAACTGCAATATGGTTGGCTTAAACTTTTGGGGCCTTTAGTTTGAGTATTGTAAAGATCATGTACATAAAGCTCTTGGCTTGAGGTTTGATATATAGTAGGAATTTAAGAAATGTTTGTCCCCATGGACTCTTGAGAAAGAGTCTGTGTTTTATTTCTGTATTCCAAGCATATAGCATGGTGCCAAACATACAGTAGGTATTCAATATATGACTGTGAATGAATGAATAATGAATAAATGCATCCTTGTAACTCCTGGAGCATCTAGAGTAATTTCTACACATTGTAAGTGCTCAGGAAATGTTACTTGAATGAATGCATGTAGTATATCCTATAATGGAGCCCCTGGCCAACTCAGTCAGTAGAGTGTGAGAGTCTTGATCTTGGGGTTGTGAGTTCAAGCCCCACGTTGGCTGTAGAGAAGACTTAAAAAATAAAATGAAAAAAAAAAAAGTCCTGTTTCATCGGCATCCTACCACATGAGGAAAGGAATCTGCTGACGTCTCCAAAGTTCCCGGCAGAAGAGTTCAGAAATAAGTATTTGGCCCACTGCCATTCATGCCAATGCTGACGGGAACTCCCACTTTCTGGGATCCCCTTTGCCTTCACCCTTGGCAAGTGAATTCCATTGCGGAAAGTGGGTAAAGGTGGATCTGTCCCACGGTACCTCCAGGCTACACCGGGCTTGCTAGGGTTTCTCTCTTCCTACCATATTCTTACAATATTTACTGTGAGCTTCAGGGCATATTGCAAAGCTGGGCTGTCCTTGTCCAATGCTGTGAGCCCAGGCAACTCAGAGAATTGCTTTTTTTAAATTTTTTTATTTTTAAGTAATCTCTACACCCCATGTGGGCCTGAATCCTCCCATATAATAGGGAAATAGTGCCTCTGGGTTGGGAGGCATCCTGTCTGAGAGGAAAGACACAATTCTTAAGCCCATGCTTGGGGAATTTATAGTCTAAAGAAAATCACAGGAATATGATCTATTAAACCAATGTTTATCCATTTAACATGTATTTATTAAGCTCTTACTGTATGCCAGGTCCTATGTAAGGTTCCCATGACCCTGAGATCAAGAGTCACGTGCTCCACCAACTGGGCCAGCCAGGCACCCGGCCACTCAGAGCATCTTAATCCCCTGGCCTGAGTCCAAAAGCAATGACCAGGTCTCCCCTCTCAGCAGCCTCTCCACTCTGAGGCTGCTTCCCTGACCCAGTAGGCTCACCTGCTCTTCCACTGGAACCCAAGCCTTTGTTTCTTCCCACGAGTTTGGCTTCTACTTTTCTAAGCACTTCCCAAATACACCCAACGTAACTACTCTAGGGACCTGCCAGTTCCCTAGAACCTCTTTATTCTGCTTTATAAAGTTATGCTTTATAACTTTTCTGAAACGTCCTTTTCATTCCCAAGTATATTGGTCAAATCTTGTCCACAGAGGTGACTGGAAATAGGACCAAGGGGAAGAGAAACTCCCTCCCAGGTGCATAGATTGGGAACTCATTTAGGGCCTCCTTAGAACCTTACATAGGACCTGGCATACAGTAAGAGCTTAATAAATACATGTTAAATGGATAAACATTGGTTTAATAGATCATATTCCTGTGATTTTCTTTAGACTATAAATTCCCCAAGCATGGGCTTAAGAATTGTGTCTTTCCTCTCAGACAGGATGCCTCCCAACCCAGAGGCACTATTTCCCTATTATATGGGAGGATTCTAAGAGCAAATTCTTCCTACTTCCATGTTCTCTGAGCCCCAAAACTTCACCAAAGACCTAGCTTAATGATGACTTGGACCGGCGGGGTTTCTCAACCTCAGCTTTATTGACATTCTGGGCTAGATAATTCTTTGATGTGGGGGCTGCCGGTGCATTGTAGGATGCTTAGCAGCATGCCTGGCCTCTACCCACCAGACACCACTAGCGACCCCCTTCCCATTGTGACGACCAAAACTGTCTCCAAGCAATCCCAAATTATCTTCTAGGTTCTTCTGGCGGGGCGGGGCACAAAATCATTCCCGTTGGAGAACCACTGACCTAGACTGAGGCAGAAAAAAGAAGCAATTGCTCTGCTTTTTATTGCTTTGTGGGAATGGAAAATATTTTTCTAGTACAGGAAAAGTTGCATATTTATTAGATTAAGAACTGATGAGTAACGTCCTTCCAACCCCAGGGGCTTCTCAGAATTGAAACTGGGAGCACTCCAGGTGAGATCATTCCTGCCTGGGACAAAATTTCCAGGTCAGGTCATTGGGGTACAGAATGGAGTGACAGAAGAAGGAAGTGGAAAAGTGTGAGGCCATGCCCCAGAGGTTACTAGAAATGGCAATTATTTTCCACTCCTCAGGACCTGCCAGGGCTCTAAACCTGGGGTCAAACACATACAGGCCCGCTCTGGATGGATCCTACCTACCTGTAGAAACTGGAGCCCAGAGAGACTGAATGACTTTTCTGATGTTGCACAGCACATCAGAGAAAAAACAAACAAACAAACAAACAAAAACAGGACGCGAATTCCCTTTGAAGTTAGACATCTGAAAGCCAAGGGGACATGGTACACCCCAGCTGCCCAGGGCCTGTTCTCTCATCTGTCTTCATCTGACTTTGGAAGCACAGACGAGACCAGAGCGAGAGAAGTATTGACTGGTGATCTTCACTTGGGGGGTGGGGATGGCTGGGGGGTGACAAGACTGCTCACACCAGCAGTTGGGTTCCCGAGATGCTCTGGGTTGCTGGCTTCTGAGCCCACTATCTCACTTTCTTGTTGCTTCGTGTAGATAAGCTATCAGCTTCTGCACAGGATCAACTGAGGAAGTCAGGAGGGAGGAGAGACCTTGGCAGCCAGCAGGAAAGGACTGGCAGCAAAAAAAAAAAAAAAAAAAAGCAAAGCATCCTGGGGCCAAAAGTGCTGACTGGACAGAAGGTTAAGGAGGGAAGAAGAGGGAGAGTCAAGGCAGAGGGTGAAAATTGGAAAGGGAAAAGCAGAGAAAGGCAGAAAGACCCCCAAAAAACTAAAATGACTCCGCAAACAGAACTCGAGCAGTTTTTCTCCTCTTTCTATTAAAACTGTAGATGTGCCATTTTAAACTGTGTTTTCCTCCTGTCTTGCCTTCCAAGAGTTAATGCAAACCAAGTACTCTTCAAACTTATTTGTGATCCCATAAAGAATCTAGTCTTCAAGAGTGATTTACTGTGTGACTTCAGGAAATTCATTCAACTGTTCTGAGGCTTTCGGCTCCCCTCTTAAAAAAAAAAAAAAATGCAGAGATTACCCCAGCCAGCTATAAGGAGAGGCCTCATGGTCGAACTCACGAGAAGTGCTAAAGAGCTGTTCTTTCATCTGGAACTACCTAGGGAGAGATTTTCTTACCATGAGCTTTTATATCCTCATTCATTTGAATTGGCGCTCTGGGAGCCAGGCCAAGAACAGGTATTTTTATCTTACTTTAATGGGTAAGCAGTGGTATAGCTAGTAAAAAAATGGATCTCTCCTTTGTCACACTTCTCTGCCTACTATATGGAAAAGGCCTGGACTTTCTCCTTTGAGCAGGATTCCCAGATGTGGCTGAGCAGACTGGATTTTGGGATGTGGGAAATCCTGCTCTTTGGAGGGGAGAGGCACCCACAGACTGGCAGAAAGCCTGCTGGTATCATCAAAAAGCGTGAATCAGGAGCCTCTCTCTTGAACCCAGCTGCTCAGCCCACCGTTACGTGGGTCCATGGTACGGGCCACTCAGTTTGAACGCTAGAACTAACACAGGGGACTACATTCCATAAGGCTCTGATAGAACAAGTCGCAGATGAGTTAGGAAGCCAAGTCAGGATGAAAAATTTCCAGGTCTGTGCTCTTCATGTGCAAGAAGAGTTACTCCCGCTTCTTGTCCTGTCTTATGGGCTCACTCTCCTCGTCACCTTCCTCAAGGCCTCCTCTCCCTTCCCATCCAACTGCTAGGTGGCAGCCCTTTATTTATACTCTTCTCTAAAGCCCTCATCCTCCAGGGGGCCTACTCAGATTACACCTGCTCTTGAGGAATCCTTCCTTTACTTTGTTATTAGATCCCCAAATTTGTCTACTAGAACAAGACCCTGCACACACAGAAAGACAGCAGTAAATTAGGGGTGAGTTATATGTCTAGTGTAATGTGTGTGCTAGTGTGTAAGTTAACACCACATGGATGAAATCCAGAGCTGCCCCTGGGCGTGCACTGCTTTGGGCTCTTGAAAGTCCCATTTTCAGGGAGCTGGTTTCTGAAGAGTGGAAGGGACTGTGACGCCCCTTGGTTGTTATTCCTCTTCTGTGTCAAACACAGCCCTGGCCCTAAGCACCCCCTCCTCAGGACAAAGGCCAAGTGGGAGAGGGTACCCCCAAGTGGATGAGGTCTTCATCCAGAACCACCCCGTGATACCACTGTCCCGGTTGCTGTTGAAGTGTCTGCCTCTCTGCTTTGAAGTCCAAGACTTCTAGAAGAGTCTCCAAAAGGCAGGAGGCCTCCCACATGCAAAAGAGGAAGGGAAGTTCCAAGTTCAAGTCCAGGAACAGGTATAGAGAGGAAAGGTCATCAAGCAAAAGGAGCATTTCCCTCCCTCAGGGAAGGGCACAAAATCACCAAAGAACAAAAAGAATTTCCTCCGTTCTCCACCTGCCAGATACCCAAGACACCCCCACTCCCCAGCCCCTCTGCCTTCCCTGACCTGATCAACCAGAAAGAGAGAGTCCCTTGACCTTGCAGGAGTCCCCTTTAGGGGACGACAACCCAGGGAAGCTCCGGGGCCAGGGGTCCCCTCCCGCTCTTGCCGCGACTGGCTAGGGACAGCAGGTGCAGGCCCCCGGCAGGATGGAGATGGCGCCTCTGCTCTTGGCAAATTCTTTTCAGGGGCGCGCGCTGGTGGGAGCCTGAGTGAGCAGGAGAGAGCGGGAGGAGAGAGACACGGGAGGGCGCGGGCGCGCCGGGGGGCGCCGGGGGGCGCCGGGGGGAGGCGGGCCGAGGCGGCGGGCTGCGGGGCTGGGTGCCCAGGCGCCGCTAGGGTGCAGCTGTGGGCTGAGCGGGCGCCGGGGCCGGGGCGGGCCCGGAGAGCGGCGGGCGGCGGAGGCGAGGCCGTTGGGGTGTTGTGTTTCCACTGTCACTATAATTAGGCGGATTCTGTGTTTATTTAGGCTGAGAGCTGTAAGATAAATGACAGCTTCGAAGATGCTTTTCAGCACTTCATAAATCACCCACCGGCCCGGGCAGTTGGCTTCTGCCACGTCTGGGGTCCTCCTCGCGCCCTGCGCCCACCCCCACCCTCAGGGAAGAGGGCACCCCCCCCACCCCAGGACCCCTGCGCTCCCGGCACAAAGGGCAGGAGAGCCAAGCGAAAGGGGTGCCTGTCCTTCCCAAAGCTCGCAGCGCCCAGCGCCCCGGAACAGGCCGGCAGCCGTGGGGAAGGCGGGCAGGAGGGCAGCCTCCTCCTGAGGTGGTCCCTGCGGCTGCGTGGGGCTCGGGTTGACAGGCAGGCTTGCCCTCCTCTGGGAGAATAGGGTCTCTAATCGGCTCTAATTCAGGCTCTCTTCCTTGTGCCTGGCTGACACATCTGGAGATTTACAAGAGACATTTGAGAAGTATTTATAGCACGGTGGACTTTTCTTCCCCCTCCTATGACTGAGCCTCTCTTGGGGGCTCCGGGTGGAAGGTTCCACGTCCTTTCCCATGGGAGAGCACATTCTTGGAGAGGGGTGTGGACAGCAGGCCCTCTCCCATCAGGACCTTGGAACTCCCTGGCCATGAGGAAGGGCAAAGAACAGGATGGTGACCCACCCTGCCTAGCCAGGCCTGGGTCCGGTCAGTCCCCTCGGCAGGGAGAAGGAGCAGGATGTGGGGTGTGGAACATCGGGCCTATGGGGCTTTGACTACAAGCAGGCAAGCAGCCCGCGGAGGTGATAAACCCAACAGAGACGTGAACATGGTCTGAACCAGACACCTTTCCATGCAGAGGTTTCAAATCAAAACAGACACTGCAGAGTCTCAGGTCAGGTATCAGAGCCAGTGGTATGGACCCTTCTCCTGGTTTGGGAGCCTGGATTGGGAGAAATTGGCCTTGGAAACAAATAGCAGGCCAACCTTCAGAAGGCAGTAAGCCACAATAGTCTTCTGAGGCCCATGCTGCCAAGCCTAGGTCAGTCCTGGTTTGGGGAGGTCCAACCAAGCCAGCAAGGAGACAAAGGGATCCCTGGCTCCAGACATCAAGGTACTGCTGAAGGAAAGAGGGGTGCCACACCACTGCCCAGTCCCCTGGCATAGTTGTCCCCCCATAAGGGGTCTGCATTCCACCAGAGAACCAACTGCCCATGTGGAGCACTGCACCACAAGGAGAACGAGCAGAGAGAGCAGACATGGTGGTTCAAGTGCCCAACTCAGGAGCTCTGAATAGATGTGCTAGTGTGTGTAACCCTGTGATCTCCATCAGAGTGGCATTCCTCTATTCACTTACCTGGTATGGGTTAGCCGCTATCTCTGAGCCGGGCACTGTGCTAGGTGTTGGGCATAAAAAGATGAAAGACACACCCTTTCACTTATATTCTAGTGGGAGAGAGAAGCATAAAAACAAATCATTACAATTGGCTATTATGGTGATGAGTACAAAGTAAGATGGTGCCTGGCACCTACTTGCCAAGAGTGATTCCTTTCTCAGCAAGGGTCCTCAGTGCTCCATAGGAGGGTATTGCTTAAACCTGGGTAGAGCTCTGAAAACACTACAGAGTGATGATTGGAAGCGTGGACTCTGCTGTGGGACATACTGAGTCTGAATTCCAAGTCCAAGATGGGGCTTAAACACACAACCCTGAGATGGTCACATGCTCTACCGACTAAGCCAGTCAGGTGCCCCAAGTCTGAATGCCAATTCTGGCACTTAACCAACTGTATGATCTCGGGCAAGTTGTTTAACTTCCCCTTACCTCGTCTATAAAATGGGGAGAAGAAAAAAAAGAACTATGATTATTACTGGGCTTACCTCACAGGGTTATCATGACGATGAAGTGAGAGAATGCATACAAAACTGCCTGGAACCCCCATTGTCAAGCATCAAAACATCAAATTTAAGTATGTGGAATTTGAATATTTTCTGCCCAACTTGGTCTTCATTACCCCATTGTCAAGCACCAAACTGCCTGGAACATAGTAAGTGCTCAATAAATGTTAGCAATGGGAAGAGAAAGAGGGAGAGAGAAAGAGACACAATGAGAGAGAGAGGGAAGGAAGGAGGTTGAGAGAGACCGAGAGAAAAAGAAAGGCTCTGTGCATGTTTCTGCAGGAAGGAAATCGAAGAAAATGCTCAGGTCCCTTGAATAAGAGGGAAGTACTTTTTGTGTAGCCCCTGTTACCCTCTCCATAGTTTCTCAGCATTTTCTGGTGAATTGGGAGGCTTTGGTTCTCATCCCAGCTCTTCCATTAGCTGCTAATATGTTCTTTCTCAGTCTCTGCGCTTCAACTCCTCCTTTGTGAAAAGAAGCAGGCGAGCTTCCTTCTACAATCTTCATTTCTGACATTTTATGGTTCCGTTCAAGAATGCACACAAAAAAACGAACGTTAGTATGTACATAGATAATTTTACAAATCAGTTGCAAGACTGTATTGTTGCAATGGTTTCTAAGCAATTCTCTATCACTGATAAGTGTCTTTTGTGGCGCTGAAAATGATGATATATTATCCACTGTCCTGAGTCCCGACAAACATCTTTGCGACACTGTCAACAGCATAACAACCACAGTGAGGCTGTGGCAATGTCAAGGTTGAAAAGGTCAAATTTCCAAACCCGGGACCATTTTGGAAGTTTACACCAGGTTCAGGCCACTCAGAAGAACTTAGATCTGGTTTTTCTGAGACCTGATCTCTCTGGTTCATCTCTATCCTTTCAACTGCCCTTGTTCATCCAATTTAATCAACTATCCTGGGTATTTCCCATTTGCTGGAAAACTTGGCTTAAGTTAAAAACAAAATGACTCCTTCCCTTAAGATGTTCATTTTTCTTTGAGGGGAAATACATGCAAGCCTATCAAATAAATGCAATAACATGCGGGCGCCTGGGTGGCTCAGTTGGTTAAGCGACTGCCTTCGGCTCAGGTCATGATCCTGGAGTCCCGGGATCGAGTCCCGCATCGGGCTCCCTGCTCGGCAGGGAGTCTGCTTTGCCCTCTGACCCTATCCCCTCTCATGTGTTCTCTCTCATTCTCTCTCTCTCAAAATAAATAAATAAAATCTTTTAAAAAAAATGCAATAACATGCTGTAAATGTGGTGACAGAAGTCTAAGTAAGTGACAACTGGGGATGGCGAAGAGGAAATGGTCGATTTTCTCCCGTGCCTACCTACACAGCCTCCTATGCGTTCATACTTGTTGGACGAGTGAATCAACCAGCAAAGAGCCTGGAGTAGAAAATCGCATTGGGGGGGGGAGGGAATAGCAGGAAGGAAAAGAAATCTACCTGCCCGCCACCAGCCACGAGACAAACAAACCAACTAAATTAAAGCAAGTAGGAATGGGGTTACACATCTCAGAACAACCGCGTGGAGTCAGGAATAGAGGCGCCCCGAAGCTAGTACTTTCTTTCTTTCTGATCCAACTCTTAGAAAATCCCCAGGCTACAGATTTCCTGGCCAAAACAAGTGGAGCAGCACTGGGGCAAAGGGAAAACTTTCTTCCACCCACACCGGAAGAGCTGAATCCCTGCCTCCCTGCCAGTTCTGGGGAAGCAACTGGGTCCTCTAGCTGACTGCTAAAGTAGTTGGATGAGGATGAAGCCAGTCTCTCTAATCTTCATATGATCAAAGGCCACACTGCATCTTGTTGCATCTGGGGCTCAGTCTGTAGCTTAGAGTCTGATGCACACAAAGGTAGACAGTGTTACAGGTTTATCTATCTTGTGGCTCACAGATTTCAGCAGATACCAAGAGGGCTGGATGAGAACATGTGGGTTAAGCAGCACAACCAGCCCTACCCAGGTGGATGAACCCCCAAATACGTGGCCAGCTCACCGAGTGTGAGGATTGACAGCTTCCTTGTAAAAGACAGTATATTCCTTTCATGTATAGTTTGGTGTAAAATACTAAAATGCACAGAACAACAGAATAGCTGTCACATTTACTAATGAGATCTGTCTTTATAGCCCAGATCTTCGGAAAACTTCTTACAGAACAATAATTCAGCCCTCCTCCGAGCTTTGCTTCATTTCTGCTCTCTTGGGGGAAGCAAGCAAAGAAAACTAGACATTTCCCACTCAGCCCTATGGCAGCTTAGCAGCACTGAAATCCTCTGTCTGGTTAACATGAGGCTTTTCCCATTATCAACAATCTCAGAGGAAGCCTCAAACTTCAGCCAACGTTTACAGGCAGATCCCAGTTACTGTCACCCAGTAATATCTTTCTGCTGACCCCTGGCTTCAAACTTGGCTCAGTCCGTGCTCTTGACTTTTCCCACACTCCGTGCTTCCAGTCAAAGAAAATGCAGCCGAGCCTGTTTCCTAGTGTAAGCATGTAAATACCACACTCATCAACTCCTGGCTTGGGCCCTACTCAGGAGACAGACATAGAGAATGGAATTTGTTTTTAAAATCTGCCTTTCAGGTTAAGAAGATGGTGTCCCTAATTCTTGTCAGGAGGACGCGTAATTTCAATGTTTCTCCAGGAGCAGAGAGAGGGGCCACGAAGACCCACAGCACTCCTTCACCAATGCACCTTGGTAATCAGCGGCCGAGAGCTCTCGCTAATGCTAGGTAATTCTATTTGGCTCAACAAACATTTGTTGAGTGCCTCCTAAATGCCAGGCACCATGACAGGTGCTGGCAATTATCGCTAACACCCTGCACTTGTGAAGCAGTTGGCCAGGGTTAGAGATGCTGTTAGATGGCTGGGGGATAAAGGACAGAAGGGACAACCGAGCTCATCATCACAACGCTCCGTCCCTCGGAGAGCGTCTTACACGTGAGAGAAACAGAAGCACAAAGAGGTCAAGTCTCCGGATAACTCATTTGCATTGAGTCAGCTGCTCGTCTCTCCTTCTGAATCACAGTGTAGTAGACAGAGCTGGGGATCTGGAGTCCAAAGATCTGGGTTCAAATTCCAAATCCTCCATGCAGTTGTGTGAGTCTCAGTTTCCACCGATAAGATGGAAATAAGAATACTCGCCCTTCTTCATAAGTAGAAGAGATAATGCAAGACAGACCAGTGCTTCTTCAACTTCAACGTGCATGTGAATCACCTGGGGGCCTTGTTAAATTGCAGACTCGGAGTCAGATGTGGGTTGGTTTGAGCTACTTGCGTTTCTAACAAGCTCCCTGGTGATGGTGCGGAGCCTGGTCCATGAATCACACTTTGAGTAGAAGGCTATGGACTGTTTACTAGACAGACGAAAAGGATGGTGATACCAATGAGCATCGCCATCTAAGTAAACATCGAGAACTCATTCAGAATTCAGTAGAGCCATACTAAGTGATTAGAAATGTGTTAAGGCAGCCACGTTTGGGGCAATAGAAGGAATTTATGGCATGGCTTTGCTTACTTCGGTGGAACGATTAGAGAATAATACCAACCCATCCAAATCGGCAGCTAGGTTAGAAAAGAAAAAATGGAATTCCTATCTCCTTCAGTTAAAAACACTTGCCCTGGGTGTAAAACACTGAGATAAAAATCAGAAGGTCCTTGATCCTGCTAGATCATATCCTGCACATTATAACTATCTCCTGCCAAATTTCTATGGAATCCTAAAGCTGTTGGAACAGATATGCTTGAGGTTAAGCATCTCATATCCTCCCCAGCCCTGGGCTTGGGCCTTATCCTAGTGTCTGAAGACCACCTTGAGGTCATTTCTACCTGCTTCTGATCACTGACATTACCCCAGATGAGAAACATAGATCTGTTTTTCCAATGCCTTCAGAAAAAGCTTCTGCATTTCCCTAATAAGAATGACCACACGCTCACACCCTTAGGAATATTAATATTTAGTTAATATTTGTATATCTCTTATGGGCTCATGGAGTAATCTGAGTGGTGTGCAACCTGGAAGAGAAGCATCTGCTTGTCCCAATGACCTACAAAGAGATGATCCATTTCTTAGAATGTGCCTGGCCAGGTCTCCAAGGGCCAAAACAAAGCATAAAGTTGAGGGAATTATTGAGATAAATAGGAGGGGAAATACTATAATGCAATATTCTTGGTGGGAGGCTGGAGTCCCAAATTGTAGTCTTATCTTAGCCTCTTCTCTACTGATTAGTCTTATCTTAGCCTCTTCTCTACTGATCTGGGATGGGGCTTCCAACATCTATTAACAGAATTTACCTGCTTGTAATGTACATACCTCTTCAGTGGTTAGAAAGGACTTACGAATCAAAGGAGATATGAAGGGGAAAAAGAGTAGTAAAAAGCAAGACAGCAAAACATAGAAATTTATTTTCTCACAACTCTGGAGGCTAGAAGTCCAAGATTAAGGTGTCATCAGAGTTGGTGTCCTCTGAGGCCTCTCTCCTTGGCTTGTGGATGGCCATCATCTTGTGTCTTCACATGGTCTTCCCCCCGGTGCGTGTCGTGCGTGAGTCGGTGTCCTAATCTCTTCATATAAGGACTCTAGCCATATTGGATTAGGCCCCATCCTAATGGCCTCAGTTTACCTGAATTACCTCTTTAGAGGTCATATCTACAGGGGTGCCTGGCTGGCTCAGTCAGTAGAGCATGCAACCCTTGATCTGGGGGTTCTGAGTTCAAGCCCCACATTGGGGGTAGAACTTACTTAAAATAAATTAAAAAAAAAAAAACAACAGATCTGCAAATACAGTCACACTCTGAGGTACTGGGGAATATGTTTTTTCAAGTTAACATTCCCCCAGTGGTTTTTACCTATATTTTTCAGACAGTTGCTGGTTTCCTGCTTCTCTTTGGGTTTGAGAGTGGGGTTCAGTTGGAGCTAAGGGGAATCAAACAAGGTTCTCATTGGAGTTCCTTCCCGAACTTCCCGGGAGAGCAACAGGCCCTGGGGTCCCAGCTCCAGCTCCAAACACAGCAGAGCGGCTCTCCTGGAGAAGGGAGGGCGGGAGGAGTAAGTGGCGACAGTTTATCTGAAGCTGGCCCTGGGTTCATTAAGAGGCCTGGTGCAGTTTATCTGCCTCTTGTCCACAAGACTCAGCTGCTTCGAACGCAGAGTCCAGGCCCTGTCACCATCCCCGCCCTGGCGGCGTCAGGTTGGAAGAGTGTGAAACAGTGTGTCCCCTCCCCCCACCCCAGTCTCCCCTTGTCTCCAACGGTCTGTCCTCAAGGGGTCAGATAGGAGCTGCAGTTGCAGAAATGAAGCTTGAAGGCCTCTGTCAATGCTTTCTACCCCTCAGTCGACTTGGCTGCTGCAATACAGGCCCAGACCTCAGCGGAAGGACGCGGAGAGAGAAGAGGCACGGGCTTACCTTCATCAAAGCCACCTTGCCTGGAATGTAGGTGACACTTGTTTTAAGTAGTCCCATTTGTCCTTGTCCTTGCCACATTTTGATGATGGGGAAAGGGAGAAACCTCTCTGTTGCAGGAGAAGAGGCCCAGGGTTTGGAAGCCCCTTTCTGAATGTCCCACAGCAACTCTGTGGTAGGATAAAAAATGGAACATAGACCTCCTGAGCCCTGGACCAGCCTTTCCTGAGACTGAGGCCCTGGCCACGCCTGTTGTTCTTTCAATGCGGGGGAGAGTGGTGGCTTGTCCAAACAGCTCAAAACATCTGTCCCAGGAGGGAGGAGACAGTGCATTATTCAATGAGTTGGAGTAGATGCCAACACCTGAAATTATTAACTTCTTGCTCGATCCAGAGAGTACCCCCCACTGGATCTACTATTAGAATTCATTTTCAGAGTGCCTGAGTGGCTCAGGTCATGATCCCAGGGTCCTGGGATCGAGCCCTGCATCGGGCTCCCTCTTCCATGGGAAGTCTGTTTCTCCCTCTCCCACTCCCCCTGCTTGTGTTCCCTCTCTCACTGCATCTCTCATTGTCAAATAAATAAAATCTTAAAAAAAAAAAAAAAGAATTCATTTTCAAAGGGTTATTGACTTTTTCCAGGAAGGTGGAAGGCAGCAAGCAGATTTATCCAAGTCAAAAGGAAGCAGTTGTGGGTGCCTGGGTGGCTCAGTTGGTTAAGCGACTGCCTTCGGCTCAGGTCATGATCCTGGAGTCCCGGGATCGAGTCCCGCATCGGGCTCTCTGCTCGGCAGGGAGTCTGCTTCTCCCTCTGACCCTCCCCCCTCTCATGTGCTCTCTCTCATTCTCTCTCTCTCAAATAAATAAATAAAATCTTAAAAAAAAAAAAAAAGGAAGCAGTTGTTTTCAAGGAAATCTGTGGCAGCAAAACACCCGAAGTCGTCAGGACCTGCGGTCTCCTGACCCCTCTCCAAACGCATCTTCCTGGAGGGAAGACCTCCACAGATACCCTGTTCTATCTGCTTCTCCTAACTGCCCACCTGGATTTGCTTCCTCACTCCAGGTTCGAGGACAGGGTGTCATCAAGTAAAACCAGGCACCCACTTTCCTCAACACTCATCAGCGGCCACGGATCTCTGTGCCCCAGACTCGGTCACCCACCCTGTGTCTCTCCACTACAGCCTGGTCCTTAAAGGCTTGGGGCCCCGGAGCCAAGCTATCCTGTGTTTAATCTCAGCTCTTCTTACTGGCTGTATACTTAATTGCTCTAAGCCCCTATTTCCTCATCTGTTAAACGGATATAGTAAGAGTATTTACTTCTTGGGATTAAATGAGATCAAGAGCTTAGCACAGGGCTTGGGCGCATGGTAAGCACCCCATAAACGTTAGTTATTATCTTCAGGGACTTTTAGGGAGGGGGCTTCCACGCTCTCCACACCCACGTCTGTCCTTCCCGATTGCTATGTCTGTCCCACTGGGCCTTTCTCTACTTTGTCTGTCCCTGTCCTTCATAAAACACGATCATCTTTAATGCCCTTCGCCTAGTAGATGCTCTTTGTCTCTTACTCCCATGGAGGCAAAAAGGGCAGCCGGGTTATTGGGCTACCTGTTTCCCAAATCTGTAAATAGAGAAAGAGCGCGATGCCCCGCCCACCAGAAAGCTGGATCAAGGCCACTTGACCTGCCATATAAACCCTCCGCAGCCTCTGCCCCATCCCAGCCCTGCTGCCCCCAGCCTGGAGCGGGGGGACTTCGGTGATGTATGTAGGCTTCCAAGTGCTCTCCCCAGCCCCTCAGCAAGCTGCTTATCAGGGACTGAAAGGCCAGTCCAAGCAGCCTTGGGCCCGAGCTTGCCATGACAGCAGGACCTGCCTGAGAAGAGAGGCTGAGATAAATGAAGGATCCTTCATCCCCGTCAGCGTGGGCCAGACAGAAACCAGGTGCAAGGCAGTGAGCCTTCATCTTTTGTAAACAACCTTCCATCGCCCACTGCAGCCGCTTGAGCCTGAGACGGGGATTAGAAGCACAGCTTCTGCAGGCCTGGGGCCTCTCAGCTGGACAGCAAGTTAAAGGGCGCACAAGATAACTCGCTGCTGGGAAAGATGCTTGAGGAAACACAGCCATTCGTCAACAGGGGGTTTGCCTGACCTGGCAGGAGAGAATCTGATATCTAAACAGTCCCTGCATCCCTGAAGCTCTGAACGTTCTCCAGCTAAATACTTGATATCACATCAGATAATAGCCCAAGGCTCTTCCCCGGCTGGTTGGAGAAGGCTCTGTGAGAGGAGGGAGGCCTTGCCAGCACTGGATTTGGCTGAAATCAGGCAGGACTTGAGGTGGAAGCATCCCAGTGAAGCTGGTTTTGGTGTCCTTTAACCTGGGCCAGTCCAGTTAGGGGTCAAATGTTGGTCTTCTGTGAATCCGTGAAGAGACCTGGCACCTAAATTTTGAAGGCCTTCGTCCCCTCCCCACCGCACTCTCCCTGCCTCCCCACTTCTTTGGCAGAAGCTCCACTGAAAAAGCAGAAAAAAATTAACTGTGACCCCCGTGCTCAGTCCGTCCACCTGAGATGACAAAACAAAGTTAAGTGCTTGAATCCCGAAGGGAGGTGAGGACAGACAGGCCTGGCTAAACGGAACAGTGTCTCTGTTTACGAGTCCTATTTTTCCAACAGTGGGGAAGAGAAGGTCTCCAACCCTGTGTTCAGAGTTTCTTGTAAGACAATGAGAACGAAAACATGTTTCAAATAGTACTGCTTCCGTGGGGCGCCTGGGGGGCTCGGTCGCTCAAGTGTGCCTTTGGTGCAGGTCATGATCTCAGGGTCCTGGGATCGAGCCCTGCATCAGGCTCCCTTGCTCAGTGGCAAGTCTGCTTCTCCCTCTCCCTCTGCAGCCTCTCCCTACCCCCGCCCAACTCATGCTCGTGCTCTCTGTGTCTCTAAAATAAATAAATAACTAAAATCCTTAAAAAAAATAACAAAGAAAATTTCAAACATATACATAAATGACAGAATAGAATGGCCTCTTACATGCCCAACAATACCCGGTTTCAACAACTATCAATCAAGGCCAACCTTATATCGTCCATACCTCCCTACACAGGTATAGTCTGTTGTAAGCTAGCAATTTTGGCCACAAGTCTGGGTTATTTTTTAATAGGAGGAGGAACATGGGATTTGGAGCCTGAAAACTTGTTCCACTCTTCATTAGCTGTAGGATCGTAGGCGGGTCACTTAATTCATTTGACTCTTGGATTCTTCACCTATAAAATGATGAAAATAATACTTGCCATACACACTTCACACAGAGCTCTTGTGGAAATGAGATGTCTTGAAAGGGCCTTGTAAAAGGAAGTACTCTGCCAGCACAGCTTGTTAATGCCCCGCCTCTCACCCGTGCGTGGCACCCATATGCTCTCAACAAACATTCATCGAGGCTGTTGCTAAGTGCTACGTCATATGCCAAAGAAAAACCTGTTCTTCGATCTTGGGCTGTGTCCCCGAGCCCAGCTGGTCCCATCGCAAATGCTGTCCCTAAGGCACCTAGGCCAGACAGAATGGATTACTCGGGGTGTCTCAGCCCCACCCTCGGAGAATCCCCTCAGTACGCACATCCTGTTGGACCAAGAGTCACTGCTCATACCGCGTGTCCTTGCTCAGTGTCAAGGCCTGCAAAATGTCAAACCATGTCAAGTCTCCAGGGCTGTATCTCCGTGAAGGTTCAGAGTGAGAATTACAGAGACAGTGGGACCTCAAAGTTAAGACCTCAAAATTACGTTTTGAAAAAAAAAAAAAAAAAAAAGAAGCTGTCAAGGACATAACCCAAATCACCCTTTCAAAAGTTATTTGGAGATAGGTCTCACATCCAGGATTTAAAGGTGTGAGCAGAGACCAGAGGGGGATGCCTGACCCAAAGGTTGGCCCTAAAACTAATTTGGCTGCAGCTGGAGAAGATGCTATTTCTCTCTTGTTTTTCTTCCCTTAGAAAGAAGAGAATTCAAGATTTCATCCTTGCCCCAACCCCTGCCTCCTGGTGGCCCATGAAAACAATATTTTCCTGCTCAGCAGGGCAAAACCTCTTATTTCCAGTTGTCCTTTTCCCACCTCCTAGCGCCACACTGAAGTCCTCGCTGTAGACAGATTTCTCCAGCAAGTTATTTTCTCACCACTGAGCCCCGGCTGTTTTGCATCCCTGGAGCACGTCAGGGCCAGAGCAGAAATGAAAGGACCGACGCAGTGTCAGCTGCACTGGGGCCCAGGTCACTGGTGATCAAATTTTTTAATGAACATGGAGGCCAGGGACTTGAAAGGAAGGTCGGGGTTCACTGAAAGGCGAGCACAATATGCGTCTGGTTTATTAAATCCTGAACGTGCAGGCATCGATGTCCTCCCAACACCCATTACTCCCAGGAGCTCAGCGCTGCCCTGAGCAATCAGGGCCCCTGATCTCCTGAAAGCCTCTGACTCCATACTGTCAGAGAAGCCTGAAGGACACTTGACAATAGGGACATGTCCCAGGAGTCAGCATCTTGAAGAGATATCGGCACTCCCATGTTCATCGCAGCATTATTCACAGTAGTCAAGAAATGGAAACAATTCAAGTGTCCATCGGTAGATACAGGATAAAGATGTGGTTTGTACACGCGATGGAATATTACTCAGCCATTCAAAAGAATGAGATCTTGCCGTTTGCAACGACAGGGATGGATCTTAAGGGTATTAAGTGAAATAGAGAAGAACAGGTGCCATATGATTTCACTCATATGTAGAATCTAAAAAACAAAAACAGAAATAGAATCATAAATACAAAGAAGAAATTGGTAGTTGCCAGAAGGGAGGGGGGTGGAGGATGGGCACAATAGGTGAGGGGAATTAAAAGGTATAAATGTCCATTTATTAAATGAAGACGTCATGGGGATGAAAAGTACAGCATAAGAAATACAGTCAATAATATTGTAAGAGCATTGTTTGGTGACAGATGGTAACCACACTTTTCATGGTGAGCATAATGTATAGAACTGTCAGATCACTATGCTCTACACCTGGAGCTAATATAATGTTGTACATCAACTGTACTTTAATTAAAAAAATAGTAGGGGCACCTGGGTGGCTCAATCGTTGAGCGTCTGCCTTCGGCTCAGGTCATGATCCCAGAGTCCTGGGATCGAGCCCTACATCGGGCTCCCTGCTCGGCGGGAAGCCTGCTTCTCCCTCTCCCGCTCCCCCTGCTTGTGTTCCCTCTCTCGCTGTGTCTCTCTCTCTGTCAAATAAATAAATCTTAAAAAAAAAAAGATTTATAAAAAAATAGTAAATTAAAAAAAAATTTTATACATATTGCAGTAGTATTCAGCTATAAAAAAAAGAAAGAAATCATGCCATTTGCAATCACATGGGTGAAGCTGGAGGACATAATGCTAAGTGAAATAAGCCAGACACAGGAAGACCCATATTGTAAGATCTCACTTTTATGTGGAATCTAAAAAAGTTGAATTCATAGAATCAAAGGGTAGAGCAGAAGTTGGCAGACACTGGGAGGGAGGGGAGATGGGGAGATGTTGGTCAAAGAGTACAAATCTTCAGATCTAAGATGAATAAGTTCTGGGGAACTAAGGTATAAGCATAGGGATTATAGTTAATAACACTGTATTGTATACTTGAAATTTGCTAAGAGAGTAGATCCTGAGTGTTCTCACCATGCATGCGCACACGCACACACACACACACACAAACTATGGGAGGTGATAGATGTGTTCATTGACTTGATTGTGGCAATAATTTCACAATGCATATGTATATTAAATCATCACATTGCACACCTTAAAAAATCATGTTGTACAACCTAAGTACATACAATTTTTTAAAGATATTTATTTATTTATTTATTTATTTATTTATTTATTGGAGAGAGCAGAGGGAGAGGGAGAGGGAGAAGAAGGCTCTCCACTCAGCGGGGATGTGGGGCTCAATCCCAGGACCCTGGGATCATGACCTGAGCCGAAGGCGGATGCTTAAGCGACTGAGCCACCCAGGTGCCCCCATATAATTTGTATTTGTCGATCATACCTCAGTAAAGCTGGGCGGGGAGGAATGAGATAATACATGCCTACATTAAAACATTATACACATGCTTTATAATCATCATCATGCTCCTTCTTGGCCCACCTCCTCTGGATCTCTTCAGTGTGTTCAGCTCCATTGAAAATTTATTTGTTAGTTCAGTAGGCATCGGGGAGCCGGACACTGTAGTAGGCACTGGGAAAACCAGGACTAACAAAATGATCTCTGCCCTCAAGGTCATCAGAGGATTCAAGTGCACCGCACTAAAGGCCGTAGCAGAGGCACGTGCGGAGAATAAGAATATAGGGGAAAGGGGCGCCTGGGTGGCTCAGTTGGTTAAGCGACTGCCTTCGGCTCAGGTCGTGATCCTGGAGTCCCGGGATCGAGTCCCGCATCGGGCTCCCTGCTCAGAAGGGAATCTGCTTCTCCCTCTGACCCTCCCCCCTCTCATGCTCTCTCTCTCTATCTCATTCTCTCTCTCAAATAAATAAAAATAAAATCTTTAAAAAATATATAGGGGAAAGCCTCCTAACTCCCACAGAGTGGAGGAAGTGACAACTGGACTGAGTTTAAGAGGATGCAGAGGAGTCATCCAGACAAAGGAAATTAGGGAGGGCGTTCTAGGCGGGGATGAAACCATGCCTGAAAAGCCATGAAGTTTAATAGAGATGGAGGTAAGCTATTTTGAATTCAAAAAGGTCACTGCTGCATCGAAGGACACAATCAACAAGAGGGAAAAGGCAACCCATGGAATGGAAGAAAAGACTTACAAATCATATATCTGATGAGGAGTTACATATCCAGAATATGTAAAGACCTCCTACAACTCAACAACAACAGAAAAAAAACAACCCTATTAAAAATGGCCAAAGGACTTGAATAGACATTTCCCCAGAGAACATATACAAATGACCAATGAGCACATGAAAAGATGCTTAACATCACTAATCATTAGGGAAATATAAATCAAAACCATAATGAGGGCACCTGGGCGGCTCAGGGCTCAGTCAGTTAAGCGTCTGCCTTCGGCTTAGTCATGATCTCAGGGTCCTGGGATCGATCGGGCTCCCTGCTCAGCGGGGAGTCCTCTTCTCCCTCTCACTCTCCCTCTGTGCTCTCCCTGTCTCTCTCTCAAATAAATAAATAAATAAATAAATAATTCTTTTTTAAAAATAGAGTTATCATATAATCCAGCAATTCCACTTCTGTGTATATGCCCAAAAGAATTGAAAGCAGGGTCTCAAAGAGATATCTCTTTTTTTTAAAAAAAGATTTTATTTATTTATTTGACAGAGAGAGACACAGTGAGAGAGGGAGCACAAGCAGGGGGAGTGGGAGAGGGAGAAGCAGGCTCCCCACTGAGCAGGGAGCCTGTTGTGGGACTCGATCCCAGGACCCTGAGATCATGACCTGAGCCGAAGGCAGACGTTTAACGACGCTTAACAACTGAGCCACCCAGGCGCCCCCCCATCTTAATCATTTTTAAGTGTACGGTTCACTAACGTTAAGTACATTCACATATGCAACCAACTCCAGAATTCTTTTCATCTTGAAAAACTGAAACTCTATACCTATTAAACAACCTCTTTCCATTCCCTCCTGCCCCCAGCTCCTGACAACCACATTCTGTCTCTATGGATTTGACTACTCTGTGTACCTCATATTAAGTGGAATCATATAGTATTTGTCTTTTTATGATTGGCTCATTTCACTTAGCAAATGAACTCAAGGTTTATCCATGTTGCAGCATGGGAAATGTAAAATTTCCTTCCTTTTTAAGGCTGGGTAATAGTCCAACCCGCATCGGGCTCCCTGCTTGGCAAGAAGCCTGCTTCTCCCTCTCCCACTCCCCCTTCTTGTGTTCCCTCTCTCGCTGTGTCTCTCTCTGTCAAATAAATAAAATCTTTTAAAAAAATGATTAAGATGGTAGACTTATGTGTACTTTACCATAATTTTTTTAAGGCATTGGAAAATTTGATATGCACTGGATGTTATTGTTAATTTTTTAGGTATGATAACATTCCTGTGGTTATATAGAACAGTGTCTTTATTTTCAGGAAATGCACACTGAAAAATATAAGGGTGAAGTACAACCTATTTTGAATGCACGGATGAAAGGATGGATGCATAAATAGAGAGTTACATAAAGCCAACCTGGCAAAATGTTAACAGCTGAATTGAGATGGTAGATGTAGTGCTCATTGTACTGCTCTTTCAATGTTTTCTTAATATGTGAAAGTTTTCATAATAAAAATTTGGAAAAAATGTTTAAATCACTGTATGGACCCAGCTGGAGAAAATACTCTCAAGCCTCCATACATGCAAAAATAATTAGATTTTTCCAGATGAGTTAACTCTGGTGTGACTGCCAAAAAAAAAAAAATCCAACAAAGCAAAAAATAACCATTAGCTGTATTAACAGAAATATGGCATTTGTGGACAAGCTATTTACCCTCTGTGAGTCTTGGGTTCCATAGGATGTCAAATGAGAATTACATTAATCCCTTTCGTCTTTGGGTTGTGACAAGAATTAGATGAGACCATGTATGTAAAAGGCTTGAAACAGAAGCCAATATTCAATAAGTTCTCCCTAAGCGGGTGGTGGGAGCAGAAGCATGAGGAAAATGTTACAGTCTTTTTTTTTTTTTTTTTAATATTTTATTTATTTATTTGACAGAGAGAGAGACAGCGAGAGAAGGAACACAAGCAGGGGGAGTAGGAGAGGGAGAAGCAGGCTTCCCACTGAGCAGAGAGCCCGGTGTGGGGCTCGATGCGGGCGGGGCTCGATCCCAGGACCCCGGGATCATGACCTGAGCCGAAGGCAGACGCTTAACGACTGAGCCACCCAGGCGCCCCGAAAATGTTACAGTCTTAATCGACCATGCTGGTGGTGACACCACATAGCACAGTGTGTACTTTGCTCTGAGTGCTCTCAGAGGGTGTTCCTCTGGTTCCTTCCTGGGCAATACAGTCACATCACACAATGAGCAGCTGGAGGATAAGGGGCTTGTTTCACCTGGAGTGGGAAAGACTGAGGTGGGGAATACATCACGATTGTCTTCTGGTAGCTGAAAAATGGTGCTCGGAGCAAAGGGTAAAAGTTTATTGAAACAAATGCCATCCTAAATAAGGAAAAGCAGTCAAAGTAGCTTGAACAGAAAATTAACTGTCTTAGGAAGTTGTCAGCTCCCTCTCTTTGGTAATTGGTGGATTGTCATCAGAGGCTGGACAACCATTTGAGGAAAACTGTCATGAAAAGGCGATGGGGGTGGGCGCCTGGTAGAGATGCAACTCTTGATCTTGGGGTTGTGAGTTCAAGTCCCGTGTTGGGTATAGAGATTACTAAAAATAAAATAAAATAAATATACTAAATATATTTCAAGAAATCTTGAAAATCTTTATATGAAGAGAGAAAACCAAAAACTAAATACATTTGTTGTATCTGTCAGTTATTAATATTATACCATCTATGCTACCTATTGGATCTGTCTTATCGTTACTCTTATATTTGTTCGTTTATCTTTTCAATATTTTGTGTATACTTACAAGGTATATTTTCCCTAGGTACTAAGGATGTAAAAATGAATTGATATATAAACAAGTGGTAAGAGCCCAGCAGTGGGATTAACAAGGTTGGAGCGGAGGAAACAAGGACAGAGATTCACTCTCTTTAGGGATGGGGGGAAGGCTTCTTTGAGGAAGTGAAACTTGAGCTACGTCTTAGAAAAGAAGGATTTTCCAGACATAGAACAGGTAGAAAATCATTTCAGCAAATGGAAGAGTTTATTAAAAGTCAATATAGAAAGGGTGTCATGTTTTGGAGGGACAAATAACCAGGTAAAACCGGATCTCGAGGAAATATGAAAAGCCAAGAACGTCAGGAACATGTATCACAATTCTAAAACGGGAGAGACAGACAGAAGACTTAGACATCCAAGCTTCTTTCTTCTCTTCTTCCCACTTCTAGAACCTCCCTCCTGAAACCCCATATCTTTTCATTCCATAAGCTGGTGACCTCATTCACAGTATAAGGTTTTAAGTGGTTTTTTGTCTTCCAGTTACTGCCGTATTTTAAGAGGATTTACAGATATAACAACCTGGAATTGGGGCACCTGGGTGGCTCAGTCGGTTAAGCTTCTGCCTTCAGCTCAGGTCATGGTCCTGGGGGTCCTGGGATTGAGCCCACGCATGCTCTCTCTCGCTGTCTCTCTCTCTCTCAAATAAATAAATAAAATATTTTTTTAATTTTTTAAAAATTTTATTTATTTATGTGACAGAGAGAGAGACAGCGAGAGAGGGAACACAAGCAGGGGGAGTGGGAGAGGGAGAAGCAGGCCTCCCCCACCCCCGCCCCCACCCCGAGTAGGGAGTCTGATGCGGGCTCGATCCCAGGACCCTGGGATCATGACCTGAGCTGAAGGCAGACGGCTTAACGACTGAGCCACCCAGGTGCCCCATAAATAAAATATTTTTTTAAAAAAAACCTGGAATTAGGGGGCGCCTGGGTGGCTCAGTTGGTTAAGCAACTGCCTTCGGCTCAGGTCATGATTCTGGAGTCCCGGGATCGAGTCCCACATCGGGCTCCCTGCTCAGTGGGGGGTCTGCTTCTCCCTCTGACCCTTCCCCTCTCATGCTCTCTGTCTCCCATTCTCTCTCTCAGATAAATCAATAAAATCTTTAAAAAATAAAAATAAAAATAAAAAATAAAATAAATAAAAAACCTGGAATTGGGGTCTTCCTTGTTGTACATTTCAGATTTTTAAAGATTTTATTGATTTATCTGAGAGAGAGAGCACATAAGCGGGAGAGAGGGACAAGCAGGCTCCCCGCTGAGTGGGGAGCCCGACGTGGGGCTCTATCCCAGGACCCTGAGATCATGACCTGAACTGAAGTCAGATGCTTCACCGACTGAGGCACCCAGGAGTCTCACATTTCAGATTTTTGACCCCCCAAAATTCACCCCACCTACTTTACATTTTGATGGGCTTGTGTTGGACTTTCCATGAGGACCCTCTCTGCAAGAGTGTCATGCGCAGAGAGTGCTCGCTTTCCTCCAATATCACCTCCAATGGATTGAAATTCCTTTGGCCTCCATTTCCTTAGTTAACAAGCAAGGCTGATGACGGGAAGGGATGAAAGTAAGAGTGGACAGACTCATGAAGCCTTAACTGGACCTTATAAAAAATAGTTCCAACTGCCCCCCCATACTCTCACTGCTG
Organism: Mirounga angustirostris; assembly: GCF_029215605.1. Taxonomy (NCBI): domain Eukaryota; kingdom Metazoa; phylum Chordata; class Mammalia; order Carnivora; family Phocidae; genus Mirounga; species Mirounga angustirostris. The sequence goes on along the minus strand of NW_026991725.1, from coordinate 23,070,936 downwards.
TTTAATGATTTTTACTGAGTCTCAGCCAAAATTGATATTCCCTTTGGTTAGAGGGCTGAGTAACTCTCTGCGAAGTAAGTGAAATATGGTGCGCTTGTAGTCCCCTAGCTTGCAAAATCATCAAGACCCATTATTTCAGCATGTTGTCTCCAGGCTGGCTCCGACCCATGAAAAGAAGACTGGGAAGAACCTGGCTCCTGCCTTCCCATAAACGATTGAATTTATTTGACACCTCTTACTGGTAAAAGCTCAGGTGAAGGGATTCAGTAGCCGGATGAGGGCTGGGATCTCTAAATATGTTGAAAATGTTATCTGTTTTTTCTCAAATATGTCTCTGTCATTCAGGTATTTGTTCTGTGATAGTCTTTTACCTTGACAGCCACTGAGTCCCTGCAGCTTGCATTGCAGAGCAAGGAAAGGCAAGATCCCCCCTCATCCTGCTCACGGGGAGCACCTGGTGAGGAGAGGCCATATGTGATTTGGGCCCTGTGGCCTCACCACCAATACTCACCCACCTCCCCCTTGTTGTGCACGCCTTACTCATCTACAGAGGAGGTAACAGAAAGGAGAAAATAAGTGGGTTTTCTCTGAGGGGCTCACACATACACTCTCTCATCTCCTTATCTGCACACTTGGCAAATTCTTTACAACATCTGATCAAGGAAGGTGGGGGTTTTTTTGTTTTTGTTTTTGTTTTTTGATGTTTCCGCATGTTCTTGATGTACTGCCCTGCTGCTAGGATACGATGAGATGCCCTTATCAGGAGCCCCTTCGGAGCTCTGCAAAGTCTGCGTATTTTTAAAGAAATAGCAAGCCAGTCCCAGAATGTAGCTTCTTTGGGGGAGAAAGCAACATTTGCATAAAGCAAGAGAGTAGATGCCAGACCCAAGTGATCTACTGCCCCTGATCTGGCTCTATGTCCCTCATCTCTCCTCTTCCTGTCTCACTCAGCTTCCCCATCATCCTATTGTCAGGACCCCTCTAGAGGGGTCCCCAGGACCTGGGCTGAGTTATAGGAGAGGAAGCTGCTCATGGCCTCCAGCTTTCTGCCTTCCATCTGCTTTGTGTCTGGCTCTGCAGACTAGTGCCAGGAGGCTCACAGGTGGAGGAGGGTGGAGATTTGGACTTTTGATCTGCTTATTCCTCAAAGTCTTTAAAGCCCTGACCTATATGTCCACCATGACTGGGATCTCCAACAAGGCCTGGGTGATGGGAGGGGGGGCGGCAGGGTATGGGGAATGTGGAAGAGGTCTGATTCAAGTGAGAGTAGGCGGGGTGCTTGAGTGTGCAGTCAGTTAGGCTAAGCATGGGACTCTTGGTGTAGGCTCAGGCCCTGATCTCTGGGTAGTGAGATTGAGCCCTGCGTTGAGCTCTGGGCTCAGCACTGGAACCTGCTTGAGATGAGATTCTTTCTCCCTCTCCCTCTGCCCCTCCTGCTCATGCTCTCTCTCTCAAATAAATAAATCTCTTTTTAAAAAAACTGAGAGTAGGCAGCTAGGCAGTGCTATTGTCTCTGACTCCAGAGCTAAAAGCCCCTTCTTATTATCCATCCGTGTGTCATGACTCCCATTACCTGGGAAGTCATAGCGCCCACACACCCATCACAAGAATTTGGAAAAATATGGCCTCAAAGAGAACTCTTCCCAAATTCATGTTAAGAGCCCCCTTCCCATTTCCCTCAGGCTTGCTGTAATATACCAAACTTGAATCTTTCAGCTTCAAGATCAGTCATGTTCAAAGTGTCTACATCTTTCCAAATTTGGAGAAGACCACTAGAAGGGGAAGGTCCCTAAAGCCAAACCTCCCATCATGACCAAACCCTGGACCATTAGAAGTTTTCTTGGACTCTGTGAGTCAACCAATATTTGACTTGGATTCTATTTGCAGGAATTTTCAATCTTTAAAGGTTATATGGAGAGAGAGATTCCCTAGGTGAGCCTGGTGATCTTGGATATTTGGGTAATCTGCTTGATTTCTGTTCCCGAAAAGGAAAAAGGCAATGACCTAAGACCCTGAATGAGGCCTGATGGTCTGATGGGTAGGGGTGCAGCTGGGGCAGGATGAGGCGGAGCCATGATCCCAAATGCATTGCATATTCCAAATATGTGGACTTACATATACATTCTTGAGGGCTAGAGGCAGAAAAAGGAAATCATATGTTGCTTTTCAGATATGCAATCTTGGGTACATTACTTATTTTCTCTGCGCCTCCGGCTCCCCATAGGTGAGAATAACGATCATACTAACCTCCCAGAGATGCGGTGAGGGGTAAGGGCTAATAGCAAAGTGCTATATAAATGTCAATAACAACAACGATCACAAAAAACCGTAACTGCTGCCCTCGAGAAGGGAGGTCAGGGCGAAGCACTCTGAAAGAAATAGAGTTACCTGGACAGCAATGATAAGGAAGAGTAGCTGGCTTAGCCCAGGTCATCAGCACTTCCTGCCCCTGAGATAATACGGCCTCTCCTTCTCACCTGTCCACACTGTTTCTCTACTCTAAGGCTCCTTTCCCTTCTCACAAATTACACAGGCTCCGCTCAGCAAATGTTTGTTCCCCACAAATAGCTGCCAGTCTGACAGCGCTCACCCTCCCAGAGCTTGGGGATTTGTATGGATTATGGTTTTGATGACTGATGCAGCCCTAGAGGTCAAGAAGATAAACACAATGGGCAAGAGATAAAGGATTCCTCTCATTTCTCACCAGCCACCAGCCTGCCCCATTGGCCTTTCCTGCCCAGGCCCTGCTCCCTGTATCAACAGAAATATAGTGACCAGACCAAGGGATAGGATATTCCCACTCTACTTAGAACTGATGCGATCACATTTTATATTTTCTGTTCCCCTCTGGGTGCTTCGTTTTATGGAAATATTAACTAAGGAAAGAAGAGCAGGTTGGGAAAAGATCTGGAAATCAGGTCTTCGGAGAAACAAATGAAGGAATCGGGTATGTGTATCACTCCAGAGAAAGAAGGACACACGTGAAGGCTGTTTTCAAATATTTGGAGGGCTAGCATGTGGACAAGGAATTCAGAGTCATTCTGTTGAGTCCAGAAGGGTGGCAAAGAAGTAAGATCGATGGGTGCAAGTCCCAAAGAGATGAGCTCCTAATCCACATAAAGGAATATTTCCTATCATTGAGAGCAATCCAGCATTAGAGGAATCTTCCTTACAAATAGCAATTTCCCCATTGCTAGAGGCATGCAAGCCCAGCCTGTTGTAGTAAAGACTAGGCGAGCGTATAAAGGATAAAGTCTATACAGTCTTTCCATCTCCAAGCTTTTCATTGTTCTTTTGCTTTGATTTGCCCCACCCTCGTTCTCCAAGGCCATCTCAGGTGGGCACTAGTGGGTTGAGAAAAGAGGGAAGTTCCCAGCAGTTGTCAGCTTCAGCACTGATAGGTGTCTGGAAATTCACCCATCTGACAGAGAAATAAAAGGCTCGTGGACTGTGTCCAGGCGGGGCACGGGGAAAGACAGAAGGGATGAAAAGAGAGGTAGGCAATGCAGATTCCTCAGTTCTCTCTATGAGCCAGGAAGCAGCTAGCTGGTCCTCAAAACATCCAAGGGCAATATTGATCTGAAAGCTGGAGTAGCATCTCATTTGGGGGCAGGAACTTCTTTCCACATCTGCCAGAGGCCAGGGGAAAACACCTCTCCCTGTTACTAGAAGCAGATTTACAAGTAACTTACTCCTCCTCTGTCCCTATTCCTTTAAACAACAAAACTCCTCCATTAAGCTTACAGAGGTGTGTGTGTGTGTGTGTGTGTGTGTGTGTGTGTGTGTGTGTGTGTGTGTGTTGGGAGAGGAGTAGGGTCTTTTCCTTCCAGGCACACGTAGGATAGAAACAGCTGCTATTCAAACCATCAAGGATTTGTGACCTTCCCTCTCCTTCTCCCAAACAAGGGCTTCAGACCTCGTTGGGGAGTGAAAACTGTAACTCAGGAAACTGCTCCCTGTTCCACACTGAGGTGGAAAAGGACTCTGGGGGTGCTGAGTCAGATCCTCTGTGACAGCGGGAAAATTCTCTGCATCTTAAACCCTGCCTCGGTTGAGAGGAGAGGATGGAAAAGTACTCGCCCAGGCTTCTACTGACCTAAAAGAAGAATCTAAGTTATGTCTCAGCAACTGAGCAAACATTTACACTTGTCACCAAAAATAAATTTGAAAACTAAATTTAAAAGACCTAGGGAGGAAAAAAAGAGAGAGAGAGAGAGAGAGAATCAGGTCTTTTCTTGTTTTCCAAAGGAGGAATCTGACATTCAGCTCAGCTCAGCACCTGACCAATGGAGAAGACTTAAGAGCAAGAGGTTTGTGTACTGACTATATTAAATTCAAACCTAAGATCCTATTTCCTGCCCTACCTTGGGAGATTTGTGTAAAAGAAAGCTGGAGGAAAAGAAGAAAAAAAAGCAAAATTTGCTTTAAATTTTTTCCAGTCTCCTATACCCATTTGACTTAGAAAGTAATAAAGAGGCAGAAGGAAGATCCATATGTATTGTAGATAAACCTCTCGTTCAAAAAGAGGAATTTTTTAAAATGAGATTTTCCCTAGAGAAATAGAGGGAGTTTTTCATAAGGGCAGGATTTGGGGCCACGCTCATTATTTTTGTTAGATTTATATAAGGCACATTTGGAAGTTAGATTTTTTTTCCCCCAAATCGGTTAGGATGTTGAAGAACCCAAAGCTGGGGTTGCTATATTTTTCTTTTATTTTTGTATCCTTCCCTTTGTTCCTCATTATTAAATTCTAGGGATAAACACAAGCTCTTTTTCTTTTTCCTAGTCAAGGCAGGAAGATGCAGATAAAGTCTACTAAATTGTGGGTCCAAACACCCAAATGAAAACCAAGGAAAAAAATCAGCTTTGCAGATCTTCTGTATTCGATGAAGATAATGTAGGAGCTTGGCCACATTTGGGATTTTTTGCTTGTTTGTCTGTTTTGCTTTGTCTTCATTTTTGCTTTCCCTCTGAATCCTTAGCCACAAGCCACCAAACTTGAAGGGTTGATTAATTTCCCCCCTATTTCCTTTTCGCTTCCATTCTGGGAATTCTGGAGAGAAATTTGATTGAGGGATTTTTAGCAAAAGGCCCTCCTCCTTTTCACCTGTATGCCGAGAACCCTTCTGTTTTCCACTCACACTTCTCAGAAGTCTTGCTCTGCACCACTTAGAGTCAAAATACAAACTCAAGGTGTAGGAGAGAAAGAAAACCTTTCCACCCAGGTAACAATACCTGTCTCCCCGGGAGCCCGCCTTCTCCAGCTGTTGGCAGCCACGTCTGCAAAGCCGTGTCCTGGACTTTTGATCGAGAACACACGTAACAATGTTTATAGACAAGTCTGCGAATGCGTGAGGGAGGCTGGCGTGACTGCGGGGAATATATCAAGGTGTGGATTTCAATAGGTTTTGAAATGTTCGCCCCGTAGGTGGGAGCCTGTAAGCCTGCAGGCCCTTTCAAAGGCATCTTTGCAATTCCCCATTTCCAATGCACCTAAATTACTGAATTTGAATTGCTGAATAGAGACCCCATGCTGGATTCAGCACTTGGCCCCCACCCCCACCCCACCGATCCTCTGCGGACGGTATTGCCTTCCTGCCGGACTGGCTCTTTGTAGCTTCAGCCCCTGGGTAGGATCTCTCCGCCAAACCCCAAAGGTGGGGATTGAACACTGAGTTCCGGAAGCTGACGGAGCGTAAATAGGAGAAACTGGAGGCGGTGGAGGAAGTTGGAGCTGAAGAACAATGTGGGATCGCTCTTCTACCACCTACCAGCCTGTGTTTGCTTACATAGAGTTGGAAGACTTTTCCCCCTGAACAGCCTATTGTCCAGATTTTGCCTTTTCAGAATCCCCATCCTAAAAAACAAGAGCATCTGGCCAGCCCGAAGCGGGGAAGCAGAGAACCCTGACCCAAGGTTAGAGCCACGCCCAGGACCCTTGGCCCTTCGCGTTCATGAGGGTCGCTGCTGAGTAATTTCCTTCCCCCAGCTTTGTTCCTCCCGATCTTGAAACCTAGCCCCAGAGAAGCACAGGGTGCAGGGGACTTTTCCTTATCCTTGACAGTTTTCCCTTCTGTTTTCCTGGCTGGTCAGTTCCTGTTTCTGTGATCAGGATCCATGTGTGTAGGTCTATGATAGGAGTAAGCAAAAGGACGTCATCAACTGCCAACAATTTCCAGTGATGGCAACTGACCCTGCTAGACTGGGTGATCCTCCCGAGGGCTCTGCGACCCTTCGAACAGGTGGCCATCCTTGCCCCGAGTTCCGTTAAGCTTTCCCTTAACGGAAAGTTACATGAAACATGTATCTTTGAAACATGTCACATGAAAGTAATGCTTTCCCTCACTATCCCCCTTCAGGCCCAACAAGCCCATGCACTGCTCTGTGCCAATTCACCATATTGGCCCTAGAAGGGAAAGACATCCCAAATATTTTTAGAAAAGATGAAAGGAAACCTAGGTCCATTCGTGTATGGACGACCCTAGACTCTGTGGGGTTGAGGTGGGAGATGGAGAGGGAAAAGAAAGGCTTATCCGTGACAGGAATGCCTCACCCTGATCTCCTCACTAGGGTCGCTCTGCAGAAAGATGGCTGCTCGTCCCTTTTGTACCAACATTTCTACCAATCTAAACACCCCGGGGGTGCCTGGCTGGCTCAGTCGGTAGAGCATGCGACTCTTGATCTTGGGGTCGTGAGTGAGTTCGAGCCCCATGTTGGGGATAGAAGTTACTTTAAAAAAAAACAAAAAAAATCCAGCTGAGCCTTCAAATCCCTTACATTTCCAAAGTTGAGTCTTTTCTTGAGTTTACACTTACTAAACTAAAGGAAGCCCAAATAAAACCTCTGCGGGTGAGCCCTGGGAACAGACTCGCTCTGAAGCTATGAAGTCAAATCACTCTGTCATTTGCCGGAGAGAGACACACTTAACGCAGGACCGTAGGAGAAGAAAATGCCTCCCAAGTCCCCTCCCTTCCCCAACCCTGCTTTCATTACTCCGTAGTGATGCACTGATTATGATAATACTCTTGGACTCATCAAGCATCTGAAACTGACACCCTTTCAGAACACCATTTTTGGGGTGCCCGCCTTCTAGATAGGAGCATTCTGCTTCAATCTTCACTTACTCAACAAATATTTACTGAGCATCTACTACGTGCCAGGCATCATTCGAGGCACTAGAAATAGAGCAAAGAACAAAACAGACAAAATCTCAGCCTTCATGGACCTTACATTCTAGAATGTTTGGAGGTAAGAGACTGTTTTCATATATGGTTGCTGGGAATTGTGCGTCACCTCTTTATTGTATGAGCTCTTTTAGTGTTTTTGGAAGAAGAGTCCAAGCTATCACAAGGTTACAAGTATCTCTGGATGAAACAGTCTATAATACTAATAACATGCAGATACGTGACCCTTTGCAGTCCTGGATCATCTCCACGACCCAACAGTTCCATTTTAGTCAATTTCCGTCTACTCCTTCCCCCAAAAGACAATCATTTGCTGAGTCCTCTCTCCTCTGGGAGGCCCTGGCTGCATGCTGGTCCAGCAAGAGGGGAGAGACCAGGGCATGACCCCACGACCGGGGCCCTTCCCCCGCCCTTCTGGCCTCAGCAATCCCCTGGACAGGCGGCTCCGCCAGGCCTGGGGGGTGGGGGGCCGCTAGCCATTTTAGGGCTGAACTCTCCATGAACCAGGAAGGGAAGGGGGGGACGGCAGAGCAGAGCCAGTAGGAGCAGGCTAGGGAGGCCAGGCTTCTGGGCAAACCTCTCTGGCTGGGTAAATATTGAGCTGCCTCATCTCCAAGGTTGGGGGTTGAAAACAGAACTGTCAGAGCAGAGTAAACTGAAGGGAGCTTCAGGCCCCTGAGGAGCAGAGAGCACATACTTTGTGGGGCTCCCTCCCTCCTAGGTTCCCTTCCAGGCAAAAAGGGCTGCGGGACTCGGAATTGTCTGGACTCAGGCCAGTGATTTTGAGAGCTTAGAGGAAATGGACTGGGGGTAGGAAGAGCAAGAGTGATTTTAATTAGCTCTAACTGGGTCAGTAGACTCTATCCAACAGGATGCTTCCCCTACCCCACCCTCCCACCCTCCTATCCCCCACCAGGTTTAACATTCCTTCTTACTTATATCTTCTATCCTCAGATGAAAGGATGAGTCAAGCTGCAGTGGGATAATTCAATCTACATGAAAGACTGGGAAAGCAGGCCCAGAGAGATTAGGTGACTTACCCGAGGACACACAGGAGTCTCCTGATAGAGTAAACTTGGGTCTCCTGACTTCTTACAGAATTCTTTCTTCTCTGAAGTATCTGCTCCATTAATTTCCTGATGAGGAGAACAACAGTGGACAGGCGCCAGGAAGCCTTTGAGCCTCTCTGTTCTCCCAAGAATGGACATTAAATATTTTGCATCTCCAACTCCTGTCCCACCCAGGACTCACTCTGATTATGGAAAGCATTTAAAGAGCAGAGAAACAGCAAAAGCTGAAGCATCTGGAATATTGTGACTGAGTCATGCAAAGGAGGTCATTCAAGGGAGTCCTTAGAGTCAGGACTGAATCATCAGAAAAAAAAAAAAGAAAAAAGAAAAATCTGGTACAACTGCAGGGGGTGCCAATCTCATGGACAATAGTGAGAATGTGCTCGCAGACTTACGCAACGAGGCTCTCCTGCCAAGAGCACGTCTCATCATGACACTGTACCAGTGTTCTGTGGGACTACCCTGAATCATTTCATTCAGAATTATTTTATTCCGTAACAGCAAGTCCCATGGTTATGGTACCAGCTGAGCTTGTGGGTGCAGTGCAGGGGGACCAGGGCTGGAGGATGTCTGCTTCCATCATGCCAAGACCAAGAACAACTCGGTGTAAGAAAGTAAGAGAAAGATCTTATGTGAATGTATATATATGACAGAAAATCTCTCTGAATGCACTACCAGACAGTGTTCTAAGCAGGTCTCGTGTATCTCATTTATTCTTCAACATCCTCCATTTTATATCTGAAGAGATGGAAGCACAGGGAAATTGAGTAACTGGCATAAACTCACCCAGCCAATAAGAAGGGGACCACACTGAAAATCCAGTTACACTTTAGAACCCTTGCCCTCCACCACTCTAAGTCAGGAACTCTGCCTTCAAAAATTCCTGTCCATCCTCCCAGAATGGAGAAGGGAGGAAAGTATGGGAGGCCCAGGTCACTCTCCCCCTCCACCAGTCAGTGCACTGAGACCTAAAGGAAATGACAGGGTCTCAGCCAGACCCACTGGACCTGTTCTCAGCCTCGAAGAAGGGAATCCCTTCTGTAGCCCCATAACCTGCCACTAGTCCCATATGTTTATCAGGGATCAAACAAGCTATGAGTGTGAGAAGTAAGAGTGTGTGTGTGCCAAAATGTCCAGATGTGCCCTGGAATAGATTAGAGACCAAAGAAGTGGGAGAGGATATGCTCCTCTTAACAATGAGAATTATGATTATAGTGCACATTTATTTATTAGGGACTGTTCCAAATATTTTACACATTTTAACTAATTCAATCCCAATATCAACTCTATGAAAATAGGTACTATTACGATCCCCATTTTGTAGGTAAGGAAACTGGTCGCAGGGAATTAGACAATTTGCCCAAGGCCACTGGCTGTGATAGGCAGGGTTTGAAAGAGTTGAACCCAGGTATCCTGGACGCTTCCTGAAATCCTCAGTCTTCCTCTCCGGCTCATCTGGATCGGCTGCCCCCCACCCCCAGCCCCCATCTCAGTCATCCCAGAGATGCCCCCAGCCTCCCCATCCCAACTCCCTTCCAGCAGCTCAGGGGTATGGGTGCAAGGAATATTCCTTAACAAAGAAACTAACTTAAAAGTAAGAAGAACTTCAGGGTTTTTTAAAATCTCTTTTTCTTGTCTCTCTTGTCCAGGAGATCAAAGGGCATCACGTTGGGAGAACAAACGCTGAAGAAAAAGGCAAATGAAAGAAGAAAAGTTCACACTTTGGGCTGAGAAACAGATGGTGCGGAGGGTTGGGTGGAGTGGAGGCTTGACTGCCCCCCCAGACAGTGGGGGAGGGGTGGGGAGATGCTCCTCAGAAACCTTGACAGACTTGCAACCAGCCCTGAGAAGAATTCTCTCTCCTATGAAGACTCAAGGGGAAAAGATTCTCTTAAGATTTTAATTTTCAACAGGAGAATTTTCTTGAGATAGTCTTGGTAAATGGAAGTGGGGGTGGAGGGTTTTCCAGTTCTGCGGAAAATGCGCTATCAGATCTCCTGGTGAATATAATTCCCCTCCTCCCCCGCCCCTCCACGCTGTGAAAAATCCACCTTTCTAAGAACTGCGGTGGAATCTATGAGTGAAGCAGTTTGGCATTTATCCTGGGAAGTTCAACAATGAACACCATCAACTTAATTCAATAGCAGAAAAATGTGCTTTTGTTTGTTTGTTTTACCATCCTCTCCTTTGTTGGTTATGATAGGAAAATGCACAGTGATCTTTTCTTTCTCCAACTAAATGCCTTCCGTGTAGACCAGTCTGGAGCCTGAGGTTCAAAGTGGGATTTAGGAGAGCACAAAGTGCGAAAGAGGTCAAGATCTTCGCATCAAAGATGATGGGAGACTCAGACTTTTTGTGGATTATTTTGAGCCAGCCCCTCTGTTAACAGAGAATTGATTTGCCCCTCACCCTTCCCTGGGGGAATCTCATGGTTCCTTCTGCGATGACCAAAATCAAATGGGCCAGCCTTCCCCTTTCCTCCTGTCCCCTCCATCACGCTTCCCCCAGGGCCTGTCAGCCCCATTCTGAGGCCCAACTCCTCCAGCCCTGTAGTCCTGTCCTAACCACTGCTCTTTCCTCTCCCTGCATTTCTGCCCATTGGCTGGTCCAGAGGTTGGAGGATCCACAGATACCCCAATCAGAAGGCTCTACTGGCTTCCAGTAAATGGCCCCAAGCCAGGGGAGTTTTGTTCCCACAGACATTTGCTCTGTCCCCTCTGTCAAGGTGACCCTTTTAGGGAAGCCAACCTTGGTGGCAATTTCGATTCAATGCAGAGAAGCGGTTAATGGGGGGGGTGTGTGCGTGCGTGTGTGTGTGTGTGTGTGGTTTAAGACAGCAAGCTCTGGGAAAGCTAGGCTTCCTCTAGCAGCTCACTTCCCTTCCTCTCCAGCCGGGCTGTGCAATTATTGATAACGTTGCCTTTCCTATGATGGCACCGTTTTCATTAGGAAGCAAATGCCCAGTGTTTCTTACGGACACTCCTCGTCTTTTGACCAACTCTCTTCCTTTGAGGTCAAGAATTAAATAGATGGGGTGGAACGGACACCCCCTTGCTCTCGCGCCAGCGTCCCCCCCCACCCAGCTGTCAGGGCTCCGGGGCCTTTGGACTCCCCGGGTAACCGGAATCAGTAACCAGGGCCGGAGCCCGCAGGCCCGTGTCAGCTCGACGGCACCGCGGGGCGAGTGAGCGCTGGCGGTTTGTTGGCCGTCGCGGAGCTTCCTGAGCCCCGGCCCCCCGCCTCCGCCGACCAAAGGTTTGTCAGTGGGACCGGCCGGGAGACAATAGCTGCCCCCGCGGGGCTCGCTGTTGGCTTGTTTGGAAAGCCCAGAGGCGCTTGGAGGTAAAAAGGTCAGCGCGGGATTGGGGTTTACCCCGGCCCTCCCAACCCCCCCTTCCCGCGTCCTCCAGCTGGCCCGCCCTGGGCCCCCTACCTGCCCGCCTCCCGCGCCCCACCCCACCCGGCCCAGTGGCGGCTGCCTCCCCTCCCCCTCCGTCCAGCGTCCCGGAGACCGGGGACGTTCACCTTGAGCCCGGGGATGGCCCTCTGCAGGCGGGCCGGCTAGGGCCAGAGTCTCCCAGCTACTCTGGCTTCCCTCGTGCCACGTCCCGGTCCCCTTTGCGTGGAAGGGTTCTGCGTTGGGGGGCGGGAGTGGGCCGGGCGGGGTAGGTGGGGGGTAACCTGGGTGCCAGTCTGCAGTTTGTTAGGGACCCATCCTCTGACATTCTCTGAGCAAGAGTTGGAGGGGCGGGGGCGTTATTACACAGCCCACCGACCCCGGGTTCACTCCATCAACCTTTATTGAGGGCCCACTCTATGCCGGGCCTGGCTCTGGGCCTGGGGGAGAGAGCAGGGGGAGGGGGTAGAGGGCCCTTGCTTTCCCCCCACACTTCCTCCTCTGTTTTACACCTTTTCCGTTCTCTCCAAACAAGCTCTTTCTCTCTTTTCCTGCCTTCCTCTCAGGACCCTCCCTGGACCATTTCCTTCCCCCCATCTTTTCCCTTCTCTCTTTCCTGGTTCCTCCAATGACCCAAGGACTGACCACTGTCAGACCTGGAGACTGGGGCCCAGTTCTGCTTGGGATCCACCCAGTAAGTCTTTCTCTTTATCCAGCTGAGATCTTACAGCTCAAATCTTTTTTTTTTTTTTTTTAAGATTTTATTTATTTATTTGGTGAGCTCTCCCACCTCTCTCCCCTTCCCCTCTCCTCCTCCCGGGCCAGCTCTGCGCCCCCAACGTCTGCCCAAAGTCAGAGAGAATGAGAGACAGAGAGCATGAGAGGGAGGAGGGTCAGAGGAAGAAGCAGTCTCCCTGCTGAGCAGGGAGCCGGATGCGGGACTCGATCCCGGGACTCCAGGATCATGACCTGGGCCGAAGGCAGTCGCTTAACCAACTGAGCCACCCAGGCGCCCGGGTTACAGCTCAAATCTTTCCAGCTCAACCAGCATCCACCAACTCTTCCCCCATCTCTCTCCAGGGCTCTTGGGGTTTGAAGCCTCTTCTTCCCGGAGGTGGAGGAGAAGAAGCAGTCAGGAAGATGGGGAAAAACAGACTTTATTGAAATGAGGTAGCTGGCGGTACAGAGAGAAGCCGGTTTGCTTGGGGCTCAGGTTTCCAGAAACTCGGGGCGGGGGGCACCTCCACTGTTTCCAAGGTTCGGAGAAATGCTTGCTGCTGCTAGGAGCTCTCAAGGCACCTGGGTCTCCCGAGGCTGCCTCAGGGCTCGACGTGGAGATGGGGAGGAGGGGCCTGGGTTTTCCAGGAGGCAATAAATAGGGGAGGAACTAGTGGGGGCGTGCCTGCGCCTTCCTGGTAGAGGCTTGCTGGGGGCAGGCCTCGAACAACGTTCCAGAAGTCTCCGGGAGTACCAAGTTCCAAAACACTTTGGTGGCTTAGAGATGAGGTCGCTGGCGGGAGGCAGGTCTCAGAAAAGCTCTGGAGGCTGCGTCGTTAGTGCAATACAAATGTGCCAGGAGGGGGTTAATAAGGTTAGATGGGGGGGGGGGGGGCTTTTTGGTCTGTCACAAGGCAGCTGGTGTTATTGTAAGGTCTGTGGTGACCGGACAGATTAAGCATCGGTAATAGGCCTGCACCCAAAAGCCTCCCCCAAGAGATACTCCAAGGCCTTCCCTCTGTCCCGGCCTAGAAGAGGGAGTTAGGATCCGAGCGCATGAGAGGAGTCCTCGGGGCTCAAAGGCACTGAACTGAACACAGGAAGTGGGAAGGGAAAGGAGAATTCGGGAGGATGAGGCTTGCTCCTACCCCACCCACGTGCTGATCCCCAGATGTAAGGCGGAAGGAAGCCCTTCCCTCCAGAGTTGACAAGTTCCGAGTGTCCCAGGCCTCCCTGGTCCTATAGGGTCCCCAGCCAGCAACACCCTGCCCAGACCAGAGAAAAGCGTCTCCCCATTCTCCCCGAAGGCAGCTGTGAACGGGCGCTCCAGCCTTGGTAAGGGTCGCCGGAACCGTAAAGCCGAGGCCTGGGTCCGGGAGAGCCGAGGAGCGGGCTGCACTGAGGCGCTCTAGAACAGAGGAGCCCCGACGGTTGGGGAGGATTCATTCAGGAGGTGATGGAGCTGGGCGAGGCCTCCGGGGACGTGCACGTCGACTGGTCGGAGGCGTCTCCAGCCGCCTCCTTGGGACAGCCCGGAGGGGCTGCGGGCACCCGGCCTCCCTCCCGCTCGCGCTTCTTCTGCTTCATGCGCCGGTTCTGGAACCAAATCTTGACCTGCGTCTCGTTGAGCTCCAGGGTGGCGGCGATCTCCACCCTCCGGGCGCGGCTCAGGTACTTGTTGAAATGGAACTCCTTCTCCAGCTCGGTCAGCTGCCGCGTGGTGAAGTTGGTGCGGAGGCCGCCGGGCGCGCCCAGGCCCAGCTCGGACACCTTCGCTAGGGGCGGGGCGGGGAAAGGGCCACGTCAGCTCTCCCACCTCTCTCCCCTTCCCCTCTCCTCCTCCCGGGCCAGCTCTGCGCCCCCAACGTCTGCCCAACGTCAGCTCTCCCCGTGCCCTTGGATCGCCAGACACCCCCAAGGTGACCTCCAAATTCAGACGGACCTCCCCCAACTCTTCCGTCCCCCCCCCCCCGCCACCCCCTTCCCAAGAACCGGGTGCTGAGTCTGTGTTGGGCACAGAGATGAGGAAGCGGGGGTGTGTGGCGACTTCCTCTGCAGGGTAACCGGGCACTCCCTGCGGGGGGGGGAAGCCCAACTGACCTGAGACGGGGCGGAGTGCTCTCACCCGCCCCCACCAGGGCTGCTCCACCTGTCCCGCCAGCCCAGGCCCGGGACACCCTCCGTGCAGGAGCGGCAGAGCGGCTTTGAGCCCCGGAGAGGAGGTAGCCGCTCCTGACTCCTACCTGTCTTGGGTGGGTTCCTCTTAACCTTCATCCAGTCGAAGGTCCGGGCCGTGGGGGTGCTGGGTTCTGACGGGCAGGGCGACTCCTTGTCCTCCGAGAGGAGTTCAGCATAGGCCGATGCAAAGCTCGCCGAAGGCTCGTTCCCGAAAGGGGGCTGCGGGGGAGGGTACGGCCCGGGGCCCGCTCCACCGGTTCCATAGCCGTCGGACAAGCCCCCTAGCTGGGCCCCATAGCTCGAAGGATGGTAATAGCCTCCATCTCCTTCCGGTTGGCCCAGAGGATAGTACTGAGAGGGCCCATAGCTGGGGCTGCAGGCGGCAGGGGCGTACCCTGAGGTCGCCGAGCTGGGGAAGGGCACCCCGAGCGCCGAAGGCGGCTGCTGGGTGGGATAGCCTGAGTTCTGCTGGAGCGCGGGGCTGGGCAGTCCCCCACCATAGCGGGTCTCGCCTGCGTAGCTGTCAACAACCGGAGCCGAGTTGGGGGGGAAGGAGGTAGGGGCGCTGTGGGCGCTGTGGGCGCTGTAGGCGCTGGGTCCCCGGTTACAGAGTGGGTACTCTAAAAAGGAATTCATCCTATTATAGTCCATGCGTGGAGGCCGCAGGAGGGTCGGCCCGTTTGGGGGAGACACCCTCTTGCCCTACAACCTTTCGGCAGTATGTCACAGCGCTGAAGCTTGCATCCATGGCCCGGCCCAGCTCGCTTGGGCCAGGGCTCCCCCAGGAAGGGGGTAGGGAGTGGGGGTGGAGGGGCGCATGTGATCTCTCCCAGGCCAATGGGCGCAGCGGGCCAGAGTTTGGCAGCCCCAGCGCCCATCCATCACCCCCCAAGCATTAGCATGACAAAGACACTTCAATCACCCGCAGCCCATCCATCTGAGAGCGACGTGGATGCGTCAAAAACATCTTTCTTCAAAGACTTTTGGGAAGAAGGGACCAGAGGGAGAGGGGGTAAAAGTTAGAGGAATATTCAAGACTTTCTTCCCCTCCCAACCCCCAAGGCCTTCAATAGGCTCCTGGGTTATTAGATTTGGACAAATTCAACCCAGCTGCCCCTCACTCTTCCCACCCCCAAAGGAGCCTCCCTTCACCCCAAGGCTGTAGACTAGGAGGTAGGGAATCCAACCTCCTTACTTTGCCCAAAACTCCCACCCCTGGTCTCTTTCTCCCAATTTATCTTGGGGTGATGGGCTAGGACAGCAGGGGAAGGTATGTTATCTTGGGCCAAATGGATAACTGTGAAGGAAGAGGGTGCAAAACGCCCAAGGGTGGGGCAGGGTCTAGAATCTAGAGGAAGAATTCATTAACGGAGAGGTGGGAAACTCATTTCAGTAAGCAAGGCAGGACGACAGAAATGTGGAGAGGAGGATGAGAAACGCCCCATTTCTCTCTCCACCCCTCCCCAGAAATGCTCTCTCCTCATTCACACATCCATTTCTCTCCCTCAGCCTCACTTTATATTCTCTGTCTCAATACATCTCTCCATTCGTCCATCTCTCTCCATATTTATATTCGTTCCCTACCTACCGATCACCCCATCTCTCTAGATGTATTTATCTTCTCTCTAGCCATCCATAGCTGTAGCTGGCTCGCTCACTCAGACTCAGATAACTCCTTGTATCTCTCCAGAGAGCCACAATGGGTACAGAGCTAGGTGATGTTTACAGGGGAAGAAGAGGGAAATTTTATTCTCTTTCTCAAGTGTTTAAAACTAGTGGAGCTAACTCTAGGGTTGCTGGTGGGGAGGAGGGTGGGGGGATGGGGTAACTGGGTGATGGGCATTGAGGAGGGCACTTGATGTACTGTTATATGCAACTGATGAATCACTAAATTCTACCCCTGAAACTAATAATACACTACATATGAACTAAATTGAATTTAAATAAAATTTTTTTAAATAAAAAATAAATAAAACTAGTGGAACTCCTGTATTCCCCTGGTTGCCTCCTTCCCCTCTCTCCCTTACCAACTTCCATCTCTTTCCCCTACCTCCCCCCCCAAAAAAAATCCCAAGCCTCAAAATCATAAATTCAATACCAGTCGTGTCTTAAAGATTAGTCAAATTTTCAATGAACTTTCTAGAATAAATTAAGGGAGTTTGCTTGGAGAATAAGAGAATCAGAGACTCAGGAGTGGAGCCTCACCCCTCTCTGTCCTGTGTGTCTGTTGGGTTAGGTTTGGGGGAGGGGAGGAGAACAGGAAGTGCCTCCTTCTCTCTCTTTTAGACCTGGATGGGACTGGAAGAGAAACTCTTAGGTAGAGCCCATTGATTCTCCTCCTCCAGACTCTGAGGACAAGAGCTTGGCGCAATCCAACACCCACGCTCATTTGTAACCTGTCAGGGTGTCTGCCTGAGAGGAGGCCTGGGGCTGGGGCTAGGGCAAGTCCGGGAGGGCAAGAGTTCAGGGAGGGATCTCTGTAAACAACGGAACTCAGGAGAGGAAGGGAAGCAAGCAGGTGGGACTGGTCCGAGAGAGGACTCTCAAAGCTGCTCAGCTTTCCCCACCCCTAAAAGGGCA
The DNA here is from genome assembly GCF_029215605.1 of Mirounga angustirostris. Classification (NCBI taxonomy): domain Eukaryota; kingdom Metazoa; phylum Chordata; class Mammalia; order Carnivora; family Phocidae; genus Mirounga; species Mirounga angustirostris. The sequence goes on along the minus strand of NW_026991725.1, from coordinate 23,053,810 downwards.
GGGTGAGTACTCCTCCTCTGCAAAGAACCCCAAAGTGCTCCCTCTCTCTCTGTGTGTCTATGTGTCTCTCCATATTTCTGTTTCCCATTTCCCATCATTTTGCCCGTCCTTTATAATCACTTCTCTGGCTTTCTATCTTTAACACCAGAGTCACACAGCCTTTCTCTTCGCTTAATTACTGCGAGCCCAGCTTAGCCCCCCAACTATGAAGGAGCTCAAAGCTTTTCACGGGCCCCTTACCCCTTTCCCTTCCCATGTGTACTCTGCTTTGGACCCTGCTTCAGACGAGAACAAGTTGGGGAGAGGGAGCCAGCTGGTAACTCCTTTAAGGGAGAAACAATGGGGGAGGGTGAGAGAATGTTCTCTGCCAAAGGGATGAGGGCAGACAAAGGAAAGTAGAGTTGAGATGGGGGCAGGGGTGGCCTGCAGAGGGGTTGAAGAGAAAAGGAGTGTAGAGGTGAGAACAAGCATATTTCTTTCTAGTTCCCTTTTTGGGGTTTGTAGATGTTCCTAACTTTTTTCTCTCACTTTAAGATATTCTCCATGGAGGCCTTTGGAGAAGAAGGGTTTATTTAGAGTTAGGATTTTCAAACCCCAAATCTGATTGAGGACTGTATCTGACCCAGTGGCCCAGCCTCTGAGAGACTTGAGACTTCTTCACTCTCTACATTTGCCTCAATCCAGAAAGAACCCACTCACCTCATCCCTTGCTTTTCCAATTAAGGCAACAATTTGAGGTCTAAATGAAGTGAATTCCAAACCAGTTTGTTTGTTTGTTTGTTTGTTTGTTTTTAGAGGGGGGAGGGCCAAAGGAGAGGAACTGAGAGAAGATTAAGCAGGTTCTACTACCAGTGAGGAGCCCGACTGAGGGCTCAATCTCACAACCCTGAGACCATGACCTGAGCAGATATCAAGAGTCAGGCGCTTAACCGACTGAGCCACCCAAGAGCTCTTGCAAAGGGATGGGGGAAAGTGTTTTAAGTGATACTATTGATTACAGGGATAGCTTTGGCCTCAGTTCTCCAAATTCACTTATAATCCTTAATGCATCCCTGAGTCTTGCTCCCTTCCCTTGTGTAGCAGAAAGATTAAAACTTCCCCAAATTCCTGTTGGCTCCCCCAGCTTCAGCAGAAATGACTGGTGGGGAAAAAAGTAACTTGGCTCTCTACATTCCCAAGTTGCTTCCTCCTTAAAAGAAACTTCACCAGCCTCTGGCCTGAGAAGAAAGTTTTCGAAGCCTGGATTCCTTGCTAAATCCACAGCTGAGTACAAAACAAACAAAGAAACAAACAGAAGTAATCCACAGCTGGAGTAACCTCTGGGCTACAGCATTTTCTGGATGACCAAATTAAGTTCACCAGAGAAGGTCTGGGTGCACCCAACACCAAAGTGAAATAAAGTCGATTGATTTCCTCTTTTATATAATCTATTTAGACACGCAGGAGAGCAAGGACACCATAGGCGTGTTTAGAACCAAAATGATCTTTGAGAGGTGCTAGTCCTTATCATACTGAGAATGGGGCTGTGTTAGAAGTTTACACCTGATTCTGGCCTTTTTTGTGCAGGAAGCTGCTTTTGCTGGGGGGGGGGGGGTAGCAGGAGTAATCTGCACTCTTCCTTCATAAAATCCTCAAGTGTCTCTCTGCCTGCTCTTCCCAGCCCAATTCTTGAGGCCCAAGGCCAAGCCCAAGATCAAAGGTTGGAACATAAGAATTAAGAGGGCATTCAGGTTATAATTTTTTCTCTATAAGAGATGGCTATTTGAGGAGAGGATGGAATCTGAATTCAGTGGTGTTTCTTTTAATACAGACTGATTAAATTGTCACAAATCTGGTTGACAACCATAGACTATGGGCAGTACATATCATAAGGGGAAGACTACTAGCTTGGGGGCCAGAATACTTGGGTTCAAATCCTTGCTTGGCCATTTCTTAGCATTATGACTCTGGATAAGTTTCCTGGTCTTTCTGAGTCTCAGCCTCATGGAAGAAGAATGGGTTTAATTCTACTTACTTCACTGCATTGTTAGTAGAATTAAAGCAAACAAGAAAATATAAACAATAGAGAACTCTGTAAATGTCTGATATAAACATTACTTGCACATTCTGAAACAGTATGAGTCAGTCTTCTGTTTTTTTAATATAATTAGCATATTAAAATATGGAAATATGTGGGTGCCTGGGTGGCTCAGATGGTTAAGCATCTGCCTTCGGCTCAGGTCATGATCCCGGGATCCTGGGATCGAGTCCTGCATTGGGCTCTCTGCTCCTTGGGGATCCTGCTTCTCCCTCTGTCTCTGCCTCTCTTTCTCTCTGTCTCTCATGAATAAATGAATAAAATCTTTAAAAATAAAAAAATAAGGGGCACCTGGGTGGCTCAGTCGTTAAGCATCTGCCTTCGGCTCAGATCATGATCCCAGGGTCCTGGGATTGAGCCCTGTATTGGGCTCCCTGCTCAGCGGGAAGCCTGCTTCTCCCTGTCCCACTCCCCCTGCTTGTGTTCCCTCTCTAGCTGTCTCTCTCTCTGTCAAATAAATAAAATCTTTTTTAAAAAAATAAAAATAAAAATAAAAAATAAAATAAATAAAATATGGAAATATGTGATAGGAAAATAGCATATGTGTTATATTTTCATGTAACATATCACCATATATTATACAATATGTGTTTTGTCATATGCAAATTTCATTGAGAATTGAGAAGTTTGTCTTTGTTTAGGCAAGGGATTTTCTTCTAAACTACAGAGTTCTTTGGGAACTAAAGCCTAATGTCATATAATCTATAAAGAACCCAAATGATTAAAATTGTAGCAGAAGGGTGAGGTTCGATATTAGCAAGAACTTCCTGATCTTCCAAATATTTGGAAAAAGTTTTCTAGGGAGGATGTTGTCTCTCATTCCTTGAGGAACTTAGCTTAGAAACTGCTCTTTCTGGGTGAACCTGACTTCTGTGTTCTAGATAGAGTTCATCTGCACTGAAAGGTAAGTCAGAGAGTTGGAATCTTTCTAAAAGGAAAGGTTAGAGTGACATGAAGAGTTGAAATAATTTTCTACTCAGTTGGGTTTCTCCGAGTGTGTTAGTGGTGGCCAAAATATCCACTTTGGAAACTTTATAGAACAATGATCAAAATGACTTTGTATCTAGGTGACTGTCCGGACTGCGATTTTTCTGTGGTGTTTGGGAATTAGAGAAGGTTTTAGGAGGGCTCTTTTACTGGTGACTCTTCTCAGGAGGAAGCAGTTTGTTAGATCTCCTTTAGACACTAAATATCTGCTTCCCAGCTGAGTGTGAAGAGGGGGCTGGATGGAGACAGGAGGGCAGAGCTGAGCTAGAGAGGTCAAGGGAGGATTTGGGCCACACCAGCCACAGCAGGTGGAGGGGATGACATGGGGGCTCGAGGCCACTCTCTGCAAACTGAGCACATGTATTTGACGAGAGCACTTTCAAGAATATGTACAGGAGGGTCGCGGAACGCTTGTCAGAAACTTAGGGGAAAGGTGGGCAGGGGAATTCATCAGGGCTCTTTAGGGAGACCCAGAATTTGTACCTATGCTCTGATGCTGGAGGAACCAGACAAAACCTGACTTAAAGGGACTTTTAAGGTCTAGTACACGGTGTCAAAGCAGCTTGGTGGCTCTTTTTGTATACAATGTCCTACTGGGTTTTTTTTTTTAAGATTTTATTTATTTGACAGAGAGAGAGCGAGCACAAGTAGGCGGAGGCAGAGCCGTGGGCAGAGAGAGAGGGAGAAGGAGGCTTCCCGCTGAGCTGAGAGCCCGAAGGAGGCTGGATCCCAGGACCCCGGGATCATGACCTGAGCCGAAGGCAGACGCCCAACTGACTGAACCACCCAGGTGCCCCATCCTACTGTTTTTGACACAAGAGGAAACATAACCAAATGTTGGGGAAGGTGACAAAAGTTGGAAGTCAGAGAAAAGCTTGGTTAGGACACTTCTGAATACTCATATCTGTTGAACACCTGGCACATAACACTACACCCAATGACATGTTTGTTGAAAAAGATTTATTTCCCTACTAGTTTAAATAATGATTGGGGGCATGATTGTTGGTATAAAGATACAAATTAAAATGTGTTAAAATGGCTCTACCAGATACTTGGGAGGTGGGTTGTTGTCAAACATCAAAAGTCACCACCTCCATTTAAAATCACATGACACCAGCCACAATAAATATTTAATACATTATTTGTGAAGACTAACAAATATACTTTGGGCATATATCGATGCAGAAGATATTAGAGACATTAGTCCTTCCATCTGTTTTACAGATGGAGAAACTGAGGTCTGGAAAGGGGAAGGGACTTGCCCCAACATGAGTTAAATTTTTTTTTTTAATGACTCAGGGTTATCATGATGGCAAATAATTCCTCAATCTAATGGTCCTTTGCTTTCACCATAATATTAACGAGCCATTCTTCTTAAAAGATGACGCACCAAGAGCAAGGCAGACTGACCAGCAGCTTTCAGGACTGCACTGAAACCTTCCCACTCCAACCACAGCCAATTTATAACCAGTCTGTGCTACAGACCACTCACACTTGGTCCTGACCGAAGAGGAGCCCTGCCCCAATCAGAATGGGGTAAGTGAGTGCAGCTGCAGGGCATCACTATCAGCTTACCATCATGCGGGGCGGGGCAGGGTAGGGGTGGGGGTGCTGCCTTATCTGGGAACCCCTTCCTCTTCTCCTTCCTTCTCCTAAGCCAGCTGGGAAAACTCAGGCTAAAGAGGATGGCCCCAGAGATGAAGCAAGGAAAGGAGCTGATTTGGAACACAGGCATCCCCAGTACCAGTCCTTTATGAAACCCAAATTGCCAGGCATTCCTTTGATTTTGAAATTCGGTGGGGAGCTTGAAAACAGGAGTCCTCTCTTTCTGGAAATGCATTGTCTCTTTGTTCTGCAGTGGTGGCATCAGAGATGGTGAGTTTTGTGAATATGGAAAAGGAGAGACAGAACGGCTCCTGCGTTGTGCGTTGAAGAGTTCCAACTCCTCTCTAATAATCAACCAAGAGAAATGCTGGAAATGCTCCTGATTCCCTAGATTCATTGCTTCCCACCCTCAGGCTACACAAAGTGCCTAGATCTGAACACGTAGAACGAGCCTTTGGCTGGGCCCTCCTGGCCCTCCACTCACTTTGGCAGGGAGGAATCAGGACTGGTGCAGCCTCAGGCAGGAGCTGAGATTCCCTGTCCTTTGGGCCACTAGTTTGAGTTGGGGAGGATTGGAAGGGAGCAGCCAGGTTAAGCAGGTCAAAAATTCTTAAGCATGGGAGGAAGGCAGGAAGCAATGTGGCACTATGATCTAGTAGTGCTGCTCAAACTTTAATGTGCATATAAATTACTTGGGGATCTGCTAAATTGAGGTTTTGATCCAGTAGACCTGAAGTGGGGCCTAAGACTCTGCATTTCTAACCAGCTCCCAGGTGGTGCTGATGCTGCTGGTCCACGGAGCAGCAAGGCTCTCAGAGAACTGAAGCCTCAGAGGCCCCAGAGTGTTGCAGACCAAGCCATGATCCCAGGATGCGAATTCTCTCCAGCAGAGCAAATCCTGTATTTTTGGCATTGTTGAAGGGTGCTCTCCTTTTGACCAAAGAAAGCTGGAAGGTGGGCAATTAGCAAGATCCTTCTGGTATTCTTGATCTTTGTAACAACCTGCTATAGCTGAAAGAGCATTTTTAATTAGACCAAATTATCTAGTTTGGCTGTCCATAGAAATCAAAGCCCCAGCTGAAATGTCTGTTTCATTTTGTTGGTGTAGAGACGGCTGTGTGCTGTGATTTTTAAGATGTTAGGCACTGCCTGTGGGCATATTTTATGGAGAAATAAACACACAGCCCAATGAGATGTATAGTGTGGTTTTAATATATTGTATATTCGCTTATTTATGGGGAAAATAAATACACAAGCCAATAAGCTGTGTATTATTACTTTAATATATTGAATTTATTTCATACCTATATATTTTATGAGGGAAAATAAACTAAAAGATACATGATATTATTATAATAACACATCTAATTGTTCTATATTAATTTATTTATGAAGAAATAAGTGCAACTTAACATGACATAGGATTATTTAATACAGGAGATGAATTCTATATTAAGACAGTTTAAGGGATTAAATTCCAGCTGAATAAGATGTGTGCACTAGCCACACTGAGGGACCAGTTAAAAAAAATATGGGAGAGCCTGTCTAGTCCTATATGTCATGACCTATGTTGGCTCCCGGCTTCTCTTGACAGTTGTGGCCTCCCAGTGCCTGGTACTCCAAGTTCCCGTCCGTCCTTCTGGTCCAGGGGAAAGTCTGGGAGGCCCAGGAAATAAACTGCTTTCGTAGAATGGCAGCATCTGCTGGGGAGGTAACCCTGCGGTGTCTGTTTCTGAGCCAGAGAAATATTAAGTAAACCTAAGGAGGATGGATGGCTTTCCAGGGCCCTTTAAATCTCCGCGTTCCCCGGAACAAACCAGGAGGCAGATGGGGGAGATCGATCCTCGGCTTCCCGCTTTGCCGGGTTTGCAAGGAGCCTGGCTGGGCGCGGTGGGGGACAGCAGACAGCGGTGAGATGGCAGATGAAGCTGTTGGTAAGACAGGTAGGCCTGCATTCGGAGAGAGCTCTGGCCGGGCTTCAGATCCCAGAACGAAGGACCCAAAGTCAGACCCCGCGAGGCCGACCCGGGCCTGCACGCCCGCCGCTCAGCCCCTGCCCTGCACGCCCGCCGCTCAGCCCCTGCCCTGCCCGCCCCGCGCGGCCTCCACGTCCACCTCGCGTCCTCGGCCTCCCTCGCGGCATTTGTTTAAATAAAACAAAAACGAAAAGGAGGCGCCCGGGCTCCCTTCCTTCCGTGGCGTCTGGAAGATCCGGAAAGGAGACGCCGGGCGCGGGGACCGAGCATCCCGAAGCGGCTGTCATGGCGGCCACCGTCTCTTCCCTCGCCCTCCCTGCAGCCCGGCCCCAGCGCCATTTTGAGCATCTTCCTTGCTTCCCTGTCGCCCGCCCGCTCTCCTCGCTCCTCCTTCCCGCCCCCGTAGGCCAAGCGCCTGCCGACGCAGCCCGGGCCTCCCCGGGCGTGCCGCTCCGCCGCTCCGCCGCCGCTCTCCCGACCGCGAAGCCCTGCAGGGGCTGCCCCGGTGCCCGGCCCGCTCCGCGCGTCAGCCGGGCCCCTTTCGCGCGCACTTGGATCCTGCTTCCCGAGAGAACCCCGACCCCCCTCGGCGCCTTGGCCCGGCCCACGTCCCCAGGTCTCGCCGTCCGCGGGCTTCCTTCGACCCCGCTTGGGGCACTGAAGCGAGAAACCTGGGAAACCCGAGGACCCCTCCAAATTCGGCTAAACCTCTGCGCCCCCTCCCACGACCCCGAAGCCTCTCCTGGCACCCTCGTCTGTACCTTCTCCCGTCACCCGCCCACCCTTATTTCTAAGCGGAGGCCGGGGAACGCCGGCGCAGGGCCAAAGGCCGGCCGTCCGGCCGTCCGGCCGTCCTTTAGAGGGTGTCAAGGGGACAGAACTTCCAGCAAACCCCCCGACTCCTCCCGAGCTGCGGGCCGAGAAGCGGTGGCCAAATAGGGTGACTTTTGTACCACCCGGACTTAGCGGCCCAGGGTCGGGCAAGCCGCGCGCGGGTCCCCAGGGAGTGACGGCCGGCCTAGGGGGGCTGCAGGGAAAGGGGCTGGGTCCCAACACAAACACTCATTTTCGTATTATAAAGACATTTATTTAATCTATGAAAATAATGTACAATAAATACTTTCCCCTTTTCCTATTATTAAAGAGTTTTAATAAATAATCTACGGTCTAAAACAAAAGAGAGAGAGAGAGAGAGAGGAAAACAAGTTCCTCTAGTTCTTTTTTAAGAAAGCCCCCCCCCAGAGTTTAATTATTCCTGAGATTTCATTGGAAGGAGTCTACCAAACGGAATTTTCCTGTGTGATTTTTTTTTTTAAGACGCCGCAGTGCCCAGTATTTTAGAGAGAAAAGAAAGGAAATGGATTAAACGCTAATTCCGGAATACCTGAATTTTAGCCAAACACATAAATCTAAACGACTTGGGGGAGGGGGTCCTTGGCTTTTCCCGCAGTCGGCCGAGGGGACCGGGTCGAAGGGGCCGGGACGGGGAAACAGGTTAGGGGAACTGCAGGTCGATGGTACAGAGGGTGCTGGTGAAGAAGTCCAGCCCCTCCTCGGAAAAGGGAACCGGGCTGTCGAGCGAGCCCTGCAGGCTGGGGGAGAGGCCTCCGGACAGCTGGAGACAGGAGTCGGCCGCGAAGAAGTTGAGGTCGGGCAGGAAAGGCGAATCCCGCCGCTCCGGGAAGGCATCTTCCGGCAACGGCTCGGGCTCCAGCCCGGCGGCCGCGCGCGAACCGCCCCCCCCGTGAGCGGCCACAGGCTGGGGGCCCTGGGCGCCCGGGGGGGCCGGCGCAACCTCGGGCGGGTGAGAGCAGCCTTCCCGCGCCGCCCGCGAAGCGGAGGGCCGGCCAGGGCTGGCCACCGGCTCTTCGGCGGGCTCGCCGGTGTCCTCCAGGGCGCCCGGGCAGGCGGGCTCCCCGTCGGGCGGCTCTCGGTGCTGCGTCTGCCGCTTGTGCTTCATGCGTCGGTTCTGGAACCACACTTTGACCTGCCTCTCGGTGAGGTCCAGCAAGGCCGCGATCTCGACGCGGCGCGGCCGGCACAGGTACTTGTTAAAGTGGAATTCCTTCTCCAACTCCAGCAGTTGCGTGTTGGTGTAAGCAGTGCGCAGCCTGCGCGCCCCGCCGCCCGCGGCCTCCGGCAGTCCCGGGCCATCTGCAGGGAAAGCGGGCTGGGCGTCAGAGCGGGCCGTGTCCCCGGCCCAAGCTCATTCAGCTTCAGTGAAGACCACCCCATCCGCCAAAAACAGTATCAGCAGTACCCCCCCTCCTTCCCCGCCTACCGAAGCCGTTCGCTCCCACTGCTTTTCCGTTCTTTCCTGTCCCCCTCTCGCCGGCAGCCCCGGCCCGGGTCAGGGCAAAGCATTCAGAGAGCCACCCACGGGCCACGCAGGGGGTAGGGAGCGGCTCCCTTTTGCCCCCAGAACCTCAGAGCCTCCCTCCGGAGTCCTTGGAGTAGACCCCTCAATTCGGCACTTTCGAGCTCAACCCAGAGAGAGGGTTCATTAAGAAAGACTGTTCCTCACCTCCTTTCCTCCCTTGCTTTCAAATCCCCCTCTTTTAGAGCTGGGGGAGGGGGGAGATGGGGCCGAATCTTTTCTTGCCCCCAGATTCAACAACCCAGCAACACCACTTTAATTCCTCCACACAGATAGAGGTGAAAACCTAAATCAAATCCTTTTCTTCTAGCAGAGACAAAGCTCTTCCCCAGCCAGGTTCCAAAAATCTGCTATAGTGGGGGAAAAAAAAAAATGCTGGCAGCGGCCAGGCCTGAACCCCAGCAGCATATTCCGCTCCCTCACCCCTGGAATCGACGGGGCAAGGATCCCCAACAGGCTCGACACCCTTTCTACCTCCCCCACCTCTCTTTCTCCCCCTCTCTTCTAGCTGCCCCTCACCCCACCCCTACCCCGCTAACAGACCTGCTGGCGATCCGACCCCGGAGGCCGAAACGGAGGAGGCGGCGGCCGGGGGAGACGAGGCGGATTGGCTGGGTTTCTTGGCGGATTTCTTCTCTTTCATCCAGGGGAACTCGGGGACCAAGGGGGCGGCGGGGAGCGGCGGCGGTGGCGGCGGCAGAACGGGCCCATCTTCGGCTCGCTTTTGGCTCCCGGGTCTCTGAAGGGTGGAGGCGCCGGGCTGGAGGCTGGGGAAGGTTTGCTCGAAAGGAGGAGGAGGAGGAATTAATGTCGACTCCTTGATTGATGAAGTTTGAAATGTCTCCAAGACAGCGGGGAAGGAAGTCAGACACTCGGCGAGCGATGGCTGGCTGTTTATAAACCCAATCTCCCTCTCAAATTCAAAATTCATGGCTTTCAATGGTGGGGGAGGGGGCCTGCTGGGGGGGGCGTCAGGAGGGAGGATCGGAAGGGACCCCCCCTCCTGCCCCCCCCAGGTTTATGTGATGGAGCGATTTTGGGAGGGGGAGATTTCGCTCTTTCTCTCTCTCGCGCTCTCTCTCTTTTTTTTTTTTTTTTTAATTTTGGGCCTTTATAATTGTATATTGCTGATAAATACAAGCGTATGGGGACTCTCTCTATTAAACCCAGGACTCCAGCGAAATTGCAGGGAATTCATGGTCACGGGACTGGCCTCGGCCAATCGCTCGTCTGGGCCTGGTGGAAAACAGAGAGCATTATTTGCTTTAATTGATTCAAAAACTCTAGAGGACCACGACCTGGACACTGTGAGCCCCAAGTCCTACACTCCCTCTCCCCAAAGCCTCCCTTTCTCCAGAAAAGCTGGAGGAAACTTTCTCTCATCCCCTTCAGAGGATGGGAGGTTCCGAAAGCTGGGACACAAGAGAATCTAAGGGAGAAGTCTTCCTCTTTTCCAAATATTTGTAATAGAATATATTAATACATTCTTTACAATGCCAGCAGCATTTTCTTCCCCACCCTTCCCCCATTAAAAAAAGAAAAAAGAAGAAAAGAAAGAAAGAAAACTGAGTAAGGATCTCAATGTGGGAGAAAGAGGTAGTAGAAAGAGGCTTCCATCCTTTGGGAAAGGTCAGTGTTAAGGTGCAATAAGGAAGAGAAGAGATTTACAATCACCAGCACCACCATCCTCATCCCACCCCCCAAAAGCAACAGATAAATCTTGGAAAATCGACAGGCACTCCCAGGTTGACACGGAGGAGTGAAATAGATGGTGGGGGACCCTTTTGGGCCTCTGGCAGCCATAGCTGTGTGGTCTCAGTTTCCTCCTCTGCCTGGTGTTTGCGGCAGTGCCCCTGCCCCTATGTCCACCTGCCTTCCTTACCTGGAGTCTTCATCTCACTCCTTTTTGATACCCCACAATGGACAGGGTCTAAGGTGCATGTGCTCCCATTGGAGCCTCAAGTCTGTATCTACATCTGTCTCCAGGGACGCGAACAAGAACCGAGGTAGTGCGATTTAACTTAGAGCACTCTCAAACTCAGGTCAATGTGTGGGGGGAGGATTTCCCTCCCAGGACAAACAGTATCCCCTCTCCCATTTTTGCCAGTGTGCTAGTTTAAAAATAATAATAATAATCCTTGGCAAGAAAGAATTATCTGAGCATGGAGGGGGTAAAAACAATGAATAAGGAGATGATATTCCATTTCTGGCCCCCGGGAGGGGGGGAGATTTTTTATTTTTTATTTTTTATTTTTTGAGGGGATCAAGAGAGTGCTGAACTTTAGGGAGTGCTGTAATTTACTGGAGAGAGGGGACACATAACTCGGGGCCCCAAGCAATTGGTGGGAAACTAGATCTCAAAGCAGAAAATGAAAAGTCGATCTGGGGAAAGATTTTTAAATAAGTGGGTCAGAGGGACCGAGAGGAGATGAGGCGATCAATCTTAGCCCCCTGACAGCTCCCTCCGATGGCATCAAAGAATTTGGCTCTTTGGGAAAGCAGAGGGAACAGCCGAAATTCCACATCCCTTTAAAAGGCCTGGGGGTGGGGGTGATAGCAAGAGAGAAAGGTGATTCTGGGAGAGCGGGGAAACAGATGGGAAATGGGGACAGAGGGAAGGACGCTGAGTTGGGTGGAAAGTTTGTCTGGAGAACTCCCACGGCTCTGGCCTCCCCTCCCCCTCCTCCTCTCCGCGGGCCCGGCAAGGAGGAGAAAGCTGGTTAGCAGAGAAATGGCAACTCAGCCGGCAGCTGGAACTAGAAACTTTCTGTCAATGTAACAGCCGCGTGGGTGGCGGTGAGTATTCATCCGCGTGGGTGGCGGTGAGTATTTAAAAAGGACAGAGAAGGACAGAGGAGAGCCAGTAGGGAGAAAGGGGATTTGTAGGTGGGGGCTGCAGGGACAGGGGGTGGCCGGCTACGGAGGGTTCAGAACAGGGAGAGGGGCTCTGAACTGCGCAAACTGGCCAGAGACCGTTGCGTCCCACCCCACTCCAAAGAAGCCAGTTTTTGCCCTTTGGGGGGGGGGGGGGGGAGGGGGGAGGGGCACAGAAGAATCCCGAGTAGAAGTTGTCTGGAAGTTGTGCAGTGAGGCCTGAAAGAGGGTTCTCCGTCCGGCCACCCCCTTGAGAAGCCCGGGAAGTTTTTTCCACGGCCTCTCCAGCTGGCTGCAGGGTCTAGCGCTTCTCTCGGCACCAACTCCGGCCGAGGCTGTCCCTGCAGGAAATACGGCTCTCTTTAACCCTGCTGACAGATTTTACGGCCAGATTAGAGAAGAGCAGAAAAGTTGGGTGTTAAAAGCGGCCAAGAGAGCCCTCCTTCCCAGAGACACCGCGTCCCGCCTCCCGTTGTGCTGTGAATCTTACAGCACAGATATTTCCCCCACGACTTTGGCTGCTTAGCCAGCGCCTGGAATCTCGCAGAAAGAAGGGTAGAGGACACCAAGCCAAGTGGGCCCTTATTTTTCGTTTGCAATTCCAGCTTCAAGCCAAAGCTCTGCTTTTCAAACTTAAGCTAAATTCCTTCTCTTGGCCTGCCTCTCTCCTGCTAGATAAATAATCAATCCACTCCACCCCCAGAGCCAAACATGGCGCTTCATCTAGTCACATCATTCAGAAAATGGTATTCAGGGAAGAGGAAGAGGGAAAGACAGAAAGAAAGAAAAACCCTTGAGCGTTATTTGATCCCAATCAAACTTTGCACGCTCTTATGCCTTTAAATTATAGCCTGACCCGATGCTAAATTGCTTGCTGCTTGGATGAGCCGAGTCCAGTTAAAATCCTACTTGGTGGGGTGGGAGGGGGGAGGGTGTAGAATTCAGGTTGCTTTTTTATTGTTATTTATTGTTGCATAAAGACTGTAATTACTAACCTTGGACTGCCAGGATGCAACATAAAAATGAAAATCAGCCCTCGCTTTAAGGCTGAGGGCCTGGAACGATTCTCACTGACACTGCCCCCCCCCATCACTACCACCAAATATATGCTCCTAATTAAGCAATGCGGGCGCATCGCTTACAATTAGAATTATGCAACTCTTCAGCGCAGCCATCGCTCCTCTTTCAATGAATTAGCTCCATATTTCAGCCGCCCTGTCTCTTTGCTCTTATCGGCTCCAGCGACGCGGCGGTGACATTTCATCTTTGACAGACCCTCTCTATCCTCGCTCCAATGTGATAAAACTTTTATGGAACCACGACTGAGAAATGAAGTTTTCCCAGGGATCGTCGAAATGGAGCTGCACATTAGCCTGGGGACCATTTTATTTACGCTGGGATCCAACCGCTTCTCCCACCCTCCTTCTCTCCCCTTTCCTTGGCAGGGGAAATCGAAGGCGCCTCCTCTTCCTCCGCCCCGAGTTTTATTTAGTGATTTAATTTCACTTTAGTTTTAAGGTTTGACCTGAGAAGTCTAGGCCTCAGATTTTTTTTTTAATCATTTTCCTTTGTTTTCATTTTAGACCCAATGGTGGTTGGGCTTCGGGTCACGTGACGACTTCTTTGTAGCTCCGGAAGAGAACTGTGAAGTTTAGGTTGCTTGGAAGAAGCAGTAAATGGCCAGATTTTGTTGTTGTTGTTGTTGTTGTTGTTGGGTAAGGGGTGGCCAGGAAGTTGTGGCCAAAGGAGCAAGAAGACAAAAGGTCAATGAGAAAAACTGAGAGGCAAGTAAGCCAAACAGAAAGGCCTAAAGAGAGCACCCAAGGGTCCTCCTCCCCCAGCCCCGCAACTTGTTACTTAAATCTTAGCTAAAGAAATTGGCAGAACGTTCCAGGCCTAAGGCACGGCAAGGCGGGGGGGGGGGGGGGGGGGGGGGGTAGGGGCCTGAGCCTTGGGTACAAAATCCAGGGTAGGGTCTTCAATGTCCTTCTTTCCTTGGGGGAAATTTGGCAGTCAGCGGCCTTGCTCTGCTATCTAAATTGGACCACCAGGACAAGATAAAATTGATAACAGAAAGTTTATTCAAGAATTGTTTGACAGACAACCCTTTCAAGTAAGGAAAAAAGTAACTACGGAAGAACAAAGAAAGTTCCAGGAGGGAATTAACTCTAATTCTACAAATTCAGGACTATACAGTGACAATAGGAGCTGAGTTCATGCCTTTTAGAACTAATTACAATTGCTCATAAGCACGAGTTTAACATAAATCTACAGCTCTTTTCTAGAGTACAATAATAACTAAAATAGCTGGTTTTACATGACAGGAAACACAATGTCCTTTATAACAAGTAAATACTAAAAAAGTACAGTTTTTCATTTTTTCCCTCATATAAATACATAATGTAGGGGGATAAATAATACAAAAAAGAAAATATTTTAACAGGCTATAACCAATAAATATATATGAAAATGTTCACTAGAACACACACTTTTTGAGCAATGCTGGATTCCTGCAGGCCCAGGCATCTCTCACAGTTGTTTTTATATCCATTAAAATGTAAACTCTAAGTGCAACAAAAGTGTCCTGTCAGGGGGTTGAGCAAGGCGCACAGGCCCAGCTGCAGCCCCTGCCTGGGACAGACAGTTTGTTAAAATATACCCTGTTTTCACGTTAAGTCAAGAGAGCAACAGAAGAAAAGAAAAGTGTAGAACCTCGCGTCGCCGACTGCTTTCTGTGGAGAGAGGGGGATGGTCCTGGAGCTGAGATGGGAGGCAGCAGAATGGGCAAACCTTCAGTCCTGACACCTTGCCTGCTCTGACCACTCAGTTTTCCATAAAAGAAAAAATATATATTTATAATATAGACAGCTCTGACTTTCAGGATCTCTCACCATCCCTGAGCCCTCTGAAAACTGTAATAGATGGGGGCGGGGTAGAGATATTAATGTCCTAAAGCGGAAAATATGGGGCTAGAAATGAAGGGAATGCCCAAGAAACCTCAAATAGATGGGAAGAAACTTGAGGCTTCATGGAAGTGGGAGGGGAGCGTGCTTTGTGCCCTTGGTTTTGAAATGCGCTCTTTTGTTTTGTTTTGTTTTTTAAAGGAGAATTGCAAGAAAAAAAAGTCAAGATTTGGAGAAATTACCCACAGAGAGAGAAGGTAAGTTGGTTGGTGATGGCCTACCCATCTTGTCTGTTTTTTTAAATGTGCTTCTTTGCCTTGTTTCCCTATCTCCTCTTCCTCCACCCCACTCGGGAGCGTGGAATTCCAACTGGGTATTGCTGGAGGCCTAGGGTTGAGGGGGTCATCTCCACAATCTGCTGTGGATTCCTCTCCAACGGGTCGGCAGGCAGATGGAACAAGGACTGGAGGACCTTAAAAAGCAACTTCTCAGGCCTGGGGGAGGGAAAGGAGCTCCAGGCCTGGTCTTCCCAGGAAGCGTGCCTATCACCTCCTGGCCTCCTCTGTCAGACCTCCAGGCTGCCCTCCCAGAGCTCCACGGCCGGGCACCCCTCTGGCTCTCACCGACCCCATGGCCTCGCCCCTCCGCCCTCCCTCTCCCATCACAGGTGTGTTAATTTGGGCGCTTCTTGGATTCTACCCTGAGGAGGAGGCGCATGGTGAGAGGAGAGGTCTGTGTAGGTAGGGTGGGGATCGCAGGGTCCGTGGTGCTGGTTGGGGGCCATAGGGGGCGCCCCGTTGTAGTCCAGGTTCCCCGAAGGGTGGTGGGAAAGGTGGTTGAGGCCGTAGAGGGAGGGGCCGGCAGGGGGCGGCAGCGGATCCGCGTAGCCGCCCCCGCCCACGTACACGGGGCTGCCCTGCATGGTGGGCGTCCCGTAGGCGCCCCCATTGGCTTGAAGGACGTGAGGCTCGTAATCGGGCGCCGGGGTCGGGGGGTACTTCTGCGGGGCGCCGCAGCCTTTGAGAGGGGGCTGGTAGCTGGAGGGCAGCGCGTAGGCATTCTGGTGGGCTTTGCCGAAGGCGGGCGGGGACGGGCTCTCGTAGCTGGGGGTCATGGAGTGTAAGGCGTTCATGAAGCCGGCCGTGGACTGCATGGGCTGCGGGGGGCTGCCGGCGGGGGAGGGGCCCCCGGACGACGAGGCCAGGCCCTTGGCCTTCTGGTCCTTCTTGTACTTCATGCGCCGGTTCTGGAACCAGATCTTGATCTGCCGCTCGCTGAGGTTCAGCAGGTTGGCCATCTCCACGCGGCGCGGCCGGCACAGGTAGCGGTTGAAGTGGAACTCCTTCTCCAGCTCCACCAGCTGCGCGCTCGTGTACGCCGTCCGCGCGCGCTTGGACGCCGCCGACCCCGGGGGGCTCTTGTCCCCTCCCCCGCCGCCGCCGCCCCCGCCGCCGCCACTGCCGCCGCCGCCGCCGCAGCCCTCCGCTGGATCCGAGGGGGAGGGGTGGGAAGGGGACAAAATGAAATAAAAGATAATTACTGAACACGCCGAAATTGAATGCATGGTTTCTTAATAAATCCAGGCCTGGACTCGGAGCCACCGCCGCCCTCCCCTTCTCGTCCCCGCCTCCTCCTAACCGCCCCCCCCAACACCCGTCGCATTAGCGGACACTCTATAATAGTGGCATTTATTAAGAGACCTGTTCTCCTCTTGCTGCCCCAGCTTATGAAAATTTGATCATGTCACGCAGACAGAGCCGCATGGCCATTCATTTAGAGCTGGATTTTCTCGCGCACGCTTTCTCCCCCCATTTCCCAATTCCGGGTTCTGGGAAGACCCCACCCCACCCCCACTCCCTCCCACACACACTTCCCGCCAGGTCCTCTGGACCAGGTGGGCGGCCAAGGAGAACCCCTGGGGGAATCTGGACATTCGGGGACAGGGCGCGGAAGTGTGGCTCGAAGAGGCTGCTTTGCCTGGAGGCCGGGACCCCGGGCCGCCCGAGCGATTGTGATTAATACCCACAGTAATCATACTTAATAATAATCAATCGTTGACGACTCTGCGTCTGCTGGCAGCGTCTCGTGGCTCTGTGGCCTTGCCAAGGGCTGAGGCTGAGCAAGCACCTGGCCTTCTGGAGCTCTCGGCAGCTCAGGTGGAGGGTGGCTGGCGGGACAGGGTGTTGGCGGGGTCAGGGGTCGTCAGGTGGTGGGGGGACGGGCAAAGCGCCGCCGCCCGGGCGCCTAGGGGCTGGGTGCTAGAATAACAGTGACATTCCTGGCCCTGACAAAAGCTGACGACGGGGAAGGCAGAGAGCTGGTACCTGCGCCGGGGGAGCTGTTTTTCAGCTTGGACGTTTGCCTTGACTCTTTCATCCAGGGGAATATCTGTTTGGTGAGGGTGGAGTTGGAGCCGGGAACGCACTTGGGGGTGCCGCTTTTGCTGGGCCCGCCCCCATTACTGCTGTTGCTGGTGGCACTGGTAGGTGCGGCGCTGGGCGGGGGTGAGCCGGGCGGGGCGGGCAGGGGCTCGGGGGCCAGGCCGGGCCTCATGCAGCTGCCGTTGAGCTCCTTGCTCTTGGCATGCGGGGCGGCGTTGCCCAGGGACTGCAGCGAGCACGCCGAGCGCTGGTAGTCGCCCTCCAGGTGCGTGGCGGCCTGAAAGGGGGGTTGGGGGGGGCCGTCGTAGCCGAAGCCATTGCTGCCAGGGTACGAGGAGTAGCCTCCGAAGAGTGCTGCCGCGGCATTGTCGTAGTAGGTGGCTTTCTGCATCGCTGGGCGAGGCCCGGGCAGTGGGTGGCAACTTGCAAGAGCCTGATACCCTCACGACCGGACATTGGCACCCGCGGGGGTCACGTGAGGCGCCGGACCCCCCTCCCCTTTCTGCCCCCCTCCTCCCGAGTCCGTTGGGAGCGGCTGACCTGCGGGGTGAGAGAAGAGACACAAGGGGGAGAAGAGGACTGGGGCTCGAATCCATCTTAGGAGCTGAAAAGGGAACTGACATCAATAGGGTTTTTTTTTTTTCTTCTCCCCCACCCCAACATCTTCAAAGCAGATGCTGAGGCCACTTTCCTGACCTGAAATGGATTTTTTTTTTATTTCTTATTTTAATTTTAAGGAAAAAGCCCACCAGTTTTTATTTCCACTTCTACTCCTTTGGGGACTGCCTAGGTATAGAATCTTACTACTGCAAAGGCCATGGTTTCTCTCTCCCGCCTGCATGCTAGCCCCTGACCTCTTCCTCCTCCCTCTCCCAATCTCCCCCCCACACACACACCAACTCTGGATAGGGTGGCTGGGGTGGGGGGGGAACTAGGAGACTCCAAAATAAAAGCATCACCAACACCCTCCTCTGAGCTGAGACGCCTCCTGTCTTTGCCTCCCTCCATGTCCCTCCAGGTCTCTCATCCAAGCAGAGTCTAGCCTGAAGGAAAAAAAACAGAGGATCTCCGAAAGAGACAGGAAGGAGAAGCAAGTTGAGCAGGCAACCTTCTCCTGTGAGGAGCCCTCTCTTTCCCCTCCCACCTCACGAAGACAACAACAGCCTGACCTAGAAACTTCCTGAAGATTTTTAACATCCAGAGCCAGCAGAACCGAGCCTCCTCCATGGCCCTGGGCAGGCAGGTACCATCACCTTCAGTCTGAGTCTCTGCTCAGCTAAGTCTGGGACCCAGCAGCTAGCAGCCCCATGGGGCCCCCAAATGGAGCAGGATTGTTTCCATTTCCCTGGCCCGACTGATTGGTGCAGTGACCATTTGGCCCAAGTCTCTCCCGGCTCCATTTTTTTTCATCAGACCTAATTTTTTCCCCACCCCTTTCCTTGACAGTCTGTTTCCTCTGATTTCTCCAAAAGAAGAAAAGAAGAGAGAAACTGGATAACTGCTGGACTTTTCTACCAAGAGATGCTAAAGTGCTTCCTGAATGAGAACACCTTTTCCCAAGGCAAAAAAGAAAGTCAACAGAGCAATCAGAACAATATTATTCTCTGGGTTGGAAACAGGGTATCTTGTTTACTAAAGTTTTCCAAGTTAAAAAAAAATCATGATTTTAACGCAGACTTTTAAAACTGTGCAGAAAAAAATAAAGCTTCAAGCTGTCATAGGATTTTGTGTATTTCTTCTAAAACTTCTGATTGCATTTTTTCCCTCCCTGTCTTCCCGCATCTCTCACCATCGTATTTCATAAAACCTCCAGAGTGACCCTGTCTTCTGACATGTGAGTTTGGACTACTTAAATCTCATTCAGCCCAGCTGGTCAACTCCAAAGCAAACTAAAAATAGGAAAATAAAATAAAAGGAGGGCAGGTGAAGGAAGTCCCTTCCACACATAAATCCCCTTCTTAATGGCAGAGATTTACACTCAAAAGGGAGCCAGGGTAGCCCTGAGTTCCGATTGGTTTCTGGGAAGAATTTGTTTCTGGGAAATACACATGGGTCTGTAGAGCAGCAGGTCCTTCCAGGGAGGAGAACTGGAGTTCAATTGACCAGCCTGACCCAATCCCTTTATTATTATTACCATTAGCCTCTGATGATTTAACCAAAATTAGCTTCGGAGCAGCCCTGGATGAAGGGGGAATTAATTAACAGGCATCAGTTGAGTTTGTTATTAATAGATAGAGAAGAGAATGAAATAAAAACGTTGGAAGAGGTTGGCTGGCTGGGCCCTGGCTTTATTTAGTCTAAATGATTGTTGCAGCCGTAATGATGATGATGATGATGATGACGATGATGATGATGATGATAAAGCAATAATCTGACTAGACGCCTGGGGCCGAAATTCCTGTCGTTCCCCCTGCAATAAACCTGCAAACCATCGCAGGACAGAGGCCAGGCGAGTGTGGGAAGCGGAGAAGCCAGAGACGGAACAGGAAAGAATGGAGACACTGCCGGCGGCGAGAGAGGGCTGGGAGGTTTGTGGACGGAGCTAGCCCCTGGCTGCCGCCTCTGGGCTGTCTCGGCTGCTGCTGCCGCAGGGGCTGGTGACTAGCTAGGCTGGCCCAAGGAGGCAAAGAGAAAGCATCCAGAACGCCTAAAGGGCTCCCGGTGGCAGGTTCCAAGCACACCGGGCTGAGGGCAGCAAGTTTGGGAGCTGGAGGTAACCGAATTAAAAGGCGCCTTAGCAACTCTGCTCCGGGACTTTGGCAGGCCCTGGGTCTGCCGGAGGGACAGTGAGAAGAGGTTAAGGTGTTGAGGGGATCCGAGATCTAGGGATCCAGGAGAAGAGGGGGTGGGTGCAGCTCTACCAAGCCAAACATGTCTATTTCCCTTGCCTCCATGTTGGAAAAATCCAGGCTCCATATGGCTTCTCGGGAGAGAGGGAGGGAGGGAGACGGTGGCTCCCGGCTTCCCCCCAGGGTCTCACTAGAGAAGGGCGGTGAGCCACCCCAAGAACCCCACCTGTCCAGGCACACCCCTGAAAAGAGCCGGGTCGAGTAACAATAGCTGGGGAAGCCCGGAGACAGGGGATGGGCCACCTTCCAGGACTTTAAAAAAAAAAAAAAATAGTGGAAGGAAGAAAAATAAAAGAACAAGAAAGGAAAAGGGAGAAAGGTTAGGCTCTTCTTAGCAGCCGGGGGAAAATTCAGCCCTGGATCTGGCTGCTGAAAGAAAAGAGAGGAGAAAAGGAGAGAAACAAGAAGGGAGAGGGAGAGAGAGAGGGAGAGAGAGAGAGAGAGGGAGGGAGGGGGAGGGAGGGAGAGAGAGAGAGAGAGAGAGAGGAGAGTCGCTGCGTGGAAGGAAGCTTAAAGCTTGTGAACTCTTCTTGAACCGAGATTGGAGTCATATGGGCCATAAATCATTGAGACATACTCTCCGCCATTCACAAACTGATAGCCTATTTCAGTCCAGCTTACCTTAGCCACCGACGAGGGGAGAACAGGCAGACATAATATATATTCACATCGAGCCCCAGCGCGAGCGGCAGGCGAGAAATCTCCCCTCCTTGAAGGCAAAGGAAAAAAAGACCACTGTTTAAAGCTGCGTCGCCCCCCCCCCAATAGCCACCCCGGCTGGGGAGCCCGAGGGGCAGAGCGGCCGAAGGAGCCGCGCGGCGTCTGCTTCAATTCACTCGGCTTGGGAGCGGGGGTGCTCAGGAGGGAGGGGGTGGGGGAGCGGGGAAAAAAATAGAAGAAGACCGAAAGGTGCTCGGGCGGCTCAGCTCGCTGCGAATCCAGCTCCAAGCTCCAGCTCGGCCAAGCCGCCACAGTGTGGTTGCCCTAAAGACTGGTACGCCCTACTCTCCGTTAACAATGGCCTCTGCTTTTGCACAGGGAAAAAAACCACACAGACACACACACACACACACACACACTCACTCACACACACACACACAAGCTCACACACACCCCCACCACTCCCCCTTTAGCAAGCTTAGATGCCTGATAAGGAGGGAAGGTGTTGGTGGTGATGGGGGAGGGGGACATTTTTTAAAACCCCCCCCTCAAAAAAAAAAAGTGAGAAAGGAAAGAAAGTAGGGATTTTTGTTTTGGGTTTTTTTTTTTTTTAAAAACAGGTAAATTTTTAAATTGAGATTTTGGTGCGGGGGGGCGGGGGGGGCAGGAAGAGGAAGGCAAGGCAAAGCCAGTGGAGTTCACAGCTCCCCGGCACCCTGCTGGTAAACCATTATGCTAACTGCGAAGTAGGTGGGGAGGCCTCGTCAAAGGCACGCAAGGCGCCTGGGGGTGGGGGTGCTGGGTGCCCCTCTGTGTTCATTCGAAGTGGCAACACTAGGGCTTTTTTTTTTTTTTTTTTAAGTAGTTTCACTCCTCCGGGACTGGTGGCTGGGTCTCCCGCCCTCTCACCCTGGCTCCCCCTCTCCAAGTCTCCCAGGCTGTTTCTTCTCTTCCCCCACACCCTCCCTATTTCTTCTCTCTCCCCGCAAATCTCCAGGCTCAGTTTCCAACCGGTAGGGGAGACAGCCAGACCTTTTTTTTTTTTTAAACACCCCCCCTTTTGAGAACAGACAACAAGCGGTGAGTGATTATTTTAAAAATCCAGACCATCTTGCAGGAGGAGGGGGGTTGAGGAGAGGGTGACAAAAGGAGCAGTCTGTTTAGCTCGAGCTCCAGACACGGCTGGCAATAGAGAGGCTGTAAGAACTTCACGGAGAAGTTTCTGTTAAGATTCTCACCTCTGGATAGGGAGAAGGGGCAAAGAGGTGACAAGGACATTTGTACTTCTAAGAAGGTGAGAAGAACTACCAAAATGGCTTCATCTTAAGTGCGCTGGCAGAAGAGAAGGAGGGTAGTTATTATTATTATGCAGAACAAACCTGTTTGTTTCTCTTAGTTCTGCAAGATTTATGACTCTTGGCACAAGTGAGGAGGACTACAAAAGCTAAACTTTTCTTAGGGTGTGTTTGAGAAGGGCAGGAAAAGGCGAGGAGGCCTGTAGGAGGGAGCCAAGAGCCAAGAATGTAGGTGTCTGCAGATTTGGGGCGGGGGTGGGGAAGAGCCACTCCCGGTGGAGGAGAGACAAAAAGAGGACCAGGACATCTCCCAAAGTAGGAGTGCTTGCAACTCTGCCTAACTGCTGACTCAGGGCTTAGGGGATAAAATAGAAGGCAGGGAGTCTCTCTTTTCTACAAAGCCAGCTTGGAAAACTTGTTCTCTTAACTTCGAGTAGACAGAGCCAGCCACTACCCTGTGACCTCCTGGTTAGAATGCTTGGCTTTTGCCTTCTCCCATCTGGATGCACCAGAAGAGATGGGACTGGGAGAACAAAGGTGAGAGATGGTTCCAGCTATTGTCTTCCCTCCAGGAGAGGGTGGCTGTGTCTGGCAAAGCTTCCCTCACACCCCACTCACAAGCTCTGCTTTGGGCTAAGAAAGGGTCCTGCTCTCTTAGCGAGTATTCCCCGGGCCTCCTCCAGCCCCTACTGCTTTCAGTCCCGCTAAGTCAGTTTTCATGGGCTGGAGCAGCCAGTTTCTTGGGGCCTTGCTGAGCAGGCGGTGGGTGGGACCCATGGCCTCCCTGCTCTCCAGCAACAGGAACTACACGCCAGAACCTCCCACTGTGATGTCCCAAGGACCCTACCACCTGCCTAGAGAGCTGGTGGCTGAAGGAAGGGGAGGGTGGTGAGGACAGAGGGTGGGAGCCATCTTTCCCCTCGCGCAAGCCCAAGCCTATGTTGCTACTCAAGCCAGGACCCTCAAAGAACACCATTACAGCTGCCTGCGTACGTGGTTGCACGGAGCCTGTCCTGAGATTTCTAGACCCTGGTTAGGGACCTACTCTGTTGGTTCCTATGTAGCTTTGGGCCTGGTGGGTTGGGGACTCAGCCCAGGGAGGCTTCCGGAGGCTTAAGGGAATGAGCACCTTTGGGTCTTTTCTCTTACTCCCCAAAATTAAAAGTCAAAAATGTACCTCAGACCCTCCAGCTCTCCTAGCTGTTGCTACCACTAGCTACAGAAAGTCATTGCAAAACTGAGGCAAGAGGAGAACCTGGTCGCTATGGGGCTGCACAGCATTACCTCAAGGAATTAAGAAAGCCCAGAGGGTACCCAGCCAGCTGCGGGCCTGTGGGACTGGGCTGCAGGAGGATCTAGCCTGGAGCTGAGCTGAAGGAGGGTGGAGGAGCTTTCCAAAGACAGAGGTGAACCCCTCCCCTCCCAGAGCCTCCTCAACTCATTGTGGTCTCTTCTGGGGACACAAGGAGCTGTGGCATGGTGGGGTGGGGGTGAAAAGGAGGACTGGGGATCCAGAAAGCTAACCTGGAGAAAAATTTCAGAGGACACCCCCTCCCCCCCAGTGCAGTAGGAGAAGGAGTGGGGGCTTCTTATTAATTCTGGAGAACAGAGCCCATTTGAACTGCTTGGGAGGCAATTAGATCCCAGTTTGGTTTCTTTCTTCTTCCTTTCTTGGAGATTTCTGGCAGGCCGGCTGGCCCTGGTTGGGGCTGGGAAGGGGGTAGGTGGATGGGGGAACAGGCAGCTTGGAGGGTACCCGGTTCCTATGAGCTGTTGCTGCAGGCTGGGACCTTTCAAACTTCAGGGGACAAAGGCCGGGCTCCTACTTGGAGTAGGAGACATCACAGGGGTGTGCGGGAAGACTGGGGTCTGGAAAAAGAGGGGGAAGAGGAGTTTATCACTCCTGACAATGAAGTGGTGATTTAGGGGCAGACCAGAGAGAGGAGTGAACAATTTCTTCCTGGACCCAAGTAGGGAAATTTGGGCAACCTAACTCTGGGGGTGTGTGTGTGTGTGAGAGAGAGAGAGAGAGATTGAAAAAGAAAAATTGAGACGAGATTAAGACAGAGACTTTAGGGTAATCTAACAAAGGCAGAAATTAACAATAAAGGTAAAAATTAGAAAAAATGGCCCCCTTCTGGGCATATTTTCCCCTCCCACTCGCTACAGCACTCCCCTCCCCCACTCCTAATCCGCACTCAGTACCACGGGACAAGGCGCCCGTTAAACCTCTTAGAGCCATTCCTGGCTGTCCACCTTCCAGGCCTTGGAAGGATCATGTCTGTTTCCCTCTCCCTCTCCAAAAGAAAAATCTACCGAAGAGCAAACGAAAATTCTCCTCTCAATAAGGACAAAATGGCTGGCTGCTTTAAAATCGATTTCTGGTATCAGCCTTGGGGTGACCAAAGATCTGGCCTCCAGCTCAACCAACCCACCGGCTCACTGAGAAGCTGGGACCTGGGAGCGGGGGGCGAGGCGATTAGAGAGCTGTTTCTTCCTGGTCCTGTCTGGGCTCCGGGGCCCCACACTCTTTTCCAGCTTCACTGCCCAACTTTGTGGCCGCTGTGGAGTTCACACACGCACCCCAATGTCCATCTCTTCTTGCATGTTAATAAAGATTTCAAAGCTGGCGGTTGTAAAATTAAATTGCTAATGAAGATGGCTCTTGGTATCTGGATTCCCAACCCCCACCTCTCTAAGACGCCTGTGCGGGAGGAAACAAAGAGGAAGCGGGAAGAAGATTCCGTGAGGCCGCGGAGGCCGGTGTAGACCCGGCTCAGCGGAAGCGGGGATCGAAAGAAGACAGGCCGCCACGGTTGGAGAAGAAAAATGCAAGCTCTGCTCTCCCCCCACCCGAAGTGGAGGGGCGCGGGAGGGAAGCAGGGAAACACAGAGCAGCCACGAGGGTTCGCAAAGTGTCTCTCTCGGGGACCACGGAGGCGGCCTGGATGCGCTGACCGAGCGGATGGCGGTGCCGCGGGCCAAGTCACGAGTCAGGGACGGGCGGGCGCATCTGAATCCGGGGCCCGCCGCATCTAGACGCTCAGTCCCGGCCTGGCAGACCCACCCCGGGCGGCCAGTCGAGACAAAGGTGGGCAGACTGGCGAGGGCAAGAGGGGGAAGACCGAATCCTGGCCAGCTTGGGGAGGAGGTGGGTGGCTGGGGAAGGGAGGGAGAAGCAGGCAAGAGAGGAACAGGGGCCTAGCCTGCTGCGAGTGACTGGGCAGGTCTCTCCTGACAGATTGGATGTCTCTCTCCCAGTGACCTCTGTTTAGCAGACAATAACTCACCGGATTAATGACCAATCAGCGGAAGGCCTTCCGAATTGCCTCCAAATATAAAACCCCAGAGTCAGAATGGGATAGGGCCAGAGTTTGGACTTGCCAGCCCTTTGGGTGTTTTTCTTTTCTTTTTTTTTTTCTCCCTCTCTCTCAAAACAGAGACTCTGATTTCCAGAACCCCAAGGATGAAGTTGTGCCCATCTCTTCCTCTCCTCCACCAGAACTCATGTACCTGACCACACTTCCCAAGGCGGTCTGGAAACCTCCGGTCCCCTAGTGGCCTCCCATATCCCTGACCCTACAAGAAATCTCCCTCTCACAACCATGCAACTTCTAAGAAGCCCCGACCTCTTTTGAATTTTATCTACTTCCAGTTGGGAAAAGAGATGAAAACAAGAGCAAAAATAGGGTGGGGGTCATCTACCTCATAGGCCTTCTGTCTTGGCTGCCCTGGGAGGACACCTACAGTGCTCTGCTACCCTGTGTGTGTCCTCCCCCAAAAAAGAGAGGGCTCAAAGGGCCTGGGGTCAGGGTGAGGCTGGGGGACAGGCAGTGGACCACCATTACAGAATCCAAATTCTGAAACCACAGTAGTCCCTGGGCTGGAGTAGGAAGAATTTCAAAAACTGAAATTTGGACAATTCCAGCCTCAGTCCAGTGCCTGGCAGGGAAAATGCCTTGCTCTGTGAGGGGGAACCCCCCTTTTCCTTAGTGCCCCCCCTCCAAATGCCAATCCCAGTCCAACCCAGCTAGCTGGCCCCTCTCCACTGACTTCTCACTTCAATTGCTCTCAGCCTGGGCTTCTCTGCTGAGAATAAAGACAACTTCAAGAAGAGGAATGGTCCAGATTCTAGTAGATTTCCTAGCCAATCACAGTAACTATCCACTGCTCTGGGTGCGTACATACTCCCTGGATATTGCAAATAAGCACACAGTAACTTCTACACCCAGATGCCCTCAGAACTCCAGGACATGCACCAGAGAGTTTCCCAAGGTCAGACCTATGGAGAAACTCAAAGACCCCGTCCTCTCCAATCCCTGCCACTGTTACAGACAGGGAAACTGAGGCTCAGAGCCAGGAAGTGATCTGTCTAAAGTCATACTTGGCACAGCCTCAGCAGTCAGGAGGCTTGGATTCTAGGCATTCCAGATTGGCTGTGTGATCTGAAGCAGTGAACTCCTTGGGCCTCAGTGTCCCCTCTGCAAAGCCAGAGCATGTACATGGAGGGGAGGGGTTGGCCTAAATGATCTCTCAGGTCCCTTTTTGGACTGACAGCTTGTGGTTCTCTGTGTGCTCATGTAAAAGTGAGTGACAGTATGCAGTAATAAACTGAGTTCAGACAATAAAGGGCACCACCTCTGCCAAAAGCAGAATATTTCTTCTTGGGATTTAAATGTGTACACCCCTACCACTGAAAACCAACCCCACTCCTGGTTCTCCTTGCTCCCACAGAGGCTCATACACTGGTTTCTACCACCCTTCTCTCTCTCTCTCTCTCTCTCTCTCTCTCTCTCTGTGTAGGGGGAGGTGTTCTCTACCTCCATCACTAAATCAGAAGTGCTATTTTTGGACACAGCAACCTGAGCAGTAAATAATTAATTTGTATAATTAGAGGAGGAAGGCTCTGACCTGGCAATTTTTAACTAGGAGTCAATGCACCCATTGTACCAGCCTGGCTTTCTCACCTGACCCCCAACTCTGCCCATACACCTACCAGCCTCTCCAACTGTCTCCCCCCCCACCCCGCCCCGTTGGAGACCAGCACTCCCAAGATGGCCAGAAGGGTTCAGAGTCAGACTCTGCTCACTCCCCAACAAAGTTCCATTCTTTGCCTTGCTCCCCCACAGAAATCGGTTGGCTTACAGCTGCCCCTCACAGCTTGCTTTCCCTACCCCCTAACGCTGTGCGGGCTCCAGGCCCAGGCTCTCTGCTCTTGGGACACATGAAATCCACCTCCCCAGTTCAAGATGCCCCAACAATGCAGCGAGTTTGCATTTCAAGAAACTCCCATTAATATCAATTTACTTCACTGAAACCTTGGGTTCTTCATCAAGTTGATGATTTATGATAAAATCAATTAAATTACAGCCACTTAGGGCCCAGCCGCTTCCTCTCAGATTTCATTGGTGCAGGGCCCAAGTGTCTGGTGGAAAAATGCAAGTTTAGCTGGAGGCGAGGAAAGACAATTCTGCGGCTGAGAAAATTTAATGCAAAACAATTTCCAGGCAAAGCCAGGCTTCTAGACAGAAATGCAAGAGCCACCAGTTGGCCTGAGGAAATAACTATCTGGGGTCAAAATATTTCTCTCCCCAACCCCCAGCATCCTGCATGGCTCCTTTGCTCTGTTCCCCTTTGTGCTCACTTGTCCCTTCCCAAGCAGAGACTTTGGAGGAAAATTGGAGCAGTAATGGTGGAACCCAAGCCTGCCAAGGCCCAGTGTCAAACCACCAATCTCTGCTACCACCCCAGGCCTTTTTCTGCTCTCCTCCTCCCCTCCCCATGCAGCCATGCTCACTAATTCCTTATCCTCCCATGGCAAAGTTAAAGGTTCAAAGTGAAGATCAGGCAGCGTGGGCAGATGGCACAGAGGGGCCAGGGACCAGGCCAAGTGGACTGTCTGCATGTGGCTGTGGGAAGAAAGAAAGCACACTCGGGACCAGCACCACCCCACGGTGAGGGCACGGGGCAGCAAAGTGTGTCTAGAGCTACCATATCAGAGTACCAGGACCAGAGAACTCTGAGCCTCCCTCCCAGCTCCCTGTGTGCCCACTCACAAAGCGATGCTGCACCCCCACAGACCCCAGCCCAAGCGCACGTGTGCCCCGGTGTGCAAACGGCCTCACACAATACACAAACACATCTCCACGTGTGCATGCTTGCACACTCTCCTTATACATCACACAGACCCACCACATCCTGCGCCTGCAAAGGGACAGTTCCCACCATCTCCCCACATCTGGGAAAATAAATCCCAGCAAATGAACCTGGCATCGCCTCCCACTCCTCGGAGAGGGGCTCCTCCCGCCTCTGCTCTGTTTGGTTTTTGGTTTCCAGAGCAGTCTGGGAGTAAACATAGCTTCTCTGAAGCCATAAATCACCCCCCTCTCCTACCTTCTCAGTTTAACACCCGGCCTCACCGCAGCCCTTGTAGTTTCAGCTTCAAATAACCCGCCAGGTGCTAAAAGGCTCACCATGGTGGCAGCTGGACTGTGGGAGCAGAGCCCCGCTGTCCCCCCAACCCCAGGAGATGCCCCCACATTTCCTTCATAACGCACAGCTTCCAACTCCCCTGGAAAACCCTCCAGAGCCTCCAACACCCTTCCTGGGCCAGAGAGCTCCCCCATCCCCTAAGCGGTTCCCATCCACACACCGGGGGCCTACAGCCCCACATTCCTCCACGTTGCCCCGCACACCCGGATCCCTCTACCCCCGCAGCACCCAC
Organism: Mirounga angustirostris; assembly: GCF_029215605.1. Taxonomy (NCBI): domain Eukaryota; kingdom Metazoa; phylum Chordata; class Mammalia; order Carnivora; family Phocidae; genus Mirounga; species Mirounga angustirostris. Next base: position 23,025,102 of record NW_026991725.1, on the reverse strand, counting down.
CCGCCTCTTTAAGGTGCGCCCATCTTTGTCTTCCACGATTCGGAGCCAGCCTCCTTCCTGACCCAGGAGAGAGACCTGGGGGCTGGGGTCTCGGCCCCCACCCCCCCCACACACCCCTCGCCGGACGCGGGCCGCTTGGCTCCGCACCCCCACTTACCTGGGCGGACTCCCGCTAGGGCGCAGGCCGCGGGCAGCCAGGAGCAGCGGGCGCGCGGGAGCCGACTGCCAGGCCCGGGTCCCTCGGCCCCAGCGGGGGCGCCCCGGCCGCCGCCCGCCGCATCGCGCTCGCGCAGACCCCAGCGGTCCCGGAGCGGCGGGCGGCGCGGGGAGAGGCCCGGAAGCGCTCGCCCCCTCCCCGCCCCCGCCCCCGCCCCCGGCTTTGTTCGGCCCTCGAGGCCGCGGGGCGGCGAGGCGCGCGCGGAGGCTGCGCTCGGGGCGCGGCCGGGGTCCGGGCCGGAGCGGCCGGAGCGCCCCCTCGGCGAGGGCCCGCGTGGGGCTGCGGGCGGCCGGGCGCGCCTGGCACCCAGCCGGGTCGGGGCCGCGAGAGCGGGCCAAGCTGCCGTGCGGGAGGAGCCGGCGAATGACGGGGGGCACGGCGAGGCGCGGGGAGCGCCGGGGGCGCCATGGCGGAAGGCGGGCGCACGGGCGGCTCTTCAATGTCACCAGCGAAATGGGTTCCATATGTCCGGCCCAGCGGAGAAGGGAGGGGAAGGGAGAGAGTTCTGGGCAGGACGGGACGAGAGGATGGGGGTGGGGGTGCGCAGTGGAGGCAGAGAGCAGGGGCGAGGGCGTAAAGGGACGGATGGGAGAAGCCAGAAGGTTTGCATTTTCCAGGTTCCCTGGAGTTTTCTAAAGCTGCTTAGGCTGGTAGGAACTTTCTTTCCCTTTTTCCTTTTTCCTTTTCTTTCCTGAAAGATGGGGGAGGGAGGAGATTAGTAAGGTTAGCATCCGTTTGTTCATGCTGGGGGTTCAAGGGAGGAGATGTGGATTGGAGGTGAAAGGGAAAGTTCTTAGGCAGCTGGTAGATCAACTTCTTCTCCCCGTCCCTAAAGAGGGAAAGAAGAGACCAAACCCACCAGGGGGAAGAGAGGCCAGCCAAGGAAGGATTCCCGGGTCCAGGTGTGAGCGCCTGACCCCAAATACCACCACCACCCCAGTGGAATTCTGTTTTGGGAGATTCCAGCCATTAAGTTACTGATGGTGGTGGTGGAAGAGGAGACTGATGGGCTAAGACAGTCTTGGCCATTCTCTGACACTTCGGTTCCTACCCCAGCTGCCTCACACCTGATTTAGCACCCCGGAGGGCCTACTCTAGAGGCAGTTGCTTCTGGGACAGCGCTGGCTTTGGGCAGCTACCTGGAAAGAAAGCACTGAGTCTGGAGGAGCTTCCAGACCCCCTGCAGCCCTCCCCTCTCCCCTTGCCTGGCCTCCCCAAGGGGTTGGGCTCTTTCAACATGTCTCTCTCTTCTGTCTCTCCCTCTCTTTCTCTTTCTCTCTCCACCCCCCCGCCTTTTCTAACCATCTCTGTTGTCTCTGTCCCTTTCTCACGGCCTCTTTGTCTTCTCATACTCTGCCTCTCTGTCTTCTGTAAGTTTGAACTGAACCCACGGAAGACTTAGCAGTATCTCCAGAAATCACTTCTGGGCTCACTTATTAGGCTGCTTCTCTCCCGGGGGCAATGTGGAGCTCTTGGCCTCAGGGCCCTTTCATCTGCAGAGAAAACACATCCTTCCACCACAAAGACATTCTCTTCTACAGAGAAGGGGGCAAAGTGAGTGGTTTCTTTTCTGGTTCCCTCCTTCTCACTTAACTCTGTGTGTGTGTGTGTGCCCATCCAAGTTGTGGGGTTCCTTGTCCCAGGACAGCCTCCCTGCCGCTCTGACCGGCCTTTGTCTTTATTTTCCCTGTCATCCTCTCCTTGGGCTCTGCCTTAACTTCTCCCCTCAGAAAAGGATCCTGCTGCTTGTTCTCTCTCTGGGGCCCTCCCTTTTTCCTTCATCCTCTCTCTCCTCATCTTTTTATTCAATTCCTCTGATTGCCAAAGCATTGGCAGCCCAGCTTCTTAAAGGCATGGGGATAAACACTCTCATTCCTAAAGAAGGACACCAGCAGAGTCTGGAGAGAAGATGGACTCAGCAGCTTTCCGAAAGCCCCTTCCACCAAATACGTTCTACCTCATCCCCTGACAGCACAAAAGCAAATGGGGTGCATATGTGCAGAACGGATAAGAGGCTGGGTGCTTCGTGGCTAAGTAAACCAAATATTTATATATATAAAACAACAACAACAACAACAAAGTCTTTCCAAACTTGCTGATATATGCCTGGATGGAGGGCATCAAGCCTTACGTGGAGAGATTCTGCAAGGAGCCAGCAACTAAAAGATAATGGTGGAGAGGGATGGTCTCTCCGCTTTTGTCTCTCCTGGGGGAAGACTCTGAGTGTGAGTTGGGGAAAGGAAAGGGGAGGGGGTATCCCCACGGCCAGAAGAGACAAAGACCTGAAGCGGGCTGACAGAATGGAGAGGAAAAGGGGGGATCAGATCGCCATGTCACAGGCAAAGGCAGCAGGGGGAGGGGAGACAGCGAAGGAGGATAGTTGGTAACACAGGGGTAGCGGCCTGTAGGACTGGCTCCCAGCTCACCCCCCTAGCTCTGATCTTCCCAAAGAGCAAATCCTTCAGCCTTCCCCTTTTGTTTCCCATCCCCCAAAACAGGCTGAATTCAGAAGCTAATAAAACACAGGTCTCCCTCTTCCTTCTCTTGTGTCCCTCCTCCTCTCCAAGGAAGAGGTCATCCTTCCCCCTTCTCTCAGGGATTCCAAGACTTTGGCCTAAGTTCTGGAATGCTGCTTTGGGGGTGAACTCACCCTTCCCTCATTTACATCCCCCCCCCACAACTTCCCAGGTGAGGGAGAAATACATAGTCGCCTGTCACACTGAGTGTGTGCGGGATTCTCCAACACCGAAAGAGGGAGGCCTGAAGGGTTGGAGCCCGCATCCCTCAAGCCTGCCTTCCCCAGCACCTTCCCCCTTCCCCACAATCTCCAGTCCCATCAGAGCTGCCCCTGAATCCACACTCTCCCCAGTTCCTTTTATCCAGACTAGGTAACACCACACCCATCCCAGCCTAGGGTCTTGACCTCTCCTTCTCTTTCCCCCTAAACCCTTTTCAATCCATACTCCCAATCTGGGAGGCTTCCTCCACCACCCACCCACAAATCTGCCAGGTAACAAGGACGGGGCTCAGCACCCCTTGGAGCCAAGCATGGGAGCGAGCTCCTGGATGCTCCAGGACTGAGGCCTAAGCCACCACTCCACGAGGCGGTTGCCATGAATAATTAACACCTGGGTGCTGCGGCGTCACTCTAATTTTTCTCCTCGAAGGTTTACACTAGCAGGCAGAGTTAAATATCACGGATAATAGTAGCTATAAAGTCACTTGGCCGGGCTCCAGCCAGAAAAGGAAAAGCCAGCGGCCTGGACCTTACTTGGCAAAGGCTCTGGCCCTCTGCTCCTCATCCATCACAACTTTGGGGTGCAGTGTTGAATGTCCCCAGAAGCTACCTCTGGCTTTGCTCTTGACCATCAGGCTCTTCCCTAATGGGGAGGAACTGGGACCCCCACATGAGACCCAAGGGAAAAGTTACCAGCTCTCCCCCTCCCAATCTGCACCCCATTTGCTCCCTCTTTGGAGGGGAACACACCCTATGTCCTGGAACCCTCACCAACTTTCTGGGACCACCTGGTTCCTGGAACATTTCTTTTCTCGAAAAACTTAGAGAAATTCTCCCTGCTTTAGCCCCAAACACAGAGTCCCTCACTGCTGAGGAAACTTTCTTTGTTTCAGGAGGTCGAAGGAAGGCTACCGGGGTGTGAATTCATTTCCTTGTTTTGTTAGCCAGTAGGGTGGGGAGCTTTCAGCTTCTCTCCCTGCCCTTCACCCTCTGCCCCCATTGTCTCCCCCAATTTGGAGAGCTCCTTCTCCACCCTCGGTACCGTGCCATACACATCGATCCTACAGATGATACTTTAGTACTATGACTGAATCCTTCCAGCCCCCTTCCCATTGCAGAGAGCTTCAATTTGGTCCCCATTGATTACAAAAATCTTTGCCTTCAACTCCAGCCATTTCTCCCTCCGCCTCCACCTCTCCTGCCCTCAGGCTCCTTCTGTCTTCAGATTTGGGTTCTTTACCCTGGGCTGGAGTCAGAGCAGCCAAACTCCTGGAGGGGAACCGCTGAAAAATGAAGCTCTGTCTGCTGCTTTAGGAATGTTGGCTCTCTCAGGCTTGCAAATATAATTTTTATATTAGGTCGTGGTCTTTGACTGGGTTTATATGCCAATGAGGCATTTCTGGTTTACCAAATTTATACAAATCTCGCCTTAATTGATAATCACAGATGCTGTAATTTAAGACCTCCAGCCATAGAGCTTTCATATTAACTGCTGATATATTACTGCAAATCGTCTGAAATAACCAACTCCTGGGAGCAGAGCAGAGAGGGGAGGAAGTGGCTCCGAGAGCGAGTCTCTCCCGGCCGCAGAAATAGCCTAGCTTCCACATCATTTTCCGTGAGAAATGATTTATCTAAGACATGGCCATAAACAACACAACTTGCTCACAAACACACAGACGCGTGCGCACACACGCACGCACACACACACACACAATGGCTGGCATGCCGGTCGAGAAGCTGACACCCATATTGCTATAAATCAAGAAAAAGGTTGGAGGAGAGGGAGAGAGAGACAGAGAAAGAGAGAGAGGGAGAGAGAGAGAGAAGAGGAATATTCCTAAAATCTCTATGCAATGCCTCAATGGGTATAAACATACAGAACACCGTGTGAAGAGAAATGGCAGGAAATGAAGATGGCTATTTGTCACATTTTACGACAATAACATTAATAACAAACAATAAATTTACATGGACATAGAAGACGCGGTAGGTAGTGAGAAATCCCTTCTACTTACAATACCCCAGCCCGCGGTGTGGCTCCGGCTGCGGGGCTGTTTTATTGCTGCCTCCCTCTCTTTTTCTCTCTCTCTCCCTCTCTCTCTCCCTCTCTCTTTTTTTTTCTCGGGGTACAGGCTTGTTTTTCAAAGGACAGTTGAATTGCACGTCAGAAACAGGGAGACCGAGCCTGCGATTTTCCTGACGAATACATATCTATTCTGCAACCTCGGCATTAATTATTTAATGAATCACGTGACCAGGAGGGGGAAGGGGGTCTTTCGATTTCAGGCTCAAAGGACCACTATGACCTTCCCCTTCAGGAGGAGAAATTTTCCTGCAAAATAGGTTCCCCCCAAACCACCAATGGAAGAGTAGTGAGTTCTTCTCTCTCCCACATTCGCATCTATACCTACTCTACCTACAGCTCCCTAACCTCCCCTCCCCAGACACACACTTACCCACAGCCCACCTCTCCTCTCTCCCTTCTCCTCCTGCTTCTGCTTAGTTCGTGGAGGTGCAGAAATAGTCTGCAGGGGCGTCTGGGGGGTGGGGGTGGGGTGGGCGCCGAGCCCTGCTCCAAGCCCCTGGATTTCTCAGCTTCCAGTTCTTCTCTCTGCATCCTTTAAGATCAAGATTCCCCCCAACTCAGTTCTCTCTCTCACTCTTAGGATATTGATTTTAGTGCGACCCACTCCCCTCTTCCTAAAAAAGCAACAACATTTCTAAAGGGACTAGCTTCAAAACAAACACTTCATAAGTCCAAGTTACACATGTATAAAGAATGGGGCTTCTGGCTTTAATTCTCCTTCTGATCTTTTGTGATACCTTTGGAAGGGGCAGAAAAGGGACAGGGTGAAGAGATTACTCTGGGGCTCCCACAGCTGAGAATAACCGCAAGGGGGACTTTTTTTTTTTCCGTTGTGTTATTACCATCACAGGGAAACAAATTCTAGTGACCAACTGAGAATACACTCTAGAGACAAAGACCCCAGACTAAAGTATCTACACAAAAGAAGTGGACACTCAGTAGCTATCTACCTATGTCACACCCCATATCAGTGACCCCCTCCACCCCTAATACACCAGTGAAGACAGCCGAAGATTTGAACTAGAGAGGAAGGAGAGGGAAGAAAGAGGCTTTGAGGTCGGCCTGGCAGCCCAGGGTCCCTATTTCCCAGGTGTTAATATTCTGAGCTCCCAATCAGCAGACAATGGAGTCTGATCGATGGGGAAAGATTGGGGGGGGGTGGAATCTCATAATAAAGGGTTAAACACAGGGACTATAGGAGCAATCCATTCCCTAGGCCTAGAGAAAGGGACACACACTCCTTCATCCCAGATGTAAACAAAACAAAACAAAAAAATCCCCCAAACCTTCACTTACAGCTTGGCCCCAGAACCAGCAGACCAGTTACAACCAGAAGCCGAGTCCTGGGCCACCGTGAGGGGTGGGAGTGCAAAGGGGAGCAGAAAAGACATTCCTGAAGAAGCCCCGCTCGGCACATTCCCAGCCTTATCTTCAGCAGCTCGGCGCGCAGCCTGGCCCGCGCCGCCAGAGGGGCAGGATAGGAGAATAAATTCGGCTTAGGGTAGGGGAGCAGGGGCCGAGGGGTCGCCACCGGTTTGTTTGGAGAGGCCTGAACCAAAAACAACTCAATGGGGAGAAGGCTGAGGACCCAGATGCCTTAGCAGCCCCCAAAGAAACAGTCACCCTGCCCGCCGGCCCCGGTAAGTTCCAGCTGGGGCGGCCAGGCGGCCCCTTGCCTCCTCCTCCGGAATCCCCGCTCCCGACACACGGGTGGGGCGTCGGCGGGGCCCGCACTCTGTAGGGGGGTGGTCGGCTTTGATTGTCCAGATACAAAACACAGACTGGTATTGAATTCAGCCTGCTCCCAACGTGGGCCCTGCGCCTGGCTCCAGTCAGGGCAACTCCTTGCAAGGTCCTGGCCACAAATCCATTAAAAATGGTCCCCTTTGGGAAAACAGTCCCCTATAGTCTGAAAGAAAAAAAAAGAGAGAGAGAGAGAGAAAGACAGAGCGAGAGAGAGAGACAGACAGAAAGGAAGTAATAGGCAGGAGCATGGGAAGACAGCAATCTCTGAAACTGAGAAATTGTCTTTAAGGACAAGAAAAAGAACAGCAGAATGACAGGAAGGCACGCCAGGCAGGTTCTGTTAAAATGCCCACACTCTTTTCGGATCCTGGGAATGTCCATGTTCAAATAAACAAGAGCTTGAGCGCGAGCGGAGCGCTTTCTTGCTGCCGATAAAGCGAACGTTCATTCTGTGAGAAAGGGGAGATTGATTTACGAATCTGAACGCGCCGGTTTTATGGCTGATCACAAATCCGTCAGCGCTCAACTCACGCTGGGAAACTTCCCAACTCTGTTTTCCAACCAGACTCCCCTCCCCGGCTGGCCACTCTTCCCAGGGAGACCCACCACCGGCGCTGGAGCGGCCTCGAGGGCTCTGGCAGGACTGGGGCAGCCCCGCTGCCCCCGGAGGTGCAAATAGGAGGGCCAACGGGAAGGGCCCGGGACCTGGAGGGAAGAGGGCAAAGATGAGGAGTGCCGCTGGAATTATAGAAGATGAGCCCATCCAGCTGGGGGAGCCTGCTGGAGGTTCTCAGCCCTGAAAAGACTGGGGGTCTGGGAGTGAGGGAAAAGGGAAACCTCGAAGCTCTCGCCTATGGGGCTGAAACCCTGGAATGAACCCCAACCTTCCCTTCCATTGTTTCCCTCCTCCTTCCCTTTGATGGACCCCTCACACTGCAGAGAGCTGCTCCTAAAGTCCCAGGTGACTACAGCTTCCTCACCTGGGCCTCTAGAGGGCCCACAATTGGTTCTCTGCCCCTATGAGTAATGGGTGCATATCTTACATGAGCCCCAAACATTTGCAGTCCAGGAGCGGCCCAGCTCCCTTTCAACTCACTCCCTCTCCTGCCCGAGGCCTCCAGCCCCTGGGTGTATTCTGCCATTCAGGGACAAAGGAGATGGTACCCACCGATGCCAGTTATTTCTTGCCTGAGTTAGAGTCCCCAAGTTACAGGAGACAATTTACAAAATGCAAATCAATACCCCACACACATCCCAGCAAGGTTCTGTCTCTCCTAGTTTTAACTGAAGGAACATTTCCTCTCTTCTCAGCTGGAGTCTCAGTCTGTCTGTCTGCCTGCCTGCCTGTCTGTCTCTCTTTGTCTCTTTCTCCTCCTAAGAGAATGGCTGCTGGTGTGGATTTTAAGATGCATCAAGTAGAACAGAGATTTGGAAAGGCTCCATGTTAGCAAATTCTCCACCCATCTCCTAAAATTAAAAGTTGCTAGAACTTTGGTTACTGTGGCAGAGCTGTCCCTGGAAATGGGCAGAACAGCCTATCCTGACCCTTCTCGCATCTCTCTTGCTCCTCTGGTAGGGAGGTATCCATGGGTCCTGTGAGTAGCTGGGGTGGGACTGGGGATTAGGGGAAGAGGGCATAAGTGATTATAGGAATAGCTTCCTAAACAAAGGAACTTCAGAAAAATGGGTTGAGAAGCTGTGGATTTGGATATGAGACCTTGAGAGAAAGTAGCCTCCAAGGGACTGTTGCGGGGGGGGGTGCTTCCCCCTCTTTAGAACCCAGGGGCTTGTTCCCTTAGCCCTCTGAAGCCCTATGGACCTATCTTTTCACCTCCCTTTGTCTTTCTTCCCTCAGCTCCCTCCAAGAGAAAGAGGAAAGAAGGAGGGATGAGCTGGATGGGGGGGGGGGGGGCGTTTAGAACCTGGCCTAGGAAAGGAGTTCTACATAGAGGGCCGGATCAGCACCCTACTTCTCTTCTCCAGCTGTACCCCTAAGCTAAAATGTTTACTTCTTTTCTCCCCAATGGACAGTCATAGAAAAACAATCCAGAAATTCCCAGATAGCAAAGAAGGGGTTGGGGGCTGGAGGGAGATGCAGAAGGTGGGCCACACAACAGCCCAAGGACCCCTCCCAGCAGAGGTGTGAATTTCCCTCCTGGGCAGGAGTCAGGAGCCAGGAGCCAGGAGCCAGCACACTGTCCAGTCTCAGAGAGGTCAAGGGGCTTCCGAGGTCATTTTGTGGTTCTAATACTGAGCTAATCGCCTAGAAAACGTGGCCTCTCCATGAACTCTCTCTCCTGCCAGCCTCCTGCCTCCAAACCCACAGTGAGCCCCAGGGTAAAAGGGCCAGCACATTCAGGTCTGAGGCAGAGCCCCCTGGCTCCCTTGCCCCCAGAAGCAGGGCCCCACAAGGGGGAACAGAGCCCCTAAAACAAGAGAGCAAAAGGAAACCAAACTGAACACTGAGCCTCCAGGAAGAAGGGGGGGGGCAGAGTTGAAGAGGAAGATTCCGGCATCAACGAACCTTGCCTGTAAACGGAACAGTTTCCTGCTTCAGAGTTGCAAATATTTAGTCCAGAATCCCAAGCTAGACACAAAAAGAAAGAAAGAAAGAAAAAAATGAAGACGTCTACCTATACCCTGCTCCAAGCCTGGGGCATTCCATCCAAGAACTGCATTCCATTTTTCCAGGAGGCAGCAGTGACATCTCCCCGGTAAACAGACATATGGGACACAAGCCCCCAGTGTAGACAAGCGAAGTCACAGAACACACGGGCCACATGTGCGTGTCGCTAAACACGCACACATGCTGGACCTCCCCAGGCCCGCCTGCATTTTCCAAAACCTGAAAAGCACTTCTGAGCAGCCTCACAAACAACGTTCTCTGGGGTTTTTCAGGGGCCCTGACACCTCAGTCCCAAGCAGTTCAAACACTCTCCAGGTGCAAGGCCCCTCTCTCTCTCCCTCTGACCCAAGCATCAGTCATCATAAAAGGCAGCAAATCTGACCAAGCATCCACCATAAAAAAAACCCGCGAAGAAAGTTGAAAAAGGAAAAGGAGGCGAGAGAGTTTCTTCTTCCCTTTGTAAAAAAGCTCATAAAACGATAAAAAAAAAAAAAAAAAAAAGGCAGCCCAGGCGGGGGCTTTGTTACCTTTGCGCCTCTTGCCTCCTCTGGCCTGAATTCCGCGGATCCCATTCATGACGAAGGGCTTCTTCCAAACTGAGAGAAAAAAGTTTTCAACTTTATGGTTCCAAATTTTTTCCCCCTCGCAGATCCGGGAGAGCCAGCTAACACTTTTTTCCCCCAACAGCCGGTCTGCGGAGATTTGCTGTTGAATAATAACAAAGGAGAGAGGATACGTATTTAAAGAAAAGAAGTGATTAATGGTTTTCTGTATAATTCTCACATTTTTCTTAGCTCTTGTCTACAACAGAATGGCTGTGAACTTTAAGCTCCATAGAAATCTTTTTTTATTCTATTCATACCTTCCAAGGAGCAACTTTGATTTGGTTCTATAGAGACATTCCTGGGGGGGCATATGCTTTTTAAGAACTATTTCCCCCCTCCACTAAGGGCAGCCACATCCCCTGGCAGCTAAACATCACACCGAGATTCGACCGAAACAAAGCTCGCCGCTCTGAGCCTCCAGGTCCGGGTGATTTTTTATGAGGCTTCCAGCAGCATTTCAACAGGGCCGTTCTATGGCCCTTTCCCGCGCTGTGGACACGGGCCCGTGTGTCCTGGGCCCTACCCAGCCTCACACTCCCGGGGCGCGCTGCAAGCCGGAGGAATACAAAAGAAATAACAATAAAACGTGCTGGTGGAATCAGCTATGTTTATTTTCTGGTGGGAGACGGGACCGAAAAACGACTTTTAATTGCGTATGCTCTCTTGAGCCCCAAGCTTTTTGGAGGCCGGTGGGTGGTGGTATCCTGGCCCACCACAAGACCAGAGACCCTGAGGTTGGAGCCCTCAGACCTTAGCACTTCTCTTGGGTGCTGCCCAAAGTGGCCCGAGCCTGACAGAGCTTGTGAGGGTCACCGGCACCCCCTTCCCATTCCCCCACTCCATTCTAGGGGTGACTGGGACCTCAGAGACAGAAAGCTATTTGGTCCCCAGTCGTACTTTCGATACTTTCTATGAGAAAGAAAATGAAAATTAATACAGGAGCAGGGCTTCACAAAAGAGGCCATTTGTCTTCTTGATTATCTATTTGCTTGTCAGAGTTTGAGCTATGGCATCGGCTAGCTCCTTTGTAATATAAAAATACTCTGAAAACCTGCAAACACCCAGAAACATCTGTGCAAAAAATTAGACTCATTAAAGCTTTAAACACCTCAGAGGAAAACGATACCTTCTTAGGCGGGAGGAAAGACGCCGGCCTCGCAGAATCCTCCCTCCGAACCTTAATAAGCAAAGAGTCGTCTGTCTAGAAAGAGACAGCTTAACCGCATTTTATTTGCTTATGACAAATAAATCACGATATGAAAGGCTTTGCCATACTTAAGCCTCTCGTGTCCTACAATGAAACATTCCCCCCCCCATTAGGGATTGAAGTCAGCCCTCCCAGTACTTTCAATCCATTTTTGGACTGGAGGAAAAAATTAAAAGCCCCAAACAAAACACACCCACCCCAAAAGGAAAACAAACAAGTTACCACAATTTGGAGTCCACTGAGACAGAAAGTCCCTTTGGACCCTTTGAAAAAAATCCTCAACCACATCCAATATGAGGCCGAATGGACTGGGATGCTTAACATATACGCTGGGTGGCATTTGTCTGTATCTTTATATCAAGGTTTCAACAAAAACACGCTGTGCTGGTCACAAGAAACCAAACATTTATTTCTATTGTCACTCTGTACAGGACACAAATTTTCACACCAACGAAGGGTTCTAGACTCAGGTAGCCCCAGAACTAGGAAGGGGCCTGGTTTGGAATGTCAGAGAGCGAACAGGAGAGAGGACGCACATGACATAAAATAATAAAATAATAATAATAATAATAATAATAATAATAATCAATGCAAAACAATGATAAACTATGGGAAAGGTCTCTGCAACATCATCTCCCAGACCGGGAGGGGCACCCTGTTTTATTTGCTAGTTTCACATTCGTTTGCAGTCTAGGAGAGAAGGCCTTGGCAGAACAATTCTAGATTGGCAACAGGGTTGCGCCCAGCTCCCAGAACTCAACTGGCCTCTGGCTCTGCCAGGAACGGCCTGACCTTCCAGAAGTCCCTCCCGTGTCTCCGGGTCTCTCTCTTTTTTTTTTTTTCGGACCCAACTTCCCTGCCTGCTCCTGCACCCGGGCCTCCACTTGTCCCCTTCCTGCTGCCCCCCAGCCCAGCCTCTTGGTGGAAGGGGGGGGGTGAGAAGTCAGTGTGCCTGTGCGGGGGCACTGAAGGGGAGGGCGTGTGTGTGTGTGTGTGTGTGTGTGTGTTACCGTGGCCAAAACACTGCGCTATCTGGCAGTCACAGGGTGCTTTCGCTGAGTGTCAGGAATGGGGGACAAAGAAAGAAAATCCAGGCTGTGTTCCAGCGGTGGCAGCAGTAAACGCGGCCGAGCCGGGCCTCATTTGTTAGCCGGGTGTCGAGGTAATGGTCGCCACCGAGGCCCATCCTCTCCTCGGCAGAGTAAACAAGACAGATGGGCCTGGGCCTGGCGTGATTAAAGATGAAACGTGGATCCATCTTCGCCAAAGCTGAAAGCGAGGAGTGCAGCCTCCTCCTATTTCTCTTTCTGTCTTCTTCTTTCTCTTCTCCTTTTCTTCTTCTTCTTCTTCTTCTTCTTCTTTTTAAGGAAGAAAGCAAGAGACTTGAACCTTGCTTCTGGGGGGGCCTCACCCGGCTCCCTATTGTCATTTCTATAAATAAAGCTTCCCCTCCCCCTCCTCTGCGTTTATTCGTGTAAATAGATAAAGTGAGGGGAGGGCAGGTAGGCTTTTGCGGACCCAGGCCCCAGGGTCCCCTCCCGCATCTCCCCCCGCCCGCCCCCACCCCCGCGCTCACAACCCACCCCCGCCCCGAGGTTCGCGGCTCCCGTGCGGGGGGGGGCACTAGAGCGCGGGGGGGCCTCCGTTGGGCCGGCCAGGGGGCCCTCCAGCTGCGCCTGCGGTGCCACCCGAGCGGATCTTGGTGTTGGGCAACTTGTGGTCTTTTTTCCACTTCATGCGCCGGTTCTGGAACCAGATCTTGATCTGGCGCTCGGACAGGCAGAGCGCGTGGGCGATCTCCACCCTCCGGCGCCGCGTCAGGTAGCGGTTGTAGTGAAATTCCTTCTCCAGCTCCAAGACCTGCTGGCGAGTGTAGGCTGTCCGAGAGCGCTTGGGCTCCCCGCCGGCGTAATTGGGGTTTACTGGACACACACAGAGAGAGGGAGAAAGAGAAAGTTTTATTGCCCCGAAAGGGAGGAGGGAGAGCTCTTTCTTCCAGCTAGCACAGTGTCTCCCTCCCTCCCTCTCCCGCCACCTCTTCTTCCTCCAGAGGGGGGTGGGGACGCCAAGCGAAGAAAGCGGCCCCCGGGAAGAGATAGAGACCTCAAAGTTTTGGAGGGTTGTGTTGTCTCCACGTTGTTGTTTGGGTGTCTGGAGAGGGGGTGGGGGGCGTAAGGAATCTTCACAAGGTTTTAACCGCTCCTCTCTGCCCCCTTGGCCTGGGGCCCGGGATGGGAGAATGAGGGGTGAAAGAGGGAGGGGGGCTTCCCTAAACCTTTCTTCTGCTAGTTCCCACCCTCTGTGCTCAGATTCCATGTAGCGCCTGCCCCCAGTAAAAACTTTTGCCCACTTCTGAAGCCAAGGAGCCAGACTAGAGGAAAGAAAGGAAAAAATAAATACTGGGAGTTGACTCAACTCTCCCTTCAAATACAGATTACCTCCTCCTCCTTCTCCTCCCCCACCCCACACACCCCTCCCCAACTTGCAACTTCACTGAGACTGCATCTCCCAGGCGAAAAAGTCGCTGGTGAGAATGGCAAAGAGGATGGGGGAACCGACTTCAAAGGCGCGGGGCCCACCAGGCCATAAAAATTTATGGGGGATGTAATTATGTGGCTCTGAAAACAGGCGACCGTAAATCTCCGGCAATGGCGAGTTTATAGCGGGGACAATTGGCTTCCCTCACCCCCCCCCCCGCCCCATGCCTCCGAGGTCCCTTCGGTGTAAAGCACCGGGGGTGGGAGGGGGAAGGGGTGCCCACGCACTCACCCGTGCTCACGTGAACTTTGCGCATCCAGGGGTAGACGACGGGCTCTTTGCACGCGGAGTGGGACGGGCTGGGGTGCAGGGGGTTCTGGGCGCAGGGAGGCGGCGGGGGGCTGCTGCTGACCGCCTCGCAGCGCTGGCCGGGCTCCGGGAGGAGGGCCCCGGAGGGCGGCGGCGCAGGAGCCCGAGGGGACAGCCCGGGCGGTGGCGGGGGCGGCGGGGGTGGTGGCGGAGGCGGCGGGGGCCCGGGGTCCCGGCAGGCCGCGTAGCGCTGCACGGTGCACGCCGCGCGCCGCCCGAAGCCCGCCTCCGGCTGGAAGCTGCTCTCTCGCCTCTGGCCGCCGGCGTAGTACCCCGGCGAGTGGTCGCTGGGTAGGTAATCGCTCTGTGAATATTCCTCGCACGGAGGGAACTTGGGGTCGACATAGTTTGAGTTGATCAAAAAAGAACTCATAGCCATTAATTTCTGGGAATTGCCCACAAAATATACTAAAATTTATTCCGACCCCTGACTCGTTTTCCTGTTTCCGAAAGCCCTCCTACTTACTGTCAAGTGAACAAAGTTAGGGGCCCACGTGATCCTCGGAGCCAATGGCCGCCCCGCCTGCGATTCCCGGATAAGGAAATCTGCTCACCCGGACCCTACTCCAGCCAAAGAGGTTTATTTCCCCTTCTTCTCTTTTCCCCCTCCCCACCCACCCAACGCCAGGATTTACATAGGGCTCCTGCAGGGCGACCGCCTCCTCGCCTAGCTCTCTCCGGGATCAGAGAAAGAGAGTGAGAGAGAAAGGGGGAGAGAAAGAGAGGAAGAGGGCAGGTTGCCGCCGGAGGGCCTGTTGGGGCGCTGGGCAGAGAACAATCATCCCGGGATCCCCTCGAAGTTGGGGCTCTCGGGGCAGCCCCCTCCTGTCCGGCCTCACCGCCCCGCATTCTCTGCCTTCCATAGGCCCCCCATCCCCTCCTCACGACGGGAAGGAGCCCAGGAGGCTGTGTGGGGAGTTAAGTTGAGGGGCAGACTGGGGGCTCCGCCTAGAGAGAGGAACCCACATGGGGGCGAGAGGGCACTGAGCACCGGGCTTTTCTCTGCAGTCGCCTGGGGAGGGGTAGGGAGTGAAGAGAGGAGGCGTCGGGAGCAAGCAGGCGGGTGCAGGAGGGACTTGTCAGAGATGAATGGAACCGCGGGCGGATCGATAGGAAATTCATGCACTAATTCGGGGAGACCTCGCCTTCCAAATCGCATTTAGCTGCGCTATTAGTTTGGCTGTGTCAGTCAGTCCTTCCGTTCCCCTCTCATATCCAGTCCTCCCCTTACCCCACACGGCCCACGCCGAGAAACGGCTTGGTTCCCCACACGGAACATGAGTGCTGGAGTAAAAATCTTGCAACTTTTGAGAGCGCACTGAATAGCCATTTGCTAATTCCAGAACCACCCGAGCAATGCTAACCACGGTATCCAGCCGTTCTAATTGCCGCTCATGCAGCTGCGTCTGCAGTGAACAGAAATCTCACATCCTTATGATGCTGGGGGTAGGAGCCCTAGGGGTGACCCCCACACACAATAACACCCCTTAGTAATTGCATATTTCCAGGGCATCTTGTTCTGATCCCAAATGAAAAGGCAACCTCAACATCCGTTTGAAAAGCGATTTTCTTTGCCTTCGCACACTGACAACAATAGTCATTTTTTCCCGGATTTTCAGTAAAGCCTCCCTGATCCCAGAATAGAGAATAAGTGGGCTTGGGGGAGTGGATAAAACACCACCACCTATATGAACCTATTAAGAGAAGTGAAAAGGGACCAAGCCTTCCAGGGGCGCCTAGGCATGGGATATTTCAGGTAGATGATTCCTCCATCTCTAACCAATGAGGGAGGAAAGGAAAGAGGAAGGAAAAAAAAAAAAAAAAAAAAAGGAAGGCGTCTTCGTGTGGTCAGTCACCGGATGGTCCTCTTTTTGGGAAAAAAAAATTTCTTCGGGAAAAAAATGAGCGGAGTGTTTATGTCAACTACATATTCCCCTAGATACGAATTTGTGACCACAAAATTCCTTACACAAATTCGGATCTACAGGGTATATACAGAAGACAGACAGATCTTCTTGGCCCAGAAATTTTCCAGTTCTCCTACTTTCCGCGCCTTCTTCGTTTGGGGTGTGGTTTCAGTGCTTTGATTTTATTTCGTTTTGTTCTACGTTTGAGCTCTGGGAGCAGGAAGACACTGCGGGTCCATTTTGGGGATTACAAGGTTTTCAACTCTCTTTCTCTTCTATCAGAGAAATAGAAGCAGCCGGTCCCGCAAAGGGACGCGAACCTCGGGGCTGCCGCACAACCCTGGGCGGCGCATGAATTATGAGATGTAAACATTAGCTAAGCACAAAAGGAGGAAGGGTCATCCCGAGGCTGCAGCGAAGTCAGAATCAGGCCCTTCTGGGTGCCCTCGCGTCCCTCCCCTCCCCCCAGGACTTTTTTTTTTTTTTTAAGAAAAACAAAACCCCAATCGGCTCCTCCGTGCCCCTCGTAGCCTTTAGTTTGCCATCAAACGAATATCTAGATATTTTCCAAGGCGCCTCTTGGTGAAGGGAGGAGGGAGAGGTGGCTGGGTGTGAAGGAGGTGTCATAAAAGTCCTTTTGGAAAAATTCAATGGTAAAAAGAGAGAGAAACAGCTGTAAAGAAAAATGCTGGGAGACCAAACAGATGGGGCCCCGGATATTTAATGACGGGCAATTCCGTTTACAACCTGAGAAAAAGATCAAAGGCGTTTCATTTCCGAATGAAGGGCAATGAGGAGCCATAAAAGATGCAGCCAGATGATATTCCAGCCCCTCCCAGCCTCCCGCACCTCCTAGGGCCAGAAAACGGGGATAATCCCTGAAGTGTGTGGAGGAACCCCATTTCCCCCACCTCCCCAGCCCCAGGCAGGCTCTCTCTGTCTAAATTTGCTCATTCCGCCACCTGCTAGGGTCTCTGGCAGTGGGACCAAAATGGGGATCTGGTAAACCTGGGGGAATCTGGGGTTTACAAATGAACTTCCCAAGGGTCCCGGTAACCACTGAATTTACTAAACTGGGAGCCTGGGATTGGGCTGGAGGGAACTGAGTCCTAGACTGAATGCTGAGACCATCACAGGGTGAGGGGAATTGGCACAGAGAAAGCCTCTACCTTGCCCAGACTCCCTACGCATCTCCCTGAGAAATACTCGCATCCTTAGTGATGGAGTCAGAACGATATCCATTTCATTAACAAATACAGCAACAACACAAAAAACAACCTTCTAACCAGCACATTGCAGAAGTCTCTCCCCCTCCCCAGTCCTGGGACTCTTGCAGGTGGGTAGGAGGAGTGCTCCCTCCCACTTGCCAGAAACTAGGTCCAGAGACCTTTTGATTTTTCTATCCCAAATCTAGATTGCCAATTTTGGCCTCGGGTCTGATTTCTAACACCAACACTCTCCCAGCCAGGCTGACTTGCATATATTTGAAAAATCACACACACACACACACACACACACACTTATATTTTAATTACCTTTGCCAAGAGAGGGTCCAGTAGACCCCCATCTGGGCACCTAAGGAGACTAGGGTCTGGCCCTGGGCCCACAGACAAAATGCCTGGGTAGAACCGCCCCCCCCCCAGCCCCCCAGAGTCAAGCAGGGATCTTTCCAAGTCTTGTCAAAGGCCACTTCGTCAGGGTTCCACGACCCATTCCCACTGGCCAGGCCCCTCCCCCACCCCATACCTCCTGTCCTTCTCAACTCGCTCTCTGAAACCCATCCAACTCAGCCGGCTTTTCGGAATTTTGGGAGGGCCGCTAGGCTGGCCACCGGGCCTCTCTGCTGCTCTACACTTCACAAAGGATGCAGCCCAGGTGCTCGGAGCACCCCAAGAGAGAGGTATGGGAGGCAGAGCCACTGCGGGGCTGGGTATGGCTGCTCCTGGGGACAGAGCGCGGAGATTTTCTCTGCGGCGCGCTGGGAGCCGCCACCTGCCCACCCCACCGAGGCGCCGCAGCCCCCCACCCCAGCCGAGTGCAGCCGCGATGGGTGGGGGACAAGGTGTATCAGCGACTCCCCAGACGATTTCACCAACACCGGAGGCTGCCTCTCCCCTCCGACCCCAAAAGAATACGAACACGAGTACTCGTAATAAAAATAAGAAAAGGCAAGGGCTCTGCGCGCGCGTCCCGAGCCACCTCCCCTGCGCTCCCGGGTCGTTCGCTCGCCGGCTCGCCGGCCGCCTTCCCCTGGCAGCCACAGGTTGCTAAAGTGACCTCTGGCTGCTCAGCCCCCTCGGCTGTCCCGAGCGCGCCCAGCCCGCACGGAATCATCTACCTTTTGTCGCCAGGGAGAGAGCACAGAGCAAGGGAGGGAAAGCGCAGGGCCGAGGAGGCGAGCCCCCAGCCGGCCGGCGCACCGGAGGCCGCACGGAGGAGTGGAAGGCCCAGAGGGGGAGCGGGCAAGAGTACTCACCGGGCGGCTCCCCGCGCCCTCCGGCCGCAGACCCGCCCGCGGGCCCGCTCGGCCCCAGATGAGCTCGCTCTCGTCCACTATTGTGTGTCCGGAAAACCGAACCGCCGCTACGGGCCCCCTTGCAGGCCGGAACAAGACTTTTTTTTGATGTGTTTTTGTTTTTGAAGCGCAAGTTTTCGTATTAATCTCATACTTTGGCAGTCTTTGTTAAACAGCTAGGCGCGTCACGAGGCTCTCGAACATTTTAATAATTTTTAGACGCCGTGACCTACGGTTCACCCCTCTCCGGGCCTCCCCCACGAGCAGACAGTTACTATAATACACTCGCACAGTTCGCTCGGTCATATTGAATTTTGCGCAGGTCATTACTTGGGAGAAAAATGACGGAGCAGGAATTTGATTCAGCTCATCCTCTTCAGCTCGACTTTTTGCCAGAACCTTCTCTTCCCTTCACCCAACCCCCACCCCCCAAAAAAGTCCCAGGCTGGTAGTACTCAGCCTACCCCACCTCTGCCTTGATATTCCATCATTCCTATTTTCTCATCTGTTTTGGTTCCTTGGGCAAGGTAGGAGAGGGTAGGATTCCATAGGGGTTCCCTTTGGGGCCTGGGAGGGAGGTGGCACCTGGAGAAGTGGAAATGTGGCCTTGGGACTCGGGGTCCCAGAGAGCAGGCCTGAGCCAGAGCCCCCTTCCCTCCTGCCTGCCCTATTAAATGGCTGCATTGGCAGGGCCTGTATCCCTGCCCCCTTGCATACTCCCTCTGCCTTATTCCCTCCCCCAGTGCCAGAGATATCCCATTTCTGCTCAAACTTTGGAGGTTCCAGGGCCCCAGGAATGACTCCTCCACTTCCTGGGGCTGAGATTTGGTCCCTAGGCCAGCATATCTGGGGAAGACAGAGAGAATCCTGAGAGAGGAGCTGGACCGTACTGGTCAAAGCAGGAGGACTTGGTTTTCAGAGGCTTTAATTTCCCTTTAAACACAAAACAATACACCCTCCCCCCAATTTTTGTTTAAAACCACTTCTCATCTATACAGTAGCACTTTTGCCTACCCCTATCACCACCACAAGGACGTACAGGAGCAAAGCAAGGAGACATTAAAAATACTCAGAGATTTTCTCTGGTTTGTCTCTCAAGGATTAGAATTCTTGGACTGTCAACAAGACATTTTCCCCTTTCTCTAGCCTCCAAGGGACCAGCAGAGGTTAGTCAGGTGACTCCCCTACCACCCAGTTTAAGTCTAGGGGGAGTGTCTGCAGGGAGAGGTCCCTCTAGCACAAGGAGGTGAGAGAGACTATCCCAAGGCACCCAGTTTGGCCGAGGATGGCAGAGGACCCTCTTTCCCCATCCTGAGGCCCCTCCAGCCCAGGGCCTTTGGCTGCTCCAGGCTATTCCACAGAACCATAAATTCGCTAGCATTCTGTCCTGGAAAAGGAGGAAA
The DNA here is from genome assembly GCF_029215605.1 of Mirounga angustirostris. Classification (NCBI taxonomy): domain Eukaryota; kingdom Metazoa; phylum Chordata; class Mammalia; order Carnivora; family Phocidae; genus Mirounga; species Mirounga angustirostris. Next base: position 23,005,203 of record NW_026991725.1, on the reverse strand, counting down.
AAGAGACAGAGGAGGAACAGAAGGAAACAGAGTCTCCAGTTCAGCCTTTGACCTCTACCTCTTCTGGACCTCAGGCATTCCTTCCTGGCTTGACTCCCCAGAGCAACTTGTCTCAAGGCTGAAGAGAAATGGGGACCCACACCCAGTTGGTTTAGTCAAAAACTGGGGCAAATTGATTTGCAATTTGACATTACGTTGTTGTCTCTTCTGGCCATAATTCAAAAGGCGTCTTTATGAAAACTCTCAGGTTATCTCTATTCTGGCAGGACAAACACCCACAGCGCACCTCCTATATCCAATGCTTGGAAGAGAATGTGATCACATTTCATAACACGACAGTCATTTAAAGACCAAAAATAGGCATATACCCTGGTGTTATAATTACAGAGTCTCTGTAAACATTTTACTTATGAGCTAAGCCTAATGCATACATTCAAGGTTCATTTCAGGTCGCTTGTTTTAACTCCAGTTAAAAAGATCTCTGTGAGGCCATTCAGTATTTTTCCTTCTCATTTCCCCTCCCTCCTCCAAATAGGAAGAGAGGGATTCTGGATGAACCTACAAGTGGAGGTTTGGGAGAGAGTGCGAGAATTAGCTAGCCAACCTCCTTTCAATATCCAACTTCTTAAACCCAAGCAATTTGGAAAGAGGAATGGGAGTTTAGAAACCCTCCAGTCCTGGCCCACTGTCATGGACTCCAGCTGCCTGGACCCAGCCTGGGGGTTAGGAATCCCTGAAGAATAGGCCTGCCTGAGGGATAGGGGGAGTTGGGGGAGTCAGGCTCTTTGGACCCTTTGGGGGAAGGAGGGTGGGTCTGATGTTGGTGAGAATCAGGCCTTCACCTTGGAAGCCTTCTTTGGCCCCATCAAACGTCCTGCAAGGACGCGTGGGTAATTGGATTTTTTTAATGTGTGCGGCTGGGTAGGTTTTAATTAAATTTTATATGGTGACTCAAAGGTTATCTTTGGGAGAGAAAATTGCGCAGAGGATTCGCCATGCCCCCAGCGCTCTTGTGCAGCTCCCCACCCCACCAGCCCAGCGGCTTTTGGAGAAGGGTTTCTCCCCCACCCCAGTTTCTCCTGCCCCAGATAGCTGCCTCTCCTCCTCCCCAGTTCTGCTCCCCCACTCCCCAAACACATAGGTCTTCCTTACCTCCCGCACCCTTTGCTCCCTCTCTTCTCTCTGCTCACACAGCCTCCTCCCCTTGCCCAGACCGCCCCCACCGCTAGACGCCGCCGCCCGCTCCCGCACGCTGTAAACTTTTGACCCTCCAACTTTGCGACCCCTCTGGCAATAACACTGGCCTCACGGCCCAGGGTCTCATTCTGCTGCGCCGGCTGCCGAAACCCAAGCGCAAAACGCCTTCCGTGCCCCTCCCCCCTCGCCACCCTCCCCAAACCCCCACTAAGGGCCTTAGATCTGGGGAAGAGGAGCCTTTTGATTATTAAATAACGCCTTGGGAAAAGACGCCACCCCACTTCCCGCATCGACCCCACTTCCTGCATTTCCACGGGTCTCTCCTGTGGAGTGCCTGGAAAAGCTTTTGATGACCCACCCGCTCCATTCTTGTCCCGGAACGGGGCCGCGGTTGCTGGGCGTGGGGACATACGGGGTGCAGTAGGACGCGTCGGCTGACCTGGAGAAGGGAGTTTCTGGGGTGAAGAGTGGAGAGAGCTTGGAGCAAGGGTTCCTTGAGAGCGGAGGGGGCCACAGTCCCCAAAGGGCTGGAAAGAGAGAGCTCAGTGTCCAGGCCATGCGAGACCCAGCGGGCCCGGGGCCACCTTGCAGGGCCGCTCGCTGGCGCCTCCGAGGCCCCAGCCTGGCTGTGAACTTGGTCTAAGGCGGACTCTACTGGCAGCTCGGGGACGTTACAGCCTCTGCCTCTCGGCCGGCGCGGCGGCCGCACGAGCGACCCGCGCTCTTTCGGTTTCCCTTGCGCCCAAATATCCCCTCCCAGGACCCCACTTCTCACAGGGAAGGGTTCGTTCCCCCTTCCCTAGGGGCCTCTTAGGGGTCGGAAAGCAGAAGAGAGCGAATTAGAGAGAGACACACAGAGAGAATGGAACAAGCCTGCAGAAGCTCCAAAATATAGGGCTTATCCTGCATCTCGCCTTCAAGCCCCAAGGGGAGACGTTCCCACATGCTGGCACTTTCCCTCCACTTTTCCCCCAGATGCTGCCTTCCAAGCTGAATCCTCCCCTTCCCACCTGGCCTGGGTCATCTCTTGACTAAGCAAGCTGCACTGGGGCCTGCCAGGTCCCTTTCCTCCCTAGATGCATTCATCCCTACCCAACGGGGCTCTGAGGTCAGGGATCGCAACAATCAAAGGCAGCCTCGGTACTCAGAGGCTGCAACCGGGGCGAAGCTATGTGGGCTCAGCCCGAATCCACACGGAGAGCAAGGCCAGAGAGCGGCCGGGCAGCCTGGGAGCCGTTTCCAGGGAAGAGAGGCTAGAGGATGCTGCAGAGAGTGCATTTTCCTCTCGGAGAGGAAATTTGGGAAGAGAAGAGACAGGACAGAAGACGCCTTAAACAGAGAAAAGAAGAAGAAAAAAAGTGGGGGAGAGATTAAAACTTGGAAAGGGGGTGATATTCCGGTCCGAGAGGTCCCGAATTGCCCGAAGTCCAATCTCTCCAAGTCTCCTAAATCTCCGAAACTTCCCCCCGGGAGCCCGCCAATCTGGGTCTCAGTAAATTCACCAAAAGGAAGAACGAAAAATCGAAAAATCGGCCTAAACCTGTCGGCATGCCGGGGCCCCGGTCCGAGCCCGAGCGGCGGAGGTGACGGCATCGCGGCCCGAGGCGCGTAATGTATGCGGCAGCGGCGCGGAGCCCCGAGCGCTCCGGCCCCGTCTGCTGACCTCTGCGTGATCCCGGACTCTATGAATTATTGATGAGATATGAGCGTTGATTTCCCCTTTCAGGATGCAAACTCCATTATATGGTTAAAATGGCGATTTAATCGTTGAGAATAGCTTTGGTGTGGGTTTTTTCCCCCAACTCATTTGCACCTCCTTCCTTTTCATTTAACTGTCTTAATTAAATCCTTTAACAGATTTTAATCACTTTTTGGAGGGAGGGGGGAGAGGAAGGGGGAGGCCATCGCTACCACCACCAAGCACGAAAAACAAAACAAGCCCCCAGGCCATAAAAAGCTTCTACCTTGGGGAAGTTGGAAGGAAGGTGGGGAGGAGTCCTGAAGCCCTCTAGAAAGGACGTCCTGGGAACTTCCACCAAAAGATCCATCCATCTGAGGACAGCCTACGTCTGACAAGGAAGAGTCAGGCCTGAGAGGTGTTTAAGTCCACCACTGAGAAGATTTGTGTGTGGACTCTGACTGTGGGGAGTGAGACACACTTGCCCCTGCTGAGAAGTGCAGGGACCTCAAGCCTGGGGAAGGCCACACGATTCTGGTGGGGAAGGACTCTCCGATCTGGGCCCCAGGGGCACTTAGGGAGAAATGTCCATTTTCCTTAAGGGGCCCCCATTTCTTCCCTCCTCCTCCCCAAGCGGCTCAGTTTCCAGGCCGGTGTCTGGGTTAATTAATACGGATGTGTAACAGCACGGCAGCAATCGATAAATCCTGCTGTGGGCAGATCCCAGCCTCGAAATCTGATTACTTCTAGAAACTCCAAAAATGGAGAGAGTGACCCTAAAAGATGGGAGGGTTTCTTCCCAGCTCTGTCCTCCTTGGTTGATCCAATTGGTCCCCAAGCTGAGAAGCCCATGCAGGGGAGCTTCTTCCTCTCTACCCTGGAAGGGACTGAGTTTGGGAGATCGTTCTAAGTGGTCTGTCTTCTCTCTTGTTCCAAATCCTTGGCTTCTGCCCCAGCATCCAGGGATGAAGGAACCAGGCCAGGAGAGGAGCTCCCACTTGGATCTTGCCCCCACCCCCTGCCTCCCCCCCTCTCCCCAGTGAACACGTTCTCACAGCCAGGGAAGGGTTAAGTGTCCCCGCTGCAGTTATGGAGAGGAAGCCGATGAAATATGGGCTCTCGGAACTCCAGGGCCGGCTGGCTTTCCTGTTTACACTTCTTTATACTTCCTCCCACCCCGCACGCAGAGAAACAAAACAAAACAAAACAAAATAACCAAATCAAACAAAAAAAATCCAAAATCAAATTGTCCGCTGAGAGGTGTCAGGCAGGCTTTGGAGGGAAAAAGGCAACTGGGGCCTTAATGCCCGGCTGCCTCCTCAGGCCTGCCCAGGTGGAGGGTGCTGGGTGGCTGGGTGGCTGGGCGGCAGCATTTGGCTGCAGGGTGCTAGCCTGGAGCTCAGAAGGTTGAGGCCTGGACCCAGAAGAGGAGGGAGAAGCGGGTGGGCGAGGAGGGAGAAAAGAGTCCTCCAGATTGAGGAGCGGTTTTCCCAGAGAATCTCTTGGGGAAGGCAGGAGGGGAGGGCACGGGTCTGTGGCGGAGTAAGAGTTCCTCTGCACCAGAAACCCCTTCTTACCTCTCCCCCCGCAACACACACATCCTTATTGGGTTTCAAGGGAGACCATTACCCAGAGAACCTGAAGCAGGGAAGAGGAAAACCAGCTAGGGAGTCTTTTCCCGGAACCGCTTAGAGCAGGAGACCCTTCAAGGGTTTTAACCTCCGGGGCGGAAGTGGGCACCCTCCCCCGCCCGGGGCTGCTCTTCACCATTCCGGAAAATCTGTCTAGATATGCCCAGCAGATGTCCCTGGGTCGCTATCAGAGTTTGCAGAGCTGACATAGAAGGGGACAAAAAAAGTCTTCAGGGGCAGGCCTGGTGGTCTGGGGTTTCTGCGAGAGGGCTCGGCATTGGAGGGAGGCCAGGCCCGTGGGAATGGGGGTTCCCAGGAGGCCCCAGGTCAGATTCTGCCCCTGCTGCACCCTTCCTCTGCACCTTACTCAACTCATTTGCCTTGTCCAGAGTGGAAGCCTGTGGAGGCTGTGCCTCCAGAATGTATTGGTATCTTAAATGATGCTGGGGACCCTCTGGGAGCTGACCAGAGTCTCCTTTCCAAGGAATACAAATGCCTCATCATTCTTGGGGGGATTTGTCTTCAAATCAGGGTGAGGACCCCAAGTTCTCTGTCCTCTTTGCTCTCAAACCCGTGAAGGTTCTCCTGTAAGTCAGGCCTGGGCAGGGACTGGAGAGCTCAGGGAATAGAGAATGGCTACAGGGAAGAGGGGAGAGAGGCAGAGAGTGCAGATGTCCTTCAAAGGGAAATGGGGGGAATCTCATGGCCATTCCCTTGTCCCAAAGATCAGAAGCCCCTTAAGGTGCCATATGTCCAATTCTAGGGACTATTCACAGGAGTTGGTAAGCCGAATCAAGAGACGGGAGGGCTAGCAAAAACAGGAGTGACAGGGTGGTAGACCCCATGGGTCTTAAAATCGGGGGTCAGTTTGGTGGAGAAGAGGCCTCTAGTTTAGAAGAGGGTGATTTACCCTTAGAAAATAACAGGCCCCCTGGGGGTCAGATGATGAAATCCCTCTGGGTTTGCGGTGCCACAAAACAAAGGGGCTTTTAAGGGTCTGGTAGGGAGAGAAGAAGAGGGAGGGAGAGGAGAGGAAAGAGAGAACCTTTCTGATTTTTCTCTCCTGCTCCTGAGTCCCTTTTTTCCCTCCGGACAGTTGGGGTCTGTGTTCTTGAGCAAGTTTTATTTATGGAGGGCCTGCCAGGGATCTGCTGAAACACCTAACTCCTCCAGGCAAGGGAAAAAGGCTCCCCCTTCCCCCCACTCCTGGCCAGGAATTAGGTTTGGAATTTGAGGGGATTGTGCCCCTCTGACCCTCCTCAGAGCCAAGCGGAAGGGGCTGGCTTGGAATTAACAGGCGGAAGCTGGGTGCAAAAGCCCCGCACGCCCCATCCTGGGTAACCCCGATGAGGCCGTGGAGAAATGGGAGGCACCCCCTTTCACAGGGTTCAAAAATCTGAAAGCCAGAGAGAGCCCCAGTGCAAGGCGGCCCACAGCAGCCGCATTAGCCTTCCCGGTGCTTTTTCTCAGCTCAGATGTATCCAGATAAAAGTGCCCAGCGGCGCGCCCACACACACCCCTGACAAATGAATGTCATAAAGTTTCTTTCCTGGGGGTGGGGAGATGTCTGTCTGAAGATATCCAGCAGTGAAGTGGCCCCCCCACAAGGGGCCCTTCTTTCAGGAGTACACACCCTTCCCTCTCGCCCCCTAAATTTCCAAGGACACTGAAGGAACCCACACAAGCCCCTTTCCCCCCACAAAGAGTCAGACACTCCTGTGCTTAAAAACCAGGCACCCCTACCGCTGGCCTTACAGAAATGAGAGCCCCCACGTCAGTTGCCCAGCCTGTCAGAACTTGGTGCAAAAAGCAGACGAAATGTCCCCCACTTGCTATGCTACAGCCCTGCCGGAGGCAAGATTTCCTGCCCGGGGTTCCAAGCCCCAAAATTGCAGGGGGAGAAAGCGAAAGCTGGAAGCCACTTACCGCGGGAGTGCTGCCACTGCCTTCTGGGCTGGGAGAGCGCTCACCTACCTCTGCCCCCTTCCCCACCACGGCGAGCAGTTAAAGTGTCACTTAACATTCTGGAGAATGTGAAATATACCGCGCGGTGTCAACTCCCCAAAACCATAAAACTAACTTTATGGACCTCACGTGACTTTCTCGAGCCAGTGAGGGGTATCTGTCTGACTTCTCGGCGATTTTTACGATCTAACTTCGAGATAAAACCCCTATCCATTTGACATCTAAATGTCATAGCGACTTTTGGGGTAGTTTGCTATGGACAAAGGGGGACAAAGTCAAGGGGTGAGGGGGAAGGAGGGCCCAGTAGAGCCTCTACGACCCTTGGCTGCCTCCTCACCAGCTCCCCCTCCCCCCAAGTCCTGTAAGAAGTTGGGCCAAGCTGGAAGGGATTGACCGGGTAAGTGTCCAGACTTGACTCTTGCACTCAGGGTGAAGGCGGACTTGGATGGAGGAGGACTGGGCCCTAACCCTGGAACACTCGGGCTGGCAGGGGAAACAGGGGTGTTCCAAGAGGGACCCCAACTCCTAACCAAGAGGGAAGGTCAGTTGGGCCCCTGGAGAGAGGGAACCCTCGCTAAGTACAGAGAAGACTGAAGTTGAGAGGAAACCTTTGAAATTGAGCTGATTTTTTTTTTTTTTTTTTTTTTTTTTTTGGTCTTAGTGGGTGGCGGAGCTGAATTGGGATTTGGGCCAGGGGACAGGGGGGCTGGGCAGGCCAGTACCACTCCCAAAAGGCCAGGAGCTTCCTGCTCAGGACTTAGGCCCACATTACTTTCCCTGAAGAGGTTTCCAGAGGCTTTTCTTGCTGGCTGGTGGAAGGCCAGGGTGGAATCCAGCTCACCCTTTCCCTTGCCCCAAGCCCCACATGGCATTTCTGGGCCTCTCAGTCCCCCAGACTTGAAGGCCAATCCCCTGGCCCAAGTACCGGCTGACCAAGCGAGGGGTGTAGGTGGCTGAGAGGGGCTGCTGGTGAGCATCCTGCTTTCCCTTCCCTACACCCCAGATCTGTCAAGAGTGGTCTAGGGTGTGCCCAGTGATGGGAGAGACAGGCCCCCAGAGAAAAGACAAGTGGAAGGGCAGTGCAGTGGGGGAAACATTTATTTGACTTCAAGGAAAGCTACAAACAAATACCAAAAGCGAATCACTGAGACAGGCCCGGCAAAGGCAAAGACAGATTCCACACGTAGCACAGCATCCACTCGCTCACTACAAATGGTCTTGGAAGCGAAATGGGGGGGGGATGGGTCTGACCCAGACTGTCCCCATATTTACAAGCTTTGGGCCCTCTACTCCAGACCCATGGATTCACAGAGAAATACACAAGACATTTTACACTGAGGATTATTTTTGTTTCCGTCCACTCCCAGGCCAGGCCTTGTGGGGCCTACCCAGGCGGCAGGAACTGAACTCTCACGGTTTACCTTCCCTCTTCTCAAGATCACCCCTTTGGTCCTCCACGCCCCCTTCCCACCCCCGGACCAAGCCACTGGGAGACTTGGGCCTGGGGAGTGGGAAGGGAGGAGGAGGAGGAGGGTGGAAAGAGACAGTCATGGACTCCATCTCCGAGGCCAGCTCAGCTGGGCCCCACACTGCGGCACTACCCCACCTCAACAGCTGCCCCTTAGAGAAGTTTCAAGCTGAAACTCAAAATACAGCGACCATCCTTTATAAATAAGTTAGAAGAACACAGATGGGGAGGGGAAAGTTCACGTTAAACATGCGAGTTTCTTTCTTTCCTGGGGGAAGGAGTGCAACCACAGACACGAACATTCAGAAACACTGGCGGATTTGGGGTGAGTGGAGGGGCGTGGGGAGCAGGGAGGGAAAATAATAATAATAATTATTATTATTAACAATAATAACAAGATTAACCAGTCCAGGAGAGAGGGAGCCACAGGAAGACCTAAGACCAAACGAAAAATCGTAACACAAGGCCGGGGCGAGGCAGGCTCATGGGAACCGGTCCCCAGCGGGCAGTGGCAGCGCAGGGAGGCTTGGAGGGGCCAGGGCTGGGGGGCGGCAAGGGCTCTTGGGCCACCCAGGGCTCCTCCAGGCGGGCTCAGGGCTGGAAGGCGCTGCCGGCTGTAGCCAGGCTCATACTTTTCAGTTTGTTGTCTTTCTTCCACTTCATGCGCCGGTTCTGGAACCAGATCTTGATCTGGCGCTCGGACAGGCAGAGCGCGTGGGCGATCTCGATGCGCCGCCGCCGCGTCAGGTAGCGGTTGAAGTGGAACTCCTTCTCCAGCTCTAGGGTCTGGTAGCGGGTGTACGCGGTCCGGGCCCGTTTCCCGTCCGGCCCGGTCATATCTGGAGCAGACAGAGTAGAGCCGCGAGGCAACCAACGTTAGTCCGGTTAAGGGAGGGGGCCCTGGATGGGAGAGGGGCGTGGAGCAGGACCCAGGCGTCCCCGGCACCCAGCTCACCGCAGCTCCAAGCCTCCCCACTCCAGACGCCCGCATCCGAGCTCGCTCCTACACCCCCTTCTCCTGCAGCCCCCACTTGTGCCGGCTGCGAATGCGCCCGGCTTTGTCTCTTGCTCCCTCCCTGTGCCTCACCCTTCGCTGGGCTCAGGCGGCCGCTCGCCCCGGGAGGGAGGAGAACGGCTGCACTTTGGCCCTGGAAAGCTCCCATTACTGCTCGCCCCTTCTTTGCTAGCAGCAGCCTCAAAATTTCGGGGGTAAGCAGGACCCTTCCCCACGTTACATAAACCCCATCCTTTATCCCATAGCTAGTACAGCTGGGCGAATAAAACCTTAGCCGAAGCTGGAGACAAATGATTAAAAATACTCCTCCCCAGCTAAAGACCTAGACCTTCTTTGGCTCTATCCCCCCGAGCTGGGAGGACCCTCTTAGAGACTTCTCCACCTCTGGAAAAAAAAAATAAATCTATATTTGAGGAGAAGCCAAGCTCTCCTCGCCTCCCTCCCGCCCACCCCCTCCCCAAACGCAGAGAAGGAAAGCCGAGGAGACAAAAAAAGGGAGCGAAAGCGAGAATTACCATGGCTGATGTGAAGCTTCCTCATCCAGGGGAATATCTGCGGAGTCTGCCCCTCGGGCGCGGCTGTGGAGGTGGCCATGGGCTCTGGCTGTGCCCGAGCTAGGCTCGGGCTGCTTAGCTGCCTCGCCGCTTCCTCAGGCTCCGAGGACGCGCTGGCCTCGTCTATTTCGGTGAAATTGGCGCTGGAGCTGGCCGGGGTCGCCTGGTCGGAGGGGGACGAAGCAGAGGGCTTGGCGCCGTGGCTGTCGCCGTTGGTGCAGGGCAGGGACTCGGGCGAGGACAGGGAGCAGCTCGACGCCGCTTGCCTGAAGCGGGGCTCCTGGGCGGGCGCGGGGAAGGCGCGCGAGCTCTCGCCCACCGCCCCAAAGTGGCTGGAGGAGGCCGAGGAGCGGTTGACGCTGAGGTCCATCCCATTGTAATTGTAGCCGTAAGAGCCGGTGTGCATGGCAGCGGGATCCCTGTAAGAGCCGCTCAGAGAGCTGCCACTGCCATAATTTAGCAACTGATAGTCCGGGCCATTTGGATAACGCCCCGAGAAGGAGTTTACAAAGTACGAGCTCATTTGGGTGATTTTGGAGGGCTTGATTTGTGGATCGTGGTCGTTATAACCCTGTGCTTCACGATTTATGATGTATTAATGAATTATAGCGATGCACTGTACTTCGTTTTGCTATGTATGCGGCCAAATATGGGGGGGGGTTGGAAGGGGGATGGGGGGGCGTTAGGGAATCACGTGCTTTTGTTGACCAGTCGTAAATTCTCGCTGATGACCTCAAGAGGTAATTCATGCTCTATGGTTACAAATAATGACGATCCGAGAATCGTTAGGGCCGATTCAATGCGAGCCTCCAAGAGAGGGGGAAAAACGGAGAAGGGGGAGAAACAGGGAGAAGGTTGGCGGCGGCCTCTGAGCAGAGCGCGCCACCTCCCGGCGATCGGCGGGAGCGCGGGCCGCAGACTGCCATGGCGGAGACGGCTGCCTCCCTGCTGGCTCCCTGCAACCGCCGGGCGAGAAGGAAACCCGGCCTGGGCTCACCCGCAGAGTTGAGTCTTTTAGAGGAGGGACCCACTTGAGCCTTCACTCACTTTCTTGGGAGTGGGGTTAGACTATCTGTGCCCTTCTCCCTGTCATTATTATTATTATTATTATTATTAGTGTTATTATCATTACTATTATTTTCACTCTGGATGAGATGATCAAAAATTGAGTTGCTTTTCCCTCACTTGGGCTTTGCAAGTCTCCGTGTTGGGGGCGGAAATGGGGGGGAGGGCTGGAAGATGTGTGTGAAAAACAATTACTGCAACGCGTTTCCCCGTGAGCTCGGCCTGGCCTGCTTCCTGCCGGGGCTGCCGTGGCCCACGCATAGCGTCCAGGCGCAGCTGGTATGGCTGGGCCCAGGGTTCCACGGAGAAGCTTTCACTTCTGTGCCTCTTAGAAGTTTGGGATCCTCTTCCTGACTTTCTCCTCCTCCTTAGCCCAGGCCCGGAGAATGGCAAAGCAGGACAGGGACCCCAGAGGAGGTGCGGGGCTGGGGCGAAGCGGCCTAGTTGCAGGGGAGAGACGGTGGCAACGACAGAACCGGTGGCTGGGGTTTGGGGTTCTGAGAGTTGGGGATCAAGGCAAGACCGTTTCCCCTCATCACCAGATGCCCGCTATTGCATTGGGAGGCCCCACTCGAGGCCCCTCGCTGACACGTCTGGGTAGTTTCAGAATTTGCCCGGCGGCCCACATCTTCCCTGGAAAGGGGTTCCGAGGACCAGCGGCGCCTTGCTGAGCACGCTGGGCGGCCAGAGACCGCCGCAGCTGGGCTCCTTCTGCCGGGCGGCTATTTTCTTTAAAAATAAAAAAGGGAGAGAGACGGCGGAGGAAGAAAGGAAAACAGTGTCCGCAGCTTGCCGCCTGGGGGGAGGGTGGGGGGTGGGGAGAGAATGGGTCGTTTTTTGGTTGAGGGGATGGGACCAAGACGCCTCATCACCTGGACTCCTGCCCTCAGGTCTCCAAGGAGCAGCGGAAAGTCGTGCCCTTCGCCCCGTGCCTGCCGGCCGCTTCGAATTCCCCTACTTGTCGCTGAGCTCCTGCTCGAGGCAGGAAAGGGCGTCTGGAGCCTTCAGCTCCGGGCGGAGAGACACCCGGTGGCCCCGATTTAGTCTCCGGAGCCACAGGCCCCGAGCCGAGGGCCAAGGCCGGCAGAGATCAGGCCATGTGGGCAGGCCAAAGGCTGCGGGCCTCGCCAGCGTGAGGACAGAAAGGCGCTGCTGAGGCGCGACACCCGCCTGGCTGTCTCTGCAGGGGCTCCGGGCTCGGGGCCTCGGCGGTGTCCCTCGTGCCATGGACAAACGAGGAAAAGCTTAGAGAATAAGAGGGAAACGGCCCTTCTCTGTCCCCCAAGTCTGCACCAGGAGAGGCTGTTGGGAGCTCAGCAGTGGCGAGGCGCAGCGCCGGAGCCTGGGCGGGACCGCCCCAGCCTCTATCTCAACTGTAACTTCCAAGTCGCGTCGGGCCGGCCAGGGCAACCAGGGCTCCCGCCTTTGCTGCGCAGTTTCTGGCACTGGGACGCTGGGGTGGCCTTGGGGGTGGGGGAGTGGCAGGGGAGGAGCAGAGGTGACTGAGCGGCGAGTTTTTACATCTTTATTATTATTATTATCATCATCATCATTATTAATAATATTAATATTATTACCGAAGTATTTCACGTCCAGAGCTAAGACAAGACTACAAACACGACACATAGAAAATTAATAAAATAGAACTTTGTTTTCTTCTGAGGCTCCTCTTCTTACTTCTAGGTAGTATGTGCTCCTTCCAGTGGCTTTAGGGAGGGGGTGGGAGAAAGGTCTGGGGTCAGGGAGTCTTCGAGGCCCCTGCTGAGGGGACTGCGAATCTACCATTGAACCGTGCACGGGGGACATGGACGAAATGAGACGCGACGCGGACAAGAGCATTTTGCTCTGCTTCCAGGAAACATCAAGTGAATCCGGTCCTCAGTTCTCATAGGGGAGCCTGATGGGGCTGAAGCGGTCCCGCAGGGATGGAGGGGGCGCTCCGGGTGCTGGGTGGGCTCAGGCGGCAAGGCCTCCCAGCACCCAGGGAGAGCTCTGCGGGTGGGGGCGTCCAGGAGAGCGCTGGGCCCCGCCTGTCGCGTGCTAGAGAGCAGGTCCCCCGGGCCCCCCGCCCGCAGAGCCTTCTCCGGGCTCTCCGACGCCCTCGGCTCCCCACAGGCCGCTCCCTTCGCGTCCCCCCTCCCTTTCCGGCGCCTTCACTCGGCTGGCTTTTCTTCCTCCTCCTCGGCACTGAGCTGAGACGCGCTGAGCAGTTTGCTCTCCTTTTTCCACTTCATGCGCCGGTTCTGGAACCAGATCTTGATCTGCCTCTCGGTCAGGCACAGGGCGTGCGCGATCTCGATGCGCCGCCGCCGCGTCAGGTAGCGATTGTAGTGAAACTCCTTCTCCAGCTCTAGGGTCTGGTAGCGGGTGTAGGTCTGGCGGCCGCGCCGGCCACTGGGCCCAAAGGAGGAACCTGTTACGCAGAGAGAAGATGCTGAGGCCTGGGGTCACCAGGGCCAGAACCCCCTCCCCCACTCGACCCTCAAACACGGACTCTAGCCTGTCCCGGGATGCCCTGCACTCTTCGAGTTCCCTGCTTCCCCCCCCCCCGCCCCCCGCAACTTCCTCACTCCTCCAGCGCCCCCTCCAGATTCCCTCCGGGTCTCCCAGGCCTGTGCCTCTGGTCTAGACTCTTGGTGGGGGATGGGAGGCGAGTTTAAAATCCCACCTGAGCCTAGGGGGAGGGGCTGGGGAAGTACTGGCCAGGTGAGTGTCTCTTCCTAGCCTTATCTTTTCTTTCCATCTATCTGACTCCCCCACCACCCTGTGATAGATTCCAGCCCTTAATCCGTAATGACGTGGATCGATCCATAGTCGGCATTAACTGCTCCTCACTTTCGTGTCCCGCTAATGGACATCAATTTGGGACTTAAGGCCGACAAATAATCCAACCTGAGACCCAGGCGCCTGCTTCTCCCCCTCTCCCCCTCGGCCAGCTGCCTCTCCCTTTCTTCCCCTTATTCTCCCTCCCTCCTTCCTCTGACTACCACCCCTTTCCTGGTGCCTCCTCTTTCCCCAGCCCCGAACCCCCAGGGAAACACAGTCCGGGACGGACTCAACTCTCCCTCTCGCCAGCGTCACGCCGCCCCCCTTCCCGTGACGCACTCCGTTTTTAATGGAACCGTCTTCGGGTGGGGGACCCGACCCGGGCTGGGGGGGGGCGCGGGGGGGGCGGGTGGGGAAGCCACGCCAGTGGCTGCGGCCCCTGCCCCCTCCCCTGCCCCGGCATCGGGCTCTGGCGCGCCGCTCCGCGAGAGCCCACTCGCTCCCCCTTGGCTCCCAGTGCAGCTGGGACTTTGCAAACTTTGTAACTCCTGAGGGCGAGAGGACAGAGCGGGAGACCTCGGGCGGGCGCCCAGTCTTCCCCGAGCTCCTAACGGAGATGCCCACCCGGCACCCCGGGGGAGGGAGGGGGCGCTACGTCTGTCCCCGGGGGTGGGGGCCCGCGGGGGTCGGGGCGGCCGCGGGAGGGCTCACTCACTGTTGCACGAATTCATCCGCTGCATCCACGGGTAGACCGGAGTGGAGCACTTCTGCTCTTCGGCCTCGCCGAACACGCTCTTGTCCTGCGCACAGTCGGACTTCCGCGGCTCGGGGTGGAACCGGGGCGGCTCTTCGGCGCCCGAGAGCGCGCAGGCCGACTCCTTCTCGCGGTAGAAGGCCGGCGCCGGCCCGTAGTCGCAGGGCGCCGCTCGGCCGTAGCCGCCGCCAGCAGGCGGGTAATAGGAGGAAGCCGCAAAGCCCTTGTCCTGGCCGGGCCCGGGCCCGTAGGGCGCGGGGTAGTGCCTCAGCGGGTCCGCATAGCCCGACGAGTAGAGCGGCAGCTGGCCCAGGAAGGACTCCTGCCCGCTGGCCAGAGTGACGGGGAAGGTGGAGTTCACGAAATAGGAACTCATTGGGAGGGGAGGCGCGCTCGGCCGCTGCTGCTCCGCCGGGTTTATGATTTGTTGTGTTTTATAGTCCGAGCGCCGCGCCTATTAGTAGTATATCTGAGATTGGGTTTTAGCTGAGGGGGGATGGCGAGGTGCCAGTGAGGGCCAGAAGGAAATACAACCATCTGATCCAACACTGACCAATGGCAGAGGCAGGAATTGTCAAATAGCACCCAGGAGGAGCGCAGCCCGCGCGAGGGACCCGCGCACAAACCTATCAACCTTTTTTTTCCCTCCTTCTTCTCCTTCTCCTTTCTCTCTCTCTCTCTCTCCCCGACAACACAACGCGTCCTGTTCCACCTACGCAGGATCTGCGAAAGAGGCGGCTGTGCCTTTGAGGGAGGAGGGAGCGTTTGGATTGAGACCACCCCATCCCTCAGTGATTAAATAAATATAGCCCTCCCCTCCCCACGCAGGATAGGAAAAAGTTAATTGTGTTTTCAGAAAAGTTAACCCCTGCGTTGCTTGAGCCCCATTCCCTCAAGGGAAGGGTGCGTAAATGTCCCTCTCCGTGTGGTGAGGTGAGACCTAAAGGAAAAAGGGTTGTGTCTAGGGTTTTGTGTGGGTAGACCAGGAGCAGAGTTCACTATTTAGCATTTTCAGAAGGAGAGGCGAAGAAGAAGAAACTCTCCCCTCCCCAGGTTTTGAAAACTGGTTTTTCCTATTTCTCAGGTCTACCCTGCCTCCTCCAAGCCTGAGTTTATTATTCCTGCGGCTTCTCAGCTCCTATGGTCTGAAGGGCAGGCCAGAGCCTGCTGCCCAGAGGACCCAGCAGGCTGGGAAATGGGAGGAGGGTCTGAGCCCATGCTTCCCCCTCTGGCTCTGTGGCCAGGTTAGGCTAGGCTAGGAGCTTCCTGGAAGGCTCTGCTACCTCTGCTGCCCAAGACGTCCTGCCTGGTTTGAGCAAGTGCTGCTTGCTCCTTGGCACAGGAAGGGGCACTGGGGAAAGGGACTCACCTTCTCTTCGCTTGCGCGGTAGGGAGAGGAGGAGTGAGGGGCGTTGCCCAGCCTAGGTTGTCTGATCCCTATCCTGCCTGTAACCCTCACTCCATCCCCACCCTCTACCCCCCAAATTATTAGAATATCCTGGGCTACAGAGTCTCAGGAATCAAGGATGCCTCAGGACGTCTGGGCCCAGGGAAGAAATTGTTCTTCCTCCAATTCCGGGTCCTCAAAACCTCCTGATATTTGAGGCAATCAAAGACAACCAGAAAGAGAGGGGCCCTTGCTCCTTTACCAGGTCTCTCCAGAAGCTGGCAGTTCTTTTTAAAATGAATTCTTTCCCAAGACTTGGTTTGGATTTAGTTTTCTAAGGAGGGAGAGGTGTCTGCATCCTCCTGGGGACCCAGCAGGCAGCTTACAACTATCAGCCCGAATCCCCTCTCCAGATGCTCACCACCCTCCTGTCTGTCTCTCAGCATCTCTCCAGTCCCTCCCACACCTCATATTTGTATCACCAGCTTTGCTGCTGCACAAGCTTGGGTGTGAGAAAGAGTGCTCATTTCCATTCATTTCTCTCTCTCTCTCTCTCTCTCTCTCTCTCTCTCTCTCTCTCTCTCATCTAAGGAAAATGAGCACTGAAGCCAGGCTGGAAGACTGAACCACAATGTGTTTTCAACATTCTAACTAGGCACGTGGAGGCCAGGCAGTAAAGGGTGATAACCTTCAGACCTGGGTTCTGGAATGAGCCAGGATGCGTGACAAAATCTGATGATAAAGGGGCCAGGCTGACTCTCCTCTGCCTTGTTCTTTGGGCTCCTTTTTGTGGGCCAGATTTGTCCACTGCAGATGGTACAAGACACTAGGGAAAGCGGTAGAGGGCTGAGGTTGGCGACCAAGGGCAGGAACGTGGTTGGCTGCAAAGTGGCCTACAAGGCTCCCTGAATTCAGGACAACTTCTAGGCTATACCCTCAGGGCCGAGTGGTGATCCCTGCATGGTGATCCCTGCACGTCCCACCAACCACTTCCTAGCCAAACTCTAGGGGGAGGTTTATCAAGATTTAAGAAAACTCAAGCCTGCTAATGATGAAGAATCCTACGTGCCCCAGTCTGGCAGTGATTGGGCCCACTCCTAGAGAGGAATAGGGAACATTTGGTCTGGGGGAGCAAGGTCAGGAGAGTGTCTGTATGCACCTCCCTCCTCCCTGCCACTGAGGCTGGGCCTTGGGCCACATCCGTTCTGCCTCCTCCCTGGCCACAATGTCCCCTTCCTAGAACTGGACCATGTGGGCTTTGCTGTAGAGTCTGGACTAAGTAGGTTGCCATAAGGCAGGGAGACTTCCCTGTGATAGAAGTACGAAAATAACTGCCTTATCCTTAAAGTCAGGGCCCCAAATTAACCTCACCTCTGCAGGTTGCCTGTCATGAGATGGAGCCGCAAAGGCAGGGCCTGGGCGCCTGGAGTCCGGCATGAAAGGAAATAGCGCCTCATCGCTCTTATCTAAGCCCAGAGGTATTTATGAGCGTTTATTCGTCTGATCCATTTGTTTGGGAGAAAGAGCAGACGGGTAGGGCCTGGCCAGAGGCCGCCTGGTTTCTGGAGCCAGATCTCTACGAATTTGTCTGTGGTTCGGTCCACCATCGTCTGTCTGTCTCCAAGGGAGAATATGTAAATACCCAGCAGGCACAGCTGTCTGCCAGTCTGGGGTGTCTCTCCCAGCCTCACTGAGGAAGTGTGTATAGAGAGAGGTGGATATAAATGTGTACCAAGTATTGAGGACACAACAGAAGGATTGCAGAGAAACCCCACAGGCAGAATTTATAATTGTAATTTTCTGTGCTGTGAATCTGAGCTCCCGTGGACACGCACGCATTTTCATCTCCCAGGGAAATGTCCAAGTTGTGTTCAGCTCATGAGCAAAATTCTCCTATACCGGTAACCTCAGGGAGGGGTTTTTGCCGGGATGTGTATGGAGGTAAGGGGGGACTGAGACACTGTCCAGGCTTCCCATTTCCTCTCAGCTACAAAGCTCCCCCCCACCTCCAGCTCATTGGGTTGTGAGGATCTTGCCCCAACCCACTCCCAACTCCGGCTGGGGTGGAGCAAATTAAGACATCTCAACCCAATTCTTCCCCTAGACTGTGTGATGCTCTGAATTTGGGGGACATAAATGTTCCCAGAGGGAGTTCTCAACCTTTGGGAGCTGTTTACAAGGGATATTGCCTTAGAATTGGCCCGTCCGGCACGCGGTACAAAGACCTCATTTCCATTATGCAAATGAACATCCTCTTCTCTGATATGGGGGGGGGGGTGGGATTGGCGGTGACGCTGGGCTCCCTCCCCTTTCTCCCTAACCAGGTCCATCGGCACCCTAAGAGCCAAAGTGTTTCAACCCCCTGTACAGGCCGCCTTCCCTCCCTACCTGTCCTCCGGACCGCCCCCAAGAAAGAGGGGCCCAAGACTTTCCAGCGGCTGCCCGGGGGGCCTCCGCACTGGGCCGGGCCTTCTGGCCGCCGAAAGTCACTCTTGCTGCCGGAAAGCTGAAAGGAGGCTCCTGTGGTGCAGACACTTGAGGCGCCATCGACCCGGGGAGCGCAGCCGCGGGGTTTGCCCCCCAGCACCGCCGGGCCCCCTCGACCTCGGCCGCTCCTCCAGCTCTGGGCCAGACCCTAGTAACACCTCGGCCTGCCTGGCACCGCAGGCAATTTCCTGGAGCCTCCGCCCAGGAACTGGGGCCACAGCACCTTGAAAGGAGCAGCCAGGGTTTCCTCCTGCGGCTTGAAAGCCCGAGCTAATCAGTAACCCATGAGACAGGGGCCAATATTCAAACGCGGCAGCAGAGGAGCTACCCCTGCCCTCGCCACCCCCTTCTGGGAAAGCGATCGGGTTAAGCGGGTGTGAGGGGTCCGGCAGGAACGGAAATCACAGTGGTTTGGTTCCTTAATGGTTGATCTCCACTCCCACTCCCAATTTTTTCCCAAAGCATATTTGTGTCGATTTCGCTTGAAACGATCGAGAATGGGGGAGGGGACCCACACTCACTTGCAGACACCAAGAGTTTCCAGAAAATTTCGGCTCAATTCCTTCACCACGGACTCACCCGCCAAACAACTGGCAAGACCCACCAGCCAACCCAGAGAACACAGACCCGGGTTTGTCTTTTGACAGCCGAGTGGAACTGCGGGGGCCGGCGCCTCCCCTGCTGGCCCCCTCCCTTGGCCGAAAAGAAAACCAAATAAACCTTGAACAGCCTTGGCCTCGAATCTCCCAAGCCGCCCGGATGATCCCCTCTCGAGCCTTGGAGGGGTAGGAGGGTGAGGGCTCGCGACTCTGATCCCCCAACCCTTTGGTTCAGGGCCCCCTGCCCGCGGGATGCAGTATTAGTCCTTTTTAAATATGACCTAGAAAAAGCCGTGTTCTCAGCCAGCCGCTGGGATGGGGGCGGGCGAGGGGAGGGCACACTTGTTCTCTAATCCACACGCGGACGGGCGGGTACCATGGTCCAGCGGAAAGCGACAATCTGGGCCGACGTCCCCCGAAACCCGCCGAACCTGAGCAGCGGGGGCTCCAGGCGTCGGGCACGGTTCAGGCGGTGTCGCCGGGCTTGCGGCGCCGAAGCCGCATGTCTCCGAACGGACGGTAGATGGCAGCAAACCGCATAATTTGGGTCAGAGCAAACTGTCTAAGGGGTGATTTATACCTCGCCAAGACTACAGGAGAAAAAGACCTTTAGTCTGGATGGGTTTGGGGAAATTTTCCTTTGAGAATAGGCCCCGAGTGCCGTGGGTGCTGACCGAGAACTTCTCTCGCGGCGCAGCCCAGGGGTTCCTGCAGGCACCCAATCAGGGCCTGCTTCCTGGGCATCTACCTGCGCCTCCAGGGGCCGCCTTCCAGCGCCACAAGTGGCCTGCATCCCTCTCTTCCCAGCCCAGGCTCGAGAGGGCCAATATCCCCTTACCCACCCCCAACGCCAGCAATTCCTGGGCCACCACAGGCCCGAGGCTGAACGCTCTGCATCTGGGCTTCAAAAAGAGAAAAGCAATCATTTGTGCAAACCAAACTAAATCGCAGTCTCTCCTGCCCTCCGTGCCCAAAGCTGCTTATCTCTCTGCTGGCAGCTTCCCCCAGAAGGCCTCTCACTTGGTTTTTAGGTTCTGACCCGCTTCCCCCTTCTTCCACCCCACCAGCTACTTTAGGAATTTCAGTCTCCCGCCCAGTGCTTCTTCTCCCCCCTCCTCACCCCCAGGAGGCCTGGCTGGAGAATGAAATCAGGCGCCGGAGGGACAGGATTAGCTGTCTGAGCTCAGCGCCAGGCAGCTCTCCAGTCCGGACACCATCAGGTTCCCTAATTGGGTTCTCTTTTTATTTTCTTCTTCCCTCCCCTTTGTCCCTCTCTCTCTTTTTTTTGTTTTTGTTTTGGTTTACAAGCTTAAAACACAACAACATGCTCAGCAGCTTCTCCACAATCAACACGTTTGGATCCAGGAAAGTTTGAAATGTTCCCACTTCAGACACACACACATGGCAGTTTTCTCCACCGAAATCCACACGCCCATACCAATAAAACACAAGTAATAGAATCAATATTGCACGGAAACCAACACGCTGTAACCTACCGCATTAAAAAACCACAAAATTGTCTCCCTGCAGAGCGAGGCTCCCTCCTGCGGGAGTGGCGAGAGACCTGGGCATTCTCGGGCTGGCTTCCTGGGGGGAGGGGGGTCTCCCTCGAGTTGGGTGCCCTTTAATTTCAGAGACGTCTCCCAAAGGGAGATAATGAGCATTTCTCTGTGAATTGTTCTTTCTCTGTCCCTCTAGCCGCTGCCTCCTCGCCCTCGCGGGCCTCTGCGGAGATTCCAGGCCCTCCAGAGACCAGGACGTCCCTCAGCGCCACCGCCCCTTGTGCCAGTGCCTCCGGGAAACCGCCGACACCCACACAGGGCAAGAGAAGTGCGCCGGGGCAACTGGGGGAGGCTGGAACAAGGGAGGGATGGGGGGAGGGGCGCACACCCACCAGGACCGTAGCAACCGGCTTCTGGGGCGCCCCGCAGCCCAGACACCCCTGTCCTCTCTTTCGCAGGCCCCTCGCTTGAGCCTCTTCTCCCAGCTTAAAAAGGCGACTTAGAGCTCGCCTCCGTGGCCCTTTCGGTTCCTCCTCCTATCTTCCTTGCCCTGGCTCCCCCTCCAGGAAGCAGCCACCTCTCTCTCTCTCTCTCGCTCTCTCTTTCTTTCTCTCCGCCACCGAATTTCCTGAGAAGCCTCTCCCTGCAGTGCCCAGAGGTGGGGTTCAGCCCCGTCTTGGGGTGGGGGGAGAGGGAGACAAACCTAAGCCCCACCCCCTACAAAATCGGTGCAAAAGAATAAGAAGAGAATTGTAGAATCTCCCTTACCTTTGTAGACCTTGGGATTTCTTTCCTCCGATTGAAAGAGGTGAGGAGGAAGGGAGGGAAAGCGTTCTGTTTCGCCTTCATCTTCCAGATAATATTGTCCCAACCTGAGAGCCGTCGCTTCCCCTTCTCTGACTTGGGAGAGAGGGTGTTTCGCTTTTCTGATATTTGCATAGAAAATGGAGTAAGTTCTGGCTTTGAAAAATGGTATCAGGCTGCAGTCCTGGGCAGATTATCCATTTACCCTCCATCATGACTAAAATCCCAGATCAGCAAGCAAATCAACTTAGAAATTAAAATTATTTTTGGTTCTCTCTTTTGTGTAATTCCCACCCCTCCTTCTCTCTCTCTCTCTCTCTCCTTTCCTCTCCCTCTCCCTCTCTCTCTCTCTCTTTTGCTTTATCGAGCTGATACTGAAGTATAAAAATATCAAGAGGCTGGAGCCCTGAAGGACGACAGTGCTCCGACCTAGGTGTGGTGTCCAAAAGAATGCTGCATTATAACCACCAGGGAAATGATAAAAAGTTCATGTTCACGATCGCCCGGCCACATGACCGGCGCCGGCCAATCGCTGGATTCAACCACTCATAAACTTCTATCACAAAGTTGTAAATTTTCATAAAACAACAAGGAATTTATTGCATTTCTTCATGGCTGCTCCACCAGCAACCCTTTTCTCGGTCGCCATCTTCTTTTCTTCTCCTTCTCGCTATTTGGGGAAACCCCAATCTGAGAAGGGGTGAGATTTGGGGTGCAGGGAATCAGGCGGAGGAGCCACAAGGGTCCATCTGGGAAGGGGATTCTTTCCAGAACCTCCCTATTCTCGCAGGAACTCTGGCCCCCTCTTCTAGTAAGAATTCACCCCAAATCCTCCACACAGGGGCCATTCTAAGGTAGTTTTGGGGTGAGTCGGGAGTAACAGCGGGTATCCAAAATTGCCACTTGCATCAGGGCAAAATGAAGGCTTCAGTGCCCCCCTGAATGCCCCCCTTGTTTCCAGCCCTCTAGATGGCGGGACCCCCACCTGTGAGGCTTGTAGCATTGCGGGTGTGGGGACCCTACATCCCCTAGGGCCTCGTTTTTGCCTGGGGAAGAAAGGCGGCCCTGAGAGAGGCCAAGGTGGACAATCTAGCTACCAGATTCTCGCCTCTGCACCCCAGAAATTGGAAGAGGGTGAGGCCAGATCCCTGCCTCTCCCACCCAAATGCCCACATGCCCAGGTTCCCAGTGACAGCTCCACGTGCTCTCCTGGGGGTTCTGCAATCATTAATGGGAGAAACTGCAGGTTCAGGGGACTTCTACTTACAAATTCAAATTAAAGAGATTCTCCTAAAACGCGCTTCCATTCCAACCTGCTTCCCCCTTTCTGTCCCCAAACCTGTTCTTTGCATTTAAATAATCCAAGGTTTATAATCGAATAAATTCTAAAAATCAGCTCCACAGGTCTAGATGTGTAGGGGCCGTCCTCCAGGTTTATGTTCCTCAATCAAGGGGTGTTTTGGAGGGGGGAAAAAAAAACCCACCATCACCACCACCATCAAACAAAATTCACCCCGTGTTTCCCAGTTTTCCCTGAAATACTCCTGTATTTTGAATTGAGCTACCAGCGCCTAAATGCAGGAAACGAAATACCATCCCCCCAAAATTGTTTTCTCTTTTTTCTCTCTGTCTCTGTATTCCGGAGATGATTCCAGGTCGCCGGCAGCGCGGACCGCGGGCAGCAACGCGCGGAGGAAGCCCGCGGAGCTCCCGCGGCCCGCGGCTGGGCTCACAGCGGCCGGGATGCGGCCACACTACCCGGGTAAACTTGCACCGCTCAGGCTCCCGTTCTCAGGGGTCATCCACTCCTCCCTCCACCCATTTAAAAATTCTGTTTGGATCGCTGTGTTAATTTAGAATGAGATAAATGAAAGTAAAATAAGTTGAAATAAAATAACCGAATAGGTCTTGCGGAAAATGCTTGCCGAGGGGGCGGAAGCCCGGGCGCGCCCTGGTGTTGGAGGCCTCTTTGGGCTGGAGGGGAGCGTCTGCTCGGCGGCCTGGCTTCTGCCCAACGCCGCCCAAGAAGCGGGAGTGGATTTGGGTGGTCACCTTCCCTTTCCTTCCCCTCTTCCGTCGCGTGGGGCCTAACACTTCGGATTTCAGCTCTGTATTTGTGCCCCAGCTCCGCCACCAAGCCGCAGCCTGGTTTGAAGGCCTGGATGAGGCAGAGTTTGCGGAAGGGTGCGGGTTTTGTTTTGTGAACGGGTGTGACTGAGCGTGTGGGCTCATGGATATGTTTACTTGGGGGCAAATGTGAATCTGTGTTTATAAGCCAATGTGTGAATGCGCATTGGTATGTATCAATGTCGCTGTTAAGTGTGAATGTGTGTTTACTTGTGAGTGTGTGTGAACACAGTGTTCCAGGGTAGAGTTGGGATGTGTGAATGCCCGCATGTTTATTTATGGACATATGAATATGGGGTGTTTAGTTGTGACTGTAGGTGACAATGTATAGATTTACTTATGTGTGACGTCAGCCTGTAAATATGTGTGATTTGTGCATTTGGGTATGTCAGTGTGTGTAAAAGAATGTAAAGGGAGGTGCGTGTGTCCTATCGGGGTTCACTTGTTGACGGCCCCCAGAGCCAGGAGCACCAGGAAAAAGAGCAGACCCCAGCACAGAAAGAAATGACTAGCAGCAGAAGTTGGAGCCAAGGGGCTCAGGGATGCATGGCTCACCCTGACCCTGACCCCCCACCCTCAGCTTTAGGGAAACACAGAAAATAGGTCATCTGTTCGTTTTTAAATTGTGTTTTATTTCTCCATCCTTCAGGTACACATACAATGTAAAGAGGTTCACAGGGGCTAGCGGGAGCAAGGAGCAGGCCAGGTGCACAGAGGCGACACTTGAGCTAGTCGGTGGGTCCATGGGGCTCCCTAAGGCCCCTTCAGTCCGCTACTGGGAAGGAGGGGGGCTCAGGAGGACAGGGAACCACACACGTTAGTCCAGACCCACAGACCACAAAGACAGCTTCAAAGAAAGGGGCTTACAAAACAGCAAGATTTTACAAAGACCTTACAGTAGCGACATAGAAAAGGGGAGGCAGAAAAGCTACAGAACAGGTAGGTGATTTTCTTCCCATATCGTACAAAACAAACCCGCCGGACTTTTCTGTAGGTAGTATTCTTTTTCAGTGTTAAGAAACCAAAATTTCACGTCTCTCCTTAAAAAAATTTTTAAACTGCTTTCCACTACTTAAATAGTTTTCCCCCTCCCTATTTAATTTTAGTTTCCTGGTTCAGTTCTCAGAGCTGGGCTTCCCCCCTCTCCCTTTCTGGCTCTCTTCCTCTGCCCTTTCTCCGGCTCTCACTCTTCCTCGTCCTCCTCCACCTCGGCCTTGTCCTGGCCTGTGGCCCCAGGGCCCGCGGTCTTGTTCTCCTTTTTCCATTTCATGCGCCGGTTCTGGAACCAGATCTTGATCTGTCTTTCGGTGAGGCAGAGCGCGTGCGCGATCTCGATGCGCCGCCGCCGGGTCAGGTAGCGATTGTAGTGAAACTCCTTCTCCAGCTCTAGGGTCTGGTAGCGGGTATAGGTCTGGCGGCCTCGCTTTCGGTCAGTCCCTGCGCACAGTATTTAAAGGAGAATAATGAGTGCGTGTGGGAAAAGCCACGAGAGTGCCCATCTCCCTCTCAGACCCTTAGGTTTGGGGTCAGTGGGTGGCAGAGCCCATTTCCCCTCTAAACCAAAGTCTTACTTTCCATACCCCAGTGTGTGCCTTCCCTCTTCCCTCAACGTTCCTAGAGGCCTCCTGAGGCAAACGTCCCCATTTGCCACCCAGAAAGTCTTCCAGCCTAGGGCTTCTGAACCCAAGATTTAACCAGCTGGCTTTTGAAGGCCCTGCACCGGAGGGGTGTATGTGGTATAGAAGGAAGGTTAATCTTCCCATCACCCCTGAGACCAGGCACCCTAAGACTCCCCCTTTTGGATACGACTCTGATGGTCTTTAGGGTAAGAGGCAATGGAAACCATGCAAGTGGAGTGGGGCTCTAGGCCTGGCTTGAGTGCTTTTCCCAAAAAGAAAAGGAAACAAAGGAAGCTCACAGACCCAGGCTCGCGCTCTCTCTCTCTCTCTCTCTCTCTCTCTCTCACACACACACACACACACACACACACACACACGCAGAGCCTGTTGTGGAATGAGGAGGAGGTGAGAATTTGCAGATTTCCTGGGAGCCTGGAGTTGGCCTGACAGCAGGGGCCCTCTGATGACTTTTTCCAGTGAGTGGCTCAGGTTCAGACAGGGCCAGGCTGTCCTGCCTGCCCACCTGCCCAGACAACCCAGTTTTCCAAATCAATCTTTGGGCCTCCAGAAAGGCACAGGGGAGACAGCAGCCTGGCTTGGGGTGGAACATGAAGTATCTGGGAAGTGGGGACTGAAGGGCAGAGGAGAGCTTTCCAGGTTAGGCCGAAACCCTAAGGAGCCTTGGGGGAGGTTGTACTGGGGGAGGTGCTGGTACGAGCCCTCCTGGGAAGTAGACATGGGAGGAGAGCCTAGGGGCCCTAATTCCAAGTCAGATAAAAGCCAAGCTGAAATGTTTACGAGCAGAAAAATTGGGGCTTTGATAAACCAACTGGAAAGGCAGTTGAATTATGGAGCAGGTAATGGGGACCGTGACCACTAATACTGATGGTGTAAGAGCTGGGCCTCTTCTGACTGGACTGGGGAGTCTCTGACCACAAGTCTTGGGCCTTCTGAACCTTGGAGTTGGCCCCTGAATTCAGGGCAGCATGAAGAAAGATGTCTGGTTCAGGCTAGTCAGGAGACCCCACAGAGCCTGGGTCCCTTGGGGCTCCTGCAGCCGCTGGCTCAGTGGCCTGCACTCTCTAACTCGTGATCTGGCTCCATGCAGTCCTAGTCCCTCCCCAAAGAGGACATTCACCCTTCTGGAACAATACCTGCAAACTTGCTGGCCAGTTCTCCAGGGGGTACTTAGGCGCCCTAGGAAGGGCACCTGAGGAAGCCTGCTGTACTCCTATGAGGCTTCTGACCCTTTCTCTAGCTCTGCTTCCCCCTTCCCAAGTTCACTGGGGGGTCAGGAGCCTCATCTCTCTTGGCCTCAACCCCCCTCTCTCCACCTGCCTCTCTGGCTCTGTGTCCCTGGCTGGATCTTCATCTCTTCTCATACCCCCTCCTCCCGCCAAGCCTCTAGAGCCCACCTCTAATTGTCCAGAAGGGAATAATGGGGGAGCGGGGTTGGCTGGGAAGGAAGGGGGAGGGGAGAATTGCTCTGCGCTGCGGGCCCCCTCCCCCAGACCTCCAAGCTGGGGCTGAGGGACACACCCAGAGCTGAGATCCCCGGCGGGGGAAGG
This sequence comes from Mirounga angustirostris, assembly GCF_029215605.1. Taxonomy (NCBI): domain Eukaryota; kingdom Metazoa; phylum Chordata; class Mammalia; order Carnivora; family Phocidae; genus Mirounga; species Mirounga angustirostris. Next base: position 22,979,017 of record NW_026991725.1, on the reverse strand, counting down.
GAGAAGGGAGGGGGGAGACCCTAATGGCTATTCTCTGCAAACCCCAGCCTTCCTCCACAAGACAAACGGCCTCGTCTCCAGCCCGTGCCGGCGCGGCTGATAAATATTTAAAGCTAAAAGGCCGGGAGGAAAGGTGGGGGGCGGGCGGGGGGCTCGGAGCGCCACGGCGTCGGCGGAGAAAGATCCGCCGAGGGAGCAGAAGGAGCCTGAGAGCACCGAGCAAAAATGGGGGTGGGATGGGGGTGGGGTGGGGGTGGGGGCGGTGCGCCGGGTTGCGGCCGAGGGGCTGCCGCGTCCCCAGGGCCGACCTCCTACCGGGGGCACTCTGGACGCGGAAAGGAGCACTTGGCCGGGAAGGGGGCGCCTTCCGGGGAATGTGGCCGGGCCACTGCGGCTCGGGATGGCTCGGTGCGCGGCGTTACCTGAGCTTCGCATCCAGGGGTAGATCCGGAAGTTACTCTCGGCCGCCAAGTCCGAGTCCCTCTGCTCCTTGGCGCCCGCCGCCTTGGCGGAGTCGCCGGGACACACCCCGGAGAGGTTCTGCTCAAAGGGCGCGCAGTGCATGTTGAAGGAACTCGGCTCGAGCCCGTAGCCGGCCGCGTAGACGCCGGCTGCACTCTGGCCCGCCATGCCCCCCCCGCCGGGGTACAAGCCCTGCATCGAGGCGGCGAAGGAAGCGCCCGAACCCGCTCCATAGCCCGGGCGCTGGGGGTTGGAAGCAAACGCACAAGAAGTTTGTTCAGGGAAGGCTCCGGTAGCGAAAACCGAACTTGCGGCTGGATATTTAGAAAATAAAGCATTCGCATAATACAATGAACTCATAATTTGGCCGGATGATTTGTAGGCAGGGACGTTTTAGTGTCGGTTTTACGAGATTCCTTGATATATTACAGAATTAGAGTCCAGATTTACACCAAAAAGGACCCCCTTTTTCCTCTCCGGACCACGTGACCCCGCCCACGTGACGTCCCCTCCGCCAATGGCCGGGCGGCCTCCCCACGGCTCCCGGTAATGTGGAAAAAATTGTGTGGCGTTGGATTTATAAAATATGATCAATAATGAATGGGAAAGCCAAGCCCTGTGGATTGGGGCTGGGGGCTCAAGGGCCGCTGTCGACCCCCTTGGGCTGGAGGCAGCTTGCAGGCGAGATTTGGGGAGGAAGGGATTGAGTAGAAGGGAAAATAAATAACCTCCGAGCGATCCGTGTTGTCACCCCCCCCCCCACCTCCCCAGCCGGTTACCCAACGAGAAACAAATGCAGGGATTGCCCGCAACTGGGTGGGTGGGGGCAGGTCAGGTCTTTATTAATCTGGGCCAATTTCGCCTGGCTGGGCCTTTGGGGGAACTTGGTCCGGTCCTCCCGAGGTGAGGAGCGGAGGTGAGCCTGGCCTCCTGGCTCTCTCTCGGTGCCCCCAGACATACAGGCAGGGATGCAGTGAGGCTTCGTGGGTGCTCCTACAGGCGCGGGATCCAGCCCACGGGCGTTGGATGCTGCGGTTTCTGGTGGCTTAAAAAAAAAAAAAAAGTTTGAAGATAAAAAAGGAAGGGGGGGGTGGGGTGGGTGGGAAGAGAAAGGAAGGGAGGAGGGCGGCCTGGGTATACTGCTCTCCTGGTTCCGGGAGGCGGATGCCTCAGTCGAGCGTGGCTGCCGGAGAAGCAGGGGCAGCGAAGGAAGGAAGGCGGCGAGCCACGACCTCGGAGCTGGGCGAAGGTGGCCAAGTCGTGGAGAGGGAGAGGCGGGGCAGAGCATCTCTCCTCTCCTCCTGCTCCCCCCACCCACCCACCCACCCAATCCGGGAAAAATAAATATATAAGCTTGTTCAGCGGCCCTGCACTCCAGTTTTATCCACCCCTCCACACACATGCACGCACAAACAGGAGAGGGCCCACAGAAACAAAGGGGGAGTTGGAGGGGGATACAGCCACCAGCCCGGGCGCATCTCTCCAGCGTGGCCTGGGCGCCAGGGTCTCGCGCCAGCAGCCTCGGAACGCGAAGGGAGGGGGTTTCTCTGGGCTCCCCTCCCCCGTTCCTCTCTCCTCCAATCAGGCGCAGCCGCCTCCCTCACCCCCTGCGCCTCTGGGCCAAGGGACTCGCACCACCTGCCTCCAGCCCCCGCCCCCTCCTCTGGGCTGCCTGGCCTGGCGGGCGCAGGAGCCCGGTGACCGGCTCTCCCCAGCTCTGCAAGGCGCCGGGGGCAAATGAGGAGCGCGGGCCGGGCCAGTCTCGGGTTCTCGCTTGTAAACTTTATTGTAACTCTTCCGCCCTTTTCAGGCGCAGACAACAGAACAAAGTATAGAGGAACAACAAAATATATAATTAGCCCTCCCACCCCCCAATAAAGCAATTCACGGATACAGGATACATTCTCTTCACAGTAAACCTAAGAACACTTTTAACAATTGCCCACAGCGCGCATGCTAACTAAAGTAACCTCTTTTGAGAAACACTTAAGACGAAATTGCCAAACCAAAGGGGGGGGGGGGTTGGGAGGAAAAGAGAGAAGCAAGAGAGAAAGCCAGCGAGCTAGGGAGGGCAGCGGGGAGAGAGGGGTTGGGAGGGGGAAATGAGGACGGAGAGAGAGAGAGAAAGAGAGAGAGAAGAGAGAAGAGAGAGAAGGAGAGGGAGACAGAAAGAATTACGGCGTGAATAGGCAGTTTCATGTTGTTGGGAGAACTTAGCAGAAATCGGTACTTCGGTCATTACAAAGAAGCACGTTCAAAGGAAAAAAGACCATTGCACAAGGAGGCTTTTTACACGGGGCGGGGGCGTGGGGGGCTCAGCCAGGCCGCAGCCGCTCACCCTCGCAGGGCGAGGGAGTCCTTGCTTAAAATCCTTTTCTTTCCCCCCCCTCCCCGGCCCCCAAGAGAAGGGAAGGAGATCCACGGTAGCTCACACACAGAAGCTATTACGAGATACTACCACTAGCGGGGACTGGCGCGGCGGGGGACGCTGCGGCGGGAGGCCGGGCTCCGGGCCCCGCTCGCGGGGCCAGAGCTCTCTCGGGCGGGGGCGGGCGACGGCCGTGGCGTGGTCGGGGGACCCACGGACGGAGGGCGCCGCGGCCCTGGCAGTCCCAGCTGGAGCCTACTTCTTGTCGCCCTTCTGCGCGTCGCCCTCGTCCGCCGCCTCCGGGGCCCGCTCCAGCTTCTGTTTCTCCAGCTCCTCCTGCTCGCATTTGCTGCTGGGGAACTTGTCTTTGTTGTTCTCTTTTTTCCACTTCATCCTCCGGTTCTGGAACCAGATTTTGACCTGTCTCTCTGTCAGTCCCAGCGCATGCGATACCTCGATCCGCCGCTTGCGAGTCAGATAGGGATTAAATAGGAACTCCTTCTCCAGCTCCAGGGTCTGGTAGCGGCTGTAGGTCTGTCGGCCTCGCCTGCGTCCGGCGGCTGCTGGGAAGGGGGGAAAAGGCGCGACGGGGGGGGGGGGAGGGGGGAGGGGGCAGAGACGGAGAAGGTTGGAAGATTCGTGAACCAGCCTAAGAGACCAGTATAATAAGGGCAGGGGACCTTCTACCCCGTGCAGGGGCGGGGGCGCTGGGAGGCCGCGGTCAGCGGTCGCGGGGGGTGGTGGTGGTGGTGGTGAGAGGGATCAGACACCACTGAATCTAAGGGAGCCCCCTCCTCTGGTAACCAGCACCAGGGAGTTGGGTGGGGGTGGTTCAAATCTATTAAAAGTGCCATAAACTTTAGAAGGAAGGATGTGAAGGGTGGGGGCAATAAGAATAAAAAAAGCCCGGATGGGGACGAATGGACCCACCTTGAAAAGCCCCCAGAGCCTCTGCCCCAGAAGAAAAGTTTCTTCAGGGTAATTAAACTATAAAGCAATTGAGAAGTGCAAAAGTTGAGCGCCCCCACTCCCACCACCCTCTCTCCACTACCCCCATAAAACAGTAAAAGGGGGAAAAAAGGATGAGAAGAAGAAAAGTAAGGCAGGGTGAGGGGTTTATGGATTCAGGAAATGTCGCTTAGCGACCCCCCTTCAAGGGAAACAAAAAAGAAAGGAAGGAAGGGAGGGAGGGAGGGAGGGAGGAAGGGAGGGAGGGAGGGAGGGAAGAAGGAAGGAGGGAGGGAAGGAAGGAAAGAAGGAAGGAAGGAAAGGAGGAAGGAAGGGAGGAAGGAAAGGAGGAAGGGAGGAAGGAAAGGAGGAAGGAAGGGAGGAAGGGAGGAAGGAAGGAGGAAAGAAGTGGGAGGCGATCGGACCTGAGCAGGCACTTCTCCCAGGCGCTGGAGGAAATGCTCCGGGCCTGCCCGGCCCCCTGCCCGGCCTCGGGCCCTCTGGTCTCCCTTCCGCCCCCGGCCGGCCCAGACGCGAGCTCACCTTGCGGGCGCATCCAGGGGAAGAGCTGTGTGGGCGACGGGCTCTGCTCTGAACCCTCGGCCTCCTCGCCCAGGCCGCTGGCGGCCGCGAGCTTGCAGTCGGCGTACTGCACCAGGTCTGGATCCTGCGCACCAAACAGGCTCTGCCGCTGCAGCGGGTCGTAGCCGTAGAAGTTGCCCGGGTCCCCGTGGCACGCCACGGCGCACGGGTTCTGCTGGTAGGGAGCGGTGGACAGCGACGACGGCCCGTGGTAGAACTCCTGGATTTGCGACGGGTGCTGGAAGCTGCCGCCGCCGCTGGGACCGTACACCACGGTGGGTCGGCCGCCCAGGTCCTGGGCGAAGCCGCAGTCATAATAATTGGGGCGCAGGGACTCCCCGGTTTTGTATTTGGAGAACAGTGAGTTGACGAAATAAGAGCTCATTTTATTGAATTTTGAGGCGGCGGCGGCGGCGGCGGCTGTAGTTGGGGGCTGTTGGGGAGGGGGTGGGGAGGGGGAAAGGGAGGGAGAGAGAGAAAAAAAACGCGGATTCGCCGGCTCCTAGTCACCCTCGCCAGGAAAAGGAGAGGGAAAGGGAGGAGGGGGGAAAAAAAGAAAAGAAAGAAAAGGCGAAGATCTCGAAGCCGCCACACTTTTTGTGATTTCCAGGAATAGAAAAGGACAGCGAAGCCTCCAAAAGTCTAAGCTTGCATGGCAGCCGCAGCTCGCTCGCCCTCCCCCCACCCCCCACCCCCCAAACAAAAATATACCGCCACTTAAAGAGGTCCTCGCTTTACATTTCGAAGAAGGGATGCCAGTTCATAAACAGTTTTCGGTGATTTACTTCCCTGCAAATGAGTTGTTTCATATTTTGCACTGTCTTTTCATGATCATTTGCATCCATTAGAGACCCCGCATCCTATTGGCTTCTCCGTACTCCTCCCGGACAGAACGCAGAGCGAGGGCGCGAGCGAGAGAGAGCGAGCGAGAGAGAGAGCTAGAGCGAGAGAGCGCCAGGGAGTGAGGAGAGAGCGGAAAAAAAAAAAAAAAGGAGGGGAAGAAAAAAAACACCCAGGGAGAGCGAGGGGGAGAGGGGGAGAGAGGGGGAGAGGGAGAGGGGGTGAGAGAGAGAATGAATACGGATTAAATCTGTTTAACTACCTACATTAATGAGATATCTCTTGCCTCACAACAAATCAAATACCTTCGCAGACCACCCCCAAAGACTGATGTGGGGGAGTCACAGAAAAAAAACACGCACACACACATACACAACGCGCCAGGCGTAGGCACGCTGTTAATTTCGCGATTTTAACGAGGCAGTTGGAGTCTTTTTAAATGTCAGGGTCGCTTCGGAAAAATGTAAAAGAACACGGTTTAATTGCGCCGAGTTTTAAAAGGTCCTATAAATGTAATTGGTATTTTAATACAAGTTATCAAATCATACAGCTTCCTCTCCTAAACATATTTTCAAACAAACGAGGTAGTCATATTTAAGGCTTTAATGATCAATTTCCTTATTATTGATAAACGTTTAACTATCGTGTGGAGGGAATTGGCTGGGTAACCGGCCCCCCAAAAACGGCTGTAAACTCTTTAACAAACTATAAAACGCAATAAAGCCGGAGTCTGTTGTTGTTTATGCCGCAGCGCATAAAAGCTGTTAGCATTTTACGAGTTCTTTCCTCTACAGCTATAAAACTGCAGCTTCGAGCGCCCCGCCGCCCGACTGCAGCGCGGTGGGGGTGACGAAGCCGAAATGAGAACGATTATGGGTTTTTTCGGCGCAAACGGTGACTTTTCTGAGATTTCACCTCCTTCAGCTGGGGCCAGCACCTGCCCCTACCTACCCCCCCCAGCCCCCAAACCACCTCCTCTCTGCTCCACCCAGGCCACGCACCCACTCTCCCTCATTCAACAAACAAGCAGGATTTTCTCTGGAGAAGGGGTCCCGCAGGGCATGAGGAGGGACCAGGAGGGGGGAAAGAAACTTTCTGCTTAATGGGCAGTGGTGAAACAGGGAGCAAAGTTCGCCCAGCAACCGCCAAATCCGCAGCTGTGCACAACCTCCTTGGCCTGGAGAGAAGTGCTGGGATGGAGAGAAGGGTCTCCAGTCAGCGCTTTGGGGGACCAACTTTGTGAGATGGGAGAGGGGCCTGGTGCCACTGGCAGGATGACACCCAGCTGGGCAGTCCCACTCCTGCACCGAGGCCTTGGGACCTACTAACCAAGTTCAACTGGCTCCCCAACCTTCCAGCCCAGCCCTCCACACCTTCTGCGGCACCCTAGGGTGAGGGGGCACCACCGAGCCCTTGAGCACATCAAAGGGAGGGAAGGGCCATGGAGGCCGCTGCGGGACACTGAGGCCCAGGTGCTTGGTTTGAGGCTTGCGTTCTTGTCCTCTCCTCCGCTCTAGGTAGAGGCTGCAGAGTGTATGTATGGGGCGGGGGAACTTGTAGCTTTCAGCGACCTTTGAGCCATCATCACTACCTGAACTGACCTTGGGGTAGAGGGGATTTGGATGCAGCAAGGCCACAGAGTCCCCATTTTCTCTCCTCTCCCCTTGGGGAGCCTGTAGTTAAACCCAACTCTCTCTCCAGACCTGGGGACCTGGGGCCTGAGGCACAGCCTAGAAGGCCGAGCTGCGTGGGCACCACCCCCTCCTGCCTTTGCCTTCCCCAGCCTGTCTGGCCTACGGAGGGTGGTGGCCAGGTTCTCGAAGGCGCCAGTCCCAGGGTTCCAACCAATGGCTTCCTGAATCGGCTCACTGGCCAAGGAATGGAAAGAAAGAAGGGAAGGAGAGAGAGGGAGAAAGAAGGAAAATTTCTAGTAACAAAGGTAGAGGCTTCACAAATACATTCAAGCCATTGTTTATTCACCAGAGAGTGGTTTGCTTTTGGAAGGGTGCTTTGGGGGGGGGGGAATCCCATTTACCCCAACCTTTGTAAAAAATGAAACCATCAGCTTTTTCCAAGGGGAAGTTCCCAGCAGAGCCACTTGGTCCTTCAAAAGTGAATCGGGAGAATGGGAGAGGGGCTGAAAGGGAACAGAGAAGAGGCGGGGAGAGAACCAGGGTCTTGGATTTTCAGTGCGAGGCTGAGGGGGTGGTGAGGCAGCTGGAAGGCAGAGTTAAGTTGTTGCCGAAGAGAACATTTTTATCAAGTGCGGGGGATTTTATGGTCATGATTTGAGGACTCACCGGTGAGGGAGAAATTCAATGGCTTGTTCTAAATCATCCCTACACCGTGCCAGAAATTCCTGATGGAAGGAAAATGTTTCTATTATAAGAAAAAACAAGAGCAAGGAGATAATTTATAAACACCCAACGGAGCGCAGATTTATTAGAGAAACTCAAGTTGAGAAACTCCGCTTGCCTCTTTGCACCAGGTCCTGGGGGAAGAGAAGAGAGACCGCGGCGGGGCTAATTTTAAGGAGGGGGCTGTGTGTTTCTCAGGCAGGTTTGTCCGGATGGGGGACACGGATCAGGCTGGGCCGGGAGGAAATGGGAGATTTGGAATTAAAAGGGTTATGGGCAGACAGCGCGCGGGTCTCAGAAGGAAAATTGCCCGAGTCCAGGCCTCCAGCTGCTAAATTGCGAAAGGACCCTTGTCCCCTAGGTTTGCCGGGGCCGCGGCGCACGGAGCCTGAGCTCCCACCTGGAAACCACCGAACGCGGCGAGAATCGGGCTCCTGCTTCCTGCCGCCGTGCCTTCTCCCACATCCATCCGGCAAACGCACACTTTTTGGGCTGCCCAACTTGGGGCGCGCAGAACAACCGAGAAAACATACGAGACCTCCCCGCGCCTCGCGGTCCTGGGGAGCCCCTGCCCCGCGCCTGGCTCACCCGGCGCGCGCCCAGCCCCGGACGCGTACAAAGGCTCTGAAGCCTCTGTCCGTGCTGATCCGCTCCGCCCGCTTTGGGCACCTCCGAATCCCCACCAAAGCCGGGGATCTATTCCACCCCCCCAAGGTGTACCCCACACACCGCGGGCTGGCTCACCCGGTTCCCTCTGCTGCTGATCCCGTTTCGGGGCAGCTTCCTCTCCATCCGACCTTCTTCTGCCCGCTCGACCCTTTCACCTGACCTGCTCACCCGCATCCGCAGATATTCCTCTAGCCCCCCTCCCGGAAAATCTCATTTTTCCGAACTAATTCTCCTCTTTTATTTTGCCCATTTTTCTTTTATTATTATTATTATTACTATTCCCCGTTTTCATGCATTTGTTGCCCCACCGACCACAGAAACTGGGTGAGAAGCACTGAGACCTCCTCCTGGGGAAAACTCAGAAAATTGACCATTGGGGGGGACGCAGTATGCTATATCTGAAATCTATAAAACGGGGGGAACGGCCATAATGAACCCTATATTTTTATTACGCGCAAATTATTCATGACTTTCGGTAGCGCTCAGTTCACAGACTCAGGGCCGACCAAGGTGCGATGTGCAGCCGCCAGAGTCCGCAGCCTTCGCTCCGGGGATTTTCGCGTGGAGCAAGGGTGCCATCTAGCGGCCGTCCTGAGAAAAGGCGCCGCCGCCGCCACCGGTTCGGCCAGTTTCTCCGGAGAGCCAGCCACCGAGGCGACAAGCGCGAGAAACTTTCATTATTAGTAGAAAAGGGGGAGGGAAACGAGAGCAGGCGAGAAAAAAGACATCGGAAATCAGGGAATGGCTCATGAAATTGTGCAGATAAGCTAAAAAAAAAAAAAAAAGGCGAGGGGGGTAAGGAGGGAAAAAAGAAACCATAAGCTTTTTTCCTCTCGTACTGACCCCCGCCCCCCAGCAAGCCCCTAATTTCTGGCGGAGACCGCCAGGCAGTGCGCCCTTTATGGCCCGTAAAAGGGGGGAGCCGAGCACTTTTCAAACCCAACACGATTGTTTCAAATTCTGAGGAGAAACAATTGGGCTTTTTTTGCGGGGCGGGGTGGGGGGGAGAGAAGAGGCCTGGAAGGGTGGGAGGGGGCTGTAAAAGGATCAAGAGGCTGCCCGCGCCCAGACGTCTGGCCCCGCCGGACCCGTGTGTGTGTGTGTGTGTGTGCGCGCGCGTGTGCGCAGGGGGCTTCTCGTTTAGGACGCCCGATTCTGGAGGGGGTGTGAAGAACAAAGAGAAGAGTCCGAATTGCGTTCTCTGAAGCTTGTGTGACAACAAAGTGTTCTTCCCTCCCCAGTCCCCCTTCTCCCCTCTTTGCCCCCTGGGCGCCCCCCCCCCCAAACCCCAAGCCCCGCGGCCCGGGACGGGTGAGGGTGGGGGCTCCGGAGCCTGGCCCACCCGTTCGCCCGCCAGCCCCAGAGCCCAGGCCCAGCTGCGGCTCTTGCAGCTCCGGAAAGTTTCCCCTCACTGTTTGCTTTGCTGCTGTTTAGTTTCTTAACCTTCAGAAATTTATACGCTATAAACTTTTATAGCGGTCATATTCTTTTATTGCTGCGCACACGGCACTGAATTCCTCTCCCGGCTTCTCCGTCTCGCACTCTCGCGGTCTCCCCCTCTGAATCTCTCGCTCTCTTTTATGACAACAGATTTCCCCATCCCCGGCTTCCCAGCCTCCGCATCTTCGCCTTTGTTTGTCTTTCAAGAAGCCACCCCGGGCTCGGGACGCAGACGCCGCCGGAGGCTTCCCCGGGAGGCCTCGCGCCCCCTGTCCCGCCGCTCTCCGTCCGGTTCCAGCCGCGCCTTTGCGTTTCTTCTCGGCGGAAGCTTGCCTGCTCGGCTCTCCCTCCGCGCCCGCTCGCTCCAGGGCGCCCAGGATGGGGAGGGAGCCTAGTCTACACAAGCTCTAAAGCGAGATTCATTTTATAACCCGAATGGAACCCTCCTCGGAGGACCGTACCCAGGGCCGTACCCAGGAGCTTCGCTTTCTCCTGCCTTTGGCAATCTGTCCGATTATATCTTTCGTTCGCTGGAGAGGGGTAGGCCTGGCCTTTCCGCTTCCAGGCGCCTCTCGCTCGGGCCATGCTTTGTCCCCACCTCTCCCCCAACCCTCGGGGGCTCGGCGGGCTGCAGCGCCGCTGGGATGGGCCTGGCGGGAGGCTCCGGCGGCCGGCCGGCACCCCAGCGCCAGCCGGGCGGGCAGAAGCCCAATCCCAACGCCTGGCTGAGACGGGCAAGGCCGCGGGGAGCAGCGATCTTCCTAAGAGGCTCTGGAGGGGATGGGTCTGATGGGGACAGAAAGGTGCCTCTGGCAACCACATTTAGTTTTGGGGTCCGACTGGGGAGTGATTTTTTTCCCCCCTCTGGAGACACTTCTGTTGCACTCCCAATCTCCTCTCCCTGCCTATCTATGGGAGCTGCCTGCCCAGGCCTCTCCTCTTACCAAACCACCCGCTTTCCACCAAGGCTGCTACCCTGTGGCTCAAATCCGAGCCTCAGATTCCAGGTGGGGGCCAGAACCCTCAGAGGTTCACTCCTTTTGAGCAGAAGGAAGGACAGCCTGGTCTTCCTAAGGCCTCTATCTAGGCCCAGTCGCCCAGCTGCAGGGAATGGGTGAAGGAAGTTAGTGCCCAAACCAAGGTGATGTTCTCGGGCAGCTGAGAGAGGAACTGCTTCCAGCAGTGGCAGGGCAGGCCTTGCCTTCCCTCTGGCTCTGGAGTTGGTAGGGAGGTCTCCAGTGCCACTTTGGAGGAAGATATTGCTCACTGCAGACGAGACCCGTCTCCAAACCACTCATCTTTCCTTCCATCCCCCTCCGGTCTCCCAGCTCTCCTGCTGAAAGGCTCTTGCTCACTTTAAGCAGAGGTCTTGGGACCTTGGGTCCAGACCAGTTCTCAGCTCCACCAGGAAGCCTGCTCTGTGCAAGGTCTAAGGAGACACCTCTTGGGCCCGGGAGTCTCTGTTTTTTCCAAGCTGCCCTCTTGGAACTAGGACCTCTACCTCTGGCCAGGTGAGGAGAGCCAACAGAGAATGAGACACAAGGAGAGATTTATTTTCTAGAGTGATATATATTTTTTTGTTCTTTTTCTTGTTTTTTTTTTTTCTTCCAAAACAAACAATCAGAGCTCTAGGCCCCTTGCCCTCCCCGTTCCCACCCACAACCCTCCCATATAAGCGACAACTGAAAACAGACGAGACGATCACCCCCAAAGAAATCACAAAACACAGCACAATTTCACGACAGCCACCGACAAAGCAAAAAAAGTTCTACTGGAATGTCCCCTTGCAGGGTCGGGAGAAGCAGGAGCAAGAAGAGTTCATGGAATTGAAGGGGACTGGACAGATGAGGGAGCAGGGGGGAAGAAGGGAAGCAGAGAGTAAGCTTCAGGCCGATGCTTAGGTGCGATCTCGCCTCTTTCCTTTGCACGCGGGACCGCGTTGCCCAGAAGCGCGCGCAGCAGCCGAGCAGACCGCCATCCAGGCCCGAGTTGCGGGATGCAAAGGCCGGCGCCGGGGCAGGTCTCGTTCTGCGCTGGGGCAGGCAGCCGCCGAGCCCCCGGCTCCTCCGCTTGGGTCGAGAGGTGGGCAGGATGGGGAGGAATGCGCCAGGCTCCTCGCGCTGGAGCCTTTGCTCCTCCCGGCCCTCTACAAGTTATCCCGGAAGGGAGCTTGGGAATCGATTCACAATAAATTCTCAATAGGACTCTCCCGACCTGGCTTTCCTGCCTCTAGTAGGGTTGAGCTAGGAGGGGATGGAGGGTGGATGGGGGGGGGGGCGGGGGTTTCTACAAGGGGCGGCTTAACTCGCTGGTGCAAGGTGGATTTGGCCGAACAGAGTTGATTTCAGAGCTGGGGAGGATGTGGAAGGATGCAGGGCCGGTGGAGAGCAAGAGAAGCTACAGTCTCTGTCAAGCGGGGCACAGATGAACGGACAGACGACATTGTCAAGGCTTACGACCCACGATTTGACCTCCTTTTGTTGGAAGGAGAGGAAAACAACATGCAGAATTAAACATTTCCTGCAACAAAATGTGTGTGTGTGTGGAACACCTTCATAAGTCCTAGGATACCTTCATAAGACCACTGCTGCCTTTCCTTGCCCCTTCTAGCCCCCCAGCTTGGGGGCTGAGTTTACCCCCATTTGCCCTTGGGTCCAGAGGGGGTCAGTTGGGGATTCCATAGAGATGGTATTGTGATGCTGAGCCCTTTGGGCTGCAGAGCCTCATTCAGGAATGTGTCTCTAGACATCTTCTTGATGTGTTACTTGTGCCAAAGGTAAAATCTGGGCTTGCTGGTGGTCTGAGGGCTGTTCTGCCAGATTTGGGGTGCAATGGTCTGAATTTGGGGTGTCACTTCATTGAGTGTTGGCTGTGAGCTTTCCCCGTTATTACTGTGGGCTCCAGGCTTTATGTATGTGGGCTTCTTTTGGGCTGTATGCAGTTGGAGTGTCCCTGGGTGACTTTGGGGTGGGTGCAGGTAGGGGGTGGAGATAGGTAGGCTGGAAGTGAGGGCCTGGGGCTTCCCAGAAAAATTAAGGGGATTGCTAGGGGGGCTTGACTAGGGTCTCTCTTTCCTTGTGGCCCATCACCTTGTTAGAAGCCAACTACATGTCTACCTTCTAAATCAACAAAACTTCCTTCTGAGGCTCAGGAAGAAGAGAAGGACAGGTAAAAGGGCAAAGGAAAGGAGATGCTCTAGATGCAGAAAAGGACTTGGAGGAGAAAGACTCCCTTCCCCATTCACTTGAATACATCCCAGACAGCACTGGCCCTGTAGCCATCACTTATAAATACGTGTGAGATGGGGAAGGGGCGGGGAGGGCCGGGGGGGGGGTCTTCACTCTTTGCCCTGTTCCTTATTCATTTTCTTCATTTTCATCCGCCGGTTCTGAAACCAGATTTTGACTTGTCTCTCACTCAGATTGAGGAGTCTGGCCACTTCGTGCCTACGGTCCCTGGTGAGGTACATATTGAACAGAAATTCCTTCTCTAGCTCCAGCGTCTGGTATTTGGTGTAGGGACAGCGCTTTTTCCGGGAAGAGCGAGCGTGCAGCCAGTTGGCGGAGGGGTTGGCTGAAAGAGAAGCAGCGATAGAATCAAAGAAAGGAAGGGGGGATGAAAGGCCCCCATGTTCTCCTTCCAAAAGGACGTACCCCTGGCCTCCACTCCCCATCTTGCATTGCAGAGAAGGGACCTGGGCCTTCAAGTTCCCAGAAGGCGTCCCAGAGATGGGCCAGGAGTTGCTATTGACACCTTCAGGTGAGAGTTACTTGGACAGAGTGGAGCTAAACACGTACCAGGCTTCTCAGCATTTCCAAAGCTTTGCCTGCCTCCGGTCCTCTCTCAATCTCTTTCTCCACTTGGGTCCCCACTGGTCAGGACTCAGGTCAAAGCCCAACATGGCTAAAGCAGCCCCCCCACACAAACACACTGGCATCACCAGACTAACCAGAGGTGGTTGACCTGGAGGGTCCTGGCCTTGGGTCTGGGGGCGTTAGAGTAGGGTTGGGCTGGGGGAGAGCGGCTTCTATTCAGCCACAGCTGAGAAACCTCCTGGCTCTCCAGCCCAGTCAGAGTGCACCCTGCCTTAATCACAAGCTTGCATCCCTTGGCCACATGGCAGCAGGCATGTGTGTCTGTAGATAACTTGTCCCCCCACCCTCCACGTACACACCGCAAACATGGGTCTGCACTTAGAGACGCAAACATCCAGCACACTCCAATTCACATGCAACCCAATTGCAACCATTTATCAACTCCAGCCTGTGGACAAGGGAGCGCCAGGGGCTCACAGATAACTTATGGTTGCAATAGTCTCTCCTTTTCCGCTCCTGCTCAGCTCGCAGTTTGGTTAAAGCAAGTTCAGGGAAATTGGGAAGCAAGATTGCTCCAGTCCCAAGGTGGGGAGCCATGGATGATGTGGGGGTAACAGAAAGCCCTTCACAGCACACCTAACTCCAACTGGTTCCATGTGAGGAAGAGCAGAGAAAGGGGTACTTGAGTGGGGGGCGGGGAGAGGAAACAAAAATATATACAGGCTTGTCTCCTTTACCGTCTCTCTCCCTACCCTCCTGAACTCAGAAAAGTTGCCAAATAAAGCAGACCCAATTAAAAATAACAGCCACCCTTTGCTAGATTCTTCTCCCCAAATGAAAAGCACTGAATATATTTTTAAAAAATAATCTGGTTCCTCCTACACTAAGTACCGTGTCTTACCAATTTGCAGTGCTATTTCCTTAATGTGATTGCCTGGGATGGGACCCGCAGCCGCATTAAATATGAAAGAGGAAAAAAACTGTTAATAATTGATCCTAGCCAAACCACGGCCTTGCAGTAATGGGCTTTCCAGGCAGAGTTTGGAGCTTTGGGGTGGGGGGTTCTGTTTGGGTGTGAGCCGGGAGGTTTTGGGAAGAGCCTGTGTTACCCAAATGCTAGTTCTGGTTCTTAACCTCGGCTGGCTGGAGGAGGTAGCACCCTGCAGGGACCTCAGGGGAGTGGGACAGCCCTCTATCCTCCAGCAGACGAGGACGCCCCAAAGGGCCTGTGGGCTACTATGTTGATGGGAAATCTGGCAGGGCAAGCAGAGACGAAAAAAATCTGACCCTCGCTCCCCCAAAAGAGTAAGGGGTGAGGACTTGTTCCGGCCAGCCTGGAGGTTATTGTTTGGAGCTAAGAGCCCCCAACCAATTTGCCTTTCTCAGCCTTACAAACGAAAAATATGAGACTCGCCCCCCACTCCCACATCCAGCCAGCAGCACCTCCTGGAAATTAGCCAGACTTGGGTTCCTGGCGGGGGTGCTTCTGGAGGAGTGGGAGATGAGGAGTAACTACCATCGGAGGGTAAAGTTCTCCACCTTTCCGCAAGCCTCTCTTCCCACCCTCCCCCCCCACCCTTCCTCTCCCCAGGGTCCCTTCGGGATCTCTCCTTCTCCACTCTGGCTGTCGGCCCCGAAGTTCAGAAGCGATTCCCGGACTCCCCGAGAGGCGGACAGCTCCGGCTGGGGCTAGGGAGCCCCGCGGCGCGCAGCGGGGGCTGCAGAAAAGGAAGCTGCAGCCCGGGCGAGGGTGCCAAGGAGGGGAGGGGGCGGCCGGAGGGAAGGCTCCCGGGGAGGGGCCGGCGCATCCGGGGAGGGGGCTCAGTCACCGGGTCCTGGGCTTCCCCGCCCCTCCCGGCGCCGGCTGCGGACCGTGAGCGGCTACTGCGCGAGATCTGCTAGAACGATCCTCCGCCAAGCTGTTGCATCGCAAATAAAATCCTAATGAGCCCCCTCCCACTTCCCCTTGGCCGGCTTTTACGGTCTGCGCGTGGCGCGGGGAGCTCTGCCAGCCGCGCGGCCCTGGGCAGCCCCGCGCGGGCTCCCGGCCTCGCTGGCCGCCGCCCGGTCCCCGGCCCCGCCAGCCCCTCTCCCCGGCCGGCGGTCGTCAGCCTCCTCCCCGGGCTCTGAGCCCGAGCCCCGGGGGAGTGGGGGAAGGGAGGCCGAGAGAGCAGCGAGGCGGTGCCTGCGCCCCAGTTCCCCTCCCGGACGCGGAGCCGTGGGGGCGGCGCTCCTCCAGCGGCCTGTCTGCCCTTCGGGGACACCCCGCTTGCTCGCCTCCTTGCTCCCTCTTCCCTCCTCCCCCGCTCGCTCTCCGGCCACCGCCGCGGTCTCCCTTCACATTGTCCGCAGTTTATTGCCTCTCCCCTCCCCTCCCCCTCGCCTGGCCTTCGGCCTGGTATTTCCTCACTTTTTATAACTTACTTTGATCCGGCCTCTCTTTGTCCTCGCTTCCTTCGCAAATTTTATTGTCCCCGTAGCCGGGTCTTTGATTAGACAGGACGGCCTCCCTGCCCGCCGAAGTTTCCAAACTGTACTCGGGCGTGCCCTGTTTGAGCAGCTCCCCAGGCGCGCCCAGCAGCGGCTCCGCCTTCACCGCCGCCTGGCCCTGCCCCGGAGCAGCTTCGCCGCGCGGCGCCGGCTCCAGCCAGGTGCGGAGGTACCTGCTCTCGGCCGGCGGGACGCCCTGGGGCTGCAGGTAGGGGTGGTAGACGGACGGCAGGCTTGCGGACGCGTGCGGGCTCAGCGGCGCCCAGGAGGCGCCGAACACCGGCGCTTTGGGCTGGAAGCTGCACGAGGGGAACTCCAGGTGCTCCGCGTGGCCCGGCTGCCGGGGGCTCGCGTACTGGCCGGAAGGAAACTTGGCTGGAGGAGCGTCCTCACTCTCGTGACTTATGATCGAGTCGACATAATAGCTGCTAAGCGTCCCAGAAATGGACATTCTCAGACATTATCCGGGCGCTCGCAGGGGGAAGGGAAGCGCTCGCGCGGCGGCGCCCAAGCAGGGAGAGGTGGCACCCAGACCGGTGTGAGGGCTTTCGGACGCGACCCCCCCAGCCCCCCACCCTCCCACCCCCACCCCCTGCTCAACTTCTCAGCCAACAAAGTACAGTGGAGCAGCCCGGCTCAGCGCTCCTTGCAAAATGATTGGTCAAAGTTTTTCCGACTGCCTGATAAAGCGTCAGCTCCAACATAAATCAATCGGGCGAGGGGGCTGCGCTCTCGCTGTCATCCGTCCGCACCGCATTCCATATCGAGGATGGATTGTTTTATGCTGATGCAATGTGCTATCACGTCAGGGCTCCGGCGGCCACGTAACCTCAGCCCGAGCTGCCGGCCGCCCGCCCGCCCGCCCGCGCCCCCCCCCTTTTGCAGGAAGGGGGGTTGTTCTCGACATGGGGCGGCGGGGGCGGAGGAGAGGCGGAGGGAAAGCAGCGGGCTGCCTCGGGAGGGATGCAGGCTGTGGAGCCCTCTCCCCAGGCGGGTCCGGGAGGAAGCGAAGGCGAGCTGGGCAGAGGGAGGGAGAGAGCCAGCCTGGGGCGCAGACCGAGAGGCCCACAGCATAATTAAAGAGGAGGTGGTCCTCTCCGCCCCCCCCCCCCCGAAAGCACGGCCACTCCACCCCGCAGGCCTCGTTTCCTCTCCTCTGTCCCCTTGACACAAGATGTTTATTAAACAGCGGTGCAGCGGCAATCCATTGGAGATGAAGTAAAGGGGATGGGGGAGAAGTTGGGGGGGGTTATAGGGCGTTATCCGCTTTGGAGGGTTCTCTGTGACTATGTTGGGAGGTTTACAGGCCTGGGAGCTTCTCCTGACCCCTCCATAGCTGAGAGAGGAGACAGGGGAATCAAAGGGGGTGCGTGTCCAATGATCTGGTCCTAAAATTTAGCTATCCTAAAATCAGAACCTACATGAGGTTGAAGGTATTCATCAGGCTCTGGAAAGTTGAGCCTCTAAAAGAGTTTAATACAACTAGCCAAAGCTCCTTGAAATTTCTAGGGCCTCTCTCTGGCCCTGCTCAGAGGGAAGTATGGGGTTCCGGGGGAGGGGGCATAGCCATGACTCCTTCCCTTCCCTGGTAACTGCCCAGGCCCTTAAAATTGCCCATTGGGGGAGCTGAATGTGAGAAAGGGTTAAGGGAACTTCCCTAAAGTGTCAGCAGAGCAGAGGTATGGACAGGGGTCCCATGGTTATCTCCCCTGACACCCAGGGAAGAAGGGGACCAGTGAGTTTTTGCCTCTTCTGGATGGCTCCTCTCGCCCGGCATTGCCGTCCTGATAGATTTCCAAATATCGGTATTAGGTACCAGTGTAGACAGAGAGCCTGCGGGTCAGTCTCCCGACCACCCGTCGCCTTCCCTCCTGTGAACTCTGGCTGCAGCTTTCAGATAGCCCGTTTTATTGGTATCTACTATGCGGCCCTGCGCTGGGACTCCCCTGGGGCCACCGGCTGGCTTCCTGGCTCATCTCCCAGCCGCTGTTCTTCCAGCTTCTGCCCTGGGTACAGTCGCTTCTTGTGATGTAGGCACACAGGGAGGCACAGCCCCTGGACAGAACCGATTCTCCTCCGGGTGGGTTTAGGAGCAGGCTGGGGCGGGTTTTCTCAGCATTGCCGGGCCCTGGGCCCTCAACCGATAGGCTGTTCCCGGCCCTGTCCTTTTAACAAAAGCGGGGCCATTCTAATTTGAGGTTTTATCTTTTTGGCCATGTACCCCTCTGCCGTGCAGAAGGTTGCGGATCACCTCTGTGCACACACACAGACACACTCCCTCCCGCTTTTCTTTTCCAAATGAAGCCATCTCGTGTCATTACGTGTGAAATATGAGGGTGAAGCGCCATATTTCTTCACATTATGGCGATTTTAAAATGATTTTTTAAAGATCAATGCCAGCGCCGAGCCGGCCCCCTCCTCTTCCACCCCAGCTCTCCGAGGGCGACAGCCCAGCAGACCGGGAACCAAACGGCGTGAAGATCTGCTCTTTCCATGGGACCCAAGTGGGGAAACAAAAATCCGATGCAAATTCTTCTAAGTAGCGGTTGGACGCTTGGGAAAGTCCAGGGAGCTCCCCGGACTCGACAGCGAAAAAGCTGCGCGCAGAGCGAATGAATCACAGTTAAGGCAAAGCACCTGTTCTCGATTTGCCAGATGTATGGAGTCTGCTGTTGGCTTTACCTGTAATAAATATATTCTTCAAAGAAAAAAAAAACCCTCTCCTGCCGTAAATAATGGTGTTATGAAGCATGGCGGGCTGAGTATATGACTTTCTGTAGTATATAAATTAGGGCCCAAAAGGCCATATGGACTGTGGGCAGGGCCTTTTTTATTTATAGAAAAGCCACAGTGCTGGGCTGTTCTTAAAACCCAGGCCGTGCAGGCGCTGGGCTCTGACTGCGGCCCTTCTGGTTCCCATTCCCGGCCCAGACTTTGATGCTGCCTCTCTTTGCAATAAGAGAAGTCCAGAGGGACACTTAGTTTAGGGAAGAAGTTAGAGGATGAACATTTGGGCTCAGGACTTGTGCCCCATAAGGGTGGAGAGTCCCAGCAGACGGGGGGCTAAGTTTGTGAGTTGCTGTCTGTATGGGGAGTTGCTCCTAAGCCCTGGTAGCTCCCAGGTACTGGGTAAGGAGGAGACCCAGGCCTCTTTCCTGAGACCAGAGCTTCACCTTTGCTCATAAAACTGGAGGGTGGGGACAATTTCAAAATGACAGGTTTTGAGGTCTCTGTCTTCTCAGGATAGGGAACTCTGGAGCGAAGGGAATGAGCAAGCACCCACGCCCTGGACCCTTCACCCCAGCTCTCTTCCCTCCAGGTGGGGATGCAGATGCATCAAGCAATAGTCCCACCCTAGCCAGGCTTTCTAGAAAACACTGCTGCCCCAAACTGGAGCTCAACTCCAGCTCAGGGAAAGGGTTAAAGTGTCAGCTGGGAGGGAGCCCCTTGTCTGGGTGCTCTGAGGGTCTGTGGATGCCCTGAGAACCTTGTTTCCTCTCCCAAACAATGGTACCCACCGTGGAGGAGGGAGGCAAACAGGATTGCTGCCCCTGGAGTCCAGCTTCTAAAGATGCTTAATAGAGAGGTTGCTTGAGTGGGGGGATCACTTTGTCCGGAGAGCAAACTGCTCCCCACCCCACCCTAGATCCTAAAGAGAAAGAAGGAAAACCTTGCCTTCCCTCGCAGGCTCTAGCCATTCCCAGCACAGGAGCTGCGCCTGAACACAGCTAGGGCCAGGAACTGGTGGCTCATAGAAGGGCAGGCAGGGGAGAGCTGCAACCCTGGGCCACACTGGGGCCCAGAGCAGCCAAGAGCGAGGCCGAGGTGGGGAGAGCAGAGGCCGAGCCTGGCCTGGACCAGCCCAGCCGGTGAGTGCCCGTGTTACAGGGGTGACTTTTGGAAAGATTCTTGTCAATAAGGAGAGAGAGAAAATCTAGACAGAGGGAAGGAAAAGAGAGAAGGAAAAACAAAAAGAAAAACAATAAATGGGAAAAGGGGGAAAATTTGTGTTTAAACTTTGATAACTGATAAGCTAAGCTGAAATTTATGCATGTTGTATTTGGATAGACGTGTGTGTCCTGTAGGTATATTTCAAATCAATATTTATTTATGGGGACCCAGTGTGCAAAAGTGCTGTGCTCTATGCTGTGTATAGACTATGTAATAAATAAATATGCCCAACTATAATACTGGATGTGCTTGGGCATTCATATAGAAGATCCAATGGTGCATATGTGGATGCGTGTATAACCCCTGTGAATGATGTGGGTTTACAAGTCTGTTCATATAAGAAGATCTATTACCCAAAAATTGTTGCGTACATTTTTATAACAATCACACACCTATGGAAAGGGCGAAAACTTGAGTATTCGTGTACTTGAATTTTGGCTATAGAACATTATCTGATTAGGAAGCTTTGTTTGAAAATCTGCTGACTTGATATTTAAGCAAAATATTTACCGTATCCTCAAACAAGCGCATGTAACTTAAATCTGAATTCTTTTACAACTTTCTCCTAAAATAATTCTCTGGAAGGTGAAGGAAATGACTCGAATTGGCCCAGGAGAGGTTGAAATTTTGTGACTTTTTGGTTTGACCATGACATCCTTTACTGCGTATCTCACCCAAAAGTGCAGGGACAGTGTGCATCATGTGATGCCTATTTCATGGTAGTGATGGGCATAAGAATCAAGGCACCATACTTGTGCACAAGTGTGTCCCTCACAAGTGTGAATCTGGCCAGTGGGCAAAGATGAGTGCAATGTGAAAGCCCTCAGGTAACTGCAGGGGTCATATACAGCACTGCTGTCTCCAACGAAATTAGAAAGGTCCCCACGTCTATGTCCCCAACCACCCGGGGATATTTCTTCTGACCCAGAACCAGAGTCCAGACCCACTCTGAGAAAGAAAGAGGTGTGGGGATGCTTGCTGGGGGGGGGGTTGGGGGAAGAAACCCTGGTCCCCAGAACCTTCAGCCTTTATCCAAACCAGCCTCTAAAATGGATCACATCGAATCTACACCCAAGGGTTCAAACCTCAGTGCTTCCAAAGCCTCCAGGTGGGGATTTTAATTGTAAAGTAACGAAATCTCCTGCCAAATCTCCCTCCCAGGATGTCAGAGGTGAAAGGAGGAACGGAGAGGTCAGCAGCCCAAGCAGACCTCGGGAATCTTCTTACCAACTCTCAGCCATCAGGGACATGGAAGGCAGTGGGGGTGGCTGGCTCTTTGGGAGGGGGCATCTAGGAGGCCAAACGGGGAGGGCGGCAGGCGGGGCGGAAAGGAGCTGAGCAGGTAGAAGGTTATTACGGAATTGCTTCCATAAAACCTGTGGCTGTTGTAAAACTCTCTGCTTTCCAAAGACTTTATTTCCTCTTTTCTCTCTAACATCCCCCTTTTTTCTTTTTACAGCACTGTTCCTGGGAGGGGGTGGCCAAGAGACACCAGGGATGGAAGACAGTCAGGCTCCAGGATCCTGGTGGCTGGGCAGGTTTGTGAGAGGCCCAGAGAGAAGTAAGGTAAGGCAGTAAGATGCTCCAGACCACCTTCACCCAGGCTGGAGGACAAGAAAATGTCAAGGAACAGCGTTGTTGGCCTTTGCCCACCAGGACAGTAGATTGAAGGCTGCATTTCTTCCAGGGCTGGGGGTGGGTCTTCCAAGGCCCCTTCCACTCCCAGCAGATGCCCCTTGTTCAGAGATCACTCCCCCTCCCAGGTCAGCTTGGCGCCGGAGTCCCATCCGGTCAGGGCCTCTTTCCCAGCCCCTTTCCACATTTCCTCTGCCTCAAGCAGGGGGGAAAAGTTTGGGAACAAAAGTTAGCTTATGCTTTGGACCGTCCCCCTCCTTCCTCCAGTACTTCCAGTTTTTCCTTTCCTGGGCAGAGAGCCAGCAGCCTCGAATGGGTTGGGGTCAAAGAGGGTATCACAGCTTTGCCCCTGCCCCCCCCCGTTCCATCTCCTGTCAGTCCATAAGTCTGGAATGAAGGGCCCAACAGCCGGGGGCTCCTCTGTAGCAGGCAAGCCAGGCCCCTCTCCCAGTGGGTGGCCCTTGGGACCCAGGTAAACCTGCAGTCCAGCCCCAGGGTCTATGGGGAAGCCTTGGCCACTTTGTGGGGAAGGAGCTGAGGGATTGGGAAAGGTAGGACTTTTTCTGCCCCACTCCTGCCCCACTAGGCAGCCCTAGGAAGGACCCTGGAGGCCCACACGCTGAGGCGACATGGGATCCTGATATTTCCTTTTCAGAATGGGACATACAGAGTCCTCTTCAAGGACCTGAAGTTTCCTGTTGAAGTGGAGTCCTGTCCCCCCTCCAATGGTTACAAAGACCTCAAGGACCCCCCCCCCCCCGTATCTCTTGAAATCAAGCTTTTTGCCAAGTTGGAGAGACTTACTCTGGAAAATCTAAATGTAGACAGGAGCCCAAGATCCCAAGGCAGAAAGCTTGAAACGCAACCACCATTTTCTTTGGCTCTGCGGAACAGCCCAGCAAGGTGCCTCTGGTGAGTGGAACGCTCCCCATTCCCCCTTTCCCTCCCAACGCACACTGAAAAGATACAGAAGTGTAAAGACACCCTAGTAACTTCCCAGATCTCTCCTCTGGGGGAACATCCCTGCTGCTTCTGGGTGAGGGACCTCAAACCTCGTCACCACTTCGCAAGGTGATACACTAACCCTGACTCTGCTTCCCTCCCCAGCTCCCCACTCCTCCAGCTAAGCGAGGAGCAGTAACTGCCGTGAGTCGGGTGGTTTAATGTCGTTGTGTTCAGAAATCCAGGCCCAACAACATGAAACTACCTAATTCACTCAGCAGTTCCAGTTCACGCTCCAGGTCAAGGGCTCCCTGAGGGCAGGCCCCTGCAGCCATTTTGTGCGCCCAAGCGGCTGGCCCTCTAACTCCATTTTCCGCCACGACTTCCCCAGCAGAACCCAGTTGCTAGTAAACAACATGTCCAAAGACCTGGAGGCAGGACTCCAGGAAAAACCACTCTGGAGCTGGGCCTGGCAGCTCAGAGTCCAGGGACTTTTGCTCTCTTCCAGGAGCCCTGGTGGATGGGGACCCTAGGCCCAGCGCCAGGCCTGGGCAAGGCCTCGCCAATACACCTGCCTGGTCCCCGCCTCTCGGCCTCCGTCTCTGCAGCTGGAGGTCTCCACAGATAAGATTTCTCACCTTCAGATGGTAATCAAGGTGCGTCTACACTCGCCGGAGGGCTAGTGCCTGTATTCCAGGGTCACTCAGGGCAGCTCTGAGAGGCCAAAGCCCTGCTTTGAGACTGCAGTATAGACAGAGAGTGGAGGGGAGTGCTGAGAAAGTGTCTGCAGGAGACACAGACGGAAAAGCCGAGTGTGAGAAAGTACCAGGAAAACTAGGGAGCAAACAGAAGAATATGACTGGCAGGGGAAGCGGGCTGACCTGAGGAGTCGCTGTGAAGTCGCCCTGCCAGAAACGTCTTGGGGGGGGGGGGCGGGGGGGGCTGGCTCTGCAGAGGCTGAGCTGTCCCAGGTAAGACCGTCCGTTCCGAATTCATAAACGAGCCCGAGGGGCTGAGGACTCAGATTGGGACGCAGAGAGCAAGTTTGCATCTTCCTTCCTGACCTTCAGCCTGGGCCCTTCTCTCCCCGCCCCCACCGATGTCCCCTCCTGCCACCTCTCCCCACTCCAGACACCCGCAGCGTCGCAGGTGCTCACGCACACAACCCGCAGCGGGCGGGCGGCCTGGCGGGCCGAGGCGGCCGACTCACCTGGGCGGCGGCGGCGGCGTGGGAGCGGCCGTCGGAAGGTGCGGAAGGTGCGCAGCCAGCGGCCTGTCCCCGTCCGGGCCCGGCTCCCTCCCGCCCCGGCCCCGGAGGCGAGGGTCCGAGTGGCCACGTGTCCGGCGGGGAAGTCCGAGGGAGCGCAGGAGTCTGCCTGGCCGCCCGCTCCCCCTCCCGGGTATAAATCTTGGGGACCGGAAATACAATAAAACTTCACCGTGTTGATGAACTTCAAATGGTTTACATCCCCTCCTGTCCTGAAAAGAAACACGGCCGGGGGCGGGGGGGCGGGTTAAAAGGAAGGGGGAACAAATTTACGAGCCGCAGAAGCAGCCGCCTCGGCCCCTTTCTTTCGCCCGAGGGGACTGCGTCCGCGTGGAGAGAAGCAGCCTCGGCCGCCGGCCCCCGGGACTTTGCCTCGGCCGTGCCCGCCGCCGGGACCCTTCTCGCGGGACTCGCCGGGGCGGCGGCCAGGCCTGGAGGCCACCGCCTGGCCTGACGACTCACCGAGCCCCCACGCACAGCCTCCGCCGGGCTCCAGAGGCGAGTTAGACGCCGCGTCCTTCCTGCAACCGCCGGGCTCTGCCCGCCACGCCCTGTGGCCTCCGGTCTTTGCATCTTTCCGCCGAAAGCGGGTTTTTTTGCTTTTTCTTTCTGCGTCTCTAGCTGCCCGACCTTTGCCCTGACCCACCCCTGTATGGCCAGGTACTTGCGGGAAGGGGAGAAAGGGTCAGAAGGCCTAAAGGGGCTGAGCGGGGCAGGGGCTCCCAGAGGAGAAACCGAGAGGCTGCTCTTTCCTGAGTGGAGGTGACGGCCAGCGCTGAGGAGCGTCCAGATTGGCCTCTGCCGAGAGGGCGGCCACCGGCTCCCGTCCGGCTCCTTCAAAGCCTCCAAGTCAGACAAAAACCTCTGCCCGCACCTCCACTGCCCTCTCCATAGTTCTCTTCTGCTCTGGACCGTTTGTTGTCGTTGCTCTTGTTTTGTTTCTGTCCTTGTTTTGGGTTTTTTTGTTGTTTTTGTTTTTGTTTTTACCAAACTTTGTGGAATCCGGATTGGGAATCGCTATCAGGCCGTTGTGAATCAAAACCAAGGAAAATCCCGTTTGGCTGTGGGCTCCAGATAATTGGGAGTGTAGCTGTTGATTTCCTGCTCACTTTGTCTGCTGGAGGGGCCTGAGTAGTGCACTTCTGAGCGGGAGAGCAAAGGAATTGTGATCATGCCTCACAGTTACTCACCAAAAAAATACCAAAGATTCAAGTCTAAAAGGCGATGGAGGGCTAAGATGAACTCAGGTTCAGTGAGGCCTGGGGTGCAGGACTGAGGCCCAGCTGCAGACGCAGGTGGGGGTTTGGTGCACTGACATTCCCTCCTTCCCACAGACACACACAGGTGGGGCCCTGTGTGACCTGCCAACTCCACGCCCAACCCTCCTTCCAAGAAAAGGCCCCAGAACACTTCTGGGGACTTGTTTTTTAAAGTGATAAAAAAAAATGGGGGCACCTGGCTGGCTCAGTCCTTAGAGCATGCGGCTCTTGAGCTCAGGGTTGTGAGTTTGAGCCCCACGTTGGGCATAGGGATTACTTTTTTTAAAAAAAGGAAAAAGACAATTTTAAAAACAAAGTTATAAAAAATGGAATGGGCAGGGGAAATACTATGGTCTGCGGTTCGCAAATTTTCTGAAAGGCAGGCCCACTCTGCCCCAGCCAGTGGGGGATGGGCGCAGTGCCCTCTGGCTCCTTCCTTGCACCCAGGAGGAGGAAGGGGGGAGCTCATTAACAGCTGGAGGACAGGAAGTAGCTCGTTCCCATCCCGATATTCATATCACAGGATATGCAGGAGGAGGCATCTCCAGCTCCTTCCTTATTATGTGCCCTAACTCCCTTATTTCACTCTTTATCATATTATATTTTTATTAAAAATACTGTGATGGCAGCTACTGGCAGTCACCCCTCCTGTCAGGATTTGCCTCTGGGAGCTGTTAGCAATGGGCGGAGGGCAGGACACAGGGACCAGCAGTTTCCACCCCATTCAAGACTGCTATTACCCACACACCCTGCCCCACTCTAGAGGCCTGCGGTGGGGGCAGGTCCGTGTGCTGGCTCCCTGCCCATCGCTGACCTGGGTCTCGTGATTCCTGGGACCGAGGAAAGGGGATTGAACCATTTTAGAGTCTTAGAGTCTGGAAAAGCTGAAGAGGCCACAGCCATAGAACAGACTTGATCTGTGCACACACAAATTTTGCAGACACTTTTCAAGGGCTTTCTGTCTCCCCCCGCAACCCCATCCCCAGAACCCAGGCCATGGATCCCAGTTTAAAAAATAAAACTCTCTGCATGGGGCTGAACGGACACCTCAGATGCATTCCCACAGATGCCAGCCAGCCTTCTCATTCCGAGGTTGCCTGGCCTGAGAGAGTCAACTTTCAATGCCCAACACAGACACCGACCAACAGGGGCTCTGCTGCCAACAGGTGCCCTCCTGAATGCCATTCGGACGCAAGTTGAGCTAAGGGCCACTCAGCGAGTAGAGGCCACTTAGGCAATGTTTCTCTTCACCCTCAGATGTTTGAATACTCTCCCCAAAGCACGTCAATCTCCAAATTATTCAGAATTGAAAATGTAGATGACCACGCTGTAAGATTTAGGGGCAGCTTTTCCCTACTCTTGTGCCCCCTCGAAGCTAAAGCAGAATTCTAGCATAATTGGAGGCGACTGGGCATTGGATGGTGAGAGGAGGCAGAATAGACACGGATGCAGAACACGGGATCCTCAGAGAAACCGAAATTGAGACCCCCTTGCATTTAGAATCACAAGGAGAATAAATATTTCTGGCCCTTCTTCTTCTTCTTCTTCTTCTTCCATCTCCCTTTCTACGGCTCATTACGTTGGAGGGGTGGGTTTTAGAGTAGTCAGAAATGCCGGAAGCCGCATCCCTGAGACCCAGGCTGGATTTTTTGTCCCCTGATTTCTGGCCGCCGCTGGGGATGCAGCTCTGCGGTCGCGGGCCGGTGAGGCTGAGGCCGCGGCCGGCCTCTAGGCGGCGCCCTGGCGTTGAGTCCTCGCGCCGCTCTAGGTCCCGCGGTGGTGAAGGGGCCGGTTCCCGCAGACGCGCTGGGCTTGGCCTGGAGCTGGCCGCAGGCGCGTCGCCTTTGGCGCCCTCTGCCAAGCAAGAGAAACACGATGAAACCAGTGAGGGCTGGGAAAGGAATCGGCAGCTAATCCTGGCTCCATCCGCTCCCCACCCCCTACCCTCATTCCCGACTCTAGGGAGCCTTCCACAGCCCAATCGCCTTTGATCTCCCCAGGGGCCTGCTCAAGGGCAGCGCCGGAATCCTTAACCCCTCCCCTCAACTTGCAAAGGAAGACACTGAGGCCTGAAGAAGTGGTTAGCCCAAGATCACAGCAGCTATTAAAATGGTGAGGCAGGGCTAGACGACATGTCCTCTACTCCGAATGGAATGTTCTTACATTATGACGACCCCAGCAAAAATGCCTTTCTCACTAAGCAAAATTCATTTCCAGAAAGGCAGCCTTAGGGGATTGTCTGTGTTGGAAGTTTGGGGTTTTCTGGATTTAAGATCTGGGGGAGCACATAAGGGAATTGGAAGCGGATATAGGAGCATCTCAGCTAGGATTGGGAGCCAAGGCAAGTGCCTTAGGCCCTCAAAGGCACGGATGAAAAACGGCCCTGGGATATTGTGAGGTTTGAATACTTTGTCAGATGCCCTGATGACTAAGAGAAGGTGTCAGATACACGACTGCCCCATAAACCCAAAGGAGAAAGGCCTTTAGGGCAGACAGTTGGGTCACTCTCCTTGGTTCAAATGGCCTGTCGAATTACAGGAAAAGGAAACCAAATTACAGGTGGGGAGACAGAAGCCTTGTTCGGGACCCACTCCCTCTGAGTCTAAGCTCAGAGACGCCCCAGACCCGAGAAGCACGGGGTGGGAGAAACTGGGGTCCCTCTCCTTCTGCCAAGCCGGAGACGCCATTTTATACTGTGGGGCCTTCTTGGAGACGTCTCTCCAAAGTTACTCTTAGACAGAGGTCCCAGAGAATCCCCTGCGGGAAAGGAAGGGAAGGAGAGGGGCGAGGGGGCCGCCGGGGGGCCGGGGCAGCAAAGGGGCAGGCTAGGGGCGCAGCGCCGGCCCACATCCGCGGCCCCGCGAGACGCGCCCTACCCGCCGGGCACGGGTTCTCGTGGACGCCTAATTACCGAGAGCACATCTGGAGCAGCTGCGCCCTAGCCGGCCTTGGGCACATTATTCCGCGCCAAACCCTATTTTCATTCCTGAGGCTGAATCATAAAAGACTCTAGAGGCAGGATAAATTCGGGTCTGTGTGTGTCAGCAATCTTGTGTGTGTGTGTGCGCGCGCGCGTGCGAGTATGTGAGCGTCCGGGAGGCGTCTGTGCGTCTCACTGTGATTGCCCAATCGATTCGCAAAAGTTAGGGCGAGAAATGGAGCAACATCAGGCGAATTCAACTGCGAACATACTGTCGGCCTCATTATCCGCCCATTTCCAGGGAAAGCATTTGGGGCTGGGAATTAGCCAGTTAATTGCATCACTTCTTTGTTCACTTTAGGGCAGGAGAAACTATCTGCTTTTTATGAAAACATTCCATATTTCAAAAACTTTAAGATCTTCTCATTGACAATTTTCTCTATTTCCATCCCTGTCATACCACTTGAATGTTCAGATCTCCCAGGATCACATCAACATTATTACACACACACACACACACACACACAGGCTTTATGCTGGGAAAAGTAACTCAGTTTCTGCAGCTGCAAAATCTGGATGTCTTAACTCTTAGGGTTATTGTGAGGATTAATTAATGTACAGTGTGTCTAGGATTTAGCACAATGCCCCGTGAACAGGGAGCATTTAGTAAATAATAACTATTAATAACAAGGAAGAGGAGGGGCGGAAAGAGGGGGAGGAGGATGGCGGGGGTGGGGGGAGGAGGAAGACTGCTTTGTTCTCAGAGAACTAGTCTAGGTTGGAGGGTATGTTCTCAGCCTGTATATGTATAATGTATTCTTTTGCCTTAGAGCAATGTCCATAAAAGTGAGGCCCCTTGAACCCCTTGGCCTGTAACTACCTCTTTAATAAGGAACAGAGAATTGGGGCAATTATCTGGCTCATTTCAGGTTCAAACTCCCTTTAGCCTGAAGTATCTGGATCTGGTGGGGGAAAGGTCTGGGGAGTGGTGGCATATTCTCATTCAGCTTATCAATGAGCCTTTTCCCTTTGCTGGAATGAGCAAGATCCTGCTTTAGAGGATGGGTAGAAAAGAAATAGGGAGCCCAGAAAGCTGGAATTAAAGCAGAGCATCTGAGAAATAATTCAGGAAAAACCAGGACTTGTTTATCTCCTGGGCATCAGGAGGCCCTGGAGTTCTCCGTGTATCGGCCTCAGAGACTCCCCAAACAAATCAGACCTTTGCCTGGTGGGAACTCTCATTTCACATTCCAGAACTATCTGAGTGCCTACTGTGTGCCCAGCACTGGGCTAAGCTCTGGGGCTCCACCAGGAGCTGCACTCCACCAGTCAGCAGCGCTGACTTGCAGCCAGTCAGAGAGGTCTCTGCTCCCAGAAACTAGTCCAGGGATCCAGGAAGGGGGAAGACCCTGCTGAGCCAGAACTTTTGGCCAATGACAGCACTGCCTTTTCAGGGCCAAAGTTCTGGTGCAGGGGCGGGGCCAGATGGTCTGAGGGCACCCCCCTCCCATTGTCTGCCGGAAAGAGGCCAACTACGCGGTGGGGATGGCCTTGTGGGGGGAGGGGTGGGCCATAGGGAATTGAGAAGGGGTGAAGAGATGGCTAGAGGCTCCTGACCCTCAGTCGGAAGTTCCTGAGAACACCAATTAGCTTTTTTTTTTTTAATTAGTAAAGTAGGGAACAAACGGGCATGTATTTCTTCTGCTCTGATTAAAAGCATTTAGGTCAGGTGTTCACAGCCTGAATTCTTCAGTTTAAATTGTCCCAAGCAGAAAATTATTTTTTCTTTTTATTTTCAGGCAGGGGTCTGAATATTATTAGGCAGCCATTGGCTTCTTGTTACAGCCCAGAACCGTGGGGGCTGGTAGGTGATGGTTGTGTCAGCCCAGAGAGAGGCAGCTAGCAATGGGTTGGGGGTCTTTCCTTCCCCAAGTCACATGTCACATTTGCTCGAAATGTGTAGGCAATTGAGGACCAACCGGGAGGGGCTGGGTTTGTGGGGGGTATGTGTGTGTGTGTGTTGGGAGGGCTGCAATAAGCCAGATAATTTCCTGTTCCCTTAATTTGTCTGAACATAGTCCTAGAAGAAAGGAAGTTTGTTCACTTCCCAGACCCCAGTGAAACCTGACTTTTTTCAGGGTGCTCTAATTTGGTCAGGTCCCAGGAGTGGGGAGAAGGCCAGAAAGCTGTTACTAGGCTGTGGACGAAAAGTCTAAAGAAGCCACAACACACAGGCTGGGTGAAACTAGCAAGTCTCCCAGGCTTGTCAGGGGCTACCTGATATGTTTGGCTCCTAATAACAAAATTACAAAAATGTTTGCGAGCAAGTTCTTCCCCCTCTTAACCCCGAGTTCAGTACCCCCAGCCTCTAACCCTGGCTAAGCCCTCAGCCCCATAAGAAGTTGGGGTCTCTGAGGAAACTGAATAAGTAGATTAATAAGGGTTGCAAAATAACATTCTACTGCCTGATCCCTATTCGCTTGGCTCACAGAGAGCATCATCTAGGGGGTGGTCACTAGATAGCCTTCCCTTTCCAGGAGTTTCAGTACTTTTTTATTTCCTGGGTGGCTGCCCAAGTCCCACTTCCTTCCAGCAGCTGGTCCCACCCTGAAGCAGTCCATGGTCAGTTTTCCCCAGCAAAGCTCTTCCCACTTTCTGGAGCCCCCTGGTCAGGGAAAGAGAAGACTGACTGACTCCCATTGGGAACCCAGACCCTACGGGTAGTGGTTGGGAGAGGAACATTGCTGCACAGATGTTTTTAGATGAAGGTCGGGCGCCTGGGTGGCTCAGTGGTTAAGCATCTGCCTTTGGCTCAGGTCATGATCCCAGGGCCCTGGGATCAAGCCCTGCATGGGGCTCCCTGCTCAGCAGGAAGCCTGCGTCTCCCTCTCCCACTCTCCATGCTTGTGTTCCCTCTCTGGCTGTCTCTCTCTGTCAAATAAATAAATAAAATCTTTTCATAAAAAAAGATGAAGGTCGACCTGTTAAACACCAAGATATCAGCTACAGGGAAAAAAAAAAGTGGAGATCTGTATTAACTGACCATATTTGGTCTCAGCATTTTCCAGACACCTGCTTCTTTGATCAATCCAAATAGGAGTTCTTAACCTGGGGTCCAAGGGGTCTGAAATCCTCTGAAATTGTGGGATTTGGTGAGCACTACATAAGTACCCCCCCCCCCCCGGGGAGGAAGGAATCAATAGTTTTCATCAGATTTTAAAGTATCACTGTGTGAACCCCAAAACGTTAAGAACCTTTCACCCACCATTCACATACAAATACCTCAGATGTGATGCAGAGGGAGGTAGTGAAATAGATTTGGGTACCTGATGGGAAAAATTAAAAGAGAGGGCGAACAATTTTAAGTGTATCACAAGGTCAGATGGATAGTATCACCTGGCCTGCCTCCGAACAACGAACAACGGGCACCTGCTTACAGGTGCTGAGGACCCCAGGACTGAGACAGATGGCCCACAAGCCCGTCCTGACCTCGTGGCACCCTTACCCACACAGACGAGGAGTGAGCAAGATCTCTGGGTCTCTAATCGAAATGCTATGGAGCTTTTCTCCACTGCGGCCTGGATCTTCCCCAGCCATTTGTGGCCTTGATCTGAGTTGGTCCATACCAAAAAGGAGCTGAAAGTTTCAGCATCCGTTTTCCCCTCGGAAAGACCCTCGCTCTTGCGGGGACGTGCTACGGATGCCTCCCCGGATCTCTAGCTCCCTCAGTCCCAGCCGGGGCTGAGGGGCCGTGTCTGAGACCCGGGAGCCTAGACCGCTTGCCAGGCCGCTCGCCATGACCTTAAAGTTCTCTTGGCCTGGGGCTGGGCGCCAAAAGGGGAGCGAGAGACAGCCGAACAGGTAGACAGAAGCAGACACAAAGAAAGGGGCCCTTGAAAGCAGCCGCAGAGAATGACAAAGAGGGAAGCGAAACAAGCCAGACGGGAGCTGGGAGCTGGGAGCCGGAGCGCGGAGGCAGGTGGAGCAGGCAAAGCCCGCGCGCTGAGAAGGGCCCACAGGGGCCACGCGGGCAGCGAGGCGCGGCTCCGCTACCCGTCTTTACCCGGAGGTTAATGCCTTCGTCAGCGCCCCCTCGTTCCAAACTGCCCATTCACGACTCCTCGGTCTCCTTAAGGCTCTCTGATTAAGTAGCCGGTTCGGGAGGATAGAGGTGGACCTGGCGGGGTTTCGCTAGATCGTTTGGCAATTGTGGGGAGGAAGGGCTCATCCAGGAGGGGAAATCCAGCGCCGGGAAATGGGGGCAAGAGGTGCAGGCGCCGGAGGCCGGAGGGAGCAGATGAACTGTTCGTGCGCGGGGCAGCCGAGCCTAGGACCCACTCGCCCCCGGAGCACCAGAGCGGCAAGATGCTCCCTTGGAAAGGGCGCCCCGCCCCCGCCTCTGCGGGTCCCCGCGCGCCGAGATCCCGCTTGGGGCGAGGCGCCGGCTCAGCGTTTACGGCCGCTCCCCGCGCCGCCGGGGTTCGGACGGAGCCCCCCACCCATCCCATCTCCTCCGGCCGGCCGCAGAGGCTTGAGTCTACCGGCCGCTGGCGTTGCGGCGTCCGAGGGGGCACCCGTATAATTGCGACCTCCCTTCGCCCCTTTATTGCCGCTTCCGGACGCCTGGGCGGATTTGAAAGCCTTTCTAACCCCTCCGCCAGGTTCCCGCCTCGGGAGGGCCGGGGCTCGGAGCTGGGCCCTCCCAGGCTTCCAGATTCCACCCCGGCGGCGCCGGCCTGCGGCTGGGCGGTGGGCGGCTGGGGCTGGAGGCGCGCGGAGTCTCTGCGGCGACTACGCTGGGCCGCCTTCCTGCCCGGCGACGTCCCCGGCCTCCTGCCCGCAGCGGGGAGGCAGTCGCCGAGCCGGCGCTGAGACCTTCGCTCCGCGCCCCGCCGGGAGGTGATCCCCCAACCGAGCACTGCGGAGTGCGTGCCGTCGGGGACGGCGGCTCTGGCCAGGGGCGAGCGAACCCTGCACAGGACTTGGGGACGTTCCGCGCAGTTCCAAGCAGGTCTGGAGTTGGGGGACAGAGGGGCGCAGCGGTCTCAAACCCCCGCGCGGAGGGGCGACCGTCCCGATCCCCAGGAGACCTGGTCCCACGGCAGAGGGCAGTGACGCGGCCTCTCCGGGAGCTGCTGCAGGAGTCGCAAGGCAGGGACAGCTCAGACTTGCAGGAGGAGCCTCGGGGGAGAAGAAGGTTGCTGCGAGGCGCCTCACCCCCACCGCTTCACCTCTGAGCCCCGGAGGTCCCCGGGGCCAAGGAGCACACCGGCTGAGAAAGAGGTAAGAGGCTTAACGAGTAAAAATTTGGTCCCTCTCCCTTTTTATTGTTTTAAAGGATGAAGTCTCTGGGTATTGACTTCTCTCGCCCTAAAAGTGTTTTGGCAATCCGACTAGCCCTGGAGGGTCGGGCCAAGCCGCGGGCCTTAGCCATAGTTTAAGGAAAAAAAATTGTTGGATAGTGAGGGCTCATGGTTATTTTTCTTATTATGATTAGTTAATAGCCAGGTTATTTTGGACTAAGTTCTCACTTCCACTCCAGCCAAGATTCAGCCTTGAACAGCTGCGGGGGTGGGGTGTGGGGCTTCTTCAAAAGCAAAGGGCTGAGAAGGGGGCAACTCAGAGCCCGGCCCCAATCCCCTGGGAGATGGGATAGGGACAGGGGAGCTTTGGCCTTAATTATCCCTGCAAGACAAAGGCTGTTATTCCTATAACTGGGGCTGAGGAAGGGGAAGAAGGGCAAAGATGGAAAGTGGGCTGAGGGTAGCCACTCCAGCATCTTCCTGAGGAAGAAGGAGTTGAGATTTAGGCAACTTTTCAGGCCCTAGTGGCTTTTGCCCTTTGCTTTACAGACAGTGGTGGGGAGAAGAGAGCACCTGGGTGCTTCTGCAGGTGGAGATCAACCTGCTAAGCTTTGCAATATCAGCTCAAGGGGGGGAGGGAGTGAAAAACCTACATTAGCGACCATATTTGGGCTCAGCGTTTTCCAGGCAGACTCTTCTGCCAATCCAAATAGGAGTTCTTAACCTGACTTTCAAGAAGTCTGAAATCCTCTGAAATTGTGGGATCTCATGGCTTTTCATCTTCTGAAAAGCTGGGGGGCGGGCTGTGCAGGGCGAACGTGGGAAAAGCAGGTGAGAGGCCACAAACCCTGCAGTCTAGCTACCTAGAGACGGAGGTCTGAACCCCAAAATCTGAAACCTCAAGCTGACCCCAGGTGCACATTACCAAATTGAAGAGTGGAAAGTTGCAAGTCAACCAAGGAGAAAAATTTTCTCCACTGTTGTCAAGATGGGTCTGGATGTCTAAGCATATTACAAATCTGGGTGTTTTCAGGGATTTTTTTTTTCCTTTTCAGCTGTTCCTGATTTTTGAGTGGGCTCTAGGGTTAGTGGGGCAGCCAGGCAGGAGAGGGACCTAGACCTCCAGTCCCCTGATCTCACCTCCACCTTGTGAACAGCCCAGGGTCCCCTGCTGGCCAGGTTAGGGCCAAGCCTGCCCTCACCAAGGCTCAGTTGGTGGCAGGACTTGCCTCAACCCCCTCTGCCCTGAGGACTCATTTCTCTGTAAGCCCAGACCTACTGCCCAGACTGCACACTCCCTCCATGTCTGGCCACCCAAACAATGAGAGCATTTTTTCTTCTTCCTGTTTTTGAAAACTGCATTAGTCTCAAATCCTTAGTTCCTCTTAAGGAAGATGATGCCATTGGATCTTTGGATGTGGGGGATGGAATCAAACAACCTCTAGGCATTGGACAGCAGGGTCTACTATGATGACTTGGCACCTCCAATCACAGTTCTTGGTGCTGCCTGGATGGGTCAAACATTCCCTCCTTTCTCTCTCCATCCCTTCCCTCCAAGCCCAGAAAGGTCATGGATATTCTGTCTTTCTGTGTTTGGAGAGAAAGAGAAGACAAAACCCAAGAGTCAGAGAGCAAGCAATGAGGGAGGAGAAAATGAGGGAGATAATTCCAGTAGGTTAAAAGAATCTCTCTTTCTAAACCAATAGCATCTGAAGCCTAATGTTTGTTTTAATCAGGCCAGGAAGAGAAGCTGGAGGCAGGGCGGGTGGGAGACTAAGTTCCCAGCCTAATAGATGCTCCAGTCATGGGGTCAGTGGCTTCCGAGGCGGTGAGAAGTCAAAACTCGGGATGGTCCGGGTCTCCCAAAGTGCAGTGTGGAAGAATGAGGGGCTCTCCTTAGGGGCCTCGGAGCTCTCCCGCAGTGCCTGGCCTGGGGTCAGTAAAGCCTTTCCTTGCGTTTCTTCTGGGGCAGTGTGCACGTGTATGTGTGTGTTGGGGTGGTGATTCTAAACCAGGGCAGAAGGCGGGCAACTCACCACCTGGGGAGTCTGGTGATATGGTCTGGAGCGGAAGACGGCTTCATCCTTTCTGAGCTGGGGGAGTGAGGAGGCCTCTCTGGACTTGAAACCAAGTGCTCCAGGTTCTAGGGAAAGGGAGGAGCTGCAGCTCCAAAGAGGGATTTGCAGGGAAGATCAGATCAGGAAAAGCCTCAGTCTCTCTTCCTCCCAGGGCCAGAGAAATACACTGGGAAATGTGAACTTTAACTCAGGGAACACCTCCTTTCCATTAGGGGTCATTGGGCTTATACTGATACTGTACAGTTCTGTGCTGTATGTTTCCACATTTAGCGTATCTGGAATATGTGAAATGTATCATGCACTGATCTAATTTGGAAGAGGGGGAGTATATAGGTGACAATGTGAATTTCCCACCTGCATTATCGAGCACAATTGGGAGCACATAATTTCCTGTCTCTTTTGCATGTTTTTACTAATCCTCAATCTTTACACGGTGCTTAAATACTGGGGGAGGCACAGCTGCCCTGATACAGGAGTTCCCCACTGATACAGGAGTTCCCCACTGATTCCTGAGGTTTACTAATTCCTTAGAGACCCCACAATACTGCATACCCCTTTATGCCTATTTCTCACTACATGCCTTTTCAACGGTACGCAGGGACCCCTGAATCAGTCCATACAGATTGAGGTCCTTTCCCTGCCTTCTGCCCCTTACCATGAACAACAGGCCCCTCCACAAAAATGCACACGCTTCATTTTTGTAAGTGTGAGTTTCAAGTAAGATGGCGGCGCCAGACACCCCTCCAGATGCCGATACATGCTTTCCCAGCAGGAGGCCACCCTAGTCCCAGTACAATCCAGAGGGCAAGGAAACCTGGGTCCCCTTGCAGCAGCGAAAAGCGGCCAGAGGCAAGAGACTGCCCCAAGCATTCTCCCTCCATCCCTTCCAGGAGACTTCTAGAGAGAGAGCTGATTCTGCACACTGGGGGCCTGGTGCTCCCGTCTGGACCCAGACTTCCAGGCCAATTTCTAATTTTCATGGAGAAAGAATAACCGTTGTCCCTTTCCAAGCTACCCCCACCCACGAGGCCCTTTGGGACAGCCAGCCCCGGTCTCTCTGGCTACATCCGCTTGGAATCCCGAGTTGCAAGCGGGGAGACCTGGTGGAGAGGGCCTGAGGCTGCGCGGGGCACTCAGCACCCGGCTCTGGGGAGCCAGGGCTGCGGGGAAAGGATGGGAGGCGAGCCTCTGTCCCTTTACACACCTTCGCTTGGAGAGGAAGAGTCCAGGGCGAGCGGGGCGGGGAGGTCAAGGCGTTGCGGGGGTGCCCCGAGGCCCCATCGGGGAGGCTGGACCGGTCCGGAGCCCACGGTTAACTGGCGGCCCGGGTAGCCCACGCCGGCCACGGCCGAGCAGCCCTCAAAGCGCGGCGGGGGGACTGCCGGGCCCCAGAGGGGTCTTTCACGCCCCCGCTTTGATCTGCGTGGACGCAGCGGGGGAGTGTCTCACCTACCTCTCCGAACCGCGCCGTCCTCCGCGCGTCTTCAGAGGCTGCAGGGACCCGGGGCTTGGGGCGCTCCAGAGCCTAGGGACGCAGGTGACGACGCCGGGGCCAAGGGCTCGGCGGCTGCAAGTCGCCGCTCCCCCTCCCCCCCCCCCCCCCCGCCCGGTGAGGCCTCTGGGCGCAGTGTCTAGGTCTGGGGCTGCGGCGCGGACGACGGCGCTGGGGCCGCGAAGGGACTCGTGCGTCCTCCGTCCCCCTGGCGCCGGCGAGGGGGTGAGAGGGGCGAGGACAGGGCCGAGGCGGCGGATGGGCGCGGGCGCCCCCTTCCTCGCGTCCGCCCGGGCGGGGCTCCCGCCAATCTCACCTGCCCCCTTCCTGGGGCGCCGTCGGAGGACCGCGCGGCGGCTCCGAGAGTGGGCCTTGCGCCCTCCGAAAGGCCTGAGTCGCGGAGGACAGGCGCCGAGATGGCCGGCCGACAGACTGTGTGTGTGTGTGTGTGTGTGTGTGAGAGAGAGAGAGAGAGACAGAGAGAGACAGAGAGACAGAGAGAGAGAGACAGAGAGAGAGAGAGAACGGACAAGAGAGGAGATGCGGGGAACGCTTCCCAGAGAAGCAATCAAATGCAGAAATAGACAAAAGAAGTAGGGGAGAAAGAGTCTGGGGGACAGAAAGAAGCCCCGGGATTTCTGAAGCGACAAGTTGTCCTTGGGAGTTGGGAATGTGAGAGGGAGGGGCGAGGCCAGAGGAGTCTGAGAAGAGGAGGGGGCGCGCAGACCCTTGGCTGGAGGAGACCTACGTGGACGCAGAACCCCGGGAAGGAGAGCGCGGGACCCTCCTCCTTCTCCCCTCCCCCAGACCCTCACCCTGTTGCAGCCCATCTCCGGCTGGATGCAGCAACCCGGCGCTTCCCGCCTCCCTTCCTGCTGCCCCGCCTATCTGGGGCTCGGTCCCGCCTGGGGGACAGCCTTGGGCTGAGGGCTGCCCTACTACCTGTTCCTTTCTTCTGTTCGCTGGGCCTTAAATGGGATTCTCCCCTCATTAAATGATGAGGGGAAGTGAGACCAAAGGGAACGACCTTGGCCAAGGTCAGAGGAAGAACTTGAAAGTTTCACTTTCCCTCCCAGCCCTTAGGATCCCTTTGTGTCTTTGCCCTTCTGGTAACTAGAGTGGCATCCCGAAACCACAGGCTCTTCTCTTTCTTTCTTTCTGAGACCCAGATAGAGATCCCAACTTACCCACAATCAGTGAAAGGGCCACAAATAGCCCAGCTGGCTGGTCTCCAGGAGTTTACCTGGCCTCAGACCTGAGACCTTTCTCCTCCGCCCGCATGAGGCTGGGGACCCACTGGTAAAGCAGCCCCTTCCTGCAAATGGTTGTCCAGGAGCGGGTGTCTGAGATTTGAGTTCTAGGCCTGGCTCCCCCCCCCCAACCCTTTAACGTGGAACTTCAGCCCCACCCCCTCTCTAGGTTTCAGTTAGTTTCCTCTGTAGCTGCTGAGCAGGCTGGGTGATGTATGTTTTGCCTCTGCATCCTCCTCTGGTTTGCAGGTTTTGGTGAACTTGCACTGCTGAGACAAAAACACATCCACGTGATGATTTTATTTGATAGCCAGTTAAAACACGAATACAGAAATAACAGTAAAATTAAATTTTGCTTCCATGACTGTATTTTTCTATTTTCTTTCTTGTACTTTTTATTGATTATAATATGCATGCAGCAAAGGGCGCTGGTGTTAATTGTATGGCTCAATGTATTTTGCATATGCACACATGTGTATAATCACCACGTAGATCAAGATATTTCCAGCCTGCCACAAGGCTCCCTTATAACTCCTTCCAATCAATATCCTTTTAGTCAGTAACCCCCAGAAATAACCATTACTCTGCCATCTATCACCATAGATTAGTTTTGTCTGTCCTTAAACTTTATATAATGAAATCATGATATGTATTCTTCTGTGTTTGGCTTTGTGTGCTCAGTATTACGTGTGTGGGACTCACACGTGTTGCTGGGTGCTACAGTAGTTCATTCTACTTATCGCCATATTCCATTTAATGTCATATTCCCTTGTATGAATATGTCCCGATATATTTATCCATTCTCTTGGTGGACATTTGGGTTGTTCCCAGTTTGGGGCTATTATGAAAAAGTTGTTATGAGCATTTGTGTCCCTGTTTTTTGGTGGACACCTGCACTTGGAGACTTGGGGGGGAAATGCTTGGTCATAGGATAGGAATAGTATGCTAGCTACTGACAGTTTTCTACAGTGGTTGACTATTTTACACTTCTACCAGCAATGTATGAGAGAGCTAGTTGCTCAACTACTTTCTAATACCTGGCACTGTCTGTCTTGTTCATTGTAATCATTCTGGTGGTGTTCCAATGTGTGTGGGTGGGTGCATTTTTAAAATATGTGATAAAAACAAATAAAGCTTCCCATCTTAACCATTTTAGGTGGACTGTTCAACAGTTAATTATATTCACATCACTGTGCAACAGATCTCTAGAACTTTTTCATCTGCAAAATTGAAACTCTCTATACCCACTGAGCAACAATTTCTCCTCTCCCCTTTCTTCCAGACCTTGGCAACCACATCTACTTTCTATGAGGTTGACCACTTTAGATTGCTCATATAAGTTGACTCATACAATATTTGTCTTGTTATGACTGCCTTATTTCACTTAGTGTAATGTCCTCAAGGTTAGCCCTCATTGTAGCACGTGACAGGATTTCCTTATTTTTTAAGGCTGAACAATACTCTATTGCTGTGTATACCACGTTTTCTTTATTCATTGATCTGTCGATGGACATTGGGTTGCTTTTACCTCTTGACTATTGTGAATAACACTGCAGTGAATATGGGTGTGCAAATAGCTCTTCAAGATCCTGCTTTCAAGTACTTTTTCTTTCTTAAGATTTTATTATTTTTTAAGATATTTTATTTATTTATTTGAGAGAGAGAGAAAGAGAGAGAGAGCATGAGCAGGGGAGAGGGGCAGAGGAGAGGGAGAAACAGACTCTGCTGAAAGGGGAGCCTGACAAGGGATTTGATCCCAGGACCCTGGGATCATGACCTGAGCTGAAGGCAGATGCTTAATCTTAGGTGCCATAAGATTTTTTTTTTTTTTTAAGATTTTATTTACTTGACAGAAAGAAAGAGACAGCGAGAGCAGGAACACAAGCAGGGGGAGTGGGAGAGGGAGAAGCAGGCCTCCCGCAGAGCAGGGAGTCCGATGGGGGGCTCGATCCCAGGACCCTGGGATCATGACCTGAGCCGAAGGCAGATGCTTAACGACTGAGCCACCCAGGCACCCCAAGATTTTATTTTTAAGTAATCTCTATGCCCATCGTGGGGCTCAAACTCGAGACCCTGAGATCAAGAGTCACATGCTCTACCGACTGAGCCAGCCAGATGCACCAAATGCTTTCAAGTCTTTTGGATTTATACCCAGAAATAGGATTGCTGGTTCATATGGTAACTCTGTTTTTAATTTTTTTAGGAACCTCCATACTGTTTTCCACAGTGGCTGCACTATTTTACATTCCTATGGACAGTGAATAAGGAATCCAATTTCTCCACATCTCATCTCACCAACACCTGTTATTTTCTGTTTATTTTTAATAGCAGTCATTCTAATAGGTGTGAGGTGATATCTCATTGTAGTTTTTTTTTTTAAGATTTTATTTATTTATTTATTTGAGAGAGAGAGAGAAACAGCATGAGAGGGGAGAGGGTCAGAGGGAGAAGCAGGCTCCCCGCTGAGCCGGGAGCCCGATGAGGGACTCATCCCAGGACTCCGGGACCATGACCTGAGCGGAAGGCAGTCGCTTAACCAACTGAGCCACCCAGGCGCCCCGTCATTGTAGTTTTAATGTGCATTTCTTTGAAGATAAGTGAGGTTGAGCATCTTTTCATATGTTTATTGGCCTTATTGACCTTTCCTATATCCTCTGTGAGAGTCTTCTTTCAGTAAAGAATTAATTCCTTTTGGAAATCATTAACTGCTAAGGATTGGGAATTATAGGGGTAACTAAAGACTTATCCAGGTCCTGGAGTCAGAGAATACACATTCTAGACGGGGAAGATGGAGAGGGAGCCTGAAGCTACTTTGCAAAGTGTCAGGAAACAGGCCCAGGGACCCCAAGGAGGGCCCTTACCTGAATGAGGGGCTGGAGAGGGGAGTCTTCCATTCATTTAAAATATATTTACTCTTCCACACAAATTTATGAGTTAAGCCTTGTGCCTTTTTAAAATTTATGTGTGTTTTAAAATATCCCTCACTTGTTTTTCCCCCAAATTATGTACATTTGGGGATTTATATTAATATAAATTAATGCTGTAACAAATAAAAATAAAACAAAACTATAAAAGATAAAGGAAAATAAAGCTCATCATTTTACTCCTCAGAGGTAACCAGTATTAGCAGCCTGGTGTATTTTTCCATACCGTTGTCTCTTGCTGTTGCAAACATAAACACACACATACACAGAGACCTTTTGTTTGTTTGCTTGTCTGTTTTTAAAGAGACAGAAATATTATAAATAATATATATAATATATATATGGTAATATATATATTACCTTATAGCCCGTTTGTTTTTAGGAGTTAGGAAGCTGGTCACAGGGTATACACATGTCCATAGCTGTTGCCAGATAACTTTCTTAAAAGACTTCAGCAACTCAAATTTCTTGCAATAGTGTTTTTATCCTTCATCGTATGTGCCAATATGATAGAGAATAGTTATCTCTTTTATTTTATTTGCCTTCACCTGAGATATGGCAGAGGCTGTCCATCTTTTCATATATCTCTTGACAATTTGGATGTGCTCTTTGCATCTTTTCTTTTTAAAAACTTTCCACCTTGGAGGGCCTGGGTGGCTCTGTCAGTTAAGCAGCGACTCTTGGATTCAGTTCAGGTCATGATCTCAGGGTCGTGAGATCAAGCCCCATATGGGACTCCACGCGCAGTGCCTTCGTGCGGAGTCTGCTGGAGATTCTCTGTCTTCCTCTCCCCCTCTCCCTTTCCTCCACCTTCAAAGCCACCAATGGCCTGCCAAGTCCTTCTGGCGGTTCAAATTTCTTTTCATTCTTCTTTGGTCTCATTTCTCTGATTCAGCCAGGGAAGTTTCTCCAGTTTTAAAGATCCATGTGATTAGATCTGTCCCACCCAGATAATCCAGGATAATATCCCCTTCTCAAGGTCCTTAATCTATCTACAAAGTCCTTTTGCTGTGTAAGGTAAGGTATTTACAGGTTCCAGGAATTAGGACAAGGACACCTTTGGCAGAGTGGGGGGGCGGGGGGGATTATTCTGTCTACCACAATACCTAAATGTTATTTTTCCTTATATTTAAAAAATGTAAGCCTTTACTATACCTGAGATTTATTTATATATATAGTGTGAGAGTACAAGTTTATTAACAGGCTTGATCATCTTTTCCTATGATTATTGGCTCTTCTCTAAATTG
This sequence comes from Mirounga angustirostris, assembly GCF_029215605.1. NCBI lineage: Eukaryota > Metazoa > Chordata > Mammalia > Carnivora > Phocidae > Mirounga > Mirounga angustirostris. The sequence goes on along the minus strand of NW_026991725.1, from coordinate 22,936,778 downwards.
CCTATTTAAAACCTTAGCTCGGGGCGCCTGGGTGGCTCAGTCAGTTAAGCAACTGCCTTCGGCTCAGGTCATGATCCTGGAGTCCCGGGATCGAGTCCCGCATCGTGCTCCCTGCTCGGCAGGGAGTCTGCTCCTCCCTCTCATGCTCCCTGTCTCTCATTCTCTCTCTCAAAAAAAAAAAAAAAAAAATTTAAAAAAAAAATCTTGAAAACCTTAGCTCATTTTATTTATTTATTTTTCAAGGTTTTATTTTTAAGTGAGCTCTATACCCAATGTGGGGCTCAAACTCACAACCCCAAGATCAAGAGTCACATGCTCCACCAAATGAGCCAGCCAGGTGTCCCAAAACCTTAGTTTATTTTAATCACTGGCCTTTTCATTGTCATTTAATGAGAGCTCTTAGTTTTTTGGTAAATCCTAATCTTTAACCCTTTATCTGTCAGTCATGGTGAAAATGCGTTTTGTTTTGTTGAACAAAAATAGGCAGTTCATTCTGGGGGAACCATAGATGTTAGATAAATTTATTAACCTAGAATCCAATATTTAATTACAAATTCAGATAAAGTACTTGAGAAAAAAAAAAGAAACTGGGTGCTATGATAGAGAATAATAGAGGAAATTATTTGAAAGAGTGGCCCAAGGAAGTTGTCTATAAGGATGTGATGCTGAGACTAGGATCTGGAAGACAAGATAAAGAGTTGTCTAGGAGAAGCATGGAAGGCAGGGGTGTTTCTGGCAGAGGACAGCTAGTGCAAAGATCCTGAGGTCATGTCTCAAGCTGATTAGAGAATAATTTTCTGTCATTCTGTAAAGCTGTCTTTATAATAGGTTATTTATTCCGAATTGAGGAGACTTAGATTCATGGAACCTTTTTATTTTTTTTTCTGGGGGCTTTTTTTTTGGAAGGGGTCAGCTTTATTGAGGTATAATTTATATATAATAAAAGTCACTATTTGAAAGTGTATAATCCAGTGCTTTTTAACAAATGTATACATCTGTGTAACTACTACCAAAATCATGATATAGAACATTTCTTTTTTTTTTTTAAGATTTTATTTATTTTTCCACAGAGAGAGAGACAGCGAGAGAGGGAACACAAGCAGGGGGAGTGGGAGAGGGAGAAGCAGGCTTCCTGCTGAGCAGGGAGCCCCATGTGGGACTCGATCCCAGGACCCTGGGATCATGACCTGAGCTGAAGGCAGACGCTTGACGACTGAGCCACCCAGGCTCCCATGATATAGAACATTTCTATCATCACACAAAGTGTCCTGGTGCCCTTTTGTGGTCAATCTGCTCCCCGCCCATCCCCAAGCTACCACTGGTCTGTGACCCTGTTGTCACCACTGTCTTGATTTTTCTATAATTTCCTGTAAATGGAATCATTGAGAATGTAATATTTTTGTCTGGCTTCTCTTACTTTGCATAATATTTTTGAAATTTAACTATATTTTGTGTTTCTGTAGTTGGTTTCCTTTTATCATGGAGTGTATTTATTCCTTTTTATGGATACACCACAATTTATTGATTGATTTACCCATTGCTGGACATTGGGGTTGTTTCCAGTTTGGGGCTATTATGAATAAAGCTGCCATAAACATTCACTACAAATCTTCAGGTGGACAGATGTCTTCATTTCTCTTGGGAAAAATATCTAGGAATGGAATTGCTGAGTCATCTGGTTGGTGTGTATTTCACTTGTATCTTGTGACCTTGTTCATATCTCTTATTAGCTCTAGAAGCTTTTTTTTTTTTTTAATATTCTTTAGGATTTTCAATATAGATGATCATTTCATCTGTGGATAAAGACAGTCTAATTTCTTTCCAATCTGTATGCCTCTTACTCATTTCTCATGCCTATTTCACTGCATAGGATCTCTCATACAAAGTTAATGGTGAGAGCAAATAACCCTGTTCTATCCTGACCTTATGGGGAAAGCATTCAGTCTTTCACTATTAGGTAAAACGTAAGGCTAGATGGAAGGTTTTCTTAGTTGCTCTTTATCAAGTTGAGGAAGTTCCCTTCTATTCTTAGTTTGCTGGAAGTTTTTGTCATGAGTGGATAGAGAATTGTATCAAATGGTTTTTTGTGGGTTTTTTTTTTAAAGATTTTATTTATTTATTTGAGAGAGAGTGAACAAGAGAGGGCACAAGCTGGGGGAGAGACAGAGGGAGAGGGAGAATCAGACTCCCTGCTGAGCAGAGAGCCCCATGTGGGGCTTGATTTCAGGTCCTTGGGATCATGACCTGAGCTGAAGGCAGACGCTTAACCGACCGAGTCACCCAGGTGCCCCATCGAATGATTTTTATGCCTCTATCTATTTTAGTTTTTTTGATGTAGTGAATTGAATTGCACTGATTGGTATTTCATGGGTCCAACCAATCTTGCATTCCCAGAATGAACCCCACTTGATGCATTAGGTTTGTTATTTATTGCAGCATTTGGTTTGCTTAAATTTTAAGGACTTTCGTATCTATGTTCACAAGGATTATTGATTTGTACCTTTTTGGTTTTGTATGGTTTTGTCATATCTTTTTCCTCATTTTGGTATTATGGCAATTCTCACCTCACAAAATAAATTGGGAAGTGCTCCTCTTCTATTTCCTGGGAAAGTTTGTGTAGAATTGGTATTCTTCCCTAAAAGTGTGGTAGAATCTACCACGGAGGACACCTAAGCCTGCAGTTTTCTTTGTGGGAAGATTTTTGACCACACATTCAATTTCTCTGTAGTCATAAAACTATTCAGGTTATATATTTATTATTTTTAAAAGTTTTTTTATTTGAATATAGTTGACACATATATATTTCTTCTTTTTTTTTAAGATTTTATTTATTTATTTGACAGAGAGAGACACAGCGAGAGAGGGAACACAAGCAGGGGGAGTGGGGGAGGGAGAAGCAAGCTCCCCACTGAGCAGGAAGCCCGATGCGGGGCTCGATCCCAGGACCCTGGGATCATGACCTGAGCCTAAGGCAGTCGCTTAACTGACTGAGCCACCCAGGCGCCCCATATATATTTCTTCTTGAGTGAGCTCTGGTAAATAAAATGAGCTAAGGTTTTAAATAGGCAATTTAGAGAAGAGCCAATAATCATAGGAAAAGATGATTAAGCCTGTTAATAAACTTGTACTCTCACACTATGTCAAAAATGACAGTAGTAGGTGTCATTCAAGGAATTTGTTCATGTACTTTATGTTGCTTATTGGCGTAAAGTTGTTCCTCATATTCCCTTAGTATTTTTTTTTAATGTGGACGGGCTCTGTACCCATGTTCCCTTCTTCATTCCTGATCATGGTAATGTATGTCTTCTCAGTTTTTTTTCCTGATCAGTCTGCTTGGAGGTGGTTTAGTTTTATTGATATATTTTTTACAAGATTTTATGTATTTATTTAACAGAGAGAGAGCAGAAGTAGGGGGAGCAGCAGAGGGAGAGGGAGAAGCAGACTCCCCACTGAGCTGGGAGCCCGACGTGGGGCTCGATTTTAGAACCCTGGGATCATAACCTGAGTCGAAGGCAGATGCTTTACTAACTGAGCCACCCATGTGCCCCAGTTTTATTGATCTTTAAAAAAAGTGTTTATTGGGCGCCTGGGTGGCTCAGTTGGTTGGGGACTGCCTTCGGCTCAGGTCATGATCCTGGAGTCCCGGGATCGAGTCCCGCATCAGGCTCCCTGCTCGGCGGGGAGTCTGCTTCTCCCTCTCCCGCTCCCCCTTCTCGTGCTCACTCTCTCTCTCTCTCTCAAATAAATAAATAAAATCTTTTAAAAAAATAAAAAATAAAAAAGAATTTAAAAAGTGTTTATTTTCATTGATTTTCCTCTATGGTTTCTAAATTTTCTATTTCATTGATTTCTACTCTTTATTATTTCCTTTCTTCTGCTTTCCTTGGGTTTATTTTGCTCTTTTATTTTTTCTAATTTTAAGGTGCAAGCTTAGAGCATGGTTGTTAGACCTTTCTTTCTTTTCTGGTGTCAGTAATGAATGCTATAATTTCCTTTGAAGCCTTGTCTTAGCTATATCCACACATTGTGATACACTGTATTATTCAATTTCATTCAACTCAAAATAATTTCTGATTTCCTTTGTGATTTCTAATATGATCTGTGGCTTATTTAGAAGTGTTTTGTTTAATTTCCAAAATTTTTTTAAATAAAAATTTTATTTATTTATTTTAGAGACAGCATGAGTGAGCAGGGGGAGGAGCAGAGGGAGAGGGAGATAATCTCCAGCAGACTCCATACTGAGTGTGCTGAGTGCAGAGTCGGTCTCGGGGCTTGATCCTATGACCCATGAGATCATGACCTGAGCCGAAACCAAGAGTCAGAGGCTTAACCAACTGAGTCACCCAGGTACCCCTAATTTCCAGAAATTTTGATGACTTGTCAGATCTATTGTTACTGATTTTGGTTTAATTCTGTCTTGGTCAGAGAACATACTTTGTATAATTTCAATCTTTTAAACTTACTGAGAATTATCTTATTGCCCAGATTATGAGCTAATAACCACATGGAAAAATAATCAAGTCCATTAACAAACCTGGACTCTATTACAATTCACCCCTGATGTTTGACTAATAACTAAAATGTGTTGTTTCACTTAATTAAATTTGAACTTGTTTAAGTAAGCCGTCATGGCGCTCTAGGAGGCCTACCACCTCATAGTTGAAAGTTCTGTTGAATGCCTTCTTTAAGAGCCCAGGGTTGGGGCACCTGGGTGGCTCAGTCGGTTAAGCGGGCTGCCTTCGGCTCAGGTCATGATCCCAGAGTCCTGGGATCGAGCCCCACGTCGGGCTCCCTGCTCAGTGGAGAGCCTGCTTCTCCCTCTCCCTCTGCCTGCTTCTCTGCCTACTTGTGCTTTCTCTCTCTCTCTCTCTGTCAAATAAATAAATAAAATCTTAAAAAAAAAAAAAAAAGAGCCCAGGGTTATGTATTTTCAGAAGTGAAATGAATGCCTTAGTCATTCTCAATAATGTCCGCAACTCTGAAGAGGATAAAAGGTGTCTGGGCAAGGCCTTGTATCGTGGCTTTAGTACATGCAGAGACATGTCTGACCTTGATTTGAATTTTGGGGTATCTGTAAAGCAAGAACATGCCTAGAGTTCTTTACCCCAAAGGGAGTGACCATGGATAAAGAGTTGTCATTGTTATTGCCACTGGTCAGACCAGGTAGCTAGATCATTGGCAATGGCCTAAAAGTCTGGAAAAATGGACAGATGGGGCCAACTGTTGTCCAAGGCAGCCTTTATTGCTAAGACGACAGCCAACATTTGACAAATTGTGTGGCCCGTGGGGTCCTGCCCTTAATCAGGATGTCTGTTAAGGGATGGAAGGCACAGATAGAAGGCAAGCCTCTTCACGTGTGATGGTGGTACTGTCATCCTTAAAATATATGAACTCCCTTTGCTGCTTATGCAGTTGATCCTAAGGGACTTCTTAAGTAGCCAGGGCATCTGGGGCAGGGATGATCTTCTCCCACTGTGGCCTTTGGTCAGGAACTGAGGCCAGGAGAGGCTCCCCTTCCTTCAGGTAGAATATGCTATAAGGCCAGGTCTGGCTCTGTCCTGTAGATATTTTTATTTTAGCAAAGAGGCATTGATGGTCCTGCCAAGCTAGTAGACAATTTGTTTGCAGCAATAGATAACTGGAACAAATAATCACCAACATTTATTTTTTTTAAAGTGTTATTTACTTGAGAGAGAGAAAAAGTGTGTGTGCGTGTGCATGCAAGTTGGGAGGAGGGGCAGAGGGAAAGAATCTCAAGCAGACTCCCCACTGAGCTCGGAGCCCCACGCAGGGCTCCATCTCACGACCCTGAGATCATGACCTGAGCCAAAATCAAGAGTCGGATGCTTAACCGACTGAGCCACCCAGGTGCCCAACACTTATTGAATACTAACCACCACACCATCCTGATTCTTTTTTGGCTATAAATTTTTTTTCTGTTTTTAAATTCACTCTGCCTTGTAACCCAGGAAGAGCTCAGACATTCTCTGGTTAAGCCTTAGAGTGGTGAAGAGCAAGGTCTTTGGAGACAGGCAGACCAACGTGTGATATGATTCTACACTCACTGTGTAACCTTGGGCACCTAACCAACTGCTCTGAGTGCCAGTTTCCTTAACTTGAAACTCAGCTAGTTCTTTTTTTTTTTTTTTTTTAAGATTTTAGTTATTTATTTGAGAGAGAGAGAAAGCGTGATAGGGGAGAGTGTCAGAGGGAGAAGCAGACTCCCCACTGAGAGCCCGGGAGCCCGATGTGGGACTCGATCCCAGGACTCCAGGATCATGACCTGAGCTGAAGGCTGTCGCTTAACCAACTGAGCCACCCAGGCGCCCCAGCTAGTAGTTCTTTAAGACACTTACATGTGAGAATATATGGAAATAGTTTAACATAGTGCCTGTCATGGAATAAGCCTTCGATAAAGTAATTATCATTTTTCTTACCCGATTTGCATCTCTGCTATTTACTCTCTGTGAGCCAACCTAAACCTCAGTCTCTTCATCTGTTATGTGAGGAAAATAATAGAAAGCATCTCATAGCTGTTTGGAGACCTTGCCCAGTGTCTCACACTGTAACTCATATACCCTCAGTATAACAGAACAGGGCACAAACACCAAGAACCCACCAGCCAGTTAATTGTCATGAAACCTCCAACATTCTGGAACCTGAACATCTTGGTTAAAAGCTGCTGTCCTGGAGGCAGATTGTCCTGTGTTCAAACCCCAGGTCTTCCTCTTTTATTTATTTATTTATTTTTAAGATTTTATTTATTTATTTGACAGAGAGACACAGCGAGAGAAGGAACACAAGCAGGGGGAGTGGGAGAGGGAGAAGCAGGCTTCCCACTGAGCAGGGAGCCCGATGCGGGGTTCGATCCCAGGACCCTGGGATCATGATCCAAGCCAAAGGCAGACGCTTAACGACTGAGCCACCCAGGCACCCTCCAGGTCTCCCTCTTATTAGCTGTGTGTAACGGGACGGATTGCTTCATTTCCCTGAAACTCAAATACCTATTGGGACTAATTAATGCCTATCATCTTTCAACGTACCATCATAGAGAAGAAGGCTAACTCCAACCCCTGAAGTTTAGAGAAAAAAAGAATTGAATAAGCAAGTGAAATTTTAAAAATAAACTTACTGTTGGGTGCCTGGGTGGCTCAGATGGTTAAGCGTCTGCCTTCGGCTCAGGTCATGATCCCAGGGTCCTGGGATCGAGTCCCGCATCGGGCTCCCTGCTCCTTGGGAGCCTGCTTCTCCCTCTGCCTCTCTCTCTCTCTCTCTCTCTGTCTCTCATGAATAAATAAATAAAATCTTTAAAAAAATAAAATAAAAAAATAAACTTACTGTTTTCACCACAGGTCCTGTCACCCAAAAAAGAAGAGATCTAAATTCTCCATTCCCCCCACAAAAAGGAGAGGGATGGCTGTGGCATGAAGAATTCAATTTAGACCCAAGAAAATAGTTTTGGCAGCATGGGGCACTCAAAGGAAACTGGCCTGACCATAGTCCGGCAGGTAATAAGAGAGTTATGTTAGTGGTTTTTGTATGGTTTGGGTCAGTCCCATATATATATTCATATATATTATCTATATACACATACGCAGAGAGAGAGAGAAATTGAGAGACTGAGAGTAAGTACTGGGTTATTATGTACTCTAGCATTGTCCCAGGCTACTGTATTTTTGTTTTTAAAGTTCTGGTCACAATCCACTAAGCTGATTACACAACCCATCCATGAGTCACAGCCCACAGTTCAAAAATGCTAGAATTATTTATTTCGCGGCGCCTGGGTGGCTTAGTCGTTAAGCGTCTGCCTTCAGCTCAGGTCATGATCCCAGGGTCCTGGGATTGAGCCCCACATCGAGCCCCACATCGGGCTCTCTGCTCAGTGGGAAGCCTGCTTCTCCCTCTCCCACTCCCCCTGCTTGTGTTCCCTCTCTCGCTGTGCCTCTCTCTGTCAAATAAATAAATAAAATCTTAAAAAAAAAAAAAAAGAAAACTTTCTGTCCCTTTCAGTATGAACCTAAGAAAGCCTCATTCTCATTCCATATTTGATATTTCAATATAAATCTTCTTGGTTTCCATCAATTATAATTCTCCCAAGCAGCCAGGAGAAAGAAATGTAACCAGAATTATCTTGGGATTGCTGATGGTTATGGCTTTTCTTTGACAGTAAACCAAAAACAATTAAGAGCATGTTTATGAAGTCAGACCACTTGGACTGGATTCTGGCTCTGCTGCTAGCTTGCTGTGTCACTTGCCTTGGTTTCTTCATCTGTATACTGGAAATGATTAATAATAATAATGATGATAATAGAATCCTCCCTATGGGTAACCTGGTAAGCAATTAACACAGGGCCTGGGACATAGTAAGTGCTCAAAAAATGTTGGCAACTACGTTATTCATTATTTCGTAAACTATCAGTGGTTTTGTCTTGCAAGCGGAGACCTGAGAGCCGCTTAGCTATAAACAGCACTAAACTAAGGGAAGCAACCTTTGGCAGTAAATAGGTAAACTTTGGAAAGTTTAGCGTTGGACCTGCCTTACCCGGGATGGACACTAGAGGGCGCACCACGCCCAGAAAGTCGCATGTTTCCAGGCTCAGGGACCTGCCCGCAACTGCTGGCCCTGAGACTTTCCATTCCTGTCTGGTGATTTACTTTAGAGAAGTAGCTGCTGCATTGGGTCCCAAACTAAGGACTTTGCGGGAACTAGGAGGGGACAAAAAGCGGCTGTATGGAGCAGAAATCTGGTTTCCTCAAATTCACCAAGTGGCTTTCTCTTGGGCTGGGACATCCTGGAGTACAGTGGCAGCATCTTACTCATCCATGAGCCCCGGGGCTTAACACATAGTGTCTGACGAACAGGAATCACTTTGTAAATATTTGTGGAATGGGACCATCCAATGGGAGAATCTGAAACCTAAATAATTATAATTACAAATTGGCAAGTGCTGGTATATATGACAACTAAGCATTGTGGGACCTCACTGGGGGCTGCAGAGGGTTGACCAGAATGGCTTTCTTAAATTCAGTGGTCCTGGTCCTCTCTAGAGTACAAAGAAAAGATTTGTTCTTCTGCATCTGGCTTTCGGATATTTAAAAACAACTTCGTGCTTCTTTTCCTTCATGTTCTTCGTGTGGAATGATTTCCACATTTTTTGCCAAGTTGATCCCTCTGCAGAATTGTAAGAAGGCAAATAATAATCTAGTGCTACTGGGTTCAAGCATCTCCTATTATCTCTATTACATCATTTAATTATGGCTTTATCTCATTTAATCCTCACAACAACCCTACGAGGTCAAGGTCATTATCTACATTCTACAGATTAGGATATGGGAAAGTTTCAGAACTGGCCCAACAGCGCACCATTAGGGAGTGGCAGGGCCAGTAGGAGAACCCTGATAACCTAGCTTCAAAAGCTGCCTCTTAAAAATTGCACTTTTCTTAACACCATACACAAAAATAAACTCAAGATGGATGAAAGACCTAAATGTGAGACAGGAATCCATCAAAATCCTAAAGGAGAACACAGGCAGCAACCTCTTCGACTCAGCCGAAGCAACTTCTTCCTAGAAACATCACCAAAGGCAAGGGAAACAAAGGCAACAATGAACTATTGGGACTTCATCAAGATAAAAAGCTTCGCACAGCAAAGGAAACAGTCAACAAAACCAAAAGACAACTAACAGAATGGGAGAAGATATTTGCAAATGATATATCAGATAAAGGGCTAGTATCCAAAATCTATAAGAACTGAGGAAACTCAACACCAAAGGACAAAGAATCCAATCAAGAAACGGGCAGAAGACATGAAGGACATTTTTCGAAAGAAGACATCCAAATGGCCAACAGACACATGAAAAAGTGCTCAACATCGCTCGGCATCAGGGAAATCCAAATCGAAACCTCAATGAGATACCACCTCACACCAGTCAGAATGGCTAAAATTAACAAGTCAGGAAACGGCAGATGTTGGCGGGGATGCGGAGAAAGGGGAACCCTCCTACACTGTTGGTGGGAATGCAAGCTGGTGCAGCCACTCTGGAAAACAGTATGGAGGTTATGCAAAAAGTTAAAAATAGAGCTACCCTACAACCCAGCAATTGCACTACAAGGTATTTACCCCAAAGATACAAATGTAGGGATCTGAAGGGGTACCTGCACTCCAATGTTTATAGTAGCAATGTCCACAATAACCAAAATGTGGAAAGATCCTAGATGTCCATCAACAGATGAATGGATAAAGAAGTTGTGGTATATATCTACAATGGAATATTACTCAGCCATCAAAAAATGAAATCTTGCCATTTGTAACAATGTGGATGGAACTAGAGGGTATTATGCTAAGCGAAATAAGCCAATCAGAGAAAGACAATTATCACATGATTTCCCTTATATGTGGAATTTAAGAAACAAAACATAGGAGCGTAGGGAAGGGAGGGAAAAATAAAACAAGACGAAATCAGAGAGAGAGAGACAAACCATAGGAGACTCTTAACCATAGGAAACAAACTGAGGAGGGCTAGAGGGGAGGGGGTGGGGGGATGGGGTCACTGGGTGACGGGCCTTAAGGAGGGTAGGTGATGTAATGAGCACTCGGTGTTATATACAACTGATGAATCACTGAACTTTACCTCTGAAACTAATAATACACTATGTTAATTAATGGAATTTAAATAAAATTAAATTTTAAAGAAGTACAGCATAAGGAAAATAGTCAATATTGTAATAGCATTGTATGCTGACAGATGGTGACTACATTTATTGTGGTGAGTGCTGAGTAATGTATAGAACTGTAGAATCAGGGGCGCCTGGGTGGCTCAGTCGTTAAGCGTCTGCCTTCGGCTCGGGTCCTGGGATCGAGCCCCGCGTCGGGCTCCCTGCTCAGCGGGAAGCCTGCTTCTCCCTCTCCCACTCCCCCTGCTTGTGTTCCCTCTCTAGCTGTCTCTCTCTCTGTCAAATAAATAAATAAAATCTTTAAAAAAAAAAAAAACTGTAGAATCACTATGTTGTACACCTGAAACTAATATAACATTGTGTGTCAACTGTACCTCAATAATAAAAAGAAAGAGAGGCATAACAAAAAAATTTTTCACTGAAAAGAATAATGGCGGGGGGGCGCCTGGGTGGCTCAGTCAGTTGAGCATCTGCCTTCGGCTCAGGTCATGATCCCAGGGTCCTGGTATCGAGTCCCGCGTGGGGCTCCCTGCTCAGTGGGAGCTCCCTCCCTTTGCTCCTCCTCCCTGCTCTCTCTCTGTCAAATAAATAAATTAATTAATTAAATCTAAACAAAAAAACCTTCAGACAGAAAAGCAAAGAGAGGGGCTGTGTGGCTGGCTCAGTCGGTAGAGCATGCAACTCTCGACCTTCAGGTTGTGAGTTCAAGCCCCATGTTGGGTATAGACATTACTTAAAAATAAAATCTTTTTTGGGGCACCTGGGTGGCTCAGATGGTTGAGCATCTGCCTTCGCCTCAGGTCATGATCCCAGGGCCCTGGGATCGAGTCCCGCATTGGGGTCCCTGCTGGGCGGGGAGCCTGCTTCTCCCTCTGCCTCTGCCTCTCTCTCTCTCTCTGACTCTCATGAATAAATAAATTAAAAAAAAATTAAAATAAAATAAAATCTTTTTTAAAAAATATTTTATTTATTTATTTGGCAGAGAGAGATATAGTGAGAGAAGGAACACAAGCAGGGGAAGCGGGAGAGGGAGAAGCAGGCTTCTTGCTGAACAGGGAGCCCGATGTGGGGCTCGATCCCAGGACCCTGGGATCATGACCTGAGCTGAAGGCAGACGCTTAATGACTGAGCCACCCAGGCGCCCCCCCAAAATAAAATCTTTTTAAAAAGAAAAGAGAATAGGGCACCTGGGTGGCTCCGTTGGTTAAGCGACTGCCTTCGGCTCAGGTCATGATCCTGGAGTCCCGGGATCGAGTCCCGCATCGGGCTCCCTGCTTGGCAGCGAGTCTGCTTCTCCCTCTGACCCTCCTCTCTCTCATGCTCTCTGTCTCTCATTCTCTCTCTCTCTCAAATAAATAAATAAAATCTTTAAAAAAAAAAAAAAGAAAAGAGAATAACATAGCAAACTGCCATATATATACCACCTAGGATGAAAAAAGTTAATATTAAAGCTAATATTTTCCAACCAAATCAATCTTGAAAAAGAACAAAGTTTGAGGACCCACACTTCCCAATTTCAAAAGCTACAGTAATCCAGGCAGGGTGGTACTGGCGTGAGGACAGACATATAAGTCAATGGAATAGAACTGAGAGTCCAGGAAGAGACCAATATATCTATCGTCAAGAACATTCAGTGAGGGAAGTTTTGGGACAACTGGATATCCACATGCAAAAGAATGAATTTGGACTCCCTCCCTACCTACCATCATCTACAAAAATTCAGTCAAAATGGGTCAAAGACATAAACGTAAAAGCTAAAACTATAACTCTTGGAAGAAAACATAGGTGTAAATCTTTTTTTTTTTAAATTTTATTTATTTATTTGAGAGAGAGAGAATGAGAGACAGAGAGCATGAGAGGGAGGAGGGTCAGAGGGAGAAGCAGACTCCCTGCCGAGCAGGGAGCCCGATGCGGGACTCGATCCCGGGACTCCAGGATCATGACCCGAGCCAAAGGCAGTCGCTTAACCAACTGAGCCACCCAGGCGCCCTCTTTTTTTTTATTAGACAATATTTTCTTAGATGTGCACAGCCCAAGAAGAAAAAATAGATAAATTGGACTTCATTGTAATTAAAACTTTTGTGGGTCAAGGCACTATCAACAAAGTTGAAAGACAAACCACAGGGGCGCCTGGGTGGCTCAGTCAGTTAAGTGTCTGCCTTCGGCTCAGGTCATGATCCCGGTGTGTTGGGATCCAGCCTCACATCAGACTCCCTGCCGGGAGAAGCAGGGAGCCTGTTTGTCCCTCTCCCTCTGCCCCACCCCCACTGGTGTTCTCTCCCACTCGCTCTGCTCTCTTTCTCTCTCAAATAAATAAATAACCAAATAAATAAATAAATAACAAACCAAAGAATGGAAGAAAACATTTGCAAATCATACCCTGATAATGGTCTTATATCTAGAACATATAAAGAGCTCTTAAAACTCAACAATAAAAAGACAAGCAACCTAACTTAAAATTGGGCAAATGACTGGAAGAGGCATTTCTCCATGGAAAGTATACAAATGACTAACAAGCATGTGAAAAGATATTCAACATCATTAGTCATGAGGGAAATGCAAATTAAACCCACAGTGAGACACCACTTCACTGGCTATAATAAAGAAGACAGTAACAAGTGTCAGCAAGGATGTAGAGAAATTGAAACCCTTCACATATTGCTTGTGGGAATGTAAAATGGTGCAGCCATTGTGGAAACCAGTCTGACAGGTCCTCAAAAAGTTAAACATAGAGTCACTATAAGACCCAGCAATTCAGGGCACCTGGGTGGCTCAGTTGGTTAAGTGACTGCCTTCGGCTCAGGTCATGATCCTGGAGTCCCTGGATCGAGTCCCGCATCGGGCTCCCTGCTCGGCAGGGAGTCTGCTTCTCCCTCTGACCCTCCCCACTCTCATGTGCTCTCTCTCTCATTCTCTCTCTGTCAAATAAATAAATAAAATCTTAAAAGAAAAAAAAAAAAGACCCAGCAATTCCACTTCTAGGTACATGCCCAAGAGAATTGAAAACATGTATTTCTATAAAAATGTGTACATGAACGTTCATAGCAACATATAATAGCGAGGAAGTGGGAACAATCCAAATGATGTGTGCATAAACAGGATGTGGTACGTCTCTGCAATGAAATATTATTCTACCATGAAAAGGAACGGAATGCAGATCCAGCCGCCACATGGATGAACCTTGAAATAAGTGAAAGAATGCTAAGTGAAAGAAGCTAGCCACAAAGTCACATATTGTGGGATTCTGTTTATATTAAATGACCAGATAAGCAAATACACTGAGATCTGTGTTTTCTGGGGGCTCAGGAGAGGGGGGCAATGAGGAGTGACTGATATATGTACAGGATTCCTTTTGGGGATGATGTTTTGGAATTAGGGGTGATGGTTGCACAACCTTGTGAATATACTAAAAACCACTGAAGCGTACACTTTCTAAAAAAGATTTTATGTATTCATTTATTTGAGTGAGAGAGAGAAAGAGAGCAGGCACGCATGCGAGTGGGGAGACGGTGGGAGAGAGAGAGAAACTGAAGCAGACTCCACGCTGAGTACGGAACCTGACGCAGGGCTCGATCTCACAACAAGGATATCATGACCTGAGCCGAAACCAAGACTCCGATGCTTAACTGACAGAGCCACCCAGGCGCCCCTGAATTGTACACTTTAAAATGGTGAGTTTTATGGTATGTTAATTATATGTCTAAGAAAAAAGAGAGAGAAATTGATACCCTCATTTTAGCTCAATGCTTCTCAAATGTTTTTGTCTAAAACCCCCTATGTTCTTAACAATTCTTGAGGGCCCCAAAGAGCTTTTGTTTGTGTGTTTTGTTTTTATTTTTACTTAATGTGTTTATGTTAGATAGCCATTGGTATTCACCAGGTTAGAAATCAAAACTGAGAAATTTTTAAAATATTTATTTTTAATTCATTTAAAATAGCATTAATAAAACACATACTTTTAAACATAAGTAACAGTCTGGGGCGCCTGGGTGGCTCAGTCATTAAGCGTCTGCCTTCAGCGCAGGTCATGATCCCAGGGCCCTGGGATCGAGCCCCGCATTGGGCTCCCTGCTCGGCGGGAGGCTGCTTCTCCCTCTCCCACTCCCCCTGCTTGTGTTGCGTCGCTTGCTGTGTCTCTCTCTGTCAAATAAATAAATAAAATCTTTAAAAAAAACACAAAAAAACCCCATAAGTAACAGTTTATGAAAAATAACTGTATTTTCCAAATTAAAAAAATCGTGAAGAGAATGGCATTTTTGGAAATCTCTTTAATGTCTGGCTTAATAGAAGACAGGCAGACTCTCATATCTGTTTATGCATTCAATCTGTTGTGGTATGTTGTTTTGGCTGAAATATATGGAAAAAAATCTGACTTCATACAAATACTGCTGTTGGAAAATCGAGGAGTGTTTCAAAGCCTTTCCAAATAATCGGGGATATTTTTTTTAGATACACACCAAAACTGGACAAGTGGTAGTTTCCTAAATGTCAGTTGCAAGGTGGAATCTGAAATCACATCAATGAGCTTTTTCATTCTCTTACATTAAAATCCACTGGTCTATACTGTACTGTGAATAGACCTTTTATCCATGCATGGTTTTGGAACATTGTGCATTGGTCATTGGGAAAATATTTGTTTCCCTGAGTTATGCTGCTCTTCCAAATGTTGACTCATTTCATGACTCAATATCACAATGTCACACTCCTGAATATCAATGCCAAGCTCATCAGAGCGGTCTTTAGGTTTCGGGAAGCTGTCACGCTCTCGGTGATAAATGTAAGTTTTCCAAAATTCCAAGATTTGTTTTAAAACTTGAATTTCAAAACTGGCAATGAACACTGCCAGTTGTTTTCCTTGGAAGGGAAAACTCCCTTTGTTTTCCAAAAAAATGTCTGCCAATACCCAAGTGTGAATTACCATAGTTTTTGTTTTTTGGGTTTTTTTGTCAGTCACTCTTTCAAGGAAGAAGGATGTTACCAAAAAAAAAAAGGAGGGGGGACGTGACAGGGCGCCTGGGTGGCTCAGTTAATTAAACATCTGCCTTAGCGCAGGTCATGATCTCGAGGTCTTGGGATTGAGCCCCACACTGCTCAGTCAGGGGGCTTCTTCTCCCTCTCCCTCTGCCTGCCGCTCCCCCAGCTTGTGCTCTCTCGCTTGCTCTCTCTCTCTCTCTGAAATAAATAAATAGAATCTTTAAAAAAACGGGGGGGAGAGCGTAGCTCACAATTCAAACAAGTGTTTTTCCTCGGGACAACTACTGTCCTTTGGTGTACAGAAGTACTTTATGACTGCTTTTCATTTCGTGCACTCAAGGATTGAGTTTTAATAAAACTAAGAATTTTTATTGCTTCATAAAGGACTTTTTTCCTATTTATTTATTTATTTATGTTTTAATTCCAGTATAATTAACCTACAGTGTTCTATTAGTTTCGGGTGTACAATATAGTGACTCAGCAATTCTATACATGACTCAGTGCTCATCACGATGAGTGGGCTCTTCATTCCCCTTCACCTGTTTCACCCATCATCAAGGACATTCTTCTTCTTCTTTTTTTTTTTTTTTTTAAGATTTTATTTATTTGACACAGAGAGAGAGCACAAGCAGGGGATGTGGCAGAGGGAGCAGGAGAGAGAGAGGGAGAAGCAGGCTCCCTGTTGCGGGGCTCGATCCCAGGACCCCGGGATCATGACCTGAGCTGAAGGCAGACGCCCCAACTGACTGAGCCACCCAGGCACCCCTATCAAGGGCATTCTTTTTTTTTTTTTTAAGATTTTATTTATTTATTTGAGAGAGAGAGAATGAGAGACAGAGAGCATGAGAGGGAGGAGGGTCAGAGGGAGAAGCAGACTCCCTGCCGAGCAGGGAGCCCGATGCGGGACTCGATCCAGGGACTCGATCCAGGGACTCGATCCAGGGACTCCAGGATCATGACCTGAGCCGAAGGCAGTCGCTTAACCAACTGAGCCACCCAGGCGCCCCTATCAAGGGCATTCTTAAGTGCAACTGGCCTTTGTCTTGTCTTAATGTCAGAATGTCCTGCTTTTCTGTCTTGTTTCAACTGTGAAGAATGCTTGCGGGAACACTGTGGTGATGGTAGTTCTACCCACCACTGGGCGTGCACCATCGTTGTAAATGACACCAATGTCAGTGCAGTGAAAAAGACAAATTATGACTCACTGCTTGACTTCACGGGGCCCTGGAAGAGTGTCGAGACCCCCAGGAGTCTGTGGAGCAGACCTCGAAAAGCACTGCTCTAGTTTGTTTATTCGTTCAAACGTTTTAATGGCGCACCCGGGATGTGCTAGGCCTCATTCCAGGCCCTAGAGACACCGAGGGAAACAAGACAAGGCCTTGCACCCTCATGGGGAGACAGACGAGAAACACGAACATACATAAATAAACCAGAAATTTTCACATGCTTGTCCATAAAAGTGAAAGAACATCACTGGGGAGGGGAAAATACTAGAGAGGTCAGGGAAGACCCCTCGGAGGCGACTCCTCTCTGAGCTGAGACCCAATTCAAACCGAGAAGACAGCCTGATGGCAACCTTGTTAAAAGGCCCCGCTTGTGGGCGCCTGGGTAGCTCAGTTGGTTAAGTGACTGCCTTCAGCTCAGGTCACGATCCTGTAGTCCCAAGATCGAGTCCCACATAGGGCTCTCCCTGCTCAGCGGGGAGTCTGCTTCTCCCTCTGACCCCCCCCCCTCCCATTCTCTCTCTCTCTCCCAAATAAATAAATCTTTAAAAAAATAAATAAAAGGCCGTAGTGCAAAGGACGTAGGGCATCTCCCCTCTGAGTCTGCCGGTCCCGTTTCATTAAGAAGGCATCAAGACACTGGGTTGAAAAGAATCAAAACCCTTCACTCTGATGCCATCTTTTTTTTTTTTTTAAGATTTTATTTATGTATTTATTTGACAGAGAGAGACACAGCAAGAAAGGGAACACAAGCAGGTGGAGTGGGAGAGGGAGAAGCAGGCTTCTTGCTGAGCAGGGAGCTGGATGCGGGGCTCGATCCCAGGACCCTGGGATCATGACCTGAGCCGAAGGCAGACACTTAACTACAGAGCCACCCAGGTGCCCCTCTGATGCCTTCTTTCCATCAAGGTAGTCTCTTTATTCTGTCTGAATTTCATTTTTTATTTTATTTTATTTTTTAGAGGGGGGGAGAAACAGAGGGAGAAAGAGAATCTTAAGCAGCCTCCACGCCCAGCACAGAGACCAACCCCAAGTTCATGACCTGAGCCAAAATCCAGAGTCAGTCATTTAACCACCCATACCACCCAGGCACCCCTGGGAAGTCCTTAATACATTGTAGGGGTGAGTGTTGCCTACTCAGTCAGGCTCAGCTATCTTCCTCTGCAGCCCCTGGGCTTTGGGACTTCTCACCCTGAGTGCAAGGTCAGCTTAGTCTGCTCCTGCCCCTTCTTACAGGACTCTCAGTTGAGTCAGATCTCTTCCATTCCAAGCGGGGATTCTTGATTCGGAGAGACCTAATGTCAATCCTTATTTTTGAAAACATCTTGTTACTTTCTTAAAGGTAATCCTGGCTTATTGAAATCTTTTAAAATCTTGCCTCCGAAATCAATATATCTGAATTGCTAATGAGCCTTTCTTCTTTGTATTTATCCAAGTCATGAGGGAAAAAGTGCCAAGCCCTGTGCAGGACGCCATGTCCAACTTCACATTATTGTGTGGGTCATACGTCATCTCTCCAGCTTGTTCTCCGGCTGGGTCTGATGTTTGGCTGCCATACAGACAGGGTTTCCTGCAGATTGTTCCCCCAAAGGTTTCTCTTTTCATAAGAAATGCATATGATTATATTAAGATATGCTGTTTACTTCCTTCTCAGACTGTTTAACTCACTTCATTTTGCAGAGAGCAAATGGAGGTGCAGAGCCACGCAGGAATTAGAAGCTGAGAATACTGGCTAAAACTCATTTTTTAGCAGTTCTGGCCAAGGAAAGTGGAAAGCAAGAAAGGAAGGAACAGGATGAAGTGGGGAGAAGCCTGATCCCTACATCTGGGCTTGTAGCCTAAAAAGGCCTTAGTACGCCTGCTCCGCAGGATTAACCCCTCTAGACCCAGATTCGGGCGGCGCCGGGCGTGCCAGGAGCGGGGACAGAAGCAGCTACGTTTGGTGAGAGCTGCCACAGAAGAGCAAGTGGCATTTGATCCAGAGTTGGTTTAAAATGCCCCACGCGAGGGGCGCCTGGGTGGCTCAGTTGGTTAAGCGACTGCCTTCGGCTCAGGTCATGATCCTGGAGTCCCTGGATCGAGTCCCGCATCGGGCTCCCTGCTCGGCAGGGAGTCTGCTTCTCCCTCTGACCCTCCTCCCTCTCATGCTCTCTGTCTCTCATTCTCTCTCGCAAATAAATAAAATCTTAAAAAAAATTAAAAAATAAAATAAAATAAAATGCCCCACGCGAGGCTCGGGCTCAGCCCTAGTGGGGTCCCCCGCCAGCCCCAGGTGGCTGGCATCCTTGGCGGGGCCAGGTGGGCGACCCCCAAACAAGGCAGGTGGGACCCGTGCGGCAAGGGGAGGCCCAGGAGATGCTCGGGATGGGGGCCCGCGGCAGGGAAAGTCTCAGCTCTGGCCCCTTCTGGTCAAAAGCTGAGTGAGTAGCGGGGGTGATGCGACGTTGCCCTAGGTGGCCCAGGAGGACACAGAGGTCACGAGGTGCGGCCGCTTCTCTAGCTTTCTGCCTGGCTCGGGGAGAAGGGGCTCGGTCCCCAGGGCTCCCGGAGCTGGGCCGGGCGTCTCCGCACCCCGAGCGGCCGGCAGGGGTCAGTGTTTGGCTAGAGGCGAGCAGGCAGTAGCCAGGCGCTGAATCCGGTTTCCTTGGCCTGGGTGTAGCCCCTAGTACTTACCGGTCTCGACTTGTTCTCTAGCCATTATCTGGGTTCTTGCCTACCTGGACCCCACATCTTTCCTGGCTCCTCCAGCCGGTCCGTCCGAAGTAACGATGCCCGCACCCCTCCATAAGCGTACACCACTCCACTTCTTGGATAATTACTTGCTGGCCTCTTGCCCGGCATTGGGGCCAAAAACGGATGTGGCTTGGAGGCAGATTTGGGTTCAAGTTCCTGCTCTGCCAATTGCCGGCTGTGTAGCCTTGGGCAAATCGCTTTACCTCTCTGTATCAAGCTTCTCATCTTCAAAAATGCAGTAATGACAACGAGAATAGAGTTCCGCAGTGTGCCAAGTGTTTGTATGCCGTCGGCTATGCATAGTATTATCTCAGAGCCCAGAATGAAGAAACCGGTGGCGAGAGACACGTCGCTGCGGAAAGCAGCAGACCAGGCATCTGAACTGGGTCTGGCTTCCCCCACCGAGTTCCGCCGCCTGGCAGAGCTATAGGGAGAATTCCAATGTGAATATCTTATAATTTTTCTCTTCTGTTTGGCCTGGATCCTAGTGGGTGTTCTCTCCTACTAAAAAGGCATTTTTAAATTTTATTTTATTTTTATTCTTTATTTTTTTAAAGATTTTATTTATTTATTTGACAGAGAGAGACACAGCAAGAGAGAGAACACAAGCAGGGGGAGTGGGAGAGGGAGAAGCAAGCTTCCTGCGGAGCTGGGATCATGACCTGAGCCGAAGGCAGATGCTTAACAACTGAGCCACCCAGGCGCCCCGGCATTTTTTAAATTTTAAAAGGGAACTTCCCATTTTAAAAGATAAAGGCATTTTGCGGGGCCCCTGGGTGGCTCAGTCGTTAAGCGTCTGCCTTCAGCTCAGGTCATGATCCCAGGGTCCTGGGATCGAGTCCCACATGGGGCTCCCTGCTCAGCAGGAAGCCTGCTTCTCCCTCTCCCACTCCCCCTGCTTGTGTTCCCTCTCTCGCTGTGTCTCTCTCTGTCAAATAAATAAAATCTTTAAAATAAAATAAAATAAAAGATGAAGGCATTTTGCAATTGCTAAAAATGTCCCCAGTTAGTGAAAGCGGCCCACTAGAATACAGCTTCCAGAAGGATAGGGGCCTCAGCTCTCTGGCTCACTGAGTCTTGCTCAACATACCTCCAGATGCAGGGTAAATACACAATAAACATGAGGGACTAAATAAATTCTTACAACTCCTACATTCATTCCAAGACAGATCCTAACGTAGAGCCATTTTTCATATCAACCATTCAATTACCAGGCAAGTGACACTATTTACTAACTCTAATAGCCATTGTCTAATTTAATTAAAGGGGATTATTAGATCTCCTGAAACTCCTGCCATCCTTCCATTATCTAAGTCATGGGGGTTCAATAACAGTCTTTTTATTAGTATGTTCACAAGATAAATTAAATAAACCAGCTTAATGATTCATCTTTGTGACTTATGACACTGAGAGCAGGTGTGGGGGAAACGATAAATATGGTAAAACTACAGACTTGGAGAAAAGGCTTGTGGTTCCGAATGTCCCGGAAGCTCTACCCTGTGGCTTCGGGGCTTCAGTAACCCTCAGGCTCCCCTCCATCCTCGCTCTGCTTAAATAGTGTGTTTGCCCTTGTTGGAAGCATTTTTGAGGACCTTGATTTCTCTTCATGCTGATCAGGTCCAGAGGCCTAAAAGACCAAAACCACGGTGACTACTGACCAATAGGATGGCAACCAGAGGGTAGAGGAGAGACAGCCTTTAGTTCAAGACCGGCCATGGGAGCCAAGAGGGAAATTGGAAGATAAAACAGGTTGTCTCGGGGCGCCTGGGTGGCTCAGTTGGTTAAGCAACTGCCTTCGGCTCAGGTCATGATCCTGGAGTCCCGGCATCGAGTCCCGCATCGGGCTCCCTGCTTGGCGGGGAGTCTGCTTCTCCCTCTGACCCTCCTCCCTCTCATGCTCTCTGTCTCTCATTCTCTGTCTCAAATAAATGAATAAAATCTTTAAAAAAAACAAAACAGGTTGTCTATACTAACTCTCTCCCAGAAGTCCATTTTGGAACAACAACAACACAGAATAATGGAAATCCATGGGACTTCTTGGGCAGTGGTACAAGGGACAGAACAAAGACCTGGATCTGAGTCTCAAACCAGCCAACTTCTTAGCTTAGCGGCTCAGCTCCAGCTTCCTCATCACTAAACAGGGGCATGTGATGTTATGATATATAACAAGAAATATATATTTGGTCTTCATCCCCCATTTTTGGAACAGAGCTCCTAAAACCCTTGGAATTTCCTGTGATGGGGGGGTGTCTGTTGTTATGTTAATGAGGTGACGTTTGAACCTAAGGGTGAGGGCCAACCACATGATTAGAGGGTCCAAACATTTGGTCCCACCCCCACCCCCAACCTCCAGAGAGGGGAGAGGGGCTGGAGATTGAGTTCAATCACCAGTGGCCAATGATTTAATCAGTTGTGCCTATGTAATAAGGCCACCATAAAAACCCCAAAGGACTGAGTTTAGAGAGCTTCCAGGTTGGTGAACTTGGGGAGATTCAGGAAAAGTGGTGCACTCAGCAAGGGTATGAAAGTTCTGCACCCTTTCCCTTTACCCTGTGCACACTTTGCCCTATGCATCTCTTCCAACTGGCCGTTCCTGAGTTCTATCCTTTTCAAACAAACCAGTGATCTAGTAAGTAAAGGGTTTCTCTGAGTTCTGTGATCCACTCTAGCAAATTAAACCAACCCAAGGAGGGGGTGGTAGGAACCTCTGACTTATAGCTGGTTGACTGGAAGCACAGGTGACAACCTGGGCTTTCAACAGGTATCTAGATTGGGGGGAGGGGGGCAGTCTTATAGGACTGAACCCTTAACCTGTGGGATCTGATGCTTCTCTGGGTGGACAGTGTCAGAACTGAGTTGAATTCTAGGACCTCCAGCTGGTGTTCTGAGAATCCCCACACACACAGGGAAAATCCTCCCCCCACACACACACACATTGGAATTGGAACCCAAAAGAAGGCAGTACTCTCTCTCTCCTGGTTTTACTTCTCTGAAGAGTCCTTTTATTTCAGCTGGAAAGTCTCCTTGGGGCGCCGGGGTGGCTCAGTTGGTTAAGGGTCCGATCTTCCTCTCTCTATCTCTCAAATAAATAAATGAATCTTTTTTTTTTTTAAGTCTCCTTAACCTTTGCTGGATTCCATCCTCAGACTTCTGTTTTTCCTCTCCTACACCCTCTTGTTGGAAAGTGTTGTTAGAAAGTCTCATTCAAAAAAAGAGAGGAAGGAAGGAAGGAAAGAAGAAAGGAAGGAAAGGAAAGAAGAAAGGAAGGAAGGAAGGAAGGAAGGAAGGAAGGAAGGAAGGAAGGAAGGAAGGAAGAAAGACGAAAGAAAGAAAGAAAGGTTTCATCCATTCATGTATCTAATTCCTACCTAATTGGGGTGATTCCCAGATTTACTACCAGTTCTGTCTCAAGTATTCAAAAAAAAAAAAAACAAAACCCCTCAGGGCACCTGGGTGGTTCAGTCAGTTAAACATCTGCCTTTGGCTCAGGTCATGATCTCCATCCAGGTCCTGGAATCAAGCCCCGAGTCAGGCTTCCTGCTCAATAGGGAGTCTGCTTCTCTCTCTCTCTCTCTCTCTCTCTTCCCCCCTCCCCCCCCTCCCCACTGCTCATTCTCTCTCTCTCTCTCAAATAAATAAATAAAATCTTAAAAAAAAAGAATAAAATACTTGGGAATAAATATAACAAAAGACTTATACCCTGGAAATTATGAAACATTGCCAAGAAAAATCAAAGAAGACCTAAAAAATAAACAGACATTGCAAGTTCATGGCTTGGAAGACTCAATATTGTTAAGATGGCAGTTTTCTCTAAATTGATCTATGGAGGGCGCCTGGGTGGCTCAGTCGTTAGGCGTCTGCCTTCGGCTCAGGTCATGATCCCGGGGTCCTGGGATTGAACCCCATGTAGGGCTCCCTGCTCAGCAGATGTCCATCCTTGACCAATCAACTGTAGCTAGGGGCATGACGTCACTATGAGCATAGCAATCTCCATTGGAATCACAGAAATGGGGTCAGGGAAGGCATATTTACCAGAGAACGTCTGGGCGGGGTGGAGTGCTGGATGGACCACCAGTAAGAGTTACCCGTTGCCTTCCTACTTGAAACCCCCACAGGCATTTTGTGGTCTTGCCCCCAAACCTGAATCTCCTCCTGTTCTCCTCCATTCACTAACTCATCCCAGCTAGAGAGGTATTCTACAATCCTCCTTCTCTACCACCAAGCCCAGTACCTCTAATCACTCACCAAGTCCCTCTGATTCTACCATCTAAATATCGTCCCTCTCCCTTCCTATGACCGCTTTCTGAGTTCAGACCCTCCTCACACATCATCTGGAATATTGCAATAGTTTCTTAGCTGGTCTCTCTTCTCCTAGTCTTTTTTTTTTTTTTTAAGCGTAGTTTTATTTATTTAATTTTTTTAAAGGTGTTATTTATTTATCTGACAGAGAGAGACACAGTGAGAGAGGAAACACAAGCAGGGGGAGTGGGAGAGGGAGAAGCAGGCTTCCCGCGGAGCAGGGAGTCCGATGTGGGACTCGATCCCAGGACCCTGGGATCATGACCTGAGCCGAAGGCAGACGCTTAACGACTGAGCCACCCAGGCGCCCTAATTGAATTTTTTTAAATCTTTTTTTTTTTTAAAGATTTTATTTATTTATTTGACAGAGAGATAGACAGAAGAGCACAAGCAGAGGGAGTGGCAGAGGGAGAGGGAGAAGCAGGCTCTGCACCGAGCAGGGAACCTGATGCGGGACTCGATCCCAGGACCCTGAGATCATGACCTGAGCCGAAGGCAGACGCTTAACCATCTGAGCCACCCAGGCGCCCGTCTAATTGAATTTAAATTTTAAAAATATCTATACAGGAAAAGAACAAGGAAAAATGTGAGCATTGCCTGAAATTTTACTACCAGTAGATAATAATGCTATCATTTTGGTGGCCATTATTTTTTCCATTTCTTTGTTCCTATTTAAATATATGTATATATATTTGATTTATGAGAGGTATCTATCACAGGCCATGTCCTGCCTTGAATATTGTGACTATAAATAGGGAGTTGCCTATAGTTTCTTTGCACATACAATATTACTTGTTGCTCGTTTCTCTGCCTTCACCTATGTCCCAAACACCCTGTGTTCATTTCCTAGGGCTGAAGGAACAAAGTACCACAAACTGGGGCCTAAAACAACAGACATTTATGCTCTCACAGTCCAGGAAGCTGGAAGTCTAATACCAAGGTGTTGGCAGGACCATGATCTTTTCAAAGCCTCTAAGGGGAGGCTCCTCCCTTGCCTCTTTCAGCTTCCAATGGGCCCAGGTGTCCCTTGGCTTGTGCAGCATCTCTCCAATCATTGTCTCTGTCTTCACATGGACACCTTCCCCTTGTGTCTGCGTGTCTCTGTGTCTTCACATTGTGTTCACCCTGTGTGTCTGTCACTGTGTCCAGATTTCCCTCTTCTTAAAAGGCTACCAGTCATGGGGGAACAGGTGATGGGCATTAAGGAGTGCACTGGTCGTGATGAGCACAGGGTGAGGTATGGAAGTGTCGAATCACTATACTGTCCACCTGAAACTAGTACAACACTGTATATTGGGGTGGCTGCGTGGCTCAGTCGTCTGCCTTCGGCTAGGGTCATGATCCCAGGGTCCTGGGATCGAGCCCCGCGTCGGGCTCCCTGCTCAGCGGGAAGCCTGCTTCTCCCTCTCTCTCTGCCTGCCACTCCCCCTGCTTGTGCTCTCTCTCCTTCTGTCAATATAAATAAATAAAATCTTAAAAACAACAACAACAACACTGTATGTTAACTATACTGGAAATAAAATAAAATAAAAAATACACAAAAAATGCATACACAACCCCCTCCTCTCTCCCTAGAGGGGAAAAGTGTAATCAACCTGCAAGGGTTGTGAGTCCGAAGGGACAGTGTCCCCCCGGGCCACCCCGGGCAGCACAACAGGGCTGAGGGGACCAGCGGTCGGGTGGGGACACTGGTCCTGGCACTGTGGTGACTTCTTGCGGCTTTCAGTCTCTCTCGAGTCCAAACAGGTTACAGGTAGAAAAATGGTCTCCTGCAGGTACCACTCTTTGGTACCAAAAATATTCTGAGGTATTAGGACTTGGGTATTTTTTTTTTCTTCTTCTTCTTGGTCCTTTTTTTTTTCTTCTTCTTTTAAGGAAAGACTAAAGGCTGGTGTGAGTCCTGGTGGTGGGCTCTCCATGGATGTAGCATATGGAAGATAATTTTGATATTACATTTTTATGGATTATTTTATAATGTGTGATTCTGTCTGGTGAGAAGGGAGGAAGGGGAGACTGGCCGGGCGCCCTGTACCTTTCTGAGGTGGTGGAGGGGCCGTCTAGAGAATTTCTCTCTTTCTCTGGGTCTTGGATGTGCATCTGCCATGTTTTGTTAAAGGCTTTAGCCACAAGGGAGGGTGAGGGTAGAAGAAAGTTGATTCCTGAAGAAAAAAAGAAAATGAAAAGTCATTGTAATGAGCTGTTTTTATATTTTTAAAAGTTGCTATTTAAAAAAAAATGCATACACACACACAAAAGCTACCAGTCATATTGGATTTAGGGCCCATCTTACTCTAGTATGAACTCATCTTAACTAATTAGATCTACAATGACCCTCTTTCCAAATAAGATCATGCTCTGAGGCACTGGAGAATTAGGACTTCAACATCTCTCTTTTTTTAGGACGACACAATTCAACCCACAACATACCCTTTTCCATTTTCTTACCTGACCAACTCCTTTTCAATCTTCGTACTTCAGCTGAGGCCTCGTGTTTTCAAAGACATTCTCCCTGAAGCCTCTTTGTGGACCTTCCCTCTTCCATAGCAGCTCTATCAGCGTAGCCCATTTTATTGGAACTATCTGTATGTGAATGATTTTCCTTCCTTAAACTAGAACCCCCTTGAAGTGAGGGACAATACCTTCCATCTTGAATATGCGCAGCATTTGACTCTTATAAAATTAGTTCAAGGCTAAGTGGGTTGGAGACTCAAAAATCCAGTGACTTAAAGAATAGAAGTTACTTTCTTTCCCATGTGGCAGTCCTGAGTTGAGCGGTCCAGGTTAGTAAGGATTCTGCCCCACATGGCCATCTGAGAACTCTGGTTCCTTCCATATGGTTGCTTCATCAATATGAGGTCTTTTTTCTCAACCTGATGGAAGCTGGCTAGTAGGCCCATCTGCCTATCTTAAAGATCAGACCCTAAGTGGCCCTCCTCACTTCTGCTCCCATTCTGTTGGTGAGAATTTAGTCACCCATGGCCACACTTCGTTGGAAGGGAGTCTAGAAATGGGTCTTCGGCTGCGCAGTCGTGGATTCCTCCTCAATCCTATTAGGGTTTCATAACCCCTTATCTGCAAGTTCTGAAATCTCGAAAATTCTGAGAAAGCGAAGCTTTTTCTGAAGTTTGGCACATACTCATATGGTGGCAAAATCTGACCTGAAATGACTTGAGGAATTTCTACAGGCACCGATACAGATGAGTTATAGTCTTCATTTAACCCACCTGAAATAAATATTAATGTGTTTTATTGCAGAAGTGTCAATATTTTTGATTAAGCTCTGTTTTCCCAGACCCCACTGGGGGAATTAATAATCTGTAGCACTGGGTGTTATACCCAAAACTGATAAATTATTGAACACTACATCTAAAACTAATGAGGTACTATAAGTTGGCTGATTGAATTTAAATTAAAAAAAAAAAGAAGGATAGTCCCCACATGAAGCCTGGGCATCCCCCCTTCTCGACTGTGTCCCAGGTCCAGACCCTGCAATTTGCTGTCCAAATGACCTAAAGCCTGCATAGCCCCCTTTTCTGGGACTAAAGCCTGTGTGGGCCTCTTTAATAGATCTACCATCTGGACAGAAGAGTGGACTGGGATAATCACTCTGAAGTCCGGGACCAGACCGCAGGGCAACCGTTTGCAGCGGGTACTGCTGGAGGCTGATTGTGAAACTAGGATGTCTACACGTGCGCTCACGAGGCCTCTCAAAGTGGCGCCTTGTTCCACATCTTAAGGAGAAAGCGTTCAGTCTTTTACCATTAGGCAAAATGTCAGTTGGTTTTTTCATAGATGCTTGTCATCAAGCTGAGGATATTCCCTTTTATTCTTATTCTTCCGAGAGGTTTCTTTTCTTAATTGTTAAATGGATGTTTAAACTTTGTCAGATGCTTTTTCTACATCAGTTGATAAGATCATGTTGTTTTTCTTCTTTAGACTGGTAGTATGCTATATTACAATGATTGATTTTTTATAAGATTTTATTTATTTATTATTATTATTTTTAAGATTTTATTTATTTATTTGACAGAGAGAGACACAGCGAGAGAGGGAACACAAGCAGGGGGAGTGAGAGAGGGAGAAGCAGGCTTCCCGCTGAGCAGGGAGCCCGATGCGGGGCTCGATCCCAGGACCCTGGGATCATGACCTGAGCTGAAGGCAGACGCTTAATGACTGAGCCACCCAGGCGCCCCTATTTATTTATTTTAGAGACAGAATGAGCATGCACAAGTGGGGGGGCAGAGAGAGAGGGAGAGGGAGAAGCAGGCTCCCCACTGGATGCGGAGCCCTATGCAGGGCTCTATCCCAGGACCCTGGGATCAGGACCTGAGCCAAAGGCAGACACTGAACCAACTGAGCCACCCAGGTGCCCCTACAATAATTGATTTTTAAATATTGAATCAGTCTTGCATCCCTGAAATAAACTCCACCTGGTCATGGTATATATTTCTTTCTATATTTTGCTGAATTCTATTTGCTAACACTTTGTTAAACATTTATACATCTATATTCATTAGGGATTTGGGTCTGCAATTGTGTGTGTGTGTATTGGTACTGTCTTTATCTGGTTTTGGTATCAAGGTAATACTAGTTTCATAAAATGAATTGGTAAGTATTCCTCCTCTTCTATTTTCTGCAAGAAACTGTGTAGAAGGGCGCCTGGGTGGCTCAGTCGGTTAAGCGACTGCCTTCGGCTCAGGTCATGATGCTGGAGTCCCGGGATCGAGTCCCGCATCGGGCTCCCTGCTCGGCGGGGAGTCTGCTTCTCCCTCTCATGCTCTCTGTCTCTCATTCTCTCTCTCTCAAATAAATAAATAAAATCTTAAAAAAAAAAAAAAAAGAAAAACATTAAATTTATTCTCTTAGGGTTCTGGAGGCCAGGAATTCAAAACCAGTAGAGTGAACCAAAATCAGGGTGTTGGTGAGACTACACTCCCTCCAGAGAGGCTCTGGGGATCTCTACACCCGATGTGGGGCTTCAACGCATTACCCCTGAGATCCAGAGTCACATGCTCTGCCGGCTGAGCCAGCCGGGCACCCCCATTCCTTGCATTCTCCGTCTTCTGGTTTCAGCCAGTATTCCTTGCCTTGTGGTCACGTCACTTCAACCTCTTCTTCCATGGTCACATGGCCTTCCCCTCTTCTGTGTGTTACATCTCCCTCTGCCTCTCTAAGGACACTTGTGATTGTACTAGGGCCCACTAGGATAATCTGATCTTAGAATCCTTACTTAATCACATCTGCAAAGACCCGTCTTCCAAATAAGGTAACATTTATGGGTTCCAGGGATTAGGAACTAATATCTTGGGAGGCCATTATTCAACCTGCTACACACTGGTCCCCCATTCTCCTTTTTTTATTAAAAAAATTCTTAGGGGCGGGGGCGCCTGGGTGGCTCAGTTGGTTAAACAACTGCCTTCGGCTCAGGTCATGATCCTGGAGTCCCGGGATCGAGTCCCGCATCGGGCTCCCCGCTGAGCGGGGAGCCTGCTTCTCCCTCTGACCCTACCCCCTCTCATGCTCTCTGTCTCTCATTCTCTCTCTCTCAAATAAATAAATAAAATCTTTAAAAAAAAAATTCTTAGGGGCGCCTGGGTGGCTCAGTCGTTAAGCGTCTGCCTTCGGCTCAGGTCATGATCCCGGGGTCCTGGGATCGAGCCCCGCATCGGGCTCTCTGCTCCGCGGGAAGCCTGCTTCTCCCTCTGCCACTCCCCCTGCTTGTGTTCCCTCTCTCGCTGTCTCTCTCTCTGTCAAATAAATAAATAAATAATCTTAAAAAAAATTCTTAAATAATCTCTATGCCTAACATGGGGCTCGAACTCATGACTCACACACTCCACCGAATGAGCCAGCCAGATGCTCTTCCTTATTATTTTTTTGATGTCAGTGGTGTCTACAGTGATATCTCCCATTCCATTCCCAATTTTGGTGATGTGTTTTTTCTCTCGTTTTAAATGTGTCTATCTTGCTGCAAGTTTATTGATCTTTTCGAATAATCAGCTCCTTGTTTTATTGATTTTTTCTTTTTCTTTTCTGTTTTTTTTTTTTTTTTAAGATTTTATTTATTTATTTGTCAGAGAGAGAGAGAGCACAAGCAGGGAGAATGGGAGGCAGAGGGAGAAGCAGGCTCCCGGCCAAGCAAGGAGCCCAATGCGGAACTCGATCCCAGGACCCCGGGATCATGACCTGAGCTGAAGGCAGATGCTTAACCAACTGAGCCACCCAGGCATCCCTCTTTTCTGTTTTGTGTTACTACTTTCTTTTTTCTGTTTTGAGTTTCATGGATTTTTGTTCTTATCTATTATTTCCACTTGCTTTGGATTTATTTTACTTTTTTTTTCTAGGTTCTTGAGGTGGTTTGAGACTACTGGTTTGAGACTTTTCTCCATTTTCTTTTTAAAGTGATCTTTATGCCCAACGTAGGGCTTGAACTCAAGACCCTGCGATCAAGAGTCACATGCTCTACCGACTAAGCCAGCCAGGCACCCCTCCTCTTTTCTAAAGTATGCATTTAGTGGTACATATTTCTTTCCCAGCACTGCTTTAGCTGTGTCCCACAGATTTTAATGTTATATTTTCATTTTCACTTGGCCTAATGTATTTTTAAATTTCCCTTGAGACTTCCTTCTTTGGCCCATGGATTATTTAGAAGCGGTTGCTCAGTTTCCAAGTATTTGGACATTTTTATGTTATCTTTTTGTTATTGATTTCTATTTTAATGCCATTATGGTCAGAGAACACATTCATTGTGATTTCAATTGCTTTAAATGGGTTGAAGTGTGTATTAGGGCCCAGGATATGGTTTATTTTGGTATATGTTCCTTGGACACTTGAAAACAATGAATATTCTGCTGTTATTGGATGAAATGTTCTATTAATACACATTAGGTCCTTTTGGTTGATGATCATGTAAATTCTTCTATATCTTGTTCATTTTTCTTTCTAGTTGAAGCCTGAAGACAGGACTTTAAATGAGAGGAATCAGGAGGAAGTGACTCACCCAGGTAGTGGGTGATGGGATAGAATATATTCACCCAATTGGCACTGATTAGGAAAGACTCCCTGGGGTTGCCTGGGTGGCTCCGTCAGTTAAGTGACCAACTCTCAATTTAGGTTCAGGTCATGATCTCAGGGTCCTGGGATTGAGCCCTGAGTCTCTGCTTCTCTTCCTCTCCCTCTGACGTTCCCCCTGCTTGCATTCTCTCTCTCAAATAAATAAATAAATCTTTAACAAGGAAAGACACCCTGGAACTTTCCCCACTTTTAACAAGATGCTATTGAGGCCCTTTCTTTTGTAGATATTCTACCAATGGAAGGGAAGCAGTCAGAGTGGGGAACAGAGGCCCTCATCCACCTGGAATCGGACATCCATCCCCTCATCTCTGGCTGGATTCACAGGGACACAGGTAAACTCAAGGTCAAAATTCTTCCACCCACAACCTTAACTTTTGCCCAAGCCTTCTCTGTCCCTTTTCAGAGCCCTCCCCGCCCAGGAAGGGGTAATCTGAAGCCAATCTGTACCAGCCACTCCTCCCCAGTTGTTAAGGAAGGAACGTGAAGCTGGAGGCTGGATTGTCCCCTGACAACTGTGCCCACTGCCAAGAGCAGGACAGATGGGTTCCCGCCAGACGACGCTATCCCCAGAACCTGCACAATTCAGGCTGTGGGGGGAGCCTGCCCTTGGGATTCAGCTCTTAGAGGCAAATGGGTATTGGACCTGGGGAGGTCCGAGGAGGCCTAGAGACCCCTCCCCTCTCTGTTGCTTGGTCTGTAGAGATGGTACTAGGGAGGGCCTGCCACCTGGAGGGACTGCTGAGACGAAACCTTGGATGAGACTCCACTGCAGGAGTGTGGAGCCTCCTCCTCATCTCAGAGCCTGGCACGGACTGGTCCTGCCTGGTGTGTGAGCCCTTTGGATTGGCTAAGGCTAAGAGAAACCTAGGGCAGAAAATTCTCTTGCAGGTAATCGGGACTTGATGGTGTATCATTACCTGGTTCAGTTCTCCTTTTGGAGGTTCAAGACTAGGTTGGGGGGAGGGAAATACCTCATCCCCACTTGCTTTTCTCCCCAGATTCTCCTCAGCTTTGCAGATTCCTGCTCTTAGAGAGTAGAGGATATGTATTGAGGTGTAGTTTAAGCTTCAGGGCCGATCCCGTCAGCCTCTTCACTGAAGCGAGGTGGCAGAGATGGGCCCCCTAGGAAACCCCTTGGCAACTTGGAGACAGACTTCTCAGCCCGGAGAGTCACACTTTTGCCCAAAATGATTTTGGGGCACAGAAACATTCAGAGTACAAACAGTATATGGCGCACGGGAGATGCTTCCAAGGAAAGCTTCTCGGGGACAAATAAAATGCTTTCATTGAGAAAGGGCTTGCATCAATCGTCCAAATCATCTCTGAAATGAAACAACAATCCGTCTCCAGTTACTCACACAGGGTTGCAGGAGCGCTCCCGAGGAAGCTCCTGGTTGCTTTGCACGTGAATGGGGGAATCCTTTGTTTCAGAGCCTGGCTCACTGTCCGGGAGAACAGCTTTAGGAAGGGAGGCTGTTGATTCTCAGGTCCAAGCCCAGTTCTGCCTATGAGGCCAAGTCCTCCCCATTTGGGGCCATGCTGGGAAGGAGGCAATGCTGGTTTTAACTGCCACCTACACACACAAGGGGCCCAGACACCATGTTTTCAGATCTCCCATGCCTCAGACCCCAGGGCACTAAACATCCAGATAGAAAATTCAGTCAGGCCACTGATGTTAAGACAACTAGAAATTTAGATGACTTCATTTTGTTTATCCAACTATTTTAATATAGGGGAGAGGAGAATGAAGAAAATACTCTTGAGTCTTCAGCTAGAGTGTCAGGCACATAGCACGTGACCCCAAATTCCTGGAGGGACACAACTTTGTAGGGCAGTTTTATATGAGTGATAGAAACCATGACAGTACATGAAATCAGCCACGTGTATTGGGACACATCTGATATTTCATGGCAATGATGTAAGATTCCTGTTTCTTGTTAAAATAGAAACCAAGACTCAGAAAATTATGAATATTTTGCTATGCCAACAGCTGAAAATGACCCACCCTTCAACCACACCTCTTGGGAGATCCCTGCCACCGTCATGTCTAAGAAATTGGGGTCCCCAATCCCCATGCCCCCCACTCCAAGCATTTCAGATGAGGTATCTACTGATGGGCTGGTCTGTTAATTGCACTTGGTTCAGTCACGTGGCTAATTCTTGTCCTGACCATTTCCTTAGATCTCCTTGCATGACACAGAAAATTCATTGATAATTTGGACAATTCAGCTGGAGTGGGAGTAGAGAAAACTCCATGCGGGGCATAAAAACGGGCTCAACCCTGACAGATTTTCATGAAATTTCTCCTGCTCCCTTCTTTCAAACCTCTCTGATCCACTCTCAAAGTGGCAAAGGGGAGAGATCAAAAACAACGAACAAAGGGCGCCTGGGTGGCTCAGTCGGTTAGGCGTCTGCCTTCGGCTCAGGTCATGATCCCAGGGTCCTGGGATCGAGCCCCGCGTCGGGCTCCCTGCTCAGCGGGAGGCCTGCTTCTCCCTCTCCCTCTGCCATTCCCCCTTCTTGTGCTCTCTGGCTCTCTATGTCTGTCAAATAAATAAATAAATACATAAATACATAAAACATAAATAAAATCTTTTTATTTATGTATTTATCTATTTGACAGAGAGAGACACAGCAAGAGAGGGAACACAAGCAGGGGGAGTAGGGGAGGGAGAAGCAGGCATCCTGCGGAGCAGGGAGCCCGACGCGGGGCTCGATCCCAGGACCCTGGGATCATGACCTGAGCCGAAGGCAGATGCTTAACGACTGAGCCACCGAGGCGCCTCCATAAATAAAATCTTTAACTAAAAAAAAAGAACAAGGCACTCCCTCCAGGGTATTCATTTACCCTCTCTGTAAAATGGGATGATTCTTTCCCTGTACCTCACACAAGGTAGAAAATGAGATGGTACACAGGTACTTGGAAGATTAAAAAGCACCGTACAAACAAGAGGGTTTTCTCCCATGCACAGCTGGGACTTGAATCCAAACCATCAACTCGAAATTCACTGGGGTCCACCACAGCTGCTTTGCATGGATGTAAACTCTGTCTCAGGTCAGGCCAAGAGCAGGGCAGGAGCAGCTCAAGGTGACTGGTGAGAGCCTGTGAGCTGTGTCAGCCTGCTGGGACCAGGGCATGGGACCTGAGAAATAAAGACAGCTCCTAATGCTCCCTGGGCTCAGAGGGTAGCTGCAGAAATAGCACTGGGCTTCCTTCTTCTTGAATATTAAAATGCTCATAATGCTCTCTCCATGTCCCAGATTATGATGTGGAGCTGGAAATTAGCATTTCGTTCCAACACGCTGTGGCACCTTCGCTTTGGGGGTTGAAATGACTGTTTTTAATAAGCTGGCTCCAGGCACGCGTCACAAGTAATGGAGGTCCTACCCAGGAAGATAGATCACTTCTTGTTAAATGACCGCAGGGCAATAAATTTCCCAAGTCATAACTCAGCTTCCAAATCAGGACTCCAGAGAATCGCTTCCATCTTTTAGCACTAACCCCCTCCCCCGCCCCAGAGTCCCTGGGCCCCGCTGATCCTGACCATTGACCTTGGTCGCAGTTCTTCTTTGCCCTGACTCCTTGCACTTGCATTTGGGGGTTCAGTGAGATTCACACAGATATAACTTGCAGATGCAACTGTGCTTTAAGACTAGATCAGTGGAGGGGCGCCTGGGTGGCTCAGTTGTTAAGCGTCTGCCTTCGGCTTAGGTTACAATCCCAGGGTCCTGGGATCAAGTCCCACATCGGGCTCTCTGCTCGGCGGGAAGCCTGCTTCTCCCTCTCCCACTCCCCCTGCTTGTGTTCCCTCTCTCGCTGTGTCTCTCTCTGTCAAATAAATAAATAAAATATTAAAGAAAAAAAAAAAAGACTAGATCAGTGGAGACAGGTTACAAGAAGTACCAGAGCCTGAGTCTTAATGCTCTGCTATCAGCAAACTCAAATTTCTGCTATACCAAGGATCCCTCAAAATTAGCTCATTATAGAAATTCAAACAAATGTAATCATATCCATCAATGTTGGATTTTTCTTCCTCTTAAATCTGAATACTTGCACCAGTTGTGGGAAATTAGGACAGGTGTATAAGTAATTTGATTTAAAGATACCACATAGCTAGTGAAATTAAACATATACTTACCTTATAATCCAGAAATTCTGTAGTATATGAGTTGATTTGTCCACCAGAAGAACTGTTCAAGATTATCCATAATAGCCAAAAATAGAAACAACTCCAATGTCCATCAAGAGGTGAATGGATAAACTAGTTGTGGTATGTCCATACAATGGAATAGCATAAAGCAATTTAAAAGAATAAACTACTGCTACACATGACAACACAGATAGATCACACATTTTGTTGAATGGCATAAAGCAGACCCAAAAGAGTATATTGTATGACTCTACTTACATGAATTTCAAGAACAGGCAAAACTAATTCATAGCAATGGAAATCAGAAGAGCAATGATCTCTGGAATATTATACTGGAAAGGAACCTACATGGATGCAGAAAATGTTCTATATCTTATCTGAATGATGGTTGTTACATGGGTAAATATTCCTTGAGCCATATTCTTAAAATTAATGCACTATATTGAATTATGTTATACCTCAAAAGTGGGAGGGGGAGAAGCTTTTTTATAAAACACCCATGGTATCTTTTCCTGACATGGAAAGGTATCTTTGATGTCTTCATCAGATATTAAAAATCCAATTTCATTCCGATCCTAAATGAAAGAGAGTGAAATGACAATAAAAAATTAAAAATCACAGGGGCACCTGGCTGGCTCAGTCAGTGGAGGTGGTGAGCTCAAGCCCCATGTTGGGCGGGCAGCCTACTTTAAAAAATTAAATTAAAGGGATGCCTGGATGGCTCAGTTGGTTAAGCATCTGCCTTCAGCTCAGGCCACGATCCCATCGGGGCCCCCTGCTCAGCAGGGAGCCTGCTTCTCTCTCTGCCGCTCCCCCTGCTTGTGCTCTCTCTCTCTGACAAATAAATAAATAAAATCTTTTTTAAAAATTAAAAAAATTAAATAAGACAAATAAATAAATAAAAAGTAAATGAATAAATAAAAAATAAAAATAAATTAAAAATTACAGCTGA
Source organism: Mirounga angustirostris (assembly GCF_029215605.1). Taxonomy (NCBI): domain Eukaryota; kingdom Metazoa; phylum Chordata; class Mammalia; order Carnivora; family Phocidae; genus Mirounga; species Mirounga angustirostris. Next base: position 22,900,697 of record NW_026991725.1, on the reverse strand, counting down.
ATACCAAGAAGTGGTTGTAACTGTCTTCTATCCAAAGCACAACAGGAAATGCCTGGTGCCAAATAGTTTGAAGGGTTTTCTCCTCTCCTTCCACATCCCAGGGACTAAGCATGTGTTCTGTCCACAGCACATAATGCCACACCAGATAGTGCCAATAAAACTAGACTCAGACACCAGACAGCACTCGAGGCCCTCAGGGGTCCTCCTTGTCATCCGGGAGGGCAGTTGTACCCACAGGCTCCGGGTCCTGCCTGCCATCTTTCTAAGTGAAAAAATAGATTACAAAATCGATCCAAACTGAATCTTTTTCCTGAAATTGTTTTTTAAATTTTTACGTGATATTGAAAGCAGCCCACTTCTATTTCCCATGACAATGCTAGCAGGGTCAGCTGTTGATATGTTCATTTTAACCCTCTGTGTAAACCTCTTCTACCCTATTTTTACTCCTCTCCTGCTCACCAGGGAAATTCAAAGCCCGGAACACAATTAGAATAGAAAACCCATCTTTACTTACCAAGGGTTAGCACTGGGGGCAGGGAGAAGGGCCAGGCTCTTTCTCCCCCTCTTCACTAGCTGTCAAATATTTACTTTTGGGCTGTGTGAACCTAGCCAAGGGGTGCCCCGATCCAGTTTGGGCTGGTCCCCACCCCTTCCTCCACCTATTTCCTGCATTGTTCTCTCTCTATGGAAACAGACATAAACTTGCAGGAGTGTGAGAGCAGTTTAAAACTTTAAGTTCAGCTTAATTAATCTTTCACGCACATCCACACCCGTGTGACCACCACCCTGATCAAAACACGGAATATTTCAAGCACTCTAAAAGTCCCCCCCCCCCCACCGTTTGTTCTCTCCCAATCAACACTGGGGAGGAGGAATTTTTTACCTAAAAAATGTGAAGCATTCTATTCCTTGGATTTTGAAGATTCAACTCTCATCTCCCTATCGAACATACTTAGGGGCATAACAGTGTTCTCTTTCTCACTTATGAATTATTTTTAAAGGTAACCATGGAAACTACCTCTAAGATCCATAATTGCAGAAATGCTTTTCCACCTGATGACACACATCAAGGACTGGATACTATGCAATCCTTAAAGTCATGCTCTTGGAGAATATTTAATGACACTAAGAATAATATTAAATTAAAAAGCAAGATACACAAATGTTCATGCAGAAGCTCAATTTTGAAATCATATGCATAGGCCAGGAAAAACAAATGAAGAAAATACAACAAAAGATTAGCTTTGATAAACTTTGGGTGGTAGAATATGGGATGGGTTTTATTTTTGTCTTTTTATTTTTTATCTTTGAAATTCTTGACAATGAGAATGTGTTACTTTTTTAAATAGGAAAAAAAAGAGGGCGCCTGGGTGGCTCAGATGGTTAAGCGTCTGCCTTCGGCTCAGGTCATGATCCCAGGGTCCTGGGATCGAGTCCCGCATCGGGCTCTCCGCTCCTTGGGAGCCTGCTTCTCCCTCTGCCTCTCTCTCTGTCTCTCATGAATAAATAAATAAAATCTTTAAAAAAAAAAAAAAAATAAAAAATAAAAAATAAATAGGAAAAAAAAGAAAAACCTGTTTTCTTTTTAAGTGTGGGTCAACCGAACTGACTAACATTAGGGAAATGGTTTTCTGAATTATGACAGCTCATTTTGTTGCATATTATGCGTTTTTTAAATGGCATTTTGAAGACTGTAACAACTTGGAAAATTGTCTAGGATATAAACAAAGTACAGTGTTTTTTAAAATCACGGGGTGCCTGACTGGTTCAGTCAGTAAAACATGCAGACTCTTGATATCAGGGTCCTGAGTTCAAGCCCCATGTTGGGTGTAGAGCTTGCTTTAAAAAAATTAATTAAAAAGAAAAGAAAACCAGGACAGAATGCATATAACTAAAGTGGGGAGGAGAAGGCACAAAAGTAATTGTACAGTGGTTGTAAAACAGGAGTCCTGAAATCACAAATGGAAAAAAAAATTTTTAACGGTTTTTTATTAAAAAGTTTTAAAAGTAGGTGTGGGTTTAAAGCCCCATACTTTATTTTCTGCGATCTGGATATGTTTTTTGCACTTTGAGGGTTGTTTTTTTTTTTTTTTTTTTTTTTTAAGGCAGGAATGTTGGGGGTAATCATTTCAATGTGTTTTAGTCTGAAGCCTTTGGGAAACTGTAGATGTGGCCTGTTTTACTCTGAATCGGATTCCAAAGAACCGTTGTGTCCAACTCTGTAAAATCCTTAATTTTCACAAATGCAGCACCGGACTAACGCAAAAACGACCCAAGTGCCGAAAACTTACTACCCTTTCTGGGAAGCTCACTCCATGAGATCTTTGCATTTATTTTCCCAAACAAACGGCTTCGTTTCCGATCGAATGATTTCTCCTGTACAGAGCGGAGGGGAGGGGAGGGCAGGGATGTGAGAGCCGAACAACAAACTAAAATTGAAAGCCCTTCTCGCAGCTTCTGCCTCCCCGCCATCCCCCGCCCCCGACGCCCCCCCCCCCCCACACACACACACAATGTCCCGATTGCTTAGGGTTCTCCTGATCCGGGTGCCAACCGTGGCCCAACTTGCCCTAAAAGATGCAGCCCAGGTCGGTGAACTTGACCCAGGTGCCACGCTTCTTACCCTCCTCCTCCCCCGCAAAGTTAGACAAAGGGAGAAGGCCTGACTGGGTTCTTTCCAGGGCCCAGAAAGCCTGAGGATCCAAGGTTGCAGAGGAAAATAAAAACGACAAACCCCTTTGATCCGAGTCCTATAGCAGGTAAAAGCCAAATGGGGGGCTGGGTAGAACTTGGAGAGCATTATCCTCACAACTCTCTCTGGCCTCTCCGGTTTGCCAGTGTGGACCTGCCTCCGGGCTCTTGATCTGGCCCCAGATCAGGAGGCCAGGAGCTTTTCGTTGGTTCGCCAGGACTGGGTGCCTTCTTGGCGGTCGCCGAGCCGCCGGGGCTCCTAGCGGGAGGGGAAGCCGGCGGCGCCCGGACCCGGAGTAGTTGCGTGTCCCCCCTGCCCTGCGCGCCCCGTTCCATGACACTGCATCTTATGAAGCCAGGAAGAGACCGCAGGATAGAGTCTTTGATCCTCCCTTGCTCCAGGATCCTAGATTCCTTTAGAAAAACAGAAGAAAAAGGAAAAACCAAAAACCCCCTCTCCGTCTCAACAGGCCGCTCTGCGCAGCCTCGCCGCCGGCCTGTCTCTGGGAAGGCCGCGCCAGGTTCCCGGGTCTGGCGTCTCCGCAGGCCAGTATTTCCTCGGCCACCGACATGGGGGTGGGGAGGACGCCCCATTTACCAAGTTCAAGGTTCCAGAGCCTGAGGAGACCGAGGGCTCCTTGGGCCTCCGCCGCCGCCCGCTGGAATGACCGGGCCGAGGGAGGGGCGCTTTGAAAACAGAGGCCGCGGTCTCGGAATGACCTCCTCGAATGTTCTCCAACAATTCATCTGATTTAGCTATTATTCGCTGGCTATTTTTTTTTTAAAGATTTTATTTTTAATCTCTACACCCAACATGGGGATCGAACTCACGACCCTGAGATCAAGAGTCCCGGGCTCCACCGATTGAGCCAGCCAGGCGCCCCTCTTTTGCTATTTATGCGTTTGTTTTTCCTAGTTATTAAAAAAAAGAGAGGGGGGGGATTTTGCTGCCTAAAAATAAGGTAAGAAAACATGACTTAGGAAAGAGGGAAAATGAAAAGTTACATTATGTCCATCCTGACTAAAATACCGCTCTAACTTGCCGTAGGGCCTCAGTAACCGAGACTTTTAATGCAGACCGGGCGAGTTTTTCGCGGAAGACAAAGAACAGACGCTTGTTGATAAAGCAATGCAGACTTGGCTGGGAGAGGCCCGGCCTCTCGCGTTCCGGATCCTTCCACAACCCTCCCCTGCGCCCTTTCTCTCCACCCGCTCCGCGTCCGGATCCAGCTCCCCGAGGGGTGAAGGAATGTTTACGGCTTGACTCAAGTTCAATGACAAATCCTGCCTGGAGGGGGAAGGGCAGCGAACTTCAACCATCAATCAGACAAAGGCCGAGCGCAGGTCTTGGGCGAGGCTAGAATCGGGGAGCCGAAGGTCCTCAGGAAGGATAGCGATCCCGCTCTCCGAGAGCGGTCTCTTTCCCCCTGCCTGGGGCCTGCGGTGCCCGGCCCGTGGCGCCGACACCAACATTGGGCTCAGGCCCGCCTGCGCCGGGCGGGGGGGGGGGGGGGGCGGTCACCGTGTGAACGGCGAGAAGCGTCGGCTCACTGCGCAGGCTTCGGCCGGCTCTCAGACCCCAGTGCTAAGAGCCTGGCGGGCTCCTCCGCCTGCTCCGCCCAGCCAGAGCCCGGGCCCCACCGATCTCTGCACAACCTGCGTTTTCCAGCCTCCTCCCCGAGTTTTGCTCACATCTTCCCTCCCGGATTTGATATTATAAACGTCTTCCGAGGTGCACTCCACCTGGGGGAAACTCTCCCAGATGCCATGGGGAGAGGGGTGAATCTTTCTCACTCCTTATGAGAAAGATTTGTCCCGGTTGTAGTCATGCACCCCACCACCCCATGTCAGAGGTCACATCTGAGGAAGCTGTAGACCCAAGATCTGGCAGCAAGGGGGAGGCAGGGCTCAGGGGGATGGGAGATGGTCTTTCCATTGTCTCTTCTACAGCCTCGCACCCCCAGTGGGAGATTTTGCATGCAGTAGGCACTTGGTAAATGAGTAGTGGATTGAACTAAATTTCCATTTGTTTTTAATCCCGGTTTTGTTTTTTTACTTATGCAAATCTGCCTGGGGCACCCAGGTGAAGCTAGGTCTAGGGAGTTTAAGTGCACCTGTGTGTCATCAGGGACTGGCTGCTGATAGAAACAGGCGTTTGTCAGTGTCTAGGGGACCTTGTGAAAAGAGGCATGTGGGAAGAGACCCGGCTTCCTCTTCTCTCCGGGTGGTGTAGACAGAGGAGCTCAGACATTGAGAGCTCCTGCTTTGGGGATCAGCTCTGCCGCAGCAGGCTGAGGGACACGGATCAAGTAACTTACCCTCTCTTGGTCTCAATTTCCTCATTTTATAAAGTGTGCCCTCAATTGTAGGTTTTGCCAATGTGATAGCAGGAGCTCTGAAGGGGGCATGAGCAGAACGAGTCCGCGTGGGTGGAGGGAAAGGGGGTACCTGTGAGTCCTGAGTGTGCTTGTAGATTACCCTGTCCACCCTAAGACCAACGGATTAGCAGTGTCAGTGCCTAAGGACTTGGGCATGTCGCCCCCTCCCATGGCTGTTGGTGGCGGCTCTGAGCCCCAGTCCACATATGCCAGCAGCGTTCGTCCCCTCCAGTTGCTTCTCAGACCCTGGCACTTACCAAGCTTCTGAAAAGGAGATCAAGTCTCACGCTCTTCCAAGTGAGCCAGCTAGGCGCACCCCGATTTATTTTTTTAAGGTCCAGAGCCTTTCTCTTAAGGGTGAGTCAATCATCAAATGTTATCATTACAGTTAATTTTCACCGAGTTTTCAAAAACAGGTGTGTTGTAAAGAATTACGATTTTAAATAAGAACAATAGCAATAGCATTAACAATAATATTAATTCTGTCTGTGCCAGGACTCCATTCAGTCGGAGACAAACAGAGGGCATCTGGGGGGCCTGGCGGCTGGCGCTCGCTCCCACCGGACAGCCTCTCTCCCCCGCCCAGGCCGCGCCCGTCCCGCATGCTGCGAAGCGCTTTCTGCTCAGGCAGCTGCGCGTCTCTCCAGGAACCAACGTGGAGATGCCCTCGCCGGGCGGTGGGTCTCTGGTCTCAAGTCCCTTTTACCCGCCCTTCCCTGCCCGCCTAGACCGCGGAGGCCCCACAATGCTGGGAAGACCTCTCCAGGGCTTCCTGAGGCGGGTCCCAGACTGAGAGAGTGGTAACGCCGTAGGCCCACGGAGCAGTTCGTTTACCTTATTACGGAGAAGCGCACTCTTGGAGGTATTGAAGCCGGCGGGTCTCTGGTCTGAGAAATGGGCGCATAACAGTCTTGTTCTCTCTGGAAAGGCCAGGCCCGGGATTTAGCTTGCGCCAAGGCCCTGAGCTCGGCAGGCGCCGGCCTGAAGGTTTCAGCTTCCGAGAGGCGCACGGCTTGGCTCGCGCACCTTAGGCTGGGCGAGGAAGGACAGGAGCGCGGCACTGGGTGCCCCCCTCCCAGCAGAGTCTGGGGCGGGGCTCAGGGAGAGGGCGCACCGCGGAAGGCTCCTCACCACGGGCGAAGGCCGGAGTGTCCCCTTCCCAGTGCAGACCGAGGCCTCCTCGCCTCCCCGCCAACCTCGCTGGGTCGACGTCTCCAGCCGTTCTCCAGGTCTCTCCAGACTTTCCCCCGCGGCTTGACCTCCCTCCTTCCCAAGGCCGAAGGTGACCCCCCACCACCCTTCTTCCTCCCTTCCCCCGCTTCCTGCAAAGCGTTTAGGAGAGTGGGGGCGGAGGCGGTGCAGACCCTCAAGTTCAATGGCAAAGTCCCTGAACCCCCTCTCCCTTCCCCTCCGGGCTCCGGCTAACTCTCTCCCTCTTCCTCATTCTGGGGCCGGTTGAACTCTAGCTGCCACCGTCCCCTCTCTCACTTCGGGGGGGGGGGCAATTTAGAGGAAGCCAGTGGTGGAACTCTTTCCTTCGCCCGCTCAACCACCCCCCTTCCCCTTTCTAGACAGAGGCAACTTGTAGCGGACGCAGGCAGAAAGGCTGGAACGCTTTCCCACTGGATGTTTCTAGTCGCTCTCCAGGCCCAGATCAGCGCCTGGGGCGGGGGGACGGGTGCGGGGTGGGGGGGGGGAGCGGAGGGGTGTCCCACTCGGGCGAGAGGCCGAGGGCCGCTCTAGTGCTTTCTCCCCTCTTTGTTCAGGTGGGGGAGAATATGATACACATTTCTTCAAAAACAGCAGAACCGGCCTCCCTTCGCCCCTGCGCAGCGGGCGCCTCGGCGCTTTAGTGCAGGTTTACGTATCTAACCCACGGTGGTGGCTCCGCGGTTTCTATTAGACGCGGACGGCGGCACAGTTTCCCCCGAAGGAAACCTAATGAAAGCGCAGCGCTTAGGGCCTCGGATAAAACTTTAATGAAGGGGAGGCGGGGAGGGCGGTTAGCTTCGCGTTGGAGGAGGGGAGCCGGGCCGCTGGGAGAACTGGGGGGCTCCATGGAGCCTTTTTCCTGCCGCAGGGGCAGCTTCCGGGCTCTGGAGCGACTACAGTAGGGGGGGTGGGGGAGGGGCGGGGGACACCGCTGTGCGGATTCTCCGCGGGCTGCGGCCTAGCGGGGTCCCGAGCGGCGGGAAGCGTTCGCCAGCGTGAGTAAAGGACCCCAGGCCTGGAGCCTCCGCCCAGCCCTCGGCCGGGCTGCTGCCGGAATTTAGATTCGAAAAGAGCTTCCGGAGGTCGTCTACGCACTTCTCCACCACTGCCCCCTAATTCGGCCTCTGGAAGCCTAATAAAATACAACTGCTTTGGAGTTAGAAGTGATTTCAGTCCTGGAGCCGGCGTAGACGGGACCCTCTGACCCCGTTTGGACGCTTGCTGAGACTCGCAGCCCGAGGTGTTTGGCTCGGAGTGCGGGAGAGGGCGTGGAGCGCAGCTCCGAGGACAATTACGCCTCGCTGGTGGGGAAAGACGCCCGGTATTTTCGGGAGTATATTTGTGCGCTTCCGCATGCATTTATTCATGAGAATGTTGTCCGAATTTACCTATTTATGAACGCTGTGGTCACACGTTTCAGTCTGAATAATTTTTAACAAGACACGCTCCCCAGTAGCTAAAAATGGCCCGATCGATTCAAAAGCAAATCACTGCAGACAAGCAACTGTAGATATATGGGTTTTGTTGAAATTGAACACAAATTAGAGATTTTTAAACGCTCGGCCTGGGTGGGAGGGGGTATAATTTGCCTCGGGAGTAAAACTGGTGCTTGGAAAGGGGTTTCTTGAAAGGATTTAAAGCCAAACGAAATTTAAATTTGTTTTGTTTTGCACATGCAAGTACATCCCTGCGGGGGGGGGGGAATGAGGGGATGTCGCCGCGAACTGCTCTGCGGAGGAAGAGAACACCCCGGCGGCGCGAAGTCCTAGACCGGGGCCAGATGGCGCCGCGGCCTCGCTCCTGGAGCCCCGACCAGCCTGTTCTCTATTCCACATCGCTCGTGCTGCCCCGCTTGCCTTCCTCCTGGTCTCCCGCTAGGCGGACCGAGCCATCTGCCGACGCGTTGGTCCAGTTCCAGGCGGCTCCGTGTCCCGGAGCTCTCACAAGCTACCCCAAACTCTCCAACCCCGGAGGCCGGAGACCCCGGGCATTCGGAAGCCACCCGCTCGGTTGGGGGGTTAAGGCCCAGCCGCCCGGCGGCTTTCCCTGAAATAGCAAACTTCTGCCGGCAGGGGGCGCCCTTGCCTTTGTTATAGTCCACAAACACACTGGTAGAGAAATCTCTAAAATCCCAAATCTTTTGTTCGTTCTGAAATAATAGAACGAAACTTTAAGTCCCTGCTAGCGGTGTGGAGGAGTTAGAGCCCTGGGAGGGCAGAGTCTCGAGGTCTCTGACTCCTTTCAGGCCTCCACCTAGGCTGGCTAGTTTAGTCCAAGTGTCAGCCCCTTTGGGGGCCTTTCCTCTCCTCATGTGGGGACCCCGCACCATGGAGCCCCCTTCATTTGTCCCACACCCTACCCATATGCCTATAGGCACTGAAGTCTCGCCATTCCTGAAGCGGCGAGGGCGGGATCTGCTTACACTATCTTTGAGATAGTGTATTATCAAAGCTACTTGCTGGAGACTTTGCTTGAAGGAGAATGTGAAAGGCAGGAAATAACTTCCTCTGAGCCAGACGCTTTACCGAGGAGCTGAAACTGGACCACCGGGGCTTGGAAAGGTTTTTTTTTTTTTTTTTTTTTTTTTTAAAGATTTTATTTATTTATCTGAGAGAGAGAATGAGATAGAGAGTACCCGAGAGGGAAGAGAGAAGCAGACCCCCTGCCGAGCAGGGAGCCTGATGCGGGACTCGATCCCGGGACTCCAGGATCATGACCTGAGCCGAAGGCAGTCGCCCAACCAACTGAGCCACCCAGGCGCCCTATTATTTTATTTTTTAAAAAGATTTTATTTATTTATTTGAGAGAGAGAGAATGAGATAGAGCATGAAGGGGGGAGGGTCAGGGGGAGAAGCAGACTCCCCGCCGAGCAGGGAGCCCGATGCAGGACTCGATCCCGGGACTCCAGGATCATGACCTGAGCCGAAGGCAGTCGCTTAACCAACTGAGCCACCCAGGCGCCCCGGAAAGGTTTTTTTTAAATCACAAAATTGATGCTACCACCCCCAAGCAGACACACTCTGAGACCCTAGAGGGGAGGGTGACCAAGCCGCCTTTGGGGCCTTTCCCCTCAGCCCTGGGTTCCTCTTTGGTAACTAGATTTAGAAGCATCTGAGTTGCCTCCCAACTCATTGCCAGGAGAGGAGCCAGGATGGTAGGTTGTAAACCCCCCAATCCCTCGGCTACACAGGGCTTCCTGGAGAACCCCGAGGCTGAGCCAGCTCCGAGAGGCCATTGGGACAGTCACGGCGGGCCTCACAGGCTGCTCCTGCTGGTGCCTGGGATCGTGGGTGGTGCAGGTCCTCTCCATGTGGAGCCTGGGCTCTGGATGGCTGGGAGCATGTCTGCCAGGGTGCCCCAGCCCAGGCTGCAGGAAGACCCAGGGCAAACCCGCTGACTTGGTTGCAGAGCCGAGGTGGTGAATTCCACAGGGCACTGGGCCCAGGTACGCGACATGAGGGAGGGCGGCACAGAGGCGAAGACTCCGTGTCAGGGTCCTGGGCTCGGCAGCTCTGCAAACAGCCAGTCTGCCCCAGGTTTCTGGAATGACACACTATAAGTCTCTGTCTACACGGACAGAGAAAAGAGAGTTGGCGCCAACACGATCCTCTACCCACCCAGGATTCAGGGTACTTGGACTAAACCGGAACAAAGTGACAGGGCAAGAAATCTGCAGCCACGGTTGCCTAAGACGCCTGACTTGGGTCTTTGGGTTTCTGCCACCCGCTGTTCTTTCCCCCGCAAAAGGGCCTGTTCCATCTCCCAGGCCTGAGACCCCGCAAGCTTCTCTTGGTGTCAAGGGGAGGCAAGCAGAGGGGGAATGGGTGGTGAAGGACCATTTTCTGGTTTTCCCTCTAGCCTGGCTATTCCAGCGTGTTTGCGACGTGCCTGCTAGTAGGATCACATTCTACTTTCTAGTTCTGTAACTATTTGTGCCCTGGAGGGGCACGTCTACGAGGCCACAAGTACCTATTTCATGCAGCTCCCAAATGCCCAATGAACCATAACCTGGACAGAACCACCAGGAATGTTAAAGGAAGACTTGGAAAGTTTAGGGGAGGAAACGAGAGATGGTGAATTATCCAAGTGCTTTCTCAAACTCAGTTTTTCTGGAGGAAGGACTCTGGAGGGCAGCTCCCTGGTTTCATTTTCACACAAGGACAAAATCTAAGAGTTAAGGATAGTACTTCTGAGACCACGGCATACAACCGGGGGAGGGGGGAGGGAGGGAAGGAAGGAGGGAGGGAGAGGTACCCTCCAGTGTTGTCCATCCTGCCCAAGTGTCATCTTAGAAAAATGCTAAATGAGCATCGGTAGTCACAGGGATGAATCTGCCTTTTCTCCTCTCTGCTGCAGTCACTGGGATGCGGGATGGGATTTGGAAACGGAAGTGGATCCAGAGGAAGCTTCCCTGCCTTGGGTCTCCCTCCAAGTTTATTCATAATCAGCTCAATCCATGCAAGCGGTTTCTAAAGTGCTCTTCAGAGAGCTCTAGATAGAAAATATGAAACTAATTATCATGGCAACTCATACTGGTTATGGTGATTATTGCCACCGCCAGGATGAATGATTGTGACTGCGACTGGTCCTGTGGGTGGTGTGTTACTCTGGTGGATTGGATTGTAACTCTGGGCCTCACTGGCTCCCTAGAACACATGGGGGTACCCAGGCCATCCCTGAGGGACCGCCCAGGAGCTGTGGCCTGGGAAGAGTGCAACCTCTGGGAGCCCCTTAGCAGAGTCCTGGCATTGGCAGGCTCCGAGGGTCTCCCCAGGATACTCCCACTTTTCCCCCACCTCCCTAGCCAGGGATCTCCCTCATGGAGTAGTGCTGGTCTTGACCTTGGCGAGGACTTTCTTCTCCTTAACGCGGCGGTTCTGAAACCAGATGGTGATCTGGCGCTCTGAGAGGCTGGTGGCTGCCGAGATCTTGCGCCTCTTGTCCTTGGTGATGAACTTGTTAGCTGAATACTCGCGCTCCAGCTCACGCAACTGCCCCTTGCTGTAAGGAATGCGCTTCTTTCGGCCACGTCGGAAGGTGCAGCCGTCCGGAGGGTGCTGCGCGCCTGACTCTGAGCCGGAAGGAGGGAGAGAAAGCCACGCTCAGACCTCTGCCCGCAAGCCCACGCGCAGACCCAGGCCCTACAAGCTAAGTAATCCTACGGGGAGCACCCAGATCACCCTTCAGACACGCGTGAGCTCCACTCCCCCAAAGTGCAGGGGGACACCTCGACTTCCAGCTGGTTTCTGATGACCGCTTAGGCTTGGAAAGACCAGGCTTCTGCAGGCCACCCTCACCTATCACTGTCCTCACGATTGCAGGTCTGCAAACACACCCATCACACACAGCCGGACCTTTGCCCACAGTCACATATATCCACCCTCACATGTATTTTCAGACTCTTGACCACTCTTGTAGATTCTACAGGCAAATTACGTAGAGAAAGGAACACATTTCTGCCTCCACACCCAATACACACACACACACACATTCACACAACACGCACGCATACACACACCCCTAAGTTCGGACTGCAGGAAATCTAAAATTTCCTTTGGAAACTGAAAAATTCACCTGAGAGAACATGAGGATTTCAGTTCTTTACAGAATATCCAGTATCTGTGTTCCTACCCACCCCTCTGCCCCATACTCACTGAATTGAGTCATTTAGCCTTTTGGTAGAATTAAACCTGGGATCTGAGAGGGATGAACGGCATGAGCCCCAAAAGCAGCAAAAAGAACCAAACACTTGGAGGTATGAAAAGCTGGCCCCAAGGCCTCCTAGGGAGGCGAAGGCACCTGGTGGCCCACAGGCTTCTGATCCTCTGGGGCCTCCACCCTGGTTCTTCAACGGCCTGAACTCTCCTTCAGAGTCCTAATAAGCCAACAGGAGCTCCTCCTCACCAGCCCCGGCTCCCTTCACTTCCTCCCATGCCAGCGCCCGCCGGCCTACAATCCACAGTCAGCACCAGCGGGACCCAAAGTAGTGGGGCAAGTTACCTGCAAAGGCCGCCTTCCAGAAGGGACCCGGTGGGTTCTGTTCCCCCTGGCAACACATCTGGCCGTTCCAGCCGCCGGTGAGGGCCCAGGGCTGGTAGCTGTCCACAGGCAGCAGGGAGTCGTGGCGAGGCTCCCCCGGGGCGCCCAGAGTCTGCACCACCGACACATCCAGGTAACTGGCCATAGGCTGGTAGGGTCCCGGGTACCCGGGATAGAAGGCAAACTCGGTGGGGCGGCTGGGGTACTCCTCCCCGGCCGTGGCAGTCTCCGCGGAGTAGGCAGCTAGGGTGGCCGCCTGGGCACAGGGTTTCAGCGAGCTCCGGGACACCCGGCAGGAATAGTACCCGCCTCCAAAGTAGCCGTAAGGCACCGGAGCCGGGGCCGCCCCCTGGGGCAGCCCGGGGCAAGGGTGGCACTGCTTTGGCGGCTCCGCGGAGCCTGGCAGATCCAGGGGGGCATAGCTGACGGCGGGTATCAGCGTAGGCGCCACGGCCGGGTGGCTGGTCGGTGGGGAGTGGGCGACTAGATGCCGACTCCCTCCGGCTCCCGGCAGGCCTTCCAGATCCTTGGCCCCGTCCAAGGCGGCATAACCGCCGGGCTCCATGGGGCCGAGGGTCGGCTCATGGGGTGCCGGCGGTGGGCGATCCAGGGGGCACCCCGCTCGCTCTCCCCACCCGGGCCCCCCGGGCGCCCGAGGCGTTTTAAATCGCTCGCAGCTCGCACGGCGCCTGCCTCCGCTCGGCCCGGCCCGGCCCGGCCTGACGCAGGGGACGCAGGTGCCGGGGCTCACGCGCTCATTGGCTGCGGCCTGGGGGACCCAGACGCTCAGAAAATCCTCCGGGCAGAAATCGCGAAAATACTTCACCCCTGCTTCTGTCTCCCCCCTCCTCCCTCCCTTCCTCCCTTCCCCCCTCCCTCTCTCTTCCTCCCTCCCTCTCTCCCTCCCTCCCTCTCTCCCTTTCCCTCTCTCCCTCCCTCCCTCGCCCTCTTTCCCACTCTCCCTCTCTCCCTCTCCCTCTCTTTTATTGCATTTGAAAACAAGAAGGGCGAGGAAAGCTGCTTTCCAGTTTGGGGCTCCCCAGCTCCGCGCCCGGGGCGGGGTTGAGTGGGGAGGGGAGGGGAGAAGTGGGAGGCGGAGGGAGAGAAGACAAGGAGCCCACCCCACCTCCGCCTCCTCCTCTCCCTCCCTGGCTCTCTGTCTCCTGTGCTTTGGCAGGTTTAACGAGAGAATAAAAAGCTCTCCCAATAAAGTGTGCGTCTCATGGGGGGAGAAGGGGAGTCGGGGGTGGGGCCGGGAGGCCGCCCTGCGCCTGAAGGGGGAACCTGGGAATGCGCGTGAACCAGAGGAGGCTGGGAAATGGGGACTAGAGGGTATTTCTGGGAACCCCTGGCTTTGGGTCCTGGGTACAAGCATCCCAGTTCATTGCAGGTGCCCCTCCTCTTCCGGATGCGCGTAATATGCTGCCCAAGGAAGTGCCAGGGAAGCCCCTTCCCTTGGGATCCCAGCTACCGCCCAGGCGGCTCCCGGATCGGGGTGGGGCAGAAGGAGAGGGAGGAGGACAAGATCTCGGAAGATGACTGAGGATCTGGAGCCTGGGACGGACGACGTGCAACGTTCAGATCTGAAGGGGAAATGGAGTTTCTAGAGGTAGCCTGTGAAAGGGGATCTGCATTTTCATTTAATGGTGTGGAAAGAGATGCGTACGGGGAGACGACACACATGACCTGTATATTCAGAGAGAGAGAGACAGAGACCCAGGGAGGGCAGCATAAAGAGAGAAAGAGAAAAGTTGAAGGAAGGAATGGGAGAGGATCTTACAAAATCCTGAAGTACCATCCAGAAAAGAAGACCTCTTTCCCCCCTTTTCCGGGATTTAAGGAATTTCTGGGAAGCCAGGCCTAATTGGCCATGCATTAGTTGCAGGGGTTCTGGACCCCAAGAAAGAAGGAGCCTGCCCTGTGCCGAGATGTCTAGCCTCTCTGCCCTGCAGTTCTCCTCTTATGTTCCAAGAGGCCCAGGTAACTCACTCTGACCCTGGCACATTCCTACCCAAGCTGAGTGTCCAGAAAGCCCAGGGCCCCTATCTGCTTCCTCCAGGCTTTATATTTACTTAGAAGGAAAAAGGGGTGGGAGAGAGCGCCCACCACTTGGAGAATTGCTGGTGGCTCCTCTGTTGGGCCCTTTTGTACAGTACAATTCGGAAGACTCAAACTACTTTGTTTCACAAGTCTTCAGAGGTGTTGTTTCCTTTGCTACCCCTCCCAAATCAAATCCTTCTGAGTCTACGTTTTCTAGAACCCCCAGTTTTTCTGGAGAGGGCAGGAACTTTTCCATTCCACGCCAAGGTCATGGCAATTATATAGAACAAACCACTCTGACTCTCGGTGGGCTCAGCCATACCCAACCTTACCAACCTGAACCTGAACCTGAGCCATCTTTCAGGAAAGGGCCCGTGCAAACTGGAATTTCCCTGAGCTGTGGGCTGTAATGGAGATTATAGCTGACCCTCAACAAACATTGCTAATAATAAGAAGACACCAAGCACAAAATCCTGGGTAGATTTTATTGTATTTGAAAACAGTATGAGAGAAAAGGGAGAAGATGTCTCTTTGACGCTTTCTAGTTTATTGTCATAGTCTCTTGGTTGTTTAACAATGAAAGGCAGAACTACCAGGATTTGTACCTAAAGACTAAGACTTTTTCACTTTTTTGTTGTTGTTTTTTTTTAAGTATACTCTATGCCCAATGTGGCAACTCACAACTCCGAGAGTTGCATGCTCCACCAACTTAGCCAGCCATGAGCCCCTTTTCACTGGTTTTTACTTGGTAGATGACAATACAGGCGTATAGATCCCTAAATTTAGAAATAAATAATTCTAATCATAGCTTATGACCCAGCAATTCCATTCCCGGACATATACCCAACAGAAATGAATGCTTTTGTCCATCAAAAGGCATATACTAGAATATCCAAAGCAACTCAATTCATTGGAGCTCAAAAATAGAAACAACACCAATGTCCATCCGTAGTAGAACGGGTAAGTAAATCATGCTCTAATTAAAGAATGGAGTACTATGTAGCAATAATAAAAAAAAAAAAACTACTGCTACACACAACATGAATGAGTCACATAGATATGTGAATGAAAGTAGCCAGACACAAGAGAGTAAATTTTGTATGATTCTATTTCTGTGCGGTTCAAGAACAGACAAAATTAATCTATGATGATAGAGGTCAGAAGAGATTACCCTGGGAAGAAAGGTTCCTGACTGGGAGGTGACATAAGGAAGCCTTCTGGGGTGCTGGAAATGTTCTTGATCTCAATCTGCTTGCTAGTTACCTGGGTGTGTTCACTTCGTGAAAATTCAAGCTGTACACTTGATATTTCTGCACTTTACTGTCCATCAGTTTTATCTCTATTTTTCAGAAGGAAAAATAATTACATACAAGAATGTAAAGATTCCTTGCAACACTGCCTGTCATTGTGATTTGGGGATATGTAGTGTTCTAGTTCAAGTCCGTGGAAATAAGCAGCCAAATGCCCGAAGCTCTGCATTACTGTGGAATGCAGAGGATGAACTCACACCTAGCCCTGAAGAAGCTCTCCAGTGGTGCTGTTGACCCCTCTGTAAACAGATACATTTCAATACAAATAAATTCCATAGGATTTTTATTTCTGTTTCTGTTATAGTCTGCAATTTATTTAGTGTCTACTAGATCCCAGGGAATATTTCTGGATGTCATATTTATTAGCATATGGACATGTGTTCCCGCTTCCTGTACATGTATATGTATGTGCATCTGTCTGTGACCTGTCATAGACCTTAACTGGAGTCAAATAAGGTAGGACTCATTCTCCTTATCTGCAAAAATTCTCTGTCTCCTTATGGGGACAATAATTCCTCCCTCACAGGAATGCTGTGAAGATTAAGTGAAATTTTGCACTTGAGAGCATTTTATAAACTCAATAAAAATGAGTTCTATCTGTGCTTCTGTATGTGTGTCTGTGTCTAATGAACTACAGCCACCTCTTCTTATTTGAAGAGAAAAGGACAGTGGCCTAAAGAGTACCTGTCACTTCTCACTTGCCTCTCTCAGCCCTGAGTACGCCTGAGATTCCCACAAAGAGAAACCGAGGCTCAGAGCCTCCAAATCCTCCCTGGAGCTCAACGTGAGCTCCGCTGAGGTCTCAGGACAATCCAGACCTCCCGACCTCCCCGCCGGGGGCGGGGGCGGGCGTGTGTGTGAGCCAACCCTTCCCCCAGCCCCACAGGCTCCTTTGTGTCCTGCTGGGAGCCTCCGTGCCGACGTCCGGGACCCCCGAACCGCTCCCCACCCCCATCTCCCTTTACGGACCCAGCCAAATGCTCTGAAAGCCTCACAGCTGCTCCTTTACATACCGCCCAGACACCTCCAGGAAGGTCAAGGCCAAGTTGAAAGTTAAGAATCTGATTACCTCCGGGAGCCCATTCAGCGCGGCCCCACAGACCGCCTATGACCTTTACAGCCGGGCCTTTGAGTGCGGCCGCCGCGCCCCCAGGGGTTCCGGCCGCGGGGACTTGGAACCTCAGTGTCAGCTCCCGCCCCGCCCGGGCTCGGGCCGCCAGCCAGGGGGAGGGGGCGAGAGGCGCCCACTCGCCCCACTTGGGGCATTTGTGAAATTATGTTTTTGTTGTTGTTTTTTTTTTTTTTTTTTGCAAAGCAAGGTGAGGGCCCGGTGGCTTCGTTCTCCCACCTGGAACAGTGTATAGGATCGCGACGACCGCAGGCCTCAGGTCGGCCGTGAAGAATAATGCGAATTTATCCGTGGCGGCGACAAGTCATTTTCTGGAAAGGTCGGGGCTCCGCTGCCGCTAAACTGCTTGGAGTCGCGCTTCTTTTATGAAAAGGGCCTAATCTCTTTTCTTTGGTCCTTTCTAACATCCTTTCTTCCCCTCTGTATTTTCTTTCCTCCGTCTTTAGTCTCTTGGTATCTTTCTTTTCTTTTTTACATTTGCAGTTCCCTTTATGCCTTTCTTTCCTTCAATTTTAATGAGCTTTCTTTTTGCGCCTTCTTTCTTGCATTCTTTCTTTCAGTCAGTAGTGCTTACCTTCTCGCCCACCCCCATCCCCGTGCCCCTTTATTTATCCTTTATTTATCCCCTTCTCCCTATCTGTCCCTTACGCTATTTTTTCATTTGCTTTTTCTTCCTTTCCTTTTTCCTTCTTTCGTTTTCCATTTTTTCCTTCCTCCTTTTCTGTCTTTCCCTCTCATTTATTTCTTTGTTGTGTTTTGTTTTGTTTCTTTCAATTTCTTTCTCCCTTATCTCTGATTTACTGCTCTCTGTCTCCTTCCCCCCAATGCACACGCTCGTTTTTCCTTTCTTGTCCTCTCAATTTTCCATTGTTCTTCTCCGAAGTCTGGCAGGGGCCTGTGGGGCGGCAGCTCGGAGGAGCCTATCCCTGGCAAGGGCGGTCTGCTGGGAGGCCTGGAGCGGGTCGCGGCGGAGCCCTGCCGGCGACTGGGGATGAGAGGGAGCCAGGCCCTTCTCTCGGAAATGAAGTCAGGCGAGGCCTCTCCCGACCTTAGAGAAAGGTCTTTTGGAAAATTGATGGCCGGGTACAGGAGCTACAAGAACCAGAGACTGGAGGCAGGGATCTGCAGAAGGAGGCCACTATCACCTCTGCAGTCCCTCCCCACCCAGGGAAGCCCCGCGGGCTACATCCCAGGGATCAGGACCCTCTCAGGACAGATCCAAGTGCTTCAGAAGCAGGGCCTGAGGAGAGACCTACAAAAGGAGCTGATCGGGGCCTCCAGCACGGAACACTGGATCTGAGGAGCAATGAAACGATGGTCTGCTAAGGGAAGTGGCTAGTTCCAACCGCAGGCCGCTGCCGCCCGCCCTGATGGCGCCTGGAAACCAGAGGAAGCGCTAAGCCAAGCCCCAGAACTGTGAGTGGGGTCCGGAGTGGAGGGAAGGGGGCGGGCAAAACTGAGGGTCGCTGAACAGACACCAAGAGCCTCCAGTCCTTTGGTCAGCAGCTGTGGGCCGGCCAGCAGGCTGCTGCCAGCCTGCCACGTGTGCCGTGTGCCGACTTGGAAAGCCCACTGGCACTGAAGTCCCCAGCGCCCTCTTCCCACCCTGGGCTTTGCTGGGGAGAGACTTCAGTCATCCACCCCTGGCACTCAAGCCAGAAAAGCCCAGCGTGGATCTGGCCCAAACCACTAGGGATTTGGGGCCGAGAGGGCAGCACTGCAGAGCACAAGTCTTAAGCCAGATTTTGTCGGGCAGTCATTTCCACTCTGCGAGCCTCTGCTTTCCCAGCTGCCTGTGTAAGGACAGGAGGGCTGGACTGGCTAAGTCCACCTCAGTGTTCCCTTCGGGCAGAAGAGAGCAACAGGCAGGAGGAGAGAAGGGAGCATTCCTGGAAGTTGAGGGCCTTAGTGGGGGAGGAAAACTGCAGAGAGAGCCACAAATAGGCCACTGGGCTGGCCACTGATTATTCTGCAAGGATCTAGGGTGGGGCACATTTATTAGGTCCTGAGGGAGCCCTACCCTGAGACCTGGCTCCGTGGGTCAACCGTCATGGACTGACTCAGTTGGGATGGTCGGACCCAGGGTGTAAACTCCACAGTGGCCCATTAAATAGGACCAAATTGGTGCGGGAGATCACCTCCTCCACCCTCTCAGCCTGTAATGTCCTGAGGAGCCCTCTAGACTCCCTGATCATACGCAGGCTGCAAGTGGAGTAACAGAGCTGGGATTCTCAAAGGGAGACTCACAACCAACGTCTTTGGGGTTTGCAGCAGCTTCTTGGATCCCGAGAGACTCGGCTTCCTTTATTCTAGCCCCTGCGATCCTGGATGGGACTCAGGAATGGGGAATATATCAAAAAACCTACCTGCAAATTCCAGAAAGTAATCTGAGTCGCTTATAATCTCCCCACCCCCACCTCCATGTTATTTTTTCCATCGGGGGAGATGGCTATAGATGACCATTATCAGGATAAATGCTGGCTACTGTTGGGGTTCCTAGTGTATAGACTCTGCTAGACACGAAGACAATCAAGTGAAATGTCAGCACCAAGGCCCTGGCCGCTCGAGTCCAAACCCACCCAATTGTCCTAAAGTGGAGCTGTAGGTTTGAGGCTTAGGGGAGAGGCTTAGGGGAAGATTTAATTTCTTGCTCTGATTCCCCCATTTCCCTTGCGGAGAGGCCTGAGACTTTTCCAGTGGTCCCGAACTTGACCATCTTGTGGCCCACCTCCTTTTTCTCTATCCTCCACCTCTATAGAAAGAGTTCCCGGGGCGCCTGGGTGGCTCAGTCGGTTAAGCGTCTGCCTTCGGCTCAGGTCATGATCCCAGGGTCCTGGGATCGAGCCCCACGTCGTCGGGCTCTCTGCTCAGCGGGGAGCCTGCTTCTCCCTCTCCTACTCCCCCTGCTTGTGTTCCCTCTCTCGCTGTGTCTCTCTCTGTCAAATAAATAAAATCTTTTAAAAAAAGAAAAAGAAAAAGAGTTCCCCTTTGCTTTTCACTAAGTTATCTGTTCCAAGAAACAAAGTTGGGAGAGGAGGAAGGTAGGCATTACACACACACACAGGATGGAGCTAAGAAGAATGGTCCATAATCCATAACTACTAAGAGCTGTCCTGCGCATGGGGCTCATGGGTTCCTCTCTTTGAAGAAGCATAACCAAGATGGCAGGAAAAAGTGCCACAAAGGTCTACCTCCTTAGGACTCAATAAAGGCTTGAAAATAACCAATAACCCTAGTGCATCTTAGAGTGTCTGGCTGTACACAAACACACACACACACACACACACACACACACCATGTGCTTTTCGAACCTCAGCCCAAGCCTGAGATGAACATCGGATAGTTCCTGGTTACTGCCTAAGTACTCTGACCTGGAGAAAAGTCCATCTTAGGCAGGCCACCAAGGTTCTGGGCCAGCCCTTTATCTCAGACCCCAACATGTTAAAAGTCTGGAGAAATCTGGCCGCCTGCCTACACCAACCCTAAATGTCCAGAGCCAATATTGGGCCATATACAGGGAACCCCTCCATTAACCTGAGATTTGGGATTGGAGCAGAGCTGTGGGCTCTGGATCACTTGGGCTTAAACTAGTACTTCTTCGGGGCGCCTGGGTGGCTCAGATGGTTAAGCGTCTGCCTTCGGCTCAGGTCATGATCCCAGGGTCCTGGGATCAAGTCCCACATCGGGCTCCTGACTCAGCGGGGAGTCTGCTTCTTCCTCTCCCTCTGCCTCTCCCACTGCTCATGCTCTCTCTCTCTCTCTGTATCTCTGTGTCTCAAATGAATAAATAAAATCTTTAAAAAACAAAACAAAACAAAACTAGTACTTCTTCCCTTCCAGCCTCCTTCAGGGGTTTTCTAAGAGCTCTGAGAGGGGAGATGAAATGTCCCTCACTTTAAATTGGAAAATCACCCACCAAAAATTTTTTTGTATTTGGTCACAGAGTCTATAGCTTTGTCCACAATTAGAGGAAACTGTAGCTGTTATTGGCCCTGGATGCCAGAAATCTTCCCGCAGAGACATGAAGAACATTGTTCTCCCTCAAGTTGTTTCTATGGCTGGGGTAGGGCTTGGGAGAAGACTCTGATCTTGGAGGCTACCGTGTAGAAACTCACACCAGGGGCTAAGAATCTAGGAGCTGAAGAGGATAGAAAAGCTTTCTCCTATGAAGTCATTAATTAGAGCTATCTCTGATTGGGGAATATGTGGGGCTCCCCTTTCTCTCTTCTCCCCTTGAAGAATAGGAAGTCCCAAATTCTGTAGTGACTCAAACTAGTCCGTTTTAGCCAGTGATGTGTTCAAGTGGTTGGGGGGGCAGATGCCTAGGGAAAGAAGCTGTCTTGCCCAAGTTGAATGAATTGACCTCAGAATGAATGGCCAGTTCCTTGGTTCCAGGCAGCTGTGAGCTGCCATAGTGGGAACAGGAGGACAGATGAAGAACACAGAAGGTAGATAGCTCCAGTGGCTAGATGCAATGTTGGAACTTGCAGTGATGCCCTGACTGTCCCTCTCCATGCCTGCCCTGGGGGAATCCCAAAAGCCAGGCTGGCTGGGGCATGAACATGTAGAAGCTCTACAAGCTTTGTTCCATGTCTTCCAGGCTCTAGGGGGCCAAAGCCTGGCCTCAAAGGTACCTCCTCCCAGGCTGAGGGACTGCTGATCTGGCTGTTTCGGCCCCATTGAGCAAGACCGGAGTTCTCAGTTTCTTATTCCTAAGGTTAACCTGGAAATTTTCCCTAAGAACGGGGCTCAACTGCAGAGGCCCAGATGGAGGCCTGGACAAGAGCCATGGTAAGCAGACCCCCATCTCTCCAACCCCCCCAATTCCTTAATAACCCCTGCGATCTGGCAAAGCCCAGCCCAGATCTCCAGCTCCATGTTTGTGTGTTTGGGGAATGATGCCGACAGGGGTTGGGGGTGCTTGTCCTCCAGCCTTGGATCAGAATCTCCCACACCAGCCTACCTTCAGGTTCTGCCTCCTTTGTCCCTTACTTGCCCTTTCTGCCTGGTGTTTCTAGCCTCAGGAATCACCTGTCCCAGGGGTGCTGAATAAGGCTTGGACCAGGGCAGCCACAAATGGACGGTGGACCAGCTCCTCATCCCTGGGTGCTTTGTGGCCTGAGATCTGTGCTAGGCGGCTAGGCGGCTCCCTCCGGAAAGGAGATTTCATAGGAACCAAAGGGCCCTATGAACAACTCTCCATCAAGAGGAGGGGAGACCTAAAGACTTTTCCCCTTTAGTCCAAGAGCCTTACTTCCCTTACTTCTGGACGTGTAAACACATGGTAGGGCAGATTTTTCAGTAATGCAGCTGAGCACACCGAGCCCTGCCAGGCTTAGCCAGCAGCTCTTGGATGGCCCCGCGGATGGGTGGCTCTAAGCTCAGATGGAGCCGCTGGAGAGTGTGGGAGCCTCCTCCTAGACCATCCTTCCACCCACCCAGAGACCTCTGTGCCAGGAGGTGCACCCTCCTTCCAGGGAGCCCTTACCCTGAAGCAGAGGCTCTACATCCAGGCGGAAGTTCCCACTGGACCAAACCCTGCTTTGTTCGTCGGAGAGCCACGTGCTGCAGCCTGCAGTTCGGGGCTTCGGACAGTATTACCTGCATGCCACTTTGGCCAGCAACCCCCCCAAACATGCAGACCCTTACATCCCAGTCCCCCTAATCCAATGTGTCCTGTGCTGGGGACTCTAAGTGTCCTATATGTAACTTTCATTTAATCCCCACAACGAGAGAACTGGGCAGGGGGCAATTGTTACTACCGGTTTTGTAGACAAGAAAACTAAAGTTGAGGAGATTAACTTGTCCAACTTCTAGAAGCTAATGAATGATGAAGGCTGGACTCCCAGCACGTGTCTTTATGGCACCAAATCCTGGCTCTGACCATTTCACTTTCTCTTCCCCGTTCAAACGCCAAGCTGTTTCCAATTTTTGAAATGGAAATAAATCTCATTAAAAAGTACAAACTGATATTGAAGATAGACCTAAGATATTTGAGAAGTCATCAAAGGGAAAAGGGAAGAATGAAGGGGTTTGAGAAAAATAAAATATTGACTCCAAAATAAAGGAACTCTTTAAACACAGTAATTTTAGACCAGTGAACCCCCGCCCCTCCAGTTTTTAAAACTATAAAGGTGGGGACTAAATTCAACTCCTTTGCCTCCACCCCATTCTCACCACCATTTCACTTCGGAGCTGAGTCTATATGAGCAACAAGTGAGCTATCCTGGGAAATTTTCACCTAGAGCTGAATGACTGAAGCCCAAACTCCTTAGCGTCTGTCTGCTGGGCTGTCCACACCCACAGCACCTAAATCACTTTCCAAATCTGTCCTGTCCTGGGGGAAAAGGGTGTTTGGTGAGCCTGAAGATTCTGCACCTGATTCCATGGGCTCACTCCTTGAAATTGAGGGTGAAAGTTGGTGCATGTGTGTGGCTTTCTGGGAGATGGATCCATAATTTATTGATTTGTTTTCTAGTGGCAAATTTCACATATCCAAAAAAAGAAACAGTGAAAAAAAGGTAAAATTCACATATGCAGAAGAGGATAATAACCCCTTCCTTATACTTATCAGTCAGCCTCAACAGTGATCACTCACAGCCAGTCTTATTTCAGGGCTTTTTTACCCAAAATCACTTTGGTTAGAGTGTTTAACAGATAAGGACTTCTTCCTTTCTTTCTGTTTTCTTTTAACAAATCCTCCATGTGATTATCATACATAACAAAACTAACAATAATCCCTTAATACTATCCATGTTTCAATTTCCTCAGCTGTCTCAAGATTCTTTTTAGGATTAGTTTTTCAAAGCATGACCTAAACAAAATCCACACCTTCCATTTGGTTGCTACATCTCTTTTTTTTTTTTTTAAAGATTTTATTTATTTATTTGACAGACACAGAGATAGCAAGAGCAGGAACACAAGCAGCGGGAGTGGGAGAGGGAGAAGCAGGCTCTCCGCTGAGTAGGGAGCCCGATGTGGGACTCAATACCAGGACCCTGGGATCATGACCTGAGCCGAAGGCAGACGCTTAACGACTGAGCCACCCAGGCGCCCTGGTTGCTACATCTCTTAACTTGCTTGTGACCTATACCAATTTCCTGCTCTCCTTTTTCTCATGCCATTTATTCATTTATTGGGCCAACCCAATTCTCAGAGGTATTGGTCATCCTCAAAAAAGATGACTGCTCTATGTTGCGCCAAAGGACTTATTCTTACAGGCTCCTGCCTCCTTGTTTACTTCAGCTGGCTGTGGTCAGGAGAGCTACCCCAGGTTCCCTGCTCCCTCCCAGAGAGAGTGGAGCTGGGTCAGGCAGGACCCCCTCCCCACCATCACCACTTCGGACTCTTTGGTTCCCTTATTGATCTTGGAATGGGAAACCTCCCTCCCTCTCCCAGTCCCAGACAGCCAAGAATAGGATCCTCTGACTGGTCTTTGGGTTATCCAGCTCTCCGAGTGTCAAAGATTGACTATATAGTCCCAGACCTAGCGGCAAAATTGCTTGCCATTGGGCCAGAACTGTCCAATTCCTTCCTTGGGGATGCCTCCAGAGACCTCCATGCTCCCCAAGGGAAACAGAGCACCCTAGGTTTCTGAGGCGGAGTAGCCAGACTAGCATTGCCATCTCTTATTCCGTTCTGCCCCTAGGGCATCATTGAAGGGGGAGCTTGACCTTCTGTCCCTGCTCTGTCTTGTGTTGCCAGCTGTGTGCCCTTGGGCTAGCCATCTCCTCTCTCTGACCCTCAGTCTCATCATCTGTAAAATGGACGTGGTTTTTTTTGCCCAACCTTCCACACGGGGCTGCTAGGGAGACAGACAAAGAGGAGGGAAGTGAAGACTCTCAAGTTTACTATCCATATGTAAATATCGGGTTGTTTCTTTCCTAGTTGGTGGTATCTGAGGAGAAAGTGAGGATTTCTACTGGGAGAAGAGGAACCAGCCTGCAACCTTGTTCTGGCCTCATGCCTATGGAGAAGCACGGCCCCCACACCCACAGAACAGGACCTTCCAAACTGGAAAGAGACCTGAACTTGGTGGCATCCAGCCAGAGCAGGAGCTGTGACCTCTAGGCTTGGAGAAGAGTATCAGGATGTCTGCTCCTTTTCCCATGGACTGCCAAGGAGCCTGGAGCCAGGATTTTGTCTCATCCCTGAACTCCCTCCCTACAGCCCACACCCCTTCCCTCTTTCCAAGGCCCCCAGCTTTGCTGTAACAACCACCCCAATGCCCCAACTTGTTCCAGGAAGATCTCCAGAAAGCGCTGGTGGGGGCCCTGGATATAGAAGCTGAAGTGGGGGGGGGGGAGGTGCAACCAGCTGGTCTGCTCTACCCTTCCAAGCTCAAGTCTCTCTCACCACTGGCAGATTTTGCTCTCTGGGACCTGGTGAGAGGGAGTCTCCAGGAACCAGTGCAGAATGCAGTGCAGACCTCATTCATTGAAGAGTACTCACATTTTTCATTTCCAAACTACACCTAGCTCATAAAAAGCTGGCGAGTGTAATAAATTCTCCCCTGCTGGACATGGTTTTAATTAATTATTGGGTTATTCAAGGTGACTCATGTGTGAAATACAATTTGCCCTCATAAACTGAACCTCACATAATCCATCCTGAGTAACAGGGCTACTTGCGATCCTCTCTGAGACATACACAAAACTTGAATTTATCCTTTGAAAGTCTTGGGGTGAAATATAAGTGTGACTTTACTGTAGAGCGAGCTTATTCATTCCAGCAGCAGGGTCTCCGAGAGAGAGAGAGAGAGAGAGAGAGAGAGAGAGAGAGAGAGAGATGGGGAGAGCGAGCTTACTCAGCCGGCTGTGCTAGGGGTATTAAAGGGATTGAATCTGGTTTTCTCAACTGCTGGTTTGATAGGATTTCTTTCTTAGAAAATCTGGTGTTACACACACACACACACACACACACATTTATACACCTTATTCATTTGTTTTGCAATATCTGCAAGGGACATGTGACGCCATCTCATTGCAGAAAAGAAATTTATGCTGAATTTTGCTTCCGCTGACCTGGCAGGGGCAGCTTCTCTTACTCCTGGAGCCCCTGGGTCTTTATCATCCAAGATTCGTGCTTGCCTTACATCACGACGTCGCTGCTATGCAGCATGGAGTCTCCACTTGGGATTTAAACTCCTTTCCATCTGACTTATTTTTTTAAAGATTTTATTTATTTATTTGACAGAGAGAGAGACAACGAGACAGGGAACATAAGCAGGGGGAGCGGAGAGGGAAAAGCAGGCTTCCTGCAGAGCAGGGAGCCCGATGCGGGGCTGGATCCCAGGACCCTGGGATCACAACCTGAGCTGAAGGCAGACGCTTAACAGCTGAGCCACCCAGACGCCCCTCCGTCTAACTTAAAAGCCCTTTACTCCAGGCCCCCCATCTACAAAGCGGGCTCCTTCCCTATTGAGCGCTGGATTCCTACAGAGCCATTAACATTACAGGGCTGGTTCCTGGCACCAGCAAATCTACATTTTTAAAACTTTTTTTTTTATTTGCTGGGATTAGAAAGCTGACGCTATTTATTTAAAGAAAATCTGGAAGTACTATGGGGGGGCAGTCTGGGGACTGTGGGCAGAGACATCTGTATGTCAGGCTCCTGCCCCCTGACCAAGGCAGAGTGGAGTGGGGCAGGGAAGGTAGGAGGGGGCAGGGATTCGAGGCTGAGTTTGAGCCAGCCACACAGAGTCCAACCAGAGAAGGGGTGGAAGACTCTGGCACTGTGTCTGGGTTCCTGCCCCAGAGAAGAGTATGGATCTTTGAGGGGGGAAAAGAAAGGGAGACTTAAGGAAGAAAGCATGATGGCTTGTTTTCTCTTAGTCTTTGGCCCCTGAGTTGGGTGTGGAAGGCTCTGCCAGGGGCCCTGTACTGAGCCAGTTCTGACCTAAGAAAGGCCTCCCCCAGCTTTTTTTCTTCCTGGTCTTCTCTTCCCTTTTGTGTCCTTTAATTTTCTTCCTTGATCTGGATGCCAGAACTTATTTATTTTTTAGTAAAAGGGAGGCTGGATTCTAAACACCCCCTTACCTCCCTCTGGACCCCAGAACTCTGTCCTAGCTGGTCCGTACAGTTCCCCAGGTCCTTCCAAATGGTGGGTGAAGTCTGCATCTCAGCTGGAGTCTTGGCCTGGAAATTTTTTTTTTTTTTTTTTCCTTTCACGGCCAGGCCAACAAGACTACAAACTGAAACAAAATAAAATCTTCTTCCATCTCTGACCTCCTCGAATTTTCAGTTTCAGGAGAAAAGGAATTTTGATGCCATTTCAAAGTGTGTGGGAATTTAATAAACTCAGGCGGTGGTGGGTCACCCTCCCCATGAAGACAAACTTTACCCACGAGCACCCACCTGCGAAAAGACAGACTGACGGAACCAGACAGCAGCTGCGGCCTCACACACAGATGCTCTGACCTAGCATTTGAATGAGCTAATTAAGGGTAACCAGTTAATTCCATCGCCAGACCTGTGGGACTGGACCCAGAGGAACCCCCCACCCCCCCAGAGCAATGGATGCAGTCGGTGACAGAGAAACAGATGGGAGCATATGTAGAGGGGGGAGAGGATGAAAATTGAAGTTAAAGAACGTAGGGAATTTCAGCACACAGAGCAAAGGGAAATCCTAGCAAGCTGGACAGGAGGGCAGCAGGGGCTGGGATCGTCCAGGACCTGTGTCCACACAGATACGGATCACCCAGCTCAGCACCCCCGAGGCTGGCTTTCTAAGATGCCAAAATAACCAGCCGGCTTAGCCAATTATGGGAGAAATCAGCCAGAGCCATTGTTTGGCTTTTCTTTGACCAAACACTATTTGATTGGATAAAATCTGCACTTTACCTGAGTTGTTAACTCCTGTAGGGAGTCAGTCTGTCAGGCCCTCTTTTTGCCCTTATCCAGGAAGAGACGCACCCCCATGGGGGAAAATCTCTCACCTCCACTGATTGCATATCGGAGAGAAAGTGGTCTGGTTCGTTGCTTATAAACAAAACAATCTAGAGTGATCCTGAAGTTTTATCAACTCTAATCTTATGTCCAGAAGCAAGACCAGAGACTCCCCCACAATTTTAAAGTCCTCCAAAGCCAATGAGGTTTTGTTTCTATTTATTTAAGATTTTATTTATTCATTTGAGACAGAAAGAGAGAGCATGAGCAGAGGGGAGAGGCAGAGGGAGAGGGAGAAGCAGACTCCTGGCTGAGCCGGGAACCCATGCGGGGCTTGATCCCAGGACCCTGGGATCATGACCTGAGCAGAAGGCAGACGCTTAACGACTGAGCCACCCAGGCGTCCCTGACAGGCTGCTTTTTGAGAAGACACCAGAAGCTGGGGAGGCTGGCTTGCTGGCTCTCAAGTCAGAGCCCTCCTCCCCAGGGCTCCTTCTGGGGCTCCTGGGGGTGGGATCTCCTTGTCCTCCAGCACCCCCTCTCCTGGCCCAGATATTCCTCACCCCCACCTTGGGCCACCCTTACCTGTTTCATCTTCCTACGTTGCATCTTCCAGCCTTGCCAACGATCCTGCTGACGAAGAAACCATCCCCAAGACCTCCTAATCCAATTCCAGCAAATCTCTTTAATCTTCTGTGCCTCCGTTTCCCTCAATTTTTAGCGAGGGACACCCGGAAGATAGCCCAGGCCTCGGTCTAGGCAGGAAAGAGGATTTGGGCAAAGCTGTGGGGAGGGGGTTTGACCGAGGCCCAGGTTTCTCCCGCAGGGGTCGGAGTCGGTCGCTGGTCGCTCCAGGGACACGGAGAGCAAGCGCCCAGAGTCGCCCCAACCGAAACGGGTGGGAGCGGCGGACCCACAGGCGCCCGGCTCTCGCCCCACGTTTTCCCGGGGTGGGGGGGCGCGGGGGGAGCCAGCTCAGTGCAGGCAGCGTGAGAAGCTCAGGCCCGCAGGCTTCCCCACCAAATCCTCGGATGACCGGCACCAGGGGTCGACCGCCTTTTGAATGAGGCGCGGGAACCCGCCCAACCCGGTGAGATTGCCCCGAAGCGGGGCCCCAGCGGCCGGGGCGGGTCGCGGAGCGAAGGGCTCCGGGTCGCGGCCCTCATCTCTCCCCTGGGGGTCGGGAGAGGGCACCGAGGGGCGCGGAGGGGGCGCATTTCCCTGGAGAAGCATTTCTTTCCCTCGGGGGTACGGTGCACGCTCTCTCTGCCCGGTCTCGGTTCCCTGATGCCCTGGGCTCCCGGCCTCCGCGGCCCAGTGGTCCAGCGGCCGCCGCCGCAGCGTCTCCGAGGCCCGGGGACAAAAGGGCCAGAGATCTACAGAGCCCCCAACAGACACACACAGTGCCTATGTTTCCACGGCTTCATTTTTAGTCTGAACGGTGTCAACGGTTTCCCTTTTTCATTCTGCATTCGGGGGTCTCAGCTGTACAGACCTGGTCTGGGAGCTAAAAGAGTGAGTTCTTACACACCCTCCACCCGCACCAAATACATCTTTTCACCCGGACTACCAGCTAAGTACCTGCTTTGGCATCCTTCTCGTTGGATTAAGCTCGGCAAACTTGCTTCTGAAAAAAATAAACAACTTTGTTTTTATGTTTTTAGATGAATTAAGTCAACGATGTGATTTTTATTAGTTCTGATTATCTGAGAAAAATCCACACTTTAGTTGTTATCCAGATTGTGTGGAGGAGAACTTATAAACAGAAATGTCATTCGTTTTTAATTTTTCTGTTTTCGATTTTTTTCATAATAAACTTCTATTGCCTATATAACTAAAAATGAACACTATTAAAATAACAATTCCCTGATTTTAATCTATCTTTAAAAAAGGACAGATAATGTATGCTAAAGGAAAAATTCAAAAGTTTCCAAAGGACATACGTTGAAAAGAAAAGTAATGCTTTCTCCCGCTTCTTACCTCAGTCCTTCCCAGAAGCAACCACTGTGTCGAATTTCTGCACCCTTACAAATATAGCTTCCACCACAAATGGCAGCGTACTATACACAAAGCTTTGTATTTTGTCTTTTATTTTAAAAATCATGCTGATAATGGTTCTGTATCTTTACTAACGCCTCCCTTTTAGTGGCTCCATTTTATTGTGTGGATGTGCCATAACTTATTTAACCAGGCAACTACTGATAGCCATTTAAATTGTTTCCAATTTTTTCTTCCTTTTTTTCTGCTACTATATACAATATTCACGACTCTGTGTATGTATGCAAGTGTATCTGTAGGACATATTCTTAGAAATGGGTCGGATCAAAAGCCTTGTGCATTTTTAATGTTCACTGAATTTAAACTTATTTTCATAGTGTTACTTTAAACAATTTGTGTATCCACTTTTAGAGAACTATCTTTTCGTGTCCTCCTGTTTTCTATATTTTTTGTTGATCTAGATTCTTACTAATTTGTTTTTATGATACTTTATTAAAATGTAAGATGGGGGGCACCTGGGTGGCTCAGTCGTTGAGCGTCTGCCTTCGGCTCGGGTCATGGTCCCGGGGTCCTGGGATCGAGCCCCGCATTGGGCTCCCTGCTGGGCGGGAGGCCTGCCTCTCCCTCCCCCTCTCCCCCTGCTTGTGTTTCCTCTCTCGCTGTGTCTCTCTCTGTCAAATAAATAAAATCTTTTAAAAAAAAATGTAAGATAGGGTTAAACATGTGACAGAGGATTTAAAGTTTATCCATCTGTAGGTACTGGAGTTTCCCCAACAATTTTTTCTGGGAGATGGAGCTAAACGACATTTAGCTTTTTGGTCTTTTTACTGCATTGTTTTAAGTTAGAAAATGTTCTGATTTATTCAAATAATTGTTCGAATTGGTAGAATGGAGGAAATGGGGTGTAGATTTTGAACTATGGCCCACTTGGATTTTCTCTTGCAGAATTCCATCTGTATTGGAAAATGGGGGGAGATTTGTTTTGTTTTTTTTTCTTAATTATCTCGTCTTCTCCACTCTCCTTAAGATTAGAGGACACAGGGGCACCTGGCTGGCTCAGTCCGTAGAGCATGTGACTCTTCATCTTGGGTTGTGAGTTCAAGCTTAGAGGTTACCTTAAAAAAAAAAAAAAAAAAAAAAAAGATTAGAAGACAGAAAAGTTCCACATTGTACTATGATGGAAACTTCAGAGCTGCAGAATGGAGACTTCAGGCCCAGTGCCCCGCATCCTCTCTCCCTCTGATCCTCAGCCCAGGGCAACCCCCTTCCCCCCCAGCTCACCCGACTCTCACCCAACAGCCTACAAAACACTAAAAATTGAGGTGGTGTCTAAGATACGCTCCTCCAGGCATCTGGTAGGTGGGCTTTTGGAAATTCTGCCCTTTCACGAAGGGTGATGGTCTGTCTTCCAGGCCTCCAGTTTTCTGGGGAACTGAGAGAAAACAGCCAGTGCCCCTGGTCGCTCCCTCCCACCACCTAGAGATCGCCATGCGCTTATTATGTCCCCAGAGGACACGTGGGACAGCACAGACTGGGGGGGGGGGGCGGGCAAGAGGGTCGGTGGGGCTGGAGTTGGGGGGCCAGGGAGGCAAGCCAGGAGTCAGAGGGATCCGAGGGGCGGCCCAGATGGCTCGTTCAGCCACAGAATCCCTGCAGTGAGCCGACCGCCCCCCCAACCCACGGCGCAAAACTCCAGGCGGGGGCTCCGCTGTCTCAGGCTAGGTCGCAAACACAGCCCCTTGAGGCTGCACCGGATTTTGCTCCGGGGCGCTTTGGAGCCGTGGCCAGTGCTTTGCTGGGGGGTTACTGTTCAGCCCCACACTCCCGGCGCGTTCTTTGGAAGACAGAATAGTTTGCGTCCATTTATGCACCTGAGATACAAGCCGAGAAACTGGGCAAAAACCCTAAGCAGATCTTTAGAGGGAAGGTCAAGAGAGATTTCGGGCCCTGCAGAGTTCCCTCGATGGGAGCCAGGCCCAGCGCAGCAGAGAGGATGTCCCGAATATTTACTGAGCACTTACTGCGAGCCAGGAACTTGCTAACAACTTCGGGGGTGCAGGGGTCTCCCTTCTGGTCAAATGCCTCAGGGCCCTGTGGAAGGTTTGAAAATGAGATATACCCCCCACCACCCCAGGTTTTGTTATTAAGTTTGATCTCTTCAGAATTGTTGGAAGTGACATATAGATTGGGTAAATCAAATTTTAAAGGTTTTGTTTTTTAAGTATTCAGGTAATGACTTAATATCTATTTCTTTTTGTCAAAAGACCTCTCTCTCTCGGGGTGCCTGGGTGGCTCAGTCATTAAGCGTCTGCCTTTGGCTCAGGTCATGATGCCAGTGTCCTGGGATCGAGCCCCACATCGGGGTCCCTGCTCCGCGGGAAGCCTGCTTCTCCCTCTCCCGCTCCCCCTGCTTGTGTTCCCTCTCTCGCTGTGTCTCTCTCTGACAAATAAATAAATAAAATCTTTTTTTTTAAAAAAAGACCTCTCTCTCAGGAGAAGTCTAAGGGCTTTATTACCTAATTTCTGACAAAACGACATTTAGTTTTTTGGTCCTTTTACTGCATTATTTTAAGTTAGAAAATGTTCTGATTTATTCAAATAATTGTTCGAATTGGTAGAAACTGCACAGTTGGACTTAAGACCTCAGCTCCTGTCCTTTAAAAATGAAAATAATTCAGCTCTTCCTTCCTGGAGCAGCTCCAATCCCCACCCCATCTGCCCTCTCCTGTGGAAGCCACGTCCCCACATCCCCACCCTGCCTCTGTGGCCAGAGCCTGACTTCCAGGGGTCTTTTCTAGGAGCCTTCTCTTTCTTTGGAGGAGGAGTGGGGAGAAGAGAGCTAAGAAAGGATTTGAGGGCAGAATCCATGCCGCTGGTGGCGGGGGGGGGGGGGGGGCGCCTGGAGCAAGCAGCTGCAACAGGAATGACCAGCTTCCTTCCTTCCTTCCTTCCTTCCTTCCTTCCTTCCTTCCTTCCTTCCTTCCTTTTTAAAGATTTTATTTATTCATTTATTTTAAGGAGAGAGAGAGCAAGTGGTGGGGGGGTGCAGAGGGAGAGCAAGTCTCAAGCAGACTTGATGCTCAGTGCCCAGCCCGACATGGGGCTCGATCTCACAACCCTGAGATCATGACCTGAGCTGAAACCAAGAGTGGGAGGCTTAACCAACTGCGCCACTCAGGTGCCCCAAGAATGATGAGCTTTTGAACAGTGGCTCCCTCTGCCCTGGACAGATGGTCTGGTCTGCAAACATGGGACCATGACCCACACTTTGTCCACGCTCCACCATACCCGGGGAAAACCATCATCCCGATACTTCCCAGGAACTGTTTTGGTGTAGACATTGTCTCCTGTCTGATTCCTCCTTTTTTGTGTGTGAGTGAAGTTTTAGAAGGCAAGGGGAAATGAGAAACGGAGAACACTATTCGGTTGTGCAGTCCCAGTGCACAATCCAACCCTTCTCCCTTCCCCTCATGTTCAGGGTTGAGCTGAGAGGGATTTTAAGTTTCAATTTCTGAAACCATTGTTGACATTCTCTGACATCAACTTCCTCTTTCTCTCTCTTGGTTTTTACTGTTTTCTGGAAGTCTTCTGAGAAAAGGTCCACACCGGAGAGATGAGTTGTGGCATAGTGGGGGGTGAGGGAACACTATTTTAGACCAACCAAATGTGGCAGAAAATTGGCTCCTGCTCCAGAAGCAGGAGGATGGGGAAGGGGATGTGCGGCGAAGTTCAAATGTGTGGTGTGTAGGAGTCTAGTTCTGGGCACACACCAGGCAACCCTTCAGCCCCAGGTCAGAGAAAGGACAGGCAGGAGTCTAGAAAGGCAAAGAAGTTAACGATGTTTGGCTGTCTGGGGGTTTATCAGTGTGTCGGGGTCAGGCGGGGGTCGAGGCGATGATGTCTAGGGCAGACAGACGCAGCCGGGGTGGGGGTTGCACAGGTGAGGAGGGGCTGCCCGGGGCCCAGGCCTCCCCACTGACCCCACCTGGGACCGCGTGGTGGCTGGGCTCCCGGGACCTGCCCTTTCCCAGCCTCCAGATGGAAAAGAAGGGGGTCGCTGGTGAAATATTAACCCCTTCTGGGTTCTGAAGGGGGAACATGGGTCCTAGGAGGGTATGGAGAAAGAGTGGCGGGAGGTTGCACCCCCTTCTTCTTCCCTGCAGCCTGGGACTCAAATCCAAGCCTTTGAACCCCCAACCCCTGGCCGGTGGGAAGGGGCAAGTTTTTGGGTTTCCTCTGCCTCCAGGCTCCTCTTCCGCCAGAAGGAAGAGTCTTTCAGCCCGGTTGGGGGGTGGAGGGTGGCTGAGCAGAGATCCCAGCAGGGCATGCCTCAGGCAGCGTCACGAAAGTCTTCTAGTGAATTGGGGGTGAGGTGGAGTGGATTATGGGCACCCCCTCTCCACAGCCCTTGATCTCAATCGGGACAGGGACTGGAGGGTGGGGGGTGTCTGGGGCCCCCTCGGAGTTCTCCCGCAGTACAGCGTGCATCCAGGCCTAGCCGACAGAGTGACGGGAGGGATGCCCTCAGGGCTGGGGAGTCGCAGGCATTTATTGGCCGGGTGGGGTGGCATTTCCCAGCTCGCGCTCGCTCGGGGCGCTGGGTGGGGGCCCGGCTCGAGTGCCTCCCTGCAGTGAATCAGGCTTCTGACCTCAGCCCCAAGTCAGCCTCACTCCGGAGGGTAAACATCCTCTGTGCTCTGGAAACTGGTGGGACCAGAAAAGTGAGGGGGTGGTGAGGTGAGGGGGGGAGGGGCGATAGGAGAGAGTCTGAAAAGAGGGGAGATTCTGAAATCCTGTGTGTGTCCTGCAAGGAATCCAGTGGTGGCCTTCCTTGCGGACAGCTGTGCAGCCTACTGGACGCCAAAGAAGGAGCATCCCATGGGGTGCTGCCTTTCTCCTGCTGGATAAAGAATCTGTTGCTCAAATCTAGGAAATGCGACTTTGGAAAAGGTCCCAGGCTTGGGGAGGCGCGGGGGGTGGGGGCAGGAAAGGGCTGAGAGGTGCTGGCCCTATTCCCATTCCCCCAGGATCACCTGAAGGACATCCCTCTGAAGGGACACTGGGCATGTGTAAGGGGTTAAGGACAGAGGCAGGACAAGAATGGAAATCCTCACTCCTTAGGAAAGGCAGGACTTGGTCACTAAACTTTAAGAACATGGTTACTATGGCTATCATTTTTTTTAACGTTGAAGATGGTGTGGAAAGAAAGAGCCAGTTTTGACTCCCAATTCAAGGCCATTCTTAGGCTGGTAGAGAGAAGCTGTCAAGTCAAACAGATCCAGCATAGACCTGGATCCCAGTGCCCACCAGCTTCAGGTCCCAGAAAGTGACTTCATTGCCCTGAGCACAGTCTCCTTACCTATAAAAGAGAGCTGAGACTAACAGCTACAGAGCTGATGCTGGAATGAAGTCAGCCAATGGAGTGACACGCCCAGCACAGCATAGCCCAGCTCTCAGTGACCTCGGGGATGTTCTGCCAGCCTCAGCATCCTTTCGAACCTTGCCAAGCCCCAACTGCAGGTGTCCCAGAGAAACCCTCAGCCACTTGCCCTCTGCTTAGTCCCAGCCAAATGACCAGAGGCACCGAGAAGTGGATCAAAGGAAAAGTCTTACTTGGCTTTTCTCCACAGCCCCCGGGGAAGGGAGGGAGTCAGGGAGTTCAGTTTCCTTGGCTCTGGCACCCAGCTGGTATCCCTCCACACCAAGAGGTCCAGTAGCTCTGAGATGAGGTAAATGTGAGTAGATCTTAGCTACTGTTGTCCAGAGACACTCTACAAGCTTGTGTTTTCAACATCCCATTTTTTGTTAAAGATTTTATTTATTTATTTGTCAGAAAGAGAGAAAGCACAAGCAGGGGGAGCGGCAGGCAGAGGGAAAAGCAGGCTTCCCGCTGAGCAGGGAGCCTGATGTGGGGCTCGATCCCAGGACCCTGGGATCATGACCTGAGCAGAAGGCAGACGCTTAACCAAGTGAGCCACCCAGGCGTCCCATTCAGCACCCTGTTTACTTTAAAAATGAAAATAATTCAGGAGAGGGCCTGGCTGAAAACCCTTCCTGGGTTTAGGACATCAGAAGACCTTTCCTCGAGCTGGACTCTGGACTATCTGCTCCAGATGTCGCTGCACCTGTTCCTAGTCTGTAAAACTGGGGTAACCGCCATTCCCACCCTGGGGGGGGGCGGGGTCCTTATGGGAACAGTGACAGAATGGAGGTGACTACACTGGAGTGCTCTGTCCCCTGCGTGGTATTACACCGATGTCCACACTAGAAACTAATCGTGAGCACACAGTTCAAGTTCAAGCAACCGTGGGCCTGGAAGGGTCTCACTGAGGTTTTGCGTGGTCTTGGAGTCATGCCCTAGTTCAGTCTTGCCTCCCACACATACTGCCTCTAACATGACTCCGCCTCTCAGGGCCCAGTTTTCTCATCTGTAAATGGGGATTGAACCCCGCCCCCCCCCCATCAGGTGGTTTGGGGAGCAATAAATCTCCTAAAGCTTTTGGCTCCAGTGCCTGGCGCATAATACGCGCTAAATAAACAGCAGGACGCGTATTCCTAAATAGATACCGGAGGCAACTGATTGCAATGCCCCCTGCGGGAGACTTTACCTCTGCTGCTTTGGGGTATCTGAGCTGGAGCCGCTGGGGCGCAGCCTGGAGAGCGGCGAGAGGGAGGCGCTTGGTAATTGGCTGTCGGCCCTGCCCTGACCATTGCTACTGGGAGCTCTGGCGCATCTCCTGCAGCCTCCGTCATACTTCTTCCAGCCCCGAGCGGATCCTCCTGGGACCCCGCTGGGGCGAAGGCCAGCTTCTCTGCGGGAGCCGCGGGGACCCGCGCTGCCCGCGGCCGCTGAGCCGGGACCCTGGTCGGGCGCCCGAGCCGGGATGCGCTGGGCTGGGTAGCGCTTGGAGCGCGGCGTCGGGGAGGCAGGCAGGGAGCAACGGTCCACCCGAGATTTTTCCCCGCCCAGAAGCGCGGAGCTCAGCGCCCCGAATCAGCCGAACTCCTCCGGTCGCATGGAGCAGCAACGCGGGCCTGGGTCGCGGGCAGCGAGGTTTTCTTCTCCGTGTGTCGCCCGGATGCGCCTTTTCCGCGCGCACCTTCTCCGACAGAACCTCCGAACCAGCCCCGCACAGGCCTCTCTCTCCCCGGCGGATCCCCAGTCCCACCCTGCCCTCTAAGTCCTCTCTCCAGATATGGGGAAAGGAGAACGCGCTCCAGTCATGCCCTCCGCCTCCACTTTCCCAGGCCCCCTCCGGCGAATGGCATTTCCCGGCAGAGTCCCCAGGGGCAGAGCAAATGAAAATGCCAAGGAAAGAGGACAGGTTGTAGGGTTTGAGTCTAATAAGGGATGCCCTTTTCCTTCTTCTGTCTTTCCCTCCCCTCAAACAGGCACGTTGGAAAATAATCTGGAATTTTCAAAGAATCAGGAAATTTGCTGAGGAATGGAGACCCAGAAGAGAACAGGCAATCCAAGCGCTTTTCTTCTCCCCATAAGAACCCAGCCCCTCGGGCGCCTGGGTGGCTCAGTTGGTTAAGCGACTGCCTTCGGCTCAGGTCATGATCCTGGAGTCCCTGGATTGAGTCCCGCATCGGGCTCCCTGCTCGGCAGGGAGCCTGCTTCTCCCCCCGACCCTCACCCCTCTCATGTGCTCTCTCTCTCTCATTCTGTCTCAAATAAATAAATAAAATCTTAAAAAAAAAAAAAAAAGAACCCAGCCCCTCCATCAGATATGAATACAGCTACTGTGCATCTTTCCATGAAATATAAATTTCCCAACCAGCCTGCAAAGAATATGAATTTTCATAGGTACACTGAGCCCTTGAGGGGCATGAGGCCATAAGAGGGTCTATTCAGGCTATGTCAAAATACAACCAAATTAGAACATGAAAACCGAAGATCTTGATTCAGATCTTTTATGTTTAAATAAAGAGGGGGGGGGAAACACTTTTGAAATATCCAAATAATTGGAAATATTCGTAAATATATTCATCTCACGGGGCCTCTGTTTGGTTGGTGGGTGTGGCAGACAGAATCTGGGACCTCAACTAGCTATTTTCTGGTCTAAAAACAAACATACCGGGTCGCCCGGGTGGCTCAGATGGTTAAGTGTCTGTCTTTGGCTCAGGTCCTGATCTCCAGGTTATGGGATCGAGCCTCATGTCGGGCTCCCAGCTCAGCGGGGAGTCTGCTTCTCCCTCTCTCCCTTTGCCTCTCCCCCTGCTTGTGTGCTCTCTCTCTCTCTCTCAAATGAATAAATAAAATCTTTATTAAAAACATAAAAAATAAAAACAAACATACCCCCAGACACACATCTCCTTTGAGCCTCTGCTTCTCAGCTATGAAATGGAAAGAGCCCAAGTCCCATTCAGATGGTGGGAATTGACTTCGGCAAGTTCAGGGTGGAGGGGTGGGAGGGTGGAGAGAACGGGAAGTGCAGCAGGCACTGAGTCGCAGGCTCCAAAGCGAAGTCCCGGCTCTGTGTCTTTGATGGCCCCTAGCCTCAGTGTTCTCATCTGCAAGAGGGGGATAATACTGATCTCACAGGACTGCTGTGAAGAATAAACAAAGCAATACATGTGAACGTGCTTTATCAGTATCAGACTTTCCCTGGCCTATCCCAAATTGAAAGGGGACCACGGCAAGGAAAGCAAGGGTCCAGCTTGGGCCCTCACCCAGGGATGGGTATAAGCATCCCCACGGCTACTCAATGCCCTGACACGTGACTCTGCTGGCTCAGTCTCCCCCTCCGCCGTGCCAGAACCAAGGGGAAGCCAGAGTGCGCTGCAGCAGCCCTGCTTCAGCCCCTGTTAGCTTTGGCCACATTGTGATGGCCCTGCTGGGTTTGCCAACAGGATTTTGGTGTTTGCTCTCCCGCCTGGCATGACTGCTGAGGCAGCTGGCATTCTTCCCAATTACCCTGCCGACCAGTGTTGGTCGCATCAAGAGGGATCGGTCTCAGCACGCCTGCTCAATATCCTGCTCTTAGATGGATGGGGGCCCTTTTCATTCCTAAGACTCCTGGGCTTGGGAAAGCAGGATGGGGGAGTGACGGCACAGTCTTTCCCTTTAAAATGGCTGCACAAGAAGTACATTCTCAAGGACTGAGAGGAATCAGGAAATAAGCCAGGAAAAGAAATCAGACAGAGAGCCAGAGAAACCAGGCACCAATTCTAGATTTTTTTTTAAAGGACTTGTTTTGTGTTCCCACATTTCTTTCCTTGTGTTTTCTGGGGGATAGTAGGTAGTTCAGGAGTAAACTGGATGGGGGACCCTTGCTGAAGGTCACCCCAGACCAGTCAGAGTCTATGGGTCAGGAGAGTCAAGGCGGACGCATGATTAGCAAGGGACTGATGGGAAGAACACATGCTCAGAGAAATCACAATCCCTCCCACCCGAGGCAGCTCCTGGAGCCTCCAGCCACCTCCCTCAGCACATAGTGCGCACTCACGAGTCATGAAATACCCTCCACGCGACACAGTGCCTACTTGGCTTTCCCAGGCTGCTGGTTAATAACTTAGAGTCATGGCTGAAGAACGCAAAATAATTGAAAGCAATGCTTAGTAAATTGCAGTTCCACGGTCTTCATTGCCTTCCTGACAATTTGCAAAACCCATTTCATTGCTTTTTTAGATTCCTTGAATTGAAATGCCACTGTGTGCTGTAATTAAGCTAAGTGACATGCCAGCCATAAAGACAAGGGTTGTGAATGATTACAGTGGGCTCATGTAATCACCCAGGACGGGTGGGGGAGGACGCTTGAACGAGCGGCCAGTCTGCCTGACTTCCACACCCCATCAGAGTGGAAGGAAAACTGGAATCTGTAATAGCCCTTTGAAAGCTAGGGAGAGTTTCCTTGGCCTGTGCGAGGTGAGCTAGGGGTTGTCCAGTGTGGGGTGAGCCAAATAAGTGGTTCCCAAACATGGCTATGCATCAGAACTCTCCAGGGGAGCTTTCTAATCCAGGTCAACACCCTACCCCAGACTGACTATTCTGGTTTTCAGGGGGTGGGAGCTCACGTGTCTTTTCAGCTGCCCAGGTAGTTCTGAGCCTGGAGAACCTGCCCAGTCCAAGATGGCTATTTTTAACCATCTGGTCTTCAGGAAAATCATTTTTGCACTTGGAGGGTTTTTCTTCAGTGCTGCTCTTTTAAATACATCTGGGGACAGGAACTCATCCATCTGCTTTACGAAACGGATGCTCTGATTTCCATGCCCCCAAATCTCCCTCTCCCAATGTTTCTATTTTTTTTTTTTTGAGGGGACTCAGTTCTTTTCTTTTTTTTTTAAGTAGGCTCTATGCCCAGCATGGAGCCCAACATGGGGCTTGAACTCACAGCCCTGAGATCAAGACCTGAGCTGAGATGGAGTCAGATGCTTAACCAGCTGTGCTACCCAGGCACGGGACTCAGCTCTTTTGAAGCGGTCATTGTTGTTCCCTTTTTCTACTCCCTTCCCTTCACTCAGCTGCAATATCCAAGCTCTACCGTGCTTTTCTCTCCTGCCTCCTTCTCTTTCCCACAGCCCGCCATCCCAAGAGGGGCTGAAAGGCTTGAAACCTGGGCCACCAGAAGAGCACCCTAACCATTCGCCCACACTGGGTCTCTCCCCTTGCAGTCATCCATTCTACTATCTCTTACCAGATTTGACTTTGTAACACTAAAATCCCCCATTCAAAGTCTCCAGTGGTTTTCCGATGAATTATGTACTTCCCAGGATAACGTTTTAGACCCTCAATTTTCACTCATTCGGCAAATATTTACTGAATTTTTATCATGTCCTAGGCACTAGGCTAAAAGCAGGGGATATAAAGATTTAAAGAGGGTGCCTGGGTGGCTCAGTTGGTTAAGCGGCTGCCTTCGGCTCAGGTCATGATCCTGGAGTCCCTGGATCGAGTCCCGCATCGGGCTCCCTGCTCGGCAGGGAGCCTGCTTCTGCCTCTGACCCTCCCCCCTCTCATGTGCTCTCTCTCTCTCATTCTCTGTCTCAAATAAATAAATAAAATCTTTAAAAAAAAAAAAAAGATTTAAAGACATGGTACAGCCCCTCAGAGAGACAGCCACGTAAACAAGTTCACCATCACGAGGATGGAATAAACGAGGGCACTGTGGTCTCTGGTATGGTCTCACACACTATCTTCCCATTGTCACCTCCCAATTTTCTTTTCAGACCCAGCCAGATTGGACTAAACTTTACTTTTCGACCATGTCCGGGGTTGTTTTTGTTTTCTTCTGGACCAGTATGCCTCATACCACACCTCATATCCACTTTTCTTTTTTTTAAGATTTTATTTATTTGCGAGAGAGAGAATGAGAGACAGAGAGCATGAGAGGGAGGAGGGTCAGAGGGAGAAGCAGACTCCCTGCTGAGCAGGGAGCCCGATGCGGGACTCGATCCCGGGACTCCAGGATCATGACCTGAGCCGAAGGCAGTCGCTTAACCAACTGAGCCACCCAGGCGCCCTCATATCCACTTTTTAAAATCATATTGTGGGGAGCCCGGGTGGCTCAGTCAGTGAGGCATCTCTTGGTTTCAGCTCAGTTCATGATCTCAGGGTTGTGGGATCGAGCCCCACGTCAGACTCCACACTCGGCGGGGAGTCTGCTTGAGATTCTCTTCTCTCTCTCCTTCTGCCCCTCTCCCCACCTCTAAAGTAAATCTTTTTAAAACAATTTAAGATCATATTTATCTTTTCCTGCCATCTCAAATGTCACCTCCTCTGAAGAAGGGGACTTGATCCTCTCGGCTGGTGTGAAGGCATTTCCTTCTCAACTAATGATACTCTTTGATAGTGGCACTTAACTCAGGCCAGCTCTCTGTGGACCCATCTTACTCCACTGCACACTCCATGGGGGCAAGGTCTGCCACAAGCATTTTTTGTCCCCCACAAGCATTCAGCAGACAGTTGCTCTGCATAGTGCTACAGGTGAACAAGCAGGAGGTGCATGGGGCCTGCCATTTTGCCTTCTCGTTGGATAACCCAGACCTGTTGACGTCTCTAAGCAGGACTGGCTACATAATGTGGTGAGTGCAAAATGAAAATGCGGGGCTCCTTGTTCAAAAACTGCTCAGAATTTCAAGAGGGTGACAACAGAGCATTTAACCAAGTGCAGGGCCCTTCTAAGTGTGGAGCCACGTGAGACTACGCAGATGGCATGCCCATGACTCTGAGCCTATTTCTAGGATCAAAGGTGCTGGCACCAAATTGTCCCCTAGAAAGACAAATAATTCTGACTTCACCTTATTAACAGACTTCCTTTTTATCAGCTTAGGAACCTTGACTGGCTGGGGCTGGTGACTAGGGAGAAAAGGGGAGAGATGTAGAGGTTCTAGAAAGCCCCATTTCAGCAATTCTTATAGCTTTCGTGTAATCCAGGCTATAATCTATGGCAACCCGATGACGACAATGGAAAAACTGACCTTCTATCAGTCCGTTTGGAGGTTTCTAAATGACATTGGGAAAGGGCTGGCAAAGGGAGGGTTAATTTTTTTTAAGTTTTCTCTACGCCCAATGTGGGGCTCAAACTCACAACCCCAGGATCAAGAGTCACATGCTCCACCGACTGAGCCAGCCAGGTGCCCCAGGAGGGTTAATTTTTTACTAGTCTCCCTAGATGTAATCAGGGCTTCCTTCTTCTGCCATCCAGATGGGCCTTGACTTACGTACTAAGAACAACTCAACACTAGGAGTCCTTGAAAACCAGGCCGAGGTGGAGATGAAGGTGTTGTGTATATGTGTGCTTCACAGCTGGACACAAACGGCTTCTCCATTCACTACTTTGGATAGTTAAGTGAGGAGTACTATAGGCTTCAAATATCCTAGAATCCCCTGACATCCTTGAGGCCAGAAATTCATCCCATTAGGACTTCATAAAGCAAAGCTGAATCAACATTGTGAAGCGGGTTCTCGACTTCAGACCTCACCCTTCTTCCACCCCTGCCCCATACTCCTCCTCCAAAGCTCATTCCTGGGATCTAACTCAGAAAGAGCAAGTGAGGCAAAGTCTTGGATCACATTCCTGGAGAGGGTAGAAAATGAACTAGCAAAATGAAATGTTATGCCTGGAGCCTAGCTAGGGTTGATACTGGGCAGACACATGGCAGCCTCAGGGCCCCCAAAAGGGCCACCTCAGACACCAGGCTCCCAGCAAGGAGAGCAGGGCTTACCATTCATCCAAAGAAATTCTTCAAAGGCTCCTGATGCATTTTTGGTGAATTTGGAGCTTTCTTAATGAGGAGTGCTCAAGAGAACTCTCTCTCCCACTTCCCCCTTCCCATTCTCACTCTGGATCAGGCTCACCATCCCGGTATTGAGCATGGCAATTTATTTTAATGTACACTTCAGGGGAAGATGCATCATTTCTGCAGGTTGGTGGAAGAAACACCTGCAGGCTGGGTACTCTCGCCTCACTTCTTCATCAGCAGGATTGATGTGGATGTGGACTGGTAAGGGAGGTAGCAGGAAGGTGTTGGGCACTGAGGTGGCTCATGTGGGAGGAGGTCTGGTCGGTACCTGGTAAAGTTATACCTGCCCCAATTCCCTTACTCAGGGCTCAGAATCCTCCATCATGCCTTGCCCTTTCTCTGTCTTTTCTCTTTGGGGTTGAAAACCAACTGACACAGACCTGTTGGTAGACTGAGGGCTTTGGATTCCTGGAAACTTTGAGTCCTTCTCTGAAACGCTCCTCCC
The DNA here is from genome assembly GCF_029215605.1 of Mirounga angustirostris. NCBI lineage: Eukaryota > Metazoa > Chordata > Mammalia > Carnivora > Phocidae > Mirounga > Mirounga angustirostris. Next base: position 22,857,324 of record NW_026991725.1, on the reverse strand, counting down.
TTCACATTGCTTTCTCTGGGGGGAGTGTTCTGGATGATGGTGCCATCTGAGGGACCCATAGGAATGCCACTGGTGGGGCAACTGGGGTGTGTCCTGGGCAGCACCAATACGTCTCAGAAGTCATGGTCCTACAGCAATGTAAGTTAACTGGGAGGGCACAAAAGACAAGGCTGTTGGCCCAGTGGTGTTAATGGGAGGTAGTTATAAGACCAGGATATCTAGATGAGGAAATAAAACTTTCAGTTGACTCCACGGACATTGTAGACACTTTAAGAAACGATAAATCATTTCCTGGGAGTAAGAGGTGGAAAGGGGGAAAAATGGCAGAGATCCAGTCTGATTCTGAAAAGAAAAACAAAACATTTTTTTCTTAGATTTTCCTTTAAAATGTCCTCTAGAATACTCAAGTCAATTAACTCTCATCACTATCCTGTCTAGTAGGTCAGGAGGCACCCAAGTGATCCACATCCACTGTCACCAGAAACTCATTTTACCTTTGCACCATTCATCTTCCTGCATCCTTATGGCCCTGGACATTTGATATGGACCATTTAAGAGCAGGCAAGATGGCTGGTCAGAGACAAGAAGTGGTAGTGGTTAAGTGCACAGCTGTAGGAGCTCTGAGTGTCCACGTGCAAGTTACTTAACCTCTCTGGCCCTTGGCTTTCTCCTTTGAAAAAAGAGAATTACAATGGCACTCACCACACAGAGCTGCTTTGAGGATGAGAGAATGTATGCAAAGCTTTTAGTACACCAAAAGCAAGTGTGTCTTGCTTTAGTCCCTGCTGGGCTCATCACCATCAACACAGTATCATCATCATCCTCATGCTCATGACCATCATCACCACTGCAGTTACCGTGTACTCACTAGGGTGCCAGGCACCCCACTTTAGCAAGCCTTTAATCATCTTAAAATCTACAGAAAGGGCTATTTATCCCTTAAAACTCAACTGTTGACAGATCTGAAACCTGAGGCTCATTGACTGACCCACTGTGAAAGTGGATCCAGAGGAAGGATGATGAGATTGTAGTGATTTAAGTAGAAACATGGAGGAATTTGTCAGAGCTCCCTTCCTCACATGGGGCAAGATGGAAGAAACATTGTGCTATTTTGTCCAGAAGCCATCACTTATGTGAGGTTGGGCGAGTCGTTTACTGTCCCCAAACCTTAATTCTCTTCATCTGCAAATTGAGGATAAATAATGAGGTCTTCTTGCCAAACTCACAGCATTGACCTGAGGATTACATGAGACACGGCACCTCTACTTGATGTGTGGAAGGTATTACAACAACCAGGAGAGCCCCTGATCCATAATTTGGACCTCTGCTCTACTCTTTCCTTCTTTCATTCAACCATTATTTATGATGCAAAAGCCCTATTCTTAAGCCACATCATCCTCCATTTGTAAATCAATGCATCGATAGCAGGGCATTGCCCTGTATATAACTAGATTTTATGAGTTTGCCTTGTATGTGTCAGTCCTTTGCAGACTGGTTAATTGGGGATTTTTGGAAGCCATCACTTGACATAAGAGCAGAGAGCCAGCTCTGAGATCTGGTGACCCCACACAGCATGCTAAGAGGTCCTGCCTGGTCTTGACTACCTCTGCTACCTGCAGAAATGCCTTCACTGAAGAGCTATTTACTATGCCCTTAGCTCAAACTGAAGACTACTAAAAATGCCATTGGAAAGAAAGATAGTATGGTTTGGGAATCAGAACCATCTGACTCAAATCCTTGCTCTGCCACTTAAAAGCTATGGGACCTCCCAAAGGTTAGGGCTTATGCTTTTTGAGCCTCAATTTTTTTTCTTCTCTAAAGGGCACAATTGTGATTGGAATGAAATTAGATAAAAAAAAAAAAAAAAGAAGTATATGTAGAGTGTTCTGGCATCTCTATGGTAGGCTACCAGAAAAGGGGTAACTATTACCATCATTAATATTCATTAAAAAGTCAGTGCCTTCAGCCACTGTCCACTAGAGTAGTAAAAGTCTATAACAGAAGACTCTGTATGACAAACTGCTCTTAGAAATTAGAGCCAGGGAAACAAGTCTCTCCTAAAGAACTAGCTACCTATTTATCTTTACTTTTGAACTTACTTTTACTCACTGAGGAGAAAATATCAAAAACTTTTCTGCCAACAAAATCGCAGAGATTCTCAGGGAGTCTGAACCCAAGCTGGACTTCGCTAAAGAATGACACAAAGATGATTTAATGAGCACTGGGTGTTAACATGCACCGCAGGAGTAACTGAACTCTACATCTGAAACTAATAATATGCTATATGTTAACTAATTGAATTTAAATAAAATAAGTTAAAAAGAAAAAAATGACACAAAGAGGGGCGCCTGATGTCAGAGATTCAACTAAGCAAGAAGCTCTCCCTGTTTCTAGCTCACTATAACCCAAACCTGATGTTGAGTTACCAATCACGTAAGTACCGGTATGGGGACACCAGGGTGGCACAGTCGGTTAAGCCTCCGACTCTTGGTTTCAATTCTCTCTCTTTCTCACTAAAATAAATAAATAAATCTTTTTTTTTTTTAAGATTTTATTTATTTATTTGATAGAGAGAGACACAGCGAGACAGGGAACACAAGCAGGGGGTAGTGGGAGAGGGAGAAGCAGGCTTCCCCGGAGCAGGGAGCACGATGCGGGGCTCGATCCCAGGACCCTGGGACCATGACCTGAGCCGAAGGCAGACGCTTAACGACTGAGCCACCCAGGCGCCCCTGACTGAGGTCAGTCTCAATTGTTCACTTACCTGTATGTCTTTTATCAATCCAGCCATCCACCTACCTCCCCGACGTTCCAGAAATATATACACGCGGTGCCGGCCGGTGAAACAAGCACATGAAAGGAATATGGGGGGACCTACCTAGTCCCTCTCACATCCTTTTGGGCCAGAGATCAGGCCGCGGCTATACTATTCCCGACTCGGGTCTCTCGCAGCACTGCTGTGGCTCCTGCTGGGCCTCGGATCCAGTCGGGCTGGGGTGGCAACCACCAGCAGATCACTGGGAGACACGTCGCGGCTGGGAGGACCATGCAGGAGCAGGACGGAGGACAGACGCAGCTGCCTCTTCTCGCCGGAGCTTCGGCTGCTGCAGGAGCACTCCCAGGGCAGGCAGCGGGTTTCTGGAAAGGCGAAATCATTGGCCTCATCCCTTTGTGCTGCGGGGCGAGGAGCCCATTGCCAGCGGAGGCCACCTCCCGCCGGGGTCCGCTGGCTTCAGGCCAGCTCAAGTTCCTGACCCGGAACCCGCCTCTGGTCCTCTCCTGCAAGTGGCTTCTCTTCCCTGTTTTCATACTTCATGCCCCTCCCCTGATAGGCTCAGCTGAATGCGCCTCACCTGAACGGACAACCAGGAATCGTCGAACAGGGTGCTTGTCAAAAGCGTTCGGTTTTTACCTTTTTTTGTATTTTCAATAAGACCAGAGACTCCCTAAGGATGTGGACTATGTCTCCACCACCAGGCGGGGGTGGGGGTGGGGTGCTCCCTGAGGGCGGGGGCTGCATCCCCCACCGCCACCCCAGACTGGGCCCTCCTCCAAGACGAGGACTGCTTCTGTTAGCGACTCCGTCCCCTAAGCTCTTGGCACACGCCTGGACCCACTGGCACTCACGCGACTTGTGATTCGGCCCCAGCTTTGGGTTGTAGTAAGCTGGGAACAGGGCGAGCTTCTCCCTCAGTGGAACCTTGGTGAACAGCTCTGACATCAGAGGCTGCTTCGTCGTCTCATTCTGCGGCGCAGTCCAGCTTGGCTTCAGACTTCCTAAGAAGCTCTGGGATTTTGTTGGAAGAGAAATTTTTGATACTTTCCCCTGGATGAGGTCCTGGGGGAGGGGGTGCTGCTTGTATTTGAAGACCACCGTATCCACCTCGGGGCTACTGCTTCCAGAGCTGGTTATCCCGGTCCCGCTCGGCAGAGACTCTGGGGAGTCTGAGACCTGAGTGGCAGGATCTGGGCAGGTTTCTAGTGAGGTTAAGGGCTGGAGGAGAAAACAGTCCATAATGAGATTGTGGAAGCCTAGGGCTCCTTCCCGTGCCTTCTTGATTTAAACAAACAAAGTAAGCCAAGCTCATCAGCAGCAAGAAAGATTAGAATAGTTTCCTAACCAGGAATTGGCTCAACACTAGGGCAGAGGATGGTGGGTATGTCCACAGAGCTTCCGCTGGGTTTTTGTTTTTGTTTTTTGTTTTTTGTTTTTAACTAAAGAGAGATTTTAAACACTAGAAATTGGCCATCAGAAAAATAGGCATTATTTCCCAGCTATTAGACTGGCAAAAATTAGAAAGCTGCTGGTGGGATGGGGCACTATAGGGACCCTCATGCACGGCGGATGAGAATGTAGACTGGTACAGACATTCTGGTGAACCATCTGGAAACACTCAATTAAATAATATTACAAATACTCTGTGTCCCAGCAGTTCTGCTTCTAGGTATACATACTAAATGAGTTATTAGATAACTCCTTTTTAAAAAGTAGGTACACCAATGTTCCCAGCAACATTATTCACAATAGCCAAAAGGTGGATATAACCCACATGTCCACCAACAGATGAATGGATGGAATACTAGTCAGCCTTAAAAAGGAAGGAAATTCTGATATATACTACAACATGAGTGAACTTTGACGAGATCGGGCGCATTCAGGGTGGTATGGCCTCAGACAACATGAGTGAACTTTGAAACTTTATGCTAAGTGAAATAAGCCAGACACAACAGTACAAATGTTGTATGATTCTACTTATCTGAGGTACCTAGAGTAGTCATAGAGACAGTAAAACAGAGAGGAATGAATAAGGCAGAAAAAATATTTGAAGAAATATTTAAGAAATAATAGCCATAAACTTCTCAAATTTGGTGAAAGACATCAATTTATAAAACCAACAAGCTCAAGAATCCTAAATAGAATAAGTACAAATAAAATCACACCCAGATGGGGTACCTGGCTGGCTCAGTTGGAAGAGCGTGCGACTCCTGATCTCTGGGTTGTGAGTTTGAGCCCCACATTGGGTATGGAGATTACTTTAAAAAAAATAAAATCTTAAAAAGGAAATGACACCCAGACACATCATAGTCAAATTGCTGAAGTCCAGAGATAAAGAGAAGAGCTAGAGAAAAATGACACATTACATATAGGGGACAATGTTATGAATACAGCTGACGTCTCACTAAAAAAGAAAAAGAACACCAGAAGATAATGGAACATTTTTTAAGTGCTGCAAGAAAAAAAAAAAAAATGTCAACCCAGAATTCTAGGTCCAACAAAAATAGCCTTCAAAATGAAAGCTAAATAAAGACATTTTCAGATAAACAAAAACAGAAAATTCATCACCAGCAGAGAGATGTGCACTACAGTAAATGCTAAAGAGAGTTTTTCAGGCTAAAGAGAAATGACATCAGATGATATATATACATACAAATACATATGTTACATATATACATATATATTTTTTAAATATCTTTCCTCTTGGGGCGCCTGGGTGGCGCAGTCAGTTAAGCATCTGACTCTTGGTTTCAGCTCAGGTCATGATCTCGTTGTTGTGGGATTGAGTCCTGCATTGGGCTCCGTGCTCAGGGGGAAGTCTGCTGGAGATTCTCTCTCCCTCTCTCTCTGTCCCTCCCCTCCCCCACTCATGCCTCTCTCTCTCTTTCTCTATTTTTCGCTCTCTGAAATAAATAGATCTTTAAAAAAATATTTTAAAAAAGAAAAATAGGCAAGTTTCCAGAGTATATGAAGAATTCCTACAACTCAATAATAAAAAGATAAATAATCCTAATTTTTAAAAGAGAGGGAAGCAAAAACTTGACATACTCTTCACAAAGAAAGACATATGAATGGGGGAGGCTGGGTGGCACAGCTGGTTATGTGTCTGACTCTTGGTTTCAGCTCAGGTCATGATCTCAGGGACGTGAGATTGAGCCCTGTGTCCAATTTTGCTCTCAGCTAGGAGTCTGCTTGAGATTCTCTCTCCCTCTGCCCCTCCTTCTCATGCTCTCTCTCTCAAATAAATAAATAAAATCTTTAAAAATAAAAGGGTGGGGTGGCGCCTGGGTGGCTCAGTCATTAAGCGTCTGCCTTCGGCTCAGGTCATGATCCCAGGGTCCTGGGATCGAGCCCCGCATCGGGCTCCCTGCTCCGCAGGAAGCCTGCTTCTCCCTCTCCCTCTCCCCCTGCTTGTGTTCCCTCTCTCACTGTGTCTCTCTCTGTCAAATAAATTAAAAAAATCTTAAAAAAATAAAAGAAAATAAATAAAAGAAAAAAAAAGAAAAACAGGCTCAACAAGAAAAAGAATAGGTCATAGAATGAGATAAATGACCCAATCATATTTAAATAAAGTTTAAATGCATATATTAAAAAAAAAAATCCCTACTTTGCCAAGAAACATACTAACAAAAGATGGTGGATAGGAGAATGGGAGGTGAGTGTAGAGATAAAAGGGAAAAATAAATAAATGAAAGATGCAAAGGCTTTGAATGAACCAGGGCTTTTTATTAAATTAACCCTCTGCACATGAAATCCAGAAAAGAAAAAAAACAATAAAATGTTACTGCCTTATTTTTAAAAATCTCTTTGGAGTTAAGTAGTACTACTTTACATCTTAGATTAATGAGAGAAGAACAAAGGCAGTCTTAAAAAGTCGTAGTAATATTAAAATAGCAGCTAATGCTTCCTGAATCCTATGTGGCAGGCGTCACTCTCCACATTTTCATGTATTCTTCCATTTAAGCCTCAAAGCAATCCACTGGTAAGTACTATTATTAAAATTCCATTTTTAAAGATTTTATTTATTTATTTGAGAGAAAGAGAGAAAGAGTGCAAGAGCAGGAGGAGGGGCAGAGGGAGAGGGAGAAGTGGACTCCAGCTGAGTGCAAAGCCTGACAACAGGGGATTGGATCCCAGGATCCTGGGATCAAGACCTACGCTGAAGTCAGATGCTTAACCAACTGAGCCACCCAGGTGTCAAAATTCCATTTTTTTTTAGATGAGGAAACTGAGGCTTAGGGAGAGAAGAGTGACTAGATGCAAGTCATTAGAGGAGACTCCAGGATCCAAACAGAGGCAGCCAAATCCCAATGCATACTCTTTACTCTTTTTTTTATTCCAAGAAAAAAGGAACCCCACATACACACACACATAAAATTTGCTACCTTAACCGTTTTTAAGTATACAGTAAGTAGTGTTAACAATACACCCATGTTGTGCCACAGACCTCCAAGAAGACTCCCCGCTTAGTAGGGAGCCTGACATGGAGCTCAACCCCACACCCATGAGATCATGACCTGAGCTGAAACCAAGAGTTGGACGCTTAACTGACTGAGCCACCCAGGTGCCCCTCATTTTTTTTAAAGATTTATTTATTTATTTATTTATTTATTTATTTATTTATTTATTTGAGAAAGAGCAGCGGGACGGGCAGAGGGAGAGGGGGAAAGAATCTCAGACTCCACACTGAGCGCAGAGCCCAATGGGGGGCTTGACCCCACGACCTCAAGATCACAGCCTGAGCCAAAACCAAGAGTCAGGCACTCAACCAACTGGGCCACCCATAAATCCTTTGCCCATTTTAAAATCAGTTTATCTTTGGTGTGAGTTGTAAGAGTCCTTTATATATTCTGGATATGAACCCCTTATCAGATACATAGTTTGAAAATATTTTCTCCCATTTCACAGGTTGCCTTTTCACTCTGTTGATTGTTCAAGTTTGATATAGTCTCACTTACCTATTTTTGCTTTTTTTTTTAAAAGATTTTATTTATTTATTTGAGAGAGAGCACAAGAGGGGGGAGGGTCAGAGGGAGAAGCAGACTCCCTGCCGAGCAGGGAGCCCGATGCGGGACTCGATCCCGGGACTCCAGGATCATGACCTGAACCGAAGGCAGTCGCCTAACCAACTGAGCCACCCAGGCGCCCTTGCTTTTTTTTTTTTAAGTTTATTTGTTTGTTTGTTTAAGTAATCTCTACATGCAACATGGGGCTTGAACTCACCACCCTGAGATAAAGAGCCACACACTCTCCGACTGAGCCAGCCAGGCGGCCCTGCTTTTGGTGTCGTATCTGTGAAATCCAATGTCATGAAGTTCCAAAGCCTATTCTTTTTTTTTTTAGATTTTATTTATTTACTTGACAGAGAGAGATAGCGAGAGCAGGAACACAAGCAGGGGGAGTGGGAGAGGGAGAAGCAGGCTTCCCGCTGAGCAGGGAGCCCGATGTGGGGCTCGATCCTAGGACCCCGGGATCATGACCTGAGCTGAAGGCAGACGCCTAACGACTGCGCCACCCAGGCGCCCCTCCAAAGCCTACTCTTTTAAAGGTGTTTATCGAACTGTGGCTGTAAACCTATTAATAAGTCATGAAATTAATTTAGTGGATTGTAACTGGTATTTTTATTTATTTTTTTTAAGATTTTATTTATTCATTTGAGAGAGAAAGAGAGACAGAGAGAACACTAGCAGGGGGAGAGGCAGAAGCAGACTCCCTGCTGAGCCCCGACATGGGGCTCGATCCCAGTACCCTGGGATCATGACCTGAGCTGAAGGCAGATGCTTAGCCAACTGAGCCACCCAGGTGCTCCAGGAACTGGTATTTTTGAAAGAAGAGAACAGAAGAGAATAAAAAATATCAAAGGAGTTACCATATGTAGTAAGTATGGCTCATCATTGTTTTAGAAACTCTTTTCCAGTGTGTGTATGGATGGATAAAATAAAATGGATTTCTACTGTGGGCTATGGTTAGGAACTCGAAAAGCATCACATTCTTCCATACTGCACTTGGACCTGGCAAAGGCCCAACAATGCCGAAGGTTTTCCAGTACTTACAATACAGTCATCACATAGCCTTTGGTGGGCCTGACTACAGTAAACACAAAAAAACCCGTTCTAGAACTGTCAGTACCGGGGCGCCTGGGTGGCTCAGATGGTTAAGCGTTTGCCTTCGGCTCAGTGCATGATCCCAGGGTCCTGGGATCGAGCCACACATCCGGCTCCTGCTCAGCGGAAGGCCTGCTTCTCCCTCTCCTTCTACTGCTCCCCCTGCTTGTGCTCTCTCGCTCTCTCTGTCAAATAAATAAACAAAATCTTTAAAGAAAAAAAAAACCTTTAAAAAAATTAAAAAAGAACTGTCAGTACCACATTCATGTGGCATCTTAGTGTCTGCAAAAATAAAAAATCAGCTGTCACATTCAATTAATATTTTTGATGTGAATTTCATTGGTGATGTTTGTTTTGATTTCATAGTTGTATAAGAGTTATAAACAAAGATTTTATATATCTGGTTTTATGTTTGTATATATCTATGAAAGTTATTTACGGCTACAATGGGGATCTGAGAGAGTTTTCTTTCCTTCAACAGGTGTCCATACACAAATGGAGTTTGAGAAACACTGTTTAAGGGATGAACTGGGTTCAACACTGCCACAAAGCTCAGAATGTGACCTTATTTGGAAATAGGGTCTTTGCAGATATCATGAATCAAGTTAAAGTGAGGTCGTACTGGATCTGTGTAAGCCCTAAGTCCAATGACTGGTGTTCTTATATGAAGGCCACGTGAAGATCTACAGAGGAGAAATTCAAAGAGGGAGTCCTTGTGACAACAGAGGCAGAGGTTGGAGTCCCACTGCTACAAGCCAAGGAGCTCCAAGGATTGTTGGCAACCACCAGAATCTAGCAAGAAGCAAGGAAGGATCCTCCCTCTAGAGCCTTCAGATGGAGCACGGCCCTGCCAACACCTTGTTTTCAGACTTCTAGCCTCCAGAACTGTGAAAGAATCAATTTGGGTTTTAAGCCCCCAAGTCCATGGTGATTTGCTCCAGCAGCCACAGGAAGCTAACGCAGCAGGTGGGAACATGCTTAAAGATGGGGTGCGGAAGACGGCCATTGGAAAAGCCCTTAAAGTATAGGTCCATTCTCCTAGCACGCCTGCTCTTGCACAACTTGGGCTTCACAGGTGGGGATATCGAGGCTTAAGCGGCTTACTCAAAAGGAGATAGCAAGTCAGGAGGATAGAAGGGACCAGAAAGCAAGATTCCTACCACTGCCCCCTGAGCTGAGCCCTCTGGGGAAGTAGACCGCTCTACTCACCCCAGGGCTGGTGAATACGTTCACTGCAGAGGCAGACTTGACCTCCTTGATTCTGGAGATGGGTTGACTGAGCTCCAGCCCCGGGCAGCTGAGAAGGCTTGAGTGCCTCAGGTCGGGTACAGAGGTGTATCGCCTTGCAGCTTGAGGCTTGCAGGGAGGAGGGCTGGCCCCTTTCATGGGCGTCTCCTGGTCGAGGCTGCTGTCTGTCTCTTTTGTCTTTGCGTCTCTGACACTCAAGAGCAAGTCAGATGTGGAGGATACCAATGCCATTGGCTGGAGATGCTGGGAAGGAGGAAACCAAACACAGCCTGTGGGAACCCAGCTCTGTCCACTTCCAGATTCATCTGCACCAAGGGGAGGTGCCGAGGAGAGGAGGAGGAGAAGGAAAGCAATCGGTATCAAAGTCTCTCTAATCTGAGGTTCTTATCCTGGGGTGCAGGGACTCCTAGAGGGTTCATGGACGGTTTCCCGGGATCTTTGGGCCACTTAAAACTGCAGTTTTAAAACACTATCTTTGTATACTTTATGGCAAGAGAGTATCATAGTTTTTATCAGTTTCTCAAAAGGCCTATGACCCTAGCAAAGTTATAAAATACAAAAAAACCCAAAAATATCCTGCTCTCATCCTGTTCCTTCAGGTGAGGGTTCAAGAAAAAGGAAATGGACCGGGCGCCTGGGTGGCTCAGTTGGTTAAGCGACTGCCTTCGGCTCAGGTCATGATCCTGGAGTCCCGGGATCGAGTCCCGCATCGGGCTCCCTGCTCGGCAGGGAGTCTGCTTCTCCCTCTGACCCTCCTCCCTCTCATGCTCTCTGTCTCTCATTCTCTCTCTCAAATAAATAAATAAAATCTTAAAAAAGAAAAGAAAAGAAAAAGGAGATGGACCAAAAACCCAACTGAGTCTTTCCACTGAGCCAGAAGAGACAGTGAAGCAGAGAGGGGCAATCCAAAGATTCGGACTGTAGGACAACGGGACTGCTGGCCCCCCGGCCAGGGCTGGTCCACACTTTGAGCACAGAGCGGGTTGGAAGGACCCAGCTGCGGTCCATCACCCCACATAATGGTGAGGGTCCTGCCTCCCTGAAGCCCTCCTCTGCAGCCCCCTCTCTCAGCTGTGCCCCTGGCCTGCTAGAGGGGAACATTCCAACCCAAACTGGGGTTGGGACCCATGAGTATAAGTAGTCCTGGCGCCTGCTCCCTATGTGGGGATCGTGCTCAGCCTCCCAGCTGCTTTTCCTCCCACCGGACAAGGTAAGAAGGGCAGACCAGTGAGAGTCTTCTGAAGGATGCCAGGCTCCTCGCGACTTCCAGGCTCACCTTCCTGTGGCCCAGCCCTTCGTCAGCCCCATTCATTCAGTGCATCAGGGCTCTGAGTAATGGTCTCCTGAGCACCCCCCATGGGGCGGCCCCAGCTGGGGAAGGGTGCTGGGCACACACGCTCCCCTCCCAGCCGGGTTTACTTGTTTGAAGGTGAGGGTGGCGGCTTGATGTTTCTGCTGTGGTTTCTGTCGGCAGCTCTTCATGCTCTTGCCCCTCGCTTGCTCGCCCGCCGACTCCCCCTGCATCTCCACCTTCTTCTCCTTTGTTTGGAAGGATTTTTTCTCCTGTTTCAGCCTTAGGTCCTGGATCAGCTGCCTGTCCAGGAGGAACAGGGAGGGTCGTGGAGGTTAGGGATGGGCTACAAATGGGTATGCTCTCCCTGAGGGGGGGATGATGCTTGCCAAAGAGTGCAGTGTCATTCCCCCCGCGTGTCCAGCCTGCACAAATGATTGCAGGGCCCAGAGCAGAAGGTGGAGGGGACAGCCATGCTTCCCACCACACCATTCCCAGTCTGGGGAATAGCATCCAAGGAGTGATGCAAAGTCAGCCGCTCTACCCGAGGCCAAATCCCACACATAGCAGGTGCTGGGAAGAGGGTCTGGGTAGGTGGCCAAACAAGGGGCCCCCACATTGGACCACTTTATATCCCGGGCCTCTCTGGCCAATGATGTAGTGGGAATAACGCAGTCACATGGGTCAGGAGACAGGGATCCCAATTCCTCTTTTGTTATCGCCTACTATACGACTCCTTCTGTGCTCTGACTTCTCCGTCCATAAAATGAGGTGATGGGGGCACCTGGGTGGCTCACTCGTTAAGCATCTGCCTTCAGCTCAGGTCATGATCCCAGGGTCCTGGAATCGGGCCCTTCATCAGGGTCCCTGTTTGGCGGGAAGCCTGCTTCTCCCACTCCCACTCCCCCTGCTTGTGTACCCTCTCTCGCTGTGTCTCTCTCTCTTAATTTAATTAAATAAATTAAATCATTAAAAAAAATGAGGTGATAGGTAGGGATTGGACTGGACAGGATGAGTCCCTTCCAGTTCTTAGATTTCATGCCTGTGTGAATCCAAGAGGTAGCTCCCTGGGAATTCTGGGGAAGGGTGAAGGTGCCTGTCTCAGGAGCGAGTTTCTAGGAACAGCTACATATCTACTGAACACCCCACGCCAAGGAATCTTATGATTCCTGGTCCTTGTGAGACTAAAGCAAATGTTCCCCCTGGCAACTTCTGGGCTGGGGATTAAAGCTCAAAGACCCTCCTCACCATCCCAGGCTGGTCACCCAGAAGGTCAATCACGACCCAACGCGTCCCAGCACCCACCCACTTCGCCCAGAGCCTTCCTACCGGGCATATACCTCCCGAGCCCTGGAGGTAACAGTATTCTGAAAGAGGGAGTTGTTGTCCTGGAAAAACTTGTCATACTTCTCCGAATTCAGAGTAGGATAAATCAGGCGGAACCCCCCACGGTTCTCCTTCTCGTACTTCTCAGTTTTCTCCAACTGCACGGCCTGGAAACCCTTGACCTCCTCCATCCTGGGGGGGAACAGAACACAGGGCTGCCGTGGATTTTCTTGGGACAGAGCCTGGAAGGGATGTGCCAAGCTGGATGTCCCATGGGGCCAGGCCGAGGCCTTGCGTACAACAGTGGCCTGCCCGTATTTGCTGAAAGGAGATTCTAGCCCTCTTGGGACGGCCAATGTCATGATGCACGGAAAGCTGGTCAGAATGGTCTTTCTGACAGCTCACCAGACTCTCTCCTCATACAAAAACCCCCTTCCCCTTGGCTCAGTTCTGAGGAGGCAGACTGTCGCCACCTCCCCATTCACAGCCCCTATAACCCTCCTCTGGAGAACGGCAGCTTGTGTTTGGCTAAATTTGAGGGCTTCACGGATGTGCTTTTATGAGCTGCGATGATCTCATTCTCCCTCACAGCCCCTTGGGGAGGTGGAGGTCAGGGAGGGAGGAACGAGAAGCCCCTTTTACAGCAGGCAAACCGAGGGCACTGAGCCACCCAGGGCCAAGTCATGACCAAGAGGATGATTCAGGGGAGGGCCCCAGCTCTGCCCTAGCAGATGCTGCCTCCTCCTTGAGAAGTGGGGAGAACACTGGCACAGGGGAAGCTATTCTGGAATCCCAAGTAGCACACTCGCTGCACTCCAGCCCCAGGCCTGCCACTTCCCAGCGAGGGGACCTTGCACACAAGTCAGTTCCCCTCCCAGAAGCCTGGTCTCCTTAGCTCCAGCCACAGGACCATCCAATACCCCCTGCTACCAACCGTCCTCAGAGGGAAGCCAGTTCACAGGCAAAAGTGCTCTGAGAAAGCCAGTGCCCTCCGAACACAGATGCCATTGCCCCAGTTCCCAAAGCTCCGTCCCCAAGACTCAGCAGGCTCTGCTCATGGGGGTGCGGCGGTTGCCGCGGGGTCTGAAAAGCAACACAATCGTCTCCTCCGCTGGGTTCCGAGTCTTCAGACACTAAAATCACTCCGCAGAACCAAGGCGCCTGTTTACAGGCAAATGCTGCCGTGCGGGGAGCAGGGGACGCTCGCCCCCACCAATCCAGTGATACGGGGTGGGTCAGACTAATGTGTCTTTCTGTAAAAATCAAGCAACGGGTTTGTTTTTTGAAATATTTTATTTATTTATATGACAGAGAGAGATGCAGTGAGAGATCATGAGCGGGGGGGGGGGGGGGGTAGAGGGAGAAGCAGGCTTCCCGCTGAGCAAGGAGCCCGATGCGGGGCTCAATCCCAGGACCCCGAGATCATGATCTGAGCCGAAGGCAGATGCTTAACTGACTGAGCCACCCAGGCGCCCCATAAAGCAACGGTTTTATTTTTGGATTGGTAATCCCTAAATCTTCATGTTATATTAGTAAACTCATATCCATGATATATAGTCTGTCCATAACTTAATCTCCTATTTTTATGTGCCAAAAAAAAAAAAAAAAAAGGCTCACAGTAAAACTGTACAAGCTGCCACATTCTGCAAATAGAAACTAATATTCCAAATAGGATTATCGTTTGTTAGAACTGGCTCCACTCCCCACCAGCTCCAAGCAAGATTCTTTTTTTTTAAATGTAATGACTTTTTTAAGTTGAAGTATAATTGACATAGAACATTCTGTTAGTGTCCCAGGTGTGCAAACACAATTCGCTATTTGTGTGTATTCTGAAATGATCACCACAATAAGTCTACTGAACATCTGTCCCATACACAGTCAACAAAAATTTTTGCGGGGGCGCCTGGGTGGCTCAGTCCGTTAGGCATCTGCCTCCGGCTCAGGTCAGGATTCCAGGGTCCTGAGATCGAGCCCCGCGGCAGGCTGCCTGCTCACCATGCGGCTTGCATCTCCATCTGCCCCTCCCCCTGCTCGTGCGCTCGCTCGCTCACTCTCTCTCTCTCTGACAAATAAAATCTTTTAAAAAAATGTTTTTTCTTGGGGCACCTGGGTGGCTCAGTCGTTAAGCGTCTGCCTTCGGCTCAGGTCATGATCCCAGGGTCCTGGGACCGAGCCCCGCATCGGGCTCTCTGCTCTGCCGGGAGCCTGCTTCTCCCTCTCCCACTCCCCCTGCTTGTGTTCCCTCTCTCACTGTGTCTCTCTCTGTCAAATAAATAAATAAAATCTTTAAAAAAAAAAAGTTTTTTCTTTTGATGAGAACTCTTAAGATCTTAGCAACTTTCAAATATGCAATACAGCCTTACTAACTATAGTCCCCATGCCCTACATTACCTCCCCATGACTTATTTATTTTATAACTGGAAGTTTGTACCTCTTAACCCCCTTCACTCATTTTGCCCGCCCCCGCCAGGCAAGACTCTTCACCACCTCTAACACACACTATGTGTGTTAGAGGCACTCTGATGAACCTATTATTACACCTTATCTCATTTAATTCTACCTTATAGATCACTGGCTCCATTTCACAGAAAGAACACTGAGGCTCAGAGAAGAGACGTAAAGGCCACATAACTAGTACGTTGTCGAGGACCAGGACAGGCCAGTCTTACTGGGAGCGGGGAAGTCACAGAGAATGGGGTCCCCAGGGTGCGGGGGCACCTCTGTACCTGGTCTCCCGAGAACGACATTGCTGCCGGAATCGCCCCCGTTGTCTCTCCTCCTCCAAGACTTTCTTTTTGTCACAGTTTCCCAGGTTGATCAGGACCAAGGTGTCATAGAGCAGACTGTCTTTCACCTCTTTATCCAGCCAGGAGTCGGTGGAGAAGCTTGGAGAGTGGTTAACCTGTAAGGGCAGCAGGGGGCTGGGCTGTCCAGTGTGGAAGCAGAGAGCAAGGCCCAAACGCCACCTCCAGGGAGCTACCTAAGCCCAGCATGGGGCCCTGGCTACCAGATGGAGCGGAGGGGAGGGAGTCTGTACCGGAGCCATGGTGAGGAGAGGAGAAAGCAGAACCTCCTCTAGTTTAACCAGCTTCGATTTCAGTCCTTTCCTCTTGAGAAGCATCAGCGGCGCCCTGTCTTTGCTTTCCCTCCCCCTGGTGGGTGTGCTCTCTCGCTTACATAGCATGCCCTAAAGCAGAGGGAAGGGCGCAGTCCAAAGGACCAGGCTGGGAGGTGGGGAAAAAGCCAGAGTGATGCATTCTGGACCCTCACCAGGATCGAGGGGGAGGCAGGTGGGAGGAGGGAGAGGCCTCATTCCTGCTCACAGAAAAGACCAGATCATTTAGACGCAGTCTGTAACATTTGAAGACTTCTAGCAGTTTCTGAAGGCCTGTGCCTGGTGCCAATTTCGCTCTTTGTGTAAGAGCTCCAAACAGCCATCTTCTCCTTCCCACCTATACCTGGGAACAAGGGCTGGGAATGGAGGAAAGGCAAGGCCCCAGGAAGGGGACCCATGATTCCGGCTTTGCCCTCTGAAGACTCTGACTCTGTGCCAACCGGCCCTAGCACCTCTGACTTGGCACCTGGCTCCTCCAATCCCCACTTCCTATAATGAGGACTGAAGGGTCCCTTGAGGGCTGCTGAGTGCAGGTCTAATGGGGAAAAGAGACAGCCACCCACATGCTTTTTTTTTCCTCCTCCATCCACCCTGCTGCAGGTCTGGGGAAGGTAGGAAATTCACTGAGTGGCTCCTCACCCATTCCCTTGGCCACAGACACCAGGCCACTCTCTGTTGGTGCTTGGACTTGAGTGGCCCAAGCCCCTGAGAGCCAGGCCTGGTTCTGATCTGGAACATCATCATCCAGCTTTGATGAAGAACACCCCTTTCTGGGAGACAATTCTGTGACAAAAAATCAAGTTGTCTTTAGAGTCTTTCTGTGCCTGCGATCAAAGTTTCCAGGCCTGGGTGGACCTC
Source organism: Mirounga angustirostris (assembly GCF_029215605.1). Taxonomy (NCBI): domain Eukaryota; kingdom Metazoa; phylum Chordata; class Mammalia; order Carnivora; family Phocidae; genus Mirounga; species Mirounga angustirostris. The sequence continues at coordinate 22,840,606 of NW_026991725.1, read as the reverse complement.
AAGAAGGCACAAGGAACTCTCTAATTCCTGGCCATCTACCCCCCTCTGGTGGCCACTTCTCAGCTAAGGGAGGAGCCCTGGGCAGCCAGCACTGCCGCGGGATGAACAGGCCTGGCCAGGAAGTTGATTAAAATGATCTGGCTGAGCCAGGGATGAAGGGATGAGCCTTGACACTGGCTGACCCCAGGAACAGCAGTCAGTTCTCACCCCTCGCCCCAGCCCCTCTACCTCCAGCAGCCAGGGCTTGAGTTTGTGGTCCAACAAAATATCAAAGCCCAGGATTTCAAAGCAAGCACTGTTGAGTGTGTGGTTGGGGAAGCAGGTGTGGTAGTTATGCTTGATGACGGGGTGGGCGGAGATGATCGTCTTGATGATGACATCCTCGATATCTCTCCAGATCTGCTCCATGTTGTAGCCATGGTTTTCCATGTACATGTTGAAGGTGGAGAGCTTCCTGGAAGGAAACCACAGGCCGTGAGGCAAGGGAGCCCACCTCTGGTCATCTAAGGCCATCTCCGGCGGGAAACCAGAAACTTCTGCAGACGTTAAGTCCCCAGAGGTAATGGGGACAGACACCCAGGACCCAGGGTGACAACAGGGCTGTGTCAGCTCAGGAGGGGCCTGCAGGAGCCGCAGGACCACAGTACTTAAGCCTCCAACAGCCTGGAAGTGGGTGCAGATAATGACACATAAGACCTGGCTTGGGCACTAACACTGTGACCCAGAAAACACATGTGAGGCTGGGGCAGGGACTGGGTATTCTAGGGGGAAAGCTCAATGGGTGAATAAAAAATATTAAAAAAAAACAAACACCCTACATGATGGTTTTGCTTTGATGGCAAATAGTTTCTCAACCTTTGGTGTTCATTAGAAACACATAGGGAGCCTTTTAAGAACACCAATACCTGGGTCCCACCCCAGCCATCTGACAGGATTCTGGGGATGCTAAAGACACAGAAACTTTGCTTGAGGACTATCCACAAAGAAAAGGCAGCCCCGGGGCATTTCCACAGATAGGGTTACCAACTGTCCCAGGCAAACCAGGACAGTCCCGATTTTAGATAAAGAAGATGTGGTAGATATATACAATGGAATATTACTCAGCCATCAAAAAAATGAAATCTTGCCATTTGCAACGATGTGGTTAGAACTAGAGGGTATCATGCTAAGCGAAATAAGTCAGTCAGAGAAAGACAAATACCATATAATATCATTCATACGTGGAATTTAAGAAACAAAACAGATGAACATAGGGGAAGGGAGGAAAAATAAAATAAGATGAAAACAGAGAGGGAGACAAACCATAAGGGAGTTTTAACTCTAGGAAAGAAACTGAAGATTGCTGGGAAGGGGGATGGCATAACTGGGTGATGATGGTGAGGGCATGTTATGTAATGAGCACTGGGTGTTATATGCAACTGATGAATCACTGACCTCTACCTCTGAAACTAATGATACACTATACGTTAATTACTTGAATTTAAATCAAATAAAATTTTAAAAAATAATAAATTTTTTTAAAAAAGAACTGAAAGTCTCACATCCTGGGAAACCCCTCAGTCACAGGCAAACTGAGATGACCTGTCACCCTATTACAGAGATCAGAGGATGTCTATGGTTCATGAGGAAACATCTAAAGGGGTGCTCTGCCAAGATGTCCAGCGACAGATGAATGGATAAAGAAGAAGTGGTGTGTGTGTGTGTATATATATATATATGTGTATATATATATATATATATATATATATATATATATATATATATATATAGGAATATTATGCAGCCATAAAAAGGAATGAAATCTTGCCATTTGCAACTACGTGGATGGAACTGGAGGGTATTATGCTGAGCGAAATAAGTCAATCAGAGAAAGACATGTATCCTATGACCTCACTGATATGAGGAATTCTTAATCCCAGGAAACAAACTGAGGGTTGCTGGAGTGGTGGGGGGTGGGAGGGATGGGGTGGCTGGGGGATAGACACTGGGGAGGGTATGTGCTATGGTGAGCGCTGTGAATTGTGTAAGACTGTTGAATCACAGACCTGTACCTCTGAAACAAATAATACATTATATGTTAAAAAGAAAAAAGAAGGGCGCCTGGGTGGCTCAGTTGGTTAAGCGACTACCTTCGGCTCAGGTCATGATCCTGGAGTTCCTGGATCGAGTCCCGCATCGGGCTCCCTGCTCAGCAGGGAGCCTGCTTCTGCCTCTGACCCTCCCCCCTCTCATGTGCTCTCTCTCTCTCATTCTCTCTGTCTCAAATAAATAAATAAAATCTTTAAAAAAAAGAAAGAAAAAAGAAGAAGATAGCAGGAGGCAAGAATGAAGGGGGGGAAATCGGAGGGGGAGACGAACCATGAGAGACTATGGACTCTGAGAAATAAACTGGGGGTTCTAGAGGGGAGGGGGTGGGGGGATGGGTTGGCCTGGTGATAGGTATTAAAGAGGGCACGTTCTGCATGGAGCACTGGGTGTTATACGCAAACAATGAATCACGGAACACTACATCAAAAACTAATGATGTAATATATGGTGAGTAACATAACATAATAATAAAAAATAAATAAAGGGGTGCTCTGGTCAGCTCTGAGCTGGGTCATACAGAGAGGAGGCAAATCTGACGGGTCTGAGAGACAACGGTGGGGACATATCCACACCCACTCATAGGCACAGAGCTGAAATGGGAAGTGGGAATGTGAAAGGAAAAGACGCAGGGGCGTGAAGAGGAAAATAAGACAAGAGACATGGCTCACAAGACAGTTCGAAGAGCTCACTGGGCCCCAGCCAGTGGAGCCAAAAAGGAGGAAGCAGGGGCGGTCAGCCAATGCAAACTTGCTAAGAGCCTGCTGTACACGCAAAGCTCGGGAAATGAGAGAACCCTAAGAAACTGCTCCCCACTGTCATGGTAAGCCTAAGGACCATTTGGGGGGTCAACACACATGAAACAACCAAGGATGCATTTATATAAAGACAGATTAGCAAAGGCCACTCAATACAGAGGCCCACTTTTGCCTCTACCTGCCATTGTTGGGGAATAGAGTGTAGCACCTAAATGAATTTTCCAGATCGCTTGAAGCCAAACCATTCAAGTGCAAAAAAATGTATTTAATTTGCTTAATTGGGAAATAAATTTTCCCAAAATAGATTATACACTTCCCTCCCTTCTTATAACAGACACTGCAAATCATAACATAACCTCTTCTTGATGACTCGGGCACATCAAAATGAATATACATTATTCTATAATTTCATAATGCCCAGTGGTTAGCCAATTCAATTTAACACATCAGCTATGTGCCAGGCACCCTGAAAGATGCAGAGGACCTGGTCTCTGCCCCCAAGCCCTGCCAGATTTCCAGTCATTCTGCCTCCCCTCCTTCACTGCTCCTGCTGAGTTTGCGGCTGCTGGGGGGTTTACCGGGGACACAGTTGGCCTCATGCTGAGGATGGGGGAACTGGGAGCAGGTGAGGCAGTCAGCATGAGAAGCAGATCGCCTCAGAAGATGGGGAAGAGGAAGAAGAGGAAAGGTGAAAGGAAAAGGGAGTGACAGAAAGAAAGAAGGACCCTGCCTGGCACATGGAGGCACCCAGAGGCCAGGGCGCCCCTCTAACCCTCAAGGAGTTTAAGTACAATTGAGAACACATGATAAACATGTGCACCAAGCCAAGAGCAGTTATGGGCTATGGCTGATGTTGACCAGAGGGTGGTGGGAGTCCAGAGATGGGAAGGTTCCTGTGGGTGGTTTGACTCAGATTCCACAGGTTCGTCCTCAGAGATGGACCCCAATTCTCTCATCTGATTAAGTGAGCAAACAGAGGCTCAAAGAGAGGACTGGCTGCACAGTGGCTATATGGTTGGACCAGGACCTAGAGCCAGATCAGAGAAGGCAACATGGAAGCCTAGTGAGCCAGAAGGTCCTTCAAGGATGTTCTCCCATGTTTTCGGTTAGAGCTGAGCAAAGATGGAGAAGTGGAAATGAGCAAGCCTATATATGGAATGTGAGCCACCAAGTGTCCTGGTGGAACACCACGGAGTGGACAGACAGACAGTGTGGCCTAGTGGTGAAGGGTAGAGACTCAGGAGTTTTCGTTGTGGCTCTCCTACCTCCTAGCTGTGGAAACTTGGGCAAGTTACTTAACCTTTGACACCTGTTTCCTAATATGCAAAATCATGCTGATAATAATAATTCTTACTTTAGAGTGTTGTTGTGAGGATTAGATGGGCTATGGTGTGTCTATTTCTTAGACCAGTGCCTGGCACCTAGCAAGTCCTCAACAAAGAGAATGCAGACCACCAGTGTAGTAGATTAACAATGGAAAGTGGTGTCTGGTCAGATTACAGTGGAGTGAGCAGAACAGTTTGAACTTGACGCTCTAGGCACCTGGAAGCCACATGGGTATGGAAGTAATGACTAGAGAAGCCCCCCTTTATCAGGAGGGGGTATGTTCCAAGACCCCCAGAGGATGCCTGAACCCATCCATGGAGAGCACCAAACTCTACATGTACTGGTTTTTCCTATACATGCACATCTATAATAAAGGTTAATTTATAAATTAGGCACAGTAAGTGATTCACAGTAATAACTAAAAATAAAATAAAACAATTACAACAATACACCATAATAAAAGTAATGTGAATGTCATCTCTCTCTTGCTCTCAAAACACCCTCCAGTAGGGCGCCTGGGTGGCTCAGTTGGTTAAGCGACTGCCTTTGGCTCAGGTCATGATCCTGGAGTCCCTGGATTGAGTCCCGCATCGGGCTCCCTGCTCGGCAGGGAGTCTGCTTCTCCCTCTGACCCTCCCCCATCTCATGTACTCGCTCTCTCTCATTCTCTCTCTCTCAAATAAATAAATAAAATCTTTAAAAAAAAAAAAAATACCCTCCAGTACTCTACTCGCCCTTCTTATGATGATGATAGGAGATAATGAGATGTCTACCTGATGAGATAAATAAGGTGAATGACGTAGGCACGTGACATAGCATTAGGCTACTGTTGACCTTCTCACGATCCATCGGAAGGAGGATCATCTGCTACCGGGCCTCAGTTAACCACAGGTAACTGAAACCGTGGATAAGGGGAGACCGCTGTATACGGAATGCAGAATACTACCAGCATCCACCTGCATGGGGGTTATTTCTTCTGAAACCCATTCATACATGTCATCTTGATAGGTCCTTAATGGTATATCTGAGGCTGGCCAGCCAGGATTCATATGTTACTGTCATTTTAGAGATGAGAAAATGGAGGCACAGAGAGGTTGAAGCCTGGAATTAGGGAGGAGAGCAAGGAGGCTGAGCATGCATCAGGTCTGAGGCTGAAGCGAGGCCTGGGTCTGATGGAAAGGAAGGGACATGGGGACATCTGCAGGAGGAACATTCAGAAGCCTCCTGCTTCTTCTCTGTGCCCTCCCCTGTGGCTTAAAGAGATGGAAAAGAGGGAAAGTCTTGGGGCTTACTTAAACTGGTAAAACAGAGGAAGTAAAATGGTAGCCTTCAGCCTGGGGTAAAAGAAAGTCCCCCTACTCTCTTTGGTGAGAGAACACCAAACTCTCTAATCCTGCAGGTCCAGAGGCAGAGAGAGGGAGGCCGGGCAGGGGAGCCGGTTTGGAAGGCTGGGGTGGGAGCAAGGAGCGAGAAAACGCTGAGCTGGAGGCAACAGATGTCAGGGTGCTCTGAGGAGGGATGAGCCTGGAGCTCAGGGAGAGGGGGTAGGGTGGAGGCCAGGGGAGCAGAGCAGGGGGGCAAGGCCTCACCTTGGAGGGGAGAGAGGTGAGGAAAAAGAGGAGGAAGGCAGGAGGGGGTGCAGGGCGGCCGAACAATACTACACACTCTCCCCTGAGTCCTGGCACCCCCTAACACCCCCTCCGTCGTGGCCTGAGAGCCCAAAGCCTGTCGTCGGGGTGTCTTCTCATAAGAGGAGGGAAGTGGGGGCCCTTAGGTTACATGCCTTCGGACTGAGGAAAAATCACAGTAACCACAGGCAGTGTCCCTGTGGCTATCATGGGTCATTTGAGCCTCAGAGTGACCCTGGGAGCTGGGCAGGGCACGTAGGACAGGAGAGGGCAGGACAGGGCATCTCGCTGCCCTCACCTTACACACCAAGGGGTGGGGGCTCAGAGAGCTGAAGACACTGGCCCAGGCGGACTCAGCTGGTGAGAGGCAGGGCCAGGCCTGAAAGCCAGGCCTCACTGAGCACGGCTCTGGGCCCGGGCCACAGCAGCGAAGGAGGCTGAGCTGGTGCCCGCGGGCCGGGTGGGGAGCCCAGGAGGTGGGAGAGCTTCGGGCAAGACGGGTGCTGGCGTCCTCTGGAACAGGGGAGACCTCCCCTTCAAGCAGGCTTCAGCCAGTGCTTTTCCATTTGCTTTTTGGAAGTCTGCCACCAGGGGAGTTGTGAAATTTCACGTGCCTCTCTGATGCTTTGAAGCCAAACCGACTGCGTGTTTATCAGTCCTTTGAAGTCCGGTGCGGGGTACAGAGCATGCGTCTCGCAATCCGACAGACCTGCCTTCTCATCCCGCTCTAGCATTTACGGCCATGTGACCTTGGGCAGCTTAACCTCTCAGAGACTCAGTTTCCTTGTCTGTAAAATGGAGATGGTACCTAACTCATAGTTCTGCACCTGCAAAGGGCAGATTACGACGCCTTTGTCATAGTGTGGGGAAGATGCAATGGGGGGGGGGGTGCCTGGGTGGCTCAGTCATTAAGCGTCTGCCTTCGGCTCAGGTCATGATCCCAGGGTCCTGGGATCGAGTCCCACATCGGGCTCCCTGCTCCGCGGGAAGCCTGCTTCTCCTTCTCCCACTCCCCCTGCTTGTGTTCCTGCTCTCGCTATCTCTCTCTCTGTCAAATAAATAAATAAAATCTTTTAAAAAAAAAAAAGGTGCAATGGGGGGAAAAATGCGCAGAGCCCCCAGCACGAGCCCCACCACCACCGGGGGCCTTAGTAGGTACCGCCTTCCCTTCCCCTCGTACCTGGTCATGTTCACTTCCTCCAGCTCCCCCTTTTTCCTAAAACTCAAATGACACAGGATCAGACAATAACATGAATGTAATAACTGGGAAGACACTCATGAAATCTTCCCATTTCTCCCCTTCTGGGGAATCTCAAAGCCAGCCAGCCACAGTGAGCCCACACCAGGCAGCATGATCATTCGAGAATCTCTGTTGGAACAACACCCCAGAAAACCACAGGCCAAAGGAACAACGGCCTGACATGTCCTTCTCCCTTGGCAGACTAAGAATCGATAAATATCTGCTGGTTTGGAAATGTCAGAAGGGCCCAGTGTAAGAAGCGTATGTTTGGGGGTGTATGTGTTGTGTGTGTGTGTGTATCCTGCTGGGGATGTTCATCTCTCCTCCTCCCAACCTCCTAGGGTTTACGATGTAGCCTTCTTTTAATGATTAACAGCCAGAGGGCAGAGAATAAGGAGGCAAAGAAATATTTGCTGAGCCCATGCGACCCAAGATGGAAACACTGACGGGGACGGGCTGGGTCTGAGCTCTGAGCCTGGCAGGGCAAGGAGAGAGAAGTGAGGCAGCCGCCTTACCTCTTGCTTCCGGTGTGAGCATCTCGAATGAAATTGGAACTGTGCTTATTAATGGAATAATTAGTCAGGTGCATGCAGATATCATCCTGGGGAAAGAGACACAAGTCTGTGGGGTCAGGAGGTAGGGCAAGCCTCCTGCTTCTTCTCTGTGCCCTCCCCTGTGGCTTAAAGAGATGGAAAAGAGGGAAAGTCTTGGGGCTTACTTAAACTGGTAAAACAGAGGAAGTAAAATGGTAGCCTTCAGCCTGGGGTAGAAGAGAGTCCAGCTACTCCTGAGATTGGGTGGTTCACTGCTTGGGAGACATTTCAGGAATCCTGGGGGGTCATAGAGTGCAGGAAGGGGGTGGGGGAAAGACAGGGGCTCGCCCATGGCCTTCTCTCCTCCAGCACCACAGGTCTGGGGCACTAGCTTCGCAGTAGGGCAGATCTGGCCATGAGTCGCAGCCTCATCTCTTCCCAGTTCTGTGACCTTGGACAAGTTCCTTCAACTCTGAGTTTTCATTTCCTCATTTGTAGAATGGAGATGATAATCTCTATTGCTGAGGGCTCCTAAGAGGGCTAAAGGAAAGGATGTCTGGACGTCTGCAACCTGGCACATAGTAAGTTTCAACCAATGACAGCCATGTCCACAGTGCCTTGAGAATGTGGACTGAACTGGGATTTTTCATCCCCGTAAGGAGGAAGGGGCAGGGCACATCCCCTGAGCTCACCAGGTTGTCTGTGCTGGGGTGGGAGTAAGAGGTGGTGGCGAAGCGTGCTAGTCCTTCGTTGTATGCAAAAATCCTCAGAGGGTCACAGGAGGTCATCAGCACATAAATCCGTAAGTCGAACTTGAACCCATCAATGATAAAGGGCTGAGAGGAGGGAAGAAAAGTCACATAAGCCTCAGAGGAGAGATTCAGACTTGAAGATTAGTGCCTGATCTTGGTTTTGCCTGGTACTACAGAGTGCGGGCTTGGCTGGGGCCAGGGAGGAGGACAAGGCGACTTGACCTGTGGGAGTCACTAAACCCCACTGTGCCTCAGTTTCCTATAGCACAAGAAACTGCCTCCCAGAGATCTCCTGACAACCAAGCAAAGTAACATGAAAAAGTCCTGTGATGGGGCGCCTGGGTGGTTCAGTCGGTTAAGCGGCTGCCTTCCGCTCAGGTCATGATCCCAGGGTCCTGGGATCGAGCCCCACTTCAGGCTCCCTGCTGAGGGAGCTTCTCCCTCTCCCTCTGTTGCTCCCTCTGCTTGTGTGCTCTCTCTTTCTCTCAAATAAATAAATAAAATCTTCCCAAAAAATCTTTAAAAAACATTAAAAGTCCCGTGATGAAGGACATGTTGTCACCATCTAGGGCTGTGTTACATGGCCGTTCTGCAAGAGTGCTTCCTGCAATCCTGGCCAGTCCTTTCTAGTCCACACACACTTCCAGAGGGCTCCCTCCCTGCGGTGGGCTATATGCCACTGTGACCTTTGACCTCCAGCTATGGAGCAAAGCCGGTCACCATGATCCCTCCAGGACTACTGCCCTCTCCCAAATGAAGTGGGACAACCACAGACTAAAGGTGCCCTCCAGCTGTCATCTCTAGAGGTGACGGGCCAGCCTAGTAAGGCCAGACCAGCTACCAGGGTACAAGGGTGAGGGATGCTCTGGCCCAGACACATGTCCCATCCCTGGTCAGAAGGCCTGGTTTGACAACTTTCAAGGCAGAAGACAGGACTCGGCTTTGCCCGTCGCCTGCCTCATTTCCCATAGTGCAGCGGAGCTAGAGCCTGAGGTTGTTGTGGGTGAGAAAGAAATGATCACAATGAAGTACCTTTGAAATATAGAGTTGACAGATCATATCCTCTCCTGGCTTGATATCTTTCACCGTCCGGGTGATGAATATACCTCTCCCTTGGCAGCCCGAATCCGGCTTACAAATATAAGTCTTATTTTTTCTTGACCTGCTGTAGTTCTGCAAATCCCCCCAGCTACCAGAGCAGCAGGGAGGGAACGAGATACACCGTTAGCAGGGGGAGCAGTGAAAAGGAAGGCTAGCTCTTTATTTAAAAAAAAAAAAAAAAAAAAAGGCAACAACAACAAAAACACTAAAGCTATCTAATGTGACAAAGCTCCAGAGTCAACAGACACATGTCAGGAGATCTGGAAACAAGAGAGACAGCCATGCACATGCACACATGGTGGAGAGAGTGTGGGCTTCGGAGGGAACTCGGGCCTGGATTTAAACCCAGGTGACACCACTCACCCAACTGTGTAACCCTGTGCAAGGACTTGACCTCTTTAAGCCTCAATTCCATCATCTACACAATGAGGATAAGGACACCTGTCTTCTGTGGTGGTTAATTACGTGACAGAAGGCAGGCAAGGTGCTGATACGTGCTGCATGCCCCGTGAAGGTAGCTGCGATCCAAGTATTTTGGCTTCCTGGGTTTGCAGATAGGAGATGTGGAGTTCTGCACGTGGCTCTAGCCCTGACCGGCGGTGTGACCTTGGATCAATCAGTCTCTTCCCCTACTGTAGGCTTCAGCTCTTCCCCGGGAACACCTCCACTCCAGCCAGAGTATCAGAGCGCAACTACTATCCTTGAACACATTCTGAAGAAAGTATCTTCAGAAGAAGGAAACCGATTTAAGGCATTCTAAATCTCAGTCTTGCTACACTTCTTGTTTTGCATTGGAACTCATTGGTATGGTGACCCCTGGCGACGTCCCTTCACTGCAATGTTCTTCAGTGGCCACTGAAATCTGGAGGTGCCCACTGGCCTGAAGGCAAACATGTTTCCTTCTAAGTTGCTTATGAGTCCTGAAAGTTGTTCTGGACAAGCTAGGGAAGTCTGGGAATCCTGGGGCTCTTGGTTTGGAAAAGCACTGGGCACAGAGGACAGAGTGGGATTCTCACCATGTGAATAGAATTCCAATGGCAATGCTTCTCTGCCCCCCTCCTCCTCATCCCAAAGACCAGACTGTACCCAGGTCACATTCATGTTATCTCACACTCCCTCTGTTTCTTGCTGGTGTGGTCCAGAGCATTTTGTGTACTAAGCATGGATGCCCAGTTTCAAGATGGATAGAGTGAGGCAGAAGACTGAGAAAGGCTGGCTGCCATCCATGGTCCTGCCATGGAACAGAGGCCAGGTGTCCCTCCTGGCTCCTAATCTGGGCACTAACCATTATCTCACTCCCTCCAGAAGTGCTCAGGGTCCTTAAAATTTCAGAAACTGCACAGTTAAAAGGTTGGAACAAGTTGAGAATCAACAGTGTTCAGGGTCAGAACAAATTCTCATCCCAACTGCAGGCGCAGGCTCCAAGGCACCCAGCCCCTAAATGTCATCTAATTTTTTATAGCAGAGCCTTGTGTTCTCTCAACCTTGGACACACCCTTAATCCCTTCTCTTCCAAGAAAGGAAGAGAGAGATGGGAGATCCTTTGGTGAGGGAAAGTAGCACCGGGAATCCCGAGCAAGAGGGAAATGGAAATCGGGGGTGGGTAGTGCAAAAGGAACACAGGTGGTCACTCACTCAGCAGGAAGACACCAGGTCCTAGGGAAGAAGTGGAAATCCTTAGGGAACATCTTTAACATGCGGCTCATATTCCTGGCCAGCAAGTCCTTGCGGCAGATTTCACTCATTCCAGGGAAGTGATTGATTTTCTGCAAAGGGAGCCAGAATTCATGAACAACGGGGGCCATGGGAGTACCCATGAGATCCCCTCGGGGGACAGTCCTAAAAGGGGGGGGCCCACTGGGTAGATGCCACACTTCTATTGAGACCCAGCTCTGCCCCGGACAATACCTGGTAACTTTTCATCTCCATCACCCTCTCCAGCGACACTGAGTAGTCCGTCCAGTAGAGAGTCCAGTCATTGGCCTCCCCTCCCTCTTGAAGGCCATACCGCTGGGCGGCCCTACGCACTGCCATGGAGGTGGAAAAAGAAAGGCCTGTTAGCCCAGGGAGTGGGGGAGGAGCACGGGGTGGGGAGGTTATGCTTTTAGGTGCTCACAGACCCTGCACTGAAGAGAGACACCGCAGCTCGTTGGGACTGGAAGCCATCTTGCCTGGTCTGAACACACCATTGCCAAGAAAGGAACATGAATAGCTACTGAGGCGCATAGCCAATACCCGGTGAACCCCACAGAAGGTTATCTGGGAAGAATGTTTTACCCGCCCTGGTTTCCCCTTGCCAGGAAGTAGGCTTCTGGCTTTCCTCCAAACACTAAGCACAGAACGTTCAGGGAATATAAACTAATCCTTAACATCAGCCAGAGCCAAGCTTAATTAGGAAGGTAAATTGACAAAAAAAAAAGTATACAATGCATTTCAAAACCACATATATGCTATCACATCCTTCTTTCCCTGTCCCTGTTAGCATTAGTAACTGGGAGCTGACTCCAGCACAGATTCAAACGCCTTCGAGGGCCTGGAAAGGAAGAAGTGCCTATGGTGACCCAGGGGAGTCAGGACCAGTGTAAAACATTCAAATTTGAAATCCATACAATGGGGGCGCCTGGGTGGCTCAGTTGGTTAAGCAACTGCCTTCGGCTCAGGTCATGATCCTGGAGTCCCGGGATCGAGTCCCCGCATCGGACTCCCTGCTCAACGGGGAGTCTGCTTCTCCCTCTGATCCTCCCCCTCTCATGCTCTCTGTCTCCCATTCTCTCTCTCAGATAAATAAATAAAAAATCTTTAAAAAAAAAAAAAAGAAAGAAATCCATGCAATGATAAGGCTGCTCTGTAGTTCGAGATAGGTCTGTAGGTCATCTTCAGCCTGTGGACTGCCAGTCTCTAACTCGTGCTCTAACAAGGAGAAACAGCTGCCTTCTCTACAAATCAGATTCCCAAATAACCCTACAGAGGAACTATAGAGAGCTGAAATATACACCACTGTGGTCAAAACCCACATTTCCTTGGAATGAGATTCCCAACTTCCTCAAATAGTTCATTGAGGAAGGAAACAACGGGATGTGGAGACACCACCCCCTTTCCATCCTCAAGAATATACAAGAGTAACCCTTCCCAACCCTTTGGGGGTAATCCACTGGGTCCCCATCGTGGATCCCTTGAATGCAGGTGCTCACCGCTCTCATATCGGCAGGTGGAGAGATTGATCACCAATCATCTGGAAAGAGAAAAAGGAAAGCAAGACAGACACACTTGCCAGAACAGATGACCACACCCAGAAGCATCTGGTCCCGGGCGGGGCTGCATGAAACCCATCCTGCCACACTAAGCCTGGTCTGACTACCCCCCATAACTAAAGACACGAATCCCAAGGGTCGCAGAGTGGCGGAAGACAGAGACTCCACCAGTGCCCCACGCGGAGGCAGAAATTCTGTACTGCGGTTGTAACTACTTCTGCTTCAGCTTCATATGAACATCATCACCTCCTCGATCCTTTCACTCCAGTGGCCCATCAGGAACGGGAGGTGAAAAATGTTTGGGCCAAGTTACTTCATGGTCTCCCTCCTCTTGCCCCCCACTAAGGGAAGTGGTGAGTTAGAAAGTGGACAAGCTTTCCAGCATCAGTGAGTCTGAGGAGTGATTCGTTGTCCCCGAAAGGAGCAAGGTGTGACGGAATAGTAAGTAGAAACCATAACACAAAAGCCACAGGCAGATCCTAAGAAGTCAGCGTCAGTTTCATTATTTTTAAAATGTACTAAGTTCCCAGGACAATAAGCACTTCCTTAAAATGAGGAAATTGTCTCTTCCCATACAATTAAAAAAAAAAAAAGCACTCTAAACACAAATAGAATGAAGATTAGGACAAGGTGTAGTTTGAGATTACACACACCATTATTTGATTCTATAAAACAGATCATCAGGGACACCTGGGTGGCTCAGTCAGTTAAGCTTCTGCCTTTGGCTCAGGTCATGATCCCGGGGTCCTGGGATCGAGTCCCGCATTGGGCTCCTTGATCAGCAGGTAGCCTTCTTCTCCCTCTCCTTCTGCCTGCCACTCCCCCTGTTTGTGCTCTCTCTCTCTCTGACAAATAAATAAATAAAATCTTAAATCAATCAATCAATCAATCAATCAAACAGATCATCAGGTGGATTCTTCTCATATGAACTGAAGGGGTGTGATTTTGAAGGTCCCAGCACACAACATCTCTTTAACTTCTCGTTAGTGACCAAGGTCCCCTCCCCTCCAGGTCCCTTCTGCTCCCAACAACATGGATCCCCATTCCCCGTCTTTCAGTCCTAACCTCTTCTTCTTCTTCTTCTTCTTGCCTTGCTGCTGGGCATTCTGAAGCCCCTCTTGCGCCCCAGTGTTCTCGCTCACGAAAGCCAGGGTGATGATTTCTTTCGGATCTTCTTGGGAACTGTCCTCCCGCTCTTCCAAGTCTGCCCCTTCCTCGCCATCCAAAGGCAGCCACTGGAGCATCTCCCCAGCCTGGGAGGAGGCTCTGGGGAAATCCCTGCGCACCCTGGGGAGAGAGCAGAGGGAGCAGCAGTTACTTGGATCTGCCTGCAGGGGGACCCCCTCCCTTGCTCATGTGGGTGGTAGGCCCACTCTGAGACCAGGCGCTGATTGCCGGTTAGAAAATGTCACCCCACCTCCACGGTTGGTACAAGCTGAGGGAGAGAGCTGATTCCACCTTGCCCTTGGGGACTCTAACCCTGGGGACTCACTCAGCCAACCCTGGCTTTGGTTTTTGCCCTCCTGGGATTTTCAGGAGCAGGCTGAGAGGTTTTGCATGGCACCACCTGGTAAACAATCTTATTAGAGTGAGTGAGTGTCTGGAGACGGCCTCAGAACCGAGCCCTGAGCCTTGCCAACTGAGGGAGTTAGTCCCAGTGGGTGCAGCTGAGGTGCTCTGAGGAGGTCTGTTAACTGTTTCGACACTACACGGAACCTCCCATGCCCAACCTGCTGCTGACGCTGAATGCAAAGTTAGCTTTGGAGCATGGGGTCAATGCGTAGCTGACTGAACACAATGCAAGCCCAGGGCCGGACGGAGACCTTCAGAGATCCCACCCAAAGAAAAGGCACAGCGTCTCCCTGACTTAATTCAACACAAAAACAAGACCAAATGGTAAAAATACCAATAAGGAAGTCTAGCAAAGTCCTTGTCCCGCCCACCATTCCCATGATGACTTCTTTGTTGTTTGCTTGAAATTTCAAATATCAAATTCTTTAATGGTTTTTAATGCCCCTGTTTCAATAATCCTTAGGAATGTGCTTAGTGTGCCTTCGGGTAACCCAGAAGAGCCCAGATCCAATCAACGGATCCATCTCCTTCACATCCAAGGCTTCTATGACCACAAAGCCAATTTTCTGGGGCTCCTCCTCCTCTTTGCCCCCCAAACCCTGCCAACCTCCTCACCACGGCAACCCCTGTCCTTTGATGCCTTTGCTACTTTTTTTTTTTTTTTAAGATTTTATTTATTTATTCATAAGAGACAGAGAGAGAGAGAGGCAGAGGGAGAAGCAGGCTCCCTGCCAAGCAGGGAGCCCGATGCGGGAATCGATCCCAGGACCCTGGGATCATGACCTGAGCCGAAGGCAGACGCTCAACCGACTGAGCCACCCAGGCGCCCGATGCCTTTGCTACTTACTACCTGTTCTTCCCTCATCAATTCTTTGGCTTTTAAAAAAAGATAGTAATATCTTTATGATAATTTATTATAATGAAATAATAAAACATTAAAGGGAGTTTAGAAAAGGATAGGGTGAGAAATCACATGTGGCTTTCCTACCCTGGAAGAGCAACTTTGCCCCCTTTGCATATTCTCTTTGATTCTTAATTTCTAAGCATAATTATTCTTCTATAATTGTAACCATACTATAGAAACCATTTTCTATCTGCTTCCCCCTCCCACACACACTTATTATCATATCAGAAACTTCCTTTTGGTGGTGACAAAGTTTACTTGTTTCCAGTGTTTAATGGCTGTGTAATAAAACCCCACTGAAGGAATGTGCCTGAATTTAACTGACCATTGCCCTATTGCTGGCTATGTAAGTTGCTTCCAATTTTGCTGTTATATTAATAGCTCTGAAATGCGCACTTTCATGTATAGAAGGCCTTTTACTTCTTGAGGATTATTTTTCTTAAGATATATATCCAGAACCAGGATTACTAGGTTAATATAAAAATTATATAGCTTCTGGTTTTATTTATCTATCTATCTATCTATCTATCTATCTATCTATCTATCTATCTATCTATTTCCCAGAGGGACTCCAACAATTTGGATTACCACCAGCTATACATGATAACAGCAGGCCCAACAGACTCACACAATCTCATGGGAATCACATTTCCTTCGTACCCACACTTGCTAATTCTGACAACGTTTTGTACCTATGGGCCATGTTTTTACCATTACTGCACCCTTCCACGTCTCTCTGCCCCTTTCCCAAACCAAAATTGGGGAGTGGAGGGCTCTAACTTGGAGGCTACCTAGGAATAACTTAATAATAAGCCCTTATATGAATGTACTTCTTTATGTTTTTCAAAGAGTTATCCCATACACCATCGCACTGAATGCTCACAACCATCGCCAAGAGGAAGGGCAGCATTATTAGGTCAGCCAAGGATCACCGCGGGTTTCTCTCTTGCTTGAGAGGGCTGCCACTCATAGCCAAGCCCCTTTATGGCGACACCTGAGCAGGGGGAGAAAGCGTTGTACGTGGCACAACGAACCAATGACACCTGGGCCTTGTGAGTCCCTTTTCCCAGTGAACAGGCACATTCTTGTTCAAGAGGACTAAGGTGCATGAAATCTTGACCTTGAGCTGCTCCCTTGTTCCAGGTAAACAGCCACTTCCACTCGCCTAGCCCTCCACAACCGGCTTCTGTTTACCAGACCCTGGAGGAGTAGCCTCCGTTTACCTAGAGGTTAATGTTAACTTGAGGAGAGAAAACTGACCCTGAATTTGGCCTCTGGAGTTGCGAGTTGTCTTTGCTCTTTTTTGAGTCTTTGCCCAATTGGTAAGAACAAGTCATGGCTGTTGCTACTTGTCTGCATCAAAGAGAAAAACAACAACAACGGCAAAAAGATCAAATGCTGTGGACTCTTGCATGACGAGAGGGCCCCCACATAGACCAATTAGCTGAGCTCACGTACTTCTAAAGGAACTGGTCCCCACAGCGTACTTAGCTGCCTTCCCCTGGATTCTAGGCTATCTATGACATGAGAGCCACTTGAATGGTACCCGAGTCAGGGGCAAGATGGTGGAGAGCAGTCAATGCCACATGGCGTCTACTTTGGCTTTGCCTTTGGCCTCCCAGCTTTCTCTTCCCCCAGTCCTCTTCTTCCTGTTTCATCCTCAATGCTAAATCCCTGCTGAATTCTCTCAAAGGCTCCTGACAGAGAATATCTTGCTCTGAGTTTGCTGGGGTGGGGGGTGCATGAGTTGCATGCCGAACCTAGCCCACCGAAATGTTCACCTGGCCCACCACTGTGTGTCCTTGGGATAGTTTTAACTAGAAGTAGTTGCCAATAACCAGACAATGAAGACGTCTCATAAAAATCCAGAATTTCCATTTCTTTTGGGAAAGTCGGGCCCCATTGCTTCATGCCAGCTATCCAACAGAGCCAAGTCGTGGCTCCCTTTTTAGGTATTTTTCAGTCAGCCCCAGTCCCGTCCCTACGGTCTCCCTGATACAAGAACCAAGCAACAGGTGCCCTGGTGCTATTATTTTCCTTACAGTAGCATTAAGAGAGAGGGAACATTTTTGTATGCCCAGGTCATTTGTCTCCTTCAGGCCAGAGGTCCGGCCTCATGGACATCTGGATTGAGCCGTCCTCCTTTAGCACATCCCTGGCCCCCAAGCAGCAATGAGTTAGAACAAAAGCTGCTTCCTCCCAGGACCTCTCAAGTCTTATTCAACTCTATCAGCCTTCTCTTTGCGAGTCTCAGCAGCCACTCCCTGCTAACCTGGGGGTCCCCACCTACTCTCCTGCCCAACAATTTCAATGTCAAAAGTAATCTTGCAGCCTTGAGGAATCAAAGGAGGAGAGGCATTAAATTCTAAGGACAAAGCCTAAAGAGAATACAAAAGAGTGAAGGGGGCTGCCAGCATCCTGAGCCATACATACACCCTGGTGTAAGGGCCTCTGCAGTCAGAGAAATGACTTTTATTTATTTATTTATTTATTTATTTATTTATTTATTTATTTATTTATTTATTTATTTTAAAGTAGGTTCCATGCCCAGTGTGGAGCCCAGCGTAAGGCCTGAACTCACGACCCTGCAATCAAGACCTGAGCTGAGATCAAGAGTCAGATGCCCAACCGACTGAGCCACCCAGGTGAAGCATCTGATTCTTTGATCTCAGCTCTGGTCTTGACCTCAGGGTGATGAGTTCAAGCTCTGCATTGGGCCCCACACTGGGCCTAGAGCCTACTTAAAAAAAAAAAAAAAAAAGAATCGGTTGCTTAACCGAATGGGCCACCCAGGTACCCCCAGAGATGTGACTTTAAATCACTTGCTAAGAGGCAGCTGAAGTTTCCTTCCATTTTAGTGTGGCATTTGATCTCGGATCTCCCCAGCCAGACAAAGCCAACCAAACCCTGGTTAGACAGCATGAAAATGCACTTCATTGGCCACCAGGGGGAGGGAATGAGCCCTGGGATGGCTTTGTGCAAACACATTGCAGGTCATTTGGAAAATCTCAAAGGAGGGACCATATTTCATTTCCACTTCTGAAGGGCTTTACAGGTAAACTACTCTTCTTACCCCTGGAGGTGCTACAGAGCATGGAAAATATTTAGGGCTTTCTTTTGCAAGGCTGAATTCAAATACAGGTGTCAAGAGACTGGAGGAAAGAATCATTTGGTGATTGATTAAGAATAGAGAGTAGAACATGTTTAAAGTTTTAACCGAAGTGGAACATGTTTAAAGTTTTAACCGAGTTTTTTCATCCTGACCTTCAGAGTCTGGAATTTTATTTCAGTCTGTAGTACTATATACACCACTGAAGAGCTATCCTACTGTGTCTGCTGTGGACTCCCTTCTCTTCTGCAATCAAGACCTAAACCAAATAATAGGTTTTCCTGCACCTCCTCGCCTTTTCATCTTTTGGTCCTCATTCCCCTACCGGAAGCATCCCTCTGAAGGCTTCCAGTATCCAGCTCTTGGAAAAGGTCAAAGTAGATGGGGGGAGAAGATGTGGAGGTAAGACCTCTGGATCTTGCTTCCAGCTTTGCTTCTTTGACTTTGTATGTCATAAGAAGCCAAGTAATATCTCCTCCCTTATTTCCTTTTTTTTTAGTATAGTTGATGCACAACGTTACATTAGTTTCAGGTGTGCCCTCATTCCCTGTCTTTTCTGTGATTACAGGACCACTAGGAAGAGAAAAACTTCACATCTAGAAAAGTGCTTTGAGCTTTGATGCAGGCAGGATAAATTAAGATGCTTTTTACGGTCTTTTGGCTTTCCATTCTAGCCACCCTTGAAATCTCAGTACAGGGACTGAATGGGTTCTTAGCAAGACATGGACTAACAAGGGAGGGATGTGGGCGCTCAATTGCTCAAGGGCTGTGCCAGTAAAAAGTGCTGAGAATGACTGGCCCCATTCTCTGGAAACACTAAGAATCTTGCTGACTCTGATGATATTTTTTATTCTGCTAAAAGCTGAGAGGAAGATGCAATTTACGGGGCAGGCTCATGTCCAGCCATTTTCCGCACAATACTCAGTGTATCGCCAGCAAAGACAGATGGATCTGGATCCAAATCCCAGCTCTACTTACTAGCAGGTGACTGTGGGTGAGAAACTGAGCCTCTCTGTACCTCAGTCTTCTCATAACTAAAATGAGGATAATAATATCTATCTTGTGGGGTTATTTTATTTTAATTTTTTATTTTTTAAAGATTTATTTATTTATTTGAGAGAGAGAATGAGAGAGAGTACATGAGAGAGGGGAGGGTCAGAGGGAGAAGCAGACTCCCTGCCGAGCAGGGAGCCCGATGAGGGACTCCATCCAGGGACTCCAGGATCATGACCTGAGCCGAAGGCAGTCGCTTAACCAACTGAGCCACCCAGGCGCCCTTGTGGGGTTATTTTAAAAGATTAAATGAGTTCATATTTATAATGCTCTTAAAGCAGTGCTTGGTTCAAAATAAAAGCTCTATTGTAAAATGAAAATATGGCAGTAGGGTTCGTGTACCTATTAAATAACTTTTTGAAGTGCCTGGCACATGCTGGTGCTTAATAAAGGTTAGCTCCCTTCCCACCTCATCCCCAAATATAAGTTCATTTTTCCTAGCATTCAAATCCGAAAGGAGAACATTCCTCAAGCCTAGAAGAATTCTCCTTCAGGAGGTGAGAAATAATAACTGGAAGGGGGAGGGGGGCTGGAGAGGAGGGGTAGGGCTATTTGCAGAGGACTGTGCTGGTTATCCAAAACAGAAGCGTCTCTCTGGAAGATTTCTCCAGACAAAGGAAGAAAGGTGATCAGGAGAAGGACCCAGTGATGGGGAAGGAGGCAGAGAGAGTTTTGCGATTCCCAGGGATCTCTGGTATCTAAGGAACAGCTCCCTGGGCTCACCGGGTTTGGGAAATCGAGGGAGGGCAGGAAGTGAGGGAAAGTGGGGACAGGAGGGAAAATGGAGCTAGGAGAAGAAGAGTTGGCGTGTGGGCAAGGTCTTGGCATCGGAGTTTTGAGGATGAGAAAGGGAGCGAGGGTATTTGAGAGCTGAACGCGAGTACGGGCCTGGGAAGAGATGAGCTACTGCGCCAAGGAAGAGCAGGGACCCGGAAGGGAGTGGCTTTGGCGGTAGAGCGCCATTGGCGAGCGCGGAGGGGGTAGCCCTGGGGAACTGGGCATCGAGGGGGACTTTGGGGGTATGACGGACCGGGTTTTCAGCGGGGAGACACTAGGTGGCCACGATCTAGGGCCAGCACCGGGTTTGGGGGGCTCTTACCCGCGATTCCTATTTCCCCGTCTTGCCCCCGCTCTGCTGCCCGTACCGCTCGCAACCACACCTGAGGGCCCCCTCCTCAAAAAGATTAAGGAGACACTCTCCCATTGGCTGCCCGACAACCCGCAAGCCCAACCCTCGCTCCTCCTAACTTGGGGTACGCCCAGCCCTCATATATTTGCATATAGGGCTTTCTAGGTCTTCGATTGGCCCCAGCGGTAGGCTGTCGTGCCCCCTCCCCTCCCTCCCTCCCTCCCTCCCGAATCCAATTAACCGCCCCTGCTCTCTGAGAGGGCAGCGCCCGAGGTTGTCCCGGGAGACGCGGAGGACGCTTGGGCCGCGCTCCCGGCGCTCGGGGGCCCCACTACCGCTCGCCCTGCGCGGGTCCCCGCCCTCCTCTGCCCGCGCCGTCGGGGCGTCGGGGCGTCGTGCGCAGGCGCAGCCGGAGCCTCGGGGCCGGGCGGATTCGAACCGTCGGCCTCGTAAGCTGCGGCTGCTGCGGAGGGGAAGGCGGGTGGGTTGCGCTGAGCGGGGCCGCCCTGTACTCAGGGCCGGGGCGGAGGTTGGGAGGGGAGAATAGCCGAAACCAGGACCAGGGGGAGCCCTGCAGAGAGCACCGGATTGAGACCCCAGTCAAGACCTCAGGCATGTGTCATCGTGGGCAGTTGATAGCACCTCTCCGGGCTTAGCTTCTCTAACAGTAAAGTAGCTAATCGAAAACCGACAATGAATCACTCTGGCTTCTTAAACCATGATATCTCAGAGTGGGGGGTCTGGCCGAGAGAGAGACTGTCGTCTGGCAGGTAGGGAATCAGAATAGTGACTGGATTCAGATAATTGTGGTTTTCTTCCGTTTCCACCTGTCTAAGCCCAGACTAATGCGTGCCAGACTGCCTGCAAAGGATTGGCAGCCGGTGGAGCTGTTTCTGCCTGGATTAGTTCGGGATTGGTGAAAAAACAAAGGATCGATTTAAAATTTTCTGAACCACGGTGTTTTTAGGAAACGGATTGAGCCAAAGATTCTTGTTGCCCATATCCATTCCTCTCCTTCTGGAGATTTCCAGATGCTTGAATTGATGCTACTGGAATGTACAATTAAAACAGTTAGCTGGCCCTCTGCCTCATACCTGCCCCCCAAACTCGGGGGGGGGGTAAGTGGAGATCTGCAGTCAGGCAGGCTCTGTCCTTGGACGCATGGACACTCCAAAAATTGTGTAAACAAGTCTCATCAGAGGCCCATTTTGAAGCCCTAACTCCCACCCTTTATAAAACTGGTATATAATAAACCTTTATGCCTAGCTATTTGGACAGTTACTCACTACTGAGTGCTCTCATATGCATAGAAATAAACTGTTACCTTTTGGACCCGAGTTGGAGGAAGTTTTCATGCCAGCACAGGACACTGCCCTTTTAACCTGCTGATCTGCCCAGGCAGGAGCCTAGAGGCAAAGGCATGGCTTAGCCCCAAGCGGACAATGGAAGTCTAGTTCAAGATGCTTAAGTACCCTCTGCAGGGCCTGAGGTGGAACCAGCTGTCCGTCTGCTGTTCTTCCTGAAACCTCTCTGCCATCCTATCCTCTTCCTAGTCCCTCTTCCCCCTTCCCTCCAGGTGGCCCTGGGCTATCTTGCTCGCCCCCTCTCCAGGGCCCAGGAGGCCCAGGTGACCATCATCAACTGGCCACGGCAGATGCTTCCCTAGAGCCAACTGTCCCAGCTCTCTTCCCCTCCCCCCAGCCCGCCTCTTTCTTTCCCCAGTGTCCTACCAATCTGCTCTGCCAAGCTCCTGCTTTGGTCTCGGGTCCCTCCGGAGTGATATTGTGATGGAAATGAGGGAAAGGATGCGGGAGGGAGCAGCAAAGATTTACAGCTTCCAGAGGATTTCCATTAAAATCCCTGACAACTGGTTATTTATGAGAGGGTTGGCTGCAGCAGGAGTTAATAGGCCAGAGGCTGGCACCCCTGTCCTTTCAGGGGTGATGACAAGAACAAACACGGGATGAACCATAGAGCTGCCCCCAATGGAGAGCAAAGCAGGCTCCAGCCCTATCAGGCATCTCCTCCAGGGCCAGAGTGACAGCCAGGAAATCAGAAAGCATGAGTGATTTGTGCCAGGCAAACCTGAAACAAAAAAATCCCTGAGGCCAGGGGCACCTGGGGGGCTCAGTCAGTTAAGCGTCTGACTCTTGATTTCTGCTCAGGTCATGATCTCAGGGTCCTGAGATTGAGCCCAGCGTGGGGCTCAGTGCTCAGCAGGGAGTCTGCTTGAGATTCTCTCTCCCTCTCCCTCTGCCTCTCCCCGTCCCCACCCTCATAAATAAATAAATAAATCTTAAAAAGGAAAAAGAAGACAAATCCCCGAGGCAAACGCCAAGGGTTTTTCTGGGCCTGGGTGTGAAAGTTTGAAGGAGTGTGTTGGAGTCTCCCTTCCAGTGGGCAGAAAATTGGGACTGTGTCCCCTCTCCCGAGCTCAAGAGGCAAGAGTGCAAGCGGGACTGCAGGACATAGGTATGAAACTTGTTTTCACTGTCTTTTTGTTCCTAAAGCACTTACCTGGCTGAATAATAAGACAATAACAAAATCCTCAGAATGTTGTTTGCTCTACAATTGACACCCAAGACTCTTTTCCTCAGTTTGGGACTCTTCCTCTAAGTCGTTAATGGGGGGAAAAAAGAGTCCCACTTTTGTCTGTGCCAGAGAAAGTCTTGGTATACGTACTGAGGACGGGATAGGGAGTGGAAATGAGACAAAGATTCTTAGAAGATTTTTTTTTTTCCCATACCCCCAGATTTTATTTGATTTTGATTTTTTTGCTTTAAGTCTACAAGGTATGAAGGAATGTTGTGGAAGTGTGTACAATCACAGAATCAGAGTTCCTGTTAAATCAGAAAAGCTCTTATAACCAAGTATTTCCCTTGCATTTAGAAGAGGAAATCAAGGCTCAGAAAAATGTAGTGGCTTGACCAAGGCCTTGCAGCGGGTTCATAGAGTCCACTACTCCCTCCTTCACACACTCTTATTACTGTTACTGGTGAAATAGAAACAGAAACTGCTGCCCAGCCCTCCCGTTTTGACATATAGCTGTCGGGGCCAACAGAGCCCCTGGGAATGGGCTGCTTGCCCATGAGCAATGGAGCTTCCAGGCTTCTGACTTTATCTTGTCTCTCTGTCTTTCTCTTTCTCTCTCTCTCTTTCCCAAATAAATAAAATCTTCAACTAAAAAAATGTACACATGTTAAAGATTTTATGTAACTCAGTCAGTGAAGGAACTAGTCAGACAGTCAGATGGTTCAGCTGGTTCAAAAAAAAGCAGCACAATTTGTCTGACAAAAGGAAAGCTGAAAGAAATTGTAAATGGATGCAAAACTGCTTTTTTTTTTTTTTTCCCCACAAGGAAAGGAGGGAAAATAGTCAAACCTCTATCAGACCAGACAGGAATTCCTTGCCTATCAGTTACCTACAATTCACAGAGTTGTAAAATAATTCTCATAGAATCAATTCATATCAGCTAGTCAAGGAAGGGTGTCCAACAGATTTTTCTCTGCAGACAACAGTTTTGAAAATATGGGTGGGATTATGAAATGTCTCTCTCTTTTTTTGTTTTACTTAATGCAGTTTTTAAAAACAAAGATAGCCCTCCCAAATTCTTACAGGGACCACCTTTAAATATTAACATTCCCTGAAGTGTTTAACAGATGACTTGGTTTGTCCACACATTCTGGAAACAATGTAAGGCATACCTAGCTCCTATTTCTCCACAAGTTTATAAAACGCCATACTTGACCTGCATATGGTGAAAGCCTAACAGCATCCCAACCTAGTTAGTAGTCTCCTTCTTTCCAATGATTATTCAGTCCTTCTCTTTCTCAAACCTGGGCATAGAAATTCTCTCTACTTTGTAAGGCATCCAGTTGCAGAGTTCTAGGCAGTTACAGAGACAGCAAACTTCAGGGATAACTTTCCTCCCACCCTCTTTTTTGCATGGACTTGAGAGTCCAAAGGCCAGAGTCATTGCCACTGGGTAGAGCTGGGCAGGGCCGGAGCTGACGGCAGAGGTGAAACTAAGCAGCAGAGCTGCTTGGACACCTTGTAGGCTACCTCCCTCTTCTCCTTCCCATAGTCCACACCCCTGTCACCCAGATGCTGTAGATATGCACCAGCGAGGACAGTGATCACATATGTTTATTTAAATTGCAGTCTGAAGAGCGCCTGGGTGGCTCAGTTGGTTAAGGGTCCGACTCTTGATTTCGGCTCAGTTCATGATCTCGGTGTCGTGAGATCAAGCTCCGAGTGGGGCTCATGCTCAGGGAGGAATCTGCTTGGGATTCCCTCCCTCCCTCTTCTTCTGTCCCTCCCCTTGCTCGTGCACTCTCTCTCTCAAATAAAGAAATAAATAAAATCGGGCGCCTGGGTGGCTCAGTTGGTTAAGCGACTGCCTTCGGCTCAGGTCATGATCCTGGAGTCCCTGGATCGAGTCCCGCATCAGGCTCCCTGCTCGGCGGGGAGCCTGCTTCTGCCTCTGACCCTCCCCCCTCTTATGTGCTCTCTCTCTCTCATTCTCTCTGTCTCAAATAAATAAATAAAATCTTTAAAATAAATAAATAAATAAATAAATAAAATCTTAAAAAAAAAATAGGGGCGCCTGGGTGGCTCAGTCGGTTAAGCGACTGCCTTCTGCTCAGGTTATGTATGATTCCAGGGTCCTAGGATCGAGTCCCCAGTCGGGCTCCTTGCTCAGCAGGGAGCCTGCTTCTCCCTCTGCCTGCTCTGCCTGCTGCTCCCCCTGCTTGTGCTCGCTCGCTCTCTCTGACAAATAAAATATTTTAAAAAAATAAAATAAAATAAAAATAAATAAATAAATTTCAGTTCAATCGGGAATTTCCATGTCTGTGTGGGTTCCCCATACATACATACATATGCTATTAAATCTGATTTTCTCCTGTAAAATAAATTTAAACTCCATAAAAAAACCCAGTTCCCAGTTGCAATAGCCACAGCTCAAGCGCTCGATAGCCACACGTGGCTAGTGGTTACCAGATCAGATAGTGCAGATACTGAGCCTTTCCATCGCCGTAGAGAATTCTACTGGACAGCACAACTGTAGATGACTACCCCCTCCCTCCACGTCAAATTTCTCTCCCATCGCCTTTCTGCAGGCCAAGTATTGGTATTCAAATAAATTAAATGTCTCCTTTGACAAAGACTCTCTCTTTGACCAGTTTTAGTCAGCTAGGTTCCTCTGAGCCCTTTTCTTGACTAGGCTTCAACCTTGGCCTCCTATGTCCTTGCCAAATCTGTAGCTGGGGCTCAGGGGTGCAAGGGCACCTGGTTCTGGGGCCCCCAAACAGACCAGGTTCTGCCACTCACCACTGACAAATCCAAAGGCAGAGAGACGAGTCATAGAGAAACAAGAAAGGAATTTATTTCAGGGAGGCCAACATGAGAAAGACAGTGGACAGTTTCAAAGACCATCTCCAAAGTCCTGAAAATACTTGCAGGCTTATATAGGGAAAATGTGAGACGACGGTCAGTGGGTACAAACAGGTGGGCAGTAAAGGTCAGGTCGATCATTGTCTTGGGGTTGGTCATGCAGAGTCCTGCTGGCTCTGGGCAGTCCTTGTTGCTTGATGGGGGTAGTTTCAGTTCCCATCACAGGATGCTTTACCTGCAGGGTCTTTTGCCTGAGTTAAGAGATAGGCGGGAAAGAACTTAATTAGAAAGGACAGACTGAGGTCAAAATGGAGGTAGTTGAAGTCCTCTTTTAAGTCCAATTTCAGCAAAAATCCTAAATCAGCTTAGAGAGAATCCTTATTCTTGTTTGTTTGTTTGTTTGTTTGTTTTTTTATTTATTTGACAGAGAGAGAGAGATAGCTAGAGAGGGAACACGAGCAGGGGCAGAGGGAGAGGGAGAAGCAGGCTTCCCGCCGAGCAGGGAGCCCGATGCGGGGCTCAATCCCAGGACCCTGGGATCATGCCCTGAGCCGAAGGCAGACACTTAGCGACTGAGCCACCCAGGCACCCCGAGAATCCTTATTCTTGATATCTGATCAATCCCTAGTCTGCGTCAGTAAGAATCCTATTAAATCAGCTTAGCAAGAATCCCCCATTCTTGATGTCTCCTCTTAGTAATTTTCCACCCACTGACTCCCTCATCCTCCTTGATGGCTATAAATCCCCACTTCTCCTCATTGTTTTTGGAACTGAGCACAATCTCTCTCCCCTTTTGTAATATTCCTATTGCAATAGGCCCAAATAAAGTTTTCCTTACAGTTTTAATAGGCTTCAGAATAATTTTTTCTCTATTACCTTTTTTTGAAACCTTAAAATTAATTCCATGCTACCTTATCACTGTGTAAATTCCTCTTATAAAGCCACTATCATGTGGTATCATATTCATTTATGCACTGGTCTTCCCTTATGGATTACTGGACTCTTGTAAAGAGTATAGTGAATGTCATGATTAAGAGCATACTCGCTTGAGTCAGAATGCTTGGTTCAAAGCCTTCTGATGACTCGGGGCGCCTGGGTGGCTCAGTTGGTTAGGCGACTGCCTTCGGCTCAGGTCATGATCCTGGAGTCCCTGGATCGAGTCCCGCATCGGGCTCCCTGCTCGGCAGGGAGTCTGCTTCATCCTCTGACCCTATCCCCTCTCATGTGTTCTCTCTCTCTCAAATAAATAAATAAAATCTTTAAAAAAACAAACAAACAAACAAAAAAAAAAAAACAAAGCCTTCTGATGACACTAGCCAGGTGAGCTTGCACAAGTAACTTTATGTCTCTAAGCCTCAATTGTCTTATCTATGAAATGGGGATAATAAAAGTGCTTCCCTTGTAAGGAGTCAATGAGAAAACCTACTGTGTCAGGCACAGAATAACTACTCCCAGCCCCAGTCTTTTTCTCAATTCCTAACACTTGAAGATAAAGTGGAGGATTTTCTCTGTAGGTCTGAATATCAATTCCCATTCCTTCAATATCTAGTTTTAAACGGTTATACTTGCAGCCTTCCCTTGACACTCCTATTGGAAATAAATCAGACTAATTAATTTTTTTTATTCTATGCTGTCAAATTTAGCTTCCCAAAATACCAACAAAACAACCTGCTGATAAGACAAAACTGAAGGATGCAGGGGTGGCTCGGTTGAGCAGCTGACTCTTGATTTCGGCTCAGGTCATGATCTGAGTGTCTTGGGATCCAGCCCCGTGTTCGGCTCCGCGCTCAGCAGGGAGTCCGCTTCAGGATTCTCTCTCTCCCTCTGCCCCTCCCCACCTCAAAAAAAAAACTGAGATTATTCTTACCTTAGTGAGGAAGGACACTGTCTTGGCAAAGTTGTAATAGCAGCTCAGAGGCAGAAGGACAAAATAGTGGTATTTATTGAGACTTTGAAGTTTGGTTTGGAGAAGGGGGTGGATCTTTCAATGTGAGGGTAAAGGCAAAAGTTGATTAGGATAGGGTAAGAGTCGTGATGTAACAGCTTAGGATTGATGGACACAGCCAAGCAAGGATTTTGAGGCCAGGGGTTCTAAGAGTCTTGAAAAGTATAGAACTATCATCATGTGATGCTTTCTATTGAAGAATTGGTGGTTCAGGGATGCCTGGGTGGCTCAGTTAAGTGTCTGCCTTCGGCTCAGGTCATGATCCCAGCGTGCTGGGATCGAGTCCCACTTCGGGCTCCCTGCTCTGTGGAGAGCCTGCTTGTCTGTCTCCAGCTCTCCCGTGTTCCCTCTCTCGCTAGCTCTCTCTATTGAATAAATAAATAAAATCTTTAAAAAAAATCAGTGGTTCTTCTAGGTGACTCCTAAAATGCACAATGGGTTCATTTGCATTTTTAACATCCAGGCAAAAGTTTCATGAAATAGTTGTGTTAATATGGACAGTAAGGTGTGTGGGTGTAGGAGGTGTCAATTCTAAGGGCTTTTTAAAAAGCTACTAAGTAAAATTAAAGGAGATGTATCCAGGATACTGAGGACACTTATCCCTATAGGCAGAGTTTAAAATGGAAGAGCATAATTTTGGTAACGCAGAAGGTGATTTGAACTTTCAACAGAATGCCCAGCAGTTTACTGGTTTACTTATTATTTCCCGCCATCCATTCTTCTCAGTTGAATGCCACCAATTTTGTGATAAGGCATTATAAGGAATGCTCATTCTCCTGCCTGAAACATAAAGTGTCTTCAGGGGCATAAATTCCCCAGTTAGACTGCATAGAAAGTTTCTTCCCAGATTTAGAAGGATGCTACTCCTTGGAGAAGAGGCACTTCTAAATTTAACCATCCATAGATAGAATGTGCGGTGTTAAAGAAATAATTATTCTGACACTTGTTAAACCAGTAAGAGAGACTTTATCCAGGAGTATTGCCATAGGGACATTACAATAGAGGAGAGAGATTGCGCTCAACTCCAAATACAGTAAGGACAAGTGGATGGAAAATTACTAAGACAAGACATCAAGGGTAGGGGCGGGGGAGATTACTGCTGAACCGACTTAACAGGATTCTTGCTGAAGACAGGCCAGGGACTGATCAGTTATCAAGGGTAAGGAATTCCCTCTAAACAGACTTAGCAGGATTCTGAGTTTATTCTTACTACAATTAGGACGAGCACCACCTTGACAGAGCTAATGCTAAAAAATAATTTTATAGAAAGAAAGGATGAAACACAGAAATGGGGGCATCCAGGGAGATTGCTGGGTCTCCTTTAGGGGCAGGCGGAAGGATGATTGAATGCCAAAGGGGGTCTCATCTGTACCGCTCTTAGTGAAGTGCTATGTAGAGGCAGGAGAAAAATGAAGATGACCTCTCGATGGCCCTTTCTTGTTCAGGACTGAAAGAAATAAAGTTCTGGGGGTTTTTTTCAAGGTAAGTAAACGTCTCATTCTAGGGGAAGAAATAGGCTCCTTGGGGAGCTGTTCGGGATGGGCGAAAACCCCATAGGGCTGCTAAGCACTCGGGTGCCCGTTCACCTGAGACTACAAGTCCCAGCAAGCACCACGGCGGGGGCGGGGCTTGGTAGCCGTTGTGACGTATGGGCGGGACCAGATGGGATCAGCTTTGCCCTGGGTGTTTAGCCCCGCCCCTGTCCCTTGCCCTGCCCTGTTGCTGTTGCCGCCGACGCCGGCTTCTACCGCTGGTGAGTCCCTGGAGTGAAGGAGGGCAATTAGGGGCAGTTGGGCCTTCGGATTCCCCAAATTCAGGCTTCCACTCTTCAGAAAGGACCTTGGGCAGGCAGAGGTGCGGCTGGTTTCGGTTTTCACTTCCTTCCATCTTTCTAGGGTGACAGTAAGTGTGAGTGGCGCCATGGAGCCCCTGGAGCCCCGTCTGCGGCCTTGGAGGGTTGAGGGGCAGTTTTCTCCCCAGGAGGGCAGAGCTTCAGTGCTTGTGGCCGGGTGGCAGGCTTCTTGAGCAGAAGGAACCCCTCTGACGGGAATCGGGGTCTTGACGTCACGACGTCAACCACCCCCGCCCCCCCTTTTCCTCATCCTCCCCCCCTCCCCCCGCCTCCCGCGCGGGCCGAGATCTTTGGTAGTTCCTTAATCCCTGTCCTTGACCGCATCAGCATCGCTGTTTGCTACGAGGCCGAGGTGGGGCTGTGCCCCGTCACCCTAGGCAAGTTACTTTCTCTTTGGGCCTCAGTTTCCCTATCTTATGAGTAGGCCTGATCCCTAAAGTCTCTTTCCTTCAGATGAAGCCTTCTGTAATTGGACATACTCTAGGCAGAAAAAAGCAACTGGAGTGTAATGACCTGCTTCTTTACCGTTGATCTCCCGGAGCCCCTCCCTACGGCTACCATCAACCCAATTTAACTTAGGGGCTAATGTTCCCCCATTATGATTTCAACCCCTCCCGGGCATGTTAACCTTTTTCTAGCACTTGGATTCTTTGCTCCCGATGCAAGCCAACAAGTGGCCATTGCTGGAGCTGAGTAGAATAATACAGATGCTATCTATTATAACTTACCCGGTTGCAAAAACCATCTAAAACAGAGGACTTTTAAGGTCTTTGTAGATTATGTAGAGTACATAATTAGGGAATATCCAGGTAACTCACTTTCACAGATATTTTCAAAGGGCCTCTACCTGAAACTCTACCTTTTAGCAGATATGACAGCTGTGGAGCGGAAAGGACCCCAAGAAAGGTGGTGAGAGTTACATAGCACTAACAAGTATTATCTTTCAAGTCAGATAGTACAGCTAGGGCTCTTTAAACACTTTGTGCTTGTTGATACAATACCGTGGTTCTTTATTTCCTTAGATGAAAAGAGAGACCGTTAATATGACCTCTTTCACTTTCTTTTTCTTTCACTTAGGATCATCACTGTAGCTGAAAAGTTTCTTGGAGATTTTCTAGCCTGATCCATACTGATGAGGATACTGAGGCCTAAACGGAGGCAGTGCGACTTAGCCAAGATGCCACAGCTAGTTAGTGGCAGAACTAAGACAGGATCCCAGGTCCCTTGGCTCCTAGCCTAGTTCCCTTTCCAGGGCACTTCAAACCCTGTCACCACCCATGTCACTTCAAGGGTTAGCACAGTCACCCCTTGCAAGGAAAAAGTGTACCATCTCAGTTAAATTAAATAGAGGATTAGGACACAGCGTTGAGGCTTTCACACTGTTTCTTCTGGTTGCCTGCATCTCATGTCCCACAACTGTTTTTCTTTCCTCGCCCCGTACTGCTGGCGCTGCTGGTGTGGGATATGGCTGAGGGCCTGCTTCGAACAAACGGGGGCAGCCAATCCCAGCAGTTGTTAATGAGGAGTATTACAAACCTCTTGGAGGTATACAAGTTCTCTAAGGCACTCTGAAAGATTTTAGGTAAAAACTAGAATGAACTTGGAAATTTTGGATTGGAACAAGTAGCTCAAGAATTTGAAGGCCAGTGACTGTGTGTCTTTGCTTTTGGTCAGGGCCAGAGTGGCCACTGTCCAGGTTCTCTAAGGGTAGTTTCGAGCAAGCATCTCTTCCAGGGCCTGGAGGAGTGGGATTCAAATCAGTTCATACATTTTGCTAATGGCTACTAGTTTAGAAAGTTACATAAGCAGGATGAAGGAATTAGATGAAATGCAGTTTGGGTTTTTTTTGCTTATCTTTTGTTTTTACTGTTCCCAAATGAATTGATTTGCATTTCTTTCTTGGCTGTGGGAACATTTGATTTCCTTCTGTGAACTAATCCAGATAAACTACTGATAGTCTTTCATTTCTCTAAACATGTGCCCACAGGTATGAAAGGCTAATGTAAAAACGTTGGGCATGCTCTACGGTAGAACTTCAGTTATTTTTTAATAGGATTATTTCTTCTTCATGGTTCAGCACACATGGGGAAAATCTTTAGGAAAATTGGTGAATTGATTTGGTTGAGTATTTGCAATTGTTAGAATCTGAACCAGGAAGATTTATAACATTTTTAAATTTTTCTGCTAAAAAGCGTATCTGTGTACTTTACAGATTCACTCAGGGCAGAAGTAGAATTAGCTGTTCCTTTTCTTCAGGAGAACGTAAAAGAATCTCTGCCCTCATGGAACAGTCCTGGGAGTAGTATATTAGGCTTGAAAAGCTCATTAGATGAAAATGTGTCAGGTTTTCTTAGAAGCCAGAAGCCAGTTCAGGGGACTCATTTTAAAACACATTGCCTGTTATTGCATGCATCCTCTGAGGACCCTAATCCTTTTGGAAACTGAGCTGAAAAAAATCAGAGCCCAAGTAAAGTGCTTCTGACAGTTTGTAGAATCTCTGCATTATTTTCCCCTACTCAGTGGTTAGCTTTTAGACATCCCTATTTGTTTTTCCTGCTCACTGCTCGTGTGGCTAGTCCTGGGCATGAGGGTAGGAGGAGGGAATTAGGTGGAATACTATCCCATGATTTCTAGGGGGCCTACTTCATCCCACTGCTTTTCCATGACTCCGTAGCTCTCAGGCTTCTAAATTTAACTTTTGCTCTTTTTTTTTTTTTTTAAGATTTTATTTATTTATTTGACAGACACACAGCGAGAGAGGGAACACAAGCATGGGGAGTGGGAGAGGGAGAAGCAGGCTTCCCAAGGAGCAGGGAGCCCGATGCGGGGCTCAATCCCAGGACCCTGAGATCATGACCTGAGCCGAAGGCAGACGCTCAACGACTGAGCCACCCTGGTGCCCCTAACTTTTGCTCTTTTTCTAGCTCGTCTCACTTCCCTCCATGGATATTGTCAGAATTAGAAGTGGATGGTGAACAGATTCTATAGTGGGAGGAGCTGTTAAGGGGAAGTTGATGCTTAAATCATTGTACTTTTTCTTCTATATCCTCTCTGGCCCCTCCACAAACAGTCCTTTCTGGGCCACTTTGACAGCAAGGTGATTTCCCCAGCCATTGTCAGAACCCATTTCTCCCAAGGAGCCTAATCACTGGGAGGGAGGAAAGGGTTTTAAGGATCACTGACCTTAAAAATTGGTATAGTAGTAGATAGATACCTTCCTTCCAGGAAAAGTGAAATGAGGTAACTCCTTGCTGACCCAGTTCAGATTAGCGTGGTTATACTCATGGCCTTTCACCCATGGCCTTTTCTGTCCTCAGCTTTGGTAAAGAGCAGAGAAGCAAACCATGGCTGTTCTCCATTCTGCCTGCCTCCTCAACCCCTTCCCCAGTCTCCCACAGAGGAGAGTTTCCTATTTCAAGAACAATTGAATTCCAAATACCTAGAGATCCACTAGGTGCCCTCCTGAGTCATCCCGGGAAGGTGATGAGATCTCTGAAATGGGAAACTTCATGGAGCCTTACATTTTTGATAAGCAAGGAACCAAGACTGTTGACTTCCAGATAGATGATTAGGTGTTCAGATGAATGAAAAGAGCTAGTTTCCACTGGCTCTCCCTACTCTCAAGCCTCAACGTGAGCTCTTTTGTGTCTTTGTGTGTGTGTGCACGCGCGTGCATGTCCTTTCTTTAGTGTTCTGTTCATGAGCTTATAGATTGATTGTTTTTCTAGTAGGAAAGAGGATGTACGAAGCCCTCCTACCCTTGGATGGGCTTGCCTTTCAGAGTAACATCCATTTGCAAAACAGCTTGCCAGAGTTTGAGTGTGTAGAAGGTGGGTAATGGAGTGTGCATTTTATGGGCCCTTAAGGAAATCAAATCTGTGCCTTTTGTTTTTTTGGCACCATACCACTTGAACCAGCTATGCCAGTTGAACCAGCCATACCAGGAATTGACATAGCACTTGGAGATTATCATCTCTTCACCCTATTTTAGAGAAGAGAAAGCTGAGAAACGGCAGCTTCTCTAAGGGTACCCAACAAATTAAGAGCAGGGCATCAAAAAAGCATTAGCCCCGCGGTCATTCACACCACTGTTTACCTACAGAGCCCCTTCCTTTCACTTTTTGATGAATCACATGCATTTCATTTATTCAGTGAATAGTTAATCAGCACTTACTACAGGCTAGGCATTAAGTCATGTGTACAGGGGTGATAGTGTTATGAAGTAAAAGAAGAGGGAGTTGGGTACTTAGGCTAATTGAGACACAGGCCCTGAAGCCACTCTTAACCTGAGTGTTCTTTATGATGCACAGACAACAGATTAAGTCATTTTACAAGCTCAGATAAATGCTGTTCCAGGCTGAGGACAGAGGGGATATGCTGGCCTCAGTAAGACTTGAGACCCCTGGAAAAGAAAGGGGTCTGCAAGCTGAGAAATCTCCCTGCCCACCCTCCCATAGCATCCAAGGGATCACACAGGCAACAGCGTATATGTGGAACTAGTTCTGACCTAGACTGGAACAAGACGTCCTCCTTCCTCAGAAAAACTGATCTGAGGTTTGAGGTTAAGGATGTGGCAAAACTGTGCCACAAACCAGAAAGCTAATACACTTCCTAGTTCCTTAGCTTAATCCCAGGAATAGACAGTTCAGTGCCACCAAAGTCCCCCTGCCTTCTCTGTGAGAAAATTGACCACTGGGGGAGTTGGAAGAAGAGGCCTGGTGGTTTAGCATTCAAAATAAAACCAGGAAATAAGTAGGGTCAGGCAGAACTAGAAGGGCTGTGTTTTTTGGTTATTGTTCTTTTTTTTTTTTTTTTTTTTTTTTTGAGACAGAGAGAATGAGAGACAGAGAGCATGAGAGGGAGGAGGGTCAGAGGGAGAAGCAGACTCCCTGCCGAGCAGGGAGCCCGATGCGGGACTCATCCAGGGACTCCAGGATCACGACCCGAGCCGAAGGCAGTCGCTTAACCAACTGAGCCACCCAGGCGCCCCTATTGTTCTTATTTTTAAAAATTGAGTTGTGTACAATCTTCCAACATGTTCCAGCAGCCAAATTTGTAAGGTATCACATAGTAGTCCCCTGTATACAGCTCTCCGTCAGCTGCTGTATGCAGCCACCATATTGTTTCCATTTCCAAATGAAACCCTGGGTTGAGGAGCATGGACTCACTAAATGTTAGACCCGGGGAGCATTTAGAAGATGGAGCAGGTGACTTTTGAGAGGCAGGAAGTGTCAGATCTCAGCAATTCAAAAGACTCTGATTCTTTTCTATATTGTTTTTACCTCCCAAATAGTTTGCCATGCTTGATCACATTTTATCTGTACTGTGACCTGCAAAGATGAAATACAGGTTATATCCCCAGTGTTATAAATAGGGATCCAACTTGCTTGCTGTCCTCCAAACATGGGCAGCATTTCTCTCTTTCGTTGCTTTTATGCATGCCATTTCATTCACCTGGAATTTCCTCACCCCCAAGCCCAAAGGCTCATCTTCCTTGAGGGCTTATCCAGGCCTCTACTCACCCCTCAAAGCTCTTCTTCATTTTCCTAGCCAGTTGCATCTCTCCCTCTTTTGAACCCAAGAGCATTTTGCACTGATTCCATCCTTTTGTCAGTCACTTGTTTTCTCATCTAATTGCATTGGGACCCTTTCGAGGGCAAAGCCTATGGCAGAAAACAAAACAAAACACCCACAATATTAAGAAAATCACTAACATCTGGCAAGTACTTTCTTCTTGCAGACTCTGCTAATACTTTATTCTGTCATTCTACATATTTCTACTTTGTGTGATGCTATGGCAGGTAGTGATTTAAGGCCTGCAGACTTTACATTATTTCAGTTAATGTTCATGGAAAACCAAATGACGTAGGTGTTTCAGTAGCCCCATTTTACAGGTGAGGGAACAGGCATAGAGCCCGGCTGATTGAGTTGCCCAAGCTCATGCATCTAATAGGTAGTGAGGCTGGAATTTGAACTTCGCCATTCTGGATTCAGAACCCATGCTTGTCACCGGTGCGTGTCAGATAATCTGCTCTCACAACCCTACCTTTCTTCCTGCACCCATGCCCAGCTCCCAGCAGAGTGCAAAGACTCGATAATTATAGGATAAATGGAATAAGTGGAGAAGGTGAAATCTAGAGAAATTGATATTCAGGAAGTCACGGGACTTGTTGGGATGAAAAATCTAGACTCCAGGTCTTACCATTCCCAGCTCAGGTTATTTTCCTCGAGGCTGCCTTACTTATTTAAGGCACGAGAAGAAGTGGAACAAACAAGCTATGAGCAGAGAATAAAGGTATGTGAGGGTGGTGGTGCCGTGGCAGAGATCAAAGACATTCTTAGAAAGATCTTATAGCACAGGAAGCTATGAATGCAGAATGGCTCAAAGTGAAACAGAAAGCAAGTTGTATGATCTCAATCCCTGTCAGGCTTTTGGTTTTCCTGACTTGCCTCGAATGGAATGTTCCCTGGGTGAGAGCCCAGAAATCTCCCAACATTTCAAACAGCCCTTTCTGAGCCTTATTCTATCCCATATCTCGTAACAGGACACCCACCATGGAAGA
This sequence comes from Mirounga angustirostris, assembly GCF_029215605.1. Taxonomy (NCBI): domain Eukaryota; kingdom Metazoa; phylum Chordata; class Mammalia; order Carnivora; family Phocidae; genus Mirounga; species Mirounga angustirostris. The sequence continues at coordinate 22,804,411 of NW_026991725.1, read as the reverse complement.
GACTCTAGAAGATCCCCCCACATCAGCTGTCTTGCTGGATCATTGTCATTTCTCTCAGGTCATCTTTAACAGCGTGGAGAAGTTCTATGTCCCTGGAGGGGATGTCACATGCTATTATACACTCACCCAGCATTTCATTCCCCGCCGAAAGGATTGGATTGGCATCTTTAGAGTAAGTGGTTAATTTAGTACCAAGTGACTGGGAACTAGAGGTTATTCTTCATTAACTGCGTGTGTGACTGTCTGTGTATTATAAGCATTTTGCATCTTATGTCTGGCCTTTTTTTTTTTAAGATTTTATCTATTTAAAGTCAAACAGAGAAAGACATGTATCATATGATCTCACTGATATGAGGAATTCTTAATTGCAGGAAACAAACTGAGGGTTGCTGGAGTGGGGGGTGGGGTGGGAGGGATGGGGTGACTGGGTGATAGACACTGGGGAGGGTATGTGCTGTGGTAAGCGCTGTGAATTGTGCAAGACTGTTGAATCTCAGATCTGTACCTCTGAAACAAATAATGCAATATATGTTAAGAAAAAAAAAAAGAAGAAGAAGGTAGCGGGAGAGGAAGAATGAAGCGGGGGAAATCGGAGGGGTAGACGAACCATGAGAGACGATGGACTCTGAAAAACAAACAGGGTTCTGGAGGGGAGGGGGGTGGGAGGATGGGTTAGCCTGGTGGTGGGTATTGAGGAGGGCACATTCTGCATGGAGCACTGGGTGTTATGCACAAACAATGAATCAGGGAACACTTCATCTAAAACTAATGATGTAATGTATGGGGATTAACATAAGAATAAAAAAAATTTTTTTAATTAAAAAAAAAAGATTTTATCTATTTATTTGAGAGAGAGAGTATGAGTGGCAGGGGGCAGAGGGACAAGCAGACTCCCTGTTGAACAAGGAGCCTGACACAGGGCTCGATCCCAGGACCCTGAGATCATGACCTGAGCCGAAGTCAGACACTTAACTGACTGAACCACCCAGGTGCCCCACACCTCTTTTTTTTTTTTGGTCTGGCCGTTTAAAAAACAATTTTTTTCTTTTTTAAGATTTTTATTTATTTGACAGAGAGAGAGCACAAGCAGGGGGAGCAGCAGAGGGAGAGGGAGAAGCAGGCTCTCCGCTGAGCAGGGAGCCCAACACAGGCCTTGATCCCAGGACCCCGGGATCATGACCTGAGCTAAAAGCAGATGCTTAACCGACTGAGCCACCCAGGCACCCCTGGCCAATTTTAAAAATCCTGAACTAGGGGCGCCTGGGTGGCTCAGTTGGTTAAGCAGCTGCCTTCGGCTCAGGTCATGATCCTAGGGTCCTGAGATAAGCCCCACATGGGGCTCCTTGCCCAGCAGGGAGCCTGTTTCTCCCTCTCCCTCTGCCTGCCGCTCTGCCTGCTTGTGCGCTCTCTCTGTCAAATAAATAAATAAATAATCTTTTAAAAAAATAAATAAATAAAAATAAAATACTAAACTAAACTCCCTGGTACTTCCCAACTTCCCCCTTCACACACCTACATGTGCTGTGGGACTCAAGTTTTAATTTCAGTCGCAAGCCAAAATAAGATGGCAAATCATATAGCCCCCAAGTTTTATGATGCTTTAAAGACCAAATGTAAATGTTTAAATTATCCTATTTTGAAATACTCATCTATGAGTTGACTGGGATGAGTGGCCCCTTATGTAATTTCTGTGACCTTAAACATTGCTTTCTTACTAAAGAAGAGTGTTTAATTTGTTTTAATATGAGTATTACATATCTAAAAAGGAGGTCGAGAAGTTACCTGGTTTGACGTCCTGCATCCAAGAAGTTTATTACTGAATAAGTGTGACTTGCTTCTTTGTAAAGATTTCTAGGGATAGAAATTTTCTGAGGTCCCTCAGGGACCTCTCCTAGTTCAAGTACAGAAATGGTACTTTTTTTTAATTATAGTCAACTTATTCTCTGCCTCCCTTTCTCCCCCTATCTGTGTCTCTCTCTGTCCCTCACATCTCTCACACACACACACACACACACACACACACACACACACACACCCCATAATGACAGATCTTCCTATTACATCCAGAGACAGAAGATAAAGGTCAAATTTAAGTAATTTACACTGCTGAGTTCCAAGATCAGTGACCTTTGTTTTGACACCTCAGTATATCATGTGCTTGTTTGCCAGTGTTGTTCATCCTGAAATCAGACATCATTCTTTTTTTTTTAAATTTTATTTTATTATGTTAGTCACCATACATTACATCATTAGTTTTTGATGTAGTGTTCCATGATTCATTGTTTGCATGTAACACCCAGTGCTCCATTCAATACGTGCCCTCTTTACTACCCATCGCTGGGCTAACCCATCCCCCCACCCCCCTCACCTCTAGAACCCTCAGTTTGTTTCTCAGAGTCCGTAGTCTCTCATGGTTCGTCAGACATCATTCTTGACTGCACTGTGGAGGAGCTGGTGCTTATTCACATCCTTCACAGAGTTACTTTTCCTTAATTGTTTGGAATTCTAGGCTAACTGATGGAGCCACGGAAGCTCGTGTTTAGAGGCAGGGATAGCAGGACACCTCCTGAGACTGCAGGATATTGACTCGTTAGACTGAAGGATGTGCTGACACAGAAAACTGACACACCGGAGTATTTCCTATTTTGGAAGATGATTGTTGTTTTTTTCTTCCCCATATGTAGCAAAGCTGTCAAGTAGAATTTTCTACAATGGAGCTGTACCTTCACTGTCCAGGACGCGTCCTGATGGCCTCTAGCCACATGTGGGTATTGAGCACTTAAAATGTGGCTAGAATTATGAAAATTTAATTAATTTAAATGGGCTAGTGGCTATCATTCTGGACAGTGCAGCTACAGATAATTTAAAAAGAGGACAATTTGAAAACTGCTTATTCATCTTTGAAATATAATCTGTGGGCATCTGGGTGGCTCAGTCAGTTAAATGTCTGCCTTTGGCTCAGGTCATGACCCCAAGGTTCTGGGATCGAGTCCTGTGTCAGGCTTCCTGCTCAATGGGGAGTCTGCTTCTCCTTCTACCTTTTCCCCCTGCTCGTGATATCTCACTCTCTCAAATAAATAAATAAAATCTTAAAAAAAAAATGAAATGTAACCTATAACTTTTTTTTTTTTCAACACGGTTATATTTCTGTTTTGCCTAGACTGGTTGTATTTTCCAAGGACTTAGCAACTTCCAGTGAGGACTTGACCGTAAACCAAATGAAAATCTTATACCTTTTAAAAACAAATGTTTAAAAACATTTTAAAAAAATAAATAAATAAAATAAAAATAAATTAAAAAAAATAAATAAAAACATTTTTGAGGGGCGCCTGGGTGGCTCAGTTGGTTAAGCGGCTGCCTTCAGCTCAGGTCATGATCTCTGGGTCCCGGGATCAAGCCCTGCAGAGCAGGGAGCCCGCTTCTCCCTCTCCCTCTGTGATCTCTCTCTCTCTCAAATAAATAAATGAAGTCTTTAAAAAATTTTTTTTGAAAACTGCATCTATTTTGGAATGCTTCGTGTATTTCAGAGGTATTGCCATGATTCCATAAAGAAAACCATTAATACAAAAAATGGCCTCTCATGTTCATTGTCCATGAAGCTATTGATTTGAACAGTTACCTAGAAGCCTGAAAGAAAGTTCTAAGACTAATAAAGAGAACACAGACTTTTTGAGAACACGTGATGTGCAGGGTCTGAGGTTTTGTGCGTGCGTGTGTGTCTGTGTTCTCACTGAGCCTCACGGCACAGCAGTACCCTTAGATAGGGAGTCTTATCTCTTACGCACAGATGAATAAAATGAATATACTCAAGATGGTGACTTTCCCAGTGAGTAACTGGTGAACAAGTTTGTTTGATTCCTAAACCTCTGCTTTTTTTCCTCTTCTGCTGAATTCATATGAACAACAGATGGTAGAGAGTTGACTATAAAGTGTTATCTTTCATATCTCCCTTGGAAAGCTCACCTGGTGTTCTTGTAGTATAATCTCTCTCTCTCTTTTTAAAGACTTTATGTATTTTAGAGAGAGAGAGCAGAGGGAGGGAGAGAATGTCAAGCTGAGTGCAGAGCCCAGTGCAGGGCCCAATCCCACGACCCAGAGATCATGACCTGAGTCAAAATCAAGAGTGGGACGCTCAACCAACTGAGCCACCCAGGCACCCCTCTTTTTAATTTTATTTTAAGTAAACTCCACACCTCACATGGGGCTCAGACTCACAACCCTGCTCGCAGTGCCTGACTGGCTCAGTCGGTGGAGCTCCGCAACCCTTGATCTCGGGGTTGTGAGTTCAAGCCACACATTGGGGGTAGAGATCACTTAAAAATTTTTTTTTCCTTTTTTCTAATTTAAAAAAAAAAAGTCGCATGCTCCATTAACTGAACCATTTGCAGTGCAGTCTCAACCATACTCCCCAGCTCCTCACCAGTCGGGACGCTGGTCCTTCCTGGCACCAAGCAGACGCTTGTGAACTGTTTTCGAATGTGCTATATGTTTCATCTTCTCAATATAGCAAAAGCTACCAGCAATGATAGAGCCTAAAGTAAGTGGGAGTTGGCTTTCCTGCCGTCAGGGCACAACCCTGTGCTCCATGTTCTTCTTTCTGTGTGCATTTAAATGTTTCCAAGGGCCCCGAGAGGGGACATGTCATGCCATGAGAAGCCCACCGGGACTAGGACTACTCAGGTGGAGGGGCCAAGGCCAGAAATTGCAGGTGGCCAGAAGTTGTGTCCTTGGTCTAAGACTGCTGTAATTCTTAGGCCTTCCCAGATGGTATTTTGGTCACAGTGCATTAAGAAACTCCAGGATGTGAATGAAGACTCCATAAAATTCTTGCTTCCTGTACCGCCACAGGCCGCGGTCTCTGAGATGCGTTCAGCAATGGGGTGTGTATTAATGAGACACTAAAACATGCCCTGCTATGTTCTGATGAGCTTTCAGTGTAGCCTTTTCAACCCTGCACTGATTCCTTCATATATAAAAATGGAATTTATTTTTAGTTCTTTTTCTTCCCACTGGGCTCAGGCAGGGTCAAAATATGGCAATAAATGTAATTTCACTTCTCTTTTGCTGAGTGTTCTCCCCTCGAAGACACAATGGCTCCCTTTCTATTCTCTGGTGTGCCCTTATCCTCCAGATACGATTTGACCCATCTTTTACCCCTCTTCACATTTACTGAGAATATTTTCCACTTAGCCAGCTTTCTGCTCTGAGGCATATTTTACGGTATCCTTATATCATGACTTATTGCATTCAAGACCTGGAGGAGGCCTCTATGACTGCCAGATTGTTGTCAGTATCTGTCACCAAAAAGCCTTCATTAAGCACGCATTAAGAAAAACACTGACGTGGGGCACCTGGGTGGCTCAGTCGTTAAGCGTCTACCTTCTGCTCAGGTCATGATCCCAGGGTCCTGGGATCGAGCCCCGCATCGGGCTCCCTGCTCCGCGGGAAGCCTGCTTCTCCCTCTCTCCCCCTGCTTGTGTTCCTTCTCTCGCTGTGTCTCTCTCTGTCAAATAAATAAAATCTTAAAAAAAAAAGAAAAGAAAACCACGAAATTCTATAGACTGGACTCTGTTATCTGGGACCTACCTCATAATCTAAGAACCCTTTTGCCCCTCCATGTGCAACTGATTCAAAAACAGCATTTTTAAATGCACAAGTATAACCAGGTCAGTATGGGTGACAAGACTGGCCTGGACACAGGAGAGGACTGACCCATGGAGACAGTGGGTCAGAAGGGCTTTCTGATTAAGAAGTTCTAAGAACACTGTTGGGAGAAGGTAGCGGGATCAGATTCACAACCCCAGAACTGTCTTCACTGTTTTCCCCAGCCACTCACTGTTCTCTGTCTGATGTGGTGATAGAATTTTTGGAACTCTGGCCCTGGGTGTTGAGGGGTCAGTTTTCATTTCCTTCTGAGCCAGGTATTCTGGACTGTGTGTGTGCCAGTTTCTAGGTGTATCAGACTTCATACCACATATCATAAGGGACTCCTTCTATTTTCAACATAAACAAGTAAATAGTAAGTGCATTTTAAGAACACCTAGCACAAATAAGGGTTTTCCCCTGAGCACTTTCAGATGCTGAGTGAGAGCCTTCTGTCATTGCAGGTGGGATGGAAGACAACCCGTGAGTATTACACCTTCATGTGGGTCACTTTGCCCATTGACCTAAACAGCGAATCAGCCAAACAGCAGGAAGTCCAGTTCAAAGGTGAGAAAAATCCTAGATCAAAGGTATTTGAAGACAGCAGCTAAGACTAATTCCCTTGAGCTTAAGATTTCTGGGGCAGATAAAAGACTTCCAGATTTTTAGTTTTCTTAATAGACCTTATTTTGGATTAAAAATCATGTTGTGTTTTCAGCTTATTACCTGCCCAAGGATGATGAGTATTACCAGTTCTGCTATGTGGATCAGGATGGTGTGGTCCGGGGAGCAAGTATCCCTTTCCAGTTCCGTCCAGAAAATGAGGAGGACATCCTGGTGGTTACCACTCAGGTCTGTAAACATCTCACCTCAATCCTTTCCTGCCATTAAGAGTAGTAATTTCAGGATAGGGTGGAATTTGGATCAATAAGCCTTTATTGAATGTCTTAACAGATACTATTGGGAAAAATGTATATAGTACCCATTCAAACCTGCTCAGGGATGACTTAGGAACATTGAAAAGAATCACAACAATAAGTGATTTCTCCTTTCTCTAAAGCTGCTGTAACTCAGTTGGCATTCAGTTTTCCCTTAACTTTTCCAGTTGCTTAGTTTTGATAATCTACACATCTGGTCATCTGCACATCTGCACATCTTACCGCAACGGTAAATTTATAAGCTCCTTTGAGGAGGAATACACCAAATATGCTTTGTGTCTCTCCGTCCTTTTAATTTTTTTAAGATTTTATTTATTCATTTGACAAGAGAGCACATAAGCAGGGGGAGTGGGAGAGGGAGAAGCAGGCTTCCCGTGGAGCAGGGAGCCCGATGTGGGGCTCGATCCCAGGACTGTGGGACCATGACCTGAGCGGAAGGCAGATGCTTAACCAACTGAGCCACCCAGGCGCCCCTATCTCTCAGTTCCGACCCAGAGCCTGTCATACATGAGTATTAGATTCATTCACTCATTTATTTCACAGGACACCCTCTTTCCATCCAGCACTCTGGTAGGCAGTGAAAACTCAATTAAATCACTTGCTGTCCTTGGCCTCTAGGAGCTAAGTGCATTAGGAAAGACAAAGAGTAGTAAGTGTTTGCAAGAAGAGTAGACATTCTTCTGTCATTCTGCCTTTTAACTCTTTATGGCCTTAATTTTGTCTTTCTTTCTTCATAATGACAGGCTCAGTGTTGCAGTTATACAGACATACCTACCTTACCCCCTTCCCTACATACTGAGGAGGTGATCCCATTCAGGGTGCACAGATGTCGCTGTATGAGTGGGAATCCACCAGACTCTCAGCATCCCAGCCTATGGGAATGTTCCACTAGAGGGACTTGAATATTTATCGAGCTATAAAGGGTCAAATATGAATTCACAGATGCTCTTTCGTAGGGTGAGGTGGAAGAAATTGAGCAGCACAATAAGGAGCTTTGCAAAGAAAACCAGGAGCTGAAGGACAGCTGTGTCAGCCTCCAGAAGCAGAACTCAGACATGCAGGCTGAGCTCCACAAGAAGGAGGTATGGCTGCTAGTTAAACATGAGCCTGAAAACAAACGAAGAACATGAACCTAGAGTACAGAGGTCAGAATTGGTTGGTGTCTCTTATCCAGCACCACCTTCTGTTTTGCTTGTGATCTTACTCCCTTATACTAATATCTTTGAATAGGCACAGGGTTAAAAGTTTATATGGATTACTTTATTTAAACTTTGGAATAGGTACTATTATTACCCCGATTTTACAGATGAGTAATCTGAGGCTTAGACAGGTACATAATCTCTCATACAGCTAATCCATGATGGAGCCAGGATTCAAACCCAGGCAGTCTGACTGCTTCTTCCTACTTCCTATGTAGAATGTAATCTATTTGCTTTGATTAGCTAGAATGTGGACATCGAGAGAGTAGAGAGTATAAAAGCAAGATTTCAGGTTATCCAAACTCTTTGCTACTTCTCTTTTGAAACATCCTTCCAATCAGTGGGTGGTAAATGAGAGTTGATAATGCAAGGAGCTAAAGAGGAGAGTCTTCTCTTAAGTACTATAAACTAATTACACTGAGGTCATACCTTAGAAGTTCCAGAACATGCAAACCTTGGCCGTCACCATCTGTAGAGCCCTTGATCTACAGGTGAGCAAACTGAGGCCCAGAGGAGAGAGGAAGAGGTCCGTTTAGTGACCACACTAGGTTAGGACCCACCTCTCTTGACTCCCAGACAGACTGTTCTTTATACATTGCTGTCACACAAACGCCTGTGATGTCCTCAGCCCTGGGCTGGTAGAGAAATGTGGGTGACAGGTCCAGGCTACAGATCTGGCCTACTCCAGGCAGTGAGACAACAAACAGGTGGCAGAGATGTAATTCACTGTCTGTCTGTCAGGAACCAGTGTCCTGGCCAGGAGCCCTACAGCTCACCTGCCAGGTTCTAGCCAAGGAATCAGAGGGTCTGGCTTCTTGGGTTAGCTCTCCTACCGACTAGCTACTAGTTGTCGTGATAACACAAGCCAGTATTTATTCAGCACCCACTATGTGCACTGTAAGTGAGGCACTGTAATTAAGCGGATTGCTTCACTTAATCCTTACAACCACCCAGCAGCTCAGACAGGTTAGGTGACTTGCTCAATGTCACAACAGTTCATGACTTTGAAAGGAGCTTGGATTTGAGCTCAGATTTTTTTGATGTTAAAACCCATGTTTTTTAGGAATTAAAAATTGAAAACAATAAAAATGGGCAGGAAAACCCATGTGTTTTAGAGCCAGGACCACACAGTGGTTAAGAACCCCATCTTTGGAGTCACACAGACTGATTCTCCCACTTACTATTTGATGAAGCAGGGGAAATTTTAACATCTCTCAACTTCAGTTTCCCTCTCTATAAAAGAGAGATGGATAGTACTTGTTTTCTGAAAGAGAGACTAGTACACCCACGTTCATAACAGCATCTTTCGCAACAGCCAAAGGGTGGACGCAGCCCAGGTGTCCAGTGACAGATAGATGGATAGACATGGTTTAGCGTGTAGATAACAATGGAATATTACTCAGCTTTAAAAAGGAAAGAAATTCTGGCACAGGCTATGGAATGGATGAACATTGAAGACAGTAGCCGGGTAAAATGGGTCGGACACAGAGAAACAAATAGCATGTGATCCCACTGATGAGGTACCTGGAGTAGCCAACTTCATAGAGACAGAAAGTAGAGTAGTGGTTGCTGGGAGTGGGGGCACCGGTGGGGGGAACAGGGAGTCTATTTGCTTTGATTAGCTTATACAGACATACATTTTCATGGTTGTGCAAAATGAAAATAGTTCTGTGAGTGGATGTGGTGCTGGTTGTACAACAATGTGAATGTACTTAATGCCACTGAACTGTAGGCTTAAAAATGATTAAGGGAAAATTTTATGTACATATTCCTACAATTTTTTAAAAATTATTATTATTTTTTTTAATTTTTAAGATTTTATTTATTTGCGAGAGAGAGAATGAGAGACAGAGAGCATGAGAGGGAGGAGGGTCAGAGGGAGAAGTAGACTCCCTGCTGAGCAGGGAGCGCGATGCGGGACTCGATCCAGGGACTCCAGGATCACGACCTGAGCCGAAGGCAGTCGCTTAACCAACTGAGTCACCCAGGCGCCCTATTATTATTATTTTTAAAGATTTTATTTATTTGACAGAGAGAGACACAGTGAGAGCAGGATCACAAGCAGGGGGAGAGGGAGAGGGAGAAACAGGCTTCCCGTGGAGCAGGGAGCCTGATGCGGGGCTCGATCCCAGGACCCTGGGACCATGACCTGAGCCCAAGGCAGTTGCTTAACGACTGAGCCACCCAGGTGCCCCTAAAAATTATTTTTTTAAAAGATGATAAATTTGTCAATCTTGGAGCTAAAAGCAGGGAGTTGTTGTTGACGGACAAGGTTGGCTTCAGTGCAGAATGAAGTTGGGAAAGAAAAACCAAATGTGGAGCCCGTGGCTCTGGAACACTGGCAACATGGCATCTTGTGATACGCTGTAAGCGTAGAGGGTATATCGCATTTTGAAGACTTAATATGAAAAAAATTAAAATATTTCCTTCTTACTTACATATTGAAGCAATATTTTAGATATATTGAGTTAAATGTACCATTAGTAAAATTAAGTGTATCTGTTTTTTTTAATTATGTGTCTCCTAAACTTGAATTACGTATGCGGTGTTCGTGAATTTATGGGACAGCACCTTTCAAAGAGAAAAGCCACTTTATTTCATTCGCTGCTGTGTCTGCAGTGAAGGAACAGTGCCTCAGAGGCACTCAGTAAATATTTGCTTAATGAGTTCATGGACAAATACAAGCTCTGGTGGAAGAGAAATTAAGGTGAATGCATTTCGGGGAGAGGACAGATTAAGAACATTTTAATCTGGAAACCCCTTTACTTGGATATTTCATTCACTGTTGTGTCATGACATATAATAAGTGCCTGACAGGTAGTAAACGCTCAGTAAATATTTGTCGGCTAGCTGAGATACTAAAACGTGTCTTAGAAATGGTCTGTTCCTTTGACGTCTCAATCTGCAGGAGGAGCTAGAAACTTTAAAGAGCACCAATAAGAAATTGGAACAGCAAGTGAAGGCGCAGAAGGACGGCTGGGAGACAGAGCTGCTTCAGTGAGTGTGATTCTCAGATGGGAGGAACTGCTGTGTTACAGACACCTCGGGGCAGGGTCAGATTAGATCTCCAGAACTCATTAGAAAACAGTCTTTCTCTTATGGCAGTGACAAGTATGATTCTAGGTTGGAGCATTACTATCCAAACGGTAAGGCGAAGTAACCGGAATTCAAGTATTAGCGTGAAGTGTCGAATACGTGCAGTTTGAGGTCAGGAAGCCGAAACAGGACTGAAGAAGAATGGATTTTAAACTAATTCCACAGCCTAGGGCCAAGGCAGCCTTAAGTCACTGAAGGCCTGGGGCATCTGACCCAGAATCAGTGTATTTTTCACTCAGTCCTCTTCACCTCCACAGACTGAAGGAACAAAACCAAAAGATGTCCTCAGAAAATGAGACGATGGGAGTCCGAGTGGATCAGCTCCAGGTAGGTAATGCCAAATCTTTGCCAAAGTGTATTGTCTTACCCTGGCCATCACTCTTCCCAGTGGTGGCCCAGAGAGAGAAAGATGCATTTCACTGTAGCGAGGGTCTCAGTAGACCTTTCAAAGCGGCAGACTAAATGTTCACGGCGTTTTCTATTCTTGACCCTCCCCACACACACCGTTACTTTTATAGTCCCAGTCCACAAGGAACTGAATAATTTGTTCAGTCTATATTTATCATGAACTCTTCTTTTTTTAAGATTTTATTTATTTGACAGAGAGAGACACAGCGAGAGAGGGAATATAAGCAGGGCGAGTGGGAGAGGGAGAAGCAGGCTTCCCGCTGAGCAGGGAACCCGATGCGGGGCTCGATCCCAGGACCCTGGGATCACGACCTGAGCCGAAGGCAGATGCTTAACGACTGAGCCACCCAGGCGCCCCTATTGTGAACTCTTAAGATGGAGGACTGTCAGCTCTACCAGTGCTTTTCAAACTTTTTTCTTTTAGCTACAAAATCTTTTCAAGTAAAGTCTTTCTCAAAAGCCTAGAATGAAAAAAAAAAAAAAGTCTAGAATGTAAAGCAGATAACAGCTGAATCACTCTTGGTTTCTAAGCTATGCCTTAAAGAGTGGTTTGTTGACTTTTCCTCAGTTGAGTCTTAGACACAGGGAGTGCGGGAGAGCGGAAAAGTGGGCGTTCTAGGGATATTTGGCAGTTGGGAGTTGCCAGGGAGCGCACACTTCTGTGTGTTAGTGCACATTAAACAGCATTGTTCCTGTTCAGTTTTCTTTCTTTTATGTCTTGGCTATATTCACTGTTTTTGCTTTAGGCCCAGCTGTCAACTCAAGAGAAAGAAATGGAGAAGCTTGTGCGGGGAGATCAAGATAAGACAGAACAGTTGGAGCATCTGAAAAAGGAAAATAGCCAGCTCCTTCTCACTTTAACTCAACAGGTAGAGTCACGGATGGGCCCAACATTTTTGGGCCTTTGCGAGAAAATATATACACAGTTCTTTGTTTCCTCTGTCATATACGGCTGTCGCCGGCTGTGGGAAGGGTCTCAGAGGAAGCCATCTGAGATGAGGGATCTCGTGGCTCTTCTCAGAAATAGTAAGGGAAGACTTGCTTCTCTGTCCGCCGGCTGCTTGCCCATGAGCTCAGCAGGCCCTTCCCCAGTGTGTGCGCGCCTTTGTTTGCCCAGCAGTGGTACCAACATCTGTTTCTGTGCAGGGGGAGTACCAGAAGAAGCTGGAGCAAACAGTAGAGCAGATGAAGGAGGAAGAAATGACGGCCATGAAGAAGCAACAGGAGTTAACGGCACGTCTGTCTTGGGACGGCTTTGTGGGAGGGAGCCTGCACGCAGGAAGGGACAGGGCCTCTTTTCAGGGGACGGAAAGGCTAAAAAAGGCAGAGGAGAATAGCGTTTACCACTGGACATCTAACAAGATGTCCCAGAAGGACAGAGAATTTGTCATCTACAAAACATTTAGGAGAGGTGGCCGTTTCTATGGTGTGATGAATGGCAAAGGGATATTTAAATGGCTTCATGACAGGTTGTCCTCAATAGAGCCTTGAGCCAAGAATCACCCAGAGTCACCCCTTCTCATCATGGGGGCAGACCCATGAAGGATTATAAAGTCCAGCTCTTTGGTTAGAAACTATTACAGCCGTGAAAATTTTTGTTATAGTTAATATACTATTAGCAATTACCATTCTAAATTATTCTGAGCTGTAGTAATATAGTAATTAAAGCCTAACTAACTGATAAATTCCTAGAATAGATTGTTGGAAAAGAGGCCTTATGGTGATGACAGCTACCAGGAAGCCCATTATCTGAATTGCTATAAGGTATGAGAAACCCTGGTGTCTGGAGGATGTCCAGCTGTTGGGATTTTAAGTCATATCGTATCTGCAGTGTAAGCAGTATCATTCACTCCACCATTATTCAATCAACTAGTGGAGTACCGACCATATGGAAGCTACTAGATACTTTAGCATGATAAAGAGGAGAACAAAGTTAGAAAAGCTGCCGCTCACAGGTTAAGGTTTGCCCAGAGAAATGTCTTATTTGGCCTAGAGGGTGTTTTTCAAAACTTGAACTGGCTACCAATAACTAAAAATGGGAACATTTCCCATTTAAAAAAAAAAAATGTGTATTTCTAGCCTCTTGAAAACTTGGAGGCTCTGGCAGCACGGAGCCCGCATCCCCAGCCAGCAGCGACGCCCGGCTGGCTGGTCCCTGCTCCCTCCAGACAGGCCTCATGCTCTCCCCGCGCCTCCAGCCTCCACTGGCCTGTGGCCCTCAGCTCCTTGTCAGCGACGTCGCTGGCCCAGCCCCCCGCCCGCACACATTGGAGCTTGTGGCCTCTGCTGTGGCAGAGAAATCACTGTTTTAAATAAGCTGTAGCCCTTCAAAGGTGTGAACCTCCTTGTGGCAGGTAGGGGTTTCCTGGGTTTTCGTGGCATATTTTTCAAGACCCAGGGGCTTCTTTCTTCCTCACATACGCAAAGGGCCCCTAACTACGAGGACCGTGTGTCTTATACTTCAGGGGCCTAGGAACAGGAAAACAGCGGTGGAGAAGCAGTTAGTACAAGAGGTGGAGCGCCTGAAGGCAAAGGTAGAGGCCGGGAAAGCCTGTTTCTTAGAGAAGTACAAAGAATGTCAACGACTCCACAGACAGATCAGGCAACTCAGGGCCACTGCGCAACTGGTAGGTGACAGAGCTCAGGGGCCCAGGAAGCCAGGGGTGTGAAGGTCTGTGGTTCCTAGAGCAAGCCCGGAGGACTGCCCACCCTTGTTAGGGAGAAACATTTCTCTTTCTGCTGAAAAGAGGAGGGATGGAGTGTGCGGCCAGAAACCAGTCTGGGGGTCCCCGGAAGTAGTGGCCCCAGTCCAGCCACGGGTCTCAGGGAAGGTTTTGGTAACCATTGAGCAGGTTTCTGTGCAGACTCAGATAGCCCTTTCTTATTTCTGCCTTTTGAGGAAGTGAAGCAGGACCAGAAGAGCCAGCAAGAGCCACTGGGGATGGGGAGCCAGGAGCCTGCAGTCAGCCCTGTCATCGGGTAGCCCCGCTTGAGTTACTACCTCAGGGTCGGCTAGAAGCACACAGCAGTTTGGGCACCAGCATTCAAATAAAAAATCTTGGAAAAAAAAAACAAAAACCACAACTAGTAGGATTAGCTTAAGTGTTTCTGTGAGGTATGTGTACGTGTCTGTCTGTAGGTAGGAGATGGGAAGCACGGAAGCATGCCTACCAGCGTGGGGTTTATGAAATTAGGTCAGCCTGTCACACCGGGACGCCCAAGACCTCAGCCCGGGTTCCTTGTAGCCTTGGATAAATGCCTTCCAGGGTTCCTTCTTCCTCAGTGTTCCTTGAGTGCAGATGCCTGTCCTCACTGGGAGGGCATCACATCGACCTAAGTGCCTCACACTACATCGAGTGAGATGTTTTTTCAAGACAAAGATGCTTGTTTCCATGGTTGGGTGCAGTTAAAACAGGGCTCCATTTATCCCTAATTCTGGTAAGTCAGTCTTGGGGCTTTTCCCAAGCTTATGACTTTTCCTCTCTTTGGTCACTTATACTACCAGCTAACCCAAAAGAAACCGGCATCTCGATGCCAGGGCAGGCCTTCAGGCATTTTATTAAATCATTTCTCTGTAAGTCAGCATCGCCTCCACCATACGTCCTCCGCACCCCAGCTGCCTTCTCCCCCACCTCAGTCCCACCGCTTTGGGAAACCAGATCCTCTACAGGCCCCTTGTGGTACCCCACCTTGGATCCAGATGACAATATGTGATCCTAATCCTAATTGTTTTTTGTTATTGACAGGACGAGAACTCTGGCCTGTCAAAAACGCTGAATGAGAACAAGATTATATGTAATGTTCTGCAGAGAGAGAAAGAGAGATTGGAAAGAGAAAATGATGTAAGTGTATACAACAGGCTAGAAACTCCAAGGTGTTTTGTTTAAAGATTTATTTATTTGTTTGTTTATTTGAGAGAGAGCGAGCTCGTGGTAGGGAGGAGCAGAGGGAGAGGGAGAGAGAGAATCTCAAGGGGACTCCATGCTGAGCGCGGAACCAAATGCAGGGCTCAGTCCTACTACCCTGAGATCATGACCTGAGCTGAAATCAAGTCAGCCACTTAACTGACTGAGCCACCCAGGCACCCCTGGAAACCCCAAGGTTTTAAGGAGAAGGAGCAGGGTGACCCAGAGATGTGGTGATTAACAAGTTAAATAAAAGAGCCCTTTCTGGGACAATGGGTGAGACCATTGCTCCTACGAGTACATTTTTTTTATTTTATTTATTTATTTATTTATTTATTTAAGATTCTATTTATTTATTTGAGAGAGAGAGAGAATGAGAGATAGCACGAGAGGGAAGAGGGTCAGAGGGAGAAGCTGACTCCCTGCTGAGCAGGGAGCCCGATGCGGGACTCGATCCCGGGACTCCAGGATCATGACCTGAGCCGAAGGCAGTCGCTTAACCAACTGAGCCACCCAGGCGCCCCCTACGAGTACATTTAATCTGGTTTCCTCATCTACCACGAACCCTCTCTTGCTTCTATAAATGAAACTTGTTTGCCATGGCAGTAGTCAACTTGAAAGGAAGAGCCTTGATGAAGATCTAACTTAATTCATTTTGCTTTTAACTTCACACCTCTTGTATTGTCTTTGGGGAGTAATATCCTACGTCATTTTTAGGCTAGCTAAGGGACCCATTTCCTTCAGCACACCTTTTTCCTTTTCTTCTGCTACCAAACCGGGGCAGTAGTGACAGTCTGTGCCAGGGCTGGACCCACGGTAGGCTCCTAATAAAATGCTCTGCATTCATTCATTCACTCATTCATTCATCCAATCAGTATTTGTTTTCTGCTGTGGGTTAGACACAAGCTATTCTTGGTTGATTGAGGATGATGGCAGCAAATAAAGAAGCTGCACTTGGGGGCACCTGGTTGGCTCAGTTGGAGGAGCATGTGACTCGATCTCGGGGGTTGTGAGTTCGAGCCCCATATTGGGTGTAGAGATTATTAAAAACAATAAATAAAAACGTAAAAAAAAAAAGCTGTACTTAAAGGCACTTTCCTGCTCTTGCATCAAAGTTAGGTGTCCATGCACTCTGGCTTGTGCTCCTAGATCTACACCTGCCCTGGTTCTCCATCTCTCCCCTCTCTGTAACCCTTCCACGCTGTGCCTCCAAGTGATCATCTCTAGCTTTGATTCTGTCATTTATGCCAATGCCTTTCAGTATTGTAGGGGCCTTAGGGGTCTCTTTCCGGTCCTGTCATCCTCACCCTCTGAATTTAGATAAACAGAGCTTGAGTTTGAAATCTCTATTTTCTGGTATAGTCTGTTGGGGCGGTGGGAGGGAGGGAAGATATACACAATTTGCAACAGAGAGGAAAAGATCTGATATTTGAAAGCTTTGTTAAGAGCTATAGTAAAGCCCTCTTAAGATGTGAAGGGGCACGGGGCGCCTGGGTGGCTCAGTCGTTGAGCGTCTGCCTTCGGCTCAGGTCATGATCCCAAGGTCCTGGGATCGAGCCCCGCATCGGGCTCCCTGCTCAGCGGGAAGCCTGCTACTCCCTGTCCCACTCCCCCTGCTTGTGTTCCCTCTCTCGTTGCGTCTCTCTCTGTCAAATAAATAAAATCTTTCAGGGGCGCCTGGGTGGCTCAGTTGGTTAAACAACTGCCTTCGGCTCAGGTCATGATCCTGGAGTCCCTGGATCGAGTCCCGCATTGGGCTCCCTGCTCAGCGAGAAGCCTGCTTCTCCCTCTGACCCTCCCCCCTCTCATGTACTCTCTCTCATTCTCGCTCTCTCAAATAAATAAATAAATCTTTAAAAAATAAATTAATTAATTAATTAATTAAAAAAAAAATAAAATCTTTTAAAAAAAAAGATGTGAAGGGGCAGTTTACTAACTTTTTTTTCTAAGGACTTTTTAAATGCTATCTGTCCTCCTTGTAACTTATTCTCTCTCATTCTGTCCCTCATTCTCTCCCTCTCTTCCTTCCTCCTGTCACTCTCTCTGTTGGTATATCCATTTGAAAGGATAAAACGTGAAGAAGGGAAAATTGTATCAGATGAATATTCACATTGTGTAAGAAAATTGTTCTAGAAAGGAAAGACTAAAAGAAGCATTTTGCTCTCAATAATTTGCAACAGCTTCAACCTTAATATAGCTCCCGCCCCCCTCATATATGCATACAACGTTTGTACCCCACCTCGATTGGTATGTATGTAGAGACTTAAAATTCTTTTTTGTATTAATCTAAACAAAATTCAGTATACATTTAAATTCAGGCATAAAGAACTCAGATCTTCCGAGTGTGGAGGCTGTGCTTCCCCTAGAAGAATTACGATTTGTTGGTTCCTGGGGTTCTCCACCCCCACATTGTTCGTTGAGAACTACCTGTAATGGGCATCCCCTAGCCAGTTGCTTGTGGTCAATTCTTTGTTGTCATCTTCCAACATGTCTCTCTAAACGTTCTCTCCCTAGCTTTTGAAGAGGGAGAACAGCAGATTGCTGAGTTACATGGGTCTGGATTTTGACTCTTTGCCCTATCAAGTGCCTACTTCAGATCAAGGAGGTGCCGGACAAAACCCAGGACTTGTCTATGGAAACCCATATTCTGGTAAGACAACTGCCATTTGAGCTAGAAGGCCCTTGCCTGCATCCCTTTCTCCCACTAAATTTTTTTTTTTTTTGGCCTGAGATGCTAATTAAGCCCAGTCTCATTGTTAAGCCTTGCTGGGCAGAAGCCGAGGACCCAATAGAAAGATTGCCAGGCGAGAAGTGTTAATTGAGAAATAAATCTGAATCTAGAAGACGCAAATCAGATCATTCGCCTAGAGGCAGCAGACACAAATTGAGTCCCGTGGCTCTATTCCAAATATATAAATCAGAGAAATGTGTCTATGTAGAAGATATACACATACAAAGCTGAGGAAGCTAATTAAGGTTTGGAAATGGAAGCATAAGAGGTGGGGTATGCCGCCCAGGAATGGGCAGTTATGGCAGCCACCCTGATGGCCTGACCAAGGGTAGCAGGAACGGGCCCCACAGAGACCCCAGGGTGGTTTGGAGGACAGGAAATGGGAATGAAAACCAGTCTTGTTACTCAAAGACAGAGGGTCAGATTGTTCTTGCCAGGGACAAAGGAACAGAGAACTTTTCCTCTTTGGTCTCCAAAAGTGATAGAAGACCTCGTTTCCTTTTCTTGGACAGTTTAAAGCAGTCGTGTTCTCTTAAGAGTCACAATCAAATCTTTACAGCGGTCAGGGGTACACATTTATTTTCTCTTTAAAAATATTTTTAAGCATTTCATTTAAAAATACCTGTTTGCATGGCTTCAGTCTTAAAATCTATTCTCAAATTGCTTTCTTATTAAATCGTGACTGTTTTAATTAAAATCTCATTTTCCCCATACTGAAAATAGGTTTGTTTTTTTTCTGATTCTATAGCATAAACATGACTATCAAAAATGCCACTTCATTATTTTTTCCTCTTTTCCCTTTATCATTGACCTAGATCCCCTCTATCAGCAGTTAATGGTACACAGGAGAGCGAAAGAGTCAAAGGCAGTGGGGAGAAAGAACGGAGGGAGTTACAGAAACCAGCTGCTAGATCACAGCTGGAGAATCCACGGATGGTATTTCTTTCATTGAATGAAATCTTTTTTATGATCCTCAGGTATCCAGGAAAGTTCGGCCCCGAGCCTGGTAAGTATAAAATCCTTGAGGAATGCCCCTTCCTGCTCCAGTTTATGGGAGAACCATAGGGAGACTGGTTCATTTTGATAAGTCCAGAAGTCAGCTGGATCAGTGGGGTCAAACCCGAAGCCGAGGGAGCCCGTTGAGGTGCGGAGAAGAAAGCACAGTTCACCCATCAGCTTTCTGCTGTAGACCTCCCCCCCTGTGAGCTGAGTTTGGTACCAGAACTAGGCAGCCAGCTCCACAAGGTATGTCCAGCGCCCCTTCTGCTGAAAGCTCTCTGAGTACTGGAACACTAGTAGGTCCTTTCAGTCCCGGGGTGGAGAGAGCCTCGGTGAGTGTCTCCAGATGTGACTTTGTTCATCCATCCTCTACTTCTTTCTTTCTTTTTTTTTTTTTTTTTTTAAGATTTTATTTATTTATTTGAGACAGAGAGAATGAGAGACAGAGAGCACGAGAGGGAGGTGGGTCAGAGGGAGAAGCAGACTCCCCGCCGAGCAGGGAGCCCGATGCGGGACTCGATCCCGGGACTCCAGGATCATGACCTGAGCCGAAGGCAGTCGCTTAACCAACTGAGCCACCCAGGCGCCCCTGTTGTTTTTGGTTTTTTTTTTAAAGATTTTATTTATTTATTTGAGAGAGAGAGAGAATGAGAGACAGAGAGCATGAGAGGGAGGAGGGTCAGAGGGAGAAGCAGGCTCCTCGCCGAGCAGGGAGCCCGATGTGGGACTCGATCCAGGGACTCCAGGATCATGACCTGAGCCGAAGGCAGTCGCTTAACCAACTGAGCCACCCAGGCGCCCCTGTTGTTTTTGGGTTTTTTTTTAAAGATTTTATTTATTTATTTGAGAGAGAGAATGAAAGAGAGAGAGCACAAGAGCAGGGAGGGTCAGAGGGAGAAGCAGACTCCCTGCTGAGCAGGGAGCCCAACGTGGGACTCGATCCCGGGACTCCAGGATCATGACCTGAGCCGAAGGCAGTCGCTTAACCAACTGAGCCACGCAGGCGCCCCTGTTGTTTTTGGTTTTTTTTTTAAAGATTTTATTTATTTATTTGAGAGAGAGAGAATGAGAGAGAGCACATGAGAGGGAGGAGGGTCAGAGGGAGAAGCAGACTCCCCGCCGAGCAGGGAGCCCGATGCGGGACTCGATCCCGGGACTCCAGGACCATGACCTGAGCCGAAGGCAGTCGCTTAACCAACTGAGCCACCCAGGCGCCCCTGTTGTTTTTGGTTTTTTTTTTAAAGATTTTATTTATTTATTTGAGAGAGAGAGAATGAGAGAGAGAGAACACATGAGAGGGGATAGGGTCAGAGGGCAAAGCAGACTCCCCACCGAGCAGGGAGCCCGACGCGGGACTCGATCCCGGGACTCCAGGATCATGACCTGAGCCGAAGGCAGTCGCTTAACCGACTGAGCCACCCAGGCGCCCCTGTTGTTTTTGGGTTTTTTTTTTAAGATTTTATTTATTTATTTGAGAGAGAGAGAATGAGAGAGAGCACATGAGAGGGAGGAGGGTCAGAGGGAGAAGCAGACTCCCCGCCGAGCAGGGAGCCCGATGCGGGACTCGATCCCGGGACTCCAGGATCATGACCTGAGCCGAAGGCAGTCACCTAACCGACTGAGCCACCCGGGCGCCCCCATCCTCTACTTCTTGAGCACCTCCCATGTGCCAAGCATTATGCTCCGTGCTGAGGGTGTAAGAGAACAGGACACATGGCCTCTGCCACACACAGCTTCCGTCTGTACTGACGTCTCTGCTCTTCCTCCCAGCTCGCCATGAGGAGATGCCCCACCTGCCAGTCAGACTTTGCTGAAGGCACTTTCGAGCCCACCTCGGAGCAGCAGCACCTGCGGACCCTTTGTCTGCATTGTCCAGTTTGTGACAAGAGCTTCCCAGCAAAAGAGAAGCAGATCTTCGAAGACCATGTGTTCTGCCACACTCTCTAAGTGTCCCAGCCTCCTGGACCTCGACTGTACATAGATTTTTACAGAGTAGAACCTATAGCTTCTACTCAGAGCTATGACCCACGATCCTGCCTAACATGAAATTACTAGGGGTTTAGTCAGTCCTGTTGCCCTAAGGATGGAGTCCTGTCGATTATCTGCAGAATGGTGGTGAGAGCTGCTACTTCCATCCTTGTGGGTTACTGCCTTTTAAATCACATAACTAGCTGTATCACCCTCACCTCTGGTGCCCATTCTTCTGAGGGTCTCCAGTCCAAGGGCCCTGGGCTGCAACTGAGCTGGCCCTTCATTCACAACAGGCTTCACTTGAGTACTAAGTGATCCGCTTTCCGAGTTGTCTCAGTGCCATTCAAGGTCAGGCCTTGAGTGTATTCGCAGTCGGTTCTCAGTCCTAACGCTGCGGCTGGTGATTGAGTAGAGGTTGAGAATTTCTTCCTCCTCCTCCTCCGGTCTCTTTCTCCCACTGTTTGCATTAAACTAGCCACAGATACCGCAGAGAATGCCGACATCCAGTTGGGATGCCAAAGGTTTCTCATCTTGATCTCTCAGCTCCCAGCAGAAGCATCTTATTCCTGAACCATGGACACAAAATATTTCAGCCACAGAAAGCCTTCTTTCTCTCTGGATACCTCTATTTGTCATTTTCTACTCTTTGATCTTTCCTATGCACATAACCTTTACTGGAAGTCCTTTCTTAATGAATAGTAGGACTTGTTAGAAACTGCCTGCAACTTTCTGAGCAGGTGAGTTTGAATATGGATAAGTCAGAATAATGAGAACTATTGTTAATCTCTTTAATACTGAAAATAAAGCGTCCTATTTCGGGGACACTGGTCATTTAAATTGGGTCATTTGACTTTCAGGTCCTTTGTTTTAAGCTTCTGAGAAAAGGGGAACCAACAGGCTTGTGGGAACTGTAGAGCCCTCCAGTCGATTTCACTTGTCTTAACTAGTCAACAAGAGTGTCCTGGCAGTGATCTGGAGATGGAGAGGAAGGGGGTGGAGCATTAGTTTAAGTAATCTGGAGCCCTGGCTTCTTGCTCTTTCCATGCACTTTGTGAAAGTGGCCAGTGTGCATTTGGGAACCCTTTGTGAACTAGGTTCAATTCCCTCCATCCAGATCTGCCTAACTGAACGATAAGAAAGCAATTCCATTTTCTCACCACCACCCCCTACTCTTCCGCACCCCACCGCCCCCGCCTCGGGACTGAACAAATGGAAATGACTCTCAGGCAGTCAACCTGAGAGTCACTATAGAGACTTCTACGAAAACTTCTGAATGATGTAAAACATGATGTCACAAATAAGGTGGAGTCAACTTCCTTCTGGGGTTTTCCCTGATGTGAGTTAACGCCCTAGACTAGCTATCTAGTATTGTCCTTGTCATGGCCCCTTGTCTTTATTTCTCCTTTGATAAAATGAAGATGAAACTACACTCCTCCTGGGGTGCCTGGGTGGCTCAGTCGGTTAAATGTTTGACTCCTGATTTCAGTTCAGGTCATGATCTCAGGGTCCTGAGATCAAGCCCCACATTGGGCTCCGCACTCAGTGGGCCGTCTGCTTGGAGATTTTCTCCCTCTGCCCCTTCCCCTGTGCTCTTTGTCTCTCAAAGAAATAAAATCTTAAAAAAAAAAAAAGAAAGAAAGAAACTATACTCCTCCTCCTCCCATACCACGATTTTAAGGAGAGGTCCCTTGGACTCAAGCCTTTTGCCCCTTAAGAATGATGTGACATTAAGACTAACTGCAGTACAGAAATGTAACGAGGAGATGGTACCACTGTTTTCCTGGCAGATCCCCTCCCTCTCTGCAGAATTTCTGCGGCTCCCCAGATTGTTCCAGTGAAGAAGTGCAGTTTCATTTATTTTGTACTCGTCAGCCCTTAATTAAGCACGTGAATGGAGAGGCACAGTGGAGCACATAATCCAAATCAGTGAATACCATTTTCTGGTGAATTACCCACCCCTTTGCCCCCACTACCCTGAGGGTTACCGTGATTATCAACAGCAGCAGGGGCCCTTCCACAGGCTTGGTTAAAAAACCCAAGTGTTAATGATCTTTTTTGCTGGATGTAAAACAAAGCATCTTTAACCACTGTTCATTATCCCCAGCTGCTCTTACCAAGGCTTTGAAGGGGAAATTCTGCTCCAGGCAGCTCCTAGCGAAAGGAAACAATCCTTCTATAATCCACTCCTCACCCCAGCCTTTCCCCTCTAACCTCCTTGCACCCACACATGTTACGGCTATAAAATACCTGCAGGAAGGAGCAGGAAGTTCTGGGAGCAAACAGTACGTATGCCTAAATTGGATTTTATCATCTTTGTGCTTATGCAACAAGCTTTCCTTCCTAATTCACTTCTTCTTGGTCTAATATTAAAATGTTTTTGCATTACTTAACACACTTAATGATGGGCGGGGGGAGGGGAAGTCACTCGGGCACTCTGTGTGTGTGTGTGTGTGAGAGAGAGAGAGAGAGAGAGAGAGAGAGGCGAGAGGAAGCGAATTAAAATCAGGAAAGTGAGAGTTGGCAAGATATTCCATAAACCTGGGCCCCCCAGAACACCTGTGGCTTCAGCCCTTTTTCTTGGTCTTGCTAAAAATCGGGATGACATGAAACGGCCTTGATGTTTCAGTATCTTTCCCCTGTGATTCGGTGGCAGTGGCGAGCTCAGCTCTAACCTGGTCTCCTAGCAACAAATGGTAATGAGATGACAGGCCCGGGCTGAGAGATGCAGACTGCCACCTAGAAAAAAAGCAAACAGGCCTCGACATGGGGACCCAGAGACACCTAACTGCCCTGAGGGAACCAACAATGGGCCAGACTTCGGGCCACTAGCCCCGGCACTCTCCGTTGCTCTTATGTAAATATTAATATAATGTCTCTGCATGTGTGCTTCCTAGTTCAGACTAGGAAGCATATATTCATATATTCCATGTCTACTTTCAGTAATCTCTGAAGCAGACAGCTATCAACTCCCATTTTTATAGATGAATAAGTTGAAACCTGGAGAAATAACTTGCTTAAAGTGGAAACAACCCCAATGCCCATCAGCTGATGAATGGGTAAATAAAATACAGTATATCTAGAGGATGAGGTATTATTTGGCCAAAAAAAGGGATTGAGGGGTACCTGGCTGACTCAGTTGATGGAGCATGTGATTCGTGATCTGGGGGGTTGTGACTTTGAGCCCCACATTGAATGTAGAGATTACTTAAAAATAAAATTAAAAAAAAAAAAAAAAAAAGGAGAGGCCCTTGGGTGGCTCAATTGGTTAAGCATTCAACTCTGATCTCAGTGTTGTGAGTTCAAGCCCCGTATTGTGCTCCGGCGTGGAGCCCACTAAAAAAAAAAAAAAAAAAAAAAAAAGGAACTAAGTACTGCTATGTCACAACATGGAAGGACCCTGAAAACATGCTAAGTGGAAGAAGCCCATCACAAAAGACCATGTAGTATATGATTCCATTTATATGAAACACCCAATATAGGCAAATCCGTAGAAACAAAATACATGTTTTCCTAGGGCTGAGGGTTGGGGGGAAATTGGAGAGTCACTGCTCATGGGTAAAGAGTTTCTTTCGGGGGGGGTAAAGAAAATGTTCTACAGTTTATTGTGGAGATGGTTGCACAACTCAATATGCTACAAACTCGAATTATACACTTTATTTTTTTTAAAGATTATATTTATTTGACAGAGACACAGCAAGAGAGGGAACACAAGCTGGGGGAGTGGGAGAGGGAGAAGCAGTCTTCGGGGCTACACTTTATTTTTTTAATATTTTATTTGAGAGAGAGAACACAAGAGGGGGGAGGGCCGAGGGTCAGAGGGAGAAGCAGACTCCCAGCTGAGCAGGGAGCCTGATGCAGGACTTGATGTGGGACTCGATCCCGGAACTCCAGGATCATGACCTGAGCCAAAGGCAGTCAGTCGCTCAACCAACTGAGCCACCCAGGGGCCCTGAATTACACACTTTAAATGGGTGAACTGTACGCTGTGTGAATTCTATCTCAAGTTGTATTTTTTAAAAGGTTAAAAAAATTACTTGCTAAGGTCATCCATTGACTCACGGTAGAATGTCCTTCATACAGACGCGGAGCTGGGCCCACAGTATTGAACTTGGTTAGAGCGTACTTATTTCAGTAGAGCTCGTGCCAAAACAGCGTGGGGTCCTCCTCCTGTCTTGGGCTGGAAGCAGGCAGCAGCTTCAGTTGTGAGGGACTCAAGATGAACAGGGTCAGGGCAATCATTAGTAGTCCACCATTTGGGCTGGCGGCATTAGTGGTCTCTGGGAATATCTATTCTGTGGAGATGAATGTACCCAATAAAGTTGGGGGAGAGAGTCACCAGCCACAAATTTCAGATAATCATATTAAGGGATCCAGCCTGCTCTGCCTAATGTTGTTACTTTCTCCCTGTGGAAAGAAGGAGTATGACACTCCGGTGACTAAGTCTATTGTTTACTCAGTCAATCAACATTTACTGAGCACCCACAGTGTGCAGAACTAGCACAGGGCCAGGATTTTATTTTATTTTATTTTATTTTATTTTAAAGATTTATTTATTTATTTATTAGAGAGAGAGAGCATGAGAGGGGGGAAGGGCAGAGGGAGAAGCAGACTCCCTGCCGAGCAAGGAGCCCAATGTGGGACCTGATCCCGGGACTCCAGGATCATGACCTGAGCCGAAGGCAGTCGCTCAACCAACTGAGCCACTCAGGCGCCCAGGGCCAGGATTTTAAAAAATAGAAAAGTTCGGGCGCCTGGGTGGCTCAGTTGGTTAAGCGACTGCCTTCAGCTCAGGTCATGATCCTGGAGTCCCGGGATCGAGTCCCGCATCGGGCTCCCTGCTCGGCAGGGAGTCTGCTTCTCCCTCTGACCCTCCCCCCGTCTCATGTGCTCTCTCTCTCTCTCTCAAATAAATAAATAAAATCTTTAAAAAAAAAAAAAACAAAGGTGTGACCAAGTCAATGATGTCTTATAAGAGTGCTTTTGGGGGCACCTGGGTGGCTCAGTCGGTGAAGCGTCTGCCTTCAGCTCAGGTCGTGATCTCAGGGTCCTAGGATCGAGCCCTACTTCGGGCTCCCTGCTCAGTGGGGAGTCTGCTTCTCCCTCTCCCTCTGTGATCTCTCTCTCTCTCAAATAAATAAATAAAATCTTTTTTTAAAAAAGTGCTTTTGAAGCGGTTGAGGAACAGAAATGGCAGGCAAAAATGGGATTGTATTCTGAGGGTCTCTACAAAGGGGAAGGGAGCAGTGAAGTCAGAGAAGGGGCCCAGAATGCAAAGGACTTTTAAGCAGAAGTACTAGAATATAAAAAGAGAGGGCCGAGACACCCCTACTCTGGGGGCTCTTAGGCCAGTGCCTACTCAGGGGCCTTTAGGCTGTGTCCACTGAAGCTTCCCCCCCTGCTTTCTTGGTGAAAACAAAGTCACAGTTCAGAAGAAGAACGACACACACATTGTACCAAGGTAATTTGCTTGGTTTCTGTATTGTACTACAGTGACATAAAGAAACATAACCATTGGGGGAAACTGAGTGAAGCAGACAAGAAACATCTTTGTACTATCTTTGCAACTTTCTGTGAATCTATCATTATTTCAAAATAAAAAGTTTTTAAAAATCAAAAAGAAAAGGAAAGAAACCAGTTTCTGTCCCAAAAGACTATAATCTAGGTCAATCACATCTAACAAGCTCATTTGAGCTCAAGGGACAGGATTGAGGGTGGGGAAGCATGGTGGTTGTCAGGATATAGGAGTGTCTCAGAATCCCAGGCTTCAGGATTCTCAGCATTCCGGGCTGGAGCTCTAGGTGACAAAGAAACCTCTTCCTTGAGCTCTCTCTCTCTCTCGTTTTCACTCTGGCTCTCTCTCTCTGGCAAATAAAAAAAAAAAAGGTTTTATTTATTTATTTGACAGAGAGAGAGCACAAGCAGGGGGAGCGGCAGGCCGAGGGAGAGGGAGAAGCAGGCTCCCCACTGAGCAGGGAGCCCAAAGCGGGGCTCAATCCCAGGACCCTGGGATCATGACCTGAGCCGAGAGCAGATGCTTAACCGACTGAGCCACCCAGGCGCCCTAAGTAAAATCTTCTAAAAAGAAAAAGACAGGATGGAATATTACTCAACAATAAAAAGGAACAAACCTGATCCATGCAAGAACTTGACTGAAGTCTCCAGGGAATTATGCTAAATTTGCAAAGTGTTTTAAGTTACATACTATATATTCCATTTACTTAACACTCTTGAAACTACGGGGCGCCTGGGTGGCTCAGTTGGTTGGGCGACTGCCTTCGGCTCAGGTCATGATCCTGGAGTCCCTGGATCAAGTCCCACATCGGGCTCCCTGCTCAGCAAGGAACCTGCTTCTCCCTCTGACCCTCCCCCTCTCATGTGCTCTCTCTCTTTCGTTCTCTCTGTCTCAAATTAAAAAAAAAAAAAAAAAAAATCTTAAAAAAAAAAACACTCTTGAAACTTCAACATTACAGAAATGGAGACTAAACCTGTGATTGCCAGAGCTTAGGTTGCAGCTAGGCTCGGAAGGAAAGGGAAGGGGGGTGTGGTCTGAAGGCCTATGCCAGGGTCCATGTGGTGACAGAGCTGCACCCTGACTCTGCTGGTGGACAAGAAACGTTCACACAATACAACTGCATGAAACTACACGTGAATGAGAGCCAGTAAACTGGGACATCTCAGTACAACCATCGGATGGGTCAGTGTCAATATCCCGGTTGTGAGATTAGACCAAAGTTTTGCAAAATGTTGGGGGAAACTGCATAAAGGGTACATAGGGTCTCTCTGTACTCTTTTCGGCAACTGGCCTGCGAATCTACAATTACCTCAAAATAAAAGATGTTATTTAAAAAAATAAAAAATAAAACAGGGGCGCCTGGGTGGCTCGGTCGGTTGAGCGACTGCCTTCGGCTCAGGTCATGATCCTGGAGTCCCGGGATCGAGTCCCACATCCGGCTCTCTGCTCAGCGGGGAGTCTGCTTCTCCCTCTGACCCTCCCCCCTCTCATGTGCTCTCTCTCTCCCTCATTCTCTCTCTCTCAAATAAATAAAATCTTTTTAAAAAAAAAAGGGCGCCTGGGTGGCTCAGTCGTTAAGCGTCTGCCTTAGGCTTAGTTCATGATCTCAGGGTCCTGGGATCAGCCCCGCATCAGGCTCCCTGCTCAGCGGGGAGTCTGCTTCTCCCTCTGCCACCCCCCAACTCATGCTCTCTTTCTCAAATAAATAACAACAACAAAAAAATTTTTTTTAAAGATTTTATTTATTTGTGTGAGAGAGAATGAGAGACAGCATGAGAGGGAGGAGGGTCAGAGGGAGAAGCAGACTCCCCGCCGAGCAGGGATCCCGATGCGGGACTCGATCCCGGGACTCCAGGATCACGACCTGAGCCGAAGGCAGTCGCTTAACCAACCGAGCCACCCAGGCGCCCCAACAAAAAAAATTTTTTTTAAAGAACATTTGAAATGCATGAAGTGGAAAGAAAAAGTCAAGTATAGTTCTAGCAAGCAAACACAATCACTACTAACATTCGAATCCGTTTCTTTTTTTTTTTTTTCCAAAGATTTTATTTATTTATTTGACAGAGAGAGACACAACGAGAGAGGGAACACAAGCAGGGGGAGTGGGAGAGGGAGAAGCAGGCTTCCCGCTGAGCAGGGAGCCCGATGCGGGGCTCGATCCGAGGACCTTGGGACTATGACCTGAGCCGAAGGCAGATGCCTAATGACTGAGCCACCCAGGCGCCCCCATCTGGTTTTTTCTATGAGCTTAAAAAAAAAAAAAAGACCAATTTTTTTTTTTTAAAGATTTTATTTATTTGACAGAGAGAGACACAGCGAGAGAAGGAACACAAGCAGGGGGAGTGGGAGAGGGAGAAGCAGGCCCCCCGCAGAGCAGAGAGCCCGATGCGGGGCTCGATCCCAGGACCCCGGGACCATGACCCGAGCCGAAGGCAGACGCCCAACGACTGAGCCACCCAGGCGCCCCGAAAAAGACCAATTTTTTAGATGCGTGTGCACAGGTAAGGTCCCTGCCTAGATTCCCAACCTAAGCATCCCTCCCTAAATCCTCCCTGAGGGTCTGTGCCCAGCAGGGGTAACTGAGCTCCTTGGGACCTCAGAGAGGCTCCCCTGGGCAAGCCTGTGGGAGCGTGGCCCTCCCGACCTGGGGCCCTTTCCTGCACCGCCTCCCACGGAAGCTGCCGCACTGGTTTGGTCTGGACAAACACCAGGCGCTTTTCCCTAGGTCAATATTTCACATCCGTTGTCGTTCATCTTCAGCATCTGCTCCTTGAGAGGTCGTTCTCTGCCCTACCATTTCTGACTGCCTCCTGGTCTGTGCCCCCAAAAGAGGTTCTCTTTAAGCCCACCCCCCGCTGACCCCAGGACTCTTCATTATCATATTATTTAAATCCAATACATATTGAGTGTTTACTGTAAGTCAGTGCTGTTGTTATCCCTTTTTTTTTTTTTAAGATTTTATTTATTTATTAGGGCAACAGAGAGAGCATAAGCAAGGGGAGGGGCAGAGGGAGAGAGGAGCAGGGAGCCCGACGCGGAACTCGATCCCAGGACCCTGAGATCATGACCTGAGCCGAAGGCAGACGCTCAACGACTGAGCCACCCAGGCGGCCCATTATCCCTTTTTATAGAGGAGGGAGCCAAGGCTTATCGAGGATGAGGAAGGTGGCAGAGCCGGGCAGGCGGGGCTGGAACAGGGGTTTAGGTGTGTAACACCCCCATTTGGGGAAAGAGCAAACCCCACTGCGGGGGATGGGAGGGGTGGGTGTGGCTTGGAGCCTGACTTCCTCTCATCCAGCCATTCTATCCTCCTCAATTAAGTTCATAGTCCAGGAAAGTCCCAGCAAGTGACAATGACCCTGAAACTTTCCCCCCCAAGATAAGAACTGCTTGGCCAGAGCCGCCCTCACCATTTGCCACCCCTTCGGTAACCCTTTCCTTGCCAGGCTTTCCAGCCTACCTTCAAGTCCGGACAAATCCTTCTAAAGCCGCCCAGATCCAGGTCCATCCCCATCATCCCCATCACGGGGACCCATCCCCACCAACCCCCAGCCCACAACCCCACCTCTCCCGCAGCTCAGCCCCCACTCAGCCCAGGAGAAGTCACTGTCACGGTTCAGCAGGAGGGAGATTTAGGCAGGATGGCAGGAGTACTTGTAAAACAGGAATGTACCCGGGTCCAGGAAACTGCTATAAATGGGCATCTTGACAATGCAGGCTCTCTGTCTCCTGCCTGTAAACCCGGGGCAGAGCCAAACAGAACATCTGTTTATCCACTGCCGTGGGTTCAGGAAGCCAAACAGCCGCGCCCATCACCAGGGCAAGTCCTCCAGCTCCCAGCCCCCAGAAATGACCCCCCCCATGCCACCCCCCCGCCGAACATGGCCCTCAGGAAGAAACCGAGGAGCTTTTCCAATCTGCTCAGGGCTCCACACCCTTTGTTGTGGGGAAATTCTTCCTGTAGCCAACTTCAGTCTCTGTGCATATAGCCCGAACAATAGGATTGTTTCTGTTGTTGTTCCTCATCAACTACCGCAGTATCTCCTTTTGACTTGAGTAAACTAGTTGGCATTGAATGCTTCCACGTAAGCGTGCGCGGTGTGAAGCACTTTGTATTTGGTGATTTTAATCCCCACAACAAGCCATTGATCTAATCTTAATGAATGAAGAATTCGTGATTAAAGATATCATTAATATACCTATTTTACAGATGGGACATCAAGACAGACGTTGCATAAACTGCCCCAGGTCATACAGTAACAGAGTTGGGATTTGAGTTCAGACAGTCCAACTTCAGAGCCCATGTGCTTCATTATTAATATGCTCTGTCTCTCCCTACAGTTTTCACCCCCATCAACCTGCCATTATTCTCCTTTGAGCCGGGAGACCTACAACTGGTTCCAAAGAAGCTGAATAGATTTATTAGGGGCCAGAGCCAAGGCTGGTTTCCTTCCCATCACTTAAGTCCATCTCTGACCACGTCCACACCAGCCGTTCCCTGTACAGCCCTGTCTTGCTCCCATCCCTCTTGACAAAGAGGTTTCCTAACCCTAACTGGGGGACTGTGCTAGCCATTCAGGAAAGCTCCAGCAGACAGGCAGCCCTGGTCACAAAGGAAAAAGGAACCCCTATTTCAGATGAGGTCTTGCGTTCAGGGTGGTATGGCCATAGGAGACAAAGGAGCCCCTATTTCAAAACGGCTGTATTTGCTAATTAAAAACCACTTCAGGGCGCCTGGGTGGCTCAGTTGGTTAAGCGACTGCCTTCGGTTCAGGTCATGATCCTGGAGTCCTGGGATCAAGTCCCACATCGGGCTCCCTGCTCAGCAGGGAGTCTGCTTCTCCCTCTGACCCTCCCCACTCTCATGCTCTCTCTATCTCATTCTCTCTCTCAAATAAATAAATAAAATCTTTAAAAAAAAAAAAAACACTTCAATAAAACACCTTGTAAGGAAGATATTTGGGGAGGCGGTATGCCCTCAGTAGTCTTGTTGGGAAGTCAGCATTGAATTCCTTCTGAGGAAACAGCAGAGGAAAACAGCCCGTATCTCCTTTGGTTGGGGTGTCCTTCCTTATCCCAGCTCCCTCACACTTCACAAACCAGCACATCTCTAGCCCCCTGGGTCTGCCATTGGCTCCAAGTTTTGACCACCCCACACCTCCTGTCGCCATCGAGGAGGCAGGCTAGTAGAGAGAGAGCATCACGGTCAAGAGCCCAGACCCTGGAACCAGACCACCTGGCAACAACTTCAGGCAAATTACTTAGCGTCTCTTGGCCTCAGTTTCCCCATTTGGCAATGACAATTATAGTCTCTACTTCAGTTCGATGAGTTAAAATGCAGAAAGCATTTAGAACAGCATCTGCCACATTGATTATAAGCCCTCGATAAATGTTCCACTCCGCCACTTAATTAATAGCCCCGTGAAACTGGGCAGGCCTCCTTGAAAGAGGGTGCAAGGTCAGGATCAAGAACACTGGTTTCGGGGCACCTGGGTGGCTCAGATGGTTGAGTGTCTGCCTTCAGCTCAGGTTGTGGTCTCCAGGTCCTGGGAATTGAGCCTCACATCGGGCTCCCTGCTCAGCGGGGAGTCTGCTTCTCCCTCTCCCTCTCCCTCTCCCCCTCCCCCTGCTTGTGCTCTCTCTGTTTCTCTCTCTCTCTCTCTCTCAAATGAATTAAAAAAAAGAAAAAAAAACTTAAAAAAAAAAAAAAGGAACACTGGGTTTGAAGTCAGACAGCCTTGTCCTTGAATCCTGACTTTCCTTAAGTTCCGTAAACTTCAGTTTCCCGGTCTGTCAAATGAACCTAATAACATCTACCTCGCATTAGTGTTATTGAGAGGATTAAATGAGCCAATATATGTCAGGGGCTTAGCACAGGGTCTGGTTGGAAGGGAGCACTCAGCAAGTGGCCTTTGTGACTATAATTAACTCCCCAATCTTCAGTCCCTTCATTGTCAATTGGAAACAATAATACCACAGGCATTCAGGGAGGCCTGGAGGACAGGCCCTGGAATCTCCCTTTCCCTCTCTCCTGCTCTTTTAGGACACTCCACCTACTGCCCGAGGGATGCTGACTCACCCGTCAAGGCCCACTCAAAATGCTGCCTCTTCGGGTGCCTGGGTGGCTCAGTCGTTCAGGGTCTGACTTCGGCTCATGATCCCAGGGTCCTGAGATTGAGTCCCACGTGGGGCTCCCTGCTCAGCGGGAAGCCTGCTTCTCCCTCTCCCCCCCCACCCCCCCCCCCCGCTTGTATTCCCTCTCTCACTGTCTCTCTCTGTCAAATAAATATATAAAATCTTTTTTTTTAAAGATTTTATTTATTTATTTGACAGAGAGAGACAGAGAGAGAGCATGAAAGGGGGGAGGGTCGGAGGGAGAAGCAGGCTCCCCACCAAGCAGGGAGCCCGATGCGGGACTTGATCCCGGGACTCCAGGATCATGACCTGAGCCGAAGGCAGTCGCTTAACCAACTGAGCCACCCAGGCGCCCTATAAAATCTTTTTTAAAAAAAATGCTTCCTCTTCCCAGAAGCCTGCCTGGGTCCCCACCTGATGCCGACTGGTTCAGACTTAAATTCAGAGTCACTCAGTTCCATTCTTGCCTCCTGTTCATGCCCGCCACCCCCCCAACCCCCCAGGAAGTCCCAGGGGACATCTTTTCCTATCCGGCATCTCCCCAGTGTGGGAACTTAAGTAAATGAAACACCACCCCTCCTTCATCTCATCTCAAGATCAGGAAAGGGTGGTTGAGGGCAGCCTTTGTTACTGAGCCTTCTCTTGCTGGGCTTGGCTCCAGAGCCCTCAGCAGGAAGAGGGGGCCCTGGACCTGCAGCCTCTGACCCAGCCACGGGGCGGCTGAGCTCCGAAGCAGCACCCAGAGCCCTCTGGCCGGGACTGCGGCTTCCGCAGATCACTCCGTTGGGTTCACTCCCTCCCAGGGCCTTGTCAAGGGCATCCAGGGCCCTTGATACTTGTGCCCAGATCATGTTACATATATTAGGATGCACTCCCCTCCCCCATGCAATGTGATTTATAGACAAACTATGCACAAATGGAGTTGCACTTGATTGGCTGATGTTTTGTTTGTAGCCATTTACTTAAATATTTATGAGTTTCCATTTTGCAATCTTTTTTTATTTTGAAACCAGTAACATTTTTCCATGTTTCAACCATAGTCCCCAGGCCTAAGCCCGTGTGTCTAAGGGATGGGCCGCAGCGCCTCCAGCGCCTAAACCGGCTTGCTTAGATCCTGGGTCCCAGAGCTTGTCAACCCCAGAGCCCATCTGGACCATACGCACCCTACCTGTCTTTCCACCCACCCACTCACCCACCCATCTATCTACCTACAGATTTCTCCCCAGTATCCCAAAGTGGAGCGATCCCGTGAAACCTTTTGTAAGCCAAAACGGCACCAAGTGAAGAAGCAGTTACCGTTAATTTATATGGAAAATTCGTTTAGGCCTTTCTAGTACCTTAGGACGTTCTCGCGAATGGATGCACAAAACAGAGGGAGATAAAGCACAGATGCTCAGAGACCGCGCAGAGCTCTGGAGGCTGGGGGCTGAGACGCTGAGTGTGGTTGGGAGGCTCGGCGAGGGGCGCGGGGGGGGGGGGGGAAGGGAGCGGGGGGGGAGCCTGGTGGGGGCCGCTGCGCTGCTGGGAGTCCTCGCAGCAAGACTAACGCTGAGCAAGGACTCTTCTCACTTTTTTCATAAAAGCAAAGAGCCTCTTTGGCTTTCTTTCAGTTAGTGAAAACAGGTACTAATGTAGGTCTCTCGTAAGAGCGAAGTGGCCCGACGACCTTGGAAAAGCGTGGACGCCTGTGTCTAGGGCATTGCCAAGGGTGGACGGGAAGGACTGGGGGCAGAGGCTCGAGAAGCCGCGTGTGGTGTGAGACTGCCCTCTAGAGGTTGCGCCGGGAAGGTGCAGGTGGGGAGGCCCCTGTCCGCCCGCTTATCCACCCCGCCACTCACTCGCTGACAGTTACTGAGCACCCACCTGGACCAGGCACCCGGCACATGCTCTGGGAACAAAGGCTAATACAAAGACGAATAAAGCTCATCCTTGTCTTCCAGGAGGTCACCATTTTGTTAATGGCGACTGCAAACACATAATACACAGTTGCAGTTCGGCACCATGACTACCCTACCAGCGGTGTGAACCAAGTTCTATGGGAGCCCAGGGGGAATGGGAGTAAGTCTGGAACGATAGAGGAAAGCATCACAGGAGAGGTGACATTTAACTTGGGCCTTGGATGAGTAAGAGATGGCCAGGCCGTACTGGGGAGGAAAGGCGTTCTGGGCAGGGGGACTACATGAGCAAAGACAATGTACTGTAGGGGTGCAGGCTTGTGGGGGGCCAGTGACAGGTGTGGTGTGGCTGGAGTGTGCACAGTGTGGAACAGCACAAGACCCATCTAGAGAGGCAGGTGGGGCAGATGGCGAGGAAACGCCCATTTGGAAAACAAAAATGTGATGCTTCTGACCAAACAAGAGGGAGGCCTGACCCAGCCGTGCAGAGAGTCCCAGCATCAGGGGGAATCGAACATACCCAGGACC
Organism: Mirounga angustirostris; assembly: GCF_029215605.1. Classification (NCBI taxonomy): domain Eukaryota; kingdom Metazoa; phylum Chordata; class Mammalia; order Carnivora; family Phocidae; genus Mirounga; species Mirounga angustirostris. The sequence continues at coordinate 22,769,451 of NW_026991725.1, read as the reverse complement.
ACGACATCAGATACGGAGACACAGCAGCTGTCCTCAAAGGGACACAGTTGAAGACATGAGTGCTGAGCCAAGGGAAGGGGGGAGCCCCGTGGGAGTGGGGGGTGGGACAAAGCAGCAGAGGACCCAGGAGAGCTTCTGGAGCCCCTCTATCCTCTGGGCACATCCCACATAAAATGAAATTCATGTACAAACTATGTACGAGTGGACTGGTGGGTGATTGGCTCCACCACGAACTTGCTGGGAGACTTTTGAGCAAGTCACTTCATGATGCAGAGCCAGTTTCCTCATCCCTAAAAGGGGAATATAATAATAATAATACCCACACCAGGGTATTATTAATACCACATATTATAATAAGACCACATATCGGGGTTGTTTGAGGATTAAAGGAGATGAAAGTATAGAAAGGACATCGTTAACTTGGTGCCTGGCATATGGTAGAAGCTCAGTAAATGTTAGCAAGTTCCCACAATTTTTATTCTGGAACCTCTTGTCTTCTATATTAACTCCCACTCCTTAGTTGCAGCTCTCCCCACTACCCTCATGCCTCCCCAATCTCTCTCTAGATCTCTCTCATCTGAGCTTCAGGACCTTACACACAGCTGCTCATAAGACACCTGCACACAGAGGTCCTTCAGGAGCCTACATCCAACGCCCGAGAAGGTATGTCTTCTCCACTCCACCCCAGCATGCATTCTCTCTAACTTGACTGATGGCACCCCCAACCACCCGGGAAACCCGAAGGCCGCACTAGACTTCTCTCCTCTTCCCGGTGACCTGTCCATTCCCAAATTCCCAAACACCCCTAGAACTTGATGGATCCTTCCACACCTAAGTTCTTGCATTGGCCTCCTTGTTTCTCCTCCACTCCGCCTCCCACTTGGCCTCCACAGGGCTACCAAAGGATGCTTCTACATCATGGGGTTGCTCCTGGCTTCCGCCCGCCCCCCACCGAAATCACTTCATGGCATTTCAATATGCACAAGACAAAGGCCAGACTCCCAGCCTCACACACAAGGGGGTGAGGTTTGGGCTCTCTCAAGGATCCAGGACCTGAGCCACGCTGAAGTTATTTATATAATGCGGGTTTATTATGAGGCCACATGAGGAAGGCAGGAGGACAGGAGTCCCAGCCACCAAACAGCCACACCATGTGGTGAATGGAAGGTGACCGAGCGGTCCGTAAGTCTCCAGTGCCACTGTGGGAAGGCAGCCCTTTACTGGAAAACATTCACATTTCCACAAAAGTGTATGAGCATCACATGTCTGAAAGTTGAAAAATAGATTTATGTGTTAGAGGAAAGAAAGTTCTGGTCCCAGAGAGCAAAAAATATCTCAAAATACCTAAATATGGTCCAGAAGTGGAATAAAATAGTGACTAAGAGTATTTATTGCTCAGAGCCAGACTGTCCTGGCTCCATCATATTGCCTGGGAGATTCCAGACAAATTAATTGTTCTCTGCCCCAGTTTCCTTTCTATAATAATAGCATACTACCCATTCCATACATTATGGGCAGATTAAATGCTTTTTTTTTTTTTTACACATGCCAAGTGTTTAGAATGAAGTGTCCACAGAGTAACCACTCAGTAAATGTGAGTCATCCAGGCAGGATGAATTCATCATCTCTTTCATCTCATTTGGGAGCAGAGAGATCTAATGACCGGCTGAAGTGCTCTGCATTACCCATTCTCCCTTCCTTCCTGTTCGTAATGGAAATCCCACCCTTAAGCCTAGTGGGATAAGTGGTGGCCCAGCAGGAGGCCAGATTTCATTCTTTTCCTCGCGGTAGGAGTCCTGACTAACAAGAGGTGAGCAGTAGGGAGGTGGGCAGCCTCTGGATCCCCTCCCTAGAGGAAAAGTTGCTTGCTCTTCGTGTTTCCCCTCCCTGTTGATTGAGAAGTGGCCAAGACTGGGCGATGGAAGCCACATGTTGAGGGTGGCAGGGACTCTCTAGAAGCCCAGGGCTGTTCGCTTCTTACCACTATTGAGAAGGAAATGGTCTCTGTCTGACCTAAGCCGCTGTGCTATGGGGCCTCTTTGTTAAGGCACTATGTGTAGGGCGTACCTTTAAAAGAATACAGCATCTGTTTCTACAATAATCCTTCTCTGTTAGAAAAGTGGGCAAGGGGCGCCTGGGTGGCTCAGTCAGTTAAGCGGCTGCCTTTACCTCAGGTCATGATCCCAGGGTTCTGGGATCGAGCCCTGTATCAGGCTCCCAGCTCCGCAGGGAGTCTGCTTCTTCTTCTCCCAAGTCTTGGAGAACTGGTTGTGGGGAAAAGTCCCGCATGTTTGGGGTCAGAAGTGAATAGAGGAAACAGTTTTCCTTTAGCTGTTGGAAGCCCAAAATGGTGTGATCCCTACGGAGGAGGAATCGGCAATCTCTAACAAGATAGGCATTTATGCTTTGACCTGGCAGTCCCACATCTAGAATTTACCCTGAATCTAACCCTCCAACAATATGGAAAAAACAAGGTTTTTCAGCATTATTTATAATAGCAAAGTTTTAGAAACAACTTAAATGTCCAAAGATAGGAGATTGGCTAAAGAAATCACAGTCGGTCCATACATGGAGTCCTACGCAGCTCTAACAAAAGAAAGAGGCTGTTTGCTCTGGACTGATATAGGGTAACAGCCAGGATGTATTGTTAAGTGAAAAAAGCAAAGTACAAAAGAGTGTGTATGTGGAGAAGGCTTCCCTTTGGCTAAGAGAAGTAATCTCTGCCACAAATGGGATCAAGGGAGCAGGGCATTCTACTGAGAGTGCCAAGCAGAGAGGGGAAGGGCTTCTGGAAGGACAGGCTTGACCTTGAGGACACATAGTGAAAAGTCACTGGAGGGGAGGGCAGAGTTAGCAGCAGCTGCAAAAAGAAAATTAAACAACCGAAGAAATGAGACTATTAATTACAGGCAAAACAAAAAATTGCATAAGAAAAGAAATGTCATCATAATAAACTCCATGGCTCAGCTAGGAGCCATAGTTATTTGTCATAAAATGTAAACACTGGGGCTGTGTAGCTGGCTCAGTCGGTGGAGCATGCACCTCTTGATCTTGGGGTTGTGAGTTTGAGCCCCACGTGGGGTGTAGAGATGACTTAAAAATAAAAAAATACTGGGGCGCCTTGGTGACTCAGTCGTTAAGCGTCTGCCTTCGGCTCGGATCATTATCCCAGGGTCCTGGGATCGAGCCCCACATCGGGCTCCCTGTTCAGCGGGAAACCTGCTTCTCCCTCTCCCACTCCCCCTGCTTGTGTTCCCTCTCTCGCTGTCTCTCTCTCTCTGTCAACTAAATAAATAAAAATCTAAAATATATATATATATATATTAAGTAAATATAAATACATTAATATTAATATTATATAAAGAAATAAAACAAATGTTAAGCCGAAAAATAACCAAAAATAATGATATGCAGAATATGAGACTATGCATAAAAGCTGCTAGAGTTCACTGGAGACTGGAAAACCCCCCTCTGTTCTCACTCTGTCAGACCACATTCTATCCCTCTGATTTCAGCCAAGTCTGCACAGAGGAGAATCTTACTGGCAATTATCTGACCATTTGGGGAGATGCTCGAGTTTTTAAGACAGGACAAAGGACTTAACTTGGGCTCCCCAGGAAGCAGACACTGAGTCAGTTCTTGAAGACAGATGGTATTACAGGGGGTCGATCCCAGGAAGCTTGGGCAGGGAGGGGACTGGGGAAGTGACGAAAGGAAGCCAACACGGGGTCTGTGAATGAGGGCATGACTGCTGTGGACAGCTGGGGCTCGCTGTAGAGAACCCGCTTCAGAGTTGTCCCAACCAAGAGTGACAAAGCCGGGGTATCTATCCACCAACGTCTCTCTACCACTGCTTGGGGGCTACCTCCAGAGCAGTTAACTCCCAACAGCTGCCCTGTTTCTAGGCTGCCCCAAGTAGGCCAAACATGCTTCACCACCAGGGTATGCCTCAGGTGGAAAGTTGTAGGTGCTTGACCAGAGAACCATCTGTGTATAAGGAAACGTATAGAAGGGAACAGCAAATGTGGAAGGGATCGGGGGGAACACTGACCTCTGCCACAGGACAAAGGCGAAGTAGCTTAAGAAGGGGCTAGGATGCACTGTATTGACCGTCCTATAAGAGGTGTCAGGGAGGCACCTGCACCCCAATATTTATAGCAGCAATGTCCACGATAGCCCAACTATGGAAAGAGCCCAGATGTCCATCAACAGATGAATGGATAAAGAAGATGTGGTACACACACACACGCGTGCACGCGCACACTCGGAATATTACGCAGCCATCAAAAAAGAATCTTGCCATTTGCAACAGTGTGGATGGAACCAGAGGGTATTACACTAAGCGAAATAAGTCAATCAGAGAAAGACAATTATCATATGATCTCACTGATATGTGAAATTTAAGAAACAAGGCAGAGGATCATAGGGGAAGAGAGAAAAAAATGAAACAAGATGAAACCAGAGGGAGACAAACCATAAAAGATTCTTAATCTCAGGAAATAAACTGAGGATTGCTGGCGGGGAAGGGGGTGGGGGGATGGGGGGATGGGTGATGGACACTGGCGAGGGTATGTACTATGGTGAGCCCTGTGAATTGTGTAAGACTGATGAATCACAGACCTGTACCTCTGAAACAAGTAGTACATTGTATGTTAATGATAAAAAAAAAAAAAAGAGGTGTCAGGGAGCAAGAACTCCCGACCCCTGCAAGGGTCCCTCTAGCTGGGCTAACAATCAAATTACCTGAGACAGATTAATGGGAGAAAATCAAGTTTAATAGCGTATGAGTGGGGAATCCACACAGACATGGAACTTCCAAAGACAGGCAAAATGAGGTCTATATGTCGTTTCAAACTAAGGAGAAGGGGTAGGGGTCTGGGACTTCAGAGGAAAAGAATGCAATTCACAGGAGGGTGGAAAAGGGTCAACATTTGGTGAACAAATGTGTGCCCTGCCATACAGATGGGTTACTTGGATAATATTCATCTCTGCAAATAACTCTTATTCTGGAAAGACCTTCCAGTTTAGATTCTTCTATGCAGTTAAGAGAGGGGCAAAAGTTTCTCTTGAGGGATGCCTGGGCGGCTCAGTCAGTTAAGCATCTGCCTTTGGCTCAGGTCATGATCCCAGGGTCCTGGGATCGAGCCCCGCATCAGGCTCCCTGCTCAGCGGGAAGTCTGCTTCTCCCTCTCCTCCCCACAAGTTCTCTCTGTCGCCGTCGCTCTCTCTCTCAAATAAATAAATAAAATCTTTTTTTTTTTTAAGTTTCTCTTGAGCTCATAGGATCTCTGTTGCCTTCATCTTAGGATATTCTTCATGCCAAAGTGACCCACCTTGGGGCAGCCTGTCCTCAGCCCCTACAGAGGGAAAAGTTGCCGGGGGAGGTGGGGAAGGGCGCAGAGAAAGCTGGGGAAGAGGGAGCGTCCATGTTAAACACCCTCCTTTCTAAGGCTTAGGATGGGAAGACCCTCCCCCTGTGCAGTACAATCAGGACACGTAAGGTTAAATTACTGCCTGGTTTTTCCACACGCTATTGCTCTTTTGAGCTCCTTCATTTACTGTTTCCCATTGTGTGTCTCGTGAAGGGAAGACAGGTGCACCATTTGACAGTGTTCTACTGTTGAGATTACCTAGAAGGCCTCAGTTCACCCTCCACCCCAGATTTCTAGGTGGAGTAACTATTAATCATTCCTTCCTGGTTGTCAACTCTACCTGAAGACTCTCAACAGTTCCAGGTATAAATCCAGGCAACAACATCCAGAGTAAGAAAAGGAATCGTTTATCCATTCTGTATCTCTTTCTCAGAACCCCCCTGGCAGGCGTCCCCTACAGATCATTGGCCAAACTTGGGTTCCATATAGAGGGACCAACCATCCTGGTTTGCCTGGGACTGAGAGATTGTCTGAGATGTGGGACTTTCAGAGTAAAACAAAGAGAGTCCCAGGAATACTGAGGTGGTGGGTCACCCTGGTCCCCATCCTGTAGTGGATGCCGTTGGTGTCTCACTCAAATCCCCTTTGCTGGGCTGGGGATTTTGCTGAGGGTTAACCACTAATGACTCACAGCTGTCTGCAACTCCAAAGTCTTGCAGCTGTGACCAAAGCCACCTTGCTATGGAGCTTCGACCACCACCACCACTGCCCCTCCTCAGGGGAGCCTGTAGCCAGGAGAGGAAGGAGGTACAAAAGGTTGGTCCCTGGTTCCCAGATGGGAGCAACTATGTGGTGCATTTCACACCCCAAAGCCCCCCATGTACTCAGACTGAAGCTAACCTCCAAATGAGCCCACATCCTCACTTCCCTTTTCCCTGCTTCCCTCATTTCCTGAGGGCAATCTGTCCATCAATCACTTTCGCAAGCATCCCTGCCTCAGGCTCTGCTCTAGTTAACCCAATACTTGCCCGTTACTAAACCAGTCAACAACCAGGGTAGTGGAGCTGCCCCGATTCACTGCAAGTTCTGCCCCCAGGCTTGGGATGGAGTCTGACACACCACCATGGAGAAAGAACACCTGGCCCCAACGGGTGGACGATTAAGAAGGAAGAAGAGGAAGACATGATAATTGGTAAGGCCATCAAACCAAAAAACGTGCTCTAACAAGTAACACTCTTGAGGGAGGAAAAGTAATGCCGTCACATCTGGGCTCCCATTGTATAAGGAGAAAAGTTTAGGGTTTTATGAAAGGTAAGGCCCCACTTTTGCTCTTTGTGAAACACCCCTGTATCTTTATAATAAATCCTTCCAATGTTTTTTTTTCTTATGTTAATCCCCTACATTACATCATTCGTTTTAGATGTAGTGTTCCATGATTCATTGTTTGTGCATAACACCCAGTGCTCCATGCAGAATGTGCCCTCCTCAATACCCACCACCAGGCTAACCCATCCTCCCACCCCCCTCCCCTCCTTCCAATGTTTTAATAAATTGCCTTGGAATCTGTTACTTGTGACCAAGGAGTCCTAAATGATACAGACATGAGCATCCAGAGGAGGGTTCACATAATAAAGCCTGGGAGAAACTGTGGACTCGGCTGGGTGGGGGGATGGGTGCAAGGAGGGCACATGACCACAGAAAGGGAGGTGGCAGTCCTTGACATGGGGTAGTGAAGTGGGTGGTTAAGTGCTTCCCTGATGTCTTATGTGCTCAGTTCACGTGTCCTCTGAGACTGAGGCTTCAGGTGACTTTACAGCAAACAGGGTGTGTGGGTCATTGCTACGGGCTTCTGTAGGGTGCAGCCAGAGACAATCTGTTACCCAGCAATGACCCCATTGACAGAAGATGGTAAAACCCAGGGCAGCCTGTGATTGTTGCAATCTGGATCAAGAATTAGCCTTGAGAAGCATCTGCAACTCTTGATCTTTGGGTCATGAGTTCAAGCCCCACATTGGGTGTAGAGATTACTAAAAATAAATAAATACACTTAAAAAAAATGAGCCTTAAATTGCAGATTCTCTATGCTGCCTCCACACCCAAGATGAAGTTAGAGCATTGATTAGAAAACTGTAATATCTTAGCTGTGGGAATGAGGGTATTGATGGATCCACTCCACACATATTCATTGAGCACCTAGTCTGGGCCAGGTACTGTTCTAAGCACTGTTAAAAAACAAAATCGGGGACGCCTGGGTAGCTCAGTTGGTTAAGCGTCTGCCTTTGGCTCAGGTCATGATCCCAGGGTCCTGGGATCGAGTCCCACATTGGGCTCCTTGCTCAGCCTGCTTCTCCCTCTGCTTGTGCTCTCTCTGTCAAATAAATAAAATCTTTAAAAAAAAAATCAGCCAAGTAAATTGGAAGATCTAATTGGCTTTATTTAATGATTCATAATTGTGGCAGCATCCCATCTAGCCAGGAAAAGCCACTTCAAGGAGTTGTACAAAATGAAAGGTTTTTATAGGAAGGAGGGTTGGGGGAGAAAGGTATAAGCAAAAGAAAAGAAAAGATGGTTCCAGGCAAGGTACTTTCCCTTAGTGGGAAGGGCAGAGGGTCTTATGCGGATTGCCTCATCTTCCTTTGGGAGATGGAGAAGACCTAGGCACACATGACGTCATTGGTGCCTATCAGAAAATTCCCGACTGACCTTTCTGGGGGAGGTTGAAGCTGCAATTAGATTAAGTTTGGTGACTTGCCTGGCCCAAGTAATGCCATTCTGGGCCTGTTGGTTTTCCTTTGAACAGCACAGTGAACAAAACAGGCAAAGATCCCTGTCCTTGAGGAGCTCAAACTGTAGGAGGGTGAAAGATGATAAACAGTAAACATAACAAACAATTACATTTGTTATCGTCAGAATAGAGCAGTATGTTAGAAGGTGCTAAGGGGTGCCCGGGCGGCTCAGACTCTGGATTTTGGCTCAGGTCATGATCTCAGGGTCCTGGGCTTGGGCTCTGCACTCAGTGGGGCGTCTGCTTGGAATTCTTTCTCCCTCTGCCCCTCCCCCACCTCTCCCTCAAATAAATAAATAAATAATTTTTTTTTAAAGGTGCTAAGTACTATAAAGGAAATAATAGAGCTAGAGAAGGAGTTTGGGGAGAGTGGGAGGTGGTGGTTGCAATTTTAAATAGGTAGGTCAGGGCAAGATTCATGGAAAAGGCAAGCTTTGAGCGAAGACATAAAAAAACAAAACCGAAAAACAAGGCGCGAGCTCCATGGACATAAAGGGGAAGAGCAGGAACATGCCTGGGTGTTCAAGCAACAGGAGGGGAGCATTGGGGGTGAGGTGTAGAAGCTGTCAGGCAGGCATTGGGGGACCAAGTGGGATGGGCTTTAGGACTTTAGCTTTCGTTCTTAAAGAAATGGGAAGCCATTGCAGGATTTTGAGCAGAGGAGTGACATAATGTATGTACATCTTAAAAGGATCTCTGGCTGCTGGGTGGGAGGAGGAGAGATGATAAGGATGCAAGGAAAAGCAGAACAAGTGTTAGGCATTCTCTGCAGTGATCCAGATGAGAAACTGGAAAGGGCTGGGTCCAGAGCAGTAGCCCGGGAGGTGTGGAGAAGTGGCCAGAACCTGGATATAGTCTGGAGGCAGAACCCGCATGGTTTCCTGGGACGGAATGTAGGGTGTCAGAGAAACCAGCTTTGTTTAAAAAACAGAAACAAAACCCCCAAAACCAAACTTCAGAGTCTCTCCAAAGTATCTTCCATTGAGCTCCCTCTGCTGGACAAATGTGAAATTGCCTCCCTTTTAAAAGACCTAGGACAGCTGTGGAATGCAAAAGTGCAGGTTAATTAACCTTCCGGGCTGATTAACGGAGAAATGCTCCCTTTAGACACTTCCACCCCTCATTAGGCACCATTCGTACCCTGGAGCTAAGACCCTTAACTGAAGAGGAATTGGTATAGATGAGCAGAGCATCCTAGCCAAGCCAGGTTCTGACCCTACCAGGCGTGGGGATTATCAAAGAAAGGTAAGATTTCTGGTTTGGGCTTTATAGTAGAGACCCCCCCCCCCAAATAAAATGCTCAGGCCAGCAAGGTTTTATGGGAATTGTAGCACCAGAAAAAAATATATATAATGCTGGCAAGCAGAAGCCTGAGATTTTCTTTAACCGATGTTGCTGGAAGACTCCGTCCCAAGGCACATAAAAAGGGCACCAGCATTTACCCCAAAGATACAAAAGTAGGGATCAGAAAGGGTACGTGCACCCCGATGTTTATAGCAGCAATGTCCACAATAGCCAAACTGTGGAAAGAGCCAAGATGTCCATCGACAGATGAATGGATAAAGAAGATGTGGTATAGATATATATACAATGGAATATTATGCAGCCATCAAAAGGAATGAAATCTTGCCATTTGCAACGACGTGGATGGAATTGGAGGGTGTTATGCTGAGCGAAATAAGTCAACCAGAGAAAGACATGTATCATATGACCTCACTGATATGAGGAATTCTAAATCTCAGGAAACAAACTGAGGGTTGCTGGAGTGGGGGATGGGGTGGGAGGGATGGGGTGACTGGGTGATAGACACTGGGGAGGGTATGTGCTCTGGTAAGCGCTGTGAATTGTGCAAGACTGTTGAATCTCAGATCTGTACCTATGAAACTAATAATGCAATATATGTTAAGAAAAAAAAAAGAAGATAGCAGGAGAGGAAGAATGAAGGGGGGGAAATCGGAGGGGAAGACAAACCATGAGAGACGATGGACTCTGAAAAACAAACTGAGGGTTCTAGAGGGGAGCAGGGTGGGAGGATGGGTTAGCCTGGTGATGGGTATTGAGGAGGGCACATTCTGCATGGAGCACTGGGTGTTATGCACAAACAATGAATCACGGAACACTACATCTAAAAGTAATGATGTAATGTATGGGGATTAACATAACAATAAAAAATTAAAAAAAAAAACACATACATATACACCTACAAAAAAAAAAAGGGCACCAGCAATAGTAGGAAATGAATGGCACAATCCTCACAACTCCCTGTTGCAGACCCCACCCACTGGTCTTCTTTGGGACAACCTTGAAGGATGCCAAGCCGGTAGATCCTAGGCACCGAGGAATTCACCCCACAGCCCAGAGAGCTAGTTACACGAACGGCACCCGTGAGATTTGCTGGTTCTGTCATTTACCTGTATGGACTTGTTCAGCAAGATACAGCATAGCTTCTAGACCAATGGCCAAGTACCGTGCTTTCCTAGAGCCTTCCCACTAATCCCTCTGCTTAAGGGTAGGTATTATGATTGTCATTTTTTTCTTTTTTTCTTTCCCACTACTGTATATGAGTAATGAGAACTAAAATTGGAATTTTGTTATGGTCAGTAATACAGAGGGAGATGTACCTTATAATTGACGTTAATGTGAGCATGGATGTTTAGGAATATTTTGTGTCAGGAAGAATTCAAGAAAATTAGATGAACACCAGTGATGGTCGCACAACAATGTGAATGTATTTAATACCCTTGAACTGTACACTTAAAAATGGTTAAGATGGAGGTGCACCTGGGTGGCTCAGTTGGTTAAGCATCTGGCTCTTTGTATTGGCTCAGGTCCTGATCTCAGCATTGTGGGATTAAGCCCCACATCAGGCTCCTCGATCAGTGCGGAGTCTGCTTAAAATTTCCTCTCCCTCTGCCCCTCCCCCCGCTCACATGTCCTCTCTCTCTCTTTCTCTCTCTAAAATAAATAAATCTGGGCACCTGAGTGGCTCAGATGGTTAGGCATCTGCCTTCGGCTCAGGTCATGATCCCAGGGTCCTGGGATCGAGCCCCGCATCGGGCTCCCTGCTCAGCGGGAAGCCTGCTTCTCCCTCTCTCACTCCCCCTGCTTGTGTTCCCTCTCTCACTGTGTCTCTCTCTGTCAAATAAAGAAATAAAATCTTCAAAAAAAAAAAAAGGCAGAAACACCAAACCCCTTAGCAATCATTCCCCCTTCCCCCTCAGCTCTTGGTAACTGATAATCTCTTTCTGTTTCTATAGATTTGCCTATTCTGGACAAATTCCATGTAAACGGAATCACACAATATGCGACTTTTTGTATCAGGCTCCTGTCACTAAGCATAATGTTTTCAAGATTCCTCTGGGTTGTAAAATTTGTTAGTACTTCATTCTTTTTTATGACCAAACATTATTCCATGGTTTGGATATGCCACATTTTGTTTATTCATTTATTGGTTGATGGAAATTTGTGTTATTTCCATTTTATGGCTATTATAAATACAGCTGTTATGAACATTTGTGTACAAGTTTTTCTATAGACATACACTTTCATTTCTCTTTCATTTCTGGGTATATACCTAAAACAGAATTGCTAAGTTATATGGTGATTCTATGTTTAACATTTGCAGATCCTGCCAAACTATTTTCCAAAGTGGCTGCACTATTTTATATTCCTACCAGCAGTGCATGAGTGTTCTGATTTCTCCATGTTTTCACCAACACTGGTTATTATGTCTTTTTTTTTTTAAGATTTTATTTATTTGACAGAGAGAGACACAGTGAGAGAGGGAACACAAGCAGGGGGAGTGGGAGAGGGAGAAGCAGGCTTCCCGCTGAGCAGGGAGCCCGATGCGGGGCTCGATCCCAGGACCCTGGGATCATGACCTGAGCCAAAGGCAGACAGACGCCCAACGACTGAGCCACCCAGGAGCCCCATTATTCGTCTTTTTTGAGTATAGCCAACCTAGTGGGTGTGAAGTGGTATCTCATTGCAGGTTTTCTTTTTCATTGCAGTTTTGATTTGAATTTCCCCAATAGCTAATAACTGATCATCTTTTCATGTGCTTATTGACCACTTGTATATCTATATTTTTAAAGATTTTATTTATTTATTTACTTGAGAGAGAGTGAGAGAGCACAAGTGGGGGGAGGGGCAGAGGCAAAGGGAGAGTGAGAAGCAGACTCCCCCATGAGCCGGGAGCCCCGACGTGGGGCTTGATCCCAGGACCCTGAGATCATGACCTGAGCTGACGGTAGATGCTTAACTGACTGAGCCACCCAGGTGCCCCTGGCCATTTGTATATTTTTGAAAGGGAAATGTTTCTTCAGACCTTTTGCCTATTTTGAAATTTTTTTTTTGTTTGTTTGTTTTGTTTTGTTTTTTACTGAGTTATAAGAGTTCTTCATATATTTTAGACTTAAGTCCCTTACTACATATATGATTTACAACAATTCTCTTGTGGGTTGTCTTCTCACTGTCTTGATGCCTTTGAAACACAAAAGGGTTTAATTAGGTCCAATTTTTTTTTAAAGATTTTATTTATTTATTTGAGAGAGAGAGAATGAGAGACAGAGAGCATGAGAGGGAGGAAGGTCAGAGGGAGAAGCAGACTCCCTGCCGAGCAGGGAGCCTGATGCGGGACTCGATCCCGGGACTCCAGGATCATGTAATTAGGTCCAATTTATCTATTTTTTTCTTTTGTCACTTGTGCTTTTGGTGTCAGACCTAAGGAAATATAGCCTAATCCAAGGTCAGGAGGATTTATACCTGTTTGTCTTCTAAGAGTATTATAGTTTTACCTCTTATGTTTAGGTCTGTCATGCGTCTTAAACTAGTTTTTGTACATGATGTGTGGTAGGGATCCAGGTTTATCCTTCTGCGTGTGGATATCCAGCTTCCCCAGCACCACTTGTTGACATTAGTATTCTTTCTTCCATTGAGCTGTCTTAGAACCCTTCTTGCAAATGAGTTGACTATAAACATAAGGATTTATTTCTGGACTCTTCCTTCTTTTACATTGATCTGTCATCTCTCCTTATGCTAGTACCCACTGCCCTGAGTACTGTAGTTTGCAGTAAGTTTTGAAATTGGGAGGTATGAGTTCTCCAACTTTGTCTTTCCTTTTCAAGATGGTTTTTGCTGTTATGGGTGCCTTGAATTTTCATTTGAATTTTAGCATCAGCTCTTCAATGTCTTTTTTTTTTTTTTAAGATTTTATTTATTTGAGAGAGAGAGAGCGTGCAGAGCGAGAACGAGAGAGAGAGAGCATGAGCAGGGGGAGGAGCAGAGGGAGAGGGAGATGCAGACTCCCCACTGAGCTGGGAGCCCAACGCAGGGCTTGATCCCAGGACCCCAGGATCATCACCTGCGCCAAAGGCAGCTGCTTAACCGAATGAGCCACTCAGGTGCCCCATAGCTCTTCAATTTCTGCAAAGAAGCCAGCTGGGATTTTGATAGGGATTGTATGGAATCCTTACTGCAAAAATTCCCTTCTATTCCTGGTTTATTGAGTGTTTTAATCATGAAAGTATGTGGCATTTTGTCAATGCTTTTTCTGTATTTATGGAGATGGTTGTGGGATTTTTGCTTTTTATTATATTAATACACTATATTGCATTAATTGTTTTTGTATGTTAAACCAACCTTGCATTCCTGGGATAAATCCCATTCAGTAATGGCATATAATCCTTTTTATATGTTGCTGGATTTGGTTTGCTATTATTTTGCTTAGGGCCCTTGCATCCATATTCATAAAAGATATTTGGCCTGTAGTTTTCTTTTTTTTTTTTTTTTAAGATTTTTATTTATTTATTGAGAGAGAGAGAATGATAGAGAGAGAGCATGAGAGCGAGGAGGGCCAGAGGGAGAAGCATACTCCCCGCCGAGCAGGGAGCCCGATGTGGGACTCGATCCTGGGACTCCAGAATCATGACCTGAGCCGAAGGCAGTTGCTCAACCAACTGAGCCACCCAGGCACCCCTGGCCTGTAGTTTTCTTGTGATCTTATTATCCGGTTTTGGTTGCACTGTACTACAGGTGGAATAGAATGAGTTGAGAAGTGCTGTCTCCTATGCTCTTCTATTTTTTTTAAGAGTTTGTAAAGGACCAATGTTAGTTCTTCATTAAGTGTTTGGTAGAATTCATGGGTAAAGCCATCTGGACCTGGGCTTTTCTTTTTGGGAGTTTTTTCTATTACTGATTCAATTTCTTTATTTTTTATATATCTGTTGAGATTTTCTATTTCTTCTTTTTTAAAGTTTCTTTTTATTTATTTTTAAGTAATCTCTACATCCAGTGTGGGACTTGAACTCACAACCCCAAGATCATGAGTCCCATGCTCTTCCAACTGAGCCAGCCAGATGCCCCAAGATTTTCTGTTTCTTCTTAAGTCAGTTTCAACGGTTTTTGTCTTTCTAGGAATTTGTCCATGTCATCTAAGTTATCTAGTTTGTTGGAATGTAATTGTTCATAGTATTCCCTTATAATCCATTTTATTTCTATAAGGTCAGTTGTAATATTTCCTGTTTCACTCTTAATTTTAGTAATTTGAGTCTTCTGGTTTTCTTGGTTACTCTACCTAAAGGTTTGTCAATATAGTTAATCTTGGGGATGCCTGCCGCTCCCCCTGCTTGTGCCCCCCCATAAATAAAATCTTTTAAAAAATAAAATTAAATAAATAAATAAAATAGTTAATCTCGTCAAAGAATCAACTTTTAGTTTTGTTGATTTTCTCTACCATCTATTTTCTATTTCATTTATTTTCATGTGTTGTTTTTTTTTTTAAAGATTTTATTTATTTTTTGACAGAGAGAGACACAGCGAAAGAGGGAACACAAGCAGGGGGAGTGGGAGAGGGAGAAGCAGGCTTCCTGCTGAGCAGGGAGCCCAACTCAGGGCTCGATCCCAGGACCCCGGGATCATGACCTGAGCCGAAGGCAGACGCTTAACCATCTGAGCCACCCAGGCACCCCTATTTTCATGTTATCTTTATTATTTCCTTCCTTCTGCTTGTTCTGGGTTTAGTTTTCTCCGCTTAACGACTGAGCCACCCAGGCACCCCTTTTTTCTAGTTTCTTAAGGTAGAAGAGTGGGTTGTTGATTTAAGATCATCCCTCTTTTTCAATATAGGTGTTAATAGCTATAAATTTACCCCTAAGCACAACTTTAGCTGCCTCCTATAAAGCTTGGTACATATGTTTTCATTTTATTTTATCTTAAAATATTTTCTGATTTCCCTCATGATTCTCCTTTGACCCATTGGCTATATAGGAGCATATCATTTAATTTCCACATACTTGTGAATTTTTTCTTTTGTGTCAAATAGATATTTCTAGTATGTCATTTTAATTCCCTTGTTTCTTTTACCAACAGAGCTACCCAGAAACACTGTAAACTTTTTCAATTTTAAATAGTAATATTTAAATTTTTAATAGTAAATGTGGGGTGCCTGGGTGGCTCAATCGATTAAGCGTCTGCCTTCAGCTCAGGTCATGATCCCAGGGTCCTGGGATCGAGCCCCACATCAGGCTCTCTGCTCAGTGGGGAGCCTGCTTCTTCCTCTCCCTCTGCCACTCCCCCTGCTTGTGCTCTCTCACTCTCTCTGTCAAATAAATAAAATCTTTAAAAATAATAAATAATAAATGCATCAGTGACACTATGTGCTAAGCACTGTTCTATATTAATTCATTTAATTTTCATAACAGCCCTGTATAAGGAAATGGAGCACAGAGAAGCTAAGCAACTTACCCAAGATCACCTGAATAGTAAGTAGAGCATTTGAACTAGAATCCAGGCAGTTTGACTTTAGAACCTATTTGAACCACTGTACCTTACTGCCTCTTTTATAGTTGAATTGTCATCTGAAAAATTGTGTTATCTGAAATTCTTGCTGTTCTCTGTGTTTGCTCATCTTTGCTCATTGTGGATTATTTCTTTATAAAGATCACTTTTTCAGTTATTGTGGGAATCCTGAATGGGTCCAAAGGAGGAGTTTTACACTGTTTCAGCTCAAGGGCATCCCTAATCCAGAACCACTTTTAATGCCAATTCCTTATCTTGGACATTCCTGGACAACAGGGTATAGATTTTTTTTCTATAATGTGGTTTTATTTATTTATTTATTTAAGTAATCCCTACACCCAATATGGGGCTTGAACTCTCCACCCTGAGGTTAAGAGTTGCATGCTCTACCAACTGAGCCAGCCAGGTGCCCAACAGGGTATAGATTTGGATTCAGAATCAACATAAAATATCGTCCTGTAGTTACAAATTCTTAGGAAAGTTTTGTGTGTGTGACTTTTTTCACCCAGAGCCAGGAATAGGTAGATAAACTTCCTTCTTGCCTCCCTGTGGATGGATTTTTTTTTTTAAGTCCACCCTTCAAAGAGTGTAGCCTTTTGAGGATCTTAGCTTTATTTGGAAATTTCAATTCCACCTCCCTTTCTCACACAGGCCCCAAACCCTTCTGTCCTCATGGAGGATTAAAACTCAAGCCACTTATTTCCTGCAACAGACACTCCTTTCTCTATCCCACCATATTCCCAGCTGTGGCTGCTTCAGTTTAATATTACATGTTTACTGCTCTGGTTTTATGTTCTTTCTTTGTTTCGGGTCCCTAAGGACTTTCCTTACTTTCTTGTGAGCCCAGCTATGCATTTAAAAGCTAGCATTTATCACCATGAGTCATCTCTCCCCTTCTCCCCCCACCAAAAAAAATACCTCCTTTTATATTTGTTACTATTGTTGTCCCAGAATATATCATCACCAGTTGGGTCATTTAGTAGAGGAGGTATTTTTTCGGACTGTGGAAAATTGGTAATTTAATATAATAGAGAATACATTTTATTTTAGCTGTCAAAAACGAGGCCACGCATTTAAAAATATATTTGTTATATTTTATCTCTAGGTAGCATCTTTAGGTGTTGTGGCAGGAGGACTTTCAGAATATTTAATTTAGCCATATTGCCAGAAATGGAAGTCAACAGTCACATTTGTGCTGTGTCCTGGCCATGGCTGACTGGTCTAAGATTGGATACACCACCTCTCCTGTGTTTTTATACATGTTGTTCACTCTGCCTGGAATAGCCTCATCCATTCTCACCCTCTTCCCTGACATATCTAGCTAACTTATATTTATCCTCAAAACTCAGCCCAGAATTTTTTTTTTTTTTCAAAAAGGACTTCCTTGGTTCTCTCCAAATGAAGTTAGTCTCTCCCTTCTTTGTATTTTGTAGGCCGTTTTCTTGTGGTGCCTATTAAGATTATTAGTTTTAATGGTTTGTTTGCATAAGTATTTTCCTGCCAGTTTTGAGTTTGTTTGGGGTGGAAACTGGTATTATTCATCTATGCTCAAAAATGTTTGTTGAATTGAATTTCTAGTGAGGAACTGGGCTTAAAGGAAGAAAGAGAAGATCTTACGGTAAGACTCTAGGTGGGAAAGGAGGATTTTGAAGAGTCAGAAATGCCTTTGGGGGCGCCTGGGTGGCTCAGTTGGTTAAGCGACTGCCTTCGGCTCAGGTCATGATCCTGGAGTCCCGGGATCGAGTCCCGCATCGGGCTCCCTGCTCAGCGGGGGGTCTGCTTCTCCCTCTGACCCTCCCCCTCTCATGCTCTCTGTCTCCCATTCTCTCTCTCAGATAAATAAATAAAACCTTAAAAAAAAAAAAAAGAAATGCCTTTGGAAAGAGGGCCCCTCCTGGCTTATTATCCACAAGTTTGCTCTTTGCCACCTTCGTCAATAGCATTTCTGCCTACAAGGCAATTATCTGAGTTCCCACAGTTTTTTGGCCTCCTCCAAGATAGTTTAGTCTGACCCAAGATGCCAGGTCCAGATTGGAGGTTTCCCAACTACCTTTGACTTCACACCCACTCCTGGTTTACTAGTACTTTTTATTTCAATAATTAAAGACCACCTCCACATATACCATCTCATTTACTCCTTATAACAATCCTGTTGTAAAAGGAGTATCTCCCTTTTATAGATGAAGACTGAGTCTTGAAGAGATTAAGAACCTTGCCCAAATCACATACTAGTAAGCAGCAGCGCTAGGACTTGAAACCTGCTAGTTTGACTCCAAAATTCACATTGAACGGCTTGAATTCCAGTAGGTCACAGGATGAACTTGACAACTTCAAGTGTATGCTAGGAGTAGAGCTATATGACCAATCTGTATGTGAAAAAAAAAAAAATTAATACATGTAGACAAAGATAATCCACATGAAAATATAACTTTTTTTTTTTTTAAGATTTTATTTATTTGACAGAGAGATAGAGAGAGCACAAGCAGGGGCAGCAGCAGGCAAACGAAGAAGCAGACTTCCCGCTAAGCAGGAAGTCTGATGTGGGGCTCGATCCCAGGACCCTGGGATCATGACCTGAGCCCAGGGCAGACACTTAACCAACTGAGCCACCCAGGCGTCCTGAAAATATAACTTTTCTTAGAGTAGGAACAGAAAGAGAACATTCACCAGCCACCGACCTATGCCTCACATTTATTTCATATTTCTATAAGGCAAGTAGTATTAACCCTGTTTTACATGTTCCTCAGTTTTAGGAGGCCCAAGAACCTCCATAGCCATTAGGTTAATAGCTTCTGCTTTGGACCCAGACACACCTGGGTTCAAATACTGACTTTACCTCTTAACCAAATATGTCAAACTGGAGAAAGATGTTCTGTGAAATGAGGTAATCTGTAAAATGGCGATAATAATACCTACTTAAAGGGTTGTTCTAAGATTAAATCATATAAGAGTTGAAGGAACTTAATACAATACTTGCCATTTGATGAGGCCTCAACCAATGGTAGCTTTTTTTTTTTTTTAAGATTTTATTTATTTATTTGACAGAGAGAGACAACACAAGCAGGGGGAGTGGGAGAGGGAGAAGCAGGCTCCCCGCAGAGCAGAGAGCCCGATGCGGGACTTGATCCCAGGACCCCGGGACCGTGACCTGAGCCGAAGGCAGTCGCTCAACCAACTGAGCCACCCAGGCGCCCCCAATGGTAGCTTATAACACTAAACCCAAGAGAGATTTGGTAATCTCAGAGAAATGCATATCCAGTTACATGGCAGAGCCAAGATAGGAACTCAAGTCTGTGTTATCTCAAAACTCCACACTCCTTCCATTATACCAGGCTGGCAAGCTAAATACATCTCCATCTTAAAATATTTTTTCTAAGAGTCCAGAGGTCTAACCTTCCAGATTAGTATAATTTTTTTTAAAGATTTTATTTATTTATTTGAGAGAGAGAATGAGAGAGAGAGAGCATGAGAGGGGGTAGGGTCAGAGGGAGAAGCAGACTCCCTGCAGAGCAGGGAGCCCGATGCGGGACTCAGTCCCAGGACTCCAGGATCATGACCTGAGCCGAAGGCAGTCGCTTAACCAACTGAGCCACCCAGGCGCCCACAGATTAGTATAATTTTTAATTTTTTTCTATTATAGACTCATAAAAATACAAATCAACCTTACTACACTACCCAGAATTAACTATTAATATTTTATTTTCTTCCAACCCACATTGTTTTCTGGAAAGGTTTCCTAACACATACTTTCACCAGCAATAGTATAGGATAGTGCCTGGCCGATACTAATAAAAAGAATTCTGGGTGCCTGGGTGGCTCAGTTGGTTAAGCGACTGCCTTCAGCTCAGGTCATGATCCTGGAGTCCCTGGATCGAGTCCCCGTTGGGCTCCCTGCTCAGCGGGGAGTCTGCTTCTCCCTCTGACCCTCCCCCCTCTCATGTTCACTCTCTCTCTCAAATAAATAAAATTAAAAAAAAAATTCTGATCGCTTTTAGGCCTTTTAGCTAAGATCAAGTGTAGTATGGGTTCTTATTAGTTTAATATCCGTTATGTCCTCTACCCGAGGACAATATATTAAATGGATTTTTGGAACTAGGAGATAGAACAGGACCTGGCTCCATCCACTTCACGCATAGACCTGGTATTGCAGTACTTCCAGGAACAGTGCACCCCCACAGGGGAATAGAGGTTGCCCAAAAGAAAAGGGGGGTAAATGGAAAGAAAAAGAACTCTGCTCTTTTGATAAATGCCAAATGATACGCTTAAATTTCTATTCTTTGATCAGCGAAGTTAGGTATTATTTCCTTTAATTTCTATTTCTTTAGCGGACTGCCTGTTCCTACCCTTTGCTCGTTATTCTACAGGAGTATTAAGTGTTTTATCCTTAGAATTTGTTTTTTACAATACAAAAAAAAAAAAAATCTGGCTGGTAGTCCAGGGCTGCTGAACTCCGGTCCACAACCACAAAACCGCGCTCGTCCACTAGTTAACTTTTAAGGCCAGCGGGCGGCCTTTATTCGCCAAGGCGGAAGGAAGGCTTTCACGAATCACGAGGGCGCGAATTGCTGCAAAGGCGTTGGCTCTCCCGGCCTCGGGAGGAACGTCTCGCGGGATCTCAGCCGTCCTTGGGGCCTTCGACCCGACTACAAATCCCGACGTACAACGTGCCTGAAGGCCCAAGCGCCCGAATGAAGGCGCAGGGCCAGGGTCATGTGTCTGTCTGCGTAAGGCGTCCGGTCATCTCGCCTACGCCTTTTTCTGCAGCTTCCACCTTGGCCGCCATTTTGTGCGGGAGGTTCTGGAACCTCTGAGCCCCGCCGACTCTATGGTTGAGCATTTCAGGGATCGACCAATCGGAAGCCAGATCTCGGAGGAAAACCCCGCCTTCACCCGTATGGAGGCGGGAACTGCCACGAAGCTCCTGTGGAGAGAGAGGAAGAAGCTACGGAAAGCCAATAAGAAAGGAGGACTTGAGGACGTTATCCAATGAGGATTCGAGGGGATTGCGGCCAATGAGAGTGGGGGGATCCCGAGACACGTGGGAGGGGGAGCTGAGCGCTGAGACCTAGAGCTAAAGCCGGGAGGTGAGTCAGTCACCTTGAGCTGGGCAAACGCTGTGGTCGGATTAGGGGCAGCGGGGCAGTGGGAGTGCAGGTGACTCGGGGCCGGAAGCCAGCGATGGGCAGGGGTGTGAGCTGGGCTGTGTGGAGGGGCATTTGTCCTCCGGTTCGGGAGAAGCGATGGGTGCCTATATCCTTAACAATTAATGTTAATTACCAACGGTAATGAGCGATTAACTGTCCCCACCGAGGCGGGCCGGGGACAGCTGTGTAAAATGGTTAGGACTCTGCCCGGCACCGACCCAGTATCTACCTCCAAAAGTCTTCCCTGGAGACCATACTCTTCAGCAACATTTCCTTCCTGGGGTTTGGGCCTCCTTCCTCTACTGAAGATCTCCGTGACCTTCCTTTGCAGACCCTTTCGCGCTGTCCCTCTGACCTCTAATGCCCTCCTCAGCTGGGGCACGGTGCAAGGAAGAACGTGGTCCAGGGAGGGCGGGCGGGGTGAAGGGGACGACCGAAGGTCGCCACTATAAGCAAACGACTGGGCTGTGAGTGAATCTTTTTTTCCCTCTGCAGACTGAGAAAATGCAGACCACCGGGGCACTACTCATCTCTCCGGCTCTGGTAAGCTGCGGCTCCGGGGTGATCCGTAGTGCCAGATGTGGGAGCTGTCGATGTTTAATGAATGAACTCCGAGGAGCTTGGCATCCAGGTGCTGCAGGCTCTTTGGGGAGGCTGTAGTGATGCAGTTACCCCCTGTTTATTTAGACCAGGAAACGAAGCTTTCTTGGCTTTGGAATGTGGTCAAAGTCGGGATAGGATCTTTACACGAGCCTGGCTTGGCCGTAGCCAGACAGCCCACTGAAGTAGTCATTCTCAAGCTTGGCTGGAGCTCTCCAGGTGATTCCCATGTTCAGCCATGTTTGAGAATCACTGCATTATGTTGACATGTTTCAAGAAAGCCAGGTTACAGGGGCCTCTGCTTAGATGGTTGTTCGAGGAGCCTCACCAGGCTTACTGGCCCAGTCCATTCAGGGTGTGTACCAGTGAGTACACGCTAACAAAATAATATTTCCCTCTTTGGATTCTTTGGGTGATCTGGGTACAAACCCTTCCTGTACCCGGTTTGATGTTAGTGTGGGTTCTTCCATTCTGGGATACTGGTAAGGGCTGTGCCCGTAGAAATGAACTTTGGTACCTGGGTTTAAATGGGAAAGTTGCCACTGCTAACTACACCTGGGTCTTGGACGGCTGTCTCTTGTGCAGGCCTATCTGGTAGAAACAGGAATGCATTAATTAACCTTGAAACACATGGGCTTTTTTTCTGTTTATAATCTTGTCATTTTTGATAGAAGTTCAGCATCTAGGTTTATCCTGTTTCCCTTGCTTGATTTGGAGGAATGTATCTTTCTGATTTGACAGATCCGCTGTTGTACCAGGGATCTGATCAGGCCTGTGTCTGCCTCCCTCTTGAGTAGGCCAGAGATCCCAGCTAAACAGGTAAAGGAATGTGGGCCCTCCTGTAAATTTCCCCAGGGGCACCTGGCTGGCTCAGTCCGTAGAGCATGCAACTCTTGATCACGGAGTTGTAAGCTCGAGCCCCACATCGGGTGTATTTATTACTTAAAAATAAAAATCTTAAAAATTAATTCGTTTCCCCAGGGAGGGGTTCTTCAAGATAGTGACCTGTAGGCCAGAGTGGGAGGACAGTTAGAGAATCTATCATGCTTTAATAGCTCTAAGTACCCCAAGGTGAACATTGTAGGTGAGAAGTTTGCAAAAGTGAGGTTTCCCTATTCCCTATTTCCCTATTTCCCAATTTCCCTGGCCCTGTCGGAAAATGGGCCCGAGGACTAATTCCCAGCTTTGTCTGCAATCTGAGCATTCTCTACCTGCCAGGCAATTTGCCAGTGGTTTCGGAGCCCAGGTGGGTGGGGCGAGGGAATGGGAGTCGGCCACCTGTCCTTAGGCCTCACTACCTCTCCTTCCCTACTTGCCTTTCCAGCCATCCCATAGCAGCTCTCCGCTCCAGGTGGCCCGGCGGGAGTTCCAGACCAGTGTTGTCTCCCGGGACATTGACACAGCAGCCAAGTTTATTGGCGCTGGGGCTGCCACAGTTGGTGTGGCTGGTTCAGGGGCTGGCATTGGAACAGTGTTTGGCAGCTTGATCATTGGCTATGCCAGGTAAGTTTGGGGGTGGCCTAGAGTATCTCCTACCATAAATTCCACCCCATTTGGGAGAAGCCTCAGCAGGAGCTCCCACTAGCTTGGGGTTGATTTCATTGACCTCTTGTTTTCTCCCGTGATCCCTGAATCATTTAAATGTGTTTCCAACCTGGCTCACTTAAACTTACCATGTTGGTACTCTGTTTACCTGTCTAAATCCCCAGGATAAATGTAGGTTAGGCCCTCTCCCACTTTCAGCGGTCCCCCCATGCCCACCACTGACAACCTACCTGTGTCCTCCACCATCCATTCCCTCAACCCTTCCTTTCCCCCGGCTGGCATCGATCTCTGTCCCTGGCAGGAACCCGTCTCTCAAGCAGCAGCTCTTCTCCTATGCCATTCTGGGCTTTGCCCTGTCTGAGGCCATGGGGCTCTTCTGTTTGATGGTTGCCTTCCTCATCCTCTTCGCCATGTGAGGTTCCATGAGGGTCACCTACCCGTCCCTGCTGCTTCGACTTCAGGCCATGCCTGGTGCTGGAGTGTGCTAAGCTTTACCATTAAACACAACGTTTCTCTAAACCCATATGCCTGCGCCTCTGTCCTTTGCCCCTGCGGAGGGCCTTGGTGGAAAGGTGGGACAAGGGAAGTGGGAATGGGTCAGCCATGGTTTGGAACTCCTCGGGGCTGGGAAGTAGCACTGAGAACATGGAGGGCTCCCTTTATTTCCCAGAGGGAGCATGGATTTGTCTAAGTAATGATAATTGGTGCCTTTTTCCCCTTAGAATTTAGTAGAATAATAATGTGCCATTCTTTTTTTTTTTTTTTTTAAAGATTTTATTTATTTATTTGACAGAGACAGAGATAGCGAGAGCGGGAACACAAGCAGCGGGAGTGGGAGAGGGAGAAGCAGGCTTCCCCCCGAGGAGGGAGCCCGATGTAGGACTCGATCCCAGGACCCTGGGATCATGACCTGAGCTGAAGGCAGACGCTTAACGACTGAGCCACACAGTCACCCCATAATGTGCCATTCTTAAGGGGCTTAATTTGCACCAAGCTCTGTTTTACATTTGTTATTTCAACAACCTTATGAACTAGCAGTACAATGGTTTATACCCATTTTGCAAATGAGGAGACCAAGGCTTAGGGCAGCAAAATAACTTGCCCGCCATCACAGAGCTGGAAGTGGGAGAATTGGGGATTCCACCTCAGGCCAGCCTGCCCCATTAGCTGCTGTGATGGCCCACGAGTAGGGTGGCACAGATAGGAAAACAGTGCCAAAGAAGTGATGGAGCCGGTTGGAAATGGAGGTGGGCCTTCATCTGCCTGCATTTAGCCCCACTTGTGTCATTTTCTTTCTTAGATGAAAGAATGAAAGACACTTTTTTAGAGTGTCTCAATGTTCTAGAATAAAGCAGATGAGGTACAGTTCCTGTTTTTGGAGAATTTACAATCTTAGCCTTGCTAGGGATAAAAAGGGTGAGGTTTTTTTGGTTGAACCAACTAGTGGATTGCATAGAGAGCCTTGCACAGCATCTTCCTTGTGGTCTCGGTCTGTGCGCAGCAGGCTTCCCCAACGTGGCTAACGTGCAACTGGTAACCCAGGGAAGAGAGCGCTAGGCTGATATATCCACAGCCGTGCTTCTCTAAGCCCTAGCACCAGCAAACCATGACAGAATGAACACAGAGGTGCTGGTTAACACAATCTGTCTCAAATTGGATGGTTTCAAAAGGAGTAAAAGTGGGACCCATTTTGTGAAAACATACCTCGCGAAACTAAGAATATCCCTATCCAGCTGAAGGGCAGCTAGCAAAGAGGGTTAAAACACCAAAAACTGTGACTTAATAAGAATGGATTGAATTTACATGCAACGTAAGTAAGGGCAGTCTGCAAGTATTTAGGTGCCAAGAATCCTCCTAGTAGTCTCGGGGAAGGCGAAGAAATCTAAGATCCTGCCCTTAAGGAGTTTCGGGCATTAAGAGAGTGGAAACCTTGAACAGTGTCACAAATTGAATATGTGGGTACAAAAACTATGTGCTGTAGGTGAGGAAAAGCAAGGAAGCCAGTGTGGTAATAACCTCAGCTCACACTTGAGCACTTGTGGGTCAGGCACAGTGCGAAGCATTTTCTGTGAATAGCTTCCAACATCCCTATGAAATAAGTCATTTTATAGTCAAGGAAAAAGAGGCTCAGAGAGGTGAGGCAACCTATGAAGGTCACACAGCTGATTAGTAAAGCTGGAATTCAAACTCTGGAACCTGTGTTCTTATCACTGCTGACTCACGTAAGCTCCACACACGTTCACTGACAGGCCCGATAGCACACAGCAGGCCAACAATTCCAGTCCCAAGTCCATCTAACATTCATTCAACAATCACGGTCTTGTACCACAGGATTTTTCAACCTTGGCACATCTGGAGCTAGATAATCCATTGTTGCGGTAGGTTGTCCTGTGCACTGTCTGGTGTTTGGCAGCATCCCTGGGCTCTACACACTAGATGCGGGCAGCCACCTCCCCACCCCCAAGTTGTGACAACCAGTTGCCAAACACCAGATGTCTCCTGTCTGGGGGGAAAAAAAAAAACTCCCTTCCAGTTTAGAACTACTGGTCTACCATAATCTGCTGCTTGTCCTCTTTACCCTAAGTAATTCTCAGGGTTGTCCACAGTAAGCCAGTGGTAGAACCTGAAGCAGAGCCCAGGAATCCTTGGGCCAAAGAGAAAGAATGGAACTTGGTATCTCCAAGGGAGCAATGGATTAACAGTAAAGTTACGAAAACGGAATGTGGTACCCTTTGGGATGTCAGGCTGGCATCCTCGCTGGGTCACTCCCCTCTAATGGTAAATCAAGGAGCAGCCTCCAGGGAAGGTGATTCCCTTTACTTCCTGTGAAGCTCCAGGAACCTAGTTTTTTTTGTTTTTCTTTTTTTTTCAAGATTTTATTTATTTGACAGAGAGAGACACAGCGAGAGAGGGATCACAAGCAGGGGGAATGGGAGAGGGAGAAGCAGGCTCCCCGTGGAGCAGGGAGCCCGATGTGGGGCTCCATCCCAGGACCCTGGGATCATGACCTGAGCCGAAGGCAGACGCTCAACGACTGAGCCACCCAGGTGCCCTGAGGAACCTAGTTTTTGCCAAGGGGCTGGCAAGAATTTCTCTTGATCATGAGCTCCAAACAGCCTTGGAATTGCTGGACTTAATTTGGATTAAAATCCAAATCAGCAAGGTTGGGAATGTAGTTGGGCCTAGGGAACCCTAGAGAGTCAGGGGAGAATGCTGCCCCACCCCCAACAAGGCTAGTTAGTCCATTACCATTGAGATTCTTTAGGGTCTACAGTCGAGGGTAGAACCATCTTGCTAGTGCAAAATACTTATGACTAGATACAGAGGTGTATTATTCTTGGGCGAGGATCCATTGTTTTCATTACACACTCAGAGTTAGTGACCAAAAACAATTTAGTAACCACTCCTTAAGAGTTCAGCATGGTAGCAAAGATAAAGGGGAATGTAAACACCATCCCTGCCACTTCCTAACTGAGTAATTTTCTTTCCTGAGACTCAAATTTCTCATCTCTAAAATGGGGATAAAAACAACTCACAGTGGTTGGGACAACAAAATGAGGTAATATAGGTAAATATATGCAAATAATGATAATACATGTAATATATGCATTGTGGTATTAATGAGATACATGTAATGTGAGAATGTATTCAGAGAGATGTAATAACACATGTATTACTGAATTTTTTAAGGGGGTACCTGGCTGGCTCAGTTGGAAGAGAATGCAACTTGATCTCGGGTTGTGAGTTTGAGCCCCACGTTGGGTGTGGAGATTACTTTAAAGAAATTAAATCTTTTTAAAAATTTTCTTTAATATAGCTATTACTATTTGCAATCAGAAGCCTCAAAACCCCAGTCCAAGTTCTGATTTTTCCTTTCAGTCCAGGAGTTATGACCTGGATGGGAACTCTTCATCTATCCCTAGCATTGAGCCCAGGACAAAAGGCTGGGCCATGTAGGGGAAGGACCGCTCCTGAGGGACACAGAACTTTGGGGAAGGGGAAAAAGATCTTCATGATTTCTCTTTTTAGAGTTGAGGCGCAGCAGTGACCTGAACTCTAGGATACTTGCTGGCCTCTGTCCTTGGGGGAGGACACTTGCCTAGTTGCCATGAGCAAGGTGCTACCAAACTTTGTTGCACTAAGAGATGGCTCAATGCAGGGCAGTCCAGTGCTGTGGAGGAGAGAGAGGCTTGGATCCAAATTCCTGTAGGAAGACCGCTTAGTTGTGTCATCCATCCCCAGAGGACATGGGAGAGGCTCCAGAAGGCACACTCTTGCCCTCTAGCCAAGCGGCCAGAAAAGCAGCCAGGTGTTGCCTTGAAAAAGTCAGTAAACACTGGACTAAGTAATGCCAACTTATAACACTGCTGCTGGCCTCTCCTTGGCCCTTCCTCTTCCCAGCTTAGAGGCTTCTTGGAGCTCCCTTGGAAGGTGGTGAGCTGGTCCTTTCAGCAGCTACCGTGCTCTACGTGCTCTACGTCCCTTTGGGCCTTGACTTGCAGATTTCTTGTGCAAGCCTGGCTCAGCCCTTTGGAAAGAAAAACAGGCATATCTGAGGAGGAGGAGAAGCTGAAACTCTAGAGATCCATGGCCAGGGGAAGGACAGCTGGCTACCACGTCCTCATTTCTGCCCTGTTCACCATGTCTGCAGCACTCACTGAATGTCAGTTCCTAGAGATACAAGATTGGTGCTCCATGTTTTCTGCCCTAGAGTATGTCGCACGTAGTAGCTAGACAGATGAGTAACCAAACCAGTAAAATAAAAAGTAGTATGTGCTACAATAAAGGTATGAATTATACAAGGATGGAGTAAATTAAATGACTAATAGTAATAATAAGAATACACCTGGAGGTGCTACGGCTTGGCAGAGAAAGTAGTATTTCAGCCTGCCTTGAAGATGAGTAGGAATAATAAGAGTTAATAATTATTGAACATTTACTCTGACCAGGTATTGTGCACATTCATTATCACATTATCTCTCTTTTTTAAAAAGATCCATTTATTTACTTTAGAGAGAGCACGTGAGTTGGGGGGAGGGGCGGAGGGAAAGGGAGGAAGAATGCTGAAGAAGACTTCCCGCTGAGTGTGGAGCCCGACGTGGGGATCGATCCCAGGACCCCAAGATCATGACCTGAGCCAAAATCAAAAGCTGGCCGCTTAACCAACTGAGCCACCCAGGCGCCCCACATTAGCTCTTCTTTATAGCTACTTCCGTTTTACCAATATTACTGATGAGGAATAGAGGCTCAGAGTTTCAATAACTAGGATTTCCCCTGGTAGAGTAGAGGGAAAGAGTATTCCAGGTAGAGAAAGTAAGAGCAAAGGCCTGGAGGAGAGACAGTACATGGGCAAGTGGGATGCCAATTATTTGGACAGTGCTTGCCACTCTACAAAGCACTTGTGGAATTGTCACACTTAATCCTCAGAAAAACCCTAAGAGGTAAGAATTAGCACCATTCTATGGATGCAGAAATAGGCTCAAAGAGGCTATTTGTAGAGTGGTACAGATCAAAAGCTGGAAACTCTTCTGGATCCAAGGTAAGTGTTTTATGTCCGCTGAAAACAATAGTCCAGTAGTAAGGGGAGGACCACACGGAGGATTCCTCTCCCCCATGGGCCATCTTTGGGCCTCTGCAGACTAGAGCCATGGAGGAGCAATGGAACAGTGTTCTTTGTGTGAGGTTATCAGTGAATTGACTTTTGACCACCTTACTAAATAAATAATACCCAAACAAAATTCCAGAGTCCTTTAAAAATGAATATAACCTACTCTGAATAGGCAATAGATGCACAGTACAATATTAAAAAGGTACACATACATACACACCCTTTGGCCCACCTTGTCAGCGATCAAACCATCCAGAGGCAACCACTATTACCAGTTTTTTGTGTATCCTTTCACTGATATTCCGGTATCCTCATTATAGAGTGATAGAACGCTATACCAACAAAACATGAAATCTATATAAAACATTGTGTTGATTCATTTTACTTCATGTTAAGCACCTCAACTGTATCAGGCCCTCTGCTGGATTCACAGAAAGTACATGCTCAAGAGCCCCAAGTGTGTGTGTGTGTGTGTCTGTGTGTTGTGGGATAGGGGTTGGGAGCCACAGGTAATGAAGGACCACATGAAGTAAAATTCGGTAAGTGTGGGAGAGCTCCAGGCTGTGACAGCATCACACAGTGGTCAGAACTTTTTCTCTGGAGTCAGACAGATTTGGCTTACAGCCCCAAATGTTGCTTGCACTCAGTGTGACCCGGGTTAGCTTCTGTTTTTCCATCTGGCAGAATGGACTAATAATAGGGTCGTTGAAAGGAATAAATAAGACAACGTATACAAAGTGTTTGGCACATATTAAGCACTCAATGAATGTCAGCTAAAGAAACAAATTTTTAGCCTCAATAAGTGTTGGCTATTACCCATTCAAGTCCATGGTCCCTTATTGGAAAATTCAGGAAGCAGTGAAAAATGGACTTTTCTTCTAAAAACCAGTTTGGGCAGCAAAATATAACACAGAGTGAGGTTATTTGACGTAGTTTGAATATTCATAAATGTACCCAAATTAGCATGAATATTCACACACTTTGCTGTCGAAATATCAATGTTGGGTTACTGGGAGCTGCCCCAGACCTTATGGGAGTGTTACTCTCAATTCTGAAATGCATCTGGTCAAGAGTTTCCGGACAAGATTATGAGCCTGTGTTCTTGCTAGAAAGAAAAGGGAAAGCCTTTTTTAGAAGGCTTCTGTTTTTCTTAGTCCATAGTATGCTATATCACCTTACAAATCCCAGGAAAGCCCTGAGGAATCCTCCCAAGATTTAAACGCACAGCCCCTTGATTCCTGTATATTCAAGGACTTGTGGGAAGAAAAAAGACTGAGCTTGGAGTCAGGAGGCCTGATTTTCTTCCTTTTACCAAGCTTCTCTAGGTCTGTTTCATTATCCCTATGGCAACGCCTAGCAACAGTGCCTGGCATTTAGTAGCCCCTTCATAAATGTATATTGAATAAACTCTAAAATGAGGTCGTTTTTCACTCGCAGGTTCTGATTCCTTCCTCTTGGTCCTGTTGCAGGCAGGGGGCAATGGCAGCCTGCCCTCCGTGGGTGACGGTGCGGGGAACAAAAATAAAGTACAGACGTTTTCAGACAGGAAAGAGCCCTGAGCAAGTCGACTCATCTGTTCAGAACCTCCCCCAAATGGGAAGCTCGATCCCCAATCCTATCCCTTGGACATGACTGAGGAGGGTCTCTCTCGTTAAGGGTGGGTATATAATCCTTCCTTCCTCTCCTTGCCACACTTGAAAATAAAATATTGCACGGCACTGGGCTCTCAGCCGCACCTCGGCTACCCCGCACGCTTCAGAGCCTCCTCCCGCAAAGCGGGGGCCGACGCGGGCCCAGGGCCCTGGCTTCGCGGGCTAGTTCCCGCCCCCTCTCGCCCTGGAGGACCGTGGGTGGACGCTCTTGCAAGAACGCCTCTCGCTGGTCGGGCGGGGGTGGGCGGAGCCAGCGCCGCCCGGGCTGTGGAAGCCGAGGGTGGGGACACTCTGGCCCGGCTCTCGGTGGTGCGGGAGCGGGAGGGAGCAGCGGCCGCTCTGGTCGGCGGACGTGCTGCCGAGCAGTCCCGGAAGCGAAGCAGCGATGGCGGAGAGTCCAACTGAGGAGGCGGCGACGGCGACGGCAGGCGCCGGGGCGGCGGGCCCCGGGGCGAGCGGTGTCGCCGGTGTTGTTGGCGTTAGCGGCAGCGGGTTCGGGCCGCCTTTCCTGCCGGATGTGTGGGCGGCGGCGGCGGCGGCGGGCGGGGCCGGGGGGCCGGGGAGCGGCCTGGCTCCGCTGCCCGGGCTCCCGCCCTCGGCCGCTGCCCACGGGGCCGCGCTGCTTAGCCACTGGGACCCCACACTCAGCTCCGACTGGGACGGCGAACGAACCGCGCCGCAGTGTCTACTTCGGATCAAGCGGTGAGCCGGAGTTTTTCCTCCCCCAGCCCCGAGCTCCGGGGCTCGACCTTCCCCGCCCCCCCTTTCCCACTACATCCCCCCCCCCGCCCGCTGCCTCCGCGCTTCCCTCGCGGAGGCCCAGCTCCAAGGCCCACGTCTTGCCAGCCCGAAGCGTCGCGATCCAAGTCCCCTGTACCTCCCCCCCCCCCGCCCGCCCGCAGCTCCACACGCACCAAATCCCTCCTCGCGTGCCCAGGTCCGACCCCGCCCCTCGGCTACCTCCCTTGAGCCCTCCGTCTCGGTGCCCGACACCCTCCCCCATACCTCCCGCCCGAAACCCGACCCTTTCGCGCTTCAGCAACACCCCCTCCCGCCTTCCGCGCCGCCTCTCTCCCCCCTTCCCCACCCCAGCCTTGCTAGATGCTGCCCGGAGGCCCCACCCATTGCCCCCCCACCCCCCGCGTCGTCTCCTCCAGAGCCCCGTTTGTAACACACATAGAGCTTGCTTTTCGTGGCTTCAGAGTCGAGGCCAACCTTTTTATTTCCCATCTCCTCAAGCCTTCTCCCCAAGTCTAGATCGCTTCCCTCACATACCCGCAATCTCCCCTTGAACCACTTCTTCAGAACCCTAAAGCTATCCACTCTCACACCTGTTCCAGGAATGCAGGCTTTCTCCCCCCAGTCTCACTCTGGCTTGTATTATCCCACTCAACACTTTTGTATTTTTTTCTCTCTCGGTCATTTGGTTTACTTTTCTGAAGTAAATATACCTAATTCAAATATAGGAACAAAGGCCCAAGTCCTTTCTGTGCTTATTTTTTGGGTGACTGATCTTAGATCCTATCATTTAATAATGTTTCTGCAAAAATGCTCAGCGTAGTGCCTATTGCATAGGAAAAGAGTAATGCTTTTTAGCTGCTGTTAATCCTGAAAACGGTTTCCTGATGACCAGTCTCTGCCTCTCCCTGTGCCCCTCCACTGCCGCCATCCTCATCTAGGTAATCTCCCCCTCCCCCCCCCCCCAGGCTCCAAGTCCCTTCACATGTCTCTACCTACCTTTCAAGATTGTAATAGCAATTAAACAGCTCATTGTATGTAAAGTATTGTGGCCCAGTGCCCGACACAGACGCCAGCTCCTTTAGGGTCCATCAGGGTCGCCACCTCTAACTTCAGAACCTCAGCACTCCCCTCTACTCCTGTCCTCCGTCCCCTTCAGTCTGCCAATCCTGACTGTTACCTTTGAGTTCTGCCAATCACTTGTTTGCACTTTACATCTCTATGTACCCTACCAAGTCTTTTCCCACCTAGAATGTTCTTTAGACCCTCGTTCACAATGGATGCATTTTAGATTGTGTGATGCAACCTACAAATCCTTTCATTTGTAGTAGCCACTGCATGTCATCTTTCAGATGTGAGACTTCAGCAATGTCAGAGGGTACCCTGTCCAATCTGAAGAGATCTCTGTCCTGTTGGTGCCATGGGCAGGAAGACCCTGATTGCTCCTTGCTAGCTCACTTGCTTCATAGAATCCCCTTGCCAGCAACGGTCCACTGTTTATGGGATTCGCTTTTTTAGTGGAGTTGATTATGTCTTCCCAGTTACTGAACAGTCTTCATTTAGCATTCAGTCGTAGTACCTGGGAATCTCGGAGGTGGGAGTGAATGAATTGCCCTGTGGGAGGAAGAGAGAGTAAATGGGATGTGGCTTTTCCAGGGTGACATCTGATGCCATTGGGATCTCTGATTTTTTCCCCCTCCCCCTGAGGAAACAATGCCCTTTTGATGATAATTTGCTCTCTGCTTGCCTGACAAGTACTCAGCTGAGATTTCTCAGCCAACAAGATAGCGCAGACGTTTGTGGTACCAAGCACCACTTTCTCAAACCCTGGCCTCACTGAGGTGATAACAACTGTCCTGCTCAAGGGATTCCCCTTTTTTCTCCTCTCCCTTACTCCCTTCCCCACCTCCTCTTGGTGTTAATACAGGGATATCATGTCCATTTATAAGGAGCCTCCTCCAGGAATGTTCGTTGTACCTGATACTGTTGACATGACTAAGGTATGTAACTTGGAGGGGGGTGGGGGCTATTGGGAAATTGGGCCCAGAAAGTTGGAAGATCCTAAAAGATTATCCAGCTCACATCTCTGATTACATAAATGAATAAATCAAGATCCCAAGAGAATAAGTGGCTTGCCCAAGGTCACACAGTGAGGTGGAGCAGAGCCTTGAACAGGTGTCTTTTATTCAGGTGCCAGTAGGTCTGGTTGACTTGGAAAATCCCCGTTTATGCCTCTTATCCCAGCTTAACTATTACCAGGCCGCTCTTTCACTCTTAAAAAATGCTCCAGTTAGGCTGATAAATGATAGTCATCCTGTTCATTTTACTACCCAATTCTTCCCCCATCCGGTCACTCTGGACACTTAAGTATGCTGCTGTAAATCAAATGCAGCGAAGATTGGGGATGGGGCAGACCTGAATGAACAGAGTTTATACTCAAAGGGCCTTGTTCAGGCTCCTGTCTTTACTGGTTGCTTTTGAATATCCTTTCCACCCCAAAGACCATTCCTGTCTTGTCCTCCACACACAAACACAGAGAAGCTGAAATTCCCCCGGCTTAGATACCTAGGCTTCTCTGTCATTGAGTGCTCTACTCTCGGAAGTGAATTTTCACTTAAACTGATGTTGGGAAGAAATCAGATTTCCTAAATCTAATATTGTTTAAAGGAAAACTCTCCATAGTTTAAAGTTTCTTACAGTAAAAGCTCAGACATTGTATTGTTGGTATATCTATTTTGTTTCAAATAAGTTTCCCTGTAAATTGATTTTTTTCTTTTTATGTGGTTGGAAATGTTTTTCCTGGGACATCTTGTCCTCAGTCAAGCATCAGTGTTAATATGCTAGTCCCTAGGGTCCCAGAATTGATGTCCTGTGATGCCATTTGAGCTTGCTATTCCAGATGACTGAGGGCTAAAAGATAATCCGGGATGCCGCCAGGGCAAAGTAGGGACTGAGGCATTGGATTGCAGGTCCTTTTTCGTCTTGCTGTTTAAATTCTGAGCAGACTGGAGTGCCTCGCAGCCTTTGTAGGAGAAGAAATATAACAGTTCAGGTTTTCCTCCTTTCAGGAAGGGAAAGCTTGCTCAGTAATCGTGGCTGGAGGAAAAGAGTTCAGCGTTCTGTTTTCAATGCTGCCAATTTTTTTTTTTTTTTTCAGATTAACCAACAGTGTTGGGGAAATTTCTGAGGATGGTTTAAGGGCCCCAAATGGACCCTGAGCTTTCCCGTTTTTCTTGATAGTTTTGACACAGCAGTAGGTTTGATCCTCTGCGGAGGCAGCAGGCACCCAGGGCCTCCATCAGGACCCTCAGCTCTGCACTGGCACCGCTGCGGCGGCCTCCAATCCCTTTGTTCTTTTCCATTCATCTTACCTCCCGTTTGCGCCACATGCACATCATAGGCATGTTTAACCTAGGCACATCCAAACAGACGTGCTCAGTAAAGATATATATTCGTTTCTTCAAATTAAACATGCTAGGATAATATTTTACAGGTGCATATTTTAATTTACGCAGTGGTGTTCCATCTAGGTTTGTGTTATATTTATATTTATATATGTATATATATACATATATAACACAGATGAGGGAAATCTAAAGAAAAACCATGCTGTCGGGGAGTTTTAAGGGACACTCAAGGGTGATTTTTGATTAGATTCAATTTTCACCTTGGGCTCTACTTTAGAATGTAACCCCTGAGTAAGATGCCACTCCACCGTAATGGGATTTCTTAAAATTCCAAGCATGTGTATCAGTATGAGTGAGTACAGGCTGTTTATCCTGCATGGTGAGGATACGGAATATGAATGCCGGCTGAAGGTCCTGCTTCTGGTGTGGGTAGCCTGTGGAAGCCAGGAGGGGTTGGGATGGGACATCACCTCACAATTTTGAGATGGGGTTTTATTTTGCAGATTCATGCATTGATCACAGGCCCATTTGACACTCCTTATGAAGGGGGTTTCTTCCTGTTCGTGTTTCGGTGTCCGCCCGACTATCCCATCCACCCACCTCGGGTCAAACTGATGACAACGGGCAATAACACAGTGAGGTTTAACCCCAACTTCTACCGCAATGGGAAAGTCTGCTTGAGTATTCTAGGGTAAGAGGAGACTCTTCTAAGGGGCCAAGTTGGTTGTTAGCAAATGACTCTGCTCCAGGCCAGCCTTTGTCAACCAGCGTTCATCGTCGGAAGCACAGGAAACGGTCGGGGTGACTGTTTCCTCCGTTCTCCCCGGGGTGCTACGCGACTGGCGCCCTTCTCCGCGCGGAAGAGAGAAGTTCATTTGTGACCTACGATGGACGCCTTGGTGAAGTGATTCTCCCTGAGCAGCAGCAGCACCCGGGAGTTTGTGGCCCTACAGGTTCTGGGGTTCCACCCTCGACTTCCTGTATCAGAAACTCTAGGGGTAGAGGCCCCGGCAGTCTGTGTCTTACAAACCCTCTGGTGCTGCTGGCGCACGCTCCAGCTTGAGAACCACTTCCTCAGGGCATCGGGGCTTAATCCTCTCCCGAACAGGTTGAGAAAGGCTGCAGATCTGTGCCACCTAAGATTGTGGGTGTCTTGTTCCGGAGTCTCTCAGTGAGTGGCTTTGGAGGCGGTGGTGGTGATGAGGATGATTATGATATTTTAACAACTGAATGAAAAATGTTTGAGGTTGGAAGTCACATCAGATAAGAAACATGGGTTTCAAGTACATTTTGTATCTGGGTGCTACTGAGATTTTGCTTCATGCGGTTCTCATTCGTTCCCTTTTAATTTCCTTTGGGGGTTAAAAATTCAGAATGGAAATGTCTTCTAACGTCTTCCGGACTGGTCTTGTTCGTGTGGTCTGAATTGCCCCAGAGCAGAGAACAAGTGCAGCTTGAAGTTGGGAAAGTTGCCCGAACTGGTGGTGCTGTTTTCTTTCTTGTCCAGCATGTTTCCGAGCATGTGGGGGGAAAAGGCAGCAGACCCAAACTGGAGGCATGATTTATTTTACTTACTTATTTTCTTAATCTCCCTGGTCCAGGGATATGTTCTGTGATGGTGGCAAGGAGGAAGTCCTTCGAAGGAGGTCGTTCTTAAAGAGGTCCTTTATGTGGTTAGGGTATTTGTCTCTGCTGATAGCCCACAGCGGTACGGACACTCACTTGTTTCTGTAGGACACCCGTGCACGACGGTGTTTATGTTCTAGGTTCCCATTAGGCCAGTATAAAACTATTTCGAACAAACATCAGCTCACAGTAGAACCAGGGGAAGTAAGATGGTGGGGTAAAAGTGGCAGAAGCGTGTTGGGTGGAAAAGGAGAAGCTACCCTCAAGTTGAATTTTGACCATGAGGAATCACAGGGTAGAAGATTCCCGTGTGTTCTTAGTTGACTATTCGCTCTGTCAGCCTCAGTCCCTTCCTCCCTACCTAGAAAAAAAAGATTGAGGCTGCCTTACTGACAAAAGAAATGTAATGAAAATGTACCTTGTTGGCTTGCCTCCCCGAATATGTGAAGTCTTAGCGCAGAGTCTGGCGTTCCTGGAGGAGCAGAGCTGAGGGGAGCAGGCTGAGAGGCTCAGAAGAGCAAGCCTTGATGATGATGATGATGATGATGAGCTTGCTTAACTGGACTCTCCTCAAGTGTAGCAGGGAAAGGGAACTGGCCAGTGAACTTGAGCAAGCCAATCCTGGCCTAGGTTGTGTTCAGCTTCCAGATCAGGTGCCATCTCTTCAGTTAATTGAGCTAAAATGTCTTTAATGTCCAAGCTGTGCTCCTCCTCCCAGGACTCGGTCGGGTATATGGAAGAGAGGAGCAATTCTGGTGCTTCTCTTTTATTCAGGATGGTTTCCATATATTATTTCAGACCCTCCATGGGTCTGACCCTTACTCCCTTCCTGTCCTTTGGCAGAGTTCTGTA
This sequence comes from Mirounga angustirostris, assembly GCF_029215605.1. NCBI lineage: Eukaryota > Metazoa > Chordata > Mammalia > Carnivora > Phocidae > Mirounga > Mirounga angustirostris. The sequence continues at coordinate 22,732,325 of NW_026991725.1, read as the reverse complement.
GTCTTCAGAGAATCTGACACTCTTTGGGGGCTGGATACAGAGCAGGATCCCTGAACATCAGCCCCACCACATGGCCTCTAACCAGATGGCTTCAGGCTCCCCTGCACCTCTGTGCTCAGCTTCTGTCTCCCCGCTAACTCCTTCACCACCCGTAAATAAGCAAGCTCCGGGATCTGCTGAGGTTAACACTTAGACTGCCTTTGGTGCGGTTTTCTTACCTTATTTCTTCCATTTTGATGAATGGAACCTTCCCTAGCTACTGTTTCTTTCCTAGGCCAATGAAAATCCCTTCAAAGTTATCTTGCTTGCTTTACCCTCTTTTCTTTTGTCCCACTTGATAAGAGGATTAGGCAGTTGACTGATTTCTGGTGAATGAGGGTGAGACAGGCTGGGAAATTCCAGAGCATTAATAGTGAAAGAGAAAGTTGACTCACTGACGGGGGTGCTGCCAGGCCCCAGGGTGCTGGTGCACTAGTCTTTCTGTGGTGGCCTTCACCATCGCTCTCGGCCTCACCCTCTTCCCTCCCTCTGCTGTGTTTTGCAGTACGTGGACTGGCCCCGCCTGGAGCCCAGCCCAGAGCATCTCTTCCGTGCTCATCTCCATCCAGTCCCTAATGACTGAGAACCCCTATCACAATGAGCCTGGCTTTGAGCAGGTAAGGCCAGGGGGGGCCAGCTGGGGAGTGGAGTACTGAGTTTGAAGAGCTCTGATAGGTCTGCTTAAGGGTCCTGTTTGTTTGTTTGTTTAATGTCACCACAGGAGAAAAAAGGAGCTGGTATGTGTGCTCCTTAAAAATGACTTTTTTTTCCTTGTAAGTTAAAATAACACTGTCAGGTTATTTTCATTTGACGTGGGTTAATCTACAAGGTGGGAATCAGTGGAGTCATCTGGAAATTAATTCTAAGCTTGATTTTGGGGGCTGTTGGCAACCAGTGGGTTCTTCTATAGGTGTCCATTCTCCCAGTAATCCCCTAAGGTACTTTCTGTAGTGACTACTGCCCAGCCGGGGGTTCTTCCAGAGTTAACAAGGCGCTGTTAACTGGAACAGCCAGAGGGGCTAGTCATTAGCTAGTAGGGCAAGAATATTTTAGTCAACGCTGCCAAAGAGAAGGGAGAGGAAAGTTGCATTTTCCAGGGGTTATGCTGTATGCCAGCCACTGCCGAATATTCATATATGTATCTCATTTAACCTTTACACTAACTTGGGTAGGGGCGCCTGGCTGGCTCAGTTGGAAGAGCAGACAGCTCTTGATCTTGGGGTCGTGAGTTCGAGCCCCATGTTGGGTGCAGAGATTACTAACTTGGGGTAAATGTTATCCCCATTTTCAGATGAGGTAATGGTGACATGGAGAGGTTAACTTTCACAAAGATACATAGATAATGGTAGAATCCAATATTTGCCGTGGAGCCGAGAGTTTTTCCATTGTTCCAAAATGCCTTCCAGGATTACTCAGAAGTACAGGGAAAGAGTTCCAGTGATAATCCCCAAAGATAACAATTCTGTCTAGGTGATTAAAACAGTTTAACTCATTTTTAAACTATTTGAGATAATGCTAACATTGATGGTTCATTTATAGACCGGAACAATGGGAAATACCCTTGGAGAGTGAACAAAAGTTATTCCCAAGACCACCTTTCCAAACAAACAGTATATTTGATTTTAGGATTAGGTGGAAATGGAAAAGGGCCTCATTGGCTAACCAAGGAGCTGATTTTAAGGTCTTTCCTTTGTTTGGCAATTCAAGAGATGCGATTTTTATTCTTAATACTCCCAAACATTATTGGTTCACAGTCCCTGGTATCTAGGTGGCTTTTTCACAGCTCCCCAGGCAGAAGGAAGTGCCCAGCTGTTCGTTTCTTAAGCAGTTAGGTCCAGACAACTCACTTCTTCCTTAAATAACTAAAATGGCTTAAAGACAGAAAGGGTATACTTGTCGGGCACCACACAACTTTGAAGATCTTGGAATCCGATCGGATCCACCACCCTCATTTCTCGTCCCCACTGTTTTCATACGCTACCTGCTATTTATCAACGTAGTGATTGACAATCCAGCTTCACAAAGATAATGTGTCATCGAAAGGACTATAATGCAGTTTAAAATCAGAACTGACCCACTGAGCTCAAGCTTGTAGTTTCCACGGTGTTTGACAGGTGGTGAATACTGTGGTTTTCTTCAAAAAGTTAAACATATCCCACAGCACCCCTGTGATCTCACGGTGGTGCATTTTGGAGACCATGGTAGTAGACTGAGGGTATGTATGTCTTTCCTGTTCATGATGTGTTTTAATCAGAGGCCAAGGTTCTGGTTGCCGGGTTGGTGGTAGGAGGAGCATTGAAGAGTAAAGGAGGGGTTAAAGGATGGAAGACTGTACTCCCTTCCGTCTGTACCCCACTTTCATAGTGGCTTTCTCAATCAGCCTTGGAGTTTTCTTTTGGAAACTTCAAGTTCTACTTCTGATAGATTCATAGTAATTTCTTTCAGTGATGGTGGAACCCTGCAGACATAAAAAGGAGTTAGCTGGGAAGCATCCAGATATTTATAGGGTTTTTAACTGAGACTCCTAATGTCACGTTTACCGTTTTGTCCCACCACCATTCTTAACATTTGGTTCTTTCCCATCCAGTCTTTACCTCAGAGGCCTCTCAGTTCAGCCTTAGGAAAAAAATTTCTAGTTTGCTGCTTACAATATGGGTGACCTGTAACAGAGGATGGGTATTCGCATGCATGGGAGGAGGTGAATGATCTCAAAAATAAAAACTCAGTTGTTCTTCATGGATCTGCCATAGTTGGATAGGTACCTTCTAGGTTTCTTTACTTGGGTCATGTGCCCCATATTAATCCTGAAGTCTCCTTCTGTTGACTTTTCTCTTTGCCTAAATTTTGTACTTGGACACTCTGGTGTCTGTTACATTACAGGAGAGACATCCAGGAGACAGCAAAAATTACAATGAATGTATCCGGCATGAGACCATCAGAGTGGCGGTCTGTGACATGATGGAAGGGAAGTGCCCCTGCCCTGAGCCCTTACGGTATGTGTGTGCCAAGAGCACCCACTTGGCACTTGGTGTTCCTGTTGGAGACTTAGCTGGTTCATACCTTTGAGAACCTTTGGGGCAAAATCCACTGTTGGGCACCAGGGGAGATACAGAAAAATGAAAGCTGTAGTCCGTGCTTTCCAGGAGTGGTGGCTGAGGGTCTCTCGAGGAAGTTCGGAGAGCTGCTCTGTTCTAGGAGAGTGCCAAGCCCAGTGGGAAAGACATAGTCCATACCCATAGGGAGCCCCTAGTTTGATAAGAGCCTGGACCTACTGAAGATCCTTCTTTGTTCTGTAGCCAAATGAGGTGTAGAGCCCTTCATAATGTGAATCCACTTCTCAGTGTTCGAGTTCATTCGTAAGTGTTCAGACTAGATGAACAAAGTCAGAGTTATTGAAACAAACTTCTGGAAGAATTTTGAGTAAGGTCTGGGATTAGGGATGGCCTATGGAAAACAAATGAGATTGAGTCATGAGTTGAAAGTTGGGATTCAAATGATCTGTATTAACAGTCACCCTCCTTTTAATCCCTAAGGTATAAGAGAAATCAGCCTTGGGCTGTCAGCTGTTCTTTTTGACATTTTCCATTGAAAGATCTTTGTGAGGGGGGCACATGGGTGACCCAGTCAGTAGAGCGTCTGACTCTTGGTTTCAGCTCAGGCCATGAGGTTGAGCCCCGAGTCGGGCTCCACACTCAGCATAGAGTCTGCTTGAGATTTGCTCTCCCTCTGCCCCTCATGCTCTCTCTCTCTCTCTCTCTCTCTCTCTCAATCTCTGAAATCATTGGGGGAAAAAAAAAGAAGAAGGTCTTTGTGAGATACCAAATCTGGGCTTGGGAACTCTAATTGGACAGTAAGGTTAGATGGTGAAGGGTTGATCCCTTCCCCACCACTTAACCACTAACTTAAGCTTTGCTGCTTGTTTTCCAGAGGGGTGATGGAGAAGTCCTTCCTGGAGTATTACGACTTCTATGAGGTGGCTTGCAAAGATCGCCTGCATCTTCAAGGCCAGACCATGCAGGTAATGCAGCCCCTGCCGCTGACTCAAGAGGCCTCGCAGCAGGCCACTTAAAATCCCCCCCGAGGGAGAGCATCTGCGTCTCTCAGAGAATTCAGAGCCAAAAGGAACTTGGTTCATTTAAGTCACTGCGGCCCAGAGAGGAGACCGACTTGCCTAACTCATGTGGAGTTGCTTCTCAATCTTGCCATAAACTAGGTGCTCATGAGTAGAGTCTGAACCATCCTGCTTTCTAACCTGGAATGCCTTCCCTTCTTAGTTGTCTTTTCCAACCAAGAACATTCAGCCCTCTCAGAATCTTAGTGATGATAAGGGTGAGTCCTCTGTTGAGTTCGGTCCCTAGCTCCAAGGGGTGGGTGCTCAGAGAACGAGGCTAGGGAAATACTGGGTATGTGGTGGTATATGTTGAAAGATTCCTGTTACAAAGATAGTAAGCAGTTGTTTACTCTCTGCCTCCTTTGGAGAAATGTGCTTCTACTTCCAATAGGAATGCAGGATTTAGGCTTGTTTTAAAGAGGAGATTCTTGGGGCATCTGGCTGGCTCAGTCAGTAGAGCGTGTGACTCTTGATCTCAAGGTCGTGAGTTCAAGCCCCACGTTGGGCATGGAGCCTACTTAAAAAAAAAAAAGAGAGAGATTCTTATTAAACCAAATTGTAAATGGGTTCAAATATAAAAGACCTGGTTGGTAAGAGGGTGAGACTCCCCCTGTCCTGAAGGACCAGTTGTTGTGTCTTTTGGATCATTTACTGGTGGTCTTCCTTAGAATCGTGCTGACTTGGATGAACTACTGAGGAAGGTTCTCTCCAGCTCTTCCTGAGCCGCTTCCCCCACCCAGGCCCCAGTAGCAGCAGTAGGAATAAATGTCTTCTTTCCTCAGCTGCTGCTTAGAAATGGTAGTTTCCCTGTCCTTCCTTCAGGGACTTCCCACCCATCTGCCACATTAAAACTCAAAGGGCAGGGGCGCCTGGCTGGCTTCGTTGGAAGAGCATGTGACTATTGATCCCAGGGTTAGAAGTTTGAGCCCCACGTTGGGTCTGGAGATTGCTTTAAAAAAAACAAAAACAAAACCTCAAAGGGCAAGGCCAGCTCAGCATTAACTTGTTCCTGAGCCCTTTTGCAGAGTCCATGATGCCTGCCATGGTTCATTCCCCAGGAATTCTCATTGCTGGTATTCAAAGGCATTTCCAATATTCACTCTGTGGAGGAAAAATAACTCGTGATGAGAGAAGGAAAGGGAAGAGCAGTGTCTGGGGAGGAGGGAAGTGGGTGGAAATGGAGCCAAGGATGAAAAAAAGGAAGATTTGAAAAATTGACAGCTCCAGAGTAAGTGTGGAGTTCAGCCTGTGGGGACTGTAACCCTCGGAAGTGAAAAGCGTGGGCTGTAGTCACAGTGACTGACTTGTGTTCACTGGTCCCTGATCATGAGGGTGATGTGTGGGCAGAAGTGTGGAAGGAGAAGCAGAATGTGAGAGGGAAAAATCGTGTACCTTTTTGTGACTCCAGAGGTCTCCCACTTGTCCAAACCCTGGCCGTGTGCCCCTTTGCTGCCATATTCTCTGTATAGCATTTTACGTTCCTTGTGTTTATGCCCTCCACTCCAGCCCTTAGTTATTCTTGAGATTTTTAAGGAGATTTAAGGACAGTTAGCACAAAACGTTTGGAGATGTTTGATGTAGAATGACAAGGACTAGGATCAAGGCTGGGTGGCTCTGGAGTGATAGCTACAAAGCGGACAGGAAGGTGGTGACAGGTCTCTCTGGAAGAGCGTACGGCTGCTTATCGGGAAGTCAGAACTCTTGAGTTCCTACTCGCCTGTGATGTTGGAAAAGCAAATTTTCCTTTTTGAATATAGGGAAAGAAGGGTGATATTTCCCTTATATGGTTTTTATGAAGTTAATTGAAAATACAGGCACAGCTCTGGTCTTGAATTTGTTTCTTGCCTGTCTCACCTTTACTGTTACCCTCTTCTGCATAGTGGCTTGCTTTCAGGGAACAAAAACACATTTTAATGTTGGCCCAGGCCAGACCCATCTGGGTGGTTGACGTGCCGTAATACTCCCAAGCAGAGGGTGTGCTCTCTGCTGTAGGGGCCTGTCCGTGCTCTACCCTCTCTACCCCCATGGCTCAGAAGTTGAGCGTGCGTCCAACATGGGCCCGAAGCTGCTCTCTCTAGGGTGAACCACCCAGACTCGACTCTTCCATCCCGCTTGTCTCCTTTCCCCCACAGGACCCTTTTGGAGAGAAGCGTGGCCACTTTGACTACCAGTCCCTCTTGATGCGCCTGGGACTGATTCGTCAGAAAGTGCTGGAGAGGCTCCATAATGAGAACGCCGAAATGGACTCTGATAGCAGTTCGTCTGGGACAGAGACAGACCTGCACGGGAGCCTGAGGGTTTAGACCCTGCTCCCTTCTCCCCTCCCCCCACTCAAGAGCCCCAGCAAAGTCCCTTCCCCCCCACCCCAGGGACGGAGAGGCACTGTGTATCTCCCTCCAAACGTGACGTCATCCTGCAAGATGGCAAGAACCAAGCAAGCTCGGATCCCAGGGTGTGGGAGTGGGGTGGCTGTTCCTGATCCGACCTCCCTGGCTCTCGAGCATCTGGGGCTGTGTTCATCCCGTAGCAGGGGCCAAGGTACCTACACAGGAGCAGCTAGGGGAGGGGCCTCTGGCAAAAACCAACCAACCGACACACCTCTCCACAGGGCCAGCTCCTTAGGGGTAGGTGGGAGGCAGAAACTGTAATTCCAAGAGGGAGTGTGCCCAAATGATTGATGGGGATCTCTGGAAGGGGGCTTTGGGTGGGGGGGCTGTCTGTGACACTTAAGCAGTCTGGGTGGTTGTCTGTCTGTCTGCAGTCTTGAAGCAGGGCTTCCCAATGCCCTTTTCCTCCCTGCCTCTTCTCGCATTACTTCCCCTGGGCCAGCATAATTTTGTTTTTCCTAATTTATAGTCACTGTTCTAGACAGACCAAAGAGAAGGAACAGTGGTGGAGTCTAGGCTGCTGATCAGTAAGCTTTACCTAGCACCTGAGCACCTTTCTCCTCTGCCCCCCCCATTGCCTCGCCCATTTCTAGATTTAAGACAGAAGGTAAATGTGACTGGGACTGAACCAAGGTCCTGGTAAAGCCTGCAAGGCACTATTGAGAAGCTGATTTTGTTCCCGCAATCACTGATTTGAAAAGTTCCCAACGCAGCTGGCTGCTGTGTGTGGGGGATGAGAGCCACTACATACAATAGTCTCTTACAGATGTTCCTGAATGCTAGCCACGATGAGGGTATTTCTCCTGGGGGCGGGGTGCAGTGGGGAGACTGATGCTAGTACTGTTGTGTTTTGTTTGGCTGTCCTTGTGTATTTTCACCCCAGCCTCTAGTCCCTCCCACCCCTCCCCCTCACCTCAATGCCCAGGAACTTGTGGGGAGCAAGGGTTGGCCAGTGGCAGAGGGGCTGAGGCCGGGACTCTGGGCTCCTCCACCTCTCTTGCCTCTTCCCCTCCTCGCCCTCCCAGCTGCTCTGTCGCCGGCTCGGATGGGCGTTTGCCTGGCTGTGTTGCTTCTTTCTATCTAGCCGCAGTGATCCTTTAGCTGGTTGGCTCAGAAAAATGTGCTTTAGGCGCCCTGTGGTACTGGGCACTGAGGGAATCCAGCCTTCCCCTTTTTGGTGTGTTCTCCCCGTACTTTCCAGATTCTTACTGTTATGGCTCCCAGTGGGGTGTTGGCGATCCATGTGCCGCAGGGCCTCAGTCAGCATCGGGCCAGTGTCCGGGAGAGGATGACTTGGGCCTGCCCTGCCCGCTGCTACGGAGGCCTCTGCCTGTAGGTCGTGGGACTTCCTGGGGGGGAGTTCGGAAGGGGTTGGGTACAAAGGAGAATGTCCGACTTGGGAGGGCAGGAAGCAAACAAACTGGATAGGAAGTAGGCTTGGGGAACGGAAGTTTATCTCAGATACCTAAGGCTGGGTCTCCTAACGAGGAGACTCAAAAAGGGACCCTGCTTCCAATTTCCCTCTTCCATTCCCAGAGCAAGCACAGGGCTTAGAAGAATGCCCTTGGTCTGTTGGTCCAGTGGTTGTCTGTCATCCATTTAAGTGTTCCCACTTTCAAGTGACAATCCTCTCCTTGGCCCTGCCATGGGCAGAGCATGTCTGGCGTACCTGCCTGACTTTTATGCCCTAATCTTGAGTTGAGGAAATATATGCACAGGAGTCAAAAGAGATGTCTTTATATCTGACTGTACATAAATGAAGTTTTTTTTTTTTTCTTTTTGGTGCAATAAAGTTTGTTTTGGCAGAAGGAGGAAGCGCCTTGGGTGTGGGAGGGTTTGTGTCAAGGGAGACTGGGATTCTCAATAACCACACCTCTCAACTAGGTCTGAAACTGTCAGGGAGAAAGTGCTCGATGCCTTGTCTGGAGGCTGGAAACTCCGGTTACAGGACACGGGTGGAAGCAGGGCTGCCGGGGCTGAGTCTCCCGCCAGCCAGAAGTAGAAGGGCCTTTTTTGAGACCACCTTTGGCAGTCAAGGAGAGGAATGCCATCTTGGCCTCAGTTGCTTCCAAAGAGCCCCTTCTTCACAAACTGGGAAGGGAGCATGTCCTCCAAGGACAGGCAGATCTAGACTGTATCTCTGGGTAAGGAAAGGGCGTCTTTAAGTTCTGGATAATCCAAACCCCACTGGGTTTTCAGATTTCTGGTACTAAACCAGCTCTTAGGAATTCAGCATTCAGACCACGAAGACCGCTTCATACAGCCACCTTCCTTCCCTACTTGCTAAAGAAGGGCTCTGGCTTTCGGGCGCAGAGGCTTTTCCTCTCGGCTGACCCTGCGGCTAGGAAGACGGTCCGAGATACCCGGCCAGCCTGGGCCGGGCCGAGCCAGGATGCAGGGAAGTGAAGGCCCGCGCGGCACTGGACTTACGCTCTGGCTCTTCGCTTTGCTTCTGAAGCTGGTGGCCCCCGGTGAACTACTTCAGTTCCTCACCTGAGACAGTTAAGGAGAACCTACTCCCTGAACCGGTGAACGTGGCCGTGAGGATTAAGGGTCCAGAAGATGGTCCAGGGTAGGTGTTCAGTAAATGATGCCCTAACTGCTGCTAAGGCCCGAGGGACCTAGCGATCAGCACAGGAGGGGAGCTGGTGCGGAACTCGAGGACGACTCCGCCCACTGCTGGGCCACTCCCCCAGGTTCCATTGATTCTTTCCTCTAACCACCATCTAACTTTGACCTCTACTTCCTTCACACTCGGCCAAGGCTGTCAGAACCTGGAAGCTCTAGAGGAAGCTGGAGGAGACTGGATGAGTGGCTATTATTTACTGGTCCATCAGGGTCTGCTCGTTTGAGATCAATGTTTTTATAAGGACAAGGTTTGAATTAATGGGCTGTAATATATGTCCCAGGGCTACAGAGAGACTAGACTGTCTAGCCAGGAGACAGACCACCTTTGTTGTAGACCCAGCTCTACCGTGAACTTGTAGATGACCCGTCAGGTCATTTCGTACACGCTCACTGTTCTCTGTTACTCAGGTTATCCTTACTGGATAAAATGAGGTTTTCTCCAATAAAGGTGCAATGTGAAGGCACTTTAAAATAAAATAAAATAATGGGTGAAGAGTCTTGAGGAGAGAGAAAACTTGGAACTTTTTCTTTCTTTTCAAAAAAAAAAAGTGATTCAGGTTTTATTCGCCAGCAGCTCCGCCCTCTCCCTGCCTGCCGCGGGGGCCCCTTCCGCACTTGCGGAGTCAGGGGAGGGCTTCTCTGGCCTCCTCGGCTGTAATCTCCTGGGAGTAGAGGTCAGTGAAGAGAGCCGGCAGCCAGTAGTGGGCCTCCCCTGGGGCCTGCAGGTCCAGCCAGGCCAGCCCTTCCTTCAGCAGGTGTTCCTGGAGGGAAAAGGAGGCAGTCATTTATGAAGACGGAGTTCCTGTGGGGCGGACAAACCATTTTGGCTTCAGTGGGGTTTTCAGACTAAATCTACACGAGTGCCTTCACGTAGTTACATGACCCAACTGGAATTCCGGGTTCTCCTTGGCCCTGACCTTGGCCTGAGGTGCAAAAAATGCCACTGAATCACTTAACCTGTGCCGCTAGGAAAGAGGGTAAAGACAAGGTGCGGGGGGCGTCGCAGGAGGGACGTGGGGCCTCAGAGACGTCCGCCCCATGGCCCGAAGCAAGGCCCCGGTCCCATTTCCCTGAAGCAGAACGGAGACCACTGTTGTCATTACGTTTCCCGTTAACTCGTGGGTGAACCTCTATGGAGAAATTAACAGAAGGACTCTCTTAGTTTAGGAGGGACTCGCAGTTCCGGCGGCTGGAAACATGCTCGCTTGTGCCGGTAGCATTAAAGAGACGTTTATGTTACCCTGCTCTACACCTCAGTGTATAGTTCAATTGCCTGGATAAGGAAGAAGGTATTAAAAGCCAGGGTTACGTTCTCCTGCTGCTACTCCTCACATCAGCCTTTCCTTCGTACCACGACATCTGTATCTATCTCGCATACAGTGTAATAGTAGGTAATTATGGGTACGGAATTAAGCAGGTAACCGTTCCCTTCACTCCGTGTTAACAGTGTTACTTCCGAGACAAACCGTAGGAACGGTCTGTCCAGGCTCCACGGGTCGGGGAGACAAGGGGTTTTGGTGACTTGCCTACAGCGCAGTTAGAAGCCTGCCTCTGAGTTGGAACTCAGTGGCACCTCAGGGGAACGCGGGGCTGGCTTCTCTGTGGTGACAGCAGCCTGCAAGGCCGAAGTCTCTGCCGGAGGGCTACCTGCCCACCCACCTCCACCCATCTGCGGCCCATCTCCTCTGGGCCGTTCCAAAATTCACATACCAGCACTTGCCGCGCTCGCTCGGTCTCCCATTTAAGACTGGCTTTGATATCACTGACGGTCACGTAGCCATTTTTCTGAAGGAAGGAGGAACCGGGGGGTCAGTTAACAGTGGACTTTCCCTGAGAACCCAGCACCTGCCCGGCAACAATGGACTGACCCCAGACAGGAGGAAGAACTGCCCTTGAAGCCTAAGAGCACAGAAAAAGAATGTTTAGAAGTCCCAGCAAAGATAGAGAAGCGACTTTCAGGGTGACAGAAGGGGGGGCGGGGGGAGGGCGGGTTCAGTCTTAAAAAGTGGGGTCCCTGGTACTAAAATATTAATTTAGACCCTCTCAGAGAACTTCAGAATATGACAAGACTCAGAATAATTAACTGACAGGAAGAAATGGTGACCGTTCCCTGCCTCACCTTACTCATCCCCCAGTGAGAAAAGCCCCTCCCTATTTAGTTTTGTTCTACATTATCGAATTAAGAAAACCGAACGTGTCTTCCCTAAACCCAGGATGAGGACTTGGGGGAAGAGGGGATGTGCTTAAGGCATGCTGAGTAACGGCAATGGCAAACAGGAGGAAACCTTTGTATCGAAGAGCCCGTACAGAAAGTAGTATTCCGAAGACCTCAAAGAATCGGTCTACCCAAGAAAATCCGGTTCGCTGTGGGCATGGCTGGCTGCCCCTCTAGACTGTAAGCTCCCCAGGAGCAGGAGCTGTATGGTGCCGGTCGTTCTACCCCCACGGCCCGGCCGGTGCTTTGCGCTGTAGCTGATCAATAAACGGCTTCTAAACAAGCACAGGTCTGAGTCGTGCGTCTGCTGGACAGTCTCAGCGAAAGACTGCAGTTACTCAGACTGTCCCCCCCCCCCCGCCCCCCGCCACACACAGGCGCCCCCCGCCCCCAGAAGGCAGACCAGTACCTCGGCCAGCTGCAGCACCACCGTGTGATCCATGTTGAGCTCAGCCGGAACAGACTGAATGAGGTAGGTGCCGCCCACAGGGATGATGCCGAAGCCCGTGCCCAGCGCCTTCAGTTTCTTGATGGCCCTGATCAGGTCGTCTCTGAGGTGAGGAAGAGCTGCTTAAGGACCCCTGGCACACCACCCCCAGCCACGACGCAGTGTCTCAGCTCTGCCCCGGGCCAGGACACCCTGACGGAAGACTCAAAAGGCTGCACACCAGTCGGTGACATCAGTAAAAAGGTAAGGCCGAGGGGCACCAGACGGTGCTAGGACGCTCACGGGAGACAGTACAGTGCGGGGCTCTCTGCTCAGCAAACCTTTCTAACCCCGGACACAGGTCAAAAAATCTGCCCACGGGAGCCCATCGGGGAATGTGAATGAATGAGCTAAATGCGAGAGACAGGGAGCAGCGTGAACTACGGCAAAACAGAAAATGCTTATCCATTTTACAGAGGGCAACCCAGCTGATTATTGCCATTTGGAAATTCAGGCCCAGTCCTGCCGGTTATCTGGTTTCTGGTTAACAACTAACTCGAATTAGGGAAAAAGAAAACCCACAAGACAGTGTGTAGACCCTATACCCAGCCCACATACTGACAGCCTTTTTTTTTAATCTTTTCTCAAACTGAAGTCACACCCAGAGGCTGGGGAACCAGATCAATTTGTACCCCATCTTCTGACCCCCCACTCCGTTCCCCAGCCTTTCTCAGTGCCTGCGCTAATCTCCTCGACCTCAAATAATCTGAAGATTAAGCCCCAAGTATGTTAAAAAAAAAAAAAAGTAACAATACATGCGTACACATGAAAAAAAGACGCATAGAAGAAAATACACCAAAATGTCAACAGTTGTAATCTCTCAGTTGAGAAACAACGGGTGGCTTTTGGTTCTTTATATCTCTGTATTTTCAGTTTTCTAAAAAACATGTTTTCTGATCATAAAGAGGAACAAAAATGATCCCCAAAGTAGCCTAGACATGCGAGCAGTAAAGAGAAAAGATTTCCATCTGATTTTTAAAGACCTTTCTATACTCTAAGGGGTTGGAAGGCGTAAGACCTACTGGCTGACGTCTTGCGCGAACTTGCCCCTTCCTCTTAACACCTGTTGATGCAGTTCCTCCAGAGTTATCAGACCTAGGGGAGCGGGGAGGAAAGCAGATGGAGGATTACCTTTATGGCTAAGCCAAGCCAACCCAAAACAAAAATACAAAAAACAGGGGCAGCATCATCTCTGAAAAACTATAAAGGCGCTCTTAACATCAAGGCCGTTATCTATTTACGACCAATGATTTATAACTGGTTTTAAGTTTTCTTTCTAACTTCAACACAGACCATTTGAAGTGCTTTATTAAGATGACACCACTGGATGACCATTTTTAGGTCACGTTTTGGGGAGCCTAGAAACTTGGCACCACCCCACCTTGGAGCGCCAGGATACATAGTTACTAATGATAAAATCATAACCTGGACGTGTTGTTTATCAGGGGAAAAGGCCTATTTCCTACCTCCCTATTATTTTCTGTAATAACCAGGGGCTAAGACCTTCCTGGGTGAAGATCTCTAGGGAATAGAGACAATCATTCGGGTAATTCCATTTTTCAACCACATGAAGCCACTAAGATGCTTCTGAAGACCTAACAGGTTCTCAAGATCTTATTGGCCCGCAGACTACAGGATGGAAAAGATCACCTTTCAAGGTTTTCTCCCTCTGAGAAGTCCAAAGCCCAGTGTGCAGGACTCAGCCAGCCTCACCTCCATTCCGGTGCTTCAGGGCCAGGCATACTTCAATAATCTGGACACCCAGCTCGTAATAGAAATCCCCCACACCTAGCATCTCAGACCAAAATCCTTTTCCAGCTGAAAGACGGAAAAACAAAAGCAGGTTATAGGTTATTTTCTATCCTTTCTTTTCTTTCAAAGCTAGATTAAAACACCTATCCTGTAGGAAGCCTTCCCTGCCTAGCCTAAGTCCTGGGGCTCCATTTACTACTCAGGATCCTCAAGACAGTTGGACTCTTGGAAATTCCTCCTAAAAACCAGGCTCGGACAGGTGGGCAATCTAAAAGGCATTTCTATTTGGCGAATTCTGGCTCAGAACACTATAAAAATGAGCCTTCCTTTCCCAAATTATACAGTGAAATATAATGGGACACAGGATCTAGACAAGGCTGAGAGAAACGATATGCAGACCGGGCATTCAAAAATCCACTGAAGATAATAGCTGTCTGGGTAAAAAAATGCAGGTTACAGAGTAGTAATTATAGCATAATCTGATATGTTAAAAAAAAAAAAAAGTTTATAAATAGGATGAAGGTGTCCAGAAAGCTATCTTAGATTGTTAATATTTATCTCTGCCACTGTGGGACAGGGTCAGAAGACTTGTACTTTCTTTTTCTTTTTTCTCTTTTATTGACTGACTCCATGATTACACGCTACTTTCATTAAAACTAAATTATCTTTTTAATAAAGGGAGAAATAGCCGTTCAGAAACTCCACTGGAGGTCCCTCACGGGAAGGCCCATACCCTGGCTACTAGCCCGCGGCCAGTGTCTCCAGCTTCCCAATCCCCCTGCGCACTCAGCCATCCTGCTGGGCACTCCCTGGAGACAACAGCCACTGGCTCTCCCTGCAGGCCCTTCTAGAAGGGCCTTCTGGAAGGGGCCCTAGCCACAGTAATGACAGCCAGATGAGCTTCCGCCCCTCCAGAGCCCTACGAGAACACCACAGCCCTGTGGACAGCTCCTTACAGGCCAGAGGGTCCACCCCAATGGTGGCACACATGTCCTGGAACTGCACCCGGAACTCGGGATTCTTCCGGATCTCCTGCTTGTGCTTGCTGGCAAATTCCTCCAGGTTGCTCTTGAACATGTCCAACTGCTTCGACATCTGTAAGGTGGACCAGGGGGAGATTAGGGGCAGCCCGGCCAAGTGATAATCTGATGCCAAAAATTAAGTTCCTGGCCCAGTGGCAGGGCAAGGGCTGAAACAACCTATCTCCGCCAGGCCTACCATGATGCTCTTTCTTGTTCCCTTTAGTTTAGGGGTTTTTTTGTGTTGTTTTTTTTTTTTTTTTTATCTATTTGAGAGAGAGAACACACATGCACGAGTGGGGGGAGGGGCAGAGGGAGAGATCTTCAAGAAGACTCTCCACTGAGCACCGAACCCGACTGGGGGCGTGATGAGATCACAACCTGAGCCAAAACCAAGAGTCGGACGCCCAACCGAGCCACCCAGGCACCCTATTGTTCCCTCTCTTTTTATCCCTACCTTTCCTTCATGGTTCTGTTGTCAGCTGGACTGGGATGCCATAATGTTTCCTTAATTCTAAAACACACATTTTTGGGGGCACCTGGCTTGTTCAGTCGGTCGTAGAGCATGCAACTCTTGATCTCAGGGTTTTGAGTTTGAGCCCCATGTTGGGTATATAGATTACTTAAAAATAAAATCTTCGGGGGTGCATAGGTGGCTCAGTTGTTGAGCGTCTGCCTTCGGCTCAGGTCATGATCCCAGGGTCCTGGGATCGAGCCCCACACCAGGCTCTCTGCTCCGTGGGAAGCCTGCTTCCCCTTCTCCCACTCCCCCTGCTTATGTTCCCTCTCTCACTGTGTCAGTCTCTGTCAAAAAATAAATAAAATCTTTAAAATAAATAAATAAACAAAAATCTTTGGGGGCACCTGAGTGGTTCAGTAGGTTAAGCGTCCTACTCTTGGTTTCGGCTCAGGTCATGCTCTCCGGGTTGTGAAATTAAGCCCCACCTCAGGCTCTGCACTCACCTTGGAGTCCGCTTAAGACTCTCTCTCCCTCTACCCCTTCCCACCTGCACACTCTCTCTCTAAAATAAATAAATAAATCTTTAAAACATTAAAGATAATGAAAAATAAAACACACATTTTTTTTTCTCACATGTTCCTGTTCTAAAGTCAGGATGCATCTAACAATCAGCATGCATATCTAATGTGATACTTTTTTTTTTCCCCAGAGAAACGGTTACTAGATTGAAGATGCACCCCAGAATCCATTTTGTCTTAAAAAAATGAGAGAATGCGGGGCGCCTGGGTGGCTCAGTTGGTTAAGCAGCTGCCTTCGGTTCAGGTCATGATCCCAGGGTCCTGGGATCGAGCCCCGCATCGGGCTCCCTGCTCAGCAGGGAGCCTGCTTCTCCCTCTCCCTCTTGCCTGCCTCTCTGCCTACTTGTTCTCTCTATCTCTCTGTCAAATAAATAAATAAATAAATAAATCTTAAAAAAAAAAAAAATGAGGGCGCCTGGGTGGCTCAGTTGGTTAAGCGACTGCCTTCGGCTCAGGTCATGATCCTGGAGTCCCGGGATCGAGTCCCGCATCGGGCTCCCTGCTCGGCAGGGAGTCTGCTTCTCCCTCTGACCCTCCTCCCTCTCATGCTCTCTGTCTCTCATTCTCTCTGTCTCAAAATAAATAAATAAAATCTTTAAAAAAAAAAAAAATGAGAGAATGCAGCATTCAGAAAAAAAGAAATCTTCAGCCACTAACAGAAAGGTTACATAGGAGAAAAAGGAAGCCTGGTACGAATTACGTGTGCAGTGATTGTTGAATCTTTCAGTCATGGACCTTCTTGGGAATTAACTCCAAATAAAGAATCCCAAAGGGAGGGATGGGTCTACCAGATTATATTCCAAAACTAAATACAAATGGTTTGGGGATTTTCTGACTTACTTGTAGTATTCCTTCTCTTTCCCTAATTAACAAAGCCTATGTTCCACCCACCAAGAGTAACCACTCCTGGCCCAACATCTCCTCGTCTGCTACATATTATAAACTTAAACATTATAATCACCATTTCCAGTTGATTCCTGTATGTCACCTCCCCTACGAGTGGGAGATTTTTTTTTTTAATATATATTTTTTTAAGATTTTATTTCTTTGACAGAGAGAGACCTAGCGAGAGAGGGAACACAAGCAGGGGGAGTGGGAGAGGGAGAAGCAGGCTCTCCGCTGAACAGGGAGCCCGATGTGGGGCTCGATCCCAGGACCCTGGGATCATGACCTGAGCCGAAGGCAGACGCTTAACGACTGAGCCACCCAGGCGCCCCAATATTTATTTATTTTAGAGAGGAGTGGGGAGAGAGAGAGCACAAGCAGGAAGGGCACAGAGAGGAGAATCTCAAGCACACTCCCTGCTGATGGAGAAGCCCAACACCGGGCTCAGTCCCATCACCATGAGAGCACGACCTGAGCCAAAACCAAGACTCAGACATCCCTGAGTGGGAGCTTCTGAAGAGCACTGCCTGTGTCTACTATCTTTCCTCAGTACAAGGATCCATTTCCTTGCTTGTTTCCTCCTCTTCTTTACCAGTCCCAGTAACTGAGTAAACTCAGGGTATGTACAGAAAAGGAAATCGCAGGCCCCCGCATCCCATCACTGACACACACTTCTGGTACGCACCTGGATGTGTCGGTGGTGGTGATGGGCCACACAGGTTAAGCAGTATTTTCATCCTATTCTTAGGCACTTCAAGTGAAAGTCCCCAAAGACCTAAATCAAACCGCTCTACCACCTACTACCCAGGTAATCTTGGATAAACCACCTGAGTGTCCTCAATTCTAAACTGGGAAGAATAGAGTTTCCTCCTGGTAGGATCATCAGGATGAACAAGATAGTGCAGGTAGGGGCGCCTGGGTGGCTCAGTTGGTTAAGCCACTGCCTTCGGCTCAGGTCATGATCCTGGAGTCCCGGGATCCAGTCCCACATCGGGCTTCCTGCTCAGCAGGGAGTCTGCGTCTCCCTCTGACCCTCCTCTCTCTCATGCTCTCTGTCTCTCATTCTCTCTCTCTCAAATAAATAAAATCTTTAAAAAAAAAAAAAAAAGATAGTGCATGTAAAGAAAATGGACACGTGCCTGGGACATAGATATAAGCATGGAATGACTCAAAAGATGTTAGCTATCACTGTTATTAGCAAGTCCCTGTAAAAGATCTGAGCAGCCCAGAAATTGAGATTTGCCAAATACCCTATTCTTAGTTCAATCCAAACAATCTAGTTTACATCAAAGGTGTCCCGCCCAGCCTTGTCGGGTCTCCCTTCCTGCCTGGAGCCCTCCAACCGACTCACCTGGGCCAGCTGGTCCTCAGCCAAGACAGTGCCTCGCTCCTTATACTTGGCCTGTCAGACAAAGAGACCAGCGTGAGTTGAGAGTGGGCGCTGGGGGCTCCCCTTGTACTGCCTCCGACGAAGTATGAAAAGAGGGTCTCTCTTAAATGGTTTTTCTTAGGGAGAGGGATGAGGAAGTAAAACAGACGGCCCGTCTGCAGTCATATTTGGGGACGCGGGGGAAAGGGCTGGTGGATCTGGGGATGCTGACATTCCAATCCACCGGAAGCTGAAGAAACTCCGTTCCCCGGGACCCGAGGAGCCCGTGTCAGATTCTGATGGGGCGCGATTTGAGGGTACAGAGCTCTGCTCCAAGACTTTCGATCTCTCTCGGGTCGGGGATGGCTGTGGGGCGGCCTTCTTCCCCTCACCTCGGCAAGCTTCTTCTTGGCGATGGCGCCGGCTCCCACCCCGCGGCGATGCATCCCCGCCCTGGGCCCGGGGGCCGCCCCGCTGCCGGGACCCCGGGTCTCCGCGTCCCGGGATCCGCCGCGGGCTCCCAACGCGGAAGCGCCGGCCGCGCGTCATCTCCGCGCGCCGGAAGCTACGCGCCGACTTCCTGCCGCGGGGCGCAGCGGCCCCGCCTTCCTCTGGTGGCCGGGTGTAGAGAAGCGCGGCGAAACCCGGCGGCCGGGAGGACGGGCGAGCGCGGACGCGGAGGCGCGGCCTGGTTGTCGGCGGCGCGCTCCCCACCCACGTGGGCGCCTCGGACCCTCGCGTTTTAGCGCGGCTGCCGCCCGCCGCCACCCAACCTCCGGCCGCCAGCCGGTGCTCACGGCCGCCTGCTCTGGGCCAGGTGCTGAGTCGGCCCCAAAGCTTCCAAATTGAGCATGAAACAGCCCATCAGCTCTAATGGAGCCTACCTGTTGGAGTCACACGCAGAGATTCTGACTAGGGCAGACCTTACAGTTAAGAACCTGGACTTTGGAATTAGATAGCCTGGCTCCCTAGCTCACTTCCAGTGCGTATGGTCCAGTAACTTCAGGCAAAATCCTGAATCTCTTGTGTTCTAGTGTCCACAGTTGGTATAGAGTAACACCTACTCATGAAGTTGTTGCGGGGATGAAGTGAGAAAATCTATAACAAAGCATTTAGTGCAATGCCTAACATAGAAGTCAACATCAGCTATGATTGTTATTCATCAGATTGGGAGTGGGATCAGCCATCTGTGTGTTTAGAAAGCTCCATAGGTGCTTTCTATAGCATTGAGCCTAACAAAGGAGCTAATGAAGGATTCTTAAGTCAGGAAGTTGTTACTTGACTTGTTAGATCAAATTCTCGTTTTAGAAAAGTTAGTGACAAAGGGGGCGCCTGGATGGCTCATTCCGTTAAGCGTCTGCCCTCAGCTCAGATCATGATCTCAGGGTCCTGGGATGAGCCAGGATTAGGGCTCCCTGCTCAGCAGGGAGGGTGCTTCTTCCTCTCCCTCTGCTGCTCCCCCTACTTGTGCTCTCTCTGTCTCCCTCTCTCTTTGTCAAATAAAGTCTTAAAAAAAAAAAGCTAGTGACAACCTAGACTTAAGTCAGTCATAGCAATGCAACCTAGAAATGATGCAAGCTAGAACTAAGATAGTGGCCATGAGGTAGAGAGAATGGGACAGTTTCAGGAGATACTTGGAGTGCAGAATGGTAAAACTGGTAAGATGGAGACAGAGTGGGTAGGAAAAAGTGCTCGGTTTTCTGTCTTGGGCAACAGGGCGGTGCCATTTGGAGAAGGGAGTGGGGGAACAGGGACTGAGACCACAGGATGAAGCTGGGGAAATAATTAAGGGTAATTTTGAACATGTTGAAATTGAGGTCTCTGTGACATCACAAGAGAGATGACCAACAGTCATTTGGATGTATTAGTATAACGATCTACATAAAAAGCTGGGCAGAGCTACAGATCCAGAATCATCAGCAAGGTGAAATCACGAATGTGAATAATGTTACCAGAGGTTTCAAGTAAAAGGATTAGAAGAAGATGTGATCAGAGATTTGTGACAGGATATTTAGCCACCATTTTGGATCTTGAGGGATTATGGAGCCATGACCCAGGTCCCTGACCTGAGGATTTCATGGAGCAGAGCTGTACACC
Source organism: Mirounga angustirostris (assembly GCF_029215605.1). Lineage (NCBI taxonomy): Eukaryota > Metazoa > Chordata > Mammalia > Carnivora > Phocidae > Mirounga > Mirounga angustirostris. The sequence goes on along the minus strand of NW_026991725.1, from coordinate 22,712,298 downwards.
AGCCTTGAGCTACCTGCCTCTGGATGCTTATAAGAAAGAGAAATAATGTTGTCTTACCAAAGCCACTGTTTGCTTACCAAAACACAGGTGTTTTTCTGTTATTTGAAGCAGAATCTAATGTTAGCGGATGCAAGGACCAAGGCTAAAATAATCAATCTGCTTTTTGTAGTCTTATTTCAGATTCACCCTCAGACACACCCTTAGACCCTGAGTTCAGGTTTCTAAGTCCCCTTAGAAACAAACTTCCCCAGACACAGATTCGCTCCTCCAACACATACTAGCCTTTTCAGACACCCTCTCCTAAAACACTGACCTTCAATATACCTACCCACGCCTTTCTGCAAAACAAGTAGCCCCTTATATACACACATTTACCTCCTATTCTCATATTCTTACTACACCACTCCCTAACACAAAAATCTGGTCTTTTCCTGACTCACTGACACACATAGACACACCTGCCTCATTTCTCACTCTTTGACTCACACCGTATGACCCCTTAAGATACATGCACTGATCCCTCACTCACACTCATGGCTACAAATTTATTCATACCCTCAAATGCACACACACTCACTCTTATAGGTGCAAACCCATTGGCCGGAGACACACCTGGTTACCACACTCAAGCGGACACCCTCATTCCCTTATTCAGACACATTTGTTCTCTTTCATAATTTTATTTTTTTTTTAAGATTTTATTTATTTATTTGAGAGAGAGAGAAGGGGAGAGAGAGAGAGCATGAGAGAGGGGAGGGTCAGAGGGAGAAGAAGACTCCCCGCCGAGCAGGGAGCCCGATGCGGGACCCGATCCCGGGACTCCAGGATCATGACCCGAGCCGAAGGCAGTCGCCCAACCAACTGAGCCACCCAGGCGCCCCTCTCTTTCATAATTTTAGAGAAAGTATGCTGACCAGTAATGAGCTGGTAAATGTTTAACAACCCCCTCTCCAGGCTGGGAAGGAGGAGCTCTGATTTATAGCATTTGTCAATTTCCATGGTGTACTCTGGCCATGGCCAATTTCAAGCTACCAATGATTTTATGACCTTCTCACAAAATTCCTGACAATTTCACAATGGCCCTCAGAAGCGCTCAGCTCCAGGACACCCTGAATGCAGACCATCACACGTGCTGTCACTTGCTTTAAGTGACTCACGGGCCTTAGGCACAGGGTGGCTAAGAGCATGGGACTTTAATTCTCTACCTCATGGAGGCAGTGTAGTGCATGGTTAACAGCTAGTATGTTCAAGTGCTGTGATGAGGCTCTAGATGAGGTTTATAAAGAGCTGAGCACAATGCCTGGCCCATAGTAAGAACATTGTACAAATTTATTCTAAATAACCGTTTCTGATTCGCTCACCCCCAGAGACACCCAAGACTCCAGAAATAGAGAGCCAACTATCCCCAAGACAACCGGTCCCACCATAGAGAATCGCTAAACTATATCTTTTGAGCGAAGGCATGGTCTAAATTGTGTGGTATACACTCTCCAAACACAAGGAGTTTAGAGGAGAGGAAACCTAAAATGTCAGAGCTGGAAGAGATTGTACACGGGCAGCCTTCGGGCAAGTTCAGTTCTCAAAAGTGTTTTGTTTGGCCAGCAGAAAGCGTGTCTCTTCCATTTTCACAGTCCCCATCCTTCCCATTGTCTTACACCCTCCCCACTCTGCTCAGTTATGCCACTGGCCTAGCCCTTCAGCCAATCCAGCTTGCCACTCCCCGATTGAAAACTAATACCCTTGTATTTTTAAATTGAGGTTTAGGTGGGTAAATGATAAGCAAAGTTAACTTTTATTGACCATTGACTTTGTGCCAGGCACTATCTTAATTAATACTTCCTTCAACCATATGAGTCGGGTACTTCCAAATCTTTTCACAGACAGGAAACCCACTCAGAGAGAGGAACTAACTTGCCAAGTCACAGACCTAGCAAGTGATTTGAGTCTTTGAATCGAGGTGTGTTTGACTCGTGTCTACTAAAATATGACCAGATCAAGGGGAGAGAGGACATTCTAGGCAAGATAGCCCACGTGAAGGGGGTAGGAGACTTAGCCTTCTAAGGATACCAGGCATTGGGAGAAGGCAGTGGACTGAGGGGAGAGGGAGAGCTTTGAACGCTGGAAGATAAAGGTGTTGACTTTTGGACAAACTGAGTTGGCCCCTTTCCCTTCACTCCCACTCCCACGACCCTAGGGTAAGCCTGGAATCCTGCAAGAGGATTCTCTTAGCTGGTCTTCCTTTTCCATTGTCATCCCTGTTCATCTCGGTATATAACCCTCACTCATGATGGTTTGGGAACGAAATAGCTCTTCAAACCTGCCCCGGTTTAAGGATAAAATCCGAAAAGTTTTAACATGGCCTTTAGACCCTTTCTCTGCCCACCTGTCCAGCCTCTGTTTGTTCTAATCTCCCCGTTGCTAGTTTCGCTTTGTAAGAATAACACTGAGGTAATATTCATTAAGGCTCCCTTCATCTTTTGGCCATCTTATCCTCGCCATCTCACTCAGCTTGGATGTCACTTTCTCCAAGAGGCCCTGAGACTCCGCACTCCATCTAGATGAGGCTGCTCTGGGGGCGCCTGGGTGGCTCAGTCGTTAAGCGTCTGCCTTCGGCTCGGGTCATGATTCCAGGGTCCTGGGATCAAGCCCCACATCGGGCTCCCTGCTCAGCCAGGAGCCTGCTTCTCCCTCTCCCGCCCGCCCTGCTTGTGTTCCCTCTCTCGCTGTGTCTCTCTCTGTCAAATAAATGAATAAAATCTTTAAAAAAAAAAAAAAAGATGAGGCTGCTCTGTTCTTGTAGCTCTCTAGTCTTTCTTCACATGGCTTAGCATGTGACGTGATTCTTTTTTTGGGGGGGCGGGAGGAGCAGAGGGAGAGGGAGAGAATCTTAAGCAGGCTCCACACCCAATGCAGAGTCAGAGGCAGGACTCGATCTCATGACCCTGAGATCTTGACCTGAGCCGAAATCAAGATTTGGAGGCTTAACCAACTGAGCCATCCAGGCACCCCAGCATGTTACATGATTATTAATGTGTGTGTGTGTGTGTGTGTATAAGTTAAGGTCTGTCTCCATCACAGGACTGTAAATTCCTCAGGGACAGGGACTGTGCCCATTTCCTTGACTGCTGTGTTCCCAGTAGTTAGCACAACCCCTGCTTGTGTAACCTTCCATTAAGTGTTTGTAAATAGGTGAATTACAGATGTAGGTAGGAGATGTATCTCGTTTTCTTTTTTTTTTTTTTAAAGATTTTATTTATTTATTTGACAGAGAGAGACACAGCGAGAGAGGGAACACAAGCAGGGGGAGTGGGAGAGGGAGAAGCAGGCTTCCCTGCGGAGCAGGGAGCCCGATGTGGGACTCGATCCCAGGACCCTGGGATCACGACCTGAGCCGAAGGCAGTCGCTCAACCGACTGAGCCACCCAGGCGCCCTGTATCTCGTTTTCATTGGGTGGCATGCACACACAGACACACGTACATTAACAGTGCTCAAGTAGACATTTGAGCAAGTTTTGACAATGGGCACAAAGATTTATTTCAGCTTAAACTTGACTGGTTTGGATTCTCTTGGGTACCCTGGAGTGGAGCTGAGTCCTGAGTGAGCGAAGGGCAGAGTCCAGGCCTGAGCTGGGTTTGGTCTGAGTCACTGAAATCTGGGGAGGGTGGAAAGAGGAGGGGAAGTGATTGGAGAGTAGGGTCATTATCTACTCGGAGTCAGCAAAGTAAACTCATCCTGGCACCCAGCCATGGTTCAGCTGCTCCTACCTCCCAATTACCTTTTTAATTATAAGTAAGCAAAATAATTCTGAAAAGCACCCACCTCTCTATGGAGAATTTCTCATACTCTCCTCCATGGTTCTGGTCACATTCCTCTTTCCCTTCCTGCCCTCTGCAGGAAGCCATCCCAGATCTGTTCCCTCCATCCCTCCCTAGCTCGCCAGCAGCAAAGTCTGAAAATGTGTTTTGGTTTCCAAGCCTTGGTGTCTGCATCTTGAATGAGTGTTCTGTCTCACCCTTTAGGTAGATGGACCCCTTCGTGGTATTTAGCCATCCCTTGTTTCTGGGACATAATAGATTAAAGGACTTTCTGGCTGGTGAGATGGACCGATGAGACCAACAATGGCTATAGACGGGCAACATACCTCCAACTCCAGGGGCCATGGGACTAGGGTACAGAGGGAGAGCTGAGACCAGGATGGTCAGCTTAGCTCAGGTGGGCAGGGGAGGTGAGCGCAGCCTCTCACCCGGATGAGGAGACCCAAGGGTAAGCAGTAATGACAATGGCTGACATTACTGAACTCTCACTCCTCCCGGTTGCTCTCCGCTCTTTCCTCGGATTATCTTATTTAAACCTGACAACAATCCCACAAAGTGGTCTGAATAAGCCTTGTTTTCATGAGAACACTGAGGTTCAGAGAGGCTTATTAGTTTGCTAGCACGTGCTGGGGTGCCGATCTGAACCCATGTCCGGCCCCAAAGCTCAAGCTTGTAAGCACTGCGCAAGACGCCCAAAGCCACCCAACAGCCCCACCTGAGCCTGCAGACTTCCATCTGATCCACCATCCAGGCCAGCAGCTCTCGAATCAGTAAATCCTTGAGCAAATCTTCATCACTGGGCTTCTTGGGTAGGGAGCTGCCAAGGAGAAAGCCTCAGGCAGGCTGTTTGAGCCTGGGCCCCACCCGGAGTGAGTAAATACAGGGCCTGGGACTCCACAGGGCAGCTGGGTTGGGGGGAGCGAGTCAACACAGCTGCCTCTCCTTATCTCAGCTTTCAGAGCTCCACCCTGATCTGTGGGCCGCAACGCCGAACAGAATTCAGGTGGGAGACACCCCACCCGTCCACCTCTGTGAGCATCCCCGAATGCATTCCCCAAACCCAGGAGATGACTTTGGGGACATTCACTCTTTAGAATGGTCCACAGATTCCTCAGCTTCCTCAGATAGGGGGTAACTGATGTCAAGGGACTGGCCTTCAAAGGGTCCCTGTTCCTCAAACAGCCTTCCAGAGGTCTGTCGGGGAGAAGTGGGGAAGCCAGTTCCTGAGGTCTCCCTGACGTCTCTTTCGCTGCCCCTCTCCTTGACTCTGATTCTGCACACTAAAGTCATCAGTCTTAGGGAGTCTGGTCCCAAACCCCTCCTAGGACCCCAGCCCCTATTCCTCCTCCTCGGCTTCTCCCTTCAGCCTGGGCTGGCCTCCAGGAGTTTCTTGAAGACCCCTCTCTGAACTGGGAGTGGAGGGGGATGCTTATCTGGGGCCTTGCTCTGCTCTGGGGTCTGGGAGAGGGAACAATGAGGCCCTGCCCCCACCCCTTCCCTTGTGGGCTGACTCACCCCTGCTGCTCCCTCGCCTCCTCCTTCCTGTGAGATTGATGGGCCAGCTCCAGGGCCCCGGCGGCCTCCCTCTGGGTGATGTTGTGTTTCCAGCTGGTGAGGTAAAGACGCAGGAGTGGGTGGGGCTGGGGAGGCTCCAGATGTTCTCCAGTCCAAAGGCTCCGATCTTTCGGGACCTTAACCCAAGTTGCAGAGCAAACCTCTTTCTCCATTCAAACGTCCCACTGCTTGTCCTCAGCGGCCACTGTCCGACTTTTCATCATCTCCCACCACGCCGACCGAGCAGCCAGCACGAGGTAAGAGACTTGGCCGAGAGAAGGAAGGAGGACCAAGTCCGCAGTGGCCACCACTGCCAGGAGCATCTCAGCTCCCTCTGCCTTCGCCCCCAGCCCTGTGGGGCTCCTCTGGGAGCCCCGACCTCTTCCCTGATCCCTCTCCTTAGAAGAAAAGGAGTGGAGGGCGCCTGGGTGGCTCAGTTGGTTAAGCGACTGCCTTCGGCTCAGGTCATGATCCTGGAGTCCCGGGATCGAGTCCCTCATCGGGCTCCCTGCTCGGCGGGGAGTCTGCTTCTCCCTCTGACCCTCCCCCCTCTCATGTGCTCTCTCTCTCTCTCTCATTCTCTCTGTCCCAAATAAATAAATAAAATCTTTAAAAAAAAAAAAAGAAAAGGAGTGGAAAATTGCCTTGCGCCCCCCCCACACACACATACTGAGCAGTTGCCTGAGCCCTGGTCAGGGCCACCGTGTCGCCCAGCTCACCATCGGTGCCTCAGTGAAAGGCACCATGTGGGGCTGGGAGGCGCCGGCCCGCGTGGCCCGCGTGGCATCCAGTGTGCCCGGAGGTACAGCCAGCCCCGGGCTCCGGAGGGAGTGTGTGCTTCGACTCACTCATTCTTCTTCCCCTTCTGCGCCAGCAGCCAGTTCACAAAGTCTTGTTGGCGGATCTTGTCCATGGCAATGCTGTAGTCACTGATGAAGGTCCCCTCAGCATACCTGGGGCCTCGAGGTCGGGAGCCACTGACCTTAGAGTGGCCTCTGAGGGGCAGGGAGAGGGAGAGAGAAGCCAGGACAAGGCAGGAGGGGCAGGGGGTGAGGGGAAGCACAATGCAGGGGCAAGTGGTTGTCACCGACAGGAGGCCAGTGTCTGAGAAAAATGCCCTGGTTTCCTGGGAGTCCGTTTTTATGCAAACCCTCTCTTGTCTCTGCATCAAGCCCCTGGGACTTTATCCTCAGCTTTAGAACCCACTTCCTGCATTCCTTGGTGTGTGTGACTCCGGCTTCGGGGCAAAGAGGGATCAGGGGTCCCCCTCATCCCAAAGGACTGATCTCAGTTCCCTCCTTTGCTCCTCTTGCCTGGCCCACCCCGATTCGAGGCTTTGTTCCCAGTCGATAGGAACAAGAGTGAGCTCCTCCATAACGGCCCTCACTGTGTGGCAGGTCCTCTGTAAGCCCTTTACTACACAGACTCATTTGGCCCTCATCACCCCTAGGAAATAGACACTGTTTCTACGCCCTTTTTGTGATTGAGGAAACCAAGGGGCAGAGAGATTCATCTAGCACATCTCTTAGGTGGCAGATCCAGGAGTTAGCCTCAGGCGGTCCGGGCCCAGGTCTAAGTGCGCAACCTCTGATGTTGCCCCAACTTGCAACGGTCTCACGGCCATGCCTCCCATCTAACAGGATGCAACAGATGGACCACATGGCTAGTTCCTGCATCCGACAGGGCGCAGCTCTTTACTCAGACAAGTCTCTCGGTCCTCCAGAGCACAGAGCCCCCTGCTCCATGCGTTCATGACACTCTGCTCCCCCCCCCCCCCCGAAGCGCTCAGGACAGTTTGCAACTCGCCTAGGTGGTTCTTTGTTTCCCCCTGGGGCCCGTGTGTTCCACGAGGCATTTGTGGACCACTCAGCACTAATATATCTCCTGTGGCTGGCGCGCAGGGGGCCCTCTCCACAATTTGATCAAATGCACACATAAATGAACGGTTAAGGCTTTCCTTAGGAAGGGAGATCCTGTCATCTACTTCAGACACTTAACCACTGAGAAGTCCTTCCAGAGATCTAACCACAGTCTCTCCTGTGGCAACAATAGCTCGTAATAAATACTCTCGGGTTCTGTCCTCACTCTGCACACAGACGCTGGCTGGTTTTCCCCTCCGGCTTCTTTCCTCTTGGCCTGGGATTCCTCCCTTTCCCACCTCTCCCCCGGAGAACCAGAACCCGGTCATCCTCCCTTGTGCCCAACCCCTCCCCTGCAGCCCTACCTGGAGTGACCCTCCGCCTTCTCTCCCAGCACCACTGCCAGGAGCAGGGACCCCAGCAGGAGACCGAAGATCTTCACGGCCACCATCTTCCAAAGGTGATTTCCTGAGCAAAGAGAGAAAAGGGACCGGGCTGAGGGAAGCACCGTGCTCAGGGATAGTCAGCATGGCCAGCCACGTCCCGCTGACGCCTCAGAGCATGTGTGGGTTCTGGAAGCTGGGGGCATTGAGCTCTGGACGAGGGCAGCGGGGGCAAGGTCCAGGCGGAAGAAAGCAGCCAAGACCCGTGGGCCTGACAGCCCCCTTCCCGGCTCCGGTGGCTGGACCTCACTGGCATGTGGTTTGGCGAGTCTCCCCTTAGAGCCTCCAGAATCCATAGCAGCCTGCCTTCCAGCTGTCGGATTGGAGGTCACCTAAACCATCACAGCCCTCTTGCCCCAAGTGAAAGCCACAAGTAGGACCATTCCATCCTCTCCTTCTCGGGCTTCACGCTCTCTGCTCAGGGAAGCTCTTTCCAGGGTGCCCCTGCAGGAAGACGGGGTCCGGCAGCCCAAACATGGCTAGGTCTAGCTTTGGTTTTCAGGGCTTGGGAGGAAGGTTCCTTACTGCTCTTCACCCTACTGAAGACCCCCTGGATGAAATGGGCTCAGACCTCGTTTGTCCTCCTGCCTTTGTCACCTGGGTGTTACAGGAATGCTGAGAGCTGCTTTCTTATCTCTCACGTAGATTGCCTCTCCGGTACCCCCTCCATCCATCCTCTGTCCAGGCCGCTCTCTTACCTGGCTTCCTTCCTGGCTCTTCCAGAAAGACAGGGCAGGGGTTTCTTCCTCCTACCTTCTGGTCCTTTGGAGCCTGTCCCAAGAAAGTCGGCTGTAGCTCCTTTATACCCAGGCATCACAGACCTGCTGATTAGCCTAAAAGCGCCTTATCTCAAGAAATTAGGTCCACAGCTCCCGCCACATTAAGTCCATTTTACGCGTAATAAAGTTGCCCTTTCCACCTGAACTGTGCTAATTGATGATTAACATTTGGGTATCTCCAGTTGCCCGGGGGGTAGGCCACTTTAAGTGTCCCCTTTCTTCTCCCCCCCTCCTCCCACCTGAGCATGGGGCCCCGTATTCTTCTAGCCCTACTTCCTTTACAGGTGTCCTCGGTTAGAAAGGGTGCCTTAGGTCCGGTGGCACTCGCTGGGGTAGGACTGCTCCCACAGGCAAGAGGCTGCCCCTGGGTCCGAGAAAGTGGGGCACAGTCGTTGGAAACCCAGCTCTGGATAGTGGCCCCCAGCTTTGGCAGTGTGGCAATGTCCCCATTGCAAAATCTAGGAGAGTATCCCAGCCGGCTGGGGAAAGGGCTGGAGAGTGAGAGGGTTGAGGGACCATGAAGGATGGGGGTTTCCTGGGGTAGCTGGGAACTGCGAACTTGCAGTCAAGCTGCCTTTCTGCATAGGGGCAGGATAGAGTGGGGGAAAGAAGTACTTACCCCTTGGGAACTTGAAGGAAGATGGGCAGCTACAATTCTATCTGTAAAGGTTTATGACACCCAATGTGGACTTGTCTGTGCCAACAGACTGGGGGACCCTGAGGTCATGCTGTGCCTGTCAGACTGGGGGCTCTCCAGCGTGGGGGCTTTGTCTCCCGGATCAGACTGGGGGCTCTCTGAGATCAGGAGTGTGAACCGGGGGGGCTATCATTCCCCATCCTACGGAAGCTTCTGGAGGCTAAGGGCCATGTCTGCCCCTTAGACTGGAGACTCCTCAAAGTACTGCGTCTGCCTTTCTCCAAGCGCTTAGTACACATGTCTGTCCTCAGGGCTCAGTCTAGAAGGGACAGGGTGGAAGCTGCATTTGGGGCTGATCCCTAAGGCCGCCTTCCCAGGCTCTTCCTTCTCCACTCACCGGAGTGCTCTGAACCAGCAACAACCAAGCTCATGCTCCGCTTATTAGCTCCAGGGTCTAATAAAGGCCACTTTCCAGGTAAACTCTGGGGCCAGGAAGCAGCTCCAGCATGAAATTAAGTGCTTGTGTGGGATGAGAGGTCGCTGGACCAGGGGGGGCAATTCACCTCTGCTTCCTAGAAACCTCGCTCACCTACCACCCATTTTTTACCGTCTAGAAAAACTTCTCTCCGGGCAAGCTCTCCAAATTCCATCTCCTGGCTATCCATGGCAGTGATTAGACGTCATTTCAGATTTGGCCTCCAAACGGGATGTGGGGGTGTTTGTGATCCTGCTTCCTGTTGAGCGACAGTTAATGGGCTCAGAAGTGTTTGTGTCAAGACCTGGGCACCCCTGCCTGGAGGCACAAGGTTATCCAAGAAGGGTGTACATCATTCCCTGGAAACCCTAGGTCTGATGCCAAACCAGAGTCAAGAAGGTTCTGGAATGGGTCCCTGCAGCTCTGAGTGCCTGCCTGGTGCTCTGGGGATTTGTTTTGGGGGCAGGCTGCTCCGAAGGCCAGTTTTATTGCTTCAAATTCTCAGCCCACCCCCTCTCAGCAGCCCCCCAACCTGTTTCCCTTTGATCTTTGGCTCTCAGGCCCTGCGGTGGACACACCAAGGAGAATGTAGCCTGGGCCCTGGGAGAGGAAGGAATGTGGGGGGGTCAGGGGAGGAGATCAGAGAAGATGCCAGATGCTCAGGGGAGCCCACAGCCCCCACCCCCAGAGCATCTCAGGAGCTGGGGAATGGAAAAGACGGCCTTCTGAAGTTTCTAGGGATCGGAAGGGCCTGCTGGACTTGATAAAAATAGTTCAGTAAATCTACTGGCAACTCCACCAACCTGTCTGCACCATGAGAAGTGCCCTAGTGTGCAGGGCTGGGGACAGGGAGGGGGCTCTGGCAGACCCTTAGTCCATTGGGGCGAATTTCCAGGATGTGAGGGGTCAGAGAGGTCACAGGGGATGGGAAAGCAAGAGGAAGCCCGGATACAAAGGCCAGTGGCCCAGACAGGTGGAGAGAGTGGGGGTGCATGAGGGGCGTCTGGGACACATGGAAGCCAGGCAATCAGCCCAAGAAGGGACCATGGCAGTATTGTTGCCAGAGAACCCCGGGGTCCTGCTTCCCAGACCCTCCCGACTTCTGACCGGGGCTCCAGGATGAGAACTGGCACAGCAGAAGAGCCTGTGGGGCTTGCTGCCTCTGCCAGCTCCCGGCGGTGACTCACCACCCCTGCCACAGCCCGAGGGCCACAGCAGACATTCTAGGCCAGGGTGACTCAGAGGGCCGGCTGCAGCCGGGGGGACTCTGCTTCGGAGGTTCACTTGGTCTTCAAGCTCCCCGGCTGACTCAGAAGGCGGACATCCCTCTCTGAGCTCTCCTACACCAGGTGGCAGATTTATACTCTTCTCCTGCAGAGGAGACCGAGGGACAAACTTTGCTGAGTCATCGGGTCTATCCTGGATTCCTAGAAGGGTCACCTCCAGCTTTCCTCCCCAGTCATGTCGCAAACCCAGTCGTGGTCCCAAACATTTTTGCCCACATCAGCCCCAAGACCCCTCAGACCAAGATACTGTTCAGAGAGATCTTTAAGAAAGAATATGCTTAGTAAGATTATACTAACTTTGTATGGTGACAGATGGTAACTACATTTATGGTGGTGAGCATTTTGCAACGTATAGAATTGTTGACTCACTATGCGACTTACCCCCAACAAATATAATATGTCAACTACACTTCAATTAAAATAAAGAAATAAAACTCTCCACTAAAAACAGGGAAGAGCGGCGCCTGGGTGGCTCAGCCGTTGGGCGTCTGCCTTTGGCTCAGGTCATGATCCCAGGGTCCTGGGATCGAGCCCCACATCAGGCTCCCTGCTCCACGGGGAAGCCTGCTTCTGCATCTCCCACTCCCCCTGCTTGTGTTCCCTCTCTCGCTATGTCTCTCTCTGTCAAATAAATAAATAAAATCTTTAAAAAATAATAAAAAATAAAAACAGGGAAGATACTACCTACAACCTCTCTTGGCCATCTGCTATAAGGAATCAGTTTGGAAGTCCCCTCTCAGTTCTAACCCCAATCCCTCTTGCTGTTTTCAAAGTCCATATTTTGTCTGCTTTTGTTCATCAAGAAAAGAGCTCAGCCCTTAGTAGCTGCGACCTAATCCATGGGAAGAGAACTGTGGGCAGTGTTAGAACTGGGAGGGGTGGCCACACGGCTCTCACTTCCAGAGAGGGCAAGAGCTAGTGGTGCATTTAGGGTGAAGGCCAAAGGGCCGGGAGTCCCAGAGAAAGTAGCGTTCCTGACCCCTTATCTGTCCTGTGGGAGAACCTCCTAGGGGAGGGCTGGGTGGGATGAGAAGAGAGGGTTTCCCCTTCCTTTTCCCTGAATGGGGACAGCTTCCAGCGTCCCCAGTGAGGCCCCCCACCACACACCCATTCCTGTGATGGGTATGGGGACGACCTTCTGCAACCTCAGCAACCACACCCTTCTTTAAGGAGACTAGGCAGTAGCCCGTGGGGTGGAGGAGCAGGTGTTCAAGCCCCAGCTCCGCCCGCCAGCCACTGCCAGGTGAGGTTTGGATTGGGGCAAAGCCCTTATCCAATCTGAGCTTTGAGTTTGCCCATCTCTGAATTGGAGATAAGAAAACAGAATCTGGGGGCATCTGGCTGGCTCATGCGATGCTTGATCTCAGGGTGGTGAGTTCAAGCCCCACGTTGGGTATGGAGCCTACTTAAAAAACAAACAACCAACAAACCTCCCTTCCCCCCCAAAAAAGAAAACCAGAATCAGTCCTCCCTACCTCATAGGTAAGTGTGACAATAATGTCTTGTTAACCTGAAGGCATCCTACCAGTGTTGGTGGGTGGTATTCTCTACAATGATCTCCACCTCACTCTATGGTGAGCATTTGGTAAGATGAAAAAACAAAGCCAGGCTAGGACGCCTGGGTGGCTCAGTCGGTTAAGCGTCTGCCTTAGGCTCAGGTCATGATCTCAGGGTCCTGGGGCCGAGCCCCCCAGGCCAGCTACCTGCTCAGCGGGGAGTCTGCTTCTCCCTTGCCCTTCCCTCTCCCCCTACTCATGCTCACGCGCGCTCTCTCTCTCTTTAAAACAAAACAAAACAAAACAAAACAAAACAAAACAAAACAAAACAAAACAAAACCCAGGCTGACTCTGCCCCTCACCTGGTACAGGGAAGGCTTGTGAAATTCCCTGTTAGGGGTGAGGGCTGTGCAGACAGACCCGCTGATGTTACTAGCGGGGTGGGTGATTTAGAGTAACCTGCTCTTTCTGTGCTGTGGTTCCCATTTCTGTAAAATGGGAGTGTAAAGTTCCTACATCAAAGAATTGATTTGGGGGAGCACCTGGGTGGCTCAGGCAGTTAATCAGCTGCCTTTGGCTCAGGTCATGATCTCAGGGTCCTGGGACTGAGCCCTGAGTCAGGCTCCCTGCTCAGCGGGGACTCTGCTTCTCCCTCTCCCTCTTACCCTCCCCCTATTCATGCTCATGACCTCCCTCTCTCTCTCTTTCTCTCTCTCTGTCTCAGATAATGAGAGACAGAATTGGTTTGGGAAACAAGTATACTGAGCAGATACATTGTGTTACACTGTATCTTGATACATTAGTGATCTTTCGCTGGGTAACAAATCACTCCAAACTTTAGCAGTGTAAAGCAACAGAGCATTCACTCTCTCACACAGTTTCTGAGGACTGGGAATCTGGCAGTGGCTTAGCTGGATGCTTCTAACTCAGAGTCTTCATGAAGCTGAAGTCAGCTGTTGGCCGAGTTGCAATCTCAGAAGCCTGGGGCTGTAGATCACCTTCCAACCTTGTTCCCACGACTGTAGGCTGAAGGCTTCAGTTCCTCACCATGTGGACCTCTCCACGCTTCTTCCCTCGGAGCAAAGTCATGCACCTAAGATGAAAGTCTAAGTGAAATTCAGAAATGACATACCATCCCTTCAGCTTTATGCTATTGGTCACATAGATCAACCCTGGTATGATGTGGGAGGGACCACACAAGGCTGTGAATACCAGGAGGTAGGGATCATTGGGGGCCACCTTAGAGGTTGGCTACCATATACATAATCTGCCCTAAAAAATATGGACCATTATTGTTATTATTACAGAAGGTGCTAGATTCATGAGACATTTCTGTTCATCGCCATGAACTCTGGTCATTTAATATCTACTTATATTTATCTCAATCCCCTTCTCTCTGCAAGAGTGAGAATTGAGATGATTTTATATACAGAAGACAGATAAAGCAAGAAATTTCTCTAATATTCCACAAAGACCAGCAGAGTACAGATATCAAAATGAGTATATTCTAAGACAGTCCTTGCTAGTTAGGCAGAAAATACTGCATGGGACATACTTACACTAAAAAATTGTTTTTAGGGGCACCTGGGTGGCTCAATCAATTAAGCATCTGACTCAAGTCATGGTCTGGAGGTACTGGGACTCAGCCCCCCGACTCCTGTTGTCAGACTCTGCACTCAGTGGAGTCTGCTTTCCCCCCTCCCTTGCCCCTCCTCTGATCATTCTCTCTCTCTCTCATAAATAAAATCTTTTTTTAAAAAAAAATGTTTTTAACTTGTTGTTTATCTGAAATTCAAATTTAACTGCACATCTTGTACTGTTATTTGCCATCTCTGGCATCCTGGCCTGGAAAGCTTTTTAAAATCCCCATGGCTTGGGGCGCCTGGCTGCCTCAGTCAGTAGAGCATGCGACTCTTGATCTCAGGGTTGTGAGTTTGAGCCCCACACTGGGTGTGGTGCCTACTTAAAAATAAAATAAAATAAAATCCCAGTGCCTCAGCGCCATCCCCAGAGATTCTGATGTCATTAGCCTGGAGATTTTTTAAAGCTTTCATTTTATTTTTTTATTTTTTAAAATGTTTTATTTATTTATTTATTTGTCAGAGAGAGAGCACAAGCAGAGAGAGCTGCAGGCAGAGGCAGAGGGAGAAGCAGGCTCCCCGCTGAGCAGGGAGCCCGAAGCGGGGCTCAATCCCAGGACCCTGGGATCATGACCTGAGCCGAAGGCAGACGTAAAGCTTTCATTTTAAAATAATTTAAAACTTACGGGGAACTTGCAAAAGTAATACAGATACACCAACTACCCACAGATACACCGATTTTTAGCATTTTGCCACTTTGTTCTATCATTCCATTATCTTATAAACATATGAAAGTCAATTATATACATTATGTTCCTTTACCACTTCATATTTTCATGTATATTTCCTTTTGTCTATGTGTGTGTGTGTGTGCATGTGTGCGTGTGTGCAGAAAGGTGATTTTATTAAAGCACGGGGACAGGACCAATGGGCAGAAAGAGCTGCTGCCCCATGTGTATTTCCTAAGAACAGGGAGATTCACACACATAACCACAATAAGTACAATGATGAAATTCAAGAAGTTTAACATTGATATAAAGCATATAGTCCATATTACAAGTTTTTCAATTGTCCCAATAATGTCTTTTGGGGTATTTCCCCTTCTTTATCAGATTCAGTCCAGGATCACATATTGCATTTGTCATGTCTCTTATTTTCCTTTAACGGTTTCTCTCTCAGCCTTTGTCTTTCATGATACTGACTTAAAAGAATAAAAGACTTTGTTTATTTATTTGAGAGAGAGAGAGCATGAGCAGAGGGGCAGGGAGAGGCAGAGGGAGAAGGAGAAGCAGACTTCCCACTGAGTAGGGAGCCCAATGCAGGGCTCCATCCCAAGACCCTGAGATCATGACCTGAGTCGAAGACAGATGCTTAGCTGACTGAGCCACCCAGGGGCCCCTACATTGACATTTTTGAGGGTACAGGCCAGTTATGTTATCGAATGTTTCTTAATTTGGCTTTGTCTGCTCTTTCTTCCCTATTAAATTCAGGTTATGCCTGGTGGCCAGAATACCATATAAAAATTAGTGTGTCCTTTTCAAGATATTGCACGTGGAGGCACAAGATGTCTACCTGCCCATGATTGATGATAATTTTGACCACCCAAAGTTTTGTTGGATTTTTCCACTGTATAGTTACTATTTACCTCCTTATAATTAATAAGCAATTGACAGGGAGACACTTTAAGACAATCTAAATACCCCTTTCCTCATCAGACTTCCCCATCCTCAGATTTATTTAATAACTATTGATCCTTTTTTTTTTTTTTAAGATTTTGTTTATTTATTTGAGAGACAGAGACACAGAGAGAGAGAGCATGCGCAGAAGATTAGGGAGAGAGGCAGAGGGAGAGGGAGAAGCAGACTCCCGGCAGAGCAGGGAGGCCGACGCGGGGCTGAATCCCAGGACCCCGATATCACGACCTGAGCCGAAGTCAGACACTTAACTGACTGAGCCACCCAGGCTCCTCACGACCACTGATTCTTGCTTGAAGAAATGAACCGATCTTCACTACGATGATGGAAAATGGTTATTTTCCAATTCACCACTCCCTCCACAGTATAGAGGTTTTTAAAAACAGCATTATCAAGGTATAACGGACACATCATTAACTGCACATATTTAATGTAAAGTGTATAATTGATGTTTTAACATATGTCTTCTCCCATGAAACCATCATTACAATCAAAGTAGTGAATATTGGGACACCTGACTAGCTCAGCAGGTAGAGCAGGCAACTCTTGATCGTGGGGTAGTGAGTTCGAGCCCCATGTTGGGCACAGAGCTTACTTAAAAAAAAATTGGGGCACATGGGTTATGCAGTCATTGAGCGACCGAGTCTTGATCTCTGCTCAGGTCTTGATCTTAGGGTCGTGATTTCAAGCTCTGTGCCTACTTAAAAAAAAAAAAAATTAAAAAATAAAGTAGTGAACATATCTACCATCCCCCAAAATTTCCTTGAGCCCTTTCTCTCCTGCTCACGTCTTCCAACCGCTGACCTGCTTTCTGTTACTATAGATTAGTTTGTATTTTCTAAACTTTTATACAAATGGAATCATACAGTATGTATTCTTTTTTGTCTGGTTTCTTTCATTCAGTATACTGATTTTGAGATTCAGTTGTAGCATGAGCAACAGTCTTTTTTTATTGCTGAGAAAGATTCTTCTATCATATGAATATATTACAGTTTGCTTATCAATTTACCTGTTGATGGGACATTTAGGTTGTTTCAAGTTTTTGCTATTACAAATAAAGCTGCTGTGAACATTTGTGGACAAGTTGTTTTATGGACATATGCTTTCCTTTTTCTTGAGTAAATACTGAGGATTGGGATATGTTTAACTTCTTAAGAAACTGCCAAACTGTTTTCCTTTCTTTTTTTTCCCAGGGGCTCAATAAAAACTTTTAATTATACTTCAGAGATTTTGTACAATGCGACAGTGGACGCCCACTGTTAATGTTCACAAGTCCACATTATCAAACATCAACTGCAACAAAAATATGGATTGCTTCACAAATTTGTGTGTCACCCTCATGCAGGAGCCATGCTAATCTCTTCTATATCATTCCAATTTTGTTTTGTTTTGTTTTTATTATTTTTTATTCTTATGTTAATCCCCATACATTACATCATTAGTTTTAGATGTAGTGTTCCATGATTCATTGTTTGTGCATAACACCCAGTGCTCCATGCAGAATTATCATTCCAATTTTTTTAAAAGATTTTATTTATTTATTTATTTGACAGAGAGAGACACAGCGAGAGAGGGAACACAAGCAGGGGGAATGGGAGAGGGAGAAGCAGGCTCCTGGCTGAGCAGGGAGCCCGATGCGGGGCTGGATCCCAGGACCCTGGGACCATGACCTGAGCCGAAGGCAGATGTTTAACGACTGAGCCACCCAGGCGCCCCTATATCATTCCAATTTTAATATACGCACAGCTGCAGTGAGCACTGCAAACCGTTTTCTGAAGTGGTTGTAACATTTGATGTGTGGAATGTTTGTTCACATTTTTCACCCATTTTGGGGGTAGAGGGTTGTTTGTGTTCTTGATACTGAATTTTGAGAGTTCTTTACATATTTTGGATACAAGTCCTTTATGAGATGCCTGATTTACAAAATATTTTTCTCCCAGTCTGTGGCTCGTCTTTTCATTCTCTTAATGGTTACCTTCTAGAGGCAAGAGGGTTTTGTGTTTTTTTTTTCCTTTTTGAAATTTTGATAAAGTCCTATTAATCAATTTGGCTTTTTGAATTTTGCTTTTGGTGGCATATCTTAAGATATCTTTGCCTAACTCAAGGTCACAAAGGTTTTCTCCTAGAAGCCTTATAGCTTTTGGCTTTACAGTTAGTTATATGACCTAAATGATTAAAGTACATGATTGAGTTATTTTTTGTATATAGGATGGGATGTGGAAGGAAATTTATTTTTTGCATTTGAATATCCAATTGTTTCAGCACTATTTGTTGAAAAGATTATCCTTTCTCTGTTGAGTTGTCTTTACACCTCTGCATAAAATAAGTTGTGATAGGGGTGCCTGGGTGGCTCAGTTGGTTGAGCATCTGACTCTTGATTTGTTCAGGTCATGATCTCAGGGTCCTAGGATCGAGCCCTATGTTGGGCTCTGCACTCAGCGAGGAGTCTGCTTGAGGATTCTCTCTCTCCTTCTGCACCTCCCCCTGCTATTTCTCTCTCAAATAAATGAATAAATAAATCTTAAAAAAAAAATTAAATTGTGGGGCTCCTGGGTGGCTCAGTAGGTTAAGCATCTGCCCTCGGCTCAGGTCATGATCCCAAGGTCTTGGGATCAAGCCCCATGTCGGGCTCCCTGCTCAGCCGGAAGTCTGCTTCTCCCTCTCCCTCTGCTGCTCCCCCTGCTTGTGCTCGCTCTCTCTCTCTCTGTCAAATAAATAAATAAATAAAATATTTTTTTAAAGTCTAAATAAATAAATAAATTGTGATATATGTGTGGGTTGTACTAGAATTTTTGTTTATTTATGTTTTAAGAAGATGAAGAGTTGCATGCTCCATGGACCAAGCCAGCCAGGCGCTCCATGCACTAGGATTTTTAAATGCTGCACTTACATAAGGGCAAGAACAAGGACTTGGGATCCAGGACAATCAGGCTGGAATCCTGGTTTTGC
Organism: Mirounga angustirostris; assembly: GCF_029215605.1. Lineage (NCBI taxonomy): Eukaryota > Metazoa > Chordata > Mammalia > Carnivora > Phocidae > Mirounga > Mirounga angustirostris. The sequence goes on along the minus strand of NW_026991725.1, from coordinate 22,693,730 downwards.
TGCTTATCTGTGGCATAGTTGATACAAAGTAGAAACCATGAAGCTACCCACCTTGGGTGTTTACCACATTTTACAACATCCTCTCTCCTTTCTTTTCTTTTCTGCTCTTCTCCTGGGCATAGCGCTGGAACCGGGAAAGCTGGTCCTAAGGAATGTTTCTCTAACCCTAGGCTCCCCAGATCCAGGATCTAAGAAGGAAGGAAAGAAAATGTAATGGGCACAGTAGTATCCATAAACTATTTTCAGTCAGTTAGGATATCTCATGCAAATCAGACATTTGCTCCAGGCGAGGCTGTATGGGCAAATTCCAATTCCAAGTCCCTTTACTTTTGGTGGGAATAGTATAACTTCTTGCCACTTATGTAGAAGCTCTGCTTAGCCACTCACTCTGAGAACAATTTATTACTTGGTCATTGGAATTTTTTGATAGGCAACCTTTTTCAAAACACTGGGCTCATGGAAAAATAATAAAGGAGATCTTAGTTGATGAACATAATGGAAACGACTCACTTAGAGAAAGGAAACAACATGGATACTGCCCCGAGGTTTCCAGTGTGCTGAAAGGCGTGATCTCACAAGAAACTCCCAGACTGATGAGGCAGAAATGGGCTTCAGCCTTAGAGGTTTCCAGTGAATGTACACGAAAACAAAAAAGCTCATGCATGGGAGTTGAAAGGAGCAGTATATCAGCAAGATCCAGGACAGACTGGGCAGGTGTGAATCTGCGTGCTTGGTTCCTGTTTACCATGCTGGTCCTGAGTTTCAGTACACACCATCTCAGTTTATTATGAATACATGTATAATTAATCAGACCTTTAGCTAAAGTCAAGCCACATCCGTGATTGATCAGGGTGAGTTGCAGTTAACCCTCAACCCTGGTCGCTAATGGAAGATTTCTGGCTGCCTCTAATCTTGGAAGAATGGATGATCCAAAACTATTCCCTATTTGGTTTGTAAAGGTATTCCAGGGTGATTCATTTGAACATCCATTTGACTTTTTTTAAGTTTGTTATAAAAACGTAATAGTCTAGAAATCTTGAAAAATATAGTAGAGTCAAGAAAGAGAGAAACGGGGAGAGAGAAAGGGAGAGAGAAACAGACAGGAATAGAGAGAAATCCACTAATCTTCTCAAAACCAGAGAGTTATTATTAACAGTGTTTTCCAGACTTTTTATTATTTCAATTAATTTTTGTTATGAAATATTTATACTTAAGAAAGATAACGTAAACCATACATGTACAGCTTAAAAGAATAAGTAATAAAATACTTGTGTAGCTACCGCTCAGATTGAGAACTAGAACATCCATCCCCAATATCTTTGAAGTGCCCTGTGAGCCCCTCCACAATCATCCCTATGCTACTTCCCGGAATTAACCACATTCTGGAATTTTGTTTATCATACTCGTCCCTCTTTCCTTTCCTTTCCTTTCCTTTTTTTCTGCAGGAAGCTTTATTGTTTCCATTTGGTCCATGGTTTGGGAGAAGGCTCCAAGGTGGTTAAAAGCCGCCTAGCAGTGGCAGGGCTCTTCCTTTTCTTTAAAGTTCAACCTCTTCTGGATGCATCCCTAAACAACACAATGTTACTTTTGCATATTCTTGAACTTCTATAAACAGAACCATTATGTGCATATTCTTCAGTCTCTGGGTTTTTCTTTTTGTTTATTGGTCAGAATTGTGAAATTCACTCACGTTGATACACATGGCAGAAGTTCCTTTATTGTGACTGTCTCCAGATTCCATTGTAGGACTATACCCAGCTTTGCTTATCCATTCTCCTTGGAGATGGACATTTGTAGGGTTTCTAGGTTTTGTTATTGTAAACAATTCTGCTATGAATATTCTTGTACACATTCTGGGTATCCATATGCAAGAGTTTCTGTAAGGTAATTTCTTGTCTTTAATGTACTTGTAGCTTTTCTCATTGTTGTTAAGATTGGTCCAGTCATACAGACTATATGAGCACAAATACTAAATTTTGTGATGTGCTTTTTTTTTATAAACGTCCCCTAAGTTTTTCTAAACCCCTTTCTGACATAATTTTTTTTTTAAAGATTTTTATCTATTTATTTACTTTTGCGAGAGAGAGGGAGAGTGCGTGCCTGTGCACAAGTGGGGGGAGGGGCAAAGAGAGAGGGAGAAGCAGGTTCCCCACTGAGCAGGGAGCCCAATGACGGGCTTGATCCCGGGACCCCGGGATCATGACCTGAGCCAAAGGCAGACGCTTAACCAACTGAGCCACCCAGGCGTCCTGGACATAATTTTTAATGGCTGCATAATATTTTACCAAATGGCTATGTTTGAAGTTATTTGAAGATTTCCCTGTTTGTAAGCATTTATATTGCTAACAGTTTTTTTTTCCTTAACAGTGATAAATAACATTTTTGTTCAGTTTTTTGTTGTTGTGATATTTTGAAAAGGCTAAAATTTTTGTTTTAAAAAATCATGGTATTAAAAAAAAATCATGGTAAAGGTCGGGCTCCCTGCTCAGCGGGGAGTCCCGCTTCTCCCTCTGCCCCCGCAGTTGCAAGCGTGCTCGCTTTCTCTCTCTAATAAATAAATAAAATCTTTAAAAAATGGTAAAATATACATAACACGGGCGCCTTGGTGGCTCAGTTGTTTGACCTGCTGACTCTTGATTTCAGCTCAGGTTGTGATCTCGGGGTCCTGGGATGGAGCCCCGAGGTCTGGCTCTGTGCACAGCGGGGTGTCTGCTTGGGATTCTCTTTCTCCCTCTCCCTCTGCCCCTCCTGCTTGTTCTCTCTCTCGCAAATAATCTTTAAAAATAAATACATACAATTTTTAATTTTAGGGGCGCCTGGGTGGCTCAGTCCTTAAGCCTCTGCCTTCGGCTGGGGTCGTGATCCCAGATCCTGGGATCGAGCCCCAAATCCAGGTCCCTGCTCTGCGGGAAGTCTGCTTCTCCCTCTCCCACTCCCCCTGCTTGTGTTCCCTCTCTCGCTGTGTCTCTCTGTCAAATAAATAAATAAAATCTTTAAATTTTAAAAAAAATTTTAGCTATTTTTAAGTGTTTTAAGATTCAGTGGCATTAAGTATATTTACATTGTTGTGCAACCATCCCAGTATCCATCTCCAGAACTTCCTTCTCTTCTCAAGTTGAAACTCCATACACTAACTCCCCACTTCACCCACTCCTCCCAAGCCCTGGTAAGCATTATTCTACTTTTTGCCTCTATGAATCTGACTATTCTAGGTATCTCATACATATTTATCCTTTGTACCTGGCTTATTTTACTTAGCGTAATGTTTTCAAGGTTCCTCCATGTTGTAGCAGGTATCAGAATTTCCTTCTTTTTTAAGGCTGAATAAAATGTTCTATATACTGGATTTTTGTTAGAAAAATTACTCAAAAGTGCAACTCCTAAGTCAAATAATATGAATTTTTAAAGGTTTTTGTTGCCTTAAAATCCTTCTTCCACACAGCCATATGGAATGTTTTATTTCACTATATTCTTGCTAGTAATGAGTATTATAAATTAAAAACAAAACAAAGCCCTTTGCTATTTTCATGACCTGCTTAAATTTGGCTTTAATTTAGCTGTTATCAAAATTGGTTTGCCTTCTCCTTCGTGTTCATAGCTGTATTGATAGGTAGGTATTCAATAAACATCTATTATGGGAAGCGGCTCTACCAGACATCCTGGGAATCACTGAGATGGGCGGCTGTGTGGGAGTGACACTTTTGCTTTAAATGATATACAAAATAATAAATCTTTACATGGTTAATGGGGTGCTGGCTACATTCCCATTAAGAAGACCCTAAGAGACCTGTTGGCAGGAAGTGCATGTGGACTGTCCCTTGAGATTGTCATCCTGGTTGGATGGCATCAGGGAGATGAGGACGGCAAAGGGTTGTGCCAAGTAACTCTGATGGTTGACATTGACTGCCTGAAGCCTTGAATTGAGAAGAACTCCAAGGCTACTTAACCAGACACAAGGTGAAGAGGATGCTCATCAATGGACATCAGGCATAGGACAGTCATGGGTACAAGACTAGGGAGTGACAAGCCAAAAGATATCTCTTGGTTGCTGTTCTTGACGTAGACCAATCAGCCTTTTGAATGACTGAATTTACCTGTATTTAATCTGAGGATTGTGGAGTATTGTATTTATAAAAATTAAAACAAGGAAAAAAAGAAGAAAGAAAGAAAGAAAGAAAGGAAGGAAGGAAGGAAGGAAGGAAGGAAGGAAGGAAGAAAAAGAAGGAAACAAATAAAAAAGAAAAAAGAAAAAGCATGACAGGCTGAACACAGCATTTTATTTGATCACACTGCCCATGTCTTTCCAGATATTATCAAAAGACACCTACTATGTATTTTTGGACACCTGTCAGCATTGTGTTAGAACTCCTTGGGTGATACATAGGCTGTGCCCTCAAGGATTTGATACATAAAATGCTAATAACAAAATCAGTTATAAGCAACTAAGACACAGGAAAAATGATACAAAGAAGTAAAAGTGTCTAGTGAATGTTCAGACAATAAATGCTGGGAGAACAGGGAGCTCTGCGGTCTGAATCAATTGATGTTCACCTCAAAAATGTAACGAGCTTTTTGTTTTGGTGTATAAAATAACTCAAGCATCTCTGTAGCCTTCCACTTCACCAGAAGTGACAGCTTGAATGATAGCAAGTTAGTGATAGAGGGACAGGAAAAAGGAAAAGGGAAGGAATGAAGTAAAGTATAGAAAGTTGGGATAGGTTTATTGATTAAAAAGAGGAAAGAAATGAGTTGGGGGCAGAGGAGCCAAAGAAGAATAAAAAGGGGAAGAGAAGTAACAAAGAAAAAAGAAAAATTAAAAAGAGGGTAAAGGGAAAGGGGGAGGAGGAAAGGAATTGACAGTGTCGGGAGTAGGAAGAAAAATGGAGGAACAAAAGGGGGGGGAGAAAGGGGAGGGGCGGGGCGAGGGGCAGGGAGGAAGAGGAAGATAGGGAAGGACATCATGAACCTCATTTCAAAGCAATTTAGAAATAACTCTAATATTTATTTTCTGCACACTTTGTAAACACATTTTAGAAGTGAAAAGAAAATCATAAAAATGTATTGAACAATTTAGCATACAAATGCTTACCAAATACTTTCAGGTTATGCTTAAGAATGGAAATTAAGTTGTGTTAATAATTTTTTAAAAATTGAGAGTGTTTTTGGGAGAGGTGTGTGGACCAAAACTCTTTCTAGATAGTTGACCCATGAAAATCAGAAATCATTTTTTAGACTTATATCTCAGCTTAGTCAAACAACCAAAATAACATTCTAGTAGGCTGGGTCCCTTTTCTTTGTAAAACTGATTTGTTTTACAGAGACAGATGAAGTGTTTTTAATGAGTATTTTGGTGATGAGGTATTAGTGAAATAGTATGTGTGTATAATTTTTAAACCTAAATATAAAAAATCATCGTAGCATTCCCTCTTAAGCATTCTGAAATATTTGAGACAGCTCCTGAAAAAAAAAAAAAAAAAAATCCTAACTAGCAACAGGAGTAAAAGCAATTAATCTTATCATCAGGAATAAAAATTTAAAGCAAACAAAAATAATTTGCTTTCTAGATAGAAACATTCTTTTAGTCTTAAAAGGCATAGATGTTATGTAGCTAAAACCAAATTAACTCCATGCAGTTTGAAGTTGTAACTGATGCATTTTGAATTAAAATCATTTGCATACTTAGAAGCTATGTGGATGTCAAGTACCTAATTGTCTTATTACTATTTCCACTTTAAATAATATTGAGGTATGGATTTTCTCCCTTTTGTTGCTGTTTACAATTTGTTTTATTTTGAAAAATAACATTTCCTGGTCTTTTCTTGAATTCTACAATCTTCCCCCAAGTTAACCTGTAACTTATTTTGCATTTTGTGCCACATAGGGACTACACAAAATTGCTCATTATCTTTTAACCAAATGATTTTAGAGTCGAAAAAATGCAAAAGGCAGCAGTCGTGGCGCGTGAGGAATGTTATTGACCATTTTCTTGTACGTTCGTCAATAGGGCTAGTGTGGTGTAGTTTAATTTACTCACAAACTGAGTCTGAAGCCATATATTTCCCAAAAGTTAACAAAATAAACGATTCCCTTCCTTATCTGGAGGTTTCTACATCGCCAACCTGAGTCAAAACAAAACACTGAGCAGTTTTGTCACACAGGCTGTGTGACCCATAGAAAACCAGATGATTGTTCTTCAAGTTCTTTTTTGTCTTTGAGTCTTTTTAAACACATTTCTTTTTAAGGTCTTCAACATGGAACACTTTTCAATAATAATTTGAAGGAGGAAATTTCCCTTTGCTGCTTACAATTCCCTTACATTTTATGAGTTATCTTAGACACATAATTATCCTTATTTATTTGACAGGAGAAAATGCTTCATGTGCTTTTAAATTGGGACTCATTTACACTTCTTCAAAGTTTATGGGCATTTAAAAGAACCACACCAAGACTTCAAGTTGCTGGCAGAAACAAAATATCCCAGGGCAGGAACAAGGAAAAAACAAGCAAACAACAGCAAAATAAATAAAACCCGAGCAAACAAAAAACAAATTCCTCCAAGAACTGTGAAGTCTAAGTAGCCCTGTCTCAATAAATGTGAATTCTTTCTTTTTCTATATTTCATAGAAACCATACCTCTATTTCAAAATTGATCAGGATTCATTAGAAAATAAAACACAGAAAAGTTCTATTTTAATATATTTCCCTCCTAAGTGCTTTCCAATTTTTTGTGTCCTCCCTTTTGTAAAATGTGAACTTTTAATATAGGAAGTCATAGACAAATATAAGATTAAAAAAGAAGTTTATATTCTGGGGATTTATTCAAATGAGCTAATTTAAGAGAAGAAAAAGTTATATGTTCCCAAATAACTATTCAGCACTTACAAAAGTTTAAAAAAAATCGATGTAACTTATATATCTAAAAATAACGATTAATGATTAACTCACATCTACTGGATTAAATGTTACACGTTGGTGAAAAATGACAGTTATGAAAATTTTGAGGCAGCAACGGTAGAACAGCAAGTGAAAAATGAAGATATACAAATAAGATGACAAAATCTCAAACTATTAGCAATGGACAAATATTGGGAAGAAACATTTAAAAATAAAATTAATACTCTAGGACAAGGGAATTGCTGATTTTCTCATGTCATATTTCCATTTTGTTAAAAAAGTTATTTTCTGTCTTTGGGTTTTTTTTTTTTTCTTCCTCTCTGAATTTGTATGTCCACATTGAAGGAAAATAGATCAGAATCCCATCTTTAAAATGGAGTCAAGTTTCAGTGTTTCTGGATTCAGAGAATTGAATCCTGTTAACTAGACCAAACACTTCTCCAGGAAAAATGAAGAGGAAGGAGAGAGAGGAAGAGGAGAACAAACAAAACAAAACAAAACAAAACAAAAAAATCCCAATGATAGTAAATAAGTGGAATAAAATAATAAAAATAAAAATGTTATTAAAGAAAATAATTTATTCTGCAGCTATATTTTTAATTCTTACAAAGTTTGATACTGCACTGATGATCAATCTTTCTCAAAAAAGCTGTGTAGAAACAAAAAGGAAAACAAATACAATGTTTATTAGTTGTCTTTAATAACAAAAGAAAAGGCAGAAAAGGGGAATGATAAATTGTGGCATGGCATTCCAAGTTGGCCCATTCCTATCCCTATCCTAGGAATGTGAGTCTTGACAAGAAATAACCCTACCCTCAGGTTAATTTTAGTGCTGGGCTCACTCAGAGGGGAGATGAAGCACTAGTCAACATCATTCAGTGCCCCCAACCCCAGCCTAAAATAGCCAGATCACTGAGGCAAAACTGATTTGGGGGCTAAAAAGGTCTGCATCTCACCCCAGCTGTCTCCGCTCTCTTGTGTTCTTGCAGCCTCTGACTATACACAGAAGCCCTTGGTGGGGGCAGGGGGGAGGATTAGAATTCACTGAAACATCTGATTTTTTAAAAGAACTAACCAGTTTCAATTTAGCAACAGTTGGTAAATTTTTATTTTCACAAATGTGTATTTTCTCCCCTACTGTCATTTTAAAACATGTAAAAGAAACTAAATTCAACTAACTTCTAGTCTATTTCTTTTATATTTTTTACATGGAAAAAAAATCTAAAAGTGAACTGAATTCAATTATTACTTTTACAATTTTTGTTTCCCTTTGAATCTAGGATAGGAAAAGGTGGACTGCATTTTACAGGAGTTTAGAGGTCTGGATGGAAATTTTTGTGGGGTGTAACTTGCTTTTGTTTTAGGAATAAAGAGATAGAGTAGTAGGCATGTTCCCCAGGGAGAAACCCTGAGAGGTGCTTCTATTAATTCTTAGAGATTTAAATTAAATGAAGGAAACAGCACTTAAAAGTTTCTGGGAACTGCAGTGCCCTGCCTAGGACCCTCTTTCTTGTTCCCCAATATAACAGAAAGGATTTCAGGAGATTGGGGCTCCTTTTTAGGAAGAGGCCAAGGAATACAACAGCCTTTCTGAGACCATCTTTGAGCCCTTTCAAAAGTCCACACACATCACCAAGAAAGTCCCCGGGCAACAGACACACATTCTGGCAAGATTTTTTTTTTTTTTTTTCCCCCCTGGACTCTCAATTTTTCTCTGAATTCTCTTTGCCCTGCAGTTTGTATTAGCTGGTTTTTTCATTTTAAAAATGTTTATTGAATGCCTACTATGTGGCAGACTCCGTTTCCAGCTCGTTGGTTTGTGTGAAAATTATGGTCAAAGAGCTGACTAAATATTAAGAGTCAGAAACGGTGGGGGAGGGGGGCGGGCCGGAGGTGTGGGGGGGTGGGATACAGACGTCGCCCACCTTCTTGCCTAGAAAACATTCTTTTTCTACTCAGCAACTAACAGCTCATAGTATTTTCTGTCGCCCCATGCAAAGAAAAAAATCACAAACCCCCAAATCCGACAAACACGTGGCTGGCTAGAACAAAACGCGGATTTGGAGAGTGGGTTTTGAAGGTGGTGGAGATGGAGAAACCGAGTTGGAAGCCCTCCCCCCACGCCCAAGCCCCATTTCTTTGCAGCGCGCGGGGAAAACCGGGAGGGGGACAAAGGTGCGGCGTGTGGTCTTTTAACTCCCGACTTTTTGAACGGTAGAAAATCGTCTGGCAGAAGAGCGGGGCGCCCAAGTCGGGAGTCAGTTCACTGACTGCAAATAAAAAATAATAACAAGAAAAAAAAAAATCCAAGGCATTCCTATCAGTGCAGCCAACACGTGTTGCGGAGTCGGCCCGGGCCGCAGGCGACTGAGACAATGGGGTCGGGGACGGGGAAAGGGAGAGTGACCCCCTTCCTCACCTGCCCTCGCAGCACGCGTGCCCCCGACAAAATTGTTTCTCCCACCCGCAGAACCCCGAGCAAAACCCGAGCTTCCGCCCAGTTCAGGGAGAGTCTGGCATTACTGGGGGTCCACCCCCTCTTTCCCCGGTCCCCGGGCCAGGGGGGCTCCGGGGCACCCGGGCTGCGCGCTCCGCCACCCCCCAACCCCCGGCGCCGTCCCAGCCCCCTCCGCTGGGAACTCGCTGCCCTCGCCCGCCACTCGGCCCGGGATCCCGGTTGCGCGTGGACCGCGCGTCCCGCTCTCCGCCGCCTATCCTGGACTCCGAAACGCGCGGCGAACTGCCCCCTCCCCCACCGCCGAGACGGGGTGCGACCGCCCACGTGTCGCCCCTTGCCCAGTCGGGTCCGTCCCTCGGGCTCCCGGGGCCGGAGGATCCGGAGCGAGTTGGTCAAAGGCGAGGAAAGGGACCAGGGCGGATCCGCTTCCCCCTCCCCAGGAACGGGAGGGGGGAGGGGCCGCCGCCCCCTCCTCGCAGCTCCCGCCCCTCGCTTCCCCGAGCGCCGAGCGGAAATTACCCCCTCCCCCCGCGGGTCTGACCTGGGGACGTGGGCGGGGCTTCAGCCCTCGGCCCCCCGCCCCCGGCCCCTCTCCCGCCTTCCCGCCGGGATCCGAACGCTGCACCCCAAACAAAGTTCCGAGACCCGAACCCAGCGCTGGGAAAGCTGCGGTCGCCGGCCTGGGTGGGGCGGACGGAGGGGACTCCACCTGTCTGCCCCCGCGTCAGGGAGGGAGGGAGGAGGGGAGCGTTCGGATCTCCACCCGGTCACTCCCTCCCTGAGACCTCCCCCTTCGGTTCGCTCGGGTCTGCTCACGCTACCACTCCTCTTCCTCCTCTCCACCCCTCCCTCTGTCCTGGGGTCAGCTTGGGCCGGAGCCGCGCGTCCCCCCCTAGACCCCGAGACGGTCTCGTTCGGCGGCGGAAGCCGGGTGCGAGCCACCCTTCTCCCGTGGGAATCCCGAAACATGATTTCCTGCGGATCCCTCGTTCCCAGCCGCGGTCCCCCGTGTTCCTAGCTTCCCGGTCCCGCGCTCGCAGGGTCCCTGGGTCTTGGATTGCCCGGAGGCGGAGGAGTCTCCTAGGGCTGCGGCCGGGAAGGCCGAGACCCCTCACTTAAAGATCTAGGGGAAAAGCGCCTTTCTTTTAAAATCACCGGCTCGCGCGACCCCCGCCTGAAGACCCCAGAGTCCTCAGCTTCTCTTTGTCTATCTCGGCCGTCCCCCGCCTGTCAGTCGCTAGCAGTTAACCGGGGTAGGGTGGGCAAACTCTCCCCCCAGCCACGGCACGAATAAAAAAATAACCCTACGTTTTACCCATAAAGAGGTGGGAGATTCTGGGCCCGACCACCCTCCCCCAGCCGGGGCCGGGGTAGGGGGATGGGTGGGGGCGGGGCGCCTCCCTTGGGGCCAGATTCTTGCCAAGGGGGAGGGGGCAAGTAGAGCTTCGGGAACGCAGCCCCCACCGCCCTGTTTTCCCCCGGGGGCTGAGTTGAATGCCCCCCCCCCAGGCTGGAGATTGGTGGGCTGGGCCGGGCTGGAGGGCCGATGGGCCCAGAGGCTTCGGGGGTCTTCCCGAGCAGGGTGGGTGGGGGCTTTCACCACGTGGCTTCGCCTTTTTTTTTTTTTCCGCTCCATTTTTTTTCAAGTCGATTTTATTTAGAGGCGGCGCCAGGGCGGCCGCGGAGAAACGTGACACACCAGCCCGCTCCGAGGGGTTTCGGACAGAAGGGAAGGAGCAGCGCCGCGTCGTCCGCCTCCCAGCGCGCCGCGGGCACTTCTCCCCGGCCTCCCCGAACTCTCCCGCGACCTCTGCGCGCCCTCAGGCCGCCCTCCCCGCCGCGGGCTCCGGACAACTTCAGGGGTGGGGTGCAAAGAAAGTTTGCGGCTGCTGCCGCCGGCCTCCCGCCTCTCGGCCTAGGAGGCTCGCCGCCCGCGCCCGCCCGCTCGGCCTTGCCAGGGACCGCGTCCCGCCCGGAGACCGCCACCATGAACAAGCTGTACATCGGCAACCTCAACGAGAGCGTGACCCCCGCGGACTTGGAGAAAGTGTTTGCGGAGCACAAGATCTCCTACAGCGGCCAGTTCTTGGTCAAGTCCGGCTATGCCTTCGTGGACTGCCCCGACGAGCACTGGGCGATGAAAGCCATCGAAACTTTCTCCGGTAAGAGTGCACCCACCTCCCCGGAAAAGCCACAACGAAATCCCCCAACAACGGAGACCTGCTCCTCTTCTCTCCTTGCCCGCCAACTCCCCTCCCGCTCCGGCCTGCGGGGCTTGGCCTCGGCATCGACCCTCCGCCCACCTCCTTCGACGCCCCCTCCATCCCCGCTCTCGCCCCTCGCGCGGAAATATCCTGGACCCCCCTCACCCCTTCCTCCCAGCCCCAGAGCAGAAGCTGGAGGCTTTAGTAAGGCCGCCCCTACCCCCCGCCGACGGGGCGGGGGCCCCATTGGTAGTGTGTGGGGGGGTCCCCACTCAGGCGGCTCCCGTCGGGGCCTTATTTCCATGCCCGCCCCTCCCTATTCGAGGCTGGACCCCCTCCCCCCAGCCCCCCAGCGCGAACACCCCCAGCTCCCTTTCCTCCACCCTAGGCCTTTCCAGGCGGGGAAGAGGTCCCCGCTCCGTCCCCGGTCTCCCGGGTGCCCAGTGGGGACGGCAGCCTTCGGGCAGGGCCGGAGAGGAAGGGGGTCCCGCCTCCCGCCCAGGGCCTGGGCTTGAGCCATTTTGATTTGAAAGTGGGGCGTGAGCGGGGTGGCGCGGCGGCGGCGGCGGCGGCGGCGGCGCCGGGTCGCCATGCTGCTTCCCGAGACGCCCAGGCTGGGCCGAGAGGCGCGCGCCGCGGCCGCGGCCGCGGGGGACCCTGCCCGCGGGGCCCCGCTCCGCTCCCCCAGGGCCTCTGCTCGCCCCCGGCCCCGACAGGTGAGCGCCCCGCCGCCGGGAGCCCTGCCCCGCGGCTCGACCGAAAACTAAAGTTTCATTCTGCACCCCTCCCCCGCAACACACTTTGGGACCAACGGGGAGCCCTTTCTCTCCCGGTCCCAGCTCCCCAGCTCTGGGAGCCGAGTAGGCAGCCCGCCCACACAAACGCCCTGGTCGCCCCATTCCCAGATCGGGCTCCCAGAGCGATCCACTACCCAACTGGCCTCAGATAACACAACAAACCGAAAATTAGCAAAACACAATAACGAATTTATAGATTCCACCATTCCCAGAGCGACCGTTTCGCGTCTGGCCACGGAACCCACTGCCTGGATTCCTAGGCAGATCTCAGATCCCAGTAACTCCTGAATTATCCTCTTGGTCCTTTTCCCACCCCACACCCCTGTTGCAGCTCTTATATTGCCTTTTTTTTTTTAATCTTTAGGGAAAGTCGAATTGCAAGGAAAACGCCTAGAGATTGAACACTCAGTCCCCAAAAAACAAAGGTAGGAAAGGGCTCTTTGAGAAGGGAGGCAACCTGGGGGCGCTTAGAGGCTGTGTTAAGGGGTCCATAGTGTCTCCAGTGGAAGAAACCCATTACGGGCCTTCCCACCCCCCACTCCGGATGTTGGGGGCAGGGAGGGAAGATTGGCTAAGATCTTGTAATGGGTGGTTTACAGCTTGTAAAAAATAAGCCGGGGCTGGGGTGGGCTGAGAGATGGTATTTGGAGAAGTAAAAGGGAAAAAATCAATAGGAGAGAAACCTTGTGGATTTGTTCAAGGTGTGGGGGGGGGCCATTTTTGTGAGGAAGCTAAAAATCTTTGAAGAGTTACAACTCCTGGACATTTCTGCAACTTCTAGCAGGCCTCCTTTTCTCTTTTATTCCCCCCACCCATCCCATAATTCTTAAGTGGATTCGGGGGGTTCCCCTTCCACATCCAAGGGGAAGTGGAATGAGTTCCTGTCCCCAAAAGAATTCCCTTTTGCTTGTGCTTTATGTATATTTCTGTAACAGGCAAGGGCATTTTTTTTTTCAGCCACCTACCCCTAGTCCCTCACATCACACATCCTCCCATCCCAACTGGATTTTGCAAAGAATATGCTTTGCCTGTGCTATCCTTTCCGAGCCCCCCCACCCCCACTCCTTCAGTCCATTGTTACAAGGGGACCATCTGGGGTGAGAGCTTTGTGTTCAGGCTGTGAGCTGGGGCTCTTTGGAGGGTCTAGAACTCCCTGGATGAATAGTGAGAGAGAGAGAGAGAGAGAGTGATTGTGTGTGTGTGTGTGTGTGTGTGTGTCCCAGTACCTTTCTATTCTCATTTAAGCAAAGTGGGGTACCTCTATCATGTTATCCCCAAATCTGATTCATGGTGGATTTCAGATCTTTCATTGAACCCTGGGCTGCAAAGTATAGGGGCAGAGTCTGTCTGCTTTCTCATTTAAACATGTTGACAGTGCAGAATTTTCCCTCATGTTGCAGCCCCCAGGAAATCTTTGATCCTCTTGTTACCCCCTCCCCTCCCTAGGTGTGTTCTCCCTCTCATTTCAGCTGGAAACTTGCTGCATTTGGAATAATCCTGGCCTTTTCTGGGTGGGAAGGTGGAGGTGGGTGGCTCTGTATAGTTTTTTTGTTTTGTTTTGTTTTGTTTGAGCCTGTGAAGTTTAACTGTAAAGTTTAAGTGAGATAAAAATCTGTTCAGTGGGTTTAGCTTAAGATATTTTAAGTAACTTAGAACTGTTGTATCTATAGGTGATCAATATGGCTTGTAACTATGTTTATAGAGCCTGTGATTTAACCTCAAGCACTTCAAATACTCTTATTGGAAAGGCAATTAGAGTTAGGAGTAAAGAGGCAATAAAATCAGAAGGAAGAAAAAAAAGTCTTATTTATTATTTTGAAACATTTCCTGGAGATGGGCCTGAGAGAAAGATAACTGACAACAGTAGATTTGTTGAGAAGATTGTGGATATTTGAACTGAAAGCTGAGTGTTTGAAACATGTTGATGAGAAATGTCCAGAATAATTGGAATTCTGACATACGTGGGATTTTTTTTCCCTTTTGCTCTTATGGATGGTTTAAATTTTAAAGGGAATGAAGTGAAAGCGAGAGAAATAGCAAAATGTGATGAGTTGGGACCCAAAACATTTATATTTTAATTTCCATGGTGCTCTGTATTTATGGATCTTTTCCCCCTAAGCCATCTGCTTGCTTTCAAGCCATTTTTAGGCTCCTTCTTGTTCCCTCCAAAATGCATTACTTAGGGCGCTTTTGAGTTGGGAAGGGGTGGGGTTTGTGAGAAGAGTGGGTACAAAATCTTCCTTTCCACATCCATATTAGATTCCATCTTTTGTGTGTTCTCCCCTTCCCTGAAATAATTTTTTGAGCACAAACACAGAGTCAGTTTTGTGTGTGTGTGTGTGTGTGTGTGTGTTTGTGGGGTGGTTGAGAAGGCACTTCATTTTTCTAGAGTGAATCAATTTTTGAAGTTTTAGGGTTTAAAAAAAGAGTTTGTTTTTATGAAGTAAGTTTGCTCTATCATTTTGTGTTCTTTGAAGGAAGCATTTTGTGGTATGTGTTTTTAGTCTGTCTGAAAACTGTTCAGTTGGTCTGTTACTGGCTTTTTCAATCTCATGGATGTATAGAACAGGAACTAGTTAATTAAATATGACTAATACATTTTAAGCAAAATGAATGACTGTGCATATGTATTTTGTATGTATATACTCTTGTTTCCACTGTTTAAAAAAATAGAAAAGAAGTAACTTCCTGATGCACTCAGTTCCAAATGAGTTACGACTTTAAACATTTCTAAGAGATTCATAAAAATCTAACAACCTAAGTGTTCCTGGTTTTTGTTTGGTTGTTTTTTGTTTCTTAGAGGGGGGAATCAAACAAAAAAGTAATATTACAGCAGTTATTTTAGCATCCTCTGATTTTTGAAGTATTAATTTTGTTCTAACTTTGTATCTATTTGATAGATACACTATTTGTACCTTTTTAAGAACCCAAGAGACTGAGCACCATGCATTTAAAGTGAAAACATTAATTTGAAATTTTAAAATGGATGATACTAAATTTCTTCCACCTTCCCAAACCCTCTCTTAGACAGCGTTGGAATTTTGGCTAACAGTTTTGGCTTTTTGTTGAGAATTTGTATATATTCACTGTCAAATATTAGGACAAAGGAGAAAAGCCTAAAGCATTTTTAAAACAGTTGTGGAAGAGGTTTGTACATGTGTTTTATTTTGAGAGACATAAGAGTAGTTAAGGTAAGGGGGGGGTCCCATTTTAGACTTGTTTATTTTGAGAATTGCCTTGCTTTTTAAAGGAATTAAGCTTGTATTTCATTTGCCACTGTGTGTGCCTTTTTCTAGAGGAATGTGACCTAAAGATAGCATACCTACTGTCAACTGCTGTCATCAAAATAAAAGGTGTTGCTGTTAAGAAAAAAATGCAAGAGATGTACTGCATTTCTCTGCATGAAATGTGTTCGACTTAAAAGACTGATTTTCTTAGGCAGGTTAATGGTTGTTCTTTTCTCTAAGCTGACTTAAAATGAGGTGGGCTAAACACTTTACCTTGATTTTCCAAGTATTAAAAAAAAAAGAAATTGGTGTCAGAGCCATAGAAGTGTGAGAACTCTCAGAAAGGGCTTAAACTTTATTCAGATTTTACAGTCTAATTTCCTAAAGTTGGCAGTTTTGGAAAATCTATGTGAAGGGATGTCTTGTAAGTGGCAAAAATAGTATTTTTAATTTTAAGTGATTTGCTCTGAAGTAATTGGATCACTGAACGTTTTCAAAACAAGCAAAAAGATTTTTGCCTTCAGAAATGGACTTGTCTTTAATGAAAATTGTTCTGAGGGGCTGAAAATGAATTATAGTAAGGGGGTTAAGAAGCAAGGGAATGTCTTAAAAAAACAACAAAGGAGTAAAAAGTACTAGAGTGGGAGGATTTTCAGGCACTTTTACTTATGTGGTTATAGTTGAAAGATACATCTGACCTGTATTCACCCAGTTAAGATTAAAGTAGAAACAGTTTATGGTACTTTCGGTAAAAGGTTTTCTTAGTAATAATAGGTTAGTTTTTTTGCCTTTAAATAAATTTTAAAATGGTTGATTCTTAACATTTTTCTGCACTGTTTGGAGGGCAAGTGGAAATCAATTCACTCAACATTTTAGTTTCCACCTAGAAAGTAGATCTTACAAATTCATAAATTATGTTTTCTTCACTGCTAGAGAATCTGTTGTCCTTTAGTGCACAGTATTTCAAGATGCTTTCCTAAAGGACAGTGGTATTTGTCCATTGGAAGAGTGGTAGGTTCCTAGAACCCTTTATTTTCTGACCGAGAGTAGAAGGATGAAATTTTACTCTAATGCTTTCTCAGATGGAGAACCTTGGGGGAAAGAAGGGGAAGAATTGTAATTCCCATCACTAATTTATTCAAAGTATAGTTAACTGTTCCAAATGTAAAGTTTTAATGGCACAGCTTTTGGTGGAAAAGGAGCAAAACATTATTATAATTATGTTTGAGAGATGAAATACATGACATTAGCCATTGGAAGAATCTTGATTCGAGGGTTCTGAGCTTCTAATCTTTTTAAATTACCTTAATATAGGTCATTTGAATCCTTTTGTATGTGTTTGGGTACTTTTAAGGCTTATTTTTTAAGGGTTTATTCTAAACTTTAATGTGTAACAGCCAGTTGACAAAGATACTATTGAGATAGGCTAGTGAGTCTACAATTTTAAATTATTTTTAAAAATTTCAGATGTGGTTTAGTTGAGTGAAAAGGGGGGAGACCAGCAAGTGGTGTGTGAAATTTGGGGATCTTTTTTGCTGAAGGTGGACATTGGTTATATCTCTGTTGGTTTTTGGTGGTGGTGGTGGTGTCATTAGAATAAATGTATGAACCAAAGACGTTGGAAGAACAGACATTTTGTCAGCTGTTAGGATTTGAATTCCGTCTTGTTCGCTCCCCATCCTCTTTAAAGGTTCTTAAAATGTGGCTAATGCCTTCCAGAAAGTGCAGCTTAGAATTTGGGATGGGAGTGTTAGGGAGAGAAAAGAGGAAGAAAAAAAGCAGCAGGGGAGACTGGAGAAATCAGACGAGTTAGTCCTGGGTTGGAAATTCCAGACGGGGAAAAAAGAGAGAGAGAGAGAGAGAGAGGGAGAGAGAGATGGGGGTTGGGTGGAGTTCCCGCTTCCCTTTTAAAGAGAAGCGGCTGGAGGCGCACAGCGACCCACGGGAGAGGGGGTCGCAGACAGCAGCTTTGGAAGACGGGTGGGAGCCTGGGCGTAGGGCAAGGCTCCTTCGGCTGTCGGAGTTGCCTGCCTTCCCTTCCTCTTTTTCAAAAAGCCGAGAAAGTCGCGGCGGCGCTGGAGGCGCTTCCTGGAGAGCCCGCGCCCGCCCCGCTGCCCTGACCCTGCCCGGCCCGCTGCGGCCCCCGGCGGCCCCGCAGTCCCTGCCCGCGCCCCCGCGGGCCCGGGGCTCCGCGCAGGGCTGCCTTTCCCGGGGTCCCCGAGACCCCCGGCCGCGGCGCGCCGGCAGACAGCCTCACCCCGCTCCCGAGAGCCCCAGATCCCCGACCTCGCCCACGTGCAGCGGTCCCCGGCTGCGGGCGCAGCCCCTTTGCAGCGCCCCGGCTGCCTGCAGACCTTCCCATTCCCGCCCCGGCTGCCTGCAGACCTTTCCATTCGAAGGCAAAAGCTAAAGGCCAAGGCGGAGTGAAGAGGGCTGGGTGAGGAGGGTGGGGAGAGAGGAAGGGGTAAGGAGGAAAGAGGACGAGAGGTGGAGAGAAAATGGAGGTGCACATAGTGGTGGCCCTCTCCCCGGAGCTGGGGCCCCTTGGCAACGGGGCATAGAGCTGGAAGAGTTAACAGGGTCCAGTAATCTTTAGAAAATGGCCAGTCTCCATGTCCCAGAGGCAGACTGAAACAATAACAAAGCGGGGGAATAGTAACCAGAGGTTCTAGGGTGGGTTTTATTCGTGTGGTGAAAGAGAGAACAACAGGTCCTCCGGTGGGCCACTGACTGGGCTTGCAAGACGCTTCTTAGGGTCCCAGCCAGTGTTTGACTCCATGTGAACCGCCAGATTTGCACACCATTTCCACCTGTGCTGAGCACAGTTCCTCTCCTCGCCCACACTTTTTAAAATGCCTGTCAAAACAAAAGCAAGAAAAGGTCTCAAAAAACATGCACTCAAGACAGTACATGCTCTTTTGGTTACTGATAAAAATTTGATTTGGCTAGCGAAAGATCCAACCGGGGGAGCGTCTGTGATAACATACCATCCCGAGGGGGGCACTGCCAGCAGGAAGATGCTCAGCCCCCAGTTTGCAAACTCCATTCCAGTAGAAGAGCTTGGGTGTGCCCTCAGATTGTGTTCAGAGGGGGCTCTGTCCTTTTTTAGTGAGTGGGAGGGGTCATCCTAGTATGGAACAGGCTGAGCCAGCTTTGTAAGGCCTGTTTGCAGCTAGTAGGTTTGCAGTAAATAGTTGGAAAACGAAGGCACAACAGGCTCCAACAAGCTTTTACCCTAAACACAGACCACTGAAATACAATGTATGTGGATTATGGGCAAATCACAGGAGAAAAGTGGGTCTGGGCCTCATCATTTTCATGCAGTTGGAGGAAACCTGATTGCAAAACACTGAAATGTGGCTGTATACAGAACCCCCCGCACGCGCCCCCCGCCCCGAAATGCAGTCCTATCGCAGAAGTCCAGTCTTCCAGGATTTGATGTTCTGGTTGTACGGCAGAGAGCACAGAGCATGGTAAACCATTAGTACAACTGCTTTTGAATGAAATAACAGAGCAAATAGCTGGATGATAAGAATTTTTGACTGCTATGTCAAGGTGTTTGCAGAACCCCTACAGACAAGTGTGATTATTAGACAAGTGGCATTTTGGTGGCTAGAGGCACATAAGGGACCAGTCAGGATGGATGGATGGGTGTGAATTCTGCTTATAGTTTAGGGGAGGGGTGTGCAGACATCCCTCTTTGAGAGGAGACGGCAGAAATGGAGGACCTCTTTCCCACACCGTGTCTGTTCGATGGATTCTAGTCAGCCCTCTACATATTTCTGTAGGAAAAGGGTGAGGAAAACTTCAATTTTCATTCATGTTGAGTTAGTTTCAGTTGAAAAATTAGTCCTTCATCCAGATGTTTTGACCACTTGAAATGGAAAATGTTAAGTCTGAGTGAAATTTGATTGGATAGTTTAGTTGATTGGATGTAGTTAGAATCTCCAAGAGGAGAAATCAGGATTCAGGAAGAAGTTGTTCCATGTAAAGGTTGTGTTTGTGGGGTCTGAGTTCTTTGGCAGCAGGAGTTGGGTGGACAGGAATCATTCTGAATTCCTGAGGCTCCAGGAGAGAGGACGCTCTATGGGGTCAGGGTCTCCTGACCTACCCTAGGTGCCTCCTTCTACCTTCTTTAGGACTATGGAGGAAAGGTCTCTCAGGAGAGCTCAGTGTTTAAAAACAAGAGCTTTGGAGCCAGGCAGTGACTGAAACTGCAGAAGTTAATCTTCTTAAGCCTCGATTTCTGTAACTGAACTGGTGTTATTACACATTAACTATTATTATTGCTATTGTTTGTTTTAGATACGGACCTCTCTGCCTCCTGTCTTTGGACTGTGGCAGCTTGGGGCATAATCTAAGGCAGTAGGTAGGGTGTTTATCCTTCTGTGACTTTGGCATGGAACAGTGATGGATAGGCATATTGAAGGGGACTTAGGTGTAGGGTGCTTTGATAACCTGCATGCTGAAAAGAAAAGCCACCTTTTGGGAGAGGGAGATGAAGGTCACCAGGGCAGTCCTCCCAGACCCCCTGCATTATGGACCCCATCCTGTCAGACAAGAGACTTGAAGAGATGGTGGAGAATGCTACTGCTGATTGTTCCTTAGGGGACTGGGCCATATATTCTGTTGTTGGTGCCATGAACCCAGGCCAGATGAAATTTCATACTTGGGGGCTACCGTCAAAGGTGCATGTAGGGCAGGGACATTGGTGAGAGAAGAACCGCCTTAATTCTGGCAATGAGGTAAGTGTTATAAAGATTCAGGCTGAAGGGGACTTTGAGTCCTTGGGGGTCAGAGGAAGGAAGAAATGAGAGCAGCTTCTCCCACCTGGTGGGAGATGGGCATGTTTGCCTTGATGTTCAGCTCTTGGTAAGCTAACAAAGTAGCCTTTCAGGAATTGGGGATCCCTGGATGCCCAGGAAGTGACCGCATACATTGTTCCCCTTATAGAGGGCACAGCCCCAGTGGCTTCACTTGCCCTGGCCCCATGGACTGGAAAGAGAGCCCATCTTGCCACCCACTTCCTCTCTTTGGGCCTCCCTGCTGAAAGGGTGCACACAACACCCACTCGCACAGACCTATTGCCCCTTTCGAAATCTCAGTCTAGGGACTGAGGATTGAACCTTCTCAGTGGGGTGGGGAGAGGAAGGGCTTCCAATCCGGATGTGGCTTTTGGCCATTTAACAGGCTTGTGACTTTAATCAGTTACTATAAAGGGTTTTACAATTAGTTTATGTGGAATGATGTGTGTTGCCTCTTTTCTGGAGTGCCGTCTGGGATTGCTTGGGGCTCCTCAACTTCCCATGAGGTATTCTGAAGCTGAAGAGGACAAAATGAGGGGAGGCAGGAACTAAAGTGGGGGCTGTCGGGTGGATTAAACTTGGTGAGGATGTCTGTTCAGGGCTAGAAATATTTATTCTACTTCCTCCTCCAGGTCTCTGAGTTTCTTGGGAGGAGAAGTCCGACTGTAATAGAGCAGTTGGTTTTGGCAGGATTTGGAGACAGACCCCGAAATTAAAGAGTAGAGATGATCCTTCGCAGACCAGGCTGTTGGTGCCTGCAGCCAGTGTGCTCTGGGTAGCGACTAGACAGAGGATGTTGGCTTGGGGGGAAACAGCGGGATTCCGAAGATATTCTCTTGACTCCTTATGTCGAGTGTCCACACCAGCAACTTTTTGTTGAAAAGAAGGGAAAATCTAGCTCACTGTAGTTAATTTGATCTAGAGGGTTTTCCTGCCTGTGGTTATCACCATTTGATTCAAAACTGCTGCTGCTGGCTTTTTAGAATAGGGTAGAGTGATACCCACCCAGAATAAGCTGGAGGCAGGCAGGGGGAATACGACGATCTTCACAAACATCCTATGTCTCTCTGAGATAATCTTTCTTTCACTTTCCTATGCTTGTCCCTCACTGACTATCTTGAATGAGTAGTTTGCTAAATTTAAACTTCTAACTAGAGGAAGAATGGAGCCTGTCTAGGCTCAGGTTCCTTTGCTCTCTTCAAAACATCCCCTGGTCAGCAACTTTAGCTTGGGTTTGGGGGGGGGGGGGGCTTTGCCACTCAAACATTAGCCATTTTTGCAGGGGGGAGGAGAGATTTTAAAAATGACATATTTACAACCAAATTCCACGTAAGAAAATATTTAAAAAGATGGTACGGCTTGGTGTGATCGCTAGCATTTTGCTGGGAAGTTTGGTACCTCTTACAGTGGGTTCACTCACGCCCGCGTATGTTCATCCACTCGTTTTTATGTATTCAGAGTCTTCTACTGCGTGCCACGCCTCTGCCAGGTATTAGAAATACAATGAATGACAAATGAAAGACTAGTATTAGAGATAGAAGGAAATACAACTTCTCAGTTCATTTTCCTCCAGGAGCTTTTAGATTTTTAACTTGCTCCTTGGTGTTTTAAGAGAATTTTAAATAAAAAAATGTTTTTAAATTTTTTAAGTTAAAAATTATTTATCGGGGCGCCTGGGTGGCTCAGTTGGTTAAGCGACTGCCTTCAGCTCAGGTCATGATCCTGGAGTCCCGGGATCGAGTCCCGCATCGGGCTCCCTGCTCGGCAGGGAGTCTGCTTCTCCCTCTGACCCTCCCCTCTCTCATGTGCTTTCTCTCTCTCAAATAAATAAATAAAATCTTAAAAAAAAATTATTTATCTATCTACTTATTAATTTTAAGATTTTATTTTTAAGTAATTTCTTCACCCAACCTGGGGCTCTGATGTAACAACCCCCAAGGTCGAGCTGTGTGTTCTACCGACTGAGCCAGCCAGGCGCCCCTAAGTTAAAAATAATTTTAAGTATTTTAAAATAATTTCAGTTAATTAAATACCTCTTAAATATCTAAATAATTTTACGTGGTGAGGCATACATAACATGACATTTACTGTTGTGAGCATTAAGCGCGCAGCTGGGTTATGGAGAACATTCACGCTGTCATGAAGCCAGCACCTGCATTCATCTCTAGAACTCTTCATCTTTCAGGACCGAAACTGTACCCGGTAAACGAACTCCCCCACCCACCCCCGCCTCTAGTGGTATTCAAACCATTGCCAGTTTTTCTTTTTCCTTCCTACATGGTGGTCACCTCTTCATCCTTCCATAAATACAGGAGTCTTTGCCTGGCCCCTCTCTTGCATTAACACTAATTATTTGTTGGGTTTTTATTGAGCACTGTTGGGTTTTTTTCAGAGTGGGGGAGAGAGACAAGGGTTGAGAGAGGGAGCTGCACAAGAGAGGTGCAAGATAAAAATCTCTGCCCTCCAGCATTTTTACTTTAGAGCTAGGAAGAGCTGTGGGACAGCAGAGGCCAAGAGACTATGTATTAAAATGGGAGGCACACAACCTCAGGGACTAAAATAGAGGAGGGAGGCTTTGAGGGAGCTAAGCTGTGTTTTGGAGGACAGGCAGACAAAATAGGAGTGGATTAAGGAGAGCATGATGGATTGACAGGGAGATGTTGACGGGAAGACAGTTCATCTAGAAGAGAGGGGTGGCATTGTAGTGAGGCCCTCAGGCAGGTAGGGCAGATATCCCTGTTTATTTCCCTTATAGTGCATCTTCTTGGCTCCAGAGCTCTGCTCAAGGTGACTCAGGTCAAAAGATGAGCATTTATTGAGTATCTCGTCACATCCCTGAATCCTCATAAAGAGCCCTGTGCAAGTGATTTCCTTCTACAGAAGAAGCTGAAGCTCTGAGCGGGTAAAGTAACTTAGCCAGGGTCAGCACCTTGAATAGGTGGTAGTGCTGGGATTCAAACCCAAGCCTTTCCACCTCTAAGGCTGAGCTCTCTTAGAAGGTGGGAACAGGTGATCCTCTAAAGTTCGAGGAAATTGAATCTTATCTTGAGCTTTTCTGGGGGGAGTGCGTAAGTAAGTTTAGCAAGTAAAAAACGTGCCTAACATGAATTTCACCCTGTTCTGAGCCTCCTTCTTCCCCAGGTGTTTTATACCTGCTTTGCATTTTATTTTCCTCTCACTGTTGGGATTTTCAGGCAATCTTCAGTGGTTAAAAAAAAACCAGAAAATTCTCCTCTTGTCTGGACAGCTAAGATGGGAAATGGGGATTCTGTTTTTAGATAGAAAAAGACCCACAGAGAGGGAGCTGAGCAAAGTGGAGAAGGACTTGGATGGGGTTAAAGTTCAGGTATCAGCCTCAGCTTGCTATCTCTCCAGATGGGTAAACTGTGGGATCCGGGGTCCCTATCTTTTCCTGGGCCTCATTTCCTCATCTTCAACATCCCCATCTCCAGAAACCCCAGGAAATGAGCTAGGTATTTTGAGTTTTAAGGGCCTCCATTCATCCTTTGGCATTCTGATAGGCACCAGGGCTGGAGCCTTTGGCTGGTATCTTCCCTCCCCCCCCCCCCCCCCCCCCCCCGCGCGCTTTGTTTGGGTTCAACCCCAGGGAACATGGGAGGCTGGGGGGAGGGGCAGGGATTGAGATGCTTCTCCCACCCACCCCCTCCCCCTCTTAGCAGGAAGGGACAAAGAATTCACCTTTGTTGCAAAGCCTACAGAACCATAATTCATAGCTTATGTATGCTTTTGAGGAGCAAGAACCTAGGCACCTTCTTTTTGCTGAGAAGCAGGAGGAGCAGGCCGGCTTCATGGTGTAGCCACGCTTGCTGGCTAGTGTCACCTTGGGTTAGTCACTTAACCTCTCTGAGCCGTTTTTTTTTTTTTTTTTTTGAACTGCAGAATGGAAATAAAAAATAATTCTCATTTTTTGGCGGTTCAGAGGCTCAAATCAATCTCTTGTCGCTGTTCTAGGTTCATAGGAGGTGCGGGTGTAAAGAAGGACTTTGTAAACTCTATAAAGTCCGTGCAAATGTGAGTTATTAATGATTATCATTAACTGATGACACCCCAAGAGGACAAAGAAGGTCCTTCTCACCCCCAGACAAATGCCCTACTCTGCATGGGGGTGCGGAAGATGGCTCTTGGATTGTAGCTTTTCTGAGGAGGCTCCCGGGACGTCCCGGGAACAGGGTCTTTTTTCTTCAGGCCCGGAAGGCCCTTGCGTCCCGTGCCCCCAGCCCAGCCCAGCCCACTGCCGGGCCTCAGTTCCTGCCTTCGCAGTGGGAGGCCTCCCTGGCCTGGTCCTGCCTCCTCCCCGCAGCCCGGCCGAGGTCTCTAAGGAATGCCGCCTCCCGGGCCATTTTCTCCCCTCCAGCTTCTGCGGCCCCACTTCCAGCCCTCTCCCGGCCCCCTACCCCCAGCCGGTTCCCACTTAAATGCTTGCAGGCCTGTTTGCAGGCGGGAAGCCCCCTCCCCCACAGGACCACCTCAGTCACAGCCCTGACCACAGGGAGGTCGGGTCTGGATTTACTAAAGGACCCCGGAGGGGGAGCCTGCCCCTCGCTGGCTGCCTGGCTCGCTCATGGGGTCGGGTTTCGGCCGGTGGCTCTGGAGAGAGAGACAAAGGGCAAAGTCCTGTCCCCACCCCCACCCGGCAGCCCGGGGGCGCTTGTCCCCTCCCCCTCCTAGGCCCCGCCGGGGAGCCCAGGGCCCCCTGGGCCGGGCGGGACCGGCCCCGAATGAGTCGGGGTACCGAGGGGGTTCTGGCGGCAGAACATTCTAGGCTGCCGAGCCTGCGGCAGAGAAGGGGGGCGGGGACCCGGGGGGCATCGCCTGCCCCCCTCCCGGAGCCCTGCCGACGCGGCCCACCCAGCGGCTGGGGTGGGAGGCCGCGCGCTCAGCTTTCCCTGGGCGAGGTGAGGGGCTGGGGGAAGGGGCCGCCCGCGTGGGGCGCAGGCCCGGCGACGCCAGCGCGGCCGCTCAGCTGCTCAGGCCTTCTCAATTGCCCGTTCATGAGGGCTCCCCTCCTCCCCCCAGCTGCTGCCAGCCCTCCCCCACCCTCAGCTGCTGCCGCCCTTCCCAGGCACCTCTTTCTCCTCCGTTGCCCTGCCTGCCCCCGCTTTGGCGGCCCTCCGCGGCGGAAGGCCCTGCCCGCCACCCTGGGTCTCCTGGCGTGTCTGAGACCTTGCTTGCTGCACCATCTTGGAAGGTGCTGGTGCAACTCCTGGACGCCATCCCTGGGCTGGGAAGAAGGACCTACCAAAAGGGCATCTGCGCCTGCCTCAAGGCAGGGCCGAAGTCGGGATGGGTGTCCGTGTCCGAGGAGAGTTGTTGTGATAACTCCCCACCCCACTAGGAAGAGACAGACACCAGCCTCCGGAAGTTTCTGACTACCAACAGGTCTTTGTGGGCAGCTGGAGGGGAGCCATGCCTTGAGCTGGTTAACCTCATGCCGGAGGGACACAACGAGCACTCCTTTCCACTAATAGGATGATCGGTTATTATTTTTAATGTTTACTGGGATACATTCGCGTCCTTTCACAGGAAACACTGCCGAGTCCAAGAATTACGCTAAGTCCCATAGGGTCGTTTTCTCGGTGGGCAATTGAGTTGTTGAAGACTGATTTCTCTTGAGGCTGGTCTAGTTTCCTTACCCTTTCTTCTGAGAGCTTCACCGCAAAGTCCTGTCTTGAACTGGGCTCTCCAAGCTTGCCGTTCCCTCCTGAGGGAGAGACTCAGCCTTTCTCTAGTTCCGAGGCTTGCCCCCATGATGCTTTCCACGGAGGGCCAGACCCTTTGGCTCGTAAGCTTTCTGGAGAAATGCTGACATCTCCCCTGGGGGGTGAGCGTTCAGCCAACATCTCTGGTGACGGTGGGGCAGGAATAGTCTTTCTAGCCCCCCTTCTGCCTTTTCCTCTCAGAGTGTATTAGCTTCCCCACCCCACCCCCCGGTGAAGATGCTGGAAGTGCTTCTCACTGTTAGCCTGAGAAGGATGGCGAATGATGTCTGCAGTGGTTCATTTCTGATCCGACACCATCGCTGCCTCCACCAGGAAGGCTGCGCTGCTCACGTTGGGTCACCTCTTTATCATTTGTCCCCACAAGTTAGGTTTATGCTGAAGGCTTCTCCCCACGTCCCCATACCCAGATTCTCCTTCCTCCCACTTCACCCTGCAGAGCTCACCGGGCCAGCTCCCACTCTTAGGAACCACTCAGGTGAAAGCACAATTCCGAGGCAGAGAGCAAGGTGGAGAGGGGAAGAGGCAGTTGGCCGAGGCCAACTTGAGATTTGTCTGGAAAGAACTCCACTGTCTCAGAGCTTCTGTTTTGGCTTCCTCTCTGGTGCTGCCCAGATGGGCAAGAAAAAAAAACGTGGGCTGTCTTGTCAAACCATTTATTTCCGAGATGAGTGAATTGAGTGAAGTATTCATCCATGAGGTTTGCTTGCTAACACCGGTTAGCGCCTTCCCCACTCCACGTCTCACCTTCGCTTCCTTGCCTGTCCCTAAACATACACGAAATCTTGCAAGAATTTTTGGTGACTATCCTTTTACACTGCTAACATTTCTCTGACAGGCATCCAGCCGTATTATAGTATAGTTAGCTCTTGTGTGAGTTAAACCCTGTGCCCAAATTAGAGCCGCATGCAGTAAAAGCCAGTTGGCATGCACTTAGCCATACAGAATATGGGCATTTTTCCTGCTGCTGACATCGGGGCTATACAAGCTTCTGCTGTGTTAACACTTCTTGTCAGAGAGAAAGCAGCAAGGTTTGGTGGAGATGAGCATAAACCAGCCTGGGAGGAGAGCTGAGTTCCGGTTCTACCTTAGCGTCACCAAAGGCTCATTTCCTTTCTTCTGAGCCCTGGTTTCTCCAGGCGTCAGTCGAAGGTGACTGTTGAGGAACCTCTCAGGCTCGAGGGGCTTACCCCTCTCCCGCCTCAGTGTATGAAGCTGATTTCCTTCGACTGGAACTTGCTGGTGCTGGGTTCACGTTTGTGTGGGTGTGCGCATGCGTGCATCCTTAGTCATGTGAGCAGCCTAGCGACCCCTCCCCACCCCCCACCTGCTTTTCTGCCTCTAGGTAGGCTGGAAGCATATTAAACATGATACAGAACCTTCCAAAGGTGTGTGTGTTGCGGGGGGGGGGGGGGGTATGGTTCATCCCAGAGTCTCTCCTGGAGATTTGATTTTCCTTTCTCCTTGTCCCCAGCATTAGCACAGGAGTCCGAACAACACACGTGGGACAGTGCAGGGGTGCTACATACATTTGAAAGACCATGTTCACGGGACCACAGATAACATCGCAGTGGTGTCCCCTGCCTTCCAGTTGCCCCTCCTCCACCCAGGCATTCACCTGGGCGGTGGTGTCTGCTCTGCCTAGTCCTGTACCTTTCAGTAGGTTCATGTTTTCCTTTCCAGCCCCTACCCTGCCCATCAGCCCACCCGACAGCCCGCCTGTCTGGCTGCCCTGCCTCTGGATCAGCCTGGCACGGAGCCCTGGGCATTGGGCCAGCTCCTCCCCCCCTTCAGCCCCGCCCCCTTTCTCAGCTACCGCCGTGCCTGGAGCGTGCCAGGCCCGCCCCCTTCGGAGGCTTTCCTGGACAATTACTTTCTTCACCTCTGCACCCTAGAGGGGTAAAGAGGCAGGGTGGGGAAGAAGGACTGGGTCAGTGGTGATCTTACGGAAAAGGCAGGGGTTGGCACTTTAGGGCGTTTGATGTGTGATTTCCAGCTGGAAAAAACTGGGAGGAGAGCCAGCTTCGGGAGGGTGCTTCTACTCCAGCGTCAGCGGTCCGGGACTCTCTTGTTGAAGAGTCAACAGGATCAGCCAGGGATGCAGTGGACAGCCCCCCCGCCCACTCCCCAGTTAACCTTGTCCATTCCCTTCTCCCATCCCCAACCAAATGGGATCCCCTACTGGACTGTCAGCTCCTTGAGAGCAGGGGGCATGCCTGTCGCCATCACCTTATGCTCTGCACTGTAGCACGGTGCCCAGCCTCATCCAGTAGAAATGCATTGACAGCCACATATGTAAGTAAATTTTCTTTCTTTTTTTTTTTTTTGGCTTAGATTCTTTTAAAAAATTTCCTAATAGCTATGTCAGAAAAGAGGGAAAATAATGTAAAAGATTAATTCTAAAATTAATTTAGAAATTCAAAGTATTATTAATTCAACATGGAATCAATGTAATAATGAGGTTTTATTTTGGGGGGAGGGGGGTACAAAGTCATAAGGAATCCGGTGTGTAGTATTTTATACTTAGAGCCTATTCCAATTCAGATGCTAAGTTTGCATTGGGAACATTCAATCAGCATTTTATAATTTATAAAGATTTTATTTATTTGATAGAGAGAAGTGAGAGTGCAGGAGCTGGGGAGGGAGTTGCAGAGGGAGAGGGAGAGAGAATCCCAAGCAGACTCCTCACAGAGCATGGATCCCGAGGCGGGGCTCGATCCCAAGACCCTGAGACCATGACCTGAGCTGAAATGTAGAGTGGGATGCTCAACCGACCGAGCCAAGCAGGCGCCCCCCGATCAGCATTTAGATTTCACAAATTTTACAGAGGAAAAGTTAAATTACATAAACACCTCTAAAACGAGCATTCTGTTCGTCAGTTGCAGTAGCCACAATTTAGTGGCTCAAAAGCCACATGTGACTGGTGGCTACTGTGGGGTGGACAGCAGGGGCCCAGTGCTTAGTAGGTGCCAAGAAAATCTGTGGAATGAAGGACTGCAGCAGCTGGACCACAGAAACCTTGGGGCAAGTCATGGTAGTGAGTTTGTGGATGAGAATGAATGCAAGCAGGGTGCCCCTGCAGGTTTGCAACCTTTGTGGCTCACTCTCGTCCGACATGCAGGTAACTGCTCCAGCTGGTCCCCAGCCAGGCTTGTGTTCTCATCGCCTTGGGTTAGTTTCTTACCAGCTTTTCGAGGAGTTGCCCGTAGGCTTGAGCCAGGACTGGGGCATCAATGTATAGTAGATGTGTGGGAGGATGTCTTAAATTTGGACTTACGGGTGGATTCCAAAGTCTTCATAAACTCCTGAGATCTTGAAAGTGTGTGCAGAATGTTGGCGCTTTTCTGGTGTAGAGTGTTTGTAGCTTTTATCACATTCCTAATGGGAACGGAGTATCGACAAAGGTGTGTGTGTGGGGGGGGCTGTTAAGAACCACTTATTTAAGGGACGTTTGGGTGGCTCAGTAGGTTAAGTGTCTGCCTTCGGCTCAGGTCATGATCCCAGGATTCTGGGATCAAGCCCCGCATCAGCTCCCTGCTCTGTGGGGAGCCTGCTTCTCCCTCTCCCTCTGCCTGCCGCTCCCCCTGCTTGTGCGCTCTTTCTGTCCAATAAATAAAATCTTAAAAAAAAAGAACCACTTATTTAAGATCTTTAGTCCATAGAAAATTCCTCAGATTAAGAAAACCTTTTCCTGGGACACATGGGTGGCTCAGTCGTTAAGCGTCTGCCTTCGGCCCAGGTCATGATCCCAGGGTCCTGGAATCGAGTCTTACATCAGGCTCCCTGCTCCCCGGGAAGCCTGCTTCTCTCCCTCTCCCACTCTCCCTGCCTGCTTGTGTGCCCTCTCTCGCTGTCAAATAAATAAAATCTTTAAAAAAGAAAGAAAGAAAGAAAGAAAGAAAGAAAGCCTTTTCCTATAGGTAGACAGGGTTGATCCCGGTCTGGGAACACAAGACCTTGTAAAACAGACCAATCCTGGTCCTTGTTTCCCACATGTGAGAAACTGAGGTCCAAAGAGTTGAAGGTTGGACTTATCCAAGGCCACACAGCCTGCTTGTCAGAAAATCACAGCTTGGGGGAGGGCTGGAGGTGCAGGATCTAATCTGGAAATCCCAGCTTAATCCTGGTTCTCTGCTGAGATGAAAGTCCAGGTTTGACTCTTGATCAGGGGCCCAAGCTTGACAAGATTTCCAAAACCTGTTGCTGCTTCCTTCCCACTCCCCCCACCTTCTGCTGGTTTACCCCACCCTGGTTTAAAGGAACTCCTCCTTCTGGGGGGAGGGGGGGAATGAGGTCCCTTCCCCTGGGGCTGTGGGGGTGGAAAGAGGAATAGAGCACTCCCTGGGGCAGGTTTCAGCCTTTTTCCAGTAGAGCTGGAGTCCTTGTACCTCCTGTGCATTCTGCCCTGCAGGGAGGCCCCATTCTGAAGGCTATCATTTGTGCATCTGCTCTTCTCAACCCTGGACCCCAGGCCCCTGCCCCCTTCCAGTCCCCAGTGGGCTCATCACCAAGGCTTACATTCTTGCTGATACAACACCAACTGGAAAACCTCATTAGTTAGATCCATTAATTTGGAACCTGCTATGACTTTAAAACTGTCTAAGCTGGAATAATTTGAAAAACAATTTTAGGGGCACCTGGGTGGCCCAGTTGCTTCAGCGTCCGACTCTTAGTCTCGGCTCAGGTCTTGATCTAAGGGTCCTGGGTTTGAGCCCTGCTTAAAACAAAAGAGTTTTAATTATGGAAAAAAATGTAAACAAAAAGGTGTAAAAGATAATGTAATAAATCTCCCATGTACCTATCACCTAGCTTTAAAAATACCAACTCATATCCAGTCAGTGTTTATTTTTTCTTCACGCTCTAATTATTTTGAAGCAAATCCTGGACACCTTATTTTATCTGTAATTGTTTATCTCTCTCTTAAAAAAAAAAAAAAGATTTTATTTATTTATTTGTCAGAGAGAGAGAGCACAGCAGGGGTGGGGGGGAGTGGCAGGCAGAGGGAGAAGCAGGCTCCCCGCTGAGCAAGGAGCCCGATGCGGGGATGCGGGGATGCGGGCTCGATCCCAGGACTCTGGGATCATGACCTGAACCGAAGGCAGACACTTAACCAACTGAGCTACCCAGGCGTCCCTGTCTCTTTTTAAAAAAATATAAGAACTTGAGGGGTACCTGGGTGGCTCAGTCAATTAGGCATCTGACTCTTGATCTCAGCTGAGGTCCTGATCTCAGGGTCGAGGGTTCAAGACCTGCATTGGGCTCCACACTGGGCATAGAGCCTACTTAAAAAAAAAATAAGAACTTGCAAAATCATTGATTCTTAGTTAACAGTGTTATCCAGTATCTAATCAGTGTTCAGTATGCCATTAGAATCACTTCACCCACTTATGGAAATATGCAGCTGGGAAAAGTTCCTAGCTTAAGGAATTACAGGTGGGACGTTTTGATTTATTGGACAATAGTACCCACTTACCCAGGCCCACTGTTCACTATGTTGTATGAATTCTTTTTTTTTTTTTTTTAAGATTTTATTTATTTGAGAGAGAGAGAATGAGAGACAGAGAGCATGAGAAGGAGGAGGGTCAGAGGGAGAAGCAGACTCCCCGCCGAGCAGGGAGCCCGATGCGGGACTCGATCCCGGGACTCCAGGATCATGACCTGAGCCGAAGGCAGTCGCTTAACCAACTGAGCCACCCAGGCGCCCCTATGTTGTATGAATTCTGAATATTTTTTTTCTTTAAAGATTTTTTTATTATTTTATTGGAGAGAGAGTGTGAGCGGGAGAGCATAAGTGGCGGGGGGGTGGGGGGGCGGGCAGCAGAGGGAGAGGGAGAAGCAGGCTCCCCGCTGAGCAGGAAGCCCAACTTGGGGCTCGATCCCAGGACCCTGGGATCATGACCTGAGCCGAAGGCAACTGCTGAACAGAATGAGCCACCCATGGGCGCCTGGGTGGCTCAGTTGGTTAAGCGACTGCCTTCGGCTCAGGTCATGATCCTGGAGTCCCGGGATCGAGTCCCTGGAACGAGTCCCGCATCGGGCTCCCTGCTCGGCGGGGAGTCTGCTTCTCCCTCTGACCCTCCCCCCTCTCATGTGCTCTCTCTCTCTCATTCTCTCTGTCTCAAATAAATAAATAAATAAATCTTAAAAAAAAAAAAGAATGAGCCACCCAGGCGCCCCAAATTCTGAATTTTTTTTTTTTTTTTTAAGATTTTATTTACTTGAGACAGAGAGAATGAGAGACAGAGAGCATGAGAGGGAGGAGGGTCAGAGGGAGAAGCAGACTCCCCGCCGAGCAGGGACCCCGATGCGGGACTCGATCCCGGGACTCCAGGATCATGACCTGAGCCGAAGGCAGTCGCTTAACCAACTGAGCCACCCAGGCGCCCAAATTCTGAATATTTTTAATTGTCCTTTGGCCTAACTTGATTGAATTTTGACAAAGGCTTTTTGTCGCCATTCTTCCATCAAAACAGCAGCGCTGGGGACAGCGCACGGAGCCTGGAACCAGACAAGTTTTGAGTTCAAAGCCTGACTCTGGCCTTTAGTAGCTGTGTACTTGGCAGAGATAATCTCCCATTCTCAGGGTCCTGGTCTGTAAAATGGAGTGGCGGGCCCCACCCTCATGGGCAAATGAGGGTCTTCTAGCAAGTGCTGAATTTCAGCTTGGCATCTGTTAAGCATTCCTCAAATGTTAGGCCCTTCCCTAATTGACCTGTTTTCCTTCCCAGTCTAAGCCAGTGACACTTCTCTGAAAAGGTGAAAAAGACGAGAACTTCCTTCCCAGGGAGAACTCCCGACCACATCCCTTTCCGGGTATCCAGCTCCTGTGCTTCCTGAAATTCTTGGTTTGCTACTTAACTCCTTCTGCTGTTGCATGGGTGCTCTCTCCCTCTGTTCTCTCCTGAAATCTCCCCAGGGCTTGAGAAAAATGGTCACTTGGTCTCTGTGGCCTTCATGCCGCCGCCCCCCCCCCCCCCCCCCCACCGCTTCCGCCAGCATTAGAGAGATAGGTCTCCTGTGGTTGCTCTGTATTGGGAGCTGCCTCAGGGCTTGGTAAACTGCCCTTCAGGTCAGGGCATGCAAAGAGGTCAGAAGCCACTGGGCGTTGGCACCCAGGAAAGAATTAGGTTGGTGAAACCATTGCTTTCATTGCCAGGGGCTATCACGCAACAGGTTTATCCGCTCCTGAGGGTGCAGAGGTGGTGGCTCATGAACCTCTAGGCATTCTCTTGCTTTTTCTGAACGAGGGATGTTGGGGTTTAGGCACTCCAGGCTCTGCTCAGAGTAGAGTGCCCTGTTCTAGGGCAAAGGTACTATACTGCTCAACCCTAGTGGAAGCTGATGCACTGGAGTGTGGAGTGGGGCCCTGGGCCAGACCATAACCCTTTAGTTGTCAAGGGAGGCAGGGGAGTGGGACTGTAGGCACTGGTATTTCCCCACTGTTTCCGCAGCAGTGATGTCTAAATATTGTTAACGACGGTGTTACTGTCCCACGGTGAGAGCGCTCATTGCCAGCCCTTCTTCCGTCTCCTCCATGCTCGTCTGGATGCCTGTAGGCTCCTGAGGACCCACTCCCAAGTCAGGCGCCCTCATTCACACAGCTTATCTCTTGAAGTCCTCCCAAAAGCTCTGTCAGTTTCCACAGGAAGAAACAAGGTATGAGCCAAGGAGTACCCCCATCAAATGCCGTAGCTTCTCTCTGGACCCCCAAGCCCTCAGCATACCAACCCGGTCCAGCTTGCACCTGGCCTTCCATAGTTTGTGGGGCGGATGAGTTCAGCGGGGGTCCTGGGAAGGGTACAGTTCCCAACATCGCCCCATGTGCTTTGGGCCTGAAAGAACTTGGGTAGCACCATAAGTAATAGAAACCAGGCCAAGGGCTTAAAAGACTAAAGGATCTTCCGGGGCTTCTGTTGTGTGTTTGTCAGGGTTGGGGGCTTGGGGAAAGGAGGTTTGGAGGCCTGAAGGGGTTCCCAGGATTGGGTGTGCATGTCCTAGAGGGGTGGGTGAGTCTCTGCCTCTTGAGGGTGGGAGAGGGCTGGGAGGAGGTCTTTTCTTTCATTGGTTGTGTGGCCCTGCCCTCCTCCCCCTCCTTCTCCTGGAACATTCCAGACATTCCAGACTGCCATTGCTTTCAGGATATGGATTAAAACCCCAAACTGAGATTTGATTTCCTTACCCCATCCCCTCCCCAACTTTTCTCTACCCTGAAAAGAAAGCCCCTAAATCTGGGAGTTTGAAGTAGTAGTAGGAGGAGGGTATTTTTGATCTTCGATCTGAGAGTACACTAAGGGACAATCTTGAAAGAACTGTCTTCACACTGAGCCTCCTGCCTGGGGGTTGCTTTAAGCCTTTACTGGTTTGAATTCCCAGGCAGGCAGCCCCTAGAGGGAGTGACTCCTGTCATGGGGCATCAAGCTAGGTCAGTGTCCTCAGTCTTCCAATGGTGTAACCATCTGTTCCTCAGTTCTCCAACAGTTGGACTTTGATTGTGACGGTTCCTGCATTTTCTCAGCCTGTTTGGGCACAAAATGAGTGTTATATGGGACATCCCTCACTAGGCTAGATGCCATGGGGCCCCCTCTTTTGCCTATGAATGGAATCAAAGAGAGTGGCCTGGTGTGGGATCTGACGACTGGACTTGTTTCTTATCCTTGCTCTCTTGTCCTGCAGTGTAGCCTGACGACTTTAGATCAGGTTCATGAACCACCCAAGGTAGAGAGCCATACATGTAGATTCCCTGCAACACGTATCCTCCTTTTCCCTGAAGTCATTTTGTCCCAGGAAGAGGTTTCCTTTGTGTATTTCATCAGTAAAGACTTTCCCTGCTCAGAGCTGCACAATTAGAAGGGATCTTAGAGACCCTCCAGTTTCCATTTTGCAGCTGTAAGACACTTAAGGTCACAGGGATGGAATGAGTGAGCTGGCCTAGGACAGAGCCAAGAGGGAAACATTTATGGTGCGAGCTTAGCATCCCTTCCTCATGTGTTTTCAACACCCCCCTCCCCTAGCAAGCTAGGAGCTGACAAGGGCCCAGTAGGAACAC
Source organism: Mirounga angustirostris (assembly GCF_029215605.1). Taxonomy (NCBI): domain Eukaryota; kingdom Metazoa; phylum Chordata; class Mammalia; order Carnivora; family Phocidae; genus Mirounga; species Mirounga angustirostris. The sequence goes on along the minus strand of NW_026991725.1, from coordinate 22,658,561 downwards.
TGAGGCCTGAAGCTTACATGGCTTAGTCAGATGAAGACTCAAATCAGGGGTAGTTCAAGAGCTAGAACTGGATTTTCTTGCTTCCCAGGCCAGTTTTCCCTCATGCTGTTAGAATTTCATTGGACCATGTCCCTGAACTAAGTTTGTGATCAAGGATATGCTGAGACATAAATGACAATTGACCAATGAAGATCAAGTCAATTGAAATGTTGTAAGCCCAGGGATTAGGGCATCGATTTGGGTAGTGAGCAGTTAATTGCCCTGGGAATCAACCTTGAACCTGAAAGCCTTCCTGGGGAAAATTACACTTTTAAGAGGTATTTGAAAGAGGGGAAGGAGAAAGAGAAAGAAGTCATTTGGAAGGAGGGAAGGTGGTGGTCCTGATGCTGTGTTGTGTGTTAATCGTTTCCACCTTAGTATTCCAAATGCGTCTGTTACTACACTTTAAGTACTTGAAACCCTTTGCTAAGCCCTAATATTATCTAACATCACCTGAAACCACCCTGTGAATAGGTATTGTCCCTGTTTTACAAAGAAAGGAAAGTGAGCCTCAAAGAAGTGAAATAATTTTAAGACCAGTGCTGTTAAGTGGAACAGAGATTTAAATCCATACCTGTATAAAAAACACTTAATTACCGCACTATTATCCTCCTGTCATTTGTTTGCATGTGTGTCTCTCCCAGTAAATTGTGAGCACCTTGAGGCCAGGTACTTTGTCTCTTTTGTTTGTCACCGTGTCCCCAGTATCTAGAACAAAGTATAGCCTGAAGTAGGCAACAGTTAAATGGGTATTGGATTAATGAATGAAGTCTCTGTAGCAGCTTTATATTCCTAATGCCTGAAACATGGTGGGAGGTAAGAGGTGAGAATAGGTGGTTAGTGAAGGAAAGAGCAGGGCGAGACCGGAGCACAGGGACAAAAAAAGCAGGTGTGATTTGGGGGGAATTATGTTACCCTGGTGCTTCGGGCCTCTGATCACAGTCTTCCTATCTTGTCGTAGCACTGATAATTTACACTCTGAAGTGAGGCACCCTTCCACCAAATCTTCATTCCCAAAGGTTATCGTTCTTGGATTCTCAGACTTTGGTGTTGAACAGAAGGTAGGGAGATACAGACTGACATAGGGATTAAACACTGCCAGGTCATAGGCCCCTAAAGCATCCAGAGTGGTCATTAATCCTGTTCCCTCTAATTTCAGGAGTCGGAAAATTCAGATTCGAAACATCCCACCCCAGCTCCGTTGGGAAGTAAGTGATTGGGGGAAACTCAAGACATGGGGAAGTGGAGACTGGAAAGGAAGCCCGGGCCAATCTGAGTTGGCAGACATGACTGGGGAGGTCCCCTGGTGGTTTGGGGGTCGGCCAGGGATGCTAGTACTGAGGGAGTTGGTTGGTTCTCATCCTCGGCCCAGGACTACCCATGTTAGTCCTTTGGGCTTGTCCCTGTGATGAGAGGCATTAGGAAGGTGGGTAGGGTGTTCCCTGAGCCCCAGACTTAGACCCCGGAGGCCCAAGTCTACTTCCAAAAAGGCCCTTGGAAGCCTTTTTGTTGTGCTCAAGTACATTTCTTCAAAGATACCCTGACAGGTTACCAGCAGTTATCGGTACCCTAGAGGGAGTAAGCTAAAACAGGTCATACTGCTCAGTCCCCACCTAAGGCTCTGCCTGTGCCACCATCCTTTGGGGTGAGGGTGGCTGGTGGCTGGCTTCGTGACAGTTCCTGGGATGCTCAGAATAGCCTTCCTCTCTTCTCTCGTCCATGCTCCTAGGTGCTGGACAGCCTGCTTGCTCAGTACGGTACAGTGGAGAACTGCGAGCAAGGTAAGGGTACAGTGGGGAAGTGGGGGGTGGGTGCTGGAGCAGTTTGGGGGATCTACTCTGCTTCGTTTTCCACGACCACATCCACCTGGCATAGCAAAAGCAGACAAGGCAGGCAGGCAGAATATGGCACGAAGGGAGATCCACACATGGGGGACGTGGGCATGTCGTCCCGGCTTTGGCTGTGCTGCTTCTCTCTGGAACAGGTTTCTCTCTTTAATGAGCAAAAGTCACTCATTTCCAGCATGGGGTCCCAAGCTCTTAGGGGTCAGTCACGGTCGAAAGAGAGGTCTGAAGGGTTTAGCAGCATGGAAATGGGGCACTCGGCCTGAGTAAGTCTGCAGCCCCTTTACTTTAAAAGCTTCATGGTTCTTTATGTTTGGCTGGAATAGTCAACTGGTTATCTCTTTATAGAAGCTCTGATTGTCAGCTATATGGCTTTGGTCAATTAAAAAAAACCAGATTTTATTACTGGGCACATAGTGATGGGCAGGCACAGTCTTTCAAGAGTGGGCCCACAGGAGAAATACTAAGAAATCTGGGTCATAAAATATTTGCTAAGATTTCTGAGGTTTCTCCATTGCTTCAGGTTATAAATAATTTCCAGAGGAAATGAGCTAAAATAAGAATGGTTTTGGTTGACACAAGGTAGAGCTTGTCCATTCGAGAAGATAGAAGTGGAGTTTGTAGATCTTCAGAAGCGTAAAGAATCACCCCATCGAGATTTAAATGCTTATCTCCATTTTCTTTGGAAAGGTGCAAGCTAGAAATCACTCTAGATTAAAATACTTGCCTGCACATAGGTAAAGTGCTGAATCTATCAAACAAGTTCTCCAGCTCTAATCCTGTAGGTTGCCTTTTTATCATAAATGCCAGGACACAGCTGGACACACTGATAACCATTGCCTAGTACTGCTCACGCGTTAGATTAATGACTGAGTTACTCTTGGACAAATAGCAAGAATGAGTGCGGGCTTGGGAGCAATTGTGAGCCGCCCTGGGAGGCCCCGCAGGAGTCCACGATAGCTCAAATCTGTCTGGGGCTCACCCAGGAGCTGTAACACACCATATCAGGAGGGGAGACCCGTTCCCTGGAGAGAACACAATGGGAAATGTTTGATTTTGTTGGACAACAGAGAAAGTCTTCTGGTGTCACTTTCTAAGTGAAGTCCTTTCTGTCCAGTCTTTAAAATCGCACCCCTTCCCACCACCTCCTTTAACCCTGATTTACATTTCTCCATGGCCATCATCAACCCATCTGATAGGTTAGAGAATTTGCTTATTGTACTTCACGTTGTCTGCTCCAGTAAGCTCCGGGAAGGCAGAGCCTTCGTTGGTTTCATTCATTCCTGTGTTTCAGTTTAACTGGAAAGATAGTTCTTGGCGGAATCTCCCTTACTCACCACTGGTGGGGGAGCTCTGCGGATGAAGGCAAGAGGGGTTTAGAGTGGTCTGCGCTGAGGGTCTGTGGCCAGGTGACTTATCCTCAGGATGATGAGGGCAGAGGCTTGGTTTTTGTCACTGTCCTCCACCCCAGGGCTGAGCCGGCCTAGGGAACCCCAAATCAAAAGACAGACACAAGACACGTTAATTTTATTAATTCAAGAAGTGTGCCTCCAGACCGCCTGGAATTCTATTGTCCAGCCCAGTCTCTCCCTGTAGGAAAGAGTATATGGCAAAATCCAGTGAAGACCAAGAGGTTTCATGGTAAGAACGGAGGACTTGGATGGGAATAATGGCAGGTGCCATGGATTTATGATGGATTGAATGTGCATTTCCACTGCCAAGATGTTTGGAAGACTGAGTCAGGAAATCGCCATCCCTCGGTTCCCCAGTAGCTGCTCCTCTCAGCCCATTTAGCTTGGGTTATGATACACTCACGTGTGGTCCATCTGTCCTTGAGGATGCTCTGCAGTGGAAGTGGGTCTCTTCACCGTATTCTTAGAGACCATGTCTTGGGATGTTTGCTTCTATAAATTGCTAATCTTACGGTGTGTGCATTTTTAACTAGTTTAGCTTCCCAAGAATGAATTTGTCTCCCAGACCTGGTTTGTGCGCTCCCTGCCGCCTAACTGCTATGCTGACTTCAGCACCCTTTTGTCGCCCAGCTCTCGGGGGGGTGGGGGGGTGGCCAGGGGAGATCAAAAGAAGACACAGGAGGGAAAATGCAAAAAGGTTAATTTGAATTTTCTAGGAGTTCTGGAGAGAGGGGCCTAAAGGGCACATAGTTTGCCTTGTCATTCATGTATTCCTTCTTACAACACATGTAACTTCTTATAACCTGAAAGGATGAGCTTTTTTTTTTTTTTTTTTAAGATTTTATTCATTTATTTGAGACCGAGAGAATGAGAGACAGAGAACATGAGAGGGAGGAGGGTCAGAGGAAGAAGCAGACTCCCTGCCGAGCAGGGAGCCCGATGCGGGACTCGATCCCGGGACTCCAGGATCATGACCTGAGCCGAAGGCAGTCGCTTAACCAACTGAGCCACCCAGGCGCCCGAAAGGATGAGCTTTTAACACTTGGGAGTTCATTGGCGGCATCTTCCAGATCTTGCTGCTCTAACCTTGGCCTCTGTTTTGCTCCCCCAGTGAACACCGAGAGTGAGACTGCGGTGGTGAATGTCACCTATTCCAACCGGGAACAGACCAGGCAGTAAGTGGGCCGGAAAGCGGGGCGGGGCGGGTCTTCGCGGGTTGTTGGGAGCCAAGTACGCGTGCTTCTCCACGCTGGAGTCCAGGCAGGCAGGAGCGCCTTCTGTTACTGTGATAGCCAGTCGCAGACTCTTTTTGGTTCAGGTTCAGGTTCAGTATCTCAAGGGTTCAGAAACTTATCAAGATTGGTAGCAAATCCATGGACGGGAAGGGACCCAAAGACCCTCCCAGGAAAGGTGGGGAATCCTCTGTAGGAGAAAAAGTGGGCTTTGCGTTGGGTCTCCGGGTGCCCGGCACTGCAAGGGTCCTTTGCTGTGTTGACGGCGCCATCTAGTGATAGTAGGGAGGAACTGCGAGGTTTACAAAAGGGATTTGTTCACACGTTCTGATGTGGCGGGGGCAGACATTTTATTTCGGTGATGCCACGAGCCCCGATTGTGCTTCTGTCGGGTCCTGTTAGTCCCATCACACCTATGCTTTCTAGCTCCTTAAGCCCTTTGGTTGAGCAACTACACGCCTCACCCACTGGTACTGACAGACTTTGTACACTTTGTGCATTTACTCACTTACATCCCACCCGTTACAGGCTTTTTGCCACATTTAGCTTTTGACAGCTTTCTTGTTCCTTCAGCATGCTGCCTCTAGCTGGGTGATGATACATTTTAAAGATTTATTTATTCATTCGAGACACAGAGATAGAGTATGAGCAGAGGGAGAGGCAGAGGGAGAGGGAGAAGCAGGCTTCCCGTTGAGCAGGGAGCCCAATGCGGGGCTCAGTCCCAGAATTCTGGGATCATGACCTGAGCCGAAGGCAGACGCTTAACCATCTGAGCCACCCAGGCGCCCCTTAAAAGTTTATTTTTAACTTCTCTCTACACCCGACGTGGTGCTCGAACTCAGGATCCCGAGGTCAAGAGTTAGCACACTCTACTGACCGAGCCCGCCAGGAGCCCTGCCCCCATTTTCTTTTAAGTGGCTCTCTGGGCTCAGGATTTTCTGGAGGTCCCAACTGCCCCTTGTGGCTAGCGTGTGGTCCTTAGCCTGGCTCTAAAGGTCATGTCAATACTCGGCTTACTCCCCACTGCCTGTTGCTGCCTTGTTAACATTTCTAACCTGCATCAGCCGGTGTGGAACTGGATGGAGCTTGCCTCCTCCCCTCCCACAGTGTTACTCACTCCTGCTTTGCAGACATTCCAGATAGACTTAAACTCCTGCTTCCAAGCTGTAAGCAAGACATTCCGTCTCCAACCCTATTTTTTTTTTTTACAGTTTCCTCAAACATGGAAGGTGCCAGACTCAACAGGTGTAAAAACAAGTCTCTTGTTTCATGTGTTTATTATATTTATTCACTTACCATGAATCACATGTGATTCTCACATTAATCTTACGAGATGCGTAGTTCTGGCTGGAATTAATAAGCCAATTCAAAATTCACTGGGAATAACTTAATTTAGGTTTCCCTTTGATGTCTTCAGCCGTTTAGACTGGCAAGTTCTCTGAGGTGGAGGTGGGAGTGGTGGGTAGGTGGTCATCTCCCTTGTTTTCGGTGTGTTCCAAGTTGTAACCCAGCGTGCTTTGCACACGGAACGCCTTTGGTGTGATTGGCATGGTGTGACCAGTAGCCTCTCCCTCTGTCCTCAGAGCCATCATGAAGCTGAATGGCCACCAGCTGGAGAACCACGCCTTAAAAGTCTCCTACATTCCTGACGAGCAGATAGCACAGGGTGCTGAGAATGGGCGCCGAGGAGGCTTTGGCTCTCGGGGTCAGCCCCGCCAGGGCTCCCCTGTAGCAGCGGGGGCCCCAGCCAAGCAGCAGCAAGTGGATATCCCCCTGCGGCTCCTGGTGCCAACCCAGTACGTGGGTGCCATCATTGGCAAGGAGGGGGCCACCATCCGAAACATCACGAAACAGACCCAGTCCAAGTGAGTCTTGGCTGCTGGGCACTGGGAGCCGGGGTACCGCCTGGTAGCGCACCGGGGAGTCTCAGTATTTACGTTTCAGGAAATGTTGCTTGGGATGTGTTCCCATTTCTCTTCATTGGGGGATGGGGGGTGGTTACTCCTCCAATTGCAGCGTCCTGGGAAGGTGGGGAGGTTGAATGGGCCTGGTGCATGCCAGTTGGTGGTAGTGGCTGGGCCACACCGTTATTAGTAGGAATGGTTCTAGAATTTCTCGTAGGACGTGCCACCAAGCAAACCCAGTCTAGGTGAGTCAGTCACTCTGGTGCACTGTGGGTTCAGCACTGCCTGTTGGTGGCCACTGGGCTGGGCAGCTTGGCCAAAGCCAGCCCTCAGTAATAGGTCATCATCCTGCCCCATCTCCGATTCCCCTACTGTTACCCCTCTAACCTCTTTTTAAAATTTTGACTTTATTTTTTTTAAAGATTTTATTTATTTATCTGACAGAGACACAGCAAGAGAGGGAACACAAGCAGGGGGAGTGGGAGAGGGAGAAGCAGGCTTCCCACGGAACAGGGAGCCTGATGCGGGGCTCGATTCCAGGACCCTGGGATCATGACCTGAGCCGAAGGCAGACGCCTAACGACTGAGCCACCCAGGCGCCCCTGACTTTATTTTTTTTATTTGTGTATAGTGACCCCTCTTCTCTAATCTTTATAGCTAATCAGGGTACTCTGGAAAAGAACAGGTCACATCATGTCCTTACTCCGAATGCATCCTTTATTATTTACTTTTAATTTGGGACAGTGTGCCTTCCCTTTATAGTTTTACGGGAGAGAATCCAGCATTTAAGGGGAATGCAGCTTTAGAGCTGTGGGCTACTGATTGCCAGCCCTGTGTTCCCATGCCAGATGCCACCATCGTCCGTTCCCCCGTTCCCCCCCACCTCCTGACTGGGACAGAATCCAGAGCAGCAGGCTGGCCTGGGTTCCTCTGGCCTTTTCTCTGCCCTTTCCTGTTCTGCACTGGGACTTGTTCCAAGAGCCGTTTCTGTACTTTTGGTTGAGGAGAGGTGGTAAGGAGGGTGAAGAAGACTCTGGGTTTCACCAGGGACCCCTAACCATCCTTGACCTTGTGGTCCTTAGGATAGATGTGCACAGGAAGGAGAATGCAGGCGCTGCGGAGAAGGCCATCAGCGTCCACTCGACCCCTGAGGGCTGCTCATCTGCGTGTAAGATGATCTTGGAGATTATGCATAAGGAAGCAAAGGACACCAAAACGTAAGGCTTTTTTTCAACATTTCTCATAATGAGGGGAGTACCACCTCCCCCGCTCCAACACACTTTATTCGCAAGAATGCAGGGATAAATAGGAGACAAAGGACATAAACTGAGACACGAGGTCCTCTTTTCCACAAGTAACACCCTGTATACTCTCTTAGCAGTTCTTTTTTTTTTTTAAAGATTTTATTTATTTATTTGAGAGAGAGAGACTGAGAGAGTGCATGAGAGGGGGGAGGGTCGGGAGGGTCAGAGGGAGAAGCAGACTCCCTGCCGAGCAGGGAGCCTGATGCGGGACTCGATCCAGGGACTCCAGGATCATGATCTGAGCCGAAGGTAGTCGCTTAACCAACTGAGCCACCCAGGCACCCCCCCCTTTTTTTTTTTAAAGATTTATTTATTTGACAGAGAGAGACACAGCGAGAGAGGGAACACAAGCAGGGGGAGTGGGAGAGGGAGAAGCAGGCTTCCCTCTGAGCAGGGAGCCCGACGCGGGGCTTGATCTCAGGACCCTGGGATCATGACCTGAGCCGAAGGCAGACGCTTAACGACTGAGCCACCCAGGCGCCCCTCTCTTAGCAATTCTGTGCACTTACAAGCGTGTGTATGCGTTTGTCCATATACGTTTGTGCGCACAGGTGTGCATGTGCATGTTTTAGCGCAAATAGGACTGTAATGAACGTGTTCTGTAGTTAGTTTTTTTCACATTTATGGATCAGTAATTACTGACCCATCTCAGTTCTTTCTAAAACTTCATGGAGTTCTATAGTGTGGCTATTTAAAAGTATACAATTGAATGAGCATTAACATGCGTATACCTGCAAAACCATCACCACGATTACGATAATGAGCATGGCCATCACTCTGGTAGTCCTTGTGCCCCTTGGCGGCCCCTCCCTACTTCCCCATTTCTCTAGTGCTAAGCAACCACCAATCTGTTGATTTTTGTCATCTTTTAAAATGTAGTTTTGTCCCGGAAACCCCACGTCTGCGGTGGCGTGCTGACTGTGTCTCTGCGTGCCCCAGCATTTAACAGCTCCTGTCCCTCTCTCTTTCCCAAGGGCCGACGAGGTTCCCCTGAAGATCCTGGCCCATAATAACTTTGTGGGGCGTCTCATTGGCAAGGAAGGGCGTAACCTGAAGAAGGTGGAGCAGGACACAGAGACAAAGATCACCATCTCCTCGTAAGGCTCTCATTTACCTCTTTATGGGTGGGATGCCCGTGGGCTCAGGGATGGCAGCATATCATTGGGCCTTCATGCTTGGCCCCATAAGTTGGATGCAGTTTCTGTTCTGTTGAAGAATAATCAGTGACATGGCAAAGAGCGTTTATCTCTGTGAGGTCTGGGGTTGCTGGAGCGCATCCTTTCGTCCTCTGGCCTGCCCATCACTCCTATCCCCTGCGTCTCAGAGAGCCTGCAGCTAGGGTGGGGTCTCAGGCATGTTTGCTGGTCCGTGAGAAGCAGACCGACCCAGGTCCTGGTCTGAGGATTGGGTGTATGCTCCCCTGTGTCGGGGCCTGTCTCCCCCGGAAGAACCAGAGCCAAGCAGATCGATTACCTCTTCTGTGAGCACTGTGCGTCTTCATTGCATCCCAGACTCGCTCTGTTCCAAAAGCACAGGAAGTGGGTTGCGTAGAACCACTGGAGAAACTTCCAGTCCTGAGCATCCTCATTGCTTTACCGGTGATGAAAACCTGTCTATGACTGGACTCATTGCAAATCGAGGGGTTTCAGTTGGGTGTTCTCCTCTCCCTGTACCTTGCTCCCTCCCTGCCTGGGTTACAGACTGAAGGCCAGAGACGGGGAGCTATTTGCTGAAAGTGAAACAGCCTGCAGGAGCTGTTTCTGCGGCTGATTCCCAGCCATGGCCCCTTCCTGTTGGGAGGATGACGCGGCTCTGCTCTCCCGCCAGGCTGCAGGACCTCACCCTCTATAACCCCGAAAGGACCATCACTGTGAAGGGGGCCATTGAGAACTGCTGCAGGGCCGAGCAGGAGATCATGAAGAAAGTCCGGGAGGCCTACGAGAACGATGTGGCTGCCATGAGTGTGAGTGCCAGAGGGCCAGTCACCCTAATGCTCTGAGCCTGGGGCACTGCAGATGGGGGTCTCCACCTGGGGTGGGCAGGCCACACGCCTTTGGATCTCCAATCCTCCAGATCTTTTACGTTTAATGAATAGAGATTCTTTATCTGATTGCTGAGGTGGGGGTTGGGTTTCATCTTCGGTTTCAAAGTCTGTGGTCTTCCTGTAAGATTGGTGTTTGTGTGTTCTTCAGTGAGGAGAGGGGCCATAATTTTCATCTGATTTGTTTTTTTAAGATTTTATTTACTTATTTCAGAGATAGCACGAGAGCCAGGGTGAGCCGGGGGTGGGGGAGGAGCAGAGGGAGAGAGAGAAGGACAAGCAGACTCTGCATTGAGTGCAGAGCCCAATGCGGGGCTCGATCCCACAACCCCGAGATCATGACCTGAGCCGAAATCAAGAGTCGGACACTTAACCGTCTGAGCCACCTAGGTGCCCCTCATCTGATTTTTAAAAGGGAGTGAGGATGTGGAGTACAGGAAAAAAGGTGAGCCTTGGAGTCTAACGGAGATCTGTTGTTGCTGTGCCTTCTCATAGGAATGTTCCAGGGCAGGGTTAGTGGAGTAAACCACCAGAGAGATGGGACATCTGAGGCTCTGGTTGACCCTTCTGGTTGGTGTTGCTGGTTCTTGGTCCAGCGATAATGTCCCATCACTCAAAGCTCCACGCTCTAAGTGTATGTGCGTGTGTGTGAGAACCGGAAGGGCAGGCAGGTTTTGTGCAAAAGCACCCAGTTCTCCTGTGTTCACTCCCCCCCACCTCTCCCACCCCTCCCACCCCACCCCAGCACTGCCTTCTGGATTCAGCCAGCCCTGCATCATGAGCTGACCTCTCCCTCCTTACCTTCCTTCCCCAGCTGCAGTCACACCTCATCCCCGGCCTGAATTTGGCGGCTGTAGGTCTGTTTCCAGCCTCGTCCAGTGCGGTCCCGCCACCTCCCAGCAGCGTCACCGGGGCTGCTCCCTATAGCTCCTTTATGGTAGGTGCAAGATCTTCTTGGGGGGGGGGTACTGGGCCCTTCCATGGCCTCCCTTAGGGTCCAGCCCCCTGCGGGAGCCTGATGCTTAGGAATTTGCAGAGAGCGGGAAGGGAGGGCTGGGATGCCCCTCTTGGGCAGTACTCCCAGCCGTGTGCACAGCATCTCAGATGCCACCTGGGCTGCCGGCAGCCCTCTCCCTTTGTCCTTGGGGGCCTGGGGAGAGCCAAGGAGCGGGTTGCCCACGTTGGCCGCCGGGTGTCTGCCTTCTTCTCTTTGAGGCTGCACGCCCTGGGGGGTGGAAGGGCTTCCAGGCTGCGTCCCTCACCCCTGGTCGTAACATGCTCTGTCTCGGCAGCAGGCTCCGGAGCAGGAGATGGTGCAGGTGTTCATCCCGGCGCAGGCAGTGGGTGCTATCATCGGGAAGAAGGGACAGCACATCAAACAGCTCTCCCGCTTTGCCAGTGCCTCCATTAAGGTGACCTGCTCTGTCTCCTTCCAGGTCCTGGGAAGAGGGCAGCGCCCTGCTTCCACCCCCTCAACCTTTCTTCCCGCTGTTGTGTGGTCTGTTTCTCTGATGGATTGTCGTCCCCTTTGCATATGACTTTGCCCAGGGCCTTCGGTGCTCCTGGGCTTCCGGGCGAGGGAGGAGGTTTGCTTAGGTTCTGGCCTAGACTGACGTGGGTTCAGCCTGCAGCCCCTAAGCTAAGGCCATCAGCCTCAACCACTGTTCCCTTGTCACTGCGATCATTGTCCTAGTGCCGTGAAATTTCACAGCCGGCGCCCCACTCGGCCAGTGCCCAGCGCTGGGGGGTGGGATGGGGGGGGTTGCGGTAGATGCCGACTGTGTTTTCGCCCCCCCCTTGGCTGGGGTCCAGCGCAGAGAGAAGGGAGAGTGTCCTCGTGAAAGTTTCACAAGCTTAAATCCAGTTGTGTCGGTGGCCCCTAAAGGACCTGGTCAGATGCAGGGATTCTTTTCTGCTGAAGTGTGGTCCCTGCCCTCCTCACCGCAGGCATTTTGTCTGTTCCCCACTCTGGGCAGGACCCCACGGAAGCCTCCCCGGGAAGCTGGGAGGGTGGACGGTGAGGAGGGAATGTCCCTGGAACACACGCACCCACGTCTACATCACATTTTTGGTGCAAGGGCAATGCCCTTGGGGTTCAGGGCCTTTGTTCTCACCTCTCCTAGCCCTCGGAAGTAGGTGGTGGGAGTGGGATGGTGGGCTTGGAGGAGGTGAAGGTAGGGGGCACCTCTTTGACCAGCTCTTTGCTTTCTAGATTGCTCCTCCTGAAACTCCTGACTCCAAAGTTCGTATGGTCATCATCACTGGACCCCCAGAGGCCCAATTTAAGGTTCTCATCTTTGTTTTTCCAAAGAAAAGGAATTGAGGTTGGGTGGGAGTGCAAATCTGCATAACACTTTCTTAAAAAAGTTTTTATCTATTTATTTAAGTAATCTCTACATCCAATGTGGGGCTTGAACCCATGACCCCAAGAGCAAGAGTCTCATGCTCTTCTTCTTCTTTTTTTTTTTTTAGATTTTATTTATTTATTTGAGAGAGAGAGAGCACATGAGAGGGGGGAGGGTCAGAGGGAGAAGCAGACTCCCTGCCGAGCAGGGAGCCCGATGTGGGACTCGATCCGGGGACTGCCAGGATCATGACCTGAGCCGAAGGCAGTCGCTTAACCAACTGAGCCACCCAGGCGCCCCTCATGCTCTTCTGACTGAGCCAGCTGGGTGCCCGTGGACAGCATTGCAGTGCTTTCAATTTGGCATCAAACTCAACTTCTGTTGACTTCTTCCCTCTTTCCTTCTGAAGGTGAACAGAAATACGGGATAGAAGGAAGGCTGAGGGCTTCTTTCTGGTGCCCTGCCTTAGTTAGGAAGGAAGATCTTTGATGCCCAGTTCCCTTCTCTTCTTCATGTCCTACTGCATTGCTGGGTCCCTGAACTTCTGGTCACAGAGCCAGAGAGCTAACAGTTAGCTCCTGCTGACCTAGGCAGGGATGGAGAAGGGGATGCTCTCGAGGCTGTGTGGGCTGTCCAACATCCTATCCTCTGGCTCACTTGATCAGCTGCCTTATTCACCTAAATGGGATCATCCCAGACTCTGTAGGGTTGTGTAGCTTATGAATTGTACTTCTGGGAAGTATGTGTTCAGTTACTCTACCCAGGCTCTCCAGTATTACAAGTAAGCAGAAGGAACAGGTCAGTGCTCTTGGCCATTTTCCTATCCCCTGGTGTAGATGGTTGATGCACCCGTGGGCTGGGCCTGTGGGGCCAGAGAGGATGGGGTGGGGCTTGGGGGCTCTATTTCCACGTGTACCTCACTTCCCTTTTGTCATGTGTGTGGCCCGCTGATTAACAAGGACCCCCTCCTCTCAGGCTCAGGGAAGAATTTATGGAAAACTCAAGGAGGAGAACTTCTTTGGTCCCAAGGAGGAAGTAAAGCTGGAGACCCACATCCGGGTGCCGGCGTCAGCTGCTGGCAGGGTCATCGGCAAAGGCGGCAAAACGGTGAGCCTTCAGACCAGGGATGAACCTTCCGGATCTTAGTCCTCAAACCCCATAGCTCTGCCCTGGCCTCCTACTCCCCTACCCCGTACAGTAAGACTTCCGACTTGCTCCTTTACCCAATTCTCCTCCCCAGCCCGGCTCCCGGGTCCTCCAGTTACCTGCCGGGGACTCGCCTCTTGCCCCTCCCTCCAGCCCCCGCCATGCTTTCTTGGTAGCCCCCCAAACTCCTCTCTGCCCCCCGCCCCCCCCCAGGTGAATGAGTTGCAGAATTTGACAGCAGCCGAGGTGGTGGTGCCAAGAGACCAGACCCCGGATGAGAATGACCAGGTCATCGTCAAGATCATCGGGCATTTTTATGCCAGCCAGGTACATGTGGCACGCCCCGCCCCCCCCGCCCCCCCGCCCCGCCCCGCCCCCTCGTGGGAAGACAGCAGGAGCCCAGGGATTAGAGAAGCAAGAGGCCAGATGTTGATTTGCATAGCTTTGACCATGGCTTTGACCAGTCCCGTGGACTTCTGCCTGCCTCTGGACTGGGCCATTCTTTTCCAAGTGTAGGAGTGTGATGTGTAGATGTTGTATGCTCTGTTCGAACTGTAGGGAAAGTGGGTGCCTGGGTGGCTCAGTTGATTGAGTGACTGCCTTCGGCTCAGGTCATGATGCTGGAGTCCCTGGATCGAGTCCCGCATCGGGCTCCCTGCTCGGCAGGGAGTCTGCTTCTCCCTCTGACCCTCCCCCCTCTCATGTGCTCTCTCTCATTCTCTCTCTCTCAAATAAATAAAATCTTTAAAAAAAAAAAAACTGTAGGGAAAGTGATTTGAGAAGTTCTGTATATAGTATATATTCTATATAGTGACTAGTATTTTTCTGTGTTACTTGCTATATGTTAAGACTTTCCTGTTGTCTGACTTTAGTCCTTCGCTCACCCCTTTTGCACCAGATAAGGAAGGAAATTGGTATTACCCACCACCCAGTCTTGTTTGTGGAATAATAACAGTGGTAACAACATTCTGGATTGCCTTTTTCCAGTGCAGTCCCTTTGCCTTTCTCACGACTACTCCATCCTTGGTTCCAGTTCTACTGTCCCATCCAGAACTCACCAGCCCCATATCACCTCCAGGGGCCCAGTCGGCACTGCCTGGCATTGGGACTGACCCCAGAGTCTGGAAAGAGGGTGGATATCAGGTTCAAATCTTAAATTTGAATCTTAAAACTCAGAGAAAGGTTGATTGAAAGGTAGTGGGGTTTCCCTAAAATCCTCTGGCGTTGGGATTGGAAGGGATATGGAGACTCCTGGACACAAGCCCTTCTGTTCAGAGGATAGGCAGTTCCAAAGCTAGATGCTGCCTAAGCGGTCAAGGGCAATACAGGATCCTGGAACCCCGAACCCCAGCTCTCGGCTCCCAGTGTGGTGTGGCCAGACAGCACCAGGAACGGGTTTTGGAGGCAGAGGGCTTTGCGCTCAGACCCCACATGGCTTTTCTGCTGTATGGCCTTGGCTAAGAAACTTTCTGTGACAGTCCTTGGAGAGAGGTATCAACAAGAGTCACGATAGTATCTAAGATTTCTGGGTGCATCTGGTATACCAAGCAGTATTGTGTGGTTCACGTATATTAGCTCATTTAATCCTCGTGACAATCTCATTGTACAAATGAGGGGTGTGGTAGTGTGAAGGATAGGTCCAAGGATGCACAGAGCCAGGATGTTCTCAGTACCGAAGTGTGGGGGTGGTGGTGGTGGTGGTGGTATTTTTCATGTGTTAGAATGAGAATTAGAGGGAAATCTTTGTAAACCATCCGCTTGCGGCTGAGTAGGAAGTAATATAAATCCTGAGTCCACAGCCTTTCCCCCACCTACACCATCTTTCTCTTGAACCAAGAAACCAAGCACTCTGTTAATGGAAGGAAGCGATTCTGGTAAACGGTTAGGGGCACCCCGTGTTGTAGTTGGTTTCCCTTGCAGAACTCTGTCCTTAGCGAAGAAAGGAAAGAGTAAAGAGACGATCCTTGGGTATTTTGTCCATTTTTTACGGTGGAGCTTAGGTTTCACTGCTTGTTTGTAAATCCGTGTCTGGACGTTCCATCCCCTTTATTGGGAGCTCTGATTTGTGAGGAGGTCTCCTACCTGATGACCCTCTGACCAAACATACACCTGGAAACTCCAGGGGTTTTATTTTGGGTTCAGTAGCCTGTGTGGCGAGTTTGTCAATTTTTCAATTCTGGTGAATGAGTTTGTACTCTGTCCGCTCCCCCCCTCCCCACCGCGGTGGGGGCTGCTCAGGACCCACGGGGAGGCAGACAAACTTTAGGTCCCACTCACTCACTCTCTTTCTGTTGTGTTTGTTGCCGGTGTCTAGGTCCCGATGGCTTCTCTCCCCTGGGGTCTGGCTCTCTCCTTGCCTTTGGGGATCTTCACTCTTGCCTCTTCTCTGGTTCTCCCACAGATGGCCCAGAGGAAAATACGAGACATCCTGGCCCAAGTTAAACAGCTGCACCAAAAGGGACAGAGTAACCAGGCCCAGGCACGGAGGAAGTGACCAGCCCCTCCCCATCACGTCGACTCAAGGACAACGGGCTGAAATCGAGAGCGCGTTCTCCCCAGCAGGCCTGAGAATGAGTGGGAATCAGGGACACTTGGGCCGGGATGTAGATCAGGTTTGCCCACTTGCTTGAGAAAAGACGTTCCAGTGAGGAACCCTGATCCCTCGGCCCCACACGCCCAACCAATTGGCCCGACACTGCCCACCCCTCAGGGTGTCACCATGGAAATTTCTAGCTCAGGGTGCTTTTAAACGTGGATTGTTTAAGTAAGTTCTCCAGGTCCCACCGAGAGGGTGGGTCAGACCCCAGTGGGAAGAGAAATAAAATTTCCTTCAGGTTTTTCAATCATGCAGAGGGGTGTTTTAATCAGCCTCAAAGGATGGTTTGCTTCTTGACCCTAAAATCCTTCCAGCCTTCTCCTGCTTGGTCCGTTGATTAAAATACCTCTACTCTCGTGCCCTGACATAGCCTCTTCCTATATTCACACGAATTGTTTTATCTGTACTGCTACCAGAAAAAGTGGGAACCAGTGCATTGCTTTGCTTATGTTATTGATTCAAAGGAGCAGACACACCAGCATCTATAGTTTATTATCCCACTCCTTCCCTAACCAACCAATAGGAACAGCAAGGAATAAAGAATGGGGGAAAAATATGATTAAAATATATAGTAATCCACGTTTAAAAGGAGTGCCCTTATGGCTGATCTAGTCCAGATCACCATCTTGAAAAATTGGCGCAATTAAAATTTTCTCCGCTCTGTCGGGACTTCCCCACCAAGATTCCCTGCCCCATTCGCGTCCTTCTACCCATCTAGGTGCACATGGGTGGTACTGAATGCTCAGCGGGATAGGGGCTGACCACTGTACTGTCCCTGATTCCCATCATTCTCAGGCAGATTTTATATTTTTTTAAAGTCTATTTTAATGATTGGATATGAGCACTGGGAAGGGGACATGACTCCCCTTGATAAAGTCTCAGTTCCATGGAGGACTTGAGTGGCCCCAAAGGCTGCCACTGTGCCCTCACTCCAGCCCATGTGCTCCTATAAGGGCTGGTTCCCAGAGGCAGGGGTTGCGGGGCACTCCCCCCCCACGGCACTGTTCCCTTGGTGGTGGTGGGATGTGGAACCCAACCCTGAGCTCCCGGTAAAGCTGAAGCCCGTCATCTGGCATGTATTACGAATATTCAGTAAATTGGAGAGTATTTGCTTCTGTTTTTATCCTCGAGGCATATTTAACCGATGGCTTCTGCCTCCGTCAATCATTGGCATGACCAAAGTTGTGCCTGAAAACAAAATTCAAAATACCAGCAGCATTATGCACAAAAGGGGTAAATAACCTTAATTTATTAATTTACTAGGCTCAATAAGATCCCGTTGGAAGTTCAGCCCTTATGGAAGACGGCAGCCATCAGTTAAATGAGGTTAGGCCTCCCCTCCGAATACACTGATTGTCAATGCATATTAGCCAGGTGGTGCACTTTAGCTACCTTGGACAATGCTATCAAGTGTGCTGGGAAGGGAGGAAGGCCTCTCTGCATGTGGAAAAGCCCATGCGTGGAGTCCCCTCCTTCCAACACTGCCACAACGACAGTAGTAATAACGAGACAACCATGACACGTGGGCGGAGTCAGTCAGGTAATGCTGTGCGCGAAGTAAACTACCTCAAGGTATGAAGTTACCTCAGCAATTACTTTCCTTTTTGTTCCCCCCACCTTTTTTTTTTAACCTTTTTTTTTTCTTTGCGGCTTGCTGATATTTTATATAAAAAAAGAAAAGAAAAGCAAAAGAGAAGCTGATAGTCTTGAATATTTTATTTTTTTAATGAAAAGAAAAAAAACGAGAAAGTTATGTTTCATAATTTCTTACAACATGAGCCAGTGTAAGCCTTTAGGATCTCTCTATGGAGAACAGGCCCTGTGGGCAAGGCAGGAGGGGCTGGCTCTTTGGGAGGAGACTGGGGCTGCGCAGGCCCAAGGTTGAGAGAGCCCGGGGGAGGCCCTGATCTCTGACTCCCGGATTCCTACGCCACTGGGGCCTCTCTCTTGATCTCCTGCCTGTTGGGATTCAGAGACCTAGCAGAGCTGTAGGCCTCCAGGGGCAAACAACAGTCCCCAGCAACCGGCCCCTGGCATCCGCCCCCTCTCTCCCTTTTTGGTTAAAGGGCATCCCAGCCAGTTTTCCCCACCAGTGGTGCTGTTGAGATATTTTAAAATATTGCCTCCGTTTTATCGAGGAGTGAAATAATAACTAAAAAATATACCCATTAAAAAAAAAAACCCTCTATTTCTCTGTTTAGAAATATGGGAGCCAGATTCCGTTGGTGGAAGAGACAAAGCTGCTCTCTCACCCTCAGAGAGGTCCGCCTGGTTTGTCATTGCAATCTTTTTCCTTCTTCTTCTTCTTCTTCTTCTTTTTTTTTTTTTTTGTTATTTTCATTTCAGTCCCATCTTGCTATTCTTTTTTGGTCTATATCAACAGACCAAGGAGCAGACAGACACTCGGATGCCTGCTCCCCTGTCTCCTCTATCTTCTTTAGATTGATCTGATTGATTTTAACAGTGGACCCAAACTAAAGGAATTCCTAATTTAGGGTGGTGGGTGGCCAGGAGGGGTAGGAGTTATGGGAATGTGATTGGGGACAGGTTCCTGCCTCGCTCATGTCTTATCCCTTTGTCCCCATGACATTCCTTTTTAACCTCCAGAACGGTCTACCCCAAAGAGAGGAGGATGCAGGAGAGCGTTTAGGGGTAATATCAGGCCAATCTAATTTGAGCTTCCCACCTGTCCTAACCCACAAAAAAAGGGGGGGTCTCCCAACTTCCATCTCTGGCTCTCTATGCTTTATCCCAAAATGAAGCAGATAACGTTCAGACATCGGCCATTTGGTGATTTAAGGTGAATTTCCAACAGCAAGCATGCTTTAATATCTGGTTCAGATTACCAGCAGGAAAAAAACAAAAACCACCCACAGTACCTGAAATGTGATTGTTGCAGTGTTCAGTTTCCTTGGGATCCTGCTCCCTTCACACCTTAAGCCCACGTCCTTTTCCTTTGGCTGGTTCAGCTCCCAGAAGAGATCAGGAAGTGTGGCGAGGGACTATCCAATATGAGTTGAATTAGCACGGCTCCACTCATTGCTGACATTTGCCCAGCAGGAAGGTTGTGAAAGTTACCCTACCAGAAGCAGAAGGAATATGGTTTGGTGGTTAAAGTTTAGGGGAGATAAGGACCTGTCTTGGTGGGCCCACCTTTGACCCTGAGGCTAGGCTAGGTCTTGGGCCAGTTCCTTGTCCTCCCACACATCACCTCCATTTCCCCATCCTTGGTGAGAGAAGTCAACGTGAAAAGCACTTGGGAGATTTGGAGGATCTGAGAAAAGCGACTTTTAAAAAACCACTTCTTATACTCGAAGATTATATATATGTGTGTGTGTGTGTGAGCGCTACATATAAATTTTTAAGAAAGGACCATCTCTTTAGGATCTATTTTTTAATTCTGTGGAACACACAAAAAACCAAAATGGTTTGATTTACTAACTTAGAAGTTGCATCTGACAGTTACACCCCGATGGCTTTAATCCCCTCTAGGGTCTGGTTGCCTTTTGCAGTTTGGACTGTGGACTCAACTCCTCGGAGGGGTCTGGGTAGGAGAGAGCTGAGTGGAGGGACAGGGAATTTTATCCCCTGCTGCTCTCTCCCCCCCCTCCCAGTCCCTTGTCAGTCTTTATTCCTTTTCTCATGAGCTCTCCACTTCCAGGGGGGTGGTTGGGAGCTATGAGGTACGCCTCACTACTGCAGCAAAGACCCCGTGTAAAACCCAGAGAACACTGGGGGGGGGGGGGGACACTCCAGGTGGCTCTGTGTCCGTTTTCCTCTGTGCCAAAGACAGACAGACAGAGGCTGAGAGAGGCCGCTTCTGAATCAAAGCAGTAGCCATCTTTCGACATAGACTTGGGCTCTCTGAGAGGGGCTCCTGGAGACAGTGTGAGCTAAAGACGCGTCCTTTCCCTTCTGAGGCTCCTGGGGGACGTGGGGGCGGGACTTGCCAAGGGGTAGGGAGCTGAGAAAGGGGTCCGTTGGCTCCTGGTTGCACTTTGGGGAAGGGGGGAAAGTTTGGGGCCCCTCCACGTTGGACTGCTCTCCGTCCCCTGCCCCCACTGCAGAGATAGCACGGCGAGTTCCCTTCAGGCCTGGCAGACTGGCAGCGAGGAGGGGCCTCAGTTAGCTCTCAAGGGTGCCTTCCCCTCCTCCCACCCCAGACATACCCTCTGCCAAACTGGGAACCAGCAGTGTTTCGTAACTACCTCACAGAGCCCCAGAGGGACCGCCCGAGCTTCCAGTTCGTGAAGAAGCTGGCACCTCTAGTCAATCCTTTCCTCCCACCTCCCATCCAGGGGTGGCGGGAGATCCTAGTGGCTTTGGCATTCAAACCATGCAACTGTTTGGCCTGTTTGTTGAAAACCGGTAGAAGGAAGACAGCACAGCCTAACATAAAGTAATTGCAGGAAGATGGAAGACAAACCCTCAGTGCCAGGGGGACATAAAGCCATTTCCCTTCCAAACCCTCGATGACTTCGATGCAGAACATTTCTCTTGTATTCAGACTTGGAGTAACACCAGCTGAAAGCTTCGGTTTCTTTCCTTTGGATACAGAAGGCTTCTCTATCGGGGTACAGGGCAGGGAGGAGACCTCGTGACCGAAGGTGGAGGTAGAGGGTGAGGGCCAGATCCCAACCTTGACCCTCGGGCCCATGCACCTCCTTGGGGCACAGCCTGATGATGGCACCCTTTGTAGGGTGCCTTAGTATGGTTGAATCCGGACTGACAAGACATGAAAGAATTTTTTTTTTTTTTTTCTGAAATGAACTAGCAGGAAGCTGCTCGGGAGCACGTGTTTTGAGTAACCACAGGTGATGGATGCTACGAGTAGAAATGGATTAACTACCTCAATCCTTACAATAAGATTGGAACCAAGGGCGGGGACTCGTGCATGAGGGTATGAATCCCAGCCAGGAGAAGTGAGTTGAGGCTTATGCCAGAAAAGGTTTGTTCTTGAGGAACAGGCAGGCCTGCCAGGATCCCCCCACTCCTGTCAATGGGGCTGGGAGGTCTGGCAATTAAGCACCCCCTTTCTGCCTTCCTTGCCCTGGGGTCCAATGTCACCCCTTTCCCTTCAGCCTGCTCCCGCTGCCCCCACTTGCTCTATCTTGTTGGACCAGAGAGGCTGGCTGGGGGTGAAGTCGGGGCTTGGGCCTGGAACCCATCACTCAGCCCTAGCGTCAGGAAGCCTGAGGAAGCCAGAGTTCAGACCTCTTCAGGGTTTCTCTGAGATGCTCTGCCTCCATTGTACCCCCTTCTCTGTCTTCACGGGGACAGTTGGCTCTAGAAGAAGAGGTGGTGCAGGATCCTTTGTCCTGAGAGAGTCCAAGGCCCCGTCCTCTGGTCGCTCAGGCGTGTTTGTAGTCGGGGAGTCCACTGGGCGGTCCCAGCCCCTCCCCACCCTCTAATGGACCTCCTCATAGAAGCCCCATTTCACTTTTGTTTTATCTACCTCTTAGCAAGACAATAGAGATAAATTAGGTAGTGGCAACTCCACTTGCTTAGGTTAGGGGGGGAAAAAGATTTCTTTTTCCAAAGGAAAAAAAAAATATTACCTTAAAAATACTTTCCAAAAAATTTTAAAAAACCAAAAAAAAGAAAAAAATTTAAAAATTAAAAAAAAAAAAGAGGGAGACATTTTCCAGTCACCACTGGATTGTTTTAATTCCCCAAACTTTTCTCTTTTTTTTCCCCCGTAAATAAGTTTCACTCTTTGGCGAGTTTCTCCACTTGTTTAAGATAACGTGCTATTTTAACAGGTACAGCTTTCACAGCGCCCCCCTGGCTTGCGTACCCCCCCACCCTACCCTCCACACCCCATTCCCCCACCGGTGAGTCCTACCTGTGCTCACCCCAAGACCCTCCCAGCCAGGTGATTTCAGCCCCCCCCTCCGCCAAGAATAAAGACTGTGTGTGTTGGGGTGCTTACGTCTCGACTCACCATTTCCCCCTGTGGGGGTTGGGGGGCCGCTTGTAACACTTCTGTGTAAATTTTATGTAACCCACTGCAATGTAAAGCTGTTCAAAATGAATTTCAGCAGATGATGAGTTAGCGTAATGAATAAACATCCTCTACCACCACTTGGATTCTCCCCTTTCTCCAGCAACTTCATCCTGGTCCCGGAAACCAGACTAAGTCAGAGGAGCCCTCTCCCCTGAGGCAAAGTGAATTGGTCTCCAGTCCTGAGACCCCACTCACTCAGGAGAGTGGAAGATGTGTTTTTATGGATGCAAATCCTGGTGGGGGCTGGAGGGGGCCCCTGCATGTGACTGCTCTCCTGGTCTGTAATTGTGGCCACTTTGAAAATTGTACTTGGCTGGCCACGTGCCAGCCATCACCGCCAGATTTTGGTTGTACCCTTTCTCCCGCCCTTTCATCTGTTCTTTGCTCTGTCCGGGGAGGTGGGGCAGCTGTGGCTCAGACTTTGCAAATTTGTTCTTTTGCTGGATGAGCACTCCAGCTTTTCCCGTGAAGTTGTTTCAGCTACAAACCACTTCATTCTGCTGTTTCAATTTCAAAATAAAAGGAAACTTCTATGGAAAGCTGTGTATGTGTGTGCGCGTGCGTGTGCGTATGTGTGTATCTCCGGGGGGGCTTTCAGGGTCTGGTAGCTGAGATGCTCCAACCTTCAGCGGCTGACTTTGGTGTGTGAGCCCTGGTTTCCAGGGACCAGAGTCGCTCAAATACAACCTAGACATTTTTCTTAAATTAGCCGACAGCCGACGGGAGTGGCTTGGAGATGGTGCCTTGCTATTCGCTTCCTTTGCATGCTGGATGGAATAAGGCCTCCAGGGGGAAAAAATGTTGGAAAATCACAATGCAGAGCAGCCACGGCTGGGGAAATGGGGAAGAGGTATTGCCTTTCTTGACACCTGCCCTAAGAAGAACTATGCAAATGGCTTCTTTCTCCTGGGTTTTGATCACCACTGTGGTCCTGCCCTTGCCTGTTTTCCTTTTTTGAATGTCAGGTCGGTGAAGGGAAGGGACAACCTCGTGGGACACAACCTCCTCTCCTAACTTGGCTCTCCTGATTCTTGGTCCGGCCCTTTCCTCTCTGACATGTCTTTCAAAGACGACATGGCGGTCCTGGGCAACACCATGCTTGAAGAAACGTTCTAGGTTAGCTGTTGAGTAAATAGATGGGCCCAGCGCCAGTTATGGTCTTGTGAAATCTCGTGAAAAGGGGACACGTGAAGAATGGCCCGTCCCTCCCACTTAGGTTGTATGTCTGCCCTGGGTCTTGAGCAGATCAGTGAAGCCTTCCCTTCCACCGGAACAGTGGGGGTATTTGCTAAGAATAGTGGCGCCAGGCTCTGCTTTCCTCCTTCCACTCCTTTCCCTCCTCTCTTGCCACATCTTTTCTCTTTTCCCTACTTAACCCAATCTTGTTTGAAATACCTTTAACGTGGATCCGGGTGGGTTTAAAGCCATTAGGCTAGGTTCAGCATTGCTGTTACTTGTGTCTTCCCAAATAATTGGATACATGTTGCGACATGATTTTCCAGTCCTGGTGGAAGCTTTATATAGGAGGTGAATATTTGTTTGTTCCCTGCCTTGTTTCATAAATCATGAAGGTGACTTACACATGGGAATGAAGCCCTGCGGATACTTCACTAATAATGGTCAATGTTTGTTGAGATAAATCGTGTGCTCTTACACACACTGGAGGCATTAAAGGCCTTACATGATGGAATGTTTAACCCTCACTGTTAACAACCCTAAAATGAATGTGACTCCCATTTTATAGATGAAGATGATCTCCGAAGATCAGAGAGGTTATGTTACTAAAGCCACAAAGCGTTTGATTCTAGAATCCGTGCTTTAACACTACAGCTAACCAGTTCCCATCTCTGCAAGAGAAACCTTCACTGGTGCCTATGAAGCAAGATGCAAGCTGTTTCAGCTGATGGTTTGCTAGAACACCCTTATTCTTCTTTTGACCATCCATGTAAGTAATTGACGGTAAATTTGCAAGCGGCTCTTTGTATCTTTACTGGTCGAATCAGAACTGGCTTTGGCCTTGGCTTGTCATGTGTGCATGAGCTTGATGGATTTGGTGCTCAGTCTGGGGCCCATGAAGGCACAGTGCCCTTAATAATACGTGTGCCCCAGGATCTGGTAGCGCAGCCCTCACCTAAATAGTGGGCCAGAGGGCAGGCGTCCTACCTATTTGGGAACTGTGAGGGTCATGGATCAGGTTAGTGTATAGAATTTTCTGGAACCTGATAGCTGATGCCACCTGTTAATAAACATTTGGCGGTCAAGTGGCTAGAGATGGGATTGGTGCCTTCAGGTGTTAAAAGTGAGTTTGAGGGGCATCTGGGTGGCGCAGTCGGTTGGACATCTGATTCTTGATTTAGGCTCAGGTCATGATCTCAGGGTCGTGGGATCGAGCCCCAAGTTGGGCCCACGCTCAGTGTGGAGTCTGCTTGAGATTCTCTCTCTCCCTCTGCCCCTCCCCCTGCTCACACACACACTCTCTCTTTTTAAATAAATAAAATCTTTAAAAAGGAGTT
Organism: Mirounga angustirostris; assembly: GCF_029215605.1. Lineage (NCBI taxonomy): Eukaryota > Metazoa > Chordata > Mammalia > Carnivora > Phocidae > Mirounga > Mirounga angustirostris. Next base: position 22,634,178 of record NW_026991725.1, on the reverse strand, counting down.
TGAGGCTGAGTTGATGGCCACTTAAAACCAAAAGGCAGTGCAAAGCTGTGCTGATGGGTGCAAGTTGCTCCCTCTCGGTTCAGCTACTGCACAGACCCCCTCCAGTGCCTGTGTTAAAACTCCTTGGTTTGTGTTTCTGTAAAAAAAAAAAAAAAAAAAAAAAAAAAAAAAGCACCTAATAGAGTTTGGGCAAAAAGCTTGCAGGGAAGCCATGGGCAAGGTAGGGGGGTGCTGGTGCTGGTGCTGGAGATAAAGATGAAATAACTTTGTAAGTGAAGGGTCCAGCACATTTATTGTATGAACTGTTGTAATTGGCACTGAAATGTCTCACATGCTTGAATTGCTAAAAAATTCCTCTGGGGTCCACAGTTTTCGGTCTGTGATGATATCCTTTTTTTTTTTTTTTTTTTAAATCTCGGCATAGGAAGGTTTTTATTTTTTCATTATACGTGATATATGTTCCATTTGTGTATAACAAGCGTGCATAATTATGTAATCTTTATTTTTCATCGAGCATTATGTTAATTCCAGATCCATACAGCGGATTGATACTTGTACATACCCAGCAAAGTGATCACCACAATAAGTTGAGTTACCGTTCCTCACCGTAGAGTTGACCTGAGACCCCTTTTCGCCCACCCCCATCCTCCTTCCCTTCTGATAAACACCAATCTATTCTCTGTGTCTCTGAGTTTTGTTTGTTCATTTGCTTCGCTTTTTAGATTCCATATACAAGTGAAATCATATGGTATTTGTCTTTCTCTCTCTGACTTATTTCAGTTAGCATAACATCCTCACGGTCCATCCATGTTGTCACAAAAGTCAAGATCTCATTCCTTTTTTTTTTTTTATGGCAGCATAATATTCCATTGTGTATATAGACTACATCTTTATCCATTCATCCATCAATGATGGAACAGGTAAGTTGCTTCCGTATCTTGGCTATCGTAAATAATGTTGCAACAAACAGAAGGGTGCACAGGTCTTTTCGAGTTAGCATTTTCATTTTCTTTGGGTAAATACCCAGAAGTGGAATTGGAATTGCTTGATCATATGATAGATCTATTTTTAATTTTTTGAGGAAACTTCACATTGTTTTCCATATTGACGGCACCGATTTACATTTCCACCAGCAGTGTGTGCGGGTTCCCTTTTCTCCACATCCTCCCTAACACTTGGTATTTCTTGTCTTTATAATGATGTCTTGTTGTTTGGCAAGTTAAAGATCTCATTCTTAGCGGCCTTGGCTGCCTGCCAACGGGAGAAACTATGACCAATAAGCCCCAGCAAGACTCAGGGCCTGCTTGCCAAGTAGAGTGTCTTGAAACAATGAATTTCTCTGACAGCCAAGGAAAAACTGCTGTTTTTTTACAAACTAAAAAATTCTGTGTTCCTAATTCAAAACTTGTAACTCTTGACAAAGGTTGGCCAAAGCTGGCCCATTTGTCCTGCCGTGAAGGAAGCTGGATTAGTTTCCTATGGCTGTTGTAACAGTTGCCCTGAAGCTGGTGGCTTAAAACAACAGTTCTGAAGCCCAGTGTCAGCAGCTCAGTTCCTTCTGGAGGCCCTTAGACCTAGGCCTCTCTTTCTAGCTTCTGGTGGCCGACAGCAGTCGTTGGCCTGCCTTAGCCTGTAGATAAATCACTCCAATCTCTGCCTCCATCTTCTCTGTGCCTCTTTCTCTGTTTCTCTGTCTCCGGTGAAGACCATCGTTACTGGACCTTCCTCATCCAGGATGATGTAATCTTGAGATCCTTACAGACATCTGCAAAGACCTGATTTCAGATAAGTTCACGTTCTAAGGTCCAGGGTGGGCGTATCTTCTGGGGGATGCCATTCAACCCCTACAGAGGCCATACTATGTGGGGCTTGGTCCACCTGCCCCTGACAAATTGGTCATATTGGATTTTAATGTCTCTTCTTCTGGAGGCCCTTTTGGAGAAAGATAGGTGTGACCCTGCAGCTCAACTAAGCAGCTACAGATTAAGATGCTGGGATGGTAGTGACCCTGATTGCCAAAGCATTTGGTAGTGACCTTGGTTGCCCCAAGACCCCAGTGTTTTGGGTTGGTGGCTAGAGTTACAGATGAAGGGAAGAAGATTCCATAAAGCTAAGAAAAACAGCATGGTGGTTGTTCACCCTTTTGCACCACTGGGAGAACAAAACTTACCTCCCACCCGTGGCTGTGACCGCAGGAGAAACTCCCTGGGGGTCAAGGACAGTCATTTGTGCAGAGATGTACTAAGGTCTGCTCTTAAAGTGAGTGGGAAAGGAGGAGCAGTGGGGAGGGTTTTGGGCAAAAACTTAATGTCTTCATTCACTTGGGCTGCTATAACAGAATATCATAGACTGTGGCTTATAAACCACAGAGATTTATTGTTCACAGTCCTGGAGGTTGGGCAGTCCCAAATCAAGTCGCCTGCAGATTTGGTGTCTGGCAAGAGCCAGCTTCCTGTTGCGAGGACAGCCGTCTTCCAGATGTCCTCACATGGTGGGAGGGTGAAGGAGCTCTCTTGAATCTCTTAGAAGGGCACTGATCTCCAGTGGTCTTTACCTCAACAATGAAGCAATGGCCTGCCCAAGAGGAGCTCTCTGTTAAGTACCCATGGGCAACGATAAGGGGAAGCTATAACTTCCCTTATGGTCACTGTAACTTCAGCCTGGATTTATAATGGAAAACATAAGCGCCCAGATGATGAGATAGTCGTTCAGGGTCAAATTGATTGGTTTGTTCATTTGGCACCAATTTTCAGGGACCATTAAACCCAGAAAACTTCAGCTACTGGGCAACCAACTCCCCAAAATAGAAGCCCAGATACAGGTCCAGGTATATGCCCTTCAGGCTAAAGGGGAGAAAAAGAAATGAATTGAGGGCAATCTGGACCTGGCATTTATGCCAAGAAGTGTCCAAAGAGGAGATCGTTGGTTTTTCCAGGAGAGAAATTCACTATCAGGCCATGAGAAGGCCACAGAATTTAAAGATCTGGGCTGTAGGGGTGCCTGGCTGGCTCAGTTGGTAGAGCACGCAATTCTTGTTCTCGGGGTTGTGAGTTCGAGCCCCATGTTGGGTATAGAGATTACTTAAAAAGAAAATCTTAAAAAAGATAAGAAAAAGAAGATCTGGGCTGTAACAACCAAAGATGCCTGGCCAGCTTTGGCATTTACTGTGGACAAACAGGAGGACCAAGTGGGCTTAGAACCCCTGCGAAGGTCTGTGCTGTTCAGGATGGAGTTGGTCCATTGCCTTCACACCACCCCTCTACCAGACATTACCCCCTCCAATAACAAACAGGACTGGGCTAGGGTAGAGGCCCCAGGGTAGCTCGGTTGAGCGTCCAACTCTTGATCTCAACTCAGGTCTTGATCCTCAGGGTTGTGAGTTCAGGCCCCACATTGGGCTCCCCACTGGGCGTGGAGCCTACTTAAAAACAAAAAAGGAAACACAGGACTAGGGCAGAAGCCAAGGTCCCTTCTTCCCTAAGGAGGGCTGGAGGCCATCTGCACTGGTCAAGGTATTCTGGGGACTTGATGGCAACAAAGGTTGCCAAACCTTTTCCAACTTTCTGGACGATTATCTGGAATAATTGCCTTATCTCAAATTCAGCTGGTTAGGAACTTTAATTCCATCTGGCACTCTAATTCCCCTTATCAGGTAACGTAACTATTCACAGGTTCCAGGGATTAGGATTTAAATACCTTTGGGCATCCATTATTTGCCTCCCAGAGGTGTGTTTTCAGGGTGGCACTCCAACTCCATCTGCACGGGACGTGGGCGCCATACCAGTCAAGGATGCTTAGATGGGACTGCGTCACATTTTTGGATTTCCTGAGCACATCTTTGGAGCAAAAAGTGCCCAGCAGTGGGCAGCATCTGGGGCCCTTTCAGGCTGGTGCCATCCCCAGGCAGCAGGTGCCACTGAAGGATGGCCTGGACTCCTAAACAAGGAAAAGCTGGAAGGGATAACTAGACAACCGAGGCTCAGCTTCCAGCAGAACACACTTCAGACAGTTTGGAATCTGAATGTGGTCCCATTGAAATAAGCTGTTTAATTGAGAGTTTGGGGAAGAGGCCCAGCATGTCTGTAAGAGACCCAAATCACATAATTAACCCCCTCACTCCACCATTTCTCCTCTCACCTCCTCCTCTGGGTGACTGGGCTACTGGAATTTGCAGGTAACAAAGATCTGGGGAGGGAGGCTGGCGGCTCTAACCTGGTGCTTCTTTTGCCCTCCCCCGCCCCTCAGGCCCCCCGCCCCCAGCTTTGCTTGCTGGATTTGGGCAATTGTAGACATTGATACAATGATTGGCAATACAAAGCTGACAACTTCTAGGGTGGTCCTTCCTGGCAGAGCCCACAGGGAGGTGTTCTATCACAGCATTTAAGAAAGACACTGCTGAGCTACCTAAGGATGAGGCTGGGTGTGTGGTGTGGGCCAGACCCGGGAGGACTGCAGACAGGGTGACATGCTGACTGCAGAGGCAGGCCATACAGTCACATGGCTGTGGAAGGAGGGGAAGGACCCTGCCCGCTGGAGAGAGAAAATCTTAGACTTCAGACGGTTAGCCAAGGAGGCTAAGTCAGGTGATGTGACAAAGCAGAGTCTGCAAGATTTGTGGGACTGAGTGGGCCACCCTATTATTTCTAACCCCACCAAATAACCTAAGTGGAGAGCCCCACGTCTGCCTGCATGAGGACAGCCGGCGGTGGAGTCCTGACAGTTCAGTGGGCAAGGGCAGATGGGCAGGGAGCTCTGAGTGGATGGCCCTGCAGGCTGGGAAGAACAAGGACAGAGCAGCCCTGCCAGCAATGGTGGTTTCCAGATGAATCTACCCTTGTTGAGCCTCAGGAAAGGAAAACGAGATGGTACAGCAAGTTTGGGGGGAGTTGCGGGTGGGGGACCAGACAGGAAAACTGGTCAAAGCTGGAAACCCAATCCAGAAAAGACAGGAAAGAGAGGGGACTCGGAATGGGTTTCCATATTACTGTCAGTCTACAGGAATAAGGGTCTTGCCCAGAAGGTCCTCGTTTCCTGGACGTCATCTGGGGGTGAAACCATATATTCACAGGCAATACTGAACTCATCTACCTTCTCTTCTCTCCTCTTTGCCCTGATGGCTTTTGTGGCTGGTTTGCTACCTGAGTCTGAAGCCTTTTTTTTTTTTAAGATTTTTATTTATTTGGAGGAAAAGGTGCAGAGGGAGAGAGAGAATCTCAAGCCGAATTCATGCTGGGTGTGGAACCTGACGCAGGGCTTGATCTCATGACCCCGAGATCACGACCTGAGCCGAAACCAAGTCAGACACTTAACTGACCGAGCCACCCAGGCACTCCTGAAGCCAAAATTCTAACCCCATCTCAAGCCAGCACTTGAAATGAGGGTCCAGAAACTGTCCATGCAGCAGTTTGCCATGCACCTCTGACCTGTGAGGGCATCTGTAGGCTTCTCCCTGGGACAGAATCCACACCCTGCCTAGGGGAAAGAGCCCCTGCACCAGGGAGAGGGCAGAACCTTTCTGGCTGCAGTGTTCCAACAGAAGGAGTGGAACCTTCTCAGGGAGAGTCAGAGCCCCAGGAAGAACTAAGGGTGGGGAGCAGATCCCATACTGTTGACTTGGTAGAGGAGTTAGCACTGGGCAGGTTCTTGAGCAAATGACTGAGTTTAGGATAATTATGCTCTGCTGCCAGCCCCATTTCCCCATGTCCTATAACCAGGAGCTATGTTTTTGTCCAGCTTAGGAAAAATCAGCAACTGCCTAATTCTCCACCTGAACCCCTGGGGTCAAGATCAGCTCTACTTTCCATGTCAGCTTATCCTTGACCGTGGCTCCTCTGACTGCAACCCGCTTCCTGCTGGGCACTGACCCTGGCTTTGCAATCACTCCAACTCTCCCCAGGCAGAGTGTGGGAGCCATACAGACCTGACCTCAAATCCAGGAAAATGACTGTTCACTCATCTACAAGATAGGGATATTAATACTTAAGTCCCAGGATTGCTTTGATAATTAAGAAACCAAACACCACGTTTAATCAATGCTAAGATGACATCAGTTTTAGATGCATCATTATTTCATATATTATCATGAAAGGAAAATGCCATGATTGCTTTTTTTTGGGGGGGTAACGCTACTGAAATATAGTGTTATCATTTCATACCACATAGCCTTATCATTTCATACCATAAAATTCACCCATTTGAAGTGTGTAATCCCATGGTTTTTGTATATCCAAGAGTTGAGCATCTACCACCACAACCTAATTTTAGAACATTTTCATCCCTCCCCCCAAAGAAACCCCATTAGTGGTCACTCCCTATTGCCCCCTTCCTCCAGCTCCTGGCAACCACTAATTTTCTTCCTGTCTCCATAGATTTGCCTATTCTAGACATTCCATATAAATAGAATCATACCCTATATGGCTTTTGATAACTGGCTTCTCTCACTTAGCATCATGTTTTCAAGGTTTGCTCATGTTGTAGATTACAAACCAGTAGAGGTATACCTCATTTTATTGCACTTTGTAGACATCACATTTATGGGTGGAGAAATTAATTTAGATGTTTGTTTGCAATAAGAAGAATTTATTTAAAAAAATAAAAAATATATATATATTTATTTGAGAGAGAGAGAAAAAACACGAGTGGGGGGAGAGGCAGAGGGAGAGAGAATCCTCAAGCAGACTCCCCGCTTAGCGCAGAGCCCCACTCGGGGCTCAGTCCCAGGACCCTGAGCTCATGACCTGAGCCGAAATCAAGAGCCACACACTCAACCGACTGAGCCACCCAGGGACCCCGGTAGACGTCACATTTTCACATTGAAGGCTTGTGGCAACCCTGTATTGAGCAAGTCAATGGTGCCATTTTCCCAACAGCATTTGCTCACTTTGGGTTTCTGTGTCACTTTTTTGTAATTCTAGCAATGTTCCAAACTTTTTGGTTATTTTATTTGTAATGGTGATGTGTGATCAGTGATCTTTGATGTTACTATTGTACTTGTTTGGGCACGTCATGAACTGCACCCACATAAGACAACGAACTTAATCCATAAATGCTGTGTGTGCTCTGGCCTGCTCCACCAACCAGCTGTTCCCCATCTCTCTGCCTCTCCTCGGGCCTCCCTAGTTCCTTAGACACAACAATATTGAGATCAGGCCAATTGAAAAACCCTACGTGGCCTCTAAGTGTTTAAGCGAATGGCAGAGTCGCATGTCTCGCACTTTAAATCAAAAGCTAGGAATGATGAAGCTTAGAGAGGAAGGCATGTCGAAAGCTGAGACCGGCTGAGAGCCGGGCCCCTTGTGCCAGGCAGCCAAGTTGTGAACGCAAGGGGAAAGCTCTTGAAGGAAATTAAAAGTGCTACTCCAGTGAACACTGGAATAAAGAGTGAAACAGCCTTATTGCTGATATGGAGAAAGGGTTAGCAGTCTGGATAGAAGATAAAACCAGCCGTGACATTCCGTTAAGCCTAAGCCAAATCCAGAGCGAGGCCTTAAATGTCTTCAATTCCATGAAGGCTGAGAGAGGTGAGGGAGCTGCAGAAGACAAATATGAGGCTAGCAGAGGCTGGCTCATGGGAAAGATGCCGTCTCCATAATATAAAAGTGCAAGGTGGCGGCGAGTGCTGATATGGAAGCTGCAGCGAGTTCTCCAGAAGGTCTAGCTAGGATAACTCATGAAGGTGGCTACACTCTACCACAGATTTTCAATGTAGGCAAAACAGCCTTATTGTTACTATTTTTTAAACAGCCTTATTTGGGAAGATGCCATCTAGGACTTTCAGAGCTAGAGAGAATTCCCCGCCTGGCTTCAAAGCTTCAAAGGACAGGTTCACGGTCTTGTTAGGGGCTAATGTAGCTGGTGACTTTGAGTTGAAGCCAATGCTCATTTATCATTCTGAAAATCCTATCGCCCTTAAGAAATATGTTAAGTCTACTCAGCCTGTGCTGTGTAAATGGAATGAAGCTTGAATGACAGCATATCTGTTTACAATATGGTTTACCGAATATTTTAAGCCTGCTATTGAGACCTACTCAGAAAAAAGAATTCCTTTCAAGATATTACCGCTCATTGACAAGGCTTCTGGTCACCCAAGAGCTCTGGTAGAGATGTACAATGAGATTAATGTGGTTTTCATGCTTGTTAACACAACATCCATTCTGCAGCCCATGGATGAAGGAGTCATTTTAACTCTCAAGCCTTATTATTTAAGAAAATACATTTTGTAAGGCTTTTGCTGTCATAGACAGCAATTCCTCTGATGAATCTGGGCAAAGTAAATTGCAAACCTTCTGGAAAGGAATCCTCACATTTGTGATTCATGGGAAGAGGTCAAAATATCAACATGATACTGGAGGAAGTTGATTCCAACCCTCATGGATGACTCTGAGGGGCTCAAGACTTCCGTGGAGGAAGTCACTGCAGATGTGGTGGGAATAGCAAGAGAATGAGAATTAGAAGTGGAGCCCAAAGATGGGACTGAATTGCTTCCATCTCACGATAACTTGAACAGGTGAGGAGCTGCTTCTTAAGGATGAGTAAAGAAAGTGGTTCCTTGAGATGGAATCTACTCCTGGCGAAGATGCTGTGAAGATGGTCAAAATGACAACAAAGGATTTGGAATATTGCATAAACTTAGTTGATAAAGCAGGGTTTGAAAGGCTTGATTCCAATTTTGAAAGAAGTTCTGTTGTGGGTAGTGCTCTCAAACAGCATCGCACGCTACGGAGAAATCATTTGTGACAGGAAGAGTCAACTGATGCAGCACAAACTTCATTGTTTCGTATTTTAAGAAATTGCCACAGCCACCCCAATCTTCATCAGTCAGCAGCTGTCAACATCAAAGCAAGACCCTCCACCAGCAAAAGATTACAACTTGCTGAAAGCTCAGATGATGGTTAGCATTTCTTAGCATTAGAGTATTTTAAAATTAAGGTATGTACATTTTTTAGACAATGCTATTGCATACTTATTAGACTACAGAAAACTGTAAACATAATTTTATGTGCACTGGGAGACCCCAAAATTAATTTGACTCATTTTATCACAATATTCACTTTATCATGGTGGTCTGGAGCCAAAAACACAGTATCTCTGAGGTATGCCTGTACTTCCTTTTCTTCTTTTTTTTTTTTTTGAGATGTAATTGACATATAACATTATGTTAGTTTCAGGTGTACAACATAATGATTTGATATCTGTATACCTCTTGAGTACTTCATTTCTTTTTATTACCAGATAATATTCTGCTGTATGGATATACCATTTTGTCTATGCTAAGTTGAATGATGTTTGGGTTGATTCCACTTTTTGGCTCTTTGGCTATTATAAATAATGCTGCCAGAAACATTCCTGTACAAGTTTTTGTGTGGACATATATTTTTGTTTCTCTAGGTATACACCTATGAATGGAATTGTTGGGTTATATGGTAATTCTATGTTTAACTTTTAAGAAGCTGCCAGACTGTTTTCCAAAGCAACAGCACATTTTGCCTTCCCACCAGCAATGTATGAGGATTCCCCCTTTTTCTTTTCCCACATACTCACCAATACTTGTAATTATTGGCTGTCTTTTTGCTAATAGCCATCCTAGTGGGTGTGAGGTGGTATCTCACTGTGATTTTGATTTACGTTTCCTAGATGGCTAATGATGTTAAGCATCTTGTCATTACTTCTTATCACTTAGAAATTCATTAAGTATTTCTTATAATGAGAACTTTAAGATGTACTCTCTTAGAAACATTCAAATATGCAAAACAGTACTATTAACTATAGTCACATGCTGTACATGACATCCCCATGACTTATTAGTTTTATAACTGGAGGTTTGTACCTTTTGATCACCTTGACCCATTTCACCCATGCCCTGCTTCTGGCAATCACCAATCTGTCTCTTTACTTATGAGTTTCTTTTGTGTGTGTGTGTGTGTGTGTGTATGTGTGTGTTTGGGATTTTTTTTAGATTCCACATGTAAGTGAGGTCATATGGTGTTTGTCTTTCTCTGTCTGACTTATTTCACTTAGCATAATACCCTCAAGGTCCAGTCATGTTGTTGCAAATGGCAAGATTTCCTTCTTTTTCATGGCTGAATAAGGGGTGTGTGTGTGTATGTGTGTGATTGCAGCATTATTTACAATAGCCAAATGTGGAAACAACATAAATGTCCATCAGTGGATGAATAGATCGAGAAAATTTTGTAGCTATGTGTGGTGACAGATGTTAACTAGACTTACTGTGGTGATCATTTCACAATATATATAAATATCTAATCATTATATTGTACACCTGAAACTAATATAATGTTATATTTCAAATATACTTCAATAATAATAAAAAACCCTGTTAACCAGAAATAAAGTTGTTAAGGAGGTAATTCAAAGTATAGAAAGAGGCTGTAGGTATCATGGAGTTAGAAATTGTCTGAAGTAGCTACAAATAAAAAAAAGAAGTTGCTTTATTGACTGCTTTATTTGCAGATTATTGGTTACATTTTTCCTTCTTTTCATGTCCAGTAATTTTTTGTTGTATGTTGGACATTGCAATAATATGTTGTAGAGGTTCTGGATTATTGTATCTTTCCATAAAAATGTTATGTTTTATTCTGGCAGGCAGTTAAATTACTAATAGATAACCCTGTCTTGTTGAGGCTTGCTTTTAGGCTTTGTTACAATGGGTCTACTTCAGTTTTGCTTTTATCCCTAGACTGTGTGTAGCTTTACTCCTAGAAGAGTTCAGATTGTTTGCCAAGCTCTTTTCGTTCTGTACAGGGACATCTGGGCTAACCACAAAAAACCATATCTAAGAAGCATGAAAATAAAATCAGATTTTATGGGAAACCTGCTGCCCTCAGCTGGCTCTTCTAGAGAGAATTTTTGTTATTTAATAATATACTTCACTTTTCATTTCTCAGGATTAGATTTTCTTCCTCAGACTTTTTTTTTTTTTAAAGTAGGTTCAATGCTCAACATGGAGCCCAATGTGGGGCTTGAACTCAGGACCCTGAGATCAAGACCTGAGCTGAGATCTAGAGTCAGAGGCTTATGACTGAGCCACCCAGGCACCTCTCTTCCTCAGACTTTGAACAACAGTCTAGAAACAGCAGATAGAACACAACAGGCATAGGTGGGGGGTTAAAGGTGTTAAAGATTCTAAAAGAGGGGCCAAGATTTAGTCTTCAGTGGAAGTCATGAGCAGTTTATATAAAAAACGGAGAAATTAGGAGAGTGGAAGAAGAAATGAAACAAATAGAATTTGATAGAAAAACAAATGCTATTTTTCCCTTTACTTCTTCCTCCCCCCCCCAAAGATTTTATTTATTTGACAGAGAGAGACACAGCGAGAGAGGGAACACAAGCAGGGGGAGTGGGAGAGGGAGAAGCAGGCTTCCCGCAGAGCAGGGAGCCCGATGCGGGGCTCAATCCCAGGACCCTGGGATCATGACCTGAGCGGAAGGCAGACGCTTAACGACTGAGCCACGCAGGCGCCCCTACTTCTTCCTTTTTTTTTTTTTTTTAAAGATTTTATTTATTTATTTGAGACAGAGAGAATGAGAGAGAGAGAGAGAGCACATGAGAGGGGGGAGGGTCAGAGGGAGAAGCAGACTCCCTGCCGAGCAGGGAGCCCGATGCGGGACTCGATCCCGGGACTCCAGGATCATGACCTGAGCCGAAGGCAGTCGCTTAACCAACTGAGCCACCCAGGCGCCCCCCCCTTTTTTTTTTTTAAGATTTTATTTATTTGATAGAGAGAGACACAGTGAGAGAAGGAACACAAGCAGGGGGAGTGAGAGAGGGAGAAGCAGGCTTCCCGCCGAGCAGGGAGCCCAATGCGGGGCTCGATCCCAGGACTCCGGGATCATGACCTGAGCTGAAGGCAGACACCCAATGACTGAGCCACCCAGGCGCCCCTACTTCTTCCTTTTTAATAAAAAATTGGATTGGTCAGTAAGTTGATGTAAGCTAGGCAATAAGAGTTGTCAGATCTATTCCCACTGTTTGCACTATCATCAGGGATGTTTATTTCAGCCAAGTCTCAGTTATGCATGTTGTTAGGCGAGACCTGTAGATAATCAGAAATTTAAATCCTCATCCTAAACAATAGCTTTACCTACTTTCTCTTTCTTTTAAATTCTTCACCAGAACCACTCACAGATAAGGAATACCACGATTTGCAAAATTTGCGAAATCATGATTTGGAAATCTTGTCTCGAATTTTCTTCCTGTTTCGTGGGGAGGCTGCTGTGAAAAGAAGTGGACTGGTTAAGCCATAAGCAGAGAGCATCACGCCCTCGAATCCCTGAGAACCAGCTGCATCCTTCCCTCTCAGGGGCTCAGTTTTCCATCTGGCCTCTCTGGGGGCTCCGAACAGGCCATCAAAGGACCTTGGATGAGCACTAGTTGCAGATGGGGGTCCTAGAACCCACAGTCTCCTTCCCTGGGGAGGTGGTCAGTTGAGCAGGTACCATCTGGTGCCCACGGGCTGTTTTCTGCTTGAGATCTCCGCACCACGGGCGACACACTGACACGCGGGCACTGTTGAGGCAGCCGAGGCTTCTGGGGGTGGGAGCTCAGTTTGGACACGGATGTGGAGGTGAAAGGGTGTTCTGGCCTCACAGAGGCCTCCAGCTGCTGGAGCCATTCCTGGCCTTTTCCTTCCAGTGGTGTGGGGGCCTCGCGGCAGCGCTGCCTAAACAATCACGCTGCCTCATCTTGGGCCCTCTCTCCCCTTAAATGCATCTGACCTTCTGGAAGGCGTTCACAGAAGTGGTAGAAGCCAAACAGGTGGCTCAGCAGGAAGGGGCTGCAGCAATTACACAGGGTCAGATGATCCGAAGGACTCAGAGGCTCAGCAAAGTGTATTTGTATAAGCTATTGTAATAATGACAAAGGATACGATACAGCAGAGGAAAGAAAACCCAAGTAAATATCAAAGAAGTCCAAGACATCCAGGTCCTTCCTCAGTTACTTAGAACATACTTTTTTGGGGGGGATCATAAGACACCAAGATATCTGTGAGATACATAGGTCTTACAGAAAAACAAGATGACAGAAGAACACAAAACTATGGACTGAACCGTTTCCTCTCTAAATTTGTATGTTGAAGCCCTAACCTCCAATGGGATGGTGTTTGGAGATGGGGCTTTTGGGAGGTAACTAGGTTTAGATGACATCATGAGACGGGGTCCCTCATGAGGGGATTAGTGCCCTAATAAGACAAGAGCAGACTCCACGCTGAGCATAGAGCCCTACGTGGGGCTGGATCCCAGGACCCTGAGATCATGACCTGAGCTGAAACCAAGAGTCAGATGCTTAACCTACTGAGTCACTCAGGTGCCCCAGAAAAGAACTTTCTTTTCTTTTTTTTTTTTTAAAGATTTTATTTATTTATTTGAGACAGAGAGAATGAGAGAGACAGAGAGCACATGAGAGGGGGGAGGGTCAGAGGGAGAAACAGACTCCCTGCCGAGCAGGGAGCCCGATGCGGGACTCGATCCCGGGACTCCAGGATCATGACCTGAGCTGAAGGCAGTCGCTTAGCCAACTGAGCCACCCAGGCGCCCAGAAAAGAACTTTCTTTACGACACCCAGTTTATGGTATTTTCTTATTATAATGGCCTTAGCTGATTAATATTTGTAACCATGCTGTTCCAGAACAAAAAGACCCTTCTACGGGGCAAACTAATTCAGCCTAAAGTTGGATGAGAATAACTCATCTACTTTCATTCATTCACCGAATGCCTACTATGTTCCAGGCTTTGTATTGGTACTGAGGTAAAAAATGTTGAGGTTCAGAGCCGAAGGCCAAGAAAGAATTCTTGGGATGTCTTCAGTGCAAAAAGGTGGTTTTATTAAAGCATGGGGACAGGACCCATGGGCAGAAAGAGCTGTGCTGGGGTTACAAGGAGTGACCAGATACACACTTTCAAGTTGGGAGGGGGTTAAGGATAGTGTAAGTCTCTAAGGAATTTTGGAAGCAAGGTTTATAGGACCCTGAGGGGGCTAGCTATTGTTGGTAAAGGGTCATTTATTTATTTATTATACAAATTTTTAAAAAGATTTATTTATTTGAGAAAGTGAGAGCATGAGAGGGGCAGAGGGAGAGGGAGAAACAGACTCCCCACTGAGAAGGGAGCCCGATGCTGGGCTCGATCCCAGGACTCCAGGATCATGACCTGAGCTTAACCAACTGAACTACCCAGGCGCCCTGTGAAATGGTCATTTATTACTGTTTAGTAAACCCTGAGTCATGAGACCCCTCAGATGTATATCAGTGGGCCATATGCTTGGAGGATGATTGCTAACATGTATCTTGTGGGGTAGAGATAAAGGAAATTTCCAAAGGAATTTTTATTTGTTAAAGTAGACTCACAGGATCCTGGGTGGGTTGGGCTAAGATTGCCTTTTGCTTTTAGCAAAGTGTCAACATTGAGGCGCTGAGCTCCCAGAGGAAGGTCACTCTACCTGTTTCAAGGACTTGTCAATGGGCTGTAAGTACGAAGGAAATTTAATTTTTTTTTAAGATTTGTTTATTTACTTTAGAGAGACGGGGGGTGGGGAGGGACAGAGGTAGAGGAAGAGAAATCCTCAAGCAGACTCCCTGCTGAATGTGGAAGCCTGACTTGGGGCTCGATTCCAGGACCCTGAGATCATGACCTGAGCCAAAACCAAGAGTCGGCACTTAACAGACTGAGCCACCCTGGTGCCCCAGGAAATTTAATTTTTCTTTTTTTTTTTTTAAAGATTTTCTTTATTTATTTGACACAGAGAGAGTGAGAGAGAGAGAGACAGCAAGCACAAGCAGGGGGAGTCATAGAAGAAGCAGGCTCCTGGCTGAGCAAGGAGCCCGATGTGGGGCTCGATCCCAGGACACTGGGATCATGACCTGAGCCGAAGGCGGCCACTTAATGACTGAGCCACCCAGGCACTCCTAATTTTTCTTTTAAAGATTTTATTTATTTATTTGACAGAGAGAGAGAGAGAGGGACAAGCAGGGGGAGCAGCAGGTAGAGGGAGAAGGAGAAGCAGGCTCCCCGCAGAGCAGGGAGCCCGATGCAGGGCTTGATTCAGGACCCTGGGACCATGACCTGAGTGGAAGACAGATGCTTAACTGACTGAGCCACCCTTGAGCCCCTAATTTTTCTTTTGCCTCTGTTTCCCACATCAGTACTGAGAATATAACATTGAACAAAATAAATGCAATCTCTACTCTCCTGATGCTTACAATCTGCAGGAGATGAGGAAGCGATAAACCAAGAAAGTGATTAACAAGTAAAAATCAGGTAGTGGTAAGTGCTGTCCAAATATAAATAGGGTATGATTAGGGGAACACATTAGTCTGGAAAACTACTCCCACATCCTGGGAGGTGACATTAAATTGAGGCCTGAATGAGAAGGGACGACCAAGTGACCTGGAAGAATATTCTAGGCCAGGAAACAGCTGGTATAAAGTCTTCATAGGGAGGGACTCCTGGGTGGCACAGTTGGTTAAGCAGCTGCCTTCGGCTCAGGTCATGATCCCAGGGTCCTGGAATCGAGTCCCACATTGGGCTCCCTGCTTAGTGGGGAGTCTGCTTCTCCCTCTGCCTGCCACTCTCCCTGCTTGTGCTCTGTCTCTCTGACAAATAAATAAATAAAATCTTCAAAAAAAAAAAAAAAAGGCTTCATAGGGAAAGAAACTCAATGTGCTTGAAAAAAATCAGATAAGGCCTGTGGGGCTGGAGTGGAGTGAGGGTGGCAGGGAAATAGAAGTTGAGGTCTGAGGGGCACCTGGGTGGCTCAGTCAGTTAAGCATCCGACTCTTGATTTCGGCTCAGGTCATGATCTCAGAGTCCTGGGATCGAGCCCCACATCAGGTTCCATGCTCGGTGGGGAGTCTGCTTCTCTCACTCTGCCCCTCCCCCTGCTCGCACACGTGTACGCTCGAGTTCACGCTCTCTCTCTCCAAAATAAATAAATAAAACTTTTTTAAAAAGATTAAAAATAAAAAAAAGAAGTTGAAGTCTGAGAAACAGCCGGAGACCAGATCTCGTAGGCCATAGTAAGAAGTCTTACTTTATTCCGAGTCAGTGAGAGATACTGGATGGTTTTTAAGCAGGGAAGTCTCGTCGTCTGATTCACTCCGTGACGTGAAGAATGGCTTGTAGAGTAGGAGCAGAAGCAAAGAGGCCAGCGAGGAAACTTCTGTAAACAGGACAGTAAACAAATACTGGTGACTGTGGTAAGAGCGGCACCTGTGACAGTGAAGAGATGCGAAGAGATGCGTCCTGTGGATTGGGACTCGATGCTGGGTCGGACAGACATGGGGGTAGGCAGAGGTAGGAAAAAAGGATGATCCCCAGATTTTTGCCTGGTGAAACTCGTGGGGAGATCGTGTCCTTTACTGAATCCAGGAAGACTGGGGTATGATCCAGTTTGGGGAACATTCAGGAGGTTTCTGTATGTGAAGCTCGAGATGCCTTTTAGACTCTCAGATGTCAGGTGGACAATGAGCTGTGTCAGGTAGACGACTGGATATGCAAATGTTACATAATAAAGCGTTGGGCTGGTCTCTGGCCCTGGTTCCTGGGAGGTCATCCCTAAATCCTTGGAATTTCTCAAGTGATAGGAACCATTCCTGAGTTAAGTGAGAGAGGACTCAGATGGGGGCTGGCTAGAAAGACCAACCATGTGATCAGAGGGTTGGAGCTTTGGGCCAGGTGATGTCAGCCTGAGCTCCAGGCAGGGGAGGCTGAATCGTGAGTTCAGCCACATGATCAATGAATCAATCACTCATACCCATGTAATTAGACCTCAATGAAAATTCTGCCAACCCGAGGCTCATTGAGTTGGCTTCCTGGTTGGTGAACATATTAATGTGCGGAGAGGGTAGTGTCCTGATCCTGTGGGGGAGAGGACGCAGAAGCTCTGTATTTAAGACCTTTCCAGGCCTGGCCCCAGGGGTCTTTTCATTCAGCTGATCCTGATTTGTATCCTTTATAACAAAACTGTAGTAATAAGTGTAGAGTTTCCTGAATTTTGTGAGTCATTCTAGCAAATTATCAACTCTGAGCGAGGTGGGGGAAGGGGGGCGGTGCATTGTAAGCCTGGAATTTGTAACTCGTTGGTCAGAAGTGTGGGTAGTCTGGATATCCTTGAACTTGGCGTGTGAGGTGAAGGTAGTTTTGAGGACAGTGCCTTTATTTTTTTTTTAAAGATTTTATTTATTTATTTGAGAGAGAGAATGAGATACAGAGAGAGCATGAGAGGGGGGAGGGTCAGAGGGAGAAGCAGACTCCCCGCCGAGCAGGGAGCCCGATGCGGGACTCGATCCAGGGACTCCAGGATCATGACCTGAGCCGAAGGCAGTCGCTTAACCAACTGAGCCACCCAGGCGCCCCGAGGACAGTGCCTTTAAATCTCTGGAGTCTGTGCTAATGCTGGGTGGTGAGTGTTAGAATTGGATTGCAGTCTTGCAGCAAGTCAGGAGTTTAGCGACATGGCAGAGATCTCGATTTGATAGTCATTGGCATGGAGATGGTCTTTAATGCCATGATCTGAGATTTCCTAGGGGTAGTGCATAGTTGGAGAAAGGAATCTCAGGAATGACCTTGGGGCAGGCCAACATTTTGAGTTTGAGCAGAAAAAGAGCCAGCAAAGGAAACTAGAAAGTGGCTGGCAGGGATAGGAGGGAAACTTGAAGGATGTGGTGGGGTAGAAGCCAAAAGGGGAATGGACTCTTAGAAAGATGGAACGGTCAACCACGTTAAAAGTAAAAAGGCAAAGAGAAGGAGTGCAGGAAAGGGACCAACTGCATTTGGCAACATGTCCTTCTCAGTAGAGTCTTTAACTACCTGAGCATCCTTCCTGTTAGATCTCCCTCAATATTCACAAGGTCCTTCCATTCCCACCTCCCTCCCTGGTCTCAGTGGAAGAGGCAATGGGAATCATTACCCCTCGGCGGAGCTTTCTTAGCCTCCTTCCTACCTGTAGAAAGTTGGGGGCAGAGAGGACCTTTTAACATCTCCAGACCCTTTCAGTCCAGGTGGGGGGCAGTTTGCCAACATAGCTCTCTCAAAACTGAATATTTCCTATGTATTTTATTTTTTTTAAAAGATTTTATTTACTTATTTGACAGAGAGAGAGAGCACAGCAGGGGAAGCTGCAGAGGGAGAGGGAGAAGCAGGCTCCCCACTGAGCAGGGAGCCCGACGCGGGACTCGATCCCAGGACCCTGGGATCATGACCTGAGCTGAAGGCAGACGCTTAACCAGCTGAGCCGCCCAGGTGCCCCTGTATTTGATTTGATTTGATTAAAAAAATTTTTTTTATTATTAACATATAATGTGTTATTTGTTTCAGAGGTACAGGTCTGTGATTTATCAGTCTTACACAATTCACAGCGCCCACCATAGCACATAGCCTCCCCAATGTCCGTCACCCAGCCACCCCATCCCTCCCACTCCCCCTCCACTCCGGCAACCCTCAGTTTGTTTCCTGAGATTAAGAGTCTCTAATGGTTTGTCTCCCTCTCTGGTTTCTTCTTGCTTCATTTTTTTCTCTCTTCCCCTATGATCCTCTGCCTTGTTTCTCAAATTCCACATATCAGTGAGATCATATGATAATTGTCTTTCTCTGATTGACTTATTTCGCTTAGCATAATACCCTCTAGTTCCATCCATGTCATTGCAAATGGTAAGATTTCATTTTTTGATGGCTGCATAATATTCCATTGTATATATGTTACGGAACCTGGACTGGATCGCCCAAGGGAAGAACCAAGCGGCACTTGGAGATCTTGGAGGATAGGTTTATTTAACGCCGGTGGGCTCGGAGGAGTGTGGTCTCCAAAGATCTGAGCCCCGAGCACAAACAAAGGGGGCAATTTATACACTTCTACTTCCGCGTACTTGGCACTTTTGGCGTGTGTGCGAAGCAGAGCAGGAAGAAAAACCTGGAAGAGCCCCGGGGCAAGGACTGGGACTCTCTCGCTGGCTCAGTCGGCCATGTTAGGACACAGGTTTTCCTTATCATATATATACCACATCTTCTTTATCCATTCATTTGTCGATGGACATCTAGGCTCTTTCCATAGTTGGCTATTGTGGACATTGCTGCTATAAACATTGGAGTGCATGTACCCCTTTGGATCACTACATTTGTATTTTTGGGGTAAATACCCAGGAGTGCAATTGCTGGGTTGTAGGGTAGCTCTATTTTCAACTTTTGAGGAACCTCCATACTGTTTTCCAGAGTGGCTGCACCAGTTTGCATTCTCATCAACAGTGTAGGAGGGTTCCCCTTTCTCCACATCCTTGCCAACATCTGTCATTTCCTGACTTGTTAATTTTAGCCATTCTGATTGGTGTGAGGTGGTATCTCATTGTGGTTTCGATTTGTATTTCCCTGATGCTGATTGATATTGAACACTTTTTCATGTGTCTGTTGACCATTTGGATGTCTTCTTTGCAGAAATATCTGTTCATGTCTTCTGCCTATTTCTTGATTGGATTATTTGTTCCTTGGGTGTTGAGTTTGATAAGTTCTTTATAGATTTTGGATTTTATTTTATTTTATTTTTTTAAAGATTTTATTTATTCATTTGTCTTTTTTTTTTTTAAAGATTTTATTTATTTATTTGACAGAGAGAGACATGAGAGAGGGAACACAAGCAGTGGGAGTGGGAGAGGGAGAAGCAGGCTTCCCGTGGAGCAGGGAGCCCGATGCAGGGCTCGATCCCAGGGCCCTGGGATCATGACCTGAGCCGAAGGCAGCCGCTTAACGACTGAGCCACCCAGGCGCCCCTTATTTATTCATTTGAGACACAGAGATAGAGATAGAGAGAGAGCATGAGCAGGGGGAGAGGCAGAGGGGAAGGGAGAAGCGGGCTCCCCGCTAAGCCAGGAGCCTGATGTGGGGCTTGATCCCAGGACTTTGGGATCGTGACCTGAGCCGAAGGCAGACACTTAACCATCTGAGCCACCCAGGTGCCCCTAGATTCTGGATTTTAAACAACTTCATGGGTCAAAAGCAATGCCCACAATTCTTTCAGGGATTTTTTCTCTAGACCTAATAATCAGATACTTAAGAACAGGCATTATGGGGCTTCTGTGGTTTTACAGTTAATCATTCCAGGAAACGTTTTGTTTAGCTGACTGGATCTACAGGCCCCACCTTAATCCTTTCAGAAGTCTCAAAACGGGTGTGATGGCCGCACCCTTGATTTAGTCTTTGTCCTAAAGCTTCCTGGTAGAGTGCAGTAATGACTGCAAATTCCTTCAGTTGCTGTCTGCACGCCTCTTTGCATTGCCACTGCCAATCCTCCCATCAAGAGACAGAGTCAATTTTTCAGCCTTTCCATCTGGGTTTGGCCAGGTGCCTTTCTCTCTCAGTGGTACACTAGCAAAAGTGAGGAAAGCAGAGACCTGAGGTGGGTTAGCCCTCTCTTGCTGAACTTAGGAACCCTCTGCCGTATGTGAAGAAGGCTGCTGGAAACTGAGAGACCAGATGGAGCAGAGAGCAGCAATTTCAGCTGAGGTTTCCTTAGACCACTCAGCTTGTCATGCCAGTGAAGCTCTCTTAGAACATCCAGCCCCAGCTCCAGCTGAACTAGTCCAGACCGGAAGAGCTGCCCAGTTAACCCACAGAATCATGAGAAATAATAAATGCTTGTTGTTTGAAGCCATTATGTTTGGGAATGGTTGGTTATACACAGCAACAGCTAACTGATACGGGCTGGATCTTTTTTTTTTTTTTTAAAGATTTTATTTATTTATTTGATAGAGGGAGACACAGCAAGAGAGGGAACACAAGCAGGGGGAGTGGGAGAGGGAGAAGCAGGCTTCCCACGGAACAGGGAGCCTGATGCGGGGCTCGATCCCAGGGCCCTGGGATCATGACCTGAGCCGAAGGCAGACGCTTAACGACTGAGCCACCCAGGTGCCCCAATACACAGACTGGATCTTAATGGCAGCATCATGGTTTTTTCTGAGTCTTCACATAGTCATTAAATTCGTGCAGATGGAAAAGTGGTCAGAGGTTAAGACGTACATGAACTTCTGAATAATGAAGAGTAGCTCTCTGGGCTGGATGCTCTTGGGCCCAGAAGGAGCAGGACTGGAAGACTGCAGAAAGGACTGGAGAAGTGGCTTGTGGATGGATCTATGGGAGCAGGCATTGGTGTGCGTATATTTGTGTTTTCCATCAATAACCATCAGGGGGCATCCACCTCAGAGGCACTCCGCTAAGGGGATACACTAACTCATGTCAGCCAGCCTCTGATCAACTTTCTGCTACTGCCTCTGAATGTCTTACCTGTCAGAAGCAGGAACCATGGCTAAGATCTCAATAAGGTCCCATCTCTTGCGGAGACCAATCTACCACTCAGAGGCAGGTTGATTATATCAGACTCTTTCTACCCTGGAGGGGGACTTGATTTGTCTTAACTGGGATTGATATATATTCTAGGCATGGGTTTGCTTTTGCTGCCCAGGCACCCCAGTGCTTGCTCAATGGCCCCAGGAACAAAGTGGTCATAGTGGAGACATGTTCTTCCCTTTCCAACGTTGATTTCACTACTGCCTCTGCTGATTGCCCAACCTGCCAACAGTGGACACTAATACTAAGCTCCTGGAATAAATTCCCTGGGAACCAGTTGGCAACCTAGAGGCATGTGGACCTCTCTGGATGCTTTCCCATCGTGGAGGAGCAATGCTTTGTCCACAGGGGGGTAGAAACATCTTCTGGGTTTGGATTTGCCTGTCTTCAGTGCTTCTGCCAGCACCCCTTGTCATGGGCTTATAGGATGTTTCATCCATCACTATGGTGTCCTCCATAAAATGTGGAATGTCAACAAGGGGACATATTTTATGGTGAAGTGAATATGACAATGGGCTCATATATAATTCCTGGTCTTAACAAGTGGCTTCAGTCACTTGACAGAGCAGCAGAAGGATCTGCTGAAGACTCAGTTGCACACTAGCTGGGGGACAACACCTGTGCCGCTGGGGCTCTATCCTACAGCATAGAGTAAATGGGCCCACCCCTAACAGTTGCAAGGCTAAGCCAAGAAGATAAGTAGAGGCAGACATACCATATGTCTAAATATTTTATTTTTTTTTAAGATTTTATTTATTTATTCATGAGAGACAGACAGAGAGAGAGAGAGAGAGAAGCAGACTCCCAAGGAGCAGGGAGCCCGATGTGGGACTCGATCCCAGGACCCTGGGATCATGACCTGAGCCGAAGGCAGACGCTTAACCATCTGAGCCACCCAGGCGCCCCTGTCTAAATATTTTAAAGTTATAAATCAGGTTAGGAGAGCTTGGGTGGCTCAGTGGGTTAAGAGTCCAGCTTTTGGTTTCCGCTCAGGTCATGATCTCAGGGTCGTGGGATCGAGTCCCGCGTCGGGCTTTGCACTCAGCGTGGAGTCTGCTGGAGATTATCTCCCTCACTCTCTCCCTCTGCTCCTCCCCCTGCTTCTGAGTGCTCTCTCACTCTCTCTAAAATAAATAAATAAAATCTTAAAAGAAAAAGTTATAAATCAGGCTAACAGTCAAATACAAGATGTTCTGCCTTCCTATCTCCATAATGAATTGGAAACAAATTTGAATTTAGAGCTCTTGGATCTCTGTCGTGCCAGGCAACCTGGCTCCCAGCTACAGCCTATGGACTAGCCCCTTCCCTTTCCAACCACTATCTTTTCATAAATTTGTATAGAAATCCAAACCTCCATGTCTCAAACTCTGTTCACATGCCCTGCAAACAGCCAGCCCACAGCCAGCCCACGAGCCTGAGCTGTGTATGTTGATGGCAGTGGCTCAGACCTAGGTAAGAGGCCTGTGTAGGCTCTGGAAGTGAGCAGGGAATTCCAGGGCCCTGGGCATCCAGAGAGTGGCCTGAGGGTGTGTGGGCTCCAGGTTGGTACAGCCCCTTGGCCCAGACTCCTGAACCCATGAGGGTGTTCCCACAGGAGAAACAGAGCAGGGCCTCAGAAGTCCAGGGCACAACTCAGGGGCCTTTTTGCCTGGGTCTAAAAAGTATATGCCTTACCTCGTACCTGTCAGAATGGCTATTATCAAAAAGATGAGAAATAAGTGTTGGCGAAGATGTGGAGGAAAGGGAAGCTTGTGAGCTATGGATGGGAACATAAATTGGTGCAGCCACTATGGAAAATAGTATGGAGATTCCTTAAAAAATTAAAAACAGAACTACCCTATGATCCAGCAATTCCACTTCTGAGTATTTATCCAAAGAAAATAAAAACACTAATTCAAAAAGAGAGATGCGTCCCTGTGTTCACTGCAGCATTATTTACAATAGCCAAGACATGGGCGCAAACCAAGTGGTCATTGATAAGATGAGTGGATAAGAAAGATACGGTATATATCATGGAATCCTACTCAGCCATAGAAAAGAAGGAAATCTTTTCATTTGTGACAACATGGATGGACCTAGAGGGTATTCTGCTAATGAAATAAATCAGAGAAAGACAAATACCATATGATTTCACTGATATGAGGAATCTGAAAATCAAAACACAGGAACAAGCAAAACAAAACAGAAACAGACTCATAGATACAGAGTACAAGTTGGTGGGTGCCAGAGGGGAGAGGGGTTCGGGGCAGGAAAAATAAGTGAAGGGGATTAAGAGGTACAAACTTCCAGTTATAAAATAAGTCACAAGGATATAATGTTACAGCATAGAGAATATAGTCAATAATACAATAATTATATGATGACAGACGCTAACTAGACCTATCTTGGTGATCATTCACATTGTATAAAAATATCAAATCACTATCTTGCATACCCGAAACATAAAATATTGTATGTCAATTATAATTCAATTAAAAATGTAAAAAACAGGGCGCCTGGGTGGCTCAGTTGGTTAAGCGACTGCCTTCAGCTCGGGTCATGATCCTGGAGTCCCGGGATCGAGTCCCACATCGGGCTCCCTGCTCGGCGGGGAGTCTGCTTCTCCCTCTCCCACTCCCCCTGCTTGTGTTCCCTCTCTCGCTGTGTCTTTCTCTGTCAAATATAAATAAAATCTTTTTTAAAAAAATGTAAAAAACATTAAAAAAAAGAGATACACCTCAAACCGGTGGCCAATATATGGTGTCTTCTTCTCCTTAGTGTGGATGTATGGATGGGGAGACCACGAGGTGAAGAATGAAATAGCCCCCTTACTATTACAAATAATAACCTGCTTGAATACATTTTGCTTCCCATCTCCCACGACCTTGAGTGTGGGGATGAGAAGGCCCTAGTGCTCACAGAGAAATGTTTTCATCAAAATGCGTGGTCATGGCTTCACTGAATTAGCAGCTGAAACTGCCTCCTGGAGGTTCAGAAAGAGAGAAGTGGGGAGTGGTAGATGAGCACATATCAAAGTTGGTTGGCTCCCTCATTTTCCTTAGTCACCCACTTGTACCTGTACTGCCCTGATTTTACTCCCGAGGGCACCTGGACCAGCTCTGAGTCACCCTCGGTGTGGGGCAGGCACTGTTTGTCCCAAAGCAATGGCATGACTCTACTAGTTTCTCTCCATGTTTATGCACCCACAGTTTGCCGCCTCAAGCCAAGCTACTACCCGATACCTCGCACCGACCCCCCGCCCCTGGGGTGTTTCACAATTTTCCCCTTTCATGGTGTTTTTCCTCTAGAGTTAGTTCAGCATATTGGTAAAAACCAGGACCTCACCAGAATTCATTTCTAAATATTTAGCAATTTCCATTGAGATTTCCTCTTCAGGTTGTGCATTATTTGGAAGTATATGTCTCAATTTCCAAATCAATAAAGGTTTCTGGTACGAGCGCGTGCATGCATGCGTGTGATTCTAACTGCAGTGCGTTGTGTGGCTAGAGAATGTGGTCTGTAAGCTACTGTTTTGGGTTTTTTTGAGATTTCTTTTTGGTACAGTAAATGGTCCATTTTGTAAATGTTCATTTGTGTGCCTAAAAATAATGCCGATTCTCAGTCTTTGGCATATATATATGTATATGTTTATATATGTCTGTGTATGTATACCGACATTTGACCAGTTGTTAATTGGGTTGTTCAATTCTACTAAACCCTAGAATTTTGTCTACTTGAAATTATTATGTTAAAATCTCCAATATACTTGGACACTTGCCAGTTTCTCCTTATGAGTCTTTTTTTTGAGATTCTCTTGTAAGGACAGATGATTTCCTGATTGCTGTCTATTCTTGTAAGACTGTTCCTTTTATCATTATAAAAGATTACTCTTTATCCCTGTTAAAATTCATTGTCTAATATTTTATTTTGTCTGATTTGGTATTGCTCTACCAGCTTTATTTTAGTTAGCTGTTTACTAGTAATTATGTTTTCATCTCTTCATGTTTAACCTTATTGTGTCCTTTCTGTTTTGTTATATTTGCTTTTCAGTGTACCTGACAAAGATCATATAGCTCATTTTAAAAATCCAAATATAGGGGCACCTGGGTGGCTCAGTTGGTTAAGTGACTGCCTTCAGCTCAGGTCATGATCCTGGAGTCCCAGGATTGAGTCCCGCATGGGCGGGGGGGGGGGGGTCCCTGCTCAGCAGGGAGTCTGCTTCTCCCTCTGACCCTCCCCCCCATGTACTCTCTCTCTCTCTCATTCTCGCTCTCTCAAATAAATAAATAAAATCTTTAAAAATCCAAATATATAGGCTGTCTTTTATATATGAATTTAGTCCTCATATTTATCATGATTTCTAAAGTAGTTGGGCATATTTCTGTTTTTTTTTTAAAGATTTTATTTATTTATTTGAGAGAGCGAGAATGAGAGAGAGCATGAGAGGGAGGAGGGTCAGAGGGAGAAGCAGACTCCCTGCCGAGCAGGGAGCCTGATGCGGGACTCGATCCTGGGACTCCAGGATCATGACTTGAGCCGAAGGCAGTCGCTTAACCAACTGAGCCACCCAGGCGCCCAGTTGGGCATATTTCTAACATCTTCTTTGGAGTTTCTGATACCCATGCTTGTTTAAAAAATATTTTATTTATTTATTTGAGAGAGAGAGCACGAGCATTGGGGGGTAGGGGGGCGGGGAGAGGGAGAAGCAAGTTCCTCACTAAGCAGGGAGCCTGACGCCGGGCCAGATCCCAGGACCCTGGGAACATGACCTGAGCCGAAGGCTTAACCGACTGAGCCACCCAGGCCCCCACCCATGCTTTTTTTTTTTACTTCCCTTACTCCCTACTGCTTTTCTGCCTTTGTTGGATTAAGAAAAAAATGTTTTTCCTTCTCCTTACTTCTCTAATTATGTGTAAGATATGCACCTTTGTCTATGTTTTTAATTATTACCCTTACATTCTTTTTTTTAATTAGTTTCAGAAGTAGAATTTAGTGATTCATCAGTTGCATACAACACCCAGTGCGCATTCCATCATGTGCCCTCCTTAATGTCCATGACCCAGTGACCCCATCCCCCCACCTCCCTCCCCTCCAGCAACCCTCAGTTTGTTCCCTATAGTTAAGAGTCTCTTATGGTCACTTTTTGCAGATGATATGATACTTTATGTGGAAAACCCAAAAGACTCCACTCCAAAACTAGAACTCATACAGGAATTCAGTAAAGTGGCAGGATATAAAATCAATGCACAGAAATCAGTTGCATTACTATACACCAACAACAAGACAGAAGAAAGAGAAATTAAGGAGTCGATCCCATTTACAATTGCACCCAAAACCATAAGATACCTAGGAATAAATCTAATCAAAGAGGCAAAGAATCTGTACTCAGAAAACTATAGAATACTCATGAAAGAAATTGAGGAAGACACAAAGAAATGGAAAAACGTTCCATGCTCATGGATTGGAAGAACAAATATTGTGAAAATGTCTATGCTACCTAGAGCAATCTACACATTTAATGCAATCCCTATCAAAATACCAGCAACTTTTTTCAAAGAAATGGAAAAAATAATCCTAAAATTTGTATGGAACCAGAAAAGACCCCGAATAGCCAGAGGAATGTTGAAAAAGAAAACCAAAGCTGGTGGCATCACAATTCCGGACTTCCAGCTCTATTACAAAGCTGTCATCATCAAGACAGTATGGTACTGGCACAAAAACAGACACATAGATCAATGGAACAGAACAGAGAGCCCAGAAATGGACCCTCAACTCTATGGTCAACTCATCTTCGACAAAGCTGGAAAGAATGTCCAATGGAAAAAAGTCTCTTCAACAAATAGTGTTGGGAAAATTGGACAGCCACATGCAGAAGAATGAAACTGGACCATTTCCTTACACCACACACAAAAATAGACTCAAAATGGATGAAAGACCTAAATGTGAGACAGGAATCCATCAAAATCCTTGAGGAGAACACAGGCAGCAACCTCTTTGACCTCAGCCACAGCAACTTCTTCCTAGAAACATCACCAAAGGCAAGGGAAGAAAGGGCAAAAATGAACTATTGGGACTTCATCAAGATAAAAAGCTTTTGCACAGCAAAGGAAACAGTCAACAAAACCAAAAGACAGGTGACAGAATGGGAGAAGATATTTGCAAATGATATATCAGATAAAGGGCTAGTATCCAAAATCTATAAAGAAATTATCAAACTCGGGTGCCTGGGTGGCTCAGTTGGTTAAGCGACTGCCTTCGGCTCAGGTCATGATCCTGGAGTCCCAGGATCGAGTCCCGCATCGGGCTCCCTGCTCGGCAGGGAGTCTGCTTCTCCCTCTGACCCTCACCCCTCTCATGCTCTCTCTCTCATTCTCTCTCTCAAATAAATAAATAAAATTTTTATAAAAAAAAAAAAAGAAATTATCAAACTCAACATCCAAGGAACAAATAATCCAGTCAAGAAATGGGCAGAAGACATGAACAGACATTTCTGCAAAGAAGACATCCAAATGGCCAACAGAGGGTGCCTGGGTGGCTCAGTTGGTTAAGCGTCTGCCTTCGGCTCAGGTCATGATCCTGGAGTCCCAGAATCGAGTCCCGCCTCCGGCTCCCTGCTCATCTGGAGTCTGCTTCTCCCTCTGACCCTCCCTCTTCTCATGTGCTCTCTCTCTCTCTCTCTCATTCTCGCTCTCTCAAATAAATAAATAAATGAAATCTTAAAAACAAAACAAAACAACAGACACATGAAAAAGTGCTCCATATCACTCGGCATCAGGGACATACAAATCAAACCCACAATGAGATACCATCTCACACCAGTCAGAATGGCTAAAATTAACAATCAGGAAACGACAGATGTTGGCGAGGATGCGGAGAAAGGGGAACCCTCCTACACTATTGGTGGGAATGCAAGCTGGTGCAGCCACTCTGGAAAACAGTATGGAATTTCCTCAAAAAGTTGAAAATGGAGCTACCCTACAACCCAGCAATTGCACTCCTGGGTATTTACCCCAAAGATACAAATGTAGTGATCCGAAGGGGCACCTGCACCCCAGTGTTTATGGCAGCAATGTCCACGATAGCCAAACTATGGAAAGAGCCTAGATGTCCATCAACAGATGAATGGGTAAAGAAGATGTGGTCTATATATACAATGGAATATTATGCAGCCATCAAAAATGAAATCTTGCCATTTGCAATGACGTGGACAGAACTAGAGGGTATCATGCTAAGCAAAATAAGTCAATCAGAGAAAGACAATTATCATATGATCTCACTGATATGTGGAATTTGAGAAACAAGGCAGAGGATCATAGGCAAAGGGAGGAAAAAATGAAACAAGATGAAACCAGAGAGGGAGACAAACCATAAGAGACTCTTAATCTCAGGAAACAAAGTGAGGGTTGCTGGAGTGGAGGGGGGTGGGAGGGATGGGGTGGCTGGGTGATGGGCGCTGGGGAGGGTATGTACTATGTATGGTGAGCACTGTGAATTGTGTAAGACTGTTGAGTCACAGACCTGTACCTCTGAAACAAATAGTACATTATATGTTAATTAAAAAAAAGAGTCTCTTATGATTTGTCTCTCTCTCTGTTTTTGTCTTATTTGATTTTTCCTTCTCTTCCCCTATAGTCATCTGTTTTGTTTCTTAAATTCCACATATGAGTGAAATCATATGGTATTCGTCTTTCTCTGACTTATTTTGTTTAGCACAATACCCTCTAGTTCTGTCCATACTCTTACATTTTTTTTTTAAGATTTTATTTATTTATTTAATTGACAGAGAGAGAGAGACAGCGAGAGAGGGAACACAAGCAGGGGGAGTGAGTGAGGGAGAAGCAGGCTTCCCGCCGAGCAGGGAGCCCGATGTGGGGCTCGATCCCAGGACCTTGGGACCATGACCTGAGCCCAAGGCAGTCCCTTAACGACTGAGCCACCCAGGCGTCCCCATACTCTTACATTCTTAACACACATACTTATCTTTAATTTTTCCCATCAAAATCTAATGGTGACTCATCAAAACACCTCTTCTCCTTTTCTGAGCAAGACAAGAATCTTGGCACTTTTTTTTTTACTATATTTCAAACTTTCCCTCTCCATATCTTATGCTCTTGTTTTCTGATATTTAAATTTACAAATATTTACATATCATTCAGTATTTATAACAATAATTATTTAGACACATCAGTTTATTTTATTGATTTTTTAAAGTAGGCTCCATGCCCAATGTGGGGCTTGAACTCACAACCCTGAGATCTAGAGTCCCATGCTCTACCAACTGAGCCAGTCACGTGCCCCTGTTTTACTGATTTCTAATCTTACTGTATCTCACTGAATTCCACTAACTTCCTTCTGGGTATATTTTCCTTCACTCAAGTCCATCTTTTGTCGGATGTTTCAGAGTGAATCTGGGGGCTGAAAAGCCCCTTTTATACTTTGCAAGTTTGAAAATGCCTATTTCACCTCACTCTTAAAGTTACATGTAGGATTCTAAATGGGACAGTTACTTTCCCTCAGCTCTCCCTGGGTTTCCAGGAGTTTCCAAGATATACTTGCAGTGCCTTCTGACCTCTCTAGTTGTTAATAAACAGGCTGCTTCCAGTCTGGACATTCCCTTGTTAGAAATCTCATAGTATTTGTCTCCTTTTCTGGTAGTTTTACATTTTCCATTTGAACCCCTGCTCTTTTGCAGCTTCACTACAATAGGTTGATTTGTTTTTATTTTTCCTGCTCAGAACTTGGTGTGTGCTTTTTTTTTTTTAAGATTTTATTTATTTATTTTGAGAGAGAGAGGGGTGGGGAGGGGCAGATGGAGGTGGAAAGAGAGAATCTCAAGCAGATTCCCCACTGAGCATGGAGCCCAACAATGGGGCTTGATCTCATGACTCCGAGATCATGACCTGAGCCAAAATCAGGAGTTGGATGCTTAACTGACTGAGCCACCCAGATGCCCCTGGTGTGTGCTTTTCAAATGGAGGACGCATCCTCCTTTTGTCAATCCTGGGAAATTCTTAGCCATTAACTCTTTGGATATTGTGACCCACCACTTTTGCTATTCTTTTCTGATAGAATTCCCATTTGATGACTTCTGGACTTTCTCACTTAACCTTCATGCCCCTTAACCTACTTGTCATTTTTCCCCCTAGTTCTTTAACTCTCTATCTGGCATTTTGGGGAATTTCTTCAGATCTGTCTTCTGTCTCCAGTTCATGAAATCTCTTTTCAGCTAAGTCCAAATTGTTTTTAATCTCTCCACTGGCTTTCATTTTAATACATTTTTCCACTTAGGGGCTTTCCATTGAAATCTTTTTCACATCTGTCCGTCGTTTTTCGGTAATATTCTGGCTTTGTTTTAAGGATTGAGTGTGACTTTACTATCTTTGAAAGATGCGAACATACTCATTTGATTATTTATTTTTTTGAAACATTTTTTATTTGAGAGAGAGAGAGACAGAAATAGCGAGAGAGAGCACAAGCTGGGAGGAGAGGGAGAAGCAGGCTCCCCACCGAGTGGGGAGCCTGACACGGAGCTCAGTCTCAGGACTCTGGGATTCATGACCTGAACTGAAGGCAGACGCTTAATTCACTGAGCCACCCAGGTGCCCCTATTTTAATTTTTAAAAAGTAATCTCTATGCCCAATGTGGGACTCAAACTCACAGAGATCAAGAGTCACATGCTCTACTGACTAAGCCAGCAAGGTACCCCTGAAGTTTTGTTTTTTTTTTTTAAAGATTTTATTTATTTATTTGACAGAGAGAGACACAGCGAGAGAGGGAACACAAGCAAGCGGAGAGGGAGAAGCAGGCTTCCTGCTGATCAGGGAGCCCGATGCGGGGCTCGATTCCAGGACCCTGGGATCATGACCTGAGCCGAAGGCAGACACTTAACAACTGAGCCACCCAGGCGCCCCCTAAAGTTATGTTTTAATTGGGTATTACAGTGTTACTGAAATGATACTAACAAAAAAAAAAGAAAGAAAGAAAGAAATGATACTGATTTTTGTAGGTGGATCTTATCCATACTCATTTTAAAGTCTGTTCCAAATTGTCTTACCATTTCTAGTTCACAATTTGTTGCATCTGCTAGCTATCTCTCATGGTGCTGGGTTTCCTTATACACTTTATAGTTTTTATCTAGGAGTTTATTTTTGGAAGAGTATCTCTTTGGGCATGCCTTCTTGTGGGAGCCCCATTATTATCCTGGCTTATGAATATGTCATATTATGGTGTCTTTTTAATTCTTCTATTTTTTTTTAAGATCTTATTTATTTATTTGACAGAGAGAGAGAGCATAAGCAGGGGGAGTGACAGGCAGAGGGAAGAGGGAGAAGCAGGCTCCCTGCTGAGTAGGGAGCCCAAGGTGGGGCTCAATCCCAGAACCCTGCAATCATGACCTGAGCCAAAGGCAGACGCCTAACCAGCTGAGCCACCCAGGTGCCCCCAATTTTTAAAAATTTTTTACGTTTATTTATTTATTTTTAGTAACCTCTATACCCAATGTGGGGCTCGAACTCACAACCCCAAAATCAAGTCACATGCTCTTCGGATTGAGCCTACCAGGCGCCCCTACAGTTGCCTCTTTTGGAGTTATTCGGGATCCACCTGTTTTGAATCAGTTTTTATGTTAGTTTTTCAGCTAGGGCTTTTGGCAGGTATGCATTGCAAACTCAGTCTATTAATTAAAGAAATTTATGTAGTTGGCTTTACAAATAGAAGGGTGAGTCAAAATTCAAGCCCTGCCTTGCATAAAAGGTCTTTCAAGGGAATTAGTGTACGTTAAGCCACCCAAGTCCAAGTGGCAAAGTCTCTTCTGGGTGTGGCAGGGACTGCTGGGCGTCTTCCTATTCATTCTCCCTTTGTGTTTTCGTAGTAGACTCTCAATATATTCAGGGCGTCAGTAAGTTCAGGGGAAAGACCATATTTCCCAGCCTATCGTAATGGTTGGGGTGGTCACGTGACACAGTTCTGGCCAATGAGATGTCAGCGGAAGCCCCCTGTTAAGGAGGGGTGAGATGCAACTGGCAGTCTCAGCTTTTTCGACTCGGTCCTTTCCCATCAGCCCCCCTCGCAATGTGGAGTTGATGGCTCCAACATCAGCAGCCCTTCTGTAAGCCTGAGGATGAAGCCCCATCCTAGGAATACCAGAGAACGGGGAGCTAAAGGAACCAGAGTCCCCGGTGTTGCAAAGCTGCCAGCCCAGCTCTGAATTACCTTCCTCTACATTTTTTGTTATACAAGCTAAATCAGACTTTTTTCTTTCTTTTTTTTTTTTTTTTAAGATTTTATTTATTTATTTTAGAGAGAGAGAGTACACAAGCAGGGAGAGCAGAGAGGGAGAGGGAGAAGCAGACTCCCCGCCGAGCAGGGAGCCTGATGTGGGACTGATCCCAGGACTCCGAGATCATGACCCCAGCCAAGGCAGATGCCCAACCAACTGAGCCACCCAGGAGCCCCCCAAGCTAAATAAGATTTCTAAGTTATTCATGCCACACTTTTGAGAGTCTCTGTTTCTTGGAGATTTCAGTTCCTAACAGATACTCAGTGTATTTCCTTCCTGTTATCCAGTATATGAACAGCGTGGCTGGGGCTCCAGCAGCTTTCTTGTAAGTGCCTGAATGCTGGAAGGAGCTTAGGCTCCTGAGGTCATGTGTGTAAGCTAAGACCAGGTATATACAACACTGAATAATGGGGCAGCCTAGCCCTCGTTTGCTTAATCTATCCTAGATAAAGGAGTGTGGTCAGAAGCTCCCAGAGCTTTACCTATGCTTAAATCTGAAGACCAAAGCAGAGCCCCACTTCAGCTTACCTTCTCTGTTTGGTCCTTCTGCTTCTCTCAGGCCTGGGACCTTCCAACACTGCCACCAAATAGCCAACTAAAGCCTATGGTATCAGGTAACCTGAAGTTTGCACAATGCCACCCGGTTGAATGAAACACCTTTATAAAATGTAAAGGTCGAAAGTATGCTCACAGTGAACTGCAAACAAGCTTACACACTGGTCACCTGACTACCTGGGTCTTTATGGAGCCTCCGAATTAGCTACTGGGCCAACGCAACTGGGTAAGTATTTGCAGGGGGGTCAGATTACAGGCCAACAATGCCATTAGGGTGTCCTTTGGAATGAGAGGTCATTCTGTTCCTTGGCACAGCAGCTCTGGAGAAGTTGGGAGCCGGTGGGGGTGCACTGGGTAATGGATGAATGGCTCTAAGCACAGACGGAAGCCTCTTACGCAGCTTTGGTGATCATTGTACTGGTTCACTTACTACCATGTTCCCTCTCTGGAAGGAGAATGTCGGGTCCAGGGGATAAAAAACTACATCCAAACCATCCCCGCCCTTGGTTTCTGTCTGGGCCTGTGGCTCAGGGCAGAAAAGAGCTACCTAAGTAAGTCTGGGCTCTGAGAAACCAGATTTTCTTTTTTTTTTTTTAAAGATTTTATTTATTTATTTGAGAGAGAAAGAATGAGACAGAGCACGAGAGGGAGAAGGGTCAGAGGGAGAAGCAGACTCCCCGCCGAGCGGGGAGCCCGATGCGGGACTTGATCCCGGGACTCCAGGATCATGACCCGAGCTGAAGGCAGTCGCTTAACCAACTGAGCCACCCAGGCGCCCGAAACCAGATTTTCTTAAGCTGTCTGAGAGATAGGAGTAGAACCTGGAGTCAGTGGTATATGGACAGCAGAGGATTTATGAATTGACTAGGTAGTTTATAAATATTCCTAGTCCAGGCAATGGACCTGAAATTCATGGGCACAATGGTATAAAGACTGTGTGGTCCCACAGCACAGAAATGGAGGTGGGTGAGAGAGCTACCATGCACTGGTTGGGGTGTTAGATCTGGTTCCCTGGCTAATGATTAGAGCCACATGGTAGAAGGCACAAGGATAATCCCATTTAAAAATGTGTGCGGCAATTGGTGCCCCAGGAGTCTGTTTCTTGATTTGTCTCTCTCCCCCTTTTTGTTCCCTTTGCTCATTTGTTTTGTTTCTTAAGGTCCACATATGAGTGAAATCATATGGTATTTGCCTTTCTCTGACTGACTTATTTTGCTTGGCATAATACCCTCTGGCTCCATCCATGTCATTGCAAATGGCAAGATTTCATTCTTTGTTATGGCTGAGTAATATTCCATTGTAGATCTATACCACATCATCTTTATCCATTCATCAATTAATGGACACTCTGGTTGTTTCCATATCTTGGCTATTGTAGATAATGCTGCTATAGACATAAGGGTACATGTGTCCCTTTGAATTAGTGTTTTTGTATTCTTTGGGTAAATACCTAGTGGTGCAATTACTCAATCGTAGGGTAGTTCTATTTTTAACTTTTTAAAGACCCTCCATCCTCTTTTCCACAGTGGCTTCACCAGTTTGCATTCCCACCAACAGTGCAAGGGAGTTCCTTTTTCTCCACAAACACCTGTTGTTTCTTGTGTTGTAAGACAGTCCCCTTTATAAAAGCCAGATAGTTCAAGTTCATATATACAAAGTGTACTTATTTATGGAGACAGTTCAATTCTGCCTCACAGTTTTTCATGGATGGACCACACTGATTAGAGAAAGATCTCTAAGAAACTAGATTAACTTGGCAACATAGAGATGGAATAATTTACAAATGAAATTTTTACAGGTCACTTAGCCATGAAATACGGCTAAAACTACTGCTGTTGATGAAGCTCTAGGGCCAGTGCCAGGTACATGACTCAGAAAACAATAGAAATTGTGGAAGGGGTTTCAGAATTTAATGAGCATTTTATTGTTTTCAGAAGTGAGGAAACTGTGTTCATATTTATGGTAAAAATATCAACCACTGGGAATTTGTGATCATAACTACTAATCAAGGAAAAAAATGGATACCCATTGGTAGAAAACTGAAATGAAATTTGGTTGATTTCCAGATAATGGTTCCTGGACCAGAATTCTGTGATATTAATATTTGGTCACCTCCCCTGAGGTCCAAACCCACAGATTCCCAGATCCCAAATTCTGATGTGGAAATGTCAGATCCTCACAAAATTTCAAGAGCTGACATGTCTTATTCCTAGAACCTTCCATTCTTCTTCCATTGCTAAGATATTGGAAGAGGAGAAATGCAAGAAGAGTCTGAAGACAGCCATTGGCGAATAGCTTTGATTTCTACACTGACCAATTTTGAGGCTTATGACTGTTTTGTGGGGAGGACACAGTGTATCGGGCTACTATTCCTACAAAAATGCTGTATAACAAACAACCCCAAACTCAGTGGCATAAAACAGTAAGCACTGGGGCGCCTGGGAGCCTCAGTCGTTAAGTGTCTGCCTTCGGCTTAGGTCATGATCTCAGGGTCCTGGGATCGAGCCCCAAATCAGGCTCGCAAGGAGTCTGCTTCTCCCTCTTCCTCTGCCCCTCCCCCCAACTCATGCTCCCTGTCTCTGTCTCTCTCAAATAAATAAATAAATCTTTTAAAAAACCCAGTAAGCATTAATTATCACACCCATGTTCACAGGTCAGTGGGGCAGCTGGAGCAGCTCTGCTCTTGTGTCTCTCATATTTCTGGAACCAGGGCATCTTTTTCTCATGACAATGGTAGCAGCCCAGCAATGTGAGTAGACACATGCAACACGGCAGAAGTCCTGGGCTCATTCTTGCACACCCTCACTTCTGCCCCTACTCCACTGGCCAATCCCAACACCAGCAGAGTGGGGTAGGATACTCCACCTCCAGGGGGAGGAACTGCAGGGTCAGGTCACAGAGAGCACCGATACAAGGAAGGGTGAATAACTGAGAACAATAATGCGGTCTACTATATGTGGTCTGTTCGTCAGCAGTTGAGTTTAAGGAGGTACACATAACCCCACTCTCTAGACTTAGGACACTGCTGAGAGCACGAAAAAGTTGAAGACTGAAAGTGTACATTTGATTTAGCAACGCGAAGGTCACGGGGATCTTAGCAGAAGCCATTTTTGTGACACCATGGAGTGGGATCCGTAACAGAGATATTGAGGCAGGTGTGGCTGGTGGATGGATGGTGGCAATGAGTGCAGACAGCTCTTCAGAGAAATCTGGCTGCAAAAGGAGGGAGGAGAGTAGTGGCTGAAGGAAAAACTGGAGAGAATTTCTCTTTTCTTAATGATGTGTGAACATGTTTCAAATCCCCTTCCTAAGAGTGGATGTTCCAAGCTAGGACTCTGTATTGGTCAGGGCTCACCAGAAAAAACAGAACCAGAAACCCATAGGAGATCCAGATATCTTTATCTCTCTGTAGATAGACTCATTACAAGGAGTAATGTCCCCTGTGATTATTGATGCTGAGAAGTCTCATGATTGGTAGTCGGCAAGCTGGAGACCCAGGAGAGCTGATGGGGGAGCTCCAGTCCAAGTCTGAAGGCGGGAGAGGATTGCTGTCCCAGCTTGAAGACAGCCAGAGAGAAGAAATACCCTCTCACTCAGCCTTTTTGTTCTATTCAGGCCTTCAACAGACTGAGGCCCACCCACATCTGCTTCCCTCAGTCCATGGATTCAACTGTGAATCTCATATGGAAATACCCCACCAGACACAAATATTTTAATACCCAGTGGCCCTAGCCAAGTTGACACATAAAAGTAAGTCAACGCAGATTCCAAACAATCCCAGGTATTCTGAGCCAAGGTTAGAACTGGTGGTGCTGGCTTTCAAGGGGAAATGGTGTTGTGGGAATTCTGGAGTCGGTATCCCCACGCGGGTCTTTCTTTGTTTCTGAGGAAGATCTCTTTCCTTGTTTACTCTAGAAATGAGTATTAGTGGGGAGTCTAGAATGATGTTCTTGATATCAGGGCCACTGAGCTCTTGTGCTCTGCTGCTCAGCCCAAGGACATGCTTTTTCTGTGTGTCGTGTAATGCCACCCACAGCCCCAGAGGTATATTCAGACACAATTACACCTGAAGAGAGAGGGAGAATGTGCATAGAAGACGGCGCGTAAAGATGTTTTGATGGAATTACAGAAAGGTGTGAAGAAGTGAATGAAATGGCATTAAAGAGACTTTAGAGTCTTACAGATGTTAGTGAATAAGTATAGGTAAGTGGATAGTATTTACTCATGTGTCAAGCACTATTCTAAGTGCTTTACTTGTAATAACCTTTAATGTTCTCAACAGCTTTATGAATGAGGCCCTATTATCATGATCACTTTACAGATGAAACAACTAAAGCTCAGAGAAGTTAAAAGACTTGCCCAAGGTCACACAGCTACAAGGTAGACCAGGAGTTTGGCTCCAGAGTCTATGCTTTTATCCCCCCTGATTACCTTAATTTACCTCTCCTTAATAAAATGAAAGAAATGCAAATTCCTCCCAAGCAGTGAGGAAATTAGATGAGATCTTTGAGGATGAAAGGTACAGCACAGGGAATATAGTCCATGGTATTGTAATAGTGTTGCATGGTGACAGGGGGTGGCTACACTGGTGGTGAACATGGCATAAGGTAGAGACTTGTGGAATCACTGTGTTGTACACCTGAGACTAATGCAACATCATGTGTCAACTACACCTCAAGAAAAAGAAAAGAAAAAAAAAATGAGCTGCAATCTTGGTGAGAGTGAAGACTTCAGTATACTCAATTTTTTTCTAGTTTTTTTTTTTTAATTTTCTGTTTTTTTCAGTATACTCAAATTTAACAAAAGGATTAGATAATGGTGTAGTGTGGACTTAAAGGGATAGGTCCTATGAGGATTCCCTAATTATAGGATACGGATTTGTGAGTCCCAGCTGGCTGAGTGTTTATTTAAATCAGGGAGTGGTGAAGTCTCGGATCCCAGTGAAAAATTTCCAACTGGTAAACAACTCAGCCTGCTGAGATGGTAACCCTATTATTTCTGGGTAGAGTGAACTAGTTTTCTTAGTAATGAAGTTTATTTTAATTCCTGGGTAGTTCAGAGTTAAATACAGAGATGAAATAATGAAATAAATCACACCCATTGTATTCATACTATATTTTTGGTGCCATATTCAGGAATAATTTGTGTGTTAGTAAGCAA
This sequence comes from Mirounga angustirostris, assembly GCF_029215605.1. NCBI lineage: Eukaryota > Metazoa > Chordata > Mammalia > Carnivora > Phocidae > Mirounga > Mirounga angustirostris. The sequence continues at coordinate 22,595,861 of NW_026991725.1, read as the reverse complement.
TGGGGTTATTGATTCTAGACTTGTGGTATTTATTTATTTATTTCAAAGATTTTTATTTATTTTGAGAGAGAGAGAGCACAACAGCAGGAGGGGCAGGGGGAGAGGGAGAAGCAGGTTCTCCACTGAGCAGGGAGCCCGACATGGGGCTTGATCCCAGGACCCTGGGACCCTGACCTGAACAGAAGGCAGACACTTAACCCAGGTGCCCCTAGACTTGTGAGATTTAAGAGAAATGTGTGAGACTGAATTAAGTTTATAAAGTGACAAGATGTTTTAAGAGAACTTGAGATTTACTGTATTTTAACCCATTTAATTGATTAGGTTTTCCTGCGTAAAGTACTTAGAGACGTTTTGCTTGTCTGATCAGAAGTGCTTAAAAGAGAGAAAAAAATGAATAGAAATATATTACCCTTCAGAATGCAATTACAGGCAGTCCCTGCCTTACGATGGTTTGACTTACAATTTTTTTGACTTTACGGTGGTACAAAAGCAATATGCACTCAGTAGAAATCGTACTCCAAGTTTTGAATTTTGATCTTTGCCCGGGCCAGCAATATGCAGTAAAATGCTCTCTTGTGATGCTGGGCAGCAGCAACTCCCAGTCAGCCACCTGATTGTGAGGGTAAACAATCGGTAACCTATAATCATTCTGTACCCTATATAGCCATTCTGGGTTTCACTCTCAGTACAGTATTCAGTAAATTACAGGAGATATTCCACACTCTATTATAAAAGAGGCTTTGTGTTAGATGATTTTGCCCAACTGTAGGCTAATATAAGTGTTCTGAGCATGTTTAAGGTCACCTAGGCTGAACTATGATGCTCAGTAGGTTAGGTACATTACGTGGATTTTTTTTCTTTTTCTTTTTTTTTTTAAAGATTTTATTTATTTATTTGAGAGAGAGAGAATGAGAGACAGAGAGCATGAGAGGGAGGAGGGTCAGAGGGAGAAGCAGACTCCCTGCCGAGCAGGGAGCCCGATGCGGGACTTGATCCCGGGACTCCAGGATCATGACCTGAGCCGAAGGCAGTCGCTTAACCAACTGAGCCACCCAGGCGCCCCCATTATGTGCATTTTTGACTTACGATATTTTCAGTTTATGATGGGCTTACTGGATGGAACCCCATTGTATGTTGAGGAAAATCTGTAGAAATGTTTTAGGGAATTTAATTAAATAAGATTGTTGTGGAAAAGAAGACTATCTGACCATCCAAAGAGCTGGACTTCCCTTGTACAGTGGGACATCTCCTATAGCTTGTTGCTAGGGTTGTTGCCAGGAACTGGCTGTAAAGCCACAGGGCTGACTGGATTCAGGTTCCTCTCTCTCCACCCCTTGCCCCTCAGCCCAAGGTGGTAGCGGCTTCCTGCTGTTGCTAGTTGCTGAGGGCTTCACCCTACCACAGCACTGTAAATCATTCCTTAGTCAAACTCCCTTCGGCCTTTTGAGTAAGTCATGTATCTTGGCCGGTGAAGTTGACATTGACTGACACATAGCATTGCTGAAGGAAGTTTAAATATTAATCAAAGTTTCCCTTGAAACCCAGGATTAACATTTACTGGATTTTTGATAGAAGTATGTCTTAGTTGACTTTTGCCACAATAGTCCACATAACCAACTACTGCAATAAAATTTACAAGTATTTAGTCTCAGGCTCTTTGGTTCAAAGACCAAACTATGTTCAGCAGATCTAGGCTGGACTCAGCTGGGGGACTCTGCTATAGGCTGCTGGTCATGGGTTCCATTTGGCTCTGCTTCCTGGGTTTTCTTCTGGAGCCACGGCTGAGAGGACAACTACCATCTGGGCATGCTCTTCTAATGGCAGATCACTGGAACTCAGGAGATAAAGCCAATTCACACAAACATAGTTCAGCCTTTGTTAACATCCATTTGGCCAAAGCAGATGTTATGGCCAAGCCTAGAGTGGTAGGGCAGGGCCCAGCATGAAGCAGGGGCAAGTGTGTGATATATAACTCTATTACAGGGGAGTGAAGCATCAGAAGCGATCAGTTATTCCACAGCAAATAAGAAGATCTATTCATTGAATATAGAGCTTGCACTTGGGACTTCACTCAATTCAATATTAGTTTCACAAGTGATTAGTTTCACTAGTAATCACAAAGAGACTTCTCAAAGCACAAAACCTTCCCTTCAAATAATAATTGCTAACACTTACTATGGAAGTATTACTTCCTAGGCGCTGTTTGAAGTACTTCACATGTATCAACTCACTTAATTCTCTTTTTTAAAAAAAGATTTATTTGGGGTGCCTGGGTGGCTCAGTTGTTAAGCGTCCGCTTTCAGCTCAGGTCATGGTCCTAGGGTCCTGGGATCGAGCCCTGCGTTGGGTTCCCCGCTCAGCAGGGAGCCTGCTTCTCCCTCTCCCTCTGCCTGCCTCTCTGCCTATTTGTGCTCTCTATCTCTCTGTCAAATAAATAAAACCTTTAATAAATAAATAAATAAATGAAGATTTATTTCTTTATTTTAGAGAGAGAGAGAGCAGCGTCGGGGGACAGAGATGGAGGGAGAGAGAGAGAAGGAGAGAAACAGACTCCCCACTGAGCACTGAGCCCAACCCGGGTCTCGGTCCCACAACCCCGAGGTGATGACCTGAGCCAAGGTGGAGAGTCAGATGTTCAACCGACTGAGTCACCCAGGTGCTATTATCATCTACATTTTTTTAAAATGCTGAGCATTTAAATGCTGAGCTGCTGAGCAAGGAGCCCCAGGATCATGACCTGAGCCGAAGGCAGCCGTTTAACCGACTGAGCCACCCAGGTGCCCCTATCATCTACAGTTTTACAACTGAAGGTACTGAGGCAGAGAGATGTTCAATAACTTGTCCAAGGTTACACAGCAGGTGAGGGGCAGGAGCAGAGCCAGGTTCTAGAGTTCATCTTTAAAAAAAATTTTTTTTTATTATTTTATTTTCGAGAGTTCGTCTTTTGACCAGTATGCCATACTGCCTCGTGAAGGCATCCAGACAATTCAGAAGACAACTGAGAAGCAATCTGCAGCCTTCCAAGTCTGTGTTCCCTTTGCCCTGGTCCACCTGAGTCAAGGTCAAAGTCAAGGTCAAGCTGAAGCCAGTAGGGCAGCATCCTCGACTTCTGTCCTGGCTTCACTGTTCCAGATGTGGCTCTGCTCCTTCCTGACTTTCTTTCTGTCTCTCACCGGGACTCTCCTGGATACCAGGCAGCGGGCAGGTGGAGGGCTTCCTAGCCGGCAGAGGTGGCACTGGTCCCCCTGGATCCTTCCACAAGGCTCTGAGGTTCACCTTTCGCATATAAGAGTGAGACAGACCAACACCGAAGACCCACCATTGTCCTGAGCATTGTGGGGTGTGATAAAATTCATTCCTTCCTTTCTCTAGCAGACGGTTTTTGAATATCAACTACGAGCCAGCCCTTGTGCTAGGGCTGAGCAAAGAGCCCAGCTAGGGCTGAGAGTTCTGCTCACACAGTGGTGAGCAAAACAAGGGGTGCTGCTTTCAGGGAACGTGGGAAACAGGCAGCAGACACACACACACACACACACGTGCGTGCGCATACGCACGCACACATGAATGCACGAGTATGAGAAAGTACTGGGTGCTATAGACACCAAAAGAGGAACCTGACCTGGTCTGGAACAAGCCTCTTTGAGGAAGTGACATTTAACCAGAGGCTGAAGGTAAAAGCCAGACAACAGAAGCGTGGGGGTGTGGAGGAGTCTTTGAGGGAGAGGGAAAGGCTTGTGAGCCCTGGAACAGCCTTCCAGCTCCTTGAGATCCTAGCTCAGTCTGTTGAGGACCTTACCCCTTGGAGGGTCTAATTTCGTGCACCCAGAGGTTAAGTCTTATTCTCAAGCAAATAACACCACTTCCTTTTCCTGTGGGATCATGGCAAATATGTGTTGGAGGAGGTAGGTGACCAAGAGGATGTGACCTTCGGTTGACCTTCAGGCTGAACCTGAACAATTAGAGGTTCCTTCTCCTCTCCCCTGGCCCTGGAATGTATGCTCTGCCCACTGCCCCCACAGCGAGAGCCATTCCGAAGACTGTCTGGACAGTGCATGTGACCGAACCCAGTTAAGGCCCCTGTGGTATACACTTGAAGAGCTTGGCGAGGAGATGCGGAGAGCTGCTTGCCTGCGGTGGCCGGACTTCTGCAAGTTCCCTCACTTATTAGAACTGCCACCTGCCCATCTGGAATGGCCCATTTTTTCTTCCGTCTCTCCTCGTCTCCCATGTTTGGGGGCCAGTTTGGGAACGAACATCAGAGTGTTTTGTCCCTATGCCTTTCGTCCCCTGAACACCAGAACTTCTTTTTCTTCCGACATCCATTTATTGAGCATGAGCAAGGGCTGGATTTGGGGAGGGGGGCGGGTAGTGCCTACCGATGAGAAAACAGTCCCACTGCTCAAGGCAATCATTCACTCAGCCAGTCAACGAATAGTTCCTACTCTGGGCAGCCCTGTGTGGAGCTCTGGGAGTAGCCAAATGAATAGGAGACGATCTCCTTCCTCTGGAGCTAAGAAGTGGCTATCAGGCACCAGCGCTTTGGGAGGGTGTCAGAAATCATCTGACTTCCTTCTTCGCTGAGCACCCCTCCTCTTGGCTAAGAGCACTGTTTTCTTGGATCAGCATGTCAAGCTGGCTGAATCAGTCTTTCAAAGAACACATTTAGAAGGCTCACTTATGGCACCAGGATCTGCTGGATGCATGTGATTTCGTTGTGGGCCACCCCAAGCTTCTACCCCAGGGGACAAGTAGAAAAGAGCCTGATTATCAAAGATAAAGACATCGGCCATTGGCCAAGTGACACCGTGCCAGAGGTTTTTGTCTTGGACACTGGGAATGGCTGGAATGACCGAGCACAGTGGTGATTAAATTTACTTAACAACTTGCCTGTTTGTTAAGGTGGTAGCCAGCTATGGGCCCACAGTCAGGGAGAAGTGGTTTTCACGTCCTGGTGGTAAACACTAACCAGCCATGGTGACAAAGCCTGAGGGAGTTTGGCTCAGGGAGAGGCTACCTCTGGATCGACCCCAGGCAGCATCTGGAGTGGGATGTGCACAGGGCTGGCCACCCATCCGTGCTCCGAGTAGTCTTCAGCGGCCATTTCTTCTCTACCGCCCTGCTTGGCTCTGGGTCCACACCCAGGGACCACGCCCGCCTCCGCCATGAAGAGCTTGGTGTTAGAGCTCTTGGCTGGTCAGGCTGAAAATCAGCAAACACATCACTTAGCTAACTTTCCCTTCCTGCTAGTCACCCTCAGAGTGGGCTGAGACTCCCAACCACAGAGGATTCATCCTGGACAGGAAATCACAGGTCACAATGCTTCCACGAGGCAGAAGTTACGGTTGAATGAAGCCAGTCCCCACTTCTGAGTCCTGAGAAAAGTCCTCCTGTTTAGGCAGGGCTAGTAAGGCAGGGGGTACGGGGCAGCCAGCCTGGACCCACCTTTACGGACCCAATTCCTGGGAGCAGGTCCTAGCTTTGTCACTGGCCACAAAAGTTTAAACAAATCATGAAATCTTTCTTGGGCTGGGTTTTCACATCTGAAAGGTAGCTCACAGCATTATCACAAGGGTTGAAGTAAGGAGGATAATGTATGTGACAGCCTTTTGTAAGCAATGAGGTCTCCGTACTACTCACACATGGTAAGTACAAGGCTTTACTGATTAGTCTTGTCCGGGAAAGCAGAACATCCCTTTTCCAGCTCTTTCTAGAAAGCAGTCATCTGTAATTGCTACCTTAGAACTCCCCTCCAGCAAGGTTTTCTCTTTTCTGCTGGCTGCGGAGAAGTGGGAGTTGAACTTGGGACTCACCTTCACCAAGATTGTAGATCCTTATAGCATTTCCTTCTACTGTTTCTGGACTTACCTGGTTTGATTGATTGGACTGTCATTTTGTTTTAATTTTTTTATTTGCACTGCCTTCTCTTGTATGCATCTGTCTTAAAACCTTGTTGGGACACAGCAGGGTTATAATTAAGTACATACTATATCAAAATAGAAACACCGGTCATTTGGCAAGCATTTTGCATGCTATCGTTCTGTTTAATGTAAGCTAGGTCATGGTAAAAGCAATACAGTCCCACTGGAGCCGAACCACAGGAAGCTGCCCGGCACTGCACCTGGCTTGTGAAAAGCGTCCTGCCATATTTTCATCTGAACTGCACTGGACTCTTCCAGGCACAGAGGCACTGGGTGGCCACACAGGTATGTTAGAGGGATTCAACCCCCTCCAGCTTCCCACCCCGCGTCTTTTGCCAGAAACAGGCCCTGTGGAGTGTGGGGTGGGGGATGGAGGGGGGGTCAAAGGCCAAACTTGGCGAATGGCTGTGTGAGCTGTCGGCAGGCGGCGTGGCTCGGGGTTCCCCAGCGTCCAGCTTCCACCGGCGGAAGAGGGAGGGGCTGCGGTGGTCGGGAGGCTAGACTAGGTGACCGCACGGATTGTGTCGCTCTTTAAGGGCGAGACAGAAGTCCCTTTACCAGCAGAGGAGGAGCAGAGGTCCCAGATAGCGGCTGGGAGATGGCGAGAGAAGGGCGGGGGTCGGACTGCAGCCTGGAGCGGGGAGCACTCGGGGCTCCGGGCGCGGAGCGAGGACCGGCCCCGGCAGCCTCGGGAGGAGGGAGGCGCGCGCGACGCCGTGACCGCGCTCCTGTCCCGCCTCTCCCAGCCGCTGGGCACTCGGAGGTTCGGCTCGCGCGCTCGATCCACGCGGTCCCCGGCAGAGAGGGCCCGTCTGTCAACTCGGACCACCGACGCGGCGGAGGCTGGCCCGCTCGGGACAGAAAATGCTCCACTCGCCGGGGGCTGCCCAGTCCTCCCCCCCCAGCCCCCGCCGACGCGGTTCCCAGCCCAGCCCCTCCACCTCCTGGCTGATCACCCCACTTTGCCTCAGTTTCCCCGTCCTAAAAGTGGGGCTAATAACTGTATTCTCCTCTTAGGGCCGTTGTGACAAATAAATGGCACAACGCAAATAAAGCGTGTAGCGCCCAGCAGGTACCTAGGAAGTGTCACCAGCGGGGGCTGTGGACTTTCTCCCCACCTTGTCCAGTTCCCCAGGACGTGGGCCCGTGGCGGGTCTGTTCTTGCGGGGCTCGGGGGTCCCCAAACAACGACACCGACGCTGGGGCGGACCCCTGACACCTGGCTGGACGCACGGCAGGAGCCAGGGGTGGGCGGGGGTTGGTGGCGACGTGGGCGGGGACCGACCCTAACCCTCCCGCTTCCTCCACCTGCCGGCTGCCAGGAATTTGCCTGGGGCAGTCGGCCCGGGAGCCGTCCCGCACGACCTCGCGGCCCGCGTCGGGCGGCGGGATTCGGGATGACTTGGTGCGGGTGAGTGTCGGGGGAGCAGAGGAGAGTGGGCGGGGGGCCCTGGCGGGCGGGCGCGCTGCGGGGACGCCGGCGTCTCGGGACTGAGCCCTACCTGCCCCCCATCCCCGTAGGTGAGGGCGGCGGGAAGGGGACGGGACGCCGTGGAGAGCCCCTGCTCTTTCTCGAACGCCGCGCCCCCAGGGAACCCTGGTTTTCCAGTCGGAAAACTGGACGTGGAGGTTGCCGCTGGTCCCGGGGAAGGTGTCGCTCGGATGTCCCGAGCGTGGGATTCGGCCCGGAGGGCGCGGCTTGGGACCCGGGGGCTCCGACCAGGGGACCGCGGGCTCCGGGCGGACGGGAAGCCGAGGGCGCTCAGAAAACAACTCGGGGGAGTTTGGAAAGTCGGGGTTCAGGCGCCCAGGCGCGCAGCCTCCAGGCAGACAGAGTGAGCGTCTGTTCGGTCGCCGGGGCGCTGAGGAGCCCCAGGACTAGCGAAATAATCACCGCGGGGGAAGTAGACGTGGAAGTCCGCTTCAATTTTTATAGCCCACAAAAAGGCATCAAAATACATTCTGTGTCTTTTTACCCCCAAAGTTTATTTTCTTTGTATTTTTCAATACTAGAACCATCATTGAACACTGACAAGGAAGTCATCTTGCGAAATCTTGCAAAAGAGTGTTCGTGAGGGGCGCCTGGGTGGCTCAGTCGTTAAGCGTCTGCCTTCGGCTCAGGTCATGGTCCCAGGGTCCTGGGATCGAGCCCCGCATCGGGCTCCCTGCTCTGCGGGGAGCCTGCTTCTCCCTCTCCCACTCCCCCTGCTTGTGTTCCTGCTCTCGCTGTGTCTCTCTCTGTCAGGTAGATAAATGATATCTTAAAAAAAAAAAAAGTGTTCGTGAGATAATTAATGCTTTATAACCATTAACACGAAGCCCAGGTTCTACAGGATGTGGCGAGGGGGAGGGAGGCAGCCCTGCGTGCATGAGTGTTCCGGCTTGCATTCCAGTGCTCCCTCTCCTTCCCCGCATTTCCCCCACCCCGGGTTCCTTAATGTGTGACCGAGCAGTCCTGGCATCAGGCTCAGTGCCAACGAATTTAAAGCTGGCCAGGCCTTGGCAGATTTGACTTTTCCTTCACACATGGACAGCTGGAAGGCACAAAAGGTCTTGGTTTTAATTGATGTTGTTTGCTATCTTTATAGCTCCGTGATCTTAAGGGTGTTGGCCTGCGCGACCATGGGTGACCATGGTGGTGGTGGTGGGGAGGAATCTCACGTTTCTTCCTCAGAAGAAACTAATTCTTTTAAACTTTACTTTTTTAGTTTTCTCTTTTTTGGTGGGGGGGCGCCTGGGTGGCTCAGTTGGTTAAGCGACTGCCTTTGACTCAGGTCATGATCCTGGAGTCCTGGGATCGAGTCCCACATCCGGCTCCCGGCTCAGCGGGCAGCTTGCTTCTCCCACTGACCCTCTCCCCTCTCATGCTGTTTCTCGCTTGCTCGCTTTCTAATAAATAAATAAATAAAATCTTTAAAAAAATTCTTTTTTTGAAAAGTAATCTCTACACCCAACGAATTCACGACCCAGAGAGGAAGAGTCCCAGTGTTCCACTGACTGAGCCAGCTAGGTGCCCCTAGTTTTCTTTTTCTTTTCTTTTTTTTTTTAATTAAAAAAATGTGTGATTTGGGGGCGCCTGGGTGGCTCAGTCGGTTTAGCGTCCCCACACTTCATCTCAGCTCAGGTGCTGATCTCAGAGTGAGTTGAGCCCTGTTGGATGTGGAGCCTACTTTAAAAAAAAAAAAGAAGTCTGATTTTGAAATGGGTATGTCTGATTTTGTCCCTCTGCCAACCCAAGAAATGATCATTATAGTGCCGTGCCAGGTGCTAAACTCAGAAAATTGGTGAATTCATCTCATTTCATATGCTGTGGAGCACTTATTTCTTAGGTGTAGACCCTGTTCTAGATTGACCCTAGATTGACCCAGCACTGCTCCTAGCAGCACCCGGTGGAGAATATTCTCTTATTATGTCCACTCTGCAGTTGTGAGAATTGAGGAAAGAAGTTGCCTGAGGAATACATTGGAAGGAGCAGATTGGAATTCAGCTCCATTTGAGGCTAAAGCTGATGCTTTTCGATTGCATGGGACATTTTATTTGTAATATTTCACTCAACAAATGTTTGATAATCTACTATTTGCTAGGCATTGGGCTGGGTACTAGGAACACAATTGTCCTCACCTCTTGGAGAAGTGGTGACTCTAGCATATTTGTCATTCTCAGCTACTCTTTTTTTTTTTTTAAAGTAGGCATCATGCCGGCCTGGAGCCCAACGTGGGGTTTAAAGTCACAACCCTGAGATCGAGAGTCAGATGCATAATGGACTGAGCCACCCACCTGCTCCTCTTAGCTACTCATTTTTTAACACCCCTTCCTCTACAGGACAGAATTATTTTCAGTAATAATTATGTAATAATTAACAATATTCTCTTGCTTCTTCCATTTAAAGACAGTTAAAGTAAACTGTAATTTCTAGAGATACCAAAATTGGATAAACTATTTTATGTATGAATTAAAATTGGCAATTACCAAACAAAATGTTACACTTGGCAGTTTGTGCCCTTTTGCTGTTTTAAATCTTAAACACTAATGAAAAAGTCAGTGGTCGCACATAATGACAGAATTGAGGTGACTGAAATTTGGTTTATTCATCTTTAAAATAGAGGAGGGGGAGATGGAATAGGAGTTTGCTCTATCCATCTCCATGTATTGGCCTGGTATTGGGGTACCTCTGGGGACGGTTCACTCCCTTGGGGTGGGGGCTAAAAAAAAAGACAAGGTATGCTATTTGTGTGTGTTTCACATCCACGGCTTAAATGGAAGAAAAAGTAATACCACATGGGTTAGAGCCCAGCTACTCCCGGAGCCAGCTTGAACAATTCCCAGTGCTATCCATTTACCCTGGTTGCAAGCTTATCTTCGAAAGGAACCTATGGAGCCGAGCTGGGTGTGTGTTGGGAGCCAGCTGTGTATCTGAGTTGCTCAGATCAAATTCCATGAAAAATATAATTTTTATAAAGGATAAGCAATAGATGGTGCTATTTTGAAGCTCATATGTATTATTAAAACGTCACAGTAAGGGTAATGGTTGCTTGGAACTTCGAAGAGCAGTTCTCAATCTTTTGGGTCTCAGGACCCTTTACATTCTTAGAAATGATGGAGGACCCCCAGGAACTTAAGAAAACTCTCTAAAATTTTATTAGAGGTGGGGGAGGGGCAGAGGGAAAGGAAGAAAGAGAATCCCAATGTGGGGTTCGATCTCACAACCCTGAGAAAATGACCTGAGCCAAAATCAAGAGTCTGATGCTTAACAGACTGAGCCACCCAGGTGCCTTAGGAGTTTTTATGTGAGTTGTATCTATTCCCATTAGCACATGAGACATTAAAGCTGAGAAAGTTTATTTTTTTTTAAAGATTTTGTTTATTTATTTGACACAGAGAGAGAGCACAGGCAGGGGGAGCAGCAGAGGGAGAGGGAGAAGCAGGCTCCCCACTGAGTAGGGATCCCGATGCGGGGCTCGATCCCAGGACCCTGGGATCATGACCTGAGCTGAAGTCAGATGCTTAACCACGGAGCCACACAGGCACCCCAAAGCTGAGAAAGTTTTAAAAAAATGTATTTGTTAAGTCATTAAAAATAATAATCCTCACCCTACCAGATATTAACATAATGCAGTTGAATGAAAAATTAATTATTTGAAGGCTTGACTGGGACTGATTGATGCACTTCCTAGCTGACTCATGTGATTATTGGCTGGAGGCTTTGCTTTGTTTCTATGTGGCACTCTTTTTTTTTTTAAGATTTTATTTATTTAATCTTTAAAAAAAAAGATTTTATTTATTTATTTGACAGAGAGACACACAGCGAGAGAGGGAACATAAGCAGGGGGAGTGGGAGAGCGAGAAGCAGGCTTCCCGCGGAGCAGGGAGCCCGATGCGGGACTCGATCCCAGGACCCTGGGATCATGACCTGAGCCGAAGGCAGACGCTTAACCGATTGAGCCACCCAGGCGCCCCTGGCTGTGACTTTTCTTTCTTTCTCTCTCTCTTTTTTTAATTTTATTTTTATTTTTAAGTAATCTCTACAGTCAATGAAGGGCTCGAACTCACAACCCCGAGATCAAGAGTCCAGCAACGCTCCATCCACTGAGCCAGCCAGGTGCCCCTGGCTGTGATTTTTTTTTCTCATCACATCCTCCTCAGGTTTTGGTAAAATGTTTATGCTGTTTCACAGAATAAGCTGGGGAGTGTTCCCTCTCTTCGTATTCTTGGGAAGAATAGAAAATGAAATAAGGAAACTTTGGCACTGTAGGATTATTCAGAATTTTCTCTTTTTGCCCATGTCGGTTTTTGTCAGTTGTATTCTTCTCTAAGAATTTTATTTACTCTGCTTTTCAAATTTATTGGTACGAATTGTTAATTTATATTCTCATTACTTCCTTAATGGCTGTAAGGTTCTAGTGCTGCTCTCAGTGTTCCTGCCATTGGCGATGTGTGCCTACTCTTGTTTTTTCTTGATCCTGCCAATGAGTTTATTTTATTAGTTTCTAAAAATAAATAATTTTTGGCTTTGATGATTCTTTATAGTGTATATTTCCTCTTTTTTTTTAGATTTTGTTTATTTATTTGAGAGAGAGAGAGCATCAGCAGCGGGGAGGGGCAGAGGGAGAGGGAGAAGCAAGCTCCCCGCGGAGCAGGGAGCCGGACGTGGGGCTCCATCCCAGGACCGTGGGATCATGACCGGAGCCGAAGGCAGACGGCTCTGCACCCGTAGTGTATATTTCCTATCTCATTAATTTATGCCCTCACATTTAATATTTCCTTCTTTCTACTTTATTTGAACCTAACCTGCCAATCTTTTTTTTTTTTTTTAAAGATTTTATTTATTTATTTGACAGAGAGAGAGATAGCGAGAGCAGGAACACAAGCAGGGGGAGTGGGAGAGCGAGAAGCAGGCTTCCTGCCGAGCAGGGAGCCCGATGTGGGACTCGATCCCAGGACCCCGGGATCATGACCTGAGCCGAAGGCAGACGCTTAACAACTGAGCCACCCAGGCGTCCCTGCCAATCTTTTTCTAAATTCCGAAGTAGATGTTTGGCTTCCTGACTCAGATTTTCACCTTTTCTTTTTTTTTTTTTTAAAGATTTTATTTATTTATTCATGAGAGACAGAGAGAGAGAGAGAGAGGCAGAGGGAGAAGCAGGCCTCCCGCTGAGCAGCGAGCCCGATGTGGGACTCGATCCCAGGACCCTGGGATCATGACCTGAGCCGAAGGCAGACGCTTAACCATCTGAGCCACCCAGGCGCCCTCACCTTTTCTAATGTAGGTGTTCAAGACCATAAATTTCTCTCTCTCTTTTTTTTCCTTCCCATTCCCCAGAGATATCCAGTGCTAACAATTTGATATATTTACTTTTATTTTTTATTTTTTTATTTTTTTAAAGATTTTATTTATTTATTTGAGACAGAGAGAATGAGAGACAGAGAGCATGAGAGGGAGGAGGGTCAGAGGGAGAAGCAGACTCCCCGCCGAGCAGGGAGCCCAATGCGGGACTTGATCCAGGGACTCCAGGATCATGACCTGAGCCGAAGGCAGTCGCTCAACCGACTGAGCCACCCAGGCGCCCTATTTACTTTTATTTTTACACAAATAGGATCCTACCATATATGCCATTCTGCAACCTACTTTTTTTTTTTTTTTTAAGAATTCAAAGCATGGTCTCAAAGAGATATTCGAACTTTATTTATTTATTTATTTATTTGTAAGTAGGCTCCACGCCCAAAGCGGGGCTCAAACTCATGATCCTGAGATCAAGAGTTGTTCACTCTACTGACTGAGCCATCCAGGCACCCCTACTTTGTTCTTCTTTGAGATGTATTTTATTTTTCTTTATTATTTTTTAATAGGGAATTTGGATTTTTTTTTAAGATTTTATTTATTTATTTGACAGAGAGAGACACAGCGAGAGAAGGAACGCAAGCAGTGGGAGTGGGAGAGGGAGTGCAGGCTTCCCGTGGAGCAGGGGGCCTGATGTGGGGCTCGATCCCAGGACCTGGAATCATGACCTGAGCTGAAGGCAGACGCTTAACGACTGAGCCACCCAGGCGCCCCAAGATGTATCTTAAATGTCCTCTTGGAGGAAGCTGGATAAAGGGTACATGGGAATTATTGTACTTATTCTGCTATTTTTGCACCTTCTCATGAGTCCATAAATATTTCAGAATAAAATGGTTTTTAAAAAGCAATAAACTGGGGGGCCTGGATGGCTCAGATGGTTAAGCCTCTGCCTTCGGCTCAGGTTGTGATCCCAGAGTCCTGGGATCAAGTCCCACATCCGGCTCCCTGCTCAGAGGAGAACCTGCTTCTCCCTCTGCCTCTTCACCTCCCCCTGCTCATGCTCTCTCTCTCTCTCTGTCTCAAATGAATAAATAAAAAAAATCTTTAAAAAAAAAAAAGCAATAAACTTTTCACTTTAAAAAGTTTATCTTAGTAATAGTGTCCCTTTGGTACATTAAAAATTGGCATTATAGGATTATGCAGACTTTTCTCTTTTTTGACTGTGTCAGTTTTTGTAAGTTGTGTTCTCTAAGAATTTTTAAATTCCTTTGCATTTTCAAGTGTATTGGCAGAAAATTGTCCATTTATATTCTACCTCATTCTGTGAAATGGGTTACTAGGATTTTTTTTTTTTTTTTTTTTTTTTTAGAGAGAGGGAGAGAGCACGAACAGGGCGAGGGGCAGAGAAAAGCAGACTCCCTGCTGAGCAGGGAGCCTGACATGGGGCTCGATCCCAGGACCCTGAGATCATGACCTGAACCGAAGGCAGACACTTAACGACTGAGCCACCCAGGTGCCCCCTGTTGATATTTTTAAATGTAACGAGTTTAGGAGTCCCTTGTTGGGTGCAGGGCACTGTGACACAGCTTTGGGAAACAAAGGTAGTCAGGCACCCTATGTACCTCCCAAACCCCTCTGTCCAGACCGGCGGTTTTTAGCCTCTCTTGCAGCCATGGGTCCCCTTGAGAACCCCATGAAGACTGTGGAACTAGGAACATGTGCTTGTGGGATACACCCAAACTTCACAAATGATTTTAGCGAGTACTCCAAGCTTGGGAGCCTATCATTAATCCATGGACCGACGCTCAGATCATTTGCTCTCCTGGAAGTGCAATGGACAACTGGAAAAATTAGAGCTCACCCAGCTGAAAGGTCCTGTAGTGAGGAATATAGTCATCACTTACAGTACTCATTTCTCCTGGAGGAGAAAGCACCCTCCCGGTTGTGTGGTGAGCAGACTCCATTATTGACAGAGAGGTGAGCTGTGGAGAGAGATGGTATGACTCAGCTGGAAGCTGAAAGAGCTCTGGTCAAAATCCAGGTTTATCACTTGTACTGTTTTGTCAAACAGAGTGGGTGAGTAATACAAAACGCCATGAGCAAGGTTTAAAAGTGATCCTAGCGTCCATCGTCCAGAGATGAAAAGTTCTGATCAGTGATCAGGATTACCTTTGCATATGGACCTTTTCAAATTTTAGAAAGTCTTTCTCCTTTTTCTCTCTCTCTCTCCGCATCTCGCCCTCCTTCTCTCCCCTCTCTTTCTCACCTAGACCATATTTGTTTGTATGATGAGCCCCCCCTTATTAAATGATGTGTTCCTCGCGGAAAGGGACCACAATTGGTTTATTTCCATTTCCTCTCTGCCTAGCCAAGTGCTGGGTGCAGTTGGCACTCACAGTTGAATGAATGCAAGTTCATTCTATGAAGAAAGAGATCAGAGACAGAAGCTTTGATTAAATATGTTGTTCCCCGGCTCAGGTTCTGCCTTCAGAGATTATCTCTAGGACGTGAAAAGCGTACTGCCCCACCTCAACCAGTAAGGTCCACTGTTCCACGCAGCCCACCCTCTCAGCCAAAGGGGCTCCAGTGTGCCATCTTGAGCTCGGTATGCTTCTCTGTTGTGGGCTGTTACCCACATGCATGGCCTCTTCCTGACATTCACGTTAGCCTTGGCCGACATTTCTGATCCACCATGGCTGACCCCGGTGGGCAGGTGGTGGAGCTGGACTTATAATGAAGAAGCTAAGGGAGGACATAACAGCCATGCTAAAATGCCAGTTTTATGACGTCTCAATGCATTTTTAAGGAAATGGTTGACAAAACAGAGGGTTAAGATCAGCAGGTCACTAGGGGATTTTATGGAAGATGTTGCAATAGTATATTTCTTTCCAACTATTGCTTTTTTAGCTGCTTCCCTGAGGTTTTGGTATGTGGTACTTTTGTTTTTGTTTGTGTCACACCATCGTCTAACTTCTGTTGTCGGTTCTTCCCTGACCCGTGGTTACTTAGAAGTGTATTTCTGAATTTCCGAAATAGGGATTTTCTAGTTACACGTTTTTGTTGCTCGCTGCTAGCTTAATTGCATGGTGGCCAGAAAATATATTCTTTTTTTTTTTTTTTAAAGATTTTATTTATTTATTTGAGAGAGAGAGAGTGAGAGACAGAGAGCATGAGAGGGGGGAGGGTCAGAGGGAGAAGCAGACTCCCTGCTGAGCAGGGAGCCCCATGCGGGACTTGATCCCGGGACTCCAGGATCATGACCTGAGATGAAGGCAGTCGCTTAACCAACTGAGCCACCCAGGCGCCCCAGAAAATATATTCTATATTATTTAAATTCTTTGACATTTTGGACACTTCATTTCTGACCCAGCATCTGGAATGTTCTGTGTATGTTTGAAAGGAATGCGTACTCTGCAGTTATTACAGCCAATGTTCTGTATGTTTTTTATATCAAGTTTGCTGATTGTCTGGTTCACATAACCTAAATAGTTGCTAATTTCTTGTTTGTTTGCTCTGTTAGTTAGGGAGAGTAGTATGTTAAAATCTCTCACCATGATTGTGGATTTGTCTGTTTCTCCGTGTAATCCTTTCAGTATTTTGTTTTATATATTTTGAGGCAATGTTATTAGAAAAAGGAATTTCTTCTTGTGAACTGAATATTTTACAACTTTGAGGTATCTGTGGTTTGGCTTTTTGTCTTTAAAATCTACCTCAGTGGGGCGCCTGCGTGGCTCAGTCGGTTGAGCGTCTGCCTTGGGCTCAGGTCGTGATCCCAGGGTCCTGGGATTGAGTCCTACATCTGGCTCCTTGCTCAGAGGAGAGCCTGCTTCTCCCTCTGCCTCCGCACCTGCCCCTGCTCATACTCTCTCTCTGTATCTCTCTGTCTCAAATGAATAAATTTTAAAAATCTTAAAAAAAATTAAAAAGCAATAAACTTTTCACTTTAAAAAGTTTATCTTAGTGGGGCGCCTGGGTGGCTCAGTTGTTAAGCGTCTGCCTTTGGCTCAGGTCATGGTCCCAGGGGTCCTGGGATGGAGCCCCGCATCATCAGGCTCCCTGCTCAGCAGAGTAGCCTGCTTCCCCTCCTCCCCCTGCTCAGGCTGTCTCACTCACTTTCTCTCTGTCAAATAAATAAAATCTTTTAAAAAAAATTTAAAAAATAAAGTCTACCTCATTTGATATTAATACAGAGATATCAACTTTATCTTGGTTACTTGGTATATTTATCTTCCTTTTTTATTCTCAACATCTCTATATCCGTGTGTTTTAGATGTGTCTCTTGCAACACTGCATATAATTGGGTTTCTTTTTTCCATCCAGTCTATCTTTGTATTTTTTTTTTAAGATTTTTATTTATTTATTTGACAGAGAGAGACACAGCGAGAGAGGGAACACAAGCAGGGGGAGTGGGAGAGGGAGAAGCAGGCTCTCCGCAGAGCAGGGAGCCTGATGCGGGGCTCGATCCCAGGACCCCGGGATCAGGACCTGAGCTGAAGACAGACGCTTAACGACTGAGCCACCCAGGCGCCCCTCTCACCTTCATTCTTGAATATTTTTTTCTGGTACAGAAGATATTTCAATGTCTCTGGCTTCCCATGTATCCTGTGGGAAAGTCTGCTAACAACCTCTTTTGAAGGTAATCTTTTCTTCTCTGGCTGCTTTTAAAAGATTGTCTCCTTTAGTTTTTGGCATTTTTGCTTTGATGTCCTTTGGTGTGTTATTTATTTTAACATTTTCCTCCCTGTGGCTTGTAGAGCTTCTGGAAAGCATGTGTTGGGGTCTTTCATTAGTTTTGAAAGTTTTTAACCATTTTTTCTTCAAATATTACTCTACCCTACCCTCTCTCTCCTCCTATACTCAGTGAATCCTTTATGTCCTTATTTCTTTCCAGTAATTTATTTTTCTTCAAGATTTTATTTTTTTAAGTAATCTCTACATCCAACATGGGGCTTGAACCTACAACCCTGAGATCAAGAGTCTGGCGCTCTACCGACTGAACCAGCCAGGTGCCCCTTTCCAGTATTTAAAATCCTTCGTTCTTGGGCGCCTGGGTGGCTCAGTTGGTTAAGCGACTGCCTTCGGCTCAGGTCATGATCCTGGAGTCCCGGGATCGAGTCTCGCATCGGGCTCCCTGCTCGGCGGGGAGTCTGCTTCTCCCTCTGACCCTCCTCCCTCTCATGCTCTCTGTCTCTCACTCTCTCTCTCTCAAATAAATAAATAAAATCTTTAAAAAAAATAAAAAAAATAAAATAAAATTCTTCGTTCTTCCACCTTTCATGTTGGTGGTTGTCTTCTGCTCCCTCTTCTAGTCTTGCCTAATTGTTTAGTTTAACCATCCGAGCTGTCGATACTGTTATTTTATTTGTTATTTCTAAAATTTCCATCTAGTTCTTTTTTCAGTTCTTCAGTTCTGTGTTGAAATTCTCAAATCATTAACTTATAATTCTTTAGCATTGTAAGTCTACTTATTTTACAGTGTGTCTGAGAACTCCGATCTCTGAAGCCTTGTGATTTGGTTTGCTTTTGGCTTACTTGCCTCATAAAAAAATGTTATCTCCATGTGTGCTAGATAGCATCTTTACAAAACAGCTTGTGGAAATAATCTAAGATGTAGGCTGCCTCCAGAAATGACGATTTACGTTTTGTTCTGCTAGGCACCAGGAGCACGGGCAATGTGTGATTGCCTCAGTTCAACTTCCGAGAGGTGATGGGCAGCCTAGCGGCCAAGCCTGATTCCGCTTCACCCCTTTTCCTGGAGTCGTCCCTTGGAGTTCCCACGCAAAGCGAAGGGATTCACCTGTAACCCCCACCCCCACCTCCACCTGTAGTGGATCGTGGACTCTAATATCTATTCCCCTAATCCTAAAAGGCTGAGAAAAGCATGTTCGGCCTCTCAGCTGCCCCCTTAGGAATCGGTAAACACATCCAGAGGGAAAAGTAACCTCATTCCTTAGCCTCCATTACCTGTCCAATCCTGCCCCTGTAATTCACTACCCTAGTAGCCATCGGAGTCCTTGAAGCAGATGTGTTTTTGGTTTTGGTGTTGGTTCAGCTTTTCCAGTTGTCAACAGTGGGAAAGTTGGTCTGAACTGCTCAGTCCACTCTTACTGGAGACAGAAGTCCCTCTTGCCCCTAAGGCTCTTAGATGCGCCAATAGAGGAGGTGGAAGCTCCATGGGACTGGTTTTGGGCTCTTATAGCAAGGTGGGTTGTAGCTAATTTTAATTGAGCTCAAGAAAATAAAGATGATACTATTTGTACTCTCAATAGGGTGAAACAATTAATAATTATTATTATAGAATTACAGTTGATCCTGGAACAAAACGGGGGTTATGGGCAGCGACTCCCCACCTCCAACTCCTGCACAGTCGAAAATCCACGTATCACTTTTTTTTTTTTTAAAGATTTTATTTATTTGACAGAGAGAGACACAGTGAGAGAAGGAACACAAGCAGGGGGAGTGGGAGAGGGAAAAGCACGCTTCCTGCCGAGCAGGGAGCCCGATATGGGTTCGATCCCAGGACCCTGGGATCATGACCTGAGCTGAAGGCAGACGCTTAACGGCTGAGCCACCCAGGCGCCCCCACGTATCACTTTTGACTCCCCCCAAAACTTAACTACTAGTAGTCTACTGTTAACTGGACTGGATGCCTTCCCAATGGCATAAACAGTTTAACACATACTTTATATGTATATGTGTTATATAATGTATTCTTAAAGAATACCTAGGGATGCCTGGGTGGCTCAGTCATTAAGCGTCTGCCTTTGGCACGGGTCATGATCCCAGGGCCCTGGGATCGAGTCCCGCATCGGGCTCCTTGCTCGGTGAGGAGCCTGCTTCTCCCTCTCCCTCTGCTGCTCCCCCTGCTTGTGCTCTCTCTACAAATAAATAAATAAAAATCTTAAAAAAAAAACCCTAACTTTTTCTTTTTTCTTTTTTGGTATTTCTAGGCTATATAGTTTGTCTGTGAGTTTTTCAAATTGTGGCATATCTCCAAAATATTTCCAATATATTTATTATTTTTTTTAAAGATTTATTTATTTATTTGAGAGAGAGAGAGCATGAGAGGGAGAGAGTCAGAGGGAGAAGCAGACCCCCCGCTGAGCAGGGAGCCCGATGTGGGACTCGATCCCAGGACTCCAGGATCATGACCTGAGCTGAAGGCAGTCGCTTAACCAACTGAGCCACCCAGGCGCCCTCCAATATATTTATTGAGAAAAATCTGCATATAAGTGGACCCACACAGTTCAAACCTGTGTTGTTCTATAACAATTCATAGTTATTATGTATATAATTTGAATGGGTTTTTGATATTTGCAACCCCAAATTCCTAACTATAGTATGCAAAAGCAGTGTGTTTATACCACCTTTGCCTAAAATCTCACCAGAACTTTTTGGTTGTTAACTTAATAGGTATAAAAGGCTATTTTAGGGGCACTTGGGTGGCTCAGTCGTTGAGCGTCTGCCTTCGGCTCAGGTCATGATTCCAGGGTCCTGGAATCAAGCCCCACATCGGGCTCCCTGTTCAGCGGGAAGCCTGTTTCTCCCTCTCCCACTCCCCCTGCTTGTGTTCCCTCTCTCGCTGTGTCTTTCGCTGTCTGTTCCTGTCCATGACTGCATCCCAAACACTGTCACTAGCTGGAACCAGGTTTCATAAATCAGAACCCCAAAGTTGAGGCAGGTCTGATTAAGCGGTCCAACGTGAGTAAGAGGAAGTAAAGGCCCATTTTCTGCATGTGTTTCTATAACTTGATTAGTTTAAGTACATCCATCCTTGTCTGAATGCCGTTTTAGAAAATGCAGATGTTACAGAAATATATAACAAAGTAGTGAAAATTCCATATAAAATTTTTATACATACTCACATATTTCTGGGCTTTGGTTTATTCCATTTACCTATTGGCTTATTCTGGAATCAGTATCAAGCTTTTTAATAATTGTAGCTTTCTAATAATTTTATTCTTTAGTAAAAGTACAGCAGCCATCCCTCTTCTTTATATTTTCCTTGCTATTCTCGTGTTAGTTCCCATTAGAGTCGTTTTAACAACAACAACAACAACAAAATCCTGTTGTAGATTCATTGGTGTGCTTATTATGTTGAATTTATAGATTAACAGAGAGTGAAGTTACATCTCTGAAATATGGAGTTATTCTAGTTAAGAATAAGGAATTTATCTCCTTTTATTCATATTTCCCTAATATCCTGGTGGTTTTCTTAATTATTTGTTCATTGACAAAATTAATTCTTGATCAGTGCAAAAAGTTAAGAGAGAGTATAGGAATATGTTGATATAAGAACACGTTGATTGAAAAATTCCTCACTGTATTCCGATTCTTAGCATTGACTATAATTAACAACTTGGTGTATGTCATTTCAGATATTTTTTTTCTGTGACTACACACTTTAAATAGACATGTAGTGTTGTATCCAATCCAATAAGGTCTTAATTTTTAAAAGCCTTTATACTATGTCTATCCAGTAATTTACCTTAAAAAAATGCATTTCAATATTTATTGAGGTATTTGAACTCTCATGGTACGGTTTTGCAAGCTGGTGAACATTTGACAAATTATTTCTCCCAAAGAATTGTAACATACATTCCCAGACAACATAAATACATAATCAAAATACTATCAACATATATAATTTTTTATAAACGGATTGTCAAGTAATAAAACAAAAACTATCATAATAAAACAAATTATCAAGTATCCAAAAAAGTAGGTTTCACAGCTCAAAAGGCACATGCAAGTATCCCCTGCTTTTTGCAAGTTCATGTAACACCACTTCACTTATACGAAAGACCTACATTAGTACTTGCTTTTGTTAACCAAAAGAAATCCAAAGAGGAATTTTGCTTTTGTGAAAAAAGATGAAAAGGTGAAAAGCAAAAATAGCGCCCCTGGTCTGTTTTGCAAGCCCTCTGTGCAGAGGCGACGTGCACCCTGAGCAGACTCAGTGGCGCCACCAAGCACCTTTCCCAGGAACTACACTCAGCATCTCAAAATCAAGCCCCCAAACCTTTGCACTGTGTCTGCGAGCAACTGCATTATCTCAATTTATTTTGTGCGTAAGTTAGCAAAACATTCCTGAGGTATCAGAAAAACCTAGGTGTGGTTAATTTGGGGGTCTGGGAACACTAAAAAATTTTCTATATAAATTCATGGTAATTGCTTCTTTGCTTTGCACCGTTTTGCCTTAGGAAAGGTCTCATATGATCGCTCTAGTTTCAAAGAGTGGAGGAAACCTGTCATATTAGACTTCTCAATTCATTGCTAGAAATTCACTTCCTTTTTTTTTTTTAAAGGAGAGGTTGGGAATAAAAGAAAAAAAACCGCACTTCAAACAAAAAGTGGTAAACAACTGATAGGTATATATAAATTATGAGATGTTCAGAAATTTTATGATTAAAATTCGTTTTAGTTTCAATAACAAAGCATCACTGCCTTTTAAAAAATAGTTACTAAATTAAAGGATATATTCTACATGTTCTGCACAAGACAAAGACGGCCTTTTATTAAAAATATGAATAGCCCTCTCATTCTTTTTCAGGCTTTCCCTGTTAAGCTGCATACCATATGCAAACACTCAATGAACTGTACGGCTTTTGTCTGAAGACTTTACGATTGTGCTTCCTTCCAAATGGAGGTTTTCTTTTTTTAAAAAAAGATTTTATTTATTTATTTGACAGAGAGAGAGAGTACAAGCAGGGGGAGTGGCAGGCAGAGGGAGAAGCAGGCTCCCCACTGAGCAAGGAGCCCGATGCGGGGCTCGATCTCAGGGTCCAGGGATCATGACCCGAGCAGAAGGCAGATGCTTAATGACTGAGCCACCTGGGCACCCCTAAGATTTTTTTATTTATTTGAGAGAAAGAGAGAGCGAGCACAAGCAGGGGGAGCGGCAGAAGGAGAGGGAGAGGCAGGCTCCTTGATGAGCAGGGAGCCGGATGTGGGACTCGATCCCAGGACCCTGTTACCATGACCTGAGCTGAAGGCAGATGCTTAACCATCTGAGCCACCCAGGCGCCCCAAAAGATTTTATTTTTAAGTAATGTCTTCACTCAACGTGGGGCTTGAACTCACGACCCAAAGATCAGGAGTCGTATGCTCTACCAACTGAGCCAGCCAGGCGCCCCTAAATATATCTTTTTGATGAAATGTACCCATAAAACACTCCTGCTATATACTGAAGTACAGTGGTCGTTGTCTCAAGAGAAAACAGTTGTGCAATTTGAGCTGTGAGATGAACTAGCTGTTTTTTTGTTTGTTTTTAATGGAGAGCTTTTTAACTTAAAAGTACGACTCATCAACCATGGTATTTGGTAGATGTCTTCTCAAAAAATGGACCAAGTGATCCTGTTACCTCCCTCAGCAAAACAACTGGCAGTATTTGTTGCCAATTATAAAATTCAAGCTTTCAAAAAAAATTAGAACTTTGTACAACTTCTGTCCCCTGCAACGAGCTTGACAGCTTCTTAGTTTGTAGAGACTTCTCTGATGAGGGTGGTGTTGATATTAATGAATATGGACTTTTTTTTTTAAGATTTTATTTATTTATTTGACAGAGAGAGACACAGAGAGAGAGGGAACACAAGCAGGGGGAGTGGGAGAGGGAGAAGCAGGCTTCCCGCAGAGCAGGGAGCCCGATGCGGGACTCGATCCCAGGACCCTGGGATCATGACCCGAGCCGAAGGCAGACGCTCAATGGCTGAGCCACCCAGGTGCCCCAATGAATATGGACTTTTGACATTGCATAATGAGATGCGTTAACATTTGGAAGACTGGCATTAACTCAGGGCACCAATATTTTCCATATGACCAAGGCAATGACCTCATTGGGGTCTTCAGTAATTTTTTAAAATTGTAAAGTGGAGACACCTGGGTGTCTCAGTCGGTTGAGTGTCTGACTCTTGATTTCAGCTCAGGTCGTGATCTCAGGGTCAGGAGGTGGAGCCCCGCGGCGGACTCTGCACTTAGCGTGGCGTCTGCTTGGGATTCTCTCTCTCTCTCTCTCTGCCTTTTCCCCGACTCATGCTCTCTCTCTCAATAAAATAAATAAAACCTTTAAAAATAAAATAAAATTGTAAAGTGGCCCTCAGACCAAAAAGATTGAGAACCGCTGAGTAAGGCAATCATCATTAGGGGCAGCTCAGAGCTATTCTGCGCCCCACCTCTTCAAGGGAGGGGCACAGACTGTCATCACTTCTGAAGCAGTGTTCTCAGAAAGTCATGCCTGAATCTGATCGAGCCTCTTGATTTAACTACAAATTTATAGAAAATACTGGGGACAAAGGCACATGACTCCAGGGGGCTGAAACCAGTGAAATTCAGTTGTGGAAAACCCAAACCGTGTAGGATAGACAAAACAATTTCTTCAATAAGTAAGTTGCAAGAAAAATAAAAGAGGCAGGGGAACCTATGTATTAAAAGGAACTTAGGACGGCGCCTGGGTGGCTCAGTTGTTAAGTGTCTGCCTTCGGCTCAGGTCATGATCCCAGGGTCGTGGGATCGAGCCCCACATCGGGCTCCCTGCTCAGTGAGAAGCCTGCTTCTTCCTCACCCACTCCCCCTGCTTGTGTTCCCTCTCTCGCTGTGTGTCTCTCTCTGTCAAATAAATAAATAAAATCTTAAAAAAAAGAACTTAGGAGACATATCAATCAATGCATGGACCTTCTTTGGATCCTGATTTGATCCTTAAAAAAAAAAAAAAGACAATGGGGAGTTTTAAACCCTGTGGACATTTGATAGTATTAAAGAATGATTGTTAATTGTTCAGCTGTGATAACAGTATCGTGTGGGTGTGTGGCAGGGGTGATGTGTGTAAGAAGCTTTGTATCAGTCAAACCTCAGTCAAGGAAACAGAACTACTATGACTATTATAGAATAAGAAATTCATTATAGAGTCATGATCCAGGGTCCTGGGATCGAGTCCTGCTTCGGGCTCTCTGCTCAGCAGGGAGTCTGCTTCTCCCTCTGCGTGGCTCTCTCTCTCTCTCTCTCTCTCTGACAAATAAATAAATAAAATCTTAAAAAAAAAGAAATTCATTACAGTAATTGGTATACTTGTGGGACGAGCTGGGGGAGTAAAGGCTCAAAAAGGGACCAGAGAAAACTCATGAACCAGCCTTGGCAAAGTGAATGAGTTGGAACTTACAGGAGTCCAGAAGCATCCGTCTTCTGGAGGACAACCACAGAAAGAGCTGGTGGAGAAGGTTATGGAAAATCGTTCATTCTTCGTGGCTACTACTGTGAGCTCACAAAGGAAGTTCTGACCGTGACCTGAGAGTTGTCAGCCAGCCCGACCAGTCACTGGGCAGGAGGGCTGGATGAGGTGTGGGGGGAAGCAGACCAAGTGGATGGAACTTGCCCGTGCCTCTGCTGTCCCCCACTGCCCCTAACGAAGGACAGGACAGCACGCCCTTCGGAGAACAATGGCTCCAGTTTCACTCCTGCCTCCCATATTTTATGCCAATTTCTCTCGTGGCTGTCCCTCATCTGGCCTCACACAGGGAAAGGAGTTCCTGGAAAGGTGGGTCCAGCTCAGTCACGTGGAGTACAAAGCTACCCCAGTACCCTTCAGAGCTATCTACAAGAATAGTCGCGGATGCAATCATATGACGTCAAGATTTGCTTCAAAATGATTTGGGAAGTAAGGGGAATGGGAAGAAATAGATAAATGCATTTTGTCCTTGAGCAGAAGGTGGATGATGGGTACCTGGAGCTTCATTTGACTACTCTCTTTATTTTCTATATCTGCTTAGAATTTTTCTATAATTAAAAAGTTAGTTAAAAATGCACCTCTTGGGGCACCTGAGTGGCTCAGTCGGTTAAGTGTCTTGGTTTCGGTTCAGGTCATGATCTCAAGGTGGTGAGATAGAGCCCTGTGTCCGGCTCTGTGCTCAGCAGGGATTCTGCTTGAGATTCTCTCTCTCTGCCCCTCCCCCCCTCAAATAAATAAGTAAAAATCTTTTAAAAAGTGCACTTTTTTCCTTGAAGTGTCATTAGACTCATGGATTTTTTTTTTAAAGATTTTATTTATTTGACAGAGAGACACAGCGAGAGAGGGAACACAAGCAGGGGGAGTGGGAGAGGGAGAAGCAGGCTTCCCGCGGAGCAGGGAGCCCGATGCGGGGACTCGATCCCAGGACTCTGGGATCATGACCTGAGCCGAAGGCAGACGCCCAACGACTGAGCCACCCAGGCACCCCATGGATTTTTTTTTTTTAAGATTTATTTATTTTAGAGAAAGAGAGAGAGAAAACAAGTGGGAGGGGCAGGAGGAGAGGGAGAGAGAATCCCAAGCAGACCCTGCACTGAGCGCGCAGATAGCTCCTGTCCTTTCTGGCACTATGGGATGTCCTAGACTCACTTTACATTTCCCTCACCCCAAACTGAGAATTGGCCAGTTCTCCAAGGCACTCTGGTTTCCTTTATAGGGGAAGAATATTCAGAGACCAAGAAGCAGGTGTTAGGTGTTAGATGTACCTGTGATTATTAGTGTGATGTCATTTCTTCTGGGTCCTTTCTTAAATGAGGGATGTTTAACAAATGAAGGATAGATGTCAGATTTTATTAAATGCTTCTAAGATCATCTGTCAATAAAATCGTATTCTGAGTTTTCACCTGGTTAAATTTATTAATATTGCATAATAATTATGCATAATATTGAATCATCCCTGCACTCCTAGAAAGAACTCCATTTGTTAATGATGAATCGTTCATGTAACATACCATTGCATTCTTGTTACTATTATGTATTTAGCACATTTATATCACTATTCATAAGTACTTATGTTTGTACTACTGTAAAGATTTTTTTTTTTAAGATTTTATTTATTTATTTGACAGAGAGAGACACAGCGAGAGAGGGAACACAAGCAGGGGAGGGGGAGAGGGAGAGGGAGAAGCAAGCTCCCCGCGGAGCAGGGAGCCCGATGCAGGGCTCCATCCCAGGACCCTGGGATCACGACCTGAGCCAAAGGCAGCTGCTTAACGACTGAGCCACCCAGGCGCCCCTAAAGCTTTTTTTTTTTTTTTTATAAACGAGAATTGTTTACTTTTGAAACATAGATCTGAGACTTTGTTGAAAGGGAGAGTAGATAGGCCTTTGCAATTTCCTCAGAGACTTTCACGGGTCTGTTGAGCTCCCGTGAGGTTTGTGTTTTTCTAGAAAGTCATCCCTTTCATTGGGGTGTTCAAGATCCAGGTTTCACTTTGTGTCTCTCACTTTCTATTCCCCCTTGTCTTCTTGGTTCAGGATACCTGATCTCATTTCTAATTCCCGGGGAAGAAATTGTGGTTGACTGGCCCACCTCAGACAAGGTGTTCACCCTTGGTCCAATCCACCATTGCCAGGGGAGTATCGTGTAGCACGGAGCTGGGATCTTAGGTGTCACCGGTGTGAGTCAGGAGAAAAGTCTTACAGAAGGGAGGTTATAAACTAGGCAGATATCACAAAAGCTGTCTACTCAGGGCTTAGATTTAGCAATTATTCCATTTTAGGTTTCTCTAATTCACCACTTTCTCCTTGCATTGTTACTGAGTTCTTCTTTCTGCTTTTCTTTGTCCTTTTTTCAACCTTCTTATTTGATTGTGTAATTTATTAATTTTATGTCTCATAGTTAGAAATTGGTATTTAAAACTTCAATTTTTCCTCTCAGGACAGTTTGAGTGTGTTACATAGTTCTGGAATGTAGTGCCTTTATTATCTTTATATTCTTGTTCTGATGTCCTTGATTTGATGGTTGCTTTGGAAAGCTTTTCTAAAATTTCCATGCTGTTGGGGAAGGGGGCTTTTCATTAGGTTGTATTTTGATTGCACTGTCAGAGTACATGATCTGAACTATTTCTACTTGATTACAGTTTTCTTTGTGTGGCCAATTTTTGTAAGTGTTCTAAGAGCTCTTTAACAGAATATGAATTATATCATTTACATATTTTTGAGACTTGATTTGTGAAGCACTGAGTTGTGAGAGTGTTAGGTCTTAGATGTGAGAATGTTGGAATCTATGACTATCTTTGTATTTGTAATCCTTCTGCCTTTTTCTTTTTTTGCTCTCTGTACTTCTTTTTTTTTTAAGTAGGCTCCACACCCAGCGTGGAGCCCAACATGGGGCTTGAACTCATTGAGATCAAGACCTGAGCTGAGGGGCGCCTGGGTGGCTCAGATGGTTGGGCGTCTGCCTTCGGCTCAGGTCATGATCCCAGGGTCCTGGGATCGAGCCCCACATCCGGCTCCTGGCTCGGCAGGGAGCCTGCTTCTCCCTCTCCCTCTGCCTCTCTCCCTGCTCATGCTCTCTCTCTCTCTCTCTCTCTCTCTCTCTGTATCTCTGTGTCTCAGATGAATAAATAAAATCTTAAAAAAAAAAAAAAAAGAAAAAAGACCTGAGCTGAAATCAAGAGTCAGATGCTTAACCGACTCAGCTGCTCAGGTGCCCTGCTTTCTGTACCTTAATGCTATTATTTAGTGGATAAAGTTCATGACCACTACGTCTGTTTTGTGGGTCATGTATTTGGTCATTGCAAGTGATCTTTTTTGTCCTATTTAATAAATTTTTTTGGCCTTGAATTCAACTATGCTGACATAAATATTGCAAACCTTATGTTCTTTTTTGTCCCCCTTGGGATGTTTTTGCCCATTCTTTGCTTTGTGATTTTTCTGAGTCTCTTTGTTGCAGCTTGATTCTTTACTCTTTTTTAAAATCAGACACCAATTTTGGCAAGTAGTATAAGATATTTCACTTATCTTTTTCTTCAAGTTATTATTCCCACGTATATTACACAATCGAGTCATTTATTATGTGATCAAGAAAAAAGATGTTAATGGAATTTGTTCTCTCGTGTTCCAACAGGTGTGAGTCTCCGCAGCTCTTCAGGATCTTAGTTTTCCTCATAGGACTTGGCACTATTGTACTTATGTTCAGAAGTGCGGAGTTCAGTAGCCCCACGCCAGAGCTCCCTCATTCTGCTCTGGCTAACCAGATGCCGAAGCTTCTACCTGAGGAACGTCTCAAGAACCTCTTTACCTATGATGGAATCCGGTGAGAGTCAAGTTCTTCCACGTTGGTCCGGTGTCTCCCTTGCTCCTCCTATGGTTTACTGTGCCCATTTTATAGCCAGTACCCTGCTTTCCCAAACCTGTGCTTGTTGTTCAAGTGATCCAAACTGTGGGACCTGGAAAAGGTTTGGTCTGCAGGGTGCAGTGTGTTCTCTACAGCACCCAGCAAGGTCCCTTAAAACTCTGGAGGGCCTCTGGCTAAAATCGCAAGAAAGATGCTGCCCTTCTGTCCTGCTGGCCTCCTCTTCTGGTGGGGCCCAGATGCCACTGGCATTCCCATGACTCAAGTTTATTATTTGTTTTAAAGATTTTATTTATTTATTTGACAGAGAGAGACACAGCGAGAGAGGGAACACAAGCAGGGGGAGTGGGAGAGGGAGAAGCAGGCTTCTTGCTGAGCAGGGAGCCCGATGCGGGGCTCGATCCCAGGAACCTGGGATCATGACCTGAGCCAAAGGCAGACGCCTAACGGCTGAGCCACCCTGGCGCCCCTCACATGACTCAAGTTTAAAGACATTTGGTGCAGGAGATAATTCCAGAGAGGGGGCCTTCTTCCCCTTCCCCATTCCCTCTCCTCCCCTCCCCTGTATCTCTGGGAGGGGCCGCTGCTGGGATTTCAGAATCTCCTCCCAAGTAGGACAGTTGGGTATATGGGAAAGGAGATGCTCAGGGTGAACCACACACTGATTAGACCCCAGGTTCTCTCTCATCCACCAGCCCACCCACCCACTCCTTGCTCACAGTCCTTTTCTGGTTTTAGGCTGTTCCCGAAAAACCAGTGCAAATGCGAAGCTACCACCCAGCAGGAAAGCTATAACTTTCAGGATGCTTATGGCCAGAGTGAGCTCCCTGCGGTGAAAGCAAGGAGACAGGCTGAATTTGAACACTTTCAGAGGAGGTAATGCAGACCGTGAGGGCTCTTGGATCCTGGGGTAGAGCAAAAGCTCTCTCTACAGTGTCTTGAGGGTGTGGGTCCCAAGAAAACAGGGAGGAACTCCTCTCTTGCAGGAGTCCCTGGGCGGGGGGGGGGGGGGGGGGGGGGAGGGGGGGGAACTGTTAGGAATAAAGCAAGGAGAGAGAATGGAGGAAAACAACCCATAGATGAAGATTTATCAAACTTTGCATGTCTAGAGCATTTCATAGTAAGAACAGAGCAAAGGAATGAAAATAGTCTGGGACAGCCATGTGGTGTTGGTGGCAGAGGCTCGGGGCACCCAGGCCTTCACAGCAGGTGACTTCACAGCAAGGTGCATCTCTAATTCATTTATATGTTGAGAACATACTTTCCCCTGCTATGTGCAGGGCCCAGAATTCCACACTTGGGGTGTATGGACCAGGATTGTTGAAAAGAGCAGTGATTGATTCTGATGGGCTTATATCAAAAGGGTATTTGTGGGAAGGATGTTGGAACCTCCTCAAAACCATAGGTGATAGGATGACCAAGATAAGAAATCAAGAACCAAGGGAGCACAGAAGGGCTGGACAGGCCTATCCTCCCTCCCTCCCTCCTCCCTCCCCTCCTTCCTTCCTTCCTTCCTTCCTTCCTTCCTTCCTTCCTTCCTTTCTTCCTTTCTTCTAGCAATCATTTATGAGTTACAGCAAAATAATAAAAACTACAAATAAGAGCACCATGATTAGGGACTTGAACTCTAGAATAGGCTGGATGGCAAGTTACTTGACCTCCCAGTACTTAAGTATCTTCATATGAAAAATTATAATAAAGATATTTCTTTCATAGACTTACGAAGGCTTTGTAATATGCGTTGTATTAACATACAAAGAGCTAGTAACTCATGAAGGGCCTGACATATACAAGCACTACAAAAATATCACCTACTGCTATTGTTGTGGTTTACTATTAATATTACTGCTCTTATAGTTCTTCCAGGAGATACATATTCATTAAGAGATACATAAATCACCTAAATATTAGATGGTTATAAGTGCTCTATGGAAGAATAAATTAAAATAGTGTGGTAGAATGTTACTTGATGGCCTAAAATTTAATGGGATGATGAAGGAAGGTGACCTTGAACTCTGATTTGTATATCAAGCCGGAGTCCCCACAATCTCCTGTAAAGGAGCATCTCAGAAGGAAGAGTTAATCCAGGGCCCAGAGCCTCAGGCATGGCGGGGGACTTTCGTGATGGCTGAATGACAAGCAAGCAGGTGGTGGCTGTTGGAGCTCTAGTAACTCAGGGGAGGGCTGGTGGGATATGAGCCCAGAGAGAGGCCAGTCATGATGGCCATTGTAAGCCGGGAGGTGGAGCGTGCATTTTGCTTTCTGAGTAATGCAAAGAATTGAACAGTTTTTTTTGTTTTTTTTTAAGATTTTATTTATTTATTTAGAGAGAGCATGAGTGGGGGGAGGGGCAGAGGGAGACGGAGAGAGACAATGTCAAGCAGCCTCCACGCTGAATGCAGAGCCCAACCCGGGGCCGATCTCACAACCCTGAGATCATGACCTGAGCAAAAATCAAGAGTTGGACGCCCAACCAACTGAGCCAGCCAAGCGCCCCAAGAACTGAATGGTTTTTAAAAGTGGCAAGTTCTTATCTGAGATCCTCTTGTCAAATATCACTCTGGCTTTTCAGTGGAGAATACACAGCAGGGAAGGTGTACGGGAGGCAGGCTTTTTTGCGTCGTTAGGCGGAAGGTCAATGTTCCTTGTGCTGCTGGAACAGCGGTATCTGTGCCTCTGGGATGAACGGTCCCCAGGTGCTCAGTTGGCTGAGCCTGAGTCATGAATCAAGGAAGGGAAAGGGCGAGTCGGGTCCCTCCAGGGTCGATTTGGGGAATCAGCTACCACTCCCCACCCGCCAGCTACATACAAATGGATGACTCCACAGAAGAGAGATGGGGGCACCCAAAGGAGGCAGCACTGGAAGTCAAAGAACCAGTGGGATAGACACATGATTCTGGCATGGATTTGAACCTTGGCCCCACCCAGCTATGTGAGGAGCAATAGGGCTCTGTAGCTAACAGTGCTGCCAAGGGAGGTTGACTGGCTGCATTCGGGTCCTGCATCCTCCACATCCCAGCCAGATGACCTTGGGCAAGCTGTAAAATGGGGACAGTAATTGTACCTAGAGTTGTGACATGTAATGAATTGACACATGGAAGGGCTTAAAACTGTATCACGTTTGTAACATCGATGAATGTAGAGGATAGTAGACATGAGAAAACTATAGAAACAACTATAGGTTGATGTGATAAGCTCTCACAGCAAGCAGAACCCGTGCCTGGCTCTGCCCCAGTACCCCCCTCCAATAGCCTCTTGCCAGTGTGGTTCCCGCTGTGTCTCCTGGTCTCTCTGGGCCACTGTCTGGGAGGTCCCGCTAGTCGGGGACTTGAGGCGCCTGACACAGAGTAGGGCTCAACAAGCATCTCTGGAATACGTGGATGGTGTGCGGGGAAACAGAAGGGCAGATTCCTGCAGGATGATGGCTTCCGTCTCTGTGTTGGGCAGGTTGGGGCTGCTGGAAGAAAGAGGCCAGGGCTGTTTCCAGCAAGGAACACCTCAGGTGTGCACATTGCAGGAGGTGCGTGGTGGGGGGAGGGAGAAGGTGCAGGGAGCTTTGAAGACACTGGAGAGAGTGAGATGGGGGAACTGAAAGGGCTAGGAGAATGTGAGGCAGGGGACTCCTAGGAGGGGATGCTGGTCCAGAGGGAGCTGGGCAGAGGAATTAATTA
This sequence comes from Mirounga angustirostris, assembly GCF_029215605.1. NCBI lineage: Eukaryota > Metazoa > Chordata > Mammalia > Carnivora > Phocidae > Mirounga > Mirounga angustirostris. The sequence goes on along the minus strand of NW_026991725.1, from coordinate 22,563,415 downwards.
TAAGAAGGAACTGACTCCAAACAGGGAAGGCCACGAGCTGGCCGTGTCCTCACCTGCCCCTCCTTCACCTGGGGAAATGCCCGGCTCTCCTGGGATTATACCTAGCAACGCAGGTACAAGAACAGAGCCCAGTAATAATCAGTGATGTGAACCAGGTCTCCTGTCATCATGGCCGTAGCCAGGGAAGAAGATGCTCAGCTCCCACCTGTGCCTCAACTCTTTCTCCATTAGCCCAAGAAACACCCTGACTGCTCTGAGCAAGGTGCTGAGTTAGGTACAGAGACAGAGCTGATCTAGATCCTGCTCCCAGGGAGCTCACAGCGGACCAGAGAGGATACAGTAGCGTGCCCTCTCCAGGCCCTTCCACCCTCCACCTCCCCGTCTCTGCCCCTGCCATAATCACGCACAGAGACCCAGCTCAGGGTGCAATGACCGTGGGTGCTCTGTGGCCCACCGGGTGTGTTCAGCAAACGGTGTGGAACTCAGGAGTTCAGGGTTACGATACTAGTCAGGGGGAGTGGTAGGTCTGAGGAGTGAGAGCAGTTTCCAATTCTGAGAATTACAAAAGGGATGTTCCGGAAGGTAGCATTCAGAGCTGGCCTCATTCCTGTTACTGAACAAGTGACCTAGTATTCTAGTTATTGGTGTCTCAGTCTGGGTTCTCCCCCTCCAGGAATGGGATTTTCTTGGTCTCTTTGTGCCCACTTTAGCACAGGGCCAAAGGGATCACATAGAATAAATAACCCAGAATCTTCAGCCCCTGGCAAATGTCACCGGAGCTGGACTACTCTCTGCGGGTGTAAAATGGAGATGATTCATAACTTACATGCTCTCTGCTGTGTGAGGGAATCCGACAAAACCCCATTTGGAGATCACGCCTATTATCCTCTGCCAGAGAGCGCACGTCTGATGTGGGATGGCGTGGCCGGGACCCACCCCCGATGCCCCGGGACCTCTGCGCGCTCGGTCTCTGCCACATAATGTCTGTATCCTTGAAATCATGAGTGGAGCTTGATATTGGGTAAGATCTCAGGTTCATTTGAGTCTGATTGGCTCCATATTATACTTCACTTAAAAAGTTAAGTACACGGGGCGCCTGGGTGGCTCAGTTGGTTACGTGACTGCCTTTGGCTAGGGTCATGATCCTGGAGTACCAGCTCGAGTCCTGCATCAGGCTCCCTGCTCGGCGGGAAGTCTGCTTCTCCCTTCGACCCGCCCCCCTCTCATGCTATCTCTCTTTCATTCTGTCTCTCTCAAATAAATAAATAAATAAAATCTTTAAAGAAAAAGTAGTATATGGATAATGCTCTTTTAAAAAAAGTCCACTTGAACCAACCCCCTCAACTCTCCTTGCTTCCCTTCCTTATATGATATGCTCTCTTGCCAACCCAATCTGCCCTTAGGAGTTTGGTATATATTATTCCACACAATTTTTTATACTGCTATACACACAGATGAACACACATAATCACATACATATGTATGTGTATCTATATCCACATAAACATATACTCTTGGGTTTTTGTGTGTATTTTTAAATTTTATTTTAATTCCAGTGTAGTTAACATACAGTGTTATATTAGTTTCAGGCGTACAATATAGCGATTCAACAATACTATACATGATTCGGTGCTTCATCCCCTTCACCTGTTTCACCCAACTGTGTGTATGTTTTTAATGTAATTGATACCATAAGAACAAATCACTCTAGAATTTGCTTTTTTCATTCAATATCGTTTTTTTTTTAAGTTTGTTTTTGTTTTTGTTTTAGAGAGAGAGTGCTTGAGCACAGGCAGGAGGCAGAAGGAGAGGGGGCAGAGGGGGAGAGAGAGAGAATCTTAAGCAGGCTCCGCGCACAGCTTGGAGCCCAACGTGGGGCTCGAACTCACAACCCTGAGATCATGACCTGAGCCAAAACCAAGAATTAGAGGCTTAACCGATTGAGCCACCTAGGAATCCCTCATTAAGTACATTTTTAAGAGCTATCTATATATCTAGTTCTTCCCTTTTAATTGCTATTTAGCTATGAATATGAATACACTGAATTTTATTAAGCCATTATCCTATTGAATGATATTCAGATTTGAGGGAAATTTTCATTATTACATTTACATAATTTATAATAATAATCTTACATTATATTTACATTCTTTCCTTATTTTGTTAAGATGCTTATGAGGATGTTCATTTTTTTTTTTTTTAAGATTTTATTTATTTGACAGAGAGAGACACAGTGAGAGAGGGAACACAAGCAGGGGGAGTGGGAGAGGGAGAAGCAGGCTTCCCGCGGAGCAGGGAGCCCGATGCGGGCCTCGATCCCAGGACCCTGGGATCATGACCCGAGCCCAAGGTAGACGCCTAACGACTGAGCCACCCAGGTGCCCCAGGATGTTCATTTCAACAGTGCTGAAATAAACCTCCTCATGCACGTTGTTGTTTACACAGGGAGGTGTTTCTCCCCTTAACTAGCATCTGAATTGCTCATTCTACTTTTAATGAATACTGGCAAATTGCATTCAAGAGGACCTATGTTAATTCACACTTTCGGGAGGAGTGGGTAAGGGTAGCACCACCCCCTACCTAACCAATACTCCTTATCACTACGTTTTGAAACATTAATGAAAAAGGTATTTCCTTGTTGTTGTTGTTGTTGTTTTTTAAGATTTGATTTTATTTTAAGCAATCTCTACACCCAACGTGGGGCTTGAATTTACAACCCTGAGATCAACAGTCATAGGCTCTACCAACTGAGCCAGCCAGGCACCTCCAGTTCATTGTTTTTAAAGTTGCATTTCCCTGGTTAATTTTGAAACTGAGCACGCTTCATTTATGCATTAGCCATTTGTACTTCCTCTTCTCTTAATTGCCTATTTACATCATTTCCCATTTTTAAATTTTGTCTCTTTCGTATTCTCAAATATTCACTAGAGTAGTCTAATTTTTCTTCCAGGTGATCTAAATGATACCCTTGGCCACGCTGGATCCCCAAAGTCTGCATTTCAACCATATTACCGTAGTCCCCCAAAGAATCCATCTCGCTGGCTTGTTATGTGCTTGCCCTTGACTGAGGTTGTTATAACAACAAAATCATACGAAAATCATCACCGCGTTTGCTCTGAAAATACCGAAGCAACAAATCACATTTCTTGTGATGTATTTTCTTTTTGAGTTCAGTGCCAGGAAAAGGTTTATTTGCCTCAGAAGTTGTTTGCTTTGTCCTGTTGATAATAAGACCAGAGTACTGACTGTCCATCGCTTTATACCGTGACTACCGGGAAGTTCACATGTGACCCTGGCATTTGGCTGCTGCCGCTGGGTTCACCCAGATGGTCTTGTTATTTTGTCTCTTCTTTCTCCCGGGTTGTGTTTTTAATTTTGTATGTGCTTTGTTGTAAACTGCCTCAATTCCTTTGCAGAATTCAAGCCTGGAGGGAAGGGAATGGAGGGGTGAATGAAGGAGGGAGGGAATGGAGGGGTGAACAGGACCATCTACTTTCCATTTCTCCCCATGGGCAGCAAGGAGCTCCAGGCACAGGTACCACTGTCAGAACTAACCAGGGGGGCGCGTGAGAGCAGCTGCTAACGGTTCTGCTACTGTTTCCTGCAGAGAAGGGTTGCCCCGTCCACCTCCGCTGCTGGCTCAGCCCAACCTCCCTTTTGGGTACCCGGTCCATGGGGTAGAGGTGATGCCCCTGCACACAGTTCCCATCCCAGGTAGGTACATCTCCATGTGGAGAGGAGCCAGGCAACTTTCTTAACTCTTCTTAAGCAAAATGGGGGAGTGGATGCGAACAGTCATTCACTGAGTATCTGCTGTGAACTCAGCACAATGCGGGAAGCTTGACATGATTTCATTTAATGGTTAGTCTCAGTGTTTCCACCATTGGGAACCGCCCTTAGCCGATGTGACCTCCCCGGGGATCTGAGATAACACAGAAGAGGAGAGAAATCTGTGTGCCTCAGGAAATCGTAGGACATGATTGGCTTTTTGAGGTCCTCCAGCATCATGAGCCCAGGCAAAGATGAGCCCCTCTCCTGGGAGAGTATATTGAAAAGAACATTTATGTTGGTTAAAACCCCCCTCCACAAGGGATTTCTACACACTTCTCTAGTTCAGCACCACATCCCTGTGAGGTAAATGTCATTTTGCCAATTTCACAGATGACTTAAGTTATCTAAGACCCCATAGGGAGGCTATATTTGAATTAGAACTTGAATTAGTCATATTATGAGAACAGAGAGAGATTCTAAAGTAAATACATTTGGAGGAATTGCTAGTATTTTTGAATAGTCATTTAAAAAGGTGATTTGCCATTTTGGATGATTCCCTTTTTTGCATGTAAAATATGCAAAACATAAAATTTACTATATTAATCATTTTTAAGCACACAGTTTTGTGGCATTAAGTATATTCTCATTGTTCTGCAGCTGCGACCATCATCCATCTCCAGACCTTTATAATCGTCCCCCATTGAAACTCTGTACCCATTTAACGTTGATTCCCTTCCCCCTACCCGACCCCCACCTGTGGCAACCACCATTCAGTAGAATGTCTTGTCTCATCTCTACCAATTTGACTATTCTAGGGACCTCACATAAAGATGATTCATTACTTATCCATTGCTGCCTTCCCTTCAGTAACAGAGATCCTGGAAGGGGCTGGATTAATTCACAGAACATGTCCAATGCTGAGGGTGGGCATCAGAGGCTTTAGATGCACTGGAATTTGAGAAGGACCATGGGACACCCCTAACAGGACCCCAGGGAGAGGGGAGTGGTCAGCAAACACCCTGGATAAGAGGTGACCCCGGAAAGGATTGTGGAAGGATTTGTAGGAGTCATCAGGAAGGTAGCGAGCATCAGGGAGCCCTTGGCATCCTCTCAAATGGTGTTTTTTATCCTTTTTTCTGTCCTCCAGGTCTCCAGTTTGAAGGACCAGAGGCCCCCATCTATGAGGCAAGTCCCCTTCCCAGCCCCTTTTTGCACTTGGCATCACTGCCCAATGGTGGCTGGTCGTGCCCAATGGTCATGGGTCTTGGATTTTGACAGAGTGCTCATCCAGATTAAATATCCGACACGAGTCCAAGGTGGGGAGAGGGGGTAGGATGCCTCCAGAAGGCAGATTTTTCCAGCCATTCGGTGGCTGCAGTTCCAAGGACTTCCAGAGCCCCGGGCCAGCACAGATGCTGCTGGCCTTGCTGCCAGAGGAATTGCATGTTGCCCGTGCGTGTTGCCCCCGCCAGGGTTAGTGCCAGCCAGCAAGACCGGGCTCCGTGCCCTGCCTTTCGTTCCCCGGTAATGTAGCTCCAAATCCAGCCCTTGTGCCCATAGAGTGATGGCTGGGAGGCAAACTGCATCCAGGACCCTAATCTAAAAAGGAGTCTGGGAAATGTAGTTTTAGTTTTCCCACTCTGCATGCCAGAGGTTGGAGTGGGTGATGAGTGAGCAAATCTGCAAAACAGACTACTCTATCCTCAACAGCCTGCTCTGCCCTCCCCCACTACCAGCAAAGCACCCCTCCCCCACCTCTGCCACTTTCCAGGTGCTCTGTGTTATCCTCTTCGTGGTGCTTTCCTGTACCTGAATTATTTTATATGCATCATGATAGGCTTACCGCCATTCTCCCCGGCTAGAATATAAGCCTCTTGAAGGTGGGGAGTTGGTTGTATTCACTACTCTTTTCCCAGGACCTATAATTTGAACCTCAGAAAACACCTGTTGGCTGACCGAAGTGTTTTCAGCAGGTGTGACATAACCCAGTGTACTTTTCATAAAAATACCCGGCTGCCCAGAGGACGAGAAGGCAGGAGAGGAGAGTTGCTTTAGGGAGTAGCAATGGGATGGAGAGAAAGGGACCAGTTCTAGCTCCATGTTGAAGGTAGACCCAACAAGACTCCCTCAGAAGAGCAATGACCTCCTTTAGGGACTTCAATAGTTGAATGGATGAAGGTGCCATTCACGAGGCAGGGGGAACCAGGGAGAGAGTGGCAAACAGGTTTATAGAGAAAAATCAGCAGTTGTAAAGATTTCGGTTGCCTGTGGCACTTCCTAGCAGAGCAACCAGCCCGGCAGTTGGGTCTCAGAAAGACGGGAGCTAGAGACACACATTTTTAAGCCATTACATCTGAATGGTATTTAAAGCCGCCTCCTCTAGTGTGACGGTGTTGAATAGTCAGAGAAAAGGGCACGGAACCAACCTTGGAAAAACTCCACCGGGAGGTCAGACGGAGGCGGAGGAGGCGGTCGGAGGCAGTTGGAAATCAAAAGGGGCGGTCAGAGGGAGTAAGAAGAAATCTAGAATGGGATCCCGTAAGCCAAGACCTAAGAGAGCAATGGCCCTTGAACACACGAGTCCCCAGGACTTGATTCTACTTCGCCGGGGATAGAGCAGCGGAGGGCTTTAGAGCCAGACCCCAGCTTCCAGGGACATCGGGGGCGCCTCCTCTCAGCCTCATGCGCTCTGCCCCCTGCTGGCCAGTCCGGGGCATGTGCTTTCCCTTGCATTTAGCGTCTTTCTACCTCACCCACCTTAGGTCACCCTGACAGCTTCTCTGGGGACACTGAATACTCTCGCTGACATCCCAGACAGTGTGGTGCAGGGCAGAGGCCAGAAGCAGCTGACCATTTCGACCAGTGACCGGAAGCTTTTGAATTTCATCCTCCAGCACCTGACATACACCAGCACGGTGTACCTGCACCACAGGGTGGATGTCGGTGAGAGCCTGTCCTTGGATGGCAAAACGCTTAGGGAGTGGGAAACACCACCGGGCCCTCTCAAAGTCTTCCTCCTCCAGGAAGCCTGCCAGCATTTAGGATGTTTCCCTTGCTCTTGTTTCTAAACCTAGACCTCTAACTTCTCAATTACTGTCCCCAACATTACCCCCATGTTGCCACTGACCCCACAGCGTGACTTGAAGGAAAGAACATTCATCTCTCTGTGAGGGCAGATCATTCATGCAATGCACCTGGAAACCACCTGGCTCTGTTCCCCATTATCCGTAGCTCTCAGAGCTGAAGACTTCACCTGTGAGAGAGGAGGGACCCAGTCTGTGCATCAGTGTCTTGTCCTGGGCACCTTCAGGAAAAGAGAGATGTGGGGGAATTAAAGTCACTCTTTTCTCTTTTGACTAGCTACCCAGGATGCATTCCCAGGACACCAACAGAAAACTGAAACACAGGATAGATTATGCATGAGCACAAACTAAAGAGAGCGCTCTCTCTACTTTCAGATTCCCAAACATTTCCTTTCACCAAATGACCCTGCGAGATAGAACAGGGCAGGTGGTGTTATCCTGGTTTTGTAGCTGGAGGAGAGTAAGTGATTTACCCAAGGTGTTTCGAATTTGCGTGTAGTCCCTGTGCAGGGGCCATGCTGATCTTCTCTGTATCTTTCCAATTTGAGTATCTGAACTGCTGAAACAAGCGCTAATTTACCCAAGGTAGTTCAGGTAATAAATGGTAAAGTCAAACTTAATCCAGACCCTATGATTCCAAACCCATTCCACCCCACCAGACTCTCACAGTGGAAGAAATGCGAGTTAAGGGACATTCAGCAGGGGGTGCCTGGTTGGCTCATGGGTGGAGCATGCGACTCTTGATCTCAGAGTCCTGAGTTCAAGCCTTGTGTTGGGCAGGGAGATTACTTAATTTAAAAAAAAGAAGAAGAAGAAGAAGAAGAAGAAGAAGGAGGCATTCAGCCAGTTACCCCAGAGACACACAGCAAGTCAGGAGGCAGAATGCTGTCGACTCTGTGGGGTCTCCTTCCAGGCAGACATTCTCTACTGAACCTTTACCCCTGCTGCAAATCGGCTTCCTTGGGGCAGTGTGGAGAGTGACCTAGACTCCGTGCTGTCCTCCTTGACCTTATTTCTCCCTGCAGTGAGTCTGGAGTCCAAGTCCTCGGTGGTCAAGTTTCCAGTGACCATCCGCTATCCTGTCATCCCCAAGTTATATGACCCTGGACCAGGTAAGACCCTTGCTCCTGGGGCTCCAAGGTGGGATCTTGTACCTAGTTGGTGAAACTCGGAAGGGAGCAGCTCTGAGGCGCAGGAGAAGAATTGCTGAAAATAATTGCTCTGATATGATTCCTGACACACAAGAAAGAAAATTCTAAATTCTCCTAATATTGCTTAATTGTATTTAACTTATTATGGGGTTGTGCTTATTTTGGAAAAAAAAAAAACAATTAATTATAACATCTTAATAAGTAATAGTAATAAAAACAGTGTGGTATTGGACCATGGCTAGATATATCAATGGAGTCGAATTGGAAACCCAACAAACAATGAATCATGGAACACTTCATCTAAAACTAATGATGTAATGTATGGGGATTAACATAAGAATAAAAAAATGATAAAAAAAATAGAACAGAATTGGAAACCCAGAGACAGATATGTTGGAGCTTTACCATGTGATCAAGGTAGCTTTCCAGATTAAAGGGTGAAGAGATGGATGATCCAAGAAATCACATGGGACAACTGTGTTGATAAAGGAAGATACAAAGTTGAATCTATCTTACAGCTCATACCAAGATAAATTCCAAATTGATCAAATATCTCATATTTTTAGGTGCTAGAAAAAAACCCGTGGAGTTTAAAACATAATCTTAGAGTATAAGACCTTTCTAAATATGACACAAAACACAAAGACCAGAAAGAAAAGACTACACACATAAAATACATAAAATTTTTAAATGTTTTTAGGGCAGAAAACCACCAAACGCAAAGACAAATGACAAAGGACAAATTGGGGAAAAAAATATCTTCAACACACACTAAAGTCAAAGGTGTACTTTTACTTGAAAGTGCCTATGAATCCATAAGAACACCTAATAGGTAGGCCTCCGTGCCGGGCTGGCTTGGTCAGTGGAGCATGCACCTCTTGATCTGGGGGTCAGAAGTTGGTTTTTTTTTTTTTTTTTTAAGATTTTATTTATTTTTTTGACAGAGAGATACACAGCGAGAGAGGGAACACAAGCAGGGGGAGTGGGAGAGGGAGAAGTAGGCTTCCCGCAGAGCAGGGAGCCCCATGCGGGGCTCGATCCCAGGACCCCAGGACCATGACCTGAGCCGAAGGCAGATGCTCAACGACTGAGCCATCAGGAGTTTAAGTCCCACCTTGTAGAGATTACTGAAATAAGTAAGTGTTTTTAAAGATTTTATTTATTTATTTGCCAGAGAGAGTGAGAGAGAGAGAACACAAGCAGGGGGAAGCGGCAGGCAGAGGGAGAAGCAGGCTCTCTGCTGAGCAAGGAGCCCAATGTGGGACTCCATCCCAGGACCCTGGGATCATGACCTGAGCCGAAGGCAGACACTTAACCATCTTAGCCACCCAGGTGGGCAATTTTTTTTTTTTTTAAAAACACCTAAACAAAACAAAACAAAAAACCAAACACCTAATAAGCCAATGGAAAAACGCACAGTTGGCAACAGATTAAATTCAATACTTTTAGCCATTAAAATATATGCTCAGTCTCATACTAAAAAGAAATGCAGGGCGCCTGGGTGGCTCAGTTGGTTAAGCGACTGCCTTCGGCTCAGGTCATGATCCTGGAGTCCCTGGATTGAGTCCCGCATCGGGCTCCCTGCTCAGCAGGGAGCCTGCTTCTGCCTCTGACCCTCCCCCCTCTCATGTGCTCTCTCTCTCTCATTCTCTCTGTCTCAAATAAATAAATAAAATCTTTAAAAAAAAAAAGAAATGCAAATGAAAAATACATTCATATCAGAAAGTATTGGACAAAGAGTGGGGGGCAGGAATTCTTATAAACTCCTGGTGGGAAATGTAAATTGGCACAGCCTTTCCGGAGGCAATTTGGCAATACCTATCAACATTTGGGATGTGCATTCCTTTCGGCCCACCAATTGCACTTCTAGAAATGATCGTACAGATACTTATATATGTGTGAAATGATGTTTGTTTGGGGTTCTTTATTGCAGCATTGTTTGCGAAGACAAAAACCTTCCAGGTGTGATGCACTGATGAGATCAAGTGTGGTCCATCCATATAATGAAATTCCATGCAGTGGCATTTAGAAGGAGGGAGGGGAAACACAGGAGGAGGGATTTTTTAATACTGCTGCAAAATGCTTTCCAAGTAATAAGCAGGTACAGAAGAGAGGGAAGAGTAATCTATTGTTTCTGTAAAAAGAAAAAGGGGAAAAAAAAGGACGTATGCCATTGCTTGAACATTCTCATTTTAAATCATTTTCAGATTTCTCTATTATTTTCGGTCTATCTGGAATGGGTTCATCTGTACACGATAGATTTGGTAGATTCGTCGGCTGTCATTCATACTAATTCTCTTTAAGTGTTCTGTAATATTTGTTGGTGAGCTCATCTTGAGCAGGAGGTTTCGCTCACTTATTTTTTCCTCTCCCTTCTCTCTCCTGACAACGCTTTAGTGTTGGATCTATTCCGTGTCTGCCCAGCTTTCTGGTCTATTTTATACTGGAGTCTCAGGGTTCCTGCCACACGGTGATATTGGGTTATTAAAGAACCAGTTGCTGGGCCTGAGGGTGGCTTGGCGCAGGTCATGGCTGTGAGGTGGTGTCATTTCTGTTGGCATCCAGAGGTGGTGGCTGTTCTGGTGTTCCTTGCCTGGCCATCACACTACCTAGTGATGAGGGATAGAGGGTGTGCAACCTAGCTCTTGTCCATGGCTTCTAGCAAAAAGCCTGGCTCTGGACCCACACATCCCGTGAGACACCTTAATTCCATTACCCCTCAGAATCAGCCTCCTCTGCTGCTTCTGATCCCAGAATGTGGCAGGTCCCAGCTCTGATCACTGCTTTTTATTTCTGTTCCTTAGAAGTAATGTATATTTTTGAGCATAGTTATATCTTTGTATTTTTATCGCTGCTATATATTTGGAAAAAATAAGGACTCTCCAACAGAAAGCTACACCACCAACCTAGCCAGGAGCCCCCTATCTTGACCACATCCTCTAGTAATTCATGCCCCTGGTTCTCTCTTTACTATATAACAAAAGAACCAAATTTGGCATGTAGCCCAAGAAAAGGGGGGACACGATTCACTTGGCATGCCCTTGAACACCATTTACTTGACTCTTCCCACTGATCACTTTTCCCTCATGCCCTCTGACCCAGGGGGAGCTGGGTAATGGTGCAACAGGTATTAAAAAGAGGATTCTGGAAAGACTTCTGACTTCTGTCATTCTGAGAAGGGGCTCTGCAGTGGGGTTCTGGAACACTCATCCATAAGCCACGGGTAGGGTTGTGGCTTTCAGCATGCATTAACTCCCAACAGAGCCCACCCCACCCCAACTAGATATCCCACAGGCTCAGTCCACTGACGTGGCTCCACGTTTGATGACTGAATCCCAAAAACACACCACAGCTCCAGGTGATTCATCATGAGGCCTTTTCCGCAGAAAAGCTGCTCCTTTTCCAAGTTTTTGTGGTATCACACGCCTTAAGCTGGACTATCTGGTCCAGACCTTCCACTCTCCAAGGAGAGCTACAGACCACTGATGTCTTCCTGAGGAGAGAGACCAAGTGTGTTTCTCTCTAGGAGTGCAGCTGATGACAGGGGCAGGTCTCAAGTCCTTTAGACCTTTCTCCACTCCCCAGCCCTGCCCCGTGTCCCTCCATCTTGAACTCCTTGATGGGCAGAGCTCTGTGCATCTCAATTCCTAGGATTAACATGACAGCAGCATGCAAGCCAAGTGCTGGTAAGACAAAGCATTCATACAGACAGTAGGAGATGGCGTAGTTGGGCCAACAGAACCAGGGAAAGAAATTCTAGAAGATGGATAAAATTTCAACAAGCTGGCTATGTTGTAAATATATTTATTTTCTATTCCAACTAACAAACTCTTACTAAGTGTGGTGGGCACGAGGCCCACACTGAGAAGTTGCGGCATAAAGAAATCACCAGAACAGTGCAAGTCAAATCAGTGAGGCTTCCCAAAAGGCAGAGTTCTGACATCAACCCTTTCTTGCCCAGAGAGGAAGCTCAGAGACCTGGTGACCATTGCCACCAAAACCTTCCTCCGTCCCCACAAGCTCATGACCATGCTACGGAGCATTCGTGAGTACTACCCAGACTTGATAGTGATCGTGGCCGATGACAGCAAGGAGCCCCTGAAGATTAATGACAACCATGTGGAGTACTACACCATGCCCTTTGGGAAGGTACATCCCGCCCGGATGGGGAGACATCTGGGTCCTGGGAAAGAGGACTCCAGAGTCAGGTTCCACCCCGGATGGGGACGCTTGAGTGGCTTTCCCACGGTGGCATGATCCTGGAGTAGAGGGGGTGGGACCGTCCTCTGAGTCCCTTTGCTGACTCCAAATTCACAGAGAAATCGGATCACTCTCATGTTTCTGCATTAATAAGTGGTTAATCTGCCTTCCCTCGAGATTGGTATGGACATTAATTGAGGTCCTTCTAAGTGACTTGAGGTGTCTGACATTCTAGGGATTCCTGACATGCAGAGAAACTTGTTATCCCTATGATTCTACCCAAGCTAGAGGCTCTCTCTCTCTCCCACACACACACACCCTCCCTCCTACAAGGACACACAGAAGGACATGGGTATTATACGTACCATAGCGCCCCACCCTACAACACCTTCCAGGCACCAACAGGGGCAATGGAAGGAGAGCCACAGAGACTCAGTTGAAAAAGGACTTCAATCCATCCACACTGGTCCTAGGACCAAGGAAGGACTTCCTAGCCTTTCTTTGCCTCAGCCTTTGATTCAGGGAGTCACTGTCTTTCCTCCAGTGTCTCTGAGACATGGACTCCCTTTAACCCAGTAGTTCTCAACCGCTGTTTGGGGCGCAGCCTGGCTGTTGGGAGTTTAGAAAGCTCCCAGGGATGGCAACCACTGATCTAACCTCATTTCACCTGCAGGGTTGGTTTGCTGGTAGGAACCTGGCCATCTCTCAGGTCACCACCAAATACGTTCTCTGGGTGGACGATGATTTCCTCTTCAACAACAACACCAAGATAGAGGTGCTGGTGGATGTCCTCGAGAAAACAGAGCTGGACGTGGTAAGGGAGAGTTGCCAGGTTTACCCCGGTTGCAACCTGTAGAGACAGCCAGGAGAGGGAAGGGGAAGAGGAGAGGGGAGAGGAAGGGGCAGGAGGGGGAGGGTCCTGGGGAGGGCCAGGGGCTGATGCAGGAGAGGAATAAGCCGGCACTGCCCGGGTTGAGAACATCACACCAGGAATCAGGAGCTGTGCGGTTTCTGCTTCTGCCTCCAAATTTGATTTTCTTTGAGCAAATTACACCCCCCCCCCACATTAACCCTTGTTCTGTCTTTAAAACCCAGCGGCGCTCTCCGGTTGTCACACGCCATTTATTTTTTTAAAGATTTTATTTATTTATTTGACAGAGACAGCGAGAGAGGGAACATAAGCAGGGGGAGTGGGAGAGGGAGAAGCAGGCTTCCCACAAAGCAGGGAGCCCGATGCGGGGCTCGATCCCAGGACCCTGGGATCATGACCTGAGCCGAAGGCAGACGCTTAACGACTGAGCCACCCAGGCGCCCCTGTCACACGCCATTTAAAAAAAAAACGCGAATGGTACAAAGTTTTAAAAGCACACATAGCCCTAATGACATTTAAAAAAGAAGAAAGAGAAGAATGAGAACATCAAAAGTCATTTGAAATATAGAAAAGCAAAAGGCAGCTACAGTTAATAATAGTCTCTTGTATTCTCGAAATTTGTGAAGAGAATAGATCAATCTTCTGGCCACGTGCACAACGGTAACTATGCAGGTGATGGATATGTTGTTAATTAGCTTGATTGTGGTGATCTTTTCACAGTGTAGACATATATCAAAACATCAAGCTGTACACCTTAAATATATAGAATTATAAATATATGTACAATTTTAATATATCAAAGATAGCTCAATAAAAGCTATGTTGTTTTTTTTTTAAAGAAAAGAAAAAACAGGAAATGGATAAGAAAATCAGTGGCATTGTGATCACAGTTATCTCTTCCAGGAGGACAGTCCCCAAGGCATCTGTTCACTCTTTCCGGAAGGTAGGGCCCTCCCTTTCACAAGGAGGAGCAGTGTTTGGGGTGCAGGCAAGCAACAGCCTGCATCCCCAAAGATACCTTCTGGCTACTCCTGTTCCAGAGAGGAAATCACAGTAGCATCAGTGAGATAGAAAGCATAGCTCCTGTCGTGTAAAAATCCAAGCTGGCCCTTGACTTTGCTTCCAGCGTCCGCCTGGACCAGCCTCCTTCCCTTGGTCTGCGCCATCCTCTTGGGCCTCGGCTGCGTGGGGGAGAGAACATGGAGAACAAGCATTTGTCTTTGCGAAATGTGCTAGAAGTTGCAGACATCCCTTCCAACTCACATCCCTTCAGCCAGGACTTAAGACACATGGTCAAACCTCGCAAGGGAAGTGGGGAGGGTCCGTCTTTAGTGGCGTAGCTGGCTGTATCTTAATTTAGTCCACTTACAACGCAGAGGGTCTGTTTGCTAAAGGAAGAAGATGGGGGACAAGGAGCCACCCTAGATGATTATGATGGCTCAGGACTCATCCTGCTTTGCTGGGGCTCACACATAGAAACGCACATATCTTCGGTGAGTGCGTGCACAGACAGCTCAGGGAGGAGAGCCAGGAGCAGAGGAGGAGGGGGAAGGCAGCTTGAGACACACGGCACACGGCTTGTTTTGTTGCAAGGAGCCCGGCAGTGGGGACTCCACAAAGGGACCCGTGTGCACGCAGGCTGTTGCTTGCCTGCACCCCAAACACTGCTCCTCCTTGTGAAACGGAGTGCCCTACCTTCTGGAAAGAGGGAACTTGCTGTCAAGTGAGTAGGGCAGGGTTGTGTGCCCTTTGGACTTGGTGCTTTCTGCTCCCACCAAGGAGATTTTCTGGGGTGAGCAGGATTAAAAGATCAAGGGACCTAGCCGTGATGTGCGGAAGGCTCTGGCCCCAACAGCAACAAGAGAGTAGCACAGGTGTGCTTCTTGTTGTAACTGAGGTTCAGTCCAGGAAGGCTTCCTGGCAGAGGCAACATGGATATCAAGTCTGTGTTCTCTAACATGCATTTCTCTGCCCACTGGTTAGGTCGGTGGCAGTGTACTTGGGAATGTGTTCCAATTTAAGCTGTTGCTGGAGAAGAGTCAGAATGGGGACTGTCTTCACCGGAGACCAGGCTCTTTTAGACCCCTGGATGGCTTTCCCCGCTGCGTGGTGACCAGTGGTGTTGTCAACTTCTTCCTGGCCCACACGGAGCGACTCCAGAGAGTTGGCTTCGACCCCCGCCTGCAGCGGGTGGCTCACTCAGGTAGGGACAAGCTGAGTGAGGAAGGTGCTGGCCCGTGGACTGACCTCAGGACTTTGTCCTTTCCAAGAGCCACGAGCCACTGATCGTGGTCCTTGCCTGCAACAGTGGGCTTCTCTCCCTTCCTACCCCCCCACGAGGGAGCTCAGGGTCTTTCTTGCCTCCCTCCTCCCTCTCACTGTAACTTCTTATCTCCCGTCTGCTGCTCCCATGCGAGACACCCTTCCCCTGCAGCTCTGTCCCCTCCCTCCGATCCCCTCAGTTCCGGAGTTCACAGTTCTGTCCAGCTGGAAAGCTCACCTGGGTCTCTCTGGCTACACCTCTGACAAATGTGCTTATTTGTTTCCTTCCAACTCGGTCAGCCTGGGCAGGGGGCTCTGCGCCCTTCCCCACCTGCCTCTCCCCCCCAGACCTGAAATACGGCCCCGCGTCTCTGGCTGAAGCTCGTGTTCTCCCTCTCCTGGCAGAGTTCTTTATCGATGGGCTCGGGAGCTTGCTCGTGGGGTCATGTCCAGAAGTGATAATAGGTCACCAGGCCCGTTCTCCGGTGGCCGACCAGGAGCTGGCCACCCTGGAGAAGACCTACAGAGCATTCCGGACCAACACCAGGAAGCAGGTCCAGTTCAAGCTGGCTCTCCACTACTTCAAGAATCATCTCCAGTGCTCTACATGAAGGCGCCTGGGCATCAGAAATGCTCTAGACTTACTGGGGGGTGGGTGTATAAGACAGCGGATACTGGTGGTGGGACTCCTGATGAGACGAATGCTGTAAAGGACAAGCCAGCGGGCGGGGCAGGTGGGTCGGGCTCAGTTACTAGAAATACCCATCAGGGGCTAAGGGTCATTAGAAATGGACCAGTCCCTGAGAAGGGCAACCGAGGCCCATCAATAACAATCATTATTTGTATGATGCGGTACCGTTTACAGAGCATCCATACACACGGTATCTCGATTCCTCTCATTGGATGTCCTGCAAGAGAGTATAGGGTAGGGTTGGTATCCTTGGTCAAAATAATGGCTGCGGGGGTTTTTGAGGATTATTTGGTAGAAATTATATCAGAGTCAGAAGCATCCTCTCCAGCCTCCACAAATGATTATTTGTTGCTACCCTGGGGACTCAGATGATGTGAATAATACAGGGTCCTGGTCTTGAGGACGTTGCAGCCTGGTCCAGTTCAGTCCGCTAGCAGACTTTCGCAGCCAGGATCGGGGGATCAGAGGAGGGAGGAGTGACAAAGGGCCAGGCAGCTGAAGGAGGCTCGGTGGAGAGAGCTTGGCTGCAACCTGGAGGACGGACAGGATTCAGGCAGAGGGAGGGGAGCACTGTAGTCCCCTGTCTGCCTGAACAGAGGTTTCCCTGGCATCAGATGCGCTACTGCCAGGACACATTCCAGAACGCCAGGGATTGAACTCCGACCCTGAGCTAGGTGCCGTGAGAGCCCACGTAAGTGCAGTGGTGCACCTGTTGACCACTCAAGACCCATGTCATCTGCAGAGAGGAGCCATCACGTGTTGTGGAGGAGGGCCCTCTCTGTTATCTCAGGAGTCGGCAGCTCCTGCAACTACTGGGCTTCCACTCTTTCCTGCTGAAGATGCTCTAGGTAGGTCAGGATGTCTGAAAATGTGGCTCAGAGATATGCATAAAACTCCATGAAAAATGTTTTGGTGGCCCAATAATTTTGAAAAATACCAAAAGTTGTATATCCCTCTTGGAAAGTTGCAATTCACATTAGCATATTAAAGGCTCTGAGAAGTCCCACAGTAAAGAAATCGGGTTAATTTTGTTTAATTCAGCATTTCCCAGCTATGGATATAGACCGGCAATCATTTTTTGTTTTTTATACTCCCAAACCCAGAACTGAACACATGCCTCATTCCATTGCATATGTCATCAAGATTCTATTGCAAAAGCTTTGGTGGCTTTAAGTAACCTGGACAATCATTTGGTGCAATAGGACATGCACTTTACCTACAATAACATAGCTATACAGGAAGATGATGCTGGATTGTCCCACTCAGTCCTGCCTTGAGAAGCAGGCAAGAGAAGCCCCTCACTGGGCCCTGTGCTCTAGAGAACACAGTATATCACAGACACGAGTGCTTGCTGATGACCACCTGGGCATCTCTGTCGCTCGGGATCCAGTGCTCAGCACGAGTAGAGCACAACCTGTTACCCTAGACATCCACTCTTAGGACTCATAGTGTTCGGGCCCCAGGGAAATGCTTCTCCACACCTTATGTCCTCACAAGACGACTGCATCCAGATGCACAGAAAGTCTGTGGCAGTGCCTTAGAGCGCAGATAAGACTTGATCTGCCAGCTGCTCGGATAAAAGAAAAAGACAAGGGTGCCTGGGTGGCTCAGTTGGTTAAGCGACTGCCTTCGGCTCAGGTCATGATCCTGGAGTCCCGGGATCGAGTCCCACATCGGGCTCTCTGCTCGGTAGGGAGTCTGCTTTTCCCTCTGACCCTCCCCCCTCTCATGCTCTCTCTCTCTCTCAAATAAATAAATAAAATCTTAAAAAAAAAAAAAAAGACAAATGTTTCCTCTTGCCCTCCATGCGTGGTTCTAAAAGTGCTTTAAAAAATTAGCATAGTATTCACAGTGACTGCATTTCGTGACTTCAGGGACATTTGAAAGTAGGAAACCATCTGTACGCACTACTTCTTCTATATGTAGATCTAGATGTATCATGCTTGAAACGTGACACAAATTCTTTACACTTGGCAAGTCGGTTGGTCATTGAAAGCTGATGTTGCAGTCATTTTTATTTTATAAAAATATTTAATGTCTTAAATTTTCAAAAATTAAATAAACAAATAAATAAATTTCATTAAATAAATAAATAAATTTGATTTTTAAATTTGGTATGTGTCCATTGTAACTTTGATTTTCTTTTAATCTTTTCTTTAAAATTATACATTCTCTCTCAAATAAATAAATAAAATCTTTTCAAAAATAAAATAAAATAAAATTATACATTTATTTATTTATTTGAGAGAGAGAGAGTGCGTGGGTAGGGGGAAGGGGCAGAAGGAGAGGGAGAAAGAGAATCTCAAGTAGACACCACACTGAGCAAGGAGCCTAACATGGGGCTCCATCTCACAGCCCTGTGATCATGGCCTGAGCTGAAACCAACAGTCGGACACTTAACCAAGTGAGCCACCCAGAGCCCCCTATCTTTTAATCTTAATAGATAATTTTGAGTATTTAAAATTTTTTCGAAAGTTTTTATTTTTTAAGCAATCTCCACACCTAATGTGGGGCTAGAACCCACAACCCTGAGATCAAGAGTCACATGCTCTACTGACTAAGCCAGCCAGATGCCCCAACTTTGAGTGTTTTAGAAGAAAAATAATTTCTAAAAACATAAAAAATAATTTTAAGCATTTTTTACATTTGCCTCAATTTACCCTTGAGTTAAATTTTGTGCACTTTGAACACATTCATCTTTTTTTATCATTTTTTTATTTTTATTTTTATTTATTTATTTATTTATTTATTTTTAAAGATTTTATTTATTTATTTGAGACAGAGAGAATGAGAGACAGAGAGCATGAGAGGGAGGAGGGTCAGAGGGAGAAGCAGACTCCCTGCTGAGCAGGAAGCCTGATGCGGGACTCGATCCAGGGACTCCAGGATCATGACCTGAGCCGAAGGCAGTCGCCCAACCAACTGAGCCACCCAGGCGCCCTTTTTATCATTTTTTTCAAGATTTTATTTATTTGAGAGAGAGAGAACGAGAGAGAGAGAGAGAGCACATGAGAGGGGGGAGGGTCAGAGGGAGAAGCAGACTCAGAGAGCCCGATGCAGGACTCGATCCTGGGACTCCAGGATCATGACCTGAGCCGAAGGCAGTCGCTTAACCAACTGAGCCACCCAGGCGCCCTCATCTTTTTTTTTTTTTTAAAGATTGTATTTATTTATTTGACAGAGAGAGACACAGCGAGAGAGGGAACACAAGCAGGGGGAGTGGGAGAGGGAGAAGCAGACCCCCCGCCGAGCAGGGAGCCCGACGCGGGGCTCGATCCCAGGACCCTGGGATCATGACCTGAGCCGAAGGCAGACGCTTAACGACTGAGCCACCCAGGCACCTCCACACTCATCTTTTTTAATTCCTCAGGTTATTACTACTCGGTGTGCTGGTCCGCAAATCCGTAAGGAGCATGCATCAAAATGTAATCGATACAATGCTTTCTTCATCGAGAAAGTCTTGCCATGAAAAAGTGTCAGCTCAACTAAATCAATGTGCTTCAGGATGTACATGGTTTTGATTCTAATACAAGCTCCTTACCTCAACGCAGACTAGTAGCAGACAGCTTGCAGACCAAACCTTGGGGCGTACTTTGGATTAAGGGTTGGCAAAATTTTTGTAAAGGACCAGACAGTAAATATTTTAGGTTTTGTGAGCCACTGAAGTCTTTTCTTCTTTTTTTAATATATAACTCTATAAAATGTAAAAATGGGGACGCCTGGGTGGCTCAGTCGGTGAAGCATCTGACTCTTGATTTCGGCTCAGGTCATGATCTCAGGGTCATGATATCGAACCCCGCATCAGGCTCCATGCTCAGCGTGGAGTCTGCTTGGGATTCTCTCTCTCCCTTTCCCTCTGCCCCTCTCCCCTGCTCGCATGCGCTCTCTCTCTGAAATAAATAAAATTATTCTCTTAAAAAATAAGAATAAAATAAAATGTAAAAATGATTCTGAGCCTGTGGGGGTAAAACCAAGCCATAGGTTGCCTTTGGTCCATGGGATATAGTTTGTTGGCAGATTAATATTGTCATTGGCAAAAAACCAAAAAACCAAAAAACCAAAAACAAACAAAAAACCCCACAAAAAACAAAAAGCAATCCCAAACTGTCATTGGCTACAAAATTACGTGAAAAATCTTGATTATAAAAGTATGATTAGTGATTTTGCTGAAACGAAAGCAAGAAAATTAAATTATACAGAATAAATATATGATAAATTATGAATTATATTCATCGTCTATCCAAATATTTTTTTCTTATCCAAATGTCACTGATCATCAACTAAACAACCAGACATGCACAATGATTGTTAAATTCCATTGCTTTGGTATGTTGTCAACTTTTAGTCATATGGAAAACCACAGCTTGATAATATTTTTGATTTTGCCATTATAAAGATATATTTGTCAAGGTAGGAGGATAAAGCATGTATTATAACAGTTTGCTGGCTTTAGGTATCATAGCTTTTAAATATTGAAATATTTTGAAATAATTAAGATATAAATAAAACATTTAAATATTTAGACAGATATTTGATTTGTCCCAGGCCTGGTTCCACATAAATGTTGGCCTTCCTGATTAAATATTGTGTTCGTGATCCAGGAGGATACAGTTGTGTACTTTCATGGCCATTAAACCATTCTCCAACGTCCCCCCAGTGGGGACCATTTTGACATGCTTATCATCAGTATGTTCCAGACACATTTTCCCAAGATCTGGAACCTTCTACTCCAGCAGGGAGGAGTAGTTACAATGGAGCTCTTGTAGGGTGTTTGCCTAAACTGTGAGCCAATTCTGCAGGCTGGTCAACTACCCAGAGAGTGTGGAACCCTACTCCTTGGTGAAAATGTATCGGACCAGGAAAGCCAGGCTCCTGCGCCAGCGACCAATCAGATTGTCTTAGAATTTGAATTGGGTCTGCAAAGCAAAGCTCTGTGGATGGCTGGACTCCAGATGTCACACTCAGGAGCTACAGATGTGCCCCCTTACACCGAGCAGACTGAAAAGCTGAGAAGGCCAGCCTTCGGCCAGGGGGAAAAAAAAAAAAAGCAACCTACGCACAAAGAGGAGCTGAAACAAGAGCCTCCTGACAGCCTTCTGGTTCTTTCCTGAGGTCTGGCTACAGTCCTGCCCTGGAATTTTGTGAAACACTATACCCTTATAATTCTTCCTTTTTGCTTAACCTAATTTGAGTTGGCCCCTGTTACTTCTAACCACAGTGTCCTGAATAATACAACCATTCTGTGTGTCTGCCTGTTTTCAAAACAGAAAAGCGTAAATAAAAAGTTTTCTCCTTGGGTGGTTTGGAAGAAAAATCAGGTCACAGACAGTAACAGCCACACAGACCTCCCTCCAGCCTTGCATTTCAGACATAACCAAGCAGCCCGGACCAGACCAATAACAGAGGTTTCCTTCCAGGGCACTGCAGGACAGTGAAGTATCCCTTGCAGGGAAGTGACAGTGAAGGACAAGGAAGGCAGTGAAGTCATCCTTTCTAAGACTTCGGCTAAACCCCAATTCCAGGACAAGTTGGTGCAAATCATCGTGCGGGCCTCCAGGGGGAGCTCGAGCCTGCTCTGTCTCCCCCTCTCCCCGCCCATTCCACACCCCCTGCTCAGGAAAGGAAAACTGCTGCTATGACTTTCAGCCAAGAGGAATCTGTTGGCCACCAGCCATGTGTGGGTGTGTCCGTTTCACGTGGCCGAAGTGGAAATGGGATTGGGATCCGCTTTCTTCTGAATACTCTCTCCTCCACCCAGGAAGTTTCCCCCCTAACTGTTCTTTCTTTCTTTATTTTTAGGATTGATTTATTTTTTGAGAGAGAGAGAGAGAGTTTGAGTGGTGGAGAAGGGCAGAGGGAGATGGAGAAAGAAACTCAAGCAGACTCTGTGCTGAGCGCAGAGCCGAATGCGGGGTTCGATCTCCCGACCCTGAGATCACGACCTGAGCTGAAAACAAGAGTTGGAGGCTTAACCAACTGTGCCACCCAGGTGCCCCTTTTTTTGACTTTTAATAGACCAAAAATATGTATAAGCCACTATGAAAAGGTTATCTATTAGAATGCTTTTACCTACAAGTACCAGAAACTTGACCCAAGTTTAAACTTGTCTTAAACGGTCTCAGGTGGGGTAAAGAGGCGGGGCAGACCACAGGTGTGCTATGATCAGGAGGAAGATCAGGGATTCCAAGCCTAGCAGTAGAGGGGGTGCCTTGCTCAGCCCATTTGGCAGTTCCAGGTTCTTCTGTCAAGGAGGGGTCCCCTTGTCCATTATCATCCATATCCCCATCTGAGTGGTCCTCGGGCAGGGTGACCCTTCTGTGGCCTGTCAAAGCTTTAACTGCCCACTTCCTGCCCGGAGATGGCCTTAGGGGTAAAACTAACTGGCAGTTATCAGTAAGATTTTTAAGGAAATTGAATTGCTAATGAAATCTTATTAGAGGTTTCTAAAACTTAAGAGGTTTTCTGTCATTTCCAGTCAATTCCAGACATCTTGTCTAGACATGGTCTTTGAGACTGGGAAACCTGTTCTGGTAACCACAGGACTCTATGCCTCTTTTACCCTCTGGCACTCAGTTAAATGGTTTCTGCCTTGAGGCTATTTGAAATCTTCCTCCGAGGGACAGAGAGACTATAGTCTGCTCTTTGCTCCCAGGTTTCTCCTCTTTGTGAGCAGAAAATGATGAAAACATTGCAATGTAAATAGGCTGGTCTTTTGCTTAACCTGGTCTCCAGCTAAGTGTCCTGTCTCCGTTGGTGCTTTCTCTTGGGGTAGAGAATTCAGCTTTTCTGGACCTGCAAGGCTCCAAATTATAGGACTTCCAGGAAACTTGGATTGCAAGCCACTCTTAAAGAAACCATATTACACCTGCTTTAAAACAGGGCACCTTCAGGCGCCTGGGTGGCTCAGTTGGTTAAGCGACTGCCTTCGGCTCAGGTCATTATCCTGGAGTCCCGGGATCGAGTCCCACGTCGGGCTCCCTGCTCGGCAGGGAGTCTGCTTCTCCCTCTGACCCTCCCCCGTCTCATGCTCTCTCTCTCTATCTCATTCTCTCTCTCAAAAAATAAATAAGTGAAATCTTAAAACAGGGCACCTTCAGCCTGAAACTTGTCTTCCTTATGGGACCATCCTTTTTTTTTTTTTTTTTTAATTTATTTGACAGAGAGAGACACAGCAAGAGAGGGAACGCAAGCAGGGGGAGTGGGAGAGGGAGAAGCAGGCTTCCCGCGGAGCAGGGAGCCCGATGCGGGGCTCGATCCCAGGACCCTGGGATCGTGACCTGAGCCGAAGGCAGACGCCCAATGACTGAGCCACCCAGGGCCCCCCTTATGGGACCATCCTAAAGACGAATCACTAACACGTGCTAACACGCTCATTTTTCCTACCAGTTCCCATTCTTGATATTCTAGAGTCTTGATAGGCACATAGTCTGTGTTCTGGACACCAGCAAGTTTCAGGATCACCAGTTTCCCAGTTGGTCGCTGTCTCTACCCCATCTCTTCCACTGAACCGTACATCGAATGACCTTCACAGAGGATTCATACCTGAATGCAGCTCTTCTTTTTCTTAATCCTTTGCTTGGATGCTCCAGCGGGCCTTATGCCCTTCAGCGTTCCTGCTCTGGCTTCATACAAGTCTCCCTTATAAAAATCTATGTCTCTTATTCTACTTGAAAAAAAATTTTTTTTTTGAGACAGAGAGAATGAGCGACAGAGAGCATGAGAGGGAGGAGGGTCAGAGGGAGAAGCAGACTCCCTGCCGAGCAGGGAGCCCGATGCGGGACTCGATCCCGAGACTCCAGGATCATGACCTGAGCCGAAGGCAGTCGCTTAACCAACTGAGCCACCCAGGCACCCCTCTACTTGAAATTTTACCAAGCGATTATCAAAGTTTTAATTATGTAACTGAATAATCTGTCCCTCTCCTATCCTGTGTGCTTGGCAAAGGATCCCAGCTCTCTGCATGCAAGGACACAGAAGGCATGAATCATAAAAAGAAAAGAAAAGCATACATTTGATTTGATTGAAATTAAAGCCTTCTGCCAATCAAAGGATACTATTAAGAAAGTGAAAAGAAGGGGTGCCTGGGTGGCTCAGTCGTTAAGCGTCTGCCTTTGGCTCAGGTCATGATCCCAGAGTCCTGGGATTAAGCCCCGCATCGCATCGGGGTCCCTGCTCCGCGGGGAGCCTGCTTCTTCCTCTGCCTCTGCATCTCTCTCTCTGTCTCTCATGAATAAATAAATAAAATCTTTTTTTAAAAAAGTGATGCATATCCCAGATATATAAAGAATTCCTATAAATCAGTAAGGTAAAGGCAGTTGTTTTAAATGGGCAAAATACTTGAAGAAGCACTTAGAAAAGAAGATAACCAAATGGCTAGGGAGCATGTAAAAAAGAAGTTCAACATCATTAGCTACCAGGGAAATGCATATTAAAACCACAAGCAGAGATCATTGCACACCCACCAGAGTGGTTAAATTTAAGACTAACAATACCACCTCTTAGCTAAGATGTGAAGCCCCTGAAATGCTCTCATATGCTGCTGGTGGGAGGGTAAAATAGTACAATCACTCTGGAAAGCTCTTTGACAATTCCTGATAAATGTAAATGTCTGCTTACCCTATGACCCAGCAATCCCATTCTCAGTGTATACCCAAGCCCGAAACAGGTTTGCACAAGAATGATCACGGCAGCTTTATGTATATTAACCCCAAACTGGAAACAACCCAAACGTCCATCAACTGGACCAATACTTTTGGTATTCCTACAATGGAATACTACTTGACAAAAGGAAAAAACCATACCTCAGATATATAAAGTGACATGGATAAATCTTGAAAACACTATGTTGAGCAAAAGATATCATTTTGTGGTATGTTCTTTATATATATATGCTTAAAGAATAGGCAAAACTAATTTTTCAGTGATAGAAACCAGAGTAGTGATTTCAGGGGAGCAGGACAGGGAATGACTAGAAAAGACCCCAGGGAACTTTCTGGGATGATGGAAATGCTGTATATCTTGATCTAGGTGATAGTCACACAGGTTTATGCATACATTTGTAAAAAAAAAAAAAATAATTGATTTCTTCAGTTAAGGTTTGTGCATTTTACTTTATGTAAATAATATCTCAATAAAATACCATTTAATTAGATGTATGTACTATTATGGAACAATCCTCAAGATATGGTGCTGAGTAAAACAAAGTGCAGAACAGTATTTCCCCCTTTTTTTTTTTTTAATATTTTATTTGTCAGGGAGAGAGAGAGCACAAGCAGGGGGAGCAGCAGGCAGAGGGAGAGGGAGAGGGAGAAGCAGGCTCCCCACTGAGCAAGGAGCCCGATGAGGGGCTCGATGAGGGGCTCGATCCCAGGATCCTGGGGTCATGACCTGAGCTGAAGGCAGACACTTAACCGACTGAGCCACCCAGATGCCCCAGTGTTTCCACTTTTTTATAAAAGAAAAGGAGTATGGGGTGCCTGGCTGGCTCAGTTGGTGAAGCGTGAGACTCTATCTCGGGGTTGTGAGTTCAATCCCCACGTTGGGAATAAAGCTTACTTTAAAAAAAAAAAGGAAAAAAAAGGAGTATGCATATTCATGTATATTTATGTAAGAATAAAATATCTCTAGAAGGAGAGCATCAGAAGTTGCCTCTAAGAGCAGAAAATTATAGTCAAGAAGTTTTATTTGTCTGTGCATTTCCTTTTATACCTTGTGAATTTTGTATTGTGCTCATGTATTACCCTTGTAAATATTTTAAACGTTTTAAGGAAAGAAGAAACAAGGTTTTTAAGTCACATGTCATTATTATGTTAAGCACAAAAGCAGAACATACAATTATACAGTGAAGACTATGTAAAAATGCAGTTTAAAACAGGAAGTGGAAAAAATCAAATGTCAAAGATGCTTGTTGGGGAGCACTTGTCTGGCTCAGTCAGAAGAGCATGGGACTCTTGATCTCAGGGTCGTGGGTTTGAGCCCCATGTTGGGTGGAGAGATTACTAAAGAAAATAAACTTTTTAGGGTGCCTGGGTGGCTCAGTTGGTTAAGCGACTGCCTTCGGCTCAGGTCAAGATCCTGGAGTCCCGGGATCGAGTCCGCATCGGGCTCCCTGCTCGGCGGGGAGTCTGCTTCTCCCCTCTGACCCTCCCCCCTCTCATGCTCTATCTCATTCTCTCTCTCAAATAAATAAAATCTTAAAAAGAAAATAAACTTTTTTAAAAAGTGCGTGTTGGAATTGTAGTTATTTAAAAATCTTTCTACTTCACTGCATTTTCTACATTTTCCATAATAAATGCTTCACCTTTAAAACCTGAAAAGATAACAATTATTTTAAAAGGAGAAAGTGAAAAACCTTCAAGAAAAGGATAAAATGTGGATGCTGCTTTGTTTAAAGAAAGTAAGCAGCCAGATTTCCCCATCAGAGCCTCTGGAATGCCAGGTCCAGAGCAGGGGGCTGGGCAGCAGGCTCAGAGACTCAGGGCCTCACATGTCACCTGGCACAAGGTGGGGCTTATGGCTTGTCTGGCATAGCTGGGGCTCCCAAGGCAAAGTAGGGGATTTGTGGCACATGTCACCTGTCCTGGGTGGCAAGGACACAGAGCAAGGCTGATTCTATTGCAGCTAGTTGTGAGCAGCGTCAGCATGGATAAAGGAAACTGACTTGGATTTGACAGTGAACATGAATTCTTTCCACTTCACTCAAAACATTACTGTACCCATTGTTCCATTCGCTAGCCATTTGTAGGCTCACAAGAAACTTGGGAGAATACCTTAACGTCCCTAATCCGGACTTTGGCTGTCTTTTCTTAACCTCTGACCTCATTAAACTTTCTGGGGTACCCTCTGCCTCAGTTCAGCCCTCAATCCCAGGTGCCACCGCTGAAGCCAGGCTAACCCCGCCTCCCACAGAGCCCAGACTTCCCTGCGCTTGAGGAGCCACCTTGTGGAGGTTGAGAGTCTGTGCTCAAAGCCGATGCCATCCCCGGGGTGTCATGCATTACGGATTTAATGTTAAAAGAAACTAGTGATGCGGGGCAGGGGGATTACATATTTTCTCTCTTTTCTCTGTTGTCTCAAAATTAACGAATGTGATGTTAAAGAGAATGTTCTTTCTCCCTCCTGAGTTCTCCTGCGCCCTCTGAGGGGGTTCAGTGAGTGTGTTTGGTATGGCACTAGCCATATTTAAAAATCAGCCAGTCCTGAGCCTTGTCCCCAGAAGAATTCACAGTCCAACCAAGGGGACATGGGGGAGGGACGATGGGAGAGACTGAGCCACAGAACACAATTACCTATAATTCCAGCAAGTAATGACAAAAGCTGTCAGGGAGATGCTCCTTTTATGTCACTTGAGGAATTCACGAGTGGGGATTTCAGTGAGGGTCTCATTTGGGCTGGTAAGATGTTTCCAGCTGAGAAGTGGAGGGTATTGGAAAGGAAGAACTAGGGAGTGGGAGGAGGGTGAAGTCCTCCTACTGGACAGAAGGAACTATCTCTTGTACACTTTCAAAGGGCATAATCGCAACTCTTTAGGATTTCTACGTAGCTTCTGAAAATTTAATTTCAATACACTTTCACGGGTACAGAGCACTTGTAAGAAGGAAACAGATGGGAAACCAGAGAGACTAAAGCCATTTGATATCAAGTCAATTCGATATTGTTACTCCAGCCTAATAAAGAGACACCCTTATCTCACCATAGGAACTCAGTGTGAGTTTGGTTCACTCCTCAAAACGGAAAAACTGTAATGTTTCTTCTGACAATATACAAGAGTTATAAAAATCTTTTTTAAGCAATACAGTAAATCATAAACTGTGAGAATGTATTCCCCAGGGATATCTGTCCACAGCAGACCTTTTTGGATTGGAGCTAAGCAGGTTTTTGACCAAAGGCAAGAGAAACAGATTCTAGGTTAATTTAAACAGGAACAGGACTCCTTGGAAGGAAGTCGGATAGCTCATGGCATCAGAGGGAAAGCAACTCAAGAAAATGGACAAGAACGAGGGGGAACTAGACAAGCAGGAACCCAGCCAAGGTCAGGGTCTGGGACATTCTGGTTAGGATCCGACCTCGGCTGCCAGTGGATATGGCATGGCTGCTGTCAGTGTCCCTGAGACACTGGGTGTCACAGCTACCACCAGCAGCAGAACAAGTTCTAAAACGTCCCTGGTCCTGGGCATCAGTCGCTTTGGATTCTAAGTCCAGTTGGCCAGGCTAAGGGACACACGGTCACTCTGGAGAGAGAGTGTATCTGTCTTGGAGCATAGCCCTGCTGTCACCCAAACCTACACCATGCTGGATGCCTCAAGAAAGGCAGCCGGTCCCAAGTCACAGGGCAAATAAATGGCAAATGTCTGTTACACATCCTTACAGTTTTTCTGTTTGTAGATAAGTGGGATTTTATTATACATACTAACTGGTAAGTAGATTTTTGGTGTTGGTTTGGTTTGGTTAGGCCTGTCGCTCTTTTCATGTTAATACAATAAATCAGCGTAATACATAATACCTCAAAATTATGTCAATACAACAAAAACTCATCCCCTAAATTCCTGCACAGTATTAATCGTTCAGATATTGTCAATATTTACTAAATCGATTTTCGCCTTTATGTTCTATTCTTCACCGTTGTGAACATCGCAGCCGAGAACATCCTTGAACACTTGGCACTGGCCCTCGTAGTCCTTTAGGATAAAGTTACAAAAGTGAAACTGCTGAGTCAAATGTTACAAAAGGTTATTAAAAAGCTGACCTGGAAAAGCCCAAGAGGGAGTCTGTCTCCCGCTGATTAAAAACCCGCAGGTTGAAACGCAGCCCCCCCCCCCGCCCCAGTCCCATTAAGTCTCCCGTAAAGCGGGACGCGGAAGCGGAACGTTCTGGGTCTCGGTAGAGAGGCGGCTGTCAAGTCCACGCCCCGACCGCTCGCGCTTGGGGCGCCCGGGCCTTGAACCGCCGTCCCCCCACGTGCCAGCGCGCTTCCCTCCCCGCTTGGCCACAGTGGCCGCGCGGGGAGCGGCTCGTGGAAATAAATAAATAAACAAGCCCGGAGCCCGGGATGCGCGCGCCGCGCCTTCCGCTCGCGGCAGCGGCCGCAGCCCGCCGTCCTCCCGGCTTCCCCGGCGCAGGGCAGGACCCCGGGAGGAGAGCAGGAAGAGCGGCGACAGGAGATGACACCCGGCACTGGCAACGTCGGGGCCGCCGAAGCGCTTTGCGGCTCCCCGCTTCCGCCCGCCCGAGCGGCCCCGGGCCCGGAGCGCAGAGCCCGGGCGGGAGAACCGGGCCTCCGCCGCCGCTCTGGGAAGGCGGCTCCGCGCGCCATGTGGCTTGAGAAGCCTCCCGGCCGCCTGAAGCAGCCAGCGGGTCCCATGGTGTAATGGTTAGCACTCTGGACTTTGAATCCAGCGATCCGAGTTCAAATCTCGGTGGGACCTCTCCAGACCTTTTGGTTCTACAATTCCTGTTTTGAGGACTGCTGGCGGCGGCGGCCACTTTGGGCTGTGCCGTTACCCCCGTGACCCAGGGGATCGCGGTTTAGGGTCCCTCCCCCTCTCTCCTTTCAGGGCCGGCCTGAGAGTCGCAGTGCGCATGCGTGAGAGGCCGGGCGGAAAAGTGTTGGTGGAGACCGAGAGTGACTTTACCTTGGGAAGGAGGGCGAAGGAGCCCGAGGGACCCCAGGGAGCCTGCTTCCGACCGCAGCCTTCGGGACTAGGACACCCCCCCCACCCCCCGCCGCTGGGAATCCTTCTTCCTATTGGCGGGTGTGCGGAGTGCGATCGATTGCTGCTTCGTCAACCGGGAATGAAATGCTGGGCGGAGCCAAGGAGCGCGGGAAACAGTAACAGGCTGGGGAGAAGGGAGTGTGTTTGGATCCGTTCCGTCTGTGAGTCGGTCAGATAGCGAAGTGGGTCTGATTGGTTGTCCGGCACTCAGGCAGTAGGCGGTGAGGTTGTCCGTGTCTGTTCTTCGGGCGGGGCCAGCCGGTCAGGGGAGCTCCACTCGCCGTTTCTCACCCTCTGGGTGGGATGTTTCTCCCTTAGGGGGTATAGGAATCTCTATGGGGTTCACCAACAGGGTTGATTGAGCACGTCTATTGGCGAATCTGTCCAGGACTGGTGGTGTTTTGGGTGGCGGCCAGGCGCGCGTGATTTGCAGGAAAGGGTGTGTCTCTGGGATAGAGGGGAAGAGGTGCGCCTGGAGTGTTGTCCTCTTTGAATTGTATCTGGGTTTTGAGAGGTGTCTGGCCCCCGGGGGTGAGTGACGAGGAAGCGCATTGACGCATTTGTGATCTCCCTACAGGGTGATTGGCACTGTGGCTCTATGTGCCTGCCCCTTGGGAGGATGCCATGGAAACAGGATCCTTGCTCTTATTTCCCCTGAGCACCTCTCCTCCCCACCCCCCCACCCCCACACACTGCAAATACGTTTGAATGAATTTGTGTGTATGAAAGATCCCACCCTCAAAAATACGTAGGCATGAGAGGTGGGAGGGCTTGCTCTACCAGACACTAAAGCTTATTATCAACTATAAACTATAGGAATTAAGATAGTGTGGTCCTGGTGCAAGAGAGACAAACATGCCAATGGAACATAAGGGGGGCGGGGGGCCCAGATACAGCCCCACACATATGTGGAGAAGTGATTCATGACAAAGGTAGCACAACAGAGCAGGAGGGAAAATAATCTACTTTTTAATAAATTATTCTGGAGGATTGGATGTCCAAATGGAAAAACATGAAATCATATTCCTCCCAACTTACACTAAACACAGCAATACATTCCATGTGAATCATAGACCTTAACGGGAAGGGAAAAGCAATAAAGCTTTTGGAAGAAAACATAAGAGAATATCTTCATGACCTCAGGGTAGGGAAAGTCCTCTTAAACAAGACACAAAAAGTTCTAAAAGCTTAGTCTTTGTCACCATATTAGTATGATACTCTTATGTTCTTATCAAAAAACCCCAAAAAGAAAGTGAAAAAGTAAGCCTCAGAATTAGAAAAGATATTTGTAATGTATAACTGGTAAAGAAATGGTCTCTAGATTATTTAAAGAACTTGTAATAATCAGTAAGAATTTAAAATAAAAAAGTCAATAAGAATAAAGACAACCTAATAGAAAAATAGCAAACTATTTGAACTAGCACTGCACAAAAAAAGGAAATCCAAAATAACTGATATAGGCACACCTGGCTGGCTCAGTGGGTAGAGCATGCAGCTCTTGACCTTGAGGTTGTGGGTTCAAGCCCCAAGTTGGGTGTAGAGATTACTTAAAAATAAAATCTTAAGGGGCACCCTGGTGGCTCAGTGGGTAAAGGCTCAGACTCTTGATTTTGGCTCAGTTGGTGATCTCAGGGTTTTGAGATCGAGTCTCCTGTAGGGCTCTGCACTCAGCAGAGGTGGGTCTGCTTAAGTTTCTCTCTGCCCACCCTGTGCTTGCTCTCTCTCAAATAAATAAATAAATAAATCTTTAAAAAAAAACCTGATATACATATGAAAATATGCAAAGCATCATTAATCATAGCAAAATGCAAATTAAAGGCTCAATGAGATAACACTATACACCCACCAGAATGATGTGCTGACTCTTTAAAAACAGAGAATAATGTGAACTCTCACAGGAATGTAAACTAGTAGAAACTAATTTGACATTACTGAAGCTGAAGATACTCACACCCTATGATCTAGCAATTTCGCTCTGGTACATATATCCACAGAAATGTGGGCATTTGAGCACTTAGAGACATGTACAAGAGTGTTTTTGGCAACATGATAGTCAAAAATTGGAAAGAACTCAAATGTCCAACAGTAGAATGGATAAATAATTTACAGTAAGGCCATACAATAGGATATTATACACCAACAAAATGGATGAGTCTTTTTTTAAAAAAGTATTAGCAAAAGAAGGCAGATACAAAAGAGCAAATAATATATGACTCCATTTATATAAAGTTGCTAAACAGGCAAAAATAACTACTGTATATTGTTTAGAGCTGTAAACTTAGATGGTAAAACTATCAAGTAAAGCAAAAATTCCCATGTAAGTAAGGATATCCAGTACCCCTGGGAAAGAGAGAGGGCCATGTTTGGAAAAGCAACAGTCTTCTGGGGGTGGTGGTATTATTATTATTATTTTTAAAAGTAATCTCTATACCCAATGTAGAGCTTGAACTCACAATCCCAAGATTAAAAGTCACATGCTCTTTTGTCTGAGCCAGCCAGATACCCTGCTACTGGTATTATTCCGTTTCTTGTCCTGGGTGGACATTACATGGCTTGTTCACGACAAAAATTTGTTAAAATGCACATTATGTTGTATTCATTATTCTGAATGTGTATTTTTCAATGTAAGAAGTAAAAAAAAAAAGTACCTATCTAGAGACATGTTTCTGTCCTGGTCACGGATGAGAAATCTGAGATCAAGAGTTTGTCCTCAGATTGGGGAGTCAGGATAGAGATCCTCTACTCTGAGCCAGCCGAAGGGCATTGGAAGAATCAGGTTCAATCCTAGGCATTGCAGGAGAACATTGATGAATATCACCCTGCCACTAACTGGGTGCATTTGGGTAAGCAATTCGAATGTTCTGAAATTGTAACTATGTGACATGATGGATGTGCTAACTAAACTTATTGTCGTCTTTAAAAAAACAAAACAGGGGTGCCTGGGTGGCTCAGATGGTTAAGCATCTGCCTTCAGCTCAGGTCATGATCCCAGGGTCCTGGGATCGAGCCCCACATCAGGCTCCTTGCTCAGCTGAGAGCCTGCTTCTCCCTCTCCCTGCTTCTCTGCCTACTTGTGCTCTTTCTCTATCTCTCTGCCAAATAAATAAATAAAATCTTTAAAAAAAATAAAAAAACAAAACAAAACCAACTTATTGTGGTAATCATTTCACAATTCACATGTAAAACAAATCATGTTGTACGCCTTAAACTTACACAATCATACATGTCAATTACATCTCCATAAATCTGGGAAAAAATATTAGGAGCCTCATTTGTAAAGGAAAAGAGACAACAACAGTGCCTTTTGCATAGCGGTGTGGCAAGAACTAGTAAAATAGTAAGCAGAAGTCCTTTTCTCTGCACCGGAGCCAAGGTAGGCTCTATATGGTAACTGCTAGAAAGAATCAGAATAGTGAGGACTACGGAAGCTCAGACTCTTGAGAAAAGAACACATACCTATGTGGGGAGGAAAACAAAGCTTGAAGGGTAGCAACAGAGGCAGAGAATGAGAACCTGTGGGTGGAAGTTAAAGGGGCAATAGGAAGAAGTTTCTAGCAATTCTCGCTGCCCATCCACAAAACAGGCTTGAGAAATTCTGGAGACCCCCTGGAAGTCTCCTGGGGGTGCTCGAAGGTCTTTGTCACCTGGAGTTGTGGGAAGATTTCTAAAGGTTGGTCCCGATCTACTAATTGATTTCATAACTCACTAATGACTCTTAACCCACAGTTAGTAAAATATTTACAAGCTCGCCACCCCCACCCCGCCCCACTCCGTCCTTCCCCTCCCAGCTCCCGATTTTCTGAGAGCCTCTCCACATTTCTATCTCTTTCTATCCCTCCTAGCTCAGGAAAAAAACCTCTCTCTCCTCCAACAGTCTGAGGGGCCCCTGCCAAGGACTTTATTCCCAAGAAGGTCCCGCCAAAGGCAGCAGTTTTCAGAAGGTAGTGACTGTCATATGTTGTCCTTGACCAGAGTCACCAGGAGAGGGCAAAGTGCCAGAGGGCAGCATCTGCGCCTCCCCCAGCCTTTCTCTCCCTGTCGGTTTATTATCTTCTTTGTCTATTGTGCCTGGGATGTTGTGTATACAACACTTATCACAATGCTGGGCACATAGAAAGTCTATAAATTACGGTACACACACAGTCATTTAACACCCACTTGTTGGGCACCTACCATGTTCCAGGTGCTGGAAATACAAAAATCAAAGACTGGACTTCTGCCCTCAGGGTGCTTGAAATCTGGGCTGATAAACTGAGGACTAAAGTAGGGTGTACACCGGGGGGCGTGTCCAAGAAGAAATAAATCTGTAGGCCTTGTCTGTTAATAGTTTATACACCTAAAAATAATAATAATAAAATAAAGTAGGGTGTAAAATGAAAAGCAATAGGCGGGGGAGTATAGGTGGACACACTAGGGAATTCCGAAGCCAGAGGGGCCAGGGGGATGTTGAGAAACTACTTCAGAGTCGCTTCCCCCACCTCAGCTTCTAACCCTCAGAGATCACGGAGGAGGGCAGGGAGTAGGTGGTTAGGGTGTTATTTTATTTTATTTTTTTTTATTCATGAAAGTCAGAGAGAGAGAGAGAGAGAGAGAGGCAGAGGCAGAGGGAGAGAAGCAGGCTCCCCGCCTAGCAGGGAGCCCGATGCGGGACTCGATCCCAGGACCCTGGGATCATGACCTGAGCCGAAGGCAGACGCTTAACCATCTGAGCCACCCAGGCGCCCCTAGGGTGTTATTTTGAACCCCCCTTAAACTCTGCTCTTGGGTAAGCATCCTGCCTTCTCCACCGGGCTGGAGCCTCTGCCTCCCTACACAGGACCAGATACAGAATATGTGGGGCCCTGTGCAAAATGAGAATGTGGGGCTCCTGTTCAAAAATTATTAAGAATTTCAAGCAGAGTGTTAAACCAAGCACAGGGCCCTTCTCAGTAGGATGCCCTATGTGGCATCACAGTCAAAAGCACCTATAAAGCTGGTCTTGTTCCGAGGCGTCCAGCTCAGGTAGGAAATTGGGGTAGGGGCAGGCCAGGGGGCTCTGACTGATTTTCCTAGAGGCCCTAAGATCATGGCTGGGTAATCATCCTCTGCCTAAGGCACCAAGATGCCAAGCAGACAAGAGCCTATTCCCCTCCTCACCCCCAACTCCTCCAGGTTGCAAGGGTAAAATCCAGGAGACCGGGGGTGGGGTAGGGGTGCTGGGCTGCCGGATCCACTAGGAAGGATTTCTAGCTGCAGCCAGCCCCCAGCCCCAGGTGTTGAGCCCCCAATTAACGAGTCAGCTGTTCCCCTCTTCCCCTCCCCTCTTTCTAAGGCCCGGGGATCCCACCCTGGGACTCTCTGGTGAATGTGGAGTGTGGAAGGGAGGTGACAGAGAATTTAAGAATGTTTCGGCTTGGGCGCCTGGGTGGCCCAGTTGGTTAAGCGACTGCCTTCGGCTCAGGTCATGATCCTGGAGTCCTGGGACTGAGTCCCGCATCGGGCTCCCTGCTCTGCAGGGAGTCTGCTTCTCCCTCTGACCCTACCCCCTCTTGTGCTCTCTCTCTCTCAAATAAATAAATAAATAAAATCTTAAAAAAAAAAAAAAAGAATGATTCGGCTTGATGTTAGTTGACCAGGAGATCAGGAGCTCTTTTCCTGACTTGGCATCATTTTATTGTTAGGATCATCAGAATTTCAATGGTCCGCGCTCTGCTTGGCCTTCTCACTCTATGACCCTCCCCACTTGGTCCTTTCCATGGCTCTTTCTCCTCCATCTAATCCTGAGTCGCTGATGTTCTCCAAGCTCCATCGTTGGCCTCTTCCTGTCCTGCCCCACGAAGTCATCCTGCATGGACTCACCTCCTTCCATATTATCAGCTGTCACCTCCAGTGGTTTTCGGCAGGGCAAAAGGGGAGGGAGGAGAAACCACGGGGTATCACGTAGAATCACCTGATGAGAAGAGCCTTCTGACTGGTGACACTACCATTCCTTCAGTCATCCCAGAAAGAAACTTGAAGTCATGTGTGATGTTTCCTTCCCATCCTGCCAACATTCAAGCAATCTCTAAGCCCTGAAAATATTACCTCTTAATTATCTCTCCAATTCATCACCTCCTCTCCGTTCTTACTCCACTTCCCCAATTCAGGCCCTGATCACGTCCGAACGTCTGCATCCCAGTGATTCCCCTTTCTCTGGGAACTGCGCTTCTTGGGGTGACCCAAAAGTCAGCAGGGAAGGGAATTCCTTCCTCTCTGATCCTAGGAAGCAATTCAGGTTCTGGTCAGATGATCAAGGTCTTAGAGCCCAACCGAAGGACTGGAAACGAGGATATCTGGGGCAAACTATGTGGCTGGTCCACTTAGGGTGAGTTCAGAGACTGAAAATATTCAAGTGTCATGAACAGGTTTACCAGAAGGCCGCCCCTGTAGAAGAGGCTCTTTATCACCCCCTAGACAGGGTGACCCCTGGGCTGACTGGCACTCACGAAACAAAGCAGCAGAGAGGCAGGAACAGAGGTTATGCATGAGCGGAACAGTCAGGGCTTTCTTTCATCAAGCCTGGCACAGGTCTGTTAATGAGCCAGTGACGGTGACTACCCTGAGCCCCTCATACAATACCAGACCTCAAGGACAACCAGCCAGTTCTCTGGTGGCAGGTCAATGGAGGGGACAGAGTCACGAGAATAGGCACTTACTTGGGAATCGGATTTGTATTCCCTGCCTGTCATGTCTCTGTCAATGCTACCACCTATGGACCCATGAAATGTCTTCTAGGTGTGCCATTGTGTCCTAGACCACAGTATCTCCACATAGAAGCCCTTCCCTGGGGATGCCTGGGGGGGGGGGGGTTCAGTCAGTTGAGCGTCTGACTTTGGCTCAGGTCATGATCTCAGGGTCCTGGGATTGGGCCCCGTGTGGTGCTCCCCTCTGAGCATGGGACTCCCCACTCAGCTTGTGCCTCTGCTCCTCCCCCTTCTTGTTCTCTCTCTCTTAAATAAATAAAATCTTTTTTTTTTTTTTAAGATTGTATTTATCTGAGAGAGAGACAGAGATAGCACAAGCAGAGCAGAGGGAGAAGGACAAGCCGACTCCCTGCTGAGCAGGGAGCCCTATGTAGGACTCCATCCCAGGACCCTGGGATCATGACCTGAGCCAAAGGCAGATGCTTAACTGACTGATCCACCCAGGCACCCAGATAAAATCTTTAAAAAAAAGAAGAAGAAGAAGCCCTTCCCTGAAAAATAAGTAAAACACTAAGTGGAATGTGGGTCCTGGAACAGAACAAAGACGCTAGTGAAAAAGTTAGGGAAATCCAAATCTGGAGTTTAGTCCATAGTATTGTCCCAATGTTAATTTCTTAGCTTTACTACAAGTACGTGGTTAATGAAATGTTAACATCCAGGGAAGCTGGGTGAGGGGGATAAGGGAACCCTCTGTACTAGCTTTGCAACTCCTCTCTGAATCTAAGGCAAGGGGTAAATGCTGACAGGATTTGCTGACCTCACCATGAGTCCCTCATCTGGAAGCTGCTGGCTTTACAGAGCGAAGGACTGGCCCGGTCAAGCCCTAGTGGGGAGCTAGCTGGGAGACACTTTGCAAAGATGAGGTGCTGTCGTCAAAGGTGAGGCTGCTGCCCGTGCTCTGAACCCCTAACAACACATGGTGCTTTTGTTCATGGGTATGAACGCCCAGGATCTATGGGACAGGGCTGGGGCCGGGCGGCTTAGATTACACCCGTGACCTGCTCTCGGCATCATCATGCTCAGTCTCTGAACTGGCTAAGGCGCAGGTGTGGGCATGCAAGGAAGGAATGGGGCCACCAGGGCACACAATAATTCCTTTGGGGTGGCCCCTGAGATTGCCCTCTGCCATTTGAGGCTTTTTCAGGCACTAGGAAAACAGACAGAAGAGGGGTTCAGAGCATTGGGCTGATGACTGACTTTGAGGCTTAGGGGTCCTGTGATCGTTACCACACCTTGGAGTGGACAAGAAGGGTGTGGGAGGAGCCAACAGAACCCCTGGAGCATCTGGGTGCTGTTTGCTGGGAAAAGGTGAGCAGCAGAGCCTGGTCCAGGGTCCAAACGCCTCAGGAATAATGGTTAGAGTCCCCGCTGGGCCAGACAGCCCAAGCAGCATGATACCACCTGGAGGGAGCAGAACGAGGACTGGGTGGGAGGAAGAAGGAAGCCGTAGCCCTGTGGCCTGTAGCTGTAGGGCTGTGGCCCACACCTGCTTTTCCTTTCTTTTTTTAAGATTTTATTTATTTGTCAGAAGATACAGAGAGAGCACAGGCAGGGGGAGGGGTAGGTAGAGGGAGAAGCAGGCTCCTTGCTGAGCAGGGAGCCTGACGCAGGGCTCGATCCCAGGCCCCTGGAATCATGACCCAAGCCAAAGGCAGACGCTTAACCGACCGAGCCACCCAGGCGTCCCTACCCTTCCTTATTAAAAAAATATGAGAATTATTGTATTTAAATATTCTCTTTCTCATTCCTCTTCTTTTCCTTCTCAAGTATAATGAGATTGGCTGAACTTATTCAAGGTTGCAGAATGGTAAGTTGGGGGTCAGGATGGAATTCTCAGGAAGGAGTTGGGAAAGCAGTGGACACTTCCCCGGAGATCCTAGATTCTGACCAGGGGCCCATGACCTCCCCAGTAGGCCCAGGGCATGCCCTGGAGGTGGGGCCCGCTGAGCGGGGCTGAGTTTGCAGCTCTAGCGGGATCACTGTATTATTTTAGGTTTATTTTCACCTACTTTGCCGTCTTTCTAGTCATCTCCCAAGCCAGAAGCCCATCATCCCTGACAACTCCCTCTCCATCACCCATCACTCCGCGAGATGTCAAGATCGGAAAACTTCATTTCCCAAAGAACTCCTCACCCCACCTCCCACTCTAGACTTAAGACGGCAACTCCCCCAATCTAAGGACCATCTCCTTAACTGTCTCTCCGCCTCCATTCTTTCTCCTTTCAATCTTGTCAAAAGCCAGTTTCCTTCTAAATGCAAACATTGCCAACTCACACCCCAGATGAAGGTGGGTGACGCGAAGACCCTTCTGCTCATCTCCAAGCCCACCTCTCTAGCAGTGAATTCCAAAGATCTAGGCCTCTCCTTGGACAGTCCCACTCCAACCCGGTTGGTGTTTGTATTCAAACCCTGGTTCCTACATTTTTCCCTTCTCATACCTATGCGTCTGTTTATACGGCCACTTCAGCCAGATTTGCCATGCATCTGCCCATTTACAACTTCAGTGTTTAGGATTCAGCTCCGGATATCACCTCCTTCTAGAGGCTTTTACGGATTTTCCCTCCCAGGACGCAACTCACCCATTTGGCTGGATTAGGCTGCCCTCCTATGGGTCCCCCTGACGCCCCCCACCACACACACAGACTTTGCACTGAACGCATTGTATCATGTGAGTCCTTCTGATGTAGTTTTTGAATGTAGGTGAGGTTTGGTGGGGTGAGGTCCGGAGTCGACAGCCAAGAAAGAATTCTTGAGACGTCTTTGGTGCAAAATGGTGGTTTTAATAAAGCACGGGGACAGGACCCGTGGCAGAAAGAACTGCTGCATCGGGGTTGTGAGGGGTGACTTGATTATATACTTGGGAGTTGGGGGTAAGGAAAAAGCGAGGTTTTCAAAAAGAATTTTTGTATGCTAAAGAGGACCTACAAGATACTGGAGGCCTTGCCATTGTCAAGTTAAGGTGGTTTTTCCCTCTTTACTAGATTACTGTCTTAACAGTAAGACAGTTGGGAGTTTCCTTCTGGAAGTTAGGTTATTGATAAGAATGTTTTTTTTTTTTTTTCTTGGTAAATCACTAAGACCTTTGTAAAATGAGGGAGACTCCTGTCTTGCAGGACTGGGATCTCTATGAGTTAACCATTTGTTTTTCCTTCCCTTAGC
The DNA here is from genome assembly GCF_029215605.1 of Mirounga angustirostris. Taxonomy (NCBI): domain Eukaryota; kingdom Metazoa; phylum Chordata; class Mammalia; order Carnivora; family Phocidae; genus Mirounga; species Mirounga angustirostris. The sequence goes on along the minus strand of NW_026991725.1, from coordinate 22,523,793 downwards.
TTTAGGGCAGCGGGGAGTGCCTGAGGAATGTCACACGGATCCCACGGTGGGGGGGGGGGGGCAGGGCTGCAGGGTGTCCCCTTGTGCTCTGTCCTCCGCTTGCCTTCTGCGCCCTCATCACTTCTGTGGTTCCATAAGACTATAATCTCCTTGCTAACAAGGCCCAGGAATCCGCATCCTCCTTAGCAGGAACCAGCCTCCCTCCTGCTAATCAAATCCTGTCGCTCGGCTGGCTGCGTCCTGCCTGTTGCAGCCGGTGGGGAACACAGTTCTTTTTTTTTTTTTTTAAAGATTTTATTTATTTATTTGACAGAGAGAGACACAGCGAGAGAGGGAACACAAGCAGGGGGAGCGGGAGAGGGAGAAGCAGGCTTCCCGCTGAGCAGGGAGCCCGATGCGGGGCTCGATCCCAGGACCCTGGGATCACGACCTGAGCCGAAGGCAGCCGCTTAACCGACTGAGCCATCCAGGCGCCCTGGGAACACAGTTCTTAACTGGGCTCACAGGGAGGTCCTTCAAGGCTTCACGCATCTCCCTCTTGGGCCTCTGTCTGCCCCGTCCCCCCGCACGGCCCACTGGCCTGCAACAGTTCACGCGGACCTTGCCCGTGGCCCTGAGTGTCTGTCTGTCTGCTGTGTGCCCCACACCACTGTTGGTCCTTTCGCGGAGTAGCGCTTCCTGACTTCATTGCAAACTCAGTTCCCGCCACGTTCGCGCTGCTACTCTTCTCTCCCTAGGACCCAGCACGGAACAGACGTTCCGGAACATTACATAAATCATGACATCATGACTTTACAAACTCTTTTTGTCGTCAGGCCCTCTGGAGTGACTAGGAGGAGGCCCACAGGGTCAGACGTGAGATGGGGAAGAAGGGCCCCCCCAACTCTGGCCCTCAACCCAAACTACTCTGAGTAGGAATGCTGGCTCCTAGGAAGAGAGTGGAGGGAAAGACGGGACGGCTCCAGGGAGGGGTAGACGTCCCTAAGGGTGCTGTCCGGGGTCTCAGGGCGTGGCCAGCTCTTGGGACCCCACCACAGAAGGTGCCAGTTGCTGAGCCCAAGAAGCTGTCCTCGAGGGCCTCCAAGTGGCCCAGCAGGTGGAGGAGAGGAGAACTGAAGGTGGGAGTGGGGCATAGCTCCCCAGTGCACGGGCCAGGTGTCTACTCCTACTGTGGCCGAGAGAGGGTGGAGAGTCCCCTGGTCCCTGGGAGTCACCGGACACTGGGTTCCCGGTGAAGAGCAGGGCTGAGGAGGGACAGATGGGCAGGGGGGCGGGGCCCCAGGGCCCTCAGTTTATCGCACACCCGCCCTTCTCCTTGAAGGGATTCTTGTCCTCAGGGATACCTTTGAGGAGAAGGTCGTTTCCTGCTTCTGCCTCCACATAATCCTTGATTTCCTTTCCTGTCGTGGAAATCTGTGAGAAAACAAAGGGTGGTTCCAGCCCTCGTTTGTCTGTGGGCATCCATGATTTGCTCGGTGCAGGAAAACAGGGCCTGGACAGGGGGCTGGGGAGGAGAAAGAGAAAGGGGCAGGCGGGGGTGGGGGGTGAGTGCTTACCTCCGAGGGGGCGCTGGGCCAGGCCCGCTGCGGCCTCCAGGCTGCGGGGTTCGCTCCTGGCCCCTCTGTGGGGCTAAACCCCAGCCTCCCTCTGCAGCCTCGCTTGGCCCAGAGGCACCTCCCACTCCTGCCCCTTCTGCTGTTCTGCGGAGGCCTCACCAGCCCGCCGCCTGTCGCTTCCCCTGGGGGCCAGGCTCTGTGAGGACCAGGACACCATGGCAAACAGAGTCAGGGAAGGGAAGAGGGGACTCACCAGGGTTCGTGGGGTCTTGACTTCCTTCTTCAACTGTTCCACCTCCATCTTCAATAGCTCCTTCTCGCTGAGCTCCTGGGCCATCCTGCTCCAGAGAGACCTGCTCCTGGCAAGGGTTCCGCGGCTGGGATTGCAAACCCCCTGGGCTCCTCACAGAAGCTCCCTCCTGCACTTTCCACACCTCAACTTCCACCCTCTTTCCTGTCCATCCCCTCACTTCACACGGCAGATTAATTCCCACCCCGCCCCATCACGAGTCCAGGCTCTGGAGGAGAGGGTGGTACCCCCAGTCTGATGGGGGAGGCACAGCCCCCAGTCTGATGGGGGAGGCACAGGCTCTGCCCTTGGAGTAGGATCTGTCTATGGACGGAACAGGAATCAGAGCATGGAGAAGGGAGAGAAAAGGAGTATCTTTCAGTGAATAGAATTTGGGAAGCCAGGTTATTGTTTCACATAATGGCACAGGTAGACGTTTTCGGGAAACAGCAGGTCCTGCCAGGGGAGACTGTACCCTAGTGGTTAAGTGAAAGGCTCTGGAGCCTGCCAGACTCCAGTTCTGATCCTGGTTCTGCCATTTCCAAGCTGTGAGGCTTAGGCAAGTCACTCAACCTCCTTGAGTCTTAGTGTCCCTGTCTGCAAAATGGGTATAATAACAGTACCTACCTTGTAGGATTTTTGTGAATCCTAAGAAAATAATGCATGTAAAATATTTTAATCCTCTGTATGGCACATCATGACTATTATTATTATTGTTATAGTTACTGATATCATCATCATCAGGACAGGGTTATCAGGAAGGCCTGGCGGGGGCCCAACTTTAATAATTCTAAGACTAGGGCGCCTGGGTGGCTCAGTTGGTTAAGCGACTGCCTTCGGCTCAGGTCATGATCCTGGAGTCCCTGGATCGAGTCCCGCATTGGGCTCCCTGCTCGGCAGGGAGTCTGCTTTGCCCTCTGACCCTATCCCCTCTCATGTGTTCTCTCTCTCTCATTCTCTCTCTCTCAAATAAATAAAATCTTTAATAAAAAAAAATAATAATTCTAAGACTAAATCCCAGCCCAGTGCAACCTCAGCCCCTCTCACCTGCCAAGAAAGAGCGTGCACTTCAAGTCACTGGTCTTCGACTCAGACAAGATGGTGTTTGAGCTTCCCGGCTCCTCAGCTTCTGAAAGTCTTCAGATAAAGCAGATGGTCTGAAAGCCAAAATCTCTAATGCCTAAGCTGATCATGGGCTCAAGGTCCTAAGCCCACCCGCTGGCTTGAGCCTCCAAGCCCTCACTGCCACTGGAGCGGACACCCTGCCCCCTACGTCTGCCTTGCTCCTTTCGAGACCCGTCTGGCTTATAGCCAGTTCTCACCCTCAGCCCGACACACTCCCCTCCCCGTGCCTTGTCTGCCAAGCCCTCCCATCCGCTACCTCTGAGCCTGCTCTGAGACTATTCTTCTCAGTGAAGCAAGTCCTAGACCAGCTCCTAACGTCCCTCACCCAAGAAGCCTTTGTGTCTCCCATTGGAGCCCCGTGATTATACCTTACAAGCTTCTCTTAGCTCAATCTTCCTTCACGCATTCAATAAAAATGGGCTCCTTACTTAGGATGCTGTTCTTGTCAACACTTGGGGCCATCGCCACCTCCAGTGCCTGTGTCCATGCTTCTTGGCCTCCATGCCTTCTCTGAGCCTTGAGCGTGGGTCTCCCTCACCAATCGCTGAACACAGGGCCCACATCCTGATATTTCTCTCGGTCTCCTTCCAGGACCACCCAAGGGCTATGCTGTTTAATAGACACTAAGCTCGGGCGCCTGGGTGGCTCAGTTGGTTAAGCGACTGCCTTCAGCTCAGGTCATGATCCTGGAGTCCTGGGATCGAGTTCCGCATCTAGTCCCGCATCGGGCTTCCTGCTCGGCGGGGAGTCTGCTTCTCCCTCTGACCCTCCTCCCTCTCTCAGTGTCTGTCTCTCATTCCCTCTCTCAAATAAATAAATAAAATCTTAAAAAAAAAAAAAAAAGACACTGAGCTCCTGCTCAGGCTGACACCTGTCCCATGGCAAGGGGACCCTCCCAAGAAGCAGATGCTTAAGAGATCAATACGGTCAGTTAGGGATCCTCTTTTTGTCCTGTCTCTAGGTTGACAGGAGGGGCTCTGGAAGTGGCTGGGAGGAGGCCTGGAGCCCATCCTGACTCCCCCGCTCCAGGGTCCGAGTCCCACTCACAGCTGGGCGCGCGAAGAATTTAGGATCAGGACGGGAGCCTGGAGGTTTCTAGTCCAACTGTGCTGGAAATACAGGATGGAGAGCACAGGCCTCTAGAGGCCAGCTCGGTGCTCGGTCCACCGCTGCTTCCTAAGACCGACCAGTTAACCTGCAACTTGCACCTGGTGCTTCTCGAAGCCAGTTCCTTGCTGTTGTCTAATCCGAATCCCTGGCGCTATAGCTGGGCTTACCTCCACCAGGCACAGAGCATGTGCACCAGGGCTTCTTCACACACAGCCCTTCCGAGGCTTGCTCACGCTTCTCAGGGGACCTCTGGATGTGTCTTTCTGCTGTCTGAGCTGATTCCTCTGGCTGCTGCCTTGGCTGGTTTCCATGGTTGCTGGGCCACCCTACAGCGCCCGGCACGACTGGTCTCCATATCCTACCCACCCTCCACTCCCCGGGCCCTTGGTGACTCATCCCTGAGCTTCCCAAGGAAGCCCCCACCCTCTGCCCTTTCCTCCCCTTCCATGAGTGGAAAATCCGCCTCCACCGCCCACCCAGAGCAGGCCAACCCCCTTCCTCCTCAGTCCCCCACTCCGTTCCCCACCCCCCCAAACAGTTTCCTCTCCAGGCCCAGGGAGCAATCACAGCCCCCCGACCTTGGCTTCCTCTGCTGGGAGGGATTGGGGGACTGGGCCCCCACAGGGGCCCCTGGCTTCCCCCTTCCTCTGGGCAGGGGGCAGAGAGGCGCGGGCCCAGGGAGCGGAGACTGACTTCCTCTTGTCCCGGAATGAGCCTGCCTGCCCTTTGCAAGCAGGTTTGGGTCTCTCACTGAGAGGAAACCAAAAGCGGCGAGAGGGGGAAGACAGAGCGACCAATCAAGAGCAGGGTGAGGCACAAAACCAGCGGGCTCCCTGGGGAGCCGGCCAGAGGCGGGGGGCCATGTCGGAGCTTCAGCAGCTGCAGGAGTTCGAGATCCCCACGGGCCGGGAGGCTCTGCGGGGCAACCACAGCTCCCTGTTGCGGGTCGCGGACTACTGCGTGGACAACTACGTGCAGGTAGGCAGCATGGGCACCCGCCCCGACACCCTGGCCCCCCGCCCCCGGAACCCACCTTCAAGGCAGGACCGTGAGAGGCATCCTGACAGGTGCTCGTCCTGGGCCCACCTGGGAAAGCCTCCACCCCAGGCCTCAGCTCCATTCCAGTCCCCCCCAGACTTCAGCCCTGACCCCATGTTACCCAGCCCCACCGTGCCCCTTCCCTCTCCCGGAGCCCCAGAGACGCCCGGGCAGGCCACACTGTTCCGTCCTGTCAGCAAGCCTCACCCGACATTCGTCTCCTTCCTGGGTCCCGTGCAGATGCAGGGGCCCAGACTTGTCCTCACACAAATGCCAGCATTATCACGTGCACGCTGACTCTGGGTGAGACCTGAGAACCTCCCGAAGAGTGTCGTGAACCTGAGAGGCACCAGGGGGAGAATCCTTTCCCTGATATTTGAGCGAGAGTGGAGAGACATCAGGCTAGGCTGGGTCTGGCGCAGAGACAGAGGCATGGACAGCATGATGGCTGGGAGAGTCCACCAGCACAAGATTTTAGAGCAGTCTCCTAAACTGTGTAGTTGTTCCAGGACCATGAACGTGGATTCTCGGATCACGGGAAGAGGATCGAGGGAAACTTAGCAATGATTGAGCACCTCTGTTTTTTCCATTAATCCTCATAACCTCATGAGACAAGTATTATTATTCCTCTTTCATAGATGAAGAACCAGCAGTGCAGGGAGGCAAGGTGACTTGTCCAAGGTCATACAGCTTGGACTTGGCAGAGTTGAGCATCAGCCTCCTGACTTCTGAAGCCGGGCTCTCTCCTCTCCACATTTCCCCTCCCCTGCCAGGCCCTAGGACTTAAAGACAGTTTCTTTGCACTGGCAGGCCTGGGAAGCTCCTGGCTCAGTAGGAGCGTTGAAAAAAATAATGGAAGTAGCAAGTGCTTATGGGAAAATGGCAGATTCAAGAGAGTCAGTGGTGATACCAGGGAGAACGCTCTGCACCCTTCCTTTGGGCAGGCATGTTATCCTCACTTGGCCTCTTTTAGTCCTCCTCCCAGTCCTGAGAGGAGAAAACCACTCCTACTCCACAGCCAGGAGGCCAAGGTTCAGAAAGATCGGGTCACTTAACGACTGGGTGGCTCAGTCGTTAAGCGTCTGCCTTTGGCTCAGGTCATGATCCCAGGGTCCTGGGATCGAGCCCCGCATCAGGCTCCCTGCTCCGTGGGAAGCCTGCTTCTCCCTCTCCCACTCCCCCTGCTTGTGTTCCTGCTCTCGCTATGTCTCTCTCTGTCAAAAAAATAAATAAAATCTTAAAAAAAAAAAAAGGAAAGATCAGGTCACTAAGCTGGTGGCAGAACCTGGATTCGAACCCAGAACTCTGACTCCCAGCCCACCCCCAAACCTCTAGTTGAATAACTGCCGTTCATGTAGATGTTAAGTGACCCACTTGTAGATGAGATGGACCGTGGTTTGTAAACCAGCCCGGTCTCAGGATGCTGGAAGGCAGGCTCCTCTTATGGACAAGGAGAGAAGCGGTTCTGCGCATTCCTTCAGTAACCTCTGCACACCTTCAGATTCTTCCAGATGGTTCTCGTTTGTCGGATGCACAGTGTGCACATAGGATTTGGGGTCCCAAAGACCTGAGTCCAGTTTCCAACTCTGCCACCTAGCAACTACAGGACCCATGGCAAGGTGACCCTCTGATTCTTACACCTTTCCTCACGGGGGTCCCATGGGTTAAATGTGAGAATGTGTTAAAGCACTTAGCCCAGTGCCTGTCCCTTAGGAGGGGCAGGATGCATGGAAACTATTACCATGACTGTCATCATCATCATCATCATCATCATCATCATCATTATCATCTTCCGCCGGAAGGATGAAAGGCACATAGAGATAATGAAAGTCAATTCTAGCAAGGCGAGGCAGCCCTTGCAAAAACACCCAGGTCAGAGTCCCTGGGTTCCTGCTTCCTTCATGCAGAACACTAACTAATTGACCTTAGTTACCTTTCCTGGCCTCTCTGAGGATCTCGGTCTGGGGAGCAAATGCCTGCAAAGGATTTGGATGACTTCTCAGAACTGCCCTTAAACAAGGCCTGGTTCCCATGCCCTCTGTCCCTCCCCCAACCCCTCCCAGCACCCCAACCAGGTGTCAGGAAACCCATGGGGAATTGGGGGAGAGCAGGCTGGGGTCAGACTGCAGAGTTCTCCGTCAGAGTCCATTGAGTTTACAGACAAGGTAATTTGCATGATGAATAAGCAGTCAGCCATGACAATGGATCTCATACCTTTATACCTCTGGACATAACTTTGGGCCAAGCCCCAAACCAAAGGTCAGCAGCCTCCTGGAGCTGGACCCAAGCAGACATTTTCCTGTCTGGGCTGACAGTTCCAGGTGGCAGGCCAAACAGGGGACAGTGCTGGCGAGGTGAGCTAGGAAATCTGGGTGCAGACCAAAGGAGGAGTAGTAACCGCTTTGTTCTGGGCCTTCGTTTCCTAGTCTATTAAAGAAAGATCTTGAGCTAGAACAAGACTTGCTCTCCTTTCTGGTTTCAACATCCTCAGTTGATTTCTTTGCCTTTTCAAGGCTCTTGGTTACATAGGCTGATGAGATGTAAACTGCACGCAAATGAGCATCTAGCTGTTGGAACAAAGACAAGGAGGGGCTGCCCAGAAGGTTCTGGGCCTGCCCTTTGACTCTAGCCTGGCTCAGGCTCCACTGGAGGCACCCTGTTCTGAGAGGTTCCAGGTGTGCTCTCCATTGACAGACCTCGGGGAGCACCCAGGGGCCTTTAGCAAGGAGACTGCGTGCTGCAGCCTTGTCTGTCCATGCACGGGGCCTGGCCCAGATTTGTCCCGGACTCACCCCTACCCTCTAGAGAAAGCTACAGGCTAAATGGCAGTGGCTCCATGATCGGAACCGGCAGCAGCTCCTCATCCAAGATGAGGAAGCTGCCTGGGGAACCAAATGACCGGAGTTTTGCTTTAGCCCCATGGTCTCATCTGGAACTGGAAAAAAAAAAAAAAAAAAAAAAAAACCCAAAAAACCCTCTTCTGTCTTCAGCCATTCCCTGCCCACCCTTCCATCCCTGACTGCCGGTGTGACTCTGGCTAGCACCTGGCAGGCACAGTGCCTGGCATGCAGTAAGGAAATACCCAGCAAGTGTTTGGGTTCACATTAAATTCATTAATTAACTCACAAATGCATATGTATTAAATATTGTCTGTATGTTGGGCACTATTCCAGGGTAGGATACAGAGTAAAACAGAGAAGCTCTCTGCCCTCACAGCGCTTACATTTTAGTATGTGGGGGGAAATAGATAATGAAGTAAATAGATAAATAATTTCTGATAGATAGTGCTAAGTGCTATGAGGAAAAGAGAACAGGGTAAATATGGTAGAGAGTCAATATAGAAGTAAGCTAGGAGAATCTTAAGGTGGTGATGAAATGTGTCTCTGAGGAGCTGAGACTTAATAAGAAGGATTCTAGAAAGAAGTATGGCAAGTGCAAAGGTCCTGAGGTAGAAACAATCTTAGCTTGATCTGGGAAAAGGAACCTTATGGCCAATGTGCTTGAGGGGAGTGAGAGGGAGTGGTAGAGGAGAGCCGGGAGAGAAAAGCAGAGCCAGCCTTGTGGGGCCCTATATAGGCCACGGTTGGAAGTCTGGATTTTATTCTCAGTGTATTGGGAAGCTACTGGAGGGAATGAATGAAGTCACTCTTCTCTGGGCTTCAATTTCCTGATCTATAAAATGGACTAGATCATTGGTTCCTAAACACTACTCTGCAGACTGGAGAAAAACAGGAGAACAAGGGTCCCCTGGGGAGCTTTTAAAGGCACAGGTTCATCGACCTTACTCCTTACTCCCACGTCCTTCCTCTCCCATCCTACCAGAGTTCTGATTAGAAGGTCTGGGATAGGGGGTCTGGCGTCGATTGGTTCTTTTTTTTAAGTTTGAAAGTATTGCCTTCCTCTTCCCTTTCTGCTATTCACCCTTTATTCCCAAAGGTCCTCTGGAGGTGGTCAGGTCAATCCTCAGCTTGAGTCTTTGAGGAGGAAGATCTTTCCCTCCCCTTGCACCCCCATTCCTCAGGGTAACAGATTTGCTCTCCTAATGTTCCCAAGTCCCTCTTACTACAACTTCATTCTCACAGAAACCACGTCAAACATCTAGAGTTACTGCTTTCTGCCAGTTCAGCCCCCATCCTCCCTCTCCCATCTTACCCACCCAGCCAAGGATCCAGCGGAAGGGGCTGGCCTCCGACCAGAGCTGTGTGTATTTCAGGCCACAGACAAGAGGAAGGCGCTGGAGGAGACCATGGCCTTTACCACCCAGGCACTGGCCAGTGTGGCCTACCAAGTTGGCAGTCTGGCCGGACACACTCTGCGTCTGCTAGACCTGCAGGCCGCCTCCCTGCGGCAGGTGGAAGCCCGTGTGAACACGCTGGGCCAGGTAAGGGCTGTGGGAGGGCTTCTTGCATTGGCTCCCAGTTCTTTGGCCCCACTCGGACATGTTCTCCAGCAATAAGTTCTTTCCCGCCTTCCTCCAAACGCCTGACTCCGCCACAGGAGCTTGGCATTTCCCGAGGGTATTGAGCCTCCTTATCTCTGTGGTTATGTCTCCATGCTGGGCCTTTCTGCCCTACCAGACTAGGAACTCCTTGAAGGCAGTCCTTTTCCTTTCTGACTTCTATCTGAATTCTATCCTGCATGGTAGGAAGCAGGATTTACCAGTAGCGGTGGGTGCCTAGTACAGGAAAGAGGCAAGTGGATCTTGTTTCCAGCTAAACACAGGCAGTGACCTAATAAGTGTCCTCATCCCGGAGTGTTTGCCTGGCAAGGTCATCTTCAGCCCCGAAAGCACCGCCACCACCACGCCGTGCCCCCGCCCAGCTAGGACACATGCCCTCCTCCTCCCTTCCTGGATCCTTGGCTGAGGAATTGCCCCATCAGCCACGTGCACACAGCCACTGACCCATCAGCCCGCGCATCACCCGCATGTTCACTGCGCGCTGTGCCTTTTCCTCTCACCCCAGCAGACCGGGCTTCCCACCCTCCCAGTGTTGTGAGTTTCCCCACAGAACATTCCAAGAGGGAGTGAACTCACTTCTTTGTCCCCCCAAGAGAGACAGTCACTCCAGCCATGATGCTCCACCACCTCTGCGTTCTCCACCTCTGCTGCCCAGCCAGCCCAGCGCTCCCCTCTCTTCCCAGCAGCCCCAGGGGTGCTGTGTTTTCTCTTTTCCTCTGGTTCCTGCTCAGCTAATAATAACCCTCATTCTCTTCCACCAGGAAGTTGCTCCAAAGTGGTTCCATCCTCCCCTGGCAACTCTTTTCCCAAATGCCGTGTGACCCTGGGGACAGCATTTACTCTGTCTCTGGACCTCACGGCTTCCCCTGGCCCCTACGCCCACCCCAAAGTCTCTATCCTCTTCCTCCCGTAAGAGGAAGGACAGAGACTGCCCCACTGTCACCTCAAACCCTGTTATGGCAGATGGTGAACATGCACATGGAGAAGGTTGCCCGAAGGGAGATCGGCACCTTGGCCACGGTCCAGAGGCTGCCCCCTGGTCAGAAAGTCATCGCCCCCGACAGCCTCCCTCCCCTCACGCCCTACTACAGGAGACCGCTTAACTTTGGCTGCCTGGATGACATTGGCCATGGGATCAAGGTAGAGAGAGGGACCCTCCTCTTTCCCATAACCCACCCTCTCCTCGTCAGGGCTCCCTTCTCCTCGGGCCCCCAGTTCTCTTCCACATCCACATCCCTCCGTGTCCCAACCTGCCGCCCTGGTCTTTCCTCACTCCCTGAAGCCATCACCCTAAGCGGACCCCTTCTCTCCAAGCCTTCCTCCTTAAAAGTCCTTCCTGACGGGTCCCTCCACCACTGGCCTTTACCCTGTCCTCAGATGATCTGCTGAGGGTGCATCTGAGCACCCCCCCTCCGTGGGGGCTGGGTGTGTGTGAAGGGGAAGCGGGGAAGGGAGGTGTCAGGTCGTGCATGAGAATGGCTCCCCAGCCACATGAGAAGGCAACTTCCTCTGTCTGGAGGCTTGAGGTCACCGCAGCACTCACCCCAGAGCCGCTTGCTGGTGGGTGGGAACTGGTGGGGATGCAGCCACTCAAAGGGGGCCTGGTGAAGACCGGGGAGCCTGACACTGCCATTGCCTTCTCGGCTGTCTCCCGGAGAGGTGGGAGAGGACACGTCCCCAACCCCACTTCCTCAGTTCCCACAGGCCAACATTCCAGGTTAGACTAAAGCTCCCCTGGGTCTCAATGACCCCTGGAAACCCTTCCCATCCCATAATATGCAGACCACACTCCCTCCTTCGGGCACCAGGCCTCCCCACCCTGAAGTTCGTCTCATTGCCCAGCTTCTACTCTTTATGACTCAGCTCAGGACCCTCTTGTCTTGTGCCTAGTGGACAATAGCAGAGGACAGCATTCCCCATGTCCCCCATGCTTGGGGACACCCCACCAGTAACGCAGGTGCTCCCTTGCCTGTGGGCTTGGCCTGGCCATTTGTGCATTTTAAATGCCCTGCCCCTCTCTGTCCCGAGCTTCCTAAAGCCGGTTCTGCAGACCCGTCCGAACGGCAGGTGGGATACTTCTAAGTGTGTTGGTCCTCTCCTCCCTCCCCGCTGCCCCCACCTCCTCAGCCTCGCGTGGGGGTCGGGCTCTATCAGAATTAGAGACCACCAAGCTGGCCACTGAGATGTTTTGGGCGCGAGGGGCGGATGCTAGGCGGTGCGGAGGAAGTGGCCTTCAGACCGTGTCTGCTCCGGGTTTCCGTCGGGCCTGCAGCCGGCCCGACCAGAGAGGCCCGGGGCCCAGGCGGCAGCAAGAGGGGGTGGCTGTGGGGTGGGGTGGGAGAGGGGGCTGGGAAGTGGAAGTGGGAACTTGCTGTGCCCGCACTCTCCCTCCCAGTTCGCGGCCGCCTCTCCCTCGTTTCCTTTCTGGGACCAGGGCGCTGAGGGGGGCCCATAGACGTCAGCCCCGCCCCCTGCCCCCCCGCAGGATCTGACCACACAGCTGTCGCGGACCGGGACCCTCTCGCGCAAGAGCATCAAGGCGCCTGCCGCACCTGCCTCCGCCACCCTGGGGTGAGGCCTCGCGCTCCTGCAACTCTCCTCCCCCCCCTCCACGCAGAGAAGCCAAACTTCCTCCTGCCCGCACCTGACCCCTGCTCGCCGAAGCCTTCCTTCCCCCCCACTGACGACACCCTCCCCCCCAGGAGGCCACCCCGGATCCCCGAGCCCGTGCAGCTCCCCGTGGTGCCCGAGGGCAAACTCTCCGCCGCCTCATCGGTTTCTTCCCTGGCCTCGGCAGGGTGAGCCCCACGAGTCCAAGTGGGGGGTTGAGGGGAACTCCTGCCAGTTGTCAGGGTGACTACTAGGGTCGGGAGGACGCTCATCACAGGCCCGGGGCGCACGACTGAAGGGGAGGGGCGGGGGGGGGATGCTGAGTCAGGGAAGGTGTCCCCCAACCTAGCCGAGCCCCGCTTTCTCTGGTCTTCAGCAGCGCCGAAGGTGTCGGTGGGGTCTCCACGACCAAGGGGCAGGCAGCACCCCCACCCCCACCTCTCCCCAGCCCCACGGCCCCACCCCCTCCACCGGCCTCCGAGGTCTTCCTGCCGCCCCCTCTGCCGGAGGAAGTGTCCCTGCCCCTGCCGGGTAAGGAGCTCCGCCCTCTCCTCGCTCAACCGCGGGGTCTCTTCTCACCTCCCCACCCTCGCCCTCCAATCGGCCCGCCTCAGGGAACGCCTCGTCCGGGTAGGGGTAGCGGAGAGGAAGGGGCCCGAGAAAGTGAGCTAACAACTCAGCTTAGCGCCTGCCTTATACCAGGCTCTGTGTTCTAGCTTCTCATCCATTTTCGCAACTAAACTTTTAACAACCGTGAGAGGATCTTCACACTCTGGTTTAACAGATGGAAGTTGAGGTTGACAGGTTCAATTAAGTGACCTGCCCGAGAGTCACCCAGCTAAGTGGCAGAGCCTCACTGCCCTACACTGCTCAACATTTGTTTGCTGGGAACCTACTGCGTTCTAGAAGCCTCGTCCTGGAGGCCATGATGGGCTGGGGCTGGAGAAAGATTACAGAAAATGGGTAGATGCCGGAGCTCCGACTATGAACAGCGAAGTTTCCTGGAGGCCATTGGAGGGGGTCCGCTGGGCCACATCTGCAGGCTTTCTCTTTCCCTCCCAGCACCGGAGTTGCCTCCACCCCTGGACCTGCCCCCTCCTCCGCCCCTGGATCTAGATGAACTGGGGCTGCCGCCTCTGCCCCCACCAGACTTTGGGCCTGAAGAGCCTAGCTGGGTCCCTGCTGCGTACCTGGAGAAAGGTACCTGACTCCTGGGACTAGGGATCCCTCCCCACTCCCCCCCCGCCCGGGGTTCTACTCTAGAATCTGCAAAGGTATAAGCCTGTACACCACCCCCACACACACCCCTCCCTATTTCCTGATGAACTGACCAAACGTTCATCCAGGAGTGGGGATCCAAGCTGGAAAGACAGCAGCTGGCCTGGCACTGAGTATTATTAAACCCAGCTGGGGAGGGGGTACCAAGAGCTTCGGAGCCCCACTCCCTGCAGCCGTCCCCCTAGATGTTCCCTGACATCCCCATAGTAGGGCGGGAGGCACGTCTCATGGCAACCTCTCCTCCCGCCCTGCAGTGGTGACATTGTACCCATACACCCGCCAGAAGGACAACGAGCTCTCCTTCTCCGAGGGCACCATCATCTGCATCACACGCCGCTACTCAGATGGCTGGTGCGAGGGCGTCAGCTCGGAGGGCACTGGATTTTTCCCGGGGAACTATGTGGAGCCCAGCTGTTGACAGCCTGGGGCTCTCTGAGCTCCTGACCCACGCACGGCCCCGAGTGAGGTCCTTGAGTTCCAGCACAAAGCCAGCTCCACGGTCAAGGCTGGACTAGGCCTGCCCACCTCTTGGTCTGTGAGCTGGGCCTGTCCCTTCCCCTCATTTTGGTGGGAAGGGGTCCTGGGGAGAGAGAGGATGTACCCAAAGGCCTGCTGTGGACAGGAAAGAACTGGAAGTCAAAGAGTTTGGTGATCTTGTCCACAGAGGACCCCCTACTCCACGAAGGATGGGGTCTCCAGCTGCAAGTGCCAACTTCGAATAAAACTCTGATGACTTCCTGGCGATTGCCCTGCAGGGCTAGGGGGCCCGAGAAAGAGAGAGAGAGAGAGAGAGAGAGAAGGGAGTGAAAGGCTCCTGCTAATTACTGAGCCCCCTCTGCCTGCCCGGGCAGCCGCCTCTCCCCATCATTTCCGTCCTAAGTGCCCTCTACACTAGACCCCTGAGGCTGGGCACCGACTGACTGCATCCTGTTCTTTTGCCTGTTGCTTTGCTGTGTTCTGCTCGGTTTTGGTTCCTCAAGCTGGGCACTCTTCCCCGACAGGGGGGCGGGGGGGTAACACCAACTCCCCCATTTATGTGGGGCTCTCTGAGGGCAGGGATCGCCTCGCCCTCACCCTTCAGACATCGGCGCGAGAGATCTCAGTCAGCGCTTCCCCCCTTCACCTCCTTTATAGCTCTGAAACACCAAAGAGGGAGGGGCTTGGCTTTCGCTGGCTCTGCTTTAAAACATCATGGCTTTCTGTTCCATACGGGAGGAGGGGGCGCAGAGTGCCCAGCCCGCGGGGCGACTTTGGTAAAGTCCCTGGTCTCTTGCTGCATAGACGAGGCTGGGGTGAGAGGAGACACCGTCGCGCGCTGCGAGGTCCCGGGCTGGATGGACCCCAGCCGGACCGTGTGCTACCTCGTTCCACCACCAGGAGGCGACTGTTCCCTCCGGCTTTTTTCCCCCCCACTTTGGGGATGCTGGCGGGGGGGTGGGGTGGGCGGTGGGGTGGAGTGCGGGAAGGGAGGCAAGAAGAAAAAGGGTGTAGTGTGGAGACGCGGTAGGTAAAGCAAGACCTAGGCCTGAGGCCGTCGGTGGAGAGCCTCATCTCTCTCGGCTGGGATTCCGGCGCGACCTGGAGGCTTTCGGGACGGAGTTCCCTTAACAGAAGAAAGGGGGTTGGGAAGGTTCCGCAGCTCAAGGGAGCAGTTAAAGCAGCGGGAGATGTTCCTTTCTCCCCTGCCAGGGAACCCCTTCCTCCCAGTTCGGAGGACAAGGATTTTGGAAACACCGCTGCCTTCCCGGGTATGCGCACCCCCTCGGTGGGGCCAGACTCCAGAACGAAACGTTGCAGTGCAAAGGGGGCAGGCAGCCGCGCTGGGTTAACTGCATAGATAGGGACGGCTCCGAACTCCCTCCCCCAGCCCCCGGGGGGACGAGCCCGGAATCCCCGAAATTCCCGGAGGGACATACCGAAGCCAAAGGGAAAAGGGAGTAATAAAACTAGGTTTGTCTTTCCCGCTCTCCCCCCACCCCGCCCCTCCTCCGCCCGGGCGCCCCCTGCAGGCCGCCGTCCTCAGCACGTCTTCAGCACCTGTTGCAGATGGAGGCGCACGTCGGTGGCCGTTTCCCAGGGCACCACGCTGGCGCGGAACGAGCTGGGCTCGGCCTTCTGCGCCTCCTGGATAAGGCGGTGCATGGGGTAGCCGCGGCGCGGGAAGGCCACGTCGCCGCCCGCCAGCAGCCCCATGGGGCAGAAGTCGTTGGCGCCGTCGCCCACGTAGAAGAGGCGCTCGAAGTGCACGCCGTCGTGGGCCCGCTCGCGCAGGTAGTCGCTGAGCACCTTGTGCTTGCACATGTTGGCGGGGCAGCGCGCGCAGCTGTGCGTGTGGAAGGGCCGCAGCGCCAGCAGCCCCCGCGCATCGGGCCCCGACGGGTTGCTGAGGATGCGGCGGAACAGGCCTTGGTGGCCCGCGGCGCGCAGCGCGCTCTCCACGCCGAAGGTGTTGGCGTCCGAGATGAGGATCACCTCGAAGCAGGAGCCCTGCTTGGCCACGAACTGCAGCAGGTCGCTCATGCCGGGCGACAGGGGGATGGCCTCGTAGATGGCGCGCAGGTCCCGGGGCCGCACGCCCTGCTCGCCCAGGTACTGGAAGACGCGCTGCATGTACTCGTTGTAGAAGCCCTCGCGGTAGGTGGCCCGCAGGCTCTCGGGCAGCCGCTGGCCCGGCGCGGCGCGCACGATCGAGTCGTCGCTGTTTTCGTCCACTATCGTCTCGTCGAAATCAAAGGTCAGGAGGAAGCGCGGCGCGCCCTGCGCGGCCATCCCGCCGTCCTGGGAGCAGGGGAGGGAGGAGGAGGAGGAGGAGGAGGAGGAGGAGGGAGCAAGCGAGAGGGGGCGCGGCGCGGGCCGGCCCGGGAGAGGCTGGTTAGCGGCCCACGGCCAGAGGCGCTGGCACATCCAAGACCTGAGGAGGACCCAAGGCAGGTTAAGCTGGGCGGAGGACCCAACGCCGCCGCCCCCACCCCAGCCTCCCCTGCCCAACCCCGTTGGCGCCTCTCAGTGAACTGTGATGGGGTTTATCCACAGAAGACATCCTCCTCCTGAACCCAGAAGGGCTTCCTTAGCACCTGTTTCTGCTACTCTCCTCTGGGGCCACGGGGCTTAACAGGGTCAGCTAAACGGAGGGGAAGCGCAGCTTCCAAGGGGACACCCCTTTGGGGGAGGTTTCTGGACTAGGTCGTTCTGGAGACTTCCAGTGACCCTTGTTGTTGGTGTGGAGTGCTCTCCACCTTCTTCCCTAACAAACGTAGGTCAGGGAAACCAGGCATTCACCCAACTGAAGCAGCCTCCTCATTCCCTTTTTGGGCCAAGCCCAGCTGATGGGACTGTGGCCAATAGGCCAGGCTCCAGGGAACACTCGTTGGTATCATCCAAGGCATGTGGACTGTGAATGCCAGGTCCTCGGGCCTGGATCGTTACTAAGGGCTGGGCCTGGAGAGCTAAGTGCCTGGGCCTCCGCACTGGCCAGAGAACTAGATTTTAGCTCTTGGAATAACCAGGTCGCTGGGTTGACCCAGGAAGGCTCTCTGGGAGCTGCTTCCAGCCAGATGGGGTCCCAGGTTGGAACACTGCTTCTCCAGGGAGTTTTCGGGCCCTGTGCTGAGAGCTCATAACTAATCACTTGCCAGTTCCCTGGGAGGAACACGTCAGCGGGTGGGGTTTCTGCCAGAGTCCGAAGGCAGCGGGCAGCAGAAGCAGTGGGGCTTGGGGAGGTAGGAGCTTCCCGAGCCAGGCCACGACATACCTGGGAGACAGGTGAGGGAGAGGAAAGAGAGCAGCAGTGGCTGAAAAGGCAGAGGGGAGGGAGCAGGGAGTGGGCACAGGATGGGGAAGGGGAAGGCTAGGAGGAGATCATGCCAGGGGCACCTGGAGACAGACTGCACAGGGGGACAGGCTGGGGACGGGGGGCTCCAGGAAGTGGAGACCTTGGACCAGAGTCCCACCTACAGAGGACGTGGGACAAGAGCGCAAGTGTGGGGCGCCTGGGTGGCTCAGTTGTTAAGCATCTGCCTTCGGCTCAGGTCATGATCCCAGGGTCCTGGGATCGAGCCCCGCATCGGGCTCCTTGCTCTGCAGGAAGCCTGCTTCTCCCTCTCCCACTCCCCCTGCTTGTGTTCCCTCTCTCGCTATGTCTCTCGCTGTCAAATAAATAAATAGAATCTTAAAAAAAAAAAAAAAAAGAGTGCAAGTGTGAGGCACAAAGAAAGGCAAGCGAATGGAGGCCACAGAAGCCCTCAGCAGCCTGTCCCGCCACCTTTGCCAGCCGGCGGACGGGCAGAGAGCAAATCACGTACCACTTCAGAATACCCACCACACTGCGTTTCTCCCTCCTGGCCTCCCACCTCAGTCAGTCCAGACATAACCACTCCTCCTTCTGGCTTCTTCCTAACTCGATCTCTGATATTCCTGTGATGTTTGTGGCCTGGCCTACCTTGTGAAACGGAAGTCCAAGCTCCGAATTTCAGAGCTGGGATGTGGACCTAGCTCTCTGCCTCCCTAATAGCACTGTCCCTTTGAGCTCATCCCTAGAGTCACCCTCTGGTCTCATCGACATCCATCTGGAAGTCTCAGTGGCCCAGGATCCCTGGAGTACGTAAAGCAGCAGGACCCCACACCTGGGATGGAAGCTTCCAGGGATTAGTGGAGGCCCAGTAGAGAGGAGGGTAGGCCTAAAGGGGGCTGGATAGGGCTCCTTCCACCCCATAATGGGAAGGGGGTTGAGACCTCATCCTAAGAGACCCCTGGAGGGACCCACTTACCCTAGACAGGCATCGGAGGCCAGCAACTGGAAAACACCCGCTCATTGTCACTGCATCACCCTGGGCACCACCTGTAGGGACTCTGTCGGCCTCCAGCCGTCGTCCAGAGCTCCTGAGAACCACACAAGTTCTGTCTGAGAGCGCCAGCAGCTAGCTTTGTTTCCACTACTAATGCGCA
The DNA here is from genome assembly GCF_029215605.1 of Mirounga angustirostris. Classification (NCBI taxonomy): domain Eukaryota; kingdom Metazoa; phylum Chordata; class Mammalia; order Carnivora; family Phocidae; genus Mirounga; species Mirounga angustirostris. The sequence continues at coordinate 22,505,384 of NW_026991725.1, read as the reverse complement.
CCTGATTCTATCTCCTTTGCTGAGCCCCGGGAACCACTCCCAGGGGCTCAGTGAAAACCCCTCAAATAGGCACAGCGCTCACAGATGGCAAAGCCCTTGCTACGTATCCTCCTACCCACCCCCTGGGACATTCGAGAGGTTATAGGTGATATTAATTGGAGATCCAGAACGGTTAGCCAATTTATTCAAAGGTAAGTGGCAAAGACAGATCTCAAAACCAGAACTTAGGGTCTGAGACCAGCGCTTTTCTCTCCAGTATAATCCTGGCCCCCATTCTTGTGTCATGGTTTACACATCACCCGCACCAGTGTTCTCCCACTGCTCATCGCAGTCCCATGAATTCAGCAGATAAGGGCCCAGAGAGGTTAACTTGCCAGAGGCTGTGCTGTGTCCCCAGGGAGCCTGGTTCATGAACACCTGGCCACAGCCCTTGTATGCTCTCTGCCCTTAAAAGGGAAGGGGCAGATGCCCGGGTCACTGTACCACAGCTGGGGGCCGGGACCCCTGAGCATCACAGATGATCTGGGACTGGCCTCCCTGGTGCTTTCAGAGGCTGGCAATCGGCTGGAAGTCAGTTTGAAATTTCTGCGGGGCTTTGCTGGGTGGCTTTGGGGACAGGGGCTGGCTTCGCGGGGGCTTCAGCAGCTCAGCTACAGAGGACAGCACCTACAGCCCCCAGTGCCTCTCCATGCCCCATCCCCCCACCCCCCCACCTTGGGGTTGAATGAGAGACTAGAAGCAGCTGGGACAGATCTGGAAAGATACTGAGAACCAGGGGACTAGACCGGGAAAGGAGCAAAGTCCTGGCTGGTTGCTGCCCTCTGGTGGTGACAGCGGATGACACTGGAAACGCCTGACTTTGTCAAGGTGACATGCTCCCCAGACCATCCCAGACCCTCAGGGAGAAGCTGAGGGCCCCCGAGACAGAGATTGGGACCTCCCAGGAACAGGGCATAGGTCAGAGGGAGGGCCCCTATCCCCTGGAGCTACCCCACCCCTCGCCACGCCCTAACCAGATGTGCATTAAGCCCTTTTGATATGGATGGAGGTGGGTCTCAGCTTTTCCACTGAAGATCTTTCAATCTAGGAATCCGGAAAGGCAGCCAAAGCTGAATGGGGCAGGGGGCAGAAAAAGGTGGGGGTTAGGGGAGGGGTCAAGGAGAAGATGGGAGAGAAGGCATGGGGACACTGGAATAGCATGTTTGGGAGGATGGAAGGGCTCTTCCCAGGCCCTATCTGGAGGAGTTCCAAACTTCCAGGATCCAGCCTGATATCCCATGTGTGCCCCCAGGCCTAGTGAGTTTGAGGAGAAAGGTCAGGGGATGCCACTTCTGCGGTAAAAGCAAACAGCCCCACGGCACACACAGACACAGACGACACGTGCGGGGCTCGGGGAGAAGAGAGCGGGCCATAGAAAGATACACAGGCTCTTCAAGCAGCCACCCAGAGACCAACTTTCATCCCATAGAAAAGGGTCTCCTGGTTTTGCCCTTGTTTCTTTTTCTTTTCCTTTTAAAAATTTGGAGGAATGGTCCACTGATTTTCAATCATGTACAGAACTTCTCGTTTATTAGAGCAAAAGACATGGTATATTTTTTCATCTAATAATACTATTTAGGGAAATCGGTTCAACATTTGTTGTTTAGTGAGTTGCCCTTGTTTTTTTAGTCCCCAGAGCAGAAAGCCACGCATCCTGAGTTTATTCCCCCAGAAAGAAAAGGCTGTGCTGCCATGCCACCCATACCCCCACGGTAATCAGTGGCACCCCAGGCCCCTCTGGCATCTGCTTCTCATGACGTTCAGAAAGGTTACTCACCTCTGGCAGCTTTGTCCTAAGTGACCAAATCCTTTTGTGGTCACCAAAAAGAGTCCCTCAGAGAAAAGGGGGACAGGATCTAGGAGCTTCTCCAGATGGCTAGAGCAGAGAGAGGAGAGAGGGGTTTCTTTGGGGTGGCAGGGAGTCCATATTCTAGTCCCACCTAAAAGTGGTGCTCGCCTCCCTGATTCCACATCAGATCACCAGATTCCTCCTTGTTTCCTCCTGCCTTTGACAAAAATGCTTTCAGATGATATTTGTGGGAATGGGGATGGGGGAGGGAGAAACAGTTTGAAATTCCCCCCCCTCCCCCCTTAATGAGGGGACTGGGAGCCCACAGGACAGTTCGGGGACAGTCTTCCCCAGGAAATGTGGAGGATAGGGATGGAAGTGGGGATGGAGGACCCTGCAGATACCACAGTTACAAGCCTCCTGCCCAAGCCCAGGTGGTCTTCTATCAATCACTAGGAACTGGATCCCACAACTAAGCTGAAGTTTTCTCCCTCCCCAAGACTGTATTCCAGCTTTATCATGGTCTCTTCCTTCTTACCACCATCAGCAGCAAATAGGAAAAACGGAGGCCCAGAGAGGTCAAGCTAGCATCCCGGGGGAGGGGGGGGGGTGGTCACACAACATCAGATGCAGGATCAGAACTCAGGAGTTCCTGGTGCCTCTTGGCAAAGTTGCAGCCAGAGCTCCCCCTATTGCCCTGGAGACCCCCTTGGGCTGTGAGTAAGCTGGCCCTGAGGACCTGGAGCCCTGGTGTCAGTGCATTAGCTGGGACCAGGAGTCCCCTCTGGGCTCGCCCTGCCTGGGTGGACAAGCTGGAAGGGGATCCTCGGTGGACAGGGAGGTGGCAGCTGCCGGTGGAGTGGGGGGAGAGATATTTTTAGAGGTGGCTGGAAAGCAGGCATTCTGGCACACCCCCAGCTGGCGGGTGCTTCGCTCCAATGCGGGGCAGGGGGGTGCGCAGCTCGGGGAGCCCAGGGGACTGGTGGGTGGCGGGGAGCAAGGGGGCACAGATTCCTTCGCTTTGCCCGAGTCGGGGACAGAGGGCTATCCCGGCACCACGTTCGTGGGGTAGGAGAAAGAAGGAGGACTCATTTCTCCGCTCCAGGGACTCCCCCACTGACACACGTGAAGGAGCGCCCTCAAACTCCACGCAGCCCCCACCCCACACTGGGACCCCAGCCCTCCCCTACCTCGGGGAGCCCAGGACTCACGTGGGGAGCGGCAGCGGTAGAGGTCTGTCCCGGCTTAGTTTGGAGTGTAAAGAATGGGGGAGAGGGGCTAGCTGAGGTATTTGGGCGCAGGATGGGGCAAAGGGTGCTTACGGGAATTGGAGGGGACGCGGTGTCTTATCCACCCCCGGATTTCTGGGCTCCGGCTCACGAGTCCCTCCAGTCCCGAGGGCCCGTGGATGATGTGCGTCTGGGCCGCCCCCTCCACCTGCCCCCCATCCCTCCGGGCAGCCGCCGCGTCCCCTTTAAATGCCCGGGAGCCGGAGCCCGAGCCGCGGCTGGCGCTGCGGCTGCCGCAGCACCCGGGCCCACCGCAGTCCCCGCACGTCACAAGCGACTGTCCAATCACAGCGGCGCCGGCGCACATCAAAGGGGCGGGCCGCTTGCGGGCCACGCCTCCCGGCTGTCCCGCAGGCTCCCCGAGCGCGAGCGAAGGTGGGGTTGCGCGCAGGGAGAAAGGAGAGAGGGAGCGCATCCCTGCGGAGGAGCGTGGGTGGGGGGCACCCTCGCTGGAGCGGCTGCGGGGCTCTGCGTGAGTCCCCGCCCGCACACCCAGAAGTGGCAGGGCTGTGCCTCCAGGGCGCTGAGCCCTGAGATTTGCAGAAATGCACCCCTACCGCCAGCCCCCAGGCCCTTCTTGGCTCCTAAGCCCAGCGGTCGGCCCCGTTGCCCCAGCCCAGGAAAAGCAGTTCCTCCCCCACGTGCGCCTAGCTCTGCCCTCCGCGCGGAGTCGCGGCACCTCGCCTCTTGGGACCCTTCCTCGGTTACAGGTTACAGGGGATTGCCGGGGAAGGGGCTCTCCCACTCCCCTACCCCGTGAACACTGATTTAAGGACCCAACTGTTTGCCCTTTGCAAGTGGTGTTGTAAATAAAAAACCCACTTTCTCTTCTGTTTCGTAAGCGTTGGTGCCTAGCCACACTCCCCTGCCTCCCCCTTCCCCCCCGCCCCCGACCCAAGCCCTCCCCCCAGCTCCCTCTGCCCTCCAGCCCGATGGTTGAGGAGAAGCTTATGTTTCAACAGCAGAGAGCCAAAACTTACATATACCGAGAACGTACTATGAACAGGGCACTGTAGTAGGTTGCTGCACTTAACAGTTGCATATTCACAACAGGAGAAATTACTTGCCTGGGTTCAAACCTAGGCACACCTGGCCCACGGGGTCACAAAGGAGCTGTGTGGATGCAGAGCCTAGGCGCCCCCAGGCCGGGGTCTAAGTCTCCCCCTGCTCCACTCCTCCAAGAAAGCCGGCAGGTGGAAAGGCCCTGTGGGATCTGGCAGCCCGTGGCTCTGGAAACCTGCGGGGGAAGGAGGGTCAGCAAGGAATTACCCTGTGCATGTACAAAGGAGAACGAACGCTTTACAGCTGCTTAAAACCCTTGACTGTAACTTCCAGCTCCCCAGCTCCCCAGCTCCTTCACTGCCTTGCCGCTCACGCCCCTGTCCTCGCTGCCCACCCTCTCTTCCCGCTCTGCAGCACCCCTCATGTTTCCTGGGGACTTCCCTCCTCAGGAACACACCTGCCCCATTTGCTGGGTGAGCTCGGTCTCTGTCACACATCCTGAAGCTCCTTCTATCACACCGATCACCTGTGTGCCTCCAGAACATGGGGGGAATGCCGTCAGTACACTTCCGTGGATCAGCTCACATAATCCTCACCACTCTCTGAAATGCCGCATGGCTCCTTCTGCTGTTGGGAAATCGGGGCACAAAGAGTTGAGCTTGCCCAGGGTCATCCAGCAGGTGAATGGTACAGCTGGGCTTCCAGCCTGGTTGCCTTTTTGTTGTTAAGGGTTTTTTTTGTTTGTTTGTTTTTTAATTTGTCAGAGAGAGAGAGAGCACAAGCAGGGGGAGCGGCAGGCAGAGGGAGAGGGAGAAGCAGGCTCTCTGCTGAGCAGGGAGCCTGATGTGGGGCTCGATCCCAGGACCCCGGGATCATGGCCTGAGCTTAACCGACTGAGCCACCCAGGTGTCCCCCAGCCTGGTCGCCTTAACCTTTACCCCACACTGTGCCCCTCCTTCAGCGTCTGCCACCCCTGTCAGCAACAGGAGGGCAGAGACCACGTTTGCCTTATGTGGTAATGTTCCACCCACCCCAGCACGGAGACTGTTGGCGCATAGTAGGCCTTAGATGTTTGTTGTTAAATGAAACACATCGTCTGCTGTGTTCAGCTCGACCTAGCACTCCGTTTGTGTCTCCTCATTTTATCTTCTAACTGGTCACTGCAGGATTATCCCCATTTTCCAACAGGGAAATTGAGGCTCAGAGAGATCAGATGAGTTGCCCAGAGTCACACGCCCCCAAGGAGGCACTAGATGCAGATCCAGATGCTGACGCTGACGACGAACACCCTTTCTGCCGTTTTCCACCGATGGGGCTGAGGGTGGGGCGGGCCGTAACTTTCTGTGGGTGGCGGCCTGAGCCAGTTCTTACTGCCCACCTCTGCCTTCCAGGCTTGCGGATATCAGAGCCACAGGGGCTCTGTGCAAAGCACCTCTGTGGAATAAATCTAGAAACTCCCAGTTCCCCCTACGCTGAACTTTTCAGGGCACAATCCTACCTCTCTTAAACTTTCCCCCCTCATTGTGCCAATGAACACAGCTGCGCAGTTGGACAAGTTGGATGATCAGCCATGTGTCTAAAGAGGGGGACGGAAAGGGGAGGGGAGTCCTACCTCCCACCTCACCCCATCCCGGGCCCCAGCAGGGTGAGGCCTCTGCCCAGCACTCAGCTGCAGAACTTCCTCTTTTCCTGTGGGGTTCACCTTAGAACTCCCGGCTGTCAGTCTAGCAGAGAGCTTGCGGGGCTGGGGTCATCTGAGGCGACAGACACAGGAGTTTCCGGGGAAGCCTGACTCAGGTGGCCAGGGATGGGGCTCTCCGGTTGGCCTTGACGAAGAGGGTGTGACTCTCGCCTAAGGTTTTGGCGTTAGAGCCCGGGAGGCCAGGAATCAGGACCCGGGACTCTGGCTCTGCGACAGGCCTGGTGGGGGAGGGGCAGTGGCGGAAGGGGAGGGGCAGATCGCCTGGTTCCTCCGAACACTCCAGCTCCAGCTCCGGGAAGGACCATTTTGTGCCAGGCACGTAATCCGCACGACAACCCCGACCGATGGGTTTTAGTATTCTCCTTTTTACAAATGAAAAAGCAGAAGCTTGGGGACATTAAGAAAGTGCGTTGCCCAAGGACACTGTGCAGCAAGTGGCAGTCAGCTCCGATGTTGAGGTCTGCACTTCTCTGTCTGGAGGAGGCTGAGGGCCTTCAGTGACCTGGCGACTTGTGCAGGTGGGCTTAGCGCCGGAGGCCACCGGGAGGGCCCCGTTCGCAGTTCTGCGGGTTCTGCCGGCGGTGCTCTGGGCCTAAGGCGTCATGCTGGGGCGTAGGGACTTTTCAGGTCTCTCGTCCCCTTCCTAGACGACAGTCACTGGCATTGATGGAGCGCTTACTGTGGGTGCCAAGCAGTGTTCTAAAGGCTCAGCTCTCTTCATTCTCACATCAACCCTAGGATCTATTTGTTCCTCCACCTTACAGATGAGAAAAATGAGGCACCGAGTGGTATGTAGTCTGTCCAAGGCCCCAGAACTGGGAAGTGGCAGAAGCAGGATTCGCACGAGTTTTGACTTGCCCTTCTGTGGATGGGCATGGGCTGCCTCACCCCCGCGCTGGTGCTCGGGAGAACCTGGCAATAACGTAGATCGAGGTTCAGATCTTCCGAGCTCTGTTCCGTGGGTGGCTGCCGACCGTCTCCCGCTCTCCGGGTCCTCCCTACGATACAGTACTCATTTGTGCTGTCCTTCATTGGACAACTGCTAACTGTGTCAGGCCCTGGGAGATAAGACATTGAAGAAGACACAGACCCTGCCTCAGGGAACTTACAGTCTAGAGAGGAGACAGAGATAAGCGAACAGCTTTTCCCAAAAGTGTCAGACAACTGGCAGATCTGTTCTGCCCGGGACCATTCTGTCTTGGACTTCAGCAGGTAAAGCAGCTGGGACCTGAGGTGCCTCTGGGCTAAGGAGGAGACTCATAATCTGGGGGTCAGGTCCACCCCCCAGGGATGCCCCCATCCTGACCACTCTCCTTCCCCGTCCCACCTCAGCTCCTACTCTTGCCTGCTGCTGGCTTTCCCTCCCTTCTTTCTCCACATCCCCTGAACAGCCTGGAGACACTTGAGAGCAATCTCCCCACCCTTGCATCTTTCCCTCCCTGCCTTCCCCAAGCCAGCCCCTCTCCCACAACAGACTCACCCAGACAGAGCTGTCCACTATCCCCCCTCAGTAAGCAGCAAGGATGGGGAGTCATGTGGCAGAGGGAGCTGGGTAAAGAGGTGAACGTGCAGACATCCTTTCTGCTACCTGGCAGACACCCTCGGCAGGTGGTTGAGAAAGTCACCCCTCCCCACCCAGGGTCCCAGTTGGGCCAGGAAGTCCTTACAGTCTGACTCAAATCCCTCTTGCTGGGATATTTCCTCTCACTTGGCTTCTAAGGCACCCTCCTTCTGTGTAATGGCTTTCAGAGTCTTGAAATCTGCCACTCCATTTCCTCCGTTTTTCGCAAATGTCACATTAAAGAGAACAAGGTGATTTCGTCTCGGCCTGCCTCGTGTCCCTGGTTACTTCTTGCATCCCTCCCCTGCTCGCTCTGTGTAACAGCCTTGTTTCAGCCTTTCAAATGTGCTACCACAGGCCCTTTGCACTTGCCATGTCCTCTTTCCAGCGTAATTCCCACCGCATCCATCCCACTGAGTGCAGGGCTCAGCTCATCTGTCACTTCTTTTTTTTTTTTTTTTAAGATTTTATTTATTTATTTGAGAGAGAGAATGAGAGAGAGAGAGCACATGAGAGGGGGGAGGGTCAGAGGGAGAAGCAGACTCAGGGAGCCCGATGCAGGACTCGATCCTGAGACTCCAGGATCATGACCTGAGCCGAAGGCAGTCGCTTAACCAACTGAGCCACCCAGGCGCCCTCATCTGTCACTTCTAAAAGGAAACTAGCCCTGCCCAGACACCCTCCCTCTCATGACACACCTCCACAGCACCCTGGGCTCCTCCTGGCTGATCAATTAATATCTATTTCCCTCAGACTGTCAGCTCCGCGACAATAAGGACCAGAGTGGGTTTGCTCCCATGGTGTCCCCAGCACCTAGTGCAGCCCTTGATCTGAAGTAGTTGCTCAAAAAATATTTGTTACCTGAATGATCCCAAGACTCTCAATCTCGGCTACTTGTGTGGGTGTGGCCTTAGGCAGGGAATGACACCGTGGCAAGCTTCCTGGCTTAACCTGGGCGGTCTCACCGGGGATATGCTAACGAAGGAAGGGCCTGCAGCTCAGCCGGTTTTTACAGCTTCCCCCTGAGCACCCCGCCCCACGGAGGAACCTTCCCATCCCCAAGGCAGGTCTGTGCAGTTGGGAGCTGGAGAAGCACCCTCACAATAAGAGTCGGACCAAAGTGAGAGCCCCTTGTGTGTTCCGTAGGCTTTGTAGCTTACAAAACAGTGTCTGCAATTCATATTATTTTCCTGATGAGGAAAACGAAGCAGAGGGAGGTCAGGGGACAAGTCCAAGGTGGCTAAGGCAGAACTTGAACGCGGCTCTTTTGAAACCTGCCAGTTTTTCTGAGGCCATTGTACAGGGGGAGAGGATGTGCTGCCAACCAGCAAAGATGCCAAGATTCTGGGGCTTTCGTTCTTTTATTTCTTCGTCCAGGTATGCACGCATTCATTCATTTGTTCAGGAGGCACAGGCCCCGCCTGGTCTCTCCGGAGGCCGCAGTGGAACACGAACGTTCTGGAGCCCTGGTCCACCTGTGAGCGGCCTGAGCTTGCTGTAGATACTTTTTTGTGTTTACATGTAAATGTGCATTTTTCATGTAAACTTTCAAAAGATTCCCTGACACCACCTGTCCTTCCCTCCCCTCTCTGCAAAAAGTTTAAGAACCACTGGGGTCATACATGCTAACTCAGTGTAAATGGGCAGTGGCCCACGGGCTCATCAGTCCTGCCCGTTTGGGTGACTAAGGCCCCAGCACGTGACCATCTCTGGCCCAAGTGATAAACCTGGTGTCTGGACCACATGAGTCATCCGCCGGCACCGCCGACCTGGGACAGAACCCTATAGAAACACACACACACGCATGCACACACACACACACACACCATCGCCCGCTCTAAAACGGCTCCTGACTCCAGGGAGCTACTTTGGTTTTTTTCCCTCCAATATGAGTAACACGCAGTACTGCCCACCATGGTGACATTTATTGAGGACTCGTGTGTGTCGGACTCTACGATGCCTACCTCCTCAACTTTTTTTTTTAATTTTATTTTTTAAATTTGTATTTAAATTCTAGCTAGTTAATATCCTCCTTGTCTTTTTATTTTTTTATTTATTTTATTTTATTTTTTAAAAAGATTTTATTTATTTATTTGACAGAGACAGAGACAGCGAGAGCAGGAACACAAGCAGGGGGAGTGGGAGAGGGAGAAGCAGGCTTCCTGCTGAGCTGGGAGCCCGATGCGGGGCTCGATCCCAGGACCCTGGGATCATGACCTGAGCCGAAGGCAGTCGCTCAACCAACTGAGCCACCCAGGCGCCCTATTTTTTTATTTTTTTTTAAGATTTTATTTATTTGAGAGAGAGAGAGCGAGCATGAGAGGGGGAGGGTCAGAGGGAGAAGCAGACTCCCTGCTGAGCAGGGAGCCCGATGCGGGACTCGATCCCGGGACTCCAGGATCATGACCTGAGCCAAAGGCAGTCACCCAACCAACTGAGCCCCCACCCAGGTGCCCCCCTCCTTGTCTTTTCAAATCCTCACAGCAGGCCCCTGAGTTGAGGAACTTGCCCAAGGTCACCCGGCTGGGGAGAGGTGGTGGTGGATGTGGGGTGAGGGGTGAGGAAAGCTCAATGTGTTTAAGATCCTTCAGGGATGGGGCAGTGGTCAGGGCTCTTAGCTCCCTGTGGGTACGAAGCCTAGACGCATTCTGCTGGAGTCATTCCTACCTTCATTCTTTCTTTCTCCGATTTCTTGAGCATCTTCTATATGCCAGGGCTGTGTGGGGGCTTGGTAGCCGGCCTCCAAGATGGCTTCGATGCTGCCCACATCCTGGCACCCACATCCTCCCGCGGGCCCCTCCCATACTGTGCCAGGGTGGTTGTGAGTGACCCGTGGCGGGGGGCAGAAGTGAAGGCACAGCCCTTCCAGTGTGGGTTATGACAGACTGCGCTTCGTCTTGGGCGCTCTCCCGCTCTCTTGCTCTCCTCCTTTTGGGGGTCACTCCCTCAGTTGCCGGGCTGTGGACAGCCCCATGGGGAAGCTCACAGGCAAGGAAATGAAGCCTCAGGCCAGCAGCCGGTGCAGACCTGAGGCCTGTCAACGACAACCACATGAGTGAGTTTGGGCGCAGCCCTCCAGCCCCAGTCAGGCTCTGAGATGACTATAATCTTGTTAGGACTCTTGGCTCAGAGACACTGTGGAGATAATAAGAAGCTGCTGAGTTTTTAGGGTGATCTGTTACACAGCAAGAGAGAACCAGAGATACATCTGTAAACACAATTGCCATGGTTCTCATATTCTATTAAAGGAGGCAGCCAGTGGAAGGAAGGAAGGAAGGGAGTGGGGGGAGAGGGAAAGAACTCAGTATATCAGATAGCAGGAAGTTCTATGGAGACAAATAAAGCAGGGAAATGGGAGGGGGAGGGAGCTTCGATTTAAAAAGGGTGGCCAGGGAAAGTCTGACTGAGCAGGGGCCGGTTAAGCAAAGACGTGAGGGAGCGAGCCATATAGAAATATGAGAGGAGAGAACATCAGGCAGCACGAACAGCACATGCAAAGGCCCTGAGGTGGAAGCTTGTCTCGATCATGTCACCCACCCAGAGCAGTTTTTGTCTATTTGGCCACTAGATTGATTGTCTTCACCAGGCCTGTCTTTGACCTTCTCATCCTACGGCCTCCAGGAGTGGGGAGGTGGCACGCTGAGCCCCCACTGCTCTCTTGTTCTCTCCCTAAAAGGCTTGGGCCCTCGACCTGGGCTCCGTGGCTGTATTCCGGGGAGTAAACACAGTGATAGATCTTCCCAGCCTTCAATCGGGGCAGGTGATCTGGGACAAATCCAAGTGAGACTGCAGGATGAGAGAAACGATGGAGGAAATGCAATTTGGACACAGAAACTCCAATTTCAAAGGCCCTCCAATAATGTACCTGGCTTACTGGTAGAATCATCTAACTCCATGCTGTTGCTGTAATCGCGGGTTATTTTTTGCCATTTACCGTTTTGGAGCAGGCAAAATACAAAGTGTGTCCCTGTGTCATAGCAGAGGTGACCAAAGCTGCCCATTTGATATGCCCAGCCGCCTTGCTTCTTGGTTTATTACTTAATAAAGCCTGAGGACTGCCTCTTTCTGTGCCCTCCTCCCTCTCAACCCAGGGATGCCTGCCTTGTCCCATAGTGCGTCCTCAGAGCCTCTCAGGGCTCCCCACGAGCAGGCCCATGGCCATAGCAACCGTATTTTTCAGATCAGTGCAGTGAGCCTGAAGTTATATGTAGAAGACAAAGACCCAGGAGATGAAGATGGGGCTTTCTGGGCACGGAGTAGCAAATACCTCCCCAAGAGACCCACTCATCCCCCGCGGGGCGGGGGTGGGGGGAGCAGAGGAATTGTTCATTTATTCACTCATGCATTCTTTCAACAAATTTTTCTTAAGCCTACTGTATGCCAGGATTGGGCTTGGTGCTGGAGAAACCGTATAAGCAAGACAGAGTTCCTGCCCTGGGAGTGCTTCTAGTCTGCTGGGGAGACAGACAGGTGTATCAGCAGGGGCCGGGTGATTCTGGTAAACATGGGAGGGACATCCATCCCAGTTCAAGGGGAGGACCAGAGAGGAGTGTGTATGTGTGTCGATGTCAGGGGAAGGTTCCATGAAAAGTGACTTCTTCTTCTTTTTTTTATTTTTTTATTTTTATTTTTTTTATTTATTTATTTAAAGATTTTATTTATTTATTTGAGAGAGAGAGAATGAGAGAGAGCACATGAGAGAGGGGAGGGTCAGAGGGAGAAGCAGACTCCCTGCCGAGCAGGAAGCCCGATGCGGGACTCGATCCCGGGACTCCAGGATCATGACCTGAGCCGAAGGCAGTCGCTTAACCAACTGAGCCACCCAGGCGCCCCACTTCTTCTTTTTTTTAAAGATTTTATTTATTATTAGAGAGAGAGAGAGAGACAAAGAGCACAGGTGGGAGAAGGGGCAGAGACAGCGGGAGAGGGAGAAGCAGACTCCCCGCTGAGTAGGGAGCCCAACCCAGGGCTCCATCCCAGGACCCTGGGATTATGACCTGAGCTGAAGGCAGACGCTTAACCAATGGAGCCACCCAGGCACCCCAAGAAGTGACTTCTAACCCAAGACCTGTAGGATGAGTAGGAGTTAGAAGAAGAGGAGAACTGTGTCCAGGCAGGGAGAGAGCTTGTGCAAAGGTCCTGAGGCGAGAGAGGTGGTAGAAAGAGCAGAAGGCAGAGGGTCTTGTGAGCCTCATCCCTAAGGGCCACAGGGAACCACTGCAGGTTTGGAGCTCAGATTGACACAATCACATCTGTGTTTTAGAAAGATCACTTTTGTTGCTGTTACTGACTGCCCCTCCTTCTTTTCATGGCCCTGTGGCCGAGAAGGGCCTGTGGGGAGACCACAGCCCAGGCCAACCCAGTCCTCAGAGTGTAGGGGGGATAATGGCAGGCTCTTCTCTCTTCGGCATCCCATCCCACCTCAGCAGACTTCAGGGTCAGGTTCTGAGCGCTGCTATATTGGGCTCTCGTGGGTGAGGGTTCCATCCCGCCTCTGTCCACAGTGGGCTGGCTGCCCCCCGGATTGAGGGGTTATTTGTATCTTCAGGGTGGCAGGGCCTCCTCCCCAGAGCCACGGAACCCAAGATAACAGGGCAGCCTGGGAGCTGTTTATGAAAAGGGTGGGCAGGGCCGGGGGGACGATGACTGCTGCCACAGATATAGCAATTGGGGCGGGAAGGCTGTCTAAATTACAGCTCCCAGAATAGAAGGGCCCAGAAGGAGGGGCGGGGCATCCTACCAAGGAAGTCCTGGCGGCAGGCCAGGCCTGTCGGGCCTCCGGGCCTTGCTGCAGGCAGCACCGGGGTGGCCCGGGGCCGTGGCTGTGAAGTGGAGCCAGGCGGTGGCAGGGAGGCTCCTGGGGGTTGGGAGTGACCTTCTGGAAGGGGTGAGGGCAGGGCTGGGCTGAGGACGGGGGTGCCGTCTTGCCTGCCCCTGGAAGAGACTGCCCGTCACACACCTCTGAATATTTCACAGAAGTGTGAGAGATCCTGTACAAAGAACAAGAATGGGGGTGCCTGGGGGGCTCAGTTGGTTAAGCATCTGCCTTGCGCTCAGGTCATGGTGCCCGGGTCCCTGCTCAGCGGGGAGTCTGCTGCTCCCTCTCTCTTTCTCTGACAAATAAATAAATAAAATCTTAAAAAACACAACAAAACACCAAAAATGGCGGGCATCAGCACAGCAACTCTGAGTGAGGCCCTGCTCTGAGCGATAACATGTTAACACTTCAGCTCACCCTCAGGGCTGCCCGTGACGTAGCTATTATGAGACCCACTTTACAGAGGAGGACACCGAGGCCCATTGAGGTCAAGTATGTGCCAAGTAGAGCTAGGGAGTGATAAACTAAGATGCGAGCCCGGGTTTGTCTGACCTCAAAGCCCAGGCTCACTGTGAGGGAGGCTGTTGGAAACCTTAGTCTCCCGGGCTCGGTTTTCTCCTCTCTCATGGATCACAGCCCTGCTCCGAACCAGCGTCCCAGAGCTGTAGGGGTCACATGGGGACGGGGTGTGTGCTGGGACGAGCTGCAAGTCGAAAGGCCTGGCTGAACTGTGTGATCTGCCTGCCGCAGGCCTCTGTTTCCTCATCTGTAAAATAGGGATCATTGTAGGTAACTCAGAGGGTCCTCGGAGAATCTAATGAGAATATGTTATGTGTGAAAGTATTCATATCTTTGAAGGCAGATTGTAGACTGGAAAGTGACACATTTCAAGTGATTAATATGTGAAAGGAGAATATTGACAAAGGCAATGATTTCTGGTTCACTAGGGGGGCTCACAACATCTCCAAGGAACATCCTCCTTTACTTTTTTTTTTTTTAAGATTTATTTATTGAGAGAGAGAGAAAGAGTGAGTGGGTAAAGGGGCAGAGGGAGAGAGAGAATCTCAAGCAGATGCCACGCTGAGCGGAGCCCAATGCGGGGCTCGATCTCATGACCCTGAGATCATGACCTGAGCTGAAATCAATAGTCAGATGCTTAAGCCACTGAGCCACCCAGGTGCCCCTGGAACACCCTCCTTTAAAATGAGGAATCAGGGATGCTTACCTGGTTGGCTCGGTTGGAGGAACATGTGACTCCTGATCTCAGGGGCGTTAGTTCGAGTCCCACGTTCGGTGTAGAGATTACATAAATAAATAAAAACCTAAAAAAATTAAAATAAAATGAAGAGTCACCCTTTGCTTATCCTTGGTAGGTATTCAGTTTTCCTATAGGTTGTGGCTTAAAGCAAGGCACACCTGCATTTAAAAAAATTTTTATTACTTATTTATGTATTTATTGGTGAAGATTTGGTGCCTTGAAACTGTATTTCAAGTGGTGTACCCGAGGTGCTGATTTTCAGCTGAGGCTGAGGACCGTCCCCTCCTCCCCAATCCCCAAGTTCCCAGCGCCAGCTGTTTCCTGGGCTGGGGGGTCTCCATACAGAGACATAGGTTTGGGCTGGATGACCCTTGTCCCCAGCCTACTGCTGGCTTTCGGAGCCTGCTGCCTTCCCACGTGTGTTACTTAATGTTGTGCAAGATCCTCTTGTCTGCCCCAGGGGAGGTGCCGCAAGGAACCTCAGAGACTAGAACTTGCTGATTCATCTGCAGAGCCAAGGGCAGGTTAAGGGGACTGAGTCCCGGAAAAAGAAGTGACACCTGTCTGGCAGCCTCACCAACACTCCCCTCATGCCTGACTGCCTCCTCTTTCTCCCCAGCTCAATGTCTGTGGAGACCGAGCACCATGCAGGGAGCGGGGAACCACACCTCCTGCCTGCTCATCCCCAGCCCTGCAGCGGTCCCTTTCCAAGGTCAGGTCTTCGGCTCCCCCGCTCTGGGAGCGTCAGCATCTACTTGGCCGCTGTACCTCCTGGTGAGGTTTATGATGGAGCTGTTAGGACTGCTCTTGGCCTGGTGAAATTGCCCCGGATGTAGCCAGATCCTACCACTATCCACAAAATCACAGCTCCTGGCCAACTCCTAGGTCCGTCCTAGGGAGCATTCCATGGAGAATCACCAAGACAGAGTCCCTCCCGCACTTATTCGTTCGTGTATGAATGTTTATCGCATACCTGCCACGTATCTGGAACTATTCTAAGCACCAGGGGCACAGACAATTTTGCCCTTGTGGAACTCGCATCTAATGGGGGAGGCGACCAACAAGTAAATATATCAAGTCCCGGAAGGCGATATGTGTTACAGGGAATAGAGAGAGCAGGGAAGGGTACTGTGAGGGAGGGAGGGAGGGGTGATCCTAAATCAAGGGCAGTTGGAAGCCTCGCTGATGAGGTGCAGGGCACAGTGGTGCAGACAGCTGGGGAAGAGCCTTCCAGCAGAGGAAAACAAACAGCAGGAGGCCAGCGTGTGCATGGAGTTGAGTGAGCTGGGGGTGGGGGGAGGGCTGGAAGGATAGAGGTATTATCCAGGGAGGAACAGGTTTGAAGGATGAAGTTCAGTGCTGTGAAGATTTTCCTAAAGTCTAACTCAAGTCCCTCAAGCCAGTTAGTTTAATTAAGCTGGGTTAAGGGTTCAGGTGCTGATTTGTTCTTTCTTTGACTCTAACCTCATCTCACATCTCTGGGGAGAGTGGCTGAGTTTCCCCTGGAAGGCAGTGTTTCTGGAGTTCCTGCCCAGGCCCGGCCTTCCTTCTGCCTCTCCACACCGCCCCCCACCCTGCCCTTTCCCACTCCCCCGGCATCCAAGGTTGACCCACCTGCCTGCCCACCTGCCTTAACCCCTCCCAGCACACACACACCTAATGTCCTTATCACTTCTTCTGCATCTTCTCTCTCCAGCTAGACTGAGAGCCCTGGCGGGCGGGACTAGTTTTTTCAACTGCTTGGAGTTTATTGCACTGGGCTCCACAGAGGTCGCCATAAATACGCTTGAATTGATTCGGATGTGGATGCTCAACGTGGGCCAGCTCTCTTCTTGGGGACGCATGGGCTCCAAGCAGCCCCCCACCCCATGGGCTTGAGGGCTGTGAGGAGGGCTGGAGGTTACTAAGCATGGTGGGGGCGGGATCCCGGGCTCACACTGGGAGAGTTGAGCTGGAATTTCTGATTCCCTTCCCCCACCTTGGACTTGACCGTCTGCATACTAAATTCCTGTCTCCTCTAGGATGTCCCACAACATGAGACTGTGGTCTTTCAACCCCTGGGTTCCAAGATGTCCCAGGGACTGCTGTAGGGCAGGGGAGGCTCAGTGAGATCCCTCTGCCCCACTCCCACTCTGACAGGGGGAGGAACTCTGCTTTTATTTACTTTACATGTGTGTTTCCAGGGATGGTTTCATTTCAAAAGAGGATTTCCTTCCAAGGACACACATACACACACACACACACACAGAGCAAAACACCGATGTAGCTGAAAGTGATAGAAACCCTGGCTCTAGGGGTGCCTGGGTGGCTCAGTCGGTTAAGCATCTGCCTTCGGCTCCAGACATGATCCCAGGGTCCTGGGATCAAGCCCCGCATCGGGCTCCCTGCTCGACCAGAAGCCTGCTTCTCCCTCTGCCTGCCGCTCCCCCTGCTTGTGTTCCCTCTCTCCCAAATAAATAAATATAATCTTTAAAAAAAGGAAGGAAAGGAGAAAGGAAAGAAAGAAAGAAAAAGAAAGAAAGAAAGAGAAAGAAAGAAAAGAAAAGAAGAGACCCTGCTCTAAGAGCTGGCGTTATCTGACCAGGGCTGGCCTCCTCCTCATCTAGAAACAGGAGGAACGTATGGGAATATTTCTCCAACCCTAGGATGGTAGCTGTCATGTTCCTCAAAGCAGCATTTTCTGACTTTAATGTTCGCGACCTGGGGAGCAGACACTCTGGTGATTCTGATCCAGGTAACCTGTACACCACGTCTTGACCCTGAACGTGCCCGATCTCGTCTGATCTCAGAAGCTAAGCAGGGTCGGACCTGGTTAGTACTTGGATGGGAGACAAACATTGCTTTTTAAAAAAATTCCTAAAAGAGAATGATTTCTGGAAGGATCTGTAAGGAACAAGTAAGGGCGGTTACCTCTGGGGAGGAGAGCTGGGAGGCTTGAAGGCGGGGGAGGCAGGTATTCTCGAATTCTGTACCACATGCATGTGTAGTTGAACCACATACATGTATAAATAAATGTAAGTTTCTTTGAAAAATAAAATTAAAACATTCAAGTACAAGGTAAAAAAACCAACACCCTGAATATAGCCCTCGCCTTGTTCCCACTGCAGATTGGAGCTGAACCACAGGGAAAGCCAGCAAACCTGCTCCCGAGGACTCTGGGAGGACAGAGTGACCCGGGGATCTTGAGAGGAGGGGCGGGGGAGTCACCCAGCCAACCTCTCCCTCGGGCGCAGCAGAAGGTGGGCGAGAGGGGTGGTCCGTGTCTCCCCCGAGGGGGCTGCCAATGATAGCAGACGTGCTGAAGGGACAGACCAGGCAAGCCAGCAACCCCCCTGGGCTCCGAACAACTGCCTCGAGGCGTGGTGCTAAGCTGCACGCTGGGCTCTTCCCTCGCTCCAGTGTCAGTCCCTCCAAGGCATAGCCCGTGTCTTGCTCGTCCTGCGCCCAGATGCACAGGCCTGAGGAGGCCCCCTGTGCCCCCCGCCCGGCGGAGGGGTGCTGCTGCGGTCACAGTCCCTTGTCACCGGAAGCTTTTCCATCCCAGCTGGGCCCCGATCACCCTGACAGGCCGACGTTACCAACATCTTCATCCAAATTTGAGGGAACGGTCTTGCGTCTACCATCTTGTATTTTGTGGTTCTCCTGGCTGAGCCACTTCACTTCTTTGGATTTGTCATCTGTCAAAGGGGAGCCCTGGTTTCTGATTTAGCCACAGGCCAGGGAACACCTAAGAATCCAGGGGTTCAAATAGGCAGTAAGGGAGGAGTAGAGACCCGGTTCAGACCAGCTTCTGAACTGAAATATTTCTGCTGCCCCATCAGCCTGGGGAGGTGGCCGGCTGCCCCTTATCACTGATGCGAAGATACTCGGAAAGGGTTGATAAACCCAATTATTTTCTCCTGTCGCTTTGGTTATTATTAGGAATTTGTTAGGAGAGAGGGACAGGCAAAGGTATACCTTTATGCTTATTTAATAACCTTTTTTTTTTTTGCATATTCCTGTGGCCACAGGCGCTGGGCAGGCAAGTATAATTACAATACAGAGAAAAGGAAGAACATTTAACTCCTTATGGCCGGCCCTTGCTTGCAGAGAAAGTATCCAGGAATATGAAGGCAGGAAGGCTTCTCTCACAGAGATGGGAAAACTAAGGCCAGGATTTGGAAGGGGCTTGCCCAAGTTCCACCAGTCGGAAGGCTCCGGCGATCTTTAATGGGATTTATTAAGGAGAAAATAGGAGTGTTGGTTCTTAGCCCAGTCCTAATGCAGTGAAGCAGGGACAGGTGGAGCCTGGGGGACAGACAGGAGGGGGAGGGTGGTGTCGTCCTACAAAAGGAGGGCGGGGAGTCCAGAACAGGATCCAGGACCTCGGTCCTCCCTCACCCTTGCAGATCCTTGAAGACTGCCATTTCCTCACCGGAGGACGGAGGACGCAGGCGGCCAAAGAGGGAGATTGTCTGTCCACTCCTGAGCCCAGAGCCTCACCCTGAGGAACGACAGGGGCCGATAGGCGTTCTCCCATTTCTGCTAGTTCTGTTAAGTTCTCCTGATGTGCTTCTGGCCAAGGGCCTTCGCCCCTCAGTCTTGCCACCTGCAAAATGGGGTCACCGCCCCTGCCCCACCGCGCGGGCCAGGAGGGCCGAGGAGGAGGGGTTCGGGGCCTGGCTGCGGGGCAACAGGTTCCTCCCCGCTCCCCCAGGGCCCGGCCCAGAGAGGCGTCTGGAAATTGCACCGAGCCAGCCCGTCTGGGAGGCAAACAATCAGCAGCCCCGACGCGGGGATCAGAGCAGCTCCGCGGACGGCGGGGCCGGGGGCCGGGCGGGCGGCGCAGGGCGGAGAAAGGCGCGTGTCGCACGCAGCCCCCCCCCCCCCCGCCCCGTCCCCGCCGGTGGCCGCGGCCGCCCTTCCTCCCGGCGCTCGGCTCGGCGCGCGGCCCGCACGGTCCCGGCCCCGCTCGGCTCGGGCTCCCGCCGGGCGTTCCCCCCGCCCGCCCCCCGCCGCCTGGCGTGTGGCCCGGGGCGCCGAGCCGGTCACGTCCGGGAAGGAGGGGACCCGGCGGGCAGCGGCCCCCGCCCAGCCCCGGGCACGCCCCTGCGGGCGCCACGTCCCGGCGCGGCTGCGGTCCCCGGGCGCGACGCCCTCTCGGGGGCCCCGGGGCGGGGTGGGGGGAGCCCCGCGCCCGCCGCACGCCCCTGTCCCCAAGAGGTGGCGCTTCCCGGAGCCCCCTTCGCTGCCCCGACCCTCGGTCAGCTGAGAGCTGGCAACTTGGGGGCCAGAAGCAAAGCCAACCGGGAGGAAGGGGCGCCAACGGCCGGAGCTGGGGTCCCCTCCTCCGCTGCCGGGGCGGCTGGCGAGCGTTTCCTCCGCTCGGTACCGCCGCCCCTGCCCGCGAACGAGCCAGAACTCGCCCTTGAACTGTAGGACGACCTCCTAGGCGGAGGAAGGTGGAGAGAGCCTCCGGGTCAACCGTGTGGTTTGACGGATGAGGAAACCCAGGCCCGGAGAAGGGCCCAGACTTGCTCACGGTCCCCACTGCAAGGTAGCGCCTAGGCCGCGTCTTTGTCGCCCAGCCCAGAGCCCTTTCTCCGACACCCCGTACCCTACTTCAAATTAAGTCAAATCCACCCTTGGGCTAAGGACAGCCAGACTTTTTGCCAAGAGTGGTTTGGCTAAATTAGTGAAATGCCAGGGGGGGGAAAAAAAAGGAAGGTTTCTAATAAAAGCTGTCTCCACCCTCCGGGGTGTTCTCGGCGCTTACCCACCGGCTCCACAAATCACCTGCACAGCCTCGCTGGACAACAGCGGCCTGGCAGCAACAGGCACCCCCCTCCTTTCTTGCCCCACCCCCCTCCCCACACACAGTGGCATTTTCTTCTCTGGTACCTGGAAGGGGCACAAATGCCCAGCGACCTGATTTGATCCCTTGCTGCCTGTGTTGTTTTTTCTGCCTTTAGAAAGTGGCCAGGGCTGGGAAAGTGGGGCTAGGAGACGGATTTGATTCTTCTACTGTCTTTTACCTCTAGCTAGGGTTCTTGCATTCTACCCAGGGCAGATCTCAAACTGTGTCCCATGATTATATTTAGACATCCCTTCATTCCCGGTCTTTAGGGAGGGCTAATTTAGCTATTGTCCAAACACACCAAGGCAGGGTTTCAAACCACACCAAGGATGACCCTTTGCTTAAAAGTCCCACATCAAAAGTAGCTCCTCCTAGATCCCCACCCTGCCCCCTGACAATTCAGTGAGGCAATGGCCAGCTGCCGGATGGTGGTAGATTACAAAACTTAGCTTGGCCAAGACTTTCTGGGTCAGGGTAACCCAGAGGGGGAACTGAGAACCCCAGCTCAAAATCTAGATCACCCTCAACATGTGTGTGGTTGAGCAGATCATTCAACCCCTGGAGGGCTTTGCCTCCATCCCCACTCTCTTGGAGAACCATTCCATCTTCTCAACTGTTAGAGAAACAACATCTCATCTCGAGCGTGATGACTGACCTCAAAATACTTTCGGGTGACTGATCTACACTCACAGAAGGAAGAGAGGCACAGCTGACCCCCCAATCCTTGTCATACCGGTGTGTATAATGTATATATGGAATTCTGTGTCCCAGAGAGCCACTTGAGGGTTTAGGAATCCTGGGTCTTTCACCTTTCTGTGCTTCTCACCTCAGTCACTGAGACTGAGGTCCTCACAGACCTTTAAATAGGGAAGCCACCTTCAAGATCATGCATCCTGGTCCTTTCTTTCTTTCTTTTTTTTTAAATAAGATTTCATTTATTTGAGAGGGAATGAGTGAGAGAGAGAGAGCACAAGCCAGGGGAGAGGCAGAAGGAGAGGCAGACTCCTCTGCACTGAGCAGGAGCTCCATGTGAGGCTCGATCCCAGAACCCTGAGATCATGACCTGAGCCGAAGGCAGACGCTTAACTGACGGAGCCACCCAGGCGCCCCCACTGACCCTTTTCATTTTGAAATGATTCCATAATTATTAATTTGTATATGGGGTACCTGCCATGTGTTACAGCTGAAGACTGTTCTCTTCACTCAGGCCCACAGCGGGACTAGGAGACAAACAAGTCAGACGTTAGTTATAAACATTGTGAGAAGATGTGTGACAGTCATGTGCGGAGCGTAGGAGGGACCAAGGAGGGACCAGCTCTGCTTGGGGAAGAATCCGATATACAAAGGAGGTGATACCTGAGCTGGATTTTGAAGGATAAATGGTTGGCCCAGAAAGGTGGGTTGGGATAGAGGCTGAGTTAGGACTACAACCCTGTTTCCTAGGCTGGCTGGTGCTCTTTCCTCACATGGCCACTATTTCTATCACCTTGAGATGACTCTCTAGGGAATCTGAAGAGCTGAATTCCCAGCTGCCTGACATGGGGCAGCCATGCTGTAGTCTGGGAAAGGCCATGATGCTGTTCAGCCTTGACCCTGCATCCAGCAGCAAGACCAAATCAGCCTGGGCAATAGAGGGAGGAAATAAGAGACAATCGATCAAGCAGACAGACCATGCGAGGCAGCAGTGAAGATTTGAATCTTTGAAACTCTTGACATAGCCTAGTTTTGTTTTGCCTGGGCAAGGAGAGCAAAGGTAGATTCTATTTCTTTCTCCACTCGTAGGCACCAGAAGTGTAGCCTGGTGAATCCAAACAGTGGATTCTTGGTTGTCTGTGTGTGGCTTTTCCACTAGTGGAGGAACTCTTTCCCAGACTTCCTGGTCCCTGCCATCTGGCATGGGGTGCTCAGAGGAGGCAGATGTCTTAGTTCAAGACAAACCCAACTCAGAATGGCAACCAGCTGGGCTAAACATGCAATTATAGAATGAAAATCCAACAAAAAATGAAGTTGGAATCTATTGCTCTTTTTCGATCAGTCTCTATATTGCTTCTCGTCCTTTAAAATATGAACGAATTAGAATTCTTACATTATTTTAAAAGACTGGAATATGAGCACTAGGTGTTGTACGCAACCGATGAATCACTAAACTCTACCTTTGAAACTAAGAATACACTCTATGTTAATTAATTGATTTTAAATTAAAAAAAAAGACTGGCATAAGAGAAATACGTAAGCGAAAGGGTGAGGTCCTGGGACTGACTTCCTGAGAGGCAGAGCGGCAGCAAGGCCGTGAACTTGCAGGCTGGCTTAATGGCCACTTCACTCTGGGGGAGTCAGTTTCCTTACCTAGAACACGAGAGCTGAGACCCCAGGACCCCGAGATCATGACCTGAAATGAAGGCAGATGCTTAACCGATGGAGCCACCCAGGCGTCCCTATAGAGTTCTGACTCTTGAATCTACCGCTCACCTGCCTGATTCTGTCCTCTGCCGTGTGGAAAACCGTGTGTCCTGGTGACCGTCTCGCACATCAGTCTAGAGCGCCAGAGTGAAGGAACATGGCGAGGGTGGAGAAGGAGAAGCATGTGCCCAGGGCCCAGACCTGAGAGAGCGTGTGCAGAGGGAGGACGGGGAGGATGGTCTCAGGGACAGGCAGAGGGGCTGCAGGTGGTGGTGGGGGTGGCCAGAGGGAAGCAGGGGAGGCAGAAGAAGGGCCGTAGACAGGTCTGCCCGTTGCTGGTCAGGTGGCCTTGATGGAACCTGCTCTCCTGTCCTTCCCACAAACTGTGGTTCAACTCATGGGGCAGCTCTTGGGATTCACCAGAGTGGGTCCCCCACTTCGGTGGAGGTTTCAGAGTCTCCATCATTGGTGTCCTGAGCCGAAGTCCCCAGCTCTCTCCCTGACCTGTCCCCAGGGTCTAAACACTTGGATCATGAAGAAGTGGAAAAACCCAAAACTCTTGAAAAGCATTCTGTTCTTTCACTCAAGACAGTGGGTGTGAGTCTTAATAGACCCAACCCAAACATGTCACATCATCCCCAAACACATAATTCCACTCCTTCTCCTTGTGGTAGGGATCTGGGCAGAAAGATGGGGCTCCCCCACGACGAGGACGGTAAATAAAGGAGTCTTAATTTGTAACCAGCTCCTGTTTGAAGTTCTAATTTTGTAGCTTTCCAGGGTGAGCATTATTCTGTGGTCTAAGATTGGCTGGCATCTTATTTGCTAACCCAAGCCACCATCATTCACCTCAGCCGGCCTACATTCCTGTTCTTTAAACGTTCTGCTGCTCCAGGCCTGCATTGGGCTGGCATTTCCCTGATGAGTTCGCTGGATTTTCATCCACCACCAAGCTGGCTGCCAGCAGTGGATGTCCTCCCACCTGGGCCCCGCGGGAGACCTCGCAAAACCCAGCTGTGAAGCTGGTGCGTCCTAAACTGATTGTCACAAAGTCACAACCAGAAAGCAAGGAAAGTCACTTCCACACACCGAATACCCACTGTTCTCATTTTTCAGGTCAATATTCCTGACTCCAGGGGAGCGTCCCTCATTCCTCCAACGGATCGGTCTCTCATTCCTCTGCTCCTGGCCCCTTTGATGCGATCACTTCACACCCGAGGGGCTGCCGGGGGCTGTGCTCCTGCATTCATCCTGTGGGGACCCCTGACCCCCCACCCCAAACATCAACGCCTGTCCATTTCCCCAAGGCGGTGTGTGGGGCGGGGGGGATACTTCCCAGGAAAAGTCTTCTTTGGCTTGATCTGTGCCCACCCATTCAGGCTGGCCATGCTCTGTGGTTTCCATTCCTGTCATCCACTGACAACATCACAGAATGGGACTTACCACCATTAACACTGAGCACCAGCGGACAGCACAGAATCCTGGTCTGCACGGTTGTGGTCCTGAATGGTTTTCTTCTTGCCTGGTCTCCTCTTTCCCATCAAGTCCATATGAGTGGATACCACACAACAGGTGCTTGGGACAGGTTAGCTGGGGCCTTGCGTTGGGTTCCCTGGAAACTGGTGATTTAGGAGCAGGAGGCTTACTGCTCACTCCGTTACGCCTCTTTTTTTTAAAATAAGTCCTCAGAGAGTGATGCTGGCACAGTCAGGGCTCTACAGGGGAAACAGACCAGGAGGAGGTATCTCTCTCTCTAGTTGTATCTTCATCTCCGTATCTAGCTGTATCATCTATCTGGAGATTTACTGCAGCGGACTAGCATGCACAACTGTGGGGGCCAGCCAGACAAATCCAGAATTCAGCAGGCAGGCCCACAGGCTGAAACTCTAAGGCAGGAGCAAACGCGAATTTCTTCTTCAGGGAAACCTTGGTGTTGATCTTAAGGTCTTTCAACTGATGAGACGGGGCCCACCAAATTATCAAGGATGATCTCCTTTACTTAAAGTTGTTAGATAAAGATGTTATTAAATAGCATCACAGCAACACCTAGATTAGCATTTGGCTGAATAAGGGTACTCTAGCCTAGCCAAGTTGGCACACAGAACTCAACCATCACAAGCCCTGTGACTGGAAAGGCAAACCCATTCTCGGAATATGTGTTGCTTCCAGTCATGATTAATTGTTGCTTCATTAATTGGGAGGGATCCAATTTAATCAACTTATCATCAAGTGGCTAGTTGATCTTTTTGAGGGATGGTGATGCCATCTTAGAGGCGTGGCACTGGTCTCTTATTGAGAGATTGGTTGATAGTAGCTAGATGAATCTTGGTGAGTGGCAGCTCATGCTAGTTGGCCCACTTATAACTTTCATTATTTACTCCCTGGATCTCCATTCATGTACCCAATGAGTGAGCACCAGGCTGACCAATGAGAGGGGCTCGTTAATGTCCACTGGCCCGGCCATTCGGTCTACTTAGTTACGTAAGTGCATCTACCATGGTGGATGCCCAATGATGGGCATTAATGTGTAATGTGAAGATCTTCACATCTCATGCCCCTTCCCACAGGCCTGTACCCCTATCTCATTACCATGCCTCTTTGTCCCTGATCTTCCAAACTTTCTCTCTCAAGCCCCTGGCCAACTAGTCAAGTCATTTGCTGCCATCCATGTCTCTGGTGTATTCTTACCTTGGGCTATTTTTCTTTCCACACATAGTGAATGCCCGGGTATACTGCCAAAGCTCTGCCCACTGGGAGTTCCCCTCACTGCTGTTTTTCAGGATCACCCAGAGTAGGACTGTAGTGCACACAATGTCTAGTCCCAGCTTGCATCCAGCAAGCCAACCCATCTGTGAACCAAGCCCTGCGTTTTCCCCCTCTACCTTCAGATGATCATAAAGGACCCTCCACCCTCTGCCTCCACCCCTGCTCTCAAGTAGCCAGCACACATGTAAGCAGAAGGAGAGTTGCCAGTGTCATGGTGGTGGATTGCACAGGGGGCTGGGCCACATGCTTGTGTAGCTTGCTTCCACGTCTTACTCGTGTCCCCTGTTTTTGCCAAGTTCACTCCTGGATATATTATTTTTTTTTAAAGATTTTATTTATTTATTTGAGAGAGAGAATGAGAGAGAGATAGAGCACAAGAGAGGGGGGAGGGTCAGAGGGAGAAGCAGACTCCCCGCCGAGCAGGGAGCCCGATGCGGGACTCGATCCCGGGACTCCAGGATCATGACCTGAGCTGAAGGCAGTCGCTCAACCAACTGAACCACCCAGGCGCCCCTGGATATATTCTTTGTATCTTAGAGTGCTGCTAGGCCCATGCGACTTTATGAATTGGTGGGTCTGACAGCATTGAGCTCACGAGGGAAAGTTCTGGCTGCATGAACACTGATGGCCGTGGTCACGTGTTCTGTTTCTACCAGGATCCAGCAATATTCCAGAAGCTGTTTTGCCAGAGGTTTCTAATGATCTTACACAGATGGCATGGCCCCGTGTCTACACAATTCTCCTAATGGGGCTTGCCATAACCTCCGCATAATTTCTTTTTTTTTTTTTTAAAGATTTTATTTATTTATTTGACAGAGAGAGACACAGCGAGAGAGGGAACACAAGCAGGGGGAGCGGGAGAGGGAGAAGCAGGCTTCCCACTGAGCAGAGAGCCCGATGCGGGGCTCGATCCCAGGACCCCAGGACCATGACCTGAGCTGAAGGCAGACGCTTAACGACTGAGCCACCCAGGTGCCCCGAGAAGCTGCAATTTATTTTCATGTTCGAGACCTAACTAAAATAAGTGAAATGCTTTTAGGCTTATTAGAGATTTTTTTCTTTTAGAGAGTTTTAAATGGTAGTTTCCATAGGAATTCTTTGTCTTAAAGATTTGATTTATTTATTTGAGAAAGAGTGAGAGAGAGATCATGAGCAGGAGGAAAGGGTAGAGGGAGAAGCAGACTCTCCACTGAGCAGGGAGCCCGATGCGGGACTCGATCCCGGGACCCTGGGATCATGACCTGAGCTGAAGGCAGACGCTTAACGACTGAGCCACCCAGGCGCCCCATCCGCATAATTTCTTCATAGATGCCTCCAATATCACAGCCGTGAGGCCCTTCCCTGGCAGGTGGTAGGCCTGCTCGCACAGGGCCTGGACCCACCAAAGAACCCTTTCGTATTCTGGACCCCACTTGAAGTGGGCGTCCCTCTATGCCGTCAGTGTTACGAGTTGATGCAGCATGACTAAAGTATGGAAAGATCCAGAAAGGCCTACCAGGCATTGCACTTGGTTCTTTGGGGTGGGAAGTGCAGGATGAAGTAATGTGTCCTTTATTTCAGACGCCCTGGGTCACTGGACATGTCACTGGCATTGCAGGACCGTAAATCTCAAGGCTTGTTTTCCACCCTCTAGAGTGTATGTGTCTTAGCAAAGCCTCAACATACTTGCCGCTGCTAACCCACCCAGTCTGATTAACATGATGTCACCAAGAGTGGGTCACTGTGATGCTCTGCAGGATGTTAGGTAGGTCCCTTTGGACCATATTACAGAGTGGGGGGCGGGTAACACAGGTAGAGGGTAGGGAGAATTAGACAATAACATATACTTTTATCTGTCTAAATGAATGTAAATTTTTCCCTAATTCTCCTTGGCAGGGATAGGGAAGAAAGCATTCACTAGATCAGTGGCCATAAAGCAGGTGCCCGAGGCCGCCTTAGCCAAGATACCACATCTGTGTCAGTGGGCCTACTACTTGTTGAGTTTGCCGTGGTCCGTTTGAGCCCCGTAGGCTCTGTCCGGTCTTTGCAGAGGCCAGACGGGTGAATTTATGAGGCTATCATGGAGATGACCGCTCCTGACATGTTCTGTTAATCCCCTCCGCAGCCCTCTGCAGATCAGCACCCCCACCCCCCTGATCTGACACGGCCCCTCATTATGATCACTGAATTCACCTGCTTCTGATGTTTGCTGCCATCTGGCCTCTATCATGTAAGGATCCCATCATTCCCGTTGCTGCTGGGGAGTCTAGTCCAACCTTACAGCACCCTACAGCCCTTGATCCCAGCCCAGAACCTTGTCCCGGCTCCATACGTGGCAGCTGGGTCCTGCAACTTCACGATACAGAGCCTGTGTCAGTCAGAGTCCAGTCGGGAGACAGAAACCATGGAGTCGTCTGAACGGGAAAAGTTTAATATGTAAGTAATGAAGTCTAACGGGGACCTGGAGTAATGAAGGATTGGCTAGTAAACAAACAAAGAGAACTCAAAAGTATCTCACAATAGCAGATGAAAGGACCAGCCACTGCCCCTAATGTGGAGATAGAGCCCTTTAGTGGCCTCCCCAGGGCTGAGACCTCGATCTCATCAAGAGGACACAGTCATGGCTCATCGGATGGCAGGGAAGTCGTCGTGCTGAGCAGGTGGGTCTTACGGGAAATTTGCCCCGCAGAACTCACCAAAATCTGCCCTCTGGGATGCCTGGAAATCCAGGGAGGTCGGTCATTGGAGGCAGTCCCTACTGAAGTGCCTGACGAGGGTGCTGGGGAGGCTGCTGGGCTCTGAGTGCTGCCGACTGCCAGGTCTTTACCAGACCATCGGTAAGCTGTCCAGGCCACGGAAGCCAGGGGCTGGAGAAGCTGCAGGAGGCTGCCAAAAGCTTCACCCTAGAACTAGGAAGAGAATCCCTTTCTCCTGCAATGAGGCAAAAATTGACAACTGGCCCAGTCCTTTTCTTCCTTTAACAAGGCCAGCATTTCCCTAGCTGGGTTGTGACTTGGTTACTGGTCTGGTGGCCAGGAGAAGAGGTGGGGTAGATCCAGAGGGGTGGCTCTGCATCTGCTTTCAGCAAGAGGGGAATGTTATCCTTTTGCGGGAGGGGTGAACCACTTCTAAGTCCCAGAGGGTTAAAGGAGATCTGGAACTTACTGGACCCAGATGTCCCCAAAACAAATGTCAGAGTCCCCCCCCTTCCCAACCCCTGACCTTGTCATAGTAGGTTCTCAATGGATAAGAATTCAGCTTTATTTGGAACTCTGCTACTTTTATAATTAAGTCTTGGGCCCGATCTTCAGCTTTTCTGCTTGCTGGCCGCAAGAGATGAGAGTTGCTCCTTATGTTCCCGAGGCAGTTAGTTTTCTATTGCTGCATAAAAATGACCACAAGCAGGGGCACCTGGGTGGTGCAGTCGGTGAAGCATCGGACTCTTGGTTTTGGCTCAGGTCATGATCTCAGGGTCATGGGATCAAGCCCCGTGTGGGGCTCTGTGCTCAGTGCAGAGTCTGCTAGAGATTCTCTCTCTCCCTCTCCCTCTGCTCTTCCCCTGCTCTCTCTTTCTCTCAAATAAATAAATAAATAAACAAACAAATAAAATCTTTTTTAAAAATTACCACAATCAGCTGCTTAAAACACCATCCACTGATTATCACGCAATTCTGTAGGAATCTGGGGAGGCTGGACTGGGTTCTGCTCGGAGTATCAGGTCAGCTGTGCCATGAAACAGAGCATGATCGTGGGAGTAGAATTTCATCACAGTGACAGGTTTGGGGATTAGGACGTGGAATCTTGGGGGGCCACTTGTAGACTTCTGCTGACCATGCTCCTGCAGATTCACGTCCCTCCTAAATGCAGAATACACTCACCCCCCTCCAGGTTTCCACGGGTCTCATCCTATTATGGCATCAATTCAAAGTCCAAAATCTCATCAAAGTATCATCAGCTCCGAAGTCCAAACTTACATCATCTAAATCAGATACAGATGAGGCCCCTGAGTACAGCCCCTTCAGGGCAGCTCCTGGACGCAGCTCCTCTCCATTTATGGGCTCACGAAACTAAAGCATTAAGTTATGTAGCCCCAACATTCCCAACATATGGGGTGAGACAGGCATAAAAGAACAGTTAGAGTCTGGTTCAAAAAGGGGGAAATGTCACCAGTCCAAAGGAGTTTTCAAATCGAGTCAAGCACACTCTGTTAGGTTTCAGGCCTGGGAATAATCCTTCATGGCTCACGACTCTGCTCCCTGGGCTCGTGGATCTTTGATCCTTGAGTCACTCTTCCTTTCTCATGAAAGACAGCACATGTTTGCTGCATGTCTTCCCAAACTGCTATCTGTCAGTAAAATGTGGGGAAGCCGAAAGCTTCTTTCATTTTCTACTGTCCCCCTCAGTCCATCCTCATGCTGTTTCTCCAGGTATACTTTTCAAGAACCTGTGGGCTTTGCATGGAATACACAGGGATCTGCTCCATTAGACCAAAGGCTCTCCCCACAGATCTTTCCAGGATAATCCCTTCTATTTGACTTCTGCTGAGAAGGCTAAGGGGCAACACCCCTAAGCTTCCTAGAGCCCCCCCCTGTTTGATTGAGACTATGAAGAATACCCTTGATATAGATTGAATTGTGTCCCCCTGAAATTCATATCCTTGAAATCCTAACCCCCAGCACCTCAGAAGGTGACTTTATTCGGAAATAGGGTCGTTGCAGAGATGATTCGCTAAGATGAGGTCAACCTGGAATAGGATGGACTCTTAATCCAATAAGCCTGGTGTCCTTATAAAAGTGGGAAAGTTGGACATACACACACTGGGGAGCGCCATGTAGAGATGGAGACAGACATGGGTGACGCTTCTACAAGCCGAGGAAGGCCAAAGATCGCCAGCAGCCCAGCAGAAGCTGGAAGAGAGGCAATGGATGGATGCTCAGCTTCAGAAGGAACCAGCCCCGCTGACACTTCCATCTTGGTTTTGTGGCGGAGACAATACATTTTCATTACATAAGCCGCCCAGCTTATAGTCCTTCGTCGCGGCAGCCCTAGCACACTGATGCAACCCTTGCTCTCCTGTGACTGGCCTCTGGGTCCTTCTCAAGTTTCAGCAAAAGGTTGTAGAGTCACATACCCGAACTTCGCTCCTCGCCCGTGCTGGGTGGCCACTTCGGAATGTTAGTATCGTCTGCGTTCTGGGTAGGCTGAGCCTTTCCCCGATCATCACGTCCTGGCTCCTTTTTAAAAGTTTTCCCCTTAATTTCTTTCTCTCCTCTTGTATTTTATTTATTTATTTATTTATTTATTTATTTATTTATTTATTTATTTATTTTTAAGATTTTATTTATTTATTTGACAGAGAGAGACACAGCAAGAGCAGGAACACAAGCAGAGGGAGTGGGAGAGGGAGAAGTGGGCTGCCCGCTGAGCAGGCAGCCCAGTGTGGGACTCGATCCCAGGACCCTGGGACCATGACCTGAGCCAAAGGCAGATGCTTAACGACTGAGCCACCCAGGTGCCCCAGTGCAGTGGATTTAAACAAGCCAAGGCCCCATGACTTTCCCATTTGCCTTTCATGGGTGACTAAATACCTCAGCCATTCATTATCTTTCCCTGCTACATCAGCAGCACTCACCAATAGCCTTCTGATTCTACTGTCCTTAGATTGGGTGCTCCCCCCAGCCTCCCAAAAGCCTGTGGTATTGCCCTCTCCCCACACCAAGTGCATCCCTTCTCCCAGTTCACCACGAGTGAAAATTCGACCAATGGCACCACTCCAGCAGGAAAGCATGTCCGTTCCACTTACCACTAGTGACGGAGTCTTCAGCACCCGCTGCCCAGCGAGGGTCCCAAATCCCAGCTTAGACTCTGCTTCCCCAAATCAATCCTGGCACCAACTCTGTCAGATCAGGCTCCTTGGGAAGGGACTTGAGTGCTGAGAATCAAAACCTGGAGAGTCTTCAGTGAAGTAGGCTTGGACAGGGGTCAAGTTGGACCCAGAGTTGAACTGTTTCTGAAAGGGGGAGAATCTGGGTGGTGCCCCACAGCATCCACTATAATTACTGTCTTCTGTATCTCCTAAGAGCTAATATTTGTACTTTGTATTGTCTATTGCTGCTTAATAAATTACTCCCAAACTTAGTAGCAAAGAGCAGCAACTCATCATAGTTTCTGTTGGTCATGAATCTGAACTCAGATGAGCATCTCTAGCTCAGGTCTCTCATTAGGTCATCAAGCTACAGTCACCTCAAGATGGCTGTGGCTGGTGAGCCCACTTCCAAGCTCACTCATGTGGCTGTTGGCAGGCCTCAGAAGACCACTTCCAAGTTCACTCACGTGGTTGCTAGCAAGCTTCTGTTCCTGGCCATGTCCTCCACAGGCGGCCTGTGTTTTCATGACAGAGCAGCTGGTGATTGGAAAGAGAGAGGCCACACCCAATCTTTCTGTAACTAATCTTGGAAGTGACATCTATCCCTTTGGTCATATTCTATTCCATAGAAGCAAGTCACTGAATCCAGCCCAACCAAAGGGGAGAGGACCACACAAGGGCATGAACACCAGGAGGTGGGGATCACTGGGGCCATCTTGGAGCTGCCTGTCACAGGCACGACCTGTCAAACACTGAGCTGAGCATTTTACCTGCATTGCTTTATTTAATCCTCACCATGACCTTAAGGGAGCTGCTATTAATATCCTGTTGGCAGATGTGGAAATAGGCTCAGAGTGGTTAAACAGCTTGCTTATAGGTACACAGATTACTGTGTGGGAGAGAAAAGATTGAGCCCAGATTTGCCTGTGAACAAGCCCATGTTCCTCTTTTACTACAGGGTCTCCCTCAGTAACATCTCCGGAAGGATCAAAGTCGTTGCAGGACGTTGAAGCTAAATAGGGTGTCGCTATGCTTTCAGTGCCGGGACCGAGGCTGAGATGTACCGGTCAGGACTCTAAAGCCAGGCATTCCCTAACTGAGGAAGTTCAGGAATAAGGCTGGGAACACAGAAGAGCAGGCCAGAGGCCTGGCTGGAGAGGGAACTCTGGAAATCAGCTGCGGATGTGAGGAAATCCTCCTTCCTTTCCAGTTTGCAGACCATTAGTAGACATATGTATGGACTGGAAATGGAGCAGGAACCTCAAAACAAATGAGCTATAGCCATTATTCAGATATGGCCAGAAAAGGTTAAGCTTCTTGCATAAGGACCTATGCAAACTTACAAGCTCTTAGTAACGGCTTGACCGAAATCCAAGGGCTGTTCCAAGTTATCCACTGCTGTGTAACAAGCCACCTCAAATCTTAGTGGCTTACTGCAATAATAATTTACTTCTGGTGATTCTTCGGGTTGGCTGGGCAGTTATTCTGCTGGTCTCACCTGGGCTCCTAAGCATGCATTCAGTTGGAGGGTCAGCTAAGCTGAAGGGTCTGCGATGTCCTCACCCACGTGTCTGGAGCCTTGGCAGCGACGGCTGGGACCTCTCTCTCCACACACGCATCATTCAGTGGTCTAGCCTGGGCTTCTGGTCTCACTGGGCAGTCATGTTCCAAGAAAATAAAGGCAGAAGCTACAAGACAGCTTGAAGCATAGGCTCCAGAACTGGTACCCCATTTTTGCTATTCTACTGGTCAAAGCAGCCACAAGACAAGCCCAGATTCGGGAGAGTGGAGAATGGCCACACCACCAAATGGGAGCTTACTGGAAGGAAGGTCAGGGACACACTATAACAGGGTGGGAACACTAGGACATGAGACTCAACCAGGGTCATTGTTAATTCCATTTACAACGGAGGCCTTGAAAGGGAGTTCATCTTTGAATCGTGATGAAGTACAGTTGACCCTAGACCCACATGGGTTTGAATTGTGCAGGTCCACTCATCATGTGGATTTGGGGGAAACAGCACAGTACTGTCAATGTATTTTCTCTTCCTTATGATTTTCTTAACATTTCTCTAGCTTACTTTATTGTAAGAATCCAGTAAAAATGCGTATCTAAAATATGTGTGAATTGACTGTTATTGGTAAGATTTCCAGTCCACAGAAGGCTAGTAATAGTTAAGTTTGGTGGGTTGGGGGTGGGGGAGAGTCCAAAGTTACACACGGATCTGTGACTGCACAGGGGGTCAGCACCCATAGCCCCCATGCTGTTCAAGGGTCAACTGTGGTCCTGGTTACCCTGGTACTGGCAGTGAGTCACAGGCCCCACGAGACAGGACTGCAATGTGCCTGCGATTTGAACGGTCTCCACTGCAGGGTGCTGGAATGAGCAATGGGCTAATCTGTAGGGAGCTTCAGAGTTGGGACCTAGTCAGAAATAGAAACCCGTAAGACTTAAGATGTTGGATGTTCCAGACACAACAGATTCTATATGAAAGTGAATTCAGGCTGCTGTTGGAATAAAATAATACACATATACACTGCTTTAGAACAGGATTCTTCAAACTACAGGTAGGACTTAGGAAAGATATTTGCCTTGAATTTTTAATTCACTTATATAAATAAGCTTATAGATCTGCATCTTGGATTAGCTGAGTAATGAGAAGATACATTTCCTACCAAGGGTCACAAAGTTTGAAAGCCACTGATTTAGTATATATTGAGGCGGGGGCGGGGGGAGAGTATCTACTCTATACCCGTGGGAAAAAAGTGTGTTAACCTCACTTGTCCAAGTTACAAGATGACAAAGAGCAAGAGTGGTAGTTCTATGATTTGGACAGTTTTGTTCCATTCTAAGAGGACTTAAACGAAGGGCACTTGAGTAGTAAGATTTCTTTCCCACATCCTTCACTCCCTCGCTGGAATCCTGAGCTGGAACAAAACAGGGTGGATCCCGAGCTGGGAAGGCTTGTGACAGAAAACAGTTGATCTTGCACTTGGCTATGGTCATAGCTCTGAGGGCAAGCCTCACCCAGCATCTCACCACCTCACAACGTATCAGATCATTATTTATTGTTGAGTCTCCACCACTCAGGACAGAAGCTCCATGGTCTTGTTCACCGCATGAATTCCCAGTGGCTAGATTAGTGCCCAGCACATACGAGGCATTCAAAGAACATTCGTGGGCTACACAAACGAGTGAGGGGGTGAACGGAGGTGGGTGTAGCAAGAGGAGCCTCGGCCTGAGCGCCATATTTTATGATCCTTGCTTTTTGCTGAAGATACTCCAGTAAGCTGCTTCCATCCGGGCTTCCTGTTCTTCAGACTGCTTCAGATCTCAATCGGGATCCTTTTCTCAAATACTGTTTTCAAGGATATGTTCAGATCGTCGCTCAGCTGTGGCCAGAAGGGCATTCCTGAAACCCATCATCCTGAGGCAGGCGGCCCCGGCAGACGAGAACTCATCACGTTAACTCAGGCCAGCAGCCCTGAAAACGTGTCATCCTTCAGAAGGAGGCCATTGGGTTTGTGAGCTGGGCACGACTAAGGGCCACAGATGACAGCAGATCAGGACCGTTCATCTCACAGAAAACAAGGACAATTCACTGAGCAAGGACCCCTCAACATGTTGCTGACAAGAGGGTGAGGAAGAAAGGAAGTTAAGAAAGACACACAACAAATATGGCTACTTTTTTTTTTTTCTTTTTACTTTGAACATTAGCATTAAGTTTGTTACCGTACACATCCAAAGGCCCAGCATGTCGGAAATATCATGAAGTGGCACGCCTTGTACCAGAGTCTCACAAGAATAAAATAGACAATGCTACATCGAGTGGTTAAAAATACACAAAAAAAGTAGTTTTAAAAGTCTATAAATTTTTTATACTTAAAATCATGATTGAGTTGAAATAAAAAAGTGCATTTCAATTGCTAAAAAAATAATATTGGTATAGTTAACACAAGGGGGGAAATCAGTACGTTGAGGGATCTGACAGGATGTTGGAAAAGAGATGACTCAGGGAAGCTAGGCTAGCTGGGAGATGCAGGGGGGAGCTTGGTTCTGCCTCGCCACAGCTCCCTGGGGCCATGAGCTCTCCTCTCCCCAGTATCTTCCCCATCGGAAGAGATCCTGTCTTACCTGCCTGTCACCTCCCCAACTGAAAGACTCCTCTACACTTCTTTGCAGCAAGAGAGGTACCTGCCCTACCCGAGTCCAACTTGACCTTCAATTGCGTCTTCGCAGAGGTAGGAGAGGGACACTGCCCCCTTCTGGACTTGACCCAAGTACCCCAGCCGCATGGCCTGAATCCTTGGGACCTGGCAGGCGGAACAGGGACCAAGCAGCTTCTGTTTTGTCAAACTCCTTTGGACAAATGTTCAACATTCAACAACAAGCTTTGTAAACCTAACGCTAAACAATTCCTGGCAAGCAAACTGGATTTTCTTTAAGAAATGAGGAAAAGTGCAAGTGATTGCAGTATTGTTGGGGAAAACAAAAATAAAAACCAACAAGTTACACCTGGCCACCTGTTACCTCAGCCAATCACAGCTTCAGTTTTGCTTTTTGTCAAGTGTGGGAGTGGGGTCAGACTTGGCCGGGGCTGGGGTGGCGGGGGAAGGAGCCAGGCAGCGATCCGGTAAGAAGGCCACTCCTGCCTCTCTGGTGTAAACAGTGATGATCATTTGCCCTCAGTTATGACCAACCAGCTCACTGTGAGGAAGATGTTGCAGTGAGTACAACAAACTCGAGGTCAGAGCCCTGACGAGGGTCAGGAGCCACAGGACAAGTCCCGGACAGAGAGGGAACACAGACTGAATTCCAACCTGGAGAAGCGGCTGCTGCTGGGGACCTCCCCAGGGTCAGGATGCAGGGTCTGACCCCCTGAGGACTTGCTCCCAGGCATACCAGACCTGCCCTGCAGCAGAGGGGAGAAGCATTTCCTCTTTCCTACTCCAGAGCCAGGCCCGCTGCTTGTCCCTCTCCGAGACGTGATCATCCTGTGCTGCTGGTGGGGTGTGTGAGAAAGAAGCAAGCGGGGCTGCCTTCCTGCTCTGCACAACCGAGCCCCCAAGGGAGGATCCTAAGCTTTCCATCTTGGGGCACTGTTGTTTAAAGCGGCTAATTAAGATGCCTGACCTATGAGGACCTGTGACCCACTCATTAATCTTTGCATCCTGAAGGCTGAGCAACTACTGGACTTAGCAGTAAGGGAACATGTCTTAAAAACAAAGATCTAAAAACAAGCACGGAGCCAAGAGAGGATATTCTGTAAGAGACTTAAAAGCGGGATCTTCCGAAGTTTGAGAATAAAGAAGCTAAAGGACTTCGTTGCTCTCTTGTGGACACAGCCAGTACTGCGGATGGAAGAGAATCACAGAGCCCTTGGCAAGAAATGAATAAAATGCGTACTGAAACTGATGGAAGATTGAGAGGAATTCATCCGACTTTCAGAGGCTGCAGATCTATCCTTTGGGATACAACTTTAAGAGTAAACACCTAAACCATGCCACACAGTCTCTTTTTCCCTTTTGGAAAAACCTAATGAGTTGCATCATCAAGCACAGAAAAGGATATTTCCAGGAGTGTTAAGAGATTTTAAAAGAATAAAATATTTCCCACCAACTTTCAAATGCAATTAAACACAGCCTTGAGTCCTCTGCAGGATGTGATGCGACGTCTCTGTCTCTGCCCTTCTGACCACACGGACCCTGTTTACCTGTGAAAGACAGGCCGGGAGGAAGCTGGGTTCGCTCAGGGGAGCTGGATATTCAGAAACAACTTGATTCTTTGGCACATCCGAGTCAGAGAGAGGCTCTCTGGCTGATCAAAACCAGCAAATGCAAGTATTACATTTCCTTCTGAAGGGAAGCAAAATTCAGCTTCTGCCCCTTCTTGCCCCATTCCCATTTCCTACGTGTCCCCAAAATTGTTTTCAAGTAATCTGTATCATCCCTGATCTCAC
Source organism: Mirounga angustirostris (assembly GCF_029215605.1). Lineage (NCBI taxonomy): Eukaryota > Metazoa > Chordata > Mammalia > Carnivora > Phocidae > Mirounga > Mirounga angustirostris. Next base: position 22,468,119 of record NW_026991725.1, on the reverse strand, counting down.
CGGAGAAGCTCGAACAGTGTGAAAGGAACCTGGAACTAGAATGTGGTGGAGACACTTCTCAGGGCCCTTTGATACTTACGCCAAGCGTGCCCTATCCTAGAAGACATGGAACAAGAACAGTCTGTCTCAGGGGTGTGGCTCCTCCAAGTGTGAGGCCGCCATGCCTCTCCCCAACCTGTTGTACTGCTTCTGACTTCAGAGAGAAGCCACATGTTTCAGAGTGGTTACTTTAGGTAGCCAGTTACAAGAAAAGAGGCAAACTTCTAGGTCAATAACGGGGACCATCAAGGCAAATTAAGGTGGAAAGGATTTAAAACATGAAACTCTTGCTACTTATTTCTGTAGTCTACTTTTTTGCATTCTGGAAACTGGTCTTTCAATTCCAAATAGCCAGGGAGGACTTCAGATGTCTTGAATTTATTCCTTACCAAACATAACCAATTGTCCCAATTTTGCACTGTCTTACCAGTTAACATATTGTCACCAGGCAAAAAGGGTTAGGAATTTATTAACAGCTGCCTTCATAGACCCCCACTTTGTGTGGTTATTAGTCTCAAAAACCTGAGTATTAGTATTATTAACTTTAAGAAGAAGGGACATGGCATTTTGGGTCAGAAAGGAACAATTTTTGACTAAGACCAAAATACTCAACTTAATAGCTTTCATTCATTTAAAGAAAAGAAAATGCAACCCAATTTCCTCATTTTAAAGAGTTCTGTTTGTTTTCAGTTTTGGAGGAGATCCGAATAGGCGCAAGGGACCCGCACAACGACACATACACACGTCAGTTCTGACTGTGAAAGATTAGCCGATTGCTACAATGGTTTATCAAGAAGGTGCTCCTATCACATGGAGAACACACACTGCAACCCCTTTTTATTACATCCTTCATATATCATGTATCAATCACACTCTAAAAATTAATGAGATGAGAACAAGTAGAAAAGAAGGTAACTGGAAGTCTCTGAGGGACAGGCGGATGAGAGAGGCAGATCAACAACCAATAAAGGACTTCTGATTAACCCAGAGAGCGATTTCAAATTCATCTGACTCAACTAGAATTATGGGTACAATCTTCCGGAATGTTTCTGGAAGAGAGAGGGCATGCAGGAGCAGGGCCAGCAACAGCAGTATTCGGGATCCCTTCATCAGAAAGGGGAGGCATTCAGGGAGACCCACCAGGAGAAGATGTTCCAAAGAGGTGCTCAGTGACCTTTCATTTTAAAGGAACATCTCATTTCTGGTGAAAGAAAAAACAAGGAGTAAAGATAAAATCTTTCATCATTAGCGATGGAATAGGTCAAGAAATAAGATCAAAGCAAAAGCATAAAATATAATCTGAAAGTAACATGGGTAAACAGAACAGGAATAGGTCCAGAATTCGCATCTAAGGGCCTAGTTTGTAGAGCCAAACCAACGGGAATAAGGGTGACTTCCAATACTCAGGAGAATGAAATAATCAGAGGTAGGATTCAGACCAGGGAAAGAATGTTCCAGGATGCTGGCTTTTTGAAGGCACTCAAGAACAGAGTGAAAGACTGAGCTGCAGTGAGCTAACGGGGCGGGGGAGGGGGTCCTGGGGAATCAGGGGGAAGCGTGGACTCATGTATCTGTCACAAGGAAATAAACACAACTCCAGGAACGTTGTGACAATACATATATTATCGAGGAATACATAGAGTAACAAGGTAGTAGAAATCCACTTTATAAGTAGTTTCTTACAACAAATATAGCTTCTACTTAGGGAATAAGAGAAGTCTGTTTTCTGGATATGCCACTCTGCAAAATAGCTGTGACTTAAATCAAGAATTGGATTAAATGGTACATTATCTGGTCCTTTAAACAAATTTACTGAAGCTAGGGCTTCAAAGTTGGGATAACCAAGGAGTTTGCTTTTCCTTTGAATCTTGCAAAACCTATCCTCTAAGACAAAAAGATCTGATCATAGAGTCTATAAAAAGTCTAGAGAGTATAAAAGTATAGAACTATGAAAGTGGACATATTGATGGCAACTTGTATGGCTTCCATAGAAAGTGTGGAGAGGATCTCTGGTTTGCTTTGTCGAGGTAGCGTCCAGGGCTGGAAGGCCATCATTATTTAGTAAAAATGCTACAGGTGACAGGAGCAGGGTAGTTCAGTTGTTCTTATTGCATAAAAACGCCACTGTCTCTCGTGGCTAATGACCTTTCATTCCTGAAAAGAAATGATCTCTTGGGAAATTTCCTATCTCGGTTTAGGCAAAGAGAAATTAAAACCCAATATTTGTTGGCTCAATGTTATCGTCTGAAGAATTCCAAGCGAGCCGGTTTTTGTCGCGGTAGAATAGCTGATAAAATTCTTGAATGTAACTTATCCCCCTTTCCATTAAAATACTTCCCGTACCGTCTAGAACAGCACCAAAATGTTGGTCACGTGGATCGGCAACGTCATACAAGTTGTCTCTTCTAGACAGTAGCTCAAACAGAACGGTTTCCCCTAATTTCTGTTTTCTTCCTTCTTCTTCCTCTTCTTTTTACAATAAAACCCTACCTACCATTCTGTTTCACTGACTGAAATCTGCAAGATGGGGAAAATAAACACCATCGGCAATGGATTTCTATTTCTGCCTGATCTTCTCAAAATTTAAAACTTCCAGTGACATAAAAATAAAACACACATATCCATTCGACAAACAGAAGAACTGAAAACAATTTCAAGAACTAGAAAATTCAGTCGACGAGCGTTTCTTTAGCGTATTTTGGCTTCAGTTAGTATCCTAGGGACAATCAAATTACAGGGAGCCTCTAACCACAATGAAAAGGTACTTCCAAACAAAGGTAGTTTTTAAAAAGATGGTACAACCACGGTAATGTCATGCTCAGTCATCAATTTAGAACAATTCATGTAAATGGTAGACTGTGAAAGTATACATAACTGACTTGCAAAAGATTTCTTTGAACTTCCATAAAGTCTTATGTGGAGACTCCCGGCTTGCTAAAAAATAAGAATCAAATCACAAATATACATGGAAATGAAGCCACGTGCCTTTAAACTTTTCATCCTATTTTCTTCATTCAAATTAAAAAATCTAACTCAGTATGAGCCTACCTGACTCAATTTGAGAAAGCAGCAAGCAGCCTTTCGTTAAGGCTAAGGAAGAGTTCATATTTGAATGATAAATCTACAAGAAAAGCATAGAAAAAGAAAAAAAAAAAAGCAATGTCAGCTCAAGAAAGTCCTTGGGGGATTTTCCTCGAGTAAGCCTTAACCCTACCCACGATACAAGCCTTTGAGGACAGTAAAATTAAGTAATGAGAAAAAGCCTCAATTGGATATCTATATAACGCTGAAATGTGGCCTTTGTTGTCTTTAAAAGACGAAGGACAGATAAGGGCTGAGAACTCAAACTCCTCCACGGTTCTTTTTTTCATAAACAGATAGCAAGCAGGCATGAAGTTCTGAAGTCACAGGGAGCTGTGCTCTCTGTCAGAGGCAACACACCACAGAATGCAACTTTCATCCTAGTGAAGGACCCCAATCAAATTTCCAACCCTGAGTTCGAGTCTTAAGCACATTAAACCTGATGCACATATATGTTTAAGGCTTAATCCTGCAGTTCTTGTATTCAGAAGCACGAATGTTGCAAATATTCTTAATGCATTTCATTATTTATATGTGATATGACACTGATGAGGAGTCATTATGTTCTGAGCAGTGTTCCTGAAGACCACAAATCCCAAGTCAGGGAAGGTAATACTTATCTAGGGGAAAAAAAAAAGTAGAGGTTTTCAGATTGTTCCACAATACATTTCACCGTGAATTGTATTATGTGACAATGCTGATTTAAAAAAAAAAAAAATCCTTTTTTTTGCTTCTGTTAAGGGTGGTGGTGATTATTTGCTTAATACTGGTTTTCCTATGTAGTAGGCATTTTCTTATGGCTATATTCACTTGGATGAAAAAATCAAATATGACTACCTGAATTTTCCAGTGTATAATTATAGTACACTTCATAAAATGGTTGATTTAATGGTCTCAAGTCTGGAATTCAGAATTGCTGCCCAATATGGTAAATTTATGTAGAATAAAATAAGGTACTATAACCAATTAATTAAGTTGCAATTTACATCTTTAAAAAAACCATCTTAATATTATAGGCTTGGCCATTAAGTAATGATACATCTACATGAAGGTGTAGATCCACCCACAAACTTTTCATGGAATGGGAAGGAGATTGTGGAGTAAGAGGTGGCAGCCACTAAAGAAATAATGGTCACAAACAAGAAATTAACTTTCCTTATCGGTTTGGGTACCCGGGTGTCCAAAAACTGTATACAAAGATTTAAAATAACATTCTTTTGGAATTATATCCACAAACAGGAAGAAAAGTAGGTCTTGGGCTACTTTTCTGCCTCATTCCAAAATTTTCCTATGCTCATCATAGAAGAGGAAAGGCAATAATCAAAAGGAAAAAGTGTGGAAATTTTAAACCAAAAAGCTAGTAGAGAACGTGATATTTACAAAACAGGGACTTGACCTCACTTGAGAGTTCCATTTTTTCCTACCACAGAGCTAATCAGCCAGAAAAGTGCTTGAAGCATATCTGCACATTTAATATTAAAAATTAAAAATAAATAAAAGCCAGGGTTCTGATTTAGGCAATGATCTAAGAGCCTGAGGAAAGAAAAATGAAGAAATGTCCAGATTAAAACACAGAGGGAGAGAGAGAAAGAAAGCAGACCTAGCTTTGGAACTCAGTTCTCTGAGATGAAAAAAAAAAATACACAATTTTTAGCTATACTGAGTCTGGAGAAATCTGATCAGTTAAATATGAGCAATAGGTTAGCCCTTCTCTTCAGCCTTTCCTATATAAGCTCCTGATTGATCGTACTCTTTCGAAGCTTCCCAAACCTGGAAAAGTAACCTGTCTTAAAGGTGTTAGAGACGCTGCCCTCACCACCTGTCAACACTGTGTCACATAATTACCTGCAGAGAACTGGGCAGCAAAATGTAGTTTTCTTTCCCTCGCTACAATTTAAACTGTGATAGAATAGCTCAAAGTTGTGGATAGATCCATGGATGAAGAGACATTTGAAAACTCACAGTCAATTTGTTCTCATGCCAACTTCTCAGCTACTGTCAGCAACATCATGTTTGTGATTTTAGTGTACTATTTTATCTTGTCACAACAATTCTAGAAAAACACAGCAACCTCAAAACAAGCAGTGTATCATGAGACTTCCATTTGTCGTCGCCACAGGTGGAACACGGGCAAGCTCTGGGGACAGTGAGAAACAGCCATGACTGAGGACACCACCCCCCCCACCACCCGCTTCCTCCTCCTGACAGTGAACAGCTTGACTCAGAGTTTTAAAACCCGCAAGCTTTAGGTGACTTCCCTGGGAAAGATCCAACTCCTTGCCAATCGTTCCATTTAATGCGGTGACCCCACCAAGTGAAACGCGGAGGACAGGAGCATGTCAACAAGCCTAACACACTGACACTTGAGTGTGATGCGGAGATTTGAAAAACTAGTAAGGACTTACGCCAAGTTCTGAAAGCAAAACCTCACCGTGCAGTAACCTGGTGTCTGGAGACCCTCTCAGATACAGCTAGTCTCTGAAGCACCTTTGAGTTGTACGGATGTAAGAATAACTTTGAACTATAGAAGTTATATGCATCTTTAAGAATCACATTTTGATGATTATAAAAATTTTTTTTCTATTTTACAACATAGGCCCAGCTACACTGAAAAAATTACACCGCTTATTGAAATACATTTCATTTTAGAAACAGACCACTAAAGAAGTCCATACAAAAACTCTAAAATAATTTCTGTAGTAAAATAAAGAGTGCGTTAGGAGAGCTACACAAAGAAGAAACTTCCCGTCTTTCTCTATAATGCTGGATATACTGGGAAACACGGCCGGCTCCATTCTGAAGCCAGCACCAAAAGCTGAAAAGAATTTGTTACGATACACAGTGATACAATTAATGCTCTGGATTAATCTCACAGCCTTCCCGATTAGTACAAAGGAAACCAGGCCTGTCCCCTCTTTGAGGAGAAGTCCGGGATATAAAAGCAAGCATACCTCATCAGCTGATATGAAATTATAAAATTCCACAAGTCTGAGTATTTGAAATTTATAAAAGTCACCAGAAAATGCAAGCAAATTGGGCTTTAGTTCGGTGGTTCCCCTGGTTTAGATGACAGTTCCCTCCATGAGCTCAAGGTGGTCTTCGCGTTCATTCCCTTGGATGTGTTGACTCACCAAGACAATGACAAAGCTCTTGGTGGAGGCTGAGGAGAGTCTGACAGCTACAGAAATGCTCACCAACTCCCTCTGCAAACTCACACGGGCACACAACTCGTGGAGGACACACTTAAGGAGATGGATGTTAATGATGCTGTGTTGAACTGTTCTTCTCGGCCAGGTGCCGCAGAAAGTTGTCCTCACCTGGGCCTCTATGATTTAAAGGCTCGCTCTTAAAGAGAGCTGGAGGTGGGGGGAGGTGAGGGACCGGAGGGATGGGGAGGTGGTGGGGGTGGTGAGGGTGTGGGTGGATGTGGAGGTGTGAGAAGGGGTGGGGGATGGGCCGGGGGGGAAGAGTGCTCACAGGATTCATACTGATCGGAGGGGTGGGGGTCGTGGGTGTGTTCACCACAGAAGGAACTGGGGTGGCCGGGGAAGTTGTGAGTGGGATCTGGACAGCAGGTGGCACATTCACGGGGCTGGTCACCCGAAAGCACTTCTCCTTGTGGGCCTTAAGCATGTTGGAGAAGCGGAACCGCTGGCCACACACGTCACACGGATAGGGCTTCTCGCCTGTGTGAGTTCTGCGGTGCCTCTTCATGTTGGGGCGGCTGGTGAAGCTTTTGCCACAGATTTCACAGATAAAGGGTTTCTCTCCTGAGATGAACACAGACACAAAAAAATGATTAACATACTAGGCGGTAATTACATGCTCACGCTATTCCTCATATTTAACCAGGAGATTAGCACTCCTCTCCCTTACAGCATGTCATATTCAAAGAGTCTCCCAAAGTTGGGAATTAACAAGTAAGAACAGATAGGAGTAAAACTTGCATACAACCTACCATCTGGGCGTGGTTAAAAAAAAAAAAAGAAAAAGGCATCTACAGTAGTGATCCTTCACATCCTACGTGAAGAACCATTCTAGTCAGTTCCCTGTGCTCAAGGCGGCTAAGACCGCGGCCATATCTCTGCCTCTTAAATTTAGGCAAAGTTCGTCTGTTAGCCATTTCTGAATTCCAGACAAAAGAAAGACTGCTAGAAATGTCCCGTGGAGCAAAGAAGTCTCTTGGTGTCTACCCGCACGTAATTAGTGTGTGGCATACTTTTTGGTGTTGGACTTGGAAAATGCTGGATGGCTCACCGGCCGCCAGGACTCCCACGCTGCACAGACTCCCAGTGGGAGAGCTGCGGGCATTTCTGCAGACAGTTTCTTCATTCTGTGGGAGTACCTGGCACATCTGAAGAGCACGTGGCGCTCCTAGTGCCAGCCTACTAGCTACCCCCAAGAGATTCTGACAACCCAAACTGTCCCCACACCACTCCCAAATGTCCATGGGTGTGGGGAGGGTTGGGAGGGGACTCCTGGTCCTGGCTGAGAAGCATGGGGCCGATGAGTCAAAAAGGAAACCAAATTCCATAATTCTAAAGGCACCGAGGGAGGAAATAAGGGCTTCATTTTTAGGGTTCCTAACTTTTCTTTGCACAACGACACGGTTCCGTGCTGTCTGCTGCTTTTCTACCTGGGCCACGGCGGGAAACAAGATGGCTTTTGAACATGTATGTCCGTTCGCCACTTCATACGGAATGCCTGCGTACACGTGTTTCTGTGGCCACATGCTTGTACTGATTAATTCCTTCGTCAGTTCTCAGGATACGCAGCTCGTACCTTTACTGTAACTCCTGCTGCAAGGGGCTGTTCTCGCCTCAGGTACGGCTCCCTTTGGTTCTGACGGCATCCTTGCTCTACTCTGCATAGATAATAGCTATGGTGTATGGAGGCTTCCTGTGTGCCTGGTACCGTTCTAACCACTTTCCATCTATGAATTCTGGTGATCCTCACAGCGACAGCCTGTGTGAGGCAGCTGTGATCATCTCTACATTACTGATGTGGGGAAATTAAGGAACTTGCCCACAGTTCTACAGCTAGAGGAGAGCCAGGAGTTTAAACTGCAGTCTGGTTCCCTCCAGAGCGTGCTTTGACACATAAAACACGGCACTTCACACCTTGATGCTTTGTGCATCCCCGCACAACGAGGGAAAATAACATCCCTCCTGTTCTCCACTCTGGACCCCTTCGTACACGAGCAGAGAACACCTCTTCACCCATATCGTAGTCCTTATTTCTTCTCTCGGTCTTTGGAAACTGACAGCCCCCGTTGCCCTCCTTCTCTGAAAGCCAGAATTTTCCTCGCTTCCTCAAGAGACTAGACTGTGCAGTCAGGAGGGATCAGTCTTGTATTCAACTTTTTATTTTATTTTATTTTTAAAGATTTTATTTATTTATTTGACAGAGAGAGACACAGCGAGAGAAGGAACACAAGCAGGAGGAGGGGGAGAGGGAGAAGCAGGCTTCCCGCTGAGCAGGGAACCCGACGCGGGGCTCAATCCCAGGACCCTGGGACCATGACCTGAGCCAAAGGCAGATGCTTAACAACTGAGCCACCCAGGGCCCCTGTATTCAACTTTTTAGATAACTTCAGAGCCCATCTTGTTTTCCATCTTTTTAATCCATTTCCTCCAATTACCTTAAAAACTTCAAATCTCAAGATGGCATACCCATCTGATGAACAGCGTCATTAAAAACAGTATAACGAAAGTACAGAAATTGAATTACTAACATGAAAATCCATAATCTATGAAGCTTCTAGTCTATTAAGTAAAATGAGCAAGTTATGAAAATGCACACATGGTATTATCCACTTTTAGTTAAAAACAGGTATAGAAAAAACATGGAAAGAACTACAACAAATGTCAGTGATTCTCTCTAGGTAATGGGATGATGAGTGATGTTTTATTTTTTATGCCTACATGCACTTTCTCTTTCTCTCAAATAAACACAATTTACTTGTATAATGTAATATTTTAAAAGCACACCTATTTGACAACCTCTCAAACCCCCCTGGGCTCTCCAGAGTTAGTATTCTTTACTCCCAACAGCTATATGGAAACAGAGCCAAAGGACTCACTCTCTGAATTATTAGTCTAATTGGAGCAAACACTCTCACTTGATTCACTAATCACTTCTTAGGCACCCTAGACCCTACATCCACAAACAGGATTCATTGTAAGCTTACTGAAATATATGGACATTAACTTTCTCTTGTGTGTTCCAACCTGGATCAAATCCGGGATCTATCTCTCTATCCATCGCCTGTTTGTAGTCTTGTAGGCTATAATGATTTGCCACAGAAAGGCCAAAAACTATTAGAACCCACCTATCACAAATCCATGGGTTCAAATTAAAAATGGGTCCTTTTTGGGGCACCTGGGTGGCTCAGTCGTGAAGCGTCTGCCTTCGGCTCAGGTCACGATCCCAGGGTCCTGGGATCAAGCCCTGTGTCGGGCTCCCTGCTCAGCGGGAAGCCTGCTTCTCCCTCTCCCACTCCCCCTGCTTGTGTTCCCTCTCTCACTGTCTCTGTCAAGTAAATATTTATCCTTTGTATTGCTTAGTAATCTTTTATTCATTTCTTAAAGTCCTACCAAATTTTCTACATTTGTTGTTCCAAAAGTAAGCCTACAATCCCACTTACCTCTAACTCTCACTACTCATCAGGCCCCATCTCCTAATTGTACTAATAATGAGTGATGTTAAGGTCTCTGCGAGACCTCAAGATTGTAATGAAGCTGAAGGAAAAATAAAAACGTAACATTTGCAATCAACCACCTGCACAACGTCCCACTTTAAGGAAGCGCTGGTAACTGGGTGGCTGGAAGATACATTAAAGCTAAGTCCATCGAGGTAACTAGAAAAGTATCGATATCAACATCAACACACCTAAGGACATGACCTAGCTGCTACATATAAAGCTAAGCTGATTGTAAGAAGCAGTACTGTAATGAGTCTGAACAAAGAACATTACACATGAAGGCAGAGCGTTTACAGGAAGATAGAAAAGAACAAGAATTTGGCTGGCTACTTAGCTGTTTTTTTGCACTGTTCAAAGGGACAAGCGATCTGGCTTCCAGTCTACTTAGTATGAATATCCTTGAGTAGCGATCAGAAATCTACATATCCATATATGCAGCTGAAATCTCTCTAACGTCTTCAGCTTTAAACCCACTTTGCAAACTGCCTACCGGGTATTTCCACATGAACGTCCTGTAGAGGTCTCACAACTAACAAGTGCAACATTAAATTCATTATCCTACTTAGCAAACCTGCTCCTCCCTCTACCATTCCCTGTCTTGACAAATGGCATTCAAGACCCAAATCTGAGACTATCCTTTGGTTCTTCCCTCCTGCACCATCTTTATCCAATCAGTCCCCCTGTTCAGCTGACCCTATCTTGTGTATCACTTTCATTTCACCCACTGCCATCACCGCAGTCCATATCATCATCCCATTCCCCTAGGTTACTGTGACATCCACCTGATTGGTGTTGCCTTCTCTTTTCTTGCTCCCCACCTCCCCGCCCATCCTCTACCCCGTAGGCAGGGTGAACTTTCAGACTTGTGTCACAATCTGCTCAAAACCATTCAAGAAATTCCCCACTGTCCTTAGAATAAAGTCCAAACTTTTTTCATGGCTTATGGGTTTTTTGGTGACCTGGCACCTCCTTATTGCTCTCTGGTATCATGTCTCATCAGACTTCCTGCCCAGCCGCCCCCATCCACCAAACTCCAGCCAACTTCATTTAGTTCCATGTACTTGCTCTGTGCTCTTCAGCGAACCTTGCGTGTCTACCCAGCCTGACTGTGAGCCCTGTGACCCTAGGGTTGTTTCAGTCCAGTTCACTACAATAGCCCAATTTAGTAGGTTCTTACTTAATGTTTACAAATCAAAATTTGTTAATTCTAAGACATGCATTCCCTGGCATACTGACATCTCTGAGACGGACATATATCTTACACTTGATGGCATGCCATTTTTATTTGCAGCCTTTTCTCAGCAGTGTACAAATTAAGTTTGTCTTACAAGGGATGGCTTCTTGGATTTGAGGATGTATGGTACTCACCATTAAGATCACTCAAGTATCTTCCTCTGCTGTAATGCCCTGTCCCTATCAATTTTCTGATGATAATTTAGCTTCTAACATATATTTTTACTTAGGCAAAGAACATGCTGACCAAAGAAATAAGAGTTCTGAACCATCTGCCACTCAGCTTTTTCACTGTAAATCAACAAACCAGCAATATGTCATTAAGACGATTTAACACAATCCCTCTGATCCTGATCTGCTTGAGTGCACTGCCTCATTCTGGATGCTGAGAACAGACTCTGGAATGGTGCTTTTTGCCCTTATGATGTCCTGTATATCCCTCCATTTTATGACTTGCTACGTTAAATTATATCAGAATCATTAAAATATGTGGTTCTGGAGTCAGGCTGCCTTGGACAAGTTATTTGATCTCTGAGCCTGAGTTTCCTCGTTTGATAAATGAAGATCATAATAATAGGCGATTGTGAGAAGTTGAAAATACAAGGAAAGCACTTAGAACAGTATCAGGCACAGAGCAGACACTCAGAACATTGGAGTGCTTCTATGATTATGATTATTATTATTACCAACACCATCCCTGTCCCTGAAGTGTAAGCTCCTTGAGGACAAAAACCAGGTCTGAATTCATCCTTGTGTTGCCAGGCACTTAGTGCTGTACCCGGTACAAGGAGAATCAGCAATCATTCTATGTTGAACTCACCCCACATCCACACCATCCTAGGAAACCCTGCCTCAGGGCTGGGCAGCCTCCCTGAACAGGGTCTGCCTCACTTCTCTTTAACTGCGAAGAAACAGCCCTATCAGCGGCAGTTCCTGCAATGGCCGTAATCCCCAACAAAACATACTCTAAATGTGGTTACTTCCAGCCTCAAAAGAGCTATCTCTTTTCTTCAATGCTAAGCCTGCTCCTTGTATTCTCCCAGGTGCTCCTGTCATCCTTATTTAACACCAAGGAACCAGAGACCTGCGGAGGCTGTAGAGAATGCAGAGCCAGGCGTGTCCAACCCCACCAGCCGGCCACTTTCCCAATTTGAGTATTACAAGCAGTATTTTTTTTTTTTAAGATTTTATTTATTTATTTATTTATTTATTTATTTATTTATTTATTTATTTATTTATATTTTATTTTTTTGTCAGAGTGAGAGCGAGAGAGCGAGCACAAGCAGGGCGAGCGGCAGGCAGAGGGCGAAGCAGGCTCCCCGCTGAGTAAGGAGCCCGATGCGGGACTCGATCCCAGGATCCTGGCATTACGACCTGAGCCGAAGGCAGACGCTTAACCGACTGAGCCACCCAGGCGTCCCAAGATTTTATTTATTTATTTGAGAGAGAGAGAATGAGAGAGAGAGAGCACATGAGAGGGGGGAGGGTCAGAGAATGAAGCAGACTCTCCGCCAAGCAGGGAGCCCGATGCGGGACTCGATCCAGGGACTCCAGGATCATGACCTGAGCCGAAGGCAGTTGCTCAACCAACTAAGCCACCCAGGCACCCTATTACAAGCAATATTAAAAGGCAGATGACAAACCAGGGGAAAGCACTTTAATATTGGCATGAAACGAGGTCCAGGATATGTAAATATATATAAAGAAGTATTAGAAACAATAAAAAAAAGTCAGACACTGCAATGGCAAGATGAATACAAAAAAGACACAAGCAATTCAGGAAGGAAAATATACTGACCCTCAATAAGTGCATGAAAAAATGTCCAATCTCACTTAGCAATGATTAAATGCAAATTAATACAATAAGAAACCATTTTCCACCTATCAAATCAGCCAGGGTTTTATTTAGCATTGGAAAGGGTTGGGAAGATGGGTATTTTCATGCACAGCTAGTAAGAGTGTATGTGGATGGCTATTTTGCAATACATACCACCAAGTCTTAAAAATGTGCACATCTCTTTGCCCTAATAATCCCATTTCCAGGAATTTATCCTAAGTGAATAATCATGGATGTGTTAACCACAAAGCTGTTTATCACAGTATTATTTATAACAGTAGAAAAATTGGAAACAGAAATCATCTAAGTCCAGTAGGGAAATGGCTATATAAAATGGAAACAACATCCTTTACTTTATAGGACTATTGTAGAAGTTACACTGATTGTATGAGGTAATGTAGGTAAAGCACTTAAGATAGTGCCCGGCATATATGTGCATAATAAATGATGGGTATTATTACAGCAAATTTACCAGAAGGAATATTATACAACCATTAAAATGATATTGCTGTTACCACTTTGGAAAACAGTATGGAGGTTCCTCAAAAAGTTGAAAATAGAGCTACCATATGATCCAGCAATTGCACTCCTGGGTATTTACCCCAAAGATACAAATGTAGGGATCCGAAGGGGTATGTGCACCCCAATGTTTATAGCAGCAATGTTCACAGTAGCCAAACTGTGGAAAGAGCCAAGATGTCCATCGACAGATGAATGGATAAAGAAGATGTGGTATATATATATGATGGAATATTATGCAGCCATCCAAAAAAAAAATGAAATCTTGCCCTTTGCAATGACGTGGATGGAACTGGAGGGTGTTATGCTGAGCGAAATAAGTCAATCAGGGAAAGACATGTATCATATGACCTCACTGATATGAGGAATTCTTAATCTCAGGAAACAAACTGAGGGTTGCTGGAGTGGGGGTGGGTGGGACCCATGGGGTGACTGGGTGATAGACACTGGGGAGGGTATGTGCTATGGTGAGCGCTGTGAATTGTGCAAGACTGTTGAATCACAGATCTGTACCTCTGAAACCAATAATGCAATATATGTTAAGAAAAAAAAGAAGAAGATAGCAGGAGGGGAAGAACGAAGGGGGGGGAATCAGAGGGGGAGACGAACCATGAGAGACGATGGACTCTGAAAAACAAACTGAGGGTTCTAGAGGGGAGCAGGGTGGGAGGATGGGTTAGCCTGGTGATGGGTATTAAAGAGGGCACGTTATGCATGGAGCACGGGGTGTTATGCACAAACAATGAATCATGGAACACTACATCAAAAACTAATGACGTAATGTATGGTGATTAACGTAACAATAAAAAATTTTAAAAATGATATTGCTGTTAATGACATAATACAGTCAAAAGGAAGAGCCAGTTATAATAAAGACCCAATTTTTGTTTTACGTCTATATACATGAATACATAAACACTTTTTATAGTATCTATCTATATGTGTATTAAGAAACTAAAGAATTTTAAAAAAATGTATGCCAAAATATTGACAGTAAGGTTTCAGTGATGATCAGTTTTGTTATTAACTTTCACATTTTCTCATATTCTTTTTAGTAAGTATGTACTACTCTTTTAATGAGAAGGCTATTGGGTGGCTGTATTTCTTTGGAAGAAATAGGAAATGTTGAGCTTGCCTATTTGGCCAAAGAAGAATATTTAACATAAAATTTTTTCAACAAACATGACAGTCACAAAATATATACTCTGGTTTCGTATTATGGACATTTCAGGTCTACAGGAAGAAGGACAAAGGGGAAGGCAGGAGGAGGTGAGAAGAGGGAACCGGGAGAAAGACGCCCAGGAGAGGTGCAGGGAAGAGGAGGGCAGGGCAGGGCAGTGCAGAGGTGTTAGGGGCTCCCGGTTCCTTCCAGTAAATGATGCGGCGTGGCCAACATCTCTGGGGCCACCATGTCCCAAGCACCGTGTGTGAGAGTGACACAACTTCTGCCTTCAAAAAAGCTTATTTTCTATCTAGTTCCACAGCTTCCTGCTTTACAACAAAAAACTGAATCCTAAAAGCGACTCGGAACTAAGAGCCTGTCCAAAAGCCACCAAATTAGAAGAGGAGAATTTGTTAATTACTCTGCTATATCCTGCTGTCCATCCACTTAGGCTTCAAAGTTCTCATTACCCTTTAAGGGGCAATTTATCTAAGTAAACTCTTCTCCTGACTCTTCATCTAGACTAATCCTTAAAATCGGAGGGTGCTCTGCTCTGAATGGGGAGGAAGCCCACTGGGCAGGCATTTTTCTCTGGACTTCAACAGAAAATTGGGAACTAAAGCGATCCAGCCATGGCAGAGTTTCTTCACCTCTGGTTGAACAAAAAAGAGCAAGGGGCTAAAGCAAGTGGTTCTTTCTAGTTCTGCTACTCTATGGACAAACAGAATGTAGAATCCTATGATTAGATTTTATGCTGAAATCCAAAAAATGGTTCATACTGTTCAATTTGTACAAAGACTAGCTAACCCCAGAATACCAAGTTACGGCTGAGATACAATGATGCAGTGTTTACAGGAGGAGCTAGCTACTTCAGCCAGTTCCCTGCAAGCTGGGTAGTCAAATGCTTACAAGATTCACATCCATGCTAGGAAGCAAAAACCTCTGCAAACACAAAATGGTTAAAATATGATTTAACTTCATCTGATGGGAATTGTTCCTGAAAAGTGGTAATTTTGGGGAAATCCAATCCGATCAAACTTTAAGCACACTGAGAGGGTATTCTATTTAAAGCAGTCAGTGTCCTTCAGTTTTGAAAGGTCCAGAAGCCCTTCCCTTAAAAAATATCACACATATTGTGCACACTGCACATACACAAAGCAAGCTGCATACAATTTTAGGAGATCCTGTGCCCTAAGCAAAGAATCCAGCATCTTGAAGGGACCCACAGTTAAAAGGCACTCACAAATAATCCTTTTTTTAAATGAGCGGAGTGATGAAAGCCCAATTTTTCAGGCTAATAAATCTGTATTTTTATATGCCAGGTGAAATAATTCAAGTAGAATTTGCCCTTAGAATGCAAATTCGTGCTTTCGGTTTTTACATAAACAGACTCACAGGTGATCATCAACAAGTGCTTGAGACATATCTGTACTTTTCCCAAGAAATTCTTTTTTTTTTTTTTTAAAGATTTTATTTATTTATTTGAGAGAGAGAGAATGAGAGAGAGCACATGAGAGGGGGGGAGGGCCAGAGGGAGAAGCAGACTCCCTGCCGAGCAGGGAGCCCGATGCGGGACTCGATCCAGGGACTCCAGGATCATGACCTGAGCCGAAGGCAGTCGCTTAACCAACTGAGCCACCCAGGCACCCTTCCCAAGAAATTCTTACCAGTGTGTGTTTTCATGTGCTCGTCGAAGTACTGCTTCATGTTGAAATCCTTGCCACACCACTGGCACATGAACTGTTTGTGCCCAATGTGGATGCTCATGTGGGAACGTAGCTGGTACTTGTACTGAAACCTTTCGTCACAGTTCTGCATTGGACACAGTGGAGATTTTTGAATGCCAGGCATAGGAGCTTTACTTGAGCCCACCCTACAAAGTCTCTGAGATTAGGTTTCTTTTTCACACCTAAAATAGGACCTGCTGCGTCAACTGTTTGGCTCTGCTATATTTCTATGGCTCAGTTATTCATAAAGGGGGAATTTTCTCGAATAATTAGCACCGAAGTTACCCCCAACTTCTCTGGATTACTGAGGGAAGACAAATAACTCATCGTGCGTTATTCCCGGGCTCAACCTAGTCTGAGAGGGTTAAGATGACCTTTCTCCATCTGGCCGTGAGCTGACGCGGGGCGCTCGCTCAGAGCTCAGAGCTCAGAGCGTGTATCTGGAGGGCCTCTGGCCTGTACCTTGCACACCTCTCCCTCACTGCTCACCACGAACACAAAAGCTCGTCCCTAGGCCGGGGCCTGGGGGGCAGCGCGCTCCTTACCTCGCATCTGAAGGGCTTCTCTCCGGAATGCTGCAAGGAGTGCACCTTGAGGGACATGCTGCGTTTGAACGACTTTCCACAGGTTTCGCATGTAAATGGCATGTCTTTCGTGTGTGCTGCAACACAGAATGCACTGTACTCAAAATAAGCCCACCGAAAAGCTCAAGCTGGGAGAGACTCATGTCCTTTGCCGGGACTGCGCGGAACTCATGCCGTCTGGACTTTCTACACTTTAATTTGTGAGGTCTTAAGAGCAACGTTCTGAAGAGAAACAGAAATCACAAGGTTGGAAGGGAACCTGTCCCGGGCCAGTCGGTGATGCTTGCTGAGGACATGCTGCAGTTAGTTTCGACAAGTCAGAATGGATTAAAGGAAGGCCCTTCCTCGGATCCTGCCCCATCTGAAGCGTAAAACACACCAAAGAACAAGGACAAAGCATAGGCATGAGAGAAAAAGCAGAAGAAACTTACCAACCATGTGTTTCCGCACATGAGCCATGGTATAGAATTTCTTCTCACAAATTTCACAGGAAAACTTCTTTTCTGCATATCCATGGACGATCTTGATGTGCTCATGAAGGGACCAGAGTTTCTTGAATGATTTGTTACAGGAAACACACTGAGCAGGATAAATAGAAATAATCTTTATTTACAGGGGCTTGCAGAAAGCCGTAGCTGCCTACTGGCTGATGAAACGGGCATGCTAGAGATTCATGGCACAAGGCCAGAATCCAAACAAACAAATGCCAGGCCTCCGAGGAGTCCAGATGCCAACACCAACATCTGTATGTTCTATTTTTCAAGATGCATCTTTTAGAGATGCTCTGGGAGTACGAAAACAATGGCAAAAAGTAAGACAAAGAGACATGGAAAGTTCCGCTAATTGAAAAGACTTGACTGCTTTTAATCAGTATAGTACCAATGGAGAAGAACCAAGTTTTGAAAAATAAATGGATTACCAAGAGCAGCTGCCTCCTACACATAGGTCACTAAGCAGTTAACAGGCATTTACCAGGGAATACAAACTAATTTTAAATGAGCATAAATAAAAATGAGATAAAACACATATTAACAGTTATAGATCTGTGGAAGTATAACAATGTTTCTGTACCTTAAAGAAGGCATCTGAAGCTTTCATTAACACAAATTATTGAGATTTTATTATATTTTCCCGTATCTAATTTACTCTATGGGACATGTCCCTTCTAAGCCACCAGTATCATCTTCCCTTTCCCTGGTAGCCAGCCCCAGATCTCTGGTACACAGGTCTACAGGAAACACACGCAACAGTGCCTAGTTCCTTGTATTATGAATCAGTAATAGTCTGGAATATCAGGCCTAAAGTGTATCAGAATAAAGTGCTTCTGGTTAAAGCAAAACAATACTAGAAAGTTCTGGGTAACCACCGACTCGGAGACATTTAAGGGAACAAGTTAGCTATTCACTGGAAATAAAAATCTCTGAACATTACAGTCACTTCAGGAAACAAGGACTCTGAGAAGGGTGAAAAAAATAAATAAGCCTCTGGTTGGACCCACTAGAGAGAAGGACAGACCTACCCCTACAAGCCACTGTGCAGGGCAGGGTTTCAATTTTTACTCGTTACTAGGCCGCCAGGATCATGAGGATTTATATGTATGAACAAAGCAGTATTCTTCAGGAATGTAAAGAGAGCTCTTTCGGCAGAATCCACAAAACCTGAATGCAAGCTGAAGTGCCTTATGGTGAGCAACAGTGAGGAAAGTCACAGAATGAGGATGTATTAAATGTTTTCTTTCTGTAACTTAATAAAGCAAATTTAAGTAAAAAAACCCCAAACAAACAAAAAACCCCACAACTTTATGGACATCAACAGATATACCTTTCAGCAATGAGTCATCAGAGAACCCACGTCTGACCCCTAGGGTGCAGCAACGCATCACACTCCCCTCGGCCTGAACTGTCACAACCAACTCATAACCAAGCAAGGCCAGTGGTAGTTACCGGAGGGTCTGGGCGCCACGACTCAGCCTTCTTTTATTACCAAGCGTGTAAGAGACCAAGTCACAACTGATGAACCAAAAAGCAATGAATTTTTGGCAAACATAGTTTATATTTAAAAAATCTCTTTAAAGTAAAGCAATGATCTCAGTTGTTGATTAAAAGCGAGAGGTGAAGTGAAAAAGAAGCACTTCAGATCAAGCGCACTCCAAGAAACAAACCAAAACAAAACAGTTGCATTTTTCAAAAGAAGTTTGACTTAAATATGGCACGACACATTTGTATTTTACATATCTGATGGAGACAGTGATAGACTTACCTTTTATGAATATTCATTAATATGCATTCACAGGTACAAACCAATACAGCTCAACATAATATAATTCACTTGACATAATATAATTAGCACACCTCTTAACCTGTCACAATATAGTCCTTTCAAGACATCAGCCTGGTTTGAAAACCACATTCTGTTACCTTAATAATGTAGCATTACGTAACCCCACCACCAGGTGGGCAACATTTTCAACCAGCTCAGCCTCTGTTTAAAGTCTGCATATTCCCATGGGCTCAGCCTCTTGATAAATTTAATGTTGTCATCTCTCCACTGGTAAAAGCAAACTCACTCCTGGAGATCTTCCATTTTCACCGGTCTGAGGCATTATGGTTTTTGTCCCCATCAGCTGCACTAGAATCTGGCATCCTTCCAAACCTAGAAGGGGACCTCTCTCTATTCCTGACCTTCACTCAGTATCTCCCACCTTGACAGAGAAGATGCCAGAATGAATTATATGTTACACGTCTCAC
This sequence comes from Mirounga angustirostris, assembly GCF_029215605.1. Classification (NCBI taxonomy): domain Eukaryota; kingdom Metazoa; phylum Chordata; class Mammalia; order Carnivora; family Phocidae; genus Mirounga; species Mirounga angustirostris. Next base: position 22,448,487 of record NW_026991725.1, on the reverse strand, counting down.
AACAGTGAATCTCAGTGCAAAGTCGGTGTTGACTTTACCTCCTGGGCAATCAGTCACCTACAACAGATTACCCCTTCCAGTCAGTGTACCTGCGTTCCCACTAGTCCAGCGTCAGGTAAGTGTAATGCTTTTGAAAGAAAAGGTTAAGCCCGGGTTTTGAAAAGACCAAAGCAGGAGCTTTTAAAAAGATACATCGGTGAAAACTGTCCCTTCAGCCTCTACTGTATTTATTCTCTTGGGCAGATACCAGGTGAGTCTGAACAGCCAGGTGCTATCCTGGAAAGTGTGCCCTCTCGGTGGTGAAACCTACCTGGATATTTTTTTCACAGTCTGTTTGCTGGTGAAGGGACAGCTCACTTTCCAGGACAAACTTCTTGCCACACTTATCACAAATCTGCATGCGCCTGTGAGTAACGTTCATGTGCTTCTCCAGGTACCAGCGAGTATTAAACACCCTGGGGCACTTCTCACAGGTCAGAGTCTCTTTCTCTTCACACTTAGCTTTCTGGACCGGCGCTTTGGGCTCCTTGGCAGCCCGCTTCTTACGCTTAGGCGGCTCTACGCTCTTCCTACGCCCTCTTGTTGTCCTGGGAGTTGGGGAAGTGGTGGCCGTGGCCACGGAGCTGGCTCTCCTGGTTCTCCTGTGTGTGACGCTGGCCTTCTCCGCTGTCTTCTCCTTCTTCTTCTGCCTTCTGTTCTCTCCATAGTCATTGCTGTCATCGGTGGCCTCTTCCTCACTCTCCTCCTCCTCCTCCTCGCTGCTTGTCTTAAGAACAGGAGTCTCTTTGGACTGAGAAGAGACACCCTTTTCCCCTTTAGATACATTTAACGTTTGGTTATTAAGGTTTACCTCCACTATGATCTGCTCCCTTTTGTAAGAAACCTCCTCCTCCTCCTCCTCCTCCGTGTCATCAGAATTCTCCCGGTCTTCCTTAACAGCATGCACGTCAGACACTGCCCTTGGCTCCCTGAAATACGGCTGTTCCTCGGCTTCGTGGAGATGGGGCTTGCTCATCTTGGGGTCCACTAACACAGAATAAGGACTTCCCGATTCCCTTTTGTACACTTTGGTGGACAGGTCAAGTTCTTGGTTGGCACCATGATAAAAGGCAGATGGCACTGGAGCCCGACGGCTATCTTCTTGGGCCATCCCTGCTGCATGCACAGCGCAGCTTTCCACCCGCTCCTGGCGAGAGCTGGCTGCGTGGCTCATGGGGGAGCGGCCCGATGCAGAACGCAGATCAGACTGTAGAGAAATAGCTTTAAAACAGGGTAATTATTAAGACTCAAATCTTTTTCCATCCACAAAGAATCACTCAAAAAAAAAAAAAAAAAGGTATTCCTGGAACCTGTGTGCAATTCTTCCAGTGTGGCAGCACCGAAGCGTAAGTCAGAAGGTTTGGTATTATGGCAAGAGCAGAGCGCTAGTGACTTTTCTTCTGAAGGGAGCTGCAATTGACTTGGAGCATCTTATCTACAAAGAAAAGCAAAGAGGAAAAAAAGGTCAGATACCATGATTTCCTTCTCACAGCATGCACATACATCATACAACACAGCTGAAAATGATTCAGCTCTTTACAGAGGCAATTCTTTATGCTGCTTAAATGGTTCGGTGTGGGCCATTATTTCACTGGGCTACTGGTTTACTAAATTCAACACAATTTTGTTAGAATGTACATTCTGAGATAGCAGCAGGAATCTACCTGTCCAGTGCCCTGAGGATCTTTACAGGTTAGCACAGTGCCAAGCACTTAGGTGTTCAGTACGTATCTGATGACAAAATGAATATGTACTATTGCATGGCATTCATTGTGCTAGATGCTACAGGACACGCTGATATGACAGAATATATGGTCTCTGTCCACAGGGAGTTCATAGTCTTGTCATATAAACAGGTGTCCTAGGTGAAACACACAAGAGCTTTCTGCTTGGCTGGCTTTGTTTTCAACATCAGTCACTACCATCCACCACAGTTAGGGCTCAAAGAACAAAGCTGGCTGTGAGCTAGGCACTGTGGACCAGGGAAATAAAACAGCTAGTTGACGTAAGAAGAGACAGAAGAGACAGAAAATGTCCGTGGCCTTAAATAATGTATAATCTCGGTAGGGATATTATTATAGATATTACTGGTTTCAGATTCATCAGAGTAATTTCAAAGTTGCTAAGTATTTTTAAGTTTGTTCCATGCGCAGCTCACTAAATCCACTCGAGAGCCGGGGAATTTTTCATGTGTCAGTTGCACAGAAGTCCAATAAATTCTAAGAAACAGTAACCATCAGGTTGATATGGTTCCAAGAAAAATGAAACCACCCATTAAAAAAAAAGAGAGAGAGAGAGAAGGGCGCCTAAATTGCTTTGTGACACAGCTCACATTGCTGTTTAACCACCCACCTCATCCCTGAGTCATACGACTGTCACTGCAAGCACATACCCCGTCTAGCTGACGGAAGGAAACTAGCATTCGCTGAGGGCCTGCCATGTGCACCAGCAGGCAAAGGTGCTTCTCCTTATTCCTATTTAACAGCCACCACAAGACTCTGGGGGTGGTTTTTAAACTCATTTTTGATTTTTTATCGAAGTGATCACTAAAAAAAGAAAAGCACACATCGTTTGTCCAAGTCACATACACGGCAAGGTTTCTAACAAAAAGAATAGCCCTCTGCTGACTCCATCCTATCTGATCCCGTAGCCTGGAAACAAAAATGTTCAACTACATTAGCTCCTCCTCCCCAGCATTTCCTTCCATATTTTTTTTTTTTAAGATTTTTATTTATTTATTTGGCAGAGAGAGAGAAAGAGAGCACAAGCAGGGGGAGTGGCAGGCAGAGGGAGAGGGAGAAGCAGGCTCCCCGCTGAGCAGGGAGCCCGATGCAGGGCTCGATCCCAGGACCCTGGGATCATGACCTGAGCCGAAGGCAGACGCTTAACCGACTGAGCCACCCAGGCGCCCCTCCTTCCATATTTCTAAACATGATTATATTTCTATTTCTTGATTTTTTTCATTTTAAGATGTTACTACTTGTCTCCCACTATAGTTTTTCTTACCTTATTGCTCACAATCCTCCCTCCAGCCTCCCAACAGAGTTCTATCATAGCTTTTTCTTAAATCAGTATTTATTCTTACATTATGATGACTCTACTATGTGGTCCACAACTACTCTGTCATTCCTCTGTTACTATCTTCTGTTTTCTCTGTCCTTATGGATTTGTTCTTTTAAAAAAAGTGATTTGGGGGGACGCCTGGGTGGCTCAGTTGGTTAAGCGACTGCCTTCGGCTCAGGTCATGATCCTGGAGTCCCGGGATCGAGTCCCGCATCGGGCTCCCTGCTCGGCAGGGAGTCTGCTCCTCCCTCTGACCCTCCACCCTCTCATGCTCTCTGTCTCTCATTCTCTCTCAAAAAAAAAAAAAAAAAAGTGATTTGGGGATGCCTGTGTGGCTCAGTCGGTTGAGTGTCCAATTCTTTTTTTTTTTTTTTTTTTTGCGAGAGAGAATGTGAGAGAGCACGAGAGGGAGGAGGGTCAGAGGGAGAAGCAAACTCCCTGCTGAGCAGGGAGCCCGATGTGGGACTCGATTCTGGGACTCCAGGATCATGACCTGAGCCAAAGGCAGTCGCTTAACCAACTGAGCCACCCAGGCGCCCTGAGTGTCCAATTCTTGATTTTGGCTCAGGTCATGAGATCGAGCCCTGTGTCGGGCTCCATGCTTTGCGTGGAGCCTGCTTGGGATTCTCTCTCTCTCTCCCCCTCCTGCCCTCCCCCCCACTACCTGCCCCCCCACCGCTTACAAAAAATAAATAAAAAATTTAAAAAAAAATTAAAAATAGGGACGCCTGGGTGGCTCAGTAGGTTAAGCATCTGCCTTCGGCTCAGGTCATGATCCCGGGGTCCTGGGATCGAGCCCTGCATCAGGCTCCCTGCTCAGCAGGGAGTCTGCTTCTCCCTCTGCCTGCCGCTCCCCCTGCTTGTGCTCTCTCTGACAAATAAACAAAATCTTTAAAAAAAATTAAAAATTAAAAAATTAAAAAGTGATTTTACTTTCATTTCAGTGGAATTTCAGAAAGTCTTGGTGATAAATGTCGCCATGTTTTACTTGACATCTGTAAATGTATTTGTACTTGTTTGTATTTATAAATGAGGAAATTATGCCTCTAAGAGGCTAAATAATTTGTCTAAGATTACATATCTCTTAAATGACGGAAGCAGTGCTTGACCCAGGCCTGCCTGACTCCACGGCTCATGGTCTATTTCTATTCTGGTAAATGACACTCCAAAATAACTTAAACTTGGTTGTCCCTATAACCACATACTTTGCACATATCAAAATTTCACACCTCATATTTTAAGTAGGAAGATCTCAGTGGCTTTTAATTCTACTTAGCCTTATTTTGCATGTGCCAAAACTTCTGACCCATGGAACTAATCTAAACTACTACAAATACCATTAAACTTACTCACATAATTATCTCAAATTAAGCAAGGGAGGAGAGATAGTAAAATTCAATTAACCAGCAAAAGCTAGGAATTAAACAAAAAGCAGGAAGACAGAGAAAAATAATTGAGGGGAAATCCTGTGTGGTCATAATGAATGTGTTCTTCCCAAAGACCTCTGGGCTCTCAGCCTTCTGGGCTCGAGGCCGGACTGCAGGTCCTGACCCTGACCCTGACCCTGACCCCGCCCCCTCCCCTGCCGTTGGGTGGGGCCATGTGACTACTGCGGGAAGGTAGCACCTCCTGAGTAGAAGTGGCGTGCAGAAGGACAGGATATTTTCTAACCCATGAGACCCTCTAGATCTCTTTTCCCTCTGCCACAGGGGCCACCAATCTTCAAGATGACAACTGCTGTCACTGCTATCCACCCGGATCCTGGAGTGACGAAAATGATTTACAGGCTACGCACGGTGCAGTGGATTTTCTCTTTTTCATTTAATTTTACACAGAGTGTGTTTTTAAAACCTCTGAGACCTTGTGTTGGTTAGTACTGTAGCATCATGCATAACCTGGCCTCTCCTAGCTGATACAGATGGAATCCAGAAGTGGGTGCTGCCTCATCCAGAAAACTCAAATATATGGCAAAGGCTTAGGAGCTGGTGAAAACGAGCAAGGAAACGGGTACAGGAGGCTAACAGGACAGCAGTGGTGACATTCTCGGTGAGACTATCACCTATTTATCTCAGAAGATAGAGAACTCACAGCTCTAACAGGAAAATGGACTGGGAAAACAGTGTGTTGGTTGCTGTTGGCCGGATGTGACAAATAATTACATGAAAAGGATGAATTCAGAAAATAACTGACTGGTTTATAATCAGGATTAAAGGAGTTCAGAAAGTCAGCGATTTGTAAGGTTGGAAGAAGCAGATGCTTAATAAAAACAGAGAAGGTCTTGAGCTACAAATGGTAACTAGAATTCAGTCTTGAGGCAGGATCAAGCCAAAGATGTGCCTCTACAACCCTGATAAAACCTCCTGATGGATTAAGGCGGTGCCCAGGAAAACAGCTTTTCTAAAAGAGACACCGGGAGGTCCTCTCACCAAAGCAGTTTCTTAGCGTATTTTGCTACAAAGCCTATTTCTCTAATGTGAATTAGTTCAAATGTTATTAGTAAATGGGGAAAGATGTCCGTGAACACCAAAGTCCTGTTGGTTAATATGAGATTTTCCCCTGCAAGTTAATGTTTAAAAGGATCAAGAGAAGGCTTTCTCACAATGAACAAGATAGCCTGAGCAATACACGAAGACCTTAAGAAAAAAGCTGAACATCCTACTTCTGTACCTTCCTTTAATGCAAGTAGTGGTTGGTTCACCTGCTTCGTGAACCACTAAGCTTTCCACTTTACATGTGGTGAGGTTGAGGGCATATGTTTCCCCTCCTGTATTTAAAGAAGTTTTCGATGGGGCCTCTGGGTGGCTCAGATGGTTAAGCGTCTGCCTTTGGCTCAGGTCATGGTCCCAGGGCCCTGGGATCAAGCCCCGCATCGGGCTCCCTGCTCAGTGGGGAGCCTGCTTCTCCTTCTGCCTGCCGCTCCCCCTGCTTGTGCTCTCTCTCTGTCAAATAAATAAATAAATAAATAAATAAATAAATAAATCTTTAAAAAAATTAAAAAAAAGTTTTTGATCACCAAAGCCTACACATCTCATACGTCAAATTTTTAATTATAATGAAAATGGTCCCTATTGTAAGCGAATGTCTTCAAGACCCCAATCTCAGAGGAGGAAACCACCACCCAGGGGATTAAGCCTGGAAAGGTTCAACTGACTGATGCTGGGTGCGTATGCCAATGGAGATTTAGTATATTTATAATATATATTTATTTATTGTAATACATTTATTATAATTATTGTTGTTTTTACTAGTGTACTGGTTACAATGTTTCACAGATTTTGAGTGCCCTGCCCCAATCTGATTTTTTCCATAAGCCCCATTTATTTTATTTTATTTATTTATTTATTTATTTATTTTTAAAGATTTTATTTATTTATTTGAGACAGAGAGCATGAGAGGGAGGAGGGTCAGAGGGAGAAGCAGACTCCCTGCCGAGCAGGGAGCCCGATGCGGGACTCGATCCAGGGCCTCCAGGATCATGACCTGAGCCGAAGGCAGTCGCTTAACCAACTGAGCCACCCAGGCGCCCGCCCCATTTATTTTAATGTATGACTTTGCAGAATCCAGGAAGGCCTATATGGCATTATAGCAGGAATACCTTGTACTCAAAATCAAGTCAAGGAAGAAGTATGGGCCCATTAAGACAGACAGCTATGTAGCAAATTTAAGTATGATTAGGAAAGAACTGTGGCTGGGGCTAAGGCCCATGGAGCTGACTGGAAACTAATAAATAAAAAGCCAATTAAATTTTCGAGAGTTATACTGCCAAAAGAACCTCCAGACTGGGTTAAAAGAGACGGTGACTGTTCAAGACTTAAAGTGGTCTCTGGGTTCTCAAGCATCTATGGCAGGAAGTAGTTAGATTAGAAAGCTGTCCATTCCCCTAAGGGGGAATATTCTTCATTGTCCATTTCACATACAACCAAAGAAGATAACAGCAAAAGAAGAAAAGGGGAAAGCAAGCAACAAAAGAAGGAAAGAAAACAGACAAGTGAGCTACTCCTAACAAGCCAAATTAGGGTCTATTCGAGAACATTCCCCAACCCTGAGGAGGCCCTCTCAATGACTGCTCAGAGTTCAGAATTTGCTACATATCTCCTATTCTTCCCCCTTTCAAATGGGAGTATTTTTATTTGTTGCTGATAGTCCTGATTGCATTTTGTATGTTGGGGCAGTGATCATGTGTCCGTTTCTTTCAGAAGTCTCTGGACCGAGAAAAGCAACCTCTGGATCCAACATGGAGACTACCGTGCATCATCTCCTCACCGACGCACCACCAGTCATCATACCCTTGCATCACTCAAGAGATCCTGGACTTTGATGCCATGACTGGAGAGGACCTTGGGGTTCCCTACCTTGCGGAGGGAGGGAGGATGGCGCTGTTTATCAAGTGTTTTCGGCTGTCTCTCCTGCGAAGGCAAGCCGAACTGGCCGTCCCCACTGTCGTCGTGCAGGACTACCTGACTAGTTCTGGCCATCATGTTGTGAAATAAGAGACGTGCATCACTGCAGAGCTATTGCATTTCATTGCTAACGAGAGACCCTCCAGGCCTCTTTCTCGTCTCCGGCATGGTGACCAGTAATGTACAAGAAGACAGTTGCTCCATCAACCTGCATCACTGAGTGACAGGAACAGAGCTTCCCTGCTGATTGATCATGGCCATGCAGGGAGAAAGAAAGCCTTCACTGATTTAAGCCACTGAGACTGGGGAGTGATTTGTTACAGCAGCATCACCTAGCTAATGTAGTTCTCTATGAGTATGTACATGTATCAGCTATCTCAGTCCTCAGCTAGACAGCACAGAAAAAATTACTAAGTGAAAAGGGCTGCATTCACAGGGGAAGTTAGAAAATAAGACTCTTCTTTCTTTTAAAAAATTACAGTTAGAGCGCTTTATTCTATTTTAAATGACGCACACATATATGTATTGCCATATAAACCTGAGACTGGTATCTCCCCATTATTACAATAAGGGAAACTCACAAAAACATCAATAAACCACACGGTCACAACAGAAGATGTAGTCTGTTCACTGAAACACACATAGGCTTTCTGCCCACATATTACTTTCTTCATTCGATTTTGGCACCTTTTCCCTTATCTCAGTTTTGACGATCATCTTCCTTTATTCTCCTTCCAGAAGATTTAAACTATCTCCTAAGAGCACAATTGAGTAACCTTTACAAAACCAAAAGCACATTAGGGAAATTAGAACATTCCATGTTTCATTATCCAACTCTTAATGTGTATCCTCAGTTCTAACTTACTTATTACAAATCATCCTAACTTCATTTTTTAGAATACTCCCGAGGTGAATACACGGAGCTCTAAGAACCTGAAAGCAGACAGAAGCAGCAAATAAGAAATAACCCTCATTGATATTTAAAGCTGTTTAAATTCATCTCTCTTTGGTATTAAAACAAGTTCTTAGAGATCATTTTCTCCTGCTTCTTAAAATAAATTCCAAACTAAAGTGGGTCATTCCTTAGTGTCTTGCTATAATTAACATCACACAACTTAGGAAAAAATGTGATATGTTTGTTAAAGGATATACAAATTGAGAAGCAACCAGTCCTGGCACTCTACGTGCTTGACCAGCTACTGGGAAGAAAATACAATCTTAAGAAAAAAATTAGGGGCGCCTGGGTGTCTCAGTTGGTTAAGCTTCTGACTTCAGCTCAGGTCATGATCCCAGGGTCCTGGGGTTGAGCACGGCATCGGGCTCCTTGCTGAGCAGGGAGTCTGCTTCTCCCTCCCTCTCCCTCTGCCCCTCCCTCTGCTCATGCTCTCTCTCTCTCAAATTAATAAATAAAATCTTTAAAATAAATAAATAAATCTTTTTTTTTAAGATTTTATTTATTTATTTGCGAGAGAGAGAGAATGAGAGACAGAGAGCACGAGAGGGAAGAGGGCGGGGGGGGGGGGAAGCAGACCCCCCGCTGAGCAGGGAGCCCGATGCGGGACTCGATCCCGGGACTCCAGGATCATGACCTGAGCCGAAGGCAGTCGCTTAACCAACTGAGCCACCCAGGCGCCCAATAAATAAATCTTAAAAAAAAAATTAGAAAATATAATAGCATATTATAGAAGTAAAGTACAACTTCCAGAATGCGCTTCTTTCTCATGCCATTTTTTTCCCAAGTGGACTGCAAAATAAGTTTACACAGTCTTCAAAAATGTTTACTTACATTAAGTCTTAAAAGAAAAATAACTTTGTTCCCCAAAACGTTTTAACAGTTAATTTTTGAAAAATCCAGCAGTTTTCTTTCTATTAAAATATGTACCTATACATCCTCCTCCTATGTTAAAAAGATTCTATTTGGGGCAAGTCTTTTCAAGTTGAAAGGGCAACTCTGTAAAGCGTATCACTCTGCCACCTATGCTTATCCCACCTGCAGAACCACTTCCATCAGCCCATTTCCAAAGCTCGAACTACCCGTGCACTGCCAGACCGTGGTCCTGCTGAGTGCAGAAGTTTCTAAAGCGTACAACTATCCATGAGGATCAGGCCAGAAGTAAAACTATCAAGAAATGGAAAGGAGCAAGGAGGGAAAGAGAAGTGCATATCAGCAAAATTCGTCCCCCCAAAAAGATCCACTAGGAAGAATGCGCAGGATGACAGTCGGGTCTGTGATAATAATGGTCTGATACTTTACTCAAAGCTTATGGCTTTTGCGGAAGGCTACTCACTTCTTTCTTATTAGGAAAGTATGTTAGTGACACATTTGCCAAGTAACAACTAATCTCAAAGCCTTTGGACAGTCACATAACTATTTAACAACTACTATTCATTTGAGTAAAAAAAAAAAGGTAGAAATCTGAAAGTTTAGAAGAGAAAAATCACATCTAGTTGGGAGAAATCAGGAAAAGTCGCTAAGGACAGTGTATTTATTTCAGAAAAGATTGAAGGGCATATATATATATATATGTATATTATATGTAATAAAACAAACACAATTAAGATAAAATAAAATAAAAATAAGTAAAAAAATTGAAGTAGGAAAGATGGTACTGGGAATTAGGATAAAATAAAAGCACAAACCATTTTATACTAAATAATCTATCAGTACTGACAAAAATTTAAATATCTGAATAATTTAAAAAACTTTTTTACAAGAATGTGTTCCTTATGAAATAATTATTTCATTTCCCTACCCAGTAATTAAGTTGAGTTTAAAACTCGTGTCCACACTAAAAGCTTAAATTTTTTTAACATTTATTTATTTGAGAGAGAGAAAGAGAGAGTGTGTGTGAGTGGGGGAAAGGGGCAGAGGGAAAGGGAGAGAGAGAAAATCCTCAAGCAGACTCCATGTAGAGTGCAGAGCCCGACCCAGGGCTGGATCCCAGGACCCTGAGATCATGACCTGAGCTGAAATCAATAGCTGACCACTTAACCAACTGAGCCACCCAGGTGCTCCTAATTTTTTTTTAAGATTTTATTTATTTATTTGAGAGAGATAGAAAGAGAGAGAGAGCACAAGCAGGGGGAGAGGGAGAAGCAGACTCCCTGCTGAGCAGAGAGCCCAATGTGGGGCTTGATCCCAGGACCCTGGGATCATGATCTGAGCCGAAGGCAGATGCTTAACCAACTGAGCCACCCAGGCACCCCTAATTTTTTTCTTAATACAGTAGGTTCTACTTGTCTGAAATGAATGAAATCTTACTGTGTCCTTGTCTTTTTCTTAAAAAGAACCTCTAAGAGTAAAACAACCTTCAAGATACTGACAATGGAAATCGGACTACTTAAGATCCCAAACTGCTACGTAATTTTAACAAGTACAGTAAGGATCATTCAGACCTCTCTGATCTTGTTCTTTTATATAAAACAAGCTATATTATTATGGCAAAGAATATGTGACCAAACAGGCTTAATGATGGGACCAATAACAATAGTTTATTTTTAACACGAGCTTTGGTACTGTCAACCCTGAAATTTTACCAATCTATCCCTCAGCCACCTTGAAATGTGGGGGCCAAGAAAACAAACTGCACAGCTGAAAGCTCAGGGAATTGTACTCTCTGACTGACCAAGTGTATATGGTAGTGGTGATAATAACCTGCGTTTATATGCTGTTTTTCAGTTTGCACAGAGCACATTTATCATACATCTGTTAAACATGTATTTGGCATTGTAGAAGCTGGAGCCATCAAAGTGTTCAAAGGTCTAACTAGGGAGGCAGACACGAAAACCAGTAATCGCAGTACAACGTAATAAGGACAACTACGGAAGACAGCACAGCCCAGGGGTGAAGAGCCCACACCGAAGCCTGACCACCTGCACTGGAAAGCTGGCTCTGACACATACTAGGGCTAGGTGGCCTTGGGAGAATTATTTAACCTCTCTACGTCTCATTTTCTGCATCTGTAAAATGGGGATAATAATTGTGTCTACCTCAAGGTGTGTTACCGGGATTGAAGGAGTTAAGTATAGATGCTTACAGAGCACTGTTGTGTTTCTTGAATGAACACACTCATCTCTACATATAAGGTACAGAGACAGCGCAGAAAATGGAGGTGATTAACTGCTGTAAAAGGTGGTGGACCCGGCAGAGGAAGTTTCAGAGATGAGACAAAACTGGAGCTGGTTTTGAAGGACAAGCAGAAGTCGGAGAGATGGAGAAGGGAAGCAGGCAAGTTGCATGCAAGAAACTCAACATGAACAGGACAAGAATGAAACCACACAGGGTTTTGTTTGTAAGCATCGCTGCCCTACAATGACTTGGGACTGTTGTTCCTATTTCACAGCTGAGGCTCAGTTTAATAACTTTCCCCGTCATTGCTTGTTAAGTGATGGAGTAAGGACTGGAATTCTTGTTTTCCAACTCCTTGTCCCAGTTTACCAACCATCTCCTATTGAGCTAACATGGTAGATAACAATTACTTCAAAAGATGTATTTAGGCCTTGAACAAAAAAATATCTCTAATGGCACAAAGTAAAAAATAAAATTCTAGACTAGTATTCAAGGGTCTAAGGTTTTAACCTTAGCTAGTGAATGCCCACCTCCCTCCACAACGCCTTGAATGTTGGATTAGTTCACATGGAGGGTGCCTGGGTGACGCAGTCAGTTAAGCGTCTGACTTCGGCTCAGCTCATGATCTTGGGGTCCTAGGATTGAGCCCTGCATCGGGCTCTGTGATCAGCGAGGAGCCAGCTTATCCCCTCTGCCTCTGCCCCTGCTGTGCTCGCTCTCGCTCTCAAATAAATAAATAAGAAATCTTTGGGCGCCTGGGTGGCTTAGTCATTAAGCGTCCACCTTTGGCTCAGGTCATGATCCCAGGGTCCTGGGATCAAGCCCCACGTCAGGCTCTCTGCTTGGCGGGAGGCCTGCTGCTCCCTCTCCCACTCCCCCTGCTGTGTTCCCTCTCTCGCTGTGTCTCTCTCTAATAAATAAAATCTTTAAAAAAATAAAATAAAATAAACCTTTAAAAAAAAATTCACAGAGACATTTCAGTTTTCAGAGTGACTCATCCGCACTTTGTGTGTTTCAGTTCATCTTCTTCCAACAAAATTGTTAGGTTTTCAATGGATGAAACCTAAATAAATCTGTGGACTTTAAACTTGATGTGTAAAGTGCAAGTTACAGATACAAACTTTACAGTGAAAAAAGTTGTGTCACAAGATCTGTAGCATACTATAAATGTCCTTCATTTCCAAGGGTGAGCACAAAATCAACCTGGGTTGCACGAGAAACCCTACCAACACAACATGTGGGAGTCAACTTTACAACAAGCAAAACCTCAAATGACACACATCACTGTGCCATATTTTAGATAAATATTGTAAAATGTTCTCAGATGCCTATATTTCATATAGTTGAAAAATACAACTAATTTTAATGCAATCTCACCTAATACAATTTCATACATCAATTATTTTTTAAGCAGTCCATCTAATCTATTATCTGTAAGAAATGGAACTGAGAAATGCCTGTCACCTTCAGTTTTAGACAAAGCTTTTGTAAAAATAAAATTCCACTGTAGTTTTTTTACACGTGCATTTAAATGAGACTGCCATTGTGTTTCCTCAGTGATACGCAGGAGAAGCTAGGAGAAAGAGGACAAAGAAGAGGTGCTCCTCCTAAGGTACTACCTAATTACCTTCAAGCATCAACAGTCCCCACATTTCCATAGAAGACAATAAAAACGAGTATGCATTACTCATCACAGTGGCTTAAGCAACCTCAACTTTCACCCCTAAACCCCCTAAGGCCAAAGAAGAAATCAAATACTAAGTAGGCTACACTGCAGGACCTGGATAATCACATGGTATATTCAGAACATCTTTCCATTATTCAATTCACAGACATCATCTACAGACAGGAGAATGTAATTTAAACAAAGGAGTTCTTTTTAAAAGAAGAGTAAGAATTTTGTATTACTGCTATCTTTTCCATTAAAAGTCTGACAAAGTCCTGGCTACAGGAACGCTCAAATGAAATTCTATGCCCTTAAACAGTCAGAACATACCCACAAGATACATAATCTTGGGAAGTCTCAGTCTGGCCTTGACCAAAGTCGCTTTATGGAATGCAACTAGTTAATGCACTAGTCTGTTTTCAAAATGGCTACCTGTGTGAGTACCCTGATCGTTATTAACTGATATCCTGCTCATTAGCTTTATTAAGAAAAATTAGAGACTTAAAAGGCCTTGTGAATCTTTCTTCACACTGTGGCTATGATGAGAGGCTTATCTATATGTCAAATGAAGAGATCATCATGAACTTGAATGAAAAACTCATTCAGAAAATGAAAATAACTGAGAAAGGCCCTCATTACATTCTTACATTTACAGAAATAAAAATCACAAATATTTCAGACATGTAAACAATATCAGAAAATGCTAGAATTTACACATTAGACCTACCAAAAGACAAAGGACTGTTACTGTTTTCTAATTAACAGAAAATATTTTACACTTCAAAAATTAACACTTGTGGGGCGCCTGGATGGCTCACTCGGTTAAGCTTCTGACTTCGGCTCATGTCATGATCCCAGAGTCTTGGGATCAAGCCCTGAGTCTGGCTCCCTGCTCAGCAGGGAGTCAGCAGGGAGTCTGCTGCTCCCTCTCCCTCAGCCCCTCCTCCTGCTCGTGCTCTGTCTCTCAAATAAATAAATAAAATCTTTTTAAAAAATTAATACTTGGGAAAAAAAGTTTAACAGAAATAGTCTTCAATCAGCAGGTATAAACAAACAGTCTAAAACAAAAATATTTGACAGCAGATGAGAAGGTTTAACCCAAACCATAACATACCCAAAACATGGCCAATGGGAAAAAACAAATGATAACATACCACCTGCCTTTTCCTTCCCATAGGTCTGTATGTTACTCTTCTTAGCAGCAATTCTTGAACTTTGAGAATCTTTGGAAAATTAAAAATCTTCTCCCCCAGAAAAATGAACATACAAAAATTTATATGCAATTTCAAGGAGTTTGCCCATTTCCAGAAACCCGTCCAAGGAACCCCTAGGGATCCAAAAACCCCAAGCTAAGACTCATATCAGAGAGAAGATTTTACTTCTCCTTATTTGTAATGTATATTTAGATTAGGTTTATAAATTAATTTTTTCTCCTCTTCCTACCCTCCTTCCTCTCAATCTCTACAGCATGTCCATGATCATAAGTGAATTAACAGTTGAATGAAAGAACAGTGACGAGTAACATTAAACGTAAAATAAAAGATCTTGTATGAACCCCAATATACTACTTATCCAGGTATATGCCTTTGGACAAGGCAATTGATCGCACCCAGTTTCACCCTGTAAAACCAGAATAATAGTACCCACAATGATAGAATCTGATAACAGGCAAAGTTCCCAGCAGGTCTAGGGGAGGGGTTCACTACTGGCTCCCTTCTCCTTCTTAATTGAGAAACTCTTAAAGAAGTTACAAATTATGGGTGGCAGAGCAGAGATTTATGTAATTTTATTTATTTATTTTTTAAAGATTTTATTTATTTATTTGAGAGAGAGAGAGAGCACATGAGAGGGGGGAGGGTCAGAGGGAGAAGCAGACTCCCTGCTGAGCAGGGAGCCCGGTGCGGGACTCGATCCTGGGACTCCAGGATCATGACCTGAGCCGAAGGCAGTCGCTTAACCAACTGAGCCACCCAGGCGCCCCGAGATTTATGTAATTTTAGAGTTTGCTGCACACATTTTTCCACAGTGAACATGAGGTAATGAAGATGAAAAAAGGCAAAAGATAGGGAAAGGAAAATAAGTTTGAAAAATGAAATGGGCGGAGTGCCCTGGTGGCTCAGTTGGTTAAGCATCCAACTCTTGATTTCGGCTCAAGTCATGATCTCAGGGTGGTGAGATCAAGCCCGGCATCGGGCTCCACCCTGAGCGTGGAGCCTAATTAAAATTCTCTCTCTCCCTCTCCCTCTGCCCCCCACTCATTCACTCTCTCTCTTTCCCTCCCTATAAATAAATATATAGAATGAAATGGGCTAAACAGACATATGAAAAGATGCTCATTCATCATCAGGGAAATGCAAATCAAAACCACAATGAGATACCACCTCACACCTATCAGAAGGACTAAAACCAAAAACACAAGAAACAGCAAATGTTGGCGACGATGTGGAGAAAAAGGAACCCTCATGCACTGTTGATGGGAATACGAACTGGTGCAGCCACTGTGGAAAACAGCTTGACAGTTCCTCAAAAATGTTAAACAGAGAGTTACCATATGACCCAGCAATTTCACTCTTAGGTATATGCTCAAGAGAAGTGAAAATAAATGTTCATACAAAAACTTGTTCATAGCATTACTCATAATGGCCCCAAAGTGGAAACCATCCTAATATACATGAACTGATGAATGCATGAATAAAATGTTATCCATACAATGAAATATTATCAGTCAAAAAGAAGGAATGAAGTACTGATACAGAGTACAACATGGATGGATCCTGAAAACATTACGCTAAGTGAAAAAAGCCAGACCCAAAAGGCTACACGTTGTACAATTCCATTTATATGAAGTGGTCAGAATAAGCAAATCCCTGGAGACAGAAAGTAAATTAGTGACTGACAGGAGCTGGGGGTAGGCAGGAGAGGACTGCTAATGGGTTCCAGGTTTCTTTTCGGGGGATGAAAATATTTTGGAATTAGATACTGGTGATGGTTGCACAACCTTGTGAATATACTAAAAACCACGGAGCTGTACATTTTTTAAATGGTGAATTATGTGGTTGATGAATTCTATCTCAACAAAAGGGGGAAAATGAAATAGGCTATCTGGACACTAATAGTGTCAAGGTGGTCTGAAAAAATATTATCTGAAAATTACAATAGTTTACATAAAAATGACACTACTGGATGGCGAGGCAGGCCAGAAACTAAGAGCTGGGCTCTAACAGCAGGGACGCGGTGACCCTGAACGAACAGCGACCACACCCTGCCCCATGAGCTGGGCTCTGCTGCACTCTTCCGCTCCGCTGGGCAGGTGACTTCACCTTGCCAGTTAAGGGGTTCCCTTCCAGCACTGACATTTACTGTTTGTGTTATTTGTTTCCCTTCTTTTGCCTAATCCATCTGGTCACCCAACCTTTTCAACAGGAAGGGATGTCATACCCGCCCCTCTCCACCCCCAACTCCCCCACCAGGTTCCCACCGAGCACTACTTTTTTTTTTTTTTTAAGATTTTATTTATTGGGGCGCCTGGGTGGCTCAGTCGTTGAGTGTCTGCCTTCGGCTCAGGTCGTGATCCCAGGGTCCTGGGATCGAGCCCCACATCGGGCTCCCTGCTCGGCGGGAAGCCTGCTTCTCCCTCTCCCACTCCCCCTGCTTGTGTTCCTGCTCTCGCTGTCTCTGTCTCTGTCAAATAAATAAATAAAATCAACGACTGAGCCACCCAGGTGCCCCACCGAGCACTACTTTTAAAATATTGTCTCAGAATTTGCATTTAGATCATACTTCTTTATTTCTTACTAACCAAACATAAAAAAAAAAAAAAAACCCAGCCATTTAACTTTTTGGTTAAACTGTCCAGCTTTACTATAATTTCCTTTTGACTTTTGAACATTAAAATTAGCTTACTGGGGTGCCTGGGTGGCTCAGTCGGCTAAGCATCTGCCTTTGGCTCAGGTCATGATCTCAGGGTCCTGGGATTGAGCCCCGCATCGGGCTCCCTGCTCAGTGGGGAGCCTGCTTCTCCCTCTCCCTCTGCACCTCCCCCTAACTCATGCTCACCCTCTCTCTCAAATAAATAAATAAAATCTTTAAAATTAGCTCATGAATCTCAGGTTGGGGATGCCTGGGTTAAGGGAATATATTATGTATGGTCTTGAAATAAGTATGATACAAATGAGATCAAGCCCACAACCTTACCCATGGTATAGGTTAGGTTTTTCCAAAAACAGTTTTTCCAAAACTGGGTCCACCACACTTTCTCAGGGTAGAGAGACATGACCACACTTAACACCATTCCTTGGATGATTCTAATCAGTCCTTTGCCTTAGCAAGAAAGCATTTAAGGCAAGATGCCCAACAGGATGTGGAAGAAATCCATGAAGCCTCAGATACTGGCCAATATCCACTACTGCCTTTTCCTTTTTTTAATGGTCCTTAAAAAAAAAAAAAAAATGTTGCAGGCTGAATGAAATAAAACCAGGTGACCATGCCACACCTGTGTCAAAATTAAAGGCAAAAGTGATGGCATAGAGCACAACTTTATTCAGTAGAGGTGTTCTATACTGGATGCTGGCAAATGGACCCAATGGATCCTCTCTCCCTTTTGGGAAGTAGAGCTGAGCACAGAAAAGAAGTGGATGACCAGGGTTGGGGTTATGAGTCTCACAAGACAGTGAATTACAGTTATGAATCTCATAAGACAGTATATTCAGCATCTCACAGTCTTGGAAGTGATGGGACTCTGTTTACTAAAACAGTTACTCAAACACAAGGTTTATTTATGAATGCCCAGATCTCCTTTTTTTCCTCCAAAGAGAGAAATAGCTTTTTGATTTTTCTTCTGATTATAAAAGTGACATCTATATTTAAAAAGGGTCTATACATTAAGCATTTTTTAAAAGATTTATTTATTTGAGAGAAAGAGAGTTGGGGGGAGGGGCAGACGGAGAGAGAGTCTTAAGCCCACTCAGTGCTGACCGTGGAGCCCCATGCAGAGCTTGATCTCACGACCCTGAGATCACGACCTGAGTGGAAACCAAGAGTGGGACGCTTAACCGACTGCGCTGCCCAGGCGCCCCCATGAAGCATTTTCTGTCCAATTCTCACACTCTACTTTTTATTCATAAGCTTTGACTATTGTCTACATACAAAGCACCAAGAATCTAATATAAGGAGAAGATATTAATTACTCATTCCTTCATATAATTACTGTGTTGGCTCTAATCTTCACAAGCTTAAAGTGTGTTTGGAGAGCAAGCGACTATATGGAAAAAATAAGTCGCAATCGCCAAATAAAACAAATGCTATTTCTTTGAAAGGTGCCATATAATTATTTAAAAGGGCAAGAAAGATGTCGGATGCACAGGCTATGGAAGGCCCTGTGCAGGGCATGAGATCTGAGCTAGGCCCTGACAAATGGGAGGGATCTGAAAAGGCAGAGAGGAAATGAAAAGACAGGTGGAGGAGAGGGCTGTGTGAGTAGAGGTGGCATCAGCAATAAGCACAGTATATTCTGGGGCTGATGAAGACAAAGGCCCAGCCAAAGGAGTCTGGCCGGGGATTAGGAGGTGGTAACGTTGTAAATACAGAGTAGGGACAGAAAATGGAGGGTTCTGATTGCAGGGCTGAGAAATACATGCAACACCAAAGGTGGCAGAGAGGCAAAAAAGGAGAAGTCAACAGAATTTGCTTATTAGATGTGATGGATAAAGGAAGAACTAGATCAAAGATGATATACACAATTTAAATTTCCATTCCTACAGCTAAGAGGAAAACACAGGTGGGAGAGGCAAAACAAAAAATATAAATAAGACAATCAGCTTCAAATTCAAAGAGAGTACCTCTTTTGCACAGTGACTAGAGAAACCTTTTGCTAAATACTGCTAAAATTCCTTTACAGTGACAACCACTACCGAAAAATTAAGGCCAAACCTCCTTCGAGGTTAGACCCCTCACCTTACCTCTCTAATCTCACTTCCCTCCACATCCCCCCACAAATCCTATGCAACAGCTTTAGGGTCTACTCAGTGTTTCCTGAGCATCCTAGAATTTCTCTATGCCAGTCATCAATGTATCCTGCCCCATCTGCCAAGAATGCCCTTATCCCCTCCCTAACAAGTGAACCTCGCTAATTTTTCAATATATTTTTTTAAGATTTTATTTATTTATTTGAGAGAGAATGAGATAGAGAGAGCAAGCATGAGAGGGGGGAGGGTCAGAGGGAGAAGCAGACTCCCTGCTGAGCAAGGAGCCCGATGCGGGACTTGATCCTGGGACTCCAGGATCATGACCTGAGCCGAAGGCAGTCGCTTAACCAACTGAGCCACCCAGGCGCCTTAATTTTTCAATATTCAGTTCAAGCACTACTTATTCTTTCTGAAATTCCCCAGCCCCATCACTTCTCCTGTATTTGTAACTACTACCTCTAGTATCATTATTCATTCTATTTTGTATAAAAATTGTTTACATGTCCATATTCCCATTGCCAGTGATTGGTGTAGGGGTGGGCCCATGACCAAGTTTTGGTTAGTGAGATTTATGTGGAAGTCAGCTGGAAGGCTTCTGAGAAAGATTTCCAAACACTTTAAAAGCAAAATAAAGCAATAACCACCCCCTGCTGGATGTCCTCTTATCTGGGTATGATGCCTTGAATGGAGGTGCCCATCTTGCACACATGATGGGAGATGGCCAAAGGACAAAGGAGACATCTCCAAGATGGCAGAGTAGAAAGGTGGAAAGAACATGGGTCCTTAATGATGTCACTAAACCAGACTTAAACCAATCCTAGACTGAGGCATCTGTTACTTGTAATGATACATTTTCTCTATTTTAAAATTATTTTGAATTGGATTATCTATCAGTTGAAACTCAAAGCATCCTACTTGATACAGTCACGTTTTAAGATGCAAACTAGACTTCTAAATACAGATGTCAAGTAGTCAGTTGGCTAGAAGAGTGTGGAGATCAAGGGGAAGTCAGGCCTAGAGGTGAATATTTAGGAGACATTGGCAAACAGAAAGAATTGAAATTTGGGGGCTGGGAAGACAGGATAAAGAAAGAAAAGAAAGCTTTGGGGCACCCTCAGGGCAGAGGAGAAAGAACCAACAAAGAAGAATAGAGAAATGAACACAGAGGTAAAAGGAAACACTAAACTGCAGGGCACAGAAGCCAGGACATACACACATTTTCTCAAGAAAGAACTGATCAACTGTAGCAAATGCTGCTAAAACCCTGAGTAAGACAGAGAAAATTGACCACTGAATTTAGTGGCTGAGTCATTCCCTAACCTGAAGGCCCCCTTGTCCTTCAGCGAGCCTCCTATTCCCTGAAAAAACAGCAGTCTTGAGTTCATTAGTATACTGGCTCAGGGCTCAGACTTGGGCTGGGTTCTTGAGCTCTCACTCCCTACCTGTGGGGCCTTCTCAACCAGCTAGCGAGGGTGTGACCAGGAGGGAATGGAAGCTGAGGAACAGAAGCTGGAGTCGGAGTCAAAACAGGGAAAAGGTTTGAGTTTGGTTTTGAAAGATGAGAGAGACCTGGATGTGTTTGAATGCTGATGGGAAGGAACACCTCTTAGCACAAAGAATCCATTACATGAAAACATTGTGCAATTCATTATACTGGGAGGTTAGATCATTAAGCTTTTAAAACATTGTATATAGGAGAAAAAGTATGATAAAGCCACAATCTTAAACTCCACCTCATTTCAGAACCTATCAACCCAAAGAAATAAGATGGTACATTACAAAAAGTAGGAACAGTAAACAGTAAATGGAAAGCGCCTAATTTTCTCTTGGTTATACTATAAAGATGGTTCTAACATTAAAACACAAAGTACTAAATCACAAAAGTCCAGATATCAAAAGCTAAGGAAATCTAGATATCAAAAGTGAAGGAAATCTATTATACAGCTACCTAAAACCATTTGGAATACCCTCCTAAAACACTGTCAGTCTTCAATACTTTCTCAAATCTTAAGTATTTTTTTCTTTTGGTCTTACTGAAGAAATGTGTTGTCTGGAGATAAGCTTTCTATAAACTTATGTACAACAACCACATAAGAAAATATTAAAACATTTTATGTTCACTTCAGGAAATTCTAAAATTTAAAACCACTCCAAGTTAAAATATGACCACTTCAAAGAATAAGGGATAATCTCAAAGTTAAGACCAAAACAGCTTTTGATACAAACCACTGCATGTTACAGAAACAGTAACCTAGTTTCACTCTGAGTATAGTGTTTGTTGCCCTCAAGGTACCTGCAACTTTCGAGCAAGTTTTTTTCATTAAATGCCAGATAACAGGTAAAGCATGGGGGGGGGGGGCAGAAATTTTAATAATTTTAATACATCTTCATGCAACAACTCCTCTTAACTCTTCAGGTTAAGGAACAAAAGGCCCAATCCTTATGAACACACACACACACACACACACACACGCATGCACCATACTGACAAACCTCTGTTACTGGTGACATAACACTGAAATTTTAACTCCAGGCTAACCTACAGAACATGTAGCAATTTAACAATCTGCTTGTTAGGAGGAAAAAAAAAAAAAAAAAAACCCTCAGCATCACACAAAATTATTCTATTTGCTTCCTGGCCCAACAGCTGGTCAGTAATAACCTGAGCAGAAAAAGCTGATGGAAGACATTCAAATACAAAAGTTATTTTTCCACATAGAATTCTTAATTATATTTTCCCCAAATACGGTTCTCTATAGTGAATTGTGAATGTGCATGTTTCAGTAAGACAAAATCCCAAACATCCAGGTTTCTGAATGAACAACCTGTTTTAAGACACTATCTGCTCCTAAACTCCAGAGAAGTTACTTTTAGGGTATGAAATAAATTAATTAGTAACAATACACACTTTAGAGATTTATATTTCAACTGCACTAGAATGTCTGAAAAAATAAGCCTATGAACAGCAAAGGCACCGAGCTCAAGAGGAAGTGAACAGACTCCTGGCTTGCAGACAAATGAGTAGGTGGAGGAAACATTTATGTGGGGAGGATGATTTTTATATAATGTTTCTTAATCTAAGGAAAACCACAGCTCTTCACAATGTATGTGCTATAAATAGATGTAATAAAAAACCTGAATAAGTATTTATTTGCTTGCTTGTTTTGTTTTTTAAATAACTTTTGTCATTACTCAAATCCAGTCAGTGGTCAAGAAAGCCAAGCCAACATGACCAAGCAGGTTGCCCAGTCAGAGGCCTGAGGACATATGACTAAATTTAATTTCCCTTCATCTATTTATGTTGGAGAAAAGATTTCAGTCAGTAATGTGGGCTCTGACTCCACATATACTTCCCTTACCACAATCAAATAATTTTCACAGTAGTTCACATCAATGCAAATTTTCTATCACTACTTTTGGCAATATCTTTAAGAAATGTGGCTAGAGCGACCAAAGATAGGTCTGATCACAGAAACATTTTTCAAGTAATCACTCTCTCCTTCCTCAGCTCCTCCCTGCTAAAAAACCACATTTATCTAAGAGTCACAAAGTTCCTGTCAGATAAGTACTAGTCTCTTTTAAAAATGGAGGAAACTAAGGCCCACTGGCTAAAAGGTGAGTCAGAGGGATTCTGAAAGAAAGAGCAAGAACTAGTTGAATATATAACTGCTATGCTCTTTTCTCCCTTAAAATCCAACCAGAAGACAGATGACTTTGTTTTTTTTTTTCTGGAAGTGGAGGGGAGAGGTGGTGGTAAGGAGATTATCTAGATTTTCTCATATTTTTATAATGAACATATATTTCTATAATAAACAAACAATCTAATTGTGCTAAATTGTAAACTAAAAAAATAAATGAATTCATCATATCCATTCAGATTCAATATACAGGTCATTTAGATGCAAGTGTTAATGAAAGAAAGTTGGAAAAAAAGTGCAATCATAATTTAAGCACAAAAAACACTTAAAATCTACACCAAGCCTCCAAATATCAGCAGGCTCTTAGTCAACAAATACTTATTGAGCACCAATAATAATGTGAGGTGCCACGGACATTACTGTGAACGTAACAGATATAATCCCTGGTCTCAGGAGGCTTATGGATATTGTCAATTAGTTTATGAGTAGGGTGAGCATATATGTTCTACTTTCCTGGGCCAAGTCGTGGTTTATACCTGTTTCTCCCAAAGTAATTATTAAGAATGCCCCTCTCACGTATCTCCCAGTCTGGACAATAAATTATATGGTTACCTACTTATGCAAAAACAAACTACTCTTCCCACAGGGTAACATGTTTGCAAAATATATATCATTTCAAGGTTTTATCTTTCTTTTTAAATTCATTTATTCCTTTTTATTACACATTAAATTTTCTTAAATTATAAAAAGTTACTTATTTTATTTTTTAAAGATTTTATTTATTTATTTGATAGAGAGAGAGCACAAGTAGGCAGAGTGGCAGGCAGAGGGAGAGGGAGAAGAAGGTTCTCCGATGAGCAGGGAGCCCGATGCGGGGCTTGATCCCAGGACCCTGGGATCCTGACCTGAGCCAAAGGCAGCCGCTTAACCGACTGAGCCACCCAGGTGCCCCAAAAAGTTACTTATTTTAGATATTATCTCACTTTGCTATATGTACTTGTTATACAATGAAATCAAAGACTGGCTTTAATTGAGTAAGAAGAAATCAAAATCTGATTTTATCACATCAAAAAATGTATACAAATCAGTCAAATGAATAAAAAACCCCAAAACTTTAAAGACTATGAACCCCTGAGGGCAGGTAGTTCTTTTCAAAATACTACTTCAACATTCTAACCTGTGTTTAGCTCAGTACTGAGAATGTATTGTGGTTTTCAGATATTTCCTATTAAAAGGAAAGAGGACAGAAAATGTATGAGTCTGGAACATCTTGTCATAATGGAAAGCAAGGAAACTATCAAAGACTACGAGGGCTGTTTCGAAAGACTCAGGGGGCATCTGGGTGGTTCAGTCAGTGGACTGGCTGAACGTCTGACTCTTGATCTCAGCTCAGGTCTTGATCTCAGGGTGGTGAGTTCAAGCCCCACGTTGGGCTCCGCACTGGTCATGGAGACTACTTAAAAAAATAAGTAATAAAAAAAAATAATAAAATAAAATAAAATAAAATGCAACTCTGTGACACTGAACATTAAAAAACAGAACATTAAAAAACAAAAAAGAGGGCGCCTGGGTGGCTCAGTCGTTAAGCGTCTGCCTTCGGCTCAGGTCATGATCCCAGGGTCCTGGGATCAAGCCCCGCATCGGGCTCCCTGTTTGGCAGGAAGCCTGCTTCTCGCTCTCCCACTCCCCCTGCTTGTGTTCCTACTCTCGCTATCTCTCTCTCTGTCAAATAAATAAATAAAATCTTTTAAAAAAACAAAAAAAAAAACAAAAAAGACTCAGGAGCCAGCCTGATAAGCTCCTAATGGACAAAGATAGAACAACTGAGTATCAACAAGGATTAACAACAGCAGTGGACTGAAACACATCAAATATGCTTAAATCCATTGGTTATCTTTAGCGGATACTAAAAGAACCAACTCATTCTTTTGAAAACTGGTAAGTGAAGGGCAAGAATCAAGCATTTAGTCTGCCACTCCTATCAGATCTATACCTTAAAGAAACTAAATACCTGTTGAGGGGAAATTTCTTTTTATAGAGGTATTCCAGCTAATAGTTGAAGAAGAAATTATAGCATTTGATATTATTTTGCAACCCCTAATGAGTAGATATAGGAAAAGATCATCACTGGCTGATTAACAGTACCAAAAAAGAAACAACCAACACTATATGTTTCCGGGTAGAATTGTATGCCGGCACCTATTAAACAGTCTTCCCCTGACATCCACAAGAAAAACTGAACCTCAATCTGATCAAGCTTGTAGATCTAAAAACCAACCAATTTATAAAAAATAAAAGGGACTGAGGAACATGTTAAATGACACCACATGGATACAATCGGCAAAATCCAGACTATGAGAAATTATACAACAAATGATCCGGATTCTTCAACTAAAACTGCAAGAAAAAAAAAAAGAGAAGAAAGGAAGGAGCACTCACAGATTAAAGAGACTTAACAGGCATATTAACTAATCATTCTTCTTTGACTCTAATTCAACATTCTAGCCAGTGTCTGTCGAAAAAACAAATTGAAAAAACAATTATGAGTTCACTGGGAAATAAAAACACTGATTGAATACTTAATGATGTTCAGGAAGTTTTTTAGTGTAATAACGGTATTGCAGTTGTCTTATAAAGAAAGAATTCTTGTATTTATAAAGAATATGATATGATGTCTAGAATTTTTTTTAAGTAATTTCTACACCCAGCATGGGGCTCGAACTCACAACCCAGAGATCATGAGTCAGATGCTCTACCAGCTAAGCCAGCTAGGTGCCCCTAGAATTGCTTCAGAGTAATTGGGAGAGGGGAGTGTAGTGAGGGTGGATATATATGAAACAGACTGGCCACGGGAAATGGGCATATTAGGTTTGTCATACTTTTTATTTTTTATTATTTTTTTAAGATTTTATTTATATTTATTTGAGAGAGAGAATGAGAGAGAGAGAGAAAGAGAGCACAAGAGGGGGAAGGGTCAGAGGGAGAAGCAGACTCCCCGCTGAGCAGGGAGTCCGATGAGGGACTCGATCCCGGGACTCCAGGATCATGACCTGAGCCGAAGGCAGTTGCTTAACCAACTGAGCCACCCAGGTGCCCGACACTTTTTATTTTTTATATTTGAGAACTTCTATAACATAAAAAGGTTTTCTTTTCAAAAGCAGCATTATCTCCTTTGAAAGACCAAAAACAGTATCACAATTTAGAAACATAATAGGACCCTAACCTGACATTGGAGAAAAAAACATTCTAACAACTACAATTAAATCTAAATTAACTTTTTGGTATGACTAAGGAATCAGAGAGCAAGTAAAATATAGTGTGAAAATCCCTTCATACTAGGACTACTGTATATTTTATACAACTTGAACTCGTATCTCTCAAAACTGTAACGCAGGCAATATGGTACATTTCTGATTTAATAAAACTTTGATACCATATATGCTCACACATAATGATCACACATAAAGGAAAAATTAAACATGTTAGAAGTGAAACAATTCACCTAGGAAGGTCACCACTCAGTCAAGATTAGAATCCAACCTTCTGGACAGTAGCCACCACTGTATTTTGCTTTGAATTTTCCAAGGACAGAATAAAACTAAGCCCAAAACTATGTCCTTATGTGGAACTAAGCAGATCCGGCTGCAGGTGAGGCTGCAGATCCGTTTCGCTCAAGTGCACAACCAGTGTTTCCGCAGGAACTGGCATTCAAGCTGCTTTCTATGTGTTCTCGAGCGGATACATTACACAGCGGGTTCTGCCACCTTTGTATATACAGGTCCACCTAAGAGACTGTTATGCAAACACAGAACACACACATTTACAGACACACAGGCATGAGCAGAAGATCATTCCATGTGGGTTTCTAAATTTGCCACACTATGAGATGACCGGGATTCTCTTCTTACTCAGGACTGTGGCGGTGGCATTGCTGTGAGCACAACGGTTTGAGGCGTTTCACTGCACAAAAATCAGACGTAAGCACAGGTGATAACCACAGTTCTCACTGCTGAATAAAAACCCATCTTCCTCCCTTCCTGGTTTGCTCCTTCCATCCTAAGTCAGCAAATATCACGTGTCCTCAATTCTGAGCCATACATTTGTTTCTAAAACAAGACTGCTACATATTTTCCCTCAGTTCTAGGATGTTACTGATTTTAAGTGTTTATTTTATGGTCAAGTATATGGAAGATCCAAATGAATCAGCTATAGTCTCTGGCTGAGGCTCCAAACCTCCTGCTCATTTTTGGCTGTTCCCTCTCCCGTACCCCACTATGTAATGAACCAACAAGTCTAGGTTTACAAACTGCCTTGTCCTCCCTGTTCCAACTGCTAATACAACCTCCCAGTTCAGGCCCTAATCACCTCATACACAGATTATAACAGGCTCTCTGACTCCCTCTCTTAAACCACTTTACATAGAGATCTTCTAAACTGCATTTCCCTAAAGAATTTGGATCATGTAACTCCCTAGCTACAAAACCTTTATTGGTCTCTAAAGCCTTGGAATAAAATACAGCTCCTCAACAGAGCATTCCAAAAGTCCTCCACCATCTGAGGCCCATTTTTTCTGTCTTGGCTCCCAAAGGCCTCCTCTCCTAACATCCTCATACTATTCCTCAAACACACCTTGATTTTTTTCCACCTCTAAACCTTTGACTAGGTCATTCTTTCCTTCCACCTAAAACATGGTTCCCCTGCTGTTCGATGATAAAATCCTAGCCATCTTTCAAGACCTAGTCAAAAGCAAGAAGCTTTTCTTGACCACATTTTTGTCTCCTAGAATGCTTAAGAGGATTCTTTTGTTTAGAAAAAAATGTGGCATGTTAATAGAGGGAACACTCAAGAGTTCCACTTATTTTGGGAGAAGAGTTGATTTTTAAAAATCCACATCTACTTGATGTTGCCAATTCCTTCCTCCCCTTCCATAAATCAAACAGTTTCAAGGAATGATTCAAATTAATATCCTGAGTTTAGCTGCCATGGTTTGCCTTAGGAGGTATTCTTTGCATTAGCAAGCGTGGAGTGAAAGATACCCAAGTACTTCCCTGTCTATCATGGTATTCAGCCTCAAGGCCAGCACCTTTTTCTGAAGAGCCATCTAATACTTAAATTCTCTCAGAGCCAGTCATCACAGAGTGTGAAACCATCCATCATAGTAGACTGGTGACTACCACTTGCAATTAACAGACAAGTTAATTTCCTGGTAAACAAAAGATGGTTGTGTCCCATGTGCTCTTGGAGACAGCAACTTGTAACTGTACTGGAAAGGGACCACTGAGCAAGAGTTACACTCATCCACATTATAGATCATGTTTTTATATGGAACACAGAGGGGTGGGGAAAAAATCTTCAAGCGTACCCTAAAACGTACCCTAAAATGGCCTTGGGCAGAACTGTCTGTAAATGCCAAAAGATAACTTTCAAGGTATTAATGTTAAAGATAACATAATCTAGGTGGAGATCTAGACACATTATATATGATATATATATACCATGTATGACTAAAATTAATCTATGAACAGATATTCGAGCTCATTTAAGCATAGAGTTTAAAAGCCTGATTTAGGATGTTTCCAAATAGAAAAGGGATATTAGTTGAAAACGTAGTGAAATCTGAACTAACTCTGGAGTTGGCAGTAATATACCAATGTTGGTTCCTCAGTTTATGTAATACTTTAACATGGTTAGGTAAGAATTTAACAATCAGGGGAACTGGATGAGGGGTATACAAATACTCTTCCTGCAACTCTTCTATAAACCTCAAGCTATTCCAAAATTAAAAACTTATTTTAAAAAATTTAAAAAGAGGGGCACCTGGCTGGCTCAGTCGGTGGAACATGCAACTCTTGATCTCGGGGTTGTGAGTTCAAGCCCCACATTGGGTGCAGAGATTATTTAAAAATAAAATCTTAAAAAAATTTAAAAAGAGACTTATTGGGATAACACAAATTGAGTTATAATCACTTTAATTAAAAGGTTTTCTTTGAATTAAAAAAGCATGTTGCTTTATCTGTTTGCTTTTCTCCAAAGTGAGATTTTATATATATATATATATATATATATATATATATATATATATAAAGATTTTATTTATTTATCAGAGAGAGAGAGACAGAGGCAGGCAGAGGGAGAAGCAGGCTCCTTGCTGAGCAGGGAGCCCGATGTGGGACTCGATCCCAGGACCCTGGGATCATGACCTGAGCCGAAGGCATACGCTTAACCGACTGAGCCACTCAGGCGTCCCTCCAAAGTGAGATTTTTAAAAACTGACTTTGTCTTTTCAAGCTTTGCAGTTTTTAAACATTCTCAGGTTTACTTGGTAAAGACTATCAATTAGCAAATAGGCTGGGTTTTTTCAACAGGATCATGTACAAACATGTGTACATATGGTTTGTGGCCTGAATCCCAAATTGGCTAATACCAAGATGGCCTGACTGATGTATGACATTACCTGGCACAGCCCATTATCAAAGTATGGTGTAACCTTCCTTAGAGGGGCTCGGTGCTATTTTCCTAAGTGTGAAGTGTGCATACTTTTGGACCCAGCCATCAAAGAATTCACTGTTAGAAGATAATGCCACAAGCATAAAAAGATGTGTATACAAGGGCTTTCACTGTAGCATTATTTATTATAACAAAAAACTTGAAACCTAAATAATGGTATGCACAGACACTGGCATACTACATAGCCATCCAGATTATGATATAGATTTATATTAATTAACAAAGAAGTAAGTCCACATCAGAAAAAAAAAAAAAAGACTAAATGGTAGGATCATGCCATCTCATTAATGTAAAAACCATGTCCTTACATGATATGTACAGTCATACCCAGAGATATCTCAGGATGGGGTGAGGGTGGGGAAGGAGATAGTTTATTTCTTTACATTTTTCTGTAATCCTTAAATAGTTTTAAATAAGCATGTATAATTTTTTGGAAAATAATAAAGCTATTCTTCTTCATGCTATATAGAAGCAATTTGTCTCAAACTCAAAAAAGTCATTAAGGGCAAGTTCCTAAATATGTAATCTTTTAAAAAAGTGATCCCCCATTTATGACAGGAAATGGCAAAAATATTTGTGATTAAATTTTACAAACTGTAACCCTAGAAAGCTTAGAAATAGTTATATTATAAAAACATCAGACATTAGCCAAAAGATTATAGGTTGTCAATGTTAACAGTAACATTAGCTATGTAATTTTTGCTTCTAGATGTGACACACACCATCACAAATTTATGTTTAGCTCCAAAAAACAAACTATAGTTATAAATATCAAGTAATTCATATGGATTCTATTTATAAATATGTATACTGCTTACAGTGTTTTTACTTTAGCTCAGAAGATCGTCAATAGACTTTTGGTGCATAAGCGAACACAAATCTGTCCTCTTGCCAAGGATTTCTCTTTCCACATCAATGAATTTGGGAATTACAGGAGAACTTACAGCACATTCAATACTCCCTATTATATGAGAGACAAGCAAACAAGATGCTCAGAAAAGTTAAAGGGCTCCTTTAAGTCAGTAGCTAGTTGACGGCAGAGCTGGACTTACCACCCAGATTCTTGTCGTAAGGCTCAAAATGAATTATTTCTCTACACCTGTTAGAATGGCTAAAATGAAAAATACTGACAATATCAGGTGCTAACAAAGATCCAGAACAACTGGAACTTTCATGTTTCCGGTGGGGATGCAAAAGAGCACATTCGCTCTGGAAAACAGACTGACATACGGACTACACGACCCAGTGATCCTGTTCCCAGGGAGTCACTCTAGAGAAATGAAAACTCACATTCACCCTGAAACCTGTCCATGAATGTTTCTGGAGGCTTGGTTCATAATCACCTCAAAATGGAAACAATCCAAATGTCCTTCAACAGGCGAATGGAAAAACAATCTGTAATCCTTCCACAGAATGGAATATTACTTGGCAATAAAAAGGAACTGCTGATACACACAAAAACTGGGATGAATCTCAAAGGCATAATGCCAAAAAGTCAGTCTCAAAAGGTTACATATGGTATGACCCCAGTTACAGAACATTCTCCAGAAGAGAAAAGGATAGGTATGAGCAACAGGTCACCGCTTGCCAGCGATGCAGTGTGGGGGAGTGTAATGAAGGCAGCAGTAGGGAGTTTTTCAGGTGATGGAATTGTTCTGCATCCTGACTGTGGTGGTGGTTACATGAATCACTAACATGTTCTGATATTCACAGAACCGTACACACCACAATGTCAATTTTACTGTACGTTAATTTAAAAATTAAAACAAATGACTTACTCAGTCTCTGGTTTCTAAAAGCCAGAAATATTTATGGATTTTTAAATTCTATTTTTTAAGCTTCAGTTTTTGTTTTGGTTTTTTTTTGAAGATTTATTTAGTTGAGAGAGAGAGCATGTGTGTATGCAAGTGAGCAGGAGGAAGGGGCAGAGGGAGAGAATCTTCAAGCAGACTCCCTGCTGCGTCAGAGCCCGGTGCAGGGCTCGAACTCACAACCCTGAGATCGTGACTTGAGCCGAAATCAAGAGTCAGAAGCTTAAATGAGACTGAGCTGCCAAGGTGCCCCTAAACTTCAGGGTTTTGTTGTTGTTGTTTTTTTTTAAGAATTTTCGTTTATTTATTTGACAGAGACAGCGAGAGGGAACACAAGCAGGGGGAGAGGGAGAGGGAGAGGGAGAAGCAGGTCCCCCGCTGAGCAGGGAGCCCGATGCAGGGCCCAATCCCAGGACCCCGGGACTATGACCTGAGCCGAAGGCAGACACTCCACGACTGAGCCACCCAGGTGCCCCAACTTCAGTTTTTAATTAGCAGAATAAAATGATTTAACGGGTCCTTTCTTATGAAATCTCTTTGCCAAGAAAAGAACATATTTAACTTGGCAAGTTACATAACCTCACTTTGTCTCAATTTCCCTGCTGGCAAAATGGGGCAATAATAATACACTACCTCAAAAGGTTATAGAGGATTAAATGGCAAATGTTTTGTAAAGGTTGATGAATAACAAAACTACAGACAGTATATAACTCTGGGACAGAAATGAAAGACAATGCCAACCAAGTAACTTTAAAGTTTTATCCTTCTGGAGGTTCTGATGAGTGCTTTTCTGATAGAGCTGTCTCTAAAATACAGTCCAACCCTGGAATCAGATTTTTACACAGAAGTAAACGCTCACTACTGAGTCATTGGTAGATTTTTATTCTGTAACCATTCTACATAAGCAAATTATTGTCTAAACCAGGCTCTGTGTTAAAGAAAGTCGTATTACAGAGTTAAAAAAAAATCTTTCCACATATTCGTTAATCCCCTCAGTTCTACCTAACTTAATAAACAAACTTAATAACAAACAAACATAGACTGGGTGTGTGTGTGTGTGTGTGTACACTAAGCAATAGTAGGGGTACTACCTCTTGAAATACCATAGCTTAAAACACTAAGCAAGGGGCGCCTGGGTGGCTCAGTCGTTAAGCGTCTGCCTTCGGCTCAGGTCATGGTCCCAGGGTCCTGGGATCAAGCCCCACATCGGGCTCCCTGCTCTGCGGGAAGCCTGCTTCTCCCTCTCCCACTCCCCCTGCTTGTGTTCCCTCTCTCGCTGTGTCTCTCTCTGTCAAATAAATAAAATCTTAAAAAAAAAAAACACTAGGCAAAATGAGGATCCAACCTCAACCCTTCTAGAGTTTTTGGTCTTTAAGAATTACCTTTCGGGGCGCCTGGGTGGCTCAGTTGGTTAAGCGACTGCCTTCGGCTCAGGTCATGATCCTGGAGTCCCGGGATCGAGTCCCGCATCGGGCTCCCTGCTCGGCAGGGAGTCTGCTTCGTCCTCTGACCCTATCCCCTCTCATGTGTTCTCTCTCTCTCATTCTCTCTCTCTCAAATAAATAAATAAAATCTTTAAAAAAAAAAAAGAATTACCTTTCTACATGGAATAAGGTCATAAATACAATGATTTTCTTCATGCCACATGACTTGGATTTCTACTTCAAACATATAATTCTAAGCATAGCTTTTAATTTGAGCACTCTCCCAACCCCCTTTAGCCCAATAAGCATTTGTTTAGCATCTACTTCAAGAAAATAATTTTCGTTAAGCACAAAAGGATGATTGTCACATAGGGTGATTTTCAAACTGCCTGACCCACCCCAATTTTGCAAAATGAAATGGAATAAAAAAACAACAGACTGCCTAACGACCAGTAAGGGTAAGTACTGTTTCATGAAGTTTTTGTTTCAGTTGTGGGTGGGGGTATGAATGTGAGAGAACATATGCGACCACACGTGTACTGCTTCTTACTGGGGGTCATGGTCAAAAAGCTTAAGAAAGAGTGCTAGAGGGAATTCAATAAACAGTTCTGGATTGAGAACGGTCCAATTCTGCAATATTCGGCTTCTGTGGACAAGTCTTTTAGTGCTCACTGCAGCACCTGACCTTAGAGACAGAAGTGATCTTCAAAGAAAAAGAAAATCTAACTTTCCATTTGAGTTGATGAAAAGGTTGAAGAGAGACTGGGAGGTGGGACAAACTGTCTTTTGGATATTATTATAATACCTGACAAGGCGAAATAGATGCAGACGTGTATACATTCTTTTTTTTTTTTAAGATTTTATTTATTTATTTATTTGAGAGTGCACGCATGCACGCAGGGGAGGGAGGGGCAGAGGAAGAGGGAGAAAAAGAATCTCAGGCAGACTCCCCGCTGAGCAGGGAGCCCAGACCTCAAGACCTAAGCCAAAACCAAGAGCTGGTCACTTAACCAACTGAGCCACTCAGGCGCCCCAAAAGTGTATACATTCTTTCCCACAACCTGACAGGAAGTAACTAGCCATTTGAAAGTAGAAAATTTTTGTACTATGCATGTATTTTCCAAATTTAATTTAAACACTGTGTCACTTACCAATATTGTTTAACTTAACACATTATACAAGATTTAAATATACTTTATGTCAAACAACCAAATATTTTCTTTTAGAGCAGAACAAGATACACCTTAGGATCATAACAGTTAAAATGTATCTGCTTTGGGATGCCTGGGTGGCTCAGTCGGTTAAGCGGCTGCCTTCGGCCCAGGTCATGATCCCAGGGTCCTGGGATCGAGTCCCATATCGGGCTCCTTGCTCAG
The DNA here is from genome assembly GCF_029215605.1 of Mirounga angustirostris. Lineage (NCBI taxonomy): Eukaryota > Metazoa > Chordata > Mammalia > Carnivora > Phocidae > Mirounga > Mirounga angustirostris. Next base: position 22,414,531 of record NW_026991725.1, on the reverse strand, counting down.
TAGGGAACCTGCTTCTCCCTCTCTCTCCCTCTGCTTGTGCTCTGTCAAATAAATAAAATCTTAAAAAAAAAAATGTATCTGCTTTGAAAAAAAAAAGTCTTCACACTGTATAATATATATAGACTTTTTCTCTTTGTGAATAATCTTGTCGATAATAACTATCTTCCAAAATAATCTGGTTTTACCCACTAGGAGACTATAAATAGGTTTATTTTTTAAAAAGATCACTAGGAGTGCCTGGCTGGCTTAGTGAGTACAGCATGCGATTGATTCTTAGATTTGGGGTCATGAGTCCAGCCCCACGTTGGGGGTAGTGCTTACTTAATAATAAAAAAATAATAAAAAAATTTTTTGAGAGGACTCGTCCACTAAAACTTATACTAAAATCAGTTTTCATGTTTAAAACCTTATTACAGGGGCGCCTGTAAAAAATTGTATTTTTTTTTAAAGATTTTATTTATTTATTTGACAGAGAGAGATACAGTGAAAGAGGGAACACAAGCAGGGGGGAGTGGGAGAGGGAGAAGCCAACTCCCAGCTGAGCAGGGAGCCCGATGCGGGGCTCCATCCCGGGACCCCGAGATCATGACCGGAGCCAAAGGCAGACGCTTAATGGCTGAGCCACCCAGGTGCCCTCCTTATTACAATTTAGATAATTTCCTAGCTTATTTCTCTCTAGACCAGATAAGCTAAATATGACTTTCATGTGCTAAATCTAACAAAGTCAATGCTAAAATTGCTACCTGCCTCCGAGCATCAGTTTAGGGAGCTGCTGTAGGGCAGTGTTTCTCAACCTCAGCACAGCTGACGTTTTAGACCAGATCATTCTTTGTTGCGAGGGGCTGTCCTGTGCACTGTAGGATGATCCGCAGCCTCCCTGGCCTCTGCCCACTGGATGCCAGCAGCACCCCCGGAGCCCCACTTGTGTCAATCAAAGGTATCTCCAGACAGTGCCCAACGTCTCCTGGAGGCAAAATTGCCCTTGGTTGAGAACCACTGCTTTACAGGTTTATATTTTAATCGTTGTTTCTATGTTTGGGCAATAAGAAGGAGAAAATGACAATAGTGCAATTACAGCCAAAAAATGTGACCAAATGCACTTTTCAACAGAAATGGCGCCCCAGCAGTGATTACAGCACCTGGGCCCGCAGGAGCACCTTCCCCCGCCAGGCTCGGTGGCAGGCCCACTGCACTTCACAACATTCCAAACCAGGTTAACGACATTTAAGCAAGTTTCTCCTGTTGCTATTTGTTTAAAACCTTGGGTTTCCAAAAAGTTTAAATATACCACAGTTATAAAAATATTAAGTAAACATTTTTAATAATTAGCAATGCAAGAAGGATTATTATATCATTATTATGAAATGAAGCAATGAAAGAAATATTTATTAGGTACAAAGATCTTTCAAGAGACGTAACTATTTTTAAGACATATTCTGTCATACTTAACCCCTCTTTAAGGATAAAAATATATAGGGTTTGCTCTCAGGTTGACTTGGGGATTTTCTTAATATTGTAAAAATCCAAGCTAGGTCTTTGAGAATGTACTCAAAAAAAAAAAAGGTTTGAAATTATTTTGCCCCACTAAATATTTCAATATTTAATTTAAAATAGAACATTATAATTCTCCTATGGATAGTTGAGGGATACTTTTTAAATGAAAAATTATTTAGTGGGTATACATTCACATAGATCAAAAAAAATTTTTTTTAAGATTTTATTTATTTATTTGACAGACAGACAGCGAGAGAGGGAACACAAGCAGGGGGAGTGGGAGAGGGAGAAGCAGGCTTCCCGCCGAGCAGAGAGCCCGATGTGACGCTTAACAACTGAGCCACCCAGGCGTCCCAGATCAAAATTTTTAAGTACAGAAGAAAATATAGTGAATAGAGCACCATTACACATGATAGCCCAAATCAGAAATAATCCAAATGTCCATCAATGGTAGAATGGACAAATAAATTATAATATATGCATACATTTGCATATTATATGAGGAAAAACTAATTGTTGTTATACACGAAAATATGAGTGTATTTTATAAACATTAAGTTTGAGCTAAGGACACCATGCACAAATGAGTACATACTGTATTCCACTTATGTATAGCTTAGAGATTTTCCCACAGCAACACATGAAGAGTTTCCTCATTCTTTTTTGCAGTTATAAAATTTATTCTACTGTATGAATATACCCTAATTTATTTACAATTCTATACTGACATACATTAGGTTTTTCCCAAACTTTTGTTGCGTCTATTTAGACGAATTTGTAGGCTAGAAAGAAAACTGTAGGGCTCTCTACAAGGAGGATCTTTTAGGCAAGGTAACTTCAAATCCCAGCTCGAACAGTATATTATTACAGGAAAAGTCTCTGGGCATTACAGGATAGAGGTTGATAAGAGGAACTGGGGAAAATACATAGATTTACCTATACAACTAAGACCACACTCTCCTCATCCCCTCAAAACAAAACAAAATCAAACAACCCAACACTTCATCATGTGTTTCAATGTTCACAGGCCACTGACATTACTTTATGAAAACAACTCATAAGGGCCTAGTGATAAATCTCATTTTGTAGGCCACACAGTGTAATCAGTAAGTTATAGTCCACTGAATCTCCAAAACTGAATCAAAATTCCAAAGCTGAAAAGTCTAAACTCCAAAGCGGTTAAAGACTCTATTCTTCACTAGCATTAAAGACAAAAGGAATCACCCAACCCTGTATATCTCTGTGAAATCCAGCTAAGAGTAAGAACCCTCTGATACCACATGCATAGCAAGATCAAGAAATCAGGCTCTGGAGCCACACTCCGCATCACTTCTATTTCTGTTCCCTTCCAACAGTCCCTTCTCGCTACACAGATTGGTTTATCAAGAAACTGACAGGAGCAACTAGATCTCCGCTAGGCCATTTGACTCCAGTAAACCAGAAAAAATAACAGTTAAAAAAAAAAAATAGCACCCTCCTCCCCAGAAAAAGTTTTCTTAGCAAAATGTATCATCGTTGAGAAAAAAAATATGTAACTCAATCATCTAAATTTTATTTGTTTAGTTAGTCTGGGCTCACATAGCGTAAGTGCTCTTATTATTATTATACATCTGGGTGAGATTAAATTTTTTCAAGTGTTCTGCAAAATCTAAGGCAAGTCTAAGACCATTATTTGCCAATCCTTCTTTATCAGCAATCCAATACTAGTGACTGATTCCATTGATGGGAAAGCCCTAGGTGGCTCAATAATAAAGAAAATACGGATTAGCACAGTCCCCCGAGGTAAATCCTAATGCATTATTGATGTGTCTACCTTATCAGAAAAGTCTCTAGGTAACTCTTGGGGGTTCACAGACTTATCACAATGATATCCTGCAAAAGTGACAGAATAATTCTACAGAAGCCAAGAAATTCTATTTTTAAAACTGTATACATGCCCCTGAATCTACTCTCCAAAGCAATCTCTTAAACTATATTTTAAAGAGGAAAAAAATGTCATATTTTACCATAAAATTACCTTTCAGGCTAAAAACAAGGCTAGGGAATACACACACACAATCTGTAGGTATAGGCCTAAAGTGCAGAGTTGATAAAATTTGACAGGTAAGGGAACTTTACTTTTCTTTCCTTCACCCACCGAAGCAAAAATGCCTAAGGCACTCAAACTTATAACCCTAATAACAGTTTATGATCAAAACCTCAGATGAGCAATGGGAATTCTTCAGGAGAAAATGTTCATAAGTGTTTTATAAAATCATACATAACTGCTATATAAACAAACAGATTAACTAAAATAAGCATCTGATGTCTTCACTGATTCTACCAAGCACTTTATGGCTTGCATTAACCATGAAAATTTACACAAGGCTTTGCACGTGATTCAACTCTGGACACAGAACTCATTGAGACACGTTTATGTCCTAAAACACCCCCTTCACCACACAAGCTCTGAATAGGTTTAAAACAAGACAGCCTGTGGGTAGCACTGCAGAATTTGGAGCTAAGTTTTATTGTCTCTACCACGTTCAGCCAGCCATAGAGCAACAAATCAAAGTTCCAATATGCACACTGCACCTGCAAGACTTAGGTATGCTCCAAGTCAAATATTTGCAATTTTTTCATCCCAAATCTGCACAAATGAAAGTATGCAGGTCGCAGCACCAGACCTCTTGTCAGCCAAAACGATCTCTATTTCCCACATCGGCCGTGTCCTACTGTTTTTGAGTCCTTCAAACGGACATGTGCCAGGAACCGTGCTAGCAGCTTGCATGTATTATCTCTAATCCTTAAAACAAATCCCATTCTACTGTTGAGGTAAGTGAGGCCAGAGAGGTCAAGGTGATTTGCTCAATGCCGTAGAGTCAGTAACTGCTGGAGCTGATTCAAATCCTGTTCTGCCAGGCTCCGAAGGACCATCTCCCTGATCCTCCTTCAGCTAAATTCACTACCTGCAACACCGGTTCCCTCTATCAAAGTAAATTCAAGCGTTAACTGTCAGAAATGGTGACAACAGCTGAGAAGACTATCATACCTAAAGCTGGAGCACAAGACCCGAGAGTTCCCTGCCAGGAAATGCAGTCACCTCCTTTAGAATAACTAGTTCCAAAGGCTATGGTTCAAAATATAAGAGAATTCACAGGGGTTTTTGTTGTTGTTGTTGGCTGTCTCTTCACGGACTTTTTACAACAAGGGAAATGAAACTCAAGAGTATATTCACATTCTTGGTGAAATTATCTAAAACCCTTGAGTAAAGGGTGATTTTTTTTTTTTTAAACAGTTCACTTTTACAGGTTACTTCTTTGACAGGCTCTAGACATTCAAAAACAAAATCAAATCAGTAGCATTACTAACCAACTTTTTTCTACAGACTTGAAAAGTATTTTCTTACCACACTACAAGATTACTTCCCATACTTTGAGCAGAAATGGAAACAGCTCTGGGTGTCACGAATTACATCTTGAGGCCATAGTTGCAGAAAGTTGGTGGTTTCCCTTGAGTAGGAGCCGCTGATCTGAAACCTCCTAAGGGAAGGGTGTCTGAGGAAGAGTGCTGAAGAAACTAAAGCAAGCTGTTTATATTAATGAGGGAGCTGCTGGCCCCACTACTCCTTAAGTGTTTCACTGCCATGCAATTGTTTTCCAGCCTCCAAGCTCTGAATCTGGCAGACAGAATGCTGTTCTCACAGCCATACGTGTTCTATGATCAGCTGCTCTGTGGTGTGTGGGTGTTTAACTAGGTAAGGGACTGGTTAGAAGAGGTTCTGCAATATTAAATCAAGGAAGCACACTGTCCCCTGAGATTTTAGTGATCTGTCACTCTACGACGCTGACAAAGTAACATATTTGCAACATTGAAATGGTCTGGGTTTAGGATAGGCAAATAATTTCCGACAGTAAAGCTTAAGGCATGACATGAACAAAAAATATAACCTGTAATATAAGCCACTTCAAGCATGTTTATTAGATAATAAAAAATGCAATATTTGCCATCTCAGCATGCTTTCAAACTTCATAGGGTATACCGCCTAATTATTAGAATAAATGCTATTCTTCAGGTGTGTGGAACAGGTTCTATGCAAGATTCCAAGCCTCCCCCACCGCCTTCCAAAACAAGTTAATACCATGAATTGGGTAGCCTCTCAGAACCTCAAAAATGTAAAAAATAAATAAATAAAAGGTCTCAAAGGATTCTTCAGGTAAAAAATATTGTCAGAGCTGTAAACTCCTGGAGATCTGGGGACTATGTTTCTTTAATGTCACTGCCCATCACAACACCTATCACAAGTGGAATAAATCCCCCTTGGTTGAAATATAATCAAAAGGCAAAAGCTGGATGCAGAGTGATTTAAACAAGAATAGCTGATATTTATCCCCTGCTTGTTGATAGAATAGTGCAAAGTTCATCCCTTGTTCTAAATTCTAAACACGGGGACTGAATTCCCTAACTGCAATTAAGATCCTCCCATTAAAACAAAACTTTAAAATGGATGGTTCTGGTGGCAATGTCACCCTGAATAAAGACATGAAATCATATTTAATAAAGTTGAAAAAAACTGCACAGAGCAGGTGCTCTACTATGGGAATGACAAAGCCTTCTTTTAAGAAATCAAGTCAACCTCCATCAACACATCATGGATAGGTATCATGAAACAGACCACTGACTTTGCTGTTGAAATATGCTACATTTAGAAAACAGTGCAAGGAACATACATCATCAACTGGTCAAATTCAGACCAATTATTTTGACTCCAGTTTTAACTTTTTCTGAAATTCTCACATACGTCTCCTTTTTACAGGAAGACAGGGAACGTAATGAAAGAACAAAACACAAGGATACATGTATCATCTACTTTGTTGCTTACTGCTCAGGACCAAAGTACTGTAATGCCAATCCTCAAGAAACAAAACAAAACACAAAACTCAAGTTCCTTTCACTTTTGCATAATAGAGATCTCAACCTGACTGTCCCAGGACTAGCTTCAAGAGGACTGTAATTGCATACAAAAATCATGAGCGTCTCTTTCACGAAAAAGAGGACCCTAAAGGCTTTCATGATTCTCAAAGAAAGGTTAAGAACCACTGAAGCAGACATTTCCAGAATCACTAAAACTCAGAGGTGATCATTTTAAACAAAATTATACTAAAGGTAGTATCTATTAGAATACATGTGCACAGTCCTGATACAGGACTGTGCAGCTGACCACTCTCAAATCAGCCCTAGGCGGGAACATCCCTTGCATTCGTTGTACACACATGCTAGCCACAGCAGCTCGTCATTCCTTAAGCATACACATGTTGTCAACAAAGCATGTGCTAGTTGCCATTCCCAGAACAATACACAGGCCTGGCCATCTCTGGGGAAAAAAAAAAAAAATACACATTCTTCCCAAAACACCATCCTATGTAGTTACTATGCCTTGACGACCGATCTTACATATTAAAACAAAATAAAGGGAAATGCCCACACACATGTATCTAATCGACTGAGGAAAAAAGCATCACTCAGGTATTATTCAGGGCACACCGTAGATGCAGATCAGGAAAACACTATGATAACGATGCTTGAACATGGGGACCATCACAGACTCAGGCAGGAACATCCTGAGAACATGGTTGTGGAAAGAACCCCTCTCCAAAAGCAAAAGTAAAAGCACATTCCTTTGATTGGCACAAGCCATTCCTGACAATGGATCCGCAATGACAGGGGCTGCTCTGGCAATCAGGAAGAGAGAGAGAGAGACAGAGAGAGAGAGAGAGAGAGAGAGAGAGAGAGAGAGTGTGTGTGTGTGTGTGTGTGTGTGGTGGGGGAGGGATGTACTTAAATGTGATCAAAGACTGGCCCTCTTCAAAGAAGAGCATATGGGATCTCAAATCGTGAAGACAGACTTCGAGGGTGAGGCAGGGGCATTTATCATTTCTACAGGAGACATCCCTCGACAATGAACATGTTATGTGCAGATGTAACGGGGGTGTCACTACCTTTAGCGTCTCCCATCTAAGAATCTTCAGTAGAGCCTGATTGGAGGGGAGGAGGAGGTGGGGGTGGAGAAAGGTCTGCATTACCCTCTGGGGTGAGTGTTGGGCGGGTGTACATTGGATGCATTTTATCTCCAGCGGCACAATACTCCCAGGGGTTGGAGGTTTGGGCGCAACCGCAGGGCCCGGGAGGCAATGGGTGCACGCCACCAGCTGCAGGGCAGGGGAATGCTCGCTGGAGGACCGGTGCAAACCTCTCCTTCGGCCCGCTAACCCAGGCAACCCCAGCCTCCCCTCGGGCCTCGGGGCGAGCGGACTCTCTGCAAAACTGGAGCCCGGCCCGGGTCCGGGAGCGAGGGGCCGAAGGAGCAGAAGCGGGCGCCCCCGGCCCGAGCTCGCGGCCAGAGGAGCGCAGCGCCCCGGGCCTCCCCGCCGGATGGGAGCTGCTCTGGCCTAGTGCACGCAGCTGCCTCGGCGAAGGGTTAACCCGGCGCCCGAGCCCCGGCCGGCCCGGCGGGCAGCGGAGAGGAAGGGCTGCTGCAAGGGGCGCAGCCGCGACTGTGGCGTGTGCGTGGGGGGCAGGGGCCCCTACTCACCCTGGCCGGCCGCCTCCGCCTCCGCCGCCCCGACCGCCGCCTCGGCGGTCCATCCCTGCGGCGGGGGGCCTGTAGCCGCGGCGCTCGAGTAACAACCGCCGGCCGGGCCGGCCCCTCCCCCCGCCCAACGTCTGTCCTCAGGGCCGCTCCGCAGACCCGGCCTCGGCCGCCGCCGCCGCCGCCGCCGCCGCCGCAGCGCTACGTGGCCGCCGCTCCGACGTCTCGCGACTCCCTTCCGAGCGCGCGAGGGCGAGCGGGGCCGGCGGGGCGGGCGGCGCGCGGGGAGGGAGGCAGGGGAGGGGGTGTGCGTGTGTGGTTCTGTGTGCGGAGCCGGGGGCAGGGAGGGAGGGCGAGCGGCGGCGAGAGCGCGCGCGCGCCCGCGGCCCCGTCCCTCGCCCGCCCCCCCCTCCCCGCCCAACGGGGAGCCGACACCTCCCTCTGCCCGCCCCCCTGGCATCCCGGCCGCTGGGCGCGGCGGCGCGCATGCGCAGCCCCTCGGGCAGGCCCTGGCGCACCTTTTCTCCCCGCTGCCACAATGTGAGCGCCCCGCCGCCCAGATAACCGCCGACTCCCGCTCCACCCCCCCCTTCCCCCACTCCGCCCACTGCCGAGCGCCCAGGTAAAGGCGTGGACTGCGCGTGCGCACCGCTCTCCCTGGGTCTGGGGGCGTGGTTGCTGAAAGGAAGCCAAAACGCAGAGTGGGAGGGAGCTTGGGGCGGAGGGTGTGAGCCTCCCCGAAGGAGGGGCGGGTTAGGATTAAGGAAAGGTAAAGTGAAGAAAAGGGGCCGAAGTAGGAAAGTGGGCCCAAGTGAGACTTAGAAGGAAAGGAGCCTTTGGCTTATGAAATAAAATTTAAAAAGAACCCGTGGCCTCTGTTCCTGGAGGCCTCTGTTACGGGAGGGTAGGGTGAGTGACAGAGGACAGAAATAAAGGAGGCAAAATATAAGCAGTAGTGGTCAGTCACCAGATAAATGGGACAGCTAATAAAACCTGGAGAAATTTAGAGATTGCCGGCATGGTCAGAAAAACAAATTTAGAGCGGCGTTTGTTCTGTGGCCAGGAATAGAGCATGTGTGTGTGCTTGAGACATTGAACTGCTGCAAGAAAGGAAGCCTCCATTGAAAATATTACAGCATTATGACTAATTAGCTATTAATCATTAATATAATTAATGGTACTATTAGCTAACAAGGTAGCATTTATCCGAGTTCCGAGCCAAGAGAGGGTGTCCATAATTGCAAGGGCTTGGCATACAGAGAGAGGAAGTGAGGCAGGCAAGGTAAAGGCCTAGGGAGGAGAGGACCCAAGACAGCAACTTGGAGGGTCAGGATGACCCTTTCCCACGATAAACCAAACTTCCCTGATGTTTCCCAAATCTTACCTCCATTGGAACTCCTCATCCTCCTTCCATTATTAAAAGCACACTTAACAAATGCCTTTGCATTAAGACCTATCTCTTTACACATTTTCAATACAGATGCAGCTACTTCTCTCCAAAACAGCCACCCCTCCCTCTCCCCCCACCCCTGGAAAAAAGTCCCTATAGCAAGTAAAATGGCCTGAATCTGGGATAGGGTTAGGGGAAGAGATTGAAACTTGATACACAAAAGGGTTCCAGGGCTAGCCCTGTCCTTGGCACCCTCTGAAAACAAATGCTCAGTCTTTATTATACTCGGACTCCACATTCCAGGGAGTGTAATTTGGCACCTTTGGGTTGTGTTCCTCAGCAGTGAGCGTCTTCAGTGGATAAACACTAAAGGTGACATCGTAATTCAGCAGGTAGAGAGAAAATCTTCAGGCAGAGCAGGAGGAAATAAGCATGCATAAATAATAAAAGGAAAGACTTAGGGGCATCTGGTTGGCCCAGTTGGTGGAGCATGTGACTCTTGATCTCAGGGTTGTAGCCCTGAGCCCACCTTGGGTGTAGAGATTACTTAAAACAAACAAACAAATAAATAAAATCTTAAAAAAAAAAAAAAGATTTAATGTAAGAAAGAACTTGGCCTCCACGGGGGCTGGTGAGCCCCGAACATCTGACTGAGATGTCTAGTTTTGCCCTTCTAGGACGTTTAATCTATTCCCTACTCTGCTTGTCAGGGCAATCCAGCTTGGAAGACCAGTGTGCAGAGCGATGGCTAAAGAAGCAAGGTAACCTTCCAAGTGTCTATGACTCTCCACCCACAGGCCAGCCCTCTGAAGGGCTCCTAGTAATTAGAACAGTAATATTATTGCCTTCCACTTGAGGAGTGCTTTATGGTTTCTGCAGGGAAGTTATGTCCATTATCTCATGAGATGTTCCAACAACGCTGTGAGGCCGGCAGGACAGGTATTATTCCCAATGAAGGAAATTTGGGCCAAGGAACGCTTAATGGCCCAGTCAATCACTCAACCTAGAAAACAACGAGGGTTTGACTCTGAAAGACTGCTACATATTCCTGTGGGTAAAAACAGGTAGCCTTGGCACGTGATAGAGAATAATTCACTTCTACACCTGCGTCTCCTTTCTTTCATGTGTTTTCCCCTCTTCTTCTCTTCAGGACCCTAGGACTTGCCCCTGTGTTTCTGAGGCCTCGGTGACCAGTACTTTGGAAGGCCTTGGGCCGCAGGACTTAGCATGGAGATCCCAGTTGCTCTGCTCTCTCTTAACTCTTCCCTTTCATGTATTTACCCACAGCAGGGGCTGCAGACCAGTGTCCTCTCTCGACATGTCATAAGAAGAGGGCCTCTGCTCTCAACCAGACTGCTAAGCCCATGCCCCCTTCTTCAGTGGCTGGCATTACAACTGACAGTCAATGCAAGCACCATTAATTTTTTTTTTTTTTTTTTTTTGCAAGCACCATTTAGCACCCACAGCTGGTCTCACTGGAAGATCGGGCTTCTGTCAACCTGGTTTCCTGGCCTTAGATAGTTCTTCACTAACTTCTTCATTAAGGCAGTGGACAAAACCCAGTAGAAGCCATTTTTAAAAAAGATTTTATTTATTTATTTGACAGAGAGAGAGAGGGAGAGAGAATGAGCGGGTGAGTGGCAGAGAGAGAGGGAGAAGCAGACTCCTCATTGAGCAAAGAGCCCGACACAGGGCTTGATCCAGGAACCCTGTGATCATGACCTGAGCCGACGAAGGCAGTCGCTTAACTGACTGAGCCACCTACGCGCCCCACAGAAGCCATTTAAAAAAAAGGTTTAAAAAAAAACACACACATTTGCATACACGCACACACACACACACAAGAATATTACTCAGCCATAAAAAAAGGGATGAGATCTTGCCATTTACAACAACAAGGAGGGACCTAAAGGGTATTATGCTAAGTGAACTAAGTCAGAGAAAGACAAATACCATATGATATCAGTTAGAAGTGGAATCTAAAAAACCAAACAAATGAATAAACAAACAAAAAGCAGAATCAGACCTACAAATGCAGAGAACAGACTGATGGTTGCTGGAGGGGAAGAAACGTGGGGTTGGACAAAATGGGGGGAGGGAGGTGGGAGGTACAGGCTCCCAGTGATGGGATGAATAAGTCACAGGAGTAAAAGGCACAGCGGAGGGAATATAATCAGTGATATTATAATAGGATTGTATGGTGACAGGTGGTAGCTACACTCCTGGTGAGCACGGCATAAGGCAGCAAGAAGCCGAATCGCTCTGTTGTACCCCTGAAACTAATGTGACATTGTTTGTCAACTATACTCAAATAAATAAATAAATAAATAAATACTTTTAGTATAAAGTTCTGCACACTTTGACGGTTCTGAAAATCTTCAAAGATTTCATTTAAACAGCAGCAGATATATCTGGTTCTTAAACGGCCTCATACAAGCTCCCAGTTCACTGCATTTCCTCACTCCCCAAGCTTCCGGGAATGTACCCACAGTCCCTGATAGTTCTTACCACCTCTACTTAAACGGGTGGTGGCTGTGGCTCTCTGTCCCCTCATTAATCTAAGCCGCTTCTCGCACGGCAGACTTGGGGCCAGGGCCCTGGTCATGGGCTCCTAGGTTCTCATACCTGCTGTGCTGCAACCTTTACTCAATCCCTTCACCTTTTAGACTTTGCAAAAAAGACGGGATTATCTGGCTCTTAAGAGTCTTCCAGATCTGATACCTAGGATTCTATTCTAGAAAGTTGACTTTGTTCGCTAATATCTTACAATGCCATTCCTTTGCTGAGAATCACTAACCAGTTCCTATCTCTGAGCCTTTCCTATAAGAAGCTTCCCCCTTCACAGAATGGATAAAGCTGGCCCAGACTCTCCTGTTTTATTCACTTCTCTAAGTGACGGTGTGTAGAGACAGCTCAGAAAGATGGACTTCAGGCTTTTCTGTCATAGGGCTTGCATGCATATGTGCCCTCATGCGGTGTGTATGTATGTTTCTGTCCAGTCTTAAAGGGATATGGGTCAAGGGCACTTTCGCTCTGTGACCCCTCACCTCCCACCACACCTGCTTGAATTCTAGTGAAGAGGTGAGATAAATGCCAGGATGTCCTAGAAGAAAAAGAGAACACACCCTAAAAGGCAAGACCCATGAATACTGCTGTTTTGCATTGGGGATGGAGGTGAGGGAGGCTATTGGGATAGCCAGTGTCCCTTTGGGCAAAGCTTTGTTTCAGCTGCAACATGGCTTGAGGCCATCACTGGGCTCACAGCCTGCTGCAGCTATGGTCTCTCATCAAAATGCATTTTATAATTATTTTTTTAATGTATAGATATTTATAAGATTTTATTTATTTATTTATTCGTCAGAGAGAGAGAGAGAGCGTGAACAAGCAGGGGAGAAGCTCCCCATTGAGCAAGGAGCCCGATGCGGGGCTCGATCCCAGGACCCTGGGATCATGACCTGAGCTGAAAGCAGACACCCAACCTACTGAGACACCCAGGCACCCCTCCCCTGCCCATTTTTTTTTTTTTAAGATTTTATTTATTTATTTGTCAGAGAGCACAAGCAGGGGGGAGCGGCAGGCAGAGGGAGAAGCAGAGTCCCCGCTGAGCGGGGAGCCCAATGTGGGACTCGATCCCAGGACCCTGGGATCCTGACCTGAGCTGAAGGCAGACGCTTAACCAACTGAGCCACCCAGGCGTCCCTTTTTTTTTTTTTTTAAACAGCAAATAAGAACGAGGTCTGGATTTTAAGGGTCAAATGGCCAGACTTGGGTCTCCAGGATCCAAGTCCCGGACTTTGTGACATGGTGCTGTCCATACAATGCAAATTAAACAGATGTGGTCTCTGCTCTCTGGAAGTTTGGACTTAAATGGACAGCCACAATTCCGGCAAACATAAAAGGACAAAGTGATTCATAGTCAATTCACGTATGCTAGTAAATAGATGAGTTAAATAGATAAGGAAAGCCATGTTTACCTGGTGTACTAATTTTTTTTTAAATCTATTAGTGGAGAGGGCAATGTTAATGCGGCGCAGGTCTTCGCCAGGCCCACCTCTGCCTACTTTGCACATGGAAAAATACCGTAGTTGTGCTGCACGCTCTTTTGCTCTTTCGGTTCCGTGTCTTCAACAGTGTGTCACCGTTCCCGGAACAACTACCGAGTGTCACACAAGGTGGGAATCAAGAACCGTCATTATGAAGTCATCTCTGCCCTTCAGTGACATCTTCAACCCTTTTCCTAAAGCAAACCACTGCAAAAGCTTCCATTCACTCCGCCTCTACGACCTCTCCTGATGGGAAAAGGACAGATCAACTCAGTGCCCATCCTATTGTTAGAGTGCCTGAGATTCATGTTTATCCATGCAAGACAGCCAGTTAGGAGAGCGCAGAGGTGGATTTGGAATTTGAGGGACATTGGTACTATTCCAGAGAAGCAAGGCCACCACCCCACCTGCAGCAGCTTAGCTTCTGTGTACCTAAGCAAAGGCAGAGAGGACCCTGGGGTTAGGGAATGTGGGCAGCTGAGGGCAGGAACCCCAGCAGAATATCCTCCTATGACGAACTATAGCAGCCCAATACCTCCCCTGGGGGTTCTGCCTCAGGGTCTGTCTCCAGCAGAGCGATCTAAGGCAGTTAGGTCCAAATTGTGTTTGAGTCTTTAAAGAGGCTCACAGATTCTTTGAGGCCGCAAGCTTAATTGTTGTCTGTAATTGATGTGACATGTGCCCCAGAGGCATGCACTGAGGTCCAATTGAAGTGATGGTTTTTAAAAAAATTGGAATTAATTAATTAAAGAAGGCAGCTGTACTGGGCTGTGAGTTGGTGCCAAACTCCGTAACCCTAAACCAGCCGACCCACCGGACCGGCCTCACCACCTGAGGAACAATCCTGAGGTTCTCACGGAGGTGGGATGGGAGACCCGGGACGCAGTGCAGGAAGCGAGGGTTGCAAGGGAGAAGTTGGGGGGTGGTTGTGGTGGGGGGGTCAGGGGACCCTCTCCTTTCATAACCCTCCAGAATCTTGGCTCTTGTTTGGGTGCCAAAAGAAGTGTGTTGGGGGCTAGGGAACTGCAGGAAAGGGAAGGCAAGGTCCAAGGAGGTATGTGAGATTATGGGGAGGGGCAGTCAAGGGACAAGAGGGGGCTCAGGCCTGGGGTGTTGGCCGAGGCGAAGCAAGATGGACCTGCTCAGGTGAGGACTACGAAGACTGGGGGTGGAGAGGACCCTGGGGGTGGAGCTCAGAGGAGGTGGAGCCTGGATGTGGGGGCGGGAACTTGGCGCCTGGGGCCTCTGGCATTCAGAGGAGGTATTAATTAAACCCCTGACCTGAGGTGGTTAACAAAGCTGCGGCAGCTTTTCATATGAGTTGAGTTAATAACAATAATAACAATAATAATAACAATTAACGATAATGAGACCTTATCTACAGCAAGTTATTCCTAGAGCTTTGTAGGCATTAAGTCATTAATTCCTCTGGCCCCTCGGGCCACCTTTTTCTAGCGGTAATGGGAGTGCAAGAGGCCACAGACAATCCTTGTGCCTTTCGGCCTGTTGCCATTGACTGGGCGGGTTAGTTCATTACAGAGAGAGAAAATCCAGGGTTCTTTAGGGCTTCATAAACTGTTATAAGCTTTTTCATTTATTTAGAAATGATGCGTAAACGGGATGAGTACAGAAGTGTAGAACTCGGTCACCACAAATGCCTAAAGAACTTTGATGTGAAAACTCAAATGAGAGTCATCATCCTTATCCTGGTCAAGATCAAAGACAATTAGAGCATGCATTGTGTAGCACGTTTTTATTTTTATTTATTTATTTATTTTAAAGATTTTATTTATTTATTTGACAGAGAGAGACACCGCGCGAGAGAGGGAACACAAGCAGGGGGAGCGGGAGAGGGAGAAGCAGGCTTCCCGCAGAGCAGGGAGCCCGATGCGGGCGGGGCTCGATCCCAGGACCCGGACCATGACCTGAGCGGGAGGCAGACGCTTAACGACTGAGCCACCCAGACGCCCCGCGTAGCACGTTTTTAAACAAAAAATTTCAGTATACTTAAACAAGGTATCCTGGTGGTCCTTAGGTCACAGTGGTAAGATGATTCTCCCCATTGATACAGGAGGCATGTGAGATCCAGAGCAGGAGCTGAGCTTGTCTGAATCTCAGAATTGAGCAGCAGAAGAATCTGTCACAGTTTATGACAGTGAAATAAGAGGGACCAGACCTCACTCTCCGGACCCTTGCCATCCTTCTAGACCCATGGCCTTCCTTCCCTTCTCTGTGTCACTACAGGAAAAGTCACCTGTCAGAAGGTACTAGAACTTTCAGAACTTTGTAGACTGCATCAAAGAATAAGCAGTAAAGTGTTACACGGTGAAGTAGGGAACAGAATGTTCTGGTTAATAAAAGATTCTGGTTAACAAAGTAGTACTAAACATTTAGTACTAAATACTAAAACTATTCATTGTTTATCTGAAATTCAGATGAACTGGTTGTCTTATATTTTTTCTGGCCACCCTACTTGTAGGTAAACTGCCAGGAGATTCATATTCACTCGTTTGGAGTTAAAAACAACAGAGAGGAGAGAGATACTTTGATAGCTTCAGGTTTATTGATTCTAGGAAATGGGGGCAGAGAAGACAGCCAAAATGTATTAAGGAATCAAGGGACCCAGAGCCAGGTGCCCACCAACTCTCATCATCATACCGGGTACATGGATAAAATGTCACCAAGTCTTTAACTGGCCCCACATCAAACTAAATGGTTATTTCAGAGATCTCACAGAAGAAAGCTTAAGACAAACCATTGTCTACTCTTTAGTATTATTCAACATCCAGACAGAATCCCACCTTAAAACGGGAATAGACTGGAGCAGCCTCCATCCCTCATTTCTTTATGCCAACAGAGAGGAGGAAGGCGAATGCTCCACAGACCAATGTGCCATTTACAGTTGCTGCCTGTTTCCTCTGGGCCAGAGAATCCTCTGGTGCTCAGATACCTCCTTCCCTATCACGCTGATGGTCCTGGGGGAAATGGGCCCCCTAGGGAGCTAGGTTTTGCTCTTCGTGACATGGAGTGCTTTCCACTGTCCTGTTTCACTTCTATTATCCCATATAATCCTTCCAACTGCCCTTTGGGGTAGGTAGTTCCATTTACAGATGAGAAAAACAAGGCAGAGAGAAATGAAGTAGGAAATGATCCAAGGTTACAGAACTATTTCGTGGTGGACTCAGGATTGAACCCAGGTTTAGCCCCCTAAGCCTGCTGTTTTAACCATGATGCTACACCGCTTAACACCCCAATTCAGTCACACCAGCCTTCTCTTTTTTTATTAAAATTTTTTTTAAGATTTTTTATTTATTTGCGAGAGAGACAATGAGAGACAGAGAGCATGAGAGGGAGGAGGGTCAGAGGGAGAAGTAGACTCCCTGCCGAGCAGGGAGCCCGATGCGGGACTCGATCCCGGGACTCCAGGATCATGACCTGAGCCGAAGGCAGTCGCTTAACCAACTGAGCCACCCAGGCGCCCCCAGCCTTCTCTTTTTTAAAAAAAGATTATTTATTTATTTATTTGTCAGAGAGAGAGAGCACAAGCAGAGGGAGCTGCAGGCAGAGGGAGAAGCAGGCTCCCCGCTGAGCAGGGAGTCTGACGTGGGACTCGACCCCAGGACCCCGGGATCATGACCTGAGCCAAAGGCAGACGCTCAACTGACTGAGCCACCCAGGCACCCAGATGTCCAATTCTAAGCCCCGTCATACCAGACTTCTGCTTAGAATTCCTCAATGGTTTCTGTGGTAAGCAGAACAATGGCCCCCTAAAGATGTCCATATTCTTTTTTTTTTTTTTTTAAGATTTTATTTATTTGACAGAGACAGAAATAGCAAGAGCTGGAACACAAGCAGGGGGAGTGGGAGAGGGAGAAGCGGACTTCCTGCTGAGCAAGGAGCCCAATGTAGGGCTCGATCCCAGGACCCTGGGACCATGGCCTGAGCCGAAGGCAGACGCTTAACGACCAAGCCACCCAGGCACCCAGATGTCCATATTCTGAAGATGTCCACATCCTAATTCCTGGCACCTGTGAATATGTTACCTCCTTTGGCAAAAGGGACTTTGCAGATGGGATGAAGGTAAGGATCCTGAGATGCAGACTTTATCCTGGATGATCTGGTGGGTCCAGTGTACTCATGAAGGTTCTTAGAAGAGAGAGACAGGAGCGCTCTAGGCAGAGAGGGAGAGGTGCCATGGAAGCAAGGGTCAGGATGCTGTGAGTGCTAGCTCTGAAGATGGGAGAGGAACATGAGCCAAGGAGTGTGGACAGCCTCGTGCAATGAGCAGGCAAAGAACGGATCTCCCCGAGAGCCTCCAGAAGGACCACAAGCTATGGACACCTTGATTTGGGCCCAGAAAAACTTCTGAGCCCCAGAACTGTAGGATAATAAATCTGTGTTGTTTTAAGCCCCTACATTGGTGGTGATGTGTTACAACAGCAGTAGAAAACGAACACAGCTCCCCATTACTTACAGGGAAATCAGAACCACTCTGCAAGGCATTCAAGGGCTTTGGGTTATCTGCCCCCCCCCACCCCCTCCCCCACTGCCTGCCAGGCTTTACCTACTGAACTTCTCCAGGATCCTCAAGAGGCCATGGCCTCTCTTACTCCAGTGCATTTGCATGTGCTGTTTCTTCCACCAGAAACACGGGCTCCTCACTTGTTTGTCTGGCAAAGTTCTCATCCTTTCTGTCTCAGCTCAAACAGTACCTCCTCTGTGAAGCCTTCCCTGGGGTTCCTTTCCTGCATTTCATATGCGCTCCCATTAACGGACCTGTCTGTTCCCTCCCTGGACTATAAGCTGTTTGAGGGCACAGGATGTCTCTTCTCGCCTTTGATCTCCCTTTGCGCCCAGCACGGTCCCCGGCACCTGAAATAAAGGTCCCCAGAAACTAGAGCTTTTATCCGGACTTGTGTCCTGGATGTGATGCAGCCCCTACTTCCCCATCTCTCCTTCCATAGCAAGCATTGGGAGAGCCTTCCCTCCCCTCCCCTCCCCTCCCCTCCCTCCCCCTTCCTAGTGAGAGATGAAGACGAAGGAAATCAGGCATGGCAGCATTTCAAGTTCAAGAAAGAAAAAGGCACAAATCAAAGTTTTGTGATAGTCCCATTGCACCCACAGTATACAAGTGTACAATGCTTCCTCTCCGGGTCTCGGTTTCTTCAGCTGGGAAATGGGTCTAGAGACAAGCTACACAGAAACAGGAACTGTAATCAAACACCATCATACCCCCCCCCCCCACACACACACCCGCTTAGCACTGCTCTTTACTCTCAAGTGAGTTCTCAGGTGTTGGTTGCTGCAGATCTTGGGGGAGACTTTCCCACATTCTTTGGATTCATGGTTTCTAATAGGCACGCCTATGGTAGGTATCATCGTCTTGAGCAAAGGGTTCCCCACAGTCACTGCATTCATGGAACTGAGTTCCAGAATACTGAGTCAGATGTGTCTTCCGAACCTCCAGACTCACCTGAGGGCTCTCCCATGGACACATCAGACACTGAGTTTCTTTCCAGTAGGAATTCTCTGATGTTGTATAAGATGGTTACTCCACCCAAATAAAGACTTATTCACATTTATTACACTTATGAGTATTTTCCCCTGTATGAATTCTCTGATGTTTAATGAGAAGTAAAAGGCAAATGGAGGTCTCAAGAAAGGCCTATTATGCACCCAGCCCTGTGCTCAGTGTTCGGAAGGAGTCCAAAACATACAGAAGAGCCTCTGCCCTCTAGAAGCTTGCAACCTGGTTGAGGAGACAAGATTCGTGTGCATGAAACAGTGGGGGAGCATGAGATGCTGTGTAATCACACCAAGCTGCATAGTTTAATGGAATTAAATGAGAATTCAGAGAAAGGAGCATTCCACTGGGGATGAGGGAAAGGTGGCGGTGAGGATGCTAGGCTTTAGCTCGACCTGAACGGATTGTAGGGCTGAGGCTGGAGGACAGAAGAGGAGGGTGTTTGGGATGTGGCTCTAGAGGGATGAGGATATCCTTCTGTAGGAACTCACTGGTTTGGATTTTGGAAGAGAGAGGGAGAGAGGGAGGAAGGGAGAAGGAGGGAGGGGAGAAAAAAAGGAAAGAAGAGGGGAGGGGAGGAAAGGAAAGGACAAGAAAAGAAAAGAAAGGAAGGAAACTCTTTCCAATATAGTGAGTTGCCCCTCCATCTCAGAAACTCCCACAGATTTAGGGCAGCAGCCTTTGAAAACTTTATTTCTCTAATGCGTTTCTTGTTTTAGAGCTCCAACCACTTTCACTTTTACCAGGCATACCAAAGAAGGAACCCTCTAGCACTGCAATTCATAGGCACATCCCCACCCCCCCACCCCCCAGCATTCCTGGGGCCCATTTCAGTTCCTTGACCATGAACATCACCCCCCCATGCCGCCCTCCCCCCACCTCCGTGTCAGAGGCACCAAGTAGGGGGAGAAGGGCACCTGCCAAAGCACCCCAGGCAAGCACCCTCCCCGGCCCTCCATACCCTCGAAAACAACTCCACCTGGGATGTTGACACTTGGAGGGAAGGAGAGTCATCTGATCCAAAGGCCTTTTACTTAGGTCGGTTTTATAGAAGATTTTCAGGAGCATTGGGAGTAGGGAGCGCTTTATGACTTGTCCTTGTTTTCTCCATTGTGCAGAGGGCGGCCCACGAGCAAAGGGGTGGAATTTGCAGCGTCTGTCTCGTCTGGGTTAGACAGTTGGAAGACGTTTCTCCCAATTAATGTGGTTAAACACTGACTCAACAGCCAACAGCCTCATGTGGTGTCAGAGCCTTCATTCATGGACAAGTTTCACAATGAGACACGACAGCACCCCCTGTCATGGGCAGTGCCGTCAGAGAGCGGAGGAGAGTGGATTTCACAGGCAACAAGGTGGCTACTTTCTGGAAGGATCTGACAGTTCCTAGCATGGCGGTGACATGGTCAGGCGCCTCCTCACTACCCCTGCTCAATGGGTTTGTTTGCACGTGGAATTCTTAGGCTCTTAGTTCCGTCCCTGCTTCCTGCCACTTCCCTAGGAGACGGAATTCAAATTCTGGAAGGGAGGGACCTCACCTCTGCGGAGGGGGAGGGGGACACAGAATGGGGGCTGGCGCCTTTTGGGTCTTACCATGTGGACATCCTGTGGGAACATTCTCCCCTCCTCCTCAGCAAGATACACTCCGCTCTGTGGAGAATCCAAGCAGGAGGTCAGAGGGATCTATAATGCCACAGTGGAAGGACAGCCCAGATTCCTGGGCCCCGGGTGGCCATCCAGTCTGACCACACACCACACTCTCCTTTCATCCTTGGTGTCTGTCCTTCCTGCGAGTTCATGGGCTCCTCCAAGGCAGGAGGCATGTCTGTCCTAGTCACCATCCGAGCCGGCTCAGTACCTGTCACAGTGTCTGGTACACAGCCACCGTTCAGTAAATGTTTGCTCAATAAATCAACTCTAAACTTGGAAGGGATCCCCTTAAAGAGCTCCTCGCTCTTGTCCAGAAGCAGAGTTCCATGGCAAACGCTGGTGTGTGCTGGGCATGGGAAGGGACGCCGTTGGGTAATAATAATAATAATAATAATAATAATAATAATGAGTTAGAAACACATGGGCGGCCCCTGGAAAATAGCCCAAAAGTTCAAATTGTATCTACTAAGCAACAGAGGAACAATGCAGGTTCTCCGTGTCACCCCCAGGAGCCAGCAAGTGGGTAGAGGCTTAACAGGCTGCATTGGGTCTGGAAGAGGGGAGGGTCCCACCAAAGAGCAGTGCCTCCTGGAGCGGCCTGGTCCCTGTGGCGAGCTCAAGAGATGACTTTTGTGGCAGGAGATGGAATGGCTCAGCCGGGTGGGCGTCGGGGTGAGCCCTGCTCCTGTGTGAACTCGGGGAGGTGGCGTTTGGAGCAGAGGCTAGTGAAGTCATGGCCAAGAACGGCCAAGGAGGAAGAAGACGCCTCGGGATCCTGGTGTCGTATTGCGTGGAGTGGGGCTGAAGCCAAAAGGGAAGATTTGTCTTTCTCCAGAGAGAGCTTCCTGAGGACAGAGGCCATGTCTTTTTTTTTTTTTTTTTTTAAGTTTATGTGTTATTCATCTCTGCACCCAACTTGGGGTTCTAACTCCCAACCCTGAGATCAGGAGTTGCATGCTCTTCCAACTGAGCCAGCCAGGAGCCCCAGACAGAGGTCACGTCTTATGTATCTACACCCGCAGCTCCAAGAAGAGTGCCTTGCACATAGTAGCTGCTAAATAAACACTTGATAAAGGAATGCTTGGCTGGTTGGCCGACTCTGGGAGACACTGAGGATCTGAAAGCGTGTGGTGGCCCCCAGGGCTCTGTTGCCTGTCTTCTCTGCTCCAGATGCCTCCATCTATCCTTCTGTGCCATCCCACCTTTGTTTTAAGCCAGAAGATGTTCCCAAAGATTGCTACTCTCTAGGTTGACAGCAAATAATAGAGAGGGTGACTCTAGCCCCTAATGGCTGGGTCTCAGCCTGCAGCTTTTCGGGCCACGCCCTCCCTTCTCCTGGGGCTCCCACGGCTAGACTGGGTCCGTGCATGTTGTGGGGTCCCACTCAGTCCCCCACCCAAGCATCAGGTCATCCTTCACATTTCCTTCCAGTCTTTCTCCCTTTGATCTCATCTTGGCAAGCAGAGGCATGTCACCACGGGGGAGCCTTGTGTTAACAAATGCAAACACACACACACACACACACACACACACACCCTACTTTCCTTGTCTCTGAGCCATTGTCTGTCCGTCTGCTTCTAGGCCTGACCCATCTTTACAAGACTCTTCCTCTCCCAGGATGCTGAATATGGCCTCTGATGCAAAAGAGTGGGGCGTTTTGCACGTCTGCAATGTTGGCCTCCCTCAAGGGATTGGGAAAGATCCACCCATATGTCAGGACCTTCCAGGGAGACGCGAAACCAAGATCCTGACCTCATGATGCCCGCAGCGTCTGGCAAGGAGGACACCAGCTCTGCTGTCCTGGCCATAGTCCAGTTCTCTCTTCTAGAATCCACACCTTCCCTGGCTCCCCTCCAGGCTGACAAGATCTGCCCCAGTTGGGGAAAAGATAAGCATGGCCTAGTGGGTAGCAGATGGGAGGGAAGAGAGGGGTCTCTACTCTAAGACCTGGGTCAAATCGTTCCCCAGCGCTGTGCCTCGGTTTCTCCCCTGAGAAATTCTGCCCATGATTCTAGGGTTAGGAAGCTGCTCAGCACTGAAAAGTTCCCTGAGCTCATGGGGGAAGAAACCTGCAGTCTTGTTGTGTTCCCTTGCAGCCGGGAGCCGCCCACCCCGCCCCACCCCACCCCACCCCAGAAGGCCTTGCTAGTTGGTGAGGCTGGGCCAGCAAGGCAGGGTCCTGCAGGATGAAAGCTCGGAGAAGCCAGAGCAGGAATAATAATGATAATCATCAGCTGCGGCGTCTTAACCATCCAGGAATGCAAGGCCCCACGCCCTGTGCGCATCACACCCCAGGACACTCGAAGGGCTCCTCTCCTTTCATTTTATTGCAGTGATCCCACACTCTGCCATTCCCAGCCCAACCCATGTGGGTTCCCAAGGAGTGCAGTCCAGCCACTGGTTCATCCACCACCCAGGTTCCATGGGAAGATTCGGCTCAACATGACCCAAGCCACCAGCAGGACAGAACGCCCAGCTACTTGGAAACTCGGGCTCCAGGCTTTCCCAGGGAAGCAGCCTGCCCGCACCTGGCCTGGAGCACTTTCCCACAGACCCATCAGGGTCCGGTCACCGTGAGGCCCAGGAGGGTTGCCCATGTCAATACAAGTCTGAATTCAAGGCCTGGCTGGCCCACAGACTATCTCGCCATAGGACTGTGGGCAAGGTTTGTGTTGTTTTGGACTTCGTTGGATTCGCTGCCTCACCTGCTGCAAAACTTGCCAAGACTCCCCATTGCTCACTGAAGATAAACTCTGGATCTCATAGTCTAGCGTGTGGCTGCTTAACATCTGGTTTGAATCCACTTTTCCACCCCCACTCTTCTTCTTTACCCTCTAGATGCCAGCCAGAAGTAACTACTCACTGTTGGTGATACGTTTCCCATGCTTTTTCATGCGGCGCTCCAATCCTTCGTGGCAAATGTCATTTCCTTCATCTGCACCTGGCCAGACCCTCCCAGCCTTCAAAGCCCAAGGCAGAGTTCATTGCCTCTATGAGTTCGCCCGATCCTCATCCCACCATGGAACTCTGGTTCCTCTGTGTGTGAAGCTCTCAAGCACCGATGCCCACCTCCCGTGGGGCTTATGTGTGTATCTTTTTTTTTTTTAAGATTTATTTATTTATTTGAAAGAGAGAGTGAGCGAGATCGAGAGAGAGAGAGCAGGGGAGGGGCAGAGGAGAGGGAGAGAGAAACCCAAGCAGACTCCATGCTAAGCAAACAGCCGGACACGGATCCCATCCCACGACCCCGAGATCACAACATGAGCCAAAACCAAGAGTCGGCCGCCCCACCCACTGCACCACCCAGGTTCCCCGCTGGTGGGCATATCTCAACTCACCCGGTGGATCATCCCCATGCTGAAGTCTCATTCATCTCTGTGTCCCCATAGGCCTAGCACAGTACCTTGCACACGAGGCACGTGCTCAATAAGTTAGTGTGGGACATAAATTGTAGCCAAGAATCATCCCCGCCCTATTCACTTCCCCACACAAATGTGCTTTGAAAAAGTAAAAATAATTATTTTAATATAAAAGTTTATGCTTGTGTGTTTCTCCCCCAGTATCCTCGCCAGTGGGGTGCGGGCCCCCGGGTCTCCCGTGAAGGTGTTAGCTCCCTGGCTTTGGCTCCGGGGCTGACCCGAGGGATGCTTTTCCTGATCAGTTGTGGGTCCAGTCTGACCTTGCCCCTTGCCTAGTAGGTGGTGAGCCCTACCCTCCTTGGAGAAGGGCAGTCCCATCCTCCGGGGGCTTCCGTTTTTCCAAGTCCCAGCCCCCTCCATGCTCCATTGGACTTAACACACCAGAAGGTCCCCTCAAGGTCATGAGGTGAAAGAGATGAATGGTTGGATGGGTTTAGGAACCTCTCACCTGGATCCTTAGTAGAACCCTCGGAGCAGTGCTCACCCCTGCTGCCTGTTAGTGTTGTTAATAATAGTAACATGACTTCAATAACGACTTGTATTTACTGAACGCTTTTCTCCAGGGAGCTCAACTCATCTTTCCCTCCAGAAGGAAGAGAGGCACCAAGACAATGAAAGAGAAGTCAGCCATTGCAGCCATTCTTCGTTCTAAGAGGTAAATGCAATCCATAGTATTGCAGATGTGTAGAACTGATCAAGTAGGAGACCAGTACATGCTCTGGGACCCGAAACCTCTGCCTTCAGAATGCTTGCCCAAATCAAATCCTGTGTGAGATGACCACTCCCGTGCTGAGAAGTTACATCTTATCAGTGATAGGATTTGAGCATGCACCCTGAATACACGTTCCATTATTTATAAGTTGTAGACGTGGCTGAATCATTATATCTCAAGACAATATATACTTGGGGTGAGGTTCGTATTTAACAATGGTAGAAAGGTAAGTTCACGTTTCTTTTATTCATTTTTTTAAAGTAAGCTCCACCCCCAGCGTGGGGCTTGAACTCAGAACCCCTAGATCAAGAGTCACATGTGTTACTGACTGAGCCAGCCAGGAGTCCTGGTTACTTCACATTTCAATATAATTGATAATTACAAATTACAAAGATGTTTTGTGGCTCTCTTCATATTAGACCTGATCAGACTGTTGCCATTTTCACCTCGTGATGGAGCTAACAAAGAGCTCTTTTGAGAAGCTCCAGCTTTGCCATTTTCTTCTGTGCTGAATTAGGAAGATCTTTATCCTGAGGTTTCTTTGCAGGAATTTCTCTCTCTCCCTCTCTCTCTCTTTTTTTAAAATTCATCCATTTATTTGAGAGAGAGAGTGAGCTGGGGGGGCCAGAGAGAGAGGGAGAGAAGCAGACTCCCCGCTTGAGCCCTACATGATGCGGGGCTCAATCTCACAACCCCACCCCCCACCCCAAGATCATGACTCATGACCTGAGCTGAAATCAAGAGTCAGCCGCTCAACCAACTGAGCCACCCAGGCGCCCCCAGGAATCTTTTTACCCTCACATCCATTTTTTTGTGGAGGTTAGTTTAGCTCAAGTTAGATAACATAATCCACAATGTCACTTAATCAGGTAACGTAAGCTGTGATACTCTGCAGTTTTCCAACCATGATCTACAAACAGTGAGGGAGCCTTGTCCACCTCTCCAGCACGCTCCCATGCTTCCCCCAGGAGCCCCCCGCGTGGCACACATGGCCCACGGCTCCTGTCAAGCCCCATGTTAGAATCACGGTGAAGCTGCCTTGACTCCCTCTGAAGGGGGCTCTTCTATAATCCCACCTCCTTTCTACCAGCGCATGCGTCAGTTTGACCATCTCCAGCACCCTCCTGGCTCTCTCAGCCACCCCAAGGTCACTTCCAAAACCTTCTTGGTAAAGCCCACTTCTCTCGCTTTATTCCCGATGTCCTTTAAGGACCCCACAAAATGCTCAGTTGTACAGACTAGAAACCACAAACCCATGGCTGAGGACCCTGACCATTGCTAGGGCCTTTTAAGCAGTTGGCCTCCCTGCCACTGTGCTCTTCCCTTCATTTACCCTCCACACTTCTGCCAGAGAAATCTTCCAGATACACAAGTCCGATTTGGGCCTGCCCTCTTCCTAGCCTCTCATGCCGATAGGAGGAAGTATGAACTCTTGGCCGGGCCCTATGGACCTTTCCAAATCGCTCACCCCTAGCCAACCACCCAGGAGAGGCCGAATACCATGTTCGCTCTTACTCAGAGAGCTCTTCACGTTCTTTCTTCTCTGCCTGCTGAATTCTATTACTTAACCTCCAAGACCAGGACCCCTGGCACCTTCCAAACTCTGAAGGCAGAGAAAATTACCCCATCTCTCTGCACCTTAGTGCTTGGTACGAAATTCTCCTGTATATGCTGACATGTGGTCGTTTAGTTGTTTGTATCCTCCGCATGATGTTGGTTCCTGGACACTTGGGCACAGGTCTTACTTCTCTCTCTACCCTTCTCTTCCTGCTCCCTCCCAGCCTGGTGCAGCGGCAGACTCTCTGGGACGGGCTCTTCCACGGACCTGAGGGGTCAGGCCCTTCTTCCCCGTTGTCATCTGCACTGCCCCCCAAACCACCCCCCAACACCTAACAACTTAAAAAAGCAATTACTAGGTGGCGGGTACCATTCTTGGGTATATTAACTTACTAATGCTGACCATAGCGCCCTGTAAGGTTGGCCCTTCGGGCGTGCCCATTTTATAGATGAGGAAACTGACGTATGGGGAAGCCTCCTGACAGGCCTAGGTCACCCAGCTAGTCAGGGGCACAGCCAGCAGTCAAAGTCTGTCTCCTGGACCCAGAGCCCCGATCGTGACCTCCATGGCATAGAGTCCGTGCTCTGGCCCCTCGCTCGCCCTCACCGCTCTCCCTTTCCTCGACAAGAGTGGCTGCTTCCCCAAAGCCAGCGGAACACCCTTCCACCCTGCACAAGGCTCAGGGACTGCTGGCTCAGGTGGCTCTCTCCCTCCGGACAAATGACAGGCGCAACAGTCTCCCCGTTGTCTAGCCGTCTGCCTGCTCACTCCATTCCTGGGCCAGGGCTCTTTGGGGGAGATCTGAAAACTGGCATGGGTGGGACCCCATCACTCCTCTGGGAGGGCCTACCCGAAGCCCGCCCACGACCCCTTCCCCGGCCCACCAGCCCCTCGGGCACCTGGAGGGCGTTCCCCACCTGTTCTACCTGGTCGGCTTCCGGCCATTAATAACAGCTCATTCTCCTCTGGGGCTCTTTGTCTCTTCTGCCTTGCCTCCCCACACTTCCTTCCTGTTCTTCTTTCTCTGTACAACAAGAGTGGGTATTTTTAACCTGAGGTTTTCGCTCACCTCTCACTGTCCGGTTGGGACTGGGCGGGGCTGCTGGCGTGCCAGCCTCGGAGGCCACCGCTGTGTCCCTCCCTGCTGGCTCCAGCCTGAGCCCCCACGCTCACCTCTGTCAAGCCCTCCCTCCTCTGCCTGGGGAGTAAACACCCCACGCTGGCCGTGGGTTGAAACTCTGGAAACACGGGGACCCGAGCTTAGCCCCCGGGGGGACGTGGTGAAGACCATCTGTGGAGCCAGGTGAAGCGCAAGATCACCAGAACCTCACACATCCCCCGAAGAGCCACCAAGGCCATCTGTCAGGCCACCTGTGTGACCCACGTTAGTGATGCCCTTTGGAGGCTCTAGGGGGACTTTCGGGGAATTCTCCCACCCTGGGAGATGCAGCTCAGAGAGCTCCCCTCACCCTCCCCGTCCTCTTTGAAACTTCTCGAAGGTCTCTGCTACCAGGAAGCCCTTTGTGCTCCTAGCTCTCCTACCTCAGCCCCAGCCTGGCCCACCAACCACTCCCCACTCTGTCCCCACCTGCTGGTCTCCAGCCCCCACCCCGGCTCACGGCTCATGTCTCTGCACCCCAGGAGCTCAACAGAGAAACTTTTGATTGAAGCCTCAGCATCTGCAAAAGGGGAGATAACTGGCCTTTCAGGGTTTTGTCCTAATTGTTGTTTGTTTTGAAGTTCGGTTTCTGTACCCAGCTTTCTCAAAAAAGAGAACAGTGGCAACTAAACAAGTTGGTATCAGAGATTTTTGTTTGTTTGTTTTAAAAGCAACTGGCAGTGACTCACTGCAGGCTGCTGGGCCCATGGCTAATGTTCTCTAAAGTGAGCGACGGTTTTAATGATGGCCCGGGGCACTGCCGAGTCCTCCTGCGTGCTCTGAGTCACCGCCAAGGATCAAATAGCTTCAGCCTTGTTTTTATGTTGACCGTGTTTTAAAATTCCTTAAAAAACCAGCCCCCCCTGTATAACATACTACGGATTGAAAATCAGGGAACAGATTTTCCACCCAGTCTCGTGGGCCTGGAGGACTCGCTGATGAGACAGAATATCTGTCCCTCTCATCTCCGGCCTCCATGCTGGCCACACCTCTGTTTCACACTCTGGTGACTGTCCCCACCCCTCCCTCCTGCGCAACTGTCGCAGGGTCCCAAGTAGCGATGTCTTCTGGCCCCACCGTGAGCTGTGGCAGCAACCTTGTTCTGTCTCCTTTGCCCCTGGCCCCCCTTTAGGAGTTGGTCACTCATTCAGTCTACAAACAATTCTTGGGCATCTCCTTTGGGCAGAGAGAGCCATGCTGGGTGGGTACAAGGATGAGGCAAAAGAAAGTAGTCACTGCTGCCTCCAGGGAGAAAACTCTCCCTCCACAAGCATCTAGAGAACCAACAGGCTCCAGAGAATTCCATCTCAGAACTAACAGCTGGGGGGGAGGGGGGGGGCGGGTAGACATGGTGGGATTTATCAGAAAAGGCTTCCTGAAGGGGAGAGATCTGAGCTTAACTTTGACTGTCACTAAGGCTGTCCCGGCTGGGCAAATGGGTGCACAGAGATGGGGAGCCCATCTTGGCAAGGGGACCCAGAATTCCCTGGCCACCTCCGCCAGGAAGCTGCCTTGTGAATCCTGAGCTGCCCCTTCCCCTCTGGGCTAACAGGCAATAAGGACGGGGGACCAGCCCCGGCAAGGAGGAAGTGGACTGGCTTCCTGTTTGTTTGTGAATCTCAGAGCAGCCCCGTGCAGCCATGAACACCAGCTGAGCAGAGCAACCTTGGCCCGAGCCGAGAGTGCCAGGGAGCCCATCCACCAACCCAGCAAGCCCGCAACCAGCCGGGAGATGCAGGGACTGTATCCTAGGGCAGCCAAACTCAGCTGGCTAGCCCCATAGCAGTTACGCCAGCTTTGGCAGGGACGGGAGGTGGGGTAATGACTTCCCTAAAAAAGCCAGAGTCACACATTCATACTACGAAGCCTCTGGGCAGCTTGGGGAGAGGGGGGAGGGGGGCTCAGGCATTGCCATTCCCTGACCCCAAAGATTATTTTAGGCAAAACTCTTTTGCCCTCTAGGGAAATCTTGTGCAGAGATCACCGATCACCAGGTCCTTTAAAAAATCAGGCAGCATGCACCGTGGGTTTGTTTACAACAGCAAAATACACAAAAACCACCACCAAGTCCTCCAAAAACCAACTGGTGACAACAAAACACAACAGATCCATACAGAGAAGATGCTGTAGCCATTCAGAAGAACGGGGCGATTAGTAGGTGCAACTGTGGCGAGATGTCCAAAGGTACGTCCATAAATGAAAACAGCGGGTGCAAAACAGTGTGATCCCTTTCGTGTAAATAATTGGAACAGCAGAGGACATGTTCATATAGGTTCACACATACATGTACTGCTGAATGCATGAGTTTTCTTCTGGAAAGAAATGTAAGTAACCTGACGGTGGTTATTTTGAGAGAGAGGAACTGGGAGAAAAGTGGTGGGAAGGCTTCACTTTTCATTATTTACCTTTTGGTGCTGTTTGTGTTTTTTAGTCAGGTTTATATATTTCAAAAATATTACCTGTGGGCAGTGGAATTCTGCTCCATTCTGTTTTCTTTCTTTCTTTCTTTCTTTCTTTCTTTCTTTCTTTCTTTCTTTCTTTCTTTCTTTCTTTCTTTCTTTCTTTCTTTCTTTCTAAGATTTTATTTATTTATTTGACAGAGATAGAGAGAGAGCACAAGTAGGCAGAGTGGCAGGCAGGGGGAGAGGGAGAAGCAGGCTCTCCGCTGAGCAGGGAGCCCAATGCGGGGCTCGATCCCAGGACCCCAGGATCATGACCTGATCCGAAGGCAGCCACTTAACCGACTGAGCCACCCAGGCACCCCTCCATTCTGTTTTCTTCCTTACGTGTCTCTGTATCATTTAAAATAAAAAGGATCGGGGCGCCTGGCTGGTTCTGTCACAAGAGCATGCAAATCTTCATCTCGGGGTTGTGAGTTTGAGCCCTACGTTGGGTATAGCGATTACTTAAAAAAAAAAACCTTAAAAAATAGTATCGAACCGCTAAGTATTATTTTTAAGGCAATTTAAAGAATCAGGCAGTGTGCATTTACAAGATGAAACAGGTGGATCATAGATTCTGCAGGAAAATTTATGGGAGAAGATGGGAAAACGCTTTGCTTTAAGACCCGTACACATCAGTAACGGACGGTGTTGCCAGTTCTTCGCTCCACTTTGTGGATTCCCTATGGCAGACGTTTGAGCTGTCTCTGGCTTCCCTCCAACCACTCCCATTCCCAGTTTCGTTCCCCATTTCATGGCCTCATCATTTAGCTTTTGACCCAAACCAAACAATAAGGAAGAGAAATCTGAAGGGAAGAAGAAGACAGACAATATAAGGCACTTCGATACACATGGAGCGATCACCTGTCATTTGGACTAAGTTGTACGAGCCTCTGTATAAAGGGCCTGTGTCTGATTCATCTTCTAATCCCAGGACTGTGCACAGTACCCAACAATCATTGGTGGATGAATGAATGGAGCAACCTGTGGAAATGGTGCTTGTTCTCTGCAGGTCTGTTTGCTCCTCCGTAGGAGTGCTTTGAGAAATTGGAAGGAAATTCCCGGAGCCTCAGAAAGAGAATCTGATGTCTCCTTTGTGTTTCATTAATTCATTAACAACTAGGGGGGGCTCCCCAGATGGACCTTCGGCTGCCAAAGCCTGAGTACCCAGTTCCCTGGGAGCCTCCCGAGGTTAAGAAAGAGCTAAAGCTGAGCTGGGTGGCCATCTCCCACCTGGCGAAGAGAGGTAGCACCAGTTTGGCTGGTGGTTGGGGCGGGACACTTGGTATCTTTACAGCCACAGATGCCCCAGGAGTTCTATATCAGGAAGTTGTCTACAAAGGGTCACCTCGACCTGTTTACTTGTCAGAGCTGGTGCTGCCAGCTAGTCCCTTCCCTGAGATCTTTTTCTGAACATCTTTTCTTCTCTGACATAGCCGGGCACCTGCAGGCGCCAGCAGGCTACTGCCATCTGGTGGACAAGAGAGGCCATCGCCTTCCCAGGCTGGCCTGAAACTGAAGGGAGACGGAAGGAACCTCTGACAACCAGGTCTGCGACTTTCAAACTTTTGCAGCCATGGAGCCCTTCCTTCAAATGACAGCAATGACTAAGGTCTTCATGTTGGCCTGATCAATTCACTGCTCTGGCTGCAGCAGGGAGAAGGAGGGACTCAGAGCCCCACTGGACCTGCTGGACCCTCCCTGCCGAGCTCAGTTGGCATATGGCTGATAGACTTCTGCTATCATTGTAAGGACGGGGAAACGGAGCCTTGGGGATATGAAGCGAGCTGTGCAAACAGTGTTATAGCAAAGACTAGAGCACAGAGCCTCTGTACAAAACGCACTTGGGCATTTGCCCAGCCAACCTGTACCCTCGAGCTCAAACAGGGGCTGAACACAGCTTCCTGAGTGCTCGGTCAAGCCACCTATCTATCCCAAGACATCTGGGTTCCTGGGGAGGAGGAGCCCCGAACCCAACTCCTCCTACATCCTGATTCTTGTTTGAATCAAACCAGGGACCCATGATGGTCCCTATGTTCCCTTGTCAATAGGCAGCATGGAATCAGGGGCACAGACATGCCCATTGCTATCTCAGGATGCCAAAGAAATGTCCTGGTCTCTGACACTGGGAGAGGCAGGCAGTCCCCTAGAACACAAATAGGGAAGGGAATAAGAATATTTTGAGCATCTACTGCATGCTGAGCCCTGTGCTAAGCATTTTTACATTTGTCAGCTCATTTACTCTTCAACACTGTGATGTGGATATTTATTTTCTCGGATTTTAAAAAAATATTTTATTTATTTATTTATTTAATTAATTAATTAATTTATTTATTTATTTTTAAAGATTTTATTCATTTATTTGAGACAGAGAGAATGAGAGACAGAGAGCATGAGAGGGAGGAGGGTCAGAGGGAGAAGCAGACTCCCCACCGAGCAGGGAGCCCGATGTGGGACTCGATCCCGGGACTCGATCCTGGGACTCCAGGATCATGACCTGAGCCGAAGGCAGTCGCTTAACCGACTGAGCCACCCAGGCGCCCTTATTTATTTATTTTTAAAGTAATCTCTATACCCAATGTGGGGCTTGATCTCATGACCCTGAGATCAAGAGTTGGATGCTCCGGGCGCCTGGGTGGCTCAGTCGGTTAAATATCCAACTTTTAGCTCAGGTCTTGATCTCAGGGTTGTGAGTTCAAGCCCCGCATTGGGCTCCATGCTGGGCCTGGGGCCTACCCGGAAAAAAAAAAAAAAGAGTCGCATGCTCTACTGACTGGGCCAGCCAGGCACTCCCATTTCCTCAGTTTTTTGCTAAGAGGAAAAAAAGGATGCTTGAAGTATTTAAGTAATTTACCCAAGATCTCCCAACCTAATAAATGGCAGAATCAGAATCCAATCCCAAATCTTTCTAATTCTAGAACCCGTGTCTTTCCAGTAAATGGCGTTGCCTTCTGGAGCAAGAAATCTGGGAAGTCCAGCCCAGCCCAGAGTTGCATTGCGTCAGTCAGGATTACTGCAGTTCGCTGGCGTGTAGGGTCTCACAAAAGGGAAGACGTTGTCTCTGCCTCCCGCCTGCGATAGTCTAGCTGGGGAAAAAGTGTGCTTGGGAAAGCGATGAAGACTTCACACGCACTCACCCACCTCTAAGTGCAAGGAAGGATTTACAGGACAAGGAGACTCAGATCTAGAACGTGGAAGCTAGAGATGGGATGGAAACAGCCCTGGACAGTCAGGAGGCCTGAACCCCACCCCTGGCTTTGCCACCCACATCCTGTGGGACGTTGGGCAAGTCCCCCCACCCTCCTCACCTAAACGAAGGGGTTGTTCCTGAGGATGTGAAAGTCTCCTGCTCAGTTCTCTACTGTTGTGATTTCAGTGGGGGCGGAGTTAGACAAAGAAGGAGCCCTGAAGGAAGTGAGTTTCGGACAGGATCTTGTAGAGGGGAGGGTTAGGCGCATGGAAGAGGGAAATGCTCACACTGAGAAGTTGAGAAAGGCAAGCGAGGACAAGAAGCAGCGGCTAGCTAGAGATGGCAGCTTATCTGCCGTTGAATGCTTGGTGGAGATTAGGTTTGGCGCAATCCACAATGAGAAGCATCAGTAGTTCTTTTGGGGTCTCCGGTTATCCAGGATTGATGTGGTCTTTTTTTTTTTTAAGATTTTATTTACTTAATCGAGAGAGAAAGAGCGCATGTGCGTGCATGAGCAGGGGGAGGGGGAGGGGCAGCGAGAGAGGGAGAGGCAGACTCCCCGCTGAGCAGGGAGCCCAACGAGGAGCTCCATCCCAGGACCCTGGGATCATGACCTGAGCTGAAGGCAGACGCCTAACTGACTGAGCCACCCAGGCGTCCCCCAGGATAGATGTGGTCTTAACCAAGAGACTTTTCCACCCAGAAGCTAAAGCTCCCAGAGGCCCCCATTTCTGGGAGTCATTGAGCACTGGGCTCCCTTTCTTAGCTGTGCCCCCCTCCCCCTCCGGCTTTGGAAGGACAGGCCAGCAGCAAACCCTTCCTGGACGGCAAAAGGGTGGCAAGGAAGTGCTTTTACCCCAGGCCCGGAGATCCTCGAACCTCTAGGGGACCATCGGGTCCTTCCTTCCTAATTCCCATCTCTTTGCTACCGCCATTCCCACTTCCTCTCTCATTCAGAAACATGTGCAAGCCGCGGAGAGGAGCGGGCATTATAAATCTTTGTGCCGGGGCCCCGGAGTGACTTTGCATTCCAGACTGCCGAAGCCTCAGCCTTGCCACAAGCAGGGACTCTGGTGACAGTTACACTGTATCGGACCTAAAGCCCTCGGCCTGCTTGGTGCCCGGGACTTCCAAATCTCAAGTCTTCCTCCTCTTCTCCAAGGCTATCCAATCCCCCGAGGCAGGGCTCAGCAAACTTGTCCTGCAAAGGGGCGAAGAGTGAATACCTTCGGTTCTGCTGGCCATGTGGGGTCTGCTGGAACTCTCCAGCCCCGCCGCTGAAGTGCTATGCTTCCAACAACACTTGACTTGTGGACACTGAAGTTTGAATTTCACCTCATTTTCATGCGTCACCAGATTGTCTTTCTTTTTTGATTTTCCCCAACCGTTTAGAAGCGTAAATACCACTATTAGCTTGTGAGCTATCCAGTTGGGCTGTTCTCAGCCAGCAGGCCAGACCCCTGACCCAAGTGTGCAGCTATTTCAGCCAAACTCAAGCCTTCGCTTGATCCTGGCCTTTCTGGCTAATTTGGATGGTGTGGCGTAGGCTTCAGGACTGACAACAGCTTTCAGCTCCCCCAAAGTGGCCTTGTCCTTTCGGCTTTTCTCGTCTTCCAAAGTAGCTTGATTAGAGGGTGCTGGAAAGATCCCCTCCTCCCTATCCACCCAGGGTCCCGTGTAAAGGGGTTCTCTTTCACCTACAAAGCGGTTTCCCTACGCCAATACATTTCCATGTTCTCGCTTCCAGCTCTGGGCATCCGGCCTTGCCAAAGCGTCCCAGCCTCGACCAGCTCGGGCAGGCCTCACGGCTCCTTTCGAATTCTCAGTCCCTGTGTTGCCGGCGGTCCAGAGGCAGCATCTTTCTTATAAAGGGATACCTTATGTGCTCGGAAAGCTGGGGTGAGTCGGCCAGAGGCGGAGGGATTTTAAGTTGGGCTCAAGACAGGGAGAAGGACAGGGATTGAAGGAGAGAGAGAGAGAGAGAATGTTCCAGACAGAAGCGGGAGGGACTGAGCTGCGGGCAGGCAGCACGAGGGCAGAGTCCCACATAGAGGCCGTTTGAAGCAAGGGAGTGAGGACACTGGGAAGTCGGCCCTGGGGGGCCCATCAGTGAAGGGATTGGGCTGCTAGACCCCGAGCCTCGGATCCAGAGGAGCTTGAAGTAACTTAACATGATGGTGCGGGAGGAGAGCTCAGCGGCCCGGCTGCCGACCCTCCGTCCAAACCTCGGTCCTGTGCTGGCTCTTCCTTCATCTGTTCCTTTGGCAAACACTCAGGAGCTCCCACCAAGAGCCAGGGACCTTGGACTTGGGGAAAGATCAGGCAGTGGTTGGGGGAAAGAAGAGGAAGGGGGAATGTTCAATCACTGAAAGGTCCTGCCCTTTATAAATGTAGAGTAGGAGAGAACACACAAACACACACGCGTGTGCACACACACAAACCCAACGAGGGGAGTGCTAAACCACACACACACACACACACACACACACACACTACAACCCAACGAGGGGAGTGCTAAATGCCTCATGGGAATGTGGATAGGAATCCAGGCAAGGTAGAGGTCATGAATAGGGGGCGGAGGGGACTTTGCAGATATTTTGTGGAAGAGAAAGTACTGGAGGATGGGAATATCTGGACCTGTGAAATGTGGGGGAAGGGCTCTCCAGGTTGAAGAGACGCCAGAGGATGCAGGGGAAGTGTGGGGGAGTGTAGACAAGAACTCAATTTGGCATGTTTTCACGGGGGGGGTGAGGGTTGTCACTGGCATTACTTTGGGGGCAATTCTTCGTAGGAGGAATCTGTCCCATACAAAGTAGGTCTTGTAGCATCCCTGCCACCCACCTCCCCCTCCCCTAATGCCAGGAGCTGCTGGCTTTCTCAGTACTCCCCGCCCCACTGGAGCCACGAGGTTGGTTTGTGAAGGCAAGCAGGAAACTATACCCTTGGCCTAGAAAGGTAGCCAGCGGTAGCCGGACCGTGGAGGGCCTTGGATGCCAGGATAAAACCTTGCACTTGACGAAGCAAGGAGTGGCCACTGAAGGTTTTCCAGTAGGGAGGAGATAAGATGTGCTTTAGAAAAATGAAGTTTGGAACAATGTGCAGGATGAATAGAAGGCCTAAGAAAGACAGGGAAATCTGGTACAACCTCTTGCAACCTTTTCACTCAAGTTATCTTCAATGAGGGTGGGCTGCTTAGCTCACAATTATTGGCGGATGTCAAAGGTCAAGCGGAGGTCCTGACAGCACGTCTCCAAGCAGATTGCTGGAATGGCCTATTAGAATAGCATTTGCTAAATCAGGATTTGACTAATATTCCATTGCCTCTTCCTGTCTTTCAAATCAATGCACCTGGGGATGCCCACAATGCAACTCCTCCTCCCTTGGTCCTCCCTGGCAGAATTTGTGTCAAACCAGCAGAAGGAAGAAAAGGCAACCCTTTGAGAATTCTTCTCTCCCCTGCCTATCCAGGGTCCATTGCTGCCTTAGTAAGCAAGCGACCTCTCAGTGCCCGAACAAGGAAGCAATTCAGCCTGACCCGAGGAGAGAGGGAGGAAGGCACTCCCTACTCTGGCTCTTCACTGGCCAGGACAGGACACGGCTTTTGAGCCAAGGCCCAGAGAATCCCGAGCTGATAAAGGCCCATTGTGGCAGCTTCTGGAGAAACCCAGAGGCCATCAGGGGGCTCTGGGGCTCAGGAGCCAGTTAACACCACTTGAACATTTGTGGATAGAATGACTTGGCGGAAGTCAAGGCAGAATGAGGCCCCCGGGCTGCCAGGGGCACTATCCATGGCAGGCCGGCTAAAGGCCAAACCAGCAGGAGCCTGTCTGTGGCTAGAAGGGCTGGCCTGGAGGCAGGGGGGACCCACAGGCTGTGGAGGGCTTCCCTGCAGACACCTGGAGGAAGAAACCCAATCTCCCGCCAAGTGCAAGAAACGCAACTGCTCTTTTTAAAAAGGGCCTGGGGAGGGGGGAGTCTGCGGCCCTCCCCCCCCTCCCAGGGGTGTCCACAGCAATAAACAGCAGGAAAGGAGGAAGCCCGTCTGGAAGCTGTTGAGAAATTCTCCCTGCTCAGGGCTGTCATGCTTGGAGCGCAGGCACCTCACCATCTGCAGACCCCACTGCTCTTACCGCGAAGAACCAAGTGGGAAGAGACACCCCGAGATAAAGGGTGCCAGGGCAGCTGAGGAGTCGGGCTCGACGGGTGCCCACAGGTGTCGGGCAGGACCAGGCTTCGGCGGGAGGTTTAGCTGGGCCCATTGCACTTCTGGAGTGCTCCAGGGGAACGGGAAGGGACTGGACCTCCGCTCGAAAGCCCTGGGAGGGGAGCAGGTGCAGGGGTGGGGGGACTGGGTCTCTGCCTTTCTCAGCTGACCGCTCACCCTCACTCGGGGTGGTGGCAAGGAATGTGAATCCAGGTCACAGACCGGGCTGTAGGGTCCTCTTTTTTTTTTTAAAGATTTTATTTATTTGACAGAGAGAGACACAGCGAGAGAGGGAACACAAGCAGGGGGAGTGGGAGAGGGAGAAGCAGGCTTCCCGCGGAGCAGGGAGCCCGATGTGGGACTCGATCCCAGGACCCTGGGATCATGACCTGAGCCGAAGGCAGTCGCTTAACCGACTGAGCCACCCAGGCGCCCCTGGAGGGTCCTCTTAAAGACCGTTCTCCTTGGCCAGGTGGTGAGCCCAGGGATTAAACCGAGCACAGAGGTGAAAGCATTGCCCGAGTGCTCACAGCACTGTTGTTCCTCTGTCTTTTTCCTCAAAGGATTTCAGGTGAGTGACTGGTTCACATCTCAGTGGTAGGTCCGCTCTCCCTCCCCACCATTCAAAACGCATCAAGTTGGCCCCCTCAGATGCCAAGTCATTTCTACATCAAAGCAAAACAGAGTAAGCCATATAAACCCATGATATGAAGCCACATAATGAACATCAGCTTCGAACTCCTGGGCACTGAATTGCACGTGGCTCCTGTGCCGTTCACGCCCCTCCCCCAAGGGGAAGGCAGAGTGGTACCAAAAGCCACAGAGAAAAGGCAACTCATCTCCACTCACGTGGCCTCCGAAGAACCCATCTTATGACAAAGCTCACCTGACACCACGGAGATTCATTTCAGGCTGGGGATGGCTCTGGAACACAGCACAAAGCTATGTTTTCTGAAACCAAAGCATCCCCCAGCCTTGCTGGAGACTGTCCCAGCTGGCGAGGCAAACACGTGCACACAAAAACTGCTAGAATGCTCTGTTCTGATCTCATGGCTCCCACAAACAAAAAAAGCAAACCCGTTAAGACTGAGCTGGAAGGTTCTGGGTGTCATTTATTGACGGCAGTTTACACACATTTGTTTTCTTCCCATGGCCATTTCCTTCAAAGCACAGGCACAGAGCCCTCTGGAAAGGCGGTCTCTGAATGAGGGAGCCAGAATGCAGGATGCACTCGGCTTTGGCAGGCGTGCTCAGACTCGGCAGGATGCAATCCTTCAAGCTGGAATTCCGTCGGGTGTCTTGAGACACCAAGGTGGGGGGTGGAGAGGAAGTCTTCAACAGGACTCACATCCCCGACCAGGCCTGCTCGCTTGCTCTCCAAGGCCATCCCGGCGGCAGGAGCCTGGGGGCGCCATGCAACAGGCCCACCCACCTTCCCAGGGGCAGATTCTTCAGTCCATGCCCTGCTGTTCACACCTGCTTCCGCCAGCCCCGCAGTTAAAGAGAATCAGCCTTATGGTAAGAGACAGATGACTTCCTCTCTGACCCTCCCTAGCAGCTCTTCAGCTGGTCTGTGGAGGAACCGCTGGGAAACATGGAGACCCATGCTTTCCCGTCAGCTGAGTGTGCCGTATTCCTCACGTCCCACCTAGACGACAGGCTGGAGGCTCCGAGGGCGCTCAGGCCAGCCACCGAGCTCCCCAGCCCCGGGCGCCAGAGCCTCTCTCCCGCCGACCGCCAGTGCCTAGACCGGAGCGCCGGTGGGCCCCGGGCACTTGGCGATTTGGGGGAGGGAGGCGGATCAAAAAGTGGATGGAAATGGGAAGAATGAAAAAGCTTCATCTGATAAGGAGAGATCTGAAGTGATTTCACTTTTATTTCCTTCACTTTAAGCCAATCGTGAAATTTCACAGTGATTTCTGGGGCGGGGGCAGAAGGGCGGTGGCGCGAAGAGTGGTCAGGGCCGGGGCCCAGTGGCCGGGTCTCACTGTGGCAGCTGCAGGAGCACGGACTGCCCAGCCGGCAGGTACGTGATGTTCCGAGAGCGCGACAGCTGGTACGCGATGTCCTCTGCGGCCTCCAGCTTGCGCAGCTCGATGAGGCCATCGCCCGCGGTGGCGAGCGAGTTGGCAATCAGCTCGGCGGCCTTGGAGTCGCCCTCGGCAGAGATGATGGCCGCCTTCTTCTGCTGCTCAGCCTAAGACAGCGGAGGTGGGGGGAGACCAAGATCACACCTGAGGGTGCTGGATGGCAGGCAGCGGCCTTGGAAGGACCAGGCCACACGCCCTCACTGGCTCCCGAAGGAACTCTGGGAATCTAGCTCCCCCACCTCCAGATGGGCTCAACAGGCACCGTCCACCCAATCCTCCTCTTTCCTGCAACGCACTGCCCACTCCTCGCCGTTGCGGGGACACATTTCTGTTGGCTGTGTAAGTATCTGTCTTATTTCAAAGTCCTCATTGATGTTAGCAGCAATCCAGCCCAGCCATCTTACTCTGAGCCAGGAGGAGCCAAACCGAGGAAAACAGGGGAGACAAAAGGTAGAAGCCATCCTCAGGCTCGACTTTCCCTCCAGTCCCTAGTCAAAGTGACTTTCATCTAACACACCTGTTTGGGGAAACAGAGCAGCTGATGAGGAGCTACAGGCCCGTGTGATGCTCCCCTGAGCTAACCTGGTTCCAGCCCAGGAACCCAGGCAACAGAACACAGCTCTCCAGGCTCTCCCTACCCGCATCAACAGGAGGACCTCTATCTGCAATGCCCGACTCGGTCATGGGCGGAGGGTACGGCATTAACAAATGTTAACTGAGCACCTACTAAGTATTCCCAGGTACAGTCTTAGACCTATGTTCGAGACTCTGGACACAGCGGGGGAAGGAAAAAAAAAAGCAAGGAAGTCCCTGCCCACAAGGGGTTTCCATTCCCTAAAATGAAACGCTGGCCACCCGTACATCACTCTTTTCCCTGCTTCAAAGAACTAAGGTTCTTGGATTAGGGCTAACCCAAAAAAACCAGCAGTGGGGAGAAGGGACAGCAAGAAATAAATACGCTTTTGCAAAGACCAGAAGACCAGGCTGCTGCGCAAATACAGCGTGTCCCATCACACTCTGCCACATCTGGATGGATTTAGTGCTGGAAAAAAAATCCAGTGACGAGAGCGCATCTGGCGCAGTGTTTGATCCTTTCTGCTGTCAGCTTTCACTGTGTAACAACAGTTAAAAATGACTTCGCAGTGAAGCTGAAAATATTCCAGGAGAAAACATTTTTATTTGCAGGCGAGTGTTTTTGATCTTAGGGAAGTGGAAGAAAAATGACCCTTCGGTGATTTTAAACATCACTTCACATATCCCTGACTAGCCCCCGAAGACTCTGGAACCAATTGCAGGAGGATGGTTCCTTCAGTCCCCTTCCGATGATCCCGGAAAAAGAGATGACAGATGATGAATTTCCAGGCCACCCAGCGAACGGGTAGACTGAGCATAGGAGAAAGGGGAGAGAGGCTCCTGCCATCTGGTTGAACGCTCACCTTTTCCACCACAAATCTGGCCCTCTCTGCTTCCTGCTGAGCCACCTGTTTGGCTTCTACCGCTTCTGTGAACTCCTTCCCGAAGGTCAGATGTGTCTAAGGGGAGAGAGGGCGCGAGATGAGGCAGCGTGATTGTTTAGGCAGCGCTGCCGCGAGGCCCCCACACCACTAGAAGGAAAAGGCCAGGAATGGCTCCAGCAGCTGGAGGCCTCTGTGAGGCCAGAACACCCTTTCACCTCCACATCCGTGTCCAAACTGAGCTCCCACCCCCAGAAGCCTCGGCTGCCTCAACAGTGCCCGCGTGTCAGTGTGTCGCCCGCGGTGCGGAGATCTCAAGCAGAAAACAGCCCGTGGGCACCAGACGGTACCTGCTCAACTGACCACCTCCCCGGGGGAGAAGACTGTGGGATCTAGGACCCCCACCTCCGACTAGTGCTCATCCAAGGTCCTATGATGGCCCGTTCGGAGCCCCCAGAGAGGCCAGATGGAAAACTGAGCCCAAGAGGGAAGGATGCAGCTGGTTCTCAGGGATTCGAGGGCGTGATGCTCTCTGCTTATGGCTTAACCAGTCCACTTCTTTCTCACAGCAGCCTCCCCACGAAACAGGAAGAGGATGAGAGACGGTGGAACGCAAATCATGGTATTCCCCACACGTGAGTGCCTCTGGTAAAGGGTTTAAGAGAGAAGGCAGGGAAAGCTATTGCTTAGGGTGAGGGTTTACAACTCTAACTACCCACAGACCTTCCCTACTGACACGGTATCACTGAGCCTGGGCTGAGGCGAGGGTCTGCAGGGACAGCAGAAACGGGACAGAGCTCAACTCCTGATGCCTGGTCTCGAGCAACTGACTCATTTATCCAACTTTTTATTAAAATAAAGAAAGAAATGCAGGGAAGAATGGTATTGGTTTTG
The DNA here is from genome assembly GCF_029215605.1 of Mirounga angustirostris. NCBI lineage: Eukaryota > Metazoa > Chordata > Mammalia > Carnivora > Phocidae > Mirounga > Mirounga angustirostris. The sequence goes on along the minus strand of NW_026991725.1, from coordinate 22,372,744 downwards.
CTATCAAAATCTATTTGCCTCCTCTCCTCCCCGACCCTCCCAAACTCTGCTTTAAAAAAGGAGAAAAAAAACAAACACATGAGCAGCTCAAAACTTCTCAGGAGTAAATTCTAGTCCCACTGTCTTCCCCAACTTGTAACATGCCTCGCTCTTAACTGCAGCTGTTCTACTTCGCCTGTTCCATTTCTGGATTGTGTTCAAGGTCTGGGGAAGAAAATACAGTCCTGAGAAGTGAAAAAATGAGTAATTAAGGAATAACGTTTCTTTCTAAAAGGGCCAGGTGAGGGCAGCATATTCCCCATGAAATCTCATTCTCACACCTCTTAGATATGGTTTCTTGTGGTCGGCCCACATTTCCCCAGAACAGAGTATGTGGTTAAAGACTAGCGAAATGCCAAGCTTCTCCTTAGGTTTTTACTTAGCATTTTCTCAGAGCCAAGGTGTTTAGGTTATCAGTGAGTGGGACGGCAGCCAAGGAATTGCTCTGGTTAGAGGTGAGCGACTGCAGCCTGGCATCCTGCCAGCAGAGGGAGCCCACTGGCCCTGCTGCCGCCTCGGGTGGAGCTGCGCCCTGTGGGTTGGTGCTGGGCGCCGCGGGTTGGTGCTGGGCACCGCAGGTTAGGGCTGGGCGCCACGGGTTGGTGCTGGGCGCCGCGGGTTGGTGCTGGGCGTTGCGGGTTAGGGCTGGGCGCCGCGGGTTGGTGCTGGGCGTCGCGGGTTGGTGCTGGGCGCCGCGGGTTAGGACTGGGCACCGCGGGTTGGTGCTGGGCATTGTTTCAACAGCTAAACAGATGCTGTGTGTGAAGTGGTGCCCGTGCGCTGCACCGGAGAATGAACAGGAAACACCTTCCCTCGCTACCCGAACAAATCACTCCAAATGATTTTTCCCTGAGAATCTAGAAACACGACCCCTTCCCCTCACCCTCCTTGATCTGAAAGGCTATCCTGCCTGTATTGCTTTCTGTTTGAGTTATGGCATTCAGCGTCATTAATACACACACTCTACGGTCTCCAGAGGCTCGCTTACACCTCCGAGATGTCCCTTGCCCCCCACACCAGGCTTTGGGGAGCAGAACCACTCATTTATACTCAATCACCTTTCACCGGGGGTTCCCAGGGTTCACTTCACTAAGCTACGTAGACCCCAAGTGTTAGGAAATTCCCGGGGGCGGGGGGCTGGGTCAGGCTGGGAGGTCTGCACTGGGGAGAAAGACTCTCTGTGCCATCTCTAGCCTCACCAGGCAATTTCTTCCTGTGTTAAACAGGGCTAGCAAGACATTACTTCCTAGGGAGCTCCCGGGAACACTCAGAGTGTCGGGGAAGGTGAAAAATCTACTGGTTAGGGACCCTAGATCAGGCAAGGCTAGAAGAAGAAAAATGTGTGTGGCAGAGGGGAAGCAAAAGAACCCTCATCTGAAACAAACCCAAGGAGACTGCCTCATAGTCAAGAAGGTTCTGCGTTTTTGAGTCTCACACCTAGGAAAGTGGAAGGCAAGACCAACAGTGTCCACCCAGAAATGGAGCCAAGCACCTGAACAAAAACCGCAGCCCCTTCCTCACAGGCTCCCTGAGGGTCTTACCAAGGACACGTCATCCAGGATGAGCCCAAAGGTCGCTGCTCGCTCTGTAAGGTCATCGCTCACCTGTCTGGAGACCAGCTCTCTCTGGGTGATCAGTTCTCCAGCATCAAAGCGAGCCTGGTTCCAAAGGAGGGCACAAGAGCCAGTCAGGACGACAAGGAAGCAGAAAGGCCAGGAAAACTACCGGCCACGTCCCAACCCACCCACTGCCACTCTCTGCCTGCCACCTAACTATCTCTTGGAGGCCGGGCTGCAGGTTCCAGGCTCCAGGCTGAGGCCCTGTCACTCACCACCACCGACTTGAGGATCTCTGTAGTGATGGATGGTAGCACCCGCTCATCATAGTCCTCCCCGATGCTGGTGAAGATGCGGGGAAGCTGGCTGGCAACGGGCCGGAAAAGGATGCGCAGGGTAATGTTGACGTTCTGTAAATCTTAGGGTAGGGACAAATGCTGGAGTTACAAATAAAAACCCCGGTGGCCTTCTAGATGACCCCTCCTACCCTCAACTTGCTGTAATTTGTAAGTAAAGTTGTTGATGTTAAGACCCTAGAGGGCAGGAGCCCCTATGCATAGCTTCCTTGGTACAAAACCCAGCAGAGCCGCAGAGCTAGGAATTTTTAAAGGTTTGTGGTGATGACAGCTTTTCAGTGTGTGTTGAATGCCCTCGGACAGAAGCAATTCAGCTTACATGTCTGAATGGTACCATGGGATGTCTGAAACAGCAAATGTTTTAAGAAAACAGGCCAATGCCAAGAATTTTCAGGTGAAGCCTTTCCAAGGCCCCCGCCAGGAGGATGCCTTGGAGAGGTTATCATGGGTCCTGCGGAAACAGTCCACACCGGCTGGACCAGGGGTACAAAGGCCAGGGCTGCAGTCCTACCCTGCTGTTCGCGAATGATGGGACCTCACTAAGCCTTAGCCAATCTCGGTTTATTTCCTTGTCTGTCAGAATGGGGGTGATTTCATCTGCCTTCCTGAACACTGGGGGGAAGTGAAGGAGAAATGAGATGTAACAGCACTGTGTCAAATGTGCAACAGATGTAAGGGGTCATCAGACTCATCTGGAGCATGCTTCTCATTACTCGGCCCAGGCAAAGGCGGGGGGCAGGGAGGGCTCACGAAGTTAATTACAACTTCCCCTGACGATTCAGGCCTGCCTGAGGCTAAAGCATGGTCAGCATCCTGGCAGTCACCAATGATACAGGGACCAGTCGCCCATGGGCTAGTTCTGAACCAGGCACCCAGAAAAGCGGGAAATGCATGCACACTAGTTCCTGATCCCTGGAAATTCCTACCAACAGTTTTGAAGATGAGTAAGTAACGTATCCTTACAACAGTTGTAAAACAGCAGAGAAAGCAATCTTGAAGAGGTGGGAAGCTTAGAACTACGCTCTTAAGTTAAAATTTTATTTTTCTTGATTAACCCCACCCCACCTTTGATCTCTTGTGGGAGGCCAGCCAGACCCTTGAGGGGCCAGGAGCTACAGGCCAGGTTGCCCAATGCCAATTTACTCGTCCCCGCCTCTGCCTGACATGCATCTCTTACTACAGTCCCAGCTCACACGAAGTTCCTCCCAGGAGCCTTTGCAGCCACCTGTGGGGGCTAGCTGTTCTCTGGCCCCCTCCACCCCAAGCCCTTGGCTCTAGAACTCACCACGCTTACTGTAACTGCCCATTCACGTGTCTATGTCCCTAGGGGGACTGAGCTCCCAGAGGCCCCCGCTTCAGTTATCTTTGAACCACCCCCACCCTGCGACCCAGCACAAAACGTGGAACAGTCACAATAAGCAACACATCCGCTGGGGAACAACACTGAAGGCATCAAATGTTGGCGAGACAACAAACCAACATCCACACGACCCTCGCCTCCTGCTGCACGGAAATGTCACTGCTGAGCCAGCCCACCTGCCATCCCATTTACCACCTGTGCATCTCTCTGTGTAGGATGGTGGGAGAACGGCGATGGCAGTTCGTTTTAGGCCCACTGTGAATCCAGGGGCATGTCAGCCACCAGGGGACTGCTCTCAAGGGACTCGGGCCCCTGGGAGGCGCAGTCTGCTGAGCGGCCGACTCTTGATTTCGGCTCAGGTCATGATCTCAGGGTCGTGGGATTGAGCCCTGGTTTGGGCTCCACACTGGGCATGGAGCCTGCTTAAGATTCTTTCTCTCCCTCTCTTAAAAAAAAAAAAAAAGGTAACAATGTGAGGCCAGCACTGCTGGAAAAAGAGGCCTTGGAGAACAAGGCAAAGGGTAAGCCGGCTGTGAAGGCACACAGAATGGCTGGAGCCTGGTTTACACAGTCACTCTGGGGAATGAGACCCAACGGAAAGGGTCGACTGAGGGAGCAAAGGCACTTTTATATTTCTTTAAAACTGGAGCACTACATAACTTTTGAAATAGACCTTTGTGTATTTCTCTAAATCTGTACAGCTGTGTGTCTACCTTAGGTCCATATTTCTATGAATCTGCGTTAAAATTCTCCAGGAAAAATATGCAAGGGGAGGTTCAGCTTCTTCTGGATCCTATGGCAACCCTCCCACACACTCTACTTCATGTGACCCACAGGCAAGACTCACCTTTGCTACCAGTGATCACTGGCACATTACGTGGTCGAGAGCGGCAATCAAAGATAATGGGTTTCTGTACCCAAGGGATGAGAAAGTGAGTCCCTTCTCCTACCACAATGTCCTGTACGCCACGGAACCGGTCAAAGATGACAGCTCTGTGCCCAGCATCCACTAGGAATGAAGGATAATGACAAGTCAGAAATATCCCTTCACCTTTTAACCAAAAAGGCTATCTGTGAAAGCTCCTTGGTGCTGTTATTATTGTCTCCCCTCTCCTGCTGTCTTCCCGCACTTCTGATCTCTAGCAGCTTCTAAGTAGCCACAAAACTGAGCGATCCCCTCCCATCCCAGTGTCTTCCCAAGGACTCAGGTAACAGGATCTGTTCTTCAGCATCCTTTCTCCTTGAAACAACTGGCTGCTGATTTTCTGATTAACTATCCCATCCCCCAACGCATTTTCAGGAAATCACCTCCCAAAGCTTCTTTCCAAAACTCACCAAAATCTTCACTGTTACCACATTCCATCCTGGTTCCAATTTAAGGCAGCGTTTCCCAGAAGCAGCTCCCTAACCTTGGAAATCCTAAAATTTGGAAGGTCCCACTCTTTCCAAGAACTTGGTTTCTCTCAGGTTTTAAGGGTTAACAGAGCTGTTCTTTTCATTCAGAAAGAAATCAGTGATGGTGATTACTGTCTAGTTGTGCGGAGTGGCTACAAAGATCAGAGCATAGAGCTGCGCCATTTAAACCAAGTAAGCTTTTCTCGTCAGCTGTTCTGTCTCTGCCTTATTGGACTTTAGAGCTTCTCCAAATATCTCCACTCTGAAAGTAACCCTCCTCTTGCCAGACAGTCACATATGAGGTAGGTCAATCTATTGCTGCTTTCCAACCATGAAAGCCAGAGAAATGTCAGAGTTGGAAGGTAAACCAGTTCAGTCCTACTGCTCGATCAAAGAAGAAGCTGAGACCTAGGGAGGGGGAAATGGCTTGCTTAAGGTCACACAAGAAAGTGGAAGAAAAGTCAGCTTAAGCCCCTGCCACACTGTTAAAAGCTGGGCAAGGCACCTCGAAGATATTTTGTCTGGAATGACCCCTATGCAGCAGAGCAAAAACTCCCACTTGGGTAAGGGCACCAAAGATCTACAGCCCTTGCTGAATTATTCCACACGAGGCAGAAAGGAACAGATGAGCTCTCCATTTCAGCTAGCCAGCAAGATCCTGACACTCGGCTGCAGCATCACTTCAAACCAACAAGAGCAACTGGGAACGTTTAACCAACAACTAGGCTGGGAGGCTCTTTGCAAAGAAAGGCTCTGAGAGAGCTTATGGCTACAAGGAAGGACAGAGGCTCGATTGACAAGGCAACCATATGGTGCGGGATGGCACCAGGTGACCCTCTTGGTCACAAACACATTCACAGACAGCGGCTGCCACGGGGAGTATCACGTGGGCTGTGCAGACCAATGGAAATCCTCCGGCAAAGGGCAGTGACCCACCACCCCCAGTGCCTCACCGTTATACAAGGCAGAGTTCACCACTCCTCCTGCAACAGCTAAGGCCAGGCCGAACTTGCCAATGGACTCAAACACTTTGGCAGCCATGTCTCCTTCTGCCGGACCCACTCACACCTATGGGGATAAAAACAAAACAAACAACTTGATCCCAAAATTCTAAGAGAAAGCCCTCTCTGAGACAGCATATTCACTTCTCAAGCTGGCTATTTATTTCCCCACTCCTGAGGGCTCTAAATCATGCACGGAAGGACATAATAAATAAATAACTCTACAGCTTGGAAAAGTGTAGTACCAATTCTGCTTTTTAAATTTTTCTACTTCTTTCTTCGTCTTTTTTTTTTTTAAGATTTTTGTCAGAGAGCATGCACAAGCAGGGGGAGGGGCGGGCAGAGGGAGAAGCACGCTCCCTGCTGGGCAAGGAGCCCTGTGGGACTCGTGGGCCACAATCCCAGGACTCTGGGATCATGACCTGAGCCGAAGGCAGACGCTTAACCGACTGAGACACCCAGGCGTCCCTCTTCTTTTTCTACCACTAAAGAAAAGGGGGTCTGGGCACTTGATTCAGTAACGGGAATGAGGCATGGGCTTGATACCCCCCGAGAACTCCGCACCACACTAAACCACCCTTTCATTTCCTGGACAAGCGGGCCCCAAGACAAAGGCTGGGTGGTTGGTTCTGGATAACTCTGGTCTGGAAAAGTAACTCAAAGAATGCACTACATGGTGATGCCAACAGCAAAAGTAACACTAACAGTTGGCTTTTATGCCAGGAGGCAGTCTTCTAATGGCAATTATTTAATCCTCACACCAACCCCTATGAAGCAGGTTATTACAGAGGAGGAAACCGAGGCACACAGCAAGGTTACAAGAGGAACTGAAGATCACTCAGCCATTTCGTGGTGGAACCAGGATTAGAACTTGGAGGTCTAAGTCTAGCAAGCCTGACTTAACTCCTCACCGTAGTGCTTCTCCACCATCAGGCATTAAGAATAACCTGTTATTATGGAAGCAGGAGGTGGGCGGTATTCTGGGACCAAGATATCAGAAGAACCAACGGGGCAAAAAGGCTCTCGATAGCTGCAGCGCAAGGGAGAACCCTGGACGAAGGGGGAGGGCGGGGCTGAAGCGGGGTGGGCGGGAGCACGACTAACCTAACTAAAATCTACTCCCGCACTCAACTTTTTAATGCCCCGCCCCGGCGTCGTCGTCCACTTCAGATTCAAATCCTCCCTCCCAGACCTGAGGCTTCCTCGATCACTTCCAGTGCATTTCAATGTTCCTTACCCGAGGCCAGGCCACCGTCCGGACCCCGCAGCCTTTCCATTTCCAAGAGCTTCTGGATTATTCCTCACCCTGCCCCCATACGCACCTCCCTTACTCGACGCAACCCCTAGCTCGTCCCGGGCTCACCCCCTCTCCCCTTTGACACGAGGCAGACCAACGCACGCACCCCGCCCGCCCGAATTGCGAATGGGAACCCAGAAGGGATCTGCAGAGACGCCCGTGCGCCGACGGAACCTTCCCACCATTCTCACCTGCTTCCACTCTGACCTCCACATGAATTCCCCAAGCCACACATACCACGCATGCGCCGGGCAGCTCTTTCTCTTCCCCGCCCCCTTCCACGATCCGGACCTCCGATTGGTGGGGAAGAGCGCTGTGCATTCTGGGAAGGGCGGCTTGTGGCCTTACCCGGCTTCCCGGCTCTTCGCATATGAACTACAATTCCCAAAAGGCCATTCAGCGTCTGGCCCGCGCTGAAAAGCCTTTCCTCTTTGGTGGGAAACGGACGAAAGGTTGTCGCACAGCCTTTTGGGGGCTGTAGTGCCTTGGGGTTAAATGCACGTGCCTGTCCTGAACGGGTGCTGGAGCCTGCCAGGAGGTGAGCCCTAGGGCCTCAGAAAGAGTGGCTGGGGATGCGGCTGGTGTTGGCAGGGATGGGCCGGGGAAAGTTTACGGCTGATGAAGGAAGACAGGTGAGCACCCTGCAGAAAGTTGTGGGGAGATAACTGGTGGGCTGAGAGACCTTGAGGGAAGCAGATGGGGCCATCTTTCCAAAGCCCTGTCACGAAATGTCCTGAGTGGTGGGACATTGATTGCCCGAGCCAGAAAGAATCTTAGAAACCATCTGGACTAGAAAAAGAGGACTAGAGAGAGGAAGAGATTCATTCACGGTCATGCACCAATTTAACAAAGGGGCTGGGCTTAGAGTCCGTGTCCCCTGGACACGCACACACACACAAACTTATTTGGAAAAGTGGCAAGAATAATACAAAGAACACATAACTCCTTTACTCAGATTCGTCTATGGCTAACATTTTGATCCATATGCGTTATCGTTTGTTCTCTCCCTCTCTCTTCCCATCTTCTCTCTCTGTATTTTCTAAGAATAGCGGCATCCTCTTACATAACTTAAGCAAGTTTATCCCCTGCATGCCAATTTTATCCATTGACCCAATAATGAACTTTATAGCAATCTCCACACACCCCCACCCCCATACAGGATGCAGTCTAATATTAGGTACTGTATTTATTTCTCCTGTCTCTTTAATCTCCTTTAATCTGAAAATTGTCCTCAGCCTTCCTTGTATTTTATTACATTAAAACAAACAAAAAGCATATTTCTCATTTTGGTTTTGTCTGATGTTTCTTCATGATTAGATTCGGGTTTTTCGTTTTTAACTAGGATACTACCTAAATGGTGTATGGACACTTAATTTTAACAAAACTAGACCCATTTCTGGATTCTACTAGGATTGGATTCTTTCAACTTCTTTTTCCTGCATCTCCTCTCTTCTCTGTCCCCTTTCTTTGTCTCCAGTTTCAAATGACCAGAGATAGCCACAGCAGCATTCTTCAGGTGGTATGAGTTTGCCCTACCCAACCACAATTTTTCCCTCTGACTGCCAGAATGCAAGCTCTATGATAGCTGAAGGTTTAGTCGGCTGTCTTCATTGTTCTATTCCCAGAACATACAACAGTGCCTGGCATCCCGAGAGTCACCGCCTTAGAGAGAAACCCACTACCGTATGAGCACTCATGCACATGAAGCTTCTAACCAGCTCTTCAGTGCTTGAATTACTTGGGATATTAGTGATGAGGGAACAGAAGGCAAGCTGAAGACAAGCACAAGCTGACACCCTGCAACCTCCCCCCATTCCCCACTCCTGGGTGGGACCTGTGTGACATTCTTCCAGGAATCTCCCAACTATCTTAATGTTAATGCCTTGCTAGAGGGGAAAACCACCTTAACTTGACAATGGCAAGGCCTCTGGTATTTTGTAGGTTCTCTTTAGCATATGAAAGTTCTTTTGAGATCTCCCTTTTTCCTTACCTCCCCCAACCCCATAGTATATAATCAGCCACTGCTCACAATCCCCGTACAGCAGCTCTTTCTGCCCACGGGTCCTGTCCCCGTGCTTTAATAAACCACCATTTTGCACCAAAGACGCCTCAAGAATTCTTTGGCTCTGGACCTCACCTCACCAAACTTCACCTATATTCCAAAACCATATCATTAGTTAGAACAAAGTCTAAGTTGCTGTATCAAGGAGATCCCCAAATACAGTGAGTGGACTAAAGAAGATAGAAGTTAATTTCTCTTTGCTCCACAGGCCATTCACAGGCCTAGTTTTCTTTCATCTCATTGGTTGGCCATCCCCTAAAAGATTGTCTTTACCTAACCGTGGGCTATCTGTGTTGCAGCCTGCAGGAAGGGAAGATGGGAAATTTAGGATAGCAGTTTTGTTGTTGAGCAAACGAGTCAGAAGCAGCACATATAAATTCTGCTCTATTTTGTTGATGAAAACTTGGCCACATGACCTCATCTAGTCACAGAAGAGGCTGGAAAATGTATTCTTTAGCTGGGCAGCCAGGTAGCCAGAAGAAAGGATTTGAGGGCTAACCAGCAGTCTGAGTACCTTACTCTCAAACAGAACAGTCAGAAAAGTGCAAGTCCATTTGAGAAAAGCCATAACATGAAAGAGAAAATCAAAACACAAACAGCTAAGCAAAACAAAACAAAAGCAGCACAAACAAAATATTTGGCAGAATCAGAGACAAGGCAAGGAGCATAAAAATCTAAACAACCTAACCCTATAGTCGGTATCTTCAGATAAAGGGAAGGATCCTACTATCCATGAGCCTAGGAACAAGAGACTATTAAGATAGATAGGTAGAGATGAAAGGCTGAATGTTTTCCCCCAGAGTCCAGAACAAGGCAAAGCTTCCCACTCTCATCATTTCTAATCAACATTAGGAGGTCTTAGCCAGTATAATAGCCTACAATAGGCAAGAGAAATAAATAGGAGCCTTTCTGCATGGCTACGGATAGCAGAGGGCTGTGAAGCCCCATCATGCAGACTGGCGTCTGCAGGCCAGTCTCTGGGCTCTTCGAAGTGCAACAGCCTATGAAGTGAAAATGAATGAAGGTCATCCTGATGTTTTCCAAAAACGCCTCAGAGGATGGCTGTGATAAAACCACTAGGAGCAGAGCCACATGTAATGAGCATATAGGTAGCTGCCAATGAAAATTCAAGTCCCTAACTATTGTGGTTAAAAATTCTTCATTGCCTAGGAGCGCCTGGGTGGCTCAGATGTTAAGCGTCTGCCTTCGGCTCCGGTCATGATCCCGGAGTCCTGGGATTGAGCCCCATATCGGCCTCCTGGCTCAGCATCTTAAAAAAAAATTCTTCATTGTCTCAAAAGCATGCAATTGGAAGGAAAAAATAAAGAACTGGTCAAGAAGCAGAACTGAAGCAGATGAAGAAAATTAATATTTTATTTAACATTGGTCACCTCACAATTAAGTTACGTAGAAAAATACATGTTTGAATACTTTTAATTGCTGGGCAATAAAGTTTGTTATCTTTAAAATATATTTAAAAAAAGAAAAAGAAATAGGCATTTAGATTGGGAAAGAAGTAAAACTGTATTGTGTATGTAGAAAATCCTTAAAAATTATTTAAAAAAACTATTAGAACAAAACAAAAACAAACCTATTAGAACTAATAAGTGAGCTTAGCAAGGATGCAGGACATAAAGTCAATTTACAAAAATCAGCAATAAACATTTGGAAATTGAAAGTTAAAAATACCATTTACAATAGCATCAAAACTACGAAATACTTAAGAGATGAATTTCATGCCACCTGTGCAGTAAAACCTACAAACATTGGGGTGCCTGGGTGGCTCATCTCTTGATCTCAGCTCAGGTCTTGATCTCAGGGTTGTGATGTCAAGCCCCATGTTTGGTTCCACACTGGGTGTGGATCCTACTTCAAACAAACAACAACAAAAACACCAACTACAAACATTGCCGAGAGAAATGAAAGAAGACTGAAATAAGTGGAGAAATATACACCATATTCATTGAAGAGAAAATTCAATATTGTTACAATGTCAATTTCCCCCCAACACTGGTCTATAGATTCGAAGCAATCTTAACCAAAATTTCACCAAGCTTTTTTCTGTAGAAACTGACAAGTTAATTCTAAAATTTAGATGGAATTGCATATATGTTAAGAAAAAAAAAAAAAAAAGAAGGTAGCAGGAGGGGAAGAATGAAGGGGGAGAAATCGGAGGGGTAGACGAACCATGACAGACCCTGGACTCTGAAAAAAAAACTGAGGGTTCTAGAGGGGAGGGGCGTGGGAGGATGGGTTAGCCTGGTGATGGGTATTGAGGAGGGCACATTCTGCATGGAGCACTGGGTGTTATGCACAAACAATGAATCATGGAACACTACATCTAAAACTAATGATGTAATGTATGGGGATTAACATAAGAATAAAAAAATTAAAAAAAAATAGATGGAATTGCAGAGCACCCAGAATTGGCAAAACAATTTTGAAAAAGAGAACAAGGTTGAAAGGTTTAGTGTACTTGAAGGGTAGTGTCCACTCATCCATAAAACTACAATAATCTGGAATGTGTGGCATTGGTTCTCAGCAGAACAGAAGAGAAAATCCAGGAATAAACCCACACATCTGTGTCAATTGATTTTTGACAGAGCTAACAATGTTATTCAATGGCGAATAGATAGTCTTTTAAAAAACTGGCACTGGAGCAACTGAATATCTGTATGGGGAAAATAAAAGTATTTGACCCTTATCTCACACAATACACAAACATTAACCTGAAATGGATCACAGACCCAAACGTAAAAGCTAAAACCATCAAACTGGGACGCCTGGCTAGCTCATTCAGTAGAGCATGCGACTCTTGCTCTAGGGGTTGTGAGTTCAAGACCCATTTTGGGCATAGAGCCTACTAAAAAAAATAATTAAAAAACTATACAACTTCTAGAAGAAAAGCAAGAGAAAATCTTCATGACCATGGTGAAAGTTTCTTACGTAGAACACAAAAACAAACCGTAGACCAAAAAGAATGTGATAAATGGGAGTTGCAGAAAATAAGAACAGAGAAAACAGAGGATGATGTGATCAAATAAGTAATATCATGAATTAAAGGACATGAATTTCAGATTAAAAGATCATTCCAAGTAGAGCACAATGAATGAGAAAGGCTGATGCCAAAACTCATCATCCTGAACTCTCGGAACAATAAGGACAAAAAGATTCTAAATGCTCACAGAGAGGAAAGAACTAGAGTCAGGATGGCATGGACATCTTACCAGCCCCACTGGAATTTAGATACAAAGAAGCAATGCTTTCAAATTCTAAGGGAAACTGCTTTGCTACCTGGTTTTGTATACCCAGCCAAATGATCAAGTGAGATGTTAAAATCAAGACATTTTTAGAATACAAGGTCCCTAAGACTACCTTCCATGCATTATTTCTCAGGAAGCTACTTAAGGATGAGTTGCAGCAGAAAAAAGAGAGCAAAAATTTAAAGATAAGACATAGGATTTAGGAAGTAGGTGATCCAAACATAAGAGAGGCAAAAGGGGGCTCAGAGGACCCTAGAAAGCACCCAGAACAGATGGGAGCAAAAGGAAACAGTGTTCCAGGAAGAAACAAGATTGCAAAGAAAAAAAAATTTGTTTGAAAATACTGACAATTTTAATTACTGTGAGAGAATGTGGGGAATAATTAGCAATAAATATATAGAAAAGTAAGCACATTTTATTTATTTTTTAAAGTTTTTTTTTTTAATTTTTTTTATTTGACAGAGACACAGTGAGAGAGGGAACACAAGCAGGTGGAGTAGGAGAGGGAGAAGCAGGCTTCCCGTGGAGCACGGAGCCTGATGCGGGGCTTGATCCCAGGACCCCGGGATCACAACCTGAGCCAAAGGCAGACTCCTAACAACTGAGCCACCCAGGCACCCCTAAAGAGTTTTTATTTTTAAGTAATCTCTACACCCAACGTGGGGCTCAAACTCACAACCCTGAGATCAAGAGTAGCATGCTCCACCTACTGCACCAGCCAGGTGCCCCCGTAAGCACATTTTAAAAAAAGAGAGACAAATTTAATTCCAGGGGGAGTGGAGTTATTTAAGATAGGAAATAGTATCATAGTATACTATGTGACTCAGCTATGAATAACATTTTCATAGTCATTATAATGTAAGCACTTAATGATCTCATAAAATATGAGATGGCAGCTCTATGGGGAAGATGGGGGAAGGGAAAGATGATGTGTATGTGGGTGAGCTAAATCTCCATCTTCCATTACAGGAAGACAGCAAGTAATATTTACAACCGAAAACTCAGTAAGTAGTTGATTAAGCATGTGACTTAGAAACATGAAGGGAAATACCAAGAGAAATAGATCAAAGAATTGCAAACGTTAGTCTCTGGGGGGCAGTAATTTGGGTGAAAAGAGCAGGAGTGGGGACTTCTGTTTGTCTTTTTAAGCCTTATGGAACTCTTTGAATTAACTGTGTGCATATATATCTTTGATAAAAAATAAAATTCTTTTTTTTTCTAGATTTTATTTATTTATTTGAGAGAGAGAATGAGAGAGAGAGAGCATGAGAGGGGGGAGGGTCAGAGGGAGAAGCAGACTCCCCACCGAGCAGGGAGCCTGATGCGGGACTCGATCCCGGGACTCCAGGATCATGACCTGAGCCGAAGGCAGCCGCCCAACCAACTGAGCCACCCAGGCACCACAAAAATTAAAATTCTTAAAAAAAGAAAGAAGATAGCTTAAAGGAGGAAGCATTCACAAGAATATACAACGGAAGTTATCTCCCTGAATGGCTACAAATAATTACAGAAGATGAAGGCCATGATAATTAAGCAGTATAAGAAGACATCTATTCATTAAAAAAATTAAAAACAAAACAAAACAAAAAAAAGAAGACATCTATTCTTCTTAGGCAGAAATACAACCGACTTTTTTTTTAAGATTTGTTTATTATTGGGGCGCCTGGGTGGCTCAGTCGTTAGGCGGCTGCCTTCGGCTCAGGTCATGATCCCAGGGTCCTGGGATCGAGCCTCGTGCTCTGCGGGAAGCCTGCTTCTCCCTCTCCTACTCCCCCTGCTTGTGTTCCCCCTCTCACTGTGCCTCTGTCAAATAAATAAATAAAATCTTAAAAAAAAAAAAATTTGTTTATTATTTGGTGGGGAGGGGCAGAGGGAGAGAATCTCAAGCTGACTCCCCACTGAGTGCAGAGCCCCACACGGGATTCGATCTCGACCCTTAGATCATGACCTGAGCCAAAATCAAAGTCGGATGCTTAACCGACTGAACCACCCAGGCAACCCCAGAAACACAACTGGCTTTTAGCTAGAGGGAGATGTCTCCTCTTTTGTATAATATTTAATTTTTGAATTAGAAAATGGAAAATGTGTTCACGGTAGAAAATAGGAAAAGAGAAAAGCATACGAAAGCAAACAAAAATCACCTCCAACTTCAACATTCACTGAATAATCGTTGTTAGAATTTTGGTCTTTCCTTCATTTTTAATGTATAAATAATCGGGATCAGAGTAATATGCACCTTTGTGTCTCGCCTTTTTTTTCACTTTATATTCTGTTGTGATCATTGTGTCATTAAGCATTCTTTGTAAGCATGGAAGAAGAAATATAGGATAGGAGGTGAGGAAGTAGAAATTGAGTGTGTCAACAATTCTTTGCAAAGGGGAGAAGAGAAATTCTTTGGGGTAGGGGCTGGAGGACGATGGGGGAGCATAGGGTCTCCCTACCCATAGGAGACTCGCCATCCTGTTTGCAGACGGGTAGGAATTAGCCCGTGGTGAGAATGATGATTCAAGATGGGGTGGTTCACCGATGGAACAGAGTCTCTGGAAAGGGGAGGGGGGTGGGCTTTGGAGTGTAAGTGGAGTTGTCGCCATGCAAGAGGAGAGGGGGAGGAAGGGACAGGGCAAATGCAGGAGGTTTAGGGTTTGGTGGCGGGAAATGGCAGAGTCATGGCGGATGGTTTCTCAGTGAAGTATGGGGTAAGGTCCTCAGTTGAGAGGAGGGTGGAGCAGGAGGGGTGGGGGCGCTGGAGGAGAGGTGAGAGGGCTGGGCTGTTCCGTGGAAAGGAAGCAGGACTGCTGGAGAGACACAGCAGGACGGTCAGGCCGAATCCAGCCGGTAAGAGGCTTGCAAACTTAAATACAAGTGACTCTGGCCAGGGGTGTGAGTCTCTCCTGCAGGGGCCAGGCGTGGAGAACCTGATGGCAGATGGCATCCAGGCTTGGGGTTTTACCAGGTGGGTTATGAGAACAGAAAGCGGGGAAGCGGGGGTGGGTCAAGGGATTGCATGAATCCAGAATCCTAGAATGTAGGCTGGGCAAGAAGGGGGAAGTCAGGAAGAGCTGATGGGGGGTGGGACAGTGGTACCTGACCAGGAGGTCTCAGTGAGTTTGCACAAGTGTGGCCGCAGGTGGGGCTGAGCAAGCCAGGGGCCGGAAGGACAGGAAGCGCTCTGAAAATTTCAGAGCGGGTGTAGTTTCTGGCGAGGATGAGGTTCAGGGAAGGAGAGGTCAAAGAACAGTTAGGAACAAGGTGGGGAGAAAAGTAAATGGATCACGGGGGTGGGGGGTGGCTTGAAAGGATCTGGGATTTTTAAAGGAGGGAAGAAGGAGGAGAAAGGAATGAGAGTCAAGGAGGACTCTTCTTTGCCCTCCAAGCCCCAAGGTGTTCAGTTTGAGAGAAGACAGGCTTCCATGGAAAGGGCTGCTAGAGAGGCTGCCAGGAGGGGTGGGGGGTCCTGGGCAGAGGTGGAGATAGAAGGGGGGTGGCTAGTCATAGACTGGAACACAGAGGGCCCCGTGGGGAGGCTGAGGGGGCTGGAGGGGACGAGGGTTGGGGGTGGGGTGGGTGGCAATGAAGGTGTGCCAGGCAGTAGGAGGGACGGCAGTTAGAGTGACATTGGGTGACTTCTGGTGGGATGGAGGTGAAGAGGGAAATGAGGCACAAGGAAACTGGTCTGGGGGCCTCTGTGATGGGGCGGGGCCCAGTCTCTTCCTGTCCTGATACATTCTTCTTGCTGTGGCTTGGCCTTCCTCGACACTAGCACCCAGATCCCACGAACGGGGGCGCCCAGACTCTGTCCCCTCTCCCTTCTCTTCCTCTCACCTGACTTCTTTCCTGCTGACCCCAAAGCCCCTGGAGGCCAGGACCACGTTGGTTTATCTTTGAGTCCCCTGTGCTTAGACCATGCTGTGCTCAAGGTAGGTGCCCTCCAGGCATGTGCTTGATGGAACTGAATCCTTCAGGAGGGGAAAGGGGGAGAAAACATGCCTAGTGAGTACCTTCCGTGTCCAGGCAGATGTTAGACCATGTTCATCAAGTCCGTGGTTTCCCTAGTGGAGCACTGGCACTCAGCTAATGTGAGCGATTATTATTTACTCCTCCTACCACCTCACTGGATAGGTGTTATTACCCATCCTCCTCTATGTATTCATTTAACAAGCATTCCTAGATGCCCACCATGTAGCAAACTCTGTGTTAGACCCTGAGAATACCATGTACATATGAGTGTGCTGGTCCATCTTGGTTTAACCCCCTCCCAGACCCATTCTCTGTCCTGCCCTGGAGGCAGGGAGGCCCAGCTTTTTGGCCTGAATCAACCCAGCTCACTTGCCAGCTACTTCCAGGTGGGTGAGGCCAATGGGAGGCACTGGCAGAAGATGGGGCGGGAGGGAAATTGGAGGATTTCTTGATTGTTTCTTCGTCGCTTCTTGCTTTGAACTGTGTCTCTGGCAGTGGCCCAACGGCAGCCTCTATAGGTTCCATTCCTCTTCATGGTTCTGGTTCTCGGGGGACTTTGGCAACACTATTCCCCTGCCCCCATCACCCAACACACACAGAATGGGGAGACACTCTTCTGAGCATGCCAGGACCTCAAACTTGTGCTTAAGTCCCCAGGGGCCTCCTTGGCAAGGGGTCTAGGAGAAGTGGTCACTGTGTGTGGGCCCCACCCTTCCTCCACAGCTACCACCCCGGGGCTCGGTGCCGGGCCTGGCACTGGTACAGGGTGCAGAGAGAGCCACAAATGCACGGTTCTTGCCTCCCAGGCTTCTCAGGGTCTAATGCCCGAAACATAGAGGGCAGAATATGTTGGAAGGAAAGGGAGGGTGGGAGAGAGGAAGGATGGATCCATGTCTGAGCCAGTCCCCTGAATCCACTCTTTCCCCATTGCCAAGCCAGAAGTCATAACCAAACGGTCTCCAAAAGGTCACGGATGGTGTAAAGGAGGCACCTTGGTTGTAGGGAAAGGCTGAACTTGAGAATCAGAAGGCCTGGATTGGGTCCCCACTTTGTCACTCTTGCCGATCCTGTGACCTTGAGCGAGGCATTCGCCTCAGTTTTCTCCTCTGCTAAATGGAGGCGGAGAGCACAGCGCTCATGTTCACGTGGTGCACAGAAGCACCTCCATGCCTGTGCACATGTTACTTGCTGTTATAACCACATCCCATCCCTGTCCCCAGGCAGGCGGCCCTCCTCACACAGGCCCCCTTTTCCTTGCTCCCTCAGGAGTGCAGTCACAGCCAGGAAGGAAGAGAAGCTTTCACCCTCCTAGGATGCCACACACAACCAACCTTTTGCCTGAAAAAGCGAGGGAGAGTCATGCAGATTGCACCCCCTCCCCAGCCCCAGGCTGTTAAATAGGCAAGAATCTTCCACTTCTAAAAGACCATATGGAAAAAGAAACAGATGGGGGAAGGGCGGAGGAAGCCCTGCAGAGGTCTCCCACTCACCTCTGCCCTCCAAGGTGGGCTGGAGGGGCAGGGAGGGAGGTAGAGGGGGAGGCTGGGACCTGGAGGGATGGGTACCAGGTAGAAGCCCCAACAGAAAGCTAGATGCGGTTCTAGAAGCACTTCTCCATCTCCACTGAAGCTTGGAGGGACCTGGCACCTGCCTCACAGCGTAATCTGGCCTCTTCGTAAAAGGGAGAGATTGATGATGAACTGAAATGGAGAGGTTCAGGGGTGTAGATGGCCCCATCCTGGGAGTGTGTGGATGGGGCAGGGGGTCTACAAGTCCCAGGATGGCTGTGTGGGGGTGAGCTTTAGTTCTGGCAGAAGTTTGTTGAGCACCCCAGTACATGGGAGGGTCAGACCCTAAGGAAACAAAGGTGAAGTAAGCATGGTTCTTGCCCTCAAGGGGCTCTTAGCCTGGCGGAAAGAATTTGGATATGACAGTGTGGGATATGGACCCTGCCCCTCATCATCAGCCATGGAAACACATCCATCATGGCCCAGGACTCTGGCCTGGAGAAGACAGTGTCTTGCTGGGGTCAAGCCTCAAGATTGACTGTCTCCTACAGGGGCAGGTGGAGTATCTACCGGGGACTGGTAACTGGTACTGGGCCCATTTTGGAGATTGATCAGAGGGAATTGAGTCCGATACTCCAGGGACTTGGACTCCAAGCTGACCTGGGACCAGGAACAGTGCTCCTTATGGCCGCTAGGAGGAGCCAGTGTCCTCAAGTGGACTACAGGGTGGTGCTCTCTAGGGATGGGGAAGAGATGGCATCTGAGGTCTCCAGGCCTCTCCCAAACACCTCTCCTTTGACCCTGGGCTATCTCTTTCTCTGTCACACACATGGTTGTAGTGGGGAGTGGGGTTCCAGGTTCTGTGAAAATAGGCAGATTGTGCATAAATCAAAACCGATCTACATTACAGCTTCCCAACCCAGAGCATGAGCAACTTAGGGGGGGCAGTTTTAGCCAGGGCATTCTACTCATCTGAGCCTCAATTTCCCCATCTGTGAGATGATCTCTGAGGTCCCATGCTTCAGTTAAAGCAAGGATTCCAGAGCCATGGGGATCCTGCAGTTTGCAGGTTCCCAGCACTGGCCTCTCCCCTCTTCCTCCACCCTTCACTGACTTCTGCAGGGGCACAACGGCCCTTCCCACTGCCAAGCTCGCTGTCCCCCTTTCCGCCCTCTCTGCCCACACATTCCTTTGTGTGTAGGGGTAAGAAACAGAATCTCTGAGAGACTGGTGACCTCTGTCAAGATCAATACTCTTGGCATCACCTGGGCCTTTCAATCCACAGTTCATTCCCAAATACAGACGGGGTCCCCAGCTCTTAAGCAGGCTCTCTGCCTGCACATCTCTCAGGTCTCTGCACCCTAACACACACCCTGACTCCAGACTGCTCTTCTGCTTCGGCTGTCCACGTCAGGAGTGGCTCCAGCACCCTCCCAGGGAGCCAAGACCGAGGTCTGGGTGTTAACATCAATCCCTTCCATCTCACACGTCCCCTTTCCTCATCACGTGACCAAAAGTCCAGACACCCTTACCTTGGATGTGCCCACGCTCTCTGGCTGCTCCTGCCCCAGTTCAGGCCTGCATCATTTCTTTCCGGAACCAGTTGGTCTCTCTGACTCCAGTCTGTCCTCTCTCCAATCTATCACCCATCTGCGCTGCTGCCAGAGAGCTCTCTCTAAAACACAAATCTGATTATGCCCATCTCTGCTTCAAAATCTTGGCTGTAGCCTTGTGGCCGAAAGATAAATCCGAAGTCCTAATGAGGCTTCCAAGTGCATTCATGGTCAGACCCTTGTTTCCCGGTCCAAGCTCATCTCCCAGCATGCTCCTTGGTCCATCCATTCCACCCTTTTCCCCATCCCCTGATCAGCCCATGTTTGTTCAGGGTCACTGCCCTTGCAGACATTGTCCCCTCAGCCAAGAATTCCGACCCTGAGTTTTGCTTGGTGAACTTGGACTTCTTGAAGACAGAGCTCAAGGCTGTGAAGCCTTTCCCAAGTACCCCATCACACTTCTCTATATCCCTATTATCTCCCCCGCTAGGCTGTAAGCCCCTAATGAGATCCTATCTCCATATCTGATCAATGCTTGATGGGTGGTAGGATCCAACGCTGGAGTTTAAATGAATAGCCTGGGAAACTGCACGCTGGGTTGAAATCTTCCCTTTTTTTCTGCTGGAGCCCACGCCAGTGGGGAGTCAGGGAAAGGCCAGAGTAGCAGGGGATGAGTGGGGAAGATGGGGGAGACCAGACCAGCTGTGGCCTTGCAGACGAAAATAAGGAGTTTGGATTTTTTTTTTTCTTTCCTGGATCTCAGGTACACAAATTTAATCCATGAGCTCATACTCCTCGGAGGGTGAGGTGGGGTCATCACCCTCATCACTGCCACTGCCACCTGACCATGTTCTTGGTCTCTCCCTTCACACACAATGAGAACCCCCAAACACGTATCTCGTGCGGATCTTCCATTCTGCCTACTTCTACCTACGGGAGAGTTAGAGTTGCATTCTTGAAGTAATGAGAAGTCTTCGGAGGCTTTTAAGCCAGGGAGTGACATAATATGATTTTCATTTTATAAAGATTGCTGTGTTTGCTCTGTGGAGAATGCGTGGTAGGGGGCAAAGTGTGGTTGGGAGACCAGAGAGAGGCTGCTGAAGAGGCACAAATGAGAGATGAGGTGAGGGGGAGGGGTGGCAGTGGAGAGAGAGAAAGTGGGTAGGTGGGCATAGGTTTTGGAGGGAGAGCAGACAAGCTTGGCCGGTGTATGAGATGTGGGGGTCAAGAAAGAAAAATATCTAAGCAACGGAGATTCCAGAATTTCTATATAGAAGGGCTTGGGGGGCAGTCATTTGGTTAGAAGGGGGGTTGGGGAACTTGTCTAGAAGCTGTGTGCATGGCAAGTGCACTGTTTTTATTTAGACTGCATTTTTATGGAGCAGGCGAAGAGGGATGCTTCTGGAGATAACGGACGGGGAAGGTTTGTCCCTCCAAACCACTCAAACATGACCACAGGCCACAGGTCCTTTGCACAGAAGGCTCTTGCCTTGCTGGGGCCTTGCTAGGGTCTTGCTGGGGCCTTGCTGGAGAGATGACTTCTGCTCCCCTCCCAACCATCATCACTTGCTTCCATACTCTTACTTTCTTTGCTGTACTTATCAAAGTGTTGGCCTAGTTCCCTGGCGGGGGAAACATGTAAGCCTTAGACTTTCAAGCTGGAAGAAGTCTCAGGCCCAGAAGGTGGTAGCTGTCCCCCTACACTTAGTCTCACCCCCTCCCCCAGCTTAGCCAGCTGCTGGAGAGGGAAGCTGGGGAGGAAGGAGGCCGGGTGATTAAGAGCTCCGGTTGTCAGGGCTGGGGCCAGGGGGCACGCCCCCTGGGTGACATTTTCTCGCATTGTGTCCTCTGAACAAAAACGAGTCTTATTTGAGGAGTTGGAGGGGGGCGGGGGCAGGGGGCCTAGGCAGCCGAGTGGAATCGTGGCTCCAGGGAACAGCGATTACTCATCAAAGGCCAGGGCAGCCTGCGTCTTTGTGTGCCCTCCGCAGCCCGCCCGTGCCTGGCCACAGGCCCCGAGCCCTAGACTGCCCCCCCCCACCGCCGGCGTCCCACCCTCCCCAAGAGCGGGGCTGGAGTGGGGGAGGGGCAGGATCGTGTGTGGGCAAAGGACTGCAACAGACTGGGGGGGGAGGGGTGACCAGGGCGGGCTTCCTGGAGGAGGGGAAGCTGGAGGAGAATGGCTGTGAGCTAAAGGGGTTGAAGGGAGTGGGTCCGGAGACAAGGGGGTGAGTGCAGGGGAGGAGGAGGGGGCAGAACCTCTAAGGTGTCAGTTCAGCCCCCGGATCCAGAGTCCTGGAGGGGCTGTGGAAGGGGGGCTGCTTCCTGCTAGGACGGCTATTTTGGGGCCTGAAACAAATCAAATCCGCCGCAGCCCCCAGAGCCCCCAGCAGCTGCGTAGAACAGCTGTCCAGGCCCAGGGCGCGGGGCGGCTGGAACCTCGCTTCCTGCCCCCCACTGATCCCTCCGGGCTGCCTGGGGGTGTGGGCTGCAAGGGAAGGGGGAAGAGGAAGGGAAAGGGCTTTGGTGTGGAGTCAGAAACCTGGCCTAAATTCTTGTTCCCTTCCTCCTCCTGAGCTGTGCTACCTGGGGGCGGAGACTGGCCTCTCTGGGCCAGGGTTTGGGGGGCTCCAGATAATGGGAAGGATATCACCCCAGAAACTCTTCCCTGCACCCTCACCCTCCTTTGAGCCCTTACTAGGTATGTCCCCAGGCCCAGACAGTCCCTGCCTGAGGTCCCCACCCAGCTCCACCCTCCCCTGCTCCGGGAAGCCCACCCAGTCTTCTCTTCAGGGGATGGGCCCTTTCCTCATCTGCCCCTCCCCCTCAAAGGCTATTCACCGGGTTGCCTTGGTCTCTGTTGGGGGACGTGTAGGAGGGGTAGGGGGTGTGCGCACCCCCCCAGCGTGCAAACCAACCCCCCATCAGACTGACCTTTCCTTCAGTGAGGGGGGTGCTCTCAGAGCAGGAGGAGACTTAGCAAGGAAGGGAACAGGGACTGAGTCTCATTAGAGTAAGGCTCCGAGGGACGCTGTGGACCCATCCCCTTGCCCCCAGCTCAGCTCTCTATGGGCAGGGCAGGGCGCCCTCTCTTTTGTCAGACCTGGCTCTGATTTTTCCTCTAGCTGAACCTCCCAGCTCTCCACTTGGGGTTGACTGGCAGGCACTGGAGTGTTGGCCCTCTGGGACACAGGGCAGCTCCAGGTCAGGTGTCTGTTCGGGCTCCTGACTGCACTGAGGGGAGCCCGTTCATGCATGCCAACCGGAACACTAGAGCCAGGATATATCAGGGAGCTTGGGGAGAGCACTGGCCTCCTCCTCCAGGAAGCCTTCCTGAGACAGGCGGGGAGGAGAACCTCTCTTTCTCTTTGGTCTACTCCGGCTCTAGGCCAGTCAGTGTCCACAAGTGTGACCAAGACTGGGGCGGACCCTGGGGCAGTTCTATCCCTCAGGTCACAAGTCTATGACAGGGTCCCTCGTGCCCATCTTATGCAGAAAGAGCCCCATTGTCCTGGGGGCATAGCTGAGGGGTGAGTTCAGAGCCCAGAGAAGTCGGTTGACCACTGGGCTGGGGTCACTGGCTTTCTGACCACAGCAGGAGGGAGACAGGGAGAATCGCCGGGCTGCTTGCTGGGGAAAGGGGCTGGTGAGCACCACCGCACAGCCGGACCCACCCGCCCAGACCCACGCAGCCAACCTCGCAGAGGCCCAGCCACTCCCAAGTGCGCATGCATGCGCCCACACCTGCCCGCAGGGCCTCCCGAAACTGATGCCTGGTCCTCCCCGGCTCTGTCCGCGTTCCTGCTGGCAGGCGCTCCGTTCTTTCCTTCCCAGAGCTAGTGAGGCAGAATCGCTCCTCCTTCCGGGGCTCTGGACA
Organism: Mirounga angustirostris; assembly: GCF_029215605.1. Classification (NCBI taxonomy): domain Eukaryota; kingdom Metazoa; phylum Chordata; class Mammalia; order Carnivora; family Phocidae; genus Mirounga; species Mirounga angustirostris. The sequence goes on along the minus strand of NW_026991725.1, from coordinate 22,349,520 downwards.
GAGAGCCAGCAAGGGGAAGCAGGGTGGTGGCCCCTGTCCCTGGGGGCAGGGGCCGCGCCGGGAGCCCGGCCCACACGGGGCATGAGAGCCCCGGGTGCTCTGATCTCCTGCGCAGGCTGTCTGCGGTGGGGGCTGCCAAGGTAAACGGAGGTCGGCAAACCAGGTCTTTTGGTCAGGTCTGCATTCCTAAACGTGTTTGCAGGTCTGGGCCCTCATCTTCCTCCAGAACTCCCTTCCCTACTGAAATTCTCTCCCCTCCCTGAGCGCCTCGCCTTACGGAACCACCCTGTCTCACTGAATTCTCTTTGCTCACTGAATTCCTCCCTTCTGCCAACCCCAATTCTGAGACCCCTCTCTGGGAGAACAGCATTCTTTGCTTCTCATCTGTGCGGGCCCCGGAGGGTCTTGTCTGCAATACGGACCCCATAGATGGTGCCGAGACAGGTTATGTTGGTCTGCCTGGGCCCAAGCCCCCGGCCACACACACACACACACACACACACACGCACGCACGCACTGCACCCATCACCACCACCACCACCACCACCACGAGGACCCAGGCTGCGGAGGCTCATCTGGGCATTTGGGGAGATTTGGTCACCAGAATTTCAGCAGGTGGGGCCATCTGCTTCAAGCCAACCAGGGACTAGAGAGAAGTGAATGACCAGGGGGCAGTCTAGGAACCAAACACTCGTTTTAATTGATTTCGGTTGAACTTGATTTGGGCCCTGGATCTGGATGATGTGGGGTTCTCCGATCCACCTGCAGGATCATTCACACAAATTACTCTTTCCCCTGAAAGCCTCCTGAAGTGAGGGGCCCATTCCCCATTCCCACCTTCTCCCCCTCAGGGACGGCTCACCCCAGAGTGGCCAGGCCTTCGTTGTCAGGAAGTCACTGGACTTCGGATCTCAGCTCTTCCTGTGGTGGCGAGGGCCCCACCCTAAGTGAGGCAGGGACCATGGAGTTTGGAGTTCAGGGAGGGAGGGAAGAGCGAGGCGCAAAGAAAACCAGAGAAGGAGACAGAAAGCCCTCAAGGTGAGCACCGGAGACAGAGGAGATGAGAGGGAGGGGAAGGAAAGAAAGAAGAAAAACTGAACAGAGGGAAGGGATGGGGATGGGGGTGGGGTGAGGGGGATGGAGCCCGAGAGTGAAGAATGTGCAGCCAAGAGATGGGGAGGGAGGAAGCTATCTGCGCACCCCTCCGGAGCTCCTTCAGCCCCGCTGCAGTGCCAGGCCAAGCTCCAGACACAAATGCATCCCGGTGGGCGTCTGGTACCTAACTGCTCTGAGGTCCTCCTGGGCTCACCTGGGCAAGGGTGTCAGGGGGACTCGTCACCCATCACCCCGACACAAGCAAGGAACCCATGCCGCGAGCCCCACCCTGAGGATGATCCTGGAAATCCAAAAGAAGGCAGATCTGTCCCGGTGTGCCCGGGGGGCTCAGCCCCTCCGTGGCTGGGAACCCGCTCCCCATGCCAGGACTGCACTAACCACTCGGAGCCCAGGCCTGTTGGCAGGAACAGAGACACCCCCCCAGCCCCTTCCGCTCTGCCACGCCAGTGACTATTTGCTGACTGTCTCTTTCATGTCGCTAATCGCCCAGCCCCATCTAATTGGTAATTAGCCTTGAGAGCCCAGCCTGTGCTTGGCTAATTGCTGTTTGTCTCACCCTCATCTCTGGCCGGGGAGCTGTGCCAACACCACAGCCTGGGCTCTATCCGGGCTGCCGGCATCCATGCCAGCCCCAGGGGAGGTTTCTACAGCCCTCCCCTGCTCTGCTCCGGGGCGGGGAGCTGGGGAGAGGCATGAGCTGATCTGCTCTGAGGGGTCACTGTGGGACCATGGGGAGGACAAAGTTTGGTGAGAGGAGAGACGAGGACAGGGAGGACACCACTGCTTTGGCGCTGGAGTAGAGAGGAGGGGAGGAGTGGAGAATTGTTTTGGAAGGCCCCACGGGACTTTTGGATGGATTAGAAGCCGGAGTCATCGATGGGGACCCTGTGGTACGATGACCCGCAAAGGGGTCATCCTCTTCAGTAGCCCTCTTGGGGAGCAGGGCAAGACGCATCTCGGATGTTTTCCATGACTCAATCACTTGGGGACCTCTTTTTTTTTTTTTTTTTTAAGATTTTATTTATTCATTTTGAGAGAGAGAGAGACAGAGAGAGAGCACAAGCAGAGGGAGAGGGAGAAGCAGACTCCCCACTGAGCCGGGAGCCCAATGCGGGACTTGATCCCAGGACCCTGGGATCATGACCCGAGCTGAAGGCAGACGCTTAACCATCTGAGCCACCCAGGCGCCCCACTTGGGGACCTCTTTTTGAGAACCAACCCTTCCAATCATTTTGGAGTCTTTTAAGGAGATGGTGCCATTGTCATGAGAACTGGCACTGGCTGGGCCCCTATCATGGGTCAGTCACCGAGTGCCCACTTCTCAGTTTACCTTGTTTCATGCTCTAATAATTCCAGGAGGAAACCACTATTACTATCTTCATTTGGGGGATGACAGAGTTGCGGCTGGGAGAACTGAGGCCACTTGCCCCAGGCCACACAGCTAGTGAATGACCCAGGCTGGGTGCAGACTCGGGCCTAACTGCTCAGCCAGAACTTCAAGTTGCCTTTCGAGTACGTCCCACCCTCCTGTGACAACTATTCTGGGCTAGGGTTTGTTTTATTGATTAATGTATCTTTTTTTTTTTTTTAAGATTTTATTTATTTATTTGACAGTGAGAGACATAGCAAGAGAGGGAACCCAAGCAGGCGGAGTGGGAGAGGGAGAAGCAGGCTTCCTGCCGAGCAGGGAGCCCAATGCAGGGCCCGATTCCAGGACCCTAGGATCATGACCAGAGCCACCCAAGCGCCCCTTGATTAATGTATCTTAATCAAAATAGCACCAACCAGCTTGCCTCCTCCACCTGGAATCCTTTCCCTGTTCAACCCTATCCACATCCTGCTCATCCTTTTAAGCCCAGGGCAAAGCCTCCTGCTTCCAGGAGGTCATCCTGGATTTTGTAAGCCTTCTCCACACATTGGAGATAATCTGTCAAGTGTCCTTGCTGTTGAGTGTCCTTGATTTTGAACCTCATGGCAGCACTTCTCCGCCCCCCACCCCGGAGTCCCCTAGATGGGGAAGGCCTGCCCTGCACGAGGCCCCACACCTGTTGTCCACATTGCCCTGGACTGCTCAGGATGGGTCTTTCCCTTCCCACTGAATGGTGGGTGTCCCGGATCCCTTGGTCCTCTTTGGGCCACTCCGTCTGCCACCCCAGCCTGGCACCACGCCCTAGGTAAGTAAGTGCCCGCCCTGGGGCTGTGTGCTGCATCATCCTGGCCTGCCTGAAGGCAGGAGGCAACTCTTGCTCACCACCCTGGCCCCAAGTGGCTCCTGGTTGTCCTTCAAACTCAAGTTTACCCCGCACAAGCAGGAAGCTTTCCCTTTGTCCAGGAGAGCCAGAGGCCTGAGGGGCTAGCTGTAAACAGGAGCTCCCCCAAATGGTGGGGGGCTACCAGGAAGATTGCTGTGAAAAGGACTACACGTGGTTCGATGAGTGAGTCCTGGCGCTTTTATCCAAACCATCAGTGACATCTTGTGCTCTCCTTGAAGGCCTTTATTTCCTCCAGCAGTGCTGGCTTCGTGCCCCAGGGGAAAAAAAAATGCGCTAGAGCTTTCCACCCAGCCTGGAGGGGCCTTTGGTAGAAGCTGGTGCAGCTGCCGTGGAGGCAGATGGGCCCGTTGTCCTTGGCCCCTAAGAGGGCCCCAGACCAAAGCAGTCTAAAAGCCATGGATTGGAGACCACACTGAAGGCAGGATCCTGGGAGAAGATTTAGAACAGTGTTCTCTGCTGTGATCGGGAGAGCTGCGGGGTCCTCGGAGGTGCCTTGGGAACTGCTGAGGGGGGTAAATGGGCCTCATCCTTCTTAGTCTTTTCCCAGAAGTGTTCTTCCATCTCTGGCTCTCAGAGTCATTGCAGACATGGGCTCTGCCACTAAGCTGCCTGGGTCCGGCTGGCTCCGCCCCTTACTGCCTGTGTAAACCTGGACGCCTCCCTAACCTCTCTGTGCCTCATTTGCTCACCTGCAATATAGGGAGGACGAGCATGATCGCATCCACTTCACCGTGGGCTGTGATGGTTCTAACACCCATAGCATGACGTCCGGCTCTCAGTGGGACTTTACGAAATGAACTTGTATTATTTTAATCGTCTGCTTGTTTTTGTGTTTTTTTAAATTCTCTCTAGCCTCTCTGCCAGGCCTAGGGAACAACTTGGCACAAGGCGGTCAAGGGCAGAGGATGCCCCGATATCTGCCCCACTTCCGGGGAAGCCTTCATTCCAGCAGCCAGTCCGGGCTCCAGGCAGAGAGCAGAGAAGAGCCAGGTGTCCCATGGCCTAGTACTTCCGGAAGACCCCTCGGCCTTCCCACCTCTGAGAACATTAGGCCTTTGAGACATGGCCCCAGCCTGCCCCCACCCCCCCCAGCCTGACAATGGGGGCTTCAGAGGGGACGGGTAGCAGGACACAGCCCCCTCTGTGAAATGGAGCTGACCGCCAAGCTGGTGAGCCTCAGAGGACACATTCCTCAAGGGGCAGGCAAGGACGAAGGGAGGGGGCTGCACACTGGCCCCTCGGCCTGGCCCTGACCCGAGGAGTGGTTGTTGCTGGGGGCTTGGACAAAGGTCCCCTCTTCCTGCTCTCTGTCCTCTTGGCGCCCACCAGGGAATGGGGCCAACAAGGATCTGTCCCAGGGCCAAGGAGGAAGACAAGAGGCTGGCATGTGGCAGGGGTCACCTCCACCTCTGTTGGAACAGAGCACCCACAGCGCTGTGGCGGGGAGGTGGAGACGGGGCAGGCAGCCATCCAGGGGTCCTGGCCTCCTTCCCTGCATTCTCAATGCTCAGCCTCTGGACCATCTCTTGGACACCATCTCCATCATTCTCAAAGTTCTCCTCTCCCCCCCAGGTCTTCCCGGAGTAATCAAGGGGTTGGTTTCCCTAGGCTCTACTCAGTTTTAGCAAAGGAATTCCATAACGTGTGAAAACCCTCCTCCCTCATCAAGGTCAGTGTCCAGATAGCCACGTTCCTCACCCTCGGGCAGGGTGAAGAGAAGTCTGAACCAGGAAGTCCACCTTCCCCTAATAGCACCGTCTCCCCTTCGGGCCCCAGCTCACTAGCGAACATTTACCGAGCCGTTACTATGCACCAGGCCTTCTGTGCATTACTTCATTTAATCCTCTGATGGTCCCGGGAGATAGGTAGTATGATTATCTCCAATATATAAAACCAAAGCTTAGGGATATGAAGCAACTTGCCCAAGGTCATACAAATAGGAAGTGGCAGAGCTGGGATCTGGACCCAAGCTGTCTGCCCCCTGAGATTCATTCATCTGAAGCAGAAGCCCGGGGAATGATGTCCTAATCTCTGCAACAGGCCAACTGTGTCAGGACCCATAGCAGCGTGGCTCCTACAAAGGATTCTTGCTAATGAAGGTAACAAGGAGGACAGAAAGATGGGATTGATACCAATAAAGAAGGATGTATTGATGAAGAGGTAATTCTAGGCAATTCCTGCCTAGGGGTGATTAAGCTGTTCATTCATTAATTCCACCATCCATCGAATGAGCTCAGTAGAGTACAGTGGTAAAGAACATGAGCTCTGGAGCCTGACAGGCTGAGTTCAAATCTCTGCCATGATTCACTGTGTGATCTTGAGCAAGTTGCTTCACGTCTCTGAGCCTCAGATTCTGCATTAATAAAACACCCTCCCAACACACACACACACACACACAAATACATGTGAACACACATACACATGCACGCACATGTACACATATATTCCTATACATACTTATTACTTTACAACACAGTATGGCAGGCAAAATTTAGGCTTTGGATGTAGATAGACCTAAATTGAAACTTTGTGACCTTGAGTTTTAAAAAGTCTCTTAGTAAATCTAGAATATCAGTAGCATTTACCTTATAGAGCTGTTGGAGTACTATCTGACACATTGTGCTAGTCAGGGTTCTCCAGAGAAACAGAACTGTGTGTGTATGTGTGTGTGTGTGTGTGTTAAGATTGTTAAGATTGTCCATGTGTTGAGATTTGTGTTAAGGAATTGGTAAATCTAAAATCTGCAGGGTAAGCTGGCAGGCTGGAGACCCAGGGAGGACTTGCCGTTCAAGTCCAAAGGCTGTTTGCTGACCGAAGTCCTTCTTGCTCAGGGGAAGTCGGTCTTTGTTCTATTAAGGTCTTCAACTAACTAGATGAGGCCCACCCACATTATGGAGGATAACTGTTTTACCTAAAGCCTATGGATTTAAATGTTAAATCTCACCTAAAAAAATACCTTCCACAACGCATCCAGAATAATGTTTGGCCAAAAATTCTGGGCATTGTGGCCCAGCCAAGTTGACACATAAAATTAACCATCATACACACGTGAAAAAACTACTTAACAGTGTGCCTGACATATTAAAGCAAACAAAAGCAGCAATGATAAAAGTAGGGTTGTTATAAATACTGTAGGATATATGACACAGGAAGTGGCTCGGATGGTGCTCAGTACAGAATGAACGCTCAGAAAATGTTAGCTGTTGTTGTTACTTCTTCTCCTTGCCAGGGGCTTGGCTAGGGTGCCAAAGTCACAAAGATCAGTGGGCTGCCTCTTCCTGGAAGAGACTAGTAGAAGAAGCAGACATGGACAGACACAGTGTAATAGGTACTGGGAGAGCCCGTACAAACAGCTTTGGACACATTTATGGTGCTGGATGATTAAGGAAGGCTTCCTGGAGGAGGTGACCTTTTTTGAGCCTTGAAGGATAAATAGGAGCTTGCCAAGGAAGCTAGACAAAGAAGAGATAAAAGCCATCCTAGCTAGGGAACAGCAAATGTGAAGTGCTCTGGTGCAGAGGAAGCAACATCAGGGGAAAAGTGTGTGTTTTGCAGCCAGAAGGTGCTGGGTCTGGCTCTAGTGTTAGGTGTGGGGTAGGGATAGCAGCAGGAGGGGAGGCTTTATACAGGGGCAACCCCTCTGAGATCCTGCTGGGCCTTGATGCCCGAGGGGAAAACCAGTGAAGGGCTTTAAGTAAAGGCAAGGACTGAATTATATATAAGATGCTCTCCGTGAAGCAGATCCTAAGATTTAGGTTTGACATGAGAAAGAATTTCTGATGACTGGGGACCCTGGGGATTTCATACAGGAGAAATAGGGAAGACTGTTGTTGATGCTGAAGGAGCAAATGGACAGCTCTTTGGTGGAAATGAGAGCTGAGCACCAAAAGTTGCTCCTCATAGGAACAGAGTTTAACCATAAGACTTCAGACACATTCCTGGACCTCTCTGTGTGTGGCCTGTGGGTAGTGGAGATCCTGCCTACCTTGGGGATACGGACTGTGATCTGGGATGTGTGTGTGTGCATATATGAGGATGAGGACATGTAGGGGAGTGAAGGAAAGAGGTGTACCCAGCCATCCCTCCACAGGGAATGAATCTCAAGAAACCAGAATCTTCTCCTAAGAATAAAGCAGAGACGGGATGGTGAGCACCTCTCGCTTCTGTAGCCTGATAGAATCTTTTGCTACCCGAACAACTTGGAAGTACAGACCTGGAGTCTTGCTTGCTACTGTGGAAGGTTCTAGAACAGTGACTCTCAAACTTCAGCCTGCATTGGAATTCCCAGGGCATCTTGTTAAAATGCAGGTTCTGATTCAGCAGGCAGGAATGGGGACTGAGAATTTTCATTTCTAATGAAATTCCCCCTTCCCTGTGATGCTGATCACCTGACGCTGATGCCGTTGACCCAGGAACCACATTTTGAGTGGCAAGGATCTAGAACAGTAGCTCACCATCCAGGCTGCACATTACAGTCGCCTGGGGGAGATTGTAAAAAGAAAGAAAAAAAAAAGGGACACCAGGGCCTCACCCCAGACCAATTAAATCAGGGTTTTTAGGGGTAGAGCCATCTATAGTTTTAAAGCTCTCTAACTGATCCTGATGCACAGTAAGGACATCAGAGAAAAACTGCTCCAGAATATGCCCATTCAGGCTGGGGCAGGGGATTCAGAACTCCCTTCCCAGTGGATCATCTAGAAATAGCATGCAAGCCACACATAGTCCTAGCCCATGGCCCCATGAACAGCATTCTTAGTAACCCCAGAAGGGCAAGTGAGGGGTATCCATTTCAGGAAGGGGAAGGGGCAGGAAGGGCAGCCCCCTCTCAACTCTGTCCCCACCAGCCCCTTGGAAAGTGGCTTTGTCCAGTGTTTGAGGCACAAAGCTAAATATAGCCTGGGCTGGGGGCTGAATTCAGGCTATTGAGGGAACAGGCCTCTCTGTGGCCCTGCCCCAGGCCCCGGGCTGCAAAGAGCTGGAGAAGAGGAGGCTGGGAAAGGAGGGAGTAGGGGTGGGGAGACAGAGCATGGGAGATAGAGTGGATGGGTGGCATCAGCTTGTCGAGTTGAAAGCAGAAATCCGAGCTATCGCATTTTCAAAAATGAGGGTGTACTGTAATGTGGGGAAAAAGGAGAGATAGTCTTCACCTTGTGCTATGGACTGAAGGGTGCCCTCCCCATTCATATGTTGAAGCCCTAATCCCTAATGTGACTGTACTTGGAGATATCTATACTTAGCCTATAAGGAGGGAATCAAGGTTAAACAAGTTCACAAGGGTGGGGCCTTGATCCCATAGGATTAGCGCCCTTGTGAAAAGAGACACCAGATAGCTCGCCCCCAATATGCCCCCCGTGCACGTACACAGGGAAGGAAAAGCCATCTGCAAGCCAGGAAGAGAGCTCTCACCAGAAACTGAAATGGCCGGAACCTTGCTCTTGGACTTGTAGCCTCCAGAACTGTGAGAAATTATATTTCTGTTGCTTTAAGCCACCCCGTCTGTGGTATTTTGTTATGGCAGCCTGAGCTCAGATACCTTAGAAGCACAGCCTGCTTGCCCATCCCCTTACCATCCTTCATCCATTTCTCCCAGAGTCAACTTCCCTTCCAGAAACTTCTTCAGAGGGTAATCTTTCACTTCCCTAAGGGATGCTCTCTGCGGTTTCCACACTACACACGGGAGGAAGTTCCTCTTGCAGGCTAGCCACCATCTCTACAGCTGCAACTAGATATGTCAGAAACCACAATGGTGCCCAACCTCCCAACGCATGAGAACACATTTCTGCCTACAAGAGGCTTTGGATGGGCACGGAGGTGGGGGTGGGCGACGCAGCTGTCCACCTCGTGGAGGGCAGGGCCAGCCCCAGCCCCGGCCACGTGCACAGCCACTCCGCTTAGACAAAGCCGCTCAGGCAGCCAAGCATCCCTGTACCACATACAGCATCCCTGGTACTCAGCTCGGTACCAAACCCCACCCTGAGGAGCGCGGGCTCTGTGGCTTGTCCCCACTGGCCTGGAGTGTTTAAGTGGTGAATTTGCACAGCAGGGAGGCCACAGGCACATTAAGGATTAACTTCCTGGCTCAGTCTTCCTGTTAGAAGATTCTGTGGGCAGCCTCCGCCCAGAGACACAGTTCTGCAAAACCACAGCCCCCTCAGGCCTGGGGCGCCACCCATTCGCCCACCGAGGCCCCCTCTGGCACCCAGGCAGGAGCTGTTCCTGCACCTCTTGCCAAGGCCTTTCCAGATGTCTTGGAGGAGCTGGCCAGAGCCTTGAGGGGTCTCGGGTTGCGGGGGAGGTGTGCGGAGCCCGGGCTCTGCCATCTCAGCTCCCGGTACTGATGCTTATCACAGTCCAAAGGGCAAATTGGTCTGATTACCTTATGGATGGCACACCCCACTCCATGAGTTCCCAGATTGGATTTGAGGGTTTGGGGAGGGAGCTCAGGACTTCTGAGTGCCCCTCCCTCCCCTCAGAGAAGACAGACAGTCCCTACTGCTCAGGGGGCCCCAGTATCAAGGGGGAGACACAGCCCCTGAGCTCAGGGTTCCCAGTCTAACCAGGTAGTGTGGACATCCTCAAGATGGGTGAAATGAAGGCAGGAACTTCAGGGCTGGGGGAGACAGGGAGGCCCTAGCTCTGCTGGGCTGGGGCAGGTGTGCTGGGGGAAGGGGGTGGCTGAGAGATGCCGCAGAGGAAGAGGGCATGGTGACAGGGTCTAAGTTGGTTTCACTGCAGACTTCTTTTAAAAGTCACCAGGAAAGCCCCAAAGGTAGGATCTGTGCTGTCCCCCTGGGGCGCGAAGTTGAGGGGGGGTGCTCTGCCTTGTGCACTCCATGTCCTGTGCGCCTGGCCAGGGCTGCTCCTTCCCTCGCTCCCCCGACTGACAGAGGGGCTTCCAGGCCGCCTTAGGGCCCAGACTTGCCCAGACTGGCTCAGTCTCCAAATAGCCTCCGGCTGGGCCCTGCGTGTTTCCGCCATCCCCTCGCTCTGCTCCTCTAGCCAGGACTGCCTCATAGCCCCAAGTAAGCAAGAAAAGCTGCCCCGGCGGGGGTGGGGGTGGGTAGTCAGTGTGTGGAGGGGAGGGGGAGCCATTAGGGAGCTGAGTTGCTGCATCTAATCGATGGGCTCATGTTATATTTATCAGCCACAGTACTTAGGCGCTGCCCTGAGCAGGACTAATGGCCTCCCCATTGGAGACGCCATTACAAGAAGTGTAGGGGGAGGGGCCGGGGTGCTGAACGGAGACGGGGACCTGGCAAGGTTTACTTCTCCTGGTGGCCGCCCCCAGCCCCTAGCACAGGGGCAGCTGTTCTGCAGGCTGCAGTCACGGAGTGTGCTCCAGGCTCGTCCTCTCCTCACTGCTGGGACGAATTACCCAGAATCCCCAGCCAGAGGTCACCCCAGTCGTCCCTCTGCGTCTTTCCCTTCAGTGCAGTCTTCTTGACCCTCTCCGCTTCCCTGGAGCGAAGCCACGCCCTTTCCACCCTCCACTGTTTGAGTGACAACCACGTGGGCCAACCAAGTGGCTCAGCCTCCCCTGGGGCGGAGCCAGCAGTGGTTGCCAGGGCGGTCTTTGGAGTGGTGGGTGGAGGGGGGGCCTGGAGACTTCCTGTAACAGCCTTAATTGCTCATTTATTTAGGGCAATTAGTCCCTTGCGATCCTCCCTTCCTTGACCCCAGCAATGACTATTCTCAGCTCACACAACATTCCACCCATTTGGGGTGGGGCCTGGTCCAGAATGAATGGGGTGAGGCGGGGCAGGGAGGCAGGGTGCTCCTAAAGTCTGAGAAGCTCCCAAAGTCTGAGAATCCCTAGTTAGAGGCTGACCTGGTCAGACCATTCCATGTCCTGTCACTGGCCCCTGCTCCCAGCATGCTCTTGGCCCTCTCTGGCCCCTCATTCAGCTCCAAGAGTGGACCCGCTCCTCCACACTCCCAATGTCGGCGGCCTCGGGACACGGCACTCTCCACCAATGGCACTTCTGTCTTCCTGACCGGCCCCCAGTCACGGTTGGCTCCTGCCGAGCTCTGGCCCCTCCCCCCCCACGGGCAGCTGCTCCAATAGCAGAAGCTCTCAGGAGGGCCCTTCCTGTGTGACCACTAGGAACCGTGTCTTACCAGGTGGCTACAGGGACCCCCTCATTCTGTGCCTCAGATCTACATTCCTGTGCTCTGCTTCCTAGAACTTCTTAGTCAGGGCTACTAGAAGTTTGGCTCCAGAAGGATCTCATTGCGTGGATGGCAGAAACTGAGACTCCAAGAGAAGAAAACAAGCCCAGGGTTCCTGGGTGAAGTTAGAGGCAGAGCAGGACTGGAATCCAGTGCCCTTGATTCCCAGCCTAGTGCTCAGCGATACCACAATGACATCTCCTTCAAACTCCTTTTAGACCACCCCTTCCTCTGGTCTGCCCTTCTTATCCGCCTTTACGCCATCCTGACAACAGAGCCTCCGGAAGGCCTCCCTTCTCAGCCCCTCAGAAACTCTCTGGTTCAGACTCTGGCTCTGTTGTTCTTCCAGGCCATGGACATGCTCCCCTGCCTTCTCTACCCCCAGGTTTTCCTGTCCTCCGGACCCCAGACTCTTCCTCTATAGAGGGGGTACCGGGGCAGCCTCCCCATGGCTGTACCTGTGGGGACTTTCAGTTTACCCCCTTTTCCCAAACGCCTATTGGTCAAAAGCTGAAGCAAGCTACTGGGGCTCCTAGAGTCAGACTCTTTAGTTTTGCATTTTGGGTTTGGAACCATCTTTGTAGGCCAAGCCACAGGAGAGCCTGGAGAACTTTGTGAGGCAGGGTCACCCTCTGAGCTGGGGACTTTTTCTTGGCCCCCTTCTCTGGGTGTACCCATTCCAACCCTTCCTACCTCCACCGATGCCCACTACACCAACCTCCTTCCTTGTTGGAGGTCCTTCCTATCCCCCCACCCCCAGGAAAGCCCTTCTTTGGTGGGGCCCTAAGCCAAAGGCTTAGGGACAGGGGGTAAGGGCAGGGCCTGGACTCAGCCTTGGTGTCTCCTTGGCTATGGGACAAAGAGACCCATGTTGGGGGTGACCTCACCCTTTGGGCATCCTCCTGATGGACAAAGGGCCCGATTGTTCCTCAGCCTGGAAGCAGGAGGTAGGAGGATGACACTTCAATCCTTGGACCCTCTTTAGACACCCTGCACTTTGGACTGCTGCAGCCTCAGCGTGGGGGTGGGTGGGCCAGTGCGGGGAGACAGGCCCCTCGGAGGGAGGCTGACCCAATTTGGATGGCAAGAGAAAAGCTTGGAATATCTGCTAAGTCCTTCCTAGAATCTCACCTCCATCTCAAAAGACGCTGAAGCCCACAGCTCTGAAGTTAGAGGCAGACATGCTCTGCTTTCCTTTTTTCCAGCAGTGACCTCTCTTTGGGGGCAGGATCAGGGGCTTTTCTTCCATTCCCTGGGAGAGCAGTGGTTTGCAATTTTTTTCCCCCAATAGTATCGTGTGCCTTCAAATGAAATCTTCCTAGAACTCTGATCAGTAAAGCAGGTGAAAGTGGGAACTACTTTGGTTGAGGTGGTGGGAAGCGTGGGGTAGAGGCAGGACCCTCCCATCTCTCTTCCCTCTCACCCCGCCTACAGCAGCATCTAAGTGTGTGTGGGGGGGTAGCCAAAGCATTGTTTAAAAACCACTGCTTTAGGGGCGCCTGGGTGGCTCAGTCGTTAAGCGTCTGCCTTTGGCTCAGGTCATGATCCCAGAGTCCTGGGATCGAGCCCTGCATCGGGCTCCCTGCTCCGCGGGAAGCCTGCTTCTCCCTCTCCCACTCCCACTGCTTGTGTTCCCTCTCTCGCTGTGTCTCTCTCTGTCAAATAAATAAATAAAATCTTTAAAAAATAAAAAAATAAAAAAATAAAAAATAAAATAAAAACCACCGCTTTAAACACTTGTGTACCTTGCTGCTCCTCAAGCATCCTGGGGCCAGGCCTGTGTAAGTACTTGAAATCTAGTTGATAAATAAATAAGCTCTGTCCCCTCCCTTATGGGCTGGGTTCCCATAAGGGCCTGGGCCGGGGCCTCTCCCCTGTCTCTGCTCTAGGCACAGTTGGGATCCTGGCATGTCTGTCCCCAGCTCAGGGGTTCCCTCTCAATTATGCCAGAGCTACCCAATGTCCCCAGAGCGAAGGACATCAATGGGGGCTGCTGACAAAGCAAGCAAAGTGGGGACAAGTGTGCAGAGGTGGGCTGGTCACTGGTTCGCGCACATAATCTGCCAACAGCCCAGACACAGATGATTCCTGAAAGCCGAGCCCGAAGCATCACAAAGCAATGAGGAACTCTCCCCCACCCCCACTTCCTCCCACATGAGTCAGGGGCTCCAGATTCTAGCCCTGGCTCTACCATTTACTGCCATGGACCCTTGGGCAGGTCATTTCCCTTCTCTGGGCCTCAGAGTCCTGCCCTGTAAAATGGAGAGAGTAGGGCTAATGGGACACTCCAGCCTTCAGGTTCTGAGCTGGGCTCCCAGGGCTGGACAGGGGCCGGGGGCAAAGCCCGGAATTGGTTGCTAGGCTGGAAGGGGAGGTGACAGAGAAAAGGAGAGATATAATCTTTGTCCAGGAAAAGGTTCATCAGGAAGTCATAGAAGAGAAGGATGGTGAGACAGCCTGGCCCTTCCTACAGTGTTCTCTCTCGTGCCCTTGGTTGCACAGCTGGGCTCTTGGCTTAGATTTTCTCCTGGGGCTGGGAGAACGTCAATACTATTTGTCCCCCTGCTCTATCATCCTTTTGTCACCTTGCCCGTAGATGTTCTAAAATCCTACCTCTCCCTGAAAATGAACTTCCCTCCAACATACCCATTCTTTTCTCATCCATGTCTCCCTGCACTTTCATAATCCCCCTCCTCCTGGAAGTTGTCCCTGATCTCCACTTCATGTCACTCCCCCTTGGCCTCGGTTCAGAGACCCCCTGAGCTGAGGGCTGTCAAGGCCCTCCTCATGTGTTGTCACCATCCTTTCAATTAGAAGCTTTCTGAGACTAGGGACCCTGTCTTTTCATCCCGGAATGTCTACGACCTGGCTCACAGCAGGGCCTTGTGGAAGGAACGACCCAGAGGGAGGCACTCAGTTTGGGACTGGGTGAGGCTGGCCTTGTGTGCGCTTGGCCAAGCGAACACTCCAGACCGTCAAACTTGCCCCCGAGCACACATGCATCCAGACAGCCCGGCGTAGACATGCGCACATCCGCGAGCCAGCACCCTCTCTCGAGCTGCGAGCCCCCACGTGGGGTGGGGTGCGATGTGGGGGAGGAGGTGGAGGGGACTGCCCTCCAGATGTTGTTGGAAATCCAACACGTCCCCTCCACCCCTCCCTCTCCCACTTCCCGTTCCACTTCCCCTAAATATTTACTGATTTTTATTTACATTCTTTGCCCGAGGTGCCCAGCCCCTGTCAGGTCCCATTTGCTTGCCCTGGTTCCCTCCTGCCAACTCCCCTCCTCCCCCGTCAAATCCGGAGCCAGGAGTTGTGTGTGGTTGGCAACAACCTCCTCCAGGCCCGTGGGTGTTGGGGGTGGTGAAGGCAGTGGGCTGGCAGCTCCGGGCAGAGCTGTTGGGGGCGGGGGGTTCGGGAACAGGAGCAGCTCGCCCACACATCCCCGCCTGCCCCCAATCTGGGATCGTTTTAGCCACCCCCCTTGTTTCACAGGGACTTCTGGAAGGGACTGATGGATGCCAGATGCCAGGAGCACCGTCACCCAGGGAGGGCTCTGAAGAGAGAGGAGGGAGAGCTGGGACAGACGTGACAACGAGTGGGACAGGCGTGCTGGGTGACTACTCACGAGCTGACCAACCACTCTGGGCCTCCTTACCACCAGCTGACCAAAGAGCCTGAAGAAATGATTTCCCACTCTATTCCCAGGCTACCAGAGCCCCTTCTCCCCGCCAAGCGTCTTAGTTATTCTAGCAGTCTAGATGGGGCACCTACTACGTGCCAGGCACTGTCCCAGGTGCTGACGGGACGGCAGCAAACAACAGACGATTATTCTTGCCCTGTGGAGCGCGCTTTCTCCTGAGATAATGAGTCAATCATGGAGTGGGTGAGGGTGTTTTAAGTGCCATGGGGAGGAAGAAGCAAGGTAAAGGGAATGGGGAATGCCAGAGGGGGGCTGGGGAAGGGGTATGATTTTAAATAACATCCTCAGGGGAGGCTTCATGGAGAAGGTGACACTTGAGCAAAGCCTTGCAGGGGGTGAGGGAATGATTTGAGGGGCCGGAGAAAGCCGGACGGAGGGAACAGCCTGAGAAGCGTGGTGACGTGTTTGAAGACCGGACAGGAGGACAGTGTGGACGAGCAGTGAGAGTCAGAGCGGTGGGGATAGGAGATGAAGGCAGGGAGCAAGGGCTTCGGTTTTTCTCTGAGTGACATGGGGGCCTCTGAAGGTTCTCAGCGGACAGTGACATGACCGGACAACAGGGTGACTCCTGCCTGCCTTGTATGCTCTCCTACACTCTGGCCACCCCACTTCTCCTTGCCTGCTGCCTCCTGCTTCTCAACTACCCTACCAGGTTGCCCATGGCTTCCATAAAACTCCTCTACTCCAGGAAGCCCTCCAGGATTGCTCAGAGGAGCCTGCCTGGCTCTGTCTGGACAGTAGATGGCCTTTTCATTGTCTCTACCCTTCCCATGAGAGAGATGCTAAAGAAGAAGGTTGTGATGTCCGCCCTGTGGCAACCCAAGGACCAGAGAGGGTGAGTCACTTTCCCAAGGTGTGTCCCCAAATGGCCAATATCCTGCCTCCCATGAACCCTTCTCCTGTCACCCCAGGTTTTTCATGGAGGCTCTGTCTTCCCTTTCCTTCCTTTCCATCCTTCTCCCTCCCACCAGGTCTCTGCCCTATGGGCAAGGGACTGAAGTCTCCCACTTCTCTGCTTTGGGATGGGCCTGGAGAGCACCACTGCAGACGGAAAGGTGTAGCAAGCGCTGGTTTCCCAAGGCCAAGGGAAGCAGCAGTAGTGGGGAGATGGTGGGCTTCATTTCTCTAGCCTGCACCCTCCTCTGCACCCAGTCCCCGGACACTGCTTTGCTATGTAGCAAACTCTGTTTTCAAATAGCGACTATTTGCTGGCCAGCAAGCAGAGAGATGGAGAGTCGGGCATGGGAGCATAGCTTCCCCAGCTAGCCCCTGGGAATTAGCCCAAGGGCTCTGAGTCCCTGGTCCTGGCTTGGCTAAGGCCTCACTGGGTGACTTTCCACCAGGTGCATCACACATCCGGGCCTCACTCATTCATACTACAACTGTTTATTGAGGGCCTACTACGTGCTGGGCACTGTGCTAGCTTGAGGATACGGAGAGAGCAGAGCCGACTTGGGTCTTGCCCATGTGGAGCTCACAATCTAATGGGGAGCAGACATCAATTAAATAGCCAGCCAAATGCAGTCAGAGTGACAACTGTGATCAGTGCAAAGAAAAGGAAGAACGTAATGCCCTGAGAGTATGTAAGCAGCATTTGAGAAGCCAGGGAAGCTGGGGGCTTCCCCAAGGAGGCAATGCCCAAGTTGACACTTGAGGGAATGGAAGAATGGTCCAGAGAGACCATTGTAGAGAAAATAGTATATGCAAAGGCCCTGTGGTAGGAGGGAACATGTCCAAGCAGCTGCAAGAAACAGACATGGCTATGGTGCAAAGAGTAAAGGGAATGAGCAGTGAGAGGTGGGCAGAGGCTGACCACGCGGAGTCTTCTAGGTCATGTTTAAAGCCTGATCTAAGAGCAGAGGTAACCATTTAGCATTGGGGGGTTGTGTTGGGGGTGACAGGAGCATCTCAGGTTGGCTGCAGATTGGGGGTATGAGAGTAGAGGTGGGGAAACCTGTCAGGAGGTGACGGCAGTGGTCCAGGTGAGGGTTGACGTTGGCTTGAACTAGGAGTTGGCAGAGGATTCATAAGAGGAGGAGGATGGTGTCGAGGGTGACTTCTGGATCCCTGCCTGCAGGGTTTCTCACCTGTAAAGAGGAAAGAAGCAGCTCTACTTTCTCCTGGAAATGAGCTAATTCATGGAGACAAAAATTCTCCTTGGGAAGGCATGGGAGTCAACTATAGGAATAGCATAGAATATTCCCCTGAGGGCGCCTGGGTGGCTCAGTCGTTAAGTGTCTGCCTTTGGCTCAGGTCACGATCCCAGGGTCCTGAGATCGAGCCCCGCATTGGGTTCCCTGCTCTGCAGGAAGCCTGCTTCTCCCTCTCCCACTCCTCCTGCTTGTGTTCCCTCTCTCGCTGTGTCTCTCTCTGTCAAATAAGTAAATAAAATCTTAAAAAAAAAAAAAGAATACTCCCTTGAACCAGATAGTTTTACCTTGGATCTACCCCCAGGTCCTTCAGGCTCTGCATGCCCCTACAGAACCTGGCAGGTAAGAGGAAGTGCCCGGAAAAGTGGGGTGAGCATGATTTAGGTTAGACTGCTCGCTACCAGTAGGGCTAGAGGAATAATGCTGGTAAGAACCAGGGACAGGGGATGAAAGAGGAGACAGGATCCAGGCAGAGGGCCATGTGCCAGGAGCACAGGAGAGAGGCTGTAAACACCTGCGGAACAGTCAGGATCTGGTGGAGGTGAAGGTTTCTGGAGCTGGTGCTGGCCCCGGGACGCAGGAGAGGTCAGGGGATGGAAGCTTCAAAGGACATTGGTTCTCTGTACTGGCAGAGGGGGCGCTCTCCAGAAACCTCCACAGTCTCACCAGTGTTGGCCCACCTCCTGGAGCCCCTGCTCCATGGAGGAGATAGAGCGTGCCCAGGACACAGAGAGACAGAGGGTGGAGGTACAGGAGCTGGACAGACATACAGGTTATACTCCAGTGGTGCGCAGATGAGGAAGGAAGGGGAAGAGGAGGGGGGAGAGAAGGAGGAGGAGGGAGAGGAATGGGGGATGAAGAGGGAGGAGGGAGGGGTACTCAGAGGGGGTTTGGGGAATGCTGGATTTGTCAGCCTTCTCTGGCCCAGCTGGAAAATGCTCATTTAAGCTGAAGGGGGTTGGGCATTTGGTACCATTGCCGCTGCCCCCCCGCCCCCCATGCAGCACCTCCCTCCAGAATCCCATCTTGCCTTTAGTTCCCAGGCCCCCAGTGAAATGATGGTGGCTCATCACTTTGTCCCCTCACTACTCTCTTCCCGTCCTACTTTAGTTGTTCCCCCTATTGGCTTTGAAAGATCTGCTTGGCTCCCTGCTCCTCCCCCTAGCCCAAGGGTGGCCCCACAGTGAGCACCCCGTTGGTTGGTGGCGCGGGGTCTGCTGTGCCTTGGGCTCACACACTGGCATCTGGGGAGAGACTCAGTTATCCCAGTCCTCCCTGAGCATTGCTCCACTTAAAAGAGGCCCCCCCGGGAGGGGCCAGCCTTGGCCTGCAAGGTAGGGAAGTTGAAGAGCAGGAAGGATTTCCTGGGCTGCGAAGGGGGACAGCTGAGGGGCTGCAGTTCGGGGAATCAGTTCGTGTGCAGTCCGTTGCGCGGCAGGTCCATGGCTGAGGACGCGGTTGGGGAGGCTCAGGGACTCAGAGAGGACTAGGGACCACAGCGACAGACCGGCAAAGGCTGTTACCTCCCCGCAGCCAGACTGGGCATCTGCACTGCACTGTGCACAGAGCACCTGGCCCAGAAGAGGCCTTCAGTGAATTCCTGCAGACAGAAGAGTTTTGGTTCCCAGCTCAGCTTCCCATTTGGTTTTCCTGAACCTCTAGTTCCCTATCCTTGTACTTCCTGTCTCATCGCAGTGTTGTGGGGAACCAAAGGAACAATGACGGCAAAAGTGCTCTGTGAACACAATACACAGGCGGGAGCCCGGCACAGTGCCGGGCCTGTCGCGGTGGCTCAGCACTGAATAAATGAGTCAATGATTCAGTCTCCACCGGATGGGAGCTCCATGTGGGCAGAGACCTGGCTTGTTTTTCCTCTGTATTGTTTCCCCAGTGCCTGGCACATGGTAGGTGCCCAATAAATATTCAGATTGAATGAATGAATGAATGAATGATGAGACTGAATCTTACCCTTGGAAACTTCTAGAACTTTGGAGGTGATGAGACAAACCACAGGGCAGTGAATGCAACTGGCTTAGGAGGCATCAGGATCTCGGTCTGAACCCTGACTTCACCAACCAGCTTGAAAGCAGCTGTTATTTCCCCATTTTCCACAGGAGGAAACAGGCTCAGAGAGACTGGATGACTTAGCCAAGGCCCCACAGCTCCTAGTAAGTAGGGGGATCAGAATGGGAGCCCAGGATTCTGCCTCTGAAGCCTGTGCTTTTCCTCCCATAGAAGGTTCCAGCTGTAACTGATCCACTGGGACAATGGCCTCTATGACTATCTACTTGACAAGCTGGAATATTCTTTTTGGGGAGAGATCTCACAATTGTGTACCATCTCAATGACCCTCTGGTCAGGTGCTGCTGGGAAAAATGAGGGGCCAAGATTCATTCAGGATGTGCCGGGTCCAGAAATGCCCACACTTGCCCAGGACATCGTGTGCAGATGAAGAGACCACCTATGGACGGGAGCTGTGGGTGGGCTCTCCTGGCCCATAGCCATGCCTCCTCTCTGGCACCTTGGGCCAGCACGGCTCCCAGAGTGCTCCCTGATGCTCCCTCAGGCAGGGACTTGTCCTGTCCCAGCTGCCCTTCCTCTCCCTGAATGGACTTGGGGCTTTACCATTCAGGTCCCTGCTTCCCAAAGTATGTTCTATGGGGCTATTTTTTGGCTGTTGATAGGTATTTCTTGCAAAAAAGATGGCATGTGATGGAATAAGTTTGGGAAAGCTGTGTCAAATAGGTTAACCTGGCTGTACGCTAACCTTACAGGACTTCTTTGGGCCTTTAATTATGCTCATGTTGGAATGGGAATCTCCGAGGGCTGGGGAGCTCCAGGAAAGAGATTCTTCCAAACTTATTTAGCCCCTGAACTGTTTCTTTAGGAGCATCTCTCGGGATTGATGTGCTCCAGGGCACACTTCAGGGATTATGGCTGTCGCTGTAAAGAGTCCTTGAAGGCCCATAAGTAGAGTCAGAGGATCTGACTGGTGTTTCAGAAGACCACTGCGTCTCTGTCCTCAGTGAGCTTGCAGTTGTGGTGGGGCTGGAGAGGCCAAGGTCCTACCAGGAATTCTCCAAGGCAGAAGAGGCTAAGTGCTGCAAGCATCCCGGATCCAAGAAGACTCCTGGTGACTTACTCAATTGGCAGCTCAGAGCTTTGGCCAGCTTCCTGTCCTCTTTTCAAGAATCAATAAATTATTTGAGATTAAATCAGGTGGCCTTTTGTTGCTCTCTCACCATCATTGATGGGGTCGATGGTCTCAGCATTCATCCCCCGAAGTTACATGGGGTCAGCCTACCTCCTCACTGGGGCACTGAAATCCAAGTTGCGAGACTCAGTTCTAAGTTGTAAGTGGCAATGCCTAGTTTATTTTTAGTCTATCATGCTGTCAAAGGTCCAGTGCCTTGGCACACTGAGGCCAGTTTAGGGCTGGAGGGCCGGACACAGTAATCCCAGAATCCTCCCCTCTCGCTGCCTCTGCCCTATCCCACTTCCGCTCTGCAGCTCCAGTTCATGGGGAAATGGACTAATGCCACGCCCGTTCCATCTCCCCTGGCAGCTACCAGGTCCCCAGAAAAACTGGACGAGAGCATAGACTCCCTTCACTGTCCCAAGAGTCAATGTGGAAGGGGCACCTGGGTGGCTCAGTTGGTTAGGCGACTGCCTTCGGCTCAGGTCATGATCCTGGAGTCCCGGGATCGAGTCCCGCATCGGGCTCCCTGCTCGGCAGGGAGTCTGCTTCGCCCTCTGACCCTATCCCCTCTCATGTGTTCTTTCTCTCTCATTCTCTCTCTCTCAAATAAATAAAATCTTAAAAAAAAAAAAAAAAGAATCAATGTGGAAGACAGTAAGTTCTGCATAAATCTCAGGATCCAGCTTGGATATTTGTCCAGCTGTTGTGGCTGTTGGGATTCCCTGCACCTCATGTGGACGATGGGTATTGGGGTCTTGTCTTCCGATTTGCTGAGATCCTGAAGCCCCTTTCTCCTTAAAGGTCTTCTCTGGGTTCACAGTTGGAGGTATTAGAAACTCCTTTTCCTCCCTGTGCCTACAGGCTGAATTTGAGTGGAGTTCCCTCCCCCAGGCTCCCCTCTCTCTTTGGAACCAACCCAGAAAACAGGTCTGTTTTCCAGCATAAAATCTGATTGGGTCACTCCCCTCTTCAACAACCGTCGGTGGCTCCCTATTGGCTTCGGGATGGAATTATCCTTAGATTGCCATAAGAAGCCCTTGGTCACTCAGCTCCTGCTTACTCTTAAAGCATCTCTACTGCTTCTCAGCCACTTTAGGCTCCAAATATTTGGATTGATTGAATGAATGAATGAATGATGAGACTTAATCCCACCCTTGGAAACCTCTAGAACTTTGGAGGTGATGAGACAACCACAGAGCAATGAACCCCATGAACTCCTGGCTTTGGCGGCATCAATATCTTGGTTTGGGTCCTGAATCTCATTGCAATTGCCGCCCCCCACCCCCTCCCCGACAGTTCCATGGCCCACCCCCTGGGCCTCGCTGTTTTTTCTGCCTGGGACAGTTTCTTCCTACTGGTTTACCCAGCAGATTGCTATTTGGCTTTCAGTTCTGGGCTCAAGTTCTAACTCCTCTGTGAGGCCTCCCCTGTTTTCTGAGCGCTTCCTATGTATGTGCCAGGCACTGTACCAAGCACTCTCTATGAACCACAATTTAATTTTCATAATCCCCCAGGTAAGTGCTATAATTTTGCCTACTTTACAGATATGGAAACTGAGGCTTAGAGAGGAGAAGCAACTTGCCCATGGTCACTAAGCTGAGCCGCTCAGGATTCAAGCTCACTTCTTCCTGTCCCCAGGCGCCCAAGCGCCCACCTCCTTCCAGCTCCCTGTCCTGTCAAATGGCAGCTTGCACATACCCCCACTGAAGGTCACTCTTGTGCTCTATGCTTCTCATGCTTGCGCTTCTGTAGTCCCACTGAACTGTCAGTTTCTCGAAGGCAGGGGCTGTGATGATTAATCTGGAATGTGCCTGATAGAACAGAGGTGTGCTATTAATGCTGGGGGAATGAATTTGAGGGGAGGGCTCATCTGGGTCCCCACTCGAGCCAACAAAGCCCTGCGTAATTAGTAATTAATTAGCAGTGAGTTACCGATTCCTGCGGTCACTAATCACCACAAATTCAGGGACTTAAAAAACGTAAATTCAGGTCAGAGTTCAGAAATCTAAAATAGGGGGCGCCTGGGTGGCTCAGTCCTTAAGCGTTAAGCGTCTGCCTTCCCCCGCAGGTCATGATCCCAGGGTCCTGGGATCGAGCCTCGCGTTGGGCTCCCTGCTCCGCGGGAAGCCTGCTTCTCCCTCTCCCACTCCCCCTGCTTGTGTTCCCTCTCTCGCTGTCTCTCTCTCTCTCTGTCAAATAAATATATAAATAAAATCTTAAAAAAATAATAAAGAAAGAATGTTTTTAGATTCTCAAAGGAGATCCCTGCCTGGCCTCAAGTTTCTTCATTTGTAATCAGAGAAAAGGAACTGCAGGACCCCCAATGTACTCTTGGGGGACATCTTATGAGCCAAAGATTCTGCCTCTGAAGCAGGAGGGGATGAGGTCAGAACACACGAGGACCACTTCCTCCTGCCACAGGGGACAGATGCCCATCCAACTTTAACTCTGACTATCCCCAAAGCCCCCTCACTGCACTCCCTCACCCCCACCAACCTGCTCCTGAGACCAAGGCTGGTGCCGGAACCACTCCCTCCCCAGTGCCTTTGCCTCCTGCTCCTGGGGCAGGACGGAGGGCTCTGTCCGGGTGTTCTGTGTGCCCCTGGAGCCCTGATACTTGGCTCAAATGGGGGCCCAGGTCCCCCTGGGTCTGCCTCAGGTGCCTTCAGTTGGCACAGCTAGAGGGCAAAAGTGGCACTGCTTCTCCCTCAAAGATTTTTCAGGGAAATGTTTGTAATTTAACCGGGAGGTGAAATATTTTCACAGAGAACAACATGGATGTGTTATGGAGTCAGATACAAATTGGCTAGAATTTTGGAAACAAAACTGGAGAATCCATCGTGGGGCAGCCACTGAAGGAAAAGCTGGAGGAAGCAAAGTAGAGGCCCCTCCTGGGGGCCCTGGAGGGGCCACACGGAGGAGTTGAGAGAGAAAACAGGTGTGTCCTGGGGGCAGCCGGGAGGGAGGGAACAGAGGAGATTAAGGGCAAATCTGTGTTGAATGGGGCCCCCAGGGAGGTGGGGGATGAGGACGATGCAGCTCCCACTCTTTCCATCCACTGCCCCCCGCTTCAGCCCTTGCCTCCACTGGCTCTTCCTACAGAGCTGTAGCCTGGACCTCATGCAGGAGAGGCAGATGTTTCCAAAGGAGGCCAGATGCTGAGAATCGGGGAGCGCCTGGCCCCTGTGGGCTTGGAAGGATGGGGGGATGGAGGAGGTACAGGAAATGAGCAAGGAGGGAGTGTGATCTCTAGCCAGGGGTCTCAGCTAAGCCTCACAGCAACTGGGGAGGCCCATTTTTACAGATGAGTCAAGTGAAACTCAGCACTACCATCACAGGGTCTGAGATTACCCACCTCCCTGCCCAACCCCTTCCCATTGAGTCCACACTCCGGATGGATCAAGCACCCACAGCCCTCCTGCATGTCCCTCTCCTTCTCCCGGTCTCACCTTAGACCCTTCCTCTTTTTCCTTGGCCTTGCTGCTCTGTCCTCACCTTGCCGCCTCCTCCAGGAAGCCCACCTGAAGCCCTCACTCAGCTCTGTCCTGCTAGGTAGTCTGTCCCTTCAATCTGTCACCTGCACACACACACCCCCCGATCAGACGGGAAGCCCACTATGAACTCCAACTGCCCCTCACATCAGATCACCTAACTGCTCTGAGGTTGAGGGCAGCTTGCTTACAGTCCCCGTGCAGGGGGGCCAGTCTGGTGTCCATGGCAGGCGCTGGGCAAGGGGAGAAGTACAAAGGCAGCCGCCTGGGGCCCCAGATGAGGTGAGAGTCTTGGCTGTGTCCCCAGGCCCATAAAGAAGGATGTTAACGGCCTCTTAGGGAGCAAGTGAGGGTCGATCAAAGGGGTGTGCCGGGGGCTCACTGCTGAGGGAAGGAGGGAACGGCTCCTTCCAGCTTGTGGGTTAACATTGGCACCTCCTTTCTGCCCTAGCATTTGGAGTATTTCATCCTAGGAGGCTACTGATTGAAGGAGAATGATTTATTCCAGTCTCCCACTCCCCCTTCCTCCCTTACTCCCCCACCAGGGCCCTCATGGTCTCTACCACCCACAGGGTCCACTTCCCCCCCCCCGCCCCAACACCCAGCAGCTGTTCCTCTCCTGAGGAGGGAGAGAGGATGGGGTGCTATCAGCTGGGAGATGCGGAGGGGAAAGGGTAGGAGGTTGGGCTGGTTTACAACAACCTGTGCTCCCACCAGCCTGACTAGGAAAATCAAAAGCAGTTGGCTCTCCTGGCTGACCAATTCAAAACCAGGGTCTTGCGGAGGCTAGAAGGCCTGCTTGAAAGTAGGAAGTAGGGAAACAGTGGGGCAGGGACTGCTTTGGAGAGGAGCCCAGGAAAGCCAGCCAGCCCAGGGCCTGGGTAGACACTTGGGTAGAGGGTCAGAGGTGGTAAACATGAGGGTTGGGGCCTAAGGCTGGCAGGACCCTTGGTGGGACCATGGAATTCGTGTGCCAGGCCCATGGCCCTTAGGGGTGGTCAAGAACAACCTATTATTTTTACAAATGAGGAAACAGAGGCTCAAAGACAAAGAGGGACTTGCTCAAGGTCACACCACCATGAGTCAGCGGCAGAGCCGGGACTAGACCCCAGGTCAGGATTTGAGGTTGCGGGGGAGGGAGGCCTTGTCTCCAGCACCACATGTCCACATAAACGCGCAGCGATGGGGTTTTCTTTCGTTTGCATATGAGGACTATTTTCATTGCACCACCAATTCTCCCCGACCTCCCCCCTCCCCATTCTAATAGCAGGCTTTCCCCCTTGCATTGCTCTCCAGCCCTCCAGGCCTCTGCTCCGAACCCAGTAGGGCGGGGCCAGCCCTGGGAGTAGACGCAAAGGGATGCCCCGCCCCACCCTATTCATTCCCTGGGACTCTCCAGCCCCCAGGTCTTTTCCTGTCCCCTGCCTCTGGCCAGGCCAGTGATTTCCACAATGAACTGAATCACAGCAGCTAGATCCGTCCTCTCAGTGTGGAGACCTTCTCTCCCACTGATCCCTCCTTCTTCCAGGAGCCGCCTCCCGGGACAGTGGCTTGTCTGCTCTGGGCAGCCTGCCCCCAAATACAGCTTTTGCTTCTCATTCACACACCAACCACCCAGGTCCCTCCACAGGCCATGGCATCATAATGCAACACATTCATACAGCATCAGAGCTGGAAGGGATTTTAGAAATGTCCTCTCCTCTATCCGTACCCTCACTCGACATAAGGACGCTGAGGCTCACAGATGAGAAGTGAGTTGTTCAAGGTCATGTACTTCGGTTCAGAATCTGAATCGTCTGACTCCAATCTGTGTTTTCTGGTCCATGTGGTTCTCCAGATTAGGTATTCGCTGTTCCAAGGGTCACATAGACTCCCAGGATTGCCTTCCACGAGGCTCCTTTAACTGGATGGTTTCAACTTGGGAGCGAGGCCAGAAAAACAGGAAGCTGGAGGATAGAGAAAGAGGAGAGAGAGGGCAGTCCCTCCATCTATCAAACCTTTATTGACCATCTCTGGCGTACCAGACCCTATCAGGGAAGCAGCGCCGAGCACTCCGTGGCCCCTGCCTCTCAGACAAGAGGGGGGGCAGACCCCCGCTCGCTGCGCTGCTGGGGTGGAAGCGCCAGGCTAGCAGTTTTGAGCAAAGTGCTGTGGGAGCGCAGAGGAGGGAGCAATTCATCCTGCTGGGGCGGGGCAGGGGAGGCTTCGCGGATCTTGGAGGAGGGAGTACACGTTTGCCAGGTGGGAGATGGGGAAAGGGGCATCCCTGGTGGAGGGACTGCAGGAGCAAATGCTAAGAGGAGTGAAAACCTTGGTATATCCTGGGGAGGTGAGAAGCCCCCGTGGCTAGTAGCTGTTGAGAAGACAGGGCCAGAGGTGGGTTTAGAAAGGTATGCCGGGGGGCGCCTGGGTGGCTCAGTCGTTAAGCGTCTGCCTTTGGCTCAGGTCATGATCCCAGGGTCCTGGGATCGAGCCCCACATCGGGCTCCCTGCTTGGCGGGAAGCCTGCTTCTCCCTCTCCCACTCCCCCTGCTTGTGTTCCCTCTCTCACTGTGTCTCTCTGTCAAATAAATAAATAAAATCTTTAAAAAAAAAAAAAAAAAGAAAGGTATGCCGGGCCTCCTTGTGGAGGCCTTGTAATGCTTCCTCTTGAAAGCAAAGGGGAGCCAATATTTTTAAGATAGGAAGTGAGGATTAGATTGTATTTGGGGAAGCAGACTCTGGCGGCAGCATGGAGGAAGGAATTGAGTGGGAGGCCCACTGGAAGAGTTCTGGAATTGTCCGGTAGAGAGAGGCCCAGGGCCTGAGTCCTACACCTGTCAGACAGCTGGGAAGCAAGGGCCTCAAGGGGGCCCATTTCTCAGACAGAACAGATTGCACACTTGCACACCTGGTCAGATACGGAGGAAGAGAGGGAGGACGGGGGATGTCTCCATGTTGCTGGCTTGGGCGGCCAGTGGTTGGAGGTACCTTTCACAGGAGAGCAGGATGGGCTGCGAGGGAGAGAGGGATAATGAGCTTTGAATTCAACATACTGAGAGGCCCCTGTGGCACAGATGCTTGGCGATGTCAACTAGGCAGGTGCAGACTCTGGATCGCCAGATGAATGAGGCTGAGTTCGGGACAGAATCAGAGTCGTGTGGCTCAGAGGTTATCTGCTCTGAGGCACTGAAGTCAGCCAGACCGGGGTTTAAATCCTGATCCCACGTTCTTGTTCTGGGACCTTGGACAAGTCCCTGAACCTCTCCAATCCTTAGTAACCTCATCTGTAAAATGGACAAAGTAATAGGGAACATCAAATGAGACATTTGGCCGGCACTTGTCATGTGGCATCCAAAGTTCTGGATGTTTTCCCCTCCACCTTCTCTGTCTCCCTTAGTCCCATCGCTAGTCCTGCAGCAGTGGTCCTGAGTGTCCAGACATGGGGCACGCCCGTCCTCCTCTGCCGCTGCCCAGCATGGACTCCCTGCCAACCACCGACCAGTCACCAGAGTCGAGCTTTGGGGCCTCAATTTGGCCTGCTGGGGATGACAACCCAGGGACCCCCAAGGGCTTAGGGAGGTGGCTCTAGGCACTGGCGAGGCTGACAGGGTGCGTGTTCCGCTGCCAGGCTGAGCTGGGTCCCTGACAGGACGCTTACCTTCTGTCCGGAGGGGCAGGTTTGGGTGATGGGGGCTCACCCGGGCGATCCCTGAAGCTGAGTCCGGGGCTCATATTTCATACCACCGGACCACCGGGATTTAGCCCTCTGTCCCTGGAGCATGGAAGAGAGCGCCTGGATCTGGGGTCACCCACCACGTGTTTTCTCAGGTCTGACGGGGGTGAGCTGGAGGGGTGGAGGGGGCGTGTCCAATGCCCCCGCGCCATGCAGATGACATGCAAATGACCGCGTGTCCCGCAGGGCCCCTCGCCGCCCCCCCCCCGTCCCCCCCTTCTGCGATAGGAGGGTCTCAGCAGTTCTGAGAGAGAGGGGCTCTGGGGAGGAGGAGGCTGGCCGGAGGGAGGAAAGACCCTGCCCCCGCCACGACCCCACTTGGGTGGGGGGGAGGGGCGAGTCCGTCCGACTAATGGGCTCGTGATTCATCGCTGGGCTCTTGTCTGCGCTAATTGGCTCTGCCGGGCCGCCTGATTCATGGCAGGGAGCCGGGCTCTGGGGGACCCCCGTGTCCCTCCCCCGCCGCCCGCGCAGGATGGCTGCGTGAGGCTTTTAGATCCAGGATCCGTTCCAAGGGACTGCTGCCGGGCATCCATCACTGCTGACAGACTGGGGCTTGGGGTGGGGGCGGGACGCCGGCGCCGAGTTGCCCGCTGATGCTTCCGACCCCACCCCAGCCACTGAGGGGCATCCGAGGGCAGCAGGTGCTTGCGCCGGGCCTTAGGGAGCCACACGGGGTATCCAGGTGTGAGCGGTGAGGGCTGGTTTCCTAGAGGAGGAGAGATGGCAATCAGTGGGAAATGGGAAGAACACTGCGGGCAGGAGAAAAGACTTGGAAGCAGGTGAGGGTCGGGCTCAGAGGCAGCAGAGAATTGCGAGAGGTGAGTCTGGTGACTGAGAGCAGAGATCTGTGGCATAGAAGTCACTCGGAAGCTTCCTCGTAGGCTGCCCAGAAGAAGACCAAAGAGACCCAAGGCTTTGTTTGAGAAATTGCTGTGAGACCTATGCCGAGTCACGTAACCAGTCTGAGCCTCCACATCTTAGGACCTTTTAGCAGAAGACAATGGCGCCCAGGCATCGGCACTCTTGGGGACTAACCTCTGGCAGTGTCTTGGTCTAGGCATCCAGGATCCCTAGGACTATCGCCTGTCATTCATTATAATCCTCAATGACAGAAAGTGTACGCCGTTGTCTGCCCTCTTTCCTCCAGGGATCGGTGGGGGGCGGTACTCCCTGGACAGGGCCATCCTCCCACTACCATCTCCGCCAGAGCATCTCACTGCACAGATTTTCAAGCTCTCCAAGGCCCCTGATGTCTGCCCCACATCTGGGCTGAGGTCGCAGATGAGGCCACACCCACCGGGCTCAAGGGGGCCCAGCTGTCCAGCCCGAGTGTCAGAAACAGGCCAGGGGGCTGGTCAGGGGAGGACTGGGGGCTGGAAGGAGCCTAGCCTGAAGCTTAACAAATAACCTGCGGGAATCCATGAATGAACAAATGTCCTGCAGCCTCTGCAGAGGGAGGCCTGAGCCCGCGCAGCAGGAGATGAATGGGGAAGAGTCCGCCGCCAGGCACCACCAGCCTCTCAGCTGCTCCAGCCAAAAGCCCAGGCGCCATCTCCACTCCTTTTGACCCTCAGCCACATCCAGTTGTCAGCGGGGCCTGTTCATTCTAAACCAAACCCGTTTCGGGTTCTTCTGTCTGTCTTCACTGCGGCCAGCCGCTGCAGGCCGGACTCCGCCGCCAGCCCGGGTCTGGCCTCCCCTCCCAGCCCCCAGCCTGGCACCTCTAATCCATTCTCCACTCAGCAGCCGGATCTTTTAAAGACATAAATCAGATCTCATCACTCCCCTATTCAAAACCCTCTCGTGGTTTTCCATCACATTTAGCAGAAAATTCAGCCTTCTTGCCTTACCTTATGAGGCCCTTGGTGATCTAGCCCCTGCTTTCCTGACCCCCCCCTCACTCTGGCCTTCCTGCTCCAGCTCAAAATCTAGCCGGTTTGTTTCCATTTCAGGGCCTTTGCACTGGTGTTCCTTCTGCCCAGTATGCTCCCCCGCACCCCCCTCCCCGACACACACCCAGTCCTGCACATGGCTGGCTCCTTCTTGGCCTACAGATGTCACCTCAAATGTCACTTCCTCAAAGAGGCCCTCCTTGACCGCTCCATCTGTCATAGCCCCCAGGCACTCTCTACCTATCATGGCAATCTATTTTATTATCTTCAACCCTTAAAACTACCTGATAAATTCTCATTTATTTGCTTAAAAATCTGCCCCCCACCGCCCCCACCCACCCCCGCCCGAGAGTCCTGTCTCCTGAGGCTTCCCTGCACTGACCACTATGTTTCAGGGATGTGCGGGGCTCTGCTAGCATTCTGAGGCTTGAATGAAGGACTCACAGGGCAGGCCTTGCCACCAGCTCTTCCTAATGGAGTATTTTTCTTTCTGCACGTGGAAAAGTTGTCTTCCCCCCATAGTTGGACAGCGGGCCCTCTCTGTGGCCAGATGCATCTTCTTCACAGCCACCTTCTCTCCCCCTACCTCATCTCGCCCCACTGCCTCCCCCTAGCAGGAAGTCTGGGGTCAGAGCTGTGGTGGGAGGGCAGTCACGGGAGGGTGGTCCCCCTCCGCTCCAGGTCTCTGTGGCTTTGTAATGGGACAGATGGCTTGCGGTTTTGCGAAGCTGGAGGGAGAGGCATCCCAGCAGTGTCCAGGAGTCTAGTACCCTCCACCACGCCACAGCCTCTCCTGCCCCCAGGGAGGAGGGGCACAAGGAGGCTGTGTCTAGAGAGAGGATCTCTGTCCCAGCAGGATCACTGCTGGCTAGGCCAGGAAGTCCTTCTAACCTAGTATTCATCCACTCTGCAATTTGAGCTCTCAAGTGACCTGAGTGACTCTAATCCTCACATAGGACTGATTTCCCTTCCTCCAACCCCACCACGGAGGAAACTGGAGGTCAGGGCTCAGGAGAGAGGAGGGCAAGTTCATGTCCTCAGGGCTTAGAGGCCAGGGTCTACGGGGAAAAGCTCTGATCTACAATTAGCAGCAGGGCCAACCTGGAAAAACACATCCCCATTTTCCAGATGGAAAGACTGAGGCCTGGAGGGTTCCTTCTACCTGTCTACAGCCAGGGGACCAGGTTTCTCCTGCTGCTCCTGCCTGCCCCCTCCCCCAAGGGCTCCAATTTCTTCAGGCTTCCACTGCAGACCCCACCCCAAGGGGATGCCCCTGGGATTTCTGTGCCCCTGTGCTTCTTCCTCCTTCTCTCTCTCCTCAGGAGGGTCGGGCTTCCTGAAGGAATGGGGAATGTTTTAACCCTGACGGTGGCCGCTGCTGACACCTGGGGAAGGCTGCTCGCCTCTGTGGCTGACTCAGTGGCACCCTGACGCAAACGCTGGTCCTTCTCTGAGCCTCAGTTTCTCCATTTGCACAGTGGGTCCAAGGGCGCCTTCTAGTTCTATGAGTTTTCCTTCTGTGAAGCCTGTCTAGCTGCCGTTCTGGGGGAGGGAGGACGATGCACATAACAAGGGGGTGGGGAGTGCTCATAAAGCAGAGCAGGGTGGAGACTGTGGTGCCATTCTGAGACCTGTCACCCACCGTGGCTACTCTCTGCTCTACCTCGCTGTCTCCCTTTACTGACCCTCTCCTTCTCCGGGCCCACCCTGCTAGCTGGGTGAAGGGAAACCAGGCAGAGGGCTGTGGAGGAAAGCAGCAGAAGGATGCTAACCAACCCCCATCTTGCTCTAGCTGTCAGCCAGGGACCTTCCCTCCCTCATCCACCGACCCCTGAGGAAGGAGGTGCGGCCGCACATTGGGGGCTCCCACTGATCCGGACACACAGGCCCTGCCCCTGCCGGAGCCTCAGTCTAGTGGCGGGGGGGGCATAACCCCTGCCCTCAGGTCCTCTTGCAGTCAGACATCTCCCTGGCTTAAGGCAGCTCTTCCTCAGAGTCTACTGACTTCAAGACAGGAAGACTGATGTCACTCCAGCCCAGGGAGAGACTTGGCAGCCACCCCAGCTCCTGGGGGCTCAGAGAGGGTGAGACAGGGGTCTGAGACCACCCTGCGAGTGAGCCACGAAGGCTGGGGAGGGTGGGATAAGCCCACTCTCGGGGGCACCAGGAAAGGGGCAAGAAACCCAACAGGTTGAATTTCCGAAAAATGCACCAGGATCATGCATATTTTCCCAGCCATCCTAAATGTGGTTTTAAATGAAAAACACAGCCCATCAGGGCAGAAGCTTGTTTAGATGAAGCAAGCCCTCTCCCTCCCCTACCCGCCTGGAAGCTTTCTTTCTGCCTAAGCGAACATGTGATTATATTTATTTCATAGGCCTTGGGAGGCCTGACTGTCACCCCTCCCCTCCACCCAGCTGGGGGCACGCAGATCTAGGCTTCCCCATCAGTGGGTTCTTCTCCAGGAGCTTGGGAGTGGTACAAAGTTGCTGGGCTCAGAGAGGGGAAAATCAGGGGTCAAGCCTCTGCTTTGGGTGACCGGAGTAACTCCGGGTGAGCCTCAGGTTTCTCCAACTGTGAAATGGGGGTGATCGACTGTCCTGTGGCAGCCAGCCTCCAGTGTGGTGCCCACGAACCTCACCTCCTGGTTTTCATGGTTCAAGTCCCCTCCCACATGGAATAGGGCCAAGGGGTGTAACCAGTAGTCTTGCAGAAATGACAGAGTGTGACTTCATGTGACTTCCTCCTTATTCTCTCCTAGATCACTTGTTTGGGGGGACACTAGCCACCATGTTGCGAGAACACTCAAGCAGCCCTATGGAGAGGCCCATGTGCTGAGCTGCTGAGGCCTCCAGCCAACAGCCAGCATCAGGTGTGCATGCCATCTTGAGAAGTGGGTCCTCCAGCTCCAGTCGAGCCTTCAGATGACTGCCCCTCCGAATGACATCTGACTGTGACCTTCCAGGAGACCTTTAGCCAGCACTACCCAGCTAAACTTCTCCCAAATTCCTAAACACAGAAACTATGTGGAATAATGAATGGTTGAGATGGTTTTAGGCCTTTAAGTTGTAGGGGGTATTTTGTTACGGAGCAATAGATAACGAATAGACCCTCACAGTACCCCCCCCTTTTTTAAAGAATTTGTTGCTTTCTTTTTTTTTTTTTTAAGATTTTATTTATTTATTTATTTGAGAGAGAGAGTGAGAGAGAGCACAAGAGGGGGGAGCGGGAGAGGGAGAAGCAGACTCCCTGCCAAGCAGGGAGCCTGATGCGGGACTCGATCCAGGGACTCCAGGATCATGACCTGAGCCGAAGGCAGTCGCTTAACCAACTGAGCCACCCAGGCGCCCAAGAATTTGTTGCTTTCTTTCTTTCTTTCTTTCTTTCTTTTTTTAAGATTTTATTTATTTATTTGACAGAGAGAGCCCAAGCAGAGGGAGCAGCAGGCGGAGGGAGAGGAAGAAGCAGGCTTCCCGCGGAGCAGGGAGCCCAATGTGGTACTCGATCCCAGGACCTACAGTCCCCTTTCCTTCTGGCTTGGGCCACACCAGCAGCTGCCCTCCTCATCTGCGAGCCTTGGGTCCCTTTCTCCCAGTCTTATAACCCCCTCCTTGCTACAACCACCCTTCTTCAGCTTTTCTCCCCTGTTAGTGTTTCTCAAACTTGCCTGAGCTTAACAATCAGCTGGGACTCTTGCTAAAAAACATTTAGTCCCGGGGCACCTGGGTGGCTCAGTCATTAAGCGTCTGCCTTCGGCTCAGGTCATGGTCCCAGGGTCCTGGGATCGAGCCCCGCATCGGGCTCCCTGCTGGGCGAGGAGCCTGCTTCTCCCTCTCCCACTCCCTCACTTGTGTTCCCTCTCTCGCTCTCTCTCTCTGTCAAATAAATAAATAAAATCTTAAAAAACAAAAACAAAACAAAAACATTTAGTCCCCCCAGAGGATCTAGGTCACCCCAGAGAGTCTTAGGACCCAACAACTCTGGAAAACTCTAACTTGTGTAGAAGCTTCTCACACAGTTCTTAGCACATAGCAGTTATTCAATAAATATTTATTTTCTCAAAAGTTCTGTTTCTACCATTATCCTCTCCTGGGATGTGCCATCATGAACACCTGCCACGGACCAGGGGCTGTGCTAAGTGTTAACCCTATGTAATTCTCTCTCCTCTGAGGTGGTGGATGCTAGAAAGCTGTGAAGCTGGGATTTGAACCCAACTCCTTCCTTCTCTGAAGCCCACCCTAACCACTCTCCCTCGTGAAGCCCACTGTGTCTGGTGTCTCTCAGGAATGCCGTCAGGCCCTTCTCTTGCTGTCATACCAGCTAGCTCATCCCACTTTGGCTCTATTCCAGCCAATACAGAGAGCACTGGCACCTCTCCTGCCTGTCTCCCAGCCACTGCCCTCACTATTTCACACTGGTATTCCCTGCCTCCACTCCTCTTCTGCATCCCAACCAAACTCATGGCTCCCTCTGCCAGGGAGCCTCCCTGGGTTGTCCCTGCATTCTCTCCACTGCTTCTCTGTTTCTGGGTCTGGGCTGGGGGCCCCGTGGGTGCATCTGTCTGGATGCCCCATCTCACCCCCGTCTTTCACAAGGGCCGGAGACTCTGCATCGGGCTTACACAGTTCAGATCCAGCCCCAGCGGCAGATTAACATCGGGTCAATCACTTGATTTCTCTGAGCCTGGGGTTCCTCATGCCTATACTGGACATCTAAAATCTGCCTTGCACTGCTTGTGGTGATGGTGTGAGAAGATCATGACTTTGGAAAGCACCTTACCGATTGTAAAGTGTTGTATAAATGTGAGGGGGTTGGTAAGTTGAGCTTTCTCCAACCCTGCCTCTGCCCGCCCCACCATGCACACCTTCATACCCTTTGCTAGGGTCCAGGGATTACATTAGTTCCCCCCAAACACCCCCAAGTCTTTGTTCACGCTGCTTCACAGCCTGGAAAGCTGTCCCCTTTTGACTCTGCCTGGCTTGCTCCTTCTCAGCCCAGCTCAAGTGTCACTGCCCCCATGAAGCCCTCCGCTTCTCTCCCTTGTGGAATTAATGCCTTCCATCCACTCCATGGGTGCCTTTACTGTCCTTATCACCCTACTTATGTCTGCTTGTATGTCTACCTCCCCCAGTGGAACATCTTATTCACCTCTGATTGTATGCATGCAGCAGGCACTCAATAAATGAACATTAGCTTTGCATTCCCTGCTATACATTCCAGTCCTACTTAATAGCAGCCTGCTGCTTTTCCTTGCTATCCACAAACACTTCCTCTTCCAAATAAGTCTTTAGGATTCACTCCCTGCCACCACCGCCGCCTCCCCCCTCCCCCCCCAACATCTCGATCAATTACCTGCCCTCCGGAAAAAGGAACCAAAATGAGGCGTGACTGTGGTCTGGCGCTCAGCCTCTCTCCTAGGGCCTGGGACAGACAAGAAAGGCATGGGGAGGGGTGCAGGTGGGGAGGAGGCTCCAGCACCCCACCCCCACCCACGGGGAATTGGCTTTGGCTCCACTGTTCCGCGGATGGGGTGGGGGTGGGGTCAGTGTTTGGTTTTCTGGCATTTCATTTATGCCTTGGAAGTTGGGTTTGGGCTGTCAGGGGATCTGGGGAGGGGAGCCAGGCTGGTGGCAGGGGGTGGCTCCATGAGCAGTGTCTGCCATCTCATTGGCTTCCTCCCTGTGCTGAGGGCAAGATCAAACATCAAACGCGGCCCCGGCTGGTGCCTGGGCTAATGGAGCTGGGCAAGCGTCTTCCAGATGTGTGCAGCTGTCTTCTCCCACTCCCCATCCAGAGTCTTGAGTTGGAGACCCAAGTCAGCGGCTCTGTGGGTCCCAGGGCACCAGATTTTGGGCTGGGGAGGCTGGCCTCGCCTTCTCCCACCCGTGACCACAGTTTTCCACTGATGGAGCCTCTCTCACCTTCCTCCATTGCTCTCCTTCCTTCCAAGGAGTCTTTCATGCCCTACCCACTGGGAATTCCGTCTTGCTGTAGAGCCTGCATCCTTCCTGCTCTCGGGGACTATCTCCTGGGACTGGACAAAGGTAGAGGGAGAGAAACTCTCTCAAGCAGAGAGGAAGGAAAGAGAGATGCTCCGGATGATTCAACAGGGGGAAATGGGGGGAGATCATGAAATACGTGGAGCCCAAGTTAATTTGAAAATCGGAGCACTCCACTTCCAGGCACTCAGCAGTCAGAGAGGCTACCAGCCTCTTAGCCGCCCCGAGTCCCTCTTCCCAAATGCTATAAGCTTCTAATAAGGATGTAATACAATTGAATTTATTACAAACTTAATTGTTTACAGAAATTTACCCAGCTGCAGACATGGGCAGGGAGGACTGACCCAGTGGGAAAACAGAAGAGCCGGAGAAAGAGATGAGGGGAAGGGAAAGGGTGGAGGATGACGGACAGATGGGAAGGGAAGGGGGAGAGAAAAAAAGAGGAGAGGGATGCAAGGAAGAGAAGGCAGGAGGGACAGTCTGGAGGCGGAGTGAGTCAGTCCTCATCAGTCCTCATCAGTCAGTGGGGCCCCAGCGCCATGTTGGCGAGAGAGTGCCAGTGAGCCTAGGAGGGAGAGGCTGCAATGACAGTTCCCCCAGGTCCAGGTAGTGGCCCGGTGGGACACACCATGGGTGGGCTGGGGGCAGGGCAGAATTTCCAGGATTAGTGCAGAGACACGGCTGCCTCTGGTGCAACTGTGTGGAATGCTTCTGTAGGAAGGCTTATTGGATTGAGCAGAGCAGTGGGCCGGCTTTTCTGGATCTAGAACTCTCCAGGCCCCTCTGCTCTACATCATATTGTAATTCTCCTTGGCTGTCCACTGCCTCAGCGCACATAAACACCAGGGAGACAAGCACTCGTTCATTCGTTCAAAACAAACGCAAGGGAGAAGCAGGTGTCAAGCGCTGCCGTAGGCACTGGGGATTCACCAACATGGCACCCCATCATCAGAGAGCTCACAGTCTAAGAGGCAGAGGCAGGGACGGATGTGG
Organism: Mirounga angustirostris; assembly: GCF_029215605.1. NCBI lineage: Eukaryota > Metazoa > Chordata > Mammalia > Carnivora > Phocidae > Mirounga > Mirounga angustirostris. The sequence goes on along the minus strand of NW_026991725.1, from coordinate 22,312,817 downwards.
ACAAAGTCTAGGACAATAGGATGGTAGGAGGAAACCCAGAGCCTGGAGTGTAGTAGGTGGCCAAGGAATATTTGTTGAATGAATAACGTGAGCACACTGCCAGGAGCGGAGGGGAGAAGGGGCTCGCTGTCCACAGAAGCTGGCCAGGTAAAACAGAGGGGTGGCATGTGGAAAAGCTCAGGCAACTCTGAGCTCCTTGAAGGCAGGAGCTGTGCTTAGTCACCCTTGGATTCCACCAACCAGCTCCTGGCCCAGAGCAGGTGCACGGTGTTGGACACATGAATGAGCGTTAGTCTGGAGCTCTTGGGTTGTCAGTGACAGAAAGACATCTCAAACTAGCTTAAGGAAGAACAAAAAGAGGGAGAGGAAGAATATAGTTCATCATAATGGAAATTTCCTGGAGGAGGGTTAGAGACAAGGTCCAGGCAAAGCTAGTTGCAGGTGCTACCTGTTGTCACTGAGCCCCTCTTCTCTCTGCTTTCTTCTTGTTTGGCTTCTCTCAGGCCAACTCAATCAGGCTTTCATTCTTAGGCTCTCCCCAAGGGATGGAAAGAAGGCTTAGAGTACTCTAGCTCAGCACCCTAGATAACAGGAAGAAAGTACTTCTTTCCCCGTAGTCCCAGAGGAAGCCCATGGCTTTAGTGACATGCTCATTCTTGAACCAATCACATGACTAGGGGTATTGTATACACTAATTTACCAGGCTTTGGCCATATGGCCATTCGCAGAGTGGACAGAGAGTTGAAGGTAGAGTGAAAGTAACCCTCTCCCCGCAAAAGAGTTGGGAGGAGGAGGTTTCCCATAGGCTAAAAAGGGCGAAGTGGTGCTAGACCACAGATGTCCATGACGAATGAATACATGAATGATTGGTTAAATGACTTGGGCCTTGAAGGGTGAATAGGAGTTCACTAGGTAGCGAGAAGAGAGAGGGTCACCTTATATGTGTGTGTAGACATACAGAGTCTGATTTAACATTCTGTTTTATTTTTGTTCCTAGCTGCCCATCCATGTCTGTTCCCATCTGTGTGTCTGGATCATCTTGGAAGCCCCAGAGGGCAGGGACAATGTCTGCCACACTCCATCTGGGCACTGCCCAGGCCTGTCCATTTAGACACTTAATCAAGGCTGTTCAGGCTCTGCGGCCACCCTCCCCTGCAAGCAGGGTGCTCTCTCCCTCCTCCAGTAGATCTGGGCTAGGCTAGGCCACTGTCCAGTCCTGGAGGAGTGGGTGGGGACAGTGAAGAGCCAGAGACATGAGAAGGGGATGATGGGGAGACCTCTGCCCACGATCTCTCCCATTCTTCTGGGGCTTACTCCTTCCCCTGATGGCAGCAGAAAGTCCTTAAAAAGTCATTTGTGAATTGTAAACATAATAATCTGACATTTTAAAGGAGGCTTTTTGAAAAGGAAAAAACATGTCATACAATTGCTCCTTCTGGCCCTTGAGCACATGGCATATTGAATTTAGAGAGTTACAATTTCACTTTTTCCCACTTCCTACTCTGCCTGTGCTGCCCCTTGCCTCCTAATTACAGCGTCTGATGGCCACTTCACGTTCACAGAGGGGCATGTCTTTGACTTCCCTCACCCTCTGCCGGGTGGTGGTTTAGGCTACTGTCGGTTCATCCACTCCTTCCTTCATTCATTCCTTTACCTGTGCATTCATTCGCCCACCGCTACTGAGCTCTTGAACCCAGGCCTGTGCTAGGCTGGGCGGACCCCCGGATGGATGACAGACACAATCACTCCCCTCCCCAAGGAGCTCAGCACCCAGACGGAGAGAGAGAAGGCCATCTCCAACCACGGCCCGGTGTGCTGGTGGTGGGGAGGGAAGCAGGGCGCCTGAGGTCTACGTGGGGTCACCCAGGCTGGAATAAAATGGAGGACTTCCCAGAAGAGGTGATTCCTGTGCCAAGTTGTGCTGGTGGGTAGGAGGGAGTGAGACGGTTCCAAAGGGGGACACGGTGAGGTGACGGGGCTGGGGAAATCCAGGGGGGTGATGAGCATCATTGGCTTCAGGTTCTTTCTTTGGCTGAGCTCTTTCCCCTCCCTGGCTGCCCTGTCTCCATGCATTTGTGTGCTTGACCATTCTTGCAGCTCCTGCGCTCCGGCCCGCCTCCCTCAGTGCCAGGCGCAGGGCCCAGCCCACAGCCCCCTCTCTCTCGGACTCTGGGGGTGTATGCTGCAAGTGGGGGAGGTGAGGACAGGGGATCCGAGCAGAAGAAAGGGGTGACAAGGGAGTTATTTGTTATTTAGGAAGAAAGCCGGCGTTCTGCTCGCTGCGGGAGTCGGGCCGAGACTGAGGGGCATGTCATAGGCCCTCCCCATAGAGCTTGGGGGACACTTACCCCCCACTGCTGGCCCACTAGAAGAAGGGTCTCCAAACACGACTGGGGTGGGAGATGGACCTCAAAAGGTGGAGGAAGGAGAGAAAAGCTGCCGGGGAAATGGCCCGTTTCTGAAGACTCGGGGGCTGCAGTAATGAGAACCAGAGGAAAGGCTAATGGAGATCAGATTGCCCGGGGGCCGGCCCCCAGCAACCCCCTCCCCAGCTTTCAGAAAGGAGAGGCCCAGGGACAGGATGTAGGTGGGAAAGAGCCACTCTCCCCACCTGGTCCATCCCTTAATCTCAGCCGGAGTTGAGGGGCTTAAAGCTGGAGGAGCCAGACCAGGTGGGCTGCATCCAACGGGAGGAGGCCAGGCCGGCCAAAGCCAGCCCCCTAGGCTGTGGGTTCCGTGGGTTCCATGGGCGGCCACTCAGTGAGTCAGTCAACAACCTGCCCCACACACGGACCCTCTGGCCACGAAGGGCCAGAGCAGAGCGCTCAGAGGGAGAAGAAAGAGTGGGCTGCGCCCCTGGGGGCATTCCCAGCCTGAGGGGAGAGATACGGTCCAGCAAGTCCCCATTCTGGGGCGGGGGCCACAGCCCTGCGCTCTGGACCGCAGGCTGGTGAGCTAGGGGGCTGGCCCCAAGCTCCACCTGCCTGGCAGAGTAGATGGTGTCCGCCGGGAGGCGCTCACAACAAGGGCCGGGATGAGGAACCAGGACTGCCATAGTAATAACCAGTACTGTTACTAATAATAACCACAGCCTAATGAGGTGAGCACTCCTTTGGGGCCAGACCCCCGGGGGGGGGAGAGTGTTGTGCACATTTAACCTCATCAGTCTTCATGACCACCTCAGGAGGGGGAAAGGGCTGACCTTTAAGGCCATTTTGCAGGTAGGGAAGCTGGAGCTCAGAGGATGGAAATGAGGTGCTCCCAGCCCTGGCCTCCCTGGCTTCAGCTCCAGGGCCCTGGAGCCAAAAGCCCACTCGCTCTCCTCCCCTTCCACCTCTGTCCCTCCCTCTGTCTCTAGTCTCTGCTTTTTGCTCCTTCCTCTTGTCTCTTCTCTGACTTGGCATCTCTGTCTCCTTCTCTGTCTCTCCTCCCCTGACTCCGTTCCATCCCGCACCCGCCCCCCCATCCCGGGGACTGTCCAGCAGGGTACTTGGTCCTGGAAGGCCCTGAGCAGCCCTCCTGCCTGCTCTGGGCCTGCCCCTTCCCTTGCAGCAGGGAGCCAGGAGCCAGGACTGGCCAGCGGTGGGGTGGGGGGGAACTGGGTGGAGCACACAGGCCACATGGCTCCTTCTCGAAGGACGCCAACAGCCCCAGGACAGGAGACTCCAGGCGGATCTTGGCAGGAGGCAGTTGGGCACAAGGCCGGGGCAGCTGGGTGGATCTCCGGGCGAGGGTCACTTACAAGGGGGAGAGGAAAATGCTGCTCGGCCCCTTCTCCTCCCTACAATCCTTCCTTCCTGCCCTTTCCCTTTCTTATCTTTCTTCCTCCTCCTTTTATCCTCATATTTATCCTCTCCCCTTCTCATTTCTTCCCCCTCCCTGCACTTACCCTAGGCTTGCATTTTCTCTCTCTCTCTCTCTCTCTCTCTCTCTCTCTCTCCCCCTTCCCCATCCCTCTTCCTCCTCTATCGATCAGTCTCCCCAGCTCTAGCCAACACGGAAGCCTTGGACGGTGCTCACAGTCCTGCTTTAAATTTATTGCCCAGTAAAGGAGGCAGCAGATGGAAGTCTCCACCACCCCACCCCCACCCCCACCCACTGTGTCTCCTCATCCCAACAAAAGCCAATCTAGACACGAATGTCGTCCATCAAATGCACCAATATGGGGTTATTTATAGGCTACCCCCTTCCAAGAAAGCAGAGTGTTTTTCCTCCTCTCTTTTCTCTGCGAGCTTTTGCATCTCAGGAGCAAGGGGCCGGTTGGATTCATTATTTGAAAAGCTGCACCCTGAGCTTCCCATCCCTCAGATTCCAGGGTAGGGGGGCATGGAAGTGTCTTGATTGGAAATGAATTAATTAGAAGTGAGGCTCTTCAAGTCTCCGAGTTGGGTTATTTATAGTGTTCGGTTAATTTTGATAATTAACACTGGGGAGGAAAAGCGAGTTCCGGGCAAAGCAGTGCCCGCCAACAGAGACTCGCTTCCCGCCCCGTCTGCCCCCCTCCCCATGCTGCTCCATTTGGACTCTGTCTAAATAGGCTACTCCCTGTCGCGGAGTCCCTGGTTTTTCTAAAAGTAGAACGGAGGAGAGAAGGCCAAAGGCTGGGGGACTGCTTGGGCGAATAGCTGCTTCTGAGAAGTGGGGGACCTAGGCTGTCGGGGATGCAGGTGTCAGATGTCCCATCCATCTGGCATCAGGCCAGCGTCCCCTCCTGTCCTGGCCACATGTCCTTCCTGGAGGAGTAGGTGCCAGTCTGAGGGTCTGGGTGGTGCTCTGCGGGGCCCACGGACCTAGGAGAGTGGGGAAGCCTGCACCCAAAGTCTGGGCATAGGTGCTGCTTCTACCAAAGCAGCAGGGGACGGAGGAGCCCGTGGACGAGGGTGATGGGACCAAAGACAGCCATTCTGCAGCCACCTGGTTTGGAAGGAGAGAAAGGGTGGATCAGGAAGAGATTTGTAGAGACGCAGGAGGTTTGGACTTGGATCCTGCTGACTGCCATCCGGGGAGCAGGATGGGCATTTCAAGGAGAAAATGATCTATCACCAACAATGACAAGGGAGCTTCTGAGCGCTCCCACCATGCGTGGCCAGCTCCATCTGGGCCCATTTGCTCCCCCATCCCTTACCCAACCCCCACACCGACAGCTCCCTGTCAGGCTCTTACACCCTCTGCTCAGAACGTCCTCCCCTCCCTGCCCTGGGAAGGTCCTTTCCTTGGACAAGGCGCAGCACACCCGGGATCTCCCTTGGGAGGCTTTGCTGAGTTGGGGGTTCCCTAACTTTGTCAGGTGCAATTCTCAGTGGTGGCAGGGGGAGCGGACTGTGAAGGGCCCAGCTGTGCCTCCCTCCCTCCCCCGGAGCTGGGCAGTGCGGTGGGTTCTGGACTGCCCCCAGGCACCAGCGTGGTTCACCAGGAAGGGATCGCCTTTCTTCCCGGGATAAGGACCAACTGCTGTCCCCTGAGTGGAAGGCAGGTGGGACCACCCAGCGCAGGTACAGGAAGTGGTGGGAGGCTTTCTCTCTGGGCCGGAGTCTACTTCGTCTGCAGCCTGCTCTCCGGAGCGCAGAGGCGGTCTGGAACACCGGGAGGAACTTCAAACACAGCGGCCCTCTCTCACTCTCCGGAGGGAGGCTCTGCTCCCGGGGCTCGCCAAGGGCCAGGGCCAGACCAGAAATGGCGTCAGGGACCCAGGGCCCCTGGCCTCCTGTTGTTCCTGCCGCCTGCCACAGCTCCCCCACCTCCCTCCTTCCTCCCCTGCGGATGTTCTCAGGTGTCTCCACCAAATCCCTTCCCCTGCCACTGCCCCCCTTCTCTCCAACTCCTGATCCCTGATAGGAGGGAGGGAGACACAGAGAGAGAGAGAGAGAGAGAGAGAGAGAGAGAGAGAGAGAGAGAGAGAGTCCTCCTGCTGGCTTTTCCTTGCGCTCCATCTTCGTAACAAAATGCACTGTGTCCTGGTCTCGCTTCGCTTCCCCTAGGCTTCCCACCACGAGCACGCTGCCCTCCCAGCCCCGCGTGCCTCTCTACCTTTGGATCTGAAGTCCTCCTGCAGGAAGCCTGCCAGAGGCTGCCCCGCTGCCCTCCCACTCGCACACCATTGTTCTTTTAGTTCTGCTGGGCCACTGCTGGGTTTGCTTCTAGGTTGTTTGGAAGTTACTTATCCATTGCTCGTGTTCTATCCTGAGTTCTCCGGGTCAGACCCCACCCCTTCTTGAGGGCAGTGGCCTGTTTCCACCTCACACTGGGGGCTCCCCAACAATGAGGGTTTGTGGAAATGGAACCCCTTCTGCTTCCCACCCCATCCCCACCCTAAGCCTAGGGAGCAGACCTGTTTGCTCAGCCACCTGCCTCTGTCCCTGCTCTGCCCACCCCCGCCCATGACCACCCACCACCTGCCTCTGCCCCTGCTCTGTCCCTGTACCAGGAGGACTCCAGGCCCCTGCGGCCCTCTGGGGGGCAGGGCCTGTGGGCACATGGCAGCTGCAGGCTAGGCCCCTGACCCCAGGGCACCAAAGGCCAACCTTCAGACATCTCTGAGTGGTTTTCCCTCACTTTTTCAGCCCGGGGGCCTTCAGGGAGCTGCTATTCTGTCTCCAGCTTCCTCTGAACCGAGAGCCCATTTTTAATTAAAGTGGAAAAAGAGCTGAAAATCTGTTCGCATTTAATCATCTTGACGACCTTTTTGCTTAAGAGTTTCCATCTGAGAGGGGATGTTGGGGGGTGGGCAAAGGCGTTTCTGGAGACTGGGCCTGGGTCAGGGAGGAGGATGGAGAGCCTCTTACAGGGATGAATAATGGAACAGGAGCGGAGGTGGCTGGGGCTCTGAGTACCGACTCAGCACTTTCCTCCGCGCCCGCTGGCTCCTCCAGGAGATGCCCCCGCCCGCACCTGCCTCCCCTCCCCGGGGCACCCTGTGGGCTGGACCAGGCTGGGGCTGGACAAGAACCTGGCCTCAGACTCCCCAGGGGTGGGGAGCAGGGGCGGTCGGGGAAGGACCACTTCTCTCTCCTCACAGGTGGGGAAACTCCTGGAGAGGCATTGTGAGTGGTCCCTGGTCACACAAGGAGCAGGGGCAAGCTGAGGGGAGAACCCTGACCTCCTGTCTCCTTCGGCTTACCGTGCTGGAATGGCCCAAACTGGTCTGTAATCCCCTTCTTTGCAATGGACCCACTGAATGACTTAGAATATGCTGTGCGCTTCACTGGGCCTCAGTTTCCCCAATTGTAGATGACCCCTGGGGGTGGCTTCCACTTCTGAGATCGGAGTCCTGGCTTCGAGTGTGTAACTAGGAACACTCTTGTGCTCCTGTTCCGGGTGTGAGACACTGACTGGGCAACCCCTTAGACCGGGAGATCCCTAAGGCCATGCGTTGCCCTCCCTGCCCCGCCCATGTCCGGCCCAGCAGAGGGGAGGAAAGTGGCATTGAAGTTCCTCTCCATGTTTCAGACCCACCTCTCCACTCCCATGGGACAGCAGACCGAAGCCTAGAGACCATGTCTCCCTCATCAGGGTAGGGGGACTTCCAGGGCCAGGGGTCTGTCTCCTGCCTCAGACTGGAACTTCACTCAGGGCAGGGCTGTCTCTTCTCTTTCTCCAGAGGGGGCACTCATGGCCGGTGGAGTGGATGGGACTGAGAGAGCGGATGTAGGGACAACTGGAAACCTGGGCCCTCTGTTCTTAAATGTTCAGCCCTGTCTCAGGGGCCCCCCAACCTTGGGAGGTTGGGATGGACGGCGGCGGGGGAAGGGATGCTCTTCCTTCTGCTCCTCCTCCTTCCTGGGCCCTCTTGGGGGTCTTCCCTTGACTGGGAGACTTACCAGACTGTGCATCTATGCCCTTTACCCTCCCCTGCTGGAAACCAACCCAGACAATTGCACTTGACCCCACTTCCCAGACGCGCCAGAGAGAAGATAAGCTTGAGCCTGAGATATCTCCTCCCCCAGTGATTCCCGTGGGAATTGTGCAGAGCCCAAGGCTGTCACGGCTCTGGTTCTTATCTGCAGCAGGAAGGCCCCGGAGCCTGGGTCTCTAGTGATGAAATGTCATCTCACCCCTCATCCGGTCTCTAGCCTGAAGGCCAGAAGCCACCATCAGCAGCATCAAACAGGACAAGAGTAAACTGACATCTCTCAAACTCCCTTGACTTTCAGAGCACACTCACTCAATACTGCTTTGACTCCTTGCAGTAGTTCTGGGAGATTGGTATCTCACATTCATTTTACTGATGAGGAGACTGAGGCTGAGGGGAGGGAAAGAGGGAGGGGACTGGCCCCAGGGCACATGGCAAAAAAATGGTAGACCAGTACCCGGTCTTCAGATGCCCCGTCTTCTTACCTTCCCACTTGCTGGCTTCACCCTGCTCCAGCCAGGGGGTAAGCCTACTTGTTTTTTCTTTAAAATGTTCTTGACTGTCTTTGGATGCAGGATAAAAAGTGAGAAAGATGACTGAGTCCTTCAGAACTGCAGGGCAGCTCTGCGATCCTGAAGGGCTGGCAAGGAGCAAAGCTGAGAGTCAGGAGGAGCTTTCTGGAGGATAGCCACTCACAGGGGAGTGGGTGCTGCAGAGACTAGGGCAGAGGCTGAAACAAAAGGCCAGGGAGGTTTGGGCCCTGGAGTCAGCAAAAAAGACTGCCTCCCTGAGGCACAGGCTACCCAGAATCTCCCCCTGTGCCCTTACTACCAGGCTGGGAACACTGGGCTCAAGCACTCAGGTATAGCATTGCCCTCTCTGGGCTCCCCTTCCCCAAGACACGAAGTCTGGGGACATGAAGTCCCTACCACCTGTGTCTGATGAATTGATCAGATCTTGTGATCCCTCGATGAGAGATACGGGTGTGGAACAGGGCAGATGGGAAGATGGAAGCCTTGACCAATTCAAAGGGAGAAATTATGTCAAAGGAAGAGAAGACAACTCTCAAGGAACCCATGCAAGGGCCTGGGGGTGGGAGCAGCTGACGAAGCTGGAGGCAGGAAGGGAGCGCGGGCCTCTGAGGCCGGGGCAGGCGGTGAGGGAGGGCACTGTGGACCAGCCCACTTTGACGCTCCAGTTAATCTAACTGGACTCCAAAATTGGCTGATTTCTCCTACCCCTGCATCTCAGTCGCCAAACTGCACCGACCCAGACCTGTCCCAGGGCGCAGCCCCAGGGCCCCGTCCTGCCCCCTCATTGGTCAGGACCCCCTGGCAGCTCACAGGGCAGCTCAGAGGTAATCGCTTCAAAGCCACCGAGCCAGCTCCTAATGGGGGGCAGCGGGTTTCACTTACCTTGCCTGGCCTCCTGGCGGGGGCAGATGGGATGCAGCTGGGGGAGGCCGGCAACCTCCTCCTCCTCCCTCCCCTCCCCCTCAGAAATTGTCATCCTCTTGCCCATCTCCCATCACCCCTTCTCTGATTGGTCTTTGGAACTGGAGGATAGGGGAGGCGATTCCCCCAAAGCAGGAAAAGGGAGCGCTCCCTGAGTGAGCTTGAAAATCATACCTTGGATCAGAAGACAAAGATCATCCCCCGGCTTGCCTCCACCCATCTGCCTGTGCCCCCAAGCCCAGGTTCTCTGAATGCGTGTCAGGAGGGGGCACCTGGGTGGTAGGTAGAATCGAGGGGCAGAGTACAGCCGCTCTGACAGGCAGGTTCTAGCTCCCCAACTCAACTCCAGGTGAGGACCAGAGGGGCAGGGATGGAGGGAAGGAGAGACCAGGACCTGAGGGTTAGCAGTGGGGAGTGCTCACTCACACCGGCCCCTTATGGTACCACTGCTTCCTTCCAGGGGGTCCTGGGACAGAATGGCTTAACCGCTTCAAGCCTCAATCTCTTATCTGTAAAATGGCAATGCCAACATCTCCTTCATGGGAAGACAGTGGGGGTTAAAGGAGATAATGTGTGGCTCTCCCCACCCATAGGATGTCTCAATAGATGTGAGTTCTCATTGTCTGGTTGGGGAGGCAGGCTGGTTTCCCAGCGACTGCTGGGGATGCGCGCAGGGAGCTGTGAGCAACATCCTGAGTGGGGTGGGGGGCTGCTGAGGTGAGGGGTCCCAATGGGACGGGAGGACAGGAAGTGTGTGTTAGGAGCTTGCCTTCCTGAGGGGGCGGGGTGATGGAGGGGTGGCAGGGTGCATGGGGGAGGGCCAAACCCCACCCAATTGGACTTCTGAAGATGCAATTGGACCACCAGGGCCACTCCCAGCCCCATGTAGAATGGCATTGACATTCTCCACCCTCTCCCCTTAGGCTCACTGTTAGTCCAAGAAGACTTGGAGTGTGTGTGGTGGGGACAGGGCCCTCTATATGTGCAGCTGTTATGGGAAATGGTTCTGGGGGATCCTCCATGAAACGGCTGCCCCCGCCCCACACACCCGGCACTGTCTGTCCGATCTCACTTGCTGGTCAGCTCCTAAGAGCCCACTTCTCATGCCCCATCCCACAGCCATGGCTGTAAGTGCCGAGGGCTGGGGACAGAGAGCTGAGTCAAGGGAGAAAGTTTTGAAAGGCACTTGTGTCTGGGGTCAGGAGTCACAACCGTTAGGGAGTTAGGCTGAGGCCACCAGTGGCTCCGTAGGGCCTCCAATATTGTTCCAAGGCCAAGGGACAGACCCAAGTATCCCGCACTCGTTAGGCACAGGAATCCCTGCTGGGGGCGGTGCAGATGCGGGACGGCAGGTGGTGGCTGGCGGTGGTGGCCATGGCCTGGCGGTCATGGTGATGATGGTGACGGTGGTGACAATTGTGGGGTGCTCACAGTAGTGATGAGGAGGATTGTGGGTGTGGTAGTGATGGTGGTGTCATGGTGACGGTGGTCACAGCGGTGATGGTGTGGGTATAGGTGGCCGTGATGGTGACAGCCGTGATGATGGTGATGGCCCCCACAAAGGAACATCCTGATCACAGCCATGCTATTTATGGCATGGTCAAGCCAAGGTGTCACATTATAAAATAATACTTCACATCAAATAACCAGCACCCTGGAACATCAGCTCCACGAGGGCAATTCACCGCTGTATCCCCAGTGCCTCCAACGTGGGGCACACAGTAGGTGCTCGATAAATGTGTGCCAAATGAGTGCAAAGAGATCAAGTCTCTCGTGGTGATAAACACTATGTTACTTCATTTGTTCTTCACCATGCTCGTTCAAGATCTTTCTAAAGACATTCCCACTTGATCGATGAGGACACTGAGTCTGAGAGCGATGACATAACCCATCTAAGACATGGGGGGGGGAGTAAGTGATGGGGAGGTAGAGTATGTGGGCATTTATAGCCAGGCCTATCTGACTCTCAGTTCGGTGCTCTCTCTCCCCTAGCACTTTGCAGCCGCTCTCCCCACCAGCTCTCAGCATTCCATCGTGGTCTTGAACTTGGGCTTAATCATAGAAATACTGCTAATAATAGTAACAATTGCTGTGTGTAATTGTTCGAGTAAGGCATAAATGATCAAGACCGTGGAAATTATTAATAACCCAGACCCAGCCATGGTAGTGTGGGTCATATTAAATCGTGTTGAGATGGATAACCTTGGCAATGATAGTAACCGGGATCATAAATTAATAACAGGAGTATTTAAATTAATGCCACACTGTCGATACCCTTGGTAGTAAGCAGCTCGATGCTGCTGTTAGGACTAACATTGGCTTTTCCTGCCTTCCATGAATTCAGCGGAGAGGAGAGGCAGGGCCGTAAAAGCTGCTGGAGGAGGAGACAGCTTAGAGGTGGTCCCTGCCAGGGAGAGGGACTCCTCAGGGATTTCTAGCTGCCTGGCCTTGGAGGTGGTGAATCATCCACACTCATGCCCAAGGACACAGTGATGTCCACCTGTTTTTTTCAGAGGCTGTCTCCTGGACTTCGTTGGATACACAGGAAAGACGTTTGCAGGGCAGATTCGACCCCCCCATGAGTGAATAAATTAGCTTCAGCTGATCTAGGGAATCACCTACCAACTGCTTAGATGCTCCCTTCACAAGTGCACTTGATCTCCCCCTCTTCCTGTAATGTGGGAGGGCAGTACTATTTTTTTCTAAGTCAAAACTGAGGTCCACAAATGGCCAAGATCAGGGTGTGGGGATGGGCTTTGTAGACTTGCCCCTTACAAGCTCTCTGTTCCATGGCCTCCTTGCCAGGGGATCAAGAAAGGGTGGGGACAGGCAGGGAGCAAGCACTGAGGTGGGGGTGCTTCCCACCGAAAGACTGGTGGTACTCTCCCCGGGTTGCCAGGGACCTGTGATTGGGACCTGCTCTGGTTTCTAGGGCATAGTAAGTGTGGTCCTGGGGATGCCATCGTAGTACATGGTACATGGATGTGAGTCCATCCAGCCACTTTTCCTTTTATTCCCTTCAGGCCTTTATTGAACACCGGCCGTGTACCAGGCATTCAGATAAGGAACCATAGTCCCTGTCTGCCGGGAGCTCATAAGCCAATGGAAATACAGTCTAGTGAAGGCTATATTGTTGAGGATGTAACTGTATGTTTGTGTATGGGCGCGCGTGTCCCTGAATGTGTGTGTACTTGTGTGACAGACAGTACACGTGAGGGCTTGTGTGGAGGGGACTGCACATGTATACGTGCATGTGTGTTTGAATGTTATGACCACATGCGCGATGAGTGTGCAAATGTGCATGGGTGTGCAGGTGCACATGCATGTGTAGAACGCACAGGCTTACACGAGTGCATGAGGGGGATGTGAACACATGCAGTGCGTAAGCGCATAGACGTGTGAGCTTGAGAGTGGGTGTATTCCCGTGTCTTGTGTGCACACCTGTTACCCCTTCAAACCCATCTTTTGAGAATTCAAATAACATCGGGATGGACTCCACCTTAATGTCCCTTCTGCACACTGTCGGAGTCAGGCCACCTGCTACTCCTCCCCTCCCCTTCTCCTAGGCCTTTGCACTGGGAAGGGACAGAGGTAGGGGTCGGGTGTGGACCCGGAGGTGAAGGGCGGGGCGGACAGTGGGCATTCTTGCTGACAACGGCTGGGTAGGGAGCAGGGCCGGGGCTGGGGGGGGGGGAGGTGGGGGGGGGAGAAGCTGAAGTTGGAGGCAGAGGAAGATGGGTGAGGGAGTGAACGCTGCGGGGGGTCTGCAGCCGAGAGGACCGGGAGCCGCAGAGGGGATGCCCTGGTCCCTGAGCCCACAGCATCCGGGAGCGGCGCGCACTAGCGCGGACCCGGCCCTGGGTACCGGGGCGGAGTAGGGAGAGGCTGCGAGGGCCCGTGCGCGGAAAAGCGGCAGCGGGGCGCGCGGGCGCCCAGCTCCCCGCAAGCCTTCCCTTCCCCTCCTCTCCCCTCCCGGAGGCGGCGGGGCGGGCGGGCGCGGTTCCGGGGGTGGGCGGGCTGGGCGGGGAGGAGGCGGGGCCGCCGCACTGGCTTCTCCCAGCCCCTCCCGGCCGCAGCCAGAGCGAGCGGAGTCTCGGCCGGCTCCGGGGGGCGGGCGCTGGGGCGCAGCGCCGCGCAGCCCTCTCCGACCGCCGAGCGGACTCAACTGGAAGCCGAGCGCTGCCGCGGGAGGCGGGCGACCGGGGCAGGTGCGGCGGCTGCGCCATGGACGGGCCGCGCCTGCTGCTGCTGCTGCTCCTGGGGGTGAGTGCTAGCTGGAGGGCAGCCCGCGCCCTCTCCCCGGACTGGAACCCCAATGGGTTCAGGTTTCCGCGAGGGAAAAGAGAACGGAGCGTTGGCGTCCCAGATGCGGGGGGGGGGGGGGGGATGGCGGGAGAGGAGCTCCGCTGCCAGGATCCACGGAGGAGCGTCTAGGGTTCTCGGAGCGCAGGGGCGACCCTGAGACCAAGGGTAGAGATGCGGGGAGAGGGGCGCACGGATGCGGGTCCTCAGGTACGCGGAGGGTGCGTATGGAGGAGCTGAGAGGCGGTCTCTCGGATGCCTGGGTTCTGAAGAGGGAGTTTAGATGCTGGGATCTCGAGGCGACTTTCCTCCTGAGCATCTTGATCTCTTGAGGGTCGTGGGACGGAAGCCAGGCTGAAGGAAGAGGAATGGGACGGGGATCAGAGATATGAGGGGCGAGCGGGGCTGGGGCGGGGAACCGGAGACAAGGAGATAGAACAATGGGGGAAGTCGGAGGGATTGGAGGCAGAGGGGTCCGGGCATCGGACAATGAGGGCCAGCCAGACAATGGGGGGGGAGGGGCGTGGGAGGGAGAGCTTCGGGGAGCGGGGGTCGTCTGAAGAGAGAGAAGCGGGCTAGGGAGGGCAGAAAAAGGACGACAGCGAGGGGGAGAGAGAGAGAGATGCCCCCCGAAATGAAAGAGGGCGGAGAGGGAGAGCGGACCCCGAAGTGGTCGGGGCCACGCCTGCCCGCCGAGGGACAGTGGGACGAGCAGACAGAGCAGAGGGACGGACGTTTCCCGCGCCTGCCGCGCGCCCTTTCTCGCGGCCTCGCCCAGTCTGGGAACTGCGGCTGGGGATCCGAGGCTGGGAAGGGAGCGCCCACTTCGCCGGGGCGAACCCGCTCCCTGCCTCCCCCGCCACCGGCGGGCTCCTCCGACGCGCTCATTCTCGCGGTTTGAAGGCGCGCCGGGGGCCGGAAGGGATGGAGCGGGCATCGTGCGACCCGGTCCGGCCGCAGCCAAGTCTCAGGGTGCAGAGCGCTGGGACTCGCGAGGCGGGGACGGTCCGGGCGGCGCGCAGCCCGGGGTCGCGGCAGCCGAGGCGGCCCGCAGGGGGCGCTGAGAGGCGAGGGCTGTGCCACCCGTAGCTGCCGGCGCGACTGGGGCTGCGCGCCGCGCCTCCACGCGGACCCCCCATTAAGTTAAGCCGCCCGAGCGCGGCGCCCGCAGTTCTCACGGGTCCAGCGCCCTGGCGGGTCGGGATTCCGCCTGCGCCCCCCAGCCCCACCCCAACTTTCGGTGGAAGACGCCGGGCACCGAACGGGACGGAGGCGGTCGGACGCCGCGGATTCCGCCTCCGCAGGGGACTGCGGGTCCTCTTAAGCATCTAAGTCCGTCTCATAGTCCCAAGATATTCAGGAGATGTGACCTGTGTGGGCCCAGGAACGGAGTGCCACACGGAGTTTGGCAATGAAAGAGGTGTCCTCACTCTCCCTGCCATCTTCATTTCTCCTGAGCGTTGCATCCCCAACCCCCATTTTACAGGAAGGAAAACTGAGGCTCTGAGAGTTTAAACGACTTGGCCAAGATCCCAAAGCAAGTTAAACCAGAGCGCTGGCCAGGCTGTCCCGCACCTGATTCCCAGCGCGGTACTCCCCATACCCCGTAGGGGGACAGCCCAGCGTCCCAGCGCGGTACGAGAGCCGCGTTTCTCGGCGGGGGGCGGGCTGGGCAGCATCCCCTGAGTCAGGCGGGCTGTGGAATGTGGGGGCTGGGGTGGGCAGAGAGCCTCTCCGGGCGCTGGCCCCATCCCCGGAGCTCAGCTCGCTGGAGCAGTCAGTATCTCCGGCTTCTCCGGAGATTTGGGAGCGACTGCGGGCACGTTCGCTGACCAACGCGGCGGGTTAGAGATGCTTCTGGACCGGGGAGGTGGGACTGGGCCGGCCCGTAGTGCGGCCCCCGGAGCGGCGAGGGACTGGGCTCCGGACTGGGGCTGGGGAGAGCGTCCTCCCAGTAGAGAAGAGGCGAGGGAAGAGGAGGGCTGCGCGCGGAGGTCCTGGGGGCTCGGGAAGGTGGACCCCGCGCAGAGCCGGCTCCCGCGGCCCCTGCGGCTCTTGCCTCCGCCTCGCCGCGGGGCTGCTGTCTGCGGGCCGGCTCTGCGCACCGCGGCGGTGCGAGTTTCTTCCTGGGCCGCGGCGGGAGTGCTGAAACCAGAGCGCGTCCCGGCGGCTCGGCTGGCGGGCAGCGCCGGTAATGGAGGCACTTTGTCATTCAGACGTCTGTAACCGGAGCCGCCGGGCTGGCTAATGCGCCTAATAGGGATGCAACGAGGGCCGCAAATGGGAGGACAGGAGCGGCCGGGCGAGGGAGGCGGCTCCGGGATGGAAGGGGTCCCCACCCTCCCCGTACCAGCCAGGGCCCATTCACGCGCCTAGATTCTTCCCGGGGAGGGGGGGGGTGCTGTGCAGGGTGGGGAGGTGGGAATAAAATTGGCTGAGTGCCTATGATGGGCCACGCACTGCCCTGGGTAATTTCTCTTGTGTCATTTAATCCTTATAAGATCCCCGCAGAGTAAATCTAGTTATGCCCATTTTACAGTTGAGGGAGTTGAACCTCCCAGACTTTCAGGGTATGAAAGCAGGCTTCCCCCAGTCCGTGCGTGGTGGCGCCCTTGTTGGAACCCAGAATGCTTGGCTTGGAGTTTATTCTGTCCTCTGTGTCCCAGTCTCTACACCGCCTCCCCCCCCCCCCCCCCCCCCGCCGCGCCCCAGCCTTCTAGATCACGGAGGGACAGGAGGACCTTAACCATCACTAGCTCTGACTATTAGATCTGTGTCCTATGTCCTTGGCGCCACAAATTTGGAACTGAGCCCCTTCCCCCCATAGTCCCCAGGCCCCTCTCAAAGTGTTCATGCAGCCTCAACCTCAGTAATTAGCTTGTCTCCTACCCCAAATTCAACCACTACCTAAAGGAGTAAAGTGCATGTGCCAGAGTCTCCCCGGGTTTGCATTGACCTCAAAAGACCCTCCACATATTCGAAAACTCTCCGATGCCATGGCGGTGGCTAATGGCTCCATTCACCTAAGGAACCTCTTTGCTGAAACTGTTGTGAGTGGTTAGGGCTCATCATACTGAAGCATTCACGTAGTTTCAAATTCTTTCAACCATTTTGTTGCGTTTTCTATTTTGTCCAATTTTTTAAAAATTTTAAGGTTTCTAAAAGTCAGTTCATTTAAGGGTGATTCCACCTTCGTTTTTTGAAAACCTTGAAATGGCAAAAGGATTGCAAACATTTTCAAAAATGGGATGAAATCATCCCATCAAATTGGAAATGAGTAAGTGTAATAAATGTAGATTTCAGGCACATGGGTCTATCATTTTGGTAAATTGATCATTTTGGAGCAATAAACCTGAATCCGTGTCATCCCTCCTTGCTTCCCAAGATTGCCCCGCCCTGGACCAATAGAGGGTGTGGCAGGGGCCAGGCATTAAGCCACTTAGCAGAATTGTCTCTGTGAGCCTCAGTTTCCCCAGCTATCAGAGAGGAGATGAAGGCAGTCCCTCAAGTCCTTCCGCCTCAGCATCTTGGCTTCTGGAGTAGCGGTGTGGAGTGATATCTCCTCTCCCTCATGGGACTGTGACTTCCCCGGGGGATCGGGGACCATGTGTCATTGGAAACACTTAGTTCAATGCTGAGCAATAGTTGTCAACTAGTAAATAGGTTAATTAGTTAACTGCGAGGAGAGCAATTCCCATTCTCCTTTCCCCGTGCCCTCTTCAGACTCTTCCTGGTGGGTCTTTCTTCATGCCTAGCCTGCCCCTCCTCTAGGTAGTTTCCTCTCTTTGGGCCCAACTACTGCTCGCCCCTCCTACTGCCTCCCAGCCAGGCTCAGCAGCTCAGCCTGAGACAAGACACTTCCTTGATAACTAACATTTATTGAACTTCTACTATACACCGGACAGGCTTGCCTGAATTACTTCATGTAATTTTCATGGCAACCCTGAGCACTAAATATTACCGACCCAACGTTTTAGGTGGGAAAATGCAGGCTTAGAGAGGCTGGGAATTGCCCCCAAAGTAGCAGACTGTTAGGTAGCCGGTCTGGGGTGTTTTGAAATAGGACACATAAAACGAGCACAGGAAACACATGGATGCTAATTATGTGGCCTGGAGTCCAAATGCAGGACTCGGGAGAAGAGAGAGGTAGGCAGGCTGCAGCGGGGAGAGCAGGCCTCGAGGAAGAGGGGCATGCAGAGGCCGCTCGAGTCCCATGGACCGACCCTCTCAGCTCTCCGCAGCCCAGCTCTCTGCTGACCTCAACCAACTGGAATCCAGCCAAAAGCCACAAAAGAGGCAAGAAAGACCTTGGGAAAGAAAACAGAGGGATCCTGAAGTGTATAAACACCTTCATCATTTGATGCCTACAGCAATCTAATGAGGCAGGTACTGTCACCATTACCTAAAGATGAAAAGGCTGAGGCACAGGGAGATTTCAACCTGTCCCGGGTCACCCAGCTCTAAGCCATGAGCCAGAGCCATGGGGGCCGTGAGGAGGAAGGGAGTGTAGGTCACGCTTTTGACTCAGAGAATGGCCCCCTCCTGGTTCAGATCCTACCTACACTCACGATGTACATCTTCCTACCTAGGCTAGTTACATGGTTTCTACAGATTCAATTTGACCTAATGAGTTAGAATGGTAGGGGTGGGGCTGCTCAGGTCACACTCTAGTAGCAGCGAAAATTGACAACTGATACCTCGACAGGAAGCAGAGAGACAGAAACACTAAAAAAAAAAAAAAAAAAAAAAGCTGACGGAAGAACTCTGAGACAAAAGTATGGTGATTTGGGATAAAGAACACAAAGGGCTTCACTGCACTGCTGCCCAGAATAATCAGAGTCCCTGAGTCACAGGGAAACTGTGAAGGTATGTTCTGGAGTCAGAAGGATGAAGCCACCGTGGTTAAAATGGAAATTCCACTATCCAGAAAGTCACCCCCATCCCACATTCCCCGGCCCGGCGTTCTAGGTAATTGAGGTCGTATTGTATTTTCACCTTCTGAAATCCCATAAATATACAGGTTGGGTACCAGGCGCTGGGGCAACCACAGTCTTGCCCTCTGGGAGCTGACAGTCTAGTGGGGGACATTGCAGCGCTCAGACCAGATGAGCTCTGTAAACAAGGGGAACATGTCACAGGGCCACTCAGCCTCATCTGGGAGGCGTGGGGGCCACAGGATCACTTCCTTGAAGAAGTGACATTTCAGCATGAATCCTCAAGGATGAAAAGAAATCCAAACAGACCCTTCTGGAATCTTGCTCTCCTTCCTAGGGGAAAGCCTGCATCTGGGAACCCCCTGCCCCCACCCCTCCCGGTTTCTGGCCTGCAGATGTTCCCAGACCTGTGTTCCTACCACCTGGGAGGAGATGGTGGCAAATACCCAAGGACCCCCCTCCTATGCTGCTCACCGCACCCTCCCTGCTGGTCTCCTGAGGACCACCAGCTGCCTCCTAGACTGATCCAACCTGTCCATCCCCCCCCACCCCCTTCCACAAAACCCTGTTTAGACCTCAGGATATTTTAAAGGACTGGAGGGAAAGGGAGTATTTTTGGCTATGATCTCGCCAACGTGGAAGCAGAGGAATGTCCAAAAGGACCTTTAACACTCCCCTCTAGTCCCATGACCCCAGAGCCCATACTTCCTCTTGGTACCAAATGGGAGCTGCATGGTCTGAGGCCAGGGAAACAGGCCTTGGAGTTTTATTAGACACGAAGAATTTTTTTTTTTAGGAATAGAAACATAAAGCATCGGCCAGCACTCCCCCCACCCTCCCAGGGAATCTGGTGCTAAATCATTCCATCCATGAGCAAAGAGCAAAGATGCCTCGGTGGCAGGAATCTGACTCCCCTTTCCCTTGGTTCTAGCGCTATTCCCACCAGCTGCATGGGGCCAGGGAGAGGGAGAGGAGAGGGCTGGTGGCTGGAAATCCGACTCTGGATTTCTTGGAAAATCCAGAGCTGGGCTGCTGGGTGGTGAGCTGGGCTGCTGGGTGGCAAGAGATGTTCCTCATCATCGCTAACAGGCACCCCTTTCTCCCTGCTTGGTGCCAGACTCTCGCCAATTGGCCGGTTCTTTGCTCTGGCCCTGAGTGGTCTCTATCTCCGTGGGTGAGGAGAGGTGAGGACTCAGAGGGAAAGCAGAGCAGGTCAGAACTCCAGGGCAGCATCAGGATTCGAACCCAAGACCCCAGCCCTCTGCCTTCTGTTCTTGTGTACAGACACCGCTCATTGAATATTTGATATGTGGAATGGTAGAATTAAGGACCTGGAGAAGGGCCCTACTAGCCTTTGCTAGAAAAAGGCGTCCCTCTGGGTAGACGGAGCCCTGCAGCTGTGCCTCCCGCTAAGTAGCATTTGAGCCAGAGTTTAGCTTCCAGTTGCCCCCTTGGCGGGGAGCCCTGTGCTCCCCCATGGGAGCCGTAACCTGTACTGGCCAGAGGCCACCTTCCCCATGTGGTGTGTCCTCGGGATTCCAGGAGTTGCCATTAACCCCAAGATGAACTCTGTAGAATGTCAGCATCCGGGGCTCTGACCTCACACCCCCCTGGCAGCCTGCAGGGGCGCCCTGTCCCCCACTGCCTTTCTTCCCCGCCAGCTTTGATGTGTCTGATGCCTCCGTGCTGAGCTCATCCCGGCCCAGGTGGTTCCAATAGAAGGCTTTAGGAGGGGGTGTTTGATCTCTTGGAAGACACCCCCTCTCACTTCTCTTGCCATTCTGACCTTCTGATCTATCCCCCCCGCCCAGGTGTCCCTCGGAAGTGCCAAGGAGGCATGTCCCACGGGCCTGTACACCCACAGCGGGGAGTGCTGCAAAGCCTGCAACCTGGGTGAGGGGGTGGCCCAGCCTTGCAGAGCCAACCAGACCGTGTGTGAGCCCTGCCTGGACAGTGAGTACAGGGGCCGCTGGGGGTGGGGCGAGGGGGGAAGGGAGGGCTGGGAGGCGCATGCCCACTGGAAGCCTGACAAGGGCTCTGCCTCCTGGCAGGGTCTCCTGCCCACCTCTGTGTGGGCACCGGAATGGGTCTGACCCAGTATAGGAGGCGAGAAGAGAAGCTGAGAATGGTTGAGGGAAGTCAGCAGAGGGAGGAGGGGGACCTCATGAGGAGGGATCCCCAGCGGGTGCCCCTTCCCAGCCCCCAGGTGGAGAGGCCGGGTAGAAGAATGTGGCCAGGTGGGAGGAGTAGCTGATGCTAAGACCAGCTAAAAATATCATCTGCACTGTAAAATCAATGGCTGCCACTTACCCTCAGTGTGTTTGGGGGGAGGGAAAGAGGATCAAGTCCTGGCTGCCCTGGAAACTGACCTTGGGGGATCCTGGGAGGGTGTCGCTACCCTTCCCCCCAAGGCCAGCTGTTCCCCAGCTCTGACCAAGGAAGCAGGGCTTTCCAGAGGTAGCAGGAGTGGGGGCAGTCCTCACTGTGTCAGAGGGGAGAGGGGCCTGTCCTACCTGGGATTTCCTCAGGAAGGGGAGAGAACCCCATCTTCTGGGGCTGCTGCTAGGGGATTCAGAAGGATGGGAGGTCTGGGGACTGAATTCTGTGTGCTTTTCACCCAGGACTCTCTATCCCTGCTGGATGCCCCCAGCCTCAGTTGCTGCCTTCAGGCCACGGGCTCAGTGCTCTTTTCCTGCCCAGAAACCTTTCCTCCCTGCCTAGAGTCACATCCTGCCTTCTACCTGGCACGCACTGCCTACCTGGAGGGCCGGTGGGAACCATACCAGATTCTTCTTTAATCATGATAGGAACAAGGGCATAGGAACTGGGGACTCTTTTTTTTTTTTTTTTAAGATTTATTTATTTATTTGAGAGAGAGAGAGAACATGGGGGCGGGTAGAGGAAGAGAGAGAGAGAATCCTAAACAGACTCCCCGCTGAGCGCAGAGCCCGATGCGGGGCTCGATCCCACAACCCTGAGATCATGACCCGAGCAGAAACCAAGAGTCCTACGCTTAACCAACTGAGCCACCCATGTGTCCCAGGAACTGGGAACTCTGAACCCAACTGCCTAGACTGACCTCTGGATTCCTCTCTACCGCCCTCCCCCCCACCCCCCACAGCCTATCTACCAGACAACCCCAGCTCCTTGGTGTTCCCAGACACACAGTTTTCCTCTCTCTGTGCCTGTGGATCCTGTAATTCCATCCCGCAGCAGGAAAGGCCTGGGCCTAGATGGCGAGGCTAGAAGGACATCCTGTAATGCCTTTGCCACCTTGCCATCTGGCCACCTGCCCTGGCCTACCAGGGTTTCCTTCCCAGCAGGGTTGGCCAATCATTGGCTATGCTGGAACCTCCCGAGTTTGCCTCTCTCATTTCCTAGACTCCTGCCTAGGTCCTCTCTGGCCTGGACCCTAAGTGTCCCAGGATGGGTACCCACTCCCTTCTTTTTTTTTTTTTTTTAAAGATTTTATTTATTTATTTGAGAGAGAGAGAATGAGAGAGAGCACATGAGAGGGGGGAGGGTCAGAGGGAGAAGCAGACTCCCTGCCGAGCAGGGAGCCCGATGTGGGACTCGATCCAGGGACTCCAGGATCATGACCTGAGCCGAAGGCAGTCGCTTAACCAACTGAGCCACCCAGGTGCCCTACCCACTCCCTTCTGTCAAAGCAAGAGATGGGGTAGAGGAGCCTGGGGGAGAGAGTCTCTGGCATCTCCAGAGAAAGGGAGACAGGAGCTGGAGACCAGCTAGGAGGTGGTGGCGGGAGGCGTCCCTCCCATTTGCTCCCTCTGTTCCCCTCCCCACCTCCAGCTGCGTTAACAGGCCGCCTTTATAAGCTCACTTTATGGCATGGAGACCCCAGTGGACTTTCCCTCTAGCCTCAAAATGTTTCCACAAGGAAACCCCTTAAGCTCTGCCTTCATTCTCTGCCAAAAAAGACCACATTTTTCCCACCCCCTAAAACTGTCTCCCAGGACTTTTCTACTAACTTTCTGTATTTTCCCATGGGTAGCCCCCCCATTTTCTCTCCCCCTCCACTGTGACTAAACCCACCCCCCTGCCACATGCCAACCAGAGCGAATCCTCCTGTTTGTATAAACTGGACATCCTGCCTTGGCTGTTTATGTTTGGAAGTCCTTTCTGTAGACTATATCCCTGTGACCCACGTTCACCAGACTTGCCGTAGCCCACCCCAGGGGGCCCAACCATTGCAGGATCCCTGCGGTGTGTCTAATGCTTTATGGTAGAATTTCATTTCTTCCTCACCACAACCCTGTGAGTGGAGAAATTATTCTCGGTTTTACAGAGAAAGAAAAAAAGCTCAAAGAGGTGAAGTAAAACATCCAGAGTCACATAGCTAATAAGTGGTGGAAGCAGGTTTTGGGTCCAGGTTGACCCCGTCCCTGGGAAGAGAGACACAGGGGTTCGTTCCTCTGCCAGAACTGGCTTGAAACTGGTCTCCCTCCAGGCCCACCCCTGTCTTGTCTTCTCGTCCCCCTCGGCTGCTTTGCTTTTCATTTCTCTCTGCTTTTCTTTCTTTGCATTTGCTTCTCCACTGACACTCCGAAGATAATGACTCTGTGCTCCATCTGGTCTCTCGATTCCTTTAGAGAAGGTTGAGATCAGAACCCACGGCAGGCCTCGATTTCCCTCCAGTGGGATCCTAGTCTTTACTTCTGCTTCCACATTCTGAACACTCCCTCTTTCCCTGGTTCCCGGTTCCTAAATCCTGCTCTTTCTGCCCTTGGAGCAAGCGTACATCCTCTTGGATTCCGACTGGCGCAGAGTTCTGCACCTGGGCGGGTAGGGATGGAGAAGATTTGGCTCTGTGCCTTCCCTCTCCTTGCACACGGAGGAGAGGACCCTGGCATCCCCTGGTGTTCCTCCCCTTATTAGATTAGACCTCACATCCATTAAGAGAGCATGAGTCAAGAGTGAGCTTGGAAATCTCCCCTTTGTGCCATTGGGAAGGGCAGAGGACTATATTATATAGAGGCAAGTCCTTCTTGCTTTCTAGCTCCAATCCCTCCTGCTGTTGTTACCTCGTCGAGAAGTCCATCCCCACCCTCAAGAGCCAAGCCCTTCAGCAGCGTGGGGTAGCGCCATGGGTGGGAAATTCTGCGGTCTAACCCTGTCAGGCCACACCTGAGCCCCCACCTGCGCGGAGAGGACGAGAAGGGCGGCGGAGGCCGGAGGCTCCCTCGTGAAGGCCCGCCCAAGCCTGGGTTGGGTTCACAGCCCAGCTCTGGCCGGCGGGGAGGGCTGGGTGGGAACCACGCTCAGATTATTCCTTAATCATGCTGGGAACAAGGGTACCGGGCTGCGAACTCTCCAAGCGAATTTGCCAAGAAATGTACCGGCCTCCAGCTGGGTTACCCCGCGAGGCCTCCCAGTCAGCGCTTCCAGGCCTGGGGCACCGGGGGCTCCTGGCCCCCTGCCCCCTTCCCCGCGACGGCTGCCAGGAGCGCTCACAGACCGCGGATCCCGAGGGGCGAGGGTCCCGCGGGGCGCTCCCAGCCTCTGCGTCCCAGGTGCCCCGGTGGAGGGCCGGCGAGGGGGCGACCTTCCGGGCCCCGCAGCTGCCCGGCGCGTCCCTCTGCCCACAGGCGTGACCTTCTCGGACGTGGTGAGCGCCACCGAGCCGTGCAAGCCGTGCACCGAGTGCGTGGGCCTGCAGAGCATGTCGGCGCCGTGCGTGGAGGCGGACGATGCCGTGTGCCGCTGCGCCTACGGCTACTACCAGGACGAGGTGACGGGCCGCTGCGAGGCGTGCCGCGTGTGCGAGGCGGGCTCGGGCCTCGTGTTCTCGTGCCAGGACAGGCAGAACACCGTGTGCGAGGAGTGTCCCGACGGCACGTACTCGGACGAGGCCAACCACGTGGACCCGTGCCTGCCCTGCACCGTGTGCGAGGACACCGAGCGCCAGCTGCGCGAGTGCACGCGCTGGGCCGACGCCGAGTGCGAGGGTGAGCGCGCCGGGCCGAGGGCGCCCCCTGGGGGCCAGGGGCAGCGGGGGGGGGGGATGGGGGGGGCTCGCCGGCCTCGAGCCCGCCGCCGCCCTCCCCGAAACCCCAGGCCCAAAGGACCCCTCTCACCGTGTCCTTCCGTGCGCTGCGTGTTTGGAAAGCCCCAATCCTCCTCCCAGGCCGCAGCTACGACACTCCAACTCAGTTTCTAGGGCTTTCTTCCCCCGTCGGGGCATGTTTGATCCTTGAGCAGGCTCTCTGGACTGGAGAAAGGGGCTTGAGGACCCTCAGGAGTTGGGGCCCTTTGGCTCGGAGGCCTGGTCTGGGTCCACAGTGGTTTATGGCTCTGGGACCCGGGATGGAGTCTGCCCCGTCACTCTCCGAGTGATGGTAGGGAGGTCACTCTGGTCTCTGGACCTCAGTTTCCTCATTGGTCATACAGTTTTCAGGGATGTCGTGGGTTAGGGAAGGTGGCTGGCCCGCTTTAACTGGTGGGATCTGGGGGCGGGGTCAACAGTGGTTGTTACCCTTTCGCCAAGGATGACGTTGGACTCCCGGAATGCTAAGGAGGTGGTGGGGGCGGAGAAAGAAGGGCAGCAGCCGGCCCAGGCTTCAGGAGCCCAAGGAGGAGACGGGCGCACATGGAGGGGCAGGCGCACATGGAGGGCTGTCGGCCCCAGAGTGGGTAGGAGCTGGGTGCACTCACCTTAGCTGGGCATGGGCCCCCAAGAGTGCACCCAGTTCCTGGGATGGGAGGAGGAAGCAGGATGGCAGCCAGGACAGAACTCTTGGATTCTGGTTGGTGACATCCATCTGCAGGGAGGCAAGTGGGCTTTTCCATTGCAGGGAGAGGGAGACAGTGCCTTTACTTTCTGTGCATCCCCCTGTGGCTGGGCCCCCACTTAGCTACTTCCCTTTGGGACTTCTCCCTCAGGGTGCCCTCACTCTGAGCAACCAGTGCCTCCTTCAGGGAGCCCCAAGTTTGCCGGAAAAAGACGGCCCTTGCCCCAGTCTGATGAGGTAGACGTTGTCCCAGTTCCCAGGAGGTCCCCCATTCTGGGGGAAGCAGCACAGCCTCTACCCCCAGTCAGTCCCCAGTCAGATGGGGGCGAGACAGATCCCCTGCCGTGGGGAGCATGCCTGCTTTCCACACCCCATGATCCCTGGCTCGGGGAGCTCAGGCTGGGGAGGGTGGTTAAACTGGGCTGAGGCCAGGTATGTGTGTGAAGCCTCCTGCATGGGGGTTGGGAGGGGTGGGGGGAGTGGGGCCCAGAACATAGTGGTTCCGGTGGCGATCGCCCTCAGCCCGGAGACAGGCAAGTGGTGTCAGGCACAGGGCAGAGCGGGGAGGGAGTTTCAGCAGCTGTCAGGGGGCAGGCGGGCAGCACAGTTCACGGGCAAGTCTGGACCAGCCAGTGGGGGGACTTAGTCAGGGGCGTGGATGGAGCAAAGAAAGGTGGCAGCTGGGGGAGGGGTGGGCCCTGCCTTTTGAGGCGTTCACAGATTGCTCTCAGATACCACCCTACTTTGCCAGCCGTCCTGAAGGAAGAGGGTACCCCTGAGGGCTGTGTTTATCGCTGCCCGTCTTCCGTTCTCTGCTCTAGCCTCTGAAGGGTTAAATGTCAGCTCCGGAACAGAGGGAACACTTCAGGAAATGGAATTGGATGCGTGGTTTGGTTGCCCCCCCCCCCCCCTTCCAGTGCATTGTACTTCCTTGCATATACATTTCAGGTGTCAACATGGTGACTCACTCAGCCTTGGGGCAGAAGGATACTCCCCCTCTCCACTCCTCGCCCCAGTGAAATTTGGGTTTAGGAGTAACCTGGTCCCTCTTTCCACCCCCAAGTCTGACAGCTCCCATTCCGGAAATGGCTGTCAGGACTCGCCAAGGGCTTAGGGGGTTGGAATGCTGGTGGACATGGCCACATCTGGATCTCATCCTGCTGTCCCCCCCTCCTAGCCCTGCCCCAGAGGGGACTGGAGAGATGAGGAGAAAGTGCCCTGGACAGCCCTGTCTTCAGCCTGATCTGTCCCTTAATGTCCACTGTCAAACTTTCCCATTTGAGATTTCTGGAATCTCTGTGATGGCCTGGTTCACCAACACCCCCCAACATACCTTCACCTCTGGGGTCGGGGGGATCCTAGCCAGTTGTATCTCAGCCTCAGGGCTTAGATGGCACTGGCAGCTTGCCCAGTCCCCTAGCAGGGCGAGAGAAGACCCCAGTCCGTCACCCTGTCTGGGGCTCCACTCCCACCCTACCCCTGCCCCCCAGGACTGAGCGGGGGGAGGGGGAAGATGGGGCAACAGGCGGCGGCCCCCTCCCTAGTGCCAGCCAGATGGATTCCAGATTCACATCTGGGGGCCTTACCCCTCAGAAGGTGCTGAAAATGGGGGCCTTTGAACCATCTTCGTCTTGAGCCGTGAAGGGCCGAGAGACCAGGGGGCAGTTTCCACTTCGACTTGGGTGGGCAAACTGGGAGTGGGGTAGGGTGGAGCTAGGGAGCAAGGTGCCTCCCCTTCACCCCATTGGCATGTCCTGTCTGCTTCCCCTCCCTGCCCCAGGCGTGGGAAGTGAGGACAGATGGCCTAGGCAACTTTGCCTGGACAGGTACCCCCAGGCCGTCTGGAGCCCACAGTCCCTGGGACTGCCCCTGACTGGGTGGCAGGATGGAAAATCCCACCCAGTGGTGCCAGGTCCCCTGTCGGGGAGGCTGGCAGTGCCCACTGGCATGAAAGGGCCCAGGTGGGTGGCAAGGCACAGTCCTCCCCGCCTCCCCACCTCAGGCAGCAGGCAGTACCTTCTTTGGAGGCCTTCTCCGCACCAGCAGTCTGCTTCTGCCCTGGAAGGGTTGGGCTGCCCAACACTGTCTTCTCTGGGCAGTGAGATCAGATGGTTTGGTTTGGGGGCCACACAGGGCAGGAAACAGAGGCTGGCCACTGGCTAAGGACTGGCTGGAGGGAAGCCAGCCAGCTGGGCACCCCCTACCCTGTCTGAGCTGAGAGCTAGGCCATCAGAGACCAGAAGGGAGGCTGAGGGCCAGTTCTTGGAGAAGTGGTTTGCAGGGAGGTATCTCTCTGTCCAGACCTGAGTACCCTCATCCTTCCCTAGGACCGGGATGACTGGGGCCATTGGGACAAACTGGGACGAGGGGGGTTACAACATTTTCCCAGAGTGATTCCAGCTAGAGGCCTCCTGGTGCCCACTCTCTCTTCTTTGTGTGTTTGCCAGGCTTCTGGGTACCCAGGGAGGCAGAATAGAGTCCTAGGGTCACAGCTGCACTTCAGATGGAGGGGAGCTTAGAGACCATCTCTCACAGCATCCCCATTCAATAGATGGGGAATTGAGATCTTGAGAGGTGAAGGGACTGGTCCAGGGTCACACCGTCCATCAGTGACAGAGCCGGAGGGGACCCAGGCCCTTGCTGTCCTCCACCATCATGACTCATACACACAATCCTGGCCCTCACCCCCGTGTGTAATGGCCTGGCACGGGGAAGGGCCTGGGGATGAAGTGCTGGAGCGGGGCTGGTGGCGGGGGGGTGCGGGCCCTCATTCCTGTAGCTCCTTCCCCCAGAGATCCCTGGCCGTTGGATTACCCGGTCCACGCCCTCGGAAGGCTCGGACAGCACTGCCCCCAGCACGGAGGAGCCCGAGGGACCTCCAGAGCAAGATGTCATAGCCAGCACAGTGGCAGATGTGGTGACCACAGTGATGGGCAGCTCTCAGCCCGTAGTGACCCGAGGCACCACGGACAACCTCATCCCTGTCTACTGCTCCATCCTGGCCGCTGTGGTTGTGGGCCTAGTGGCCTACATTGCCTTCAAGAGGTGAGAGGGGGGCACAGGGGACAGAGAGCAGGGCCTTTGCTCTCACGGAGGGCTTTACCGTGAACTTGACCTGAAAATACACACACTTTTTTTTTTTTTAATATTTTATTTATTTATTTGAGAGAGACAGAGATAGTGAGAGAGAGCTCGAGCAGGAAGGAGGGGGAGAAGCAGGCTTCCCGCGGAGCAGGGAGCCCGATGCGGGGCTCGATCCCAGGACCCCGGGATCATGACCTGAGCCGAAGGCAGAGGCTTAACCATCTGAGCCACCCAGGCACCCCTACACACACTTTTTAGAGTCAACCCCAAACCACGCTCATCCTCACCACCAGCTGCCCCATGCCGGCGGGGGAATGGTCCCTGTCCTGCTCTGGCCCCAGCACCTCCCCACTCCCATGAAACTGCTCCCCTCCCTGACTGCACACCCCCAGCTGCACACCGAGCTTTCTTTACCAGCCACCTGTGCCCTCGTCCCTCAAACCCCATTGACCCCCAGTGACCTATGTGTGCATGTGTCCCTTCCCATGTCACATTGGGGATGTTATGGCACCCACATCCAGAAATTCAGGACGTGCAAGAACTTCTGGAAAGTGTTTTACTTATTTATTTATTTTTGAAGATTTTACTTATTTGTATGAGCGGGGGAGAGCATGAGCTGGGGGAGGAGCCGAAAGGGAGGGAGAGGGAGAGAGAGAGAATCTCAAGCAGACTCCATGCTGAGGTTGGAGCCCCACGTGGGGCTCCATCTCACGACCCTGAGATCATGACCTGAGCCGAAACCAAGGGTCAGACGCTCAATGGACTGAGCCACCCAGGCGCCCCTGGAAAGTATTTTAAGTGTTTCAATGCATTTTCCATTCTTAAAAAGAAAATCTTCAAAGTAATACATGCTTGTTTGGGTAAATGCAAACAAGACCAATGTCTTATAAAGCAAAAAGTAAAAGCCCTCTTTTATCTCCCCAAATCCTACCTCTCTCCTCATTGGAATCTGTTTGGAATGGATCCTTTCCAGCCATTTTCTGTGCCTTTATAAACACGTGTACATAAAACTTTTTATAGTTATACGTAAACACACAGAGGGTTTTGTTTTGTTTTTTTTTTAAAGCATCTATGGGATCCCACTATCCATACTCTACAACTTACCTTTTCACTTAATCTCCCTTGGGAGAGCTTTCCCCAGGACATACAGATTATCTGGTTGTTTGTAACCGCTCACTCAGGATATGGATGGATCCTAATTTATTTGAACAGTCTTCTTTTGATGCACATTTGATTTGTTTCCAGCTTTTTCTTGTTGCTAATAATAGCAGAGGAAATCTTTGTGTATATCCCTGCACATATGTGGGAGTAGTTTAGCAGGGTAGACTGGGAACAGTGGAATTCCTGAGAAATCACTGGACGCACCATTCATTCCGTGAACATTCGCTGAACCTTTGTGCCGTGCACCGAGCCCTGGGAGCCGGTCGGCCCGCACGGTGCTTTCGGTGCAGGCCAGGGGCGGGCGGAGATGGACGGAAAGAAGAACCATAGGTGCTCTGGTGGGGGGCTATGCTTGGGCACCTGCCAGGGCCCCAGCCCCCACACATCAGAGCACAGATCCCTTAGGCACCTGGATGGTGCCGGCCCTCGCCCCCTGAGACTGGGCCCGTCCTCTGGCACCAGGTGGAACAGCTGCAAACAGAACAAGCAAGGAGCCAACAGCCGGCCCGCGAACCAGACGCCGCCGCCGGAGGGAGAAAAGCTCCACAGTGACAGTGGCATCTCTGTGGACAGCCAGAGCCTGCACGACCAGCAGCCCCACACACAGACGGCCGCAGGCCAGGGTGAGCAGGGAGGCGGGGCGGGGGGGGGGTTGCTGAGGTAGGGAGGAAAGGAGTGATTAAGGGTAGACCGTAGGAAGGACTGCCGGAGGGGCTGGCTCACAGGGAACGGGGCCTCTGTGTAGGACAGGAGAACAGGGTGCGCAAACGGGGAGGAGAGGTCTTTCCAGTGGAGAGGCGTGGGAGAGGGGGAGCTTTGACAAAGTAGAGCATCCAGACTCATCAAGCTAATTGTCCCCCCCCCAGGGCTAATTACTCCCCAGAGTGGCTGCAATTAGCCTCCTGCTCCGGACTTCTGGGGAGCAAGTAGTTAATTATGGACCCTAATTAGTGTCCCAGCTCCAGGACACTTGCTGTGGTGGAGTCTGGGGCTAGGTCCTGTCCCTCCCCTGTCTTGCCTAATTGCTGCGGGGCGGGGCGGGGTGAGATGGGGGGGATAGTGCTGGAGCTGCGGGCCAGAGAGGATGTGAGTCAGCACCCCCAGGCCCCTCCCCAGCCCCCCATCCACGACCTCATCTTGACCACCCCTCTGCCTCCAGGCCCTTGGGGTTTACCCACCGTGGGAGGAGAAATGCCTCAGCCTGTCTTTGGTCTTACCCTGGGGCCCCCATGCCCACTGAGGGAAAAAGGGGGTCTGGAGGGTAGCCTCTGACGCCCCCTGGGTTCTTGGCAGCCCTCAAGGGGGATGGAGGTCTCTACAGCAGTCTGCCACCGGCCAAGCGGGAGGAGGTGGAGAAGCTGCTCAATGGCTCTGCGGGGGACACCTGGCGGCACCTGGCAGGCGAGCTGGGCTACCAGCCTGAGCACATAGACTCCTTCACCCACGAGGCCTGCCCCGTCCGAGCCCTGCTTGCCAGCTGGGCCGCCCAGGACAGCGCGACACTCGACGCCCTTCTGGCTGCCCTGCGCCGCATCCAGCGAGCTGACATCGTCGAGAGCCTGTGTAGCGAGTCCACGGCCACGTCCCCGGTGTGAGCCGCCCCCCGGAGCCCCTGCCCTGCCCCCACATTCTGACGGCTGATGCTCCAGCCACCCCCACCGGCCAGCGTCAGAGCTGAACTCCGGGCAGGGCCGTGGAGCCCGGGCCCCTCCACCGCAGCCCTGTCCCTGCTCCCGTGTGGCCCCATCGCTTCTGATCGCTCTCTCCAGCGCCAGAAGGGCCCCTGCTGCCTCTCCCACCCCGCCCCTAACATCACATCTCACATCTTCGCCCTTCTCCCCGCACTTCTGGGTGGGCCAGCCCCTCCCATCTCAGCAGGTGTCAGGCCTGGGGGCTGACACCAAGGATGGTGCTGGGGACGATGACAAAGCCCCAGAGACTCGAAGGGAGAGACTGAGGAACCAGAGCCATGGGCTCTACACTGTGAACTTGGGGAATGAGGGACCATCATTGTGGCCTACGTCCTCCCTCAGCCCCCTCACCCTCCTCTCTGGCCCAAGATGAAGACCACCAGAGGCTTGTCAGAGCTGAAAGGGGGTTTTGAAGTCTAGTCCACCCCGTTGTTTTACATATAGGAGAGTCAGGCCCAGAGAGGGGGAGTGACTTGCCCAAAGCCACCCAGCAATGGGGAGGACAAATGTGGGCTGCCCCCCAGTCTCTGAATTAGGGAGTGCAGGCCTCAGGTTTGCTTGAGGGCAGGGAGCTGGGTGGGGGGTAGGGGGCAGGCAACCCTCTGGGAAATGTCTCGAAGCCAAATCCAGTCTGCCCTCCACCATCTCCAGGCCCGTCCAACCCCTGTGGAGATGGGAGGCTTTCACCCAAGGTCTGGTGCACTGATCCGTCAGAGATGGACTTGACTGAACATGGATTGGGGTTTGTGGAAAGGGGTGCCACTTCCCTTTGCCAGTTCTGCTCAGGCACGTCAGTGTGGCACCCATGGTGTGGCCCAGCCTGCAGGTGCCCTCCATCCTGGCACAGACCCAGAGCCAACACAGGCAGTATCTTCTAGAGCCAGCCCCGGGGTCAGGGACTAAGGGCCCCGGACCCACGACAAACAGATCCATAGACACACAGACGCAGAGGATGAGAAATCCTGCTTTTCTCCCCAAGTTTTTTCTCTTGGGCTGGGCCCGGATCCTGCCCAGGACGGCTGGCAGAGAAGCACTGAAGGGATTTGAACTCAGCTTGCCCTCTTCCCTCGCCCCTGGTTTGGCGGGCCAAGCTCGGCTGAGGCTTGAGCTGGCGTCTGGCTTCCGAGGGCCTGCACGTGGAGGAATGTTCCCCCCCCCCCCCGCACCCCCCCCACCGCCCCCGTCCTTCCTTTTCCTGCAAGCACAGGGTTTGGCTGGGCTCCGACGGTCGCAGTGAAGAAAACTGGACCAGTGTGGGAATGCAGCAAGAAGGAACTGAGGGAGACTGTGGCCCGCAGAGGGCCTCTCCCAAGTTCAGAGGACCCTGTGAAGGACCGTTTATTCCCTAGCTTGGTGCCAGAAAGGGGCTGTGAGGTCTCATGAGGTCCTTCCTGGCATGTTCTGTTTTGCTTGACATTGGAATGAGTGTGGCACCCCTCTATTTAGCATGACCAAGCCCCGAGCCCCAAGCAGGGTGTGCCCTGGGGGCCACCCCCTCCCCTGCCCAGGGTTCTCCCAGCTCCGTGTAAGGGACTGGGAGCATTGTAAGTAGATGGCATTTCTGTGACCTCCATCTGATGAGGGGAGGAAACTCACCTCCTGGCCCCTCACCTGTGTACCTGGAGAGCAGGGCAGGATCTGAGTGTATTTATTTTCCTCCCCAGCAGCTGGGGAGGGGGTTGGGGTACCACAAGTATGTTTTAGCATGTGTTTGGTTCTGGGGCCCCCTCCGCCTCCCTTTGGGCCGAGATGAAACTCTTTCGGCCCCCCAGCTGGGGGCTGTGAGCTCCAGACTCCCTGTCACCTCCCCTTTGCATCCTGTGTAATCATTTCTTGGGCCTTCCTAAAACCTACACATAAAACATAAATGACGAATATTATAATAGCAAAGAAAGAAAACCAGTGCAAAGAGATTTTCTGGAAACGCACATGATTGGAGCCAGTGGGGGCTGTGTGTGGCGGGGGGCGGGGGGGGCAGGTATAATTTCTAATTTGGTGAGTTCCTGTCCTATTGTTTCTCCACCCGCCCCCCACAAAATGGGGAGTGTTCACAGAAATCGAGCAAATCCACATGTGTAGCCATGAAGTTAAGTGGGATAGGGAAGGAGTGGGGGCCCTCTGCCCCCAGGTTTTGGAGAGGAAAAGTGAAAATGACCGCGCAGGAAGCCGGCCAGCTGTGAACTTGACCAGATGTCAGAAGTGAAACTGACCACAGGGGAGCCAGAGGCTTGCTAGGAGGGCCGGGTCGCAACCCCGCAGCTCCCAGCCACCCACATGGCCTGGGAGATGCGCACTCACACCCACACACATGCACACACACGGGGGCTGGCTCCAGATGGCCTGGCAGGAGCCTGGCTGCTTGGCCTGCAGTGAGGCAGGCCCCTCCCTGGCGGCTCTCTGGGGCAGGTCCCAACCCCGGCTCCTGGCAGCCTGGCTTTGAGCCCCGCCTGGCCCAGGAGCCGCAGGGTTTCCGGCCCCAGGCCTGTGCCCGTCTCCAAGGCTGGTCCGGCTGCTGGTCCAGAGCAGCTCAGCCTCTGCTGGTCACTCGGCCAGGTCTTCTGGTGGGGCTGGCTCGTGGCTGCTGCGGAAGGTCATGGGAGGCTTGCTCTTCCCGGAAAGAACAGCAAACAAACCTTCCTGGTCTCAGGATCATGGCAGGGGTCAGCCGGGCCCCAGCCAAGGGTTAGGCATGAGGCAGAGGGGGAGCTGTCTGCCATCTCCCACCCCCCATGTCCGTCTGTGAGGGCTGTGAGGAGCTTATGTGGAGGGGGGTGATTCAGAGATCTGGTACTTGGATAACCCCCAGTGTAACGAGGGAGGGAGCTCTGTCTGTCTTGAGGGAGCCTCCTGTCTGCTGGAGAAAACACAGTCCCAGACTTTGGGTACCTCTAATCTGATGAGGGAGGTACAATTCCCGCCCTAAGATAGCCCCCATTCTGATGGGGGAAATGCCTCTAATTTGGTGGGGGAGAGCCAGATGCTGCTTGTGGGAATAAGGGAGACACACTCCAGCGATCCCAAGGGGGGCCCGGACAGCAGACAGGCCCTGTGTGGTGTGCAGGGCCATACAAAGTCCCAGACTTTGGGTACCTCTAATCTGATGAGGGAGGTACAATTCCCGCCCTAAGATAGCCCCCATTCTGATGGGGGGAAATGCCTCTAATTTGGTGGGGGAGAGCCAGATGCTGCTTGTGGAAATAAGGGAGACACACTCCAGCGATCCCGAGGGGGGCCCGGACAGCAGACAGGCCCTTTGTGGTGTGCAGGGCCATACTAAGGGTGAGCGGGGTCACCCGGGCCCACCCCTACCAGGGGTTAGGGAAGACTTGTCAGAAAAGGCACATTGAAGCTGAGCCCTTACTGATGAGTGGAGTCAACAGACTGGGGGAGGAGAGTATTCCTGGCAGAGGACGCAGCTCAGCAAAGGCCCCAAAGAGAGAGACAGCAGAGCACACAGGAGGCCTGGGGAGGCTCCTGTGCCTGGAGCCCAGAGAGAGCAGAAGGTCGGCAGGGCCAGATGGGGAAGGGCTTACAAAGAGACAGGCTAAGGGGTCTGGACTACATTCTGAGAACACTGGGGAGCCATTGAGGGGTTTTGAGCAGGGGGTGCCACAGCCAGCCTTCATCTAAGAAAGCCCTCACTCTGGGGGCGGTTGGGAGGGTGGAGGGCGGCGGGAGAGGCGGGGAGGTGCAAGTCAGTGGCGGCCAGAAGTATAGGAAGCCGCAGGGATGGTGAAAATAGGCCATTCGGAAAAGCTGCTCAGAGCATGCAGAATTGGGAAGGGGGGCCGGAAGTGGCTGCTACTGGCCTGGGGTCCCCAGGGGTAGCGGAGCAGAGAGCCTTATAGCTTTCATGCCACAGATTCGCACCCCCTCCCCCAGCACATTGTGGAGAAACCCTCTCTGCCTTCCTTCAGCCTAAGCTCCACGCCTCCTTCTCTAACTCCCGCTGCAAAGGCAAAAATGCTTATCAGCTTCCCATCTGTAACCCTCAGAGGGTTGCATGAGGCCCCTGCCAGCTCCTGCACACTCACTGCTTTGCTCCAGCCATCTTCATCCTCTTTTGTGTTCCCCCACACCAGCCCTCTTACAATTCTTCAAGCTTCAATGTTCTCTTTGGCCACAGGACCTTTGCACATGCCGTCCTTTCTGTCTGGAACACTTGCTCCTTCTTTCCCAAGGGCTTCCTTGGGGAAGCTCTCACCATACTCTAGACACAAATCAGGTTTCTTGATTCCACGTCCGAGGACATCATGTTCCACTCCTTTTCTTTGCAATCAGGGACTATTTGAGTGATTATTTGATTACTGTAAACGCCAAGAATCCAGAGACAGGGTCTGGTTTTGCTCACCTTCTAATCTTCAGCACCTGGCCTGGCATAGAGCTGGCACCCAACAAAAATTTGTGGAATAAATGAGTGAATGTGCTCTCAAGCAGCACTGTCCAATAGAAATATTGGATATATGTGATTTTTAATTTTCTAGTAGCCACATTACAAGAGTGAAAAGGAGGCAGGTGAGATGAACTTCATATTTTATTTAGCCCAGTATAGACAAAGGATTATTTCAACATATAATCAATACTTTTAAATTGTTAATGAAATATGTTTAATTTTTTTTCCTACTAAGTTTTCAAAATTCAGTGCGTATTTTATTCTCACAGCACATTTCAATGTGGACTAGCCCCATTTCAAGTGCTTATAGCTGCATGTAGCTAGTGGTCATCACATTGGGCAGCCAGCTCTAGGGACTCATACCTCCCAGAGTAGGAACTCATTCGGAGCCCCTAGCGGGCTCAGAGGACCCATAGAGGCTGCCTTGCTTCTTCCCATGTCATCAGTCCCCTTATAGTTCTATAGTTCTCCCCTCCCACCCCACCCCCACCCCCATGGCCTCTCTCTGCTCAGGCTGGGAAACCTCCCTTTATCTCTTTCATTCTCTAGGCTAGAGGATGAGACCCTTCATCTTTGCCCGCCCATCAGGGCCCCTTGTCTTCCCCTAGTGCCTCCCTTCCCTCTTTCATCCAGTTCAGTGAAGCTGAGATGAGACTGGAAGCATGTGAAAGGCCTCTTCATCCAGTGAGGAGGGGTGTGGCGGGGCCACTGAGCCTGGAGCCCAGTGCTGGGGGGGGGGGGGGGGGGCTGGGCTAGAGCTCGGATCAGGAGAAGACATTTCCCATGATGCTCCAGGCTGGGGGGGTGGGGTCTGCTGACCGTATGCCTGGGGTAGGCGGCTCCTCAGATAATGCAAAGCAGATTCCTCCCCAGCTTTGTGGCAGCTGGTGGGCAGAAGGCCAGGGGACAAAACTGAACCCCCTTCTGGGTGCAGGAGAACAGAGGCAAAGGGGGCACCTTCGGCCTCCTGCCCCCTGTTTTCTGACTGCCCCCAACACCCCTGCCCTCACTCTGACCCTCCCAGCTACAGCAGGCTCCCTGCTCTGGGCCCCCTGCCCCAGGCTCCAGAGCCCTCTCCAGCCCCAGCAAAGTCCCCCACTTCTCAGCACATGACCTTGATGGTCTCTGGGGCAACGCCCTCATTCATTCGGGGACCCAGTATTCTTCCCAAGGGAGACGTTGAGAGGGAGACCCTCTTCATGCCCACGTGCAGGGGGATTCCTCCCAGGCCTGACTAAAAGTTAGGGCTCCGCACAGTGGTCCCCATTTCCACAGCCCAACTCTACCCTCTGAATCCCCCAACCACGTCGGAAGATGCCAGGAACATTTTCCTAGGGCTCTGTCACGGAAGAATACTCCGGAACATTCCAACTCTCACCCTCCGTCCCCCCAGGGCCCTGAGTCCAACCCTCTTCCCACAGCATCCGGGTACTTCCCAATCCCCGTGCCCTGCCCGCAATCCCCGCTCCGGCTGTTTCCAGCAACATTCCCAAAGGGCTCCCGGGAAAGGTAGGACCAGGTCTCCTCCCTGCTCTGAGGCTCTCTTTGGAAAAGTCTGGGAATCCTCCCATCCCCTTCCCCTATTCGAGTGACTCATAGAATCCGGTGGCCCTTGTGCGTCATCCAGTGGGAGCCCAATGTCCCCCTGAGAAGCCCTCCACACTCTCTGGCCTGGGCTCGGGGCTCAACGTCCACATTCCAGGGGCCCAGCCCTACGCCGGGGCCTACGGCTTCAATCAGCAGTCCAGATGGTTCTCATTCTACTCCTACGGACCGTGGGATGCCAGCAGTCGGCGCCGGAGTGCGGGCCAGGGGCACAGAGCAGCCCAGCTTCCATTGGTCAACCTCGGAGCCCAGGGAGGCCACACGGTCGTGACCTCCTGGAAGATGGTGCGGACAGCCCGGAAGCCAGCCACCTGGGAGCTCCCCTCTCCTCACCCTGCGTACCACTTTAGATTCCTGCTGCAAGAGGGAGAAAACCCAACCCAGGGCGGTTTAAGGGAATGTACTCTCCGTCGGAAGGAAAGGTCTAGGGGTAGGGCCGGCTCCAGGCACAGCTCGATTCAGAGGCTCCAATAACATCTCAGGGCCTAATTTCTTCCTCTCCATTTCCTGCCTTCATTTCCTTCCCTGGACGATTCCCTTGTGGTGATCAGAAGGCTGCAACAGCTTCGGGTCCAGGCCTGTGGGAACAAGAACGCCTCAGTTCTAGAATCCCCCAGAAAGTCTCCAGGCGTCCTGGGTTCCGCCTGGCCCGTCCCGTGGCCGTGGAATGGCCATCACTGATTGGCTCAAGTGGAGGTCATACTCCACCCCGAGGCAGGAGTGTCGCCCCTCTTGAAGCATGGGGACCGGTGGGGGGAGCGGAATTGAGTACAGTTACCAAAAGGGGGGCCCCCCTAAAGGACAAATGTAGCCCCCAACCTAGCTCAGCATTTGAGTTTCTTCCTCCTCGCCAGGCAACCCAAGCGAGACTCCACCCCCAGACGCAAGGACGTCTTTCTAGTAAGAAACGCTGTGAAACAACACAGACGTTGAGGTCAAGGGCAGCCAAGAGGCACTGGGGTTCCAAAGGTGGAGGAAGTCTTCATGGCTGCAGGGACCCGAGGAGGAACCTGGAGGGGAGGCTTGACCTGAGCCTTGAACGATGGGCAGGATTTGGATTGTGCGGGGTGGAAAAAATGGAGGGAGACTATTTCGGGCAGAGAAAACAGCTGGAACAAAGACCAAAGAATGAGGACTCAACTTTGACTGGCATAAATAATAAGGGGAACAAAGTGAAGATGAGGCCAGAGCTAGCAGGGCCCCCAGTGCCAGCTACTGAAGTTATCTAAGCAGGAGAATGTTCTGGAAGGAGAGGCAGGAAGCCCTGCTGGGAGGCTGGTGCTTCAGGCACGAGAACTAGCAGTGGGGAGGAAAAGACGGGAGCAACTCAGGAAATATTAAGTAGGGAGAATGACCTCGCACTGGCACCAGATGGGATGGGAAGCAGCACGGCGGAGAGGAGTCTCCGTGACTCCCCGTCTCCAGCTTTGGCAGCCGAGGGCATGATGGTGCTGTGTTGTTTATCCAGTCGGCAGCCGGGGAGGAGGAGCAGGCTTTCGTGGAAGATCTTGCACTCCCTTTTAAGTGTGAGAAGCCTGGGGGCCATTCAGGGGAGAAAGGCAGGAGGCATTCGGTTATCCGTGTCAGGAGCAGGGAAATTCCAGGGCTAAAGTGGAATGTTTTTAATCATCTGCCAGCCCCTGGGTGAGGTCCCCATTGGACAGAAGGAGAGAGAGCCCTGGGACAGGCCTGCTGAAGTGCCCGAGAAGAAGGAGACAGAGATGATCAAGAAGGGCCAGTGAGTGAGTGCCTGGACCTTGCAGCATCAGGGAAGTCTACGAAGAGAGCAAGTGTCCAGGAGGAGGTGCAGGTGATCCCCAATGCCAGTGCTAAGGGGACACCTGGGGGGGGGACTGGGATGAGCCACTGGATTGGAGGAGGGTGTGCAGGAGACAGATGGCGGTGGCCAGAGGAAAAGGCGGTAGGTGAGACAGTGGAGGCCCTATATAGCTTCTCCTAGAAGCTTTGCTGAGAGGGGAAAGAGATAGGGTTGGCCTGGACGAGGGACTTTGCTGTGGGGAGCAAGAGGAAGGAGGTGATCTCCATGGTCAAGGAGGGCTGACCTTGAGCCATCCCTCTCCTCTTGGACACCAGAGCCTGGCTCCATCAGCCCAGCCCCTCTGTGGGATGCTCCACAGCCTGGAGGGGCCAGGCCAGCAAAGGGGATGTGCTTTGGTCCTCAGGGCCCTACCCCTCTTGTTGCCCCAACCGTCTCGCCCTCTATCCCCCACGCATTTCTTGGTCCTCCTCACATCCACCTCACTGCCCCCGGTGCAGGATTAATTGGCAAGAGCCAGTGCCTCGTTCTCAAGGAGCTCAAAGTTCAGTTAAACGGAAGAGGGAAATTGTCTGAAAATCTAAATGGGATCGGATTCTGCCCGGAGAACCACAGCCCAGATCCCCTGTCAAAATGCCACTTCTTTTGAGACTTTACTAACAGCCACTGGGCTCTGTGAGTGAGGGCCTCGCCCCAGCCCTTCCAGGGGGTGACCGGCTGAAAGCCAGGGCAGGAGTGAAAAAGCCCCCAGCATCACATTAGATTCATGCGGAAGCCACCTGACCGGCTCTGGGCACCAAGGCCCACCTCTTCCTGGGGTCACACATGGGCTGGGCACGTGCCCAGAGAGTGCCACATGCCTGTCAGGCTGAGGCCTGCCTCGCGCCTCTCCAGGGAAGCTGCCAGAAGCCCCGGAGCAAGGCAAACCAGAAGAGTGACTCAGGCGGGGGGCGGGCCTGGGGCGGGAAGGCTGCAGTCCGGGCCAGACCGGGGCATTTCCACCCCACCCCCCACTCCCCAGCACCAGGTGCAGGCTAGTCAAGGGACATGAGAGGGAGCATGGGTGCCAGGGGTGGGGGCTTGGCTCCCCCATCTGGGAGCGTGCTACACTTTAATAGGAGGGAAGTCACCTTGGCAGACTGGCATAGAGGCTGTCTCAGGCTGACCCACACTCAGAGTTGGTGCCTCGATGCCAGGCAGTCCTCCGTCAACAAAGAGTCTCTATCGAGGAAGGGCTGGTGCAAAGGGCTAGTCTGGGGAGGCGGGTAGTCTGGAGTAGGGACATGAATTCAGACAGAAGGATGGAGGGTGAAAATAAGCTGACCCCATCGAATATTTCCAAAGGCTCATTCCTCTTCCAGAATCCCCTGCCCCCTCCCACAGAGCGGCAGGGACAGCTGGAACCCCCCAGGGGAAGAAGACAGGGGATCCCAGTTCAGAGCCTGATGTCTTAACCTTGATACCACCACCCACACCCCCTCCCCTCTGCTCCCAGCCCCCCACCCAGGCTGCAGGAGGCTGGCGCCACTGGGAGCCTGGCACGGAGCCACATAGGTCAGCCCCGGTGCGGGGGGTAGACTGGCATGGCCACTGTGCCATGGACCCTGTGCCTGGACCCCTCTGCACATCCCCACCTGCCCACTACTCTGCCTGTCACCCTGCTGGTCCACAGAGACTCCTCGGGGTTTGAGACCTCAATTTGGGATTCAGATAAGCCTGCCTTTTCGAGACATCCCACCCCTCCCAAACCCGGGCTCTCCTGGCTCCTACTGGGCAGCCCCACACGGACTGTCCCTGGGCCCCTAAAATGAAGGCTCTGTGCCCCAGCCAGAACACTCCTCACACCCTTGCTGTTGCTCATTTTGCCTCTGTCACCCAAGGGACACAAGTGGAAAGAAAGTGAGTGTTCAGAGTCACAGCGTCCTGGGTTCAAACCCTAGCCTTGCCACTTCCTAGCTCTGGGATCTTGGGCCTGGGGGTAAGCATCCTGACAGAGCCTTTGTTTCCCCACTGTAAAATGGGAATAGACGGCATCTACCTGGGAGATTTGCTGCGAGACTTAATGTTAATATATGGGAGGCTAGAATTAGCATAGCCCTGGGGCCCAGTGGGTATCTGAGTCATCATCATCCCCACCCTGGCATCAGAGGCCCCGTAGGAACCCCACGCTGCCCTTCCAGCCTTGCTGTGCCTGCTGCCTGTGGGACTGTCTCCTCAGCCCTTTCCAGCTCCTCAAGGAAGCCCTCCCAGACCTCCTTCTCACAATGCCTCCGGATCTCCTCAACGCCTCGCATAGAAAGGACCTTACTTCATTTGGGGTCCTTGCTTCATATCTTCTATTAGATTTGTATCTTTATAGCTTTAAGAAATTTTTTATTAAATTCTAAGCTGATTCCTCTCTGCAACCCATCCTATCCTCACTGTGTCCCCCTTCCCCCAGCACTTGGGGGCTCACGAGGTGCCCCAAACCCAGGGATGCCGATCGCCTTCCTCTTCCCTGGATCGAGCCCAGCCCATCTCCCTTCCACCTGCCTGGACCCACTTCCACACGGAGACCTCACACCATCCAGTGAGGACACTGCCATTCAAGGGGAACCCGAATGGTACTCGGAGAGAGAGAGCAGAGAGAGAAGCACGTGAACGCCGGCCAGCCCTGTGATTTAATCCAGCTTGACACGGTTTGGCAAAAGCCAGTCACGGTTGTCCCTCTGGTTCCAGCCAGGCCGGCAGCTCTCGCCTTCCCCCATTCTTGGCTGACGATGTGGAGAAGGAGAAGCCACCCACAGACAGCCGTTTGCAAGACGGACGTAGCCTGGGCCTCTGGGCTGGAGCTGGAGGAAGGCTGTGGGTGGGGGGAAGTAAAGTGGGGGACAGTTCGGAGTTGGGCTGCAGCTGACGCAGCCGTGGAGACTAATACATCAGACACCTGTTTGCTTTCCGGGCTGCTCCCCCCCCACCGAACCCCCACACAACCCCTTTTAGACTTTTACTAAGGTCCCTTCATTTCACCTGAACTGTAAGCTCTGTGGGAACAAGGGACTGGCTCCTACTGATTAATCCCGCACACCTCACGCTGTGCCTGATGAACAGCTATTTGCACAACCACCCCACTCTATAGATGAGCAAATTGAGGCTCAAAGAGTATAGTGACTCTCCCAAGGTCACACCATGGGTGTATAGCAGAGATGGGAACCCATTTGAGACGTTCGCCTCAAAACACCTTGGACCCTTGTCACCGTCCCCTGGGGGCAGGGGTCTCAAGGGCAAGGTATTGCTGCAAACAAACTCCCAAAGCTCAAAAAGGTCTGGAGGATTCCAGGGCAGAAAGCAGGCTCCTTTGGCCTGCCCCCAACCTCACCTGCATGTACCCCGGTTCTCCCAAACTGACCTCCCAGCTTAGAAGGCCCTGAGCAAGGTCACTCACCACAGACCAGAGGAGCTTCTGTCCGGTTTTATAGCAAACCCCCACCGCTCCCCCTTCCCGTGCTGCCCTGGTTCTGCGGGGAGGACCCAGGACCCCTGCAGCCAGTGAGGCCCATGGAAGGCTGTGCAGGGGTCTGGTCTGCAGGTTCCAGTCTGTCTCACACTCTGAGCCATCCCTGTGTAAAAGCTCCTATCCCTCTCTTCTGCTTTAGGTTTAACCTCAGTGTCTTCTGCTCTTTAGAGCAGATTTTAAAAACGTGTAGAGCAACTGCTAAGAAGCCCCCAGACTGAGGAAAGGCATGGTTCTTGTCTCGAATCAACTCCCAGTCTGATGGTAGAAACAGGTCCCACACGGAGGACAGCAGAGACCAAGAGCGGTGGGCATCCATGCAGGGGATGGGGGAGGCAGAGGGAAGTCCACGTGGATGGACTGGTCAGCAGCAAAGAAGGATTGGGTGGGAGGGGGGAGTGTTTTTGGCCTGCGGAAAGGCCTGAGGGAGAAGCGGAGGCTTGCGTGGGTGGGGACAGAGGCCGCCTGCCAGGACCAGCAGAGGGAGCCGAGGTGGGGGAGTGGGCAGGACCCTGGCCCTGGGGGCCCCAGATCCTGGACTGGGCTCCTTCTGAGAAACATAAGCCTGGGGGTCCTCCCCCTTCCCAAGGCTCCGGTGCTAAAAAGCCCACGACATTTACGACTTCAGGAGGGTAAAGAGCCTGAGAAACGAATCACAGACCATATGGATTTGTTTCCTGGGTTTAAAAAAAATCCCTCTAATTAGGCCGGGAAAAGCCATTGGCCTCTGTCTCGAGGCCCTGGATTCAATTACCGCCCAGCTTCCCCCACTCGGGCCGAGACCCTCCCCACCTCCTCCACGCACGGGGTCAGGGCTGGGTGCACTGAGCAGGGTGGCCAGAGGGAAATAGGGGGACACAGGGTTTATATTCATTTCTGATGATTCCATATTAAATCCCAACCCAGCACCCCCCCCAGTCCCCTCACCCCTCCCAACCCCTAGTCCCCACCCCAGCCCCTTTGTCTTCCCACCAGTCCCCCCTCCCCCAACCCTAGCCTCCTTGTCCCCCCCAGCCCCCTCATCTGCTAGGCTCTGGGAGGGCCAAGGTCTTGGGGCAGGACCTCCTTGGTTTCCCTTCCCTTCTGCCAGGAAAACTTCTTGACCTCAGAAGAAAAAGGAATCTTTGAGCAAGTTGAGAGCTGTAATTATGGGTGTTTTCCAAAAAAGAATGTTTTAAAGTTGGTGTAATACCTTTTCTACAATAAATCGAAATAAGCCATGAAAAAGTCCCTTACGCCTCCACCTGTGCTCTGGATTCTCTCAGAGTCTGTCCCCTTAGTCTATAAACACTCTCCCACTTCCCTCATCCTATAAACACCTTCTCTGAGCCCCGCCACCCTCAGGCTTCTGTCCTCTCACCTTCCTGTCAAACTCCAGATTCTGGGAGAAAGACGTTCACTCCGTCCTCCCTCCTGCTCTCAACCAACAGCACCCTGCTCTCCTCCCACCCCAGATGGCCCCCCTCTTTGTGTGATCCAGTGGGGCCTCCAGAGACTCACCCTCCCAGCGTCTAAGGAAGGGCCTCACCTTCCCTGGACTGCTGTCCTCTCTGATACAGTTACCTGTCCTCAAGGCCAGAGCTTCGGGGTCCCCTGCTGGGCCTTCCCCTCTCTCTAGGCCATGCTGTCTTCCTAGCTCATAGGATCTACTGCCATGGTGACCCCTGTGTCTATTACCTCAGCACCCCCTCTCTCCTACACCCGATTTGCCAGCTACCTATAAAAGCCAACAGCTCAAACTCCACACGCTCAAAATGCAACAAGAATTCCTCTTTATCTGCATTGCCCCTCCAAAACCAAAACAACAGTAACGAAAATTCTGCCCCCAGTGCTCTGTTCTTTTTTGTGTAATTAACAAACTTGATTTTTTTTAGAGCAGTTTTAGGTTCACAGCAACATTGAGTGGAAATACCAAGAGTTCCCACATACTCTCTGTCCTCGCAACACACGTCCGTCCCTACTATTTGCATCCCACACACCGCACGTGCGTTACAATGGATAAAACTACACTGACACATCATGTCACCCAAAGTCC
Organism: Mirounga angustirostris; assembly: GCF_029215605.1. Taxonomy (NCBI): domain Eukaryota; kingdom Metazoa; phylum Chordata; class Mammalia; order Carnivora; family Phocidae; genus Mirounga; species Mirounga angustirostris. Next base: position 22,268,290 of record NW_026991725.1, on the reverse strand, counting down.
ATATCTACACTAGAGCTCACTTTCTGTGTTGTACATTCTATGGGTTTGGACAAATGTATAATGACATGGATCCACCACTGTAAGTATCAAGAAACTGCGAAATCATCTTCCAAAGTGGCCATACCATTTTTGCGTTCCCGCCAGGAATGAATGAGAGTCCCTGTTGCTCACCAGCATTTGGTGTATCCATGTTTTGGATTTGGGCTGATCTAATAGGTGTGGAGTGGTGTCTCACTATTTTGATTTGCGCTTTCCTAATGACATATGATGTGGAACATCTTTTTGTATGCTTGCTTGCCATCTGTATAGCTTCTCTGGTGAGGTGTCTGTTCAGGTCTTTTGCCCATTTTGAATTGGGTTGTTCATTTTCTTATTGTGGGCTTTTAAGAGGTCTTTGTATATTTGGGGTAACAGTTCTTTATCAGATGTGTCTTTTGAAAGTATTTTCTCCCAGTCTGTGGCTCATCTTCTTGTTCTCTTGACATTGCCTTTCACAGAGCAGAAGTTTTAAATTTTAATCAAATCCAGCTCATCAATGATTTCTTTCTCGGGTTGTGCTTTTGGTGTTGTATCTAAAAAGTCAGCAGCAGGGCACCTGGCTGGCTCAGTCAGTGGAGCATGCGACTCAATCTTGGGGTTGTAGGTTTGAGCCCCACATTTGGTGCAGAGATTACTTCAAAAGAAAATCTTTAAAAAATAAAAAGTCATCACCATACTCAAGGTCAACTAGGTTTTCTCCTGTGCTTTCCTCTAGGAGTTTTATAGCTTCACACTTAACATTTAGGTCTATGATCCATTTTGACTTAATTCTTGTGAGTAATATAAAGTCTGTCTAGATTCATGTTTTTGCATGTGGATGCCTCTGTTGTTCCAGCACCATTTGTTGAAAAGACTATGTTTCCTCCATTGTATTGCCTTTGTTCCTTTGTCAAAGATCAGTTTGCTGTATTTATATGACTCTGTTTCTGGGCTCTCTGTTCTTTTCCTTGATTTATTTCTCCATTCCTTTGCCAATACCACACTGCTTTGATTACCATAGCTTTATAATTAAGTCTTGACGTCAAGTATTAGTCTTCTGACTTGTTTTTCTCTTTTAATACCGAGCTGGCTACTCTGGGTCTTTTGCCTTTCCACATTAAATTTCAGAATCATGTTGTTGATATCCAAAAAATAATGCTGGTATTTTGATTAAGATTATGTTGAATCTATAGATCAAGTTGGGAAGAATTGAGATCTTGGCAAAACTGAGCTTTTTAATCGATGAACATGGAATGTCTCTCCATTTATTTAATTCTTCTTTGATATCTTTCATCAGAGTTTTGTAGCTTTCCTCATATAGATCTTATACATATGTTGTTAGATTTATATCTAAGTATTTCCTTTTGGGGGATGCTAATGTAAATGATGATGTGTTTTTAATTTCATCCGTTGCTGGCATATAGGAAAGTGATTGCCTCTTGTATATTAACCTTGTATTCTGCAATTACTTATTAGTTTCAGGAGTTTTATTGTCAATTCTTTCAGATTTTCTGCATAGATGATCATGTCATCTATGAACAAAGTTTGATTTCTTCCTTCTCAATACCTTTTATTTCCTCCTCTTGTTTACTGCAGTAGCTAGGACTTCAGGACAGTGTTGAAACACAATGATGAGAGAAGCATCCCTGCCTTGTTTCTGATCTTAATGGCTTCCAGTTTCTCACCATTAAGTGTGATGTTAGCTATAGGTTTTTGCAGATGTCTTTCTCCAGTAGAGGAAGTGCCCCTCTATTTCTAATTTACTGAGAGGGTTGTCTTTTTTTTTTTTTTTTTTAATCATGAACGGGTGTTGAGTTTTGTCAAATGTTTTTTCTGTAACTATTGATACTATCTTGTAACTTTTCTTGAGCCTGTTGATGTGATGGATTACATTAATTGATTTTCAAATACTAAACCAGCCTTGCATATCTGAGATAAATCCTACTTGGTCATGGTGTATAATTCTTTTTATACATTGCTGGATTTGATTTGCTAATATTTTCTGAGGATTTTCACATCTGTGTTCACAAGAGATACTGGTCTGTGTTTTCTTTTCTTGTAACGTCTTTGTCGGCTTACATATTTGGGTAATGCTGGTCTCATAGAGTTGGTTAGAAAGTATTCCCCAATCTTCTGTCTTCAGGAAGAGCTTGCAGAGAAATGGTAAAACTTCTTCCTTAAAGGTTAAAATTCACTCATGTGGCCCATCTGGGCCTAGTGGTTTCTGTTTTGAAAGGTTATTGTTGATTCAATCTCTTTAATAGAGATAGGCCTATTCAAATTGTCTACTAGTACTCTACTCTTAACTGATGACACTTCTACCCATGCAGGTTTAGGGTCTTGGTTATCATTGACTCCACCTCACCCCTATTTCTAACTGCACTTTTTTACCTCTGGCACCAAGATTCTCTAGGCTTAACTGGTGTATCTCCTGCCCAGTTCTTAAAATCAGCCATTTTTTCCCTCCAAGAACCCCTGGTTCCTTTTGTTGGAGAATGGTATTAGAAATTAAGATCTGGAGACATTTGCGAATGTCTTACCAGATAAAGGTCTAGTATCCAAAATCTATAAAGAACTTATCAAACTCAACACCCCAAAAAACCAAAAAATCCAGTCAAGGAATGGGCAGAAGACATGAACAGACATTTCTCCAAAAAAGACATACAGGGGCGCCTGGGTGGCTCAGTCATTAAGCGTCTGCCTTCAGCTCAGGTCATGATCCCAGGGTCCTGGGATCGAGCCCCGCATCGGGCTCCCTGCTCAGCAGGAAGCTTGCTTCTCCCTCTCCCACTCCCCCTGCTTGTGTTCCCCTCTCTTGGCTGTGTCTCACTCTGTCAAATAAATAAATAAAATATTTAAAAAAAAGACATACAAATTGCCAACAGACACATGAAAAAATGTTCAACATCACTCAGCATCGGGGAAATACAAATCAAAACCACAACGAGATACCACCTCACACCAGTCAGAAAGGCTAAAATTAACAAATCAGGAAATGACAGATGTTGGCAGGGATGTGGAGAAAGGGGAACCCTCTTACACTGTTGGTAGGAATGCAAATTGGTGCAGCCACTCTGGAAAACAGTATGGAGGTTCCTCCAAAAATTAAAAATAGAGCTACCTTATGACCCAGCAATTGCACCACTAGGTATTTATCCAAAGGATACAAACATAGTGATTCGAAGGGGCACATGCACCCCAATGTTTACAGCAGCAATGTCCACAATAGCCAAAATATGGAAGTAGCCCAGATGTCCATTGACCAGTGAATGGATAAAGAAGATGTGACACACACACACACACACACACAGAGGAATATTACTCAGCCATCAAAAAGAATGAAATCTTGCCATTTGCAATGACGTGGATGAAACTAGAGGGTATTATGCTAAGCAAAATAAGTCAGTTAGAGAAAGACAAATACCATATGATTTCACTCATATGTGGAATTTAAGGGAAAAAAACAGATGAACATAGGGGGAGGGAAGGAAAAATAAAACAAGAGGAAAACAGAGAGGGAGACAAACTATGAGAGACTCTTAACTCTAGGAAACAAACTGAGGGTTGCTATAGGGGTGGGGTTGGGGGGATGGGGTCACTGGGTGCTGGACATTAAGGAGGACACCTGATGGAATGAACACTGGGTCTTGTATGCAACTGATGAATCACTCAATTCTACCTCTGAAACTAATAATACACTATATGTTAAGAAAAAAAAAAGAAAGATCTGGGCACTAAGTGTGCTCATTTCTAATTTGGTGTGGTTACTTCAAGGGGCTCTCAGTTGACAGGACAGCAAAATATATGTACCCTAACCCTTGTAGATAAATATGTCTATAAATATTTCTACAGGTAACCATCTGTATCTATATTAAGCTAAACATACAGTAATGCCTCCACCTCTAATCCATAAATCATCCTATCATTCTAACCCCCTCTCCTTGCTTACCTACACCACTACCCGGTGAGACACCTGGCCTTTCAGGTTTGCCATGCATTTCCCTTGAGTTCAATTCCCGGATACATCTATACCGGTATCAGAATTGTTAACTTGTACCTCTGTGGGCAAGAACTATCTACTAGAGGGGCGCCTGGGTGGCTCAGTTGGTTAAGCATCTGCCTTCGGCTCAGGTCATGATCCTGGGGTCCTGGGAATGAACCCCGCGTCGGGCTCCCTGCTTGGCAGGAAGCCTGCTTCTCCCTCTCCCACTCCCCCTGCTTGTGTTCCCTCTCTTGCTGTGTCTTTCTCTGTCAAATAAATAAATAAAATCTTAAAAAAAAAAAAAAGAACTATCTACTAGAGTGCAGTTCTAATACACAGTTTCTGTTGCTATTAGTCTCACAGATGCTACTCATTTCCAAAGCGACTTAGAACAGCACCCTCTCTCCCCATCTCCTTTTGTGATGTTGTTTCATACATTTGTAATAGATGCTTTTGTCACATTCTGCATTCTTTCCTGAGATCTCCCAACCTCCTAAATGATTTTTAAAATTCGCATACGGGGCTCTTCACTTTCTGCAAAGTTCCATGGGATTGACAAATGCACAGTGGCATCATGGCGGTGTGAGAGTTGTGATAGTTTCATCAACCTAAAATGAAATCCTCTGTGCTTCCACCATTCAATCCTTCCTTCTTCCCCCACAACCTCCTTGCAAACATTGATATTTTCACCATCACCATAATTTTGCCTTTTCCAGAATCATCTAATTGGAATCTTATGTAGCCTTTTTAGACTAGTCTCTTTGACTTAAAATATACATTTAAAATTCATCCATATCTTTTCTTTATCACTGAATAATAATCCTCTGGAGATATATATATATAACATATATATATATCTCCAGTTTGTTTATCCATTCACCCTTTGAAAACATCTTGATCGGTTCCAGTTTCGGGCAATTATAAAGCTGCTAAAACATGTGTGTGGACATAAAGTTTTCAAGTCAGTTGGGTAAATGCTTCCGAGTGTGATTGCTGGATCATATATTTAGCTTTGTAAGAAACTGCCAAACTGTCTTCCAAAGTAGCTGTACCACTTTGCATTCCCACCAGCAGTGAATGAGAGTTCCTCTTGCTCCCCATCCTTGCCAGTAATTGGTGGTGTCTGTTTTTAAAATTGGAGCCAATCTAATAGGTGTCTTGTTTTTGTTTTAGTTTGCAATTCCCTAGTGACATATATGTTGAGTATCTTTTCCTATGTTTACTTGCCATTTGTGTATTTTCTTTGGGGGAGGTGTCCGTCCAGATTTTTTGCCCATTTTTTAATTGGTTTGTTTGTTTTCTTGTTGAGTTTTAAGACTTCTTTGTATATTTTGGATACAAGTCATTTTTCAGAAATATGTTCTGTAAATATTTTCTTCCCAGTCTGTAGCCTGTCTTTTCATTCTCCTACCAGTGCCTTCAAAAAGAAGATTTGTATTTTAATGAAGTCCAAGTTAGCAACTTGCTTTTTCACAGATCCTGGTTTTGGGGTCATAGCTAAGAAATCTTTGCCTAACCCAGTTATAAAATAAACAATATCTTATTAATATCAATCATTAATATTTTATTAATAAAATTAAAAATACTTTCTCTTATGTTTTTTCCTAGAAATTTTATAATTTTAAGTTTTACTATTAAGTAAAACTTTATGACAAATTTTGAGTTTGTTTTTGCATATGCTGTGATATGTGCGTCAGTTTTTTGTTTTTTGCTTTTTGTTTTTTTGCATATAGATATCCACTTGTTCTAGCACCGTTTGTTAAAAAGACTGTCCTTTCTCCACTGAATTGCCTTGGTGCCTTTGTCAACAATCAGTGGCCCATACATGTGTGGGTTATTTCTGCACTCTATTCTGTTCCACTGGTCTATTTGTCTATCTTTACACCAATACCATATTGTTTTGATTATTATAGCTCCACAATAAGACTTGAAATCGGGTAGTGTTTGCTCTCCAACTTTGTTCTTCTTTTTTCTTTTTTTAAGGTTTTCATTTGTTTATTTAAGTTATCGCTACACCCAACGTGGGGCTCGAAATCACGACCCCGAGATCCAGCGTCACACACTCCACCCACTGAGCCAGCCAGGCACCTCGTTCTTCTTTTTCAAAAGCAGGTCCAGAGCAGCACTTGGTCTAGGGCTAATTATTCCCCATTCCTGGGTAGTCTCCCCAACGCTGCATGGGTTGTGAGCTTTTCCAGTCCAGCTGGTGAGAACAGACACTCTTGCCAGATGGGCACTCCTTTCAGAGGAGAGATCATCTTTTCCAGCCTTGGGTCGTTTCCTCACCCACATGCGCTGGTCAGTACTCAGCCTAACACTCAAGGGGTCCCCTCTACAGATCTGGGGGTACCCTCTGTGCAGACCTCTCCTCCCGGGTACTCTCTCCTGCCAACTCTAGACGCCATGTGCCTAGCTCTCCACCACCCACCCCCAGACTCTCACTTCTACCCCTCCTCTCTGGGAGCCCCTCTACCCCCCTGCCTGGGCCCTGCCTTGGTCTCTCCCCCTGGGCCACAGCCTAGACACCCTCTCCAGGCAGGAAGCTGGGGGATCGGAGGGTTCAACTTGTTGTTTCCTTGTTTCCTATCCCTCGGGGATTATTGTCGTTGCCTGACCTTGTTTCACACATTCTGTCTGTCTGGTTGTTTTGGTTCTATTTGGGAGGGAGGGCAAACATAATCCCTGTTACTCCATCCGGGGCAGAAGCTAAGGGAGTGTAAAGTCTCTTCCATCTTGAAATCTCGCCGTTAATTAAGACTCCTGGCTGATCTCCCTGTGCCACACCGGTCTCCTTGCTAAGTCCAAGGAGACTCTGCCGGGGCGCAGGAGGGGGAGATGGGTTGGGCAGGGTGAACTGTGCAGGGCGTGGAGGCAGGGGTGGGCCAGGGGCTATGGGCAAATAAGAAGTAGGAGAGCAGCCCCCCGGAGGAGCAGAAAGGGAGGGCAGAACCAGATTTTCCTGGGCCCAGAGGTGCATCCTCCCTCCAGGAGGCGGAGGGGAGCCCCTGTTGTATGAGAGGCTCTGGCCTGGAGATTTCACGGGAGTCCAGAACTCCCACCTCGTGCCCCGCGTGGCGCCAAGGACTGGGGGCAGGAGGCAGCTCACGGTAAGTATTTTATTGCGCCCCTGAAGATTCTGAGGGCGGGGGGTGGTGTGGCCCTATCGTGTCAGCCTGGCAACTTGCTGAAGGTGCACCCCCTGGAGATTCGGGTTCAGTGGGGCTAGGCCTCGGAGCCCCAGGTGATTCTCGTGGTCTGGGATTCCATCTTGAGAAGCACTGTTCCATGCAGTGGGCATCTGTCACCCACAATTTTTTTTTTTAATTTACTTGAGAGAGAGCGAGTGAGCACAAGTGGGGTCAGCAGCAGAGGGAGAGGGAGCAGCAGGCCTCCCGCGGAGCAGGGAGCCCGATGCAGGGCTCGATCCCAGGACCCTGGGATCATGACCTGAGCCGAAGGCAGATGCTTAACGACTGAGCCACCCAGGCGCCCCATGTCACCCACAATTTACTGGGAAAGTGGCAGGCCGGGTAGTCTCTGTGCTCTGGGAATCTCCCAGTCAGGAGCCCAGTGGGACATCTAGGTCTGGGAAGAGCACTGGTTGATGGGGAGGGAAGGAGCCCAGGCAGGCAGAGGTAAGCCTGCAGGGGACGCTGTAGGCACCCTTTCAAGTCCCTGGTGTCCTGGGTTCTCTCCCATCCCAGATCTTATCTTTGGGTGCCTGTCCCTGGACGGAGCTTTCTCTGGGGCACCTCAGGATCCCTGGGGCAGAAGGGGGGGCAGATCAAAGGGCAGGCGCCTGACAAGGGAATCTGAGATGCTTTCTTTGTCTGCATCCTGGAGAGGCCCTGCCTGAGACAGGATGGATGGGAGCCCTGGGCCGGGGGCTGGGGAGGGGGGTGTGAGCAGAGAAACACAATCCTGGGGTATTCACTGTGGACAAAAGAGTTTGGAGAGAGGGTCAGTCTCCTCTCACCAGCTGCTCTGGCTGGAGGCTTCCAACAAGGTCTTGGGACATCTGGGTCAGGTTCTCTTCAGGGGCAGAGAAGACCCAAAGGGGGTGGCGTTTGCACCCCTATTGGTTGGGGACCCAGGTTACTCACATCCAGGAGGAAGCCTAGGAGCAGAGCTGGGGAGCGGGGGATGCAGTAGGAAATAGACCCCTCCCAGATTCTCCAGTCCCAGACACCCCTGACATCCTTGTCCCTCCTGGGAGAGCAGACCAGCCACTTGGGTGTAACACTATCCCTAGGCTCTGGGCTCCCCCACATCTGGAGCCCCAGCTGCCGACCCACCATGGAGGCTGTGAACTCTTCCCCTGAAGCCTGCCTGGTCCCAACAACAGGAGAAGAGCCGAGGGGAGCAGCAGCTGTGTGTGCTGGGCTGTCTGGGCCATAGGCAGGCGCCGGGGTTCTCAAGGGGGGCCGGAAGGGGGGAGGATCCGTGTCCCACCTGCCTTTATGGTAATTTGGGGGCTTACAGTTGTTGTTAGGGTTGGGGGGGCTGTTTGGGATACTGTTAACCTTATCCCAACTTTGGTCTGAATTCAAGGAAACCCCGAGACAAGGACCCCCAAGCCATGTACCCCTCAAGTCCCCCACTGAGACCTACTGGACTCCACATAGGCTCACTGGACCACACCTCAATACTGCCAAGCCAGGTCTGGAGGTGGAGATGGGTGGGGGCTGGGGCAGGGCATGGGGTTCCCTCATACCCCATGACCCCCACCCCCGCCCCCGGCATCCTACCCTGAGGTCGGTTGTTCTTAAGCCCCCTGGATTTGTTGCTGAGTAACAAAGTGCCACAAATTTAGCAGCTTACAAAACAACACACATTTATTATGTCATGGTTTCCATGGGTCAGAGTCTGGGTCCAGCTTCACGTCAGGGTCTCACAAGGCTGCGGTCAAGGTGCTGGCCGGGCTGCACTCCTTCCTGAGTTCGGGGTCTCTTCCGAGCTCCCTCTTTTCTTGGAAGAATTCAGTCCGCCTTCCGGAGGCTGCCCTCAGCTCTTTGCCACGGGGTCCTCTCACTACAGGGCAGGTGACTTCCTCAAGGCCAACAAGAGGCTCTTTCTGATCCCCCTCTTAAGAGCTTTCACCCGATTAAGCCAGACCCACCCAGGACCAGCTCCCTTTTGATAACTCAAAATCAACTGATTTAGAACCTGAGTTACATCTGCAAAAGCCCCTCACCTTTGTCATAGTTTATAGGCTAGAAACGAGTCACAGGTTCTGTCCACGGTCAGGGGGAAGGGATTATCTGAAGGTGTGATTCACTGGGCATCACCTTAGCCTTGCCTCCACCACACCATCCACTGAGGGTCTTTGTAACGTAACTACGTCATCTTCGCAGACCCCTGCCATTTCTGGGCTGTGTGACCGCCACCGTGCCCCCGGCCAGGGGAAGGGGGCCAGGTATGGACACTTTCTTTTCTCAACTTCTACTTAACAAAGGACAGTTGAATGTGCACACAGCATGCAGATTAGTGAGGCCATGACTCTGGCCTCTGAGACCCTCATCCTCAAGGGGGAGCCCAACCCCACATAAAGAAGCCATTTTATACCTTTAGGGGCGTCCAGGAAAGCTTCCGAAAGGAAGGATACTCTGAGCTGGCTCCAGTGGGATTGTGAAGGCAGCCAAGGTTGGGAGCCGGCAGGGGAAGGGCTGTTCTGGCAAAGGGACAGCTTGATGGCAGTAAATTTGGGGAGCATTATGGCTGCTGACCACAGGGCTTCAGACTGAAAGATCAGACTAGAAAGCCAAGAGGGAGGGCTGAGAAGGGACCAGGTGGGGAAGCAGCAGGGGATCGCGAACATGAACTTCTACGAGCAGGGGAACGAGACATGACGATATCTTGTCAGGGACAACTCCTGAGAGTCCCACCTCCCTCTCTGTATTGAGCCCCCAGAATGAGACAGACACGGGGTTTGACGCTGTGAACCCAATATTGAATCAACAGAGGGGGGACCTCAGGGATCTCAGACGAGTCAGGGACACAGACATCAACCAAGTCATCAGTTACATCTGGAATATGCGCTAGGAGGTGTGAACGGGCTGTTAAGAGCAAAGACCTGGACCCTGACCTCGTCTGCTGAGTCCACTGAGGCTGGGGGCGGGGGAAGGTGGCCCGTGTGTCACACCCCAGCAGCACCAAGATTAGGGGAGAGCACCTGGCCTGCTCTCCCACATGCATCTTCAGTCTGAAAGCAGACTGTCCCTAATGCTCACCCTCTCTCAAAGCAAGGCCACCAACACTGCTGCGTGCCCAGGACTGGGCCAGCACGCTCGCTCCCTCTGCCTTCCCACGCTGCACGGGCAGAGGCCACCGCCAGCTGGAGGAGCGCAGCCCTGGGCCCCCAGGCCCAGGGAGCCCCGCTGTGCCACCACGACAGCCCCAGGGACCCTGCTGCACTGGCTTGCAGCTCTGCAGACCCAGCCCCAGATGTTCTCACGCCCCGTCATCCCAGACAGAGCCCCAGACAACTGCACAGCTGGCTGGCTGGCCTGTGGGACAGGAGGGCAGAGAGGGGACACCTCAGACACACAAAGCCAACTCCCTGAGCCAAAGCACACACAGGTCAGAGGCCTGAGCAAGCAGGCTTTGTGTGGGTTTGTGTGTGGGGGAGGTTAACTCTTTCTCTCCCAGCGCGGCCCCAAGAAGTCCCCCACGAACTCATCTCTGCCATTCCCCTCCCTCCAGCCGGCTGTCTGCACTCCTTAACCGTGCTGGCAGAGACTCTTTGGGCTGGACAAGGAGAGTCCTTCCTCCCTCTCCAGCGAACAAGCTCACTCATTCACTCCTGTGTACAGAAACAAAACCCACTTGTGGTCCCCCAAGGAGCCAGGGTCTGGAAGTTCTTTCTGTTGTCTGACCTTGCTCCCACCCTGCCTGGGTCACCGCTGTCCATCTGCTATGGCAGCGGCTGACCACCCCCCTCTCATCTCTAATTCCCCTCAGTCTCCAAGCAGAGAGCCAGGAGATGGGTCTAGGAACAGTCGGAGCAGAAGTGGGGGTGGCCGGGTCTGGAGGAGGCCCTGTGGCCTCCGGACAGGCGGCCGAGGTCTCTGCTACCGTGTCTGTGAGGTGGCATCTGTGCTGAGCCCCTAGACCCATGTTGGCACACCGTAACTGCTCCGCCAGCGCCCTCCTCGATCCTTCCCACAACAGCAGTGCCCAGCTTTCGCCAGGCAAAGACCCAGTCCGAACCATCTGAATCCACACTTTAGTGGCCGAGACGGACACTGATCATGTAAGCAACCAGCAAACAGGATCATCCCAGACTGTGACAGGTGACAGGAAGGGACTTAGAAGGTGGCGAGCAGAGCTCTGGGTGGATGGTTGGGAGGCAGCGTGGGGTGGGTTGGGTGTTCATAGAGGGAGGCCGTTGGCCCCTCTCTCCAAGTCTGTGTCCTGGTGTGCAGACAGAGATTTGCAGGTGAGAAGGCACCAGGCCCTGTGCCCGAGACTTCCAGGTCCTGATGGATGCTCAGAGAGACACAGGTTACAGGGGCCCAGAGCGGGCAGGGGGGAGGAGTGAGGCTTGGGACCACTGGGGAGGACTCTGAGGCTGGGATGATGGAGGTCTTATGAGGCCAGGTGTGAAAGGCTCTGAGTGCCAGGCAAGGAGTCAGGATGCTCCTGGGGCAGTGGGGAGCCATGGAAGGTTTGAGGCTCGGAAGTGACAGTTTCAGGTGCTTGTTTTGGAAGGACCATCTGGCTGTGATGAGAAGAGATTGGAAGGGCTGCCCACCCACCCCCAGGGGTAGAGGGAGCCAGGGAGCCCAGGCAGGGCCACGTCTGTGTTTAGGAGGAAAATCAGTAGCTCCTGGAGACTTCCTGGACCTGCAAGGGGAGAAGCACATTCCCCCCAGAAGCCAGACTGGGACTCCCCACACACTGTTCACTTCAACACCTCTCAGTGAGCACCTGCAGGGGGCCGGGTGTGGTGCTCGTGCAGAGAGAGCTGCAAACAAGTCCGGTGAGGATCTCACAGAGATCCCAGCCCCTGGGGGAAGACAGACATTACACAGATCGCAAGGGGAAAGATGGACTTACAAATTATTAAAGGAAAGTGTCTGCTGTCGGGCTGTCCGCTCCAGACCTGGGCTCCCTGAGGACAGGGGCGGTGTCTCCCCTTCACCCTAGAGATGCCTGAGGTCAGGGCAGTGTTTTCTCCATGAGGCTGGAGGGTCCCTACGAGAGGGTCTGCCTCCTGCCAGTGCTGGGGCTGGTCGCCCGCCCTGCTCCCCACTCCTCCCAAGGGGCCAAAAGGAGAGGGGAGCGGGTTGTGACATCCTGGAACACTCGCAGGCTGCCTGCCATTTCCTGGATGAGTCCACCGTCGCTGGGGTGGCAGGGCCCCCACCCCCACCCACCTCAGGCACACCTCTGGGGTGTGGCCGGGCCTGGGGACAGTCAGCTGCCCACGGAGTCTCCCCTGGGGCTCAGCCCTGCTGCCTCCTGCCCTCCCCCCAGCTGTAAGCTCACTCAGCTGCCCACCTCAGCGGGGAGTGCTCACTGGGGCACTGGGCTGAGGCCACAGGTCTACACTCACCGTCAGGAGGGGCCTGAGGGCAGGAGCAGGGTTGGAAGAAGACTCAGGAGAGGTTGCTAGAACAAGGAGGGTCTAGAGACAAGTTCTGGGAGGCCTCAGGCCTCTCCCCTCAATTCCTGTGGGCCCTGGGCAAGCCCTTTCTGTTCTATTGGCCTGTTTTCCCACAATGGGATGGGCTTAGGAGGGTCACTGTGGTCCCTTCTGGCCCTCAGGTTTTCCCCTTTAATTACAAAAGGGACAGTACATCTTGGAAAACTGCAAGGTCAGGAGACCTCATGTGAGAGCCCCATGAAGTCAAATGAGAGGAAATGCTCCAGCGTGAGAGAGTTGAGGCTGATACTAAGAAGGACTTTCTGGAAGGAAGGGGTATGAGTCCCTGGACAGGCCCTGTGTCACTGCTTCCCAGGACCCCACCTGGCTGAATAGCAGGAGGGACCTGTGGCCAAGGCAGCATGGGGGTGGGTGGTTTGCGGGGCTGGGGGGGGAGGGCGGGCGGATACCTCCTGGCAGGATTGGGTCCTGGTCAGGCTGGATTTCCCTTCCAGGCACTCTGACATTTGACCTTTGACCTTTGGCTTAGTCATGCTCTAAGGCTGATTGTCCACCCCCCACCCCCTTAGGGTTAGGATTGTGCAGAGCCCCAGGCCGGCTCTGAGAGGGGCTGGCAATTGGTCCGTCTGTCCGGTCCGTCTGTCCCGTCCGTCTGTCCATGGAGCAGACATAACCCCTGCTCTCGGGACACCCTCAGGGAGCTCTCATCCAATGGGCCATGCTTGGCTTCTGCCTGCAGGGCCCCCAGTGGAAGGGAAGGGTCGTAGTCCCTGCCTCAGGGAAGAGAACTGTCCCGGGGAGATATGACCCAGGAGTCAGACAAACACCAGATCCCCGACTCTGGAGGCAGCTGGACCCCCAACTGCGTGTGAACCTGAAACTGGAGGCAGAGGGATGGCAGCATGCCCAGCAGTGAGTGCAGTACGGCGGGGGCCTTACGGGGGCCAGGTCACCATGCACCCCTCTGCCCCCCGCCTGTCTGTAGACATGTGCAGGGGTGCAAGGGAAGGGGGGTGGGCGAAGGCCCTGCTGCAGGCTGTGTGCACCTGTGGGCCGATGTCGGGTACCTGTGCTCAGGCCTGGGGGATGGGAGTGCCCAGGTGAATGGTTCTAGGTGCTGGAGCAGGCTCCCCATGGAGACTTTGCGTCAGGATGTGGACCCCTGGTGAGGTGGGAAGCCTGGGCCCATTGAATCCCATGAAGTCGTGCTGGGTGTTCTGCATGCCCTCCCCAGGCCTGGGGTCCCCTGCACAGAGAGGGGGGTGTCAGAGGGCTGTGTGAGTCTTCCCCAGCTCCATCGATCTGTGCTCTAAGCTTCAGAGCAAGCCCCAGGGGCACCCCCAGGGGGCCTGTACGCCCACCTCCAGGCCTCTTGTCTACCCCTGATCCCTGTCCTGTGCCCACCAACTGTGCCTGACCATTGAATGCAGCCTGGGCCAGCTGTCACTGTGACTTCCATTCTCCTCGGAGGGCTGGGACCGCCCACCCAGCTCCCAGCCCCACTCCCTCCCCCCTTTCCCCCTTCCCATGGCACTCCCACAGCTGGGGATCAGGCTGGTGGCACCTGGGAGCCTCCCCGGGTCATGGGGTCTCCTGGGGTTCTGAGCCTTAATCCCTGAGATGGGAGGGAGCAAGGTGACAAGGAGCTCTGCTCCTGGCACCCCCAGAGCCCCCACTTTCCACTGCCCCTGCCCTGAGGACTGCCGGGGCCTCAGCCCAGGCCGGGAAGAAGTCTGCTCATTTGCATATCACTTACATCTGATTTACATGTGTCTCCTGGCATGTCATTTCCAAGCAACCCCGGATTCTGATCTCAGGGGGTGCTGAGCCTTCTCTAGAGGCTTCCTGCTCTCCACCCCCCCATCCCAATGCGGCCTAAGGGAGAGTCACACACACCCACAGCCCCAGTGCCCTCGGCACACCCAACTCAGCTTCGCCCAGGGGCCCGGGGCCTGGGCTGGTCTCCGTGCCCTGGCTGGCTGCCAGACCCCCAAATGGGCAAGACTGGCAGGGGTCCTCACAGGAGGCGGCACTCATCAAGCTTCCCGCCCAGCGGGTCCCCAGGTCACTGCAGTCCTGCAGCTGGAACCTTCTCCCCACTGAGCTCCGCCCGCACTTTCTGGCCTCACGCGGCTGCCCGGCCCAGACCTTGCCCCAGTAACCCTCAGCACAGCCTCCTTGGGTGGCTCTGCCTTCTTCCCGGATGGGCTTCCCTCCCGACAGCACACGCCTCAAGTCCCCCCTCAGATGTCACCTCCTGGGTGAATCAAGCAGAAGTCACCACTCTTCACCCCGCAGCTCCAGACGCTGAGCAGAGGGCAGGAAAGACAGGGTTGGCCCCGGTATCCGTACAGGGGCTGCGGAGGGCTTTGGGGGCCTGCGATCTTCCATTTGTAAGAAGGTGCTAGCAGATGACGCGGAGAGCACTTGGGTCTAAATTATATTTTATTTTAGGGGGAGGAGCTCGTGCACCAGGGCCAGACGACGGTGCTTGCACCCTCTCTGCTGTGAGCCTTTGGGCGAGTGTCGCAGACTTGGGCCTTGGTTTGCTAGTCTGTAACATGGGTTCACCGCAGGGGATTATGAGGACCAAAAGAGAGCTTGAACATTTATGGTCTGAATTCTCATTCATCAAACAGTACAGACTAATTTGGCTCCTAAGATTTTTTTTTTTTTTTAAGATTTTATTTATTTATTTGAGGGAGAGAGAGAGCCAGAGAGCTGCATGAGCATGGGGAGGGGCTGAGGGAGAGGGACGAACGGACTCCCTGCTGACACAGGGCTCCATCCGAGGACCCTGAGATCATGACGGGAGCCGAAGTCAGACACTTAACCGACTGAGCCACCCAGGTGCCCCTGGCTCCTAGGATTTCTGCGTACTTCTCTGTCTCCCACTGGACTGGAAGTTCCTTCAGAGCAAGGGCTCTGTCTCTATCTACAAAAATGAGGATAATAACAGAGCAACCTCAGGCGCTCACAGTGAGGGTCAGATGAGTTAATTCGGGTACTACTCACTGTTTGTTCTGGTTATTACTACGTACTCTACTGTTCACTTCTTCTAGCAACCTTGTGTGGCTGAAGATACTGTTTTCCCTACTTTACGGGTGGGGAAAGTGAGGCCAAGTGTGTAGGGCTGTCCTTGCCCAGATTTGAAGCTGGATTGGACAGAGTCTTCACCACGGTGCCCTCCTGCCACCCCATCGCGGTGACAGTTCTGGGCAAACTGATCAAGCGCCCAGCCCAAGACTTGCCCATACAGCTTCTCCACACATGTCCACATCCTGCACTGTGTCTCTAAAGCACATAGGTGGGGGGGTCCATCTGGACTCAGGGACCAATGACAGTGTAGGACACCCTGAACAGGAGCTGCCCATTGGCCCGATTCCCAGAGCCAACTGAGGTTCATCCGCATCCTGAGAACAGGACTCCACATGGGGAAGGGGACACAGGGGAGGGGCTTGGGCTGTGGGGTCTTTGTCCACACGGGCCCAGGGTGCTGACCGTTCAGTTCCTCCCCCCACATTCATTCAGCATCCCAGCCCCGAGTGCCTGGCGGGAGAGACACTCTCCACTCCACGTGTCAGGTGGCTGGGGCTCCTCCTGGGAAGTTTGCCTTGGAATGTGTTTTCCTGAAGCCCCACCAGCCAGGCCTCACTCCCACCACTGGCCCATGACAGACCCTGGACCAACAGCTTAATGGGGGCCCAGTCCTGCGGGGGAGTGATCCTGGGGACCACAGGGTGCCAGGGAGGCAGGGCCACATGGGTTTCCCTTTTGGCAGCTGGGCAACAGCCAAGCCAGAGAGTGATTTCTCTACTTCACACATCAAGTCTGGGCCTGCTTAGCCCCGGAACTCAGTGGGAATCCCCTTCCTTGGCCCACAGGCAGCAGGAGTCCTCCATGTTCTGCTGAGGACCTGGTCCACCCCTGTTCCCCGTCAGCTCCAGGGAGAGTAGCCCGGATGGCCAGAATTCCAGGAGGGTCAAACAAGGCGTCTGAGAGGCAGCAGAACTTCCTCTGATCCTGGGACAACACACGCCCAAGAGCCTGCCGGGTCTGGAATGGCAGAGCCAATGAGGCATGAAACAGGGAAGGAGGAACTTTCTTGGGATGAGATGAAGCAAGACACGGGAGTGAGAAGCCTGCAGCTCGGGGCTGATCCTGCCCACAGATGTCGGGGCTGGGACCCAGCCAGCTCTGTACTGGGGGGTGGGGGTGGGGGTGGGGAGCACTCCAGGGAGGGAGAGGAGAGGCAGGGATTAGAGGCAGGGGCATGGAAGGAATGACTTCTTGAGCCCTTCAGGCTCCAGATCCAGCCTGCCCTCTTCGGCCCAGGCCCAGAGAACCGGACACCCGAGTGCTGTGGACATTGGCGTGACCAGGGGAGCAGAGAGGAGAGTCCGTGGACGGGGAGGCAGTAGACGCCGGGGCACACCCAGGACCTCAGCCCGCCGCGAGCGGCTCTGGATCGCGCGGAGTCGGCCGGGTGCGGCGGCGCCGCAGCGCCCTCTGTTGGCCGGAGGCGGGGGCTGCCCGTTCAGAGCTCTGTCATGGGCGGGAGGGGGGTCCGGGCAGCTGCGGGCTCTGGCCAGACGACGCGAGTTCCCTGGGTCCCAGGAGTCAGCGCCATTGATGCGGCCATCCAAGCTGGGAGAACCCTGGTGACTCCTGTGTCAACGCCTATGTTATTGTTGGAAAAACTGAAGCCAAGAGAAGGGCGATGACTAGCCCCCACAGGGGCGTGGGCCAGGGACTGGACTCTGGGACGGGTTATGTCCCAGGGGTGATGCCAAAGCCACCCCCGCCAGCCATGCTCCCCACCAACCACCCCAAATCAACCCACTTCTAGCTGACTCTAGGCACGCCTCCCGGTTCCACCTCTGCCTCCCACCCCTTCCACCCAGACCCTTCCTATAACAATTCTAGAATCTCCCTGTCTGCCCCCAACCCCTCTTCTGCCACCATACCCTCCATCCTCTTCAGCTCACCCCAATGCCCAGCCTCAGGAGACTCCCTGTGCTCCCTGACACACCAAACCATTTCCCACATGAAGCCTTCTACTTTTTTCTTATGTTTCCCCAGGAAATGAAAACTTTAATTTATTTCCTTTCTTTTTTTTATTAACTTTATTGGATTTTCTTTTTAATTAGAAGCCATAATACTACATGTTCTTCGTAACAGCTTAAACAAACCGGAGGGATCTAGAGAAAACTTTGATAATCTCCTCTCTCCCTTTCCAGCCCCACACCCCTGAGGTCACCAACATGGTTGAAAGAGTGTTGTCTTTGTTTCTCTAAGGCCATTTGCTCAACGAGTAGGAAGCAATGAGACCCACCACACGTTCGCTGCCTGCCCTGTGCGAAGCCTGGACTCCCCGGGCAAATCAGCCAGCAGTCAGGATGCCCGCCGCCCTCACAGGGCTTTTGGAGGAGGGGAGACAATAGAGAGGAAATGAGGATCTTCCAAATGGCGATGAACTCTCTGGGGGCGATGGTGGGGTGGTGGGCCGGGAGTGATGGCTTCCGGGGCAGGCACCAGGCTGCTGAAGGGGGGCACTGCCAGGGAAGGGCTCCCTGAGGAGGGACATTACGAGTGGAGCCCCACTGGAGGGCGCTGGAGGCCCCTGTGACGGGGTTGAACGTTATTCTAAGGGCACCAGAAAGCCACGGTCAGCAGGACAGGGTTTCACAAGTACCAGAGAAAGCTGTCCCTGTCTTCTGGGGAGGGAATGAGAAATAACAAAGTGACACAGGGCGCTGGGGACTGGTGACTCTGAGGGAACAGTGGTGGGAGACGTGGCAACTCCATTTCAGGAAAGCTTCAGGAAGGAGATGCTGCCTGAGCGGGGGGAAGCCGCCGCAGGTGAGCAGATGCTGCCGGGCAGCCGGGACCCGAGGCCAGTGGAGCGAGCCGTATGCATAACGGCACCAGGGCCAGACAAAGCCTAGCGTGTGGGGGGAGCTGCAGGCGGTTCCAAGGCCCCAGCAAGGGGGCGAGGGTAGGGACGGAAGGGGAGAGAGCTGCTGGCCGGGTAAGCAGGGCCAGAGCGACTGCCCTTCTCCGCAGAGGGCGCTCCCCCGTGCTCGCCAACACCTGGTCCGGGGCTGGTGTGTACTGAGCACCTGTCGTTCAGTTAGGGACTTCTCTTCCCTAGAGTGAAATTCAGTTTCAAGTGTATGACTCCCATAAATGGGAAAACAGTATCCCTTGCTGTAAGTAAAGGAAAGTAGAAGAAAAGCTGTAAACAGAAACATTTCTATGGAAATTAAAAGTGTTCATCTGTGCTATTAAAAAAAAAAGGAATCTCCTCACTTCTGGACACCCTGGTGCAGTGGGTGAAAGTGTGCACTCTGGAAGCCAGACCGCCCGGGTTCGCATCCCAGCTCTGAAGAGTATTCACTGTGGATCCTTGGGAAAGTCACTTTGTCTCTCGAAGTCTGTTTTCTCTTCTGTAAAATGTGGCAGTAATAGAAACGACCTCACTGGGTTGTGCAATTCAATGAGAGAATTTGGGTAATGTTTAGGGAGTGTTCTCAGTCTGGCTTGGCTAGTTTGGGGCTGTGGCCAAACTTCCAAGGATTTGAAACAGGAGAGGGACACCATCTCGTTGGCGTCTTGGAAATCAGTCTCCCTCTGGGTAGGGAAGGAACGGTGGGGACAAGCCATTGGGGAGCTCCTGTGGCCCCATTGAGCAATGGTGAAGCCATGAAGCCTGCAGCATGGTGGAGAAAATGCTATTGGATACTGGGGAGAGAGGCCCACAGCGAGGCTGGCACCTCCGATGAGTTGGAGGGTGGGGCCCCTCGTGGAGTGGGGAACACAGGGGCCACATGTCTGCGGGTCAGCGTGTGCGGAGTGTGATTTTGCATTCCCTGAGTTGGCACAGTTTGTGAAATCCTGGAGGTGGCTGACTTCAGGCCTGGCATTCAGGAGTGAGGAGGTTATGCCTTCGGGCTGAGGTCAGGTCCTACCGGCCTGCAAGGGCCATGAGCAGGCTGGTGCTGAGTTGGCAGGAAGTGGGTGTGGGCAGCCACACTCCCCTGGTGGTCCAGGACAGAACAGGGATCAGAAAAGCATTTCCAGGGGGCGTCCCTCCCGCTGCCTCTCCAAGTCTGCTGCTGGTCCTTAGGCCTCCACGGCTGCAGACTGAGGCCCCTTTCAGGCTGTGGCTATTCCTAGGCTCACCCCCCACCCCGCCCCCAGGCACTGCCCCACACCACTCCCACTGAAATCTTGGGGCACTGAAGCACCAGAGGGGAACAATGATGACCCCAAATGGGGTGGAGGGAGAAACTTAGGGAAGTCTTCGTCTGAACTTCCCTGAACTCCCTTAGTCCCGTTCATCTGGCTCCTACCCCAATCCCCTCACTCCGCCTGCTCCATCTGTGATCTAGTTTGGATGGAGAACCCCAGATTCCATCTCTCTAACAGAAGCCCAGGTCCATGCGGCCCCGGGAAGCTCTTCTACCTCCTGGATCCCTCTGACAGCGCCTGTCCCCCATCCCCACCCCCCACTCCTACCTAGCGGTGCCCAGCGCTACCCCTAAGAGCTTCTCCGCAGGGAGTCCTTGCAGGGTCGAGGTCGCGGTTGTCCCTCCCTCTGCCGCCAGGCGTCACCACAGGCCTGGAAATGGAAGGCGCAGCCCGGCGCGTCCAGACGCCCTGGCGACAGCCGGCCGGTGAGGGGCAGAAGTGCCCCGCCAGCCTTTTGGGATGGAGGGTGGGGGGTGGGGGGCGGGACGCTCCCCGACCTCCGGAAGTGGCTGCCACTTGGCGCTCTGGCCCCATTGTCTATGGGGGGGGGGGGGTCCAGAGGGGCGTGCATCCCTGTATTCAGGGCGGTGTGGCCGCGACTCAGGAGGCAAACCCGAGGACCAGGGGAGCAGGAGAACGTGCGGCTCCTGGGGTGCCCTGTCTCTTCGCCCACCCCGCGCCCCTTCCATGAAAAGGAAGCGGGAACTTCTCACTGCAGATGTTATATTGACCCGTTTCATAAATTCAAAACCCGAGGCTCGTTTCCGGGCACCAAGTCATAGGAGCCCCTCTCCCCCTGGCAGCTGAGGCTACCTCCCCCACGGAGCTACCCCCCCACCCAGCGCCCGGCGTTCGAAAATCCGTGGTTGAACGAGTAACTGAACGCGAATGTAACAGCCAGCATTTATTGAACACTTACTATGTGCCAGACGCTGTTCTCAACAGCCGTGGATACTGTCATTGTCCCCACGAGGGAACTGAAGCACAGACAGGTGAAGTCATTTGCCCGAGCCGTATAGCGGTCCCAGGGCTGGGACCCAGGCCATCCGGCTGCAGACCTGGGGCGCGTAACAAGGCCTCTGAATAGCACTCGCCATGGGTTGTTTTAAGGGGTCTTTAGGAAGCGCCTGGACGCGGGGCGCGGGACCGGGGCGGGCGGGGAGGTCTCCGCACCAGCAGGCGCGGGGTGGGGGGTGGGGGTGCGCTGCGGGCGGAGGTCCTCGCCTTCCCCGGGAGCCCCAAGTGCCCACCAGGTGGCGCGCTGACCCCACTCGCCTGGACACGCCACGCCCGCGCAATCTCTCCATCGCCCCCTGCGGGAGTTGGTGTTGACCACAGCGACCCGTGTCCAGCCGACAGGTGGCGGACAGGTGACCTGGTGCCAGGTGTCAGTTCCCTGCCAACATGTCCTGCAGGTTAGTGGCCCAGCTCGGGCCTTGTTTTCTCCCCCTTGCTCCTCACCTTTGAAGATACTGAGATGTAGCAGCAAGGAGCATGGCCAGACGCCTTTTGTTCAGTGCTTCTCTGTTTACAAAGCCCTCTCCGCTAGCTCAGTTCTGACCAAAGACCGGAGCGGGGTTCTATGAGCCCAGTAGAGAGCTGGATGCTCGCTCACTCATCAGTCCCCACCCCATGAGATGGGCACTCTGATCCCCCTTAACAGGGAGGTTGAGGTCTGAAGAAGAGGAGAGATTCACCCAAGATCACCCAGACAGCAGATCTCAGAGATACGCCCTAATCCAGGCCTGCTGGATTCCACGTGCTCGCCCTCGCCCCTCTAGGAGAGCACATGTGGGAGCCTTGACAGCCAGGAGAAGGTCCCTCTTGGCTGGTGAGATCCTGCGAGAGGCAGGGGCATAGACAAAATGACCTCTCAAAGCTTGAGGCATGTAGGCTTGGGATGTGAGTGGGCAGCTTCCCTCAGGGCTCTCAGGGCCAGCGGTCTCCCACCTGCTTCCCTGGCTCCTCTGCCCCTCCCCTGTCCTGGTGCGCCCCTCTCTTCCCTCACTCCTTCCTCTACGACCGGCCCTGGCAGCCTCATTTTACACACTTGCTGTGCTCTGTTCTGTGCAAGCTCCTCCCAATCTCACCTCTGCTGACCCTCCAGGCTCCTACACCTCCCAGTCTGGTCCCTCTAGGGGGTCCTGCACTGCCCCTGAGCACACCATAGCACCTGATACTCCCTCTGTTGAGGATGGGTGCTGCATCTCCTCCAGCAAACCTGCTCTTAGTCCCGTTCTCCGGGCCAGAAAGCTGGGGATCGTCTTGGCCTCCTCAACCCTGTGCCCTGAAGTCAAACTCCTCTCCATCGTACCCCTTAAACATCTTTCAAGGCCATTCCATCGGTCCCATCCCCCTGGAGTCTGCCCTAATTCAGCCCACCCTCACCTCCCAGCCTCCAGTTTACCCCCTCCCAAATCCACCCTCCATGCTGTTATCAGAATGATCTTTCTAGTGATTGTTCTGAGTGCAGATCTGACCCCGTTTAAAACTTGTAATCAACCCAAACCACCTGAATCACAGGATGAAACCCAAAATCTTTAACTAGATTCATAAAGCCCCGGGGCCATCCAGCCCCGGCCACCCGGCTGGCTCTCAGTCTCCTTCTCCCCTCCTGGGCCACACTCCAAGGTGCTGGACTCTTCCTGGTCCCAGGGTCCTAGCATGTCCGATCCCCTCTGCCTGGAAGCCCCTTCCCCCGCTGTGTGGCGGCCCAGGTCTCCCGGCCATTGGATCCCAGCTAAAATGTCACGTCTCGCAGAGTTTTCCTGGCCCCTCTTGAGCTTCCGTCTCGCTGGGAACTTGCTGTTCTACCTTCACACCACTTGCCACCATCTTAGAGCTCATGTTTCCGTGTGCTTGGCTGGTTCATCTCTGTCTCCGTCAGAGCCCAAATTCTGCGAGCGCGTAAGGACTGCCGATCACAGCTGTACCCCCACACCCAGCCCGGGGCCCGACATAAAAGTCGAGGCCCGATGCCTATTTGTGGAACAAATCATCCTTTCATCTCGGCCTCTCAGAGCCCCACTCCCATTGCTCTCATCTCTGGCCTTTGCAGTTGCTTCCTCTCCCAGAAAGCTTCCTTCCTTCCCCTCCCACCTGGGCCCGTCCTCATATCACAGGACCAATTTCTCTGCCACGAGTCCTTGGCCCCCTCATTGGAATTAGGGTTTCCCTCGGGGCTCCCTGAGTCCCCTGTACATAGCACCCCATCACAACACTTCCGCCTTGCAAATTGCCAGGTAAAACATGAGAGATTGTTAACAATCAGGATCTGCTGCCCCACCCCCCCAACCCCCCCGCCCAAGACCTCTTGGCTCCAGCTGGCGTAAGGGCATCCACTCTCTGCCTTTCAAAGCATCAGGAACCCCATTTCCCATCCATTCGATAAGTGCGCATCAGGCACTGCCTGTGCTGTTTGCTTTCCTGGTGCACTTGGGGGGCAGGAGGGGGAGAGGGAGGCCGACAGGACCCCGCCCAGGGTGAGGCTGAAGCAGGTGCAAGCAGAGGGGCTGAGCAAAGGCCAACCGCACCCAGCGCACCGTGGAGGCACCGAGGGGGCCGGGACCTGGGGGCCAGGGGGCGGGCCTCGTGCCCTGAGTTCTGCCCCTTCACTGAGCAGCTGCCCTGTGTCCTGGCATGGTGGGGTCGCAGGCTTGGGGACACGGGGAGGTTAGCCATGCGGGGCGGGGGGGGGGCAGGGGGTGCTGTCTCCAGCACAGCTGTGCACAGAGTTCACTGTCGCTCTGTCTTCCCACCCTGGGAGCAGCTGGAGGGACCCCGGTGGGGTACAGCTACCAGAGGAATCTCAGCCAAACCCAGCGGTCACTTCTCCGTCCCTCCCTTGCCTCGGTTCCTTTGAGCGGCGGTTCCTCCCTCTTTCCTGATACTCCCCCCACACCAGGGTTTATCGGAGTGAAGTTCAGAGGCAACCTCCATTGGCATCACCCGGCAGGGGCATATAAAAATACATAGTTGGGGGCTCCCGTCTCCTGAAAAGCTCCCTGGGTGGGATTCTAGAATCTGCATGTGTTGTAAGAACCCCCACTCTACTTGGCACGCTCAATTGTGAGAACCCCACTGTTGCCACGGCTTCCAGGACCAGCCTGCCTGCCCTCCTTGCCCCTGGCGGCCCCAGAACCCACTTCCCTCCCTGCCCCCTGCCCCCCGCCCCCCGCCTTTGGTGCTCACCTCAGCAAGCATCCTGCCTTGTTGCCCACGCCAGAAACTTATACTCAACTCCTTTTCTCCCTTCCTCTCTCATCTCAGCAACAACCACAACCTGATTATTTCGCCTCCTAAAGACGTCCTTGGCGTCCCCCCTCTCTCCCCAGACCCTTGCCTCCATCCCCTAACCGGTTCCCTCCCCTTCCCTCCCTTCAGTCTCTCCTCTTTCCAGTCTCTCCAAAATACAATCTGACTATATTCACCAGCCCCCTGAAACCCCTTCAAAGGTCCTAGCGCATGACCCTCCCGCTCCTGCCTCTTCTCCCCCCCATCCTCCCCTCCATGCTCCAGTGACAGCACACGGCTTCTGCTTCCAGCCTCCTACCTCTGACCAGTCAGTGCCCTCTGCCAGGAATGGCCCTTGCCTGGCTGACTCCTCGTCACGGCTTCGGCGTCACCTCCTCTAGGAGGCCATCCCTGATGCTCCCGGATCCTGCCCGCACTGTACTTGGTGCAGCCATAACGCCTGTTACAGGGATCCGTTATTCCACTCACCACACTGAATTATCATCATCGATTTCCGTGTCTCGGTTGCACACTAGCCTGTGAGATCCTTGAGGGCCGGGATGGTGTCCCATCCATCTCCGTATCCCCGACCCTGGCCTCGCACCTAGCACCGAGGACAGGCTCAGCTAGTGCTAGATGGATGAATGAAGGGGGGGAGCCTGAAGGAAGTGAGAGCCAGAAATGGCCGAGAGGGCAGGGAGGGCAAGCCTGGCAGGAGGCACAGCAGAGCAGATGTGTGGGAAGTAGAAAAGCGAGAACTTCCCTTTATTGCACTCCCACGACTGCCCGAGAGCCATTGTGCCTGAGCTTTGTTTGCACATTTGTCTCCTTTAGTTCTTGCAACAACAGATCAGGAAACTGGCATCAGAGAACCAAGCAACCTGCCCAAGGTCACACAGCTGGGCCTGGAGTGGAATCCAGGATTGTCTGGCCTGAAAACCTGCGCTCGTTCTCCTGAGCTGCACTGCTCTCCTGGGGATAGGACCTTCTGGGGATGGACAGGGAGTGGGCCCAGCTACGCCTCTGCCTGGCTGAGCGCTGGAACCAGCTGCCCACGCTCAGGCCAACAGCTTCTTCCTCCCAGCCGGACCAGAGGCTCAGAGGCCAAACAAAGATTTATCGGTTCCTTCTTCCCCTGACTTCGGGGGTCTTTGACAGACATGCACACACACACACACACACACATCCCCCCACCAGGGAAGGGCTGCTGCATCCTGGTACTGCCCAGGGTGCCTGGGGAACACAGGGGGCTCTGCGATGCTGTCTGGGTTCTGCAGAATCTGTCTCCCTCATCACACTTGGCCCAGGCTGATATTAAGATTCATCTGCATTCCCCGCGCACCCGCCTGGCAGATGGTGGGGGAGGAGGCTGGGTGCGTGCTGGGGGCTGCGGCCAGAGACCAAGCTGGGCCTGGAGGGCCCCAGAGCAGAGTGTCCCCCTCTCCGTGTGCTCCCTGGGCCCCAGCCCAAGCTGGGGCCACTCCAACTGCTGGGGTACCTCCTCACCCTCACAGCCTCCAAGGGGTGCTAGGACTTGACCTTTGCTTTTCCTAAGGACTAAAGAGGTCCTGGAATGCCAGCAAGGAAACACGGGTATAAGTGGGATGATGGAGGATGGGACCCACCATTGGGGGTTTCAGATCAGGGTCCTGCTCTTCCTCCTTGCCCTGGAAGTATGCAGAGGCCAGAGATAAGGAAGGACCCCGTGGGGATAGGAGCACAACGTCCCAGCCTGGTCACTCCCTGAGTCACAGGGAGGGGAAGTAGTGAAGAAGGCAGACACAGCTTCCAGGGAGACCTTGCCCACCTCAGTCCTCAGCTTCTCAGGAGGCTTACCTCTAACCCCAGCTCCAGAATTCAGTCCGGCCCCTAGTGACCTTTTCAGCCCAGGGCTCTGGCCAAAGGTTTCCTGTCACAGTGATTGGACAGGGTGGGGGTGGGGGGTTATCCCAGCCCCTCTGAGTAAAGTAGAAGAGGAAAGAAACTGACATTATAACAAGGGAATAGAGGCTAGACACCTAGAAGAACTTCCTTCTGCACAGAAGCAAGTCTTGCAGAAAGAAAGTGACTTTCCGCTGTGGGGACAGGCTCCTCGTTATTGACGTTCTTTTTTGGCTGTAGGAATGGGTTTGGGAAAAATAACCTTTCCCAAGTCCAGGTCTCCTGGGGCTCGGGGTAGGGCAGCTGATTCCCAATGCCCGCTGCGGAGGAACAGGCGTCTTGCCAGAGGGATGGAAAGGGTAGGGTCCCTATCCCAGGGCCACCACCCTCTCCCCTCCTCGCCGAGAGTTCCTCCGCCCCCGCGTCCTGCCCCCCTCGTCCTAGGTCCCCGGGCTGCGGGCCGGCAGGGGAGGAGTTAACTCCGGAGGTACCGGCTGGGCTCACCGTACCTGCCGCCGCCGCCGCCGCCGCCGCCGCCGCCGCCGCCGCCGGTGGGAGGGACGAGGAAGCGGGAGCCGCCTGGGCGCCAGGAGCGCTCCAGTCTGGCGGGGCGCTGCGCGGGGAGCGGGCGGCGGGGCCCGGCGCGGCCAGGGGCGTCCGCCAGGGGGCGCGCCGCGACGGGGCGGGAGGGGCCGTCTGGCCTGGGGAATTAGCGCCAGGGACGGGCGCGCGCGCGGGTCCCCAGCACATCTGGGCGAGAGCGGCGCCGCTGGACCGAGGGGGGCGCCGAGCGCAGATCTGGAGCGGCAGAGGCACCGCGCGGCTGGGGCCCTTCGAGGCGCTCGGGGCGCACATCTGGGACCTCGAGAGGGGGCCGCGCCGCGCACAGCTGGGCCGGGGGAGGGGGGCGGCGGCTGCACAGCTGGACCGGAGGGGGCGGGGTCGGTCCCGGGCGGCCGGCAGAGGGGAGGGCCGCGAGCCGCCGGGGACTGGAGCATGGGACGGCGCGCCTGAAGGCGCAGGGGCGAGGCAGGGGCCTGGGAGCCCGGCAGGAGAAGAGGAGAGCAAGGGGCCCGAGAGCAAAGGAGGAAGATGCAACTGACTCGCTGCTGCTTCGTGTTCCTAGTGCAGGGCAGCCTCTATCTGGTGAGTGGCCCGCGGGGAGCTGCGCGGAGGGGCGGGGGCCCGGAGGACGGGGGAGAGCCCGGAAACTTTCTCCCTTCTTCCCCCCCTCCCCCCCGACATCCCCGGGATGGAGGGGAAGCCCGGAGGCCGGGGGAGAGGGCGGGTCCGAGCACCCAGACTGGACCGCAAGGGTTAATAGGGGCGGGGAGAGGGTGCTCGCCTGGCCCACCCACTCGGCCGCCGGCGGCGGGAGGTGCGACCCGCACGAGGGAAAAGGCCAGCCGCGGGGCGCCAAGGTTACTCGACCCGGTCCCGGCGCCCCGGGACGCGCAGAAGGGGAGTGGGGGTGGGTGGCGGAGCTGACCACCTGCCCGGTCTGGGGCCCTGGGCTCTCCTCTGACCTCGGGGACCCCGAGGCCCGGGGCCGGGGTCCCCCGGCGCGCGGAGCCTGTTCAGGCAAGGGGGGGCGGCCCCCCGCGGCCCCCGCTCGCGCCTTCCCTCCCGCTCCCTCCCTCCCCGCCTGTTGTTTTCCTCTCCTCTCCCGGCCGCGCGCAGCCCGAGCCCCACAGGACCTGGGCAGGCGGCTCCCGCCCCGGGCACCCGCGGCAGCTGAGCGGAGCGCCCCAGAGCCCGCTCCCCGTGCGCTCGCTCGCCGCGTCCCCGCCGCCCGGCCCCCCGGCCCCAGTCCTGCCGTAGAGAAGCCTGGGCCCCACATCTGGACCTGCCCGTTTCCTCAAAACAACCCCCCTCGTGCCACCTCCCCTTTGCCACAGTGTGGAAGCACCCTTCCCTTCTCCTGTCCGCATCTGCGGCCCTTCTCCCCACCCTCCAGCCATTCCGCGGCGACCCCCAGGGCCAAGAGAACACGGGGCTGCAGCCCGGGCCCTCCTGGCTGGCCCTCTACCCTACCCCTGGGGCCTAGCAGGGAGGGCCATCTGGCACACCTCTGAGGGTATGGGCTGGGGCCAGAACGGGGGTGGGGGGAGACATGAAGACCCCGGGGCCCCTTTAGAGCCCTCCAGATCCCAGCCCTCGGGCATCCCCCCATCCTCACCCCAGGGCTCACCAGCAAACCCGAAGCTGCCTAGCTGTGAGCTGGGGCCCCAAGTGCTGGTAACAGGACACATAGGGCGAGTACTCTCTTCAGAAGCTGAGTAAGCACACGCCAGGCGGCTGCCCTCAGGAAACCTCGTCTACTCCCTGCCGCCCTCCTGAGCCGCCCGGTGTCTGAGCCGGGTCACACTGTCCTGCTAGCCCTCCCCACAGTGCCTCCAGGAGGCCTGCCCAGGTGTTGCCAGTTGCCAGAGCCGACCCAGCAGAGGCCGGCCAAGCCTTGGCAGTTTGGCACAAGATTCCGGGTGGGGATGGGCTTGGATAAGAACCTCCACAAACAGACCTATCTTGTCCCTGAGGCCAGGAGTGAGCGGTGGAATGGGAGGGCGGACCCTATGTGACTCAGCCTTGTAGGGATGTCGCCTTAGAATCCTGGTGGCCTCATCTGTAGAACGGGCATAAGAACTCCCGTCTCGTGGAGCAATAGTGTCTGGGCACATCCTCATTGGTGACCCCCAGAGTTTTTGACCTTCCCTATCTTGGCCATCCTGGGTCTGTTGGTTCTCTTAGCCTCAGAGGACAAAATATCCTAGGGTTAAGGGTGGTGGTGTCTCATCCGACAGACAGACGAGCAAGTGCCAAAAAGCAGGGCTGCACCTCTCCCGTCAACCCCAGGGGCTCTCCCAGCATAGCGATGGAGCTTTCCTATTCTACTTGGGGCTCCTTGAGGGCAGTGACTGTGCCTCCCCATCATCACCTTGTGAACTTCTCAGAGGCGGGGAGTTTCCTCTGTGAAATTGTGACCTTGTAGCCTCTCCTATAAGACTGGGGGCTCCATCAGCACAAGGCTACGCTTCTGACATCTGATGAGGACTCTCCCAAGATCGGGAGCTAGACCTCCCCCATCAGACTGGAGACTCCCTAGGGGCAGGGACAGTGTCTCTCTGGTCCACTGGAGAGAATTCTTGATCATCCTTCCAGACTTTGAGTAGTGGCCAAAGGCAGGACGGGGGTGGGGGGCTGGGGGGGTGACCTGAAAGTCAGAAGGTGAGCTGGGACCATGACACAAGGCAGAGTGTACACCCAAACCCTAGCGAAAGTGGGTGATGTGCGGGGGTCCCTCAGCCTCAGGTCAGTAGAAGGGACAGGCTGTTGGTGGGAAACAGGGACCGCAACTCCTGGGTCCTCTGGGGACAGGGCTCTCACTCTCCTCCCAACTCCCCCCACAGGTCATCTATGGCCAGGAGGATGGCCCTCCCGGCTCAGAGGACCCTGAGCGCGATGACCATGAGAGCCAGCCCCGGCCCCGGATACCTCGGAAGCGGGGCCACATCTCACCCAAGTCCCGCCCCATGGCCAACTCCACTCTCCTAGGGCTGCTGGCTCCGCCTGGGGAGGCATGGGGGGTCCTTGGGCAGCCCCCCAACCGCCCGAACCACAGCCCCCCACCTTCAGCCAAGGTGAAGAAAATCTTCGGCTGGGGTGACTTCTACTCCAACATCAAGACGGTGGCCCTGAACCTGCTCGTCACCGGGAAGATCGTGGACCACGGCAACGGGACCTTCAGCGTCCACTTCCGACACAACGCCACTGGCCAGGGCAACATCTCCATCAGCCTCGTACCCCCCAGTAAAGCTGTAGAGTTCCACCAGGAGCAGCAGATCTTCATCGAAGCCAAGGCCTCCAAAATCTTCAACTGCCGAATGGAGTGGGAGAAGGTGGAACGGGGCCGCCGGACCTCGCTCTGCACCCACGACCCGGCCAAGACCTGCTCCCGAGACCACGCTCAGAGCTCGGCCACCTGGAGCTGCTCCCAGCCCTTCAAAGTCGTCTGCGTCTACATCGCCTTCTATAGCACAGACTATAGGCTGGTCCAGAAGGTGTGCCCGGATTACAACTACCACAGCGATACTCCCTACTACCCCTCCGGGTGACCCTGGGCAGGCCACAGAGGCCAGGCCGGGGCTGGAAGGACAGGCCGGCCCACAGAGGAGGCCATCTGGCTGGATACTGGGCAGGGAAAGGAAGGGACCTCAGGCAGGGAGTGGGGGGTGGAGAGGAGGAGATGCCAAGCGAGGCCAGGGCCAAGTCTCCAGTGGTGGCGGGGAAGGGGTCCCGAGTGCTGGCCCAGCCTGAGGCTGTGGAGCGACTGGGACACGGGAGCGCCTGAGGAGCAGTGGGTTCTCTGCGCAGCCCCGCAGGGCTTCCCCACTGAGCAGCAAGGAGATGCTGGGTCCTGGAGGCTTCTGGCGAAGGCACACCAGTGCGGCCCCAATAAAGGGATGAAGAGGAGCCCAAAGCCTGGGCTCCCTCCTTGCCATCCTGAGGAAGAGCAGCAACAAGGAGGGGGCATTTCCTCAGCGTGGACTCCCAAGTAGGCGACAAAGGACGGCAGAGATGGGGCTGCCCGGGAGCCAGCTCTGGGAGCGGGGAGGGGCGGGGGGCAGGAGGAGCTCTTGGGCCCCACTGAGGGGACCTTGTCCTGGACTGTGGACTGAGCTTGACTTGAGGCTGAAGTGGTGACCCTTGAAGTCTTTTTGATGTCTTGACAAATAGAGCCTCTGTTCCCAGCCAGGCCATCCCTTTCCAAAATTCCCTCTCCTGCCATAGCTGTGTACTCCGTCACCCCTGCCCACCCTTGTGCTGAAGGGACACCCATTCTTAAGCTGAGACAGAGGGTGATTGTGGTTCTCCCCACACCAAGGCCACAGATGGAAGCCCGTCCTTGCGCTGTGTCCCTCCGCCACCCCACCTCCTGCCGGCTCCTCTGGGAGTGTCCTTGTCCAGCCAGCGAGCCTTGCCTGTCGGCCTGGGGCTCCCCTGGATAGAGCCGGCACTTCCCTCTTGTCCTTGGCCGTGGGGCCGGGGGACGCCAGACTGTCCAGGGCGTGCTGGACCCGTTCCATGGTGTCTGTCTGTGGGTGCGGGAGGGGCGGGCGGGGTGTGGAATCACCTGATTGTCAACTTCTGTGCAGAGTCTTGTTCTGGAGCCGGGAATAAAGCTTTCCCAAGGCATTGGATTCCGAATTGTCCGGGGAGGAGGGAAAGGGCCCTGGGTGCCCCAGCGTCCAGCCAGCCCCGCCCAGATGGCGGTAGGACATGTCCTGGAGACCAGAGCTCCCTGAGGGCTCAGGGCTTCCCTCTCCGGCCCCCTTCCTGGAGCCATCGGGAAGGCTGGACGGACACTGCCTGACGCTCCGGGGGTGGGGGGGGTGGCAGCTGCAGAGCAGCTTGGGGAAGAAAAGCTAGAAGGTGGGATGGGCCCTTGTGTTCCTCGTTGCCTCCCTAGGCGGCCATCTGGGTGGGCCCGGGGTGGGGGGCCCTTGCTCTCGCTCTCGCTCTGTCAGTATTTTGCTCTGTGGCCTCGGATAAGTCCATTCTCCTCTCTGGGTCTCTTTCCGCTTTTTGTAAAATGAGGAGCTTGCCCAACCCCGAGCTTCTCCCGTGTGAGTGGGCCTCTGAGCCACTGAGAGTGTTGGTGAACACGCATTTCTGGGCTCCGGAGTGTCTAATTCGGTAGGTCTGGGGTGGGGTGTAAGGATTTGCCTTTCTGACGAGGACCCAGGGAGACACCGATGCTCCTGGCCCCAGGGACCACACTCTGAGGACCACTCATATGACCTCTCCGTTCCTCTCTGGCTCTGGTTCCCCGACCTGGACAGATACTTGTGAGGCGCTCTCCCACCTGTGACTTCCAGCTGCTTCTCCTGCGCAAATCTCCTGGAAGGGTCCTTTCAGAGAATCGGGGTATTGGGGTTTCGGTCTGATGACGTGCTGGTGCAGGAACAGGCTGGGTTGGGGGGAAGTGGGGACAGAAGGAGGCTTGAAAGCAGCCATTGCCCTGCCCCCAGCCGAGATGAGGCCTTGGGATGGGTGTCTGCCGATGGCACCTGGCCTGGGAGTCAGCTGGGCCCTTTGGGGCTCAGTGAGCAGAACGCTGAGCCCCAAGTACCAAGATCACAGTGCCCTCTCTGAGGTCATCCTAGGTCTGCTGGCTTGGGAGGGCAGCACTCAGGTCCCCTGGGTCCCTTTTGGCCATGCACAGCGAGGAGAGTCCTAGCATGAGGGGAAGGGGGTCCTGCCGCCCCCAGCCTGTCTCCCCCTGCACACCGGCACTCAGCACGGCCCAGTGCTCCCCTCAGTACAGAGCAGAGCTGGACGAGGCCTTAGCAGCCTCCTTGCTGGATGAAGTGACCCAGAAAGGGCACATGACTCAAGCTCACACTCCTGTTGCAGCGTTCCCCTGCACCATGCCTCCTGGGGCCACCTCTCCCCAGCAGAGATTTGAGACACACCCCCGCCCCGGCCATGGGGACAGGTGCTCAGAATTCAGACAGGCCCAGGGGCTCAGGCTCTGCCCTGGGGGAAGGGGGTGCTGGAATCTGGGGTACTCTCTCACCTGCGGATGCCCCCCAGGCCCCACCACCTCCCACAGCCGTGTGGGCGCTGGAGGAAGAGAAGCAGGCCAGTGGTCCTGAGGCCTCCTCACCTGGCCTGGCTGAACTAGCAGCAGGCCCCGGGGGACACTGCCCCACCCCCTCTGGCTCCTCTTTTGTGGAGAGCCAGATGCCGCGGACAGCTGGAGGGCTGGCCCGCCTGGCACACATTCCGCCTGAGCGGCTGGGGGGGGGGGGCGCATTTTAATAACTTCATTTCACCCTCGCGCCCACTCGGCTGCCTCATCCCTCCTTTTCTGCCTTCCCCACTAACCTGGCTGCTCCTCTCAGCTAGGATCTTGCTAATAGATTTTCTCCTGAGTTGTAATTCTTTTGGAATAGACCTCTGGGCCCTGATATTCTTGCCACCCGCCGATATTTCCTATGCCCCCTTGGACCTCACAAAGGTAAGGGGTCTATCCAACTGCCTCTCGTTAAGAAGGCACTAACCTCTGCTCCCCTTGGTGAGTGATGTCTGTGACATCTTCCCAGGGGAGATGGACCCCCAGTCACTCCCAAGTGCTCTCTGATCGTCTGATCTTGCCATTCCAACACAGGGGAGTGGATTCCTCTGGAATGAACCTGTCTCCTCTCCCAGGAAGAAGCTCTAGGTCCTACCCCCACCCCTACCCTTCAGTGACAAAGCTTTCGGTCCCATGGTCCAGCTCCCCAGTCTGCTCAACCCAGCTGGGGAGCTGCCCCAGGGCAGAGTCCTTGTCTCCTTCATCCGAGTGGAGCAAGCTTTGAGGTCACGGCCCATATCACCCTATGAGACTGAGGAGCCAGGGTCTGTCACCCCGTGAGGCCGGCACTGTGCCTCCCTCATCAGACTGGTCTCCCGAGGGCAAGAACGGCAATATGGACACAGGTGGGAAAGCTTGCCCTCAGAGCACCGGGAGGCTGCCTCTGCCCTTGGGCCCTGGGCACAGGTATTGTCTAGGCCTCAGTGTCCCCGTCTCTGACGGGGTGAATCTTCCCAGCAGTCTGTGAAGCTAACAAGAGGGAATCCGTGTTGGGTCAACTGGCAGCAAAGCCGAGTCTTCCTCTGAATGAAGCTTGAGGCAAACACAGTAGGTGTCTAGGTCCCTCCTCTCTCCTCCTTCCCCCTCAGTTTTCCTCCCTGGGATGAACAAGCGGGAACTGAGTCACCCCCTTCCC
Organism: Mirounga angustirostris; assembly: GCF_029215605.1. Classification (NCBI taxonomy): domain Eukaryota; kingdom Metazoa; phylum Chordata; class Mammalia; order Carnivora; family Phocidae; genus Mirounga; species Mirounga angustirostris. The sequence goes on along the minus strand of NW_026991725.1, from coordinate 22,234,542 downwards.
CAACCTTGGCAGGGATGCTGGTGACCTCGCATGTGGCAGTCTCCCGAGGCGAGGCCCGTGGCTCAGAGCTGCACGAGGTGGTGGGTGGGTAGGGAAGTGGGGGAAGGGGTGTATGGAGGGTGGAAGCAGCTGAGGGTCAGGGGGTGACCGGGGACCGGGATCATCAAGTTGGGTAGGTGTAGGGGCTTGTGGGAGACACACGAGAACCAGGTGCTCCGGGTTGGGAAGTGATCCAATGCCATGGCGGGGAGTACGGGAGAGAAATGTTACTTCCAGAGACTGAGTCCCGGGGTCCGGCAAGGAGAACGGGGGCTGGGGCGACAGGCGAGGAGAGGCCCCACAAGGAGGAGGCGAGATTGGGGTGGGGTGGCCCCTACCAGTTCCTGGAGAGGCAGCTGCCGCCATCCGCCGGCGGAGACCCGGCACTCGGTGGTCGGGGGCTGGGCTCTGGTTCCGCCGACCCCTGTTTCCTGTCGGCCTGCCAAGCTCAAAATGCAAGCGACGGATGCCTACTTCAAAGCTCTCCAGTGCACCATGTCGGGGCCACCTCCCGAAGGCTGCCCCCGAACTGACAACATGTGTGCCTGCAGGAACTGACATCTGCGTCCCCATTAGCTGGGTGGCTTTGGGCAAAGGACATCATCTGCCAGACCTCCTTAGGTGAAAACCTAGGGATCTACCTACATTGGAGCACTGGGGGGGGGGGGGGGGGGGGGGATTAAGTGACTTCGTTGACAAATGTTACCTCTTCCTCCTTTGTTTTGGGACGTGGGTATACGTCCACTTCAGCCTTGCTCCTGGTGCAGCTGGAAGGGCCCCCGGGGCTGGAGCGAGGAGCCCGGGCTTCTCATAACGCAGGAGGCAGAGGCCGCTAACTGTCTCGTATTAGCCATTTCCCCCTTTTCCATAGGAATGGACTCCTCAGTGTTTAGCTGGGCATATGGCTGCCTGAGATAAACACTACATCTCTCTGCCTCTCTTGCCCCTGGATGTGGTCCCGTGACTGAGATCTGGCCAGCGACACGTAAGCCAAAGGGCTATTTGGCAACTTCTGGAAAGAGTTGATAAGACAGTTGAAGGACAGTTCTTGCTGCCATCAGAGACCATGGGCCTAAGAGTCACATCCTGCAAGTGGCAGAACAATGAGCTGGGGGAAGGCTTGGTTCCTGAACGCCTCGTCAAATAGGAAGTGGTGTGGACCAGAAGCACCATGCTAGCGCTCGGCTGCCTCCCCCTTCGGCCTTTTCGGTGAGAGAAAAATCAAATGTCTGCCTTATGGAAGGCACCGTGTTTCGGGTCTCCGTTTCTTAGTTGAATCTATCGCCACCTGACCCAGTGGATGTGTTTGAGCTCTCCCCTTCTGCGGATCTGTTTCCTCATCTGGGGAAATGAGAGAAAGCTCCCGGATCTTGCCGCACATCAGTCAGGTTCTGTAGGCTGGCGGGCGAGAACGAACTTGGGAAAGCTCTCCCCCGGCTCCCTGGCATCGGGGCACAGAGCCTTCATTTTCGGGGTGCCATGAGTTGCTGTGGCATGGCCAGGAGCCCCCGTCTGAAAGGCCTCCAGTCCCCAAGTTCAACCCCCGCACGTCTGAGTCCCCATCCGCATTCTGATGTTGGTGACACACAATCCTCGTTAAGGGCCTGGCTGATCCCAGCCAGATGGGATCCTAATTTAATTAAAACCCTTTAATTACCTGCAACAAACACAGCTTTGGAAGTCCGGTGCAGGAGGGCCCCTGTGATGGGAGGGGAGAGGGCAGGACAGAAGGGTGGCTGCCCTCCCATCACCCCGCGAACCAGGCTTTCGGGATGGTTCTCCCACCCAGTGGACAAAAACTGCCCAGAACAGCCAGTGCAGCCCCCGCCTCTGACTTGGGCTGCAGCCAAGCTGGGGAGCCGGGCCAAGCGGGCCCCGGGGAGCAGAGCAGCAGGCTCTAGAAACTGATGCTGGCAGGTTGGTGCAGTGCTTTGCACCGGGACCACCACAGGCTGCGGAAGCTCAGGTCTGGGCTGCCTGAGACCCTGGCCCCGCCCAGGACACTGGGTAAGAACAGGCATGCTTCTGATTCCCCCCACCAATTAGCCCAGCCTATTCAGAAACAGGGGTACCTCCGCATCCACCAAAGCCATGCCCCGCCCCTGAGAACAGGGTCTTCCCTCCAGGTGTCATCCCCCTGGGGAGGGGGATGAAAGCGAGAAGCTGAGGTGGGCTGCAGATGGCCATGTTGTTTCTTGGGTACCAGTAAGGACCGCCATGGCACTGGGCCTCAACTGGCTCCTCCCTAGGAAGGCAGACGGAAGGGGCCCAGGCCAGAGCCCACCAAGCCTTGGCAGGGGCAGATTCTGTGAGCCAGGCTATTCTTAAGCCTTGTGGACATCATACACTAATACCCATCTGTTCTCCCTTAGTGCTCATTCATTCAACAAATACTGTTTAATAAAGCCTCTGAAAGTTCCAGCAGGTCTCCATGGTGCCAGGAGATCCAGAAGAGGTTTCGGTTCATACCTGAGCCACGGCCGTCAAGGAAACGTTCTCTTGGGGTCAGCAGGATGTCAGTGGCTGGAATTGGAGCAAGAAACCCCAAGGGGAAGGAGAAACGCAAGGGGAAAGATTAGGAATCATTAGGCCCTGCCACTCTACACCCCAAAGGTTCTCCTTCCAAAGCTGAGCTGGGGAGACTCTGTACTTTGCTCTGTTGGACACACTTCCCGGGACCTAGGCCTTTCTGCTCCCACCCTTCCCACCACTTTCCCCCCTTCTTGCGCTCAGCCTCACCCTGTGCTCCGTCCCGTGTCCTCTGCTGTCCCCTAACCCCCCACAGCTCTCTCTGAAGATCCTGCTCCTATCTCTGACTCTGGTTGAGCCTGCAGTGCTGTGTCCCTGCCAACTTGGGGACTGTAACAATAGGATAGTGGATATCCCCCCTAGACTAATGAGGGACTGGACACAGGAGCTGTTGCTCCCTCGGAACGAAACGGAGACTCCGTGAGGGCAGGGGCTAGGTGCCAATAGCCAGCTGGCCTGCAGGCTCCCCAGAGGCAGAGGCCCTTCCTCCAAGGCCTAGCTAATGAGCTACCCACACCCCAGTGTCCTGCACACCGAACCCTCCATGCCCAGGCATGACCACAGCTGGGGAGGGGAAGTGACGACAGGAGGACAAGCCACTGTCCCCTCTTGCCATGCCCGATCTCCTGGCTAGGAGAGAGCCCCACCCCTCCACCCACCTGTCCCCGGTATTGTATGTTGTCTTCTCTAGAAGGGTCCTCAGAGACCCAGGTTAGCTCCTAGGGCACAGTGAGGGGTAGGGTCTCGACCTGAATCACTGAGAATCATGGGAAAAGCCAGGGCCCTCTGGATCCTAACCCAGTACCCGCTTTTTCCATTAAACCAGTCTTCCTTGCCCCAGATCCCCTTCGTGGCTTACAGGGTAGCCCCACCGGGGGAAGAATGGCCTGCTCAGTCCCAAGGAGCCAGGGCTCCCCCACCTTGGGGTCAAAGCAAGGCCATGCCCCAACTATGATGTGTTTGGAGAGAGTTGGGTATACTTCTTAGTTGCCATGTGATCTTGACCTAGTCTCACCGGGCTTCTCTGGGCCTTGGATGGCAGTTCTTTTCCCTACCTGCTCACATGGTTACAGTAAGGGACAAACCGACTCTGAATGGCGGCACTATGTCAGGCAGGCCTACTGGCATCTAGCACCGCCGGCCCTCCGACCCACCTGCTGGGGCCCAGGGGCATCCTAGAGCCTCACAGGAAGGAGGAGAAACCTGGTTTCTCTTTCTTTTTTTGGGTAGGCTGTGTAGGGTAGTGGTTGCGAGCATGGATCCTGAAGCCAGGCTGCCACTTCCTAACTGTAGACCTTGGGCAAGTTACTGAACATCCCTGTGTCTCGATTTCCCCATCTGTAAAATGGGGATAATCTCTACCTATCAGAGGGCTGTGGTGAACTGGAATGTGTGTGGCAATTGGAACTGTGTTTGGCCCCGGGGCAGCGATTAGGGGAGCTGCTCTGAAGAGTCCCACAGTATGGCCCTCCTGATCTTGGCCCAGCCTGGGAAGGAGGGAAGGAGGGAGAAGAACGGCCATGGACACATTCATTCCTCGCTGCAAGAAGAATGCGCGGGAGAAAACCGCACAGGGGAGGTCAGAAGTCTGTCATGTCTACAAAGGATGATGCATACAAAGGAAGCTACTTTTGTTTTCCTTGGTTCTGCCTAAGAGACGGGGCCCTTGGTGGCGTTGCTACTGCTCCTTGGTCCCAGAAGCCCATGTCTGCACTCCAGAAGCCCTGTGGTGCACTAAGGAGGTTCATCTGTGTTCGCCCCGCCCGAGACCTCTCCTTGTAAACGTAACACAAGGCTCAGAGGATGCAGGTGGCCACAGGGTCTTTATTTAGAAGCACGGAATTACAGAGCAGGCAGCCAAGCGTATGGAGGCAGCCTGCCCAGGGCCCCTCCTGCCTTACGTCGCCCTACCCCCTACCTTGCCTGTCTTCGTCACCTCCACCCGTCACCGCCATCTGTCACCTCCACCCTACGGATCAGTTTCTCATCAGCCTGGAGGGCCCGTAGTCCCTTGTCGGTACCCCCCTGAGAACTGGGCGTACGAAGCATGCCCATCTCGGACTGTACCCCTGAGGATGAGTCCCCCTGAGGACTGGGCCTTGTGTGACCCATTTCTTCCACACTTTGAGAAGGGCCAAGGGCATGGGGTACACAGACAACCTAGCCAGTCGATCTTGACTCACAGATGACCCCTGAACTTCATGGCTATCGTGGGACCCTTTCACAGGGACAAGAAGGGGAGAGACACAGGTCAAGAGGGAGCTAACCCCTGCTGGGCAGCATCTACACAAGACAAGAACGGTGCTGGTTTGGGGAGACAGGGGCTAGGTGCGGAATCCAGGAGCATGGAAGGGTATACAAATGCCCCATTTACCAGTCTTGGCAGCACCAGGCCTGGGATAGGAGGGGCTGCTTACTCAGGCTCTGCCATCTGCCTCAGCTCAGCAGAGATCAGCACTGGAGGGTTCGGTGTAGGCAGGCTTTTTTATTTTTTTAATGCGGCAGGATCAGGCTCAAGATGTCACTCCAGTGAGCCGGACTGGAGACGGGGGGAGAGAAATGTCTAGGAAAACAGGGGAGAAAGAAATGGAAGCTTCCATGCTCCAGGAGGAGGGAAGGACAGGGAGTAGAGAAGGAAGGTAAAAGGAAGAGGAGCCCAAGAAGGAAACTGGTGTGGAGATGGACTTGGTTTAGTGACTATGCCTCATCCATCCTTCCCCGGCCCCTCAGAAGCCAGCAAGAGTCCGAGAAACAGGGCTCCTGGGTCCCAGAGTTACTCTTCTCACATCTGCAAGCCCAAGGGCTTCTGCCCCGCCTCCCACCTTCCTCTCTGGAATGCCTAATGCCAAGCACTGCTGGCTTTCCGAGATGGTGACAGTGGTGACAGGGGTGACCATACACGCGCTATCCCAGGTGACTGAAAGATTTGGTGCAAGCGGACTCCTTCCTGGGACCTCTGCAGACTTCCCCTCCTCCACACACGCCCGCAGCCTAAGAACTGGGAGCTCACAGGACACCAGGCTCTCGACGCAGGTCCTCTCCCCACAGGGAATTCTGCTTCAGACGATCCCCCCATGCTCCCAAAGGTGCCCATTTCAGTGTCTCATCAAAGATTTATATTCCATTCCAAGAAATCCTAAAAGGGAACGGACTCCGAAGGCTATATATGGGGTAGGCTGGAACCAGCGCGAATTATGTGGTGATCACATTAACATTAGAAGCAGTGTGTCTTTCTTGTTCAATGGCAGTCACTGAATTAAGGACTTGACATATGTTTTCTCATTAATTTCCCAAGAGAACTCTATGCAGGATGCCCATTTTATAGATGAGAAAATTAAGGACCACGAGTGGTGGCGGGAGTGCAGAGCCAGGCTCCCAGACTCCAGATGCTGTGCCGCCAAACACCAGCCCGGGCTGGACCCTCCGTGCTGCACTCAGTTCAGACCACTCCTCCACCCCACCCCGCTCCCAGCAATTCTCAGCCATTGGCCTTATTCCCTAAGTAACACCGGAAAACATACAAGTCCCCAGGGGCAACCTTGCTCAACTTCCCACCCTCACACAAAGGCGCCTGTGTCTGCAGGACTCTCCTCACACCCAGAGAAGGTCCCTCCTCTTCCTTCTTCAGCCCCCCAACCCCCTGCGTGCTCAGGACCTCAGGGCACGGACCATCCCCTCTCTACTGGAGCCTTCCCATCAGCTTTAAACAAGCCCACCTCCCTCTCCTCATTTCCCTCCTCCAGGCACTGCCCACGCTTCTTCCTCCCTGCACAGCCATACCTGAAGCCCGCGCCTGTCCTCCCTGCTCATCCCTCACCTCCCCCCCTAACTCCTCACCTCCCCCCTCCCCCCGCCCCCCCCCGGTCCCTTCCCTGAATGACCCTGGCTAAGGCCACCAATGACTTCCATATTGCTAGATCCAACAGGCATTTTTAAATCCTTGTTCTTATTTGACAGCATTTGACACTTTTAACTCTTTCGTATTGGTCCTCTTGACTTTGATTTTCTTCCTATCTCCGGCCACTTCTCCTTCGTGACTTACCTTCCTCTACTGGCCTTCAGAGCTAAGGGTTCCTTAAGGTTTAGTCCCAGGCCCCCTTCTCTCCACACTCTGTATTCTTCCTTGGATCCAACACACCCAGGGCTTCAGTTCCACCTATAGACCAGTATCTCCTGAACCTTCTCTCCAGTCCCCATTTCCCCTCTGAATGCTAGGCTCATACATTCAACAGCCCACGTGATGCCTCCACTTGGATTTCTCAGGACAACTCATGATCAGCAAGTCAGATGAAATCAGTGATCTCATTTCCCTCCAGCCTGTTTATCTTCCCATCCGTCTCTTTTTGGGGGGACTCCATCCTGGTGGCTTCTTTGTCCCTACTCTATCCAACCATCATCAAGTTCTGCCAAATCTGCCCCCTAAATCTCTCTCAAATGGATCTACTTTTCAGCTCTACCACCTCCCCAGTGCAAGTTCTGTTATCTCTGGTCTTCCACTGTCACCACTGTCAACATTAACTTTTCTAAACTCTAGCCAGAGATCTTATTAAAATGAAATCTTGCCACCCTCTTCTGCGTAAACCTCTTCAATGATTTCCCACTGTTCTCAATTAAGTACCTAAATCCTACACGTGACCTAGGGAGGTGCTCCCAGCTCCTGCGTCTAACTCACTGCCACGCTTGTCCGCAGGCCAGCCACCCAGCCTCCCGGGTTCCTCGAGTGCACCGAGCTCCCTCCCGATGCTCAGAACTTCACCGTGCCATTTCTTCTGGGCAGAATGTGCCTCCCCCACCTTCCCAGGCTCACAGCCCTTTACCCTTCAGCTCTCACTTCAAAAGCTGCTTTCTTAGGGAAGCCTTCTGGATCCCCCAGATGAATTCCCTACTCACAGGCTCTCGCAGTGCCCCATACATTTCTTTCAGAGCACCCAGCATGGTTTGACATCACGTATTCGTGAGATCATTAAGGATGCTCTCGCCTCATCAGACTCTAAGCTCCATGGAGGGCAGGGAGCAGTTGGTGGAACTCCCTGTTAACCCCTAAAAGCTAGCCCAGCCCCTGGCACATCATATACTGAATGTGTAAATGAATAATCAGCAAGGAAAATGGAAGAGAATTCATTCTTACAAGGCCACACCGAGGCAAGGGTGTCGGTGGAGTGGGTCTTAGGTTGGAGTGGAAGGCCCTGGGGATCACCCAGTGGTATGCTGACCGCTCCCAAATGCTTGTGCTCCTTCGCTTTTGTTCAGAGGTCATGGGGGCAGCAAGGATACTCAGTGATCACATCCCTGGAATGACTGGAGATTACACTGGATCATGTTGTCAGGGGATATGCCTATTTTTCATTAGTGGTTCAATAAAATACTTCTGGTACTGATAAGAGATAGAAATAAAATGTTTATTTACCCAGAGAGATTAAAATGTGTAATAGGACTATTGGTTCACGTTATCAATGTCATTCAATATCTATAGATTTCTTAAATGGGTTTGAACTGCACGGGTCCACTCACGTGCAGATCTTCTTTGATACGGTGCAGTACTGTAAATGCATTTTCTCTTCCTTATGATTTTCCTAATAATATTCTTTTCTCGAGCTTGAATACAGCATATAATACACATACCAAATATGTTCATCAACTGTTATTGGTAAGGCTCCTAGTCAACAGGTTATTAATCATTAAGTTTTGGGGGAGTCAAAAGGTACATGCAAATTCTTGGCTGCACAGTGGGAGTGAGGGTTGCCTCTAATTCCCTTGTTGTTCAAGGGTCAACTGTACTTCATTTTGCCATTAAACTAAGGAGTTTAAGGCATTCGTAAGTGCTGTGGGATAACAGGAAATAATGAGGCGCACAGATGTCAGGAGGACAGATTTGAACTACACCCTTGTGCGTGCTAGAGCTGGTTCACCCCGGCTGTCTAGGTGAACTGTGGACAACATTTTTAAGAATTTTGAGAGCTGGTTGTTAAATAGCCAATTAAAATTTAAGTTATGTTAACGTGCAATTAACAGCAAAGGTAATAAATGCTCCAAATTCATCTCTTCCAAATTCTTTCCCATTCTACTATTGCCTACGCTCTTGAGGTTCTCTATGGCTACTGTATCTGCATGGTGGAAATACTAGGCAGCAGTGAGCTGCGTGCTTTCCAATTCTGCGTTCCTGTGATGTCACCTTTGAAGTCTGAACTGGGCCCTGGTGGGAGTATTTACACCATGGAAATTGGCAAAGCTACCAATCACGGCGTACATTTTGGGGTACTAAATGTTATACCTTTTGGTAGCTCACCGCTGAGCCAAACCACTGGCTCCTTAAAGCATTTTAAAGGTCTCTAGTAAATGTGAAGCAAACTTTTACTTGGAAGATGGATAGGTTGAAGAAGTACAGAAACATATGTCTGTCTAAATTTAGGAAATCATTCTCAAAATTGTGTTAAGGGCTGAAGGTGATTGTTTTCTTCTTCAACTTAAAAGCTGTAACTATTCTACATACATTTTATTACAAAGATCAGTTACTGAAATGTAATTTTATGGAACAACCTGTACATGATGACTTCTAGACAAAAATAAACGTGTTGACTAAATTGAGGCGTAAGTCCTTAAGAGTGGGCGGGAGAGATTCCTTTTCTCTCTCCCTGCCAAACTTCTGGAAAGCATAGCTTCTACTCATTCTATATTTGCTTACCTTCTCATCAGTCTCGGCTTCTGCCTCCTGCCTCCACCATTTGACAGAAACTTCTCTCAGGTAACCACTGACCTCCTTACTGCAAAAATTCTGTTCTTCTCTTCAGTTCTCAATGTTATGACCTCTCTGCTTTGTTTCTGAGGGCCACTCCCCTGCCTCCCCCATTAGACTGAATTGGTAGAGCAGAAATCCCACCCTCCACCCCAATCCTAGCCTAGCACAATATTTGGTACCTTCTGGGTGCTCGGCCATTGTGTGCTGAATCGCTGGCCTGAGTTTAATCCCTGTGACTTGAACATGTTGTCTCACTTGGCTGGATGTCTGGTTTGCTCAGACATCAAAAGAAGGTGAACCGTGGCGGGGGGGGGGGTGCTTCTTTCCCTTTGGCTTGTCAAGAGCTCACCTTTAAGGTCTTGAGAAAGTTACAACTCTCCCCATTTCAACTCAGGTGTGTGTCCACTTTACTGCCAGGCAAACTCTTGGATTTTCATTTTCTCTTTGGGCCTTGGGCCTAAGGCCCAAAGCTACTCCTTTGCCGTCTGTTGCTTATTAGCTCAGAGCCAGGTTGAGTGACCTTGAGCAAGTTACGTTATCACCTTCCCAAGCTATACGACTGGGATGAATGGGAACCGTGCAAGACAAGCTGGCAGGTGTTCAGAACTCCTGTGAGCTCTGTAAACCGCGGGTCCTGATGCTACATTCCTGTACTTGAGTTACACGTATTTTATCTTCATAATGTTTTCCCCCTAGAGTTGATCCCCTTCAACTCCTTAATCATTTCTGTTGCTTGTGCTGCATTCCCTCAAGTCTAAAATTCTTTTTTTCCTAGAGCTGCAGGAATCAGAACCAAACAGTATTCCAGATGCTGCTTTCCACTCCAGCATTATGGGATTTACAAAGGGGGAGCGGCTTAGCGGCATAAGGATCCCATCAGTCAACAACATTCAAGTTTCTGCTCTCATCTCGAGGTCAAAGCTTCTGGTTCTCCCAGCTCATTATCCCAGATACTGATCGTCCTACATTTGCTTTCTTGCTCACTGCCTCTGTGAGGTGTCCACCTATTGGGTCAAAGGCCTCAACGTGGTGCGGTCACCTCTGAAATTAAAAGGGGGAAAACACATCCACCCTGTGCATACATGTACATAAAGAGCAGCCCAACGATCCTCACCTGAATGTTAGATTAGTCAGCAAGCCATTAGAAATGAATCTAAATGATGTAGGACAGAGTTCAGGGAAAAGTCATGAGATAAAGGAAACACACGGGGCCCGGGCTGATTAAAAAGATAATTGGTTGTGGAAAATAAGGTTGGGCTCCAGCCAAGAGTTTGTCTTTGACGAAGATAAACCAAAGGATCCAATAGTTATGTTGGGGGATTTCGCTGCTGTTCCTGTCTAGGAGTTGAGCAGCCAGAACAAAGCAACAGTCAGTTTTAAAGTGCAGCTCGACTCCCCCTCTGTTTGTTGTTCTGCTCATAAACATACAAGCTGTTTCCTTTCATCTGCACAGGCTCACACAATACAGAGAACCCACAATAGGTTTAAACCAGATTTATAAATGGATGCGCAGAATGGGGAAGCCAGAGATCTTTTGGCCTAAGAAAGGATCTTGACGTCCTCGGCTAGAATTAAAAACGACAACAACAAAAAAAAAACAAAACCAAACCACAAAAACCCACACAAGACTCTCTTCTAAAGACCCGCAAGCCCAGCAGACTAGCCAGTGATCAGGAAGAGAGAGGCCTCTCTCACCTGAATTGTTAAATCCCATTAAGGTGTTGGAGATGCCTAATAGCAACACAGACAGGTTTCATCTGCACACAGGGAACGGGAAGATATCCCATGGATGGCCAGATATAGGGGGGCTGACAACAGGGAGGAGGGGGAGTGGGGAACGATGCCAGATACTCTATTTGGACCTCAAACCTCAACTCCAAAGGTTCTGTGAAACCACTTGCCTGAAATATTGTTTAGAGAAATAAGCTCTCTCCTCGTGGACTTGCCATCTCCAATTGTCCCACCAGCACGGACATCTACGTGCCCCAGACTGTGGGGTTAACTTGAATTAAATTTCAGATGTGGGGGAGCTGAGGGAGGGGGTGGCGGCAGTGGGAGGTTTATGGACAGTACGCTGGGGCTCTGATGTTGTCATGACCAGATGGCTTCAACTGTATCATTTAAACCAAAACAAACATGTCCAGAAATAATGTAATAACGACAGGAGAAGCATCGAGCCGTTTCACCTGTACCTGAAATCTTAACAGCTTTGTACCCACAGTAAAGCCCACATTGGAGATTCCAAAAATATTGGAAAATCCTCAAAGAGACCTTCCTCCTGACGAAGCTTGGCACTAGGACTGCTACCCTCCCGAGGACATGCTCCCTGAACCCACCGGCCCCCAACCCACAGCTTTCTATGAATGAGGAGGAAAGCAAATCTGAAGCCAGGCTGGTCCTCCTGGCCCCTCAGAACAGGACAGCAGACGGATCTCTCTAGAGAGCTTTGCTCTTGCTATTCCCATGGGAAGGAAGCTTTACCAGCGATCTGGTACTGAAACTTTTCAGAAATGGAACTTCCTCCTGTTCCTTACATAATCTTTTCAGGGGATTGTGTCAGAAGAACTGTCACTTGACAGTTGTGGGATCTGACGCATGGCACTTGACTTCTCTGCGCTATAGAATGGGAAGGTGCTGTCTGTCACTTGGTTGTTGGGAAGTTTAAATGAAATACTGTACATGAAGGCTCAGTGAAAACCGAGAAGAGCTAAGCGAACGAGCGAATGCAGTGGCCCGAGAGGCCACACGGGCGGAGGAGACTGTGCATGCTGGAGCCCCGGACCAGTGTGCTGACCTGGAAAGTGGGGACGAGGCAGCACAGGACACTTCCTCACGGACGTGACCCATGGGAGGAAGCTGAGAAGTACCGTGGAGTGGTTTCTAATAAGCACATCCTGGGTGTGGTTGTATTGATGCTAGACCACAGCTGGTCCAGTCTACGACCGGCAAGATGAATGAAAACTGGAAAATCTGCAAAGGCCAAAGTCACTGAAGGGAAATGGAAGGTGGAATACGTTGAGTCCCCATCTAAGGTCAAACGGTACACACCCTGACCACATGGCCACTGCATTTTCCAGTGTGTCCCACTGTCCTGTCCTGTCCAACACTGCTGTGACAAAGGCGGAGGAGCCCCGGAGTGTCCTCGTGAGCCCACTGGGAATTCAGACATTAACTTTTCTGGAAACACATCAAGTCAGTGACAGAACCAGTCAGAGATAATGATTTCCCTTTATTTAATCTCCACATTCATGTCCCCTTGATCTTTTTATAGTTAGCCAGGAGAAGGGAGATTGGGAGTTAGGTGTTAGCACATGTAGGGTGTAGAAAAGCCCACTCCCATTACTTGCCTTGGCAGAGGCAGGAGCCTGATCCCTCATTAGAATGTGGCCTGCGAAATACTGAAGGAGGACAAGACTCTAGTAGATGCTGGGAGCTCACAGAGGCAGCCCAGGATGAGGGAGACGCAATAAATCCCCATGGACAGCCATTTCTCAGATAATCTCTGCAAGCTGAAGGATCAAACTAGGCCTTTGCAATCCCTTGAGGAACTCAGACCCAAAAAACCAGCCAGGTGAGTGAAACAAAAGACCAGAGATACCACACAGTACAAAATAGTAATTATTTATATTTTCAAAAAGAAAAAAATTAACATTTGGAAGTTCTCCCCTGTAGGAAAGGGGTGAATTGGAAGGAACAGAACCGGCTCCTATGCAGGTGGCAAGTCAGGTACAAAGAGCTGAGCAATCTGGGCTGGGATTTTTGTCACACAGCATTAATAATAAAATTTCCCTTTCTTTTCTCTTCTTTTTGTTGTTTTTGTTTTGCGCTTTATTTTTTTAGAAAAGGGGGGGAGGGAGGAGAAATAAAATCAGAGAAAAATGCCAAAAAACATTTTCCACAATATCTAAAAACAGAGAACCATAGTTCTTGTCAAGACAGTATGAATTCTGGATGAATTATTTTTTCCAGTTTTCAACACCAATGAAGATTTTTTGCAAAAGCCACCACATCAGAACACGCATCTTCCAGCTCAAATAACCTCCTTCCCCTCTCGCCTTCACTTGTCATTTTTCATAAAAGGATAAAAGGATGTATTCTGTTCTTGCAAACAATAAGTGCTAACAACAAGAGAGCTCTTCTGATACTTGTATGGTGGTGAGGAGTTGTCACAAATATCCAAGTTTTAGCACAGCTGGATGGACTAAAATTTCTCTCAACATAAATACTACTGGAATCCACAAACTGATTTTTGAGAAATTCTGCAAAAATCCTTTCTTCTTTCCGCTTCGTTTCCCTTCTCTTAAAACTAAATGTCCTTTTTTTTTTTTCTTCCTTTTTCCTTTTTGCTCCAGGCACCTGACGATTTGTTCTGCTCAGTCAGATGCATACAGGTTTCTCCGAAGTACCACCGCTGGGACGTCCTCAGGGCCGGCGCCTAAACTGAACCCCCACAGTATCAAACTCGGCCAGGCCAAAGGGAACACAGTGACGCAGCAACAGGGTTTTCATTAGGTTGAGCAGCCCCAGGTCCCGGGCCCTTCCCTCCCCCCGTTTCCCCCAAGTTTATTTAGTGCTGTTTTGAAAGTCTGGGGGCCACGATGCAGTCTCCTGCCCCCACAAGAGAGTAAAGCTCCACAGATCGCGCTGTCTACCTGGTGGTCAGTGGCAGCAACGGTGGCTGCGGCTTCAGGAAAACAAACGGAGTCTTACGACAGGCAGGATCTTAGGACTGCTTCAGGCGCTTGCGTGGGGGTCCCAGAAAAGGGCACTGTGCTGAAGCCAGAGAGCGGTAGGCCTCGGCCACCAAGTGGGGATGTGACACCACCATTGACTTCCACCCGGAGGTCTCCAAGACATCCGAAGCATGACTAGGAGAAATGCGGAGAGAGGGATTACCAAAGGCGCGGGAGAGGAATGGGGTCAACAGCCCCTGGGGCAGTCTAACCTCCCGGAGTTCGCTGGGAGGGGTGCCACTGGGAGAAACACTCAGGCGGAACCCTTAATAGACACCGAGTCCGTCAGACGCCGTGCAGACAGGTGACCAGGCTGGGGCTGCCGCAGCTCTGAAAACCTGCACTTTGAGCCCCTATACTCTCAAATACAAAAGGTGAAATGTTCCTCAGGCCCTTCTCTACATTGTCAGTGCTCTTTATACTCACTGGTGATGCTAATACAGAGAAAGAGCCAGGGCTCTCTTGGTCGGGCAGCTCTGAGCTTCCATCTGGCTTTGCCATTATTCTGGTCCCTCACCACAGAGCAGATCATAGCCTGGGGCTTATTCGATCAAAAAGGAGGGGATCATAACCACACTCTACTGAATGGTTAACATCTAAAGAGCACCAAGCAAGTGTCCAGCACGGAGCGAGCAGTCACTAGAAGGAACGTTTAGGGGTCTCTTCCCACCTGCCTTTGCCGTAATTGGTAAACTCCTTCGAAACAACCTTACAAACAACCTTACACTGAGGAAGTTGATTCCTGTTTGGGGGCATTTTCTGTGTTGAATTATGTTCACCCATCTACTCGGCAACCTTTTAGGCCTGCCTCAGCCCAGAACTGCTGCTGTGAAGGCTTTTTAAGGCCTGCTTCTCCCCTTTGGGTATTTCCCTACTTTTGTTCTCCAACAGGCAAGGGAGTAGAACATGACCCACTGAGAATTACTGCAGAAAGGAGTAGGTCATCTGTCATTTAGGATGAAGGGACAGATCTACTGGAATGAACGTTTCCTTTTCCAAACAGTATTTAACCACCTCGACTACTGGCCATCCCTTCTCTTTTCCCCATTCCACAATCAGCTCTTAGATACGTTTTACTACCTCATACAAAACACACCTCTGTTCTCCCAGAGATCTACACGTCTAAGCCCAAGAGTGGGAAGCGAAGGTGCTACCGTTCGGGGCACACCGCCTTTCCAGGCCAGCCACTTATCATTTCATTGTTTCCCATCACCACGAGGAAGGAAAGCACCTCGCTCACCAATCGGATTAGCCCCACAAGAGAGGAGAAAAACATCTTCCATCCTGTCAAGCTGAAGAGAAAGATGAAAACCTTCTACTTACTACTACAAGGGGCTAACGAAGCCATTTGCCTGCTTTACTCGCTAATTCAAAGTCTCTCTCCTTTCTCTAGCTAGCCCAACTCTCCTGAAAGAACAGCTTTGAAGATGCCGACTCACTAGTTGATGAAATCCACCGCCTGAGTTTTCAACTGATCGGCGCTGTGGAGGTCAGCCAGGATGAGGATCTCTGCGGCGTTCTCCACGGAGAGGTTACTGCACAGGGCGTCCTCACACATGACCTTCAAGCGCTCCAGGGCGTACTGTAAGACACAAGCACTGCTGTGGTCAGGGCGGGAGCGCCTCCGGGCTGCCACCGCCGAAGCTCTGCTCCTCAGCGGGACCGCCGTGGAACTGGATTCCCGAGCAAAACTGCACAGAACGTGCCAAGGCTACTGAACTACTCAATGATAAAGCACAAGCGCGCCCCGAGGCTGAAAAGAAGGCCGCGAAAATAACGTGCGTGGCTGCCATTCAAGTTCTAAAGTCCACCTACTAGAAAAACGGCCATCAGGGAATACACCCACACCCTCCAGGTCACCTGCCCCAAGAGGGACTCAAGTGTTTCTTGGACCACCACCACCTACCCTCCCTTACAATGAGGCATAACCCTGCTTTCAAGCCAACGGGACATTACTTTTCACATTTCTGCTATCCTTTCAGTCAGAGCCAAACTAGGGTGAAGCACAGTCCTTTCTACTTAAGCAATGTCACCAGCCCGGCAGGTATCCCAACTGGCCCATTGGGCTGTAAAAAAAGGAGCCCCGTGGTGACTTTCACCAGCATCTCCGCCACTAACTGGTCCTGAATGAGGGCCAACCAAAAGCCTCCTTTTAAAGAGAAAGGGATAAATGGAGTCCTCTTTACTGGGGTTGAGGTTAAGATTCTCAGGGTAGGAACAAAGCAGCAGAGACCCTGGATCCGGTTTTGGTCTAAAAACTTCCTATTTTCCAAGTAAAGGGTATAAATGTCCTGGAAATGAAGGTCTAGGTTAACACTGGGCACATCTGATCTGGTTAATCTGTTCTGATGCCACTGTACTACGTGCTCTCAAATATGAGATTATGAACTTACTAAGGAACTTCAGGAGTGAGGAGGAGGAAGGGATAAAAGGCGGCACAAAATAAAACGTCATTAATCAGCTCATAGGAGGACGGTCTGCTTTAAGGGTATCCACAGCCTCCGTATCGGTCCCATCTTGAGGACCTCAGAACTCAGTGACACAATAACTCCTTCAGGCTGAATCACGGCAATCAAACCAAGACAATTTCATTTTTATGAGTTCTGGGTGAGGAGGCATATCTGTTGGCACTATGATCTCCTGCAGCAAAAGAAGAGTTTTATTGCTTTTGGGGCAGCTTTAATTTTTTACATTTGAGTAACTGGAAAACAGTTTCCACGGAAAACAGGAATGACACTAGACAAGCAAGAAATCAGGTTGCCGTTTTTGTTTTAAAAGGCTGGAAAAGGTGGAGCAAATGTTCAGTCCTTATACAGTGCTGCACAGAACATTCCTCTTATTCTTTCTCGATACATTCTTTTAAAAGGACTTTTACCGTGAATAGTTCTGATCCCTACTGCATAATTAGACAAAAGTAGCCATTCTTGTCCCTCGGGGGACAAAGTTTTTTTCTTAATTATGCTTCTGAAAAACCTGCCTAATGGCTGTACTTACCCAGGAGATTGAAATTGTGTCTCCCAGGCCTGGCCGACGTGTTTTGTTTTGTTTTTGGTCTTATTACACGTGTCCCCAGGAGACTGGAAAAGCTCAGAAGAAGCTGTTTCAGCCTCTTGGGTAAATTCTAGATGTTTAGATCCTTCCATGAACGATTTCTTATTCTGTTTTCCTGAAGCTTACAACAAGGTGTAAAGGTAAAAATGTTTTCAAATAAGCTTGGAGCAAAGACTGTCTGATAGAAAATTCTGAATGGAATTTGAAAATGTACCCTTCACTTACTTCTTATTCATAAATTTAAAGCACTGCTGTGATTCGACTACTTTATCTTTTAAAACTGTAAGTTAACACACTATACTGAAAATACCACCCACAGAATGCCAATTCAGGCTGATTCCCATGCTCTGTGTACTTATAGGGGGGTTCCCCAGTAGGTTCTCTGGCTGAGGAGCAGGAATTAAAACCCACGAATGACACAGATGTCAAACCCTGGCCCTGAGAATATATACCGCTGAACCTCAGTATTTCTGTCTGAAAAGTGGGCTTTTTGATACTACTCATCCTTATGGGAGCTAGAAGATGAGGGAGGTAAATACCTGGCATGTATAAACTTCACTGAAAATCAGAAGGCAGGTGAGGCAGGATCAAGGATCATTATAAATGCATGTTTATAAAAAGCTGTGTCTTCTACTTCTCCAGAGCTCACAGCGTATATTTTCTTACTGCCACCATGGAAAGCAAGATCCCTGTGGTCAGAACGGCAGAGACAGACTGGGAGGGTAGGGAATGTTCGCATTGCCTAACTGGATTCATAAAATCTTGAAAGGACACAGCTGCTATTCAATCCTTTCAAACCTAATCAGTGAGGTTTGATTTACGTGCCTCATCCTCTACAAACACTCCAAAAAGCTGATCAATAAAGATAAAGCTCCACTGTCAAAACATGCACTTCCTCTGTTCTCAAGGTGCAAAGGAAGGGTGGAAGGAGACTCTTCCTACAGGGAAATCTTGGGAATGCTCTAGTGCCCCCAGGTCTGAGCCAGCTCTGCCCCCAGATGGGGGCCACAGCACCACGGCAGGAAGAGGAGCAACACCTTCCAGCAGGGAACAGTCGTTCTCGCGGGCTCTACTGCTGGCCAGGTGTAAACGCTTTTAAGAAAAACTTCCGCAGGAAAAAGAGCTACCCACACCCCAGCCTGTGCTTCCTTAGACCACAGGGCCTTGGAGGACAGGTTACTGAGCTCTTTCTGGCAGATCTACATAATGAAAGCTTCCCGAGGTGTGTCTTGGGGGACACTAATCCCCAGCGGTGATTCTTGAGGAAAAGGATTTCAGGGTTGACTAAGTTAGAGAAATGCAGTCTATCATATTCTTTTAGAAAACTCACACTGCACATTAACATACTAAAAAGATTCTGAGAAATCTTGCAGTTAAGACAGCAACACACAAGAACCCCAATTTGACTTGTTTAAACTCAGTGTTTCATTAACATTTTCCCCCAAACTTCTTTTGGGAATCACTGGCCTACTGTTTTTGGTCCTTGCTCTATTTCCTTGATTCTAAGATCCATACTTTAATTTTCACACTTTAACATTTCTCAAATCGAAATGGGTCTTATGATCAACGTACGCATTTATTGCAGTAGTATTTCTTTTTTCCCAAAGAGTTACTGATCATCTTGTAATTCTGAATGCAGTATATTTCAATAGCTACTTAAGTAAAAGTTGAAAATGCTAACGACAACACTAGTAAAAGATTATTCTCTTCTTGACAAATTTAAACATAAGTTCATGAACTCAAGGGGAGGTGGGTGGGGGGAAGGGTGAAACAGGTGATGGAGATTAAGGAGTGCTCTTGTCCCATGATGAACCGCAGGATGTATGGGATTTTTCAATCACTATATTGTACACATGAAACTGATATAACACTGTATGTTAACTAACAGGAATTCAAGGAAAAACTTTAAAAAAATAAATAAAATCCCTCACTATTTAGAAAGAAAAAGTTAATGAACTCAAAAACACTTTGTAAATTATAAAGCCAAATGTTAGTATTACCTGAATCTTTAGTATCACTGTGCTTACATGTGAGATGGGGAAGAGAAGGGAGGTAAACATCGAACTTAACCTTTTTTTCTATAATTAGGGGGACCATGTAAATTACTTCATTCAAAGCAGGACACTTTGGAAAATAAAAAGTATGCTATCAATAATTGTAATCCAGGATTGTCCTGGCCACACTAAGATACATGCTCATCTTACCTACTATGTAAGACAGAGGCCCAGTCATGAAACTAAAGAGGTCACAAACACTCCTTCCTCTTGTGATTCTTTTTCTAGTCTTATCTCACCTTGTCAGCAGCTGCCAACAAATCATCAGCCATTTTGTCGAGGTTCGGAGCCTTTCCCGTGTAAATGAAGCACATCATTTCCTTAAAAACTTCAGGCTCCACATCATTGATTTCAACCCGATTCTATGCCAGAAAAACTGAAAATGAGAAACATTCCAACAGAACAAAATCCCTAAACAATTTTCATGATTTTAAGCTCTGGTGAGAGAAAGGCTTGTATCGTCTAAAACCTAACATGGATGGGAACTCTCTCTTTTTCCTATTTCATTAGAACAGCCTTCTCTCCCATCATATGCACCACCTTTATCTTCTCAAATATAAGAGCAAGACAACTATATCTTTGATTTTTTTGGTGTTTTTTTGCCTGAGTAGAAACACATGTCTAAGACCCTCACCCCAAACTGGATGATCTACCTGGGATAGAGTGAGTCCGCGTTACCTAGAATGCTTCCGGACCACCTCTCCCTGCTCTCAGAAAGTGTCTGTTCATAGAATGGTACTCCATTTTAATAACACGACTGGAAAAATAAATCGGGTGTCAAAGTGGGAAATCATCTGGATCCAGTCACCTAGCTAAAAAGACATTATCTTCATTCTGTCACATACCTTTTTGCTCTCCTCCATTTCATGTTCAAACATGGCACTAAAAACTGGAGAACGAGCTATAAAGTGAAAGGGAAACAGAGATAGATAAGGTTATCACACTGAAACCTCTTGGTTCTTCCGTTATGAAGAGGAGATCACTTTCTTTCCTGTCCCATTGCTACAGGAAAGGGTCTTAGCCTCAAATTATATAGGAATAATAAAATTCGTCTCTTCTTACATTACACCAAGAAGTGAATAATACGACAGAGGGGAAAAAAGAGATCAGTACTTTCAAAATAATTTCTCATTAGCTCCATTCCAACCATTCATATTTGAACGAAATTATTCAAATGACCTATGTTGGATGACAATGATCTCCTCTGGGTAGATCTGGGGGTTCAAATGGAAGATCCTTCATGGTCTAATAATAAGCAGGGTGTCCTAACACCCAGATTTTTGCCTAGAACAACACCACCAACTTTCTCCACTTCTAGGGGCCACACGGCAAGGAGGCCAAGAACAGGGCTCAATGGCATCCATTAACTAGATGAAGTGCATGCTTGTTTATAGCAGGTGGTCTGTTCTTTCAAGCCATGCACTCACAATAGAGATAACACCCCAAAGAGGCAAAAAAAAATCTAAGGTATGACAACCATTTGTGGTCCTTCAAAGCTCAACCTTTCCTGACAAAATCTTAATCCTTAGTATTTAATGTCTCCCATTAGGAATCATTTGATTTTTTTCCTTGGGGGAGTGGAGATAATGAAAAAAGGTTGAGAAATGGTGTTCTAAGCCATGCCCATTGTGGTCTAATGAACACAGAAAAGTAAGTCAACTTAATTTCAACCATGAAAGTAATAAAAGGCCTAAAAATCTCAAATTTTATCATGTTGTCCAATAAATCAGAGGTTTTGATGAAGGCGGAGACTACCAAATTTCCACCTGAGAGAGGAGCACCAGATGGAATATATAGTAGGACTCTGAGCTAACAGGTAACCTGAACTTCGGCCTATAGTTTATGTCAGAAAGGATTAATTTTGGATCTGTCATTTTCTAACCACATTATCTTGGGCAAATCACTTAACCCTCTGAGACTCAATACTTTAACCTATTCCAAAGGGACATTAATTCTCACTGCTCTTATCTCAGAAGGCTTATCAGTTATAAGGTACTAAAATAAGTACATCACAGAAGCTGAAGACTAAAAGGACTGGAGGCTTTTAAAAAAAAGGGAAGGGTCCAAAGCACCGGTGTGCTTAGAGGGTCTTCAGTGGCTAGACACAAAGTGCTGTTATGAGAATAAATAAAATCACCTGGGGGAAATAAGCAGAGGAAAAGAGAACTGAGGCAGACCCTTAGGGTCACCTGTGTTGACAGGGACGTGTGAAGAAGAGGGAGGCCACACATCAGAAGTAGCCAGAGCACCAGGAGAAAACCAGAAGAAAGAAGTCAAATAATATATGAACTAAGGAATCCCTCAAATTCAGGAATTAGCAGGTCACAGAACTTTCAAAAACTGCTTTCGTGGCATGGAGGTGAATTGAGGATAAGTGGGAGGAAAGAAGTAGAGACATAAATGTGCTAACTCAAGAAACTTAGCTCTATTTAAAGAGAAAGGGAGAGAGAGAAGGAGAGAGACAGACAGAGAAAATGAATATGAATGAATAACTAGAGAGAGACGGCTGAGCCAGTTTCCAGGCTGAGGGTAAACAGGCAATCGGAGAAAGAGAGATGGTGGAGATACCAGACAACAAGGGTATAACTGGCAGAGTAAGGCTTCTGAGAAGGCGGCATGTGATACCAAACAGAAGCCGAAGAGACAGCCTGCTCTGGACACGAGGAAGAACACCTCCTCCACGGAGAATGCAGGGAAAATTCATGTTAAGGCGACAGGCAAGAGCTGAGGGAGAAGGGCCTCAATTTTCTCTCAGAAGAAGTAGCAAGCAACTCTTTTACGAGTCGGGAGATCAAAGGAGATTGGTAAACAGTCTGAAGTATCTGTTGTTAAGGAAAAAGAAAGGGAGCTAACTATGTATCTGTAGAAGAGTTCTTGGCAGTGCCAAGAGCCTGGCTGAGCGTGGAGACACTAACCTAAGAGTAGATGACTTCCTTTGGCAATAGACAGTAACACCTAGTTGAGAGCAGGAACAGGAAGACGGTTAGATTGAGCCAGACTGAGGTTTTGCCAGGTGTGTATTTTAGAATGACAGAGCTGAGAGTCTTGGTAAGAAATTTGTTGCCTGAAAGTTCACGCAATTTCCTCTTATATCTTGCGGTCGGAACAGAAGTCTGTGGCTGACTGCTACATCTTCATGGGAAGTAGTCAGTCCTGCCTTATCAGCTCCTGCTCTTTGTCAGTCTTTCTGGTTGTAAGGACAACGGCCTATTATTAGAGCCAGACCTAATCCTCCACATCACTAGCAAATTCTCATTCTTCTAGTATGTCTGTACTGAAGGAAGGGCTAACACTCCAGGACTGGGGGACTTAGCTAGATGGTGGTTTAGTCCCAAGTCCAGAATCTTCTCCATTACATCCCAAGTCCCTGTCTAGGGGCTAATACCTGCTCTTAACCAGTGTTTTGACATCTACCCTCTAGGTGCAAAGGCATTTAATACACATCATCATCTATTGCTTGACAATGGTGGCCTAAGTCCCCTAGACAGAGGAAAAACAGAAACACCAGTATTTTATGGAGAGTAGGATTTTTGGTTATGACGACGGATGTCCCCACCATAAAAAAAAGTAAATTCAGTTGCAGTTTTTTGTGCACCAGTTCAAAGAGCTGATGTTATTCAAAAGGTGATTATGTAGCCACTGTTTTTCCTTTTTCACCAGAACTAAAGCTTCCTGTGAATAAAGACCAACCTGCCAAGATAGCTTTGTGCGCCTGGAACTCCTGGCCAGCAACGCACAGACAGCAGTCTGTGAACCGGGAGTTCTCCCACAGTCCTCCCAGCTCATCGGCCAGCCGGCACTCAGGGACCTTCACCATATTCATGGTGTTCTGGCCGGAAATGTTGACGGAATCCTGCACCACACTCACCTGTGGAAGACAAGGAAACACAGTCCAGAGGTTTTGTTACCAAGAGTTTTCCTCCCAGCGGAAGAGAGGGCTTCTACCTTGATGCTGTAGTCCATTCAGATACAGACGCTGGTCGTGCTCTCTTGAGACCACCTCCACAAAACAAAGCTTTATCCTGTGGATCAAGGAACTTCCAATCTGCCACACTCATACTTACTCTACACCATCCTAGGGTGAGAGGCAAAAGCCCCACAAATCTGCTTCTCCTCCAAATGCTAATAAACTCTGCCTCCCTGCCTTGAAAACCTGGGCAAAACCATGGTGAGGAGGGGAAGGATACTGACCTAAACACACATCAAACCTCAAGTATTTACCTTATTCTGCCTTAAGCAAAAGGTTAAATACAAAAAATTCTTATGGAGGGGCACCTGGGTGGCTCAGTCGTTAAGCGGCTGCCTTTGGCTCAGGTCATGATCCCAGGGTTCTGGGATCGAGCCCCACATCGGGCTCCCTGCTCGGTGGGGAGTCTGCTTCTCCCTCTACCCTTTCCTCCTGCTCATGATCTCTCTCTCACTCTTTCTCAAATAAATAAATCAAATCTTTAAGACAAAGAATTCCTATGGAAACTACCATTTAAAACTCTCTAAAAGGAAAAAAATCTCTAATAAGCCTAAAAGCATTTCACTTATTTTAGTTAGGTCTCGAACATGAAAATAAATTGCAGCTTCTCGGGGCACCTGGGTGGCTCAGTCGTTAAGCATCTGCCTTCAGCTCAGGTCACAATCCCAGGGTCCTGGGATCGAGCCCCGCATCAGGCTCCCTGCTCCGCGGGGAGCCTGCTTCTCCCTCTCCCACTCCCCCTGCTTGTGTTCCCTCTCTCGCTGTGTCTCTCTCTGTCAAATAAATAAATTTGTAAAAATCTTTAAAAAAAATAAATTTTAAAAAATGAAAAGATAAAAATAAAAATAAAATGCAGCTTCTCTTGGGCCTGGTAAATAATTAGCACTTCCTCACAGATGTTAGTCTAATGAACAGAACTGGGCTTGGAAGATCTTCCCCAACAGTGATAACTGGGTGGGTATCCCACACCACTGACAGCGTTGGTGGTATAGTGGTGAGCATAGCTGCCTTCCACACCACTGACACCCTTCCTCAGTCCTTTGTGACAGTGACCTATAAGAGGGCTGGCTCCAGCCAGGTGTGTACTTTTAGCTCTGGAATAGAATGACAACAACAGATTTACAGAGGGATCCAAATCGCCCCCATGACTTCAACGGCAGCATGCTTTAACTAGTTGAATTAACTGCTCAGCCTAGATAAAAACCAAGGTCACTTCTAGATAGGTCAGTGAAACTCAGATAAATTTGTTAGGATGCCAAGTACAAGGATTTATAAATCATTTAGCATTCTAAAATAAATGGAAGCTACCAAACTGAAGGTAAGACCCAGCAGATCGGTCTTCTGCCTAACAAGCACTGCTATGCTTCACCTCGTCCATCATATGAGGTTAGAAATGGTAATATCAAAGCAGAATTCACAAACCTTGAGAATCTGCTCCTCACTCTTGCTATATTGCTACAAGTTAGATGAGAAAGACAGCTTAGGAATATCCTTAATGACCCAAATTTCTCTCAACCTTCAAGATGCAAGTCATCTCTTAAATGCAGTCATAAACCCAGCGGCAAAACGAATGCCCTGGCATCCAAATGACCCGTAGTCTCTTTTGTGAAGGAGTGAGACATTTACTATCAGGTCAAGAAATGTATTCGTTTGTTTCAAACTAACCATTATGATCTGGAGCGATGAAGCAGCCAAGTTAACCAATTATGAATGGACTTAACATTAGTAGCACATTTATCGGAGCCAGACTATAACATTATTTTAATAGCTCAGGACCCAGCACAAACTACCCCACAGAGATTTTCTCTTGTCTTTTGTAAGATCTCTAATTTGATTCAGTCACTTTCTCATACTAACACCAAAAGTAGAAGTTTCCTGTCTCTAGTTATAGCCTCAAAATACTGATTTTAAAAAAAGGCACAAGGAAAAGACCGATTAAATCCAACTTCCTCACAGGGAAAAGCAGGAATCTCTTGGGGTGGCCAATGGAGGGAATGGAGAATGCTTTTGGCACTGGGTTCCTAAGCTTAAATTAAACCAGGCTGATAGAAGCCCAGAGTCATTAACACTGATGGCAATTTACTAGATGGGGTAAAATGAACTGGCAAGAACTAACCTGAATGTCAAACTATGGTTACCAGTGGCCCCTCTGCTGGTTAGATGCACGCTTGGTAATGAGTGGGGCCCAAAGACTGTGATTCGTCTCACTGGGGCAATTCCTCTCTCCAGACACAGACAGGAACACAGCAGGAAGGAGAATGTACCTTTACTGTCTGAGCCAGACTTGTTCTGTAGATATATGGATGCCTGGGGTCTCCAGAGCGCTGAATGTCTGGCACCTCTTACCAACATTAAATACGCTTAATTAAAAATAAATTTTAAATGGCATTCACAAATGAGTCTTCAGGGCCCAAACTTTTAACTTAGGAAGGGATTGTTTTCCTCTGCAAATGATGATGCTAAAGTGAGACCATTTTGAGAACAACTAAAGATTTTTTTAATGCCTATGAAGTTGACTATGGAGACCCATTGAGAATTGCAGCTGTGAAGATGACGTGACTGTGACATTTATGTCGTCTTATAAATGACTACATGAAAATGTCTCAGGAAGGCTGTAGAACCCTCTACATTTCAAGTCATAAACGGGCCTCACTTTTAAAGTCAATTCCTTTTCTTAAAAAAGAAAATTTTATAAAAGACTAAAGATTGTGCCAATTCTTGTACGTTTTTATCTAAACATAAAAGTCAAAGACCAATGGAAATGTATTTTTTTAGCTTCTATATAAAACAATCAAGGAAAAAATAGACTCTGCATATAGATGGATTATAGCAGCAGCCTTACTTCTAATCCAAAGACTGGCCATAACCTAAATGTCCACCAACAAGATAATGAGCAAACAAACTGTTGTACATTCACACAACACATCATCACATAGCACTAAAAATGAAAGCACTATAGTTACACCCACCATATAAATAAATACATTTTAGATGTATAATATAAAAAAAGCAACGTGGCCTACATGACCTACATACATTCTGACACCATTTTTATAAAGTGCAAAAACAAGCATACCTAAACCAGTACATTGTTTGGGCATAGAAATACTAAACAAGGGAATGATAACATACAATTTCCAACAGCTACTTATTATCATCCTCTGAGTGGGGGGACAACAGGTCTAAGGGATAGCAAAGAAGCATACACAGGTTAGTTCTAAGTTATTGGTGATGCTGTTGGGTTGAGTGCTAGGTCTACTACAGTATGTTTATAACCTAAATAACGTTACATATTAAAATCACCATTTTCGTAGGTCAAGGCCAATCAAATGTTGGCGTTATCATATAGTTCAACTACTATATCCAAGTTATCCATTAATAAAATGATTTAAAAAAAGAAAAAAAGGAGAGACCCACGTATTTAAAATTTGGTAAACACATATTCCCAGGCTATGAAAGGATATTCCATGTTTGAGAAGAAAAGGGATATTTTAAGAGTCAACTAGTGTCTGCATGGTTCGTATTTGCTATTTCATACTTCATACAGTATCTCATATTTCAACTTTAACTGCAACATCCTAAATGGACACTGGAGTCTTCTACCTGTCAAAGGTATGTACAGTGAAGGGGGAATATCTGCACCTTTATTGTTAGTAACTATCTGTTTTCAATATAAACAAATAGGGAAGGGTCAACAGAAGCTGAAACATTTCATGCAGCTTTTTCTGTGAACCGAACTATTGAAGAAAAATTTAAAGTGTAAAGCTTTCCTGATTCTTTCATTACCAAAATAAATACTCTGTTAAGAAAATTTGGTAGAGGGGCGCCTGGGTGGCTCAGTTGGTTAAGCAATTGCCTTCGGCTCAGGTCATGATCCTGGAGTCCCGGGATCGAGTCCCGCATCGGGCTCCCTGCTCAGCGGGGAGTCTGCTTCTCCCTCTGATCCTCCCCCTCTCATGCTCTCTGTCTCCCATTCTCTCTCTCAGATAAATAAATAAAAAATCTTTAAAAGAAAAAAAAAAAAGAAAATTTGGGAGAGCACGTTTCCTTGGTGAATGGCATTCAGCTCCACTTAGTGCTGCGCAGCAGACTAGAGGTGAAAAATGCAGAGCTGACATGGCCTGACACTGATTTGCTGTACAATGTTAGGAAAAATTACATGACCTCCCTAGGTGCTGCTTCTCTCCCCAGGAACATGAAATGAAGGTAACAGAACTAATCCAGCTCAAAGGATTGTGATAAGAGACAATTCAGGGAATGCTTTGAAAATGCTTCCAAATATGTTAACTACGCCACATCAACTTGGAAGAACCGGCACATTTCTTAACGGACAAAAACATCACTGAGAATTGGAGGTGAACCCAGTGTGGTACATTATAAACAAGATCAGCCATTTAGCATTTGGAGAATAGGCAATCTAATTTCATTTAAGTGTTCATTAACAGTAATACCACTGAAATAAGGCCCAAACACAAGTGATTCTCAGTCTTTCACATTAGGATTCCTTCCTGTGGCCTCTAGGAACAGCCAAAAGAATCCATAGAACAATGTTCTTTTTTATCAAGATGCAATAAACTTGTTTATAAATAATCCATTGGCAGATAGGATGGAAGTGACCGGGCCAAAGGCTGAATGCGGAACAGAGCAGTGGAGGACTCATCACGTAAATTTGTATGTGGACATCAACTTCATAAAAGCCTCTGAATAATAATAATAATAAAAAAACCCCACTAGCTAAACCAGTAATATATAAAATAGAAATATGAAGTAAAATACTTATTTATAAATAATCCACTGACAGAAGGGAGCAACAGGTCAAAAGGACAGAATGTGCAACACAGAATGATCTAGCTTTGAAAAACGCTAAGAACTTAGATGAGCTGCAGACATTTTTAAAACCCACACATCCAACACACGCCCCCACGCAACCGTCTTGCAATGCTGAATGCTACTAAGTCCACAGAGAGCCTTGGAACAGAAACGAGTCTCACTAGGCACAAGCCCAAGTATGAGAAGCAACACTCAGCACCTGTGGCCAAGAGAGAAGTGTGATAGGAACAGATGGCACACCTGGTTCGATGGGAAGAAACCGACGGCATCAGCAGAACTCAGCAGACGCTTCCCTGTTCAACATCTCCTCACTTCCAAAGTGTCATCTCACTTCCCTTCTAAGTCAGCAAGACAAATCTAAACTTAACCACAGGATTTCTCCTCAGAGAATTTCATACGGGGAAGCGAAGCCTTGGACTTAGCCACAGGATGAGAGACTGCCAAGTGAGGGCAGGCCAATCAGTTCCCAAATCAAGAATGTCAGGACAGGGGCTGGAGCAGCTGGAATGGGCTGGGGGGAGGGGGCGGAAGGGGGATCATGGGAGAAAAGGCTGGGCCCACTGTGGACTGGAAAATGCGGCAATAAAGGTGAATACTTTGCCTAAAACACCAGAGGCAGTATTTAGAGGAAATTTCTCTTCCTTGAGAACAGTTCAAAGACTGGTTTTCATTTCCAGCAGAAATTAGAATTTTCCACTATTTTTAAATCTTTCTGAAATACAGGTCTCTAAGGTAGGTGAAGATTAAATTGATGGTCTTAAGTTTTCATCGAACCTCACACGAAACCAACTAGTTGTTCTCATTTCTTCACTTGGGCAACTGAGTATGATCTGTAACTAGTAGGACTTACATGGAATTCCAAACGCAAGTTCACAGACAAAAACAACTACAACATTTAATATATTTATAGAGATGCCATCACTCTAGTATTTCCTTCTTTTACTTCACAACAAAAAAGAAAAGGAGGTAGCTATTATGTAACTATTCTATGTATTCGGTGTAGTACTTTAATAAACTGTGCATCCAGACCTGTCTAACCCCCAGCAACTATTCTGCAGAAATATTCAATGAGCTGTGACTGGGGAGAGAAGCCAGCTACTGCTGGCTAGGCCTCTTCCGTGAAAGGACAAGATCCCTAAGGGACACCCTGCTCTGCTGCCCAGGTGGCAGTAAGCCTTTGGAACTGTCATTTACTCACAGCATGAGCCCATTATTTGGCAGAACACACCGGTAGTTGGGGAGCTTGCTTGCACCCTCCCCATGAAAACACAGTGGTCACTCTCAAGTGGTGCTGCTCAGGAAGTGGTTCTTGACCATACAAAGTATAGGGAGCACAAATTTCCCATCGGACTGGAGGTTTTATTCATTTATTACACTGTGAGCTTATGAGTATTTGTAAATGATAATGGCATGAAGTGACTGATTAGAATATATATACCCATTAAATAAGCCACTTTCCAACTCACTCTTGGGAATACTTCAAGGCTTCTCCTGTAACCCCAGACAGGCTTAGGTCACTGGTGAGAGAAATACTCTCCTGGCTGACGACAGATAACCCTCCTAGCTAAGCACAAGTTAGAGAGCTTTACCCACCCTTCACTCTAGAAAAAATGGTTCTCTCCATTGTTTCACAACTACTCCAGCAAGACAAACTGGATAAACTCAACTCCTGGTAAGAGTCATCTAGTAAAGCAGAAAAGGAAAATGATCTGCAGTCAAACACAAGTGGACCTCATACTTCAGAAGTCAGAAAGTTTAAGGGACAGATCCACATAGCGAGTTGCTGGCCATTCTCCTCAGCTTGCAGTGCCAGTCTGTCCACATGCTACCTGAGAACACCCCCAATGAAAAAGCCAGAATCCTGACCCAAGCAAGTAAAAAATCGCTCATACCAAGATAGTGCACAATCTTTGTTTTTAAGAACGGTAACAAGCAGAAAGGTGGAGTGCCCAACAAGCCTGAAATCGTGACACAGTTTCAATCATAGAAATCACATTTGTGCAGTACCACTCCACTCGGGGATTTTTCTCACTCCCTATCCCTGACACAATGTAATTAAGTCTACCGATACCCATCAGGTTTGGGAATTGCCAGTCTCACCTTGGGGTAAAGGACTCACCTCACAGAAGAGGGTAAGCTTGTCATCAGGGAGAAGCCCGTTCGCCTCATCCAAGAGAAAATCTCTACGGATGAATTTTTTGAATCCCCAGTCTTTGCCTTGCACAAACCTATATGCCCGCTGACTCTCTGGAATGAAAAAAAAAAAAAAAGTCATATTTAGATTTACTAAAAAAACAAAACAAAACAAAACCACCCAGATCAAATCCATAACTTGTCTGCATATGAAGTTGCTTGGTGTGAAAATTAAGAGTGGAATGAAGACGGGAACATTTACCCATAGCTTTGGTTTCTTCTCCCTTGGCATTCAGGATGGAGAATTTGAATTTTGCCCGAACTTCACTCTTTGGACAGCTGACCAGTAACAGGTAAAGTGACAGATAATCTTTGCTTTCTTCATCTAGTCCTTTTGGGTTTACTCGCAGACACCTGCCCAAAACAGATAGGGGAAAAAAAAAAAATGTTGGAAGCATTCACGTTTATAGGCTTTGTGAAGTGACAGGAGAAACAGAACATCTATTTCCCAAGAGAGGAAGATGTTAAGAAAACCAATCCAGGCCCCATAGCAGGAGATGCTTACATCTCTGCCTCCTTCCTCATAATCTCCTAAATCACTCTTTCTCCCTGTAAAATATTTTAAAATTGAGCCTATTTCCACTCTGTTCTAATCCTCAATCTCAGAAAGGCAGCCCCTTCTTTTGTCAGGATTATAATGAAACCATGAAAACAAAATGTTGGGGGCACACGGGTGGCTCAGTCAGTTAAGTGCCCGACTCTTGATTTCAGCTCAGGTCATGATCTCAGGGTTGTGAGATCAAGCCTTCCATCAGGCTCTGCGCTGGGTGTGGAGCATGCTTAAGATCCTCCCTCTCCCTCTGCCCCTCCACCCCTAAAAAAAGTGTCGTTAAACCCTTTAATATCACCTTGGGAGAGAAAAAATATTCCAGAGAAATATGTGAATACTACATAATCTTTTACAGATATTTTATCAATCTGGCAATAATATCCTAAGATTGAAATAAAGAAGGCAGTATGGAGGAAGCACAGACAAAAAAGTAAACTCCCATTACACAGGACAGAGTTCCAAGCTAGGTTTCCAAATGGAGTCAGAGATGACAATCTGTTGCCAATGAATCAAAACAAATTTCAGACAGATTTAATAGGTTCAATTGAGTTAAGTTGTAAATGTCATTAGTTGAACTGCATGTGGTTCACACTACTTCTACCACATATAATACATAGGCCATACGTATCCTTAGGCCTTGCCAGTGTTACGGCACCTCTCTCGAACAGGTGGTCCAATCCAGTGCCTCTCCCGGAAGTGCATATACCATATACATTGTGCTCAAGATGTGAATTTGAATACAATGCCTAAGTGGGGCGCTTGTGTGGCTCACTCAGTTAATAGTCTGACTCTTGATTTCAGCTCAGGTCATGATCTCAGGGTCATGAGATAGAGCCCCACGCTGGGCTCTGTGCTGGGCATGGAGCCTGCTTAAGATTTTCTCTCTCCCACTCCCCCTGCCCCCCTCCCCTCACCCCCTGCTCGCTCATGCTCTCCTCTTTCTTAAATAAATAAAGAAATGAAATGCCTAAGAATAAAGCATTCTCTCAGCACCTAGTAATACACTGCTTAATGCACACAGCCAACAAATACTAAAGGGAAAGAGAGTGGTTTAACTCTTCAGCGGGTTATCGGAGATCAAAACTGGGTGGCTGACACACATGTGTTCTGTTCTTGGCAGCAAAGATATTGTTGTATCCTTAACTGCCAGCTCCTCTTCAAGGGGATGCACAGTTTGGATGGGACTGACCCCCACTCTCAGATCATATTCCCCTTGCTGTAGAGATTAATGGAGGGAACCCAAACCTAAACCAGTCAGTGCATGTAGGACATATTCTTGGCCACAGAGTTAATTCAGAGAAAGTTCAAAGACTTCTGTTGGATGGTAGTGGATTACACCCATTGCTACTGCCAGTCATCCTTTAACCACAAGGGAAGCTAGACTTGAGATGTCCAACAGTGCAGAGAACAGAGAGAGATGGGGTCCTCAATCTCACCACCGGGCTGCTGGATCACACTACCTTCAAAACCATCCTACAAAAAAACAAACAAAAACAAAACAAAAAACCATCCTACACCCTGGGCATTCCGGTTACATAAGCAAATAAATCTCCTTCATTGTTGAAAAGCAGGCAATTTAAAAGTTGAGATTTTTATGCTAAAATCTAAATTTCTTGCTTTTCTTAAAAAATCAGCAAATATGACGATGGTCAGCCCTTATTCACACACAGCTATGGCGCTGAGCAGCCACCACCCCTTTCAGAAGGTCACTCAACACTCATACCAGGTATGAATATCATTTACAACACTGGCCCTCTGTACTCATTTATATTACCCTACAGCCATTTGAGTTTGCTGATTCCTGACCTGACACACTCACTGAATTAATTCAACAAATATACAGTGAGGGTGCCTGGGTGGCTCAGTCGGTTAAGTGGCCGACTCTTGATTTCGGCTCAGGTCATTATCTTGGGGTCCTGGGATCGAGCCCTGAGTCAGGCTCTGTGCTCAGTGAGGCATCTGCTTGAGGATTCTCTCTCTCCCTCCGCTTGTGCTCTCTTTCTCTCTCAATCAAATAAGTAAATAAGTAAATAAATAAATAAATCTTTAAAAATATATTTTTACAGTGAACACCATCGTGTGCCAGGCAGTTCTAGGCACTGGAGAATATGTGAAGAACAAAACGAAGTCTCTGCGTTCAAGGATCTTACGTTCTAGTCAGGCTCTGTCATAAAACCAAGCAAAACAGGCAACTTTTAGAAAAATTTTTACAGCTAGATATAGTCTTCCTCACCATTTCAGTTTATCATTGGCTCCTGATGAAAAGGTTGAACTTTTAATGACTTCACCCATTTCCTCCCGGCAAAAGCTAAAGTTATTGATGGTCCACATGTAGGAGAATTTCACTACCTTGATCTGTTAACAGAAAACCAAGAAGCAATTAAATAGGAAGTGGGCAACCTGAAAAACAGGCTGCAGATCAAATAATCATTTCCCTTCCTCCCTCTGTCTGCGTGAGTCCCATAGTAAGACAGCCCTGTCTGGGCGGCATGGAGGCTCAGCTTTTTCTGTCCCTCACCCACATTTTAAGAAATCTCACAGTGACCAACTGCTTTCATAACATTTTTCCACTTCTGAGAAACACTGGGTGGAAAGTGAGAAAAACATGGGCAGGGGTGGGCAAGCAGATAATAAAGCTGTACCTAAAACAAGCCTCTGCGCAGAGCACCGTTTGACAATTGAGATGCTGATGCCACTGCTTGGGGTTGCAAATCTCAAACCTGGTTTCCTGTGAGTTGCCCAAAGAGGAACACATTTCCATTAAGGTGGCTATAAGTGGATCTAGTTTCAAAGATCCCTCCCACTTCAACCTCCAATGAAAAACACCAGCCTAGTACATTCAGATGCCATGTGGATAACCAAGGAATGGAAAGCTGACAAGTACTTTATCTGCTCTTTGACAGTTATGTCCTAGAGAAAGCAGGAAACCTAATGAAGAAATCTTATTCTTTTCATTCACCAAAATCCTCCCAAGATACAGGATTTACAGGGTGAAACCATGAACTTACCTGTGTGTAGCACCAGCTCTCAGCTACAGGGCCACTCGACATTTCTGCCGGAGGTGGAGGACTTGGAACCCTTGACATCGCCAGTTTGAAGGTTAAACAAGATCTCCAAAGGCAGCGGACAAAGATTTCTGTTCTCTCTTCACCCTGATTGACCCAAGAAGCATGAGGATTTTATTAGATTAATGGTATACTATCCTATTTCCATTTGACCTTGCAGACTGGAAACTGTGTCTCCTGCCTGGAATGCTCTACCTTATCATTCAAATGGCTCCTTAGTATTCAATGTTAACGTCAGAGAAGACCACCTACTCGAAAGTAGCCTCCTAGTCACAATTCTATCACCCTACTTCCATCCTCTGCCCAATTCTTAATATTATCTTACCAAATGAATTTCCTCAAAGGGCATATAAAGTACATCCATGAAAAGGCTGCCAAAGAGGAGACAGCATAGTGAACCCCACATACAACTCTGCCACTGGCCCCTTTCTCGGGGGCACAAATATTCCACTCCTAAAAGAAAATGAGCTTGTTACCTCTCTAACTACCATCTCATCTCCTCCTACATTTCAGTGCAGACTTCTTAGGAGAAGTCTATTCTTCAACTCAGTGCTGGCTGCTCTCTTGAAGGGCAACATTCACCGCTTTCTTAGATGTGTCCCTTTCTCTGCAGCACAAGAGATCTCCTCGCTTACATGCTCCATCACTATCCAATTTTCCAGATTCTTCTTCTTGTTCTGTTCTCTGATCATTCCTCAATCTCTCTTACTGGATTCTCTTTCTCCAGTGTCGTTCCCGTGGTTGAATTTTCCATCATTTTCTCAAACTACATTCTCTTTCAGTTTATCCACCCCCAGTGTCAAAGTTTTGCCTTTATACAAATGACTCCCAAATCTCTGTGACCTGTCTCATAAGCCTCAGACCACCTTCAAATAACTGCTGTACATCTCAACAGGATGTCCCAGCAGCAAATCAAATCCAAGTCCAACTTCTCCTCTCCAAGGCCTTTCTTTTTTCTTTTTTTTTTTGAAGATTTTATTTATTTTTTGACAGAGAGAGACAGTGAGAGAGGGAACACAAGCAGGGGGAGTGGGAGAGGGAGAAGCAGGCTTCCCGCGGAGCAGGGAGCCAGATGTGGGGCTTGATCCCAACACCCTGGGATCATGACCTGAGCCAAAGGCAGACGCTTGACGACTGAGCCACCCAGGCGCCCCTCTCCAACGCCTTTCTAAACACAAAGCCATTCAAAACATTGGTGAATCTGGTTACAATTTTTAAGTACCATAAACAAAGCCAAAAAAACAAACTGGAAAAAAAAAAAAAGCTTGCAATGCATAATGAGGGGATAATTTATAAATTGATATGTAAGTTTTCTACAAAATTCATAAGAAAAAGGCCAACTACCCTGTAAAAATATTGTTCACAAAAAAGGAAATAAAATAGCTCTTAAAGTTTTACATCTTTCAAACCAGCAAGAAAAAAAATCAACCATGCCATGTAGGGGGACATGGGGCCTCTCCTACACTGCTGGTAAGACCATAATCTAGGATGTATTTTTGGACAGGAACTTCCTGTATGCAGTACGTTGACTATACATGCACCCTAAGACTTAGTAATTCTACTTTAACTGTAGAATTACTACAGTTAGTAATAGTAACTAACTATTACTAGTGTAATAGTGTAGGGGTTTCTCAAACTTCAGTGTGCATCAGAATCACCTGCTGGCCACCATCCCCAAAATTTCTGATTCAGAGATCTAAGCTAGGCCCACAAATCTGCATTTCTAACAAGTTCCCAAGTGACCTTGATGTGCAGGTCCTGGCACCACATTTTAAGAACCACTGCCCTAGAGAAACCCTGCACGTGGGCAGAAGAAGACACAGAGAGGGCTGCTCAGTGTGGCAGTGTTCATAACAGTGAAACACTAGAAACAAACCAAAAATCCATTAGGAGGGAAACAGAAAACTAAATTGGGTTATTTCCATATAATGGAAAACTATATTTCAGGATTTAAAATTAATGAACTAGATCTGCAGCACCATGGAGATGAGATCAAACACAATGGTAATGAACAAAAGCAAGTTCTGGAATGTCATGTGCAGTACCTGATTTATGCAAATTTAAGATTTATATATTATTTACAGATATGATATATGCATTCAGTAGAAGTAAAAAAACAAAAAACAAAAAACACACTGACAAGCTATACATCAGATTCACAATGGGAGAGCAGGGGAGAAGAATGAGGCCAGGACAAGGATATAAGAGATCACAAGTTGCTCTCTCCTGTTTCTTTCCAAATGAGGATGGTCTGAAGCAAATATGGAAATATATATATCTTTAATTTGGGATGATATCCACTTGAGTATATACCATTTTTCCTACTGTTCTGCTTTATTTTAAAGAATATATTGTAGGGCGCCGGGGTGGCTCAGTTGTTTAAGCAGCTGCCTTCGGCTCAGGTCATGATCCTGGAGTCCCGGGATCGAGTCCCGCATCGGGCTCCCTCCTCAGCAGGGAGTCTGCTTCTTCCTCTGACTCTCCCCCCTCTCATGCTCTCTATCATTATCTCTCTCAATAAATAAATAAAAATCTTTAAAAAAATAAAAATAAAAAATATATTGTAAGAATAGTGTAAGGACGTATTCCATTACATCAAACACTGGCTTCACTAAGGGAGAAATTTCGTTCCTGAACACTTGGTTTGTTTCCAGCTGTGCACAGACAATATGAATATAACTGATCATGTCGTCCTCTTTGCCTGGTTACTAGGAAGCCCTGAGACGTATTTGTAAGCTATCTCCTAAAACTCTAGAATCACATGATCATTCTATAACAGCTTTATTATTATTTTTTATTTTTATTTATTCATTTATTTTAGAGAGAGTGAGAGCAGGAGGAGGAGCAGAAGGAGAGGGATAAGCAGACTCCTTGCTGAGGGCAGAGCCCGATGCACAGCTTGATCCCACGACCCTGAGATCATGACCTGAGCTGAAATCAAGAGTCAGATGCTTAAGCGACTGAGCCACCCAGGCGCCCCAGCTTTATTATTATTATTATTATTTTAAGATTTTATTTATTTATTTGACAGAGAGATAGCGAGAGCAGGAACACAAGCAGGGGGAGTGGGAGGACAAGCGGGCTTCCTGCTGAGCAGGGAGCCTGATGTGGGACTCAATCCCAGGACTCTGGGATCACGACCTGAGCCCAAGGCAGACGCTTAATGACTGAGCCACCCAGGCGCCCAGCTTTATTATTTTCTTAACACTGTTACTCACTTTGCTATAATTCCCTCAACTGTTTACTCTTTTATATGTTAAGTACTTCTGGAAACCACCCCAAATCCTTTGTAGAAAGAGGTATAAATGAACAAAAAAGATCACTCAACTTACACACACATTCACTGGCAACTTAAGTAATAAGCATGGAAGGGGATCAATAAGATACAGTTGTATCCCCACAGAGTAATACCATTGGTATTACCAGAGTCCCCACTGGTTTTAAACACTATCCTACAGACATTTACAACTAAAGCATCCCATATAATCACAGATGGGAGTTAACAGTTTTATACACACACATGCTATTTCACTTAAGCTAACAAACTAAGCAATGCAGTGGCATTTGGGGCTCCCTGGTTTGTGCAATTCATGATTCCACGATATACTCAAGAAACCAAATGCTATACTTGATCACCTGCGATGGAGGTATGCTTCCATTTGATGGAAAACACATTCTCAAGAACTATTTGTCTAGTAATGAGTAAATGCACCTTAGGCAGTTTTACAAATCCCAGTTACCATTACTGCCAGTAGGAGCCAGAATGAAATTTCAAAATTCCCACTTAAAACTATCTTTTGGGCAGACTGGCAATGAAGATGTGAGTTTTACACATTAGTTAAGAGCATAAAATTTGGCTCTGGAGGTGTGCAGTGCAGCTCTACACTGAGGGATCATAAAATACTAATTTGGGTTTATTTTGAGGTTTTAAAAAATACTTCATATTTATCTAACAATTAATTTAAGGATTCTCTAAGCCTAAGAAAAAGACAAGTTTAAAAACAGTTTTTTTTTTTTAAGATTTTATTTATCTGAGAGAGAGAATGGGGGGGAGAGAGTATGAGAGGGGGGAGGGTCAGAGGGAGAAGCAGACTCCCTGCTGAGCAGGGAGCTGGATGTGGGACTTGATCCTGGGACTCCAGGATCATGACCTGAGCCGAAGGCAGCTGCTTAACCAACTGAGCCACCCAGGTGCCCTAAAAACAGTTTATTTTATTTTTTTTAATTTTTAAAGATTTTATTTATTTGACAGAGAGAGACATAGTGAGAGAGGGAACACAAGCAGAGGGAGTGGGAGAGGGAGAAGCAGGCTTCCCGCGGAGCAGGGAGCCTGATGCGGGGCTCGATCCCAGGACCCTGGGATCATGACCTGAGCCGGAGGCAGTTGCTTAATGACTGAGCCACCCAGGCGCCCCAAAACAGTTTATTTTAAAATGGCTTAAATGCTGTTACTGAACCATCGTCCATTATTACAACCAGGAAAAAAAAAATACTACTTTGGTCTTGGCCATTTTTTCTATCTTTTTTGCTTCTCATTTATTTTGTAGCCAAGTCTTTTTGGTTTTTCTTTTCTTTTCTAATAATATCACCTTTATTCCAATTTTAAAGAAATGTCTAACCCAACAGCTAGTAGCACTGGAAGATGAGCCTCAGACTTTGAGGAGCTTTAACCACACAACCTGCTGAGAGGGAAATTGACTAGGATAGCACAAGTCTAATTAATTTCACTCATGGCAGGCACCATGGGCAAAGTGTTCATCAGCAAAGTAGCCTAGGGTTACATTCTCTAGCACTTCATGCCAACTGCTGCAGGTGCTCAGCAGAAAAACAATTTCAGAAAAGAGGAGGTCTATTTGAGGGTCATGATTTGAGAACCTTTGTAGGAGACAACTAGCACCAAAATATAGTATCCCTGGCTTCAAACAAGTTAGGACAAGACCATCCAAGTTGTCTAGTGAGAAATTTCTTTTCCAAAGCTTAGCAAACTTCCCAGTATGCTGACAACTCTGAGGCTGAACATGTCTATGATATACCACCATTTATTTTCCTGTTTACGCTATTAAATCCTGACCCATGAGGTGATACCTCTTTTGCGTCACACCAAAAAATATACTTTAGAATATCTGTCCACTATAATACTGCTCAAATTCCAATGAAGGTAGTTATCAAGTTAGCAACCAATGGCAATCACTAACAGAATGTGTCTTAATAGGTATTAGGAGTCCATAAAGTTGCAAGTTATTTTTGCCAAGAGACTCCAATCAATATAGTATGATTTCTAACTAGAACATTAAACTCTAGAGAGTAGACAAATAAAAAAGATATTTTAATGCTGTCATGATGCACGTGCATGATACTTTCAACCAAACTTATACAGTGTACTTCTTTTCTGCCTTCTTTTACACCTATGAACACTTCTGTTGCCTTCAGTAGACTTGAAGCTCTTTAAAAGGAACTTGCAACTCTTCTTCTTTGTGTCCCCTTATCACCTAGCAGAGCCTGCCTAAAACAAGGCATTCAGCAAAAATACTTCGATGACTGAAAACATTTATCCAGTTGCATTCTAGTTCATTAACTTTTCTGCTTGTTTCTCTCACACATCTCTAAAAGAGCCTTTGAACAGTGCTGAGTATATTAGATTTGCAATGTAATGAGAATCATTAATTTGTTCTTTTGGATGAGTTACACACAAAGCCAAAAACTCCTAGCCTGGCACTCTCAAGTATCTGCTCTGGTAAAACTAAGGTTCTCATCCAGTACCAAGTGTATCTTCCTTCTACAAGGGGAAAGAGACCGGATATAATTTCCTTCATTTTGAAAACATGAATCAGTAATTTGAACTAAACTCTTATGTAATCAGGATTCTTTGAGGACAGATGAATTCCCTATACAATGGAGGGAAATGTCCCAATAGTTTAACCTGCAGTATATGCAGAGCTAGGCTACAACACTCTCTGAAAAGTGTTACAAAGACAGCTTCTGCAGTTCTTTTTTTATCTTTCTTTTATTCCCTATAAGCATTCCTCTATCTTCAATCTAATCCCGTCATCCAGAGAATTAAAAAAAAAAAGAACATCACCAACCAACACAGGCCTATCATATACATGATATCTGTAAGTTAGCCATATAGATCCATCGGTCTTAAAATTACAGGAATAAAAAAAAATAATTACAGGAATAAGACTGAGAAGATAATATGAGACTGAACCATGAAACTGTTTTGTAAGCCAAAACTAGTCAAACATCGGCAATTTTATGTGGTTCAACATAATACACAAACATGCACAAGCCAGACGGATGGGAACATAGCTTCTTAAAAGAATGGTTTATTAGGGACTTTGCAGAAGTCTATTACTTTTTTTTTCTTTTGGTTTAAAGCCTTGTACAGTTTCCAAGTAAGGAAAAATCCCAATGTCATAACTATTTTAAACCTGAGAGACGTTGCATTTTCCCAAACAGAAGATGCCAAAAAGATTGCTGACCAAAAAAAAAAAAAACCCACAAAACTATGGGAAGACTTGGATATATTCATTTTTGAGAAACTGATGTGACCTCAAAGTAATGTTTGTATTTCTCCTGTTACAGTGTCTTCAATAATATACAGTCTGTGAGATAGTAACTTCTTTCTCATTACCCTACGGATAGATTATTACAGGTCATACTGACTTCCTCTGTTGCAAGGTTTGAATGACTTTTGAAAATTTGTCATAGGTAAACTTATTACAATTCAATCTAGTCTAACAAAATACTAAATATAGCTTTTTTTTTTTAAATTTACAGACACTTCTTAAAATGAAACTAAGGGTACTCAAGAGAGACCTCAATAAGCAAAGGAAAGACTGGGGTTTCTCTTATATCCCTTATCAGGTTCATGCTTTATAAAATTTACAAGTTAAAGATGACTGCTTTTGTCTTTTTTTTTTTTTTTAAAGATTTTATTTATTTATTTGAGACAGAGAGAATGAGAGACAGAGAGCATGAGAGGGAGGAGGGTCAGAGGGAGAAGCAGACTCCCTGCTGAGCAGGGAGCCCGATGCGGGACTCGATCCCGGGACTCCAGGATCATGACCTGAGCCGAAGGCAGTCGCTTAACCAACTGATGAGCCACCCAGGCGCCCTGCTTTTGTCTTTATTGAGATATAACTGACATTTGTTTTTGTTTTTTTAAATTCTTTAACAAAAGGATTTCGTATTAAGTGAATCTAAAGATCAAGAAGAAAAAGTCAACAGCCTAATGGAAAAATGGGCGAAGAACAGCCCATGGTTTGGAGAAATGTAAATACCAGTGGCTCTGAAATATATGAAAACATGTTCAACTCTCATTCATATAAGATAAATGCAAATTAAACCACACACTGATTCACCAAGTGAATTGGCAAAGATCAAAATGTTTGATAACACTTGCTCAGGGTAAGGAGAACACTTCTGATTAGAGTATAAATTGTTACATTCTGCATGAAGGGAAATGTGTATCAGAATGAATAAGAAATGCACATACCCTTTGATCCAGCAATTTTACTTCTAGAAATTTACCCTACTGATATATTTAATATGACAAATATTAACAGATTTTTTCACTGTGGCATTATTTGTAATCACAAAAGAATGGAAACAACCTAAAAGTCCATCAACAAGGGTTTGATTAAATGAATTATGATACAAACAGACAATATAACAAAAATCTGTTTAAAATGGGGAGGTTCTTTCTATTTAAAAAGGCAAAAATATTTATTTATTTTAACATATACATAATATTCTCTGGAAAGCTATACAAGACCCTAGGGACACTGGTTACTTCCAACAAAGGAAACTAGGGTACATGGGTGGGAAGGAACTTTCCATTGTATTTCCCTTTTGTACTTTTTGAATTTTGAACCATGTGAATATATTATCTTTTCAAAAAAAATTAAAAAAAATTTTTAAAGCAATTAGCAGCCTTTACAATTAATTTTTCTAAGTGAGGAGATGGCTTATAAATCAGACCCTTATGAAAGACAAGATAGGAATTATCCAGTGGTTTCCATTGTTATCTGAGTAAAATCTACCTCTGTCATGACTGCCAAGACCTCAGTCTATGTCCCTGACCTCATCTAACACTTACCCTTCACAGTCACTATGCTTTAGTCACTCAGGCCTTTAATTCTACTTAGTGAGCACACCAGGCTCTTTCCTGAGCCTGGAAAGCTCTTTTTTCCCCTCAGATCTTTTCAGAGCTGGCTCCTTATCATTTAAATGTTCTATCAAGTATAAGATCTTCAGAGAGGCCTTCTCTGACCCCCTACTTCCACCCTGTTCCTCTCATTACATTACCCTATTTTATTTTCTTCATGATCACTACCTGAAATGATCTTGTTTCAAGTTTCTTACTTGTCTATTGTCTTCCCCACCAGAAGTTAAGCTCAATCAGAGAACAGCATCCCCTGTACCTAAAATGGTATCATAACAGGCACTCACTAAATATTTGTTCAGTGAAATTGTTGTTGAATAACTAGACTACTGTCTTTGGGGATCATATTCTCCCTTAATGAGCTCTAGTTAAAAGGTTAAAGTTTGGGAGTTGCTGAGTGAATAACAGCTATAGGAATCCAGGCACACTTTTAAAACAATAAAACATTTTCAAAAAGAAAAGCATCAGTTCATCTCATTCCAATTTTAAATAACTCATTCAGTATGTTCCAAAACTAGGGACACCTGGGTGGCTCAGTCGGTTAAGCGTCTGCCTTCGGCTCAGGTCATGATCCCAGGGTCCTGGGATCGAGCCCCACATCAGGCTCCCTGCTCAGCGGGAAGCCTGCTTCTCCCTCTGCCACTCCCCCTGCTTGTGTTCCCTCTCTCGCTGTGTCTCCCTCTGTCAAATAAATAAATAAAATCTTAAAAAAAAAATACGTTCCAAAACTATACTCTCCTTCGATTAAAAAAAAAAAAAGTCCAGGAAAACTTGGGATAAAAGGTAAGCCTGTACAGCTAAATGGGGGAGTTCCTAAATCCATAAGACAACAGTAACATAAGCAAGTTTTCTAGAATAGGGCAATCCTGGTTATAGAAAGTACCACTACAACAGCTGCCAGGAATTCAGGCTAGACCTTGAGAGTTCTTTGAAGTTGAACCCTATATAATAAGATGCCAGTATATTGATAAAACTGAGGCAGATCTTTAGCATCTTTACTTAGATTTGACCTTAAATTTTCACATCTGACATGAGGTTCGATTCCCTTAAAATTGACATGTAGAGAAAACATATTTAACATTAAATATATACACATGTAAACATGTCCCTGTATAAATATATAGAGACAGACATATCTCTGAACACATAAGTAAGTTTTTTCTATACCAGGCTAATTTGTAGAACATATTTTCTGCCGTAGCCAAATATTTATCTAATTAAGAGGTTGAATTATTCTCCCAACTAATGTTATTTAAGGAAAACTCAGAAACAAGTATACTAGTATGTATGCAGGTCAGTACCTTTAAGATTCCCCAGTTTACAGATACCTTAGGCAAGCATAGACACTGAAATGATTGTTAAGGATTAGATATCCTTTTAAACATAAAAAGGCTATTTTACCTTCTTCTCCTCAATCTAAGGGTTACAAAATGGGAGATTTACAGAAACAGCCTGGCTAGTAAGGCTCATCCAAAGCCAAGATGAAGATGAACAAGAAGGTACATGAAAGAATCTCAAGTCATGGAAAGCAGTGGAATAACCAACAGATAGCTCCCACTGGCTCCCAAACCTTAGTGTGTGCTGGCTGTTTACAGGCTTTTACTGCCCTTCTCTACAGGTTATAAATAACTGCAAAGTGTCCTTGTCCCCAAGGAGACCTTCGCAGCCAGCTCAAAGGTTAAAATATGGAATAATTCTCACTTTGGATGAAACTCTTCCAGTTACCAGAAAAATGAAAGAGCAAAAAAATTTATTGCCCATCTAAGTTAAAGGCTGGGGAATCATTCCCTCTCCCTAAAATCTATCAATTCTATAAAAGTTGTTATACAGACTTATTAGCATAGTTCACCACCCCAAAAATATATCCAGGGAGGATGCAATACATGCTCTGTTCCAAAAGCAAAGGCCTGTCCTGGAAAGGAGCAAATGCCACTCAACGGTCTTATAGGATAGCATCTCTTCAGACCTCATCTCTTCAGACCTTAAAGAAAGACTTCTTGAATTCCTTTGCTTTTTAATTTAGGTAAAAATGACGAACTGAGCTAAATGCATCTCGTCTCCACTTGGATGAGGGATGCAGCACAAGCAATCATGGTTGCACCAAGCACAGGTTTCACAAGGTCTGGGCTAATACAATCAGGTGATGTGCTAATGTTGTTAATTACTGAACCCCTGCTAGGAAAAAAAGTAAAAACAAAAACAACTCTTCCAACTGCTTAAAAAAAGGCAGGGTTCATCAGATCAAGCTTCTCCACACATCACTTTCAAAATCCATCATTTGGGAGATGTCTGAAATGGAAAGACAGGAATCCAAACAAATCTGATTATAAAGGGGCTATTTCACTTCAAAGTGGATCTCAGTTCCAAAGGAAAACACCTTCAGAAATGAAGTTAGATAGGCAGAACCAAATAATCAGCAACTTCTCTCTTTTCACAAATTATAATTATGTGTTGATTCCACTGATGACTTGGACAAAAATCTCCAGGGCCACAAAGAGCAAACTTAGGAAAGATGAAGATTTTAACACATCCCACGTGTTATCAAAGATTTCTCCTCTAGGTTGAGAAAATTCATTCTAAAACAAGAGCTAGAACAGAATTTAAAAAAAGAAGGAGGAGGAAGAGGGGAAAAAACCTTATGGCTAAGAAGATATGTTTATTATATAATTATATTCTCAAAGCTGTTTCGAGATTTGGGAGGTTATAGTTTTTCACCCTCTCCCCTCACTACAAACTACGAAGAACCTTATAAAATTCAAATAGTA
Organism: Mirounga angustirostris; assembly: GCF_029215605.1. Classification (NCBI taxonomy): domain Eukaryota; kingdom Metazoa; phylum Chordata; class Mammalia; order Carnivora; family Phocidae; genus Mirounga; species Mirounga angustirostris. Next base: position 22,189,863 of record NW_026991725.1, on the reverse strand, counting down.
AACAGATGAAAGGCTTGGCCCTAATACAATTTAAATGTGTCCAATCTGCAAGGAGTTCAAAAACAGAAGACTCATTTCATGAAACAAACAGGCAGAGGTTGCATATCCCCACAAGGTCCTCTGGCCTTTCTGGAAACCAAATTCAACAGGCAGTTCTCTTCGGCCATCTATACTTTAGTCAAGCCATTTAAAAATATTTCTTAGTTAACACAATTTGGCTACAGAAAGAGCTCAAGGAATACATAGCAAAGAAGATCATCTAAACTGGTCTTAGGGTATACTATGTGGACTAAGTTCATTAACTTCAAAGCTGAAAAAGCCCATCTCCTCCAGAAAATCTGGTATACTACAAGGGCAACCATTCTCTTCAGCATTAACTACTACTATCTAGCAGTACAGAATTTCGTATTCTCTGGAGACACTGTTCTTTGTAAGAGACTCTAAGGTCTCCCTTCAACTATGAAAGAGAGAATGAAGTGTATTTTTGCTTTAATCTCCTTTAACCGTGGTCTTACTAGAAAAAATCTGATGACTGTTCACATGGATCCATGTCCACGCTCCTTACTTAGAAACCATCTGCAGAAAATAAATTCCCTCTTCTAAAGTTATTAAAAATAGGGGCGCCTGGGTGGCTCAGTCGGTTAAGCGTCTGCCTTCGGCTCAGGTCATGATCCCAGGGTCCTGGGATCGAGCCCCGCATCGGGCTCCCTGCTCCGCGGGAAGCCTGCTTCTCCCTCTCCCACTCCCCCTACTTGTGTTCCCTCTCTCGCTGTGTCTCTCTCTGTCAAATAAATAAATAAAATCTTTAAAATAAATAAATAAAGTTATTAAAAATAAGCCAATTTCTATGTTAATGTTAAGGGTTCTAACTAAGCTAAATGGAACAAAGGACGGGCAGGAAGTTCTCAGTTTTAAATGTTCATTCCAAAATTCATGACACAAGGAAAAAGTAAAACCACACAGGCAGACAAAACAGGGGCAAGTTAGACAGAAAGTCTGTCTTAACAGAATTTCCTGGCTCCCAACAGTTTGTGTCAGATTTTAAAAGACTAAAATGCTGTAATACCTATTTTACCCAATAAAACTCTGTAAAAACATACATAAACATTTGAGGCATGAATCTCACATGAAAAAGTAAAATTTTTAAGATGCTGGCCTGAATGGCAGGAACATTTTTTTAAGTTACCCATAAAGAGATAAGCTCTACATACATACACAAAGGCAATTTGCTCAGAATCAAATGCCTTGAACAGAGTAAAATGAAGCCCATGGCTTGCTTTATTTCCTTTTATAAACTGTAATTCTCATTTCCCTGAAGATCTTCTCTAGGGAGAAAAATCATCTTACTCTAAGGTCTCTCTCTATATCATGTATTATCAACCACTGATTACAAATGTAAATCCCAACTTTTCTCCCTTCCACCATTAGTGCAAAAGCCTTATATTATATGCTGCAGTCACCAGAGAGGATCTGAACAAATAGCTATGGTTTACTCCAGGAAAGAATATTTAAAATAAAACTTCTTTTCAAGTCACATATGAAAAATGTTTCTTTAACATCATTTGTAATGCTCATTATTAAAAAAAAAAAAAAAACCTTACATGTTTACCTTCTATGACTTCCAACTTTACATACCATTTGCACTGAAATGAAACCATAGACTGCACTCAAGATATGCATTTTTTAAAGTCATGGTAAATATTTCTGTGTATTTCATTCTGCTTTTTTCCTCATGATCTTAAACTATGTTTAAAAGAAAACTATGTAAAAACTCACCAAGTTAAGTCAGTAGGAAGACTCTAATTTGTCTTGTCTAACAGGAAACCTCTGTTGGAAATAGAGATGATGAATCAGACTTAACCAGATTCTGAATCTCATACAAGTCTTTACTTATTTTGGCTATTCTGAAAGGGAAAACCTTACAAAAGCAGGTAATACATTTGCTAGGAATTCCTAGTCAAAATCACCATTCTTATATTTTATCACTAGTTCTGGATATGCTATTTTTTAGTCATCTCTGAAAAAGATTATACTTTGATATGGAAGTCTGAAAAATCCAAGCTAATTCTTTTAATCAACTGGCCTATGAATGCAGCAAAAATGAAATAAATGGTTTGCTTCGTGTCAACATGTACAAGAGGGGGGTCATCATCACATTTGCCAGTTACCTCACAAACTGTTCAAAGAATTATTTCATTTTTATGTCAAATGTCCTTTATAAAAAGTGCTCTGTGGGTCAACTACATGAAAGCAAGATACATTTAAGCAAAGCAATGTATTCTATGGTTTAAACGAACAACTACCATAATGAGGTTCCTGGTGAAGACTGAGGAGATGTCTTAACTAAAACACCACCACCACCCTAATTATCGACCATAGCCTACAAAGTAACTCAAAACAGAAACAGGGCTAAGAGTGGTTGCCAGGCTTCCAGAAGCCTAACATAAGCAGAAAATTCTAGCACTCTCTTCCCTTTTGTGGGAAAATAAGTACTGCATACATACTGGGTGATTCCTTAAAAATAGAATCTTTTCTTGAAAATCTAAACACTAATTTTAACCGGTACACCTACAAATAAGCTTCTCTTATTTTCATAAACTAGTCTAGTTACTATCAATAATGGAAGGAGCCCTCACCAAAAACTGTCCTCAACTACTGATGCTAAAACAGGCCAGTCTTGATCAGAAGAGTTAAGAGTAGCAAGAGTCAGGCTGAATTCATTTAACAAATATTTACTCAACACCAACTGTGCAAGGCATTCTTTCAGACACAGAGGTTAAAAAAAAAAAAAAAAAAAAAAAAAAAGACAGACAAGGTTCCTGACCCTCTGAGGGTAGACAGACAAATACCTCTTAAGACTCTGTAAGTAGTCCCAGGCGGAAGATGCCAACCAACTCTAAGAAATGAAAATGCTGAATGTTGGTGATTCTTAAACAGAAACCACTACCTTTAGTTCCTTACCCTGTAAAACAAATTTTTTAAGTGTAAGGCTTTGGTTTCTCAGTTAATTTGCTACAATGAACATTTTCAGGCCCAGTGGATCAGCAAAATGTAAGGAGTCTGACAATACTGATGAGGACTGGGAGGAACAGGGACACCTCTCACACTGTAGGTAGGAGGGCAAATTAATACAACCACTTTTGAAAAACAGTTTTATCTAATAAAACTAAAGATCCAGCAATTCCACTCCCAAAAATGGCCCAGAGAAATTCCTGCACATCCATCAGCACACATAGACAAGAATGTTCATAGCAGCCAAAAACATCAACAGTAGAATGGATACACAAATTATGGTACATTCATATAACAGGAAGCTATATGGCAGTGAAATTAAACTACTGTTCTACATAACAACATGGATGAAAGTTACAAACATATTGTTAGGTTCTGAAAGAAGACACAGAAGAACACATACTATATTATTCTATTTATATAAAGTTCAAAAACAGACAAAACTAAATTATAATGGTTTGTAAGGATTCCTAGGTGGTAAAATCATAGAGAAAATGATTATCACAAATGTCAGACTCTCCACAAGAGTATGGGTTATGATCTAAAAGGCATACACAATATAGCAAGCTTCTAGGTGCCGGCAATGAGATATTTCTAGGTCTAACTGGTGGTTATATAGGTACTTTCTTTTTATAATTCATCTTTAAACTATAGTTATGTTTTATGTATTTTTCTATGTTTTATATTTCATAATAAAAATGTTCGAGACATATGTTAAAACAGAGTAGCTACAAAGGTACATACATACACACACACACATATATATCCTCCTACATCTAAGGGTGAATACAATGTCTTGCACAGAATACACCCGTGTTTTTTTTTTTCCAAGACAATTCATAAGGAGAAATCAATAATAAAGAAGGGTCACCTAGGAATGAACACCTATAGACAGACTTTCCTATCATACTTTCTTTCTTTGAATTTAACTGAAATACCTAAGGTCTGTATTTCAGGGAAATTTATAGTACTGACACAAATGTTTAAATCTGGCTACTCACCAGGAGCCATTAGTTAAAACCAGTCATTAGTTAAATAAAAAAATTATTATAAGAAATAATCCAGGGGCGCCTGGGTGGCTCAGTCGTTAAGCGTCTGCCTTTGGCTCAGGTCATGATCCCAGGGTCTTGGGATGGAGCCCCACATCGGGCTCCCTGCTCCGCAGGAGGCCTGCTTCTCCCTCTCCCACTCCCCCTGCTTGTGTTCCCTCTCTCGCTATCTCTGTCAAATAAATAAATAAAATCTTAAAAAAAAAAAAAAAAAAGAAAGAATCCAAAGTTTCTGAAGGCAAAGCCAAGATACAGTATTTTTTGGTATTACCTTTTTAGCTTAATCATGGCCTCTCATGGAACCTCCAATGACTTCCCATCTCACTTGGAGTAAAAGCCAAAATCCTTGTAATGGCTGAAAAAGGACTGCACAATCGGACCTCATTACCTCTCTGGCCTCACCTCCAATTATGTTTTCCTGACCTCACTATGTTCCAGTCAAACTGCCCTTCTTTGCTGTTGTTCCTGAGACAGAACAGACCCATTCCTGCCTCAGGGCTTTGTACTTGCCTTTTTCTCTACCTGGGTAACTCTTCCCCTAGATATTCTCCTGGCACGCTCCCTCACCATTGTTGGGTCTTTCTGTAATAGTCACCATCTTCTGTGAGGCCTTCCCTGACGCCCTTAAAATGTCATCCCCTTCCCCAAGGCCACACTCCTATTCCTCCTTCATTACTTCATTTTTTTCTCTAGCACATAAAATCATCTACCTTAAAATACCTGGAATGTATGAAAGGCAGACTCCTGTCTGTTTGTTCCCAGACTGTGTATGGCACAAGGGAGGCCAGAAATAAACGTTTATTTAATAAATGGCTGAATTAATCTTTTTCTTTTCCATTTCTGTTCTTGAAAGATTAGACAGTAAATCCATATATTTAAAAAAAAAAGTTTCCCCTCTATGTCAAATTTATTAACAAAGTTTGTTTTACTAACAAGCTTCAGGTTTATTAGTATTAATGAGTCACGGGTAAGGTAAGACCTATGAAGAGCTGATACAGAGCTGCATTTTCCCCCTAACAAACGCGCAGTCCCTGTTCTAGTGATAACAATGCTGGGAAGCCACTGAGAGACAAGAACTGCTCTAGCACACTGGTGTACCCGCTACGGGAGCTTCCTGACAAGACATTGCATGAAGACGGACGGCTGCCTTTAGTTAGGCTTTTTAAGTTTAGGGTTTTTTTTAATGAGGTTTTATTTTAATAGAAGGGGGAAAAAGGTGTTTTTAAAAGAATTATGTAGGGGCGCCTGGGTGGCTCAGACGGTTGGGCGTCTGCCTTCGGCTCAGATCATGATCTCAGGGTCCTGGGATCGAGCCCCACATCGGGCTCCCTGCTCGGCAGGGAGCCTGCTTCTCCCTCTCCTTCTACTGATCCCCCTGCTTGTGCTCTCTTGCTCTCTCTGTCAAATAAATAAATAAAATCTTAAAAAAAAAAAAAGAATTATGTAAACAAAATATAACTTCAAGAAGAAAGTTCTTTATATTTTTACTCCCACAAAAACGGAAGGCTTCTGTTATGTATCCCGATGAAATATCCCAACAAGGTAACTATGGTTAGAGAAAAAAAATTATTTTTGAGTTAGGTACCAAAATTGTTATAGTAGTTTCCAGAGTGAAAGGGAAAAAAAAACTCCATACTGTTAGTGTATCATATTATCCTATTCTAAAGAAAGATTTAAAATAGGAACATCTCTCCCCAGTATAAATTGTGGGATTGATGTGATAAAGAGCAGGTAAAGAACTCCATTCAAACTTAGTGATTACAGTGGCAAACGGGAAATAATTCTCTAAACAAAACTGCCTGTCAGGTGATATGACATATATCTGAGCATACAGACAGAGCTTATACTTTTGATGGAATGCTTCGCTCAAGTTAAAACTGGAGTAAACTTAGATCCAAAGGTTACTTTCCAACCACAATACTTGTGACCTGAACCATATCCTAACACATGAATAAATCTGTGAGAAAATACACAGGCATCTGATATTGCATGGTTACACTTATTACTAAGGCCAACATTAAGGTCTGATCAATTGTTAAAAAAAATACTTCACACATAAATTCTTATCAAATTCTTAAAGATAGTTCACATATTCATGAGGTGAAAATATCATGACTATATATTCATACATGACGTGGCGGCCCAAATTAGTTGTTAAGAAAGGAAGTCCTACTCAAACACTTGCAGCAGGCAGAGTGTATTATTAGAGAAGAGTAACAGTTTTCATGTGTAACACTTCAGCATTCCAAGCGCTCAAAGCTCTGAATAGCATCCACATTTAAAGGGGAAAAGACACGGAGCATAAAAATTAAAAATATACTCAACCTTGCAATAATTAAGAAAGTAGAGTGGATTAAAGACTCCAGACAAAAAAATTATAAACAAAAACTCTGATCATTGAAACATATGGTCCCTGAACAAACTTTATCAGTAATAATTCTAATATAAGGTGAAGGCTTATATTTTTTAATGCTTAATTTGGCTAAGAATGCTCCAAGAAACTCTTTCATGAATATCAGCTATGTCTGGATCATGCTGAATTTAGAAGGTAACACAAGAATTCCCTGAACTGGACTGGAGATCAGTGAACAGTCCTACGCTTGGTGGGACGTATTCTAGGAGTTAAAAAGTAGTAAAAGAGGAAGGGTTTAAAGAAAGAGGTGAGGAGTCATTAACATTTATGAAAAATAGCTACTGGATATGAGACAATAAAAATACAAAATACTGGAATGCAAAAGTTGCCAAATTTAGCAGATTCCAAAAAGAATCCATAGGAAAAGAAAATTTTAGAACCTCTGACCCTAATAAAAGTTGGGTTTCTCAGTTATGAAAGGGTCTCCTCATCCCTCCCCCTCCCCCAAGTGATGATATGAATACCTAAGTGGTGGCCCAAGTGGGAGAATTCAGGTAAGATACTGAGGGAAAAAAAAAAAATCAAACCAGGGAAGCAGCAAGAACAACTATCACAACAAGAAGGAGGAGGAGGACGACAAGGAAAGCATAGGGATCCACATGAGGCTGTTGTTCACTGGAGTTCTATAACAGCAAATAAATGGAAACAACTTAAAGATCCATCAAAGGGTTTGGAAAAACTGAAATATTCATAGTGAAATAAAAATTAAACAGCTAAAACGAGGGACCTAGATTTATATGAATCCAGATGGATAGATCTTGAAAAACAATAAGCAAAAAAACAAATGACTGTCATAGAATTTATATATTCACACACATTCTCTCTCTCTCTCTCACACTCACACACACACACACACACACACACACACTGCACTGCAAGGATGCACACTAAATTCAGGGTAATAGTTGTCTCTAGGGAGTGAGGGTGGGAAAAAGAACAGAGAAAGTAAATAAAGAGGGATTTCAGCTAGAGAGGTTTGTCATAATCTCTCCATTTTGTTTGCCTTTTTAAAAAATGTTTCAAAAACAATGAATTCAGAAGGAAAAGTAAATTAGAAAAGATTTTTTTAAATCGACATCAGGGAAATATTTTAAATAGACAATAATGTAGTCTGAATCAAACCAAAAAAAGCCAATGAATTCAGACCAGATCTTCTTAATAATGAAAAAACTAGCTCTTGTTGGTAAAATACTTTTCCCAGTTGACTGGAATTACATAGCACTGGGCTTATTTAAGCAGAGGGAGGAGGAGGCTGACTTCATATACCTCAGCAAGAAAGCACATTTTATTATTTTTATTTATTTAATTTTGAGAGAGAGGGAGAGAAAGCATGTGTTGGGGGGGTGGGGAAGGTGGGAGAGGAACAGAGGGAGAGGGAGAAGGGAGAAAGTGCTGGGCGTGGAGCCCCACATGGGGCTCAATCTCATGACCTTGAGATCATGACCTGAGCCAAAATCAGACTCAGTTAGTCAGACGCCTAATTGACTGAGCCACCCAGGCACCCCCAAGAAAGCACACTTTACATACAACTAATACAGTAATCCAGCCTATCTTCAGGTTGTAAATCCTTATAAAGGAACCAGATTTCCACAGAGGACCTTCTCTTTCCTCTCCACCATCCTACCTTCTAACCTCATGAAGACCTGTCCTCCATCCTTCCCTAATTTTATTCATTGCCCTCATAGGACTAATCCCTCCTTTAATCACGTCAATTTTTAGTGCCTGAACTCAAAGACAGATTTATTTTTAAAGAAAACTTGAGACTTTTTGAAATGACTTAAGCTTTTTCTCCTCTTTCAATTACGTTTTTTCCTCTCTCTTCCTTTGCTTTTTGCCATCCCCAACCTTTTTTCCCCCCTTCCATTCTCTTGCTGACCAACAGTTGCTTTCAACTGCTTGTAAGCCTCTGGCATATTTATACTTTTTGCTTCTTAAGGAAAAGATACTCCCAAACCAAACAAAATCCCATGCCATAGCCCAAAGGTCAACTAAAGAGGAGAAAACTTAAAGTAAAAAATACTAACCATATTTTGCTGTCTTTCATTTTGGCATGAAGACCAGGAATACAGTTCCAACTACCAAATAAGACAGCAAAACCAAACTTCCTTTCACATTTTATCATCTTTATATCATTGAAATGTATCTGGGGCCGTCTGTTTCACAAGACACTTTGGTTAAGAATTATAAGACCACTGAGAATAGGTCCGTACAGTTAGGTATGACAACCTAGTGGAAACCGCAGCCTCAAGATTCACAACAGACGTACGATCCACGCACTACTCCCCCATCCTCCTGGTCTTCGTTAAAAGTACTTCTGAGGTCATCCTGTGTTAAATGCTTTAAGCTATATAACCATTTCCTCACAAATATCAGTCACTGCCTCAGTCTCCAAAGTACTCTGACATTCATGATCTTATTTGGGATTTTTAACAGCTCTGTGAGGCATGCGGAGCAAGTATTTTACAAATAAGGAAAGAGAAGCTCAGAAGTCATGATCACATGGCTATGAAGGGATCTGAATTCAGAACTCAACTCTTTTGAGTTCTCCTAACCCAAAACTTCGTCATTCCTATGACTGATTCTTAGATCAGGTATGGTCTTTTATTCAACATGTAGGAAATGGAAAAATATCTGATAGAAGGTATATTTATATACTCTAGCTTTCAATTCCCATTTCATTTTCAAGTGGCAACTCTGTTGAAAAGTATGCTTCTTTTCCCAATGAATTCTGAGCACCACTATTAAGGGAGACCTGGGCTAATCATTGACAGGCTCATGCCTACTTTCAAGGCTGGACCCTGGGAACAAATCATATGTTCTAATACTTTAAGAAAGACTTTCCATACATTAGCACGTAATCATCATTAATTTTTTTAAATAAAATGCGTTCTAACATGCCAGAGTAATTTTCTACCCTGAGTTTCCAAGAAACTAGCGTCTTTTCCCTCGAGATCTCTCTCTCCATTGCCGTAAGCTCACAGAATTAAAAAGCCCAATTTCTATCATTAATATTTATTTGAGATGTATACCACGACTAAAATACTAAACAGCACCATGTTCCACCCAACTGCTTAAGCCAAAAAAACCCCTTTTCCTAGGGTTCCCATCTATCAGCAAGTCCTGTCAGCACTCTTGCTTCCTAACACATTCCACATTTATCCATTTCTATGCAGTTTTCTCTCACCTGAACTGGTGTTAACAGGTTTCTAATTGATCTCCATTACTAGAAAGGATACTGGCAACAAACCAGGAAACACTAACATTGGCATCCTCCAATCTAGCTTTCCAGTCTTACCTAATGTGACTGTTCAAATTCAGTCAACTGCCAGACTATCCAATTCCATTGCTCAGTCCACATTCACAACAGAACTAACGTGGCTATACAGACTGGATTCCTCCCTAAGGATGTGGGATTACAAAGATAAATTTGCCACTCTATCTGTTCTTGGCCCTATATGAACCTCTTTTCCCTTTCAAATTCAACCAAAACTTTACTGATTAAAACTGCACAGACATGATTTGACTCTGATCCTCAAGATGTTATTTTTTTAAAAGATTTTATATATTTATTTGAGAGAAGAGAGAGCGCGCTTACGAGAGAGAGAGAGAGAAAGAGAGCGCATGCATGTGCGCGCACAAGAGTGGAAGAGCGGGAGAGAGAGAAGCAGACTTCCCACTGAGCAGGAGGCCTGACGCAGGGCTTGATCCCAGGACCCAGGACTAGGACCTGAGCCGATGGCAGACCCTTAACTGACTGAGCCACCCAGGCGCCCCCTCAAGATGTTTTTAAAAGGCTCCTTTATTTCCTGAAAACCCTCTCCTTTGAAGCAAAGATTCACCTTATCAGCCTAATCAAATTATTTTCAAATAAAGTGCCCATTTTGAGAGGCCTATTGATTATTTAAATTTTGGAAGAGTAACTTCTCCCCACCTATACAAGCAAAGACAGATATTTATCCTAAATTCAACAACTAATTTTTTTTTAAGATTTTATTTATTTATTTGAGAGAGAAAGAGTGCGCGCGTGAGCGCACAAGCAGGGCAGACGAGCAGAGGGAGAGGGAGCAGCAGACTTGAGCCTGACGTGGGGCTTGATCCCAGGACCCTGAGATCATGACCTGAGCAGAAGGCAGACACTTAACTGACTGAGTCACCCAGACGCCCCCCCCCCCAACAACTAATGATAACATTACTAAATATGTTTCTATTGCTGGAGCCCTAGAGTCAATCAACCATAAAAAATATTCATTGACTATCTCCAGTTCCATGTTGAACTACCAGCTTTAACACTACCAATTTCTTTGCCTGTTTTTTTTTTTTTTTAAGATTTATTTATTTGAGAAAGAGAGACAGTGCAAGTGCAAGGTGGGGTGGGGGGGAGAGGTAGGGGAAGCAGAAGGAGAGGGAGAGGGAAAGAGAGAATCTCCAAAAGACTCCCCACTGAGCGCAGAGCCCACACACAGGGCTCGATCTCGTGACCCTGAGATCACGACCTGAGCTGAAAGCTGAAATCAAGAGTCAGACATTTAACTGACTGAGCCACCCAGGCACCCCTACTTGGTTTGAATAAAGAGAAAATTGTTTCTGACCTTGAAGAGCCAGGAAAAAAGACTCAACTCATAGTTAAAAGAAGAACTGCTCATATTTTCAGCAACTGAGAGCTTCTCCTCAATATATGTTTTCTTCCTTTAAACAATTTCCCTACCATCTTTCACAGTACACTTCACCCTTAAATAGCAAGCCCTTTTGAAGTCACAAAAATTATTTCTCCATCTACTCAACCCCTGGATACCAGATGGAACGAAAACTCAGTAAAATCAATTTAAAAAAATCTAGAAGAGTCAGCGAGGTATTCAAATCAAACAGGGAAGCTTTGGACTCTAAACACAAATTCATTCAAATATTAAAACTTACAGAACTCATAAATGAATTCACTTTTAAGGGATTGGGCCTCCAAAGTTACAAAATGTGGCCAAAAGTTACCACTATCACTTTATCTTTACTGCTAGAGGTAGTTACCTTAAGAACTATCTTACATTACAAAGGTCAACATTTTATTGGGTCTTCCAAAATCAATTCTTCACAATGAGAAATGGACATCAGTTAGATAAATAAAGTAACAATAGAACAAGTCAATATATTCATAAGCTTCTGCTGTCCTTGGGACCCGAATTCTAGTGCAGGTTTTGCAGATGCTTTCCTAAATCTGACTTTTCTCAGCCTTAAATTGAGGATGACTGTCCAAGGTCTCTTTCAGAGCACAAGTCTATGCCCCTCTAGAAATAATGTTAAAATTACATCTGCCTGGGGCGCCTGGGTGGCTCAGTCGGTTAAGCGGCTGCCTTCAGCTCGGGTCATGATCCCAGGGTCTTGGGATCGAGCCCCACGTCGGGCTCCCTGCTCAGTGGAGAGTCTGCTTCTCCCTCTCCCTCTGCCTGCCTCTCTGCCTACTTGTGCTCTCTATCTCTCTGTCAAATAAATAAATAAAATCTTTGAAAAAAAAAAAAATTACATCTGCCTTGGGGCGCCTGGGTGGTTCAGTCGGTTGAGCGTTCGACTCTTGGACCCTTGGTTTCGGCTTAGGTTGTGATCTCATGGGTCAAGGGATCAAGCCCTGCATCAGGCTCTGCCCTCAGTGGGGAGTCTGTTTTAAGGATTCTCTCCCTCTGTCCCTCCCTCCACTCGTGCACACACTCTCTCTCAAATAAATAAATCTTTTTTTTTCAAATAAATGAATCCTTAAAAAAATTGTATCTGCCTCTCTTCACATGTGCTTTCTGAAAACTAAAAGCAATACATACAGAGTACAAATAATTCAAAAGTGATAGGAAGCTATAAATGTAAAGTAAAAGCTTCCTTCCAGACACCCAAATCCCTCTTCTAAAGCCTAAAGACAACTACTGTTTGAAACAATCCCCAAAATGCACAAAACCAAAAAAAGGCCATGTACCAGCAAACACACACACACACACACACACACACACACTTCCTGGAGGCACACATAGACCTATCCTTTCTAAAGGTTGTAAAGAACTCCAGTGTACCGTGATGTGTGGTTTCCAGGGGTCTGCTACAGCAAACAACCCAGCAAACTGGTATATCTGAACATACATGCAAGCAAGCCCAAGAGCCTGTACATTGTTTATTTTGATAGATAATGCCAAATTGCCCTGTAAATGTTTTATATATATATGTATATACTCCCCAGATGATTGCCAGATTCCTTGCACCTTTGAGCATCTACCCACTTGACAGATATTCATCCAGGATGGCCAGAGACAAAAAAACAGAAACAAAAAGAAGCAGTGAGAGAGACTTAGACCCCCCCCAAAAAAGCTCAGAAATATCTATTAATTAAGTAGACAAACTTCATCCAAAAATACAGCAAACATGATATGTGATACTTGTTTGTTTATAAGATTTAAGTGCTGCTGTTTCCTTGAGATGTTTAAGAAGATATTGATAGAAAATAAATTTCAGGTGGGAAGCAAAAGGAGAGTAGGTGAGCAACTTGTATTGCAGCGTCTATGTGAATCCCAAGAACACACAGTTTTTAGATCAGGATGTGGATTTAATAACATGTACAGCTAAATTCCTTCACATATAAACTGGCTATTTTCACCCCAGAAAGGTTTATCAACACAGAAGTCCATTTAGTTCCTTATCTCTGTCATTGGCAAAGGATCCCTATGAAGTCAGCAATTTATCCCCAAATTAAATGGGATAGTATATGATTCCAAAGGTGACAAAACTGCTCATAAACCACATAGGAAGCAACTCTTGATGTATTCCTAACGTGTTCATCCACTTTGAAAATTACCTTAATTATTATAATAGGAAGTATTTACAAAAGACCATGTAAACATCAGGTGACTCTCAAAGTGTGTGTGTGTGTATGTGTGTGGGTATGGGTGCAGCACATGAGTTTCTAAAAACAAAATAAATATATACAAAAGCTCTCGTTTTACTTTCCTATAATTTATTATCAGTATTACATCTCTATCGCTTCTTGGCCTTTTGGCTAAGATGGAGTATAGTATTACATCTTCAATTGCAGTACGCTATCACATTTTGGGGGAAAGACAAAAAATATGTTAGTGTTACACTGAAATGTAAAAAAAAAAAACCCAACTTTTTAAAATTTTACTATCAGGGAAGTGCAGTATGTCTAGTGCAGTATGTTTTGTTTTCAGCAGGAGCTCCCTCTAACTTTATAAGAACACTGGGAAAATACACTTTAGGAACACCTACTATGAGATTATTCCCAACACATTCTTTCCTCTCTTCACTCAAGTAAACCAACCACACCCAACACTAAATATCTCAAGAAAATTGCCCCCAGTTTCTTACATTATCAGGGGATCACTAAAAAAGACACACACAAAGCCTCATAATCTTAAGTATCAATCCAAGCACTCCGAATCAAGGCCAACCTTACATACACCTACATACAAAACTAACCAAGCACAGCACATCCTACACTGAGAGCCAGAAGCATCTCTTTCAAAATGAGAGTTAAAAAGAAAAAAAGAAAGAAAGAAAGAAAAAATAAAAGAGGGTGGTTTTCTCAGCCCTTGCTCTGACTACACCACAAATGATCAATGGGTCCCAACTCCAGACACTGGACTCAAAGCAGATAGTTCCAGGTATCCAATGAGCATCAACTGGGCAAGGAAGGGGGAGTTGAACTAAATGGGATGCAATGTCAAACACAAGGATTACCTGGCAAGGGTCCTATGATATTATCAAAAAATCACTTGAGAGGTCCATAAATTCTGCCACTAATTAAGAAGCCCTTACCTGTAAGACTTATCATTTGGGTAGGCCCTTTAAGATTGCAGCTGTAGAAAAATTAGTCTTCTAGGAGTTGGCAAATTCTACCTAGTGGAGTTTAATGCCCCATCTACCAGACTGAAGTCCACAGCTTAGTAGATAAAAATTTTAGGTTAAGAGTTTTCAAATAAAAATTATAAACCAAACAAAAACAAATATTCTAATCACATAATTAAAGAGGCAGACCTCAGACTGAGACAAAATAATTACGTCCTTCACTGCAATCTACTGTTTCCAAGACAGTTAAGAATCTGTTTCTTGGATTTGAGATTGGTATTAAGTGGCAATGAATCAAGGACAGAAAAACAAATGACTACTTGAAACTAATCCAAAAATCAAATCCAAAGACATTCAATTTAACACTGAGCTTGTACATACTGTCAAGAACAAACTAAAGCAGCATTTGGGTTGAGTTGCTATGTTGAATGGCAGACTACTATGACCTAAGAGAACGCAATGGCTTATGATTGGCTACAGACAGTCTGGGAACCCAAATACATATTTATTGGTTACTGCCTATCCTTGCCACAAAAGTTTATCCAATCAGATCATGTAATACAAATAATTTCCGAAAGTAAGTAGTTTGGGTTTTTTTCCATTGTATCAGTTTTTAATTAACATGTACCCTATACAAGGCACAGCAGTCAAGGCAGAGTCCAACAGAGAAAAGGAGGCGTCTTAGTTTTCTACTGTTGCATAATAAACTGCTAAAATCTGATGTCCAATGTCCTTGAGACTTCCACATAATTTATAATTAACTCAATCACTTCTATTTTTTTTTTAAGAATTTATTTATTTATTTGACAGCGAGAGAGGGAACACAAGCAGGGGGAGCGGGAGAGGGAGAAGCAGGCTTCCCGCTGAGCAAGGAGCCTGATGTTGGGCTTGATCCCAGGACCCTGGGATCATGACCTGAGCCGAAGGCAGAAGTTTAACGCTGAGCCACCCAGGTGCCCTCTATCACTTCTGTAAGTATCTCATGTCTATAAACTCTGACTTTTCACAACTGACATTAATTTAGCTAATTCAAAATATCTTTATAGTTGGCAATAAAGATGATACTGTTATCCTAATTCTTTATTCTAGAATGAAATTATGACCTCTACTTCAATCCCTACAGTACTTGAAGATGAAAAATTATTCAAAAAGAAAAAAATGTTTAATTATTTTAAAAAGTACTATGAAAAAGTACTATACACATTTATAGTGAAATCATTCACAATTTATGGGCAGGAGACTGGAGTTAGTATAGTGCTCACTATCCAGTTTGTAGACTCTTCAGATCTTTTCTTGCCTCTCTGCCCTCAAGTAGTGATAATCAAGTTAAGAGAAGAATGGATAAATTTAAATCCACCCATTTTAGTATTTGTGAGCTTGGTTAAGGAACTGGAGACTAAGTTTAGAAAAAATTGTTAAAATGAGGTTTTGGCATTATATAAAGCTCTAACCAGATCCTTTTAAAAGGATCCAAACTCTGGACGTACTTTTTTTTTTTTTTTTTTACAGTTTTTATATACGGTAAAATTAACCTTTTTGTGTACACTCTGTAAATTTTAACAAAATTCACGTGTAAGACCACTGCAATTAAAAAAAAGTTTTTATGTAAATTTTAAGACAACAACCATAAATAAAAGAATTATTTGAAGCACTTACTTCAAAAGACAAGATTTCTACCAAGTCAAAGGCAGACAAAACAGGACCTAAAAATTTAAACAAGGATTTACTGAAAATAGAGGAATACCAGCCCCTCTCCACTTTTGCTCCTGCCTTCTAGCCAATCCAAATCACTACAATTGCCCCCATTTCATTAATTCCCATGGCTTCAGTCACCACGTACATGCCTCTCTCTTCTCTATTGCAAACCAGCTTCCTGCTACTAGACATCACATGACTATCTCATAGGCATCTTAAACTCAGCAGGTCCCAAAACGGAAGCCCATCCTCCCCGCAAAACCTGATTGCTTTGAGTGATCCTACCATTCACCCAAGGGCTCAAACCAGATATCCTGAAGTTAGCCTTAACTCCCCACTCGCTCTCACAACCCACACCTCCACTTCCCATCCCCCAATTTAGTCATTCACCATGTCTTGTCAATTTTACCTCAGAAATATATTTCAAGCCCATTTGTTTCCGTTCCCCACAACAACAGCTTAATTAGTTCAGGACATTATTATACTGCAGTATTACCTTAATTAGTACAACACTTTGTTTCATGCCTGCAGAGTAAGCTAGTGCTTGGCACAACATCTTTGCACAAAATGTTTTCTCTATCCAGAATGCCTTTTCTTCACCTCTGTAAACAACTACTCTAATCTCTCCAAGTAGAATTTAAATGGTTCCTCCTCCCCACTTCCAATGTGTAAATCTCTTGCTGCTGTAATTACCTGCCTTTCTCACTAGACTCTGAGTCCCAGGAGGGCACTCAACTATGATATTTACCTTGGCAAGTCTGGTGTCTAGGCAGTGCCCAGCAAATAGTAGGTGCTTAATAAATGTTTGAAAAAGGAATGACTCTATCATGATCCAGATAAAATGGCCTCAAGGATTTTTACTTCCCTTTGCTAAGATTCTATGCTTACCAAGTGACCTTTTGGTTAATACAACACAGTAGTTACTAGCTGCATGATCTCAGGCAAGTTATTAAAAGAAACCTCTAGGCCTCAGACTCCTCACCTGTAAAATACAGGCAAGAATACTTCCTTCATAAGGTTATTATGAAGATTAAATGACTTATACACATGTAAAATGCTTAGAGCAGTGCCTGGGACACAGTAAGTCAGTTCTCAGTAAACATTAGCTACTATTAGTTTTTGCTAATTAATACCTGGACACTAGAAGGGTAACATTAGCTACTATTAGTTTTTGCTAATAAATACCCGGACACTAGAAGGGGAATGGACTGAGCAGACATACGTTTTCTAGGACATGGAAAAGACCACCCCTCAATGAAAATTAATGCCTGGGTGGATCAGTCAGTTACGCACCGGACTCTTGATTTTGGCTCAGGTCATGATCTCAGGGTCCTCAGATCAAGCCCCATGTTGGGCTCTGCGCTGGGAATGGAGCCTGCTTAAGATGTTTCTTTCTCCCACTGCGTGCCACACCCCCATAAATAAATGAATAAATGAATGAATGAATGAATGAATGAATGAATGAATAAATAAATAAATAAAATGGCATGCTGGTTTATCTGTCAGCCCCTTATGAGTTTGTTTAGCCACTTTTCCCTGAGACCAATCAACTCTGGTGACACTGAAGAGACAGTTCACTTGCAAAACTTTAGAATGTATCCTGAATCCTGAAGACCCCATCACACTGAAAGCATCCTGGGAGGGCTTATCAGAAGAGCTAGTTGGTCACCTTATGACAGCTTACCTTGGTTCTCTCTAAAACACAACATTTTGGTCAAAGGCACTACAGTTTAGTTAAAAGAATGTGATGCTAGGTGGGAGACACTTAAAGTATGCCACTAATTAGCTGTGAACCTGATTGTGCACTTTATTTTTTCTTTTAATTCCAGTTAGTTAGCATAGTGTTATATTAGTTACAGGTGTACAATATAGTGATTCAACACTTCCATACAACACCCTGTGATGATTGTGCACTTTAAACAGAGTCTCTGAGTTTGAAAAAGTACTAGTCAGTTCTCAAAAGGAGGTAAAAAGTGGTGTAAGTAATTCAAAACAGAGAGTTAAAAAAGAAATCCTTAACATTTTGCTTTGGAATGTATTCTGTAATTTTTCCTATAGATTCATATCCAAAATTTTATCTGGGCTAAACTTATAACAAAATGTATTTACATAGCATGGCCATACATTAAAGTCATCATGGGAGTGAATTCAAAATAAAAGAAGGAGGCCAGCATGAAATAAATTCCTATGAATAGTAACAGGAAGATCATTTAAAACTATTATTATATAATAATTCCTCTCAACCTCACAGCATCTTCTTGAGGCTCAATCTTAGCCATAAAATTCTTTTAACCAAAAATCTCTAAATGTCATTCAGAAATAAAAGATGAGAACAACTGAGTTTCCAAAGGTGAATCATTCTAGACCTGGGGAGCTAGGAGACAATCATCCAACTGAAGATTTTTGCTCTCACAGATGTGGGGGTGCAAAGGAGCTAGAAGTGGGTATCAGCCTAACTACAGGCCAATTTATGTCATAAAATCAAGGTATTCTTGAAAGGTTACACTGCAACCTCAGCCCCAGAAAGTACTTCAGCAACCACCTTGTCTAAACTCTTTGATTTTATAGAAGAAACTAAGATCCACAGAAGTTGCAACACATCTGTGAAATTATATAATAAATATTTAAGTACTGGAAGTTCACCTATTTATTTATTTATGATATAATTGACATGTAACATTGTATTAGCTTTAGATGTATAACATAATGATGTAATATATGTATAATACTACAAAACGATCACCACAATAAGGTTAGTTAATGTCCATCAATACACATAGTTACAAAAATTTTTTTCCTTGGGATGAGAACTTTTACGATCTATAGAAAGTTCATTTAAATAATACACTTACATAAATAAATAACCTTCTCCTACACTTCTTGGAAAAAAAAGAGACTTTAATGTATTCAGTTTAAGTTGGGCCACATCTATATATCTGTTCTATCTTCCAGTTCTATACTGAACAACTTCATATGCGCTAAGAATAAAATCAGTCCTCTGGAATATACCTTAACTCCCATACAAGCCTCTCCACTACACCGCCACATGAAGCCTCCTCTCCAACTAGTCTGTCGGTTAGGCTATAAGCCTGCGGGTCAGCTCACACACACAGTCATGTGCCTTCTGCAAATCTGGTCGTACCACTCTGAAAGCCAGGAATATTCTCCTACCTCTTATGTGCATATTACCCTTCTGGATCCAGGTCAAGTTCTACCTTGTCTTGAAGCCTTTCCTGATCACCCCAGCTCCCTCTGAATTCCTATCATACTTATTGTCACTTTCTTGGCAGTTAAAAAAGGTTACTTAGAATCCCTTACCTGATAATTAATGTAGGATGCCGAGTACTGTAATTCTTCTGTGTATGTCTTTCCCTACCCCCAAATTCTCTTTAGGTAGGTCTAGTGAGACCTAAGAATGGTACTTAAGAAACAAACAAGTTATCAGATGGAAAGGGGAAAATGGCTGACAGAATAATAGATTCCTTCATTAAAATGTTCTTTAATGCTTAAATGTATTCTGTAATTCTGTAATTCTGTTTAAATATCCTTCTAACTATAAAAATATCTGAATAATTATGAAAAAATGGAACACTGCAGACCCTTTAACGCAGAAATCCCACTTCCACTTCCAGAATGCATCCTAATGAATCAATCTGATCAGTATATACAAATATTTATGTATTAGGATGCTCATCAGAGCATAATTTACAAGCAAAAACTGGAGAAAAAGGAAGTTCATTTGTAGGGAATTGACCAAATATGATGCATTCATACAACAAAACTCTGTAGAGGAATTCTATGTAGTTATTTTAAAAGATTATTTTTAGGGGCACCCAGGTGGCTCAGTCGTTAGGCATCTGCTTTCGGCTCGGGTCGTGATGCCGGGGTCCTGGGACTGAGCCCCATATCGGGCTCACTGCTCTGCAGGAGGCCTGCTTCTCCCTCTCCCACTCCCCCTGCTTGTGTTCCCTCTCTCTGTGTCTGTCAAATAAATAAATAAAATCTTAAAAAAAAATAAAAGACTTTTTAGTGACATGTAATGTTTTAAGTTTTTATTTTTTTTTTTACTATTTTTCTATTATTTTAAAATCAGAAAAAGGAAATCTTTTCATTCTGAAAAAAAAAAAATACAGTATAGATTTTGCAATTACATCCATCTCGTTTTAAGGACTCAAGTGTATAGTGCATTACTCACATTTACTGCTATCACCACCACTAAAGGAGTGATGCACCAGCCCATGAAGAGAAGTAGTCCCTAACAATGGACCAAGGTCAACGTGCAGTTCATTTCCCTGCTGTTTTCATGTTGTTTCTTCAAGTCAAAAGTTTCTGAAATAATTTACCAGCAGCTTTCAAAAAGGAAGTTTCTCACCTACGCAGAGGACATTTCCATAAGTGGTGACAGGAGGGCAATGAGTCAGGTTATCATCAAGTTGAGTTATATTCCAAAGGTCGACCATCACTTCCACTGCCACTCCATCGTCAGACAGCCAACGTGGAGGGGAACTACCACTGACTGAGCCTTTCTGGTGAACAGATTCGAGTCCGGGGTACACTAAGACCAACATGGCACTCGGTGCCTTTGTGTTGACAGAACTGCAGCAGTCTGGGGCTCCCATTGCCGTTCTATTTCAGATGCTCATCCAACACTCTCTACCTAACCAAGGATCTCTTGGAATATTCTCTACTCCCCAGATACCAACTTCTGAAGTTTTTTCTCGGAACTCCTATTCCCTCTACCAAGCGGAAAAGAAGAGTCAAGATGAAAAAGTGCAAAAGCCCTGAAGAAGGACTTAGCTGGATATATTGGAAAAATAAAAAAGCCAGTGCAGCTTCATCATGGTAAACAAAGGAAAACACCATACACGAAACAGGCAGGAACCATATCACAGAGGACCTAACAGGTTATGATAGAGACTTTGGATGTTTATTTTCATAGAGTTTGCCGCTCCCACGGTGAATCAATTTTATATAAATGAGACCTAGATCTATCTTTCAGACCTCACCTGCTCTGCAAAAACCCGGTGCAATAGATTCAACTGCCTGCCTGCTAGGCAGCGTATCCTAAATGTCAATACATGCAAAGCCAAACACTATCTTTTTTTCCAAAGCAGCTCCTCCTGACTATTTTATATCTGCTAACAGACCGATCATTCACCCAGGCTTGGTATCTCAAAGTTGTCTTGCATTCCTGGCCTACTGTCCGCCCCCACTCCTTACAAGCTCCCCGGGGCCTCAGATCTCCAACTTACTCTCTTTTCTCTTCTCTAGTCCCACTGCCACGATTCCAGTTCACACTAGCACCAATCCCTGTGCAGTTTGCTGGAACAGGTTAACCAGTTTCCACACCTCCAGTTCATTCCATCAAATCTATACTATGTGATGTCATTTAGATACTTTTAAGACCATCATAAGCACATGATAATACAAATTTATTACCTCAAGTTCTTACTTCAAGCCCCACTCATATATCTGCCTACTTAACATGTTTATACTTAGCCACGTTCGCATCTCAAATTTAACATGTCTAAAATTGAACTCCTGATTTCTGATCTTCCCTCCAAATCCCACACCTACTCCCCCCATTCTTATCTCCCACTCCCATCTCAGTAAGCGGCACCTCTACACATCCAACTGCTTAAGCCAGAAAACTGGGAGTCAGTCTTGACACTCTTCTTCCTCAACCCTCACATCCAATCTATAATTAAATGGATTCTTTCTTTAACAAATCCATCTACTTTTCTCCATTGCCACTGAGTCCCACGTGCAAGATTCTTATTTCAGCAGTATGAGGTGCAGCCCGGGCACCGGGATTTGTAAAAGCTCCTCGGGTAACCAACATGCAGCTCCAGGGGAGAACCACTGCTCTGCAGCTTCTGGACCCCCACTAGCCTCTCTGATCTCACTTCGGTTACTTTCTCCCTTGCTCACTTAACTCCAGCCACGGCTGGCCTCCCTGGTTGTTCCTTGACCGTGCCAGGCACATCATTCCTCATGGCGTTTGCCTTTGCTCTGGTTCACTCCTTCAGCTTCTACAGATATTTACTCAAATGTTACCTTTGTAGTGCTTTACTGAGACATTCCATGGCCATTCCACTTAAAATTATAACCTCCACATCCACCCCAACATACCCTATCACTTTCTTCGGCTTTATTTTCCTCCTTGGGACATACTGCCTTCTAACATACCATATAATTTATGTATCTTATTTACTACCTGAATCTGCATTTCACGAGAGCTGGGATTTTTGACTCTTCTGTTCCTTATATATCCCCAGTACCTAAAACAGCATCTGGCACAAGGGAGGTACTCAGTTCGTATCTAACTTCCCCAGCAAGGCCTTTCCAGATTCCCCCAACTAAAGTGAAGTACCCCCATTATTCCCCAATAGTAATTTATTCCTTTCTTTCATTAACAATTTGTAATTACATTTGTGTTTATTTGTTGAAGCTCCCTTCCTAGACTGGAAATTCCAAGAGAATAGGGATTTTCTATTTGGTTCACCATTATATACGCTGTTTTTCATGCTTAAGTGGCACCGAGTAACTATTTTAAAAAATAGTTAATGAATGAATTAATGAATGGGGCTGAATACATTTTCTGAAAGCACACTCTGATCGTGTTATTTTTCAATCAAAATCTTTCAAAGTCTCTCCATCATTTACCACACTAAAGCCTAACTATCTGGCCTTGGTAGAAGACCTTTCATGTTCAGGGCCAATTTCTCTCTTATCTTAGCTCCTATTATCTCAGGCATCTTTTGCTTCAGCCATACTGCACGGTTCACATTTCCAGTACACACCCTATACTGACAAACACTGCATGTCCCCACCTCCACATTTTTGCTCATGACATTCCTTCTGCCTGAATTCCCTTCCCATCTCTGCCAATCAAAATTCCAGCCTTCAAAATACCTACCCTTCAAAACCCAGCTCAAAGGTAACCGTCATGAAGAC
This sequence comes from Mirounga angustirostris, assembly GCF_029215605.1. Classification (NCBI taxonomy): domain Eukaryota; kingdom Metazoa; phylum Chordata; class Mammalia; order Carnivora; family Phocidae; genus Mirounga; species Mirounga angustirostris. The sequence continues at coordinate 22,166,907 of NW_026991725.1, read as the reverse complement.
AGTCCTGACTCCCACCCCAACTTCCCCAACTAAATGATCCCTTCTAATTCTAAACACCAAAATATGTAATACTGGTTTAATTCCCCAATCATTTCACAACATACCCCTTCTCCACCTTTTATAAGACCTTTCATTTATAGTCACTCAATAGATATTCGTTGAAATGAAGTCAGTTAACACCACTACTCCTGTCTGTCATAAAGCATATTTAAATGGGGGGGGGGGATGGAGGTTCTCTTCAGCAAGACCTTTAATAACCAAGAGATATAAGGCTGGAACGGCAGATTCCCAGCCTTAACCTCCCCTTCTATGCCTTTTCTGCAAAGGCAAGATCTTCCCGGATTTTTGGATCTCAAGTTTTTTAATGTATTCAACTGCTTGAAAAAAATATTAACTTGCACGTGCTACTACCAGGACAGAAATCCTATAGGCTATATTAAAATGGGTTAGCTGGGGGGCGCCTGGGTGGCTCAGTTGGTTAAGCGACTGCCTTCGGCTCAGGTCATGATCCTGGAGTCCCTGGATCGAGTCCCGCATCGGGCTCCCTGCTCGGCAGGGAACCTGCTTCTCCCTCTGACCCTCCCCCCTCTCATGTGCTCTCTGTCTCTCTCATTCTCTCTGTCTCAAATAAATAAATAAAATCTTTAAATAAATAAATAAGTAAGTAAGTAAGTAAGTAAGTAAATAAATAAATAAATAAATAAATAAATAAATAAGGGTTAGCTGGGGAAATCGGAGGGGGAGACGAACCATGAGACACTACGGACTCTGAGAAACAAACTGAGGTTCTAGAGGGGAAGGGGTGGGGGTATGGGTTAGCCTGGTGATGGGTATTAAAGAGAGCACATATTGAATGGAGCACTGGGTATTATACGCAAACAATGAATCATGGAACACTACATCAAAAACTAATGATGTAGGGTGCCTGGGTGGCTCAGTTGGTTAAGCGACTGCCTTCGGCTCAGGTCATGATCCTGGAGTCCCGGGATCGAGTCCCGCATCAGGCTCCCTGCTCGGCGGGGAGCCTGCTTCTCCCTCTGACCCTCCCCCCTCTCATGTGCTCTCTCTCATTCTCTCTCTCTCAAATAAATAAATAAAATCTTTTATAAAAAAAAAAACTAATGATGTAATGTATGGTGATTAACATAATAAAATTTAAAAAAATAGAAAAATTAAAAAAAATGGGTTACCTTAAGATTATCACATACTTGAAAGAATATCTGGCTGAAAGATCTGGATAGCTTAAGCTCTGCTGTTTGAAAATGATCATGACTAGGAAAACACTTCTGTTCAACAAGAAATCTGAAACTTTCAAAGTATTCCATTCATTTCTACATCATGTTAAATGATGGCCAAGAACAGCAATAACAATGCAGTAAAATCCTACCACGAAACATTTGTTGTACCTCAAGTAATAGGCCTTTGTTTCCCTACCCACACCCTCTCATAAGGCTGTGGTTCCCAAAATGTAGTCCACGGATCCCTGGAGGCCCCTTTCAAGGAGTCCATAAAGTTGAAACTATTTTCATAATACTAAGAAATCACTTGCCTTTTTCACTGCATTGACATTTGCACTAGTGATACAAAATCAACCATGGGTAAAACTACTGGTGCTTTAGCATAAATTAAGGTAAAGGCATCAAACTGTACTAGAGTCTGGTGTCTTTCACCATCATATACTGGTGATTTTTTTTTTAAGTCAATTTCACTTAAGAATGTTTTTGATGAAGCAATAAATTTTCTTGGTAAAATTTGAGCTTTTAATAAAAAATCAGAATTCTGAAAATCTTGTAGCTGCCTGACAGATTCCCAATACTTACCGACTTTTCTGATGAGATGGGTGATGATATTAACTAATGCGGTATTTTTTTTTAAAGCAGTCTCCAGGGGCGCCTGGGTGGCTCAGTCGGTTAAGCGTGTACCTTCGGCTCAGGTCATGATCCCAGGGTCCTGGGATCCAGCCCCGCATCGGGCTCCCTGCTCCGCGGGGAGCCTGCTTCTCCCTCTCCCACTCCCCCTGCTTGTGTTCCCTCTCTTGCTGTGTCTCTGTCAAATAAATAAATAAAATCTTAAAAAAAAAAAAATAAAGCAGTCTCCATGCCCAGCATGGAGCCCAACGAAGGGTTTAACTCATGACCCCGAGATCAAGACTTGAGCTGAGATCAAGAGTCAGTCTCTAAACCGACTGAGCCACCCAGGAGCCCCTACCTTGTTTTTTTTTTAATTTTTTTGCATTATGAAATGTGTCATCTGGAAAATTTGCTTAACTCAATGAACCAATATTTCCCAAACAACCAATGCACGTTATCAAATCACAAATGGGTAAAAAACCCATTCAAAGTGTAAGACAGACCAATGGATTTTTTTTTTTTTTAAGATTTTATTTATTTATTTGACAGAGAGAGACACAGCGAGAGAGGGAACACAAGCAGGGGGAGTGGGAGAGGGAGAAGCAGGCTTCCCACCAAGCAGGGAGCCTGATGTGGGGCTCGATCCCAGGACTCTGGGATCATGACCTGAGCTGAAGGCAGGCGCTTAACGACTGAGCCACCCAAGTACCCCCAGACCAATGGATTTTAATGTAACAGTAACATCAATGATTTCAGTTTCCACACTGCAACTTAACTTTTAAGAAACTACCAATTGTTGGGGTGCCTGGGTGGCTCAGTCGTTAAGCATCTGCCTTCGGCTCAGGTCATTAACCCAGGGTCCTGGGATCAAGACCCGCCTAGGGCTCCTTGCTCAGCGGGAAGCCTGCTTCTCCCTCTCCCACTCCCCCTGCTTGTGTTCCTGCTCTAGATATCTCTGTCAAATAAATAAAATATTTAAAAAATAAAAAAAAATTAAAAAGAAACTACCAATTGCCAAGTTTTGTGTAGAAGAATATGCACAACTGTCTGAAAATACTTCTCCCTTTTCCAACTACATATCCCTTGCAGTTATATTTTCTTCAAATACTTCAATCAAAACTATCAATCACATCAGACTGAATCCACAAGTAGGTAAGAAAATCCATCTTCTCTTAAGCCAGATATTAAGAGATTTGCAAAAGTGTAAAAAAAAAAGTCACATTCCTCTAATTTTTTGAAAAAGTTATTTTTCATAAAGATTTTATGTTAACATGAGATAGGTTTTTTTGGTAATTATTTATTTATTTTAGAGAGTGAGAGAGTGCACGCTCACTAGTGGGGGGAAGCAGAGGGAGAGAGAATCTGAAGCAGACTCCCCGCTAAGTGTGGAGCCCAACACACAGCTTGATCCCACGACCCTGAGATCATGACCTGAGCAGAAACCAAGAGTTGTATGCTTAACCGACTTAGCCACCAAGGCACCCCTAGGTAATTAATTTTTTTTTAACTGTTATTGATTTTAATTTTTAGTTTGGTAAATATCAGTAGTTATAAACCACATAAACAAAAGCTCTTAGGGTCCTCAATAATTTTTAAAAGTACAGAGCCCTTAGACTAAAAAGTTTGAGAACCACTGCTCTAAGAGAATCTGTCTCTGATTCCAGCCACCCCCAAAATTACCATTTGTAGCAAATCTTCCATTCCCCATCCTCACCCAGAGTTGAACTTGGGGCAGACATCTGGCCCAGGGAAAATCATGCTGTAGATTGGCCAAATCAGATATCATTCAGGAATCTGAATTAAGCCTCATGGATACTGAGGTCTACTTATGGCAGAACACTAGAGTCCATTAAGTCTTATTGCTGAAGTCCTTGGAACTGTTTTGGTTCCAGCCTTAAGGTCTTGTTGTTCAGCTTTTTCTTGGATTCTACTACAACTACTTCCTTTTGAAAAATCTTTTATATGTTATTTTAAATAGGTTTCTTTTTTTTTTTTTTTAAGATTTTATTCATTTATTTGACAGAGAGAGACACAGCGAGAGAGGGAACACAAGCAGAGGGAGTGGCAGAGGGAGCAGCAGGCTTCCCGCGGAGCAGGGAGCCCGATGCGGGGCTGGATCCCAGGACCCTGGGATCATGACCTGAGCCGAAGGCAGACGCTTAACGACTGAGCCACCCAGGTGCCTCGTTAAATAGATTTCTTTTCCTTATGATCAAGAAAGCCTTAACACCACAGAACTTCAATACTGTTACCAAGAATGTTTTATTTGGTGTCCTTATCTGAGACACCAAATTATAACAAGGTTCTCCTCCATTTGAAGATCATATCCCCATATAAAATGAAAGTCATTCCAACAAAACTAAAATTCGAATGGAAATTATAGGCTTATTCAGAACAAGAGATAACCTTAATGGTCAGCTGCTAGATTAAGGGAGGCTTGGTTTGTTGGGGTTTTTTTTCTTTTTGGAGAAGGCCATTATATATTATGTCAATATATTTTAGACAGCAAATGGCTTCTTTAAAATATACTAACCTGACAGGGTTTTTCAGGGAGGCTGATGAACAGAAAAAGAACAAGGTAGGGAGACCTGCCCTACTAGATATGAACAATTATAAAGCTAAGATAATTAAGGCAGTGTAGTACCAGTACGAGATACGTAAACGGACCAACATTACAGAACAGAGTATACAGAAACATGTAAGTGGCATTATAAAGTCATAAGGGGCAGACCATGATGCTGGGATACTGGGTTATCCTTATGGAAAAAAAATTAAATTCCTACTTCAGGGTTATCCTTATGGTAAAAAGTTAGATCCCTACTTCACAGCAAACATCAAAATAAATTCTACGTGGATCAGAGACCCAAATGTGAAAAACAAAACTTTAAAACTTTTAGAAAAAAATATAAGATATAATTGTTACCTCAGTATAGGGGAGGATTCCTTCATTAAGACACAAATACACACATGATCATGGAAAAACATAATAAATCTGACTCTGTTAAAGTTTAAAACTTAGTTTCAATAAAAGATAAAATTTTAGGGACGCCTGGGTGGCTCAGTCGTTAAGCGTCTGCCTTCGGCTCAGGTCATGATCCCAGGGTCCTGGGATCGAGCCCTGCATGGGGCTCCCTGCTCAGCGGGAAGCCTGCTTCTCCCTCTCCCACTCCCCCTGCTTGTGTTCCCTCTCTCGCTGTGTCTCTCTGTCAAATAAATAAATAAAATCTTAAAAAAAAAAAGATAAAATTAAAAAAAATTTTAAACACACCCTTAGGATGGCTACTATCAAAAAAACCCCCAGAAAATAGTAAGAGTTAGTGAGGATGTAGAGCAACTGGAACCCTTACGCACTGTTGGTAGAAATGTAAAATGGTGCAGCCTCCATATTAAACAGTATGGCAGTTCCTCAAAGAAATTAAAAATAGAAATACCATATGATTCAGCAATTCCACTTCTGGGTATATACCCAGAAAAACTGAAAGCAGGATCTCAAAGAGATAGCTGAACACCCACGTTCAGAGCAGCATGATTCATAGCAGCCAAAAGGTGGAAGCAACCCAAGTGAACACTGATGGATAAATGAATAAACAAAATGGGGTCTATTCACACAATGGAATATTATTCAGCCTTAAAAAGGAAAGAAAGTCTGACATGTGCTACAACACAGATGAACCTGGAACACATTATGCTAAGGGAAATAAGCCAGATACAAAAGGACCACATGACTCCACTGATATAAAGTAACTAAAGCAGTCAAAATGATAGAAAATAGTACCTGTTTCTATATGCCAAAAATTGTATAAATCTTAAATTAAGGAGATGAACGATTACATACGTTTTTCTTACAGACAGACAGACACACTGGAGAGAATGAGAGGCTTTCAGAGAACTACTGCAAGCCCTTCTCTAACGTAGCTACTGCCACAGTAGAAAGATTTGTGCCAAGAGCTTCTTAGAAAGAGTCAAGAAGAAAGGTCTTCACAGTCAAGGAAGGGTTATTGCCTGAACGTTTAACTCCCACTCTGAGTTCTGCACCCAGCTCTCCCCAAGCAGCACGACCAGCTTTGCCACACAGAACAACGAGGCAACTCCTGCCAATTCTATTAAAACGTGACTACAGTTGTAAGAATGAAGGCCCAAGCATTTCCTGAAGAGATTATACTTCAGAATCTTTTTTCCTATAATGTGAGCTTGTCAAAAACAAAAGGAAAAGAAGCTATTGGATCTTAGTGGCAAACGTGTCAGCAGAGCCTTTCAGAGTGATTCACCATGCCTGAAACCAAACACACACACAAAAGAGGTATGCTTCCCTGAATACACAACCAGATTTTCATATGGGGCCAGTACTGTTATGAAACCAGGTTGAGAATAACCTCATTAAGTCTGGAAGTAAATATGACAAGATAGTAAAAAAAAAAAAAGAATTTCAGATACATATTACAATACTCTTATCATCAGGCCTTGAGTAACTTGAAATCAGTAAGATTACTCAAAATACCACTACATGGTAAAAGTCTAATAAAACATTTCCTGCTAAGGCAGGTATTAGTCCAGCCCCTAAAACCAGCTTTAGAATGCAGTTCCACTGTACCTTTTGTTTGTATTAACCTTCATTAGTATGATGGATTTTAAGAAAACACTGTGGATGTGCCAACATTTCTCCTGAGTCTACAGTACAGGACAGAAATCCACAGGATTCAGCACTGTTCCAGACCCTGAGTTAAGACCACTAGATATCAGAGTTCATGGCCTATCTGAAAAATTTCCCTAATTAAGAACAATTTGTCTCATTCCTTTTTTTTATCAAGAAAATCTAGTGATAATGAAAAAAATATGCTATCACAGCATAATCTTACATAACGCTCCAACTGTGTGGAGAACCGTGTAGAAATGAGGAAAAGGAAGGAAAGACAAACACATACTTGTGCATGTACACGCTAAGATGCTTTTCTCAAACCCCACATCTCCAAGAAAGCTTATAAACACAATTTCCGTCTCTAAATTCCATCTTGTGTACCTTTCATCTCGGAAAAAAAGCAAGGTTGCTCATGAGAGAAGAAATTCCCAGTCTCCTCTACAGCTAACCTTCTACTGGAGAGCTGGGGGAAGGCAAAGCTGTCTTCAGAGGTGCTGCCTGTCCTTCACAAAGAGTATTCAAAACAAGGAATCTGGGAGGTCTAAGATCCAGAATCCAGCAATGTCAGTGGCACAGAGGTGAGTCAAACACTAGGTGCATTGTGTTAGAATAAAGGCACCTACAGTTTTTAGATGTTGGCTCCAGAAGCTCCATGATGAACAACATAATAAAAGGGAAAATGTGATATATATATAAATCCTACATATGGGTGTGTATACACACCCATATCTCTCTCTCTCTCTCTCTCTCTCTCACACACACACACACACACACAGATGAGGGTTCCACAACTAGGACAAGAAAAACACAAAGTGAGGCAGGAACTTCTTGTACCAGACGGCAAGGAAGCACTCATAAACCAAGCTTAAAAGGTTTCTACAAGCCAAATATGGAACATTTTGAGCTTCAAAAAATGTCTATAATTGTTGGTAACATGTAGAATAAATTAAGGTCCATGAATTTACAATGATACTAAAGCAAAGAAAGTGAGAAAAACAGGGCGCCTGGGTGGCTCAGTCGGTTAAGCGACTGCCTTCGGCTCAGGTCATGATCCCAGGGTCCTGGGATCAAGTCCCACATCGGGCTCCCTGCTCTGCGGGGAGCCTGCTTCTCCCTCTCCCCCTCACCCTGCTGGTGTTCCCTCTCTCGCTGTGTCTCTCTCTGTCAAATAAATAAATAAAATCTTAAAAAAAAAAAAAGAAAGTGAGAAAAACAATTCATTTGCCACCATTCGAGGTGATTATTACACCATCTCCTTACTCAGGAAATTGTTAAAAGGAAAATTAAGAATTTACCTAACTTTTGATAGAAATTATAATTATTCCTAACTGATGAGGGAAATCTTTACAGAAGATTGAAGGCTAATGTAAAAGGAATAGCAGAATTAGAAAGTTATCATTTTGCAACAAGATTCAGACAAGGATCACTATCATTAGGTGACAGACTGCTGGAGAAGCAGAATAGTATAGTTCCAAAGTGTCACCACTCTACAGATTACCTCCTAACTACAAAGGGAAAAAAAATGTCTACACTGGAGATATGGTATTTATCATTTTAAACAAATTATCAAACAAACTAAACATCATGAATAATGGGATATTATGACATTATTTCTCTTATTGTGACCCAATATGAGGTACAGAGCAACACCTATGAAGAATTCTTACCAAAAGTATTTACTCTGAATCTAATCAGACCATAGACTTAAATGCCAGTTTATAGGAAATACGGGCATAAAGGAACAAATTAAATGAAACCGTGAGGAAATAAACAGAAAATTCCAGAAGTGATATATTCTAGAAGACAAATGGGTTGGTCTCTTCATAAAGGCAATTTCTTGTGGCTCTAGATTTAAATAAACCGCTCTAGATTTAAAAAGACTAAAGATACATGTTTGAAGAAAAACCTGAACTTTAACTGGATATTAGATGGCTTTTAGAAAATTACTGTTAATTCCCTTAACTATGACAATATATCCTAAGAACAATTAAGCAAAACAATATCTTTAAGAAGATGCATCTAAAGTATTTAAAGTATGAAAGTATTAAGATGTTATGATGTCTGCAATATGAAAATTTATACTTATGTATATAAACATACATGCACATATATACATAAAGCAAATATAGCAAAATGTAAATTATGGAATCTAGGGGATAATTGGTATAAAGGTAATAATTGTACTACTCTTTGAATTTTTCTGTATTTTTAAAATTTTTTACATAAACAGTTGTAAAAGGGGGGGGAAGGGCTCAAAATGCACTTCCTCCAGAAAGGCCTCCCAAACGAACTCTCCTCTAAACCTTATCACTCTCTTACAAAGTCCTCTCAACATGGAACACAGTGTATTACGTTCCCATTCTAACTGTTCTCTATTTCACATACTCAGTAGATTTGGTTTTTCTAACAAGACTGTGAGCTCCTTCAGGCCCATGCATTTTTAAATTCTTTTCCATTTCCTCACAGCTCATAGTGAAATAGTCTACCATCAGCAGACTTTTAAAAAGTACTAGTACCAGTATCTTGTGAAAGCACTCAGGAAAGCACCTTTAACTAACTGGGTTAGCTTTTCAACTCCTCAACAGAATGGCAGTTCACTTGTACAAACAATTTCGAGTCAAAGCTATCAAAAGGAGATCATAAAACATCACTTATGGGCTTACTGAATTTTGCACAGAGAAACTAGCATCTAAGAGTTAAAGGAAGCATAAGTTTTACATGTCTTCTGAGAAGTGTCATGGATTTGCTGTGTTATCCAGGCATATGACTTTAGTCCCATGACATTACTCTTCAGTCGAACACTATCTTCCACCACCACTCCCATCTGCAAAACAGTTGATGGTATTTATCCACAACTCCTGGGTATAATGAGGCTTAACAAGCTACATAATGAACTTAAAATCTTAGATAAAAGACTGTACAAAGATAAAAAAAAAAACATTTTGGTAATACAGTGCTGGTGAGGAAAGAGACTCACAGCACTGCTGGCAGGAATATAAATTCGTACAACCTCTATGGCAAGCAATTTGACAGTATCTAACAACATTAAAAATGCATATATCCTCTGATCCAGCACTTCCACTAGGAATTCACCCAAAAGATACCCATGTACCTAGAAAGTACATACAAGGAATTAATTGTAGCACTGGAAACAACCTAAGTATCCAATAATAAGAGCTGGCTGAATGATGGTACATCTGTACAAGGGACTATCTGTCATCTTTCAAAAAGGAAGAGGTATTCTATTACTCTATAGAATGATGGCCAGGATATACTAAGTAAAAAAAGCGAAGTGCAGACTAATGGCTATAGTATCTTACCGTTTGTGTAAAACAGTAAATATATACAAAAACTTAAAAGGGTACATAGTTGTATATGCTTGTAAAAGCACTGACTATCTCTGGAAGGGTAAACAAGATACAGGTAACAACAGTCTCCCTTGCAGAGGGCTTAGGAGGGTTTAACTAGATGGATGAAACGAGGACAGAGAAGGAAGATTTTTCTCTCTGTGTACCTTCTGAATTTTGTTTCATGTGTGTTACCCATCTTATTTTTTTAATGATTTATTTTAGAGAGCGAGTGAGAGAGAGTCTTAGCAGACTCTGAACTGAGTGCAGGGCCCTACGCGGGGCTCGATCTCAGGACTCTGAGATCATGACCTGAGCCAAAACCAAGAGTGGGATGCTTAATCAACTGCGCCACCCAGGCGCCCCATGTGTTACCCATTTTAAGATTTTATTTATTTGACAGAGAAAGACACAGCGAGAGAGGGAACACAAGCAGGGGGAGTGGGAGAGGGAGAAGCAGGGCTCCCGCGGAGCAGGGAGCCTGATGCGGGGCTGGATCCCAGGACCCTGGAGGATCATGACCTGAGCCGAAGGCAGACGCTTAACGACTGAGCCACCCAGGCGCCCGCATTACCCATTTTAAAGAGACTTTTTAAAAATGGCTCTGCACCAATACAAAGTGAGGATAGTCATCTTAATCCTAAAAGCAATCATGCCTTCACACCATAAAAATTCCTGAATAAGGCTTCAGTAAATTCAACCAGATGAAATGCTTCCAGATAAAAACAAAGGATCACAGATGACAGAAACCTCCTGAGAAATGGCTACTTATTACCTCAACAGTTTTATTTCACTTGCACCAGAACCTGATGCAAGTCTGGATGTAGGCAACACTGAACATCTTCCAGTTCACTAACCACTATGAAGAGCTCTAACAGAAGTCACCAAAGTGCCAATGGACACCAACCATCCCCACCCTAAGTGTGGAGCTGTCACAATAACTTATACTCCTTAGTCTTCACACAAGGAAAACAAGATGAGTCTCCAGATCTTTCCAGGAAACAGAATGATATATGCCCCCCAAATTCCTGTGCTGCTTCTGTGTCATCTCTTGGCTCCCATTGTAACCATGGCAACAGAAAACAGCACAAAAGAAAACTGAACCTTGCAAAGGCCAGGGTTAAAAGGGGAAGTGAAATATATATATATATACACACTTTAAGGCCCCGAAACATAAGGCCCTACAGTTAAGAATGGCAGCCAAAAAAGCCTTGCTAGAACACCAAAGAAAGAACACAAAGGGAAGAAAATAGAAAATAAGGCTTACTAATATCACTCATCCTCAGTTATCCAGATAGGAAACAGGTCTGGCAAAGATAACTGAAAAACACACAAAAAGCTGTTCCCCCCCCCCCCAACAATTCAGCTATTCATTTCATTGCTATTCAGCAAAACTTCTGTTTGTAAGAATTTATCATTTCCTCACCCTGTTCGGATACCAGAGGGAAGCATCATCCAAGTATCCAAGAGTGGCCATACAGCAGCAAATTAAGGACCATGAATAATCTGCCAACTGAAACCTAGGTCCTAGATCACTGAAATATTACTGTACTTTAGAGTTCCTTATTTTACACTGCTCTTCCTTACTTGCAAATAGGCAAGAAACATCACTCCCACTGCTTAAAGTTAAAACCTCCACTGGGTAAGTTATCCTCCACTAGTAGTTTCAAATTGCTTTTGTTTTCGTGTGATGTTCACAGAGCATCAATAATGTACAGCTAAAATGAAAGCGCTAAGGAAGATCCTTTTTATTTTTCTTTAAAGGAAGATCTTTTACAAAAAAAAAAAAAGAGGTAAATAGGTCACAAGAAGTAGGAGGGCTAGACATGAGAACCCTGATGTCTTGATTTACAGTTACTGCTCTAAGCCTTACACTGTGTTCTTTATCTCTACCTCATCTAGTTCTACGATAATAATTAAGAATCTTACTAAAAGGTACTCCCCTTACTTTCTTTTTTGTGACCCTTAGTCCTCCTTAGAAAAGCCACCAAAATTCCCTGCCAGGATAATTGAATGGGTTGGGGCACCTACTCCTAAGTTTAGGGGATGTTTGTATTAAAAGTACAGCATGACTGGGCGCCTGGGTGGCTCAGATGGTTAAGCGTCTGCCTTCGGCTCAGGTCATGATCCCAGGGTTCTGGGATCGAGTCCCACATCGGGCTCCCTGCTCCTTGGGAGCCTGCTTCTCTCTCTCTCTCATGAATAAATAAATAAAATCTTAAAAAAAAAAAAAAAGTACAGCATGACTGTGGGAGGAAAGAAAAGTAATGCTGGAACTAGAAGTTGCAGTGACAGTTTCAAAAGAAGGGTCAGCGTGGGGCACGTTGGCTCTGGAAAGCGTTAGTAGCCTGGGAGTCTCTAGGGCAACACGAGATGCAAATACTGCTTTGTCAGTAAGTCCGTCAAATAATTTAAACTCTGCCTTTTGGATAGGAGCAACAGGCGCGCTATCTGGCAGCCCACTGTCTGGGCAGAAGGCGGGCGCGTGGTCAAGGGGCTCTTTATCCCGCAGGTCCCTGCAACATAGCGATGCGCATGCGCCCCGGGGGCAGCGAACAAGCACCCCTAGCTCGTTCACACTCGCGCATGCGCAGTCACCCATCTCGCCGCAGGCGACAGCTCACTATTTGGCAAGGGGGATGGGGCTGGGAAAATGATGGGGGGGGGCTGAAGGCAGGGGGCGCATTTGTGTCTCCTGAATGCTTGGGATTGGGAGAAGGAACGGTTGATTAGGCTCTGGCATTCCCAGGCCACGTAACCCAGGATGTGGGATATGGGACAGAGAAGAGTATGTGTGTGGCGGGGGGGGGCGGGGGGGGAGGTGGGGGTCAGTCACCTCTTAAGGGAGGCGTCCCCCCACACTCCGACAGGACAACCCTCTCCCTTGACTCTCCTCCCCCCACTCACCTGAGAACGGCGGCGACAGCTGCTGGTCCCCGTACCCCTGCGCTCGCTTCATACTGTCCGCAACATCCGGGACCTGCGGGACCGCCGATACACAAATACACACACACTCAGAACGCGCACACTCACACACACACACACCGACACACACCGGCCGGGGCGTCATGGCGTCAGCACGTCGACGCAGCGAGCGCGTACCCGCCGGGCCCCACCCCGCGCGGCCTCCGCCCCTCTTCTCCCCTCCCTGGGTTCTCCTGCCCCTCCTCCCTCTTCCTCAAGACTCCGCCTACCTCCCTTAGTGCGCGTGCGTCCCGCCGGCTCCCCGGGGCCGGGGGATTTGAGGGGAAGGAGGGGCCTGACTGGAAAGAGGCGGGAGCACGGAGGGGGTGGCATGCACCACGCAGGAGGCTGTGCGGAGGTGCGAGGACCAAACAGAGGCCTACCAAGGGTTGGGGGGGGAGGGTTGGGGGGGCAGCGTAACAATAAAGGCATTGAACCATAGTAATTGATATTTGCAAGAAGTGTACGGATTACCAAGAACTTTAATTTGCATTCCCTAACTTTTTCCAAACAGCTTTGTGTCAGTAAACTATTTTTTGGACTTTATGATAATTCTAAAGACTTTTAAGTAACTTAGATTTTGGCATTTGGAAACAAAACCAAGGATCATCCTCTTGGGGGAAGGCGGGCATGTGGGTGGCTTAACTGAAAAGGACTTGATTCAGTGACAGCTTGTTATCTTGGACGCCTGGGTCCCCAGCCGGCCTCACATCCTGGCTCCCAAGGGCCATCAGTGACTCCTGAGTTGAGTAAAAGAAAAAAAGCCTCAGCATCTTGGCCCTGGGAGGAAAAAAAAGACATCCCCATGTTAGAGTGTTAATGTCAGTGATGGGATATTTGCCATTGCTACAATCCTTCCCGTTAGCTTGAACTTTAAAAAATTGTTCCTACTGACTCAAGCCAAATAACCCGGAGCAGCTGTTGTCTCTTTTCCGCACTCTGATAGTGTCATTACCCAGACACACGCATTCAAATGTCAGAGGCGTTGGACCCAAAAGCGCAGCCAGATGAACCTGCAGGTCATGGGGTGATAAACTGTGGGCCCTGCCTAGGGAACAGCTTCTGGAAGCTTTGCTGCCATGGGACTGTCTCCAGGAGACTGTGCTCACTTGTCTCCTGCCACATGCGTCCTGGTGCCAGGTGGCCGGTGAGTCTGTTCATTAGGGAAGGCCGGGAGTCCGTGAGCAAAGTCACAGGGGTTTGGAAAGAAACCCCTGACGGTCAGGCTGCCTTCCACTTTCAAGTACACAAGCATACCCTACAATCCCACAATTTAAAATGTCCTAGGAATCCCAGACAAGGCCCTCCAAGCTCCTAGAGCTTGCTCCAACCGTATTTCAGACAACATGATCAAGAAATGGAGGTCCTGGGCGCCTGGGTGGCTCAGTTGGTTAAGCGACTGCCTTCGGCTCAGGTCACGATCCTGGAGTCCCGGGATCGTGTCCCGCATCGGGCTCCCTGCTCAGCAGGGAGTCTGCTTCTCCCTCTGACCCTCCCTGCTCTTGTGCTCTCTCTCTTTCATTCTCTCTCTCAAATAAATAAATAAAAATCTTAAAAAAAAAAAAAAAGAAAGAAATGGAGGTCCTAACTTCCACCGTCATGTGAGTACTGGGCCTACCTTGCTTAAAACAAAAAGCTTTTGTCACCTAGTAGACTGATGCTTGAAACTTTCCAATTAGGTTCCACTCATCATCATCCTCAACAAACATTTATTCCTTTAGCTGAAGCCAGCAAGGTTTTTGGTCCTTGTAAAAATTCAGAGTGCCCCATAGGTAACCAGGTAACCCGGTTCAAGTAACTGACTCCTGGTGTCACTGAGGCTGTTCAGTTCCTGTTCTCCTCACTTCAGAGTTCACAGGTTGGCAAGGAAGAAAGAAAAAAGGTGCTCCTTGGAGGGAGGATCATAGAGAGGTAAGGGGTGCAGAAAAAGGAATCTGGAGGCGGGGACAGCATAGTTTAGCTACCTCACACTTGGGGCTAATCAATACGGTGTAGTCAGATTCTGCCTGGCACCTGGGAGGGACTCCTCAGGGCTAGTGAATCTGTGCTAGCAGCTTGTCCAGGCTGGCCCTGAATCTCCAGAGATCTGGAAGGACATGAGTCCTACCCCATCTGTAGCCTGGCGCGATGAGGCTCCCATTCTGCTGTGGGGACCATCCTGCCCACCTGAGATGTGATCCACCAGCCTCTGTACAAAGGGCTTTGATCTGGTGTGGATCTGATTCAATGACTGTAGCTGTCCTTGGAAACACTGTGTGGAAGAATTTTAAACAGCTTCTCCTTTTTAATATGCACTTCCTCTTCGGTTTTAATTATTTTGTTCCTACATTTTCCCTTTCAATTTACTAAAATCTAGAAATGTAATTAGAGCAGAGGCTGGGCTCAGAGAAAGCTGCCAGGATTTCTACAGCATGATTAAATATATGAGGCATCCCTTTAGTGTGGGACTGAAAAATAGGATTCTCATTATTATCTTTCCCTTATCCAGGAAAGAATCAGCGCCACGTACACATACGGATTTATTGAAAACGAAGCACTAATTAAAAACTCACCCAGCCTCTTGACGAGATTTGGGGGGGAAAAGTGAGGTTATTTCATTATTTCCTCCATTTACTGTTCTGTTGTTGTAACTGCTGACAAGCAAGAAGCACCCCCCCACACACACACTCCTCTCTCTTCAAAATAAAATTCTTTTCTTCTCTTGAGGGACTTAATGAGGGTTTTATCTATGCAACAACAATCAAGCTTACAATGGCACCAATTCAATTCACTGCTCCTTGCGGTGGTACCGAACTCAGTTTTCTTAATTCCAAAACACAAATGACAAAGTATTCATTGGCTGGCATGAACCAGATCTGGGCAAGGGCTCTGTCTCAAAAGACCGCAACACATCTGGTCTTTATGCTGCCAACGAGGATCTTCAGCTCCATTGTACAGTCCAGTAAGCAAAGGCATGATTTCCCTCGAAGCTGTAGGGGAGGTGGAGACAGGCAGGACTGAACAGAAGATGAGTACAGACTCCCATCCGGTTGTAAGCACTGTAGCAAGATACAGTCCTTCTCTCCTCTCTATACGGTGATTCAGTTGACCAGTCAATGCACCCCAGCCTGAGGCCTGCCATGGTGGAGCCCCACAGGGATATCAGAGATGTGCATGCAGGAAGGAATATCCTCAGTGGGGAGGCCTGGTCCTGTGCTCTGGAGGTTCCCAGTCTAAAGGAACAGAGACAGGGGTACCTGGGTGGCTCAGTCGTTAAGCGTCTGCCTTTGGCTCAGGTCATGATCCCAGGGTCCTGGGATGGAGCCCCGCATCGGGCTCCCTGCTCAGCGGGGAGCATGCTTCTCCCTCTCCCACTCCGCCTGTTTGTGTTCCCTCTCTCACTGTCTGTCTCTCTCTGTCAAATAAATAAATAAAATCTTTTAAAAAGAAAAATAAATAAATAAATAAATAAATAAATAAATAAATAAATAAATAAATAAAGGAACAGAGACAGATGACATACTTTGGGACACAAGTGTAAAACCATATGCAAGGAGGCATGCCAGCAAGAACACATTGATGAGGTGGTGCTGAGGCCACAATGGGGCTAATGGAAAATTGGCAGTGGGGAAATATTGATTGATTAAATTTCATAGCGAGGTAGCTATGGCTTAATGAAGGAGTTCCAGCCTCCTTGTCTAGAGACCCAAGTTCAACACTAACACTATAATATAAATGTGGACAAACCTCTGTGAGCCTGTTTTCCCACCCAAACAATGGAGAAAATAATGTCCACCATATCATATTGTTGTGTGGATCAACTGAGATAATATTTGAACGTAGCAGAGTCCCTGGCATAGAGCAGACCCCGCTTGTTTAGGGGTGTGTTACTGACTGTGGGTTTGGGGGTAAGTGTTCAGATAGCCGCTGGTCTCCAAGCCCTGCTCTCATCTGCACACCATGCTCCCTCTTTTTCTTGGATTCTTTCAAGTTCTTTGGGAAGCAGGGAATCAAAGAAACAGCACAAGTTTCTCAGCCAGAACATTGCCACTTGCTAGCTGGGGTCCCTGGACAAGACCTGGAGTCTGTTTCCTCACAGATGGGTCAGGCTTTCTGGTTGCGAGAACTCCACCAGCTCCGGCTCTGTCAACCCAAACTGGAATTTACTGAAGAAATACCTCTGGTCTCCAGAACTGACAGGACCTCAAGAATCAGATTGGGCAATCTGGCTGAAAACCAAAGGCTCATGGAGGAAGAAAAGCCTTCTTCAGCAGGACATTGTGGCCAGGAGGTCCTGCTGCCACCACCAGGCACATGGCTTCCGCGGCTACTGTGGCAAAAGATGTCTACACTCCTTTCATCTTTGTGCCTCGTGCTGCAAACCCCAACCCCAAGCAGTAGCACCAAGTTGGCCAGTCTTGGTCAACGTCCTGGGGCCTGACCACCATGCTGCCACGGTGTCCGTGGTGAAGTGTTTAGCATTCCTTCTCCCTGATGTTATCCACAGCAGAGCGCTCGCCGCAGATCAGATGCTGGATGACCTGTTCTCCCGTCTCATCTGCGACGTGGGGCATCCATCAGAGGGTAATAAGCAGCATCGAATGACATGGTATTTGTTCACAAGGGCTTGGCATTCGAAGGGCATTATGTTACTTTACTTCCCTCTTTAATAAAACAAAAGGGTGGGGTGCCTGGGTGGCTCAGTCGTTAAGCGTCTGCCTTCGGCCCCGGTCACGATCCCAGCGTCCTGGGATCGAGCCCCACATCGAGCTCCCTGCTCTGCGGGAAGCCTGCTTCTCCCTCTCCCCCTCCCTCTGCTTGTGTTCCCTCTCTCACTGTGTCTCTCTCTGTCAAATAAATAAATAAAATCTTAAAAAAAAAACCTAACTAAAGGCTTATAATGGTGTAACTATAGGAGAATTTGACTGATGTGCTTATAGATCAATTGAAGTTCTGAGTTTTTAACGTGGAAAAATGGCTGGCAAACATGATGTCTGAAGAGTGAAGAACCAGGCAAAGAAGCAGCAGTGGAAAAGAGAAGAGAGGAAGTAGCAAGTTTGAGTCCTAGCTTTCCTCTGATTTTTGCCTTGGCCTGGCAACACAGTCATCTCGTGCATCTTTAACTCAGTCTAAAAATAACATGAAGTCATTGCTTCAAAATAAGTTTTAGAGGGCTGATATTTTTTTCAACAAAGAATGTATTAGCAAATAGAGATTATTCACTGTTATGAATTATTTTCAGTGGGGTTTTTTTTGTTGTTGTTGTTCTATCTGAATGGGATTGATCCACCTATTGACATTTGCCTTATGATAATATATACCTAAATGTAGATCATTAGTTTAGCAAAAACACATTTTTTTCTCTGCCTCAACTCAAGTAGAAATTACTTTGGATTTTATAATTTTAGATTATCCTTGCCAGGGCTCTCCTTTATCAAGGTGAATTGATTTCAATTGAAAGTTTACTCTATGTTAGAATCCTATTTTTAAAAAAAGAATTTAATCTAAAATTCAATTACAGAAGGTCTGTGCCGAAGTGAACAGTCAACTAGCACTTACTGAATGCTCCCTGGGTACAGAGCTCTACCAATGTAACTACAGGAGAAGTCAAAAGAAATAGAAATATTTTCGTTATTCACATAGGGTTTTCAGTTTCGAATTTAAAGAAATCCCAAACTGGAAGGGATACCATAAAGATTCCATACAGATTCTCCATAAAGATTCTCCAACCCGGTGGTTTTTGAATGATGCTTCTCAAGCTCTGGTCTTCTGAAGATTTGCTTCAGGGGCTCTTAGGAAGCGGGTAGAGGAACAAATGAGGCTGGGCAGGTCAAGTCAAGCCAGCCCAGTTCTCTTTCCACTCAGGCCAGGAATCAGGCATCATCCTTCAATTCCTTTTTCCCCCTGTCACCGTACATCTGATCCATCAGGAATTCCCAGAAACTCTAGTCTCAAAATATCCCTTGAATCCATCCACTTCTCTCCATCTTCCCAGTCCCAGTCAAGTCCTAACCATCACCCTCTTTTGCCTGAACCACAGTGAGGGGATTCTACTTAATCTCCCTAGTATTTGGTTTGTCCCTCCATCCATTCTTCACTCAGCAACCAGGGCAACCCAATTAAAACTTAAGTCAGATTGTGCTGCCCCCCTGCTCAAAACCTTTGAATGCTTCTCACTGCACCAAGAATAAAATCCAGACTTTGTACCACCGCCTACAAGAGTCTCAGGTTCAACCACATCTCATGTCCCTTCTTCCCTGTCTTTGCACCAGCCATGCTGGCCATGTGTCAATTCTTGGAACTGGTAAAGCTCATCAAGACCGTTCCCTCCATAGACATTTTCAGTTACTGTTCCCTCTGCATGGAACACTTCTACCCTGGCTTCTCACATGGCTGGTTTTTTCAGGTCTCAGTTTAATTTCACATCCGCAGAGAGCCTCCTCTGACCAACCACCCTATCCCAAACAAGGACCTTCTGTTATCCTCGATCATGGTACTCTGTTTACTTCCCTCACAGTACTAACAACAATTGTTAATTTTTTGAGTATTTACTTGTTTATTATCAGTCTCGATCAACTGTCAGCTCCATAGCAGTCTGGTCTGCTCTCCAAGTAGATATCCCAGCATTGGGCACAGTGCGGACACGTGGACAGCAGGTGCTTAGGACACACTGAATGAACAATTGGAAGGAACGAGTGAATGACAGAAAGCCCTGGTCTTGTCTAGAATGTCAGGGAAGGCTTGAGCAGAGGCTGGAAGCCTACATGGAAGGTCAGTAGGCTAGGGATGTGGAGAAGGGGAATGAGGAAGGAAAACAGCCCAGAGACACAGAGATCCTCAGGCCAGGGGGAGCATGGAGACTTTGTGAAACTCAAGGGAAATGAGTGGCTGGAGACAGAGAGCAAGTGGGAGTGCTGTGGGAGGTGGGGCAGGAGGGTTAGGCAGAGCCAGCCAGTGTCTCTCCTCTAGGACCCAAACCCCAGGGCCCAGAACAGGGAGGAATGAATTCCTGAAGGGATGTCAGGGCACTCTTGGCAGGAGAAGGAAGACCATTTCTCCTGGGTTCCCTTCTGCTTCCCTGGCTGCTCCTTCTCAGTCTCCTCTGGGGGCTCTGCCTTTGGTCATCCTTTTTATATCTATTTTCCTTGGATTCTATTCGGTTCCTCTCCTTCTCACACTGTCCTCACTTGCCTCGAGATCCCTCATTCACTTTCATGGCTCCACTGCCACCCATCTGCTGAAGAATATTCCAAATCCGTCTTGAGCCAGATCTTTCTTGAGCTCCCGACTTAACACGCCCAACTAGCAGCCTGATATCCTCAGGTGGATGTCCCCCAGGCACCTCATAGCAGATCTAAAACGTGCTTCTCTTCCAGGTTTCTCTGTCCCACCAGGTAGCTGAGTCTGGGAGCTGGGAACGATCCCCAATTCCTCCAGCACACTTTGGATGCACCCCCATGTTCTGACAATTCCATACCTCAGTTATGGCCCAGCTCTGCCAACTTCCTTCCATCTTCACTGACACTTCCCCAATTCTTCCCTGGATGACGCGACCTCCTCACTGGCCTCCCAGCCTCTGGTCTTCCCCTTCCAGTTCATTCTCTGCTCTGCAGCCAGAATGAGCTTCCTAAAATGCCAGTCCAATGGGCTCACTTCTTTACATGCAACCCTCCCACGGCTGCCCGTTACCCTCAGGATAAAGTCCATAATAGGGCGAAAGGCTCTTTCCCAGGGCCCCTGCCTTTGTCTCCAGGGGCTCTCCCACCCTCCCCACCCCACCTAGCAATACCCATTTCCATCACACACAGAGCTACTTTCAATTCCCAATAGTAAACCAAGTTCTCTCTTTTTGCTAACACTGTTACTTACCAGAACAGTCTTCCCCACACCTTTCCCTGCCCCCACCCCCACCTTCCCCTGGCCAATTCTGTGCTGCTTCTCCAGGCTTTGATTTTACCCATCTGTTCCTCCAGGAAGCTATGCAAGTCTCCCAACCCTGAGCTGGGGCTCCCCGCGGTTCCCCTCCCTCTGCACTCTCCCCCTGAATCATGCTCACCCAGCCCCTGTCTGTGTCCCTCGCTAGGTGGTAAGCTCCATGAGGACAGGATTTCTTTTTCTTTTCCTCTATCTCGTTTCTAGCACATAGTAGGTATTCAGGTAAATGCTTGTGTGACGGATAGACAGATGAATGAGTGACAGAAACATTCCTCTCGGGACCTTGGTTCCTGAGGTTTCAGGCACAGAAGCCTCCAGGGGCTTCCTCTTCCTGCCTCCACTGTTTGGCCACAGGTTGGTCAGCAGGCTGGTCTTAGGCACTCTGAACACTCACTCAGAGGCTCTTTGACTCACACCCTCTGCTTGGGAGCCCAGTCTTCCCTTAAAAGGCCACCTTATCGGAAAGTGTCTGTGATGGCATTTATGAGCTCTATTTTTATCTATGTTGGAAAAGTCTCAAAGTTAATTCCCAAGCCAAAGACATTAAACTCAGGAACGTGGATGAGCAAGGAAGCATCTACATGATGCCTTTGAGTCACGGCTTTGTTTTCTGTGGCAAAGGCCTCCAGTCGTCCCTGTCACTGGGCCCTTGTTTTTAAGGACTGGCTGGCTGACTCTAAAAAGCTTTTGATCCCACGTTTGTTAAAACTAGATCCTGCAGCCCTTCACGCTCTGGGAAATGGTGCCCTCTTCCCTAAGATTCTCTTCTGGGCCCTTGGAGTAGAACGCCGAATGGATTGCCAAACATCTCCCCGTTCATTCCAGACAGTTTTCCACCCCCTTCCCCAAATGGAAACGAATCGTGGGTGATAACATTGCCAGCAGCAGGAAGGCAAGAGGCAGGGCGGCCAGAGGGGAGGGCTCCCAACGAGCCTGGCCAGAGAGGTAACTGGATAGGGGCTACAGAATGAGGACAGTAACCCAGCAGGGCTGGCGGGCAAATGGAGGGTCTGTGCCAGGGAAAGGATTTGCCATCAGAACCGCAGGGAGAGAGAGAGAGGGAGGCAGAGAGAGAGAGAGAGGAAGAGAGAGAGAAGGTAGGAGTATGGAGAGAGGAAAATGACAGCAAAGGACCAAGGGAGGGAGGGCAGGGAAGAGGGAAGCTGGAAGCAGAGGTGGAAGGAATCAGGTAGTTCTTGGAAAAGGTCAGGAGGAGAGAGGGAGCATGAATCTCCCTTTAATCCGAGTAGGGAATCTGGGCAAGAGGATGTTGGAGAGTCAGAGAGATGGTCAGTCACACCGCCTCCACCCCCATGGCAGTTTAGAAATGAGAGCCAGGGAACATATCGAAGGATTTTCTCATTCCCAAACGCAAAGTACTGAATTAGCCACCATCCCTGCCTCCGGGAACGGGGAAAAGACAGATTTCATTAAAGGGTGCTGGAACCCGGAGGAGTCAGGCCACTATTGAGTCGCCTTCCCCTTTCCCTTAGCAAAAGCCTAAACGATTCAGGGTCCATGCCCCTCTGTCCCTGCCCCCATTCCCCCCTTTCCCGGCAGCTGGAACACAGCCCAGGAACACAGCCCCCCTCTGTGCCTCTGCCTTTGCTGGCTTCTCTGGGATAGGCACCAGACTTAAAGCCTGGAGTCTGGGCTGAGTCAGCACGGACTGTGGGAGACATTGCTTCCTGGAGGTCTTGCTTCAAAGCTTCCGGCTGACCAAGCACTGGAAGGGAGCAAGAGGTACCCTGCCTGGAAGCTGGAGGTGGCTTTGGTTTTCAAGAGCCCTCTCACCAGAAAGTCATGGGGCAGAAATTTCCATAGTCCAGCTTAGAGAGTGACTCCTATGTACTTGAGGTTGCCCCAACGCCCTCCACACTCTCTGATTCAGAAAATAGCATTTTCCAGACCTCACGAGAGGTTTCAGGGCCAAGATGGAGGCTGTGATTCCTGAATGATCTAGTTACTTCTCCTGAAAATTAGACAAAACGTACTTTCTAAGCCTCAGACGTCTATTTTCCAAAGATACATTCTTGTTCAGGGGGGCAGTAAGAATGTGTATGAGATGCTCCGTGTGGGCACAAGGCTGCCTCCTCTCTTGATAAAAAAAAAAAAGAAGGGACAGCATACCATTCGCAGAAATCAGCAGGCTGCTCCAGTGGTCAAGCCCCTGCGCTGTTTCTGAGGGGCTGCAATGGGGAGTCTAAGCCCCCCCGCCCCGCTCCTTCTCTTTGACTCCCCCATGCCCAGTGAAGGATCATTTTGATGATCTCGCTCAGCTCAAGCGAGCCCCCCCCCGCAACCACTTGCTATGTATGCAGTGGGCACTCCAGTGGGCAGGCGGTGGGTGGCAGAGCTGCTGGACTCCTTCCCCCGAGAACGGATCAGTTGGTGCCAAAAGCCTATATAAGCTCTTTCTGATCTCTGTGCCAGTGACTGCAGGCCCTGGAAGGAAGCCAGGAATCCACCACGAGCCCTGTGTTCTTCCCCTCCCTCCCATCCGCCAAGAATGGGGAGGAAGGGCTTGGGAGCCCACCAAGAAAGGAGCTGATGGTTCTTAGACACATTCCGCAGCTGTCACACCTGCTAACACGGGGACTTGCTCACGCACACAGGCACGCTCCGCAATAAACTGTTTCAGGCTTCCTTGGCCCATCTGTCCCACGCCCAGAGCAGGAGTAATAAGAACTTCCATCAACAAACTGTTGTCCCCCGGTGGTGTCCCTCCTCCCTCCCTTCGGCCCTTCCACAAACCTGACTGATGTGTGGCACCTTCCATGCGCCAGTCACTGTGTTAGAGGCGAAGGACACAAGAACATGGTGTCGGGGGAGAAAGTGTCCCCAAATATTAATCAGAGGCAAGGCAGTAATATAGTGTTGTGATGGGGTAGGGGGTGAACCAGTGGCCCTAGGCCAAATCAACCCTATGGGCGTGTTTAGTTTAGCCAGCAAAGAATTTTAAAAATTGGAAGAGTTCAGGGCACCTGGGTGGCTCAGTTGGTTGAGCGGCTGCCTTCAGCTCAGGTCATGATCCTGGAGTCCCTGGATCGAGTCCCGCATCGGGCTCCCTGCTCAGCAGGGAGTCTACTTCTCCCTCTGACCCTCCACCCTCTCATGTGCTCTCTCTCTCTCTCATTCTCACTCTCTCAAATGAATAAGTAAATAAAATCTTAAAAAAAAATTGGGGGGCGCCTGGGTGGCTCAGTCGTTAAGCGTCTGCCTTTGGCTCAGGTCATGGTCCCAGGGTCCTGGGATCGAGCCCCGCATCGGGCTCCCTGCTCGGCGGGGAGCCTGCTTCTCCCTCTCCCACTCCCCCTGCTTGTGTTCCCTCTCTCGCTGTATCTCTCTCTGTCAAATAAATAAAATCTTTAAAAAAAAAAAAATTGGAAGAGTTCATGTAAAAATCGGTATTTCCACCTTTTTTTTTTTTTTTTGGAAATGACAGATTTGGCAACAGTCGGGAAGAGGTGATAAGCCACTGTCCCCTTTGGACGGGACGTGCACTCACCGGCCACGCACCCCCACCTCTCCACCCCAGCCCTTCCCTATGAACTCCAACTGGCTGGCTTCCTTCCTTCAGGCTTCCTGCAACAATTGTGCAGGTGTGAGAATTCGGGACCCTTGAAATGAAAAGCTATCAGAGGACCGGAGGAGGGAACCATCAACTCTGCTGGAAGAAGTCGGATGGGTTCGCCCCGGAACCAATTTTAAGTATCATGATTTGAGTACTTGCTTATTGCTCCTCTCCCCCCACCCCATCGTGGGAGGGGCCGTGCTTGGCCGCCTCCTGCACAGCACCTCGGGAGCAAGGCTGAGAGCCTGGTACCCGGCTGGTCTCAGCGCCGGCTCGGGTGCCAGGTGTCGAATGAACAGAGACGCTGGAGGCACCAGGTGGGAAAGGGAACTCCAAGGAGGGGGAACTGGGGGCACAAAGGCATGGCAGTAAATAGTGTACAGGGAAGCTACAAATAGTTGGTGGTGAACAGAGATGCTGGAAGTGTGAGGTGGGTGGGATCCCGCAGGGTAGAAGCATCAGGAGTCGAAGCAGGGAAAAACAGACTCCCGGGCGATCCTGAAGCCCTTTTTATGCCACCTTCTGATGGTAACCATGGACCCTGAGAAGTGATTTGAGGAGTGAAGTAACAGGAGCAGAGTCTTGTTTCAGAGAGAAGTCTGGCAAAGTGTGATGTGGGGAGAAGTGAGCTCCGGAGGGAAGACAGGAGCTGCAAAGAGAATTCCCTTCAATGCCCCACTTCGTCTTTCTGAGGCCCCTGAAGCGCCGCTGGGGGGGGATCTATTTTAAGAAAATGGTGCCCCCTGCTGACGAGATCTAGGCTTGCACCTCCCCTGGGCCGAAAGGGGAATTCTGCCATGTTTGGTCCCAACAAAAGTACCTGGAACCCCCCACCCCGCCCCCGCACAGAATTGCAAGGTGATGTATCTGAGAGGAAAAGAAAGGCCCGTGAGAACATGTGTGATAATGACTAATGCCACAGGCTTGTCAGATAAATACGCAACACTGGCTAAACTTGAATTTCAGATAAACAGCACATCTAAGTATGCCTCAAATATTGCACACATAGTTTTTCGTTTTTTGGTTTTTTTAAATTTATTTGACAGAGAGAAACACAGCGAAAGAGGGAACACAAGCAGGGGGAGAGGGAGAGGGAGAAGCAGGCTTCCCGCTGAGCAGGGAGCCCGATGTGGGGCTCGATCCCAGGACCCCAGGACCATGACCTGAGCCGAAGGCAGACGCCCAACGACTGAGCCACCCAGGCGCCCCTGCACACATAGTTTTAATATAAGTGGTGTCCCAAGTATTAGATGAGACGTACTTATACGTAAAAAAAAATTATGTGTTGTTTATCTGCACCTCACATTTAGCTGGGCATCCTGTGTTTTTATTTGCTGAATGGGACAGTCCCAGATAAAGTGTGTGGAGGGGCCGGGAGAAAACCAGAAACGAAACTGGAAGGGTTACTCTCTTGGGGTAGCTCTGCAACCTCAACCCCACCACGCCCCCTCTAAGCAGAGCTGGGGAAGATGCCTTCTCATATTTTGCAGTGGTGCCCAGTTACACCGCTGTATTTAGGAAATTGCTTTTCATTAACGGAGCCCCGGGGTGATGGTGGATAACGTGTATGGACCCCTTGGAGAATCGGAAGAGAGCTGTGGACCCTTACAGAAAAATGAACCTACCCGCTTGATACATGTGTGAGTGTTTGTGCCATGCGCACAGAGACACGTAAAATTTCAGGGAGTTCCAAGCCTTCACATAAGAGCGACACATTCCTTCTAGGGCTGTGGTCTCAGTGTGGCAGTTCTAGACCCTGAGTAGGAGGAAATGGTGTCCAGTCAGAACCTAAACTGAAACATGGCGTTTCTCCTAGCTCTGGCCACCCCCATACATGACAAAACCCAGAAGTGGGCAGCAAGAAACATTCAGTCCCTCCCCTTCGCAAATGCCTTGAACCTTTTTCCTCTTCCACTTCTCACCAGGGAATCAGGCATATTTGGACAGAAGACCCACCAGCCCTTGTGCACTTACGCCTCAGCCTCATTCAGGAAGGCACTGAATGAAATCAGTCCCTATTCCAAGACCCTCTTTGCTCCCCTCCCCGCCCTTCTTGCCAGGGCAGACAGAGCCTACTGGTTCTAAGGACTACGTCTGTCAGAAATTGCCTTTCATCAGTAGGTGAAAACCTTGCAGAGTAAATTCTGGATGCTCTGAGCTGGGTGATCAAAGCCATGGCTGGAACATTTTGGGAGCAGATCCTGGAGCAGGGTGTTCCAAGTCTCCAAGTCTCCCTCCTACGGCCCTTACTGGAAAGCTGTCTGATCCCCACAGCCTGCTCTCCTCCCAACCCTATAGAGGGAAGGCAGAAGTGACCCAGTCCAGGGGGATGTTGTTTTCAGACGCTCTCCAAATGTTCTAAATTATGTAAAAACCTCATTGTCGGTTGCTTCCATCTTTGTCAGCATGTTTGTGTGACATTCCAGGGTCAGTGGACTGCATTGTGGAATAAGGCCCCCAGACTGACCCAAGTTGTATTGAGCGAACAATCGTAAGGATAGATCCTATGATGTATTATCATAGAACATTTTACATTGAACATTTTTTGTAACTAAAAAATTATCTCATCTACACTACGGTATGATTTCCAACTATAATTTCTTTGGAAGAAGGGTCCTTTATTCTGAGCTTTTCCTAAAATTTTTAGAGTTAAAATGACTTGTAAGTGATATTGGTGATAGGTTTTTTGTTTTTTTTTTAATGTCCTTACTTTTTAAAAAAAAAAAAAAGGAAAGCCAGCCCTCCAAATTATTTGGAAATTCTACTGGACCAGGAAATCCAAATGGCTGGGAACCAGTGGCTTAGCTCCCTGACCTCTGACATGTGGGAAGTGGAGGCTCACTTCTGGGCCCTGCCTTCCCACAGCCATGGGACTTCCAGCCGATGCGCTCTGGGGGGTTTCAGGCATATATATATGTATATATATAAACAAAAGGGGAGACTTGTCCTGGCCTAAGCTCTCCCCAGGAGTGTTGGGAGGACAAATTTTCAGGAACTAAAGAGCTTTGGGAAAGGAATTCCATAAACATATGAGATTGTGGCTCTTGAAGACAGCTGGTGTGTTTTCAGTGAGAAGGGTTGAACGATCCCACAGAGACCCAGGATAATTTCTCTGCCACAGCATCTGGAGAAAGTGACCAGCACCACCACTCATTAAATGTGCAAACTGTTCCACCGAGAAGTGGGACCAGACAGCACAGGCAATGGGTCTCCTGAGGAACTTTGCTTCTCCCCCTCTGAGGGCACAGGTCCAAGATGTGACTAGGACTCAGGGAACCTTGAATTCTAATTAATCTTGTAGGCACATACCCAAGGACCTACCACAGGCCCCCCAGCCTTCCCTAACTTGTTTTTCCCATTTCTGTAAGGGACAGGGGCTTGCTCGGTCTTCTTCTGCCAGGGTGTCACAGGACTGTGGGAAAACACATCATCCGTTCCTAAATGCCTCGCCTGAGAGATGGTCCACAGGGAATGTTTAATTACTGTCCCTTTAAAAACAGTGTAGATTTTCTTTCTTTTAATGTTTAATTCCGAATAGCTTTCCCCATGTTGTTACCCCAAATCACATTGGTGGGTCCCTGCCCTTGCACGAGGCCACGTTGTGTCCAGGAGATGGACAAACTGCTTTTCCATGAGCCTGAGCACCAACAGCAGAGGTCAACCTGATGGTTTGACCAAAATAGGCGTTCAGTACAGTACACCCCCAACTGAAAACATAGTGTTCAGGGAGACTTGTGTATTGGCTCCCTCCCCTCTACACAGAGCTGAGAATTAACTACAGATGAAAAGTCCTTTGATCTTGAGAAACCTGAGGCATCAGGCCGCCCAGGGTTAGCGATCAACACTCCCTTTTGTTGGAACTTGCCTGGCATTTCACATTTATCAGCCCTTATGCCCTGACAGAGCACTGCTGACTTCGGTCAAACTTGGCACGCTCGGGTCCCCCCGATCCGGGAGGTAAGCATGCCACCAGGTGCGGCGGCAGCTCAGGCCGCATCTCCACCTGTCTCCCCTTTGGGCTGAACGACCGCCTCAGGGCAGAGCCCCTGCTCCCACTTGACCTGACTGATGGCAGGAGTATGGGGGGCGGGGGGAGGTGGGCAGTTGAAAACCCCATTTCCCACTTGGCTCCGCTGCCTGCACCTTTCATCTTCCCACATGCTGCAGCTCAAGCCTCGCCTTGCCCAGACACTCGGTTGTTGGCGCTGTGCGTCTGATTTGTTTACCTGGCTCCCTATGAGACTGTGAGTCCGCCCCCAGAGAGTAAGTACTGGTCCTACTCAGCTTTGAACTCCCAGCAAGTTCACAGGATGTGGCACACAGGAGTGATGGGTTAGACGGGCAGACGGGGGGCTGAGCAGACACTCCAGCAGCGGGCTCTTGGCACAGAGTAGGCAGGACGTACCTGGCGGCAGGTGAGAGCCACGCTGGGCTCTTGAAGATTCTGTTTTGCTCTTGGTGCCTAGCATTAGGCATCTCTGAGACAGCTAGTTGGGAAGGGCAGGGGCTGGAGGTGGAGGGGACTGGTCTGATGGTCGGGGGAACGGGCCTGTAGGCCCCTGGCAGTGGTCACACGCTCTGACCACCTATCCAATCCACAGAAGACAGTTTGGAAGGACTATCAATCCAGAAGGGAAGGGGCTAATCGAGGCAAACTTTGGGATGAAAAAACCCAAAAAAAACAAAAAACCAGAGGGGAGAGGGGTGGAGAAGGAAGGAAATTCAGCCAGATGTACTTAAAACCTCTTCTCTCAAGGAGGAGTTCAAAATGCGAGGGGGCCTTTGGGGGCGGAGCTGCAGCGACACCAGGGCCCCTAGAGAGCAACACGAGTGCCAGTGAGGCTGGCTTGAAAGGCTGGGGAGGGGTGGTGAGGCAGCCGCTCAGGAAGGAGGCTGGGCTCCCAGCTGGAGAGCCAAGGGGCTGGGGCTGCTGAACAGATGGAGTGAAAGTTGCAGCTGGTGGCAATGCACTTTCATGTGTAAAGTTTGGTCCGTGGAGGATTGCGATTTCCAGCTCTGAAGGCGGCCGTGGGCAGGTGGCTCTGCTCCATGCTCCGCCTTCTCCCCCCACCGCCACCCAGGAAACTGGAGAGAGGCTCTGTGCCAGCACCCAGCCACCATGCCTTCCGCCAGCATCCCTTTCAACAGGCAGAAGCTGGCATGGGGACACCTTGGCGCGGCCACGGCGGCAGAGGACGGCAATGCTTTAGCAGCCGAAGGGAAAAGGGGAATAGGATTAATCCAGCCTCCCCAGGAGGGGACCAGGTGGACCGAGAACAGATTCGGAGACGGAGGGAGGGAATCGACCTTCCCAAGCTGTTCATGATACATACACTGGGTCCCCACTCGGCTTGTCTGAGCTCTGGCTGAAGAGGAGGCCATGGGGAAATGTGAAAACACAGCAGACTCTGAGGCTCTGGGCTCATTTCCCCCCCAACCTCAAGGGAGGTTTCTTGAGGAAAGACTGTATCTGGAGTTTTTAAAGAAATATTTGCCCACCAGAGCTTGAAGTGATAAAGTGATTTTGACATTCTCTGGCTCTAACAGCCAGCCACCTGTCCTGGCAGATTTAGACCCTCACCTGCGGGAATAGAGGCCACAAGCCCAAATGCAAAACTAGTCAAGTTCCTCCCTACAATGCTTGGACTCTTGGGGGAATTAGCCACCCAACCGGGTTTCCTACACCTGAGAGGGAGCTTGGGCAAAGAGCATCAAGCTCTGCCTCTTCCCATCCCCTTCTCTCTTCGCGTTAGGTTGTGCTCCAGGTCATCCAGAACAGAAACTGCCAACTCTTTTAACTCTTGTTAAAATCAAAGTGCCTTTTTTTAGAATATGTGATTTTGCTTCCTTTTCTTAAAAAACAAACAAAAAAAACAAAACAAAGAACACAAAAACCAAAAACAGACTGGAACCCAGTCCTTTATCCCTATTGTGTCCATTTGCCCAAGAGATGTCCATATTTGAGATAATAACTTAAATATTCTTGAAGTGGAGGTAGTCTCTGACTTCCTAGTGGGATGTCTTCTTGGCTCCTTTCCCAAACTTGGCATCGAGACCGAGACCTATGAAAAGGGAGAAGATGGGCTTAGCCTTACGAGGAGAAATGAAACCTACCAATGGTTTTGACAGTGGCATGGGGGGATGGGAAGGTCAGCCTTGGTTCTCCAAAATTGGGGCTTTAAAGAAAACTAACTCCAAACACTGGTTTTATAGAACTCCCTCAGAGAAAAAGTATGGCATCAAATGAGAAAAATCACCAAGACACAGGTAATTATGTATATATAATAAAATACAGTAGAACTAAAAGAAAAAATGTCAAAACTTTAGCTAGTTCTCTCAGCTCATCCACAGCAGCACAACTTGGTAGGGAGTAAGTTTAACAATTTTATCCTGTTCAGTGTCTGAGGAAGCCCATGTCACTGGAGGATAAAATGAAATGCTCATTAGGAAGGGTGGATTAGAGGCAATGCTTCCTTTCCTTTTTTAAAAACATCTTCTCTAAAATAACTAAATAGGGGCGCCTGGGTGGCTCAGTCGTTAAGCGTCTGCCTTCGGCTCGGGTCATGGTCCCAGGGTCCTGGGATTGAGACCCACATCGGGCTCCCAGCTCCGCGGGAAGCCTGCTTCTCCCTCTCCCTCTCCCCCTGCTTGTGTTCCCTCTCTCGCTGTCTCTCTCTCTGTCAAATAAGTAAATAAAATCTTAAAAAAAAAAAAAAAAAAAAGAGCATCTGTATTTAAAAAATAAATAAATAAAATAAAATAACTAAATCACTTTTTTTTTTATTTTTAAAGATTTTATTTATTTGACACAGAGAGAGGGAACACAAGCAGGAGGAGTGGAAGAGGGAGAAGCAGGCTTCCTGTGTAACAGGGAGCCCAATGCGGGGCTCGATCCCAGGACCCTGGGATCACGACCTGAGCAGAAGGCAGACAGACGCTTAACGACTGAGCCACCCAGGCGCCCCACTAAATCACTTTCATAAATATACATTTCAGGAAAAGAAATATCTAAAGCTCTCTCACACGGTACCTGGGTGGCTCGGTCGGTTAAGCGTCCGACTCTTGATTTCTGCTCAGGTCACGATCTCAGAGTCCTGAGATCGAACCCCGAGGTGGGCTCCACACTGAGCGGGGAGGCTACTTGGGATTCTCTCTCCCTCTCCTTCTGCTCCTCCCCGCTCCCTCAGTCTCTCTCTCAAAAACTTAATTAATTAAAAGAAAAAAGAAAAAAGCAAGCCCTCAGACTGTTGCTGCACACGCCCAGACACGTGAGCTCTGCGCGGAACTTACCCAAGAACACGAGTACGGTGCCCACCCACTGCAGCTGGCTGATTGGGTTGGCGAAGAGAATCACAGAGGCCAAAATGGTGAAGAACTTTCGAGTCGTGGTGATGATGGAGCAGGTCAGGGGGCCAAAATACACAACTGTCATGAAGATGAAGCTCTAGAGAGACCGAGAAAGCGGGGTCAGGCTGGCTCTTGGGGCTCTGCCCCAAGGTCAAAGTCTGTGACAGGACATCAGGGCTGGGCTTGCCGCCCTCTTCTTCCAGCCGGGTCGGGCTCCCTTGGGGAAGCCAAGCTACCCGGTCTCGAGGCACTCACCTGACCCAGGGCACTGGTCAGGCCAAAGAGCAGGATGTTATAGATGACGGTAGGGTATCTTTCGGCAAAACTCAAGAACTCCCAGAGCTCCCCAGTAAACAGGATTCCTGGGAATAAATGGCAAAGGATGAATGGCGCACCCTGTGTGCCTGCGTCAGCGCACGTGTCTACACGCAGCCCAGGAAAGTACTCCACGGAACAAACAGCACGTCGGGAAGTGCAGGGACTGAGTTCACACTGTCCTGTCAGGCAGCTTGCTCCTAGTTTTCTGATTAGACAAACTAAAGACTCTTCCAAGAGAGGCTTGGGAGTCAACTAGCTACTTCTGCCAAAGTTACTGGTAGCAGAGATCCTCCGATATTGGGGAGATACTGACCCACACATTCCCAGCTCAAGGCAGCCCCACGCATGGCCACCTCCAGCCATCAGCAGCCTCCTCCGTTAACCCCACTGTGCTGTACTAAAAATACTTCCCGCGGGCACCCAGATTTGAACAAAGGTTGGGAAGCACTGATTTAAAAGCACATACGTTCATATTCAAACTACAGTCCGTATACACCAAATACCAGTATGTCATCGCTATCAGAAGAAGGTGAGTTCCCAAGGTACCCCTGTGACCTACTACTACATGTCCCCCCAAGGAAACTGGCACAGGTCTACCCATGATTGTGCCAATCATGAGGAGCAAGCAGAGCCCGCCAGGGAAAGTTTCTCCAAGAAGGTTTTCCAGGGGCTTGGACAGAAGGGCATCTTACAGCCGAGACAGGCCTCCGGCCTGGGCAAAGTTAGCAACGAGCACCCGCGCTAGGGATTGACTGGAGGATGGCAGTCTGCCCTCTGGTGACACACGGAAGAACAGCAGAACCGCTCCTTACCAGCTCCCAGCAGCAATGTCGACCAAAGGTTGATATTCAACATCATGTGGTTGGAGCCTGTTTGGTAATGAGCCCGCATGTGGTCCTGGGAAACGCCTGTCAGTCCATCCAGGGTCAGAGACAATAACTGGAAAAGAGAGGGTGCACCCTGCAGCAAGAAGGCCACCAGGGCCCCTCCCTACCCCAGGACACAGGACTCTCACTTTTCTGAGACTCCTCACAAAGCCGCTATCTTAAGACAGAGTCCTCAGAACAAAATGCTAGCATTCGGTCACGGGTGGAGGGTCCGGAGAGATCACGCTCACTGCCTCCTGCCCCACCCAGGCACCAGAACGACAGCCTATCTGAGCCACCCAGTAATGTAATCAGAGTGGGATGGGAAGCCTAGCACTTCCCAAGGCAGTGCCACGAAGCCTCGTGTGCAGGGGC
Organism: Mirounga angustirostris; assembly: GCF_029215605.1. Classification (NCBI taxonomy): domain Eukaryota; kingdom Metazoa; phylum Chordata; class Mammalia; order Carnivora; family Phocidae; genus Mirounga; species Mirounga angustirostris. Next base: position 22,133,716 of record NW_026991725.1, on the reverse strand, counting down.
CTGGAACCCGTGCTGAGCCATGTATTTTCCCGTGAGAGTAGAGAAAGGACATGTGGTACTGGCCTGTTAGCCTCCTGGCTTGGAGGAGCGCTCCAGACTAGATTCTCTGGTCACACTGCCCAGATTAGAAGCCTGGGCCAAGCTAGCCACTTCCTCTGCCACTTCATAGCCGTGTGACCCTGGCAAGTGACTTAACCTCTCTGTGCCTCAGTGTCTTCATAGGGAAAATGGAAATAATAACATATATAAGGTTATTGTTGTAGAAGTTAACCAACTAATAGGTAAACCACTGGGAACAAGGCCTAATACACAGTAAGCAAGAGCTATTATAGTATTATTTTTAAACGCTGGCTTCCCGGTTTCTCAGAAAGCCACAGTGAGTGACACGCTATTCCTTCCCTATTCGCTCTCATGTCTCTCCGGCCTCACACCAGCACTTAAACGCAGGTCTCAGAGTCACCCCTTCCCCTGGAGAGCTGCGTTTTTGCTCAATATTTCAGGCTTACCACTGTGGCCTTAGGAGAGCCGGGGGCCATGCAACAAGACACAAAGCCGAGAAATGGGGGGCAAGGAGCATCGCAATCTCTCTCTCGACACATAACTGGCCTTTCACACGCCCAGGTGGGATGCTCCTTGGTTGTGATTACCGGAAAAGGCTGCCTTTCCCACCAGGATCACATACCAGAAGCAGTTCTCCGTAGCCAACTGTGTGTTCTTCCATCCCAACTACTTGCTTGGGTTTGTACATGAAAAGGGCCACTCCGGCCACAATTAGCAACACACACAGGTACTTGGCCTTTGGGTACTTCTTCTTCAAGAGGGTAACTCCAAGGAGCATGACTACAGGGAAGAAACAGTGAAAAATTCGGGTACCCACAGGCATTGATGAGCCCAACACTGTCCTCTTAGGAGACTCCTGGGAGAAAACAATGTCTGAGAAGGAAGGCCTACAGAAGCTAAGAGGAAGGCGCAAGGCTGGCACCTGGATAGAGAGGATTGAGCAACGGGGGGAACAAAGGGTAGAAGGCAGGGAAAAGGCAGAGAACAAAGGTGAAAGATCCAAGAAGGGACAGGGAAAGGGTGGGGACAGTGGATGAGAGAGAGGTTGAGAGAAAGAAACTGACAATCAAAATGGGACTCAACTCTAATGACAATGTAAGCACCCAGGACACCAAAATGACCGGCACAGGAAGCAGACTAGGTTGGTCTCTAGCTTCGGGCCCATGCACATCCAACACTACCGGAAGCGATACAGAGGACAGGATGGCAGGGGGAAGGGATGGAGGGCCGGCTCTGGAGATAGCTGTGATGAGATGACGACCCCGAAGGGATACACAGCTCTAGCAGAGGAGTAGAGAGCCTGCTACAGGAAGAGTGAGGATGGTAGAGGGAGACCATCTGCTTCCGCTTACCTGGGATTGGCTTGCAGGATTTACCAAGGACCTGAAATGAAATCCAGCACATAGTACCTGAGCCTCTGGGATGTGCCAGGCACTGTGCTAGGTGCTCTGTTAAGAAAAGTAACTGTGGGGCGCCTGGGTGGCTCAGTCGTTAAGTGTCTGCCTTCGGCTCAGGTCATGATCCCAGGGTCCTGGGATCGAGCCCCACATCGGGCTCCCTGCTCAGCAGGAAGCCTGCTTCTCCCTCTCCCACTCCCCCGGCTTGTGTTCCTGCTCTCGCTATGTCTCTCTCTGTCAAATAAATAAATGAAATCTTTAAAAAAAAAGAAAAGAAAAGAAAAGAAAAGTAACTGTGGGGCCTGCACCAGAAACCACAGCCTATCATGGCCAACCCACCACCACTAGACCGCAGATCTATGGTTCTTTGCCCTCTGAATTTCTCCAACACCTTCTCTTTTGTTTAAGTCACGGACCTGAGCGAAGAATTCTTAGGTCTTTTCAAACAACTTCTGAGCCAACCCTCATCACACCCTGAGATTTCACCTGAGTTGGATAGTTGACGAACTGTAGTGCCGAGTTGCTGGAGACCATGGCACCCAGATAGGAGACAGAACAGGCGGCATAGAGCCAGCTCCGGGTACGATCCACCCTCGCAGTGTCAAAAACCTGGATCACTGGGAAGAGACAAAAAATGTGTAAGAGAAACTTGGTGAACTGAACCAAAGTTGAAGCCACGTGAAAGGAATGTGTCAAATAAGACGAGAAGCACAAGATATTTCTGTCCTCTTAGACTGGGAAATCTCTGAAGATTATTCAACTCTCCAATCTCACCTACACCTAACACAAGACCACATGCAGAGCAGGAATGGGGGCTCATTCAGTTCAAGGGACTCGTTAGCTCTGCTGTAGCCCCCAGGGAACAGAGAGAGCAGCTCAAAACATGTTTGAAGCGGAAAGATAAAGGAAAATCAAAGGGAAGAAAGAAGAAAAAAATTAAGTATTCTCAGTGGGGATTCGGCACACAGAAGACCCATTCTCTGCACATTTCTGACTCAGAAGTTGGTCTAATGTAAGGAAATAGGGTTGACTGAACAGAGAGGCTTTGAAAACGCTAAAGAGGGTGGGAGTGCTGCCAGTCAAACCTTAAAGGTGGACAGGGAGGGGGCACACAACAGATTACTAGATAGGTACTCACAGATCTTGGCAAACACAGCATTGATCACACACTGAATGAAGACCAAAGTTAAGGCAAAAGTGAACGTCTCCTGCTTGGCTCCCTCCCCATACTTTCCTCTTGTTCTAAGAATGAAATGATGAGAAAAAAAAAGGAGAAGAATTAGTGTATTTCACTCAGTGTCATCTAGTATGTGTAGAGTCACCGAAAGCTTTAAAACGATTTTGCTTCTCTGGATGTAGGAACTGTCTGGTAAGGTTCACTGGCCTCATTCACAAAAGGGGCTGATTTTATTGGATCTAGAAGCCAGACATCCCAGCCTGCTGATCCCGTAGCTTAGGGAAAGAATATCCGTAAAGGATGGAGCTAGAGGAAACGTGGAAAATTAGACGGTGAAACGAGGTACCCCAAGCAGCAGATGAAGGGATTTGGGCTACAGCAGCAAGGCCGGGGGCAAAAGAATCCGCTGTCCGCAAACATCTGGAAGTACCAAAGAGGAGCTGGCACAGGCAAGGAAACCTGTGTGTGTAACGGGGTACTACTGCCAGCCTGTAAAGCCCAAGCCCTTAGAACCCTAGGGAGAAAAGCAAGAGAAGAAACATAACCAGGTCCCGAGTATCCGGAGACCAACTTTGGCGTTTGGGAAATCTGAGCAGGCTCAGCCGCGGCTGCAAAGGTGTCGGGGGCTGGGGGCGGGCAGGAAGGAACAGCCGGGCCAGGGGCGGGGGGCCCGCCAACCGGGCCAAGGGGCGAGAGAAGGGGCAGGTCTGTGCTCCGGTCCCGGCGATCCGCTCACATCTTTTCCTGAAGGATCCCATAGTAGAAATAGCAGACAAAGACACCGAGGAAGCACAGCGGCAGGCGCAGCCGGTCGGGCACCAGGGAGCTGCTAGCGGCCATGAGACGCCCGGACGACCCGACCGGAGACCCGCTCACAGCCGGCAGCGGCAGCGGCGGCGGCGGCGGCGACAGCTCCAGCCGGACATCGCCGACCGGCGACAGGGGCCTCATAGGAGCTGCATGCGACCGCCGCTCAGTAGGCCCCAGCAGCCACCGCCAGAGCTGCCGGCTCAGGGCCTCCGAGAGGGAAAGGCTTCGGGACCCAGAAACCGTTTCCAGGGAAAGGAGACCCGCCCTGGGACCTCGGCTTCGCCCCTGATGGCCGAGGGAGCCACCCGCCCTGACATTAATGCTGTGCCCTGGAGTCTTCCGATCAGGCAACTTCGAGGACAACTGCGACCCAGAGCTCGACGGGATGGCCTAGGCGTTACGCGGGCGGGGAATGATGACGTATAAGGATGTGGAGGTCACCAATTGGCTGCGCTGTGCGAAGACAGACAGGTGAGCTGGAAGGAGGTGCGGCCGGCCGGGTTAATCCCAGTCTCTTCCCCAGTCGGCGGTCAGGCTTCCGCTGGGTCCTAACGCCAGGAAGTCTCAGTGGACCCTCAGCGCCCCCTAGCGGCTGCCCCGCGTCAGCGCCTCCCCTTCTGCAAGAAGAGCGTTCAAGGCTGCCGTTTGAGAGCTGTCCTCCTTCTAAGGGCACATCACTAGGCTTCCAAAGGGGTAACCTACGCGTGCCGCCTACATTCCGAGCGACAGTTTTCCCAGCCTGGAAACTTGGGATAGACAATTAGCAGCAACCACCTGGTCGCCTCTCGACTGTTCTGAGGATTCAATGAGCTGAGGTTTGTGAAAGTGTTTCAAAAACTGTAAAGTGTGCTATGCAAGTTTAAGGTATCGGTAGTCATCACACTTTCTCAACTCTGGTCTTATTTCCTCACATCCAGGAGGTGGAAATGGAAGCTTACCAAAGTGGATGTTCTCCGGGGTCTTACACCTCACCAGCAATACAACAAACCCTCCTGCTGCCCTCCAGATTCTTTCCCATTCATGACCTCCTTTGGGGGCCCCTCCGTCATCCCAAGTGTTGGCCCTCCACCTGCGGGCACCAAGAGCTAGGGCAACACCCCAGGACTTTCCACTATAACCCCCGAACCCCACTTAAGCAATGGACTCTGGGCTGCTATCTGGGTAGAGGCTCCTTCTCTGCTTCTGACAGCCCACTTCTTTGGCACAGCCTCAGGCAAAGGAAGGAAACTCAGGTCAGCACCACACCCATCACTCCAGGCCTGACTCACTAAGGCTTTGGGGGCAGGCCAAACATCTTTCGGGGGAGGGGTAAGAAATAGAAGATAGGGTCTGTCCTCAAGCCCCTGTCTCCTTTACATCAGTGCGGATGGGGCCCCCACATTTGCTCTCCCCCCAGTGGCTCATTCCACCCAATCAGTGTGATTCCAGGGCACCAGACAGGAGCTGGGGTGAGAGACCTGGGTTGCAGTCCCAGCTCTGCCCCTTCACTAGCTGGGACTTCAAACAGTTCTCTTGACCTCTGAGTCAAACTAGTTTCCTCATCTGAAATTAATGCAAAAATAGTAACAAGTGCGAGAGCGCTGTGGTTAGAAGCAGGGGCACTGGATTCAAGGGATCTGCTTCCCCATCTTAGCTCCCCCACTTCCTATCTGTGTCTTGGGGGTAACGTTATACAATCTTTCTGTCCTCTTATCAGTACAGTGGGGTTTATCACATTTCTCTCATTGGGTTGTTGTGATGTTTCGGTAACGTTTTATGTCAAGCACTAACAGGGTATCTGATGCTTACGGGGCCAATGAATGGTAGTTGGGATAGCCTGCCTTAAGAGTTTGTCTCGGGTGCCTGGGTGGCTCAGTTGGTCAAGCGACTGCTTTCGGCTCAGGTCATGATCCTGGAGTCCCTGGATCGAGCCCCGCATCGGGCTCCCTGCTCGGCAGGGAGCCTGCGTCTCCCTCTGACCCTCCCCCCTCTCATGTGCTCTCTCTCTCTTTCTGTCTCAAATAAATAAATAAAATCTTTAAAAAAAAAAAAGTTTGTCTCGAGGTCTTCTGACATAGATACAATTTTAGTTATTTTTTTTTAAAGATTTTATTTATTTATTTGAGAGAGAGAATGAGATAGAGAGAGAGAGCATGAGAGGGGGGAGGGTCAGAGAAAGAGGCAGACTCCCTGATGAGCAGGGAGCCCGACGTGGGACTCGATCCCGGGACTCCAGGATCATGACCTGAGCCGAAGGCAGTCGCTTAACCGACTGAGCCACCCAGGCGCCCACAATTGTAGTTATTATGACTGCCCTTGGGGTAGTCAACTTTTCACCCATACAGTGGGGATAATATGTCGTGAAAAAGTTTGTAAAGCGTAAAGCACCATCAGAATGTTGGGATGATTATTCCCATTTCTCCCCAAAGCCTCTGAGCTCTTACAGGTGCAGCACTATAAAGCTGAGAGGCTGCAAACCCCTCTGTGTTGTGGGTACTCACGAGATGGAAAGAATACTCCAGTAGAGCTAAAGCTTCCCTAAAACTGTGCCAAGAGATTCAACCCGATGACTGCTCCCTGGTCCTGTTCCCCTTGCCGGTGCGCACCACAATGTCAAACTTGGTCACCCTCACTTCCCCTCTGAAACCCACTCTCCCTAGGGAGCTTTTCCAGACTCATCCAAGAATAAATGACTTGCCCCACTGACTTCTTCACCCCACCTTCCACCACCCCCTTCATTCTGGACAGCCTTTCCGTGGACCCTACTTCTTAGATGTCCATCTAAAGAATCCAAGCCTGGTGACCTGAGGACAGGGACTCTGTGCATCCACGTTAACACCCACATCCACATCATTATTTGTTAAGTAGAGACCCCTCTTGAAGACAAGGATGATCAATATCACACGCTCAATCCCCTCCCCGCAAAAAATGTTTAACAGAACCTCAAGCTGCTGGGAATACTTATTTATTTGGTCTATTAACACCAAGATCTGCAAAAAACAACTTCTAAACACAGGATAAGAAAACTTGAACATTAACATTCTTCTTCAATTTTGTGTAAGCTCTGCAGTACGGAAAATATACAAACTTCAAACAGCTGCAAAAATAGTGTCTTTGGGAGAAAATAGAGTTTCTACATCGATACAAGAAAAATAGGCATTTTTCTACTCCAACCCAGTCCCGGGGCAGGCGGAGGGCGTAGAGTCGCCGCTTGCCACCTGGAGGAATACCAGCTCTCCCTCTCCCCCGCCACCCACCTGGGGCTGGGCAAGCTGGGCTGCTTCAGACAATCTTAGGGTGAAAGCGAGATGAAAATGCCACTTGGGAAAACGCTTGGTTCCCCCCTCTGCCAGCAGCTGGATTGGTCAAGCGTTAGGGCCCTTTAGGGCTGCTTTGGTCAGCTCCTCCAATGAGAGGGAGGCACGGGGATGGGCGCTGAGAGGATGGGGCTATCTATCTTCGGGTCTCCTCTTCCATGGCTGTGGAGGAGAGGGAAGGAAATCTGCAGTGTCCCCTCTCCTTCCATCATGGCCAGCTTGCTCCATGACAAGGTCAAGAGCCCCACAGACAGTCCTTTGGACTCACACCCAGGGGTGGGGGACCCAAGACCTTCGGGTGAGTTTTCCACCAAGTGAGAGAGGCGGCAAGAACACAGATGCGACTTGTGAGCTGCCCAGCTGCTAGTGGAGAAGGCAGGTCCCCTCACATTCGGAGGGGCTGGTGTCCCTCAGAAAGAGGACCCGGGGCTTTGACACAATAAATGAAAGTGCTCGAAGGCCGAGAGGGAAGGGCTCCTTCATCCCCCACCTCAGGGGAGCTAGGGAGGGGCCTGCCACCAAGGCACTGGTCTCCATGGTGAAGTGGTGGGGTTGGGGCCCTCAGACCACCAGGGAACTCTGGAAAAGCACGGGCTCTTCTGATGGCGGGGTGCGCTGCCATGGCTCGAACGGCAGCGAGGAGGCTTTGGAGGCCTCTGGATCCTTCCGAGGCGGTGGCCTGGGGCTGGCAGGGGGAAGGGGGGACCCCGGACTTGAGGGGCAGTTACGGAAAATGAAGCCCATGCTGGGGAAGAGGGGCTTCATCAAGCTGACGGGGCAGAAGGCCGAGCCGGTCGGGTTGAAATGGACTTTGTTCTTGTCAGGACAGGAAGTCAGGAAAGCCAGGTCAGGGCCTGGGGACCTGGAGAATGGAGAGAGAAACACACACACACACACACACACACAAGGGGAGAAACAGCCAGTGAGAACTGACAGGAGATGTCATGGCATCAGGGGAGCAGGGGAGCTGGGTCTCTGTTCAAACAGGGTGGTAACTCAACCAAAAAACTACAGGCTGCTGAGCAACACCCAGTCTTTAGGCCCGCAGCAATCCATTTATTAGGAATATGGCTGAACAACAGGAAATCTACTTCAGCTAGAAACAGGAGGGATTGAAGGTAGACAGGAAGGAGAACTTCCTGACGAGGTGACTTTAGAAGAGGAGACCAAGGGATCTTTTAATTTGAGAGAGTTCATCAGTAAACAGTGTTTTGAGGGCAGACCACTTGCCTAAAAGCAGAGACCCAGGCAAAATTATTTTCTAAGACTTTGGACAGCCTAAAGCAGGGTTTCTCAGCATCAGCACTATTGCCATTTTGAACTGGAAAATTCTTGGTTGTGGAGAGCTGTCCTGTGCATTGTAGGATGCTTAAGAGCATCCCTAGCACCTGCCCACTAGATGCCAGGAGCCACCTGTGTCCCCCTTAAGCTGTGACAACTAAAAATGTTTCCTGACATTGCCAAATGTCCCCAGGGCGTGGGGAGAGGGGGGGATGTCTCCCATTGAAATCTACTGACCTAAAGAGTCTCATTCTTGAACACATTTGAAAGGGGTGATTTTTCAAAGCCCTTGCTGAGATGCAAGGGTAACAACCATGGCAGGAAGGCAGGCCAACCTTAACAGGGGGTCTCGGCTCTAACTCACCATGTGCTCTTGACCCACCTGCCTCACCTTGAATGTGGAAAGAACCATCCCCACACCTTCCTAATCATGTGGAAGAAATGGAAGCATAAAAGGAGTGAGGTCAGGGAGTTCTAGAGTAAGGAATCCTTATGATAAAGAGGAGTGTCTGGCCATGCTCTGAGGGGAAGCGGTTGAGAAGCCGCTGGTTGCGAGGGCTCCTGGGGAAAAGGGAAATGTGTGGTATGATGGTGAAGCTCTGTTACCAGTGGATCCCTCGACTGCCTTCCTCTTTATGTATAATATATAGACAGAAAAATGAACTTAGGGTATAGCATGGGAAATTGATGACCATTTTAACTGTAGAATTCTAATAATTCCAAATCCAGGAAGAAGAGCAAGACAGGAGGAGGGCAGGGGTGCGCCCAGAGCGAGAGGTGGAAGAAAGAGGTAAAAACCCATGTGCTGGGTGTATCTGGGAAGGCCTGGGGTCCCAGCAGAGTCCACAGCAGCAAGGTCTCCCCTGACCAAGAAGGGTTTACAAGAATCCCACTTTATGGACTTTGAGGAATGGGCAGGAGAGGGGAATGCTCTCACTGTGTGCATGCCCACGTGGGGAAGGTGACCCAGGAGACCAAGCCCCACTCGAAGGACAGATGGCATGACCCTGAATGGCTTGATTCCCCTCCTGGGAAATCCAGGCCATCTTATAGGATCAGCAGCTAGGAAAAGGAAAATGTGACAGAAGAATTGCTAAACACAAGAACTTCCCAATGGGCAAGCTGATACAAGGAAGAGGCCCCAGTGAGCTGAGAATTTCTCTCCCAGGGCCTCTTGGAAAGCAATCCATAGGTCACCACCTCTTTTTTTTTTTGAGATCATGACCTGAGCCGAAATCAAGAGTCGGATGCTTAACCGACTGAGTCACCCAGGGCCCCAAGAGTCACCATCTCTCTCAAAGGATTAACACAGGGACAGGAAGCCTGGGGAGATGGCTTGAAGACCCTGGCTGTCATCGTGAGTCTGTGGAAGAATCAGGATGGGCACAGCCTCATTTCCACAAGCAATCCCAGGCGGTGGCTACTCAAGTATAACGTGGACTGGGGAGAGACCCAAGTCTGCTTAAGCTGCAAGATCTGGTCTTTTTCCTCCATGCCACCCCTGAGGACCCAGGCTTCTTGGAGAGCTACATAGCGAAGCTGGGAGCAAACACCCCCGGGGCCATGGCTTTCTCCCTAACTCCCACTTTGCCTTCTAGCCGTACCCTCTGTCGCTACCATGGACTGTCCCTTACCTGCGACGCGAATGGAGCTCTCAAGGCTCAAACCCTGTCCTAGCTACGTCTCAGCTCACACACCAGGACCAATTCTCCCTAACTGAGAATCTGCCCTTCTGACTATGAAGCTGGTGGGGGGAAGGAAATGAGCTCTTGGGGTGCCTGCTACGGGGGACCGGGTGGGCATTTGGAAAGGTTCGGCCCTCCATCCTCTCTGCTAATGGGAGGGAACCGTGGTAAAGAAGTCAATCAACATCAGAACGGCTTCTGAACTGTCCCACCTGGTTTGGAATATTCCACAGTCCTTCCTTGTAAGGACTGGAAATTTCTGTCTGGGAGTTCATGACCCTTGAACCACTAGAGCGACAGGGTGAAGACTTGACTCAGAAGCAGGGAGGAAGCTGTTCAGGTCCCCCTGCCACTCCACTGGGGACGAGACACTTCCCATCTCTGCCTGAAGAGAACTTTACTAACATGTTCTCTCTCCCTCCGATTACCATCTAGCAAACTCACACCTTCCCCAGGGATGGAAAAAAAATAGAGAAAACAAAGGGCTCGGGTTTCAGATCTCTTTCCTTTCCAGCTCCCACAGCATTTGTGGCTGGCATGTGGGCAGAGAGCAGGTTTCCATAGAGAGCACGATAAGCAAAGATTGAAGGGCTCCAGTAGGTAATGTCAACAAGTCTGACCGCGGAAAAAGTGTGATCCCGATCATCTGAAGTTGACAACGGCCCCAGGCTGAGAGAGCCCAAGATGGAAGAAGGGCCTGTCAGAGAGAACAGTGCAGGGCTCACCCCCATCCCCGGCTCCGCCCCACCCCACCCACCCCGTCCACGGTCCACGGTCCACGGTCCACGGTCCACAGGAGGTACTCACACGGCCTCTTCGAACACACGCACTCTCTCGCAGCCTTCCGGGGGCTCCCGTTTGAAGACGTAGCTGTGATTGGGCCGAGGGGAGGCGGCAAAGGCAAGGACCGGAGACGGGCTGCTGTCTTCAAGGCAGGCTGGGCGGCCCGGAGAGGAGGCTGCAAACAGAGTGAGGCTGAGGCCAGTAGAACTGAAGGGAAGGAGGCTCTCCACTTTCCTGGGCTCAGGCTTCGGTGTAAAGGGGCGAGCCTGGGACATGTGGTGAGGGGGTTGGCAGTGCTTATGCTAATCCAGGTTGTTTGTCCATGCTTTATTTACCTTAAAATAGCTTTAAGAAGGCTTACAAAAATCTATATATCTTGTTATACAGGATAAAAAAAATACAGTTGAGGGGCACCTGGGTGGCTCAGTCGGTTGGGTGACCGACTCTTGATTTCAGCTCAGGTCATGATCTCAGGGTTGTGAGACTGAGCCCCACGTTGGGCTCCATGCTGAGCGGGAAGGCTACTTGGGATTCTCTCCCTCTGCCCCTCTGCCCCTGTGCTCTCTCTCTCAAATAAATAAATATATCTTTTAAAAAAATACAGTTGAATTGATGGAAAAATCAGGTCTAATAGCAATTCTGTATTCTCAGGAGGTAGACTACAACTGGGACTCCAAGTCTGACTTAAAGGAATCCTAACTTCCGTCTCCCTGCTTTCTTCCAAGACCGCACCGCCCTGCTGCCAACATACCACAGCTTTGTCCTCTCCACAGCCCTGCCAAGCTATCCCTTCTTCCAGGAAGAGCTCTTGTACCAACTCAGAGAAGCAGTCTTTACTCAACCCCACTTGTGGGATAAAATCCTCTCCCTTTCCACACAGTGAATGTACTTTGCCTAGGCTGCAAATATTGACTTTATCTGTATTTATCTCACATTTATTCCTTATTACTCTAAGCTCTGTTTACCTCTGTGTAGTGTGAGATTATGCCCTTGACCAGCCTACCTCACAGGGCGCTGTGAGAATCCAGCTGGGGGAGGCAGGCCACAGTGCTTTGGGACAGGAGGATCATTATCGTGGGGAGGAAGGGCTTGGGTCTCATCCTCCCATAAAGGAGCCAGGGCACAGGACGAAGTAGAGCTTTGGAGTTGGAAAGCCTGGGTTTCAGTCCGGGTCAAACAGCGTGACCCTGGGGCGAGAGACCACATTCGCTTATTGTCTACCTTTCCCAAACACCTTGAGACCTGTTGCTGGTAATGCGTGCAGTGGACCAGCCGGACAGACCCATAGGCTTTCTACTCGTTAGCGAAAATAGGAGGATGAGAGGCACTGCTTGCGTGCTTCCCAGTGAGAACAGAAGTGTGGGTGCAGAGACTTTATATAAATTATAAATCAGGATCTGTGTGAAGGACCATTACTACTGGTAGTATTGCATATAGAATAAAGACAACCCATGATATTCTAGTTGGTTAGTAAGGAGGACTCCCAGGCTTGAAACTGATTAGAGGGGGAAAGGGCGTGGAGGCCCCCCTGTACCTCAGGCTGCTGCCCCAGCCCCCCTCAGCTTACCTTTGTCACTGGGGATGGATGCCAGCTCCTCGACAGCACCCCGGTGTTCCTCGTGGCTGGCCGGGCCTGAAGGCTGGGGGGATGTCAGGGGCACGGAGGGAGAGCCGGCAAGGTTGCCGGGCTCCAGGAGGAGGAGGGGGTGGTCACAGCTGCCACTCTGGGCGGGAGCGGGGGCACGGTGCCCATCAGGGATATCAAGGATCTGCCAGGGAAGAGGGTGGGGAAGGAGTCTCAGGCCCCTCTCTTTTGGCCATGAGAGCGGCAGTGACCCTTAAGCTCCTCCCCTCGCTGTTGTTCTGACCTCTATCCCTGACGCACAATGACACCAGGACATGGCTTTCTCAAGTCACTGATTTAAGGGAAAGCCCCTCCTATTTCTCCCCAGCCCTTGCGACCCAATTTAGAATCACATGTTTATTTGTATGGTTTCATCATGGTGACGCCACCAGCAGGCTGTAAGCCTCGAGGGCAGGGACCTTCTCCGGGAACACAAAGATGAAGAATATTTGGGGAGCATGAGAGGGGGCGAACCACCAGGATACTAACCACGCAAGCCACTGCAGGACAGGCATGCACATCATTATCACGTATGAAATACCCCCTCCCTGCTTCTTAGCCATCAATGGTAGTTGTACCCCCAGCTCACCGAATTGCAAGCAGGTGCCTGGGTGGGTATCAAATCCTACATATACATCAATTAAAAATCAACTAGCAAGTAACTCATAAACTGAGGAGTGTGCCCATTAGAATTATATTAATACTGCCCAACTGGCATTCTCCAATTGTACTGTGTCAGTACAAAAATGTGCCTGAGACGGCAGAAAAGGTAGCAAATAATTCTGCCTGGGAGTGGGGTGGGGGTGGGGGGGAGGGGGGAGGCTGCACAGGGGCAACTGGGCATGAAGGATGAATGCAGGTCACCAGGTGGACATGGGGGGAGAGGTGGTTACACAGGCGACTGAGGCACGGGAGGGGGACAGTGATGGGGATGAGGACGCAGGGAGCAGGGAGCCGGTGCTTTGGCTGAAGAGTGGCGCCGAGCCCCTTCCTCCTGGCTGAGAAGTCTCCCCTCCACTGAGCCCCGCTCCCTCTCTTCCCACCCAGCACCACGAGCCTGTCCCGGCTCCACCGCCCGGCTCTGCTGTCCTGGTGGCCAAGTCCATTTGAATCTAATGAACCCGATTTGTGTTCCTCGTGCAGGGCGGCGTTTACACCACGCTGTTGACGTGGCCACAGCCCGGAGCCCCCCGAGAGCCAGAGTCCCCCCGGCCTGCACCCACACTCCCCAAGCCGCCGGCTCGTCGTACATCAAGGGCGCGCCCCACTCACCCGCAGCAGCTCCTCTTCACCCTGTTCCTTCACAAACACCTCCTCCAGCTCTTGGTTGAGCCCTTCCAGGCTCCGGTGCAGGCAGGGGCTGAGTCGCAGGACAGGTGACCCGGAGGGGAAGCTGGGAGGGGACGCCTGAGAAGGAGGCAGATGGAGCGGTCATGGAATCCCCCCTCCCCCAAGCCCCGGAGAGTTACTAGTTCTGACCAGGGGGTAATGTCATGTCTACACAGCAGAACCAAGCAAATAAAGGAGGATCTGGGCACGGGGACTGACTGCAATAGGACAGCTCAGTGGGTTTTTCTCCAGAGGTTAGCGCTTTGGGAGTCTAGAGCGTGGTTCTAGCGCTTGCAGGCTCACCACTGCGTCAATTGTAGGGGGGCGCGGGGGTTGAGGGGAGAGCCATTCGCGAGGGCAAAAAGCCCTTCCAGCCTCACTCAGCGACCCCCAGTTTGTGCCCAAACCACCTAGGCAGCCACGTGGCCATGGGGTGGGCAGCGTGGCAGGCTCAGTCAGCGGCTGTAAGACCTGCGAGGACCTGCCCACACGGGGCCGCCACGGGCGACAGCAAGGGGAGTGGGCCCGGGGAGGGGGCGGACACATACATACCCTCAGTGCTCCCCGCACTGCATGGTCCCCTTGCAGGGGGGAGCCCCGCTCCTTCTCTTTCCCGCTGCGGCTTAGCTTTGTCCTCTGCAGCTGTTGCTTCAACTTGGAAATCTGGTAGCCCAGAGATGGGAGGGGGAGAGGCAGGTGGAACAAAGCTAAAGGGCACGGGGTCCCTCCTCCCCGACGTGGCTCCCACCGGAGGCCCACGATAATGCATAAAAGGAAGATGGAAAACCTCCCAGGAGACCTCGGTGAGTTCAGAACTGATGACATGCTCTTTGGGCCAGCTGGAGACCTTATTAACTAGATATTTGGTGTTTCTGAATTATCATGTATTCTACGGATCAGTTGGAAATATGAATCAGATGGATCAGTTTCCAAAAATTTCAAAATACGCAATGCCGAAACCATTTTTGTCTTTCACGGATTCCAAACCGTGGAATACTACTCTATTAATAGAAATGGGAAATGATGTTTTTGAATTCACTCTTCAAAGTACATTCACAGCTATCTCAAAGGCCCCGGGACCAGGAAGGATGGAAGGATTTCCCCTCATTTTAAAGTAAACTGCACTGAGCAAGGAGCTGATGCTCAAGAAGGAGTATCAGATTTTGTCCTGACTTTCGTATCTTGTAACAATTATGCAGTATTATCAATGGTTTTGACTATTGTCTCTGTCACATTTGTAATTCTCCACCTACTCGCCCTCAGCTGGCGAAGGCTCAGGAGATGCAGATCTGTTTAAATATGGGCCCCAACGAAATAGGATTCAGAGAGGAGATCTGCCGCCCATAGCCATACAAGTTATGACCACTGCCAAGAAGAAAGTGGTTTTAGATCTGCTATCGGGCACCATTCACACGACTCCATGCTTAGTGTAAATAACTTGCTTACTCTGATCATTCCGAACTTAAAATACTCCATCATATTTCCCACTAGCTTTTAACTTGTAGAGCATTCCCTTCACATTTTCTCTGTTCTTGCAACCAAGAGAGGCTCGAGGTGACTCCCAGTGAGTCGGCCCTCAGGGGCCGCCAGTTGGAGTGGCAGGTGGAGCTGGTTTAGGAGCCCGGAATCCCCGTCTGTGCTTCTCTCTATTCAACCTCAGTGACTGGAGTCCTCCTGAGAGAGGGGGAGGGCCAGTGAAAAGTGTTTGGGAACACACAACTATTTTTCTCTTCTAAAAATAAGGCTGGATGGGATGCCTGGGTGGCTCAGTCAGTTAAGCGTCTGCCTTCGGCTCAGGTCATGATCCCAGGGTCCTGGGATCGAGCCCCGTGTCGGGCTCCCTGCTCCGCGGTGAGCCTGCTTCTCCCTCTGCCTGCCGCTTCCCCTGCTTGTGCTCTCTCTCTGTGTCAAATAAATAAATAAAGTCTAAAAAAACCTAAATAAAACAAAAAAAAGGCTGGATGCACAGTTAAGTAGGTGGTAAGGTTGGGGGCTTCCAGTTCCCAGAAACTCACTCGGAACGGCTTATCTGGATACAAGCTCCAAGCAAGCGAGAACAGTGCTGGCTCCCACCCTGCGCTGGGCTGCTGGAGGGCACCAGCGGTCGCTGGCAAAGGCCCTGCCGGCGGAAGGGGCTGGACTCCTAAGCCGGGCCACCAGGACACTGACAGGCAGCTTTGAAGGAGCCATCTCATCCGGAAAAGGCAAGTGAGACCGAAGATGTGAGGCCACTTTGGAGCAGACACATCCACGGCGCTGGGCGTGGACAGGAGGCAGCTGCTGTGGCCAGGGAGTCAAAGGGGGCACATACCTCTTTTCGGTGGTCTGTGCTGCCCCAGGACGCCGAGCGCTTGTGTGTACAGGAGCTGGCCCGCTCACCTTCCAGCTCTTGCCAGGACAGGGGCGTCTGCAGGGGGAGAAACCCCGTGAGACAGAGCAGCTTCTCGGGCAGGCCCCGGGGAAGCAGCCACTTCCTGGACAGAGGTGGTGGCTCTTTGAAGGCGTCTCTGTCGTCTGGTCATCAGCCCCCTGAACATGCCCGCCTCTTTTATTCTTTGAGGCTTCTCCACCTGCACCGCCACTCTCCCAGTCCATGTCCTCCAGGAAGCCTTCCCTGATGAGCCAACAAGGCCAACCTGCTCTTTACTCTTTTGTGACTTTTACACAGGGATTCTGGCCCCAGCTATTCCAGGTGCTCCCCAAGGGACAAGTCCTGCCCCTCCCTCTCCCAACCAGCTGCAGAAGAACACGGGCTCGGGGGACCCCTGGCATCCTCGATTCGTGGACCCTTTATGGGTCCGGCACAAGTTCAGGTTCCTGGGAATGTCGTGAAAAACAAGTTACGAGATGGGACTCCATTAAGCAATCATTATTACTTGGTAAAACAGGAAAAATGTCAGTAGAGGTCCCCCGTCCTCCATCTTCGACCAAAGCAGGAGACGTCTGTGTAGCGCAGTGTCTAGAGCTGGTTTCAGGGGGGGCTCTGCACACAGACTTGAAGTCCTCCTGAATAGGCACGGGAGGGGACATTCTCAGGAAGGAGGAAGCCAGAATTCTGAACTCAGCCCTGACCCTGACCCTTTCTGGCTTTATCACAGCTCCTTCTCCTGGGCCCTGTGCTGCCCTTTGTGAGAGCAGACCTCTCAGGCGGCCATATCCCCCCGCCTCCTCCCCACTCCCCAGCTGCATAGCAGGCCAAGAGCCCAAGATTGAGGCAGGGGGAGTTGCAGACCCACTTCCTGGGCCCCAACCTGAGGGAGGAAGCTGTTGGCTTAAGCATGAGGCAGAGGAGGACTAGATCACTTCCCACCACCAACACCCCCTACTTCCATTCCAAGGGAGGGGCCCAAGGAGGAATGCTCCAGGGGAACCAGCTCTGACTTCTCTACATGAGCTGCCAAACCATGAGGGCCTGGGAACCATCTCCTCCAACAGATCTGCTGACCTCCCCCGAGAGACTGTTGCAAACAGAAAAGGGGGAGGATAAGGGGGGGGGGGAAGAACCCCAACCACTCACTACCCAACAGCTGTGAAGAAGAGCGGTGGGGCGGGCGGTGGGGCGGGCGGGGGGGGCAGATTGCCCTGTGTGACAGCTGTATGGAGGGGCCACAGGGGACTGAGTCTCCCTGGCTCTTCCTTCTCCCAGCTGCTGACCAGGACATTTCCCGGGCCATGCGACACAGCCAGGGTGAGACGGCTGCCCCACCCTCCTTCCCTGACAACGCCGCAAGGAAGATGGGCCAGGGCTCCAGTCTTCACACACCCGTCCTTCAGGAAGAGGGCAGGCAGCGCATCCTTCAGGCTGCAGCCCAAGCCCTCGAGGTAAAGCTGGCTGTGACAGCATTCAGCAACCAAGCGGCTAACTGGTTGACTCCCAAATGCCTGTGTCTCCCCAAACTGGGGTGCCGGCAGCCAGAGCCTGAGGAAAGCTGTGGCACATACTGCAAAGTGAGGAGGAGGGCCCCCTCTCCCAGAGCCCCCTCGGCCCAGCAGACACACAACGCGCCTCCACTCCCGGGGCTCCAAAGCCAACCCTACAGATCGTTAGCTCTGCTCATCCAAGCTGAGCTCCACGCAAGCCTGCTGTCCCTGGAAGGTGGCCGAGGTCACAGGGGACGGATGGCGAAGGCTAAGCTGGTGATGCCCATTTCCCTCCCACTAGGAAGGTACTGCACTCACAACAGCCCCATCCAGGCTGTCAGCAGCTCTATTGACATCTCTTGCAGACTCTTCAACTGCCTCCTTCCTTCTGAGATGTGTGAGAGGGTGGAAGGAGAAACGTGGGCTGGCAGCAGAGGCTAGAAAGGATGTGAAAATTCACGCCAAACTGGGATCGTGTCTCTCAGTCCATCTTGCCTCACCTCTCTCTGCTCAGCCACATCCTCCAGCAACCGCTGCTGCCTCTGTGTAAACCATGCTACCCAGACTATTGTTCTGCCTCAACACTCGGCCAGCCCCTGGTCACAGATGTCGCCATTTTACCTTCCATCCCACGGGCCCTCTGTACCGGGCCCTCATCGCATCCAGGCAAACCTAGCTCTGCCTCCTTTCTCCCCTTGCCCTGGACCCCAAGCCTGGCCTCTCCGTCTCAGAGGGCCTGCCCTACCAACTCTTCCCAGCCTTGCCCGCGGGGAGCCCGTCTAACTTGTCTACTTCGTGCTGACTGCTCCTCGGCCCCACGTCTCCTCCGTACAGATGGGCTCCGAGTATCCATCATCCACACGCTCAGCGTATAGTTACTGAATGCGCACTGCGTGTCAGGTACCATTCCAGGGCTGGCAACACAGCAATGCACAAAACAACAAAAATTCTTGTCCCCTTTGAGTTTACGTTCTAGTTGGGGACATAGTTGAAACAGTGATAAGTACTAAGAGAAAAACACAGCAACAAAAGGAGATAGGAATGCTGGGCAGGGGAACATGATTTTAAATGTCAGGGACATCCTCAATGAAAGAGTAACATCTGAAGGAAAACGTGAAGGGGATGTGGGAGTGAGCCATGTGGGTATCTGAGGTAACAGTGATCCAGACAGAGGGAATAGCAAGCGCAAAGGCCCTGAGGCAGGAGCAAGCCTGGTTTGTTTGAGAATGATAAGGAGGCCAGTATGGCTGGAGCAGAGTGAGCAAGAGGCAAGGCAGTAGATGAGGAGGTCAGTAGGTGTGATAGCCTGAAAAATGGCCCTACAAAGATACCAGGTCCCGATCCCTGGAACCGATAAGTGTTACCTTATATGGTAAAGTTTTTGCAGATGTGATTAAGTTATGGATCTTGAGATGGGAAGATTATCCTGGATTATCCAGACAAATTAGGCCATTACAAGTGTCCTTATAAGAGAGACGAGGGCAATCAGACACACACGGAGAAAGATAAGGGGATGTGACCACAAAGGCAGACACTGGAGTGATGTGGCCACAAGCCAAGGAACGCTGGCAGCCACAGAAGCTGGAAGATGCAAGGAATGGATCTCTCAGTGAGTCTCCAGAGAGCACGCAGCCCTGCCAACACCTTGATCTTGGCCCAGTGAAACAGAATTTGACTTTTGGCCCCCAGACCTGTGAGAGAATAAGGTTTTGTTGTTTTAAGCCATGAAGTTTGAGGTCATTTGTCACAGCAGCCCCGGGAACCTAACACAGTAGGTCATCCTATGTATGAAGCCGTGTCCATGCTGGCTTTGAGCATCTGTAAGGCAGGCTCATGCACGGGTGTGGGATTTGGCCCCTCCGACTCAACGGGGCATGTCAAGAGTGGGGACCATGCCCTGCTCCCTAGTTCCAGTGCATCTGGGTAGACGGGCCGCTTCGCCTCTGGGTCTCACCGCAGAGGTCTGAGCCAAGGTCTCCCTGGGGCACAGAAAGGCTCCCCTTCGAAGAGTGCCCCTTTATGGCACAACAAGGGTCGAGCCATGCGGCAGGACGGCAATGGAAGGAGTCGCTCCACATGATCCTTTGGAAGTGGAGTGGAGCTTGAGCTTTGGTCAGCAGATCAAAACATCGTATTTGTCAAGGGGATTCATGCACTGGAACAGATTTATTTTAACACCTTGGCCCAAGGGGAGCAGCTGAGAGAAAAGCAGGACCACGTACTAGCCATGAGTGACATCAGCCACCTGTGCAGATGATGCTCGAATTATGCACAACTGGATGTGGGTCAAACCCAGGAAGCCTTGCCTGGGCTTCTGAGCTCCCAGAGCCACATGCGGAAGGATAAGTGGGTGTGGGGGTGGAGGACAGCTGTCCAAGGAACAGCCCGATAGAACAAGACAGGGGTGGGATGGAGCCAAAAACCCTCCAAACTAGAACCTGTTTCTCTGACC
Organism: Mirounga angustirostris; assembly: GCF_029215605.1. Taxonomy (NCBI): domain Eukaryota; kingdom Metazoa; phylum Chordata; class Mammalia; order Carnivora; family Phocidae; genus Mirounga; species Mirounga angustirostris. The sequence continues at coordinate 22,113,961 of NW_026991725.1, read as the reverse complement.
CCAACCCAACTCAGTTTCTACCTGGAGTCCCAGGCAAGGGTCCTGGCCCTGCTGTCTCCAGGGACCTTGGTGGAGCCGGTTAAGCCCTGGGAACACAGCCCCATATACCTCTGCGGGGACCAAGAACAGTGTGGTGCCTGGCCTGGTACAGAAGATGCTCAGTAACTACGTGTGGAACATGACATTCGGCAGGGAATCAGCCCCTGGGGGACTCTGGCGAAACACAGGCAGGAAAAGGCTCTCTGAGGGTGGTCCGCTGGCCCGAGCCAGGAACTTCGGCTGGAGGTGGCCAAGGCCACCGTCCCTGGCCCTCCAGTGACTACGTAACCCTCAGATTTTCCATCATGGACCCATTTTCAAATATTCTGTGCTGCTGTCAAACCATATGCTGACCAACCGGTCCTGCTCGCCAGTTTGGAAAACGGGCACCATGCCCAGGCCCCCCCACCCAGAGAGCAAGCCTCTGATGGGCAGACTCGATCATGTGTCATCGCTAAACGCCGAGGCACTGGCTTGGGAAAAAGAGTAACGAAAGGAAAGAACACACAGTAGGGAAAAGTCCCAGAAAGGGACGTCTTCCTCAACAAAGAAGGCCGCCTCTGCTTCTGGCCTACAAGACACTCTCGGAGATTTGTCAAGGACTTCAGCTATTTTTTTCCTCCATCGGATAAATCAAGCCTAAAGAAGAAAGTCCATGCTAGAGGCTTCCGCACCTCCCCTGGAGCATGTGGAGGAAGCAGGGCTGGGATAAGCAGCACAGGGGGCCGGGCAGAGCAGGAACCCAGGGTCCCGTCTGTCTGCAGGATGAGACCAGCAGGGGAACTGTGCTCAAACAGTCATTCCAGCTGTGGTGAGACCACTTCCTCCCTGCAGAAGAGTGCACGGAGACACGAGTGCTTTGCACAGCAAGACGAGAGGTGGAGACGGTACCCCGCCCTGGCCCGCCACTAGCAGGGCCAGCCCAGAGCACTTGGTGGCTAGCTCGGGTTTACCAGCTGACCTGGGGACAGGGCGGTCCAGAGAGGGGAAAACGTATTCAGATTGGCCTGCAGAATCCTGACAAAGTCCTCCAAGACACAAAGAACCTCCTTCCGATGATGGGGACTCCATCCAGGAGCCTTGCTAGTCCTCCCCGGCTGGCCGCTCTGTGCCCCACTCCCGCTGTACCCAAGCTCTTCCTTGGGCTCACCAAGCTTGTCTCTGGGAGACCTGGGCAGCTCTCTCCCATTGCTCTTCTGGGCTCAGAACATGCAGCATTTCACAGGATACCCAATTCCCCAAATAAGACTCAGCCACCTCTCTTCCTCCCCTGCCCCAAATAACTTGGGTAGCCATCTTGCGAGGAAGACTCGAGAATGCAGCACGCTTGGCTATCTAAATGGCAGGTGCTCTGTGTCTGCGGCCCAGGTCAGAAACTTGCTTGGAACGGGCAGGGTTCTTGTTTCCTCTAGGAGGTTCAGCCCAACTATGGTGCTGCCCTCACTACAAGGCATGTCCCCAGGAACGCCACGGCTGATGTGGTCTCCAAACACCACACTCGAGCTGCTGGCTCTGGGGTGGGGGGTGGAAGGGCAAACAGGAAGACAGAAGTGAGGGCCTGCCTGCCAGACACAGTAGAAGTGCTACACTGGTGTGTCTGGAAGAGAAGGGGCAGGAAGCAGGGGTAGGGCTCAGAGAAATGAGGGAAAGGTGCTGGCCTCAATCTATTTTTTTTTTAATATTTTTATTTATTTATTTGAGAGAGAGAATGAGAGAGAGAGAGCATGAGAGGGGGGAGGGTCAGAGGGAGAAGCAGACTCCCTACCGAGCAGGGAGCCCGATGTGGGACTCGATCCCAGGACTCCAGGATCATGACCTGAGCCGAAGGCAGTTGCTTAACCAACTGAGCCACCCAGGCGTCCCTTCAATCTATTTTTTTTAACAACATAAAAGCTTTCAAGGACTTTGGTAAATCTTGCCTCCCCACCTTCCCTCTACCCTTGTCCATGCCCCTTGTATCTAGCCCATTCTGGGGATATGCCCGTGCTCTGGAGAGAAGGAACAGCAATCACTTAGAGAGAGGTCAGCAGAGCCTCAGGTCTTCCTGGTGTAATGCCAGTGTTGAAGGAGGTAGTTTGTGTCAGGCTAGGGGGGGCTCGAACAGGAATTTGACTGGAGCCCAAAATCTAGACGCAGAAAATTCCCAGAAGACCAGGACTGAAAGATGGGCAGAGCGCATATTTTGGTTTGGATGCCTACGTTGATCAGAATTCTCCTACCTCTTGACTCCAGCCACAATATTGACAGGTTGCTAAGAGTTCCTCGAGGGCTGGAGCCCATCCCGGGAAAAGAGGAAAGCTGCACAGCTTGGCCTTGCCAGACCCATGGAGGCGCATCGCTGACCTCTGTCTTGCCGTGGCAAGAAGCCCAGACTTGTTATATAAAAGATCTGGCCTGCAGCTGGAGCCCGAGCAAAAACACATAGCCTAGAGCCCAGGCCTCTAAATCCCGCCAGGGAACATCTGAGGCCAACCCTCCCTTGAGTTGACAAAGAGAACACTCTCCAAGGAGTGGGGTAGAGGCTTCCTAGAAGGTTGGTGGCCGGAAGTGACAGAGATGGGGAGAGGTGGGAAGCCCGCACCCAACAAAGGGGGATGCACTCATGAGCTTGCACACCAGAAGCAGCCTCGGGTCCTGTCCTCCGGGGAGCCCTACTTGACTAGATACATTGTTTGGATTAAACACTACTCTCCAAAGAGAAGGGGGTGTGTACTCCAGGCCTATGAGGGCAAAGCAAAAGCCATCTTACTCAGCCTTTCCCAGGGATGCAGGGAACAGCAGTGCCTGGGGCTCTAAGGAAGCAGGCCCCTGCCGTCCACCACTGGAGTCTGTCCTCCCTTCACTTTCTGTTTGTAGATCTAAAGAGGGCCACTGATCTCAGCTGCAGCAAATTCTTGTTGGTTCAAGGTGGGGCATTCCCATGAGAATTCCTCTCCTCTAAACCATGCCAAACATTTGGCCCCATCTCATCCCTTGGCTGGCTGTTCACTGGCCTTCATGGAACTGGCATCCAGACTCACAGAGGCCAAATCTTGTTCTCATTTCCTTATCCTTCATTCCAACATGCCGAGAACAGTACTGGGCATTTAGATGTTCACTAGCAACATTTGAAAATGGATCTCACTAAAATAAATAAATAAATAAAAGAAGGGGACCAACGGGACATGCACAAAAGAGGAGGTAGGGGATGTGAGTGCACGGAACACTTTCACGCTTGGCTGTCACTCCACCTGCGAGCAAGAAGAGTGGGCACACGCTCCTGGCTTGCAAAGGAAGAGCCGACTTGCCCAGGACCCCCAAGATACAGGGCCGCTTCTGAGCCCCTGTTCTTCCCACCCTGTTTCCTCTTTCCTGAGAACAACTCATTTGTTCTGAAGTCAAACAGGCATGGGTTTAAACTGTATCAAAAGAGAAAAGACTGGACCCTGAACAACTGCTAAGAATGTTGAAGTCCTGAATCAGATTAAGATATATCTTTGTATGGGGGCGCCTGGGTGTCTCAGTCGGTTGAGTGTCTGACTCTTGATTTTGGCTCAGGTCGTGATCTCAGGGTCGTGAGATCGAGCCCTGAGTTGGACTCCGTGCTCAGCTGGGAGTCTGCTTGGAATTCTCTCTCTCCCTCTGCCCCTCCCCACCCCTGCAGGCATTCTCTCTCCCTCTCTCTCTCAAATAAATAAATAAATCTAAAAAAAAGAGAGAAAATTTTACATAGGAGACGACTCCTTGCTCCGGTCAACACTATCTTATTCAAAAACTCCGGGAAGCCTGGAGTTTGGGTGGATGATCTGCGGAGATTCCTTCCAAGTTTAGGATTTCTTATTGAAAAGACTGCCAGGAAGAAAAATACTGACAGAGAGGACCTGAGCTCCAAAGGACTCGAACGGGCCCAGTGGACTCCCATGGGCTGCTGGCTAGGGCTTGAGTCTTCATTATCTGAGAGCTTTCCACTCTTACTGCTCCAGCAGGATCTATCCAGGCTCAACACACTTTTGGGGCCTCTCTCCCAGTTGTCTGGGGAATACAAACTCAGTTGAATGTTGGCTTGCTTAATTTTAGAAAGGTAAATCCCATTTACCTCATTTTCACGTAAGTTTACAGAGAAAACCAAGCTGACAAATATCAGATGCTGAAAAGCCATATGGTGAAGATATGCAGCCAAAACCCAGGACAGATCATTTCAGTGACCAAGAGTTGGTAAGTAGACCAAAGGTCTCCTCAGCCAGTCCCCACCCCCCGTCCTTATCCCCTTAGGAGAGCACGTCATTACCTGGGTGGCTTTGTCATTGGTACAGCAGGTGAAGGCCCCATCGGCATCTCGTGGCCACTGGCCCAGAAGGTAGGAGCTGAGGATGGTGTCCAGGGAGAATGTACGCCGGACCTGGGGTGGCTGAGGCCTACACACTGACTTTTCTGGGGCCACGGAGCATGGGACGCTGGCTGGAAGAGAGCACAGCCCGCACACCTTGACATCAGCATGGAGGAAGGAGACGAGGTAACCAACCTTCTGTCTCCTAGGAAAGCCTCACCTGACGGCCACGTCTTCCCTTGTATACACCTCCCTCCTAAAAGATTCTTTGAAGCGGCCCATAAAAGCAAATACAGTCTGACCAGAGCTTTTCTGACTTAACCAGATGGCCTTTATCACTGGAAGCAATTTACATCATTTTATTTTAGACAAGGGCTTACTTTATAAATGTCTTCTATCTTTTTCCTGTTCCTAGTGGACTATGAGCCCTGAACTCCTAAGTCTCGGATTGAGTTCCAGAGAGCAGGACTGTTTCCCATCATTAACGAGGGAACTCTAAGGGGCCCCAAACCAGTCTTTTATCCCTTGCTCTGCCTCTCTCCAGCACCCACTGCAGGGCTCCTAAGCACTGCACAAATTCAACCCAATTAACTGAAGGACTCTTCATACTTCCTTCATGACGGGTTAGCTCAGGGAACCTAGGTGACTGAGACAAAGAGAACAACAGAACTCCTTTCAACCATCCGGGATGGAGGAATCCAGCTTAGGAAAATCAGTCTTTTGGTTCCCTCCTCTGTCTCCCCTCTTCTGGCTAAATGGGACAAAAATAAAGCAATTATAAATCCATCTATTTAATTTTTACCTTGGTTAAAGCTTTTTGGGAGAAGGTAAAAATTGAGACTGTTGATAAAATGTAAGGGTTCTGGAATCATCTGTAAGTTTCAATCATCTGTCTGGGTTGACCCTGCTTTCCATGGCCACATTCAAAACATCTACTATCTTAAGATCTGTAAAGCCTCTTTCCTTTAACAGAGCAAAACATTTTCACATCTGTAGTAATCCCTTGATAATTCATGTGTGCATTTAGGATCGTAGGTATAAATAAACTTGAAGAGCTTTATATTAAAAAGACACCAACAGGTTGGCAGTTCCTCAAAAAATTAAACATAAAATTACCATACAATCCAGCCATTGCGCTTCTAGGTAAATATACAGAAGAACTGAAAGCAGGGTCTTGCGCACTCATGTTCATAGCAGCGCTATTCACAACAACCGAAAGGTAGAAGCAACCAAATGTCCATCAACATATGAATGGATAAACCAAATGTGGTGTATACATGCGCTGGATCATTAATTTCAAAGGGGGATGAAATTCTGATACATTCTACAATACAACGAAACTTCAAAACATTATACTAAGTGAAATAAAACAGACACAAAAGGACTAATATCGTATGATTCTACTTCTGTGAGGCAAAGTCATAGCGACAGAAAGTAGAATAGAGGTTACGAGGGACTTAGGGGGTGAAGGGAATGGGGAGTTATTATTTATGGGCACAGAGTTTCTGCTTGGCATGATGATAATTTCTAGAAATGGATAGTGGGGATGGTTGCACAATATCGTGAATGTACTTAATGCCACTGAATTATGAACTTAAAATGGTTAAATGGTAAAATTTATGTTAAGCATTTACCATGATAGAAAAGCAGATGCTAACAACACTGTATATTCTCCAAATCCATTTACGTATTTACACACATTTTGACATAGTAGTAATCAATGTGAAATATACATTATGTTCTCCTTTGTTCTACCCATTTCATATACCCATTTCCAGGTATCAACAATCTACATATTTGTCATTTCCAATGACTACATAATATCCCACTAGGTTGGTATACAGTTGTCCACTTGAGGGGTCTCCCTGCCCACAATCTAGATATCACAAATGTTACTGCATGGATAACTTTCAGTCTGTTTTTATCTAATTCCTGGCATATTTCTGAGTCCTCTCCCTCAGCTAGCATTGTGTTCATTTAAAAGAAAATGATACATTGTAAAAGTAGTAAGTGTGAATTGCAGAAAGGTCAGGAAATATATAAACAAAAAGAAAAACCTCGAATCTCAACATCCAGAGATAATCACTGCAATACTATGAGAGAGATCCTTGTCAGCCTGACCGCTCTGTGTAGGTTTTAAAATAAAAAATGGGACCATACTATACATATTGTTTTGCAATACGTTTTCACCTTATACCATGAACCCTCTTCCAAATAATATATATTGACCTACAAGATATCCTTTTAAAAGATCTTAACATTTCTGTTAAAACTCTTCAAAGGCTCGTTTTCGAAGACAGTAGCCAAAGGCCTCATGTTCTGGTCCCACTTACCTTTCCTGTACATTTCACTCCTCTTCAAGGTCTCTATGTCCTGGACAAGCTGTACTATGAACCATTTCCCACCCATATCCTGTGTCTTCCCTCCTCTGAGGTTTTGCATAGGTGCCCAGAGTTGAAATCTGCCCCATGCGTTGGGGCCAGCCTGTCTTTACACCCACAAAGCCTTCTGGATTCCCTGGAAGGATTTTCTGATTTTCCCCAGCACTTTGTACTCTTCTAGTACTTAGAATCCTCTCTCTTGGATTATGGGTATTTTAACTCCTAGATAATAAACAACCCGCGGCCAAGGACTGTCTCTAATTTATCTTTGTACCCCACACAGTGCCGAGAACATAGGGCTGGTGTTTGGCAGATGCCTAAGTATTCATATAAAATAAAAAACCCGTTACTACAAGGGAATACCTGCTCTAATTATATCATGGATTTGAAGTTTGTCTGCCTTGCACATCCATGTTCAACCCGCCCCCCACGAGTAAAGCCCCTAGGGCTGCCTGTCTCTACCTCTCTCTGGCTCAGGAAGGCCTGGCCTCTCTCTTCTCCTCCCTGTGCCTTGTCACCAGTAAGTCAGTGACAGGCACGCTGGGTTCAAGCCCCAACTTCACCTCCCACACTAGCATGCCAACCACCCTTTCTCCTGTCCTGGGTTTAAGATCAAAAGGTGTCGATCCAGATATTTTGGGGAGGTTTTGACGCATGCTGGCAGGCAGGTCAGACACAACACTGCTGCCCTGTGGGCCTCCGAAACCGTCTGGGAGAGCCTGGGGATGAGGCGGGCGGCAGCCCCAGAAAGCAAGTTTACGGGAACACGTGACAGAGCAGCAGAGAGGCAGGTGGGAAGCCGATGAGCAAGAGGCCACCATAAAGGCCAGAACACGGTGATCCTGACAGCTGCTTCAGCAGCGAGGAGGGATCTCTGGGAACAGCCTCGCCCAGCCCTCGGCAGAAACTGCAGCAAAAGCCTCCTGGAGATTTTCTTTTACTGAGACCATGAGAGCTCTTCGGTATTTATATAGAACTTTTAAGGTTCACCCCACCTGCACAGTCCTTTCATATGGGTCTTTTACTCTCCCATCAGCCCCAAAAGGGGCTTGGGGGGATAGTAAGGGAACCGAGGCCCCCCGGAAAGGGCCAATCTCTGACTAGACTAGGTTGCCCACGAGGTCCGAGGCAGTCCTACGCCTAAACCCAAGCCTCCTTCCTCTTCAATCACCCCACTCGGGCTCCTGGCCCTTTGGCATCAGGAACGCTCTCTGAGGTTGCAGGGGACACCTGCCTAGACACCTGCAGGAAGGACTGTCTTTTTTGCTCCTTTTCGGGGAAGGGAGTCTTTTGATAGCAGGCATTGCCCAGGTGTCTGTACTGACTTTCTGTTTTTCGGGTTGGTTGGGTTGTTTTTTTTTAAGTCTTTGAAACCTTGGGATTCTACTATCTCCCAGGGACAATTTAAACCACACGCGTTTGGTATCAGTTCGCATTACCCCTCATATCCCACCCCACTCATGAGCTACAGTAGGAATCCACTCTCAAGGGCAGCCATCAGAGATGGGACCGTACTCCCAGTACTCCTGGGGTGAAGGAGGACCCAGAATCCTGGAATTCATGGTGAGAATCCAACCATCCACTTTGGTCAACTCTACATGCTTTCTGGCTACCTTTGACCAAAGCGATTCACAAAGACTCTGAGGGCGTCATGGGTCCTGACTTGCTCTTCCATATGCAAAAAAAATTACACAATAAAAATAAATAAACAAACAAACAAACAAACAAACAAATAAATAAATAAAGGAAGAAAACAAGACGGGGGTGGGAGATAGGAATGGAGAGAAACTGAGCTCCCCAATCCAGGACCAGTAGCCCCTGATGCCCTCCTCTCTGCCAGACCTGCAAGGATCTCACTGCATCCAAGTCAAGCTGGAGGCCTTGCCTCAGTTTCTTTTCCCCCAAGGAGGCAGCCGGGCCTCAGCCTTATTTCTAGGGTGACCACAACCTCCCGCTGCCACAGCTCCTACCAGTCACAAGGTGACAGAATCACCTTCTGTCTCAGAGACCTCAGCAAGTCCCCACTTCCCCTCCCCAGCCCCCAATTCTTGGCATGTCCCGACACCTCTGAAGAGAGTTAAAATGGCAGGTTTCCTTCATGCCCAGAAAATGAGGGGGGCCACTTTTTGAAAAATTAGATTTTGATAGGAAATGAAAAATTAGCACTTATTTCAGAAACCTTGTCCTAAGTGGTTTGGTGAGCACCTGCTAACATGGGCGCCAAAACTGATGAAGGGCTAACCCGATGTGCCAAGTTCCCCCCAAGTGCAACACAAACTAAAGCTAGAATCAGACAGCGACAGGTCTTGTGCCATCGTCCAAGGGGCAACAGGCTGGAGCGGTGTGGCCCCCGAATGGCCACAAGAGGCTCAGATGTGAGGGACCCACTTCCGACCGAGGCTCTGCCTTCCTCCTGATGGCACTGCAGTCAACACACCCAACCTCCCTGGACCTGCTCTCCCACCTGGCAAGCGGAAGCTCAATCCCAGCCTACGGTTACTTCCTATCGATGCCTTTAAGAACAGGAGGGGAGTTGCAAAACTGCTTTTAAGTCTTCACTAAACAGATTAGGTTGAACCACTTCATGTCACTTAAACCATCCCTCCTCCACAACTCTTTAGGATAGAAGGTGGGGTAAAGGAGCCTAGAAAAGGATTCAGCCCAGAAAAGACACACAGAATGAGTTCCAGCCACACTGTCCCTTGGGAAGGTGTACTTCTTTAGCGTCAAAGCTTTGACCGGTGACAGCCTAACCCAGCACGGACCCCGCCTTGAGGAAACAGTGCAGAGACGGCTTGCACGTGCCTGTGCTGCCCAGGGGGCCCTCGCTCAGCTGGGAACATCCCCGAAGAAATCTGACAAGTGAGCGTAGTTGAAATGGGAGCTCGTGGGCTTCTCCCTCATGGATATACCGGAAAGATCTGGGGATTGGGTTCTGCCCTGCCATTGTGTGATTATGGTCAGCTAAGAAGCACTGAGAAGTCACAACGGTTGCTTGTGGTTGGAAGCTGAACTGGTTTCATTTCTGGAAAGTACCCCTCTCAGATTTGGGAAACGGGGGGGAGGGCAAGAGGACAATCGGCTCCCCTATCTGAGAAGGGATGCCCAGATCATGACGGGCCACGACAAAGCAGCAGGCTGCCGGGGCACCGGCTGGGTGCCGGCGGGAGGGTGGAGTGTCCTGTTTACAGCGCTGTGGGGTATTATCGGCCCATCGCATGCAGCAGCCTCCACAGCCCAACCACCTGGCGAAGTACCCTGGCACGGGGCCAGGCCATTTCACCATGCAGCTGAGCAGTGGCGGATGCTTGTGTTCTTGGGCAACAGCAAATGGAAAAAACAAAACAAAACGACACACACCGGAGATAAGAAGCCTTAGGTGCTATCTTCCAGAGCCACTCGGTTCTGTTTCCCAACTGCTGCATTTGGGGCTCTGAGGGCAGAGGGCCGGCGGTCGGGTGTCTGTGCGTTGGGGGAGGAGTCCATAGGGCAGAAAGCAAAGAGCAGACAAGACACTGGACCGACAGCGGCCAAGAGGGGCCTGGCGCACCACCATGGACGGGCTGATTCCTCTGATGAGCAGATTCTGGGCGCCCAGGCCGAGCCAACCTATAAGCACAGTGATACAGGAGGAGGAGCACCTGAAGCTGCTCACGGGGGTGAAGTGTACAAGGCTGCTGTAATCCCTAGGGGCCAGGCTACCAGACACAACTCCCGGGGGTCCCCCCAGCTAATGCCACTTCAGAAGGACCACCAAACTGTCTCTCCGGCTCCCTCCTATCCCTGGCTCAGGCCTGACCACACCAGCAAACCCTCACCCCAGGAACCCAAAGGAGGAGGATGACAACACTCAGAAGAAGGGCAGGAGGGGGTCAGGGGAAGGCAGCAGATGATGCAGGAAGTAAGGCTTTTGTGGCTGCCTTTCTCAGCTTGGCCAGAGATAGAGTGTGGGGTGGAGGTTTGGCAGCTTACAAGCAGAAAGCAGCCGCTGGCCAAAGGGTCCCAGCTGGGCGGGGGGGGGGGGGGGGGAGGGAGGCGACGTCACTCACGTTACCACCTTTGAAGCAATGAAGAAGCCTGGGAAATGAGACAAGGCTACTCTCCCCCACCCTCCATTAACACGAGGCCTAGAGATCCCAAAATACCCAAGAAGGACTGCAGAAGGCAGAAAGACAGCCGATGAGATCATACGCGTGGCCCAAACTCAACAACTAGCTAGTCTAGCAAATGAGCTACGAGTCAGTCACTTTCTCACGTTGTTGGGCTTTGAAGCATTATTAGCACTAGTCTCCCACCTCCCCTCTTAAATAGAGATAGCTCACAGTACCAGAAGCTGGAGCTATACTGGAGGAAATAAGAAAATGCAGATGAGCAAAAACTGAAAAGTTAAAACTGTGCATGTCCCCGGCCCAGAGATCGCCTCCTGTCCACATCCTTCCTGATCTCTCCCCATGCACGCATGTATGCGCGTCTTTTTAATAAAATGAGATCCTATGATACGTGTTTTTCTGCAATCTGCTTGTTTCCGTCGCTGATCTTCCTTCAGAAAGAGGAGCAGGCAGGGGCGGGGCAGTCTAGGAAGCTGCGACCGGGCACAAGGCTGGCCATCAAGGGGGCAGGCCCTGCCCCATCCCTGCCCCAGCTGTGATGCAGCACTTCTGCTGGGGGCCAGGAGGGAGGGGGATATGTTAATCTGGAGAGAAGCCAAGTAAACCAGGGAATCAGCATTTCTAAACATTTTCCCAATAACAGACTGGCAGTAAGGAGGGGGAAGTTCCTTCCAGCAGCTTGATAGGGATTCTTTTTCCATTTCAGTCTGTGTGTCGGGATTAAACACTGCAGGCGGTCTTCTGAGCAACCTGTGGTCCGGCGCCGCTGAGCTGCTTAACTCAGGGACGTGTGGGTCTGGGAGGGAAGTTGTGGTCAAACTGAAATCCCCAATGTGACCATACAAGAGTCAGAAGCCCTCCTTGGAAAGCCCAAGGAGACCCCATCCATCCCAGCTGGGAAAATTACACCTGGGGCTTTAAACCCTTTCAACACCAAGCAGAGAGCTCACTTCAGCCACAATAGGGAGAAAAAGCTACAGAAACTAGAGTTAAAAAGAAAGAAGGGAAGAAGAGGAACGTCACATTTCCCTGACCAAGAAGGCTTATCTAAAGAGACAAGAGTGATGATAGTTGTATACGCATGAAAAACTACTCAGCCAGGCCCTCAATTAATTGCTAATTCCACGGTTAAGTGTGCAGCTCACGTGAAAGCATTTCTGGCCCTGTGTCTGACTTCCCAGCACGCAGACCACATCTATGGGAAGCTGGAGAGAAGGGCCAGGAGAAACCCATCTAGAGAGGTCACTGGGCAGAAAGAAATAAAGAATATGCTCTCTGCATCAGGAAGGAGGGAAAAGGGTGATCCCAAGTGTGTGAGCGTGCGCACGTGTGTGTATAAAGAGTAGACAACAGTTATTTAGACGGTTGTTCAATTCTCAAGAAGCTGCAGTTAGAAGAAAAGGAAGTGGTGTGAACTTTTCACCTTTTATCTGAATTCTCTGAAGAGTTCTGTAGGATTTCAACATTCTTAAAACAAAACAAAATACTAGCAGTTAGTGATTGGAGCATGCTTTCCTTTGGGAGCCACTTGGCCTCTGCAAGAATAGCATAAATAGCACATAGCCTAGCCCTCTCCATCTTAAAAAAAAAAACAACAAATCCCCACCCATGGTTATTTGGGAGCGACGAATCTCTGGGTGGCCTATAAACTCAGAGGACAGGCATAAACCCTTCAGTATCTCCGCTTCTCACAACAGTCTGATTCCTATCAAGTCAAGAAGAAATCACAACATCCAGTCAGCTCTCAGGCAGTCTTGTAAGATAAGTGAGGGAGAGGAAGAACCAGAGATCAAGGAGGTTCATCTACAATAAACCCTGTGAGAGGACACATGTGACTGAAACTCGCTGATTCCTGCTCTGAAGGTGCGCACCCTATACTCGCGTGAATTCATCGATGGAAGAGGATGCAGAGCTTCCCAAGGGGTCACAGGTGGGGGCCTGTGACGCACCCTCATGTAAAGAGGTGAGCTGATTTCTCCAGGGCCACAGAGCAAACGGAGATGCAGATCTTTGTTCCCCAGAAGACTTGTGAGAATAGAATCCCCACCCCTGTGTTCCACTGTCAAACTCAATCATCATGACCACCTGGCTGCTTTGGTTCAGGAACTAGTCCACGGGTTGGAAGAGTTCTAGTCCTTTCCCTTGCTAGGAACCAGGGTGATCATTCCTGGGTCTCAGGAACACTGTTTTACCCACTGGGCATCTTGGGTGGGTCAAGGGGGAGAAGAAAACAACTAAAAAATGAGAGATTCCTTTTTTAGTGAGGAGAGTGGAAACTGTGTGAAAGGAAGAAAAGGAAATGGGAACAGAATTATAGCTAACTCCCAAATAGTCAAAATAATTTCTGTTTTGTGAACCAACTAGGACTTATTTTTAGCTCCATCCAGCCTGCCTTCCCCTGACCTGAAGCAAACTGCTAGACAGCAATATATGTGTAAGCAACTATTACTCAATTATCAATACCAAGTCACACAATATACCTAGTCTTTGACAGAATTTGACCCCATTTTGTTGCCTTCCCCCCCCACCTATGACTTCAAAACCCAAAAGAAAAAAATTTTTATTCCTCTTTTGAACTTCTCATGTCCATACTCACATCCATAAATGCTAATTCAGAACTAGCCTTATGCAACCCCAAAGTAATCTCTTAGGAAGAGTCATCAGTGGGTGCCAAACACTGTAGGGAACAGAATTTTTAAATAATGCCAAAGTATCACCCCATAAACCACTTATTAAAAGAATAATGTAGTTTTACAGTGGGAAGTCTGGTGGTCACCACCTCAAGTGATCAAGTTTAGCCATTACTAGTAATGGACACTCTGACCTAATATACCTCCTAAAGTGATACAAAGTACACAACTTCACCCACGAAATGTTCTTGCTAGAAATGTTTTACCAGAATCAAATCAGGCCCAGACCTAACTATCCATTTGCAGGAAATACAGGGGATAGAGGAACAAGTTAAATGCCACCATGAAAAAACAGCCAGAAAAATCCAGAATGTGGGACAGCTAGAAGGCAGAACTGGTCCATGCTTTTCAAAGTCATTAAAAACCAAAAACACTAGTGGAAGGGGAATTCTAGATAAACATTTTAAAAAGACATAACTGGGGCACCTGGGTGGCTGAGCCGGTTAAGCGTCCGCCTTCGGCTCAGGTCATGATCTCAGGGTCCTGGGACTGAGCCCCGCATCGGGTTCCCTGCTCGGTGGGGAGCCTGCTTCTGCCTCTCCCTCTGCCGCTCCCCCTGCTTGTGCTCTCTCGCTCTCTCAAATAAGTAAATAAAATCTTTAAAATAAATAAATAAATAAAAAGATATAACCAAACAAGAGTCTTTACTGGATTCTGGCTCAAAGACAAAAACAAGGGGCACCTGGCTGGCTCAGTCAGTAGAGCATGTGACTCCTGATCTCGGAGTTGTAAGCTCCAGCCCCATGTTGGGTGTTGAGATTGCTTTAAAAAAATAAAAATCTTAAAAAAAAAAAAAAGAGCAATCAGAGGGGAAATTTGAAAAGGGACTGGATACTAGATGATATGGAATTATAGATAATTTCTTCAGGGTAATAATGATATCAGGATTACGTAGAAGAATGGCCTTATTCTCAGGAGATACCATTGTGGTTAAGGGCAAAAAGTGTCATGGTATTTGCCATTTATTTTCAAACAGTTCAAAACAAATAAACAAAACACACATATGGATGCACATATGAGTCTAGACACACACATATGTAATACCCAGAAGGAGAGAAAAGAAATTTGACAACTGTAGGCAAAAAGTTATCGATGAGTCTATGTGAAAGATAAATGGGTATGCATTGTGCTTATAACTTTTCTGTAGGTTTGAAATTCTTCCAAAATAAAGTTGTGAGAGAAAAAAAAGAACTGGCTTAATTTGGGAAGACAGAAATTTCAATTCACTACTCAGCAAGGATCTAAACCCTTTAGCGTTTCAATCTTGGCAGGTTGTAGTCAAATTCAATTGGGTCACTGCTCTGGACTTCTAATTTGGGGAAAGGGAAGGTGGGCAGGAGGAAACAAAACAGTGACTGAAGCTTAATCTGAGGCAAGGAATTGAAAGATGTAAATCAGGACAAGGTAGAATAAAGATACCGGATGAAGGAGGCAATGTTAAATTAAGAAAGGTCACGTCATCCCGGGAGCAAGACCAAGACTGTGGGCAGAATGAAAGGGCTCCTACAGGTCCAGAAACACAGCTGGAACTGGACAGAACCTTGGCTATGCCCAGCAAAGTTAGCACTGGGCATTCATTGGCCATTACTGCTCTGCCACAGGAATGCAGAAACCAGTGAGATCTCACAGAAGATGGGTAAACATGGCTGACAGGAAGGTAGGTAGGTCCCAGGGAACGGTGAAAGGACTTAGAATTTATTAGTCTTCTTCTGTGTGGATGCAAAAATGAAGGGAAGGAAACAGACTTTAGTTAGAATAGGAGAGAGTCCAGCTAGATAAAAGGAAGACCTTGCTGATCACAATCAGATGAGGAAGACTTTGTGGAGTCTGCCCCTGAACAGCTCTGGGGAAAGAGAATGACATGCCCCTGATGTCTCATTAGTACCCACCCCCCCTGCCCCCGGCTCCCGGAAGACAGGGAAGTGTAGAAGAGGAGTCTGAGTCTCCTCTAGTTCTAGAATTCCCCAACTCTTATTAAAGGGTAAATAAGAGATGGCCACTGACCAGTTCAGCTAAATGGAAAGCTCAGGGCCCATGCTATTACCTGGGGTGAAGTAAGTTCAGTGGGAAGGTGGGGGAGGCACAAATTCAAAAGGAGATTTGCCTTACCTAGGCTGATCAGACAGCTGTGCTATGGGCTCCCAGACCAAGCAGGAGGGTATAAACAGCGCTCAATTTACCTGTGGCTAGCCACAGGCAGAAGGGCTAATCACATGACTGGGCAAGCAGACATCAGAGCTCAGAGGGCAGGTCTGCTCACCGGCTACACCTCACTAGGTTGGAACCTGTCAGGTTCTCTGCTCTTAACACTGACTCAGGTTCATTTTGCTTGGGGCTGAGGGGTGGGGAGGTGGGCTCATAAGAAGCAATTGCTCAATTATTCAGGACCAGGAGGTTACGGTCACAGGATCTGCTTTGCCTTCAGGGTCTAAAATCCTATTAGGGTCACTCTGCCCAGCCCCGACAACCCTTGCGAAGCTGCGTGGACCACGCTGTCCCACTTGCAGAAAGCCTTCTCTGGTTACCTCCATCTCCTTCTGCAAGTTCTACTGTGTCCCCGGCTGCAAAGCGGAGACACCCAAGAGTCCGCTACATCCCACCTAGTGGTTCCCTACCTGGCCTCTGACATCCTGGACCTGACCCAGGCTGACCTCAAATCTCAGGCAAATTCCCAGGCCGTCATCCTAGCGGTGGAAAAACGCCAAAGCGTGCCGGGCAACCTTCCGGGCAGCCCCTTTGCTGCAGCCCCTGGTCTTGCCAGTTGCTCCGAGATTCAAAGGTGATGCAGTGCCTCCAGGGTAAACCTCTTCTGAAAAGCAAGATCAGATGGCCTCTCCAGAAAGAGCCTTGAAAGGTACGACATTAGGAAGGTTTTTCCTATCATCAGTGTACGCCCGAGACCGCTGAGGACTTCAGAGCAGGACACTTGTCAGGTCACCTCTCTCCATGTCCTTCCGGAGGCAGAGGTGGACAGGACAACACACATCACTGGAGGGTAAGTTGCACCCCCTCCACAAAGTACACGAAGGGCTTCATGTCTGCTCTTCAATCAAGGGCTTAACAGTACTAGTCTCTTCTTTTACAAGTCAGGCAAAGAAAAGGCTTAGCCTCCTGAAACAAAGGAGAATTTGATCCAGGGAAACAGTGTGGGAGGTTCATTACCAAGACATCCTATCTATACGTCTAAGAACCGGAATGCCACTGCCACCATCCTGTCTAAGTAGACCGCTTTGGCCATTTGCACACCTCCATGCTGCACACGACCCACCAGGAGTCAGGGGGGCAGCCTTTCCTCATCCTCCTGCACCGTGTTCTGCCCCTGGATGTCATCCACCCCGCACTTCTGTTGGGGTAGGACAGAGCCAGGAAGAACCAGAGAATTGTGGCGATAGCCTATATAACATGCTGACTGCCTAAAGACAAGCAATCTAAGTATATATAAGCTGGGGTAATAACATAGTAAATGCTCACAGGTCTCTTTCACATAAGTGGCTGGAGCCCATGGGGAAAAAAAAACCCTTTGAAGCCAACTTAACCACAGTCTCATGGCTCTAAGGTGGCTGCCCGGGAGGCACTGCAGAGAAAGGACACATGCGAAAATGAAAGATCTTCAAAAACTGTTCTGTTAGGAAGCAGAGTAAGAATCATTCACTCAACCCTAATTCTGGAAGCTGGGGGGAAATACCAGTAAGTGAAACTGTCAGGAACGATTCGGGTGCCTTCCAGGAGCACAGAGAGACGTAGGACTTGTGGTTTGGTGTCAGAGCAAAGGGACCAGGAAACAAACAGCAATGTCTGAAGCTCTCCCTCAACCAGCTGAGCAGGATGATCAGATCCCTCGCCGGGCCCTGTGCTTAGCAGTTTTCCCTGACTGACAAGCAAGTCCTCCCTCCGTGTACACAGTTGTAACTCTCGTCCACTTGGTAAGACGTGTCACACGGAACCACAAGAACGTCTTCCCTCGGGCTCCTGTCCCTCCACAAGCGGACTGGTGCACGGCTGAGAAAGCTGTCTGGCCTGGGCCCACACTCTAGCCTTGCTTTCTACGCCGAACCCGACTGCTTTTTGCCCATCCATCTCTGACATAAAAACTCAAACTAGAATTATTCTGTGGCTCTGGCGCAAGAGGCTTCTGATCTCATGCTCTTTAAGAAATGTAGAGAGATGAGTGAAGAGCAGAGTAAAAGTGTTCCTTAGAATAGGGAAGCAGCTGTCCCGAGAAGGTACCTGGACATCCTGAGTGTGCTTGGCGTGCTTCGGCAGACTGCTGCACGCCGGCTGACCCCCTGCTGGGTCAGTGCGGGGCCTGCATGGGGCGCGGGCACACCACAGCAGGTCCCCCGATCGTTCCTGGCATCTGATGCCCCCCTGGTCCAGCTAAGGGAGTCAGGGCAAGCCGCAGTCTAGGCTCCTGAGGGGTGGCCTACCACAGTGGTCAGTCCCTGGGCCCAAATCCTGCCTCGGCCCCTGTGTGCTACGTGAACTCAGGTCAGTTGACTTCTCTGGGCTTCAGTTTTGCTGTCTGTTAAACGGGGAGAATAAGAGATGTTATAAGAGGGAGAGAAGAGAACTTACACTCTCAAGAACTCCTGGTACCATCAAATTAGTCTAGCACGTACTCATCTTTTAAACTTTTTATTTGGAAGTAATTTCAAACGTCCAGATGCGAGAACAAGAGCAGGACATATAACCTTGACCCAGATTTGCCTTTGGGCAAACATTTGTCCCACCTGCTTTGTCATTTGCTTTCCTTCACGTGCACTTTTTCACACACGTGCTCAAACTCGGCACCTACATGCTCATTCACGCTCAAGACACATACTCACATTCAGATAAACACGCGTACTGTCCTTTGTTGGGTTTTTGTGTGGTGTTCTGTTTGAAAACAAAGACGTAGAGGAGGGTGGGAGGTTCGAGATAAAATGCCAACAAAGGGGGGCCTTGCTACTTCGAGATGGGTCCACTGCTCCTCTCCCTCCTCCCTGCCCTCAAGGCAGATGGCTAGTGCTGGGGCCCTGGCTCCGGGATGAACCATTACATGGACAGGGACCAGAAAAAGTACTTGACACAGAAGAAGAGAGTTGGTTACTCTCCTTTAAACAACAAAAAACACAAAAAACAACAACAAAGCATTGATATGAACCATGGAAATAGCTTTATTATACAGAATTGTTTTTTATAATGTTTGTTATAATGGGATTTTATCTTATGAAGTTGAGAAATAACAGGCAAAGAAAGGATACACATAAGCATATGGTTACCAGGACATTCAAGAATTCTATACAAAATCTGATTTTATAAGAGAGGTAAGTGGGTAAAGAGCTGCCTGGAACTCTCTCGGGGAGGCAGGGAGGGGGGGCTAGGTAACCTCTGTGAAGCAGGCCAGGCAAATTCTCCATGATACCAAAGTCTCTAGATGGAGCTTTCTTCTGAGTTCAAGTCCCCGCTAATCCCCTTTATTGGGCACACACTTGTCTCATAAAAGCATTATCATGTATCACAGTGACTCTACTCCTCCTTAACCTAAAGCTAGGAGGAGGAGACATACTCAAATAGAGCATGGCAGGGAGGGTGGGGGTAGTTTGCACCAGGGGTTCCCTACATGGAAGACTAAGCTGTCATCATAATGCCATGCCACCTGAACCTACCCCCCAGCAGAGGATTGCACCACCCACATTTATTCCCAGGTGCTCTTTGGGGTTCCACATAGTCACACATAAGAAAGACACCCTTTCCTATAAGCTCCATCTTGGAGGTATCTTCCTGACATGGGCCCAAGCCCAGTAACCATGACAATGACCCCACTTATAAGCAGGAAAAACCTTCCTGCCTGCTGGGCCTGTCTGTCCCTGGTTAGCTTCTCATTCTACCTGGAAATTGCATCTCTCAAACCAGTGGGAGGTACTCAAAGCCGCCACGTTACATTTAACGTAATAACCGTCACCTTCCAATTAGCCACACCAAGTGAAGAGTCACTTAGAGGGTGCTGAAGAAACAACAGACTTCTTTGCAGCCCATTTTCCTTTCCAATTTTCTTTTGGTCAACTGAACAGATGAATTTTTGCTCCTGGAATACAGGCATACAAGCCAAAGGGAAACATGGGCTGGGTGTGTGCTGGGCAGGTGGCAGAGAGGATGCCAGCCCGGGAGGAAATTCACAACGGACTCGCCACACATATGTGGGAAAAGCCCTGGGATCAGGAGCAAAAGGCCTTTATAGTCACACGGTCCTGGGCAAGTCACTTCCTTTCTAGGTCTCACTTCAAACTTATCTGTGAAAACAATTCAATGCCACCTGCACCTGCAAGACCATCAGGCAGATGAATGAGAAACGTTCTAGAATCCTGACCAGGAGCAACAGAGAGCTAAATGAATGGAACACACTGTTAAAACTAAAGCTATCTATACGCTCAACTTCCCCGAAAAATACAAAAGTTTGTTGGGATTCCCCAGGCTCTTTCTTTCCACCGAAGCAGCTGTTTTTGCCTTCTCCTGCGAACACAGAACTCCCCAGGGCTGCGGTTCCAGTGAGAGAGAGTCCAGGCGCTACTCTCAGCAGTAAGAAGTGCATGCACCACATGGGTGTGACTCGCACTGCCTTCTTCCCAATCTCTGCGTCGGACTCTGGCTGCATCCCCTAGGTCTCGCCAAATGCCATCCAGCTCCACCCTCAACCCTGGCTTGTCATTTCTGATGGGTATGAGTTACAAAGACAATCCCCAAACACAGGCCGTGCGGCAGGTTTTCAGCCAGCTTGCAGGTGTGGGGCAGGGAGCGCACGTGTTATCAGTGCTGGTTCTCTCAAAGCGGTGTGGGCGATCAAACACGCACGGAGCACAGAAAACTGGTAAAGAAAAGGCAATGTGTGGGGCAGGGAAGAGGAGAAGGGAGGGTGAGGTAAGAGAAGCTGTCTTTCCTTCCTCTCAATTGCAGTTTTACTCTGTTCAAAGTTACCCCCAGCTGGACAGGTTTAGAAAACAATTTGACTAAGCCGCCAGGTCCATGGTTGGCAACCTGAACAAAGGGGCAACGTGGGCTCCATGGATGACAGTGTATGTGTCCAGGGCGTGGGGAATGCTAATGAGCATCTCTTTCCAGCATTTCCCAACTTGCGGCGTGGGGAGAGGAGGAGAAACAGGATGGTGCCTGGCTTGGGAAAGGGGGCTTCCAGCTTGATCACACCTCTAGATGAAGCCTGAAGCCCCATTCGGGCCCATAGCCCGTAGACAGTTCTGCTCCCTAGCCTGGAAAAGTCACTGATTCAGATTTCGTTTTTCTGCTTCCCTTTGCTATACATTAGCCTACTAGGAATTTGGTATAAATTTGCCTGGAGTGAAAGGACACGCAGTATTCATCTCACTTTCCTTGGCCTGTCACCATATCCACTTCTAAGCCTAAAGCCAGGTAGTCTGGCTTTTTTTTTTTTTTTTTTTTCTAAACAAAATCCTAAATGTTGGCTGTTTCCATGGATCCACCTGGTAACTAACTGCCCAAGCTCACCCTCTGGCTTTAAGTGTGAGGGGAAGGGAACCTACAGGCCTAGCAATGACATCCATGGAAATGCCACGTCTTTGCCACCAGCTGGGCTTCAAGCCCAATGACCAGGATGAATAGGAGACCAGTGATTTAAAGAGAGAGAGAACACTAACACTTCGGGGCGGGGGGGGGGGGTTGCCTTGGAAGTAGCTGCAGAGAGGTATTATAAAGGGGGCACAGTGTGTGGGGACCAGAAGTGGGAAAAACCATTTCAAGTGAGACTGGGGGAAGTGTGGCTCACTCTCCCCACCCCTGCTGCTGCCTTTCCAGCAACTCAATCCAACAAGTATTTATTGAGCACGACACTCCCCATCTGCCCTGGCCCTCCCTCTGCAAAAACACTCAAATCTGTTCAAGCTGCAGGGTGAGTTCCATTGCACTTGAACTTGAAACATGAGGTGCCTACCTTTTAAAAAGGCAGGCACACAATTTGCAGCATGGGCTGAAGGGACTAGAGAGATCTGAGAAAGTGAAGAAACACAGCTGACCAGACGGCCACACGAATGCCACTTTTGAAAGGGAAAAGAGAAGAGTAAAAACTTAATTTAACCTTAGGGAGAATAATACACTGGCCAATTGGGTGGGGGAGAAAAAAGCTTACTGGAAATATCCCGGTTAATTCTCCAATTAACCCTACGTAACACGAAAGGAATAAATATTCCTTTATTCTATGCCTCCTCCAGCTTGAATTAAATTTTATCCACTGGTGGACATGTTAGTCATTTGCTTTTAGAGTCCTATGTTTATCCTACCTTTCCCTCTTAAGGAGGTGAGACCTCAGTGTTCTCCTGCATGTTTTCATTGAGGATCAGATGACAGGGGATTCAGGTAACAGAGCTGGGGAGGGACTAGACCTATGCTTATTGGCATAGTTCTCTCCAGCTTAAAAAGCCACCCTCCATTCACAAGATAGGGAGCTCAGGGTCTGAGAAGAGGCATCCCAGACTTACAACTCTGCCCTGCCAAATACTAAGAAGCCACATCCAGGCGGCCTCAGAGAAAAACTCCACCACCCCTGATCACAGACCTGCTGCTTCAGATCAACCAAAGCCCTCAGAGGAATCTTCCCAGGCCTCCCCCAACCTCCGACCCTTTTATGAGGGAGCTGGAAGCAGAGCAGAAACTGCTCATGGGCAGGCAGTGCTGAGCCCAAGGCCCTCCATCCATGCCCAATATCAGCCAGCTGGGGTGTGTGAGCAGGGAAGGGGAGGTGTCCAGAGCCCCAACTTCAGGTTGCCCAAGGGCTAGAGCTAAAAGATTCCCTATTATGAAATACTTTGATAGCATTCTTTCAAGTTCATTAAAGCCACCCTTGATTGGCTGTGGTTTTCTGACACAGTAAAAGTCAACTGAGGCTTATTCGGGCCTGAGGATAAACATTTAAATGACTCCAAGCTGAGCATGCAGCTCTGTAGTGACCCTGAGGAAAAGCGTGGAGGAGAGCGAAGTGCCAGGAAGAGTTTTCAAACCCAGGAGGTTTGGTGGGGACCCTGAGCTGGAGGCCTGAGTGTGGGGAGCCAGTGTAGAGAAACTCCCTCCATCCAGCTGTTCCCAAGAACACGGGCCCCTTCACAAGCTCCACACCGCTGGAGAGGAACTGGAGCACAGATAATTTATAACTTCAAATATAATCCAAAACTCTTTTCTCTCGGAGATCAGGATTTGTTTTTGACCTAACAATGTGAATAGATTCGGCTCGTGTTTGGTTAATTCATAACCCTGCAAACCAAATAATGGAGCCCTCTATGAAGACTCAACTCAGCCCTCAGCCGGGGCGGGGTTGGAAGGCGACCAGGTTTCTCACTCATCTTTTGTCTGTTTCCACTCTTCCTGGCCCCTCTTCTATCCACCTCAAAGTGGGGCAAAACTTAGTAACCCACAAAGAGATTGTCCACTCCCACTCAACAAACGTGCTGGTGGGCACCCACCTTCACTCTGAACTGGAAAGGAAACACAAGGTTTCTCCTTCCAGCCCCTTGAAAGGGCTCCAAACTGCCTGGAGAGTAAGGGTAAGCCCAGGCAAGACTAGGAAAGCACTGGAGCTGGTGTCAGTAAGATTTCAAAACCAGACACGCCTCCAGAACATGTCACACCCTAAAGTGTGAATCCTTATGGCACAAAGTCTCTACGTGGGAGGTATAAAAATCCAGAGCAGGATGTTTGATGTCTTTTTTTTTTTTTAAATAATCTCTACACCCAACGTGGGGCTCAAACTCACAACCTGGAGATCAAGAGTCATGTGCTCTACCGACTGAGCCTGCCAGGCACCCCGAGGATGCTTGATTTCTAACAGTTCCGTGAAGATCAAGGAATACACTGAGTAACGTACAGAATTGTTGAATCCTTATGTTGTACAACTGAAACTAATATAACACCGTATGTTAATTATGCTTTAATTAAAAAAAGAACAAGATCAAAGAATAGTGTGGCGTGGGTGCCCATCACGCCATTCAGTATAAACTAGCCAAAAATATGGGTCAAGTGTTCTCTGCTATTAAAGCCCACCAACCACTTTGGCAACACTCACATGGCCACCAGAACTGGAAGTTTTGCAATCCTGCCCCAAATTTTCTGGAGATCCATCTATATTTGGAACCAGAGAGAATGATGTCCTCTTACCACCACACCCACTTTTGTTCTCACCCCTCCTCCACTGACCTCAAACGGTTTAAAATATCCTAGCTCTATGTTACATGAGTGGAGAACTTCCCATATATATAATCCTTTGCTATCCCAAACATGGAAGAACACATGGACCCATGCTCCTTTAGGGACCGACGGGATAAAGCAGCTAGGCACTGTGACCCCCAAATTTCAAGGATGCTGTCACTGGTGATAACAAATATTTAAGACAGACTTCAGCAGTACATTTTGGGGACCACGTGCCTGGGGCAAGCAAAGCTGTCAAAAGCAAGTTAGCAGCACCAGGCTAAGCAGTGTTTAATGCTTCCCAGAGGGTGCCTCAATCACAGAGCATCCAAGGACGACTGTAGCTCTTAAAGGATTTTAACTGCACCCCCAGGCTTCATTACAGCAAGATGGCTCCTTGGCATTGAGAAGCTGGACTGCTTCTGACACCAGCGTCCAGGAGGACCATGATTTGATGAGGGCTTTTTCTCAAGGTCCCTAATAAGGGACCTCCTTAATGTGGTTCCAGACCTATCTAAACACCCATCCCCCAAGGACTAAGTTTTCAAAGCATTGCAAGGAAAGGAGTTTAATAATTACCAATAGCATTGCTAATAACAATGCTGCCTTATATTCACTGAAACGGCCATCCTGGAGAACCGAATGGACGTCTGAAGTAAACCCATCCTACGTCCCTGTGGGGAAGCCAGAGTTTTAAGGCAGCCCCGACTACTGCCAGCTGTCAGTGATCGAGAAAAATCCCAAACAGGAGATAAACCTAAAGCCATTTCCAACTGATTTGAAATGTGTTCACTGCAGTTGTGGGTGTTTTGGGAGGGGTTATGAGGGGAGGGGGTGCATATTTGCCTAACAGTCAAGCTTTTATGTAAATCCAAATTAGTTTATGTCTACTGAACACATGCCACCTGACAACACAGGGGGTGGGGGCAGGGGGGGGCAGGGAGGCAGCCTCCATTCACATGTGCTGATCCTCCACAAAGACTGAGAACTGACTGGAAGCTGATGACCCCCCCCCTTTTCTTTTTGCCTAAAACATGAGTGGGGATACAGGCTTGTTACTTTTCTTTACTCCCTTAGAATTTTCTGAGGAGGTGTACACCACATGCATTGAAACTGACCTTTATATAGGAATAATGGTAAGGAACACTGTTTAAGACAAGGGTAGGCCAACTTTTCCTGTAAAGTGCCATGGTAGTAAATATTTTAAGCTTTGTGGGCCTTATGGTCTCGATCACAACTACTCAACTCTGTCACTATCGTGAAAGAGCAGCCACAGATAATACTAAATGAAGGAGCATGGCTGAGTTCCAATAAAACTTTATTTACAAAAGCGGGCAGAGGCCTAGATTTGGCCTGCAGGCCATAATTGCCAACCCTGGGTTAAAGAAGGTTCTGCTGGGCAGAGGAGGTCAGAGGCAACCTGTGGTTCCCCCAGCACCCAGCTGACCCCTGTGGGGCTGGTCCACTAGAGAGGAATTTGCAAAGCTGGATTAAACATTATCTTCATTCTAGGGCGCCTGGGTGGCTCAGTTGGTTAAGTGACTGCCTTCGCCTCAGGTCATGATCCTGGAGTCCCGGGATCGAGTCCCGCATCGGGCTCCCTGCTTGGCAGGGAGTCTGCTTCTCCCTCTGACCCTCCCCCCTCTCATGTGCTTGCTCTCTCTCATTCTCTCTCTCTCAAATAAATAAATAAATAAATAAATCTTTAAAAAAAAAAAACCACATTATCTTCATTCTAGAGATATGGAGACAGAGACACTGAACAGGATAGTTAAGACTGGAACCCAGAACAATTCACCTCCCAGTCCCGTTTTGTCCATCAGTAGTCCTGGAAGAACATAAAAGTTACCAGCCTCCAACTGACATAAGACACAAATGAGAATTTAATTAAAGGGGAAACTGCTGTAAGAAATGTATCCTGGGTTGCTAGTCCCCACGGGTGGATCTTAGCTTTCTTAGACTTGACCTTCATTTTTCTCACTGTTCTCTTTTGCCTTCCACACCCCTAGCCCAGGCTCAGAAAATTGAAGCCATTCCTCATTTTATGAAGACATCCCTCATGGATGAATGGCCACAGAAGGTAAATCCTGTTCTTTACACCATCACCCTGTTTTTACAAGGTCTAATATATCTTGTCAGGACCACAACAGGGCGTGTGGCAGAGATAACTGCACAGCCCTGAGCACTACGTCACTTTGGGATGGGAAAGAAACAGTGACGGCACCTAATTGTCCCTGAAACCCAGTCCCAGCTCACATGCCTTTTTAAACAGTTGGGTCCTGGAGCCCTGTTTAGAAAAGCTCATTTTAAAAGATGAGGGAATAAAACTGCAAGAGGCAGCCTTGAAATTCTGAAACTTGCAGTGCTGGTTTCAGACCAACATGGGTTTGCTCTTTGAAGCCTGAAAGGCAATGGGTTTTGGCCAACAGTGCTCTCACCGTGGCTGGGCGGAGGGAAGAGTAACGACAGGAGCAGCGGCAAACACTGATGGCACCTTCTGGGTGCCTCAGACTTTATAACTGTTAACTCAGGATATAGTTATGATTCACATTCTAACAGATGAGGAAACTGAGGCACAGAAGTTAAGAAACTGGGCGCCTGGGTGGCTCAGTTGGTCAAGCGACTGCCTTCGGCTCAGGTCATGATCCTGGAGTCCCCGGATCGAGTCCCCCATCGGGCTCCCTGCTCCGCGGGGAGTCTGCTTCTCCCTCTGCCCCTCCCCCCATGTGCTCTCTCTCATTCTCTCTCTCTCAAATAAATAAATAAAATCTTTTAAATAAATAAATAAATAAATAAAATCTTTAAAAAAAAAAAAAAAAGAAGTTAAGAAACTTCTTCCATGCCACACAGCTAGTAAATGGCAGAGCCTGGAATCAAAATTCAGGAATCCTGGGACCCAGAGCCAGGAGGATTCTCGTAACGGTTTATGAATGTAAGGCGTTTCCTCCTATCGCAGGTACGCCACTGGCCTGTAGAGGAAACCACTCCTGCCGCTTCTCAAGTGCAAGGAATGGAAACAATCTGAACACACATAGACGGTCAAGTTAACACACAGAAGACCTGATGTACTCCCAAACCAAAGGTCAGGTACAGCCCCTTAATGTCTGCTCACAGAGAAGTCCACAGGCTCAGACCCCTCTTTCCTTCTATCTTTCCTCTCTCCTTCCTCACTGAAAATCTATAGATAATCCCACCATATAGCAGATAAGTGCCTCATTAATGCCTCTGGGATACTAAAAGGTGGAGGGATAACCCATCAGCCCAATTCATACACAAAGGACCACTCAACTTGCCCTAAATCATCCGAATAGTTATGCAGAACGCTAGCTTCCCATGATTTTTACCAGGATCTTTGGGCCCCTGGCCCTCTAAAAAGGAAGAGGCCACGTAAAGAACCCAGTTATCCAAACCTACACTCTTCTCCATTCCACAGCACCCACCAGTGTTTGTGCCTTTAATGTTAGTTCTATGGTAGACATAAAATAACTGCTCTTAAAATATGACTGCTATTAGATTTCCAGCTATAGCATAGGCAGGCTTTCTGCTGATTTCTACTAAAAGTGACTAAGGTTCTGGTGCTTGCTGTTCTACTAACTTCTCTGGACTCCAAGGAAGTCCAAACAAAACCAACAGGTTTGTAATCTTATGGCTTGCTTTATAGCTCATGATAGGCATGAGTTTGGGCACTGCTCTGCTCTACACCACCAGATAGGCGTACTTTGACTAGTTGGTCACCATCTTGCTACCAGACTTGACCACATCTCTGTGTTCCAAGATGCAATGTTAACATTTACAATGAGGTCCAGATAGACTTGGACTTTCTACTTCAGAGACCCTTAATCCCATTCCTACCTAGAAAGGCACTGTAGCAGCTATACTTTCAGGAGGGGGGTGTGCCGCAATGAAGCCTAGTAATCACAAAAAGCTCAAGAAACTCTGGTGTAGAGAATGTCATTAACCATTAGACGGTGGGGACCATGACTTTTGTACATTTGATAGACTCTGAGGCTTTGGAAGTGTGCGATGATCTTTTTCACATCTGGTGTGAATCAAATGCAAGCCTCACTTTCAACTTATTGCCAACCTCCTCATGCAAGTAGGTTCCTTTTCCCATTCCTCACTGCCTGCCTTTGTGGGGGATCCATCACAGCTTTGAGTGTGAAAGCAAGGTTAATCTTGCTCCTCCCTAGTTTCCCCACACCCACCACATCAAGCTGCTATTAAGACACCGTTTCAGGGCTGTTCAGAAAGTGGGGGTATTTGCCCTTGAGTGTAGCCCTCACCCCACTGCCACGTTGGCTGGCAATGCCCCGGACTAAACAGCCTTGGTTGGGGTAGGAGAGAAAGGCAGGGGGCACACTGCCCAGGCCCTATACACACACCCACACGATAGTTGGAATGAGACAGCCATATTAAGCAGGTCAATGATCTGGGAACATACAACTTCTGGGTCACACCAAGAGGAATGTAGGGAATCGGAGCGGAGCGTTTGTACTGTAGTAAAAGCCATTAAACTAACTTATTCCAACGGCTCGGATGAAATCAGCTCCGGGAGGTGGCATAAAGGGAAGTGCACGTTAAGTGGGGGGGAAAGGAACTCCAGAGCCGTAGAGCGGGATGCTGGAACCAAACTCAAGTTGGAGAAGTAACACATGGCTCCACGGGGCTCTCCTCCATGCCCCTCCCCCTCCCCGTGCAGACGTCCAGCGCCCACCGGCTCCTCGCTCCAACGCCAGCCAGCACAGGGCGCCCCCATCACGTGCCACTCACTCCTTCCTCACACCTCGCTGCCACCCCTGCATCTTCCACTCACCCCCACACGACACCTCTGCCCACTTTTCGGTTACGCCCCCAAAGACAGCCTCCGTCTGCCCTGTCCCTCCCCTCACCTCCCGGCCCCGACTGCCTGCACACTCTGTCCCAGCGGTGGACCCAGCGTTCACCGCTCCTCGCTCTCGCTCCCTCCGCCCTCGTAGACTTTGCGCGACCCCCTTTCTCTCCCCTCGCCCCCATCCACTTTCCCCTCACGCTTCTCCCCGTACCCCTCCCCCCCATCACGCGCCCCCCCTCCCCCAACGGCTCCTCCCCCCGGTACCCGCTCCAGGCCCGGCTCACCTGCGCGGCCACCCCCGTCCCGGCGCTGGTGCGGCTGCTGCAGCTGGAAGGGGACCGTGGCCCTGAGCGGCTGCAGCCCAGCCCGGGGGGAGCCGGCGGGGGCTGGGGGAGAGCAGCCCCGCCGGAGCCCCCCGGCCCCTCCGCGCCCCGGCCCCCAAGGACCTCCGCCTCTGCCGCCCGCTGCGGCCCCCGCCATCGCCCGCCCGACCGCCTGCCTGCCTCGGCCCCACAGCGAGCCCCACACAGCCCCCCAACCCCCGCTGCGGCTGCTTATCTGCTCTGCGGGGCGGAGACCGGCCCCCTCAGCCCAGAACTCTCATTGGCCTACAGAGCCCCAGACCCCTCCCCTCAACCAATCCGCGGCTTGTTCTTCCCACTCCAGAGGATGATTGCTCGATATGCCTAGCGATCCAACCCAACACCCCACCCTCATCCCGCCCCCTCCCGCTTTCCTCCGTCCGAGGAGCCGCCGATTGGTCCGTCCGGAAGAGGGCCGGTTCTCCGGTGCCGCCAATGAGAAGACGCAGAAAAGAGGAGCGTCACACCCAGTCCCAGGTAGTATGCAAATACACTGTCACGTGACGTCAGGCTAAGCGGGGGTGGGGCCGGGTGTAAGATGGAATCAAGCACTAGTGGAATCATTATGGGGGGTAGGGAGGAGTGTCAAACTTTCAGCAGTTGAGCCCAGCAAGCACCGAGAAAGCGAGAACTTCAAAAAAGCACTACTCTTGATTTAACCTAAAAATATTAGTTGTGAACCCTCATAGGATCTCACTGCTGCTCGCAAGCTCCAACGTAAGATTCTACAAATTAATGCAAAGTTTGCATATATTTGCATGCGATTTGCATTATATTCCTGCACTTAATGGCTACCGTGCCTCATGTGACACCCACATTTGTCTTTCTCCACGCTTCCAAGTCCCTAGCTGGTGTGGGTCCAACCCCCCCCCCAAAAAAACACACAAAAAAACCCAGCTGCTAGCCTGTAAATTATATTGCGACTGAAAAGGAGCAGGGAATTTCCCTTCAGAGCCGTCCATTCCAAGTCTAGCTCAGCAGAGTGGAAGAACAAAGTGACTGAGAAATTTGCCCAAATTTGTACAGTGACTCCATTAACAAATCCTGGTCCTCCCAGTTCAAAGCTCTCTGACCTACAAGTCAAAATGAGATGAGATAGGGGCGCCTGGGTGGCTCAGTCGTTAAGCGTCTGCCTTCAGCTCAGGTCATCATCTCAGGGTCCTGGGATCGAGCCCCACATCGGGCTCCCTGCTCCGCAGGAGGCCTGCTTCTCCCTCTCCCACTCCCCCTGCTTGTGTTCCCTCTCTCGCTGTGTCTCTCTCTGTCAAATAAATAAATAAAATCTTAAAAAAAAAAAAATGAGATGAGATGGTCCCCAAAGAGAATGCATGCAGTAAAAATCACATGCTATAATGTATATGAGGACATCTGGGGAAGAAAACAGCATTTAAGTTACTATTAAAAACTATTACTCTTCAAATGAAAAAAAAATTACTCTTGGCATTTATTAACCATTTTGTTCCACATAAGGAAAAAGCAGAAGGCAATCAACCCTGGATGTCTGCGATAAGGGACCATACAAATAATTGGATAATTCCCTCCAGATTTATATTTAGCTATGAATTCTATTTTTGATCTTGCTACAGATTTATCTTTCTATTTCTGTTTTTGCCCACTTTAATGTTAAAATGAAGGTATTCCCTGAAGCCATCCTAGTTAATCAGAGAAAAGGAGGTAATCTGGGAGCATCCTGCAAGGCAAGGAGAGGTCATTCTGTGATTACGTATTGAAAGCAGATAATACCCAAAGTGGAAATTCAAGAATTGGTTGAATATTAAAATCACCCTACATACACAGAACAAATTTGAGGCAATGGAACATCCTAAAGAATGGTTTTCTTTGTGAAGAGTGTATGTACTCTAGCAGATTTGAAGGGTTTATGTCAAGATCTGACATTTGAAATCTTTTTTATTGGCTGGGAAATGCTGTATTTCTTTTCCATGAAGAGAACAACTTTAACACAGGCAGATAGGGATGAACAAAAACTGATGAACTGATAAAAAGTCAGAGTCTTTATAAACTTAACTCAGTTTTTTTCAAAAATATCTTGCAACTTATGTTCCTCAAGTCTAATTAGTTCAAAGTCTTCATATGCTTTTTTTTTTAAATTTTCATGACAATCTGGAAGAAGAAAACCATAGATTTTTATTATAGAGCAAGTAGGAAAACCGAGGCCAAGAAGGTGAGTCCTTTTGATCTCTAGCTCAGATCTCTATCAGATCTTATTGGACCACCCTGCCCCACCTCTCCATTAATAAAATCAGTGATGGTAGCAGCTAACATTCACTGAATTCCTTTCTCTATGCCAGGTACATGTTAAGTACTGTGTGTACATTCGCTCATTTAATGTTCATGACCACACCTATGAGATGGGTATTATCTCCTCTTCAATGAGGTTTCAGAAAGAAATAACATGACCAAGGTTATTCAGGCAGCCTGACACCAGAGCTGAACTCCCATTCTTGTAAAACTTTGTTATGAACACAGAAGGATTACTATTTATATTTTACATAGAGTCTCCAAAGATGCAACTTTGCCTGAGATGTTAAAATTAACACTGCCTAGTACACATACATCATCTCATTTAATTTTCACAATAGGCATGTAAAGTAAAAACAAACAAACAAAAAAACTCCCCAAAAACAAAAACGCAGACATTATTGTCCCTATTTTATAGAAGGCTAAGTCACAGATGTTAGGTGACTTGCTCCAAATCATCCACTCAGTAAATGGCAGACCCAGGACTTACATCGGAGGTCCTTGGACTCCAAATTCAAGTACTTTCCCAACCAACACTCAACTTCTAGACAATTGGCCTACCTAAGAGCCAAAGGATGGCTAGTTGATCTCTTGAAATCTGTTCTTGCCTGACAACATATTCCATTTTAGGACCCCTCAACATGTAAATTCTCAGGCATTCTTAGGAGATGATGGGTAATTGTTCTTGGTTAAGCCATACAGTGTGTGTTAGAGGTAAAAGCCCTGGAATGAGGAATCTTGAAATACTTTGGGCAGGTGGCTTCCTTTCTCTATGCAAGAGTCACCTCCATTAACCTCACAGAGTGATTCTAAAGATAAAATGGCACAGTATTAGACAGCGGCATTCTTCCATTGGAGAGAAGGGTAATGTGGGTAGCCTCGAGGACATGGTGTTTAAATTTTGTTCTAAAGCCAAGGTACCAGGAATTGAGGACCTGGACAGTGGAAGAAGAGCCAGTGAAGGTGGCACAGCTGAAGAATTGGATCTTCTGAGTCCAGAGAGTCATGGTCTTTCCTGATAAGTTGTTGGCAGGAGACACTCGAATTGACCTAGCTGGAGGAGTGAGAAGGCAAGCATGCATAGGAGATCCCTGTCTTCTCCTTACACAGGTATCATGCCCAAGCAGCTGTCTCTTATTCCCTTCTCTATCACCGATAGCTTCTCCTGGCACGGGCTTGATGGTGGGGATAAAGGCCTCATCTGAAGATAAACTCTTGTCTTTTTCCTCCACTGAAAGAAAACCATGGCTTTGGGGAGGCTGTGTGCTGCTAAGGGAGATGCCTTGCCTTACAAAGCATCTTGTACCTTGCAAAACAACAAACAAACAAACAAAAACCTTTGTTACTGTTCCCCCTGTCATCCTTATCACCATGGTTGTCATTAATTAATTCATTCAGCACAAATTTATTCAGATGACCACTATGTACTGGACAGAGAGCTAGGCACTAAGGAATGACACTCACGTTCAGAGACATGCTCCCTACCCTGGAATTCATAGCCCAGCGGGCCTTGAAGCCTGTATGCAGAAATGGTACTGGGCTAGATGCTATTCTGATTGAGACATGAAGTGGTTCCTGCCTTCAGGGAGTTTGGGTCAGAGGCAGGCACTCAGAAACAGCAAAAGTGGAAGAGTACACACACAAAGTATGTCAATACTTTGCAGGAGTCAGACGGAGTACCACGGACAAAAGGCTGTAGGGAATTCTGGCAGATCAGAGGATCAACAAGGACGTCTTATCCTACTGGCTACTGAATTAGGAGAAGGCTGGGGTCCTCATAGCTAAGAAGGGCCTTCTAGTTCTGAAGGTGATGTCCGGCCCTATTTCCAGGGCACCTTGACCCTCACCCTATGCGTTTTTGCCACAATTACCAACAAGCACGGGAATTCCAGATCACCATTCTTACTCTCCCAAACCTGACCCTCAATAGCAATTGTTCAGAGAATAGAGAGCTCTTGATATTCCTTGGTACCTGGGGGACTGTCTCTGCACTTCCAGGTAAATGTCCAAGTGCTCACGTCTTTGGCCCTCAGGTTCCAAAATAACAAAACAGAAAATAAGATGACGCAGACACACAGTGTCTCTTTCCGACCTACCTCCTTTCCTCAGCCTCTGTCTGAAATGTCAGGCCCGGCTCCTCAGGGAACGAGATCCTGAGGAAATGGGGTCAGAACTGAAGGAGCAGAGCAGCCGGAGAGGGATTGGGAAGGAGTGTTGAGGGAATGAATGAGGTTATGGGAACAGAGTAGGGAGGGGTCCCAGCCCTCAACATCTCTCCCACTCTGGTGGCCTCTCTCTCCCTCTATTCCTTCCCTCTTACTCCCAAGGTAACTAGATGGCCTGGATTTCGACCTTCGGGTCTGTGTCTGACACATTCCATCCCTTGCTACAGCCCACCGCTTCCTGTCTTCTGGCTTACTTATCTCACATGCTCATTTTCCTTCTTTCAGACCAGATGATGTTCCCTCCTTCACTCTTCGTTTCCTCTCAGTGGGAATCAAACTTTCCTGCTGAACTGCAGCCTTTTAAAAATGAAGATTCCTTATCCTTAACAATATGGGGTATGGTGGAAGTTCTAAAACAGGTAAAGGGTAAATGTGGGATCAGAGACATCAAAATATTGGTATACCGGTCCTGCTGGCACTCCATGAAAAATAGAAAATAGATTTTTTTTTTTTTTTTTAAGAATTGAGGAGCACCTGGGTGGTTCAGCAGTGAAGCGTCTGCCTTTGGCTTGGGTCATGATCTCAGGGTCCTGGGATTGAGCTCCGTCCGCGTTGGGATCCCTGCTCAAAGGGGAGTCTGCTTCTCCCTCTCCCCTGCCCCTCCCCCCATTCATGCTCTCTCTCTCTCTCTCTCAAATAAATAAATAAAATCTTTAGAAAAAAAAATTGATATAGATGTTAGAGACTCTACCCTCTGATCAGCCCTCTGATTTTACAGATGGGGAAATGGATGCCCAAACGAGAGAAGGGCTGGTCAGAGGCCACTCAGAAAAATAAGAGACAGGGTAGGAGACCAGGACTCCTGCATCCTATTCAGTGTTGCCTCAAAACATAAATAATTTCTAAAAGAATTTATATGGAATACTATTCAGCAATGAAAACAAACAACTATTGATATGTGCTGCAGCATGCCTAGACCTCAAACATGATGCTAGGTGAAAGAAGCCAGACGCAAAAGACCACATAGTATAGGATTCCATTTATATGAAATGTTCAGAAAGGGCAAATTTATAGAGACAGAAAGCAGATCAGTGCTTGCCTAGGGTTGGGACAGGGAGCAAGGATTACTTGGAAACAGGCACACTGGAACTTTTTGGGGGGATAGAAAGGACCCACAACGGGTGCCTGGGTGGCTCAGTCGTTAAGCATCTGCCTTCGGCTCAGGTCATGATCCCAGGGTCCTGGGATCAAGTCCCACATCGGGCTCCCTGCTCCGCGGGAAGCCTGCTTCTCCCTCTCCCACTCCCCCTGCTTGTGTTCCCTCTCTCGTTGTGTCTCTCTCTGTCAAAATAAATAAATAAAATCTTAAAAAAAAAAAGAAAGAAAGAAAGAAAGGACCCACAACTGGAATGTGGTGATGGTTGCATAACTCTAGAAATTTACCAAAAAAAAAAAAAAAAATCACACAGTTACACATGTATAAGTGAATTTTGTGGTATGTAATTTATACCTCAATCAAGCTGTTTCCCAAAAAAAGGAGTTAGATATGTGTATGAAAGAGGGATCTCGGATGTGTGGCAAGCCCTGCTATTCTTTTAAGGGAATGTCTCAGGAAACAAAGAGAGCTACTTCCATGATCTCCCTTTTAAAAGGTCACTGTGAGAGACAGAAGATTTGGCTCTTTGGCCTATGGAACACCCAGGCTGGCATTTTTCAATTGTTACACATGTCCTCCTCTCTAAAACAGAGAAGTTTCCTCAGGAGAACGGGTGTGTCTTGGTCATCACTCTCATTACTCAGTGAGCTCTGTGCCTGGCATGCAGGTGGTGCCTCACAAAAATGAACTTGACTTGTCAGGTCACGTGATCACAGGTGCCTTGAGGAACCATTTGGTAACTAGAGCAGTGCCTTGGTGGGAACAGTTTGTGTCCCCCCACACCAGGCCTTCTCAGAGATCAGAGTCTTTGCAGAGGACAGATTGGGTTATGCACACTCCCAGGAGACTGCAGAGTCTCAGCTCCCTTTATTTTTTTTTAAAGATTTGTATTTTGGGGGGCCCCTGGGTGGCTCAGTCAGTTGAGCATCTGACTCTTGGTTTTGGCTCAGGTCATGATCTCAGGGTTGTGAGATTGAGCCCCGCATCAGGCTCCGTGCTCAGTGTGGAGTCTGCTGGAGATTTTTCCCTCTCCCTCTGCTCCTCCCCCCGCTTGAGCTCTCTCTCTCCCTCTCTCTAAAATAAATAAATTTTTAAAGATTTGTATTTTTTAAGTCATCTTTATACCCATCGTGAGGCTCAAACTCACAACTCCGAGATCAAGAGTTACATGCTCCGCCGACTGAGACAACCAGGCGACACTCAGCCCCTTTGACTTCCCTCTTCCTTTCCCATTTACCTTAAGTTGGTCTCAAAAATACAATTACCTGGGAGCAAATAAGCTACAACACCCTAAACGTTCTCCATCTGATTCCATATCCAATCCCTCTCCCTTCCTCTCACACCATGCACCAAATCAGGCATCAAGTATCATGAGATCCAATTGGAAAAGATTCTAAATATAAGAGAAGGAATGTATGATTGGAAAGTTGGTCTGCAGTCTGATTTCCTTTAGACCTAGGGCATAGGCTCCAGAGCTTATTTTCAGAGCTCAAAATATTATCTCTAAAGGTATCTTTTGTGATAGATAACTGCAAAATATCACCACAGATTCTTCCTCCCTTTTATTCTCTGGGCCTTGGTATATGAGATTTGCCCCTCCCTCCCCCTGCCAGCCTCCTGGCAACTCCGTCTTCTTCACCATCTGCTTCAACTTCCACTTCCAGTTAGACCTCATTTCCTCCAAACATTCCTCAACTGACCTGGTCAGGCACTGATGATTCCCTCAGGATGTAGGTCTTCAGCTTCAGTGTTCGGCTTGCAGCCCATTATTTTGTACTAGCTTATGGGTAGCTTTCTTGCTTCTCCTAAGTCATTTTATGTATGTTTGTCCCTTCTCCCCAGTTCTGAGCAAAGGGAACCATTTGCTCTTGTATTTTTTTTTTTTTAAGTTTATTCATTTGAGAGGGAGAGAGAGAGAGAGAACCCGAAGCAGACTCTGCACTGAGAGTGGAGCCCGACGCGGGGCTTAATCCATGACCGACCTGGAGATCACGACCTGAGCCGAAACCAAGAGTTGGACACTTAACTGACTGAGCCAGCCAGGCGCCCCTTGCTCTCGTATTTCCTGTCAGTACCTAACATGACCCACTGCACTGGGCAGTGGTGAGTCGGTGTTGGTTATTTAAGTAACTGACTGTTTCTCCAACTGATCACTCTTGAATGTTCCTGATCACTCTTGGAAGTTGGGGCTAAAAGTCGTGACAACTGAAAGGAGGGAAGGAAGGCTCCAGGTTTTGTGAGGACTAATGCTTATCATCTGGGGGTTCCTCTTTAAGTTAAAGAGTAAAGAAATTATAGAATTAGGTACAAGGCCCTAGAAGTGTTCTCTGCAAGTGAGGGGCTCAGACTCTTAAAGTTTCATTAGCTTCATGGTAAGCCTGTTTCTGACTGAAAGAATGAAGTCCAATTATATCCCGTCCAACTCTTCAGCCCTGACTGAATGAGGTGTCTATTCTTTTTTCCTGTGGATATCCTGTACCCAACACATTTATTCCACAAGATGGCTCTGGCTCAACAAAATGGCTTTGGCAGCCTACTCTGTCTATCTCATGAGAAAGTCCCAAAGTGCTGAATTGACACTCCTCCCATTTAGTAACTTCATGGCACTTAGAACCGTTCTTTCAGAGCAGGTGGTTTCTCCTGATGTGCATCATGGAGGGGAGGGGGAAGCTTGTGCTCAATCCTGGAGGCCCCCGATGGCTCAAAGACTTGAGGAGTTGTGTTGTTGTACAGCAGAAGGGCCTGGAATGTTCCAGTACATTCCACCAGTGGCCTTTGTGACCCCTGCTTCCAATCAACTTAGGCAAAGGCCTGGTTGTCTACAAAGTAGACTGTATTCTGCTGGGGTAGGAAGCAGTTGGGCCTTGCTTCTTCCATGCCACTCTGATAATATCACACAAGTTGGCACCTTCCTTGGAAGTCCCACCCAGAAGCTCTATCCAATTCTTTGACCTCCTGGGTGTTTGCCCAGAATGTCAAGCCAGGGTTTAGAAACCAGCCCTGTCAACTTGTTGGCCCTATACACTCAACTCTGAATTCTTCCCAACACAGACTAGAAATTCTGGGATCCCTGAACCCAATAATGGGCCTGCATTCCTCAAAATTCCCAAGAAGTCTGCACCACCTGTGCAGAGAGTAACATCAGCCCCCTCCCAGGAAGGAAGTGATATAATCAGGATGCTAAAGGCCATGTGCCCCGGCTACACAGCATTAGAAGAAAACATCCACTTACTGGGTGCTTACTATAGGCTATGCAATTTGCACACGTAATCTCATTTAATCCTCAGTCATAGTTATTATACCCTATACAGTAGGTATAATTAACCCCATTTCACAGGTTGAGAAAACTGAGGCTCAGAGAGGTTAGGAAATGGGTTGAAGGTTAAATAGCTAGAAGTGACAGGTCCACCTGCTTTCAAAGACTGTATGTATAACCACTATGGGGTTGGGGGGGTCACCACCCCTTACCCAGAGGTCAAAGGTCAGAGTTAGGAATACAGGCCAGACCCGTCATGCCACCCATCAGACGACCCACTCCCCTGCCTCCCTGCCACCTCCCCAGCCCTAAACTCTCTAGAATTCTGACTTTGTTTATATTGCAGGAAGTGGTGCTCAGAAATTGTGGAGGTGAGTCTGGCAGGTTCCAGCTGTTCCTGGTGTGGGAGTTGAACAGTTTTTGGAACTTCTCCTTGGCAAAAGCATGTCTTTCCTTCAGCGGACTAGCCTAGGATCAAATCCATTTGCTTCCTCCAAGCTTCCCAGCTTGGGGGAGGAGAGAGAGATGGGGAAGCTGGGGGATTTCCATTAGGAGAAACGAGAGCAAAATGAAAGGAGGTAGAAGGGTTAGTGCTGCTCTCTAAGCAAGGCCACCAGAGCTCTGGAACCAAGATTCAAGAAATTTCTGTAGTGTGGCAGGTAAAGTGAGAAAGCTCTTCGTGGGGTCAAAAGAGAGGCAACAAGAGGAGGCTCTAGGGAAGACTCGGCAGAGGAGGGTGGCAAGGAGGTAAGAACTGATCCGGGACCGAAAGTGTATTTTAATTCTGAAACCACTATAATCACCAAAGGAAAGGACTCACCCCTTGACTCTATCTCCCCACTCTGGGGCGGGGCAGCCAAATAAGGTGCGCTCTTGCTGGATTGTGCTCTCCGAGGCCAGAAAACGCAGGGGGC
This sequence comes from Mirounga angustirostris, assembly GCF_029215605.1. Lineage (NCBI taxonomy): Eukaryota > Metazoa > Chordata > Mammalia > Carnivora > Phocidae > Mirounga > Mirounga angustirostris. The sequence continues at coordinate 22,075,308 of NW_026991725.1, read as the reverse complement.
GGGGGAGGGCAGGGAAGAGTGCCTGACCGATGGCCCTGTTTGGCTGATAAATGATGAGCACTCCTGCCTGTTGCCCATTCTCTTTTCTCTCTGCTTAGTTTGCTGCGAACTTCTGCCTGGCAGGGAGCCCCAGAGAGGGGTGGGGTAAAAAGGGTCCTCTAGACAGTATTTAATACTCTGTGATTTATAGGCTGCTGGAAGGGGGGGTGGGGAGCCAGAGAGGGGAAGCCCCTGGGATTAGGGACTAGTTTCCATGACACATCAGTACACCACTGACAAGAGTCAGAGTATTTTCTTGATGCCTGTGCCTTCAGTTTCAAGAGACAGCCCTCACCCCTCCTGGGGCCCAAGGCTTGGGTACCATCTAGGTTGAGACCCGTGGAACTGGCTGGAATGAGACTAATGGACATACATCCAAATCTGCAGCCTGTTCTGTAAGCCTCATACTGCTGGGCGAGGGAAGAAATCAGTGAGGTCGAGCAGCTCAATATGTGTTTTTGGAGGATTTATTTTTTTCATGTACAAGAATTCTTTTGAACCCTCCACGGCTCCAAGAAAAACTATTTGAAATGTCCCTGCTTAAGGGGCCAGGGGGTTAAGTGCCAGGGATGGAAGGCTAAAAGCCAGAGATGCTGGTTGCAGGGATTCTTGGGATCGGGGCTAATGGCCTCCCTGCTGTGGGCTTGGGAATACCAGGCCCAGGCTTTGGTTGCCCTGAGAGATGCAGCCATTTTTACTTCTGATTGAAGGGCACCACCTTCTGGGATTTTCCCTTCTCTGGTCAAAAACCAGAGTAGAATATGCCCCGAGGACCAACAGGGCATGTGCCCAACAGTCTGGAGGGCACTGAAGGAGATAACAATGTGAGGTAGGGTGAGACCCATGCTTTATATAGTTTACAGTTTGGTCCTGGCTGGTGGAAAGAAGATGCCTTCCATGAGAGCGCCTGGTAATTGCCCTTCATAAGGGTGATCTCAAAAGGTCAAGGGATGGGCCTTGAATAGCCCTAATGTCCCTGAAACAGTCTATTGTATGGCTATTGTCTCTACATGTAAAGGAACCCTTCTTGACCCTATTCGTACTTTTCTCTTTTTCTTGCCTCTGGGGTTTCCCAAGTGAATAACTGCACGCTACCCTGTCCCCAGACCCGAGTCTACGAGTCTACGAGTCTACCGTCTTTAAGCTTTAACAAAAGATTTCCACATGCATTTCTTAAACTCCCACTATGTACCAGGCATCACACTCCGTGTGGGGATATAGAGGTGAACAACACACAGGGTTCACTTCTCTGCCGAGTCCACGGTCTAGTTTTCAAAAGATTTTCCTTTGTGCTTTGGGATTTAGTAATCCAATGGGCAGGTAACCCTCTTACATTTTCATATGCGGGGCTCAGATCCTCAGCCTCCATCTTTCCACAGTCTTTTTTTTTTTTTTTAATTTTTTAAAGATTTTATTTATTTATTCAACAGAGAGAGACACAGCGAGAGAGGGAACACAAGCAGGGGGAGTAGGAGAGGGAGAAGCAGGCTTCCCGCTGAGCAGGGAGCCCAATGAGGGGCTCGATCCCAGGACCCTGGGACCATGACCTGAGCCCAAGGCAGACGCTTAACGACTGAGCCACCCAGGCGCCCCTTTCCACAGTCTTTTAAAGTTTGCCTCATAGGGTAATCCCCACTTTTCCCTTGGCTAATAATTTACATGACCTTTTTCTGGACTCTGATAGGTCTTCCTTGGGAGTCAAGTGACTGGAATTAGGCACTATATTTTGTATACGAATGCTATATGCATGTGTGTATATGGGTAACACAATGTTTTCTAACTTCCTTCATTTAACTGTTGGCCGTGTTTTCAAACATCCAATAGTTAATTGAGTGCCTACGAAGCACCATGCTCGATACTGAGGATGCTGTGGTCTGGGGTATATGTTAAGGTATGGAAGATAAAGAATCCAGAAGTCACACAAGTACATTTAGAACTACAAACAAGACGAGAGCTATGAAGAAATGTACAGGGTGCCTAAAGGTATAGAAATGGAGGCCTGGATCTAGTTTGGAAGCTTTAGGAAAGAGTTCCCTGAGGAAGTGACATGTGATCTGAGATCTGAAGGATTAGTGGAAATAGGTGAAGAAGAGTATGAGGAAGAACATTCCAGGCAGAGTAAAGTGCAAAGGTCCTGAGGTAGAAGGAACCAGGGCACTCCAGAAGAATTGCAGGGAGGCCAATGAGGCTACAACACAGAGAATGAGGTGGTGTGGGATGAGCTGGAATGTTAAACAGAAGACAGACCATGCAGGACCCTAGAGGCCAGGTAAGGATTCCAGTCATTATTCTCCAGAGGCATATGAAACAAAAATCTACAGAAGAGTTAATAATGGCTCTTTTCCCCAGATTACTAAATTGCTTATACTTGTCTTGAAGGAGAATGGTAATGATGGCCTGAAGTGCTAGGAACTTTCCCAGTGTCCTGGCATGGTGTGGCTATGTTTGCCTGGCACTGGGGGCACCCAGGACTCATGAGCCAGCCCCACCCTGGCAGCCCTCAGGCAAGGGATGGCCCCTGCTCATGTGGACAGAGGAGCAGGGGTGGAGGGTGGGTGGAGTGCTTTGCCTGAGGTATCGGCTCCACAGTGACATTTGGAACAGTCCCAAGACTATGGCTCTTGTTCCCAGATAACTCTATCATGTATGCCCCCCATTTAAATGGCCCACTCACCCTGCTGCCCTTCCTGTACAGCTGTTCTCCCCACCCAATCTGGGGAAGGCCCCTGGATAAGAACTCTTGACTGCCCAGAACTTGGGGTTTTGACCTGCTGAATTCAGGCCTCCGTACTGTCGAACCAGGTACATATCCTTGATAGCTTTGCACTGGTCTTACTGGAAACCATGGGATAAGAGGGTCATGATGGTTGGACTTAGCCTTTCTGAAGGCCTCTCCTTCTTCCTGGTCCTATTTTTGGAGAATGTGGTTTGGTGTAGTGACATCTACTGGCAAAGCAAGGCAGGTAAGCAAATGACCAGATGCCCACTTACCCTCAAGTAATTTCTAGACTAGTGAAAAAAAAAATCATCCTAAGCCCCTGATGTTGGTTAGAGCAAGAGTAAGAAGCCCACGGTTGTGGGTTTGGACCATGTATGTGCTGGTTTGCCTTAAATAGAGAAATGTTTTTTCTAGTTGCAGCTCGCATCCTTAACTTCGGCCAGTTGATTACGTCTGGCTACAGTTAGTCACAAGGGAGACTGGGTAAGCATGTGTAAATGACTCAGGGACCCATTCCTAGCCCCCATTCCTGGGAAAGCATCTCCCAACAAAATAAAAAGACCCACAGTTTACAAATGGCAAAATTCAGGGTCATTTTTCATCCTCCTGAAGCTTGACTGGTTTTGGAATTCTTTTTCTTTCTGGGACTCGGTTTCTTCTAGGTCCCTGGGAAAATACTGTCTATAGAACCATCTTCAAGGTTCCTGTAGTGGGCAAGCGTGACTACAGCTTTTTAAAGTGGCCCCACACCTCTTGCTGAGGTAAAAGGGAGCCTGCCTCCTCACTGCTTTAATGCCTTTCACCTCCACATTCTGTTCACGGGGCCATTCTCTTTCAGTAGCGTGCATTCTTTTTTTTTTTTTTTTTAAGATTTTATTTATTTGACAGAAAGAGACACAGCAAGAGAAGGAACATAAGCAGGGGGAGTGGGAGAGGGAGAAGCAGGCTTCCTGCTGAGCAGGGAGCCCGATGCAGGAATCGATCCCAGGACCCTGGGATGATGACCTGAGCCGGAGGCAGATGCTTAACACCTGAACCACCCAGGCGCCCCTAGTAGCGTGCATTCTTGACTAAGAGTTTACCCCTAGAGGTCATTGGAAAGCCAGAGCGAAACAGTGAGGAGAAAATACTAGGGCAAGAATTACAAAGCGGATGTTCTGCCTTCTTAAATAACACTGACTCCGTAACCGAATGTGGCTCACATGACGCATCTGACTATCATCTATCTATCTATCTATCTATCTATCTATCTATCTATCTATCTATCTATCTATCTATCCATCTATCTATCTGATCCTCGTTCAGACTTAAAAAGAAAATCATCAAGACCCCAGTAGAGAAATGGGTAATGAGGATTTCATGGAAGAGGAAACAGAACTAGTAAAGAAACATACGGCAGACTGAAGTAAATCCTTACCAGAAATCAAATCCAAAGCACATTGGAGGCACAGTTTTCATTTTGACTAAAATTGCAAGATCTTTTTTTTTTTTTTAAGATTTTTATTTTTAAGTAATCTCCACACACAAGGTGGGGCTCAAACTCACAACTGCAAGATCAAGAGTTGCACGCTCTACAGACAGCCAGCCAGGCGCCCCAAATTGCAGGATGTTTTAAAGTGGTAACACTCACTTCTGGGAATAATGTCTTAAAATTGGCACCCTCACATGATGATGGTGACACTTTACATTTGCGTAAGTCTTTGGGGAAAGAAAAAAAGTGATATATAAGGGGCAGACATAAACAGAGAAGAGACCTGCAGAGGCACGCAGACGCTTGCTGCCGCGTTATCTGACATAAAAGATCCCACATAGGGGAGTGAGCACATAATGTTACAGTACCACAATGCAACGTCACACAATGATTATAATCACAATTATGAAGACCATAGAGAAACATGGCACATGTTGAGAATATGTAAAAATATGAAATTTCATGTAAACAATGGGCGCATCTATACAAAAATATACACAATAATAAAATGTGCTCATGTGGTGAAAAATTGGAAGGTACTCTGCAAAAAAGAAAAGTAGCTTTGTGGCAGCAGTGAGATTAAGGATTTCTTATTTTCTCAAAACTTATTTAGTGTTGGGGCGCCTGGGGGGGCTCAGTTGGTTGGGCCTCAGCCTTCAGCTCAGGTCATGATCCCAGGGTCCTGGGATTGAGCCCCATGTCAAGCTCCTGGCTCAGCAGCCAATCTGCTTCTCCCTCTCCCCCTGCCCCTCCTGCCCTGCTTGTGCTCTCCCCCTCTCTCTCTCTCTCAAAAATAAATAAATAAAATCTTAAAAAAAAAAACAAAAAAACCCCAAACACCTTATTTAGTGTTATTCTGTGTTAATGTTTGAAAAGGTGGAGGGATTGGGACAAGTGAAAATCATACTCTCCCAGCCCCCTCTATACACACTTGTCCTACATCCTCTGCTCCAGGAGGGGAAGGCCCACGTTTGCTTATCCACATTTGCACTCAGCCCCTAGCCCTATCCTAGCACTTATCAGATGCTCAGTAAATATTTGTTGAATGAATAAATGAAAATGCCTGCAGTCCAAAAAGTCTCAACCCGGGATCACTGGGCACGTTCCATCCTGGGGAACGAAGAAGAATTTGGTTTTGCTCAAATAAAAAAAGGAAGGTGGGGCGCCTGGCTGGCTCAGTCAGTACAGCAAGTAGCTCTTGATCCCAGGGTCATGAGTTCAAGCCCCACATTGGGCTTAGAGCTTACTTAAAAAAAAAAAAAAAAATGAAGGCCCATCCACAATGGCAATTCCCCGGTCTTCTTGATAAGTGAATTTGGGCTTGGAGAACCCAGGGAGAGACAGTCTGTTAAAGCAAACCCAATTACCACCCGGGAACATATGTTGCCTGGAGGCCTCTGCTGCCATAACAACGCTGTGTAACTATAACTACAGCCCCGGAGGGCTTTGGCCCTGTCAAATATGGAAAAGGATGTCTTCATCACACGTAGACTTCATGCGCAGACTGACTTCCCTGGGGAGCTTAGATCAGGGAAGGGAGGTAGATAAGTGGAGGAAGGGGGGAGATGAAGGGCAGGAGTGGGAGAACTCCTATTGAATCAGGATTAGGGTGTTTTTTTTTTTTTTAGCAATTTTCAAAATGTGGTTATTTGACTGTTTAGTTTTGGTGGTTATTTATAACCCCAGCTGCAGAGGCGGGGAGCCGTGCCTGAGCCCGCTGGGATCTGTCCAATACCTTCCCCCAGGGTGGGGTTGGGGGTGGGTGGTAGATAAGGGTGATAACAGGAACCAAATTCACAAGCGGCCAAGAAGGGAAGAGAAGTTGCAGGCCACCCTCCAAGAAGAGTGAGAAAGTGACCAGTAGTGACAGTGCTGACTCCATGTTGAAGGCAGCTGTGAATGAAAGGATTTTAATATGAATTACAGTCGCATCGGCAACCTCTGAGGTTCTTCCGAAGGGACAGAGACTAGGCCAACACTTCTACTCAGAAGTCAGGAGATTGGCCCGGCTACACTAGCCACTCTGAAGGTCAAGGCAGGCTTTCCCACCTTACAGGACAGTTGTCTGCACACAGAAGAAACTACTGTCTCTATCCTCTCCTGGCACATCCCTGGTCAAAAACAGGCTTAGAGGAGAGAGGGTGGCTGGTTCTGTGCAAGTCTTTCCTAACTGAGCCAACACTTGGCAGTAGCCGCTGAATTTACTGACCCTTGGAGATGTCAGGAAGCCAGGGAGAAGTCGCCCAGGCAAGGCTGCCAACCTCCAGGAGCCAGACCTCTGAAGTAAAAGACAAACAACTCCACTTTGCATTTGAAATACAGTACCTATCATTTTACTGGCAGGGGAGCATTTTAAAGGAAACTCAGGGATCTTTTTTTTTTTTTTTTTAATTTTATTTATTTATTTGACAGAGAGACACAGCGAGAGAGGGAACACAAGCAGGGGGAGTGAGAGAGGGAGAAGCAGGCTTCCTTCCAAGCAGGGAGCCCGATGCGGGTCTCCATCCCAGGACCCTGGGACCATGACCTGAGCCGAAGGCAGACGCTTAACGACTGAGCCACCCAGGCGCCCGGAAACTCAGGGATCTTTTAGGGAGCTTACAAATGTGACTGAAGAGATAAGATACAGATACAAGAAGGAAAAGGCACAAGAACATACACAAAAGATCAGTCCCACGCCCCCTGCCCTGTTCAGTTCCTCTTTGACTCTGGGTAAGGTTATTGTTACAGCAGGATTCGCACTGGTCTCCCTGCCACTCTGATTAGTCCCCCTCACGGCTTCCAGAAAGAGATCTCTAAAGTGCAAGTGTGATCGTGGGACTACTCTGCTTAAAGTCCTTCCAAGATGTTCCATCACCTCCTGTCCGGGCTCCTCAGCAGGGCGTTGCCCAAACCATTCCTGCCTTTTCCTTTTGCGAGCCAAGCCCCCAGCTCCACCCTGCTGTTGGTCACCTCCATGCACAATGCTGCTCCGTCCCTCTGCGCTTTTGTGCACGCTCCTCCCTTTGCATGGAAAGCCCCTCTTCTCCTTGCCCGCTGGCAAACTCATCTGTCCTATGAAACCCCACTCTTCTTTTACCTATTCTAGAAATCCTTTCCTTTACCCTCCAGACAAAACACTCTACTTCCTCCTCTGTACCACTTCTGACCCTTGCTCGTCCTTCTATTTTCCCATTAATACTCTATAGTATTTGGGGACCATGAGATTACTGACTTGGGGAGACATGCTGTCTTGCCCATATTGGGTGTGACTCAAAACCTGGGCTAGAATTCCCAGGTAATTACTCTGCATTTCTTGAGCTGAAGTGAGGGTGAACAGACAAAAGCAAACAATCACTAGACCATGTAAAGATATATTGACTAACAGTAGGATGTTAGCCATGACTAGGGTGACTGGAATTATAAATATCAGCAACAGCCATTTACAGAGTATATACTCTGGCAGGAACTGTGCTAAGTGCTTTACGACAGTCGTCTCCTTGAATCTTTACAACAACCTTGTGGGGTGGCTATTAGTGTCTCCATTTCACGGATAGGAAAACTGAGGCACAAATTCAAAAACCTGTCTGAGAGCCATGCAGACAAGTGGCAGAGCTGAGGGGCACCTGGGTGGCTCAGTTGGTTAAGCATCTGCCTTCGGCTCAGGTCATGATCCCGGGGTCCTGGGATTGAGCCCCACATCAGGCTGCTTTCTCAACCAGGAGCCTGCTTCTCCCTCTGCCTCGGCCACTCCTCCCTGCTTGTACTCTCTCTCTCTCTCTGTCAAATAAATAAATAAAATCTTAAAAAAAAAAAAAGAAAGTGGCAGAACTGAAAGTCAATTCCCGATCTGACATCAGAGCCCTGGGCTGGGTACTAGTAGAGCTATGAATAAAATAAATAGGAGTTCCTATTATCTGTTTGGAAAGGAGAAAGGGGAACAGAACATCGACCAAACTGTATAAGGAAAAGTATAAATATAGTAGTAAATGTAAAATAATATATCACTATGCCCTACTACCTTAGAATGAATAAATCAGGAAAGATTTTCTTCTTTTTTTCTTTTTTTAAAGATTTACCTATCCATTTTAGACAGAGGGGAAGAGCTCAAGAGAGCATGAGTCGGGGGAGGGGCAGAAGGAGAGACTCTTCAAGAAGACCCCCTGCCGAGCTCGGAGTTTGAGGTGATAGGTTCCATCCCAGATCCATGAGATCATGACCTACATGACCTACACTTAACCGTCTGAGCCACCCAGGCACCCTAATCAGGAAAGACTTTCTGAAGAAAGTAAATGTTCAAGAAAGTTGGGAGATGCATCCAGGCAGGAGAAAAAGCCCGTGTGAAAGTGTAAAGGCAGGAGAAACAGTGGAGCTGGGCTGCCTGTGTGAAGTCTGGCATATGAAGATGGGCCAGGGGCAACTAGTCAAGAAACTCTGAAACCAACATCAGTTTCTGCTTCAAGAGCTAATTGCGCCATGATGAAAATGACCCTCAAAGTAAAGATTATATTTGATCCAGAAAAAGAAATGAAGGGAAAAAAAAGCTTTTAGGGTTCCCTCTTCCCCATTCTAAATATACCTAGCTGTTCCACTTTCATCTTAAATACACATTTTCCTTTTGATCATCTTTCTATCCTATTGATGTTAGTTTTTTTCATCTTTCTTCCAGAGTGCACTCTTTCCAAGGACAAGAACCATGTCTAAATGAAACTGTAAATTCTTCAGTGTCAGCTGCAGTGTTTGAGAATCCAGTGTAAGCAATTAATGTTGAACATTTGTAATGCTGGTATTTGTATGATGAATGGTTAAATCAGGATAAGATCTTATTCTAAAATACTAATTTCCAGGGAGGGATATTTCACCATCTTTGAGTGCCATCCATTCAGAGATTGTGGAACAATAAACATGTCCTGATTGACTAGCAAGTATTTAGTGTGGGCAGAGCACGGTCTGGGCACACAATTAAGGACGATACACAAAACTGAGTTATGCTCTTAACACAAGAGCTCCTTACTCTAGTCTGGGAGCCAGAGCATCCACGACTGACCTCAGGCACACACCAGTAAATGCAAAATAACAGTAATAGTGGGAAATTAAATGGAGAGATACAAGAGGAAGAAACGTGAGCCCTTTTCCAAGAAGTTCTTATGTGCAGTTCAACCTTAGGTAGGTTATTCAGAGGTATTTATACTAAACACTAAAAGCTAAATACTAAATACTGAAAGCTGCCTGTGTTACCAGCAGCCCAGAATATCCCCGATGACAGTGCTGGCTAAAGGTCTGGAACTTTAACTTCAGAGTCCTCTGTTTTTCTCATCAATCAGATGTTTACCTTCTGCTGCTTTGTTCTTTAGCTCTGCTCATGGGGAACTCAGGTGAAACTGGGGTCCAGGATTCTAACTTAATGACTGAGCATGCCTGGATTCCACCCAGTCGCTTTCCGCCAACCTTTGGTTCTCTCAAAGCATTTCCTCCAGCGAGGTTAAATCCTCAACGCCTGCTCATCATTTCCCAGCTTTTTAAAATAGCTCTTCTAGCCAGATATTCTTGACCAACTTTTCCTTCTTCTCACAACTGACCCTATTATTATTATCATTTAAATATCCATGCCTTTTTTAAGCTCCAGCTTCACTAAAAATATTCCTTCCTCTTCTCCCCCCCCCGTCCCCCCGCCCCCCCACTACTGGCTCAAGCATTTAGATTTACAGAGGTCACTTGGGCTAAATGGGGTTCACTGCTTCTCCGATACTGGTACCGCACCGGCACCCGCCCCCACCCCCACCCCCACCCCCGCGGGGCCACCCAGGGCTCTCAAACCCATACAGAACGGGGAAAGGAGGTGGGCGCTCACCATTAAGTGAAACTGGGAATTCTTTGGAGCTACAGCTTCTGGAGAATGGTTTTACCTCTTTCCGCGACGTGAACAACTAACTTACTTGCTGTTCGCTAAGGGCAAGGACAATGTCTCCTCTACCAGAAACAAACTTACTGATGATGGACGCTACCCTTTAGTTCCTTTTATAAGCCCCCATTCCCACCACTTTGTGATGCAGGATGGCTTTTAAGATACAAGTTCTTGTGCAAAATATCCCTTCCCAACTTTGAGTTTATATAATAAACAGAAATGTCCTTTAGCCAATTAGGCAACGAAGGGGTTAAACCTCAGCCACCTGATGGATTCTGGGGGTTTCCTTCCTCGACTTCAGAAATTAAAACGACCGGGAAGGGAAATTTTGCCCAAGGTAAAGATGAGAACTGCTAACTTCAATTGTCAGGCTTCAGCCCCAAACAAGAATGGCTGCCCACGTCCACAAAAGGTGCCAATCCCCTAACTAAAAATGGCTGGCCCGGATTTCTACTACTGTGCTACTTTCTGCCCAATTCCAAAATGGCGCTCACTAGCCTCACCAAGAGGAGCGAACCTCCCAGCACCCTCTCAGGCCCTCAACGTCAGGTGACGCGAGCCCCAGCCGGAAGTGAAGGAAAAAGCGCCTCAGCCCGCGGCGCCTGCGCAGAAGAGTCTAGACGCTGTGAAGCAGGAGGCACTTGGGATCGTCCGCAGGATTGGGACTGCTACAGAGGCCGCCACGGAGCCCGCCGGAGCCACCGTTCCTACTGCTGCTGCCGCCGCTGCCCGAATCGGAACTGTCGGGCTGCAGCCGCCGGCAATGCCGCGAAGGAAGGTGAGAGGAACGGGACAGAAGGGATGGCGGGTGTCTAAGGACAGTCGATTGAGCAACGTGACGCAGTTGGCCACGCCTCACAGTGGTTGGGTTCCAACTTCCCGCTCCCCCGAACCTAGCTCAGCAACCTTCTCTTCTGTCCATACCCAACAGAAAAATGTGGGCCCGATCCTGGCCTCGGCCTGTGCTTGCAACTATTCCCGCCCTCTGCTTGCCTGGCTCGGAGGCGTTCTTCTCGTTAATTGGTTGCTGAAACGCCTAGAAGCATATTGATTGGCTGGTGGCACCGCCCATTTGGGTCCAACGGTCACCTCCCCGCGTGCGGGGGCTGTGTCGGGGCCCGGCCCTACCGCTCTCCGACTGGCTGTGGAGAACGATCCCTCCTCTCTTGATTGGCTAGGCTTGGCAGTCTGTCCCGTGGGGGCGCGGTGTAGCAGTAGCGCCATTGGGTGGCACGAATCCCCGCCCTTCCGGCCGGTGATGCTGATAGGTGCATAGGCGGGGTTTTGGAGCATCCTTCCTTTCCAGGCGGGGGGCACAACAAAGCAGAGGACTGGGTGGTAAGGAACCAGCGCCCACTCCCTAGGGATCCCACTCAGGCCTGTTGCATCTAAGCAGTAATTTTTCCTTATTTGCCCAGTTGGACAGCGGCCAGAAAATGCAGTTCGTAAAGGCAAAAACTTTCCAGAGTTAGATGGGATTTATAAGGTCACCGAGGGATACCCCCATCCCTTTTCTTTGCAGCTGAACAAACAGAGACCTAATGGAGTGCCCCAAGCCACTCCCATTAGGCAATAGCGGAGCCAGGACTACAGAACAAATCTAATTAAATTCAACCCATGTTTATTGACTACTTGCTACTGTACTAGTTGCTGGGGACTCACGAATTAATTAGACATGATCCCTGGCTTAAGGAGATCACAGTCTGATGGGGAAAACAGACATATAAATAACTGTAGAAGGAGCTAGTAAATTCTCTACTTGGGGGTATATAACGAGTATTGTGGGAGGGAAGTGAGGGAGCAGTTAAGTCGCCTGTGGAGTAAGATGGGAAGTGGATGGTGCAAGCCAGAGAGAAGAGCTGAATTTCAGGGTCAAACCAGGAGGGGATGGTCAGGGGACCATCTGGGTAATTGGACTAGACGACCTTTAAGACTCCCCCTTCATCCCATGGATTTTCTGGAGCCTCTGCTCATTTCTGGGCAGATTACCCTTGAAATATTTGGAAACTGCATGGTATTCTTGCTCATTTCTGCAGAAATCTTTCTTTTCATGGAGGTTTTCAAACATCTGTACCTTTTATTTCCTCCTAGAAATGGCCTACACTCTTAGGTGGTATTATGTTAAGGCTCACCACATGCTGGAATAGTATTGGTGCCTTGGAATAGGTCCACAGGCCCCTTTCTGCAATTCCCAAATACAAAGAGCTTTTGAAAATATGTTTTTAGTAACATTTGGTTGGCAAAACCTGTCTTAAAATATGCTGAGGCTACTTAAAGTTTTTGTGTGTCTTGTGGGGTGTGATTGTTTATATATTCTGCTGTAGAAATATTAACGTGTTTGATGATGGGGTGTTGCTTACAGGATATATGCAAAGTATTCCCTTTCCAAAAAGCCAAAAAGTTATGAATTTCAAACACAACTGGCCCTAAGGGTTTTGAATAAAAAACAGGGGGCTTGTAGCTTGAAGTTTTATATGGTTTTCTAAGCAAATACTCTTCCCCTTTCTGTCTTAGTAAAGGGTGTAGTGTTAATGTTCAGCTGTTAAAAGTTATATGTATGACTAATCATGCTTCAGGAAGATAATAATTGACAAATAATTATTAATTGAAGAGATGATAAAATCTCTGTTCTTGAATATCTACAAGTCTTCATGTGCAAGCTACTTTTTTTTTTTTAAGCACTTTTGGTATTCATGTGGAGAAACTTCATAGGTAGATAACATAAGAAAGAAGAATTTTAGTCTTTTTCTTTACGTTCTCTTGGGATCAGAGTTGTGGATCATGATATTTTGAATTAGTATATGGTTTAAAAAAACGTGATGGCCTTTCGTGGAGACTTTGAACAAAAGCTACTCTAAAGGTAAAAGGAGACTAGCACTGATATTTTTCTCATCACCATGGACTTCAAGTGCATAGCATTGTTGGCCAGACAATTTTGAATTGGGTACTTTTATTTCCAGTTTGTAGTACTGACTGATAAATGGGTTTGTTTCAGAAGTAGTGTTAATGAAGTAAGAAATCATTCATTCATTCATTTATAAAGGTGCATTATTTGTAGGTTGTTCCGTTTAAATGCCTTAAGTAAAGGGAATTTGGCGGTGGAATCCTTCTTTAGTGTTTTCAGGATCATGGTTCACTTTATTTCCAGTGTTAACACAAACCCACAGAGTAAATGCTTCTGTGCTAATGTCTGGATCTATGGTGTTACAGAGGAATGCAGGCAGTAGTTCAGATGGAACCGAAGATTCCGATTTTTCTACAGATCTCGAGCACACAGACAGTTCAGAGAGTGATGGTACATCCCGGCGATCTGCCCGAGTTACTCGCTCTTCAGCCCGGCTGAGCCAGAGTTCCCAAGGTATAAGAATTCATTCTTCCTGATCACGCCTCACTGCCTACCCACTGGTCATGTTATTGTGTTAATATGGAAACTGGTCCCTTGGCTTGGTGTAGGTGACAGAATCTGGTAAAATGCAGAGTGAATGACTGCAGAAGTATCGAGTCTTAATGGTTCTGTTGGGAGTGTTGTCCAATTTGGAGACCCAAAGGAACTATGTCTGATATAATGGCTGTGTGACACATGGATGTCTTAAGTCGTTTAACTTTTTTTTAGACTACCTTTTTCCATCAATAAGATGGGAATGCCATCTCTTTACTTTCTGTTAGAATGGTTTAGACTTAGGGACTTAGAAGAGTCTCTTGACCTTGTTTTTGGAGGAGGTTCAGTACTTCTCAGTACTTCTAAAACTTGTACTTAATTCTGTTATGTACTCAGACACAATTAGTGAATATAAATAGTTGCACCCAACTGTCAGTTGTAAATACCTAGAATTTTGCTTTGGTAGTAAAGAATGGAGAATCTCTGTGTTGGAAGGTAGTTTGAAGGTTCTCTTCTGCAATTAGCCATCTCGGCTTAGATTTGGAGGGTACCCCTGATCCCTCCTGGTTCTGCTCTGGGATTCCCTGTGGAGGAAAGAAGGTTGCAGTTAATGCAAAAAGCTGATAATCAATAGGTGATAACAGATTAAGAGGGAAAAATTTGTAGTATGCTTTGAGCACTTAAATAGTGCCAATTTGGTTACTACTTCATGAGCACATTGCAAAATGAGAGAAAAACAATTTTTCAAGCAAGAAAATGGGAACATTCTCAACAACTGTTCTATATTTTATTTTTTAAAGATTCTATTTTATTTACTTTGACAGTGAGAGACAGCAAGAGAGGGAACACAAGCAGGGGCAGTGAGAGAGGGAGAAGCAGGCTTCCTGCTGAGCAGGGAACCCAATGTGGGGTTCTATCCCAGGACCCTGGGATCATGACCCGAGCCGAAGACAGACGCTTAACGAGTGAGCCACCCAGTCACCCCTATTTTATTTTTGAATTTAACATTTCAGCTGAAATGGTGCTGTTGTCTCTTGAGTCTCAGTTTGTGTTTATTTTTTTTAGCACAGTGGGAATATTGATAAACGACTGCTGTAATTCAGATACTGTGCTGTGTACTGGAATGCCATGATAGAAAAATCATAGTTCCTGCCCTTAAGGTGCTCACAGTTCAGTGCAAGATGTGTCAGTCGATCATGGTCATGGATTGTGGTAAGGGCTCTGAGAGGTTTGCATAGTGTATTTTGGAAGCTCAGAGAAGGGGCCGGCAACTTGGGGCAGGTCTCCAAGGTGGAATTCCTAAAGGATCTAGTAGGAATTTATAAGTTGAAAGATGGGAAAATGTTATTCTAGGCAGAGGGAACAGTATATGCAAAGGAAGGGGCATAATATTCTTACAAAGTGTAATTGGTCATGCCCCGGACACCTGAAAGTTGTAAATATTCAAAACAGCTAGGAAATACCTGGGCCCTGGGTCTCTTCCTAGTTGTTATACTTCATAACTGGGGAGTTGCACAATTCCTAGGGGCATTGTTCACAATGTAGTCTATGTAAGGTAGCCTCCTCAAAAGCAAAATGTAGACTGTGTTTTGAATTGAGACTTCTGGAGGTATGCAAGCCGATAACCTAGCTGTGTGCTAATTTTTTTTTTACCCAAAAGTTTGAGAATTTCACTTTTCTTCTTTGGAGAACCTGTGAGATTTACATACCACCTTAAGATCTTTTGTTGTTTAAAAAATGCTTGTTTTCAGCTTTGCATCTTTTTCTAGTTCTTTTTTAAGTGTCATCAAATTAGAGATGTCACAAGGCCGACAGGGGTTTCAGAATAGGTTTTGTTATCTAAAAAAATTCCAGAAGCTGTGTTCTTGCCTCACTCTTCATAAATCTATTATGATTTTGCTTCAGAGTATCAGAGATCCCTAAAGAAAGGAAATATTTGTATATTGTTATACCTTTAATATTAGAATATCTGTTTTATGGTGGGTTGGACTAAGGGAAGAAAGGGAGGATGCAGCTAATATTTAGAAAGCACTAGATCTAGGTACCAGGGATCACGTTAAATGAAGTTTATATGAAGTATTTCACTTAATTCTCACAGCAAACGTGTGAGGAATGTGCAACTAGTATTTTACCTTTTTTTATAGAGCAGGGAAAAGGCTTGAAGAGATGAACTTGCCCAAGATGCTATAGCTAGTTGGTATGGTGGAGTGGAATGGAATGGGAGTCAGTCTTGATTCCAGAAGCTAAACTATTCTATACTATATTGCACCTCTATATCTGATCTAGGCTCTTTAGCTTATATTTTATTTAATAAAATAGATATTTTAACTATTTGTCGGATTTTGTGAAGTATGAAGAGGAGGGCATACATGCTAATAAATCATATGGATAAGAAATAAAACAAATTTCCTTCTTTTCTCTTTAATTATTTTTTTATCTTTTAATATTGGGGATCAGATTCCAGTCCTGTTCGAAATTTGCAATCTTTTGGCACTGAGGAGCCTGCTTATTCTACCAGAAGAGTGACCCGTAGTCAGCAGCAGCCTACCCCAGTGACTCCAAAAAAATACCCCCTTCGGCAGACTCGTTCGTCTGGCTCAGAAACTGAGCAAGTGGTTGACTTTTCAGATAGAGGTGAGTGAGTTTTGGGATCATTTGGTCAATTACAGAGAGGATCTGGTCAATTTCCTCTTAAGGAAGGCTTGGGCCCACTGCAGATAAATGCCCAATACTGACAAAATTCAGCTAGGTAAATGCTGTTTGTCTGATTCCTTTCTTGAATGGCTTGCTGAGCAGTTTTGTACTGGAGTACTCTTAAAGTCTAGAGTAACAAGTATATTAGATTGAACCCATAATAGGCAAAAGGGACTGGAGCCCTTTTACCCATAGATGAAGAAGGCTTGAACCAGATTTTCCTATAGTTAACGCTTTTCAGTCCACTTACCTCTGAATTTCTGAGGAGGAGTGACCTTTGGTAATGGGCGTGGTGAGCTGTTGAGATTGTGATTGACCAGCCCAAATCAGATGCCTTAGAGCACAGGTTGCAGACTGGGGAGCATCTAGCCTGCCAACATGCTCTGTTGGTTTGCTTGCACATATTTACCCTTTTTTAAAAAAATTAAAAAAAAATTTTTTAAGATTTATTTACTTATTTCATGGGGGGGGTAGCAGAGGGGGAGGGAGAGGGACAAGCAGATTCATGGGGCTCGATCTCAGGACTCCTGAGATCACAACCTGAGCTTGAAACCAAGGGTTGGACGCTTAACCGACTGTGCCCCTCAGGTACCCCAGTGTTTACATTTTTATTTTTTATTTTATTTTATTTTTTGTTAAAGATTTTATTTATTTATTTGACAGAGAGAGAGACAGCGAGAGAGGGAACACAAGCAGGGGGAGTGGGGGAGGGAGAAGCAGGCTTCCCGCTGAGCAGGGAGCCCAATGTGGGGCTTGATCCAGGACCCTGGGACCATGACCCGAGCTGAAGGCAGACACTTAACAACTGAGCCACCCAGGTGCCCCAGTGTTTATTTACATTTTTAAAAGTTTGTTGCCAGCATTTGAAAATACAGAATTTGATAAAAAAACAAAAACAAAAACCTGGGTTACTAGTTTCTTTTAAAAACTGGAAAGCTCTGGGAACATGAGGTGACCATTCACTCACAGTATTGATTGGAACGGAATAGCAGTTGTCTTCTTGAGGTGGACAGTTGCTCTTGATTTGGCCTTGCTCAGCCCTTTTAGGCATTTAGCTTACAGCCCATGATTTACAGTCTGGATTGTTAGATTACTAACAAGCTAGCTTGAGAGTCAAGTTCATTCACACTCTCACACCAAGTCTGTCATCCAGAAGGACACCCATTTTCATTTCCATCCTGTGTGTCTCCTGGAAGGAGAGCTGGATGGTCGTTTTATTTTACTTTATTTTCAAAGAATTTATTTATTTATTTGAGGGGGGGAGAGAGAGACCACACAAGTGGGGGGAGGGGCAGAGAGAGAGGGAAAAGCAGACTTCCCAATGAACAGGGAGCCCAATGTGGGGCTCAATCCCAGGACCCTGGGATCATGACCTGAGCCAAAGGCAGACACTTAACCAATTGAGCCACCCAGGCACCCCATGGATGGTCATTTTAAAGAAAAATTTACTTCCGTCCAGTTTTGATTACCCATGATGGGGGCCTTATGAGAAACACAGATAAGTGAAATGTATTAGGGTAAACCCGAAACTGAATTTTACTTAGAATGTAAAGTTGCACAAAGGAATGATGTTAGTTTCTCTTCATTTTCCTTATAGCTTTATAGCAGATAAGTGGTTAAAAGTCACTAGTTAAATGATAGAGGATCTGGGAAGCCCATAAACTCTTCTGAATAGTAAAACTCTAAATAAATGAACCCCATTCATGAGCTCTACCAATTGCTTTTGCTTTAGAAACTAAAAATACAGCTGATCATGATGAGTCTCCACCTCGAACTCCAACTGGAAATGCCCCTTCTTCTGAGTCTGACATAGACATCTCCAGCCCCAACGTGTCTCATGATGAGAGCATTGCCAAGGACATGTCCCTGAAGGACTCGGGCAGTGATCTCTCTCATCGCCCCAAGCGCCGTCGCTTCCATGAAAGCTACAATTTCAATATGAAATGTCCTACTCCAGGCTGTAACTCTCTAGGTGAGTGTGACCGGCTCCATGACACCTGTGTTCTGTGGTTCTCACCCTCTGGAATTAGGATCATGAAGAAATGTTTTGTGTTCTCTTGTGATCTGGCTTCTTAGGTTCTTCAGTGGTGCTCAGAGTATCACCAAGTTGCCCACTCAAGTAGAGAGTATTTTTTTTCTTGGCCTGTTGTCCATAATAATAGATCTGGTTGCAAGGACATTAAATGTGATGCACTGATCAGTTTATTGAGAGCTTCTCCCTGCGAAAAATTTCCTCCTTTTTCCTTCAGAAACAAAACAAAAGACCAGTTACCTCCAAATGGCTCATTGTAAGGTGCATAGTTGGAACTTAATGAGGAGTGTATGCTAATGCAGAATACTGGTTGTATGGCCAGAGCTGTTAAGGAAATGAGAAAAACAAGATTTCTTATCGCACGGCTGTGAAACTAAAAGGGCACAAATGAGATGCTGGACTTCTGTGACTTCAGTGGTTTTAGGTTTTGTGTACTTAATAAGTATAAACCAGACAAGTATTTCTTCTCAGATAAATGAATATCTCAGTGTTTTCTTATGACCTTTAGCCCTTACTTGACAGATTATTATAATGGTTTAAACCTTATGAATGCTCCTTAAGGCGAGCTTCAGTGCAAATGTTGCGCTTAAGCTTTTGTTTAGAGTTGGAAGGCGCTGATTGAGATTACAGGCTTTTTCTCCACTGGGTCTACTTCTCAAATTTGTAAACTTTTCAACGTGGCCATCAGGTTCAGAAAATATGTTCAGCAAAATAACATCATTAATTTTTTTTTTTTAATAATTTTGGTATAAAAGTATTCTGTGCTCGTGAAAACTTAAAACCCTATAAGAGCCTTGAAATGCATAAGTAAAAGTTTTCCTTCACTCATATCCCTGGGTATAAAACTATTCTTGGGTAGTTTTTTAATGGATGATTCTAGTAAGTTTGTATGTACATGCGCACACACACACGTGTATATACATATATTTCTATTTTGTTATTCACAAAAGGGAAAATATAATAGTTTGGCATCTTGGATATTTTACATTACTTAGGGTTCCATCTGTTTAAAGAACATAGAAAATTCCATTATATTGATAGTTTATAAATTTTTTAAATTGTCCAGTATGGATTGACCTTTAGATTATTTCTCATTTTATTTATTTTGAATTATACTATAGTGGATAGCCTTGTATATATGTATTTTAGTATCTTCCTAGAAAACCTGTAGGACTAAATTTATAGCAGTAGAATTGCTAGATCAATAGACTAGCCATCCTTTTTAACACTTTTGATATAGACGCATTAGATTGGTCTTAGTTTATATGTTCTAGAGTAAGACATGACTTGAATAATTTACCCAGAAGTTATAGATGCATAATATTTTAGAAAGAAATATTTATAGAAGTATTTCTAAGAAATACTAAGAAGGCTTTCTGTAGTATTGATGCTTTACATTTTATATATGGTGTTTGATCACTGAAGGTAGTTTTTTCTGTGCAAGATAAATTGAATGGATCTCTAAAATCATATTTTTAATAATACAGTCCTGGAGAAATGGCAGCCTGCATATCATATATTAATTCCTCTCTCCCCCCAGTACTTGGATTAATTTCATCCCTTAAAGCTTACTCCATAAATCCTGTATGATTTTTTAAATGGCAATGTCTCCATTACCTAAAGGTCTTGTAAACCTTTTGGTTAAAGAGATGTATAAAAAGGAAGTAACATTCAGTTCCCTGTGTGTTTCCCAAAACCACGTGAAAAACAGAAAAGTGAAAAGTACCCCTTTAGATAAAATGAGCTTTCAGTATTGTTATTTACTAACATTGTACCCTCGTAAGAGTGCCTTGTGCTGACTTCCTATATATTTTATTACAGTGTTAGATTAGTTTCAGGTGTACAATATAGTGATTCGGCAGTTCCATACATTACCTAGTGCTCATCAGGATAAGTGTACTCTTGATCCCCTTTATCTATTTCACCCCTTTCTCCCTTCCCCTCTTTGGCATCCACCAGTTTGTTCTCTTTATTTAAGAGTCTGGTTTTTTTTTCCTTTGCTTTTGTTTCTTACATTCCACATATGAGTGAAATCATACGGTATTTGTCTTTCTCTGACTGACTTATTTCACTTAGCATAATACCCTCTAGGTCCATCCACATCATAAATGGCAAGATCTCATTCTTTTTTATGGCCGAGTGATATTCCATTGTATATATATATATAGAACACATCTTTATCCATTTGTTTTTAGATAGACATTTGAGTTGCTTTTATATCTCGGCTATTGTAAATACTAACTGCCTATTTAAAAGTCTGATTACAGAAGAAGCCTAAATTTTATTTTATTTTATTTTTTTTAAAGATTTTATTTATTTATTTGAGAGAGAAAGAATGAGAGAGAGCATGAGAGGTAGGAGGGTCAGAGGGAGAAGCAGACTCCCTGCTGAGCAGGGAGCCCGATGCAGGACTCAATCCCAGGACTCCATCCCAGGACTCCAGGATCATGACCTGAGCCGAAGGCAGTCACTTAACCAACTGAGCCACTCAGGCACCCAAGAAGCCTAAATTTTAAACAAAATCAGCCCCCCTCCAAAAAAATGAATATATTTAATCTGGTTCAAAATTATCAAAATACGCTTATTTGTAGATTTGAAGAGTCCAATTTCTTTATTTTCCATAAGTTTCTTTTGATTATTGAAGAAAGCTCAATTCAGATTGGGTAGCATTGCATAATAGAAAGGAAGGAGCACTTAATATACATATAACTTGAAAATTTAGCATAGGAAAATTAAATTTCACTGGAAGAAAATGTTCATTTGTTTTGTTCCTTTATTATAAATGTATGGCTTATGATTTTTTGGGAATTTGAGAACTATATTATCAGAAGAACAGAAGGAACTACAGTTGATATTGAACATATACAAGTATGTTCAAAGATTGCCAGATCCATCCTGTGGAAGAAAAGAATTTATTGTGGGTACAAGTTATGGCCCTGACATCACTTACCTTTGGTGGATTCAATCTCTGATCAGATATATATTCCATAAAAATGATACAGCAAAATAACACGGTTGACATACAGAAAACTATCATTTTATGAGCTTAAATCTTTTATCTTGAGATTAAGTTTTTACCTCTTTTAACAGGACATCTTACAGGAAAACACGAGAGACATTTCTCCATCTCAGGATGCCCGCTCTATCATAACCTTTCAGCTGATGAATGCAAGGTAATTGTATTCATTACTTGATGTATACTTACCAAGTGAGCGCTTACTTAAGGTTTGCCAGGCACTTTGCTAAACACTGGGGATCCAGTGTGAACAAAATAGGCAAGGTCCTTTTTCTTACATTCTGGTGGAGGAAACAATAAAAATACAGTTGTTTTTTAAAAAAATAGTTAAACAGGTAAAAGAATTCTAGTAGGTAATGAATGCTTTGAAGGAAATTAATAGGGAGATTATGTATGGAATATT
The DNA here is from genome assembly GCF_029215605.1 of Mirounga angustirostris. Taxonomy (NCBI): domain Eukaryota; kingdom Metazoa; phylum Chordata; class Mammalia; order Carnivora; family Phocidae; genus Mirounga; species Mirounga angustirostris. Next base: position 22,053,671 of record NW_026991725.1, on the reverse strand, counting down.
TGGAATATCATTGACTTCAATGACTGCCAGGGACCTTTTCCATTAGGAAATAATTCGCATAAATATGTGATCTCAGTAGTTATGCATTAGGTTCTCTTCTCACAAATCTGTGAAGACATTTTGCTCTTTAAATTTTTTCATAATTATTTTCCTTTTTCTCTGTTTCCGTGGAATAGTTTTTGTTTTTGTTACTGTCAGTCACACCTACTCTTGGCTAATTCTTGTTTTAAATTCTTGAGAAATATAGTCCTAAATAACCCTTGGGATCTGGGGGTAATGGATTTGGGAGAGCCTAAGATCCTATGTTATATGTTTCTGTGTGGGTTGCTTCTACCAAGGATGGAACTAATAATGGGGAAGCAAGAGTTGAAACATGCTTAATTAAATGGGTTGCGTGGGTAGTATTTGGACAGGTCATCCAAGCTCATTAGATCAAAGTATTAACTGTTGTTCTTGTGGCTGTTATTTTCTGACAATGCCGAGGTCACAGATTTATTCCCGTCTGAGCCAATTTCATCCTATGAAAAATTAGAATCCCTAGCCAACATTAGTTCTTTCTGATTCAGGAATTTGGTCTCTTATTCACAACTAGACCACACCATAGGAAATTTCTCTATGTGTTTAGTCTTTCATCAAAGTAGTATACTTTGAATGCTTACATGGATTTTAAGGTTGAAGACACTCTTATTTTTCTTCATTCCAAATTTTCTTGTATAAGGAAGGTCATTTCTTCTGCTCCTCCACGTAAGAGCGAGTGGTAGGTCTTCCCATTATCTTGCCATTCGCCTGAGACCAGATCAAAACAGGAAGAGCTTGGCCAACATCTGCATCAGATCACGGACAAGGCACTAGATATTTCTTTCTCTGAAAAGAACCGTGATCTCTTTTTTTTTGAGAGTTGTCCTCTGCATCTTGTCTTTAAATATCACGATCTGATACTGTGGACGGTTTCACAATTGAAGTCTTTCTGAGGTACAACTTGTTAAATTGTTGGCTTGTGGCAGTGTGAATAAGTGAAGCAATTTATTTTTAAAAAAGAAAAAGGGGACGCCTGGGGGTGGCTCAGTCGGTTAAGCGCCTGCCTTCCGTTCAGGTCATGATCCCGGGGTCCTGGGATCGAGTTCCGTATCGGGCTCCTTGCTCAGCGGGGAGCCTGCTTCTCGCTCTGCCTGCCACTCTCCCCACTTGTGCTCTCTCCCTCTCTCTCTCTGACATAGAAATAAATAAAATCTTAAAAAAAAAAAAAAAAAGAAAAGAAAAGAAAAAGAATTCAGTTTGGGGAAGAAAATTCTGGAAAAAAGGAAAGCATTTCCTGAATCTTTCCTCTCTTGTGCTTTCTTCTTCGCAAGAGAAATGAGGCTCCACATAATCCATCTCTACTACTGGAACTTAGAGGATCCGGGGAATTTCTGAAAGATACATGTTTTTATTAATTTAGAATCCCAAATGGAAAAATTAGACTAATTCCTGGCATTTATTGAAAGCTCTGTCATTTTTAACATACTTGCATATACATGATTACTCTTGAGTTTCCTGGTAAGCGTTTGCAATCAAGGATATTGCCATTTTTATTTGGTTACAGAATGTCATGACTGCATACATCCAGGTACCTGGGGGTTCTCTGAATGAGATAAAAAGACTGCATTCAGTGAGCTAACTTTCTCATGGGGGGAGGCAAAACGCATACAGATGAGTAAGTAGAGAAGAATTTCACGCAGTGATAAATGCTGTGAGGAACAAAAAAAACTAAAGATACAGAATGGCTGTTTTGGGGGTGATGGCTGTTTTGGGGGTGATGGATGTTTTGGGGGTGATGGGTACGGCACTGCTTTTGCTCAGGTCGTTAAGGAAGACCTTCCAGAGGAGTTGGCATTTGACTTGAGTCATGGCTGAGGGCAAAGAGACAATTGTGTCCAGATCTAGGAGAAGAGATGTAGATGGAAAGCTGAGCAAGCACAAAGGCTGTGAGGTGGGGATCAACTGCTGGGTTGGAGGGGCCAGAAGTAGGCCAGTGTGGCTGGAGCATGATCGGAAATGAGGAAGGAGGATCCAGATCCTGAACGACCCGTAGGCCTTAGCACAAGGAGTGTGTCTTTATTGTGACGACGGTGGGAAGCACTTGGAGGGCTGTAACAGAGGTCTAATATAATTTCATAAACGCTTTTTAAAAATCACAGCTTGTCGTGTGTGGAGAATGGACTGGTCGGGGCGGGAGTTGATGCAGGTCGACTGCCGAAGCTCAGGCAGTAGCTGGTGGCCCGGGCTAGTGCTGTATCTGTGGAGATAGTAAGAACTGATCGGGTTCAGGATATATTTTGGAAGGGAGTAGCCTGATAGACTTGCTGATGGATGTGATGTGAGAAAGAGAAGCAGCAAGGACGACCTTCAAGTTTTTGACCTGATGAGTTGGTTAGAAAGTGTTGCTATCTGTCGATAGAAGGAATGGTGGGAGGAGCAGATTTGTGGGAAAATATCAGTCGTCCTGTTTGACCGTGCTGAGTTTTGTTGTGAAGTGGAACAGGAGGTTGCATATGAGCCCTCACTTCCAGAAGGTGAAGCGGAAACTGTTGGAGAGCTGATGTGATTTGTCTTAAGATCACATAACTGCAGAGTTCAGTTTCCCCGTAGACTTGATCTCCAGCTATCCAGGCTTTTCTTTTGCACCTCTTCACCCTGTTCTTGCACTTCCTCACGGTTTCTTGTTTCTTACCCATTGTGCATTGCAAAGGGTCCAGGCTCAGAGTTATCAGACTTCATTAAAATCTTCGCCTTACCACCATGGAGCTGTGATGATTTCGCTTCTCTGATTCTCAGTTAATGGCTGAGAAAGCAGACCGTGAGGCCTGCCTTACCTGTTCTTGTAGAGATTTGTGATAATAAACACGAAGATCCTTTGAAAGTAAAAGCGCAACATAAATTCAAGGGATTACCATTGTATTCTTATGCTTTTAAGTAAATTTAGTCTTAGAAGCAGGAGGATTTATTGACGTTGTTGATGGTTGCAGGTGAGAGCACAGAGCCGGGATAAGCAGATAGAAGAGAGGATGCTGTCCCACAGGCAAGATGACAACAACAGGCATGCAACCAGGCACCAGGTACGGGCCTTGTTCAAGCTCCGGCCGCTCACAGCCTGAGAGCCAAGTCTTGGATCTCCTCTGCCCGGGATCGGGTGTTAGGTCTCTCTCTGTCTTTTGTTCCCGTGGTATTTCTAAGTAACTCGTCTTAAGTCGTCTTTACTTGTACACTCAGAAGCATATTTGCTTTCCAGAGAGTAAAATTTCATGAAACAAGCACTTCTGCCTCATAAATGAAGGAATCATGTTGTTTATGAAAATAATAGTTATCACACATAATCCTGATTATTTCAGAGATTACACTTGCTGCTCCATGCCCTCATGTCGCATCTCCATTTTAACCCTTTGTTACTTTCAAACCCCCTCACTGTGCTGGCATGTTTCCAAGGTCACCAGTGACTTGTGCTTATTAGCATTTGACACTTGTGGATGGTGTCATTTTCCTTCTACTTCTCTCTTGCCTTGGATTCCAAGATGCTGCTTTGCCCTAATCTTTCTGATTCTCTGAATATTCCTGCTTATTGATGACGCTTAATTCCTGTTCCTCCATGAATGCCTTTGGTCTTTGCTCTTGCTGTTTTTCTGGCTAACTCTGTGCCAAGAGATTGTGTTTATCCTTCAAGGCCTTGAACACTTCTCAGCTGTTGTAGGAATTCTTCCCAGACCTCCTACCATTGAGGAATTTCTTCCTTAGGTATTCTGTTGTAGTGTTCTCAGAATGCTGGTTTAGCCCTTGTCACGTATATATACACACCTCATCATACGGATGTCTGTTTTTGTGGTTAGATTATAGATGGGTAGCAGAGGAAGCCTGGTGAGGAGGAAAAAGTTTGGGTTTGGAGCCAAACAGATCTGGATTTGAATACTGTGATTCTGTGACGCTAGCTGTGTGGTCTTAGGCAGGTCCCTAAATTTTATTTCCTTGTTAATAACAAGGAGTGAATAATACCTGCCTGGTAGGGTAGTCGGCTAACAAAATGCCCATCCCCGGTGCTTGGCAGGTAATAAGCATGCCATAAATGGTAGCTGCTCTTGTTTTCATTGTCTGTCTGGGGTTCTCAGCTTACTCAGTTTAAAAGTTTTATTCATTCTTGTATCAGTGCTTGGAAAACAGTAAACATTCAAGAAATGCTTATTGAATTGAAATACCTTTATTTTATTCCTGTTGCTCTGGTGGAGACATCCCTCCTTAATCTGTTTGATCCCATATTAACTGACAGTAACATAGCGGTCTGGGAACCCAGTTTGGAATTTTAAACTCGCCATAGTACTCTCAAGATGGCTGTCACGCATCTGGCATGTTTTTCTTCCCTGCCCAGGTTGTGTTTTGTTTTGTGTTGTTACTTTCATTTTGAAACTGAATGACATCATGCATTTTCTAGCTAGCTTCTCAGTGTCCCTCTTCTTGCCTTTTAGGCACCAACAGAGAGGCAGCTGCGGTATAAGGAAAAGGTGGCTGAACTCAGGAAGAAAAGGAATTCTGGGCTGAGCAAAGAGCAGAAAGAGAAATATATGGTGAGAAAAAGTTAAATAATTAACACGAATTCTTGTGATTGCGTTTGATTGCTTTTGGTTTCTAAGCCCTGCTTTTCACATTTGCCATTTGGTATTCTCAAGTAGAAGGGCCCTTCTCTGGCCCTTAAGAGTTTGCCATAATCCCCCTCAAACTGGGTTGTTAAGAGTGGAAACCAGGAGGCTTCGAAAAACAAAATACAATTAGGATTTAGATGAAAAAAAATTCACTCCTGTGGTTGTTTGTAAACCTCACTTTAGTTGTAAAGGGTTAAATTTAGTCACTCGAACAGGATGTTGGAGATGCCTGTATAAAGGAAAGTATTCAAACTAAGTGGTGATCTGTGTATTTTAATGGGAAAACAAAATTCCTGAATGATAAAAAGTATTAATTGGGTGATATATTCTATAAGAAGATTTTTTGGGTAGTATTTTAACTTTTTTTCTACTTTTAAAAATAACGCACATTTGTTTTTGTTTTTGTTTTGTTTTTCAAGATTTTATTTGAGAGAGAGCATGAGCTAGGGGAGTGGGAGAGGGAGAAGCAGACCACCCCCCCTCATCCCCACCGCTGAGCAGGGAGCCCAATGATGCTGGGCTCTCTCCCAGGACCTGAGCCAAAGTCAGATGCTTAACTGACTAAGCCACCCAGGTGCCCCAAAAGTAATGCACATTTGTGGTAGGAAATACAGAACACATAAGAAAAGTATACAGAAATAAACATCAATCCTACTACCTAAAAAGTAGCCATGTTAGCATTTGGGGATATTTCTTCTTAGCCTTTTACATAATGCCTTATTTATGTAACTTGGATTTTACTGTAAGTACAGCTTTGGATTCTGTGTTTTCACTTAAATAACATGAACTATAATTTCCTCATTTCATAAAAAATTCTTCAAAAAATTTTTTGCATAAAATTTAACTTAAGATTTATTGTAAACATGATTTATAAGTATATGTGACTGATATTTATAAATGTGTTAAATGCTTCCTATTGAAAATACCGAAAATATTAGAGAAGAAAAATTCCAATAAAAATCACCCTCTGAGATAGGAACCCCCTCCTCCCAGTGCGTGTTTTGCTATGCGATCTCTCGGTCTTTTTCTTTCTTTCTTTTTTTTTTTTAGTATTTATTTATTTGATAGCGGGAGACACAGCGAGAGAGGGAACACAAGCAGGGGAAGTGGGAGAGGGAGAAGCAGGCTTCCTGCTGAGCAGGGAGCCTGATGCGGGGCTCGATCCCAGCACCCTGGGATCATGACCCGGGCTGAAGGCAGACGCTTAATGACTGAGTCACCCAGGCGCCCTCTCGGTCTTTGTCTGATGTGTATTTTTATTTTTTCATAGAGTTGGAATATTGGCTTATTTAGGCATTAGGTTATTTAATGTATGGCTTGTGGATACTTAGCACAGCTTCATTAAGGCAAAAATATGCCAAACCATGTATTTACTTTTTTGGTCATCCTCACTGCCTTGAAAATGATAATCTTTTTTTTAAATTTTTTTTTATTTTAAAGATTTTATTTATTTATTTGACAGAGAGAGAGATAGAGCAGGAACACAAGCGGGGGAGTGGGAGAGGGAGAAACAGGCTTCCCATGGAGCAGGGAGCCCGATGTGGGGCTCGATCCCAGGACCTTGGGATCATGACCTGGGATCCTGACCTGAGCCGAAGGCAGATGCTTAACGACTGAGCCACCCAGGTGCCCCTGAAAATGATAATCTTATGAATGAGATGGATATGGGCCAGCAGGAAACGGGTAGTGGGCGAATTTGTAGCTGAATTCCTACACCAGACTGTGGGGTTACTAGAGGGGAGGGTTCTGGTAGTGGGCTGTCAGGTGCAAAGTTGTATGCTTCCCTCTGCCTTGTTCAGTGTTTTTATCTACAAACTGGGTAGACGTGGAATGAGTAACATGATAATAGCATTTATTGAGTGCTTATGTGCTTAGGCACTAGGCATGGTTATGTTGTTCCCACCATCTTTATGACAACTCTTTGTGATGGATGGTCTATTACCTGTTTCATAGATAAGAAAACAGAGGTTTTGAGAAGTAATTTGCCCAGAAATCATATGGGGGTAGAAAGAATGTCTGAAGTAAAAGCTGCTGAAATTTAGTTTATAAACATCTGCTTTCCAAAATTTGAGCTAGGTTATTTGGATCCAACTTTGCTGTTAAAAATGCTGGATAGGATATTTTTTTTAAGCTTAAAAAAATGTTTATGAAACTAGAAGAAATAACTTAATATTTAGAATCTGAATCTTAGATGACAGAGTCCAAATGCAAAAGATACCGGTCAGATGGGCCCAGAGGAACCTGAAGAAATTGTAATAGGGGTCAAGGTATTGGTGAATAGTTTTTTCATATGCTAATATATATGTGAATTCTATAATGTTCTCCCTGGGATGAGCCATCCACTCCACTTAACAACCATTATCTTCTATTCTATGGGTGGGAGGTGGAGTCTAGGGCAGAGTGGGAAGGGCTAGAATCAGAGGTTTAAAAAGGGAAGTGCTTCCTTTGTGGCCTTTCTTTCCGGTGCCAGGGTACTTGTCATGACTGCCATGGTGAGATTTAATACTTATTGAGAACTGGCTTATTTTTATGCTGCTGATTTTCTATGAGTATTGTCTCTTTCTTCTTGCTTAATATTTAGTACAGTGGTTTTTAAAGGGGCCAGCCTGTGTTTCCCATGCACTGGGGCTGGAGATCTCAGGCGAGACTTTCAGGCCTTGGGTGGACAGTGTCTTGGGCCCAGCGACTGCAGGGATAGAATTTAGCAAGGACCACTTAGTGCAGATACCCCTTCTTCATTGCAGCTTTTCCTTTCAGTCTAAAATCTCAGACTCTAAGTCTCAGAGATTTTGTGCTATTTGTTTTGCTTTGCTTTGAAATATGGGAGTATCCACCAAGGTTCCTTCCAGGTCTCAAGATTCTAGGAATTTGTAGTGCGTTTGGGTTTGTTATATTTTATTTATTTGTATTGTCATGCACATTTTCAGATGAAGAAATGGAGGCATAGAATTCTGACCCTCGAGGTGCTCATTTAGAGAGAGAAGAATGAAACTCCCTTTTGAAGGTGTAGGAGCATTTTCTTTACAGATTCACTAGGGTGGATAATGGTTGTTTTTGGCATTAACCTGGTAATAGTGTGTCTTATGCTCAGTCCCCAGTGCCTAGTATAATGCCTGGCATACAGTAGGCACTAAATAAATAGCTTCTAGTTGTGCTTGGCCCTCTGGTTGGCATTGACTGAAATGAAATAGATGAAGTTCTTAGAAGCAGAAAGAATCACGCTCTGGTTATTTTCCTAGGAACATAGACAGACCTATGGGAACACTCGGGAACCTCTCTTGGAAAACCTGACTAGCGAGTATGACTTGGATCTTTTCCGAAGAGCACAAGCCCGGGCTTCAGAGGATTTGGTGAGTATTAAAACCTTCAAGCTTGTGGACCACTTGTGAAGGGCTTGTACAATTGCCAAGAAAAGTGATCAGCAATCAGTTGATGGGAAATAAATGTCCTTTGGTCCTTTGCTGCATGAATCTCTTTCCCCTCCCCCAGCTATCCTTTTCAGGATGATCCTACTTCCCATTCATATTTAAAATTAATTTCCCCTCCTCCCTTCCTTTGCCTTGACCGTTTTTCCCTCTCCACCTCACCTCCCAGAAGGACCTGTTTGGTGGGAGTGTTGAAGCCGGTTTAGACAGTAGGTGCCCCTTGGTCTCAATTGGGCAATATGCAATTCTGAGAGCCTCTAGATTGGTGGCTAAGCCTCTCTTGTTCTCATAACACCACCACCCCCCCCCCGCCCAGGAACTAGCCTTTGCAGGGTTTCCTCAGCCCTCCAGTCTAGCTCTAAAAGAATTAAGAGAACAGTGAAGAAGAATAATGGAAAAGGCTGTGGTTGGTTGTTTTATAAAGGAAATTAATGTTTGACCAGCCACGTTTTATCTATGAAGCTGGTTTTCTGTTCTGGTTTTTATTTACGGTTAGTCTGACTTAGTTTTCGTACCCTAGGCAGAATTTTCAACAAGGTTGCTTTAAAAAAATTGTGGTACCTCTGATTTAACAGATTAAATGTGTTGAGGGAAATTTAGCTTGTAGAGTGATTATCCTCTTTACCCTTTTTTTTTTTTTTTTTTAATTATATTAAACACTTCATTCACAAATCCTCGACTTGTTGGAAACTTGGAGGAGGCAGGGTTTGGTAGCTGCTTTCTCCTGCTCTGGAGCAGAGCATTTCCTATCACAGCTCTCCACCTGGTTAGGCTTAAAAATTCTTCCTGTAGGGCGCCTGGGTGGCTCAGTTGTGTTAAGCTACTGCCTTCGGCTCGGGTCATGATCCTGGGGTTCCGGGATTGAGTCCTGCGTCGGGCTCCCTGCTTGGTGGGGAGTCTGCTTCTCCCTCTGACCCCACCGCCTCTTGTGCTCTCTCTCTCTCTCTCTCAAATAAATAAATAAAACTTTAAAAAAAAAAAATTTCTTCCTGTAGTCAGCTCCTAGCCACTGAGTAGAGATTGATACCCAAGAATACTTTCTACTTTATCTGGAGTTTAGATTACAGTATTAAAGCATTGTCCATGTTCCAAAAATATTTTTTCAGGGACCTGCGTTGAGAGGATGGCCCCATATACTTGTGGATTTATGTCACACAGATCCATACAGTTTTAGAAGTAGTAAAGCACATTCTAGATAATCTTTTCTGTTTGGTTTTAGAATGTTTTATAAGGGTGGGGCATTTGTATTTGTGATAGATTGCCTTTATAAAACAGTTTGGTGGGGCGCCTGGTGGCTCAGTCGTTAAGCGTCTGCCTCCGGCTCAGGTCATGATCCTAGGGTCCTGGGATCCAGCCTCGCATCGGGCTCCCTGCTCCGTGGGGAGCCTGCTTCTCCCTCTCCCACTCCCCCTGCTTGTGTTCCCTCTCTCGCTGTGTCTCTCTCTGTCAAATGAATAAGTAAAATCTTTAAAAAAAAAAAAAAAAAGAAGTTTGGTGTAGGCTGATTAAAAACAAAATTTTACCAAGGACTTGTTCTGAGGTTCTAGAGACGAGGCCCACACAGCATGGTAGGGAGCAGAGAAAAGCCACAGTCTGTTGAGACCTGTGTTTCCAGGCAGTGTAGATCGTGAGTTTTCTAGAAGCCATCTTGACTATCTGTGTCCAGGTAGGTACCCCTCTTTAGGGCAAGTTTCTCATGAGTTAGAAGGCAATTCTATTTTTTTTTTTTTTTAAAGATTTTATTTATTTATTTGACAGAGAGAGACACAGCGAGAGAGGGAACACAAGCAGGGGGAGTGGGAGAGGGAGAAGCAGGCTCCCCGCAGAGCAGGGAGCCCGATGTGGGACTCGATCCCAGGACCCTGGGATCATGACCTGAGCCGAAGGCAGTCGCTCAACCGACTGAGCCACCCAGGCGCCCGAAGGCAATTCTATTCCGAAGGCAATTCTATTTTTTCTCCTAGCCTAGCATGGTGGCATACAAACAAGCATACTAGAGGCTTTTTAAGAACAAAGATGATTGATTGTAATCCTCTTTCTGATTTCTTCTCTGCAATAGGAGAAGTTAAGGCTGCAAGGCCAAATCACAGAGGGGAGCAACATGATTAAAACAATTGCTTTTGGTCGTTATGAGCTTGATACTTGGTACCATTCTCCCTATCCCGAAGAATATGCACGCCTGGGACGTCTCTACATGTGCGAATTCTGTTTAAAGTACATGAAGAGCCAAACGATACTCCGCCGACACATGGTAAGCTGTCTGGGGTTCTCTGATCATGATGGTGATGAGCCAGAGGAGCTCTAGATGTTGACCTCTACCTGGATGACCTCCATCTCTAAGCCTTCCTCTCTCAGTGGTCCATAGTAATGGCACAAAGGCATTGGAAATGGAAAGCCACATTTCAGGGTGGGGAGGATTCAGCCTGTGGCCTGGCTGGTGCCATGTGGCACCCAAAGCAGCTGATGTCCCATAACCACATCCTGTCACACACATTGACTTGTCTTTTTTCTTGCTGCCTGCTCTTTGCCATTTCTCCTTGGGATAACAGTTACCTCTGCCCACAGTTTTTATGTGTCCCAAACTAGATAAAAGCAAGTAGACTTCATTAGATTGACTTCATTAGACAGGGCAAGGACAATGTGACGCACTTTGTATCCTTAGCAACCAGCGAGGGCAGGAAGTGCCCAGTAAATGTGTGTTGAATGAATGCGTATTTAAAGGAGACAACTTATGAAATTAACAAAATGGGTGCTTTGGTGCCTTCTCCCAAGTTTAGTGCTTTCTGGTTCCTGAACATTGTCCTTCCTATTCAAATAGGAAGAAAGATGTGACACTCATTTTATTGTTCATAAATATGCTCACTAGGTATTTTGTAGCTTTAAGTCATTTTTCATTTCCTAGCTGAAGAATGAAAAACTTGTCTTAAATAAGGGAATTTCTAGGAGCAGGGATGGGGAAGAGAGGAAGGAGCTTTTTGGGCAGGACACCTTCCTTTTCCTATTTCTGTCATCCCAGCGTAATTTGGCTCTAAGACCTTTTAGGGTGTCCCTCCTTCCATCCCCTTCCACCTTTATTTACCAGGTTTTCTGTATGCTGAACATCTACGGCCCAGGCTTTCCCAGAGTTCCTATCCTTCTACTCTTGTCCCCAGTTGGGTTGGGGAATAACTGCATTTTGTGTTCTCATCTCTGGAACCCATACTCTTGTAGTGTTGAGGCCCAGAACCGCCCCTGTGAATTCAGCCCTCCAGACTCCTGCACACTCGGCTTGACTCGGGGGGGAGAGCGACTGAGGGATGAAGGATCGGTGGGGCCGCTAGGCCACAGGGGTGAGGGTAGCAGAGGACTGGTCTCTGTGGTTGTGGACCATGGAAATAAACTAAAATCCGGTTTTCCTGTGTGAAAGTAAGGCTGGTATTTTTACTGATGTGAACTGCTTACTGTTTAGGTTTTACTTCTTCCTTTTTGTTTCTGGTTATTTAGTGGCATTAACCAATAAAATAGCCCGAAAGGGCAAGACACAATAGTAGGCGGGGAAAATAAACGGTTTGAATAAATCTGAGGGTCAAGTAAACGTTTTGAATATTTGAGGATCTGCATTACGGGAGGTACAAAAACTGATTTTCAGGAAATGAAAACCTGTGTTTTCGTCTACACTTCTGATTCCCATTGCTTCATGAGTAGTCGCTGAAATGGGCCACCTTTGGCCATTCGGCCAACAGTTGGGCTTGTTTCTAAACAATTGTTGTATTAGTTGGGTTATTGTGGGAAAGAGCCAGCATGAATAAACAGGTGGATATAGGAATAAGCCTAGGGGTGGAGCTTTCTTGAAGCAATTCCAGTTAGTATTTGGATTTACATGTGACAATTGGGGTGTGATTCTTGAGTTGACCAAAAGTCACAGTAAAACTTAGTAGAAAATGTTCCATATACATCTGCTTCCTAAATGATACTATTTAATGTATTTACATAAAACCTTGTAAGAATTCACGTATTTCCAGCAATGGCTGACTGGCTGCATTAAATCCTTTAGCAACTGAGGGTGAGGAAAGGGGTTCTTTGTGCCTCCTTGTGGCCAGATGCCCACCTATCCCTGCAGTTTCTTGCTTCTGAACCAGGCTGCCTTGCCTTTTTTTTTAAGCCACAGAAGGACTTGCTCATCTTCCTTATATAACAAAGGGAACGCTTTGGTAGGGGTTAGTCTTTATTGTCACGGGCCTGTTTTCTAATCTGGAGAAAAGACTAATGGTTATGTGGTAACAAAGTTTACGGGTGAAGGTGAACATCAAGTATTCCTACCTTTCCTTAGCAACTCTAAGCTGCTGGAAATAAGCTGCTTAAGAATTTCCTGTTGGCACAGGGTGTTTTAGAATCGAGGGTATTTTTTATTTATCTGGCTTTTACGTAGTAGATGATTTTAATCTCCTGGGTTGAAACAGGGCCAGAGTATGATCTAGAAAACTTGTCCTAAACTGCTATAAAAATACCATAAACACATTACTATTTGTTTTAGACTATGATTTTAGAAGCCGTTAATTGTTTTACTAAAAAAAAACCCCAAAAAACAAAAAAACAACTCTTGCCGTACATTCTCAAGTGTGTCCAGCTGTCTGTCACCTCCACTACCTAAATTTGACCTGTGATTCATTTTTCCTTTTGAGCAGCAGTCTTATTGGGGAAGGTTTGTTTCCCTGATACAAATTCCATTCTCTTGCAGGCTAAATGTGTGTGGAAACACCCACCTGGCGATGAGATCTATCGTAAAGGCTCCATCTCCGTGTTTGAAGTGGATGGCAAGAAAAACAAGGTAAGAAGGAGGTGTGGTGGTGGAGGGTGTATATTCACAGGTCTTGGAAGCAATTTATTCTGTCTCCATCTCCCCTTTGTAAAGAAGATAGGACTCTGCTGTGGACCAAAGCACACTTGCTGCCTCATCAACAATGATGATATGATCTTTAATTTTAGGCCTTTATCTGATAAATTTAAGAATCACTGGCCCATGCATGAATTCTGTCTCTGCTTCCAGATCTACTGCCAAAATCTGTGCCTGTTGGCCAAGCTTTTTCTGGACCATAAGACGTTATATTATGATGTGGAACCCTTCCTGTTTTATGTTATGACAGAAGCGGACAACACCGGCTGTCACCTGATTGGATATTTTTCCAAGGTCAGCAGGATCTGGAGATTAAGAAGCTACCTGCCCCAGCAGGGTGATTGATGTTGGCATTTGGGGACCCGGATCACTGACAGGAAGAGGCTGTACCCTGGGCAATGACAGCCCTTCCCTTAAGGGTTGGGGAGGAGGGTCGCAAAAATCCATGTATCAAAGATTGTTTAATGAAAGTTTGCAATTCTTTATTAAAAGCTTCTGGTTTATTCACTTCTGGACTTGTGGGTTAGAGCTACCTATTAATTAGCGTCCAAGGCCCTGCCTGCTAACCCTGAAGCCCACATTTTGTAGTCGAGCCAACGCTCCTAGCTTTGCCCTCTGTTATTAGCCTAAAACCAGGAATATATTCCTTTTGCCTGGTTTTCTAGCTGGGCTCATTCTGTGATAAGGCCACTGTGCCTTTGAAGGCTGAAGGCCAGGTTTTGCTTCTGACTTTTTATTAGGAACTTTATTGAAATCTAATTCACATGCCACACACTTGACTCATTTAAAGCGCATGACTCAGCGGTTTTGTACGGTCAGAGTGTAGTGCAGTAGTCACGCAGGCCCTCCGCTCCATTCTCCCTACCCCAGCAAGCACCCCCGGAGCAACACTGCCCATTTCCCCTCCACCAGTGTCAGCCCCATCTCTGTAAGTGTGCCTGTCCTGAGCGTTTTGTGTAAAGGGAACCGTACAGTATGTGATTTGATTGTTGACTCCCTTCCAGACTGGGGGCTTACTGTCGGGGATCCCTCTTTTCCAGTAGGCAGCCCCTTTTGATAGATTACATTTACAGAGGGTTGCCCTGACCAACTCAGCAGTCAGACCTTGCCCTGCTCTGTGACTAGAAGGAACTCAGTTAGCCCTCTTAAAATGAGACTGGTCTCTGAGCTAGGGAGAGCCTGGCATGGCTGGCTTCGGCCATCGTAGGAAACGGTGTGCACGGACCAGCTGTGAGCGTGACAGCCACTCCCTGGGACTGCTTAACCAGACCGTTTGCCAGCAGCCTTCTTTTGCGTTTGTGGGACTGCTGACACCTCGGGTTCCAAACCCTCCTGACGTGCTGTCATCTGTTTTGCTCTTGACTTTAGGAAAAGAATTCATTCCTCAACTACAACGTGTCGTGTATCCTCACCATGCCTCAGTACATGAGACAGGGCTATGGCAAGATGCTCATCGATTTCAGTAAGTGGGACTGCTCTGGCCTGGGCTCCGCGAGCTGCAGGGGCGACAGGAATGGTTGGGTCTCTGTAGTTCCCGGCGTGCAGCAGGTGAACGGCTATGTGGACAGAATCTGAATGTCCTTGGTCAGCCGGGTGTTACCTGGAATCTTCCGTGAATACAGGACTCAGTTGCTACCTGATAGTGGGGGAAATAGAGGATAGGAAAGAAAGCTCATGAGGATTATCCCCATTTGAGACTTAGGAACAGCACATACATGCATAAGGCTTCAAATCTATTCCTGGATTAGGGATTGGCAGTTTTGTAAGGACTTTTCTAGTGGCAATCCCTATACCTGATAGAGGCTTTGGGCTTCTTTAGTAGTGTATTCTGTATTTGGGAATTTGCCTCCTCGAATTTATTTGTAATCCCCAAATCAATACTCTTGTCACTTTTGCAGTCAGTTGTGGACATGCACACAGCAGCAAGAAGGAAGTCACCACATTTTCTCCGCTCTGGTCAAACAAGCAGGTGCCTTGTTTCGGCTCTCAGTGTAACCACATGTTTTTTTGCAGTCTGTTAGTGCCGTGCTTTTCATATTTTTGTGCATTTTGTTGCTGATTTTATTATTTTTAAGGATTTTATTTGAGAAACACAGCATGAGCAGGGCGGGCGGGGGGAAGTGGGAGGAGAAAGAGGGAGAAGGAGAAGAAGTAGGCTCCCCACTGAGCAGGGAGCTCGACGCTAGCCTGGATCCCACTGAGCTGAAGGTAGACAACTGACTGAGCCACCCAGGCACCCTTGTTGCTGATTTTAAATGGTCCCTAGGTGTAGCGCCGAAATGCCATCTACAAAGGCTGTGGGGTGTGTCTTACAGAGAAAATACCCGTATTAGGCTTCATTTAGGCATAGGTGATTGTACTGTTGGCCGGGAGTTCGATGCTAATGAGTCAACAATGTATATTTAAAAAGGCATTATTAAACAGAAACACAGAACAAGGTGACCATAACGATGGGTTGATGAAAATATGACCAGAGGCTTACAGAAACCTAACCCTGTTTCCCCTAGGAGCAGTGGTTCAGTGTTTGCTAATTTAGTGCTTGCCGTGACTTTGTAGAATGTAACTCCTATAAGTGATGAGAATCAACTGTATTTTGTTCAGTGTTCACTGTCCTATGAGATTTTAGTCAGAATTACAATTCTTAGAGTTAGCCTTCTAGCCCATCACTTCCCAGCTGTGGGAAGTGATGAAATCAGGAAGAGGCATAATCCATGGAGGAGGGGGCCCTATATCTTAGAACAGGTGACACCTATTTTATAAACTTGATTTTATGTAGATTTCTAAACATACATAACAAGTGTAGAATAGTTGGATAATAAAAGACCTTGTAACGTATGATTAGCGTTTCACGGCCAATCTTGTTTTACCTCCATTCTCAACCTCAATTACTTTCACATCTCTAAAAGATAAGCTCTATTTCACATTAAAAAAAATCCAAACCTCCCCAAATTCCTTAATAACCCTAAGTTATAGTATTCAAATTTCCCTGATTTTGTGATTTTTGTTCCTTTTAAAGAAAACACACATGTAATTATTTTACTTAGTTCCAAATAGAATTGATACATTGGGATTGATCAATGTGGCTTGTAAATCACTTTTAATCTGAAAGTTCCCACTCCGATCTCTTTCCTGTATTTCTTTCCTATTTATTTGTTGAAAGCATGTTAGTTTTCCACTAGCGTTTTGCGGAATGTGGATTTTGTGGACTGCATCCCCATAATATTTAACGTTAGTCGTTGAGATGTTAGAACCAGAGGCTTCAGGAGATTCAGTACTGAGATAATCTATTCTTAAAATCGAAAAATCTCAAAAAATATAAAAAGTGACATAATGAAATGGCTTCCCATCTCTGTTCCCAGCACACACCTACAGATTACCATTGTTATTAAAGTTTCTATCTTGTGAAACCTTCCAGAGTTTTCTTAACATCTGGTACAACTAAGTGCAAACACCCCATTCTTCCCCTTTGGCTTATCCCAAGGCAGCATGCTGTACAGCAGCCGCCCCGTATTGAATGTCCGACCCCTAGTTGGTACTGTGAAGCAGCCTGTCCTCAAGCCTTCCATGTTGACACAGTGGTGTTTGTGATTAGGATAAAATAGTGCCTGCATTTTGTTCCTCGGTAGGTTACTTACTTTCCAAAGTGGAAGAAAAAGTCGGTTCCCCGGAACGTCCCCTCTCCGACCTGGGGCTCATAAGCTATCGCAGTTACTGGAAAGAAGTGCTTCTCCGTTACCTGCATAATTTCCAAGGCAAAGAGATTTCTATCAAAGGTTGGTTTTTGGCTCTTTATGATAGTTGGTACCCAAGGTGTTAATGCCACTGAACATTCCAGCTTTTCTACTTGGCCCTGCTGTGCTTGGTAACCTGCAAAGAGAATATCCCTTCCGTGCTTCATCTGAATATGAGAACAGAAGGCCCACTGGATGCGGGCCACTGCAGAGACCCTCCGGAAAGTGCCTAAGGATTCCATAGCGTTTGGCCCTTTGGGAATGGCTATATGATTTTGGTTTTACAAACCTGGGGTGGTTAATACTTTAATTCTTTTTTTTTTTTTAAGATTTTATTTATTTATTTGACAGAGAGACAGTGAGAGAGGGAACACAAGCAGGGGGAGTGGGAGAGGGAGAAGCAGGCTTCCCACTGAGCAGAGAGCCCAATGCGGGGCTCGATCCCAGGACCCTGGGATCATGACCTGAGCGGAAGGCAGATGCTTAACGACTGAGCCACCCAGGCATCCCTAACACTTTAATTCTTAATGAAAGTCAAGAAGGAGGAAAAACGTGAATATTTTTTTTTCCAAGTCTTTTGGCAAACATAGGAGCTGATAAGACATGCCTGTATATTTATGTAAGGGTAGAAGAATTAGTCAAGTCTGTCTTTGACCTTGATTTCTATACAGGTCAGAGTGATTTCTTGCTGTAGTATTTCTCTTTTGTAGTTATTAGGACTGGTCAAATAAATGCTTGATAAGCTTTCTCTGAACAGGTTGGGTTAAGTATCAGATTTCAACCATCTGGGTTTCCTCTAAGCAAGGTGGGGGGCTTGGCTTGGTGGGGGTCGGTGAAGGTGGGGGTCTGCACTTTGGCCCGGTTCTCAGTAGCGCTTCTATTTCAGAAATTAGCCAGGAGACAGCTGTGAATCCTGTGGACATTGTCAGCACTCTGCAAGCCCTTCAGATGCTCAAGTACTGGAAAGGAAAACACCTAGTTTTAAAGAGACAGGTAAAGTTTTTGAAGTTTTTGTCAGCTGCTGGCTTAGTGCTAAATGTCTCTTGAGGCCTAGCAGAGCAAAATGGGGCCTTAATACCCGAAAAGCTGCCTTCTCTCCTTAAGGCAGTTTGCCTGCATGTACCTTTTTTTTTTTTTTTTTAAAGCGTGCAGTGATGCCTGTTAGGCTTCTTATCTTGTCCTTATCTGAAGCTTTTAGTAAGCTCCTGTCTCAAATTTGGATGACACAAGCAAAGGAGCTCAGTTAAGCAGCTTTGTGTCACACAGCACTTCTGATGATTTTCTTAGATTGGAGCAGAATCCTCATAAACTCCAGGGCTTGTGCACTTGTTTTCTTTTTTAAAGATATTTAAAAATATCTTTGTGGAAGTACACTTTAGAAAAAAAAAAAAGATCTATATCTGAGCATGGTGCCTGATGCTGGGTTTGATCTCACAACCCTGAGATCACCACCTGAGCCGAAACCAAGAGTCGGATGCCCAACCTACCAAGCTTCCCGGGTGCCCCTCATGCAAGTGCTTTTAAATTCTTTAAACAAATGGCATCTCAACTCATGCCCACTTTTAATTTGTTTTAGTTGATTCACGTATAAGGGAAGGTGAATGTTGAAGAATGATTTTAGTTCTTCCTGAGGACAGTTGGAAATGGTTTCTCTAGGAAAACATTTTCTAAATCAAAAGATAGTCTTTTATGCCTTTGGTGTATTATTACCATTAGTATATTAATAAAGACATTTTCGTTGAATGTAGAGTCATTTTTCCTATTGTTCTCCCGCAGGACCTGATTGACGAGTGGATAGCCAAAGAGGCCAAAAGATCCAACTCCAATAAAACCATGGATCCAAGCTGTTTAAAATGGACCCCTCCCAAGGGCACTTAAAGTGACCTGTTAACTCTGAGCCAGCGAACCCCAGCAGTAGGAATCCGTACCCTAGGGATCTGTCTGTCATTTCTGTTGCTCTTGTGATTGGCAAGTACAGTATCCTTTGGGAAGGCCATCCCCCTCAGGACTGTCCTGGCTCCGACCCTCGTGTTCACTGCAGACGCTGGTTCTGAGGAACTGTTGTTTCGGCCTCAGTGAGGTTGCCCGGATGGGATCTCTGTTAGACTTGAGAGCAGATCCCTTGTAGCACTGACCCAAGGTGTTCTGTTTGGTACTGTACCTGTCCAGTCACTGGTTCTCCTCATGTCCTCTAGCCCCATGAGGTTGTGTTGTGTCTTCTAAACTTTGTACTAGTGCTTCTTGCTGCCCGGTCACCAGACTTCCAAACCATGGTTTGCCACCACCAGGACCTTTCCAGTTACTCCTTACATGTGTTTTTTTTTGGAAGAGCAGGGAAGAGGTAACATTTCTGACTGTGTGTACTGGGAGGGGTCCATTCCCTTTGGATTTTATTTCACTTTGAGTTTTTCCGCCATTTTTATTGAAAGACCGGTTTTTGATCAGTGTCAAGCTGAGGAGAGACCAGTATTTTTTAAGACTCTCCCAGGGACTCGTCTTGGTAACTGCACATAATTTATCTGAATGAAATGGAGAGAATTGACAGGTGGTGATTCTGTACTTTGATTTGAGTTCACCAGTGGGCAGTGTGTTGGTGGAAGGAAACGAGTCCTTTTTGCCTCACCAGAAAGTGCCCAGCCCTAAGTGTTTTCCTCTCTTGTGACCCCCTGCCCCTTTTTACGTTTGCGGGGGCCAAACAATGTCCGGTGCTCCCTTTCATGCTGCATGCTAACCAGTTCGTAAGACTGCAGAGCCCTTTTCCCCGGTACCTGTCGCTCTGATCTGGCCCACCTGTACTTCTCTGCCTCAGTTGCATTGATTTTTGCCTGAACCACCACAGAGAAGTAGGAAATGATTGCACATCTCCTCTCAGCCCATGACTCAACAAGGCAGAGTGCGCCCCCCCCCCCCCCCCCCCCCAGCGTTTGCTTCTACAGTGCCTCACCCTCCCTTCCGGGACTGAAGTGCTCCTGCCCTTCCAAGAACTCCCATTTCCTTTTTGGGATTTGACACCCCCCCTCCCCCCGCCCCATTCTCTGCTCTCCTATTTTTGGTTTCAAGCAAAGGAAGAGCCGCTCCCTCTAATTTCTCTCCGGCCCATTATAACCCACTATCTTGGGGCAGCTTTGGATGTAGGACATGTGCTCCCCTTCCCAACTTGGTCTCCAACACTGCTGTCTTCGCGTGGAGCCCTTCCCACGGTCCCAACTCTGGTCATTTGTGCCTTTCTCTTGTCCTCTCTGTACACTACTTATACTCACTGTGGGTTGGGGGAGCCCCTTTTCAGCATGTCAGTGGCAGCTCCCCACCAGTTTCAGTGTCACTGTTAACGTTTATCCAAAAGCAACTTCACTGGGGGTTTTCTTAAGGGGTAAAGGTCTTTTACCGAAGCTAACCCTTCCCCACATGTGGTAGAATGTGCTGTTCTATATCTACTCCTCAATAAAGCATGTTCTCTGCTCAAGCCTGTTTCACTCAGGGGCTCTTCTTTAAGTCTGCGAAGGGCGCAGCCCACCTGCCATTAATAGTGAGCACACTGGGGGGTTATTTTCCCCGGCAGTGAGGTGACTGTTGAGGGATGTGGTTTGTGGCTGTGGGATTTTTTTTTTTCCTCTGATGCAGGCTATCTATAGAGGGAGTGATTACTCTGAACTTGTCTAGTTGGTGGGAAGAATTCTCTGCCTCGCTTGGTTGCCGCTAATGGGTATGCATAGTGATGACAAGTCAATATTACTCTTTTTTTTTTTTTTTAAAGCTGTATGCCCAATGTGGGACCCTAACTCAACCCCAAGATCAAGAGTTGCATGTTCCTCCAACCAAGCCAGCCTTGCGCCTCAGTGCTACTCATTCTTAAGCTCATTTTCCTGTGATTTCAAGGGCAAGGGCACCGGCAGGAAGTTAGGATAGATGGGGTACAGTGGATACTTGGGATGGGGTGGGGACAGGTTTATCTCTTCTCGTCTCCCAAGTTCATTTGCCAGTAGTGAACATTGTCCCCCCGCCCCCCAGTCATGGATTCTCCCAGCTTGAGAGGATTTCTGGAAGCTGCGTTGTCCTGCAGCATTTATCCAGTGCAGGCAAACAGGCCGGCACTTACTTGGATGCTGGAAGGTGTATTTGCTGGGGTGGTTTTGCTCAGCATAGTAGGGTTGAGAACCTATCCTGGTGGATAAACTAGGGATTCTCCTTTGTAAGGTTAGAGTCCTGTGTGCCACTTACTGGGGGTGGAGACTGGGTTGGAGAGAAGCTTGAGGTTACAGAAAGACCCTTTTTACACTGTTTGATATACACTCAAATCTCCCCATTCTAGATATTTGTAATGAAGGGAAATTCTGCTCCCTCACATTCTGAAAATACAAGGGTAGATGATAATGAACCATGCGAGTAGATGCTGAGGGTTCAGGGCACTTGAAGTTTTGTGCACTGTCGGGCCCCCAAGACTCCTGATTGCCACCCAACTTGCCTTACCAAAAAATAAAAAGATTTCTCTGGTTTAAATACCTCACAGGTATGGAAACAGAATTTACTTCCTTAGCAACTTTGTGTAAAACTGTCCCCTCCGACTCTAGCTGCATGAGAGCAAGTCCGCTGTTGGGCTCCTTCCTTAGCAGAGCAAGTGCAGAACTGTTCCTGGGTCCAGCTCCCGAAACCCTTTAAGAAGAAGCGCCCACTCTATCTGGAGGACGAAGGGAGCCCCGACGTGCTGGTTGCTTCCTATATGCTTGGCGCTGCCGGGTGCCTTCCTCCTGCCTCCTCTGACCCCCACGTCAGCCCCAGTGCAGGAGACATTCACACTGGTTTGGCAGGAGGAGACCGGGAGCCCAAGGTGACAGCAATGAGGGCAGAGAACTCCTTTTGGTCTCTCCAACTTGAGAACTTCCACCCTCCC
The DNA here is from genome assembly GCF_029215605.1 of Mirounga angustirostris. Classification (NCBI taxonomy): domain Eukaryota; kingdom Metazoa; phylum Chordata; class Mammalia; order Carnivora; family Phocidae; genus Mirounga; species Mirounga angustirostris. Next base: position 22,032,090 of record NW_026991725.1, on the reverse strand, counting down.
CTCTACCATTTGCTTTCTCTACTTTTTTAGTTCCGTAATGATTAATCATCCTTTCCTTTTTAGTTAGGTTGCCTGGCTTTGGCCACAGGCCCCCATGCTTCTAGTGGCTTCCATTACAAGAAAAATAATGGAACTGGTGGAACCTTCAGATGAAAGAAGGGATTTTAATTGATCCTGTAAGTAGCATTTGGGGACCAGAGGCCCAGCAAGCAGCAACTGTTCCCCAATCTGACACTGCTGCTGATTTAGGAATAAGCTGTTCAGTAAGCACTGTCCCTTGACTGGTTTCCCTCCTCACCACACCTCTGTAAGGTGGGTATTCTCTGCCTCTTTCTCATTGGAAAGTTGGGGGCTTAGAGGTCTTGCCTCTGGGTTATGGAGCCCCAGCCCTGATTTTCTGATTCCAAACCCATTCCTAAAGCTGTCAGGAGGCCTCTGATGCTGTGTCTGTTCCCGTTTCTCACAAGGGGGAGTAGTGAGTCAAGTGATTGGTGACCATATGGTTTACCCTTTACGGGGTAAGAGGACACTTGACTTAGCTTTGTTTTGTCCTCCAGTTCTGGGCAGATTGCCTGCCTCGGCTTAAGAATGACCTCGAATGGAGTTGATGTGAAGGCAGTTGGTTCAGGTCGAGGTTGGGGCTACATGTGAAAGGCCAGTAGAAAAGACCACAGCTTGCTTGCAGTACACATTCCTTCTGGAATACAGAATGGAATGGAACACAACACATCTTAGAGGTATATTAGTGACTTCAAGCGTAATTCTAAACCTGCCTGCCTTTGTCTGAAGAGCAACTGCTAAGCCAAATGGCATTCCAGAAGCAGGGTTTGTGTGAGCCGTGCCAGGATCAAGCAGTGTAGCTCTCAGCAGCGATCCTTTCTACCTTTTTTCTCTTCTGACCTTATGAGAAGAATCTTAGAATTGGATCTTCTTGAACACACATGATGCAAATTTCTCTACAGTTCAGGAAATTGGACCTTTGAAGTCCATTCCTAGACTGGGGTCAAATAAGAAACCTTGGTTTGGGGCACCTGAGTGACTCAGTTGATTAAGTGGCTGCCTTTGGCTCAGGTCACGATCCCGGAGTCCCATGATCAGGTCCTGCGCGGGGCTCCCTGCGTGTGGGCACCACCCCCCTCCCGCCATTCTCAAGTGAATACATAAAATCTTTAAGAGAAGGAAAGAAAGAAACCTTGGTTCAAAACAGAAAGCCTCCTTGAGCAGGTATTAACTCTGCCTTCACTCACCCCAAGGCCCTAAACTGGCTGGCGTGTGCAGGCTCAAATAACAGGTCCCATTGAGTGAAGCAGTGACCACCAAGGGAGCAGGCCTGGCTCGCTGTGGCGCTGTTTCCTCCCATGCCTCACAAGTGCAGGTATATACAAAATGTGGCCCAGGGTTCTGCACGTTACTAGAATAAAGTGAAAACTCCTTTGCTAAACATGTGCTGTGTGCTAGGAATTCTGAAAACTCTTTTTGCTCTTTGCTGGGATCCTGGAATGCTAGTACTAGACCCATGGGTTTTTGCCCCAGAACTTTCTGCTACAGACTTTTATGACCTCGTCTTCCAGACTGTTTCCTGCTGCTGGGAGCACTATAATTGCCCACTTCCTTTGTGGCGTCTTCCAACAAAATGCCAATGCATGTCACCAAGAATGAAACAAAGGACTGCCCGGTGGTGACAAATGTCCCAGATGCTCGTACTTCTCTTCTGTCTTGTGCATTCCCTGTCCACGTGGGTCATGCTGCCACCACTTGGGGGCTGGGGGGCTCGTTTATTTGTGCACAGGAGTGGAGAAAATAACCTGCCTGTTGCGCAACATCAGCTCCGTAGCTCCTCCCAGATGTTCTCCGTGAGCTATAAACACCTTTTTCCTTGACAAGTCCGGTTCTTTCCAAGAAGCTGCTCTTTCTTAACCGGGTGCCCGTTTCTGGGAACAGCTCACTGTGTATTTATTCCGAAGTCATTAGAAACCTACACTCTTGTTTCACATACACACAAACCTGGTGTGGTAGATCATCTCCAGAGCTGACCACCAGCAATTTCTGCCATTTCTGGGTATGTGTTCTTCCAATAAGAGATTTTTCCTTCTTGAGTGTGGGCTGGACTTTTCATTATTTTGACTAATCGAACGTGGCAGAAGTAATGTTCTGGCAGCTTCCCCTTCGGCTGTTGGAAACCAGCAGAAATATTTCCAGACCAGAAGCTTGAGCTACCGTCAACGGTGAGGGCCGCATAAGAGAGACCACGCAGGGTAGGGCCAAGAAGCTGCAGCCTCTAGCACCCAAATGCCCGCCCCCTCCCAGCTGAGTGCAGCCTCAGCCGTGACCCCTGCTGCGGGAAGCCAAAGAAATGCAGCCGAGTCCTGCCAACCTCGGGAACTGCGAAAGACTGCTGTAAGCCATTCGTTGTTTTGGCACGGTTCGATACACAGCAGTGGGTAAATGCAGGAAGAGAACTTCTGAAATGAAAACGAATTTGGTTTGACCTCAGAGGTTCCGTCAGCCGATTGCCTGTGATTGGGAACCAGATGTGCCTGGCGAGGGCCGCCACCCTGTGTAACTCCAGGGGGCGCTATTCCTATTCCGTACAGTGGCACCCTGGGAGCCTGGGAGCCAGTTTGAGCCCTGTTTGGCCATTCAGCTTGTCTCGCTGTCAGTCAAATTGCTCCTGAAGTCCCTGCCTGGCCTGGGAATCTTAGCTACCTCCTTACAGAAGTGGATCAGGAAAAAGGAAGAATATCCTGCTCTTAAGACCTGGCTTGTCACTTCCCTGCTTATCCATGGGGCTTGGATTAAGGTCACAGATCCTGGCTTTCAAGTCTGTCCATAAACTGACTCAGCCTACGTAGCTTTCATCATTACCCGACACCTAGTCTCAAAATGCAACTGGATTAGTCTGTATCCCCTTTCCTGTTTTTACTGGGAAATCCACCACTTCAACAGCCCCCCCCCCCCCCCCGCACAATATATTGCATTGAACACAATAGTATGGGCAAAAAGGATACTGTAGTCGTATAAACTTGGAAGACAGTTAAAAAGTATCAGTATGTTTCTTGACATCAGAGCTGCTCAAAACCTCCTCCCTCTGGGGGTTTTCCTAGAGGGAAGACACAGTAACATTTCCTGAGAGACTGGTACACTGGAGGCTTATATTTGGGTTTCTTTCTTACCAGTTGAAAACGTCCAGGAATTCCTTGTGAAGTCTTAATTCTGCCCGGGACTTGTCTGTATGATTATGGATGGCATAGACCAAGTAAGGTGGGGAGGGGTTGGGTGTTTGGTGTGAAGGCACCTTGGCTCAAATCCTGGCTTTGCCATTTCCTGTGTAACTTGGAGCACGTGGCTTATCCTCATCTGCAGAGTGAGGACAGTGATTGTGAAGGGAAAATTGTCTTGCGGAATGCCTGATTTGTACACCAATACTCATTTGTACAAAAAAGATGTGGACCTTGCATTCTGGAGGAGACCGATATTAATACATATGATTTCTTTTTTTTTTTTTTTAAAGATTTTATTTATTTATTTGAGAGAGAGAGAATGAGAGAGAGCACATGAGAGGGGGGAGGGTCGGAGGGAGAAGCAGACTCCCTGCCGAGCAGGGAGCCCGATGCGGGACTCGATCCCGGGACTCCAGGATCATGACCTGAGCCGAAGGCAGTCGCTTAACCAACTGAGCCACCCAGGTGCCCAATACATATGATTTCTAATTGTGATCAGTGCCATGAAGGGAAAAGGACAAGGTGTGTGAGCAGAGCTAGAAGGAGCCCTGTCTGAGAAAGGGCCTTTATCCCGGGGCCTGAACAATGAGGAATTAGTCCAAGGAGGAGTGGAGGGATGGGGGCAGTGCTCAGACAGTGGGGAGTGCCTAGCTACAGACCCCAGTGTAAGCAGCCCCTTGCTGTGTGTGAGGGCCTGCGAGAAAGCCTGGCTTGGGTGTGTGGGGGGGGGGAGTGGGAAGAACCTGAGGACACAGGGCCTTGGAGGCCTTCAGGAGACTGTCAGGTTTATCCCAAGAAGCTGAATCATGGCCAGCAGGGGATGGCATGACCTGATTTCTCATTTTAAGAGGTCATGCTCCTGGTGGAGAATGGATGGGTCAGGTCTGGCAGTAAGATGGGAAGCAAGGAAGTCACTTGGGGCTGCCTCCCCCCGGGGAACGGCAGACTATGGTTTGTATTAACAGTGGTAGTGGAGGGGGGAAGGAATTTGAGATGGTTTTGGAGAGACCAAGAACTAGGGGATATATATTCCATGTGGGGAGCGGAGAGCGGAGGGTAATTCCCAGCAGCAGGGTACTTGGAGATGCCGTTGGTGGGGATGCCCACCACGGGGTGGGGAGTGGCTTTGGGGCAGTAGGTGAAGGGTTCGGCAGCGGGACGCGGTGAGTTTGAGAACTGCAGGATACACATTCCATAAGTGGTAGCTGCTATTATTTATTTCGGGTACTTGCATTAAGTATGGCTCTCTAGAGACAGAGACTCTCCAAGGACAGGAAGTATGAGTCTTGTCAAACACTCTCCAAGGACCTCTCAGGGGCCAAGCACCAGTGCTGGCACTGGGATAAAGATAAATCGGATGTGTCCGTGTATTTGGGAGAAACTGTGAATCAGAACATCTAATGTTAAGTGTTGTCATGGGGGAACGTGCAAGGGGCTTGGGGAACTCAGGAGGGAGTGAATGGGTAGTTCCCGGCTGGGGAAGGCGTTACAGAGATATTGACCTTGGAGTTAAGACTTGCCCAGAATGGCATGTGCAGAAACCAGAAGCTTGAGGGAACTTGGTGGGTTTGAGCAAGGAGAGCAAGGAGAGCAGGGCGTGGGCTTTGGACATCTCAGCTCCCCTGTGAGGTCATTAGGTTTTCAAGGACAAATGTGTCTCCCACTTCTTCAATCCTCCCAGTGCCATCTGAGTTCCTGGCAAAGTGCCCGCACAGAGAGGAAACTCACCAAATTTTTGGTGACCCCAGTTTCTCTTAAATGTCCCAAACTTCAAACACGAGAAGAAAATCTTCAATCTTCACGGATCCTTCAAGTTTGGCTATGACAGTGAACCGCCTCTTGGGCCCAGAGCACCAGGTGGGGTGAGTTGGGGAAGGCGCCGGGGGTGCCCCGGGAGTGAGGGGTTTGGGAATGTATGGAATAAGTGCGTTCACTGGGGGATTCTGTCGTGGTGTCTGGAGAGGGCGCACACCGCCCCCACCCCCGGGCGGCGCGCTGGGCCTGGGTAAGGTGGGAGAAGGAAGACCGGGGAGGCCTGAGATTTATTCAGGGCTCATGACAAACTGTCTGTCTTAACATAGAGGCTATTTCATTACAGGGCAAACAGGGATTTTGCTGGCTGTGCGGACACCTGGCCACTCCTTAGTGGTCTCTGCTGTTGCTAAAAGCTTCCCCGGCGCCCAGGTGAAGGGCATGCCTTCTCCTCCAGGGCCACTTCCTCTCCTTCTAAAACAGCCTGGCCACCCACTCCCAAAGGATCAGACGTCCCCCCAAAAAACGTCTAACCCATTCTTTGTGGAGAGAGGGACACAGAGGCTAAATGTTATGTAGCCTAGCAAATTCACTAATTGTCCTCTACTGCTGAGCCCACCCCACTCCCAGCTCGTTCCTTTACGCAGCCCTCCGTGCTCATGACCAGCTTTGCCCTCCACGATTTCATTCTGGCTGAGGTGCCTCTCTCTAAGCATCCTGGGGTTCTCTGCATCCTGCCCCATTAACCACAGGGACAGTGACAGTGGTCTCCCCATCAGACGGGGGGCTCCCTGAGGGCAGGAAGTGCTTCGTGCCCCTGGAGCTCTTCCCAGTGCTCAGAGCATGACTAACTGCCTGTGTCCCAAAAGCAAAGCAGTGAGTTGAAGGGCCACTTCATGCATGAGAATTGAGGAAGGACCTGGGACCCAATTCTCCAGGTCAGAAGACACAGGGATTTGGGGCGTTGAGATGAGGACTCTGAGTAGGGAGAAGGCGTCTGCTTTCAGGTGGGGGCTGTCCTCACCTGTGTCCCAAGCCTGTTTTCCCACCCAAGCGTGGGGACCAGGGCTGTTTACTATTTCCCTTTGCAGTTCTGGAAAAGTGTCCCCCGCCCCGGCCTGCTGCGCTGTAGGCCGCTAGGCAGGGTGTAACACCCAGACCGTTCCTGCCCTTTGCCCTGTACCAGAGAAGAAGCTATTCGCTGTTTGTCCGTTTATTGAGCCCCTACGGTGTTCCAGGCACAGGAGACCTAGAAGTGGGGGACACAGCCCCGCTTAGCAGTGAGATGGGGGCTGAGCACTGAGGGAGGGCAGGGTCACTTCAGCTCACAACTGCAACAACAGTGCATTTGTGCATCACCATTGCATAGGACCGAGAGTCCTAGAAGGAAGCGCAGTGAGTTCAGTGAGGCCGGGTGGGACACACCAGTGTCGGGCGCAGGGGACACCCACAGAAGAGAGTTGGCCTGGCCGGACTGTCAGCTGTATTGTCCAGGGAAGGAGACGGCGGGTTCGTCCTCCGGGAAGTGTGCGGTGGGGGTGCTCACTCTGACCCATGCTCCTCGTCCTCTCTGCCTGGGAAGAGTTCTGTACGTGGCAGTGGTTTCAGGAGTCTTGTCTGTCTCCTCCACCCTTGGGGGGACTTCCCTAGTCACTCCTCCCTGGGCCCTCCGTTTCCCTAACTCAGGCTGTAGCTGTCTGGGGCAAATTACAAGTTCATCTGCCATATCTTCCTGTTCTCAATCGGAAGCGCCTCCAGAGCATGGACGAGCCAGCCTTCAGCTATTCTCTCTAAAAGGAGGGAAGTGCCGATCTAGTATTTGCAAGCCCAAAGGCCCTCCTAGAGACGCGGAAGGTGCCGCGGACTAGGTAACGGCAGACCCAGCTTTAGCCCCGGCTGTCCTTGGCTCACTGTGTGACTTCAGGCAAGCTGCTTTCCATCCCTGGGAAATGGGATTCCTGCCCACACTCTGTGTGGAGGGACATTCATCTCCATTTGGGTACTGAGGTGACTTCCATGGCCCTTAGAATGGAATGGCTCAGACACTTAGAAAAGAACCCTGGGGGGAAAGAGAGGACTTGCCATCTTTATTCCAAAGTGCTTATGTTGGAAAGAGCAGGTGTTCGATCAGGGAAGCTAGAAAGGCATCCTGCTAGAGGATGCGCTCCGGAGGAAGAGATCGGGCATTAGCGAAGGCCGACTGGAGCTCGGTATCTCTGACCCCCTCCCATGCCGCTGGCTTGAGCTTCTGATCTTTCCCCCGCCTGCGTCGCTTATCTACCTTCATGCCTGTTTATTCATTTATTGAATGTACCCTTGGGCCCGTTGGGGTTGTGGCCCCTGCCAGAAGGTGTTAGCTGCTAACTGCTTACGGTGTGACCCCTCGCAGAGTGATTCACACTTACGATTGCTGAGGAAAGGAAATATCTCAAGACTAAGGCATGACTTCCTAACAATCATTGATCACTGTGGGAATAAGGGGGATGTTCCAGGGTCTGAAAAAACACACATGATACTCTGTGGCTTTAGCTGGACCTGAGAAGGCGGGGTGTAGAGTGTGCTTGGGCGTGCTGGGGGTGGAGAGGGTACAGCTTCTGGACTCTGGCTGTCTCAAGCCTGGATCATCAAAGGGACCACCTCCCTACGCCTCAGCTGCTCTCTTCTATGGGACATCTGCCCAATGGCTTGTGGGCAGGCTGCTCCGTCTGTCCGTCTGCCTGGCCCCCACCATGGAGACTGGCAGCGAGGTATCTGGTCACTTTCTCATGATGCCCTTGCAATCCACCAGAGGCTCTCACCTACCTTCTGTAGATGGTCCCGCCCTGCCCAGGAGGCCCTGCACCATTTGTCCTTGCGGATGCTCTGGTGGTGGAGCTAGAAGAGATAGAGAAGAAAGAAGGCAGCAGAGTAAGGCTGTCCTGGGACCCAAGAAGGGCAGGGCAGGGCCAGGACCAGAGCTGGGGCCTCGTAAAGGCAGTCATTCCTCAAGCATCCTGGGAGATGAGGAAAAACCGTGGATTGGTTCGTTCATTTACTGATTCATTCATTGATTCCCACCTCTTTCTCCTTCATTCTCCCTCCCTTTTGCCCTCCCTTCCATAGATACCTAGTGGGTACCTCTCATAGACAGAAACTGCTCGTGCTGTGGGTACAGAGGAGGTGGCCCACCTGCTGCTGCCCATGGTGGGAGGGGTTCTGCTCTGGGGACACCGGCCACGTGACCCGGCAGTGCAGGGCAGGGCAGGGCGCCAAGGACAGCATGGCACCCAGGCCACGGAGACCAGCTCCATCTGGGTAGGGCAGGCAGTCGGGGAAGAAGAGGTGGGGCCTGGAGTCAAGTCAGTGAGAGCAGCCCCAGAGGATGTGGTGAGGCGTCAGAGCATTGGACTTGATCCTGAGAGAGTACTGAGGGTGTGGTGGGTAAGGGCTGGTTGGTTTTCTTTTGATTTTTTTTTTTTTTCCCTTTTCACCAAGGATTTTGGGCAGGGTACTGGCTGCTCATATTTGCACTTTTCAGATCCTTCTAGGTGCAGTGTGGGGAATGGATTGGTTAGTTTTTTCCAATCCCAGGCTTTAGACCCAAAGTAATTTTGAAACTTTAGCAGAACTAGATTCATCCGGTCTCCTCCTTATCCCTGCAACTACCCCCCCCCCCGCCCCGCCATGTGCCCGGACCACCTCTCTGAGGAGACAACCAGGAAGCCTGGTGTGTGGCCAAACCGTGCTGGCCCCACCCCCTCCAAGGCCAGCCTGGCATGCCCCCAGCCAGAGCATCTCCCCCACCTCCCTGACTTGTTAGCGGCCAGGCCAACTCAGCCCTCCCCAGGAAGCATGCTGAGGGGAAGGTGTGGACAAGGCTTACCTGTTCGGTCTGGCTGGATAGGAGGTATTCCTGGGGGGAAAGAGAAAGAAGGAATGCGGGCTGCACTGCTTCCCCCTGGGGTTTGGTGAGACAGGAAGGGCTCATGGCTCTTTGGGGTTCAGTGCCTTTGGTGGGTAGTCAGCAGAATTCCAGTCCCTTCCCATTGTCCTCATATGGCCGGGCCACTTGGCTGCTCAAGGGAGGAGACAGTGTGGACTTCTGGGAAGGGCACGGACTTAGGAGTCACCGGTGCCTGGCACCACTTGAGCATCCTTGGAAAAGTTTTTAACCTGTCTGAACCTTAGTTTTCCCGCTGGTGGTAAAGGGGACGTTGTTGTGAGATGTCATCGTATGTGAGCATTCTAGGTGTTCAATAAACCTTTTTCTTCTCTCCCCATCCCCGGCTCCTCCTGGGGTGTTGGATTTGGAAGAGAACCTTGAAGCAGTGCAGTCCAGAACACGTTTTGTGGAGCAGAAAACAAAGGCCAGAAGCGTTTGGTCGTAAGTCGGTTTTCTGTTTTTATGTGCATATGTTTTTTTATTACAAAAGCAGCCTTTAAGTACATGCCCACTATAAAAAGAATCAAGTAATGAGAGGTTTGTACAGTAAAAATTAAAGTCCCTTTCACTCTCTCTCCCTCACTTCCACTTCCCAGCCTAGATGTAACCACTGTTTGTTTTTTTTAAGATTTTATTTATTTATTTGACAGAGCGCACAAACACAAGCAGAGGGGAGGGGCGGAGGGAGAGGGGGAAACAGGCTGAGCAAGAAGCCCGACGCGGGACTTGATCCCAGGGCCCTGGGATCATGACCCAAACCCAAGGCAGCCACTTAACCAACTGAGCCACCCAGGCATCATCCCTAGATGTAACCACTGTTGACAGTTTGTATTTATCCTTCTAGAAATTTCCCTATGTATTTGCATATATATGTGTGTAAGTGTGGAGTTTTTAAAATTGTTTTTTAAAGATTTATTTATCTGTTTTAGAGAGAGACAGAGAATGCAAGCAGGAGGAGGGGTAGAGGGAGAAGGGGAGAGAGAATCTCAAACAGACTCACCACTGAGGGTGGAGCCCGACTGAGGGCTCGATCTCATAACCCTGAGATCACGACCTGAGCTGAAATCAAGAGTCAGATGCTCAATCAGCTGAGCCACCCAGGCACCCCTAAGTATGAAGTTTAAAAACAAAAAACAAAAAAACAAGTAGGCTCCTATCATGCATATTATTATATAACTTGCTTCTTCCACTTAACTGATATCTCGGAGATCTTTCCATATCTTCCCACAGATCGATCTCATCCTTTTTAATGGCCACAAAAGCTATGGGTGTGCCTAATATATTTTGACCATTCACCTATTGATTTTTTTTTTTTAAGATTTATTTGTTTGTTTGAGAGAGCGAGTGAGAGAACAGGGGTGGGAGGGGCAGAGGGAGAGGGAGAGAGAGAGAATCTCACGCAGACTCTGCACTGAGCTTAGAGCCTGATGTGGGACTCAATCCCAGGACCCTGAGATCATGACCTGAGCTGAAACCAAGAGTCAGATACTTAGTGACTGTGCCACCTAGGCACCTTACCTACTGATGTTTTGTTTTGTTTTGTTTTTAAGATTTTATTTATTTGACAGAGAGAGACACAGCGAAAGAGGTAACGCAAGCAGGGCGGGTGGGGGAGGGAGAAGCAGGCTTCCTGCCAAGCAGGGAGTGCGATGCGGGGCTCTATCCCAGGACCCTGGGACCATGACCTGAGCCCAAGGCAGACGCTGAACGACTGAACCACCCAGGCGCCCCCTACTGATGGTTTTTATGTTATTTCCAAATTCTTGCTATTACGAACAAGTTGGCAATAAGTACTCTGATACAAATATCTCAAGGCTCATGCATCAATAACATTTCTATTTAGTACATGTTCTGAAGTGAGACTACTGGTAAAAGGTGTGCGTACTTCCAACTTGGATGGAGAATGCCAATGTGTCCTTGACAGGGTATAAAAGTGCCAGTTTCCTCAGACCCTCACCGACACCACTTAAATGTGTAGATAGATATAGGGATACATATAATGTTGACAATGAAAAGGAGAATACTACCCTCTGTCCAGACTATTTGCTCCCTGTTCCCCTAGGACATGACTCCCGCATTAAGAGTACCCTCAGGGAACATGGGTTCATTTTAATAATTCTATCTGAGCCAAACAGAATCGACTAGAAAGCTTGGCCAGTGGCTTGGCTCCCATCTAGACGCTGATGCCCAACTTCACCACCTGTCTCCGGAGTCATCCCTAGTATGGATGGCAAGGGCACCAGCAGGGCGGGAGGCATTGCTCTCAGGTTTAGGGTGACTGCACCCGCGCATGCCCGAGCCAGCCCCAAGTTTAACGCCTGTAGCCTGGCAAAGAAACTCTCCAAAGTGTCGGGGTTTGACAATCATTCCTATGGACACTCTATGGCACGGGCGACCCCTACCAGCCCCTGGGGGCCTGGGCTTGAAGCTGGGCCTCTGCTTGGTGTCACTGAACCCGCTCAGGACCACTCCTTGCTGGACAGCATCCACCTTTGTCACTCACCTCTCACCTGCTTCCCCATCAGCCCAAAGAACTGGCTCGCTTTTCCCCTCTTCACCTCCTGGAGCTGGAGGTGAATGCCACCATCCTGGAGAAGCAGAGAGTTCATTGTTAGAGCTGCAGGGGAGGCTGAGGCTGGAGATGGGACAGGGCAGGCAGCCTGAGCGACACCAGCATCATGCCACTTCTCTCTGTGCCGGCTTGCGGCCCTGGTGCATTCTCTACACCACACAGTGCCTAGACACAGTCATTCATAGCTAATGTTCTGCCTACTGCGTTCCTGGCTCTGTGCTCAGCACTTTTATGTATTAACTCATCTAATCCTCACTGAAGCCACACCAAGTAAGAACCAGTGCAGTCACCATTTTACAGATGAAGACACCAAGGCACGGAGACAGTTTGCCCAAGCTCACCAGCTAGGATGTCAGAGACAGAGCCAGAACTTGAACCCAGGTCACCTGGCTCAAAGGCTCAAACACTGCAGCCAAAATCTCACTTACTCTTTGCATCCGCTGTATGAAGTGACTATGATTTATCCCCACTCTACGGATGAGGAAACAGACTCATGGAGGGTGAGTGACTTGCCCAAGGTCACACAGGAAGTGGCAGAGGTAGGATTTGAACCCAAGGAGTCTGACTCCAGAGCATGGGTTCTGTTCCATTTAGAAAACGTCTCCAACACGGACAGGAGCGGACAGCTGAGGAACTCACGGTGGGCACCCCATAGGCAGGGTGGGAGTGCTTCCCTGGAACCCCCACTCTTGCTGCTGCTGTCCTTCCCCCCAGACTCCCTACATTGCCCTGGATCTACCCTACCCCACAGCCTGGGCCTCCCCCGTGGAACATGGCATGTGGCCTGGGGTGGAGGCCACTCCTCTGGGCAAAGACATTTTCATCCTTGAGCTGATGGGGCGAAAGTCTGGGCCAAGGGCTCTGGATTGTAGTTCTCATTTTTCCATCAGGCTTTGTGATGTAGGCCAAAAAGTCGCCTCATTTTCTGGCCTTAACCTGAGCCCCCAAAGGGCTTGCTCAGCTCTGCTGAGAGCAAGAGATGCTTGCTAGTGGAGAGGGTGACAGTCATTAGACCATCTTCACATCCCTGTGTGCCCAGCACCTGGCACAGAGCCTAGAACACAGTGTGTGAAGGATACAGAAAGCTGAAGAGGGGCCCTTTCTCTGGCAGTCTGGGAAGAGGGAGGAGGACGGGGTCTCCTTTTCCAGGAAGGCTGGAGACAGGCAGCTAGAGCCCTAGAGTAACGCAGGCCACCTGCCAAGAGGATGGGAGCTGGGCTTGGATCAGGGGTTCGCTCTTTGGTCCCCTGCTTCCCCAGGGGTGGCACTGGAGCTCCTGGGACAAGCAGGGACCTGGCTGGGGTGCAGTGGACACCCCTTTTCTCTTACAGCTCATCTGGTCCTGACTTTCAGGACCAGGAATGGATTGTTTTCTAAGCCCTGGACTGATTCAGTCACTTCCAGGCTGTCTCCTCCCCAGGATGTCAAGGGCTGGGGTAACTGTCTCGGGCTGGAGTCACCTAGCCTGGCCAGGAACCAGAAAAGTCTCTTCGGAGATTTGGACCCATTGCTGAAAACTCATGAAAAGCACTTTGCGTGGGTAAAAGGCAGCCTTCAAATGCAAGCTGGAGAGAATGACTACTTATGAATTAAGTAAGGCTTACCTCTCTCCCACCATCCTCGGGGTTTCTGGACACTGGATCCCTTTGACTCAGGAAAGACTCCTCCCCCACCTGAAGCCTTCCTTATGCACTTAACCCAAATTCCTAGCTCCAGGGATGACCACAGGTGGGGAAGCCCTCAGGGCTGGGGAGGTGATTAGGTCATCCTGGCTCTGCCTCATTCCTTCTTTCCATCACCTCACTCCTTCTCTGCGAATGGTTCCTCTACTCCCAGCCCCATGTCTCGGGAAACAGAATAAGCACGAGACCCCACTGCAGGGGGAGGTGCTCGCGAGTGGGAAGCCCAGCAGCACCCGGGAAAGTGGGTGATGATGATGTTTCTTGCGTGGCTGTGTAGAGAGCTCCCTGTCACCCAGCCCGACTTCCCTGGGCCTAGATCAGGTCCCACGATGTTTGGCACAGACTCTGCAAAGCATGTCAAAGCGTGAGAAGACCCTTGGGGACCATCTTCCCTCTCCTCCCATTTTACAGGTGGCCAGAGAGCAGCAGTGACCTTCCCAAGGTCTCACAGAGTCCATGGAGAAGCTGGGACTTGAACCCAGGTCGGTCCACCCTGTGGTCTTCTCCACTGCACACGTTTCCACATTCAGACAAAGCAGGAAGGAAACCTGCCACCAATGGCAGTTCCTTCCGCGGCTCTTCCAGGGTCCTGACCATCCCAGGACTGGGAGAACCAGGCTCAGCTTTGCCCCATCCGCCCTCCTGAAAGCCTTCACTCAGTGCTGGTCCTATTTGGTCTGTTGGCCTCGCTTCCCTGTCTGGTTTGGAGCTGCCCAAGGTCAGGGTCTTTGTCTTCCCGATCAGATGGAGGGCGGCACCGGTGCCCTGTGCCTCATTTTTAGATTTCTCCCCAGTGACAGCATTCAGGGCAGTTTCGTAGAAGACAGTGGCCATCAAACCAAGTACTTATCAGGGAATAAGAGTTTCTACATGGGAGATGAAACAGTGATCCTGCCCCAAGTTGACCGACCCCCCTCCTTTTTTTTTTAAAGATTTTCTTTATTTGACAGAGAGAGACACAGCGAGAGAGGGAACACAAGCAGGGGGAGTGGGAGAGGGAGAAGCAGGCTTCCCGCCGAGCAGGGAGCCCGATGCTGGGCTCGATCCCAGGACCCGGACCATGACCTGAGTGGGAGGCAGAGGCTTAACGACTGAGCCACCCAGGCGCCCCTGACCGACCCACTTAAAAGGAAATTCTGGAAAATGTCCTCTGATGCATAGACACACCGAATCTGACCTCGGACAAATGTGCAGTTGTTCTTTTGAAGCTGCATAACCTTGAACTAACTGTTTGAGCTTTCTGTGCCCCGGTTTCCTTATCTGTGAAATGGGGATAGTAATGGTACCTTCCCCACCAGGTTGATATGAGGATTAAACTGGTTAATATTTATGAAGCACTTAGGACACTGCCAGGAGCATAGTACATGTGAAATAAAACACAAACACAAACTCACACTCACACACACATACACACACACACCGTGGCTCCCATGTACGCGTGCCCCTTTGGATGACTGCCAGGCCAGGGGCCATGGCCTTGAAACTACCTGCAGAGGGGAGCCAGACAGCATGGCTAACAATGTACAACCTTCTGTCCGGGCAGCCGTGGAAGCGATCTCCTACCCCCTCCACAGCAGACCAGCCCATGCCTCACCCCACGGTACCTCCAGGGTCAAGCTTATCCAGGACCCTGCTTCTGCTCCGAGTGCCAGTCCCTCGTCAGCTGTCACAGTGCCTGCAGACAGCCCCATCAGGAGAAGCATGGGGAGGCAGGGCAGCATCGCGAGTACTGCTCTGTCCTGGAACCTTCTGGGGGCCCCTCGCAGCCTGAAGATGCTGTCTCCAACATGGCTGGGGCCTCTCTCTGGCTCCTTTCTTGTGTGTTTGGGTGGTGGGGGTGGGGGGAAAACTCCACCTCTTCTCTGTCCTTCCAGTTACCCTGCTTTCCCTTCTTCGGCTTATCTGACCCATGGGGCCACTTCCTGTGACTCCCTGCCCTCCCTCTTTGGCTGGCTGGAAAGGCCAATGATACCAGAGGAGGGACCAAACCTCTCCCACTGCCGCCCCAGCACTTGATCCCCGGGCTTAGCACTCTGATGCAACACGGGCCTCACCTTTTGGCTGCATTCCCTCGGTGGCAGGTGCACAATGGGGCACTGTGTGGGGGCCTTGTCATCCTGGACATGGGGAGGGAGAGCGTGTGTCTCCTCCCTTCCCAATGCTCTGCTCCCCTGTAAGAGAGGCCTCTTCTCTAGAACTCAGTGCTTGACCACTTGTCTCCCCATCACTGCGCCCCCCCTTCCTGACGTTCTCCTCCATCTAAGGTCCCCATGTGTATACAGAAACGCACATCTTGCCCTAAGAGAAATAACATAGCGCTTAAAGGAGTAAAGCTCCTCGGAGGGAAGAATTGGGATTTACCAGAAAAATGGCCTCCTGCTCAAGTGTCATCAACTCTAAACTACTTCCCACTGCTGTCAAAGTGATCTTTCTAGAGCCTTAACCCGACAAGTCTCTCCCCAGCTTACAGCCTTCCAATGTGTTCCCATGGCCCTTGGTATAATGTTCGGGCTCCCTAGCATGGCATTCAAGGCCCTTCTCCACTTAGTTCCTCCCTGTCTCCCATCCATCCATCCATCCATCCATCCATCCATCCATCCATCCTTCCAACTATCCATCCATCCGTCCATCTGTCAGTGTAGAACAAGGGCCCTGTGGTCAGAGACCTGAATTCCAATCCTAGCTCCACCACTAAATAGCTGTGTGACCTTGACACATTACCTAACCCCCCTAAACCTTAGAATCCTCATCTGTAAAATGAGATTAACAACAGCACTTATTTCCAAAGTTGTTGGAGGATAAATGAGATCATGCGTGTGCCGCACTTAGCACAGAGCGAGGTGGTAAATATTTCACACCGTTAACTGTTATTACTGTTACTATTATTGTCCGGGTGAAGCACTGGGCCACAGAGGATGAATAAGACGCCAAGGCTGTCATCCAACATCCCCCAGTCCAGGAGAGACCTCTGGCCGGCAGGGAAGCTGTGTTCAGTTTGGTATGTGCCAGCCTAGAGATGGGAGCAAGAGAAGGACATGCCCCCCCACCCCGCATCTGCCCCAAAGCCACTCCCTGGTCCCAGACTCGCCGCACCACCTGCTCCCAGGACAGGCTCATACTCCTTGCCCCATGCCCTGACCTTGGCTTGTTGCCTCTGCCTGGACCTCCTTTTCCACCTTTTCCTCCTCTTCCCACCCATCCTTAAAGGGCCCGCTTCATGGTCACCTCCACAGTAGGGTTTTTCTGCGCCTATTCCTGACTCTGGCAAGGAGTTGCAATTGATTGGCCCTCTTCCTGGGCTTTCCCAGTATGTCCCACTTACATCCCTTGTAGCTGAGCTCAGGGGAGGTGTGGGAGTGGCAGGCGAGAGTGGAGGGAGAGTGGATGGGAAACCCAGCCCTCGCTCTGTTCACTGAGCCTCACAGCCTGGTGTGAGGCTTTGCTCCCCCGGAGGAAGGTGCTTTGCTCCCTCTCTCCCAGAGGGGATGGCTGGGCTGAGGACAGCCTTGCTGGTCTGCTGCGGTAGGCCTCCGCTATCTGAGAGTGGGGTTGTGATACAAGTGTGCTTGGTGTACAGTGGGTCCTTAACAAACGGGCAGTCACTCTGAGTCCAGGCCAGTGAAGGCAGAGAGGGAATAGGGCAAGGAGGGAGGTTTGGGGGAGGACACCCCCAACACCCCCCCCTCCATTCCCCACCCCCACCCAGCAATCTCTTTGGTGGATCCCAAACCTGATGGCTTTGGAACCCTTGCATGCGCTAACATGCAGATCCCCCAGCTCTGCCCTCTTCTGGCCCCGCCAGCCTGGTTTCTGGGTCTGTCTCCACACTCGAGGTGACTGTCACTCGGCCTCCCACTGAACTTCCCCAAGGGCGGGGCATTCCACTTTGGGTTTTCCACTGTTGTTCACAAGCTCTTCGTTCCAGGGAACAGAGTTTCGCTTTTCTTCTCCTTCATTTTACAGATGTGGAAACTGAGGCAGGTTGGGCTTGCTCTAGGTGACAGTAAGAATTGGTGGCAGACTAGCATCCAGACCCCAGTCAGCTGCTTCCCACCTCCCACCAGGGCCTCGGCCTCTAAGGGCAAGCAACACAGGGCTGGAGGCAGAGTGACAGCATGGACCTGGGAGAGGGGAGGAGGCTATGGCTTCCCATTTTGCTGGTCCAAACGGGGTGATCTTAGGACTTAAGAAGTATCCCTGGGCCTCAGTTTCTCCATCTGCAAATCGGAGCTGCTGCTCATTGGATGGTGGTAAAGATTTCCTAATTACCCCAGTTTTAAAGAGCTCTCCGCACAGGGCCTGGCACATAGTAGGTGCTCAATTAATCCTCACTGGTTTTCTGTGATTATTCGACCTCTGGAACCCTGGACCTGGGCGTGGACTCCCGCCCCCCGCCCCCCGCGCAGAAGCCGCCCCGCGGGGGACAGGATGTGGTGGGTGCACAGCGGGGAGGAGGCAGGGGCCACGGGGCAGAGGAGAGGGCGGCGGGAAGACGGGAGAGAAAATCCCAAAGGTCCGGAAGGCCGGGAGGAAGGCAGGGCACGGGCTGCAAACCGCGGCTATTTGTAGCGCTGCCTTCGGGCTGCGGTCTCGGGGCTGGCGCTCGCTCGCCGCCCCGGCCGCCCGCCCCGCCGCCCCGCCCGGTGCCCTCGGCCACCCGGGCACGGCCCCGTCCTCGCGGCCCCGGCGGCGGGAGGGCTGGAGCGCGGCGGCCAGAGCCGGGACGGGGCCGACGGGGCGCGGAGCCGGGAGCGACCCCGGAGGGCTGCGTGGAGGCGGGTGCGGAGCGGGGCGCGCTGGGCCGGGCCGGGAAGGGCGCGGGGGGCCGTGTGGCCCGCGGGGCGGGTCGCGGCCGCGGCGAGGCTCCCGGGGCGCCGGGTGGGCGCGCAGGATTGCTAAAGGCTGCGGTTTGGCGAAGACCGCGGGAGCCGAGAAGAGAAAGGGCGCGGGAGGGAGGGAGTGTTTTTTTAAAGCTGAGGGCGAACGGCGAGGAGGGAAACTCGAGAACACGAGAGGAGGGCGGGCGGCGGGCAGGAAGCTGACGTTTCCCGAGCGCCCACTCGGCCCCCGGCAGGAGGGAGGATGCGGCTCCGCGCGGCCGAGCGCCCTGGCTAAGGCCGCCCCGCGGCGGAGCGGCAGGGCCGGGATTCGAACCCGGTGCGCCTGCGGCCGCGCGCTCTCCCATCTGGGCTGAGACGCCGGCCCGCCGGGGCCGAAGGGGCCGGCCCGCGGAAGAAGCGCTGGGAAGGGGAGGCCGCGGGGAGGGGGCTCCGGGCAGGGGTCGCGGCCGCCCCGTGGGGACACTTGTGGGGAGGGGGTGGGACCCGCGGGGGGTTCCACCGGCCCGGATGACGCCGCAGGGACCCTGCTTCGGGCTTTCCCGCGCCCCTTCAGCGCCCCCACGTGGAAGCTTCCCCCGAAGCCGGGTCTCCCCTCTTAGGTCGGAGTTGGCGGATCCAGGCCGGGCAACCGCTGCGTCCTGGTCCCCACGGCCTGTCCTGTGGCTAGAGGGACAGGAGGTAAAGGAGGGGCTGGGCTGCCAGAGGGGGCGAGGCTCCTGGGGCCGGCGGCCTGGGCCTTCTAAGGGAGGGCAGGGGAGGGAAGTAGCCCGGAGTGCGGGATCGGCGCAACCTCTGAAAAGGGCGACCCCCCCACGTCTTTGAGGTTACCGTCCTGCGTTCAGTCGTTGACTCCGGACTTACCGAGCACTTTGCAACATGGGAGTCGCTCCAGAGCAGAGATGAAAGAACCAGACAAGCATTTATAATAATTCTAACTCAGTGTGGAAAGTGTCATGGAAGGGGCATTTGGGGAGAAACCAAGAATCCTGGACCCCCTGTACTCACACTGATGGTGCAGGCACATTTCAGACACTTGTCCTAGACGGGACACTTTGGGTTTAGGAACGTGGGTCTCTACACGCGGAGCGCACATGAAGCCAACTGAGCAGTTGCCCTCTGTGCCCAGAGATCGTGTGGGCAGATACCTCTGCCCAGAGTCAGGAGAGACATTTGGGCCCAAGCCTGCCTTATTTTTGACATCGAGACCTTAGTCATGCGCAGAATATCTATGGAAGGGCCTGAAGTTATTGCTCAGTTTCAGAAAGAAATTCTCAGAGTCCTGAAAATGATTCAGAACAATCCCGGACCTCACCCTTATGGTCAGACACCTCCCCCACCATGGAAGGCACACGGTGGCCCTGGGGGCCCCTTTCTCTGTAGGTCCCTGACACACACCCACATCTTTTTTTTTTTTTTTTGCAGTTAGGCTCCAAAAGGAAAGAGAAATACATGGTGGGGAGTATTTGTCCCCAAGAAGGATCCAAGTCAAGAGTAGAACCAAAGCATAACATAGTGGCTAAGAATGAGACTCTGGGGGGCGCCTGGGGGGCTCAGTTGGCTAAGTATCTGCCTTCAGCTCAGGTCATGATCCTGGGGTCCTGGGATTGAGCCCCACATCTCAGGCTCCCTGCTCAGCGGGGAGTCTGTGTCTCCCTCTGCCCCTCACCCTGCTCCCCTCATCCCGCTCCCGCTGGGGCACATGCTCTCTCTTTCTGTCAGATAAATAAATAAATAAATAAATAAATAAATAAATAAATAAATAAATAAAATCAATCTTAAAAAAAATAAAGAATGAGACTCTGGGTTCAAATTCTGACCCCACCACTTACCATCTGCGTGATGTCAGGTGTCAGGCACCTTACTTAACCTTTCTGGACTTCACTTCCCTTATCCCTAAGGTGGAGATCATAATATATTCACTTCAGAAGGTTGCTAAGATGTTTAAATGAGATATAATGCATGAAAGAACTTCATGCAGCACCCGGCACATTGTAAGCCTTAATAAACAGTGGCAATTATTATTGCCATTAATAATATAATTAAGCAATAACACTCATCCATGTTTTATGGGGAAGCCCAGATTAAGGAAAGTGACATCAGGCATTCCCTGATACTTTGCCATCAGGTTGAGAATTTCATAAGGACAGGGACTGGGCTTCTCCTGTGGGACTAAGAGTTCGTTTCCTGTGGCCAGGCCTCTTAGACGAAGGTCAGTGTGCCAGATCTTAAAGGTAGGGTTCAGCAGCTTCAGGCCTGAGAGCTGAGGGAGGTGTGTGAAGCCCTCCTTGTTGGGGGATGTGGGTTCAGGTCCTACCCCTGCCTCAACTGTAGGGGGGAGGGTGGAGAGAAGTTTCTCTCCTGAGTGCCTGCTTCTCACAGAGCCCTTTATGTGCATAAAGGCACCCAGAAGTCTGACCCCATTAGTGGGAGAGAAGCTCATGATGTGAATCGGGCTTTTCTTCCTGGATCTTGGTTAGTGAGTGTGGGAGAAAAGTGAACAGCTAATTGAAAATATAATTATAATGCACTGTCCTTTGTCTACCGAATGGAGCCTCCAGACCCCACTGTCTGCGGAATAGTTTGTTTCTCGAGTTGGGGAGGACTCTGGAGCCAGCCACCCGGAGACAGCCCCCACGGGTTGGGTAACGTGGCTGGCTGGGGCTCCGCAAGAGGCTCAGGATTGAATCTCCGTCCCGCTCTCCCTGACCGCCGTCTGGCACACCTGAGCTGACGGAGCCCTCAGGAGAATGCTGAGTTCAGTGAGATCCTGAGCGGGCTGCTAGGGAACCAGGGAGGGAAGGGATGAGGCCAGGCTGGGCAGTGCGAATGTTACCCAGCAGACACTGGGGAGTCACTGAAAGCTTTAGAACAAAGGATTTATGTGGGATTTTGGTTTTTTTCCCTTCCTGGGTTCCCAAAGCCTCCTCCCCTCAAATGAGGTGATGAGAAGGAGGGGCTGGAAGTGGGGAGAAGCTGGAGACAGGGAAGCCTGTTAAGAGGTAATGGTGATAGTCTCAGGAAGCTCTCAGGAAGGGGGGGGGTGCTGCGGCTGGGGGGAAGGGAGAGTGTCCTCAGGTCTGAGCTCTGGAGGGATGGAGAGGGGCGGCACTGGGATGATGAAGAGGAAGGAGAATAGGCTCTGGGAGGGTGCGGAGGAGCTGCTGGGTGTTGGTTTGGACAATCTGACAGTTTCCAGTATCTCTGGCTGTCCACGGGGTAGACCAGGAGGGGCTCGGAGCTCAGGGGACAAGGTCATAGAGCTTTCAGGAGGTCACGTACAGGCAGGTGAAGCGAGGGGAAAGGAAGGTCACCCAGGGAAATCACGACTAAAAAGGCCGAAGCTGGACATCTGAGCAGTCTCAATATTTAAGAGGCAGGTGGTGGATGGGGTGGGGGGGGGGGAGTGTGGCAAGAGAGACTACAAAGGAGAAAGTAGAAGGATGGGTGCACAGGAGAAAGACATACAGGCGAGAGATGCTCATGAAAGATACACATGGATATGAGCAGACGTGTATGTTAATGCCTAGAAAAAGTACTGCAGAATCCACGCAGGTGGTTGGCGGTGGTACGTCCGGGATGCGCAGTAGATAAAGGGGAGTTTCCATAATCTATTCGATATCCTAACATTACTTGAATATTTTACAATGAGATATATACATGCATTACTTTCGCAATTTTTTTTTTGATTTTTGGGTTTTTTGTTTTTGTTTTTGTTGTTTTTTTACTTTCACAATTTAAAACAAGACAGGAAGTACTCGAAATGTCCATTAACAGGAAAATGGATAAGTCAGTTGTGGCATGGAATACTCCATAGCAGTGAAAATGAATGAATTGGAATGAGCTGGATAAAACTCATCAAGTGTTAAGCAAAAATAAAAGCAAGTTGCAGGAGGATCCCTACGGTCTGATTCCATCTATGTGGAATTTAAAAACATGAAAAACAGAGATCCATATTATAAATAGACACATATACATGTAGTATATATATGCAACATATAGACATATACTCATGGGAATAACCGATACGTGCAGGAGAGCTTCCTTCTGGGAGGGGGAGGGGAATTGGCGAGGGGACACAAGTGATTTCAGTTTTCTCTGTAATGACTCATTTAGTAAGCTGGGTAGGGAACATTCAGGTTCCCTGTGCTATTACCTAGGCATTTCTATGTGCCTGCTATAATTAATACATTTTGAAAAACCAGAAGAGAAATAGGAAAAGCCGTGGGGATGGGGAGAAGAGTTTTAGGAAAGAAGGAAAGGGTTGGGGCGCCTTGGTGGCTCAGTCAGTTAAAGCATCTGACTTTTGGTTTCGGCTCAGGTCATGATCTCATGAGATCCAGTCCCACATTGGTCTCCGCGCTCAGCACAATCTGTTTGTCCCTCTCTGTCTGGTTCTTCTCCCACGGGCGCGCGTGTACGCGCTCTCTCTCTCTCTCTCTCAAATAAATAAATAAATAAATAAATAAATAAATAAATAAAATCTTATTATTATTTTTTTAAGATTTTATTTATTTATTTGAGAGGGAGAGAATGAGAGACAGAGAGCACGAGAGGGAAGAGGGTCAGAGGGAGAAGCAGACTCCCCGCCGAGCAGGGAGCCCGATGCGGGGCTCGATCCCAGGACCCTGAGATCATGACCTGAGCCGAAGGCAGCTGCTTGACTGACTGAGCCACCCAGGCGCCCCTAAATAAAATCTTAAAAAAAGGAAAAAAGGAAGAGGGGAAGAGCCAACAGTATGAAATGTAGCAGCAAGCCCCACAGTGAAGGAGGGGCTGCAGGTGGCCCCCGGGTTGCCCTGGGGTCAGAGGTGCCCACCAGCATTACCAGCCCAGAGGCCGAGGGTCTGCTTCAGTGTTCCTGCTAAGAGCCCTGACATGAGCGTTCTGAAACCCCATTATCAGCCAGTGGTCCCCCCGTCCCCCCCACACTGCCTCTGGGACGTGTGCGTGAGGGAGCACTGAGGGTCTTTGAGGTGGCTGATGATGCTACAGGGAAGCCCATCTCTTCTCTCACCAGAGTAGATGCAGGCACGACCCTGCGAGGGACTCCTTAAGGACCCACAGTGGGGACAGCAGCTCTGCTAACCACTGCAGCTGGAGGCGTAGATTGACCCTGAGGCAGGGGGATGACCAGGCTGACTTAGGCAGGAGTCAGCGAGTCTCTGGCGCCCAGGGGGCGGGTGGGCGAGGACAGTGTTGAGGCTTGAAGGTTTGAGGAGGCAAAAGCCAAATCCCGGTGCCCAGGCATGGAGAGTGGGCGATGCCCAGGCTTGGCAGACAGCGGGCTGAAAGATGCAATGCCAAGGTGGGGAGAGGGGCTGCCCGGGCTGGAGATCAGAGGAGTGGATGGAGGAGGGCCCAGGCACTGTCAGGGCTTGAAGCAGGAGGCCGCGGGGGCGGGGCGGGGGGAGAGTGGAGGATCAGTGAAGCCAGGGGGTGGCCAGGAGGAAGAGGGTAGTGCCAGGGGAACAATGGTAGAGAGCTGGTGCTGGCTTGGGGCTGGGGACGGGGCAGGGGTGGGCTGGAGGGAGCCCTAGAGCTTACGCTTTCCCTTGGTCTCATTCCGTTTTGCAACAAAAACAGATGCCTTTGTTGGTGAGTTTCAGGGTTCACAGGGCCCTCCAGGGTCATCTTTTCCAATCCCTTCTTTGTACAGATGGGGACAGTGATGCCCACAGTGGCGGTGGGGGGAGACCTGGCCTTTCCAGGGCCACCCAGTGCATCTAGTGAGGGTCCTGTGTGTCCAGGTCTGTATCATACCTGTGGGGTACGAGGTGGGGTGCTGGGAGTTGGGGTGGTGCCTGGAGGGAAGGGCTCCGGTCTTGGCCAAGGGAGCCAGTGGTCTTGTTGGGGAGGCAGGCCAAACACATCTAAGCCCAGCCAGCCATGGAAGGCCTCACGCACCGCTGGGGCAATGTTCTGGGGTAACAGTGGAATGCACCTCCCGGGAGCTGGGACCTTTGGGAGAGGGGGTCCTAGGGAAGCTGTAGCTTTGGGAGAGCTCAAAAAAATGGGGCGGCACTAAATCCCTTAAGAATTCATTTTCAATGGAAATCAAATGACCTACAGTACTAGAAAAGACTTTGCAAGACAAAAACACATCCTGAAGATGGGATTATTACTGGTTTCTGGAGCTGACGTTGGTTACTCAGCTGTCCTAGGGGGTCAGGGCATGGGGCTTCCGGTCTGCAGATAATCCAGAGGCCTGCAAGTCTGTCTGGGGGACAGAGCTAAGGGTTTTCTCTTAATTTTCATCAGCTGTGGGCCCAGGAACACGTACTATCAGCCAAGGACAAAGGTCAGTTGGGAAGGGCCCCTGGAGAACGTTGATCCCCCTCCTTATTTTACATTGGAGCAGACCGAGGCCCAGGGAGAAGTAACATAACCTCCAATACAATCATTTTTTCCCCAACATTTCATTTATTTCCAAGATGTGTCTGAAACTTTGCCTGTGAGTGAAGGCGCGCTTGGCATTCTGGGAGGGCTCTGGCCAGAGCCGGGATGCCCCAGAGGGCAGGGAATGCTCCTCCATGGGTGCTCAGTGGAGTGAGCCTGGCTGGGCAGAGACAGAGGGGTGGGGATCTGCCCTGTTGTCCTCTGGTCAGGAAAGGGGCCCAGTGGCAGCCTCCACCTCAGGACCCTCCCCCACGGCCCATTTGCCTGGGAGGGCCTGAGTGCTTTGGAAGGGCAGCCCACTGCTGGGCAAGGGTGGGGTGTCCGGCAGGTCCCAGGGGCTGCAGGATGGGACCCATTTAGCCTCCATAGTCATCTGACCCCCATGACTCAGGCCTGGCCCTGCCCATGGAGGGCAATGGGCCAGTCTGAGCTCATCACCACTGCCTGGAGCAGAAGTGGTAAACAAGTTCACCCTCTGCCTCCCGCCCGTGAGAGGAAGCAGGAAAGAGGGTGAGGTGGGGGCCCCCAAACATCCCACCTGGCCCAAGCCATCTACATAACACACGTCACGGGTGTCCATGGGGCCTGTGCTGGCTCTTACAGGTGGGGGACGTGTGGGGAAGTGTGTTTGCCTTCACGCATGTCCTCAGGGGAGCTGCGGCCAACCTTTTCTGGGGGCCAAGTTGGCCAGGGCTCACGGGGACCATTTCACCCCATCCCAGGTATCTGGGCGCCACGTGTCAAAGGCTCATGAGGCTGGGCCTGAAGGCTAGGGGGTCCCCATGGAGTCACACCTGGTTTGACCTGCTGGATCTCCGCCTCCTGGCCTTCAGGCCTCATGGCTCAGACTCATGTGCTGAGGGGTCTCCCTATGGCCTCTGGGAGCCTCTTGGAGGCTGCAGACAAATGTTCTTGGGCTATTGCTTTGGCCTGCCTGGGCTCGTGGCAGCGTGTGGGAGGGCCCTGGCCTCAGCACCTCCCCTCTTGCTGTGGGCCTCCCGCTCCTTCTGTCCTTCCACCTCACTCTCTCTCCTTCTGTCCTCCTCTGCTCCCTCCCTCCCTCCCTCAGGCCTTTCTCTGTCTTCCTCCTTTTCTTTTATACCCACTTTCCCCATCTTTCCTCCACCTCCCCTCTCAGCCCAGTAACCGGCATTGCTCTTGGGAGCCACCAGATGGCAGCAGGGCACCGCAGGTCCCATCCTTGCTGGAGGCTCCTGCCCTATCCCCCCACACGCCCCTGCCGCCAACCAGGGTGATTAACCACCCCTCACCCCTCACAACACCCACACCCTGCCCAACGCTTTCCTGGGACTTTAAACATGGAGGAAAACAGCAGCAAAATATGGGCAGGGCCAGGGGTGGGGGCCGGGAGCCCCCTGGGGCCGCTAATATCCATCCCCCCCGCCACCGCAGGGTAACACCTCGCCTTTACTCCTGGAGACCAGGAGGGCCTGGTGAGCATCCCCGCTTTACACACGAAGAAGATGAGACCCAAAGAAATGAAGTCACTTGTCCGAGTTGGGACCATTTCTGCCTTCCCCCTTTGTTCTGTGTATGTTCATGTTGTCTCTTCTAACCAAGAGGCAGCCCCTGTCTGCCCTTGGGGAACCCCCAGGCTGATGGGGAAACATTGCCCTGTCCCAGGAGTCACAGAATGGGGGAGACAGAGATGCAGCCTTCTGGGGACCCCTAGTGGTGTTGAGCCTGAGCTAGGTGAAGGTAGTCAGGGCAGGCTTCCTGGAGGAGGCAGGGGCCAAGAGCAGGGGAAGGTAGGCTTCCATGGCAGCTATCAGGCCAGGAGCCACTCAGTGAACCTCATGTATGGGCAGCAGCTGGGGTGGGCTGCTGCAGTCCTGGAGGTAGGGGAGGGGACCCTGTTGGCCCTAATCTGGGCCAAGCTCCTTTACTGGCCCATTGCCTTGCCCCACCCCCTCACTCCCTGTCCCACTGGGAGGCCAGCAGTGGGCTGGGGACAGGAGGCCCAGGGTGGGGTCCCTTCCCCAGGGCCCGAGCAGGATCCTGAGCCAGCTGTGGCAGTGCCCAGGAGCCAGAGAGGAGCCACCGCCCCCCACCCCCTTGGGCCCCTCTGTAATTAGGGCTATTTTTAGGCCCCTCTTCCTTCCTATTTCAGGCCTCTGGACTGGGCCGGAGAGTGGGCTGTCCTGGGGCCGAGGGCTGGAGCCGCTAAACTGGGCCGTGGCGTGGGAGCTGTGGCCACAGTGCAGACCGCAGCGGGGGCGGAGTCCTGGCGGGGGAGGGGGCCCAGGACGTGGCCAGGCCCCGGGCAGGGCTGGGTGGGGGCGTAGCCTGGCTCTTCTGACCCCTCCCCGGTCCCCTCACTGCTCTGCCCCGCGCTGGCCCATCCCTCCGTCCTGTTGCCCCCAGCCCTGCTGGATCGAGGCGGTGAGCCCTGGGCCTAGCTCTCCGTGTGTGTCGGAGACTGTGCAAGCCCAGTGCCCTCAGGACTGTCACCCGAGGAGAGGTGCCCAGGTTGTCCATAATGATGACCGGTGTTTATTGAGCCCTTACTGTGTGCCAGGTACTGTCCCAGCACTTTACCTATGTTAACTCATTTGCTGTGGACAACAACACTTAGGAGGTCCGTGCTATTGTCTTCCTATTTTACAGACAGGAACACTGAGGCTCAGAAGTAACCCATTTTTCATGTACCAGGCTTGGTCTCACGTGGCTTGCTTTCAGGGAGCATCCTCGTCTCTTTGATGAGATTTAAAGAGAGGGGCCCTGAGAGACACGGCTTTCTTCTTCATCTACTTGCAGGCTCCACGCTGAGGGTCCCAGTGCTCAGCCAGGCACGGCTCCTGCTGACGATCGGCTTGTCCATTGTCCGACAGTCCGTGGCCTGTCCTGCCGGCGGAAGGGTGGGTCTTGCCCAGCTGGTTCCAGTTAGGCACAAGAAAGCTGGCGAGGGGTATATTTAGCCCTGGTTTCTGGAGGAGCCAGAGGTCTTTCATCCTTGGAGGCGCTGGCCACAGCGGGACACAGCCCGCCAGCGCCGGGCTCACGGGCTGCAGGGCAGGCAGGCTTCGGGGCAGGGAGTGGGGTCAGGGAGGAGAAGGGGCACATCCCTGAGGCTGGGGTGGAGAGTGACAGTGCCAGCCAGGGCAGCTGAGGCCGGGCTGCCACGCTCAGGATGTGCTCGAGGGCCTCTACCGGAGGTGCGGGAGGTATGGGACGGGAGGGCGGGCCCGGGGCCCCCCAGACCGGCCGCCTGCCCCCTGCAGCCCAGGCGCTGCTGAGGCCTAGCATGTCCATGACATGGGGCTTATCATCAGGGCTTTGCCCTCGCTGGGGAGCGTGGGGGCCTACTCTTAGGAGGGGTGGGCAGGGGACAGAGTTCAAGGAATAGGAAGGGGGGTGGCCCTTCTGTTCCAAGGAGACTGACAAGTTTGGGCATAGACGTCCGGAGAAAGTGGGAGGGCTGGGGAGCAGGTACATGTGTGCAAGGGAAAAAGACAGCGGCACGCGGGGAGGCCACCGCGTGGTGTGTTCGAGTGTGCAGAAGGTGCACTCCTGTTTGACTCAGGGCCACGCACTCCTGGGCAGTGGGCGGTCACCGGGCACTGTGTGACGGGGCTGCCGGGCTGGGATTCGGTGTCGTGGCCGTGGCCGGGTTGTGGTGGTGTGCAGGGCTGAGATGACCCGCGGGTGACCGTTGGCATTGCCCCCCTTGTGGGGGCCCGGGACGGCCTGTCACAATGTTTCTGGGGGGTGGCCGATGAGTGTGGCGGTAGATGAGGGGCTGTGTAATTATCCCCCTGGATGTTGGTCTCCGTGTGTGTGACTCTACCCTACTCCCATTCTCCCCGATGGAGGAAAAGCCACAGGAGCTCTCCAGATTCCCAAGGGGCAACGGAGACCCAAGGTCATTCCCAAAGTCTCCTCCGTTGAGCCCATCCCTCCTGACCCAAAGCTGACACAGCAGGGGTGTCCACTCCCTCCTCCCTTGCTCTGAGGCTCACGGGGCCGGGGGGCCCCATCAGGACCTCCCCCAGGAATGCAAAGGGAAAGGACTGGAAGGTCTGAGCAGCAGTCTGCAGTGGGGGAGGCACGCGTGCGGAGGCAGTTTGGGACTCTGGCTCTGCATGCTTGCCTGTGTGTGTGTGTGTGTGTGTGTGTGTGTGTGTGGACTGTCATCCTGGGTGTGACCGGGTGTGTCTGTGCAGCCACCGGCCGGCTTTCCATGCAAACAAGGCCTGCTCCCGCTGAGGGTCATGCCCTGTTGTCCTTCCGGGGAACCCCCACCCCAAAGCCACAGGCCCTCTGGGCCTGAGGGAGGGAACCCTACAAGGTGTAAGCATCTGTCTCTCCCCTAATCCTCTCACCCCACTCCCTCCGACCGGCCGCGCAGACGGCAGGCTTCTACCTGCCCCAGGGCGGGAGGCAGGGCAGAGAAAGAGGAGCCCGCCCGCCCGCCGCCCCTCTGTCTCTGAGCTCAGACAAAGAGCTCACCCTGGTCTCTGTGGGCGTCTGGGAGACGCTGGGGGGATTAGCTGCCCGCACCGCCCTCTCTCCACCTTGTGCCAGCCCACCCGGCTGGCACCAGCACCTCGGCGCCCAGGGGCGGTGCCCTCACCGCAACCTCTCCAGCTCAGTGTGTGTGTGTGCGTGTGCATGTGCACGCGCGCGCGCGCGTGTGTGTGTGTGTGTGTGTGTGTCCTCCCCCAGAACCCTGGCGGAAACAGAGGCACAGCCCATGGAGAAGCAGGTCCTGGGGCTCACCTCTCCCACTGCAGGTCGGGGCTGGGTCTCCCCTTGGTTTCTACGTCCCCATCAGCCAAGCGCGGACCTACCAGGCCTCCATCCTTGTTGGCACCTCTGTGCCTTCGAATATCATTCCTGGCCCTTGCACCCCTCCCCCACTGCAGACTGCTGCTCAGACCTTCCAGTCCTTTCCCTTTGCATTCCTGGGGGAGGTCCTGATGGGGCCCCCCGGCCCCGTGAGCCTCAGAGCAAGGGAGGAGGGAGTGGACACCCCTGCTGTGTCAGCTTTGGGTCAGGAGGGATGGGCTCAACGGAGGAGACTTTGGGAATGACCTTGGGTCTCCGTTGCCCCTTGGGAATCTGGAGAGCTCCTGTGGCTTTTCCTCCATCGGGAAGAATGGGAGTAGGGTAGGGTCGCTGCCTCTGAGTCTTTGTACCATGCAAAACCAGACGTGATTCTCAAAGTTCTTCCGCGTTAACTCTCTTTGGATTTTCCTCAACAGATAGGGCAGGGATTGCTACTTTTCCCCATTTCACAGATATTTAGACCGAGGCTCTGCGAAGTTAAAGGATTTCCCCGAAGTCACACATCTGGTGAGGAATAGGGCCAGGATGGACCCCAGGGTCTTGCTTGGTGTCAGGAGAGCCCCTTCGGCCTTGTCCCCACCACCCCCGAAGAGTCTGCTGTCTTGAGAAACCTGGGAATGGAAACAGTGCAGCGGGAGCTGGGGGAGATGACCTGGCCCCTCCCTGAGTCACACCCCGTCCTTAAGCAACAGGGCTTCATTCCGTGGACAGGTCTTGCTGTCCCTCCCGTGCTTCTGGGGCTCTTTGTGAAAACTCCTTTCCTCTCCCTGCCAAGTGGGTTGGCATCTACTTTGTCCTAAAGACCTCTCCCTATTAATATTTTCCACAACAATGTGATTCTGTAGGTTTGGTCCCCTCCTGCTGCAGGTATGTCCTTTCGTTCAGTCTTCGGTGGAGACAGCGAGGCATGGGTGCCATCCCATCCACGGGAGTAGGCTGCTAAGAAGGAAGCTCGATTTCCCAATGGCTGGGAGGCCACGGAGGCTGGGAGCTGGCTCAGTGCCTTGAAAATAAGTCATGATCAATACATGTAGATGGACATATAGTGCTGAGTGGGTGGGTAAATCTATGGAAGAGGGTGAATGACTGCACAGGTGAGGGGATGGGGGTGCATAGGTGGGTTGTGGGTGAGTGGATAGATGGGTAAGTGAGCAGGGGGGACATGTGGATGGGTAAGTGGGTGGTGTTTGAATGGATGGGTGGGCAAGTATTTAGGTAAATGGGTGCATGGGTGAATGGTTGAATGATAGATTGTAAGGTGGATGGAGGATGGACGGATGGAAGGGTGGATGGATGGATGCATGGATGTATGGAAGGATGGATAGATGGAAGGAAGGAAGGAAGGAAGGAAGGAAGGAAGGAAGGAAGGAAGGAAGGAAGGAGATAGATGGGACAGTGGGTGGATGGGTATGTGAGTAGATTTGTGGCGGAAATCTTGGAGCCTGAAGGTGCCTTTAGAAGACCAGCTATACACAGGGAATGAATTTCCCCCAACTACCTCGGTTTTGGTCAGCTCTCAATCATCTGGACTGATGGAGAGAAACCATGTCATGGAACAATCTAGAAGATGCTGATTGGTCCCAACCTGATTTATGTCATATTCGGGGGTGGGGGTGGGCAACTGGCTCTCACTTACGAAGTCTGAGGGTCTGAGCATTTGTGACCTGTCAGTCACACAGGCTGATGACAGGTCACACAGGCTGATGTGGCTCATCTGGGGAGTCCAGCTCTGACTTTTCTCTTGCTCTGCCAACACCTCGCTTCGTCTCTTGCTGGGAAGGACAGCCTGTCCTCCCAGATGGGTACAGAGTGCCGACAGCACTGGCCTGAGTCTCCTGCGTCTTTCTGGCAGGCTCCCTCTTCCCCTAGAGTCAGGGAAAGCTGGCTGCACTCTCTGAGGGTTCAGGGTTTCTTTCAAGTTTCCCTGAGATTAGTCAGCACGGAGAGGCTCAGAAGCACGGAGGTTAGCCTGGCATCTGCCAAGCAATGTGATGCTGTCAGGAAATTGAAAGCAGCAAGGCTGCCCTGACAACAGAAGGGGGACACTGGCAAAAGCCCCCTGAGCTGTTCCCCAGAATGAGAGGAGGCTACCGGAAGCTGTCGCAAGACGCAGAGCTCAGGGGCACCTGGGTGGCTCAGTCAGTTAGGCGTCTGCCTTCAGCTCAGGTCATGATCCCGGGGTCCTGGGATCGAGCCCCGCATCGGGCTCCCTGCTCAGCAGAGAGCCTGCTTCTCCCTCTCCCTCTGCTTGTGCTCTCTCTCTCTCTCAAATAAATGAATAAAATCTTAAAAAAAAAAAAAAAAAGACACAGAGCTCAGATGCCAGGGACGAGGTGTGCTTGGCAGGGGGATGGGTGGGGTGGGCTGTGGAATCATTTCTCCGTCCCATCCCAGGTACCAGGCCTCTTCTGGAGACGACTTTCTTTGGGAGGGGGGACTCTGGATGACCCAACTTTCCATGATAATTAAAGGAGCCTCTTGGCAGAGCACCTGCTGGATGCCAGGCACCTAACATACATTCTCACAATTTCCTTTCAAGGTAGGGAGCCTTTCCCTCCATTTTACAGATGAGGAACCGGGCTCAGAAAGGCGGAAGAATGTGTCCAAGATTACCTGTCTAGGAGGTCATAAAATCAAGATTCCTCTTCAGGTTGGCCTGGCAGCTTCTCATTTCTGAGACCCCCTCCTCCTCCTAGAGTCTCAGGTCCAGCTGCGGGAATGGGTCCAAGGAGCAACAGCTTGAAGGACATATCAGAGAGACATAGGGGAAGCCTCCAGAAGGACTTCCTCGCCCACTGGAGGCAGACCTCCGGAGTGGGCAGATGAGGAAAAGCAGAAAGACACATTCTTTTTTTTTTTAAGATTTTATTTATTTATTTGAGAGAGAGAATGAGATAGAGAGAGCATGAGAGGGGGGAGGGTCAGAGGGAGAAGCAGACTCCCTGCTGAGCAGGGAGCCCGATGCGGGACTCGATCCCGGGACTCCAGGATCATGATCTGAGCCACCCAGGCGCCCAAGACACATTCTTTAGAGAAGGCCTCCTGTGGTGGTTCCAGCCCAGCTGACTTGCTGGCCTGAGACAGGGGATGGTCAGAGGCCATCTGGAGACATCCCCCCACCCCCAGCCTTGCAGCCGAGAGGGGCTGGAATCCCCTGCCTGGCTGGGACCTGGGAGTCTCAAGGGTGAGCTTTTCTGGATTGGAGGAAAGGCAGATCATGTGCACTGGTGCTGGGCGGAAGCTGGGTGGTTTGTAGCCCATCTGCGGACCCCAAATGTGGGTCTGGGGGATGCTGGGACCTATGTTCTGGGAGATGGACAGGGAGATGGTAGTTACAGAACCCGTGAGGGAAGCCTGCCCCCTTCCCAAGCCGGGCAGTCCCTGGGACCAGAAGCCTGCCATGCCCCGGGGATGTGGGGAGGGCAGCGGTAGCGCCTAAGCTAGAGCTGAGGCCTGGCCGGGCTGGGGACCAGGTGGCTCGGACCCCCGACCAGTCGAGGGTGGAGGGCTGGGGGCCGGGGAGGGTGGACGGGAGGTCCAGGTGGGCCTGAGCAGAGGGCGGCCCCTCTGGTGTCTCCCCTTGTCCCGTTGGCCTCCCCCCTCTCTCTTTGATGCTTCTCACCACAGACTTCAAACAGGCTGCCCTGTGCTTCCACCCGCCGTCCATAATTAGAGCCTCTCGCTCACTCCCTTCCCTGCTCTGCTCCGGCTCTGGCTCTCCTGTAGCTTTTCTCTCTCCACCCTCTCCCCTTCTCCCTCTTTCTCTTTCCCTCTGCTCCTAGATCTCTGGCTCGCAGGCTCTCGAGTGGTCCCCTGGGCCCCCCGGGCTGCAGTTCCGCCCTCCCTCATCCTCCGCCAGTCGCAGTCTCTTCTCTCTGTCTGACTGTCCGCTTGGCTTTTCTGTCTTCCTTGCTGTAGCTTTTTTCCATCTCTCCTACCTCTGTCTGTGTCTCTCCTTTCTCTCCTTCCTTCCTTTTGAAGTGGTCTGCACCCCATTCCCACGCTGAAGGCTGCCCTCGGCTGTGCCTCCCGGGGTTGAGACTGGCCCTGGGACAGGCCTGAGGGCTGTCGGCCTCCTCCCCGTGGGAGCCCTCTGGGCTCTCAGCACAGCCCCCAGGGCCTCCCACTCCTCCCTGGACTTCCTCAGGCCCTTCCCAGCTCTGGTTTTTCTGGCCAGGCTGACCTCCCCCTCAGTGGCCGCCGTCGTGACCCTACAACAGGTGATGCCTTGTCCATTCTCTTTCCTGGGAGAAGATTCAGGGTCTCGCCAGAAGCCTCTCCGAGGCCTGGGAAATAGGGGATGAGGAACCCTACAAATCCCTCCCCTCCCTGCCCCCAGCACTGGGGCTTGGGCTGGACCTTGAGCCCTGCTGGGGCCCTGGCATCCTAGCACTCTCTGCCAGGCAGGCAGAGGGCTTCCCCCCCCCCGCACCCCGACCAAGGAAGAGGCTCGCAGTCCCCTGTGTCCCACCCCAGGGCACCTGATGTCCCAGACTCAGGCCCCCTTGGAGGGACTGGCCTTGAGGGGCAAGCCTTGCGCAGTAAGTGGTCTGGATGTGGATAGACCCCCTAGGGCAGAGAGAGCTGGCTTGAGCCCTCCCTTGTTGCTGCAGTTCTGGACTGGCCCCGTCCTCCCTGGCCTGTGTCCCAAGGGTGCCGTGAGGGGGTGATAATCAGAGGGAAGTGACTAACCTCTAGCTTGGGCATGATGTTTTCCAGCTAATAGTGCCCTTCCCTGATCACGTGGGAGCCTCCTGACCTCCACCATGGGTGGGGAATGAGATGACCACATCCTTTTTACAGATGAGGACTCTGAGGCTCAGGTATGCCCCAGGTGCTCCCTCCAGGGCTTCTAGAAGGGGAGGGCAAGCTGGCAGGGCTGGGGACTGCACACCATGGGGGACAGCCGGGACACCTGGGCGGTTCTGGTCAATTCTAGGTTCTAGACAAAGATGGGCACCCACTGGGTAGGTGGGAGCTCAGGAGTTGCGGGGCTATACAGGAACCCCAATATTGGGCCTTTCTGGACAAGTCCCAGGAAAGACCATGCCTGGAGTGTGCTGGGGGCGGGGATCAGGAACTTGATGGGCCGGGGGAACACTCCCTCAGAGTTGGCAGAGGGGGCTTGGTCTGGCAGCCCAAGGATGTGTGAGTGTGTGTGTGCACGACGGTGAGGGAGTGTGAGATTATGTGTGCGTGTGTGAGTGACGGGGTGTGCGTGCGAGCTCGGTGTACATGTGGTTCTGTAGGCAGGTGTGGGAGCAGGTGTGCGTGTGTGTGTGTGTGTGTGAGCGCGCATGCGCGCTGTCCCGGCTCCCAGATGGTGAGGGTGTGCACATACACACGGACATCCACAAATGTGAGCAAACAGCTGTGAGAGTCTGTGCCCATGTGCGTGTGTGCCAGGTTCTCTCCCCACCTTTGGGATGAGCAGCACGGGGCCACCTCCCGCCTCCCTCCCCTTCCTCCTCCTTTCTCCCCTCCCAGCTCAGCTGCCCTTTGAGGACCAAGTGCCAGGACCACTCCCCACTTCCAGAGGCACCCTGGGGACACTCTTTTCTCCCATGGCTGGCAAGAAGGGGGTCCTCAGAGCCCAGGTTCGGGTGGCTGGTTCAGGAAGGACGGGCGCAGCGGCCCCTATCTCTGAGGCTAGGGCGCAGAGGAGAGGAGGAGGAAAGCCGCCTCCTGGCCTCCTTCTTCCCCACCATCCCAGCGCAGTGTGGGAATGGGAAGGACAGAGATTGTTCCGCGCTCGCGTCGGAGTCCTGAGTGTGTGTGACCGTGGGACCATGTGAGGTCAGGGAGGCGCTCCGGGCTCGCTGGCCCCTGCCTCTCTGGGTCTCTGTTCCTCACTTGTGAAGGCCTCTCCTCCTGGTTCCAGCATCTGGCTCCCTGGTCCTCACCCTCTTCTGTACCCCAAGAACCCTGGCCTGTTCTCCCAACTCTGCCAACTTGGCAGGGCCTCTGGTCTGAGGTTCTTGGCTGGGGAGAAGGCTGGAAGAGCGAGGGAGGGTTTTTTGTTTTTTGTTTTTTTCTTTTTGCCTTAGAAATTGGGGATTTGGGCTAAGGTTGGCGTGCTCACCCCAGACAGACTTGTCCGAGCACACCTCTGCGGCAGGGAGGGACTGACCGGTCTTTCTGTCACCATGCCCCGGGGTGGGGGGCCTTGGGCACGGGAGCAGAAGAGCACCATGGCCAAGGGCACACAGCCCGTGCTCTGAGGAGCCCCAGTGTGAGGAAGGAGGAGCAACCCTGGCCTGGGACCCCTTGGTTTGATGGGAGAGACGAGACACGCTGGGTACCGAGAGAGCTGGCTCCACGCGGTGAAATAAGGACACGATGAGCAGCCAGCCAGAGCCTGGAGATCCACAGTGCTTCCCAAGGCCTAGGCTCAAAGTAGCCACTCAGTTCTCTGGATGAATGAAAGGAAAAAAGGAAGAAAGGAAAGTAGGAAGGAAGGGAGGACACCAGAGCTGCAGGGGACAGGGGGACAGATGGAATTGAGCTGTGAGGCTCTGGGCAGCTTCCTGAAGGCCACCGGGACAGAGACCCCCATCTTCACCCTGAAACTCGGCATGCTGTGGCTGCTGGCAGATTTTGACTATTGGGGGCCTCACCAGGACCCTGGCTCCGAACCCTCTGGACTGTCCCTGCTCCATTGTCTCTTCTTCCTTCTGCCTCAATCTCCCACTAATATTTTGGGGAGACTGTCTCTTCAGCATCCCAGAGGGCTGTGGAGGGGCCCCCTGCTTGCCCCTCCTGGGAGAGACCACTCAGCTTTTGAGGAGCAAACAGGGTCCTCTGCACCAGAGGGCGGTGTGGGAGGCCCCTTAGCTCGGGACCCCTACCTTCTCAACTTCTGGCTCACTTCCCCCTGGCTCCCGCTCCCTCCTGCCCTCTCCAGATCCAGGAGATCCTAGCCTGTCTCAAGGACACCTTCCCAGTCCTCGGCCGGGGGAAGAGCGCAAGGGGGTGGTGATAGTGGAAAGAGCCACCAGGTCATCTCTGTGGGGACAGGTGGGGTGGGGAGATTGCTGTGGGGAGTGTTGGAGAATGGAGTCCCTGGGGGTATCTGGGACCCACCCATTTCCAGGTAGCCTGCTTGGCTGCAGCCTCAGAAATGAGGCTTAGGGCACCTGGGTGGCTCAGTTGGTTAGGCGACTGCCTTCGGCTCAGGTCATGATCGTGGAGTCCCGGGATCGAGTCCCACATCGGGCTCCCTGCTCGGCGGGGAGTCTGCTTCTCCCTCTGACCCTCCTCCCTCTCATGCTCTCTGTCTCTCATTCTCTCTCTCTCAAATAAATAAATAAAAATCTAAAAAAAAAAAAAAAAAGAAATGAGGCTTAGAGAACCCCAGAGGTGAGTGGGTGAGTAGGTGGAAGCAGGCTGCAGGCCACTCCCTTCTGGATGGTTCCAGCACTGTGAACCCACTCTGTTCCTGTGCCCAGCTCTCTGCCCTGGAGCCTTGTGTTGGGAATCCAATGGGGAGGCAGCGGGTGGGTCCTGAGACCTGAGACTGGTTTTCCCCCATCACCTGGGCAAACAGGGCGTAGGGAATACATATCCCCATCTGACTGCTTCCAGCTTCAAGGAAGAGGGAAGTGGTGGGTGTGACCAAGGATAGAAGGATCTAGAATTAAATCCTGGTGGTAGATGGGCCCATTCCTTCTTTTCTAGAAGGTCAAGGTTTTGGAGGGCTGAGAGTGGGCTGGCCCTTCGCCAAACACTTGAGTTTGTGAGCACTTTACAGTTTACACATTCACACATCTGATCTCATTCAGAGCCTGGGGAGTCCTGAGATGCAGGCAGGAGTGGGCTTGATCCCCCGACTTTGCAGGTGAGGAGGCTGAGGAGGAAGGCACCAGCAGTTCAGGAAGAGCGCCCGGTGCTGGGGTCAGGGGCCCCTCTTTCCCACTCTGCCTTATTATTTACCACATTCAGGAAATCATTCGGTTTGGTCCTTAGAGCCAGGAAAGCCTCGGGTCCCTTGTGGGCGCGCTGTGTCTGCCTCAGACCAGGGGGGAGTGGTTGGGCTCAGCTCAGGCTGAGTCCAGACCCCTCCCCACCCCAATACGGCACAGTCCCTCAAGCGCTGGGCCCCCCTGCAGCCTGGGCACTCAGACTCCCTTCTGGGGAGGCGGCGCCATCTCTCCAGGGGCCATGCCTGGCAGCCCCAGCCAGCATCTTGCGGCCCTGGGGCTTGCTGGGGGCTGACAGGAGGCACGGGGTCCCGGGCGGGCCCCAGACAGGGCTGCCCCTCCATGCGTGGGTGGGAGATGCGAGTGGGAGCCCTTTGATTTGGTGCCATCTTACCCAGAGCTCAGTGCCAATGCGGCCCCCTGCTGGCGGCTGGCCAGGCCACTCTAGAGCACATTTTTCTCTGGGTGACAGCCCCCTCTCCAACCTGGCCCCTGGCCTCCCCTCCACGCCCACCCCCCGCCCCCAGTAACCTAGACACGTCAACTGACCATCTCAGGACCCTCAGTCTTCCCCCTTCCTGCTCTGCAGCGAGCTCCTGCTAGAGCCAGGCGCCCAGC
Source organism: Mirounga angustirostris (assembly GCF_029215605.1). Classification (NCBI taxonomy): domain Eukaryota; kingdom Metazoa; phylum Chordata; class Mammalia; order Carnivora; family Phocidae; genus Mirounga; species Mirounga angustirostris. The sequence goes on along the minus strand of NW_026991725.1, from coordinate 21,994,358 downwards.
AGGTACATCACCCAGGGGACCTCCTCGAATCTGCCAGAGAATAGGTGTCCTTATGCCCCATTTTAGGGGATGAGGAACTGAGGGCCAGGAAGATAGAGTGACTCATCCAAGGTCACACAGCTAGGCAGCTGGCAGAGCTGGGTTCCCGTCCATCAGGCTCCCAGGCGGAAGGAATACTACAGAAGGAGCTCAGAGCTTAGGAAGGGCTTTGAATGCCTCACTAAGGAGCCTCAGCTTGATTTTGTAGGTGTAGATTTTCCTGTTTTTAAACATGCAAGTTACACAGCAAGAGCAGAGAGCCAGACTGCCTGGGTCCAAATCCTGCCCTGAACACCTAGCTGTATGACCTTGGGCAAGTTACTTCACCTCTCTGTGCCTCATCTTTTCATCAGTACGAAGGGAATGGCAACTGTGCCTAGGCTTGCTGTGAGGATGAGGTGAGTTACCGAGCCTGAGGCCCTCTGGGCAGAGAGCAGAGCAAGGCACACGAAGCGCTTTATATCTGCATCGGTACTGGTGGTTTCTGAGCGGACCCCTCCCTTTCTTACCACCTTCCCCCACCCCCCTCACCGTCCTCTCTTTGAGGAATGAAGAGACGCTGCCTAGAGTGAGGAACTGAGCCTGTGACCTGCTGTGGGCAGAGACCCCCATGGGCCCTGCAGGCTGCCCAAAGCACCTGCTCTTTTCTTGCTGGGGCTTGCGGGTGCCTGGTGGGCAGGATGTATGTACATTGGAGTCAGGTGGGGGAAGGGGGGCAAAATGGAAAAGTCTGAAGTGACCCGAAATAGCCTTCCTAATGACTAGATGTGGCTCAGGTCGCAGAAGAGGCTTGAAGGGGCTGCCTCCTTGTCCGGGCTGTAGGGGTGGAGAGGGTCTTTGGGAGCTGGGTGAGGAGGCGATGGGGCGGGCTTCTGCCAGGAGGGCTGAGAGGAGGGAGGAGTAGGCTAGGGAATGATGGGGGAGGCTGGGAGGGGATTGAAACCCACCCCTGGGCGGGAGGTTGAGGGCAGGCCTGCTGGCAGAGGAGGCCCGCCAGACAGAAAGGTGGAGACAGCAGTCACCGCCCAGGTGGGGAGATAAGTGTCTGGAGAGGCTCCCAAGCCACCTACGTACTGTGTCCCCTCACCCCGGCTCACTCCTCCAGAGGCTGTGGCCTTCTCCCCAGAGCTCCGTGGCTCCCGGTCTGCCCCCTCTCATCTCTCAGGAGCCCACCCCTCCGCCCCCAGCTGGGCAGACAGAGCCCCCAGAGCACAGGATGGTCCCCTGGGTGACCCGGCTGGAGGGGTGTCCCAAGGCCTGAGAGGCACATGGATTTTCTTGATGGTGGCAAGGGGCAGTAGGCTGAGGGGGCAGGATGGGACCTCAGCTGTAGGACAAGGGGCTGTTTCCCAGTGGGAATTAACAGAAGAGGAACTTGTTCTTTTCCTCCCCTCCCCCTCTCTCTCCTTCCCTTTTTTATTTTTCTAGCACCGAGTACTTTGCCTGACGTAGTAGGCATGCAATAATTATTTGAATTCATAAACAGAGCTAGAGGATGTGGGTTCTATGGTTTCTGCTAATGACCTAATGCCAGGATCCTGCGCCTTGGGCTGTGAGGACAAAAGTCGGGGCAGGAATTGGGGCTGGAGTTGGTGGTGAGGAGAGGAGGACAGTGAGAGATGTAGGGGTGACCTCTAGCATGACACCCAGCGGGGATGGGTCTGTAGCCTGAATCTTTTCTCATCAGCTGGGATTGGGCAGAGGAAAGCGAGGGAAATGGATGAAGGACGGGAATATGGCCGGAGATATGAATGACAACATTCTTTTATTTTTAAATTAATCTTCACAAACAAAACAGATAAATAATTGGACATAAAATTCCGATTATGTCCCTTGAGCTCCCCATGCTTCGGCTGTGGAAACATCACCATCACAATTTCTGCCCTATGGGATCTTTTAAATTTAAAGTTGATTAATTTGACATCAACCCACATTTATTTTTAAGTAAGCTCCACACCTGTGTGGAGCCCGACCCTGAGATCCAAGACCTGAGCTGAGATCAAGATTCAGATGCTGAGGGGCGCCTGGGTGGCTCAGTCATTTAAGCGTCTGCCTTCGGCTCAGGTCATGATCCCAGGGTCCTGGGATCGAGCCCTGCATCGGGCTCCTTGCTCAGCAGGGAGCTTGCTTCTCCCTCTCCCTCTGCCTGCCACTCTGCCCACTTGTGATCCCTTTCTCTCTCTGTCAAACAAATAAATAAAATCTTTAAAAAAAAGAAAAGATTCGGGTGCTGAACCGACTGAGCCACCCAGGCGCCCCACATCAACCCACTTTTTAAACCTTGCTCCTCCACCGCTTACTGGCTGTGTGACTTGGGCTAGTCCCTTGACTTCTCTGTGCTTCTGTTTCCTCATCTGTGAAGGGGGTGTAATAATAGTCCTCCCCTCATCAGGTTATTGGGGGGATCATGTTTGTAGTTGTAAAGCGGCTAGAAGTGGGCCTGATGCGTGGCAAGTGCGATGTGTTTATTAAACAGAGTAAGTAAATAAACACTTCTGAGCAATGACATCTGGGAAATTGTGGCTTGGTGCACCAGTTTTTTTTTTTTTTTTTTTTTTTTAAAGATTTTATTTATTTATTAGAGAGCAAGCGAGAGAGAAACAGCATGAGAGAGGAGAGGGTCAGAGGGAGAAGCAGGCTCCCTGCTGAGCCGGGAGCCCGATGTGGGACTCGATCCCAGGACCCTGGGATCATGACCTGAGCCGAAGGCAGTCGCTTAACCAACTGAGCCACCCAGGCGCCCGGTGCACCAGTTTTAATATGTTCTCACACATATTAAAATAGTGAACTATTAACCATACCTCTGCCTAATGTCCTTCCACACCACCCCCCCGGAAAGGGTCCCGGGTGAAGCCCCCATGGCTGTCTGCGCCCAGGTATATCTGCCGTGTTTCAATGCCGTGCTAGCCTGGCTCATAGCCTCTTCCCGTGGGCGCCACTGCAGTGTCCTCACCGGCCTCTTCACCTTGACCTTGACCTTGCCCGAGCTCCTCCGCGGGGAGACGTCAGGGCTGCTTGTATCCCGAGTCTGCTGTTGGGAACAACACTGCACCGTGGGACGTCACTGTTCCCAAGAGGCCCCGGTGCAGGGGGCACATCCGTGCTGGGGGACTCTTCCCCCGGGGGGTGTCTGCTCCTGAATCCCAGAGATCGCATGCTCTGCCCCAGCCAAGCCCCTCGTTTTCACCTTTCCTGAACCCGGGAGGAAAGGGAGCCGGGCGCCGAGCAATGGGAACAGGATAATTCCGAGGCCTGGGCATGTTGCCTTCAGTTTACCCTCTGGGCGCCTCCCGAGTGATGGGCTGCAGGACTTTCATTTGCTTGTGTTTGAGGTTAACCGCCTTCCTTAATGAGGCCGGGGATGGAGAGGGCAGGTGGGGAGAAGCCCCTGAAGGTACGAGGCCTGTGATGGCCTCTCCCGGAGGCCCCCGGGGTGGCTGTGTGGGGTGGCGGCCGAGGAGAAGGTGTCTGCCCGCCAGCGCCCCACCTCCTCCAGCCCCAGAGGATCCAGGGGAGGCCATCACGAAAGCCAAGCGATGGGGAGAGGAGAAGGCCCTAACGCGCTTCCCTCTGCCGGTCAGAAAGCCGGAATTGTAGCAGGATTTGAGGGAAGCTTCCCATGGGACCCGCAGTGGGTAGAGGGGCCGATGGAGGGCGCGGAGGGTGTGGGGGCAAAGCTGCTCTGGGCAGGCCCGGGGGACAATCTAGGTGGCCAGTCACGCAGTGAGTCCTCTGGCTCTGCTGTGGTTTCAGGTCAAGATGGCGCCTTCAGGTCAGGGTGGCTGGGCGGCCTTCCTCCACCTGCCGCCCAAAGTCTACAGCCCAGGGCTGCAGGAGCGCCAGTCTCCACATGCAAGTCTCCATGTCCTGGGGTGTGTGTGTGTGTGTGTGAAAGAAGAGAGAACCACTTCCTTCGTCAGACTAAGGGCTCCTATGGCAGCGTTGTATCTCCCCCATAAATGGGGGGCTCCCTGAAGGCAGAGCAGTACTGCCTCAGGGCTCCGTTCCTGCCTCTAGGCCCTGAGCCCCCCACCCCACCCCACCTCACCCTCTTGGCCTTCTGTGTTCTCTCTCTGCCCCCTCTCCCTTCTCCCCTCCTCCCTCCCTCCCTCCTGTGCACACGCACCACCAGGAGACTCCCTTTGAAGTCTTGCTGAGTCGTGTTGTTCTTATGACAGAGTAAACAAGGCAGGGCCGAGCCAGGGGCTGAGGCTCTGGTAATGAGGCTTTTCCGGGGGAGGGGGCCTGAGTGGGGCTCCCATCAGATAAGGCAGTCTCTTGCTGCCTCACTATTTGCTATTCTGATGAGGGACGCAGCTGAGAGATAGGTGGGTCCAGGCCTGGCTGGGCGTGGGGCACCTGCCTGCCCATCCTGCCAGAGATGGGCCATGTGGCCATATGACTTCCAGGGTCCCATGAAGTCCTGTGTCCAAGGAAGGCTTCAGACCGGGCCTTGCACCTCCAATCGAAGGTGGGGACCCATGGTTGCCTCTCTCACTCCGAGTAGAGCCTTCACCAAGCTGGTAGAGAAAGGATTTGGGTCAGATGCCAGGAGGAACTTCCCAGGTCATAGGAGTGCATGACTTACCCGTGCCAGATCCGGGCCTGCAGTGGGGCAGTTAGGGGAGGAATCCCCTGCTCCAGGCTTTGAAGGGCTAGCCTGCTGGCATGGTTCTGGGAGTACGGGGTAGGGCGTGGGCAGCAGACAGGAGAGGGAAGATGGATGCTCGAGAGTGAGCAGGGAAAACACTAGAAGCTCATATGAGGCTCCTATATACACAAAAGGAATACGATTGGTCCTCTTCTGGCTCATTTCCCTCTTCCACGTGTAATTCTCAAGTCATACGAAAACGCTGGGGAGAGAAAGCCCAGCAGTGGGTTCGGCTGAGGCCTGGATCCTTCCACAATGATGGGAGAAGGGCACAGTCCAGCTCCAGGTGAGTTGTACCAGTAAACAATGGAAACCTACAGGCGGGCCTGACTCCTAGCCTCTCCACGTGCTTTCTGAGCAGTCTAGGGAAAGGGCACACTCACTCTGCTCAGAGCGGGCCTCAGTTTCCCCATCTTTGACACGAAAATAAGAATTATAGTGTCTCTCTCATTGGGAGAATGGAGAAGATGATTCCTGTAAAGCCCTTCACACAGAGTCTGGCACTCCCTGGGCTCTGGTGATTCCTTCAAAGGCTGTTTTCAAATTCTCATTTTCACAGCTCTCCTCCTGGAAGTTCTTCCTGTCGTCTGGCCTCTATCCCTCCTCTGATCATAACAAAGCGTCACCTTTCCAGCCCCTGCGGGGAGCAGGGTAGGTGGGTATGTGTGGGTCCCTTCTGGCCTCAGTTTCTCCCTTCTTAAATGCTGCCTCCCTGCTTCTTCCCCTCCCCACCCCCCGAGCCTGCATGGTGAGATAATGTCTAAGAGATACTTGGAGTTACTTGGAGGAAGAGGCCAGACAGCGAGTGACCAGAGGTGATTATCTGGCATGACTAAAGCTGTGGTTTCCCTCCCCCCAGCCCGGGCAGAAGGGAGGGGGACATCTGAGGTCGTGCTCTAGGAGGAACTTCCCGAGAAAGCCTAGACCTGGGGAAGCCTAACTTGGAGTAGGGGAAAGAAAGGGAAAGAGGAAGGAGGCTGGGAACTCGGCTTCAGGTGGATTTTCACAGGAAAAAAAAAAAAAAAGCTACCGCCAACAATAAGTCATCCCCTTTAGGAGGAGCTTCCAGGCAGGGGGCTGGCCGAAATACCTGGCCCCCCAACACCCCCGCCCCGGCATCTCGGTCCCATTCACCCTTCCTGTCTCCAGCTCAGCCTGCCTCCTCTGTGGACACCTTGCCCTTGACCCCTGGCCCTTCTTCCCTCACCTCCCAGCCTGGCTCCTAGCCCCATCTCCCCATCTCACCCCTGCCCCCCTGGGGTCTCTGACAGCAGCAGCCCAGGTCCGGATGCCCCTTGTCCCTGCGGGCGGAAGGCCCACTCTCCGCCTCTCTCTCTGCCCACCCCGTCCCCAGAGTCCTGCAGAGGGCCGGGGAGCGGCCTGCCAGGGGTGAGGGTGGGACTGGGCGGCTGGACTCTCTCCTCCAGCTCCCCTGGCCTCCTGTCCAGAGACCGAGCCGGTGCGGAGAAAGCGTGCAGTTCCCACTCAGGCCTCTGGGTGCTGCCCCACAGCTGTGCTTGGGCCCTTCCCGGCAGGGCCTTGGCACCTGGCAGGTGCTTAGCTTCCCCCCAACCTTCTTCCTGCCCCCCCACCAGGGGCCGCCTTCATTTAGAAAAGAGAAGCGCCACTACTCCTGAATATTTTCACTCCCCTCACCTCGTTTGCTCCCGGTTATTAGTCTTGCCGGCCCCCATTTTACACATGGGGAAGCTGAGGCAAACGAGGCCACCAGGCTTGCCCCGTCTCTCACAGAAGGGGGAGGAATCCTGACAAAGACTTGGAAAGACCAGAATGAGTCTGTGGAGCAGGGGTAACCTCAGTGCCCGTGTGTGGGAAGCTTGTTCTGGTCCCCCTCGGTGCCACGAGAGGACAATGCAAGAGGAGGGCCCGCCACGGGGGACGGAGCCTGAGCGGGGCACCCAGGCCGGCCTTCCCGTCCAGCCTTCGCTGCCGTCTTGTGGCGTGAGCTTGGGCGAGGCCCCTCAACAGTTCCCTTGTATCGGTTAGGCTTTCCATCCACAGGTGTGCAGTGAAGTCGCCTTCAGGGACATTTGGACAGTTAAGGACGGTGTTGGGTGAGGGACCTTTGTTCCCTGAGCTCAGCGGCAGGGTCTCCGCTTTCTCTCTGTCCCTGAAGGTCCCGTGCAGGGCCTGTCCAGGGAGATGTGGGAAGGAGGGAGGGACAGAGAAGGAGGCCCTGCCCTCACAGATGTGGAAGGGAATGGAAGGAGGGGAGCCCTGAGGGACGGCCTGATCTGCAGGGAGTTGCTTCATGGGGGGGGGCTTCTTCCTCCCCTCCTCCCCCATTTGACCTCCCACTCCTGCCCCCCATGCGTGGCCAGCACCTTTGAGCAGGGCTTGAGGAGGTGACGGCAACTCTGAGGGTGGGGCTGAGAGTACATTGCACAGGATGTGTCAGCATGAGTGGGCCCCAGCTTGCCGAGTCGAGAGGCTGTAGGTTTGAGTGACTGTGTTTGCGTGTGTGCGTGTGTGCGTGTGTGTCCGTGTGGTCTATGCACCCTACCCCAGTTGGAGTTCCTTCCAGGCCCTCTTTACTCTAGGAAGCCCCCGACCCCCCCACACACACACACTCCCCTGAGACGCAGATGTCCTGGCTCCCTCCGCAGACCCTGTGTGTGTCCCCTGTGGTGGGGCCTGGTGCGTTGTGCAGGGACAGCTGAGGCCTGGAGCCCCTGGGGCAAAGATCAGACTCCTTCTTCTCTAAACCCTCTGCCTGGGCTGGAGCAGGTGATCTGTGAGTCTTCCGTGGAGCTCAGACTCGGGATGGGAGGGGCAGCCCTCTCCGTGGTGTGAGAAGGGTCTCTCCAGAAGCTGTCACCTCTACTCCACTGCCTAAGGGCAGGCAAGACCCTCTTCCCTGCCCAGCCTCCTCCCCTCTCCCCACTAAGATAAGTTTATTTTTTAAAAAAATGTTTCATCTAAGAAATCACAAAAGTCCTACATGTTTGTTCTAAAATTTGAACAATGCAGAAGTCTGTAGAATAGAAGAGCTGCTCCCCAAGCCCATCCCCCCATCGGGTAACTATGGTTCATGTTGGGGTGCTTCCTCCCTGACCTTTCTAAACATTAAACCTTTTTCTTCCAACACAGATGGGACTTTACTAACAAATAGTGATAGAACAAATAGTCCTTCGGCTTGTTCGTCAGCGTTCCCACCCGCATGCACCGAGCCATGCCATGTTTGGGGACTCCAGAGGAACCCCTGTGTGCACGCAGTCCCACTTGGCTAACCTCTCTCATGAGGGGCATCTAGGCAGAATCCGATCTTTCATCATCATAGTAACGCTGAACTCAGATGCGTGTCCGAGTACCTCCCTGCTAATGGGTGCGTGCTTCTGTAGGACCGACTCCACACTCAGAACAGCACCACCAGTGGGTGGGCGCATCCGGCCATCTGAGAGCTACTGCCCAAGTGACGTACGTGTTCGCCACCATCTCTAGATTGGGGCGTCCTGCCTTCCCCCTTGGGGTGGGTCTGCCCGTTTGGGAAGTCCTTCCTCAAGTCTGACCCAAATCCCCGCTGTTTTGTTTGGAACCGCTGAGCTGCTCCCTATCCAGATCCCCCGGGTAGGGTGGTGCTCAGCGGGCTGGATGGTCTGGGGAAGGCTGCCGTCTCCCTGTAGAGGGGTGTGTGCATGTTGGGGGTAGGAGAACCTTCCTCTCCTCTCCTTGTTGGAAGCTTCTTGCAGAAAAGAGGAGAAAGTTCTCCTGGGAGGACCACAGAAGCTCTGGGTAATCATCGCTGGCTTATGGATCAGATGAGAGCTGGAACTGGCAGTCCCAGAAGGCACCTTCCTGCCTCCCAGGTCTTAATGTCTGGGAAGTGCTTGGATGTCCTCTCAAGGCTAGACATTTCAAAGCACTTCCCAGATACATACAAAGGCTTCTCTTGGGAGCAGGGGCCTGTCCCTTCCATCATGGGAAGCCAGGTGGAGGTAGGGCCTTTGGGTCAGCCTGGAAGACTGTGGAAGCCTCCTGTACGCGTGCGTCTGTCTCCACACTCACCCGGCAGTTCAGAATCCCTGGGTCCTTGGGATGAAGAGGGTCAGAGGAGTCAGCATTAACCCTTCGTGTGTTGACCTGAACCACAGAGCTGTGGGTTGTCAGCCAAAAACCAGCCAGTGGTGCAGTCAAAGGGAGAACCTTCAGAGCAACCCTCAGTTCCTTCCAGAGCCAGGTGCTCATTTCACTCTTTCTCTTTGCACTCACACAGCAGACCCTTACTGCACACCCGGGCACTGCACACCCACAGTGGCATGTCTGCTGTGTGTGTGTGTGTCCTGGAACAGGCAAGAGACAAAGCCCACACAATGTGGTAAGTGCTTTGACTGGAGAAGCTGCAGCAGGAGAAATGGATGGTGAGAGACTCACTGATGTGGTTACCTCAATTACCCCTAATTGACCCTACTCTTGGCGCTCTAACTAGCCAGGGGAAGTCCCGGGCTCAGGGGGCAAAGCCCTAGGTGGTTTTCACCAGGAGCCAGAAGGCTGGGTTCAAACTCAGGACTGGCTGACTGTAAAGTCCCCCCCCCCTCCACATTGGTCCACCCTAGACAATAGCACTCGTTGGAGGCGGTCAAGCCTAGGACACTTGGCACATGGATGATCGAACGAGTGAATGAATTCCTTAACTGGCTTGGGTTGCAAGTGTCTATTTCATGTGTGGTCCACGCGGGCACATCTCCGCAGGAAACCAGACTACAGGGCTGGGGGCCCCTTCGCCTCCGTGAGGTCCAGCACTTTCCATGACCTGTACTTTTTTTTTTTTTTTAAGATTTTATTTATTTGACAGAGAGCACAAGCAGAGGGAGAGAGAGGGAGAAGCAGGCTCCCTGCTGAGCAAGGAGCCCGATGTGGGACTTGATCCCAGGACCCTGGGATCATGACCTGGGCTGAAGGCAGCTGCTTAACCGACTGAGCCACCCAGGTGCCCCTATGACTTGTACTTTTACCTGGCCCCGAGCAGTGCCATGAGGAGGCCGAAAGAAGTTTGGCTTTTCCTGAGAGCTGGGGGTAGGAAGGCTGGACAGGGATGCCTCTGGGTCCCCACGGCATGTTAAGAGGTCATCGTGTCCCTCCTCTGGCCTCCATGGCAGCCCTCGGCCCTCCTTAGCCCCTCAGACAGGTGGGCAGGACCTCTTCTGAAATGACCAGCCTCTGGCACAGAGCCTGGCACTTAGTGGGTTTGCAATAAACATCATTCAGCAGGTGTCATATGAGAAGAACAAGACACTGGGGAAGGGTCTTTGTCATTCAGGCCACTTGTCACAGGGAAGTTCCACCGCCCTCCCAGTCCCACTGTTCTCCCTGGGGCTACAGAAGGCTGGAAGGCTTCTGCCCACCTGGTTTAAGTCCTCCCAAATAGCACCCTTTAGGAACTGCTCATCGGCCTGGTCTTTGCAGAAATTCTTAAACTTCTGAGAGTTTCTGATGGGCTTGGGGGTGGGGACTTTGGCAGCAGTATAAAATGCTGCAAAGTTTCCTGGGTCTAGTGAATTTCAACGCAGAGACTGTGGGAATCTGCATTTTGAACAAAGGCTCCCCTAGTTCTGATCCATGCCCTACATTTTGAAAAACAAAAGCTCGGGGCCTATCTCCCTGAAGGCTGGGAAATGACCTTGAGCATAATTCTGGTCTTCTTCTCTCCGAGAGGAGCCATGTTTTATTTCTAGGGAACAAGATCTGGGGAGCCGTGGAAGCCTCAGGGGCCTGGGCTTGGCCCGTTAGAGCCCCTCCCACACTTGCTGAGACCTACCGTGTGCCAGCACCCGGACCATGGCAGGCCCAGGAGGGATAGGTGCAGGGCTAACAGCCCAGAGAAGAGGGAGGGACCCAGGTAACAGAGCGAAGCCATTCTGAGAAGAGAGCTGGGCTTGACATGTCGCTGAGGGACTTTTGGGACGTAAGAAGCTTGCCTCTGGCCGCCAGGGGTCCTTCTTTGGGTCTATACTAAATCTCTCTTGCTGCAAAGGATATTCTTATAGAGGTCGTGCTAGGGGCTGGAGTTTTTCTTAGGTCTAACACAGCCTAGGGGTCCAGAAAGCAGGCAGGATGCTTGAGGAAAGTGGGGCAGCGCCCCCATCCTATGTGGCCGCCCACCCTGCCCTCTAGTAAGGAAGGGGGGTGGCGCGAACCCCGCTTCACTTCCTGTGTTCATCCCATGCTGTAAGCCACTCTCGCCTTTTCTCCTTAGAGAATACCTCACTGACAATCAGTCATCCAATTCATCCACTGGGGAAGTTCTTGATGTTTGACTGCAAGCTTTCCTGCTTGCAGGCAAGCCGTCTTCCCTTTCAGACTGAGAGAAATAAAGAGACCTGACTCCCATTCTCCTCCTGCTTCTGAAGTCTATTAAAAATGCCCCGCCACCAGCAAGTCAAACCTTACTGGCCGGGAGAGGCTCCTGCCTTTTTCCTATCCCACTTCCTCCCCTCCTGTGCTTCCCCTGCCTTCTCTCCTCCAGGACTCCCCTCCCATTTCCATCCCGTGTGGAATGTAGGGAGCCTCCTGCCGACATCCTCTCCTCGAACTCCAGGATGGTGGCGGTGGGGGGGCGGGGAGTGGGCAGGAAGACCAGTTTTTCCAGCCCTGAGACCAGCCTGCCCCTCGGGGCTCTTCCAAGCCCAGTAGGATGGCAACACGGGCCTCCCCGGAATGTGGCAGATCCGGCTCTTGCCTCTGAGACAGAGGGAGGTTGGAGTAGCCAAAGTCCAGGGCCAGCGAGAGACATCCCGTCCCACTCAGGCCAGGAACCTGGGCCAGTGGCATCCCTCCCACCTCTAGTCCCCTCCCCTACTCAGCCAGAGAGCCCAGTCAGCCTGGCCAGGCCACCACTCATTTCCTTGCCCCTGGTCAAGGGAAGTGCTCTGGTTGGCCCAGTCTGCCCTCCCACATTTCCTTCTCCAGCCAAGGGCCCCCTCGTCCCCCTTCCTTTCTGTCCAGCCTGACATCTGACTTTAGGGGCCCTTCTGGGATTGAGGAAGGCACTGTCTCCTCCAGACTGGAGGTGCCTCAGGCTCAGGGACCCTGACTTTGACAGTCAGTGCCCAGTAAATATACCCACCTGCCTGCCGGACTGCTGAACTCAGTGCATGGGGACAGATACATCTGCCAGAGGCAGGGCGGGACGGGCTAGTGCCCACCACTGTGGACACGGCTCATTGGTACTCAGCCTGATCCTGCCAGTGTGGGCCTGGAAAAAGCCATCCCTCCTCTTGCTCCTCTAGCCTCTCCAACCCCTGCCTCCTATTGTTCCCCTAGCATCAGCCCAGCATCCTCCACTCTTCCTGAAACCCCCTTGTCCCCCCACTGTCTCTGGCTCAGGATACACAGAGCCTCTTCCCTCTGCTTACTGCCCTGGCTCCTGGGAACTCTCTCTTCCGTGAAGTCTTCCTGGGACCCTATTGGCTGAGACTCTTCCTCTGCAGCCCTTTTCTCCCTCAGCGAGTCTTCATCATATGGAGCCAGGAGACAAGTGGCCCCTGCTGACCGCTGACCATTTCTGCCTCTGCATGGGGGCTTGGAGTCGCCTCTGGTAGGTGGCTGGGTCAATCTGAAGCCCGGGGGTTACCTTGGGGTGAGCTGCTGTGGGCAATCACTGATTTATACAAGGCCAGGCCACCACTCCTTTCCTTGCCCCTGGCACTCGGTTTGCGAAGGTCCAGTCTGGTCCACGGCAGATGTGGTTCTCCACATGTGGTCTCCCTAGCTCGAGTAATATTAATATTCGTCACAGTGACACCTGCCGTTTATTGAGCACCTGCCCTATGCCAGGCTCTGTGCTAAGAACCTTACATGGTTTTCCATTTAATCTTCGCAACAACCTTATTGGTAAGGACTATCATGATTCCCATTTTACAGATGAGCAAACTGAGGCTATTAGCTTCCTATGGGAAGGGGAAAAAACCTTACTCTTTTTTTAAGCCCCAGTGCCTAGCATGAACAAGCAGGTGTTCACCTGACATGAAATCTGGTTAGGGCGGCCGAGGGCTCCATGAAGGGAGGTGGGCCTAGGCCTCCTCCCTCAGGTCCAGGGATTCCAGAATCCAGACAAGACAGTGCCAGATCAAGGACTGGCCTACCCTCTGCTTGTTTCCCAAGAATTCAAGGAGGAGAAGCTAGCAGGGAGAACTTTGGGACAAAGCTAGGTGGAGCCTACTGAGGCTGTGGACCCCTGCTCTGTGTCTGCCTGGCCGCGATGCTCTGGGGCCGTGCATGCGGGGGAGTGCGTGTGCACAGCCTCTCGGCACCGGGGTGGGAGAACGACCAGGACGACCTGCCAGGCCCTCTGTGCCTCGAATCCTCGATCCTGTGTCTCCGGTCTTTCTCCCGAGGCCCCGGGGGAGTCCCTGGTGGGTGGGGCTGCTGCAGGTCTGTGTCGTGATGTTCTGGGCAGAGGGCGGGGTGCGGCACAAGCCCTGATCCGGTTGGGCAGGTTGGCCCACCCTGAGTGGCACCTGTGACCAGGTGCCAACCCCACCTACCGCCCTTTGAAGTCATCCAGCCTGTACTCAAGCCTAGCCCCTCTTCTGGGTCACCTCCCTAAAAAGAACTAGGGTCCTCTCGGGAGAAAGCTTCTCTTGCCTGGGGCCAGCTCCCGTGCCGGAGAGGGAGGCAGGCCTGGGCCTGGCTGGAGGAGGTGGCAGTCTCCTTAGATCTGTCTCTACAGGGACTGGCAGGGGCCCCGCCAAGGAGGCTGAGTGAGGGGACCGGTGAAGGGAGGGGGCTACTGAAGACAGAGGGCTTAGAGTGGGGGGAAGCTCAGTGACAGGGAGCGAGTTCTGCTAGGGTGATGGGGAACGTCAAGGAGGTACTCTCTCCCACTGCGCACCTGGGCTCAGCCCATGGAAAAAGTCCTCTCCAGCAGCCCTCAAACGGTCTGGGGTGTTCTAGTCCCCCCCCATCTTCATTAGCCTGTCCCCACCCCCTACCCCATGGATTGCTCTGCAGTTGGCATTTCTGTCCAGTGGAAGGTGTTGGGCAATTGCAGTTCTAAGACAAGCCCCTTAATACCCCTGCCCCACCAGCACCTTCACGCCAGATCTTCGTCCCTCCTCAGCCCCTGAATCTGTCTGCGCAGCCTCAGGGCCGTGGGGGTGGGGGGGTCGGGTGAGCACAAAACAATCACCCCAAGGCCTCAGGACGTGGCACGTGGCTGCAAGACCCAGGTCCCTTTGCCCAGCACAGCCCAGAGGCTTGGGCCCAGGCCTTTCCCCGGCCGCCCCGCCCAGCTCCAGCTCTGGGCAGACAGACCTCTAATCCGCCAGGAGCCTCCTCCGAAAACCATTAGGCAGCTGGGCCCCAGCCCTGCGGGCCTCCAACCCGCCCTCCCCACACCCCTTCCGTTGGCTGCCCGCGGACGCCGCCCCAACCCTGCAGTCCTAGTCCTGGGCGCCGCACCCAGGGACCCCTCTGTTTTGGCTCCGCCGCCTGATTTCTACTGCTGCAGGCCGACATCTTCTTAGACCGGCCTCTCCCCCCCTCCCCCCCCCCCCCGCCGCCGAGGCTGGGGGCCCTGAACCGCTGGGGGAGGAGCTCAGCCCTTCCATCCCGGCATCGGGTCCCTGCCACTCCTGCCCCATGCTGCAGGTTTGGGGTGGCTGGGGACGCACCGACCTCCCGTTCCTGCTGCGGGCGGGGCCGGGGTCGCGGGCTGGCCGTGGTGGCTCCTCCGGGGCTGGGCCCGTCGCGTCCCGCCCCACCGTAGAAGCCCAGGCAGGCACTGGCTGGGCCTCCTGCCTCTCTGCTCCCCAGTCGCCCCACCTCTTCTTCTCAGCCCTGGGCCTCCTCCTCTTCCTTGGGGAAGCCTGCCCTGAGGGCCGCACCTCCTCTCTTTCGGGTAGCCCACGTTTCTGCCACGGTGGGTAGGCCACGTTCCTGCTCACCGTGGCACCGAGAGACCGGGCCTGTGCTCTGGCCTTGGGGAAGCCAAGCCACTTGACCTCTCCGAGGCTGTTTGCCCAACTGTAAATAGGGCTATTAACCCCACCTGCCACGTTAGGGTATTGGATGAGCTTCGCCCATAAGTGTTCGGTGACCTTATGGTGTAGCCACGAAGGGCCGGGACTTGTCTCTCCCTCCAAACTGGTCAGAGACGGTCGCCTTCCAGCTTGTGCCCATGTTGGGAGAAAGGTGAGGATGGGGAGTGATCTCTCTGCCTCACAGGTCAGTAAAGACACCAGAAGCAGGTGCTTCCCCTCCTGTCCTTACGGGCCAAGAAAAGGAAAGGCAAGATAGGGACGGCGGTGTTGGAGGGTGGGCGTCTGTTGATGGAGGGTGGGGAGGGGAAGTGGCATCCTTCTCCCCAGACCTTTAGGTTGACGGGACTCCAGCTTGAGGGGAGTGACCCCCAAGCGGAGGCAGAAGACCCCTCAGGAGGGCTTCCTCCATCCTCCTCTCTTTATTCAGAGCCCCTGCAGAGAGGAGGAGGTCGGGGTCTGAGCCTCGGTTACCAGTGATTAGCAGCTTTGAGGGGCGGGTCCCCCCACAGGCCCAGGTGGCCAGGGAAGTGACATCTCACTGATGGTCCAAATGGCTCACTCGGAGGCTGGGGGAAGAGCTCTTAAAGCAGAGGAAGGACTAGCAATTGCTGCGCAGGCTCGATTTTTGGAGCGAACGCAGTGGAGTCAACCATTTTCTAATCGAGATGGATGGCAGGAATGGCCACAGAAATGTTTATTACATGAAGCAATATATGTAATTTTGGCTGAATTTTGTCCTTCTCCTCATGAAATTCCAATCTTTTTCAGTCAGGCTCAGTGGTGTTTGCTAAATAATCACAGTTTCCATTTCTTGTTGCCTAGCACGCGGCAGAAGCTGTGCAAAGCACTTGACGGGCTCCAGCTAGCTCAGCTTCCACATCTCTGCTACTCAGGGTTAATTCAGCCAAGTATTTATTGAGCATCTACTATGCGCCAGGCATTATTCTGGGTACTGGGACTGGGGATACAGTAATGACAATAATCACCAAGTCAGCCAAAACCCCTGCCCCCTTGGCGCTTACATTCTGGTGAGGGGAGGAGGAGGGGAACACGTGAGAAAACAGACGTGTGCTGTCAGGTCATGATAAGCGCCCCGAAGAAAACTGAAGCAGCATAAAGGGACAGAGAGTGGTGAGGTGGGCTTCCTGGAGGTGGTGATATCGGAGCAGAGAGCTGCGTGAAACGAGGGAGCCAGCCATTTGAATATTGGGGGTCTAGCAATTGAGGCAAGAGGGACAGCCAGTGAAACGGCCCTGAGGTGGGTGCTTGCGTGGCTTTTGGCAAGTTGGCACAGCAAGAAGGCCGGTGTGGGGAGGCAGGGGGCGCTCAGGGGAGCATGGGTAGCGGGAGGCTAGGCAGGCTGAGGAGAGCAGTAGGAGAGGAGTCTATGAGGAAGGTAGTATTGTTAAGTCCATTTTACATGGGGAAACTGGGGTATAGAGATACTAAGTACTAAGTGTGGAGACTGGGTTACACCAGGCCACCTGCACTTAATCATAGAACACTCCTGCACGACCCATGTTGGTCTTCACTTGGCGCAGGAGCTGGGGCGGGGCTGGGTCACCTCACCAGGCCTCCACAGGCTCGGGTACGTTAGGATTTAAGTGTATGTGAAGAAAAAAAGAAAGGCAGACTTATAATACTATGCCTACATTTGAGGGTTTTTTTATTTTAAAGATTTTAGTTATTTGAGAGAGAGAGGAAAGAAAAAAGAGAGCATGGGGTGGGGAGGGGCACAAGGAGAGGAAGAAGAAGCGGACTCCCTGCTGAGCGAGGAGCCCAACATGGGGCTCCATCCCAGAACCCCAAGATCATGACCTGAGCTGAAGGCAGCAGCTTAACAGAGTGAGCCACCCAGGCGCCCCCACATTTGAGTTGTGTGTGGGTGGGAACCATGCTTTACCAGCAGCCCCAGAACCTTGCGCAGAGCTGGGCATATTGTAGTTGCTCAGTGTTGGCAGAATGAGTGGAAGAATATTCATTTTAAAGCAGAGACTGATATTTCTAGGGAGGCCTACAGTCTATCAGGAGGTTAGGATTCTTGCTGTGGGAGGGATCCCTGGAGACCAAAGTTCAACCCCACTGGTCTGCGGCTGAGGACATGGCAGGGCGACAGAAGGTAAAGAACGCAGCTGTGTGGGAACGTGGCAGGGTGTGCCAGACTTCGTGTTGGTGCTCCCCAGAACTGGAACTGCCAAAGGCTCTTCTCTGGATTGGAGCCACGTGCACTTAATCTGGAATTGGGAGCAGTGAGCCATGAGGAAGACCCCCGTGCAGAAAAAAATCTGAGAAAAACGGGATGTTTAGGAGTCAGGGCTGGAGAGCTTGGTCTCAGATAAAGTCAGATTAGCAAGGGAAGGGAAGAGGAGATGGTCCGGCAGAGCTTCCCCCTCCACCCCACACCCCTGCATTCCCTGACCACCTGTTCACGCCCCCATCCCCCCATCCCAGATCACCTCCACCTGTTCTCCGCCCCTCCCCCCCAGCTTCTCCAACAGAGGCACTGATGTGCCCTTGGCCCCATGGGAATACGCAAAGACATTGCACATTTTTCTTAACCCAAAGGTGTTTGGACGGAAAAAAGAACTCAACTAGAATAGTTGAGCCCACCCAGGGGGCGCCTGGGTGGCTCAGTTGGTGAAGCATCTGCCTTCGGCTCAGGTCATGATCTCAGGGTCCTGGGATCGAGCCCTGCATCCGGCTCCTTGCTCAGCGGGGAGTCTGCTTCTCCCTCTCCCTCTGCCCCTCCCCCTGCTTGTACTCTCTCACTCTCTGTCTCTCTCAAATAAATTAATAAAATGTTTAAAAAATATGTTTTAGGGGTGCCTGGGTGGCGTAGTTGGTTAGGCGGTGGACTAGTTTCAGTTCAGGTCCTGGGATTGAGCTCAGCAGGCAGCCTGCTTCAGGATTCTCTCTCCCTCTGCCTCCTGCTTGCTCTCGTGTGTTCGCTCTCTCTCTAAAATAACTAAATAAATCTTTTTCTAAAAAAAGAATATGTTTTGGAGCTTGCCTTTTTTTAAAAAAAGATTTTATTTATTTATTTGGCAAAGAGAGAGAGAGCACAAGCAGGGGGAGCGACAGAGGGAGAGGGAGAAGCAGACTCCACGCTGAGCAAGGAGCCGGATGCAGGGCTCGATCCCAGGCCCCTGGGATCATGACCTGAGCTGAAGGCAGCTGCTTAACCGACTGAGCCACCCAGGCCCCCTGAGCTTGCTTTTTATACTAAAACAAACTTGGAGATAATACGGAGTACGATGTGCAAGTAAGTATGTACATGCCCATTCAAAGTAAAGCAGAGGCCTGAAATGGAAGTATTTGAGTGAGCTGCGCTGAGTGTTGTCTGTCCCCTCAAGCCTCTGCTCTTGCAGGTACCCCAGGAGGAAGGTTGAGAAGTACTGCTTGCCCATCACCACTCCACTTCCTCACCCACCGTTTGGAACTGAGCCCGCTTCAGAATGGGGGCAGGGGGCAGGTCAGCCACAGCGCAGAAAGACTATCCAGAGAGGACCAGAGCCCTGGCAGAGACCATGGGCCACACCCTCCGACAAGCTGGCAGAGCCCTCCCGGGACAGGAGTGGGTATGTAGGGAGGGTTGGTTTCTAGGTAAAAGTGTCTGGAGCTTCCTGGTGGCAGCGGCGGAAGGGGATGAGTGTGTGTCCAGAGGGGCTGGGAGGTGGCAGGTTTCAGCAAGAGGAGGCCTGAGCCACCGGCCCGGGCTGGTCCTGGCACCCAGTGCTCCTCCCAGGGCCTGCTGTGGACTCAGTCTGCTCACCATCGCCACCCGGGAGACCTGGCCCGGGTGTCAGTCAGAGGGGCGGCAAGGGAGGAGGGCTGAGAGGGAGGCAGGTCACTGGCTGAGAGCAGGGCAGGGACACGGGAAGGATCAGTCCTGGAGACAGGGTGGAAAGGGAGACAGGGTGGGAGGGAAGGGTAAAGCCACGAAAACTGGGGCCTGGGTGGGGCTGAGGCTCTGAGGGACGTGGAACTTCCTGGAGTTTCTCTCCGGTCTTGGAGACAGTATTTCTGAGCGAAGGAGTTTACTGAGCAAAGGACTTTCTGATCTCTGAGGTGGGAGGACTGGGCCTGTGGGACAGTAAGATTAGGGGAAGAGGAAGGGCCCTGGGGCATCTTGTTCCTTAGCCATTTGAAGATAGGGTGGTACGGAGGAGGGAAGGGCCCTGCTCTGTGTGTTGGGGGATGGACAAAACGGCCTTTAGTCTTGTGAGAATATACCAACATTCCTGGGACACTGCTCTAGGAACTTTACCTGGATGGACTCATTTAATCCTCAAAACAATCCCTCGAGGTGCGTATTTTATTATTGCCCATTTTATAGATGAGGACACTGAGACACGGAAGGGTTAAGTCCCTGGTCTGTTGGAAATCCAAGATGTTGTCCAAGAATCCGTGAGGAAATCAGGCAAAAGATATAAACAGAGAGGGCTTCAAGTTCATTCATTCGTTCGTTCATTTGTCCATTCATTCATTCATTCATTGGACGGATACCGGGTCTGCCAGCTCCGTGTGCTGGGTTTCTGTGACCTGCTGTAGTTCTCCCACTTTCCAGGTGTGGGAACTGAGGCTCTGAGGGGTGACCTGAGAGCTCAAAGTTATATAATACTAGATCACGGCCACAGAGCAAGTAAGTAGCAGAACTAGAATCCATTTGGGTCAGGGTGACTCTTTGGGCCTGAGAAAGAGCTCTCGTTCTTGGGGCAGATAAGCCCACAGATCAACTAGGAACTGCAGGAAAATAGGAGGTAGAGTGTGTTTCTAAAAGAAATCCAGGGACTTTCCTGCAAGCGTCCCTTCCCTTTCGTGCTCAGCTCTCTGGAAGGCGGGTCTCTAACCCTGCCAGGAGGGGGTGCTCTGCCCAGCCAGGGAGGACCAGAGAGGCAGGTAAGGGAGGGAGGAGTAGGAATGATTACAAAACAACATCACGTTGTTGATGGGACAGGATGGACTCTGGACAGCGCTTGGCTCCTTTTCCCCTCCGCCCTTTCTCCCCCAGCATGCCCCCTGATGTCGCCCGCAGGGTTGGCCGCCTCTGTCCTCTGCCTCCTGAGCCCCCTGCCTCCAGCTCTGTCCTGCTCCTCCCGCCAGGAGCACGCCACACCTGGTCCTCGCAGGTTATCACACCAGGTGACTTCCTTGCCTTCCGAGAACCTGGTGGCCCATCTCCCCCTCAGGGCTGGCCCCTCCCCCACTGGTTTCCTCAAGTGGAATTCCCCCCAAGGGAGTAGCACCGATTGCAACAGGGACAAGCCTTGGGAAGGTTTCGGATTTAGGGTGAAAGGTGGCTTTGGAAAGTTCTTAAGGGCCATGCCCAGGGGCAGGACTGGCTTAGGCCTGGGGTGGGGGAGATCGAGAGTAGGGAAGGGGGCATGGGGATGGGAGGTGTTCTCTGCCCTGGAGCTGGCCAGACTGGGGCACCTGGATGCCCTTCACCTTCTCTCCAGCCCAAAGTGAGGGCCCAGGGCACAGTGGCTACTGGGCACAGGGACCCGGGCCTTGGGCCCCAAGCTTAATAGCCTTGTACTGGCCCTCTCCCAGCCAGATCCCCCCTGACCAAGAGTGAGGACTCCATGAAGCCAAGGGGAGCTTGACACAATCCCCTTTGTAGACTACAGAACCCCAGAATTGCCTGAGTCCACTCTCAGGGTCTACACAGGCTTTTTCCTTTACTCCATCTTTTCTCAGCCCCAGGGTGTGGCTGTTTGGGAAGGGGGTGAGGTTGGTGGAGCAGGGTGAGGATGGACCTGGAACAATGGGCTAGGGTACCCAAACCCATGTGCATGAGCTCCCTTTCCTGGTGCAGGACAGAGAAGAGAGAGTTTTAGAGGCTGGGGCCTCCATTTATGCTCCCACCCTGGCTTACCAACTCACCCCCATCATCGCTCTTATCCTACCTCCTGGAACCCCCAAGCCCCAGTAGATGCCCATCTCCTTATCACCTTCTGATTTGCACTGGAGAAAAAGATGTCCAAATGAAGTGGAAGGTGAAGTTCACGGGCAGCCCTCCTGCTAGAGTCTCACCTTCTGGACGGCTTTTTGGCATAAGCATTTAAGAGGTCCGTTTGGCTCAGAGTTGGAGTGAGGGGCAAGGACTCTCCTTTGCCTCCCCTCACCAGCATGCTCTGAGTTTGTGGCCCTAATGGGACCCGGCAAACTCCACGGCCTCTAAGAGGTGACATCACCTTGCCTTAAATGATCCCCTAGCCTCTTCTCCCCTCCCTGCTCTTCTCAAGAATATCTCTGACCCCCTAGTTCCTGCCAGTGCCACCCATTTCCAAGGAAGCAGATGGCCTAGCCCCCTTCTGTCCTTGCCCCCCTCCCCCAGGGTCCCTGAACTGTGTGGTCCTCAGCACCCAGGGCCCAGGGGGCTGGCCGAGAAGGAGGGGAGGCAAGCCCAAGCCAACTCTGGGGTCCTCCAGGGAGAGAGGGTATGTAAATCTGGCCTCATCCCCTTTCCTCCAGCCCTGCTGTCAGCTGGCCAGCCCCATCCCTTAGAGCAAAAGTGCTTCCATGCGGGAGGGAGGGAAGCCTGCTCAGCGGGAGAAAGATGGAGCTGGTCCCCCCACGTGTCAGTGAACAAATTGGGCCAATTTGGTGTGATTAGTGAAGAATTCACATCTGGCCAGCAGAGTCCATCCCCCCCCCCCCCCCCAGCCCAGCCTGGCTCCTGCTCACCATTAGAAGCTATTTTCTCTGACGGCTCCATTCGTCTCTGTAGTGGGGGATTTGACAGCTCCCTGCCCAGCCTGGGGGGCCTGGCTCTGAGGGAGAGGCCCAAGGCCAGGCTGCTTGCCCACCCCCTTGACCTGATGCCATGAGGGATGCCATGCTCCACGCAGGGCCCAGGCACCTGCAGGTCCCATTTCTGCTGTGTGTGTGTAGACCTATAGCCAGGCAGGGCCTGGGGAGCAGCATCTCTATGCTTCCCCACCATCTTGCACAATAATGGTTATGCTCTGAGATCAACAGAGACGTGTGTGTGCGTGTGTGTGTGTGAGAGAGAGAGTGGGGTGGGGGGAGGCAGGGGTCTGGTGCTTCCTAAAAGAAAACAGCTGGGCCTGTATAAGGGAGGGCCCACCCCGCTTCCTTCACCCCTTCCCTGCCCCTCCCAGAGACCCGGCTGCAGCTACCCCTCAGGAATGCCTGTGGACGGCTATTGCACAGCTGGAAGGCTGGACCCCAGAAGTGTCTTCCAGGTAGTGCCATTGGGGGGTGTGGCCTTCAAAGCCTTGGGTCTTCCTCCCCCAGCAGTGACCCCAGGTTGCCTGTGTCGAAGGCAATTTGGGGCTATTTAAAGAAGCCTGACCTAGAGGTCACCTGGGCAAATCTCCTCCGTGGGGAATTACCACCAGATGGCAACATGGGGCTGGTCTCCTGGAAGGTTCTCCCTAGTTGCTGGGGAATGCCAAGGCTCTGCTGGGGCCTGGATGGTGTGCATGGGGGCAGGGGTCCAGGACCTCAGTCCTTGGATGAGAATTCTCCTTGGAAGAGGGATAAGTGCGGGAAGGAAGGGGTCTTAGACTTCAGCATGGGGTGGGTGGGGGGTGGGAGGCTGCTTTTCGTTGCGAGGTTATATTGTTTGGGGGGTAGGCAGAAGCTTCTGAGGCCTCCAGCATTTTTCCACTGCCGCATAGATATCTAAAGAAAACCAGGCGGAGTGAGGGGTCAGGCATCTGCAATCTCTCCAATCTCCAAAGCTGCCCTGAGAAAGGGGGACCAACTGTCCCTGTTTACCCCAGACTGGGGGCTTTCTGGGATGTGGGACTGGCAGTGCTGAAGTCACATCAGACGTGGGCACGCTGGGACAACTGGTCACCTGTACTTCAACATAAGCCCCAGAGACCAGGCAGAGGGATGGGGGACAGAGCAGTTCTTCTGAGGTCTCTTGCCTGATTTCTTTTTTTTTTTTTTTTAAGATTTTATTTATTTATTTGACAGAGAGAGAGATAGCAAGAGCAGGAACACAAGCAGGGGGAGTGGGAGAGGGAGAAGCAGGCTTCCCGCCGAGCAGGGAGCCTGATGTGGGGCTCGATCCCAGGACCCTGGGATCATGACCTGAGCCGAAGGCAGATGCTTAATGACTGAGCCACCCAGGTGCCCCTCTTGCCTGATTTCTTATTTGATTTTATTTCATCCTTACCCGAGTTTAGCCTGATGCCTTATTATTATTTGTAGCCTTCTTTTCAAGGTCATGTGTCGGGTGTTGGAAGATGTTCTGATGTGGGGGGCCGATGGGGTTGGGGGTGAGTGGCATGGCAGTTCATCTCCTTCATGCTGGGGGCCACGGGCTTGGGGTCCTCGGCCCAGCTGGCCTGCTCTGCGGGGCACCGACAGCTCAGCACCCATTTCTACCTAACAGATGAAACTTCAGAACACCCACTGTGTGTGGTTTCTGCAGTTATTATCCCATTTCAGAGATGAGAGAACTGAGGTGGAGTCACTGGCCCCACGGCTGAGTTGAGCGGAGAGTGAAGCAGGGTCTCCTGGGTATCGCACTGTCCCACATGGCATCTCACCGCATTTCCTGTTCCGGCAAAGATGGCCGTTTTCTTGAGGTCAGGAATAAGCCCTCGGCCCCAGGTCAGGGCGAGGCTGCTGCTTCTCCCCTGAAGATGGCCTCAACACCACTCGTCAGACATTAATGACATAGTTAACTGAGGACTGAGAAGGGGGAGCACCGGGCAGGATTCCAAAGGCACAGAAGGGCTTCGTTAAATCTAGATAGCAGACCACACTTCTACCTGTTCTCCCAGCAGTGACTGGCATCCAAGAGATGGCACCTGAAGAAGCCCGGATGGGAAGGAGGTGCTGGGAGGCCTTGCGGAAGGAGAGAGACCAGCGGGCAGAGCTGTGCTCCCCTTGTCCTGGAGCCAGGCTGCTCTGGGGCTGGTCCCCACCTGCTCCTGCCCTCACCCACCTCCCCTCCACATGCCCCTTCCCCCTCAGCCTCCCCTCCCTCTC
This sequence comes from Mirounga angustirostris, assembly GCF_029215605.1. NCBI lineage: Eukaryota > Metazoa > Chordata > Mammalia > Carnivora > Phocidae > Mirounga > Mirounga angustirostris. Next base: position 21,970,691 of record NW_026991725.1, on the reverse strand, counting down.
CTCTGCACACAAGCCCAGCGCTCTTGGAACCCAAACAGAGAGAGGCTGGAAGCCAGAGCTGAGCTTGCACTTCAAATTGAGCTTGAAGTGCCAGTTCGAAGGGGCACTGGAACATTCTCAGGAGGGTTCTTTGCTGGCTTCCTGGGTCTGATGACTCTGGCTACCGAGGCATTTGGGAAGCTGTGTGGTTTAGGACTAGGTGGCCGAGCTCCTTTTTCTGGGCTGCCCCAGATGCTCCTTTCCCAGAGAGCTTTGGGGGTGGGGGTGGGGGTTGGTCCCCCCAGAAGGGGCAAGGGTCCAGCCTCACACCCTAGTCTGGAGGAGGGGTGCTGAGCCTTGGGGGGAGCTCCACTTTGGGGACAGGCTCTTTAGGACAAGGACCCCACTATGAAGCTACTGTCTCTCATTAGTCCTGTTGGCCTTCTTGGAGAACCCCCAGGCCTAGGAGTGGAGGAAGTGCATGTCCACCGTCTTCTCGGAGAGAAGAGCACTTCCTCCTGTCCTGACGTTTGGTGTCCGTCTTGGGGAAGCCTGAGGGTGGGGTGCTTGCCTGTTTACACCCTGTTTGAGTTTGCTGCAAGCCTGTTTCCACCAACAGGCTCCAGGAGAGATCAAAGGCAAGGGCTGGTGAGTTCAGGGAAGAGGAATTGAGGATGGCCATTGTGCCACCATGTAATGGGAGGGTTGAAATTTATGTGGATAGCTGGAGCCAAGGGAGGACACGGGGGACAGAGGCCAAATTCCCAGGGCCCTGGGCCTTGACCTGGCTGTGCCCACCCTGCCCGGGGCATCTTTCCATCCCTGAATCCTGACCTCGTGGCCAGGCTGCGTGCCGCCCGTCCTCTGTCCCCCAGCAGGGCTGTCCTGGTCCCTCTCCGGGCACAGGGCTCCCTGCAGAGCGCGGGGCCGCTGCAACCCGCGGAGAGGAGGGGGATCGGCGAGCCGGCACTGCCCTCCCGGCGGCCGCCCCCACCCCTGCGCGGCGGGAGGCCGGGCGGGGAGGGAGGCCGGGCGGCCCGCGAGGGGCTCCGGCGCGGCGGCGGCTGTCACTCACGCACTCACGCGGGAGGAATGCAGACGGCAGGGCTGCCCTGTGGTCACGTCTCCGCCCCACCGACGGAGGTAGGCGCCCAGGTACCCAGCCTGTGGGCCTTGGGAGCCCGCCAAGCTGCTGATGAAAGGCGCTGCAGATTAACCCTTTCTTGGCCGCACCCCCTCGCTGCCGCCGCCTGCCGGGTGGTCGCCGACCGCGAGGAGCGCGAGGCTGGCGCACTGGTTGAGTGGGCGGCCTCGCCCCGGGGCGCTGGCCTCGGGCCCCTTCTGTTGGGGGTGGGGGGCGCCCAGGGACAGACGATCACCCCCTGCCCACCGGGCCTCCCCTCCGAGCCGATGTGTCCCCTCCTGAAAAGCCCCTGTAGCTCAAGGGCACTGGACAGAGAGTCCAGAAATTCAGGTGTTCCTCCAACACCCACATCTGAAGAGCCGAGAGGGTCAGCCGGGCGGATGGACGCAGGGAAGGTGGGCGCTCTTTCTCCAGGGTGTAGCATTTCGGGGTCAGCCTTCTTTATTTGCGTCTGGCTTAGTAGCAACCTACATTTCTGCCCCCAAGCAGAATCTCAGGCAGATGCCTAGTATATAAATCAAAGTGGAAGGTTTCTGGCTGGAGTAGGGAGTGAGGTCCGCTCTCTCTCCCACCCAACTCCTGAGACCGCCTAGGCAGGACTCCAAGGAACACAGTTTGGAAAGCTCTCAGATCTAGGTATGGCATTGAGTGCCTCTGACAGCTCTCTCTTCCTTTTGTCGGCATCTGCTGGGCGATGCCAATGCATCTCTGTTCAGAGGGGGCATTGCCAACCAGGCGTTTGCTCCTTGGCCAGGGCTTGCTGTGGGGGCATTCTGTGAGGCCCTGAGGTCTGGGCTTCTGCCTCTGGGGTCCGGGGGCTCTGTCCCGTGCTCTCCACGGAGGGCCCTGCCCTCGACCTGTGATTATCATTCAGGGGCCATGCCCTGGGGCCTGTGTTCTCCCTCTACACCCTGCATGTTGCTGGACCCAATGCCTCCCCACCACCCCTGTGTCTCCCAGACCCTCCTCTCTGCCCTTCTGCTGAGAGTTGCAGGACTCCAGGTATGCACGGGGCTATCTGGTGGGCAGGGAAAGGAGGGCAAAGCTCTTGGAGCTAGACCTGCCTCAGAGTTCAGATCTCTCCCCCTCCCCACCCCCTAATGACAAGAGCATCTCCCAGAGACCAAAGCACTTTGTTAACCCTCACTAACTGACCCTCTGCCTGGGAGCTCCCAGATCCCGTTCCCATCTTCTCCAGCCTTCCTGGGGAGCCTGCTCCCCACCTATGAAAGGTGGGGGTTCCAAGAGGAGAAAGAAGTCAAAGGTCCAGTCAAGAGACAGTGCCAAGTGGGGGCAGGAAGCCAGGAGGCCCGGCACTCCGCTCTAACCCCCACCCACTCACTCTCCAGTGGCCTCTGTGAGCCTTGCCACCCTGGGGGAAGCTAAGCCTCCCTGAAGCTGGGGTTCGGGAAGGGCAAGGGGGCAGACGCTTCGGCTATAGTGGGACAACTGGAGAGTAGCCGTGAGGAATGACGGCGAGTCTGACATACCATGGCCAAATAGAACTCATCTTCCTCCAGGATGGCGCCTTGGCTATGCCTTATCCAGCCTAAAGGCATCACATCTCTAAGACAGTGCACTAGAATCTAGAAGCCACCCCTCTTCACCATCCAACAGGTCACCCAACCTCACCCTTCCTGCAGCATTAGTAGGTTAGGAGGTGCCTGCTTTTCTTTCCACTTGGATCCCTCTGGACCCAGCTGAGGCCTTTTTAAACCAATCCCTGAGACTATCGCAACCATGGCTGGTTCCCCTGGCTCCAGGGGAGCACACCCCCTACCCCCCACCCCATCCCTCCTTCCCGCTGCACTAAGAGGGATCTCAGAACACAGGTTGGAACATGCCACTCTCATGCTCAAAAACCTTTGATGGCTCCCCATTGCCAGCAGGATAAAGTCCCAACGTTGCCTGGTATTTACAGCCCGCCCTGATCAGGTGCCAATTTACCTTTCCAGCCTGGGCCCCCGCTATGTGCTTCACCCTCTTCAACTCCAGCTACATCCAGTGGCTTGTTTTACGCTAGTCCTGCTGTGTACCTCCATGGCCGAGCGCCTTGGCTCACAGACAAGCTTGTCCCTGGCACTTAGGGTGTTGTGGGGAAGAAGGATTAATCACATAATCCCGTAAATAAATATATCCTTACAAACAGCGATTAAGTTCAGGGTGTCATTAGAAACACAAGGAGAAGCTATAATGGGGGTGGGACCGATTTAGACTGGGGACTCAGAGAAAGCTTCTAGGCAGAAGACGCACTGTTGGGTGTTGGATTCAAGTTACCTTGTGCTTCTCCATGCTTGGGGAGGTTATCTTTGATCTTCTGTTGGGATGACTTTCCCCCTCTGCACACCCACATTTCTTGGCATCTCTGCCTAGCTTGTGTTTCATTCTGTCTTGTGTATTGCGGTCCCTAGATGGTGAGCAACTGAGGGAAGGGAGTGTTGCTCGGTCGTGCTTAGAATACCATCATTCGGCGCACAGCAGATCCGGAACACAGTAGGCCTTTAATGAAAGCGTTTTCGTTTCTGTGGTGAGGATGTGGAGGCCTCGGCATTGAATGCTCATGGAAGTAGACCTTAAATCAGGAGACGTTGTCTGAGAGGTAGTGAGTCAGTGAGGTTTGAAGCCAAGGGTGGATGAGATGGTCTTCGGGTCGCCCCGCTCTCCCAGCTCGGTCCACTCTCTGTCCGAATGACTCCCAACTGATACTTCCCAAGTGCCTCTGAATCCTTCCAGTTCTGGCCTAGGAAACGGCATTCCGTTGAGCCCAGGTCCCCTCCTCCCTAATCCCTCACCACCACCCCCCATGATCCATACTTGGATAGAGTGGGGAGTGGTACGGAGGGGGTTCTCTTTCCTGATGGGAGACTGAGTGTCATCGGCAGTGACTCTGGGCTTCCTTCAGCAACCCCGCCCCCCCCACCACGGTCCCCACCACCCCAGACTGTCCCCTGCAGGCGGCTCTGCTGGCCTGACGGCAGGTCTTCCCCTTGGTGGCACCCCCACCACTAAATGCCAAGCATTTACTCGGGGCCAGAGCACAGAGGGAGAGAAGGGGTTAGCCTGCCTGGATTTGAGGAGGGAAGGGCGGAGGGAGATTGATTTTGGAATGACCCTAATCTAGAAGCTGCCTCTCCACACACACCGTCCTCCCCCTACCTCACCCTTCCCAGAGCAGAGGACACCAGGCAATTCCCCAGGTTTTCCAGGGCTCTCCAGATTCCCCAGGGACTTTCCCATTAATAGACAATTTTGGATCTGAGCAAGCAGTGGGGTGAGGCTGTGGGACCCATCAAGGTGCTGGGCTAACCCATCAAATCCCAGCCTCGTCCCCTTGGGCCAGGTTCTGTGGGTAAGCTCCCCCTGCACGTGAATCCTCCAGTCTGATGGTGACTCCCTTGCCTCAAGTCTGAGGGCATAGGCCTGGCCCCTGTTGTAAGGATACTCCCAGGGTGCTGAGGGGCAATAGGATGCAACCAGGACTTAGAGGCTTCACCCCTCCATGTGGGGCTGCAGCCAGAGAGCCCCAGCAGGCAGTCCCAGTCAGACCCGCTCGCCCCCTCCGTTCGTTCCTTTCCTCGGAGGAGCCCTGTATGGTAGTCTCCCAGCACTCCTTCTCACTGCAGAGGCCAGGTGAGCCGTGGTGCCCGCAGTGCAGGTGGCAGGTGGGGAGAGCGGGGGAGGAGGAATGTGCCTGGGGCCAGGCAGGATGCCACCAGACGGTCCCAGCAACCCCACCCCCTCCCCGTGACCTGCTCACACTGCTGCCTGCCTGCCTTGGTCCTGGTCCCTATGCCGGAGGTCATGGCCAAGTCCTGGTTTCCAGCTACCCATTCCCGGGAGGAGACCCGGCCTCCATACACATGGGGCATCTTGTGGGGCATGAGTCATTGCTGCAACTGCCATTTTAGGAACACTGGCCTTGGACTGGTTGTTTTTTGTTTTGTTTTTTTTAATTTTTTTAAAGATTTTATTTATTTATTTGACAGAGAGAGACATAGCGAGAGAGGAAACACAAGCAGGGGGAGAAGGAGGGGAGAAGCAGGCTTCCCGGCGGAGCAGGGAGCCCGATGCGGGGCTCGATCCCAGGACCCCGGGATCACGACCCGAGCCGAAGGCAGACGCTTAATGACTGAGCCACACAGGCGCCCCCTTGGACTGGTTTATTGAAGCCCCACAGTTAAATACGAGATTCCTCCCATTTTACAGGTAGGGAAACCAAGGCCCAGGGTGATGAAGTCACTGATGCAGCCTATCTTGTGCAGGCTGACATGGAGAAGCAGTGGGTGGGGCGTCCTGGGGTATCAGAGGGAGAGATTATCTTTTTTTTCTTTTTCTTTCTTTTTTTTTTAAGCACACAAGCAGGGGGAGCGGCAGGCAGAGGGAGAAGCAGGCTTCCCACTGAGCAGGGAGCCCTATGCGGGGCTCCATCCCAGGACCTGGGGATCATGAGCTGAGCCGAAGGCAGAGGCTTAACCGACTGAGCCACCCAGGCGCCCTGGGAGAGATTATCTTGAGGACCCACAGCCCCCATGAGGTTGAGAGAGGGGCAGGCGTTCAATCAAAGGGTCCTTCGCAGCCCAACAAGGAATTTTTCCCTACAGGGAGAGGGATTAGGCATGGGTTGGGAATGGGGACAGAAGGGCAGCAGGCCAGCACCCACACCAAGCCAGGGACCCTGCACTGAATGACCTCCACCCACCTCCTCCCCTCACCCTTCCTGAAGCTGAGGGAGTCCATGGTGGCCCAGGTGCTCCACTGCACGGGCCCAGGGCAAGCATCCCTGACACCCCCCCCCCCAATTTGCCTCATGGTCTTCTCCTTGCTGATGCCTCAGAACATGGGCAGGGGCCCAGACCAGTGAGTCCAGGGCAAGACTACCCAGCTTCACTCTCCAATCTGTCTGCTCCCTCTCCCCACCCCACTCCCCGCTCCCTCCCCACCAGTTTCCCTCCCAAACACTCACTCATTCATTCCCCAGACCACCTACAAACCACCCATTTGCCTGGACCACACAGCTCCTGCCCAGCTCAGCTCCCAGGGATAATGGCCACGCCACCCCCACCCTTCCAGGACCCACCCCCAAGCCTAATTACCACCTTGGCACCTCCGGGGCAGGCGAGGGGGCCATTGACCTCCGTTTATGCTTGGAAATCTCTTGGGCACAGGACGCTTGTTTTCCTCTGGACATCAAGGGGCAGGAGCAAATTAGAGACCCTCAACTGAGCCCCTCTCCGGTCCCTCCCACCCCACCGCCCAGTCTCTGAGCCCAGGTTACTGGGGCAGGGCAGGAAGACAAGATTGTGGAGACCCTGTTTGATCCTCTGTCCTCTGGGCACAGTGAAAGGATGGAAGAAGGGACAGACCTAGCTGCCCTCAGGTGCAGGTCAGGGAGGGCTCCCCAGAAAGAGCATTGGACCAGAAGTCAAAGACTGGAGTCTAGTTCAGAGCCCTACTGCTCACCTGTCCCCACCCATTGGGCCTCAGTTTCCTAGCACATGAAAGAAAGGAGGAGCTGATGTCCACAGTCTCTGAGGGCTCTCCTGGTTTGGGACCTTGAACCCCAGGGAAGTGACTGAGAGGTGCTGACCGCGGGTCTCTGCACTGCTGAGGGACCCCAAGCGAAGAATTGGAGAGAAAACGACGTGGATGGAGGAGGCAGCTGGAGGAGGGCTGGAGGGCAGGACCAGGAGACAGAGCAGGGTCGACGCTGGGCTTGAGCGGGGACTGGGCGCCAGGCCAGGTAAGGAGTGCAGAAGTGGGGAAGTCCCTCATAGGCCTCTGGACCTGGTGTGTTCTGCCCACTACCCTCCCCCCCCCCCCCCCCCCGCACACACATCCCTTGTCAGCAAGGCAGTGGCAAGAGATGGCCTCCTTGAAGTGGCTTGTGACCCCAGAGGGGCCCTCTGCCTTTCCCTCTGCAATGTCCACACTGACCCGAGTCCCAGGAGCTGCTCCATGAGGGAAGGGACCAGTCTAGTTCTAGTGCCAGGATGGGCCCTGGCTTGGAGCGGAAGCCCAATGAATGTGAGCTGAATGAATGAGGACAGACAGCTTCGGGGAAATGGAGGCAAATGCAGCCGTCTGAGCTTCCCTGTGGCTCCGGGGGTTGGGGCAGGGAGAGGGGAGAGCAGTGGGCGGGGGTGGTGTTGGTGGGTTCAGCCTCACCACGCAGAGCTGAGCCAGGCCTAGGCCCTGGGGGCCAGGGCCACCAGAGCTGGGCCAGGGCGGATGAGGTGGTCTTTGTGGGGTCCCTCGCAGGATCCCTCCTTCCCCCATAATTACTTCTGATTAGCTTCACCGCAACAGCCAGGCTGGAAAGAGAGGGGTGTTTGGGACATGGGGGGAGGGGACAAGGTGGAGCAGAGCACTCAGGACAAGCCAGGGTCCCCAGCTGAGTGCATGCACATGCGCGCACGCACGCACACACACACACATACACACGCACAATCTGGAAAATTCCAAGAGAGCCCCATCTACACAGGCCTAAAAGCCGCAGTGATCCAGATCCAGGGAAATCAGGCCCTTTAGACAACTCACCCTTATGTATTAACTCAACATATCCCCTCGAAAGTTCCAGGGTGAGGGGAGGTGGGCACAGCTTCTAGGCCGAGGGCAGCAGGGAACAGAAGAAGCGCTTCAGGCCAGAAGGGAGCTTTGGCAGGGAGGTCCACCACCACAACTCAGGGCCCAACCTGGAGGAGTCCCTGGAGCCCCTTGCCAGTACTCAGAAAATGCCTCCCGGTGCGCAGCCGCCCTTTCCGCCTGCTTGTGTTAAGCTGAGGGATCTGCAGACAGATTCGCTGTGTCCCCCGCCCTCACCCACCCACTCCTCTTAGGACAATTCATGCTAGGGCCTTCTATGGAGGCCAGGAGGCTTGGGTCCCCTCCTCTCTAACCTGGGGGCAGGACTCTCCCTCCCACTTTCTCAGCAAGCCAAGCAAGGAACTATAGCTCAGGTCGCTCAGATTCCCCCAGTCTGAAAAGAACGAACCCCTGCCCTCAAAGAGCCTCTAGTCTGATGGGGGTGGGGGGAACACAAGAGATAAACAGAACGGATACTCCCGACCCTGTCTCCTCCCCGCTCCCAGAAGGGAGCTGAGCTTGGAGAGGTGTCAGGGACCACAGTGCCGCATCGCTTTGGGCAAGGCACGCAGGCTTCCCGGAGGAGCGGCTCCCTGGAGGCGGTGGGCTGCCTGGAGGAGGCGGCGGGCCGGCCTGCGCGCGCCGAGGAGGCCGCCCCAGTGGCGCTCCCACGACCCGGGCAAGGCTGTCTGGGCGCCGTCTCCGGTCTCGGGGCCTGCGGTCAGGGCACCGCGGGGCCGTGTTTGAGCCGGTCAGCTCCCCGCGGAAATTACAGGGGCGCTCGGCGCTGCGGTCGCGCCCCCCGGGGCAGCGCCCGCTGGTTGGAGGCGTTTAAATTGAAAGCAGCTTTGGGGAGAGGGGGTGGGCGCGGGCCGCCGAGCAAGGGGAGGGGGCGGCCGGGCACAGCGACCCCATTGTCTGTGCCCGCCGAGGGGCGGGACCTTGTGGTGAGCGCGGCGCCCCCTCCCCGCGCTTCGGCCCCGCGCCCCCCTGCCTGCTCCCACACCGCCCAGCCCTCGCCCCTTCTCCACCTGGGGCTCCCCGCCCTCCTCTGGCGGCCTATGCGCGCGCAGACGCGCACACTTCCTCCTAGAGGCCCTCCCAGACTAACAAGCCCTGACAGCCTGGGGGTCCCTGAGTCAGAAGGTCAGGAGATGTGAGATGCGTCCTCTGATCCTCTCGGCGACCTTGGGCAAATCTCCTCCTTTCTCTGGGCCCCAGTGTCCTCTGTAAAAAAGTAGATGCTTCATTCACTCTCTCTGCCTACCTCTCTTCGTTATTTTAATGATTTGAGCCAACGTATGGAGAAGTGTTATGAAAACTATGAAAGCGCGGCAACCACCTGAGGAATAATAAATACCAAGAATGCGGCCCGCACCCCGCTCCTATTCTTCACTGCGCAGGTTCACTTGAACACGGGTGTGTTTGTGCTGGAAATCTAGCGCGCCGGGGAAGGGGTGGGTTAGGAGTTAAGCAGCCAACCGCGTGGAGGGGGGAAATCATGGTGGACTTCTTGGAGGAGGGGAATGTGGAGCAGGGCTAGGAGGGCGTGAAGGGAGCAATCCTGGAAGAAGGAGAGACGTGTCTCTGCCTCTCGAAGGAATATCAGGAGAGGCAGGAGCCAGGAAGCAGGAGGGGCTTTGTAAGACGAACTCACTTGTCACACCTGGGGCCTGCAGCCAGAGAAGTGGCTTGGGGAGAGCTGCTGTTCACTCACGTGGTGGGTGACACATTTCGTGGGAAGACAGATTGGTGGTAGAGCCTGGTGCAGCCCTGGGTCTGTTGCCCCTGGAGTGTGGGGAGCTCCCCTTGGCCCCTTCCTGGTTCTGTTCCTGAGGGCATTGGGCCCCCAGAGGTTGGTCCCTGGGCTCAGAGCACCAGGTGCAGGACACTTGGCTTGTTGTTTCCTTTGCCTCCAGCCACAGCAGCGGAAGGTTGTTTGCCAGGCTTGTTGCCCAGGGACATGCCCACTTGTTCCACACCTGGCAGGGCTACATGTTCCTGCTCTATTTCCTGGAAGTTCCTAGTGGGCAGCCAGGTATGGGAACCAAGCCCACGGGGCCAGCTCCCTGTTCTGGGCGACTGACACTTACGCACTTGGTGGCAAATGGAGAGCTGAGCCTGGCCAGAAGGAAGAAGAATCTGTCAGGTCTTCCCGAAATGGAGATTGAGGAGCATCCCTGGAAAGGAGGGAAGAAGAGGGTGAGGCCAAGGGCGGAGGGAGGTGAGAGAGGCCAGGCCGTGTGTTTCCACCAGAGGAGCATCAGATAGAACTGGAATCCTTTTCTAGTCCTCTCCTCAGGTCAGACACCCCTCTGGGCCCCACCCTTCCTCCAGAGCCCAGAGTGTCTCAAAGGCCTACAAGAGAGAGGACTTTGATTTGGCAAATGGGATGTGATCTACCAATGGGCTTTGGGGCACAGACTGGAAAGGTCTGTCTGTCCTCTCTTACCTCCTCCCCTGGCCTGAGCAGCTGCGGAACCCAACTGCCCAGGCTAGCTCACTTACCCACCCCCCGCATGTCCTGCGTGCATGCCAGCCAGGCCCAGGACAGGGATGCCGTGGAAAAGAACCGGGGAGCCCTGCAAGGGGTGGGGACTGTCCAAAGTGACCTGACTGGTTAGGGCTGGGCCACCCCTGATGGGAGAGCTGGCCAACCTCAAGGAGCCTCCCTGACTTCCAGGCCTGGGATCTACTGGACACAACCTCTCCTGGGAACAGGAGCCCAGAAGCTTCCTGGACACCACACTCTGGCATTAGCAACCAAACACTCACAGGACTCCACTCCCCATCCAGGCCAGGGGCCACCAAAAGCCCTCTGAGAGTGTGTCTCCTGCCGCTTTCCTCCTACCCCCACCCCCGACCCTCCCATCTCCAAGTCCCCACACCTCAGAGCCCAGACTGGCATCTGCACACACCACCCACCACTCAGACCACGAACGAGCCTTTCCTGAGCCCACCTCTTACAGGATGCCCATCAGGTTGGGCAGGGATGGGGAAGTGGGAAGCCACATACCAATGAGGCCTTGGCCTCCAGCCCCCACAGTGGGCCAGACCTGAAAGAGGCTGTGTCTTGTTTTATCCTTGCCCACCCTGCACAGCCCCAGGGTCCTAGAGGTCAGGGCTTTGAGCAACGGGGAGAGGATACTGAGGCTGAGGTCTCTACAGGCCCTGGCCCCCAGCTGACAGGCTCAGCATGGGCTTGGGGATGACTCCCCTAATTCAGACACCTCCTTGGGGCCAGGAATGGAACTTTGGGGAGAGGGAGTCAGGAAGAGGCTTCCTCACCCACCTGGGTCATCCTGGTCCCCAAAATGCCCAGAGGTAGCGCCACGAACAGTGACTATCACAGAGGGGTCCTTGCTCTTGGGAACTCCGGTCTGAGAGTTCCAGAAAGGGCAGGCTGGAGGAGAAAACCAGACAGTGAGAAGGTGAGCTGCCCTGAAGACCGTAGCCCTGTGGTCCTGAGAATACGGGACCCTAGGTTGTTAGGGTCCTGAGGTATTGCAATTGTAGTAAATGTAGTAAACATCATCATAAGAATAGGGCCCGGCACTGTTATAAAACCTTGCATGCATAGTTTCCTGCTCCACAGTGGGGGAACTGAGGCACAGAGAGGGTCAGTTAGCTTGTTCCCTGAGAGCGGTGGGACGGGGAACCCAACCCATGTCTGTCTGACTTCAGAGCCCGCCTGCCCAGCTGTTTCCCTGTAGCTTTTGTGACCCTAAACCTTGCTCTCTGTAGGGTCCCAGGTTCGGCAAATCACCAAGTCCAGAAACCAAGCCCTGACTCAGTGTCTCTTGTGGAAAAGCAGCAGGTGGGAAGGGTAGATCCTAGCAAGAGAATGAACTATGAAGACAACAGTCATCTGTCCTCCTCTGGGTCCCAGAAAGCTTCCAGGAGTAGGAGGATGGGCAAGAGAAGACGGAAGGGGCAGGGGGAGGAGGGGAAAAAAGTATTTCAAGATGGTTAGGAGGCATGGCCATTTTGTGGTTTGGTTTGGTTTTGCTTAAAATTTTATTTATTTTCTTTAGTAACCTCTACATCTAATGTGGGACTCAAACTCTCGACCCTGAGATCGAGAGTCACCCACTCCTCCCACCGAGCCAGCCAGGTGCCTCCAGACATGGCCATTTTGGACGGCAGGGTGGGTACTCAGAGAGAAATGACCTTGCTTGAGAACAGAGGATTGGAGGGACTCACGGGGGGCGTGGAAGAAGGGAGTCTGGTCTGGCTGCATTCCCTCCTCCAGCAGCCCATGGGCTCGGTGTCTGAGGATCAGACCCCAAGGGGCAGATAGGGCCGTGTCCCATGACTCTGGCCGAAAGCCTCCAGTTTCTCATCCCCTCCCCCAGCTGCTCAGCCCTCTGCTCCAGGCTGGAGGCCACTTCCAGCCACTCTCAGGCTGAACCCCCAGGGGAAGGGCCTCAGCAGAACCCCCCCAGGGCTGATTAACAGCGCACAGCTGGAGGTAAACATCTGCTCTTCTCCTAGGGGAGGCCTGTCCTTGTTCCCCCAAAGGTATGGAGCCTGCAGACATCATCCCTCCCCACTAAGGAGACAGGAGGCTGGACAGAGAGAAGAGAGAAGATAAACATTTATCAAGTGTTAGCCTTCGGGAACAGCCCCGTTGTGCGGAGGGGAGACCGGAGCAGGCAGGGGCAGCCACTTTCCCAAAGTCCCACAGACCTCAAGACTCAATGTGCATTGGTCTGGCCCCAAATCTGGCTCTTCTCTGGCTCCGAGGGGCCAGAGGTCTGTGCCTAGCAGGTGTGTCTCCCCCCACTCCCGACCCCCACCCCCTGCCTCTGGCCCGCGGGTTTACCCATGAAGGAGCCCCAAACCACAAAGGAGCTGTGGTGTTGCCTGGGTCCCTCCCGGGAGGCAGGGCTGGTAGCAAGGGGGGCCCACTGCCCTCTTGTTGATCCTGCGCTTTTCAGCTTGCTGGCCAGTGGGCACCGCTGACTGTCCCTGAGGGCCCCACTTACATATCAGGCACTGGGGTCAGCAGATGACATGCTTAATCCTCTTAACGGCCCTATCGAGATAGGTCCTATCGCTCTCCCCACTTCACCGATGAGGAAATTGAGGCTCAGAAATATGAAGTAATGCTCAAGAGCACATAGCTGTAAGCAGCAGAGGTAAGATTTTATCCAGAATCCTCTCTTGTATCCCTTTGGTGATACAGTTGCTAGGGGTGTGTATCCATCTCCCTGAATTGGGGTCCAGCTAGGTTGGAAGAGCAACCCTTTCTTGCTGCCCTCTGACCTCCTCTCACCTCCCAGAGAAGGACTGGCCTGGGCTCTGCATCTGGGGGGTGCTGGGGCAGCAGGAGGAAATCGGACAAGTTAGGAATCCAGCTTCCGGTCTGCTCTTCCCCGTCATGTGTGGGAAATTCAGCCCCTTCTCGGGTCTGAAGGAAATGAGTTGCGGGATACAGCTGGCATTTGGAAAGCAGATAAAGGTGCAGGCTCACAACCTGCTACTTGCTTGCTGTGGGACCTTGGGAAAATCACTTAACCTCTCTGTGCCTCAGCGCTGACATCTATAAAATGAGGAAATAAGAGTACCAGGCTCCTAGGGATAAGGAGAGGATTGAACTGCAAAGAATTTGCAGAGTTTGGAGTCGTGCCCGGCGCATGGTGAATGCTATTATTATTACTTATTATTATTACTAGAGAGAGAGAGCTTTTTAAAAAAGTAAGGCCTGGAAACCCAGGCAAGTCTATAAAGAGGACATGGTTGGTTTTGGGGGGGTCCAGATTTCCTAATTTTTCAATGCCCAGGGCTCCTGAGAGGGAAGGAAAGGGTGGATGGTTTCCAGGTGACATTCCTCCCTTCCCACCCCCATCCCCAGGAGGATAAAAATTCCTCACAGGTTTCTGTGCTTTCATGTGGAGCCTGCCAAGCCCTGGCCAGCATTCCTCTGCCCCTCCTGTTGGTTGGGGGCTGGTGGAGGGGGTCATCAGCCCCTTCTATAGCTGTGTGAAGTATGAGGGTGGGCGCCTGGACCTGAGGTCCCAGGTGGGAGCAGCTTGAAGCAGGTGGCCTGCCCCCCAGCGGAGGGACTTTGAGGCCGAGGACTCGGGGAGGAAACCCATCTGGGTGGCTGTTCAGGGCTGCCTCCCCCGCCACACACACACACCAGCACCTGCAATGTGTGAGGATACCCATGATGGGGATGGGTCGGGCACTGGGGAGGATCCGGTCTGATCATTTCCTCCGCTGATAGGGCTTCATATAGACCCTGAGGGACATGCAGCGTTGCGCCAGGGGAATGAGCCTCGGCTCTTTCCCTGCTGCTGGAGCTCTCAGGCAGCTAGGGGGTGGGCAGGACCTAGAGAGACATCCAACCCAACTGGTCAGGGCTGGGGAACCAGAGGAGATGGAGGAGAATCTGCAGAGGTGGGAAGCAAGGGCGGGCTTCCTGGAGGAGAGGTTAGGAGGAATCAGGGCCTGGAAAGGGAGGATCCCGGCTAGAGCTTGCAGACGGGGTGTGAGGGATATGGAAACCCACTCTTTTAACCCACCGTCTCAATGCATCCATGTTCTTCCATGCCCATCCACCCATCCCTCCATCCCTTGACCCATTTTATGTTTACATGTCTGCACAGGACTGGAAGAAGCCCTTTCCCCATCAGCTGGAACAGTCCCACCACGGGATGGGTTGAATGTCAGGTAGTGAGCTTGCCGTCACTGAAGTTTTGTGAGCAGTCTTTGCAGGGAGGAGCCCCGCCCAGGGTGAGGGCTCCCTTAAGTGTCCTCCAAGATGTCCTTCCCACTCTGAAGTGCTTTGAAGTCCTCTGCTTCCAGTTCTGCCCGCTGAGAGCCTGGAGTGTGTGGCTTTCTCCCTCAAGCCAGCTGCTTCCCCCATTTCTCGAATCTCCTTCCCTGCCGTCTCGAACTCATCCCTCCTCCCTGCTGGGCCAGGCCCCAGCACAGCCCATGTGGACTTCTATACCCCTCCTTCCCAGCCTCCCTACCTCCAGCCTGGCCTCTTTGCTGCAGCCAGGCTTTCTCCAAAGGACCGGGCTGGAAGTGTGGACTTCCCTTGCCCAAAAGCCTTCCATGGCTCCCCATCACCTGCAGAAAAACAACCAAATTCCTCCCTCTGCCTTTCGAGGCCCTCTCTGAGTGACGCCCAGGCTCTCACTGTCACACATGTCATGCGCTCCCCCTGCTGTGCCCTCCTCACCCCTCCTTGCCAACCAACTCACTCGGAAAACAACTACCACTTCCAGGCTCGGCTCAGAAACTGCCTCCTTGCTGAGGGGGCTGGTGCCCCACCAAGGCCGTGATGGAGTGGTTGGGGGTGGTTTTCTTGAGGGCAGGACCACTTCCTTTCATGTTTGTATCCCCCACACTCAGAAGGGGCTCAACACGTGTAAACCAACAGTTACAGGAGCCAGAGCGAATGAACCGTCTTCCTTCATGTTGCTGGGTTGTTGTTCATGTTGCTAGAAGCTCTAATGCTTTAAAAACACTCACCCACACCCTGCGGCAATGGGTTCAGCAGACAGGTACTGAGCCTCTGTGCCCAGCATGTGCCGGGCCCTGTTCTGGGCCAGGACTCACAGCTGCGGGGCTCCAGGGTCCTGCCGGAGAGGAGGACAGACAGAAACACGCCTGCCAAGGTCAGGCCACTGGGGCCTCCATCCCCACTGCAGAGCTGAATTACAGAGCCCAGAGAGGGTGAATCTCCTGCTGGGCCACCGGGCCAGGGAGTGGGGGCCCCTGGCTAGTCCCCAGATGGTCCCTTTTCCCTTGTGGCCCAGAGGGTCCTTTTACCCAGCACCTCCTCCAGGCCAGGAGGGCCCAACTCAGGTGGGTGCCCAATAAAGGGATAAATCTGCAGTGCTGAGTTTCTTTTAGCAAATGCGGGGCGCCTGGGTGGCTCAGTCAGGTAAGCATCTGCCTTCGGCTCAGGTCATGATCCCAGGGTCCTGGGATGGAGCCTCGCATGGGCTCCCTGCTCAGCGGGGAGTCTGCTTGTCTCCCCCTGCCCCTCTTCATCCCCCTCCCCCTGCTAGTGCTCTCTCTGTCTCTCTCTCAAATAAATAAAATCTTTAAAAACATATATATAAATGTTTTAAATAAAATGAGGGCAAATACAGCTTCTTCTTCTTCTTTTTTTTTTTTAGAGGTGGGGAGGGGCAGAGGGAGAGGGAGAGAGAGAATCTTAAGCAGGCTCCACGCCCAGCACAGAGCCCGACGCAGGGCTCAACCTCATAACCCTGAGATCATGACCCTGAGCCAAAATCAAGAATCAGACCCTTAACCAACTGAACCACCCAGGCCCCCAGTTTGCAGTTTCTTATTTTCCTTGGGAATCCAGAAAGTGCCCTAACTAGGTGATAAGCCATTTCTATTTCTGACATGAAAAGCCATTTCAATGGCAGCTTGTTACTTCCTGGATAAAACCAAGGTTGGGGCCACTCTTGGTCTTCCACCTGCTTCCTCTGTTGCATCCCTCCTTAAAGGGAGAGGATGAGGTCTCATCTCTCTGGGCCTCTCAGAGCAGAGAAGGGCTCCATCCAGACTGGGAAGTTATTCCCCAGCCCTACCCAGGAATCTGACCCTAATGCCACCTGCTGGGGCCCCCACCATCTCCCCGCCCCCTGCTCTGGCCCCAAAGGGAGCAGGTCTCCAGTGGGGAAATCTCTGCCCTCTGCACATTTGCTCCATCCCTGAGGTCATGCCTCTCTTGCTCCGCCACAGCCTCCCAGCCCCCACCAGGCTCACCTGCTTGGCTCCTGTCCTGGGGGACATAGAGATGTTATCCCTGGGGGTATGGGCCTCAATGGGGGCATTGTTCCCACCAGATCCAGAGAAGGATCAGGGAGGGACAGGGCAGAGACTAGGAATGTCCCAGGTGCCACACAGGCCAGCTTTGTCCTCCTCCTCCTCCCCCTCCCTCCCTGTCCTCCTATGTGGCCCCCTCCCTCTCACTCCCACCCAGACCACAGACCCTCCCCTGGCCCCCTCCTTAGGCTCCTCCATAGCCTGGGGCCATGCAGCTGTTGTGGGGGTGGGCTCAGGATCGCCTTGGGCAGTTTTGCAGGAGCAAAGGTGTCCTCTTGAAAGGACGGTGCTCTTTGGAGCTGGGTCTCTGTTTGGGTAGGCCCAGTTCGGCCTGCCCAACTTGTCTGGCCTTGGCATCCCTGTCCGGGGAGCACCCTGTCTGGTCCTTGCCCTGGGCCTACCCCCTCCTCTCTGTGTGCCACCCAGACGCAGCCCAATCTAGCTGCTCCATGGAGACTTCCTGGCCACAGTCACAGCAGTGGGCCCCCAGGAGACAGGAGGGGCTGAATATAAAAATCAGTTGCCAAGAGCTAACCCCAGACCCAGGACTTCTGGATTCAGGTCCCAGCTTTGCTGGTCGCTGTGTGACCTGGAAGACGGACTGCCCTACTCAGGCTTCTCTGGTCCCATTATAAAATGACAGCATTGGACCATCTTCCCTAAGCTCCCATTGGCCATGCACTGCCTCCTGGGAAGTAGAGACTGGCTGGGAGAGACAAGAGCCCCCACCCCAGGGCCCTGCCTCTCCAGCCCGAGCTTTGTCTCCGGAGCATGAGTGACAGCCAAAGAAAGCTAATGGAAATTCACACGCGGCAAATGAAACTGATCTCTAGCTCCAGATCCAGTTTCCCCTCCCAGCCGGCCCCCAGGCCTCCCTCACACCTGCTCCTGTCCCCTTTGTACTGTTAGGCCAACAGCACTAGCTGTCTTTCATCCACCTCCTGCCCCATTCACACCTTAAGCCTGGGGCCCCGCCTCCCACCTCCTGGCTGGGGCAGGCTGCTGTAGGCTGGCCAGGCGGGCACCCCAGAGCCCAGCTTCCCCCCCCCTCACTTCTCACCTGGAAAGATCACAGGAAAGGGAGATCAGGGTGGGGAGCAAGAGGGCAGGAGGGAGGCAGGGTGTCCTACTGGATGCAGCAAGGAGTTCTCAATACTAGTTTTGTTTTTTGGCTGAAAAAAAGTATAAATTCAAGAGGACTTCTTGGAGGAGGAGCAATTTCTCGCGTGGATTTAGCACACGTGTTTGCCCAGCAGTGCCCAGGAGCAGGCCCTGCCTTTCTGTTGGGACTGGTCAGAGCCATTCATTTATTTATTCAGCACATATGTATTAATGTTGACTCTGTTTTGGGTGTTGGGAATACGACCGTAAAGAAAACAAAGCTCACACTGATGAATCACTGAACTCGACCTCTGAAACTAATAATGCCCTATATATTAATTAATTGAATTTAAATGAATTTTAAAAAAAGAGAGAGGGGAAAAAAAAAAAAAGAAAACAAAGCTCCCGCTTTCACAAGTTTATATTCCAGAGTGGAGTTGAGGGAGACAGACACAGATAAGATGTTAGTTGGTTATAACTGTGTAGGAGAAAAGTTAAAGCAGGTTAGGGGAGAGGGAGTGACCGGGTGATAGTGTAGATAAGTTACTCAGCAGGCCTCTGAGAAGGTGACACTTGAGCAGAGAGCCAGGTGGACAGCTCCTGGGAGACATCTCAGGCAGAGAAAACAGTAATACAAAGGCCGTGAGGCAGGGAGAACTTGCCGTGTTGATAGAATCTCCAAGAGCCCACTGGGCTGGAGGGGCATGAATGGGTGGGAGGATGGGACTCCTCCCATCCAGATGATGGGATTCATCTGGAATCAGATGGGTAGAGCCTTACAGACTGCCAGTGACTTTGGATTTTATTCAGAATGAAATGAGGTAATGAAAATAGCCAGGGTGCCTTTCCTTTGGGGCCCCTGGAAGATTCTAGCAAACCCCCTCCCTTACTGCCTCTCAGAATTAGGGAGAAGTTAAGAGCTAAATGTGGAGATCAGACAGACCTAGGTTTATCCATCCATCCATCCATCCATCCATTTATTTAACATTTGTCACACCCCTACTCTGTGCACGCAGCCGCCACTTACTGCTGGCTAAATTGCCCTTATCTGTAAAGTGGGGCCAGCAATAATCCTTTTTTTACTTCAGAGATTTGTGAGGACCAAGCAAGAAAAGTGCTTAAATCACTCAGCACAGCACTGGCACGTGGTAGGTCTTTATATGAGGTCGCTGTATGACTAGCTGGTAGAATTCACAAGATCCCCCACACTAACCCACCCAAGTGAGTCTGACCTGTGTCCACCCTACTCTGGGGTGTTCTCCCAGACAGGGCAGCCCTGCTCTGTGTTCTCAGAGTTTCCCTGTGTGCTTCTTCCTTCCCAAACCGCCTCAGCCCTGCTCCCTGCCCTCTGCCCTCTGCCTCCTGCCCCCCTATGTGGTGTCAAAGCCCAACAGAATGTTCTCTCAGGGCTTCTGTTCTAGTATGCTCCCCCTTCCTTATCAGCCTGCCTCTGTCTGCCCCCACATGTGAGCCCGCCACTTGCCACTCTTTCTAGTGAGGTGTTGTGCTGTCTTATGTGGGGACCCCACCTGGGGCTCCGAAGCCCGAGACAGAAACTTAACTCCTAGGGAGCAAAACCTGGAAATAGCCCGGGCTTTGAAACCCTTGGGAGTCAGACGCATTGAGCAAACCCTGGCTCCAGCATGGCCGTGCTGTTGGCCCTTGCAAGTCACTTCACGTCTCTGGGCCTCAGTTTCTTTATTCGTCAAAGGGGAACAGGTGCAGGGCTGCTGGTAGAGGGAAGATCACACCCATAAAATTCCTGCAGGAAGAATGGGCTTCGCACACCGCCATTAGCCACGGAGGTGTCCGAGGCACGGTCGCTCACTAGCTCAAGAACGTGGGGGTTCCAGGCCCAGGCGGGGAGTGTGAGCGCCAGAAATCGTATTTGAATGTGAGTGTACTTTCGTCTAGGGCAAGGATCCATAGCTTTCATCAGATTCTCCAAGGAGTCCTGAGCCAAAAAAATGAGGACAGCGGGATGACATGGCCAAAAACGTAAAAATAGTTGGAGAAGTTAAATCTAGAATTTGTTCATTTTTAAAAAATTCAGATCTTCAGACAACATGTTTGGAGTGCCTACTCTGTTCCAGGCCCCCGTGGGGGAGCCGGTGACCCACAGGGAACCTCCTTCCCCCCAAGGTGCTCCCCCTTCAGCAGTGGAGGCAAGCCCCACAGGGGCACCACACTTTACAGTTTGTAGGGCGCCTCCTCTGGGTCATCCCTAATGACCCTGTCCACTCCCCCGCGGGAGAGGCAGTGCGGGGTTGGGTGGGGGGACTGTTTTACAGATGGTAACATTGAGGCTCAGAGATGCTAAGCAACTGGCCCAGAGTCACACAAGCTGGTTAGCCAGGACGGAGGGCTGTGCCTTCCTCCTGGCCCCTGCACTGGCCCGCCAGGAGCGGAAAGCGGCTCCCTTGGCGTGGGAGTGCCAGGGGGAGGGGTGGGGGGGGAGGGGCTCCCTCTCCTTCCAGCCTGTAGCTCCACGTGGGCTGGGTGGGCTCTCCTCCTCCACCTCCTGGCCTAGGGTGCTTGATGCAACCCACCCGCTGCCCTCTGCCGTGGGAACCTACGCGGGGTGGGGGTGGGCGGGTGCCCTGGCCTGGTCACCGGGGCCCTTCGGATGACACGTAACCACTGCCTGCATTTGCTTCTTCCTGCTGTTGAGGGATGCAATCTGGACCTGCTGGAAGAGGCAGGCTGACTTTGGAGTTCAAAGAGGTTGGGGAAGGTGCGGCTTGCTATGAGGTAGCAAGGGTGTGGTTGTGAGAGATGGGGGGTCACCCGCAGAGGGACCCTCCTTCCCCCCATAGCTTCCCTGCCCCCACCCCCAACACACAGTCTTTTTGATGCTGCTGAGGATAAGCCAGGCTCAGCCCACGCGAAACTCTTCACACACACCTCCAGCTCCAGGCGGTCCCCAAGACCTCGTCAGGGGCTGGCCTGGTGCCTAGGTCCCAGCCCAGGGCGACGGGTAGCAGTGAGGGGCGGGAGGCCCGGCGTGTTCCAGTATTTATTTATTTATTTGAGGACCCAGCATTTATACATACCAGGCTCTGATTATTCCCCCAGGGCCGGGAGGAGGGGGACGCTCCTGCCTGGGCCTTTGATGTGCCAGAGGAGATGGCAAGATGGGGAGGTGGTGCTGGGAGTCTCTGCTGCTGTGGGGGATGTGTGCGTGGGGGGCGGCCCTGGTGATGTCACCTCAGGAGGCCATGGATGGCAGGCGCTGTGGCCGGGCCCAGGAGGGAGTAGAAGGGGTCAGAAGGTGGGAGAAAGGAGGGACACTCTTTTTGGGTTGGACCCTTGGCCCACAGCCCGGTTGCCTTGCCCAGGGCCACAGCCATTGCCTTGGGTTTGGGAGCACGTACATCCTCCAAGCTGGAAGGAGAGGAGGGTGGCAGGTCGAAGAAGGCAGGGAGGAAGGAGCCGCCAAGGCCCTGTGGCAGGGCCCAGGCCCTCAAACACTCCACTCAGTACCTCCCGCCTCCCAACCTGTGGAGAGGCCCAGATGAAGGTGACATGGCCTCGAGGAGGTCCATGTTCAGGGGTCAGGGGCACCAAGGTATAGGCTGGAGATCCCCTCAGAACCACCAAGAACCACCAGGATGGGTTCTATAAGTGGGTCTTCCTGTCTTCCCCCTATGTCCAGGGTTACCGGGGGGATGTCTGCTGAGTGACAAGGGGCACTTCTTCGTAATTGAGTGAGGGAAGTAAGGAAGTGGGGAAGGAAGGGAGGGAGGAAGGGAGGGAAGGAGGGAGGAAGGAAGGAAGGAAAGAAGGGAGGGAGGGAGGAAGGAAGGAAGGAGGGAGGGAGGAAGGAAGGAAGGAGGGAGGGAGGAAGGAAGGAAGGAGGGAGGGAGGAAGGAAGGAAGGAGGGAGGGAGGAAGGAAGGAAGGAAGGAGGGAGGAGGAAGGAAGGAGGGAGGGAGCAGGGAGGGACAGAAGGAGGAAGGGAGGAAGGTAGGGAGGGAGGGAGGGAGGAAAATGTTGACACAGATGCAGAGATGGAAAGACAAGAGGGTCCAGTATTCACTGATTTTACTTCCAAGGGTCTTCTGTGGAGGAGGCACTGTTCTAGGGATAACAGAAGGAGTGAGACACAGGGACCCCCCCTCCCATCTCTGGGCTGCAAGGGAGGAGTGCAGGGCTGAGGGGGAGCTAGAGCCCAGAGAGACAGCCAACCTTTCACGCAGATTCATCTATTGTTAATATTTTACCCCATTTGCTTTATCTTTCTCTCCTTCTCTCTCTCTCTCTATGCATTTGTGGATGCGTATTTTTTTTCCCTGAACAATTTGAGGATAGGTTCCATATATCATGGGCCTTTATCCCTAAATAGTTCAGTGTGTATTTCCTAAGAATAGGGATGTTCTCTTCCTAACCACAGTACAGTTATCAATCTCATAAATTTACTTCAGTACAGTATTTTATCTAATTGACCATCCATATATCCATATTCCAAATTTGACTGGGCCTGATAACATCCTTTCCGGGGTTCCCCCCGCCCCACAGCTCACAGGGACTGAGGAGGTCCCAGAGCGACAGGGAAGGAAACAAGCAGGGACAAGCTCTCTGGAGACACCAGGCCAGAGGAGTGAGATGCTGAGTGCGATGGAGGTTAGCATGTTTTGGAGGGAGGAGGTGGTTCCAGATGTCCCCAGCAGGTTGGGATGTCCAGCTCTACATTCAGCAGAGAGCAGGAGGACAGCCCAGGCCTGGACCCTCAGTCCACCAGAGACGAGGTGCCACCACTTTCGTAGGCCCAGGGGCCCCATTTTGAAAGTACTTCAAGGGCGGATCCCCAAGTCTCAGGAGCTTCTGAGCAGGATCCTGAGTACGTGGGGAAGCTGCCTCTGGCCCCGGACATCTGAGAGCTGTCAACACAGAAAACAGAAAAACCCTAATTTCAAAAAAGTTTACAAAGTTGCACAGTCAGCATCCCACAAATCTCCCCCACCACCCTGCCCAGCACACATTCAGGGGGCGGAGATGAGCTGGTGGGACACCACATCAGTCCTTCCAGATGTTCCAGCCGGAGAGTCCCAGGCTCAGGCAGGCCAGGGGTGGCCAGTGGGGAAGTGATGTCCCAGTCCCCAGGGCCTCTGGGATGGATGGTGGGTGGGGTCTCTCCCCAGAGCTTCCCTGGACAGCTGTACTTCCTCTTCTCCCTCCAAGGCCTTTTCTGGAAACAGCCCCCCACCCGTATCCTTCTGAAGGGCTCTGGTCCCTTCCCCACATTCTTGATCTGGCTGGAGCAGGGCCTTCCAGGGCAGGGCCCCTGCCTAACTCCTTCCCTAGTGTATCCGCATGCCTGGAACAGTGCCCGGTACCCAGTAGGTATCTATCAATATTTGTAAAATGAATGAATGAATGAATGAACAGTTCTTTTTCCTGTTGGAGAGAACAAATCAACACTTGTATTATACGGTTCTAGGGATCCACCGAACAAGTCACTGGGTTGCCAATTCTGGGGGCCTTGGGATTTATTTGTGCATCAGTGGGTGGAACAGATTTACTCCATCCATTGGCTAAATGCAACGACCTCCATGCACCACCTCTTGGAGAACACAAAAGGAGCTTGGGAGAGAAAGTATGGTGGGGTAGAGAGGGGTCCCTGGAAGAGAAGTGACCACCTGGTCTTTACACCTGCTGGAGGCCTGATGGGCGGAGCTTGCAGCAAGAAGATTCATGATTTGACATCAGGAAGGACTTTCCAGTATATGTTGGTATATCTTGGATGGTTTCATTGTCGACCTGCCCAGAGGCAGCAGGATACCAGAGATGACTTCTTGACCCTCCCAGATGGCCCTTTGGGGCCTCCCAGACCCATCAGAGGCTCTGCCCACCAGGCGTGGGAGGCTGGACTGTGGATGGTTAGCTCAAGCCTGCATCCTTGGAGTGTGCCAACCCGGCCAAAGGTGCCCCACACACTGCCTGGCCTGGGATAGTGTCCAGACTTGGTCCTCAGGGTCCTCCCACCCTGCTGGACAGCAGCCTCTCCCAGTGACTCAGCCCTGACGTCGTGGGGCGAGCGGAAAGGCTGAGGGCGTGGGAGGTGGTGCTCCCTCCCTCCTGTCCTCACCTCCCTGGGCTCAGTCCCCAAAACCTCTTTCCCTCCCACCATCCCTAGCCTCTCTGACCTCCTCGTGAGTTGCCCATGAGCCCGTATGTGCCCAGAGCTGTTGTTGCCCTGTCCACGGAGGCATGCCCTGTGTGTGCCCAGGTGTGGGCCAAGAACTGGGGTCCCGGGGCTCGAGGCGGCACAATGTGACCCACCGCCCCTCTCCTCACCGTGGCACCCCACCCTATGAGGGGGCGGTGGGGCACCAGCTCCTTTCTTAGCTGGCCTGGGGCGTTTTGGTTCACACCTGGACCCAGGCCTTGGGTCTGCTCGCCTACCTCTGCTCTCCAAGACCTCCCGAAGATGTGTGATCTCCCCCGGATGGGAGAGGGTCCTGGGCCTCGCGCTGCAGCCCACAGCAGGCCGGTGCACTCAGGCCTCCAGCTCGGTCTAACTCCGTCTCACCCGCCCAGCCCCCTCCCCTACCCCACTTCAAAGCCCAGAGCCAGCAGGCGCTAATTACACGCCCCCCACCCCCCTCGCTCGTTAAGTGTTATTAGCCCCAGTTTACAGATGAGGAAACTGAGACCAGGGAGGGCGGTGGAGGACGTCACCCCCACCATCCCCACCCTGGCCCCAGAGCCAGGACTGGCGTGAGGTCTGGGGACCCTGCCAAGTCTTCCCTTCCTGGGAGAAGCTGGGGCACAGTGCCCGGTCCAGCTCCCGCTTCCTGTGTTTCCCCAGCACTTCTCTGTCTCCGTGGGCTTGCGCAGACCGCTGCAGAGCCCTGGCATGTGGCGGGCAGGGAGCCTCTCTGAAACCACACGCAGGCAAAATGCAAATGAGCCCCCCAATTATTATAGAGTCGGGGCGGTGGCACTTTAGGTAATAGGACTTGGGAGCGGAGGGACCCCCACCCTGCTGCTCGTCAGCTTGCCAGAGGCCCCCGCTGGGAAGCTGGTGATGCTGTCACCCTGCGTGGGGCTGGGCTGGGTGGGGCTGGGTGGGATGAGGTGGGTTGGGGGGGGAAGGGTGCTGACATTGGCAGGATGTAGGAAGGCACCAGGATGCTGGTGTTGAGGATGGCCCTGCCTTTGGGGACAAGAGAAACCCTGCGTCTCAGCCTCTCCTGGGGAAGGCAGACGCTACCCTCTGTGGTCTGGGAGCAAGGCCAGCCTCTTGACCCTGTTTGGCTCCACCAACCGATGCTTAGTGACCCGTGAGATGTTCGAGACACCCCCGGACACAGGCCTTCCTTTTTACAGACAAGGAGCCTGAGGTCTAGAGAGGGGAATGACTTGTCCAATTGGGAATGCACAGTGAAGAGGGAAAAGCACAGAATTTGGAGAATACAGTCAGTGAAATTCAGGCTCCTGAGGAAAAAGCGAAGGCTAGGAGTGGGGAATGGATAAGAGGTGTGGGGGATTACCAGGGAGAATGTGTTGCTCACCAAGCCGTAACCTTCCTGAGAGCTGGGGTTTTGTGGTTAACTTCTTTCACGGCTGCTGTGGACAGATTGGGGGGCTGGGACCGTGGCAGAAGAGAAACACTTCCCTGCTCACTAGCTGAGTTGTTCGGTGCTAATGACTCCGGAATGCACAAGGGTTTGCACTGCAGCAAGAGAGATGGAGGGTAGATTTCAGGAAGAACCATACCCTTTTGTGGATCAGGGCCTTTGGGATAAGTGCCTAACTTATAAAGGAGCAGGCATTCTGGGGTGCCTTTTCTGATCCTTTTCTGGGGTCCGGGGGCATCCACCCCACAGGCTTCCCCCACAACACTGTCTTCGGTTCGGAAGGAAAGGCTCGTGGACTCTGTCATCATGGGAAGATCCCACATCCGGGAAAATGGGTGTTGATGTCACCGCAGCTTTGGCCCAGGAGTGTGGCTGCCCGTGGCTGAGCCTTCGCCCCTGCAGCTGTGAGGGTCTCAGCTGAGATCTTATGGGGTTGCTGTGGGGAGAGGCCGAGTCAGGAAGCAGAGGGAACCAGAATCAAGAGTCTGGCTCCCACTCCTCCCTTCTGTCCCCACCCCGTCTCCTTCACAGGCCTTTCCAGAACAGGATGTGTCTTTTCAGGGTCCTTTGGGCCTGGCAACTCTTTGTTAGTGGCCAGGGCCAGATGAAGTGATTTAGAGCAAAGAGAAGGCGGGGAACCTGGCTCTGCGTGGCTCAGTGGGGGTGTCAGCACCCTTCTCTAATCCTCAGTCTACTGTTTTCACACGAGGGAACTTGACCTGAGCAGCTTCCTTCCCACCAGTAAGGATTCCACAGTGCTGAGACCTGCATAGAAGGGCAGCTCCCGAGATGGATCCAAGCAGACTTGCCATGGGTAAATCAAGGGTGGGGTCCAGAGTGGGTCTCCTCTCCGGGTCCCCACCCCAGGGAAAACCCTCCAGAGCCCCCACTGCCAGAATGAACCTCTCCCTCCTCCTCCGCCCTCATCCGCAGAAACTCAAGCTTTTCCCAGGACGGGGCTCCTGAGCCTTGTATTACTGTCTGCTGCCCACCTCCCCTCTGAGACCGTAACTGCTTCTCAGGGACCGATTGGCCGGCTTGGTTTAAATGCGCTGGGGACGGAGTGTCATGCGGCCTGGGCTGCTAAACTCTCTTGGCCATCCCCACCCTGGGGAAATTTGGAGAATGCCCCTGTCCCCCAGGAGGCCCAGCTTCCCCCATTTGGTCTGGTGGACAGATGGCCCCAATGCTGCATGCTACAGGCCTTGCGGGAGGCCCTACCCTCCCTGGGCCTCAGTGTCACTGGGTCATCTCTGAAGTCCCCTCCACCTACAAGGTTGCATCAGATCTATGCTCAGAAACTCATCTGGTCGCACAAATTGCCCTGAGTGGTTTTTGTTCATTTGCATGCATTTCCATAACCCTGTATGGAGCCTCCAGCACTCCTCTGTTTCTCTGCTGAGCTGTCTTGGCTTCGATTTGTGGTTTCATCTCTCCCCTACATGACACGAAGCCCGGAGAATGGGTGCAATGGACAGAGCCCGTGTCTTGTCTCTGTGACCCCATTGCCCGGCACGGGGTCTGCGCTAGAGTATGTGTGTCCTGTCAGCGAGATGGCTGAGAAGAGGAGTTGGTGGGCACCTGACGGGAAGGGGGAGGCAGGAGGGGAGTGCCTGGGGGTAGGGGATGATTGGGGGGTATGGGAAGAACAGCATCAGGGAAGGAGGTGAGTCAATGTCTACAACCAAAGATTCATCAAGATGGTGAAATGGGGTCTCAGAGGGGCGCGACGGTTGCTCAAGTTTGAACGACCAGTTGGGTGGTGGAGCTCGGACCCGAGCCCTTGACTTCTGCCTCCTGAGTTGTCAGGCTGGTGCTGGAGAGGTTTGGAGATAGGATCTGAGGAGCCCTGGGGCGGGGGGGGGGCCTCTCCCTGTCCTATGTCACCTCCCCTCAGACTAAAAGAGTGGCTGCACTCAGTTCTCAGTTACAAGGAGCCAGACACCTGCAGGAAGGCATGGTGCCTCTGGACAGGGAGGAGGGTCCCAGGCTGTAAAATGGCCTGTGAAAGACAGACTCTGGTTGGAAAGGTCAGAGGGCAGAGTGCCAGAGGTCCTGCCTTCCTTTGGGGTCCCAGAGGGGTTCTGAACAAGGGAGTGAGTTCCTCTGCTCTAGAAGTCTTGGAGAATCAGGGGAAGTCTTGGAGAATCAGGGGAAGCCTGGTGAGCTCAGCCTGGTGTGGTGGCAGGGGACAGGGCCCTAGGGTCCCTCAGAACGTACCTAGCCCCCTGACCCAGGAGGGAGTCCAGGAGTCCCAGAGAGGGGCCCACAGAGCCAGCCCACCTCCAGCGGCTGGCATCCCAGGCAGCCTACCTCCCTCACGCCTTTCCCGCCATGCCTGCCATCTTGGTCATCCAGCGCTGGCCCTGGGGGAGGACTGAGGGGTCAGATTATTTCAAGCCCTCACCCTCACAGAAGGGATTAGAGCAATCACTCCTATTGGGGGCCCAAGGGGGAAAGCTGAGGGCCAGGCTCTGAAACTGGGGGTGTGCATCTGGGAAGATGTTAGGATGCATTCTTTAGGGGCCGATGCCGGGGCCCAGCCGGCCTGTCCATCCTACACCCCCCACCTTTCATCAGCCCTGCTTCCTGAGCTCTTCTCCAGGCCATTCGGTCAGAGGGGATGGGTGGGGAGCCTCTGGGTCCAGGCCCCCCTTTCTGCCCAGGACTCTGTTGCTTTGACCAGATACCAGGGCTCTCTGGATGAAGGCCTTCCTGAGGGGAGACCAGTCAATCCCCGAGCCCGTCAAACCACAATTTGCTCTAGGCTGGCAGGGAGCCCTCCCGAGGGAAGGGGTGACAGTAATCAGTCTGATGGGGGAGGCAAGACACCAATGCACTCAGGGTATATGGATCCAGGGAAGGAAAGCGGCGTGTAGACGAGTGAGTATGGGAGAGCCGGGCGCAGCGGGGAGGGTAAATAGAATTTGCGTCCAGAGTTGTGGCAGGCTGTATGGAAGAGGCGCTTGGAACCTGAGCAGGAGAGGGGAAAGGGATGTTGCCTGAGACAGGGGAAAGCTTGGGAGAAGGGGGAGCACCAGGGATGACAACCCTGACCTGAGGAGGATGAAAGCTGGGGGAGGAGCTGCCCAGAGCAGAGCTGGGAGCCTGGGAGAGAAGGGGAAAGAGGACGGACGGGAGGCAAGAAGACGGGTGCTGTGGCCCTGGGCAGAGGGGCTGAGGGGTGGAGGGAGGACGCTGAGCCTTCCCAGGACAGGGGGAGGAGGGATGGAAGGGATTCTGGGCGCCCAGAGGCAGGCCTGGCCCAGAGCCCTGACCGCACTTCCCCTCCGCGGTGCCCATCCTGGCCCACCCTGGCTCTGCCCAAGGCTGGCCCTATCCTGGCCCCCGGCTCTCCCCAAGCAGAGCCAGCCCCGAGCTGGTGCCCGGAGAGCAGGGTGCCGCAGCTGCGAGAGGGTTCTGCGTGGAGCCTTGGTGGGGGTTGATAGGAGACTGCCAGGCGCCGCTTAATAGGATTTTAATTATACAGCTCCAGCAAGAATTTTTTCCCCCCTGGGCTTGGGCCCTCACAGATACCTCCATCCCCACCTCAGCATCTTCCCAGCCCTGGCAGCCTGCTCTCCCAGGCCCCCGCTGCCTGCCCCCACCCACCGCGGGGGATGCGGGCCTATCTCCTGGGGACTTCGCTCCCTTGGGGGGCAATTCTGGGAAGACACCGGCTACTGGGGAGGGCCCTGCCATGGGGAGCTCCTCCGAGGTCTGCATCCAGGGCTGTGCCTGGCCAGAGCTGCCTGGGGTGCAGGGCAGAGAGGGTGTGCCCACCCTTCCATTCACTGTGGACTCGGAGCTCATTTTCCAGGGCCATTGAGCTCCACACCAGGCCCTTACACGGTTCCAGGTGTAACAACAGCTCTGGGAGGCAGACAGGACAGATGGAACGATAATTTCCATTTTATGGATGAGGAAACTGAGGCCCCAAGAGTGTAAGCGACGTGCCCAAGAACACCATGAGTAAGGAGTCTGGACTCCAAGCTCCGGGTTCTGGCCGTGGCCCTGAGCTACCGTACCCTCGACTCCACACTCCAGCCGGAAGGAGCTACGGGCAGGTCTACTCTTCAGAAAACTTTCCTCCCTTCTCCCCCATGTCTGTCTCCTACTTACTTTTCAGGCATGAGATGTTACCTCCGCCTGTCTGGGTTCAGGTCCGGCATTTTGCCAGCAAACCTCATCACGCCATGTTGGATTGCCTGGCTGGCTGGCTTGCCATTAATCACTTGCTAGAAGCCCCTTGACCCACCAGGACAGACCTCCCTGATGCCCTCTGGTCCAGCACTGAGGGCCCCAGCCAGCTGTGCTCTGTTAAAGGACCCCAGGACCCTCTCCTGCCATCAGCCTGCTCCCCCAGCCTCCCCACTCAGGCCAGTGTCGGCCCCCAGTGTGGCAGGGTAGCAAATGGACTTTCTCAGTGGTAGACCTTTCTTGGGGGGGGGGGGTCTTTATTATATTTTTAAACATCATTTTTTATTTTTTATTTTAGAGTAATTTTCGATGTGCAGAAAATTCGCAAAAGATGGAACAGGGAGTGCCCATACACCCCTCCACCCAGTTTTGCCCGTTGTTAACAACCTGTATCACCATGGTAGCTTTGTCCCAGCTAAGAAACCAACATTGGTACGTTAATATTAACTAAACCCAACACTTTATTTGAATTTCACCATTTATTGTATCTTTTAATTCCACAAGTAATAGGTGAAGACATTGTTGCATGAAGAGTCTCAATAGTGTAGGAAAATAAACAGTAAAATATGGATCTCCCTCTACCCCTGCCCACCAGGCCCTTCCCTCCCCAGGGGTGATTCTTCTGCCCCACTCCCCCATGCACAAACATGTCCTTCCTGGCCCCCTTTCACCAAACAGTGGGTCTTGAGCTCGGGTGGTTAGCACATCCATTGCCCTCATCCTGGTTCTTGCCTCCTCTCTCCCCGGCCGCACTGGCCGCCCTCCCCGGTTCCTGCCGTCCCTGTAGGCGCTGCTCAAGCCATGCTTCCTCTGGGCAGCTCCGAGGAGCTCCCAGCCCCCAGGAGCGACTCTTCCTCTCGCTGTCCACTCCCCGCCCTTGACCGGCAAACAGCTGGAGGTGAGGATAGTGCTCCCCACACCCTGCTCCTCCCTGAGCAGCTCCTGGAATGCGGGGGCTGCTCTGTAATGAGGCTGCGGACGGAGAAGTGAACGGGGCTTCAGGGAAGTCACCCGGATGTCCCGGGCAGTTGGCAGTGGCCCCCAGTAGTGTGGCTTGGCAGGTCAGAAGGTACGCAAGACCCCGTGTCTGCCTTCAGTAGCCCCCCAGCCTGTGCAGGAGGCACTCACACATCCTGGCTTGGCTCCTGGATGACCATGGCCCGCAGAGCTCGTGCCAGGCCCCCCAGGCTGTACACAGCGGGTGCCCAAGCCTGGGGGTGGGATGTGGTTTCTGGACAAAGCCTCTGCCCCCCTCTGTCAGGTGTGGCTTCTGCTCTTTTCTGCTGGAGGCAGGAGGATGGTCAGGATATGACTTAGCCTCCGCTCACCCCGGGCCAGAGGAGGAGGCTCTATTCCCCCTTTTCTGTCTCATCTGTACCTCCGTCCACAGCAAGCCCTAGAGGGCAACTCGGAGCTATTGCTCCAGTCTCCCTGCCCCCATCAAAGGAGCTTCTGCCTCCCTCCCAGCCTCCCAGAGGGCTGCTACCACCCACCAGTATCACAGAGAACTTATCTTGTCCCTCCTCCCCACCTCTGCCAGTGGGCCTCAGCCCACACTCTGCGCCCCCTCCCCGGGGCCTTGGGCAGAGAGCTGGCGCTGGAAGGGACTGATGCCTATGTGGCGGCAACCCGTCCACCTGAGAAGCCGCTCATCCTGCCCTGCCGCTGGTCAGTTCAGCCATCCCCCTGCCCCTGCCAATGCCAGGCAGAGAGGAAAATTCCTGTGGGGAAAGGGGTGCCTATCATTCTCAATGTCTGTTCCTCCGATCGTGGAGCCTTCTCCCGCGGTCTCGTGGCCTCCCCCTGGCTGCCCGGGCCCTCCAGTCAGAGAGGACAGGGCGAGAAGAGGACTCCGGAGCCAGGAGGGCTCCTGGGGGCGAGGAGTGGTGGGGGGGAGGGAAGGCCAGGGCGGTGTGCGCTCTGGCTATGGGGCGAGGGGAAGCGTGCCCCCAGGCCGCCCTGTGCAGGGTCTGCA
This sequence comes from Mirounga angustirostris, assembly GCF_029215605.1. NCBI lineage: Eukaryota > Metazoa > Chordata > Mammalia > Carnivora > Phocidae > Mirounga > Mirounga angustirostris. Next base: position 21,939,326 of record NW_026991725.1, on the reverse strand, counting down.
GCAGGAAGCCCGGGCCCTGGGGGAGCCATGGGGCCCAAGCCCAGGAGAAGCCGTGGAGCTGGACAGCCTGGGGGGCGGGGGACTGCAGCGTCTCGGCCGGCTGCTGTGGCACGAGATGAAAGGCCAGGAGTGGGGTTGTTGGCAGCCGGACAGGCGGGCGGGTGGAGGCGTGGGGTGGGGGGAGGGGAGATAACCATCTGCGAGGCCTGCCAGGTGTAGACATGGAGTGTGGAGGACGCGGACGGAGTTTTAGCCCTTGGGATCAGGGCAAAGAGCCTGGAGTTGGAAGGGTTCCCTATGAGGTCATCTTGTCCAGCCTGATGCCTCCAGGCCCTGGGCCCCAAACCAAGCAGGCCCTGCCTGTAGATGGCTTCTTCTGGGGCTGGCTGCCCCTCCCCGGCCCCAGCCTGTCCTCCACCTTGCATCCAGCCCCGGCAGTGCCCCCACCCAAAGTCCTGACCCTTCCAGCACTGCTGTCCCTGGGGAGGGTCGCCAGCCCTGGCCTCTGGCCAGTCACTCGCTAACTGCCTGAGTACGTCAAATAGCTCGGGACTGGGCCGATCCTGATTTCCTTTTGTCCTTGATTCTGGACCTGCCTTCCTTTAGCTGTCTGATTATTTGTCCAAGTCCCCTCACCCAGCCTTGGAGAGAAGGTTCTAGAGACCACAGAGAAAAGGAGAAGGAACTTTCTTGCTCCCTAAATATTTCTCATCACCTCTCCTCAACATTCTATACCCACGTCCTCTTCTGTCCACACTTCCATTTTTTCTCACCCAGAAACCGCTTCAGCAGTGCCCCCCTCAAAGCCCCCCAGACTCCTCACTCCCCTCTAATTCTCTCCCGGGAGCTTCTGCATGGTCTTGCTAACGTGAGAATCCAACTACGTCTCTGCTCCGCACCCTACCATGCGGTACTGCCCTGAGGGCCAGCAAGAGGGCCCCTGCTCCAGGCGCCCCCAAACAGAACCCCGGCACTGATGTTGCATTTGGGAAGGAACCCCTTACCGACCTAGGTCAGGCAGGATCTGGTACCACGCGCTGCATGGCACAACCCATGTCTAAACATCTGCCCTTGCAATGCATACGATGCATATGGACCAGGCCTGAAATGGGGAAGTGCTTCTTGCTCTAAGCTCTTGGAACAAAAAGCAACTGCATCTGGTATGTCCTCAGAGTGCGCCTCTGCCCGTGACAGAGATGGACATTGTAGCCGTGCTTGGGCGAAATAAAAAATAGATGGATATTCTTGTTGAAGTCTTCCTTCCAGATGGTGTACTCACAATAGGTTATTTTTGTAAAACATTCAAGAAAATTGCAATGGATTCTTTTTTTTTTTTTAAAGATTTTATTTATTTATTTGAGAGAGAGAGAATGAGAGAGAGCACATGAGAGGGGGGAGGGTCAGAGGGAGAAGCAGACTCCCTGCCGAGCAGGGAGCCCGATGCGGGACTCGATCCCGGGACTCCAGGATCATGACCTGAGCCGAAGGCAGTCGCTTAACCAACTGAGCCACCCAGGCGCCCTGCAATGGATTCTTATGTGATAAAATACCCTCATAGTGTCAAGCGTCCATGTTCTTAATTCTCTTTGAGTTCCAGAAATGCACACAAGTCAGCATAGTATTTGAAATGGATGTGTGCACTGCAGGTGAGAAACATTTCATTCTACTAAACAGTTCATGTAACTCTTAATTTGTCTAAATGTGGATCTAGATGTAATAGATGAGAAATTTGATAGTGAATCTTTTTTAAAATAAATTTTTACAAGATTTTATTTATTTGACAGAAAGAGAGAGAGCACAAGTAGGGGGAGCGGCAGGGAGAGGCAGAGGGAGAAGCAGGCTCCCCACTGAGCAGGGAGCCCAATGTGGGGCTCGATCCCGAGACCCCGGGATCATGACCTGAGCCAAAGGCAAATGCTTAATGGACTGAGCCACCCAGGTGCCCTGATAGTGAATCTTTATATTGGCAATTTGATAGGCACTGAATGTTGGAATTATGGAAGCATTATATATATATATATATATATATATATATATATATATTTAAAGATTTTATTTATTTGACAGAGAGAGAAATAGCAAGAGAGGGAACACAAGCAGGGGGAGTGTGAGAGCAAGAAGCAGGCTTCCCGCTGAGCAGGGAGCCCGATGCAGGGCTCGATCCGAGGACCCTGGGATCATGACCTGAGCCGAAGGCAGACGTGGAAGCATTATATTTTATAAACATATCTCATCATATTTCATTATAGTTACAAAATTTTTCATTGAAAAATGCGGATTTACTTGAATAATTTCAGTTTACTATTTTGATATTCATTAAGTATGGTTTATATTTTGCCTTTCAATTTTGATAGTTACACTAGAATATTTTAGTCCCATAAATATCCAGCCGTATAAAAACCATGGTTTTACACACATGTTTAAATTTTATTGCTATGAAGGTTGAGAAAGGCAAGAAGAACGTATTGTACTTAGCAGTTTGGCATCTCTATTTGTGGGCCTCCGCGGTCCCCTCATCCCCACACATTTTAGGCGTGCCAGGCTTCATTGCTCCCCTTTTCCTGTTGGACCCACAGCAGCATGACCCACAAAGGCCTCCACAGCCCAGCTGCCCCCGGCTTCTCTAGTCTTGTCACCCGGTGTCTTCATGCAGCCCTGATGTGGGAGTTCCCAGGAGAACATTCTGGGCCTGCCGCGTGCCTGGGGTGACCTCTCCTTGCCTCGCCATTGTTTCAGTGGGAAAATACCAACTCATACTTCCAGTCTGAGCCCACGTGTGCCCTCCCCTGGCCCCAGCAGGCACACAGGTGCCCTTCTGGATGTCCCACTGTTTGGAAGGTGCCTGCTGAAGCAGTTCTTTCGGGGCGGGGCTCGCAGGCTGCCTCCCTCATGGACCTGGACCTTTCTGTGGGCAGGGATGGGTAAGGGCTGCGGGAGTAGGCGGGGGCTTCAGTGGAAGGAGACAGAGGCTGTGTGTGGTGACCAGAGCTCAGTTCTGACCTCCAGCGCCAGGACCATTGAGGCTTTGATACCTCTGAAGTCTGTAGAACTTGGGCCCTAAAGAAACAAAAGATTCTAGGACAAACTAGCTGAGACCTTGGTCTCTGCCCAAGTCTAAACCACCTGAGGAGAAGCCAGAGAGCCAAGTCCCGTCTGTGAGTAGGTTGGTGGGAACCCCCAGCGGCCTCCCTGCCGGCCACCCCGTAGCCATGGGAAGCGGAGGGACAGGGGAGGCGAGATGCCTGGAAGTAGCCAGATGGGGTGGTAGGGTCAGGATGGCTGGAAAGAGGCAGAGGTCAACCAAAGAGCCCAACTGGTACTTTCATCATCATCTCTGGTTCCCTAGAGGAGTGTCCTCTTGTTGGCAGAAATGGAAGGGGGGACAGCTGGAGTATGAAGGGAACCCTCCCTTCTCTCTCTTCAGAGGACAGCTTCAAACATGTGGGAACCCCAATATTTGTTGAGCACTTCCTCTGTGCCTGCCATTGTGCTGATGGGCTTTACCTCACTTCCCTAGAGAACCACGGCCTGTCTGTCGGGGTGGCATTAGACACGGCCTCTTCCAGTCCTCCCATTGGACAGAAGAGGAAAACTGAGGCTCAGAGACGGGGGGGTAACTTGCCACAAGGTGAGTGAGAGGCGGAGCCCAGACGGGGGTCTGAGTCTCCCGACTCCGTGTCTGCGCTGCTTTCACACTGTCCCTGGGACCTTCAGAACCGAGAGCCCACAGCAATGAGGACACATCCCCAGTCCCCAGCAAGGTCGCAGGCTCCAAGGGAGAGCTTCCTGATGCTGCCACTTTCTGCGCCCCCCCCAGAGCATGGTCCATAATGCAGAGCGGCAAAGGAACTAGGAGCTGGTTCAGCCTCAGTTTCCCCTTTCTCCCATTGGTTGGAGAGCCTGGTCTCCCTGGGCTTTGCCCCCTGCTGACCTGGCTATCTCCTCTCTGGGTCTCTGAGCCCCCAGCCCACCCTCAGCTCCCCTAAAGCCCAGCCCCCTGGGATCCCGCCTCCTCAACCCAAAGGCCAGAACAGGAGTCTGAGACAAACCCCAGGGGCTGGGTCCCTTGTTTTACCCTATTTATTTTTTGCATTTTCGTGTCGGAACCCGCCGTCTCCATGAGTACCCAGATGCACAGGGGCCGGCCTGCGCCCACCTGGACGTGGGGGTGCGTGTGGGTGCCTGCCATCCAACAGACACCCACGTGCGGAGCACTCGTGCTATTTCATGCACCCTGTCCCCAAGAGGCTCAGAGTCTTGTGGCCAAGAAGAGAAGTCATGGAACCACAGGTGGCATGAAGGCAGGGAATGCTAAGGGCAGAGCCACAGAGCGAGAGGTTACCGCAAACTTCCAGAGGGCAGCAGAAGTGGAACCAGCCTGGGTTACCTCCACCCGATTAAGCCCAAATAAGTACTGCCTTCCCATCATGAAATGAAATGGGCCGGCTCAGAAGGTGGTGAGTTCCTCGTTGGGACCTCAAAGGAAGCTCGACGAAGAGGCTTCACCGACTGATTGGGGGATAGTACTGATGTCTTCTAAGGTTTCCGGGGTCCCGTGAAGTGGGGGAAGCCCCTGGAGAACTGGGAGGAGGAATGGCGGGGTCCAAGTCCTTTGGACTTTGTTTTAGAGGGCAATGGGGAGCCATGTGGGGTGTTGGAGCAGCAGAGAGATACAAGGAAAGCTGGGGCTCAAGAAGGTGAATCAGCAGCACTGTGCTGGACCAGATTGGAATAAGGAGGGATGTGGAGGGGAGGAGACCAACGACTAGACCAGCCAAACGCCCCAGTGGGTGTGCGTGCATGTGGACACATGTACAAAGTGTGTGCAAGCAGAAATCTCCAATGACTGGACAACCATCAGTTGTGAGAGTGCTGATTGGTCTCGGGTCTTAGAGCAGGGGCAGACCTAAATGGTCCTTCAGCCCCGTTTCCCAAGTTTTAGTCACCTGCACAGGTATATGTGGGTGTGTGTGCATACGTGGTACACGCGAGTATACAGCTGGCCTTTAATAACAGGGGTTTGAACTGCATCAGTCCACTTACACACAGGATTTTTTAATATAAATATAGTACAGTACCATAAATGTATTTTCTCTTTGATTTTTTAAAAAAATATTACTACCTTTTTTTTTTAAAGATTTTATTTATTTATTTGACAGAGAGAGACACAGCGAGAGAGGGAACACAAGCAGGGGGAGAGGGAGAGGGAGAAGCAGGCTTCCCGCGGAGCGAGGAGCCCGATGCGGGGCTCGATCCCAGGACCCTGGGACCATGACCGGAGCCGAAGGCAGACGCTCAACGACTGAGCCACCCGGGCGCCCCACTCTCTGATTTTTTTTAAAGATTTTATTTATTTATTTGAGAGAGCGAGAACACAGAGGGAGAGGGAGAAGCTGACTCCCCGCTGAGCAGTGAGCCCGATGTGGGGCTCGATCCCAGGACACTGGCGTCACCTGAGCCGAAGGCAAACGCTTAACTGACTGAGCCACCCAGGCGCCCCACCCCTCTATGATTTTCTTAATAGCATTTTCTTTTCTCTAGCTTACTTTATTGTAAGAATACAGTGTATAATACATACAAGATACAAAATGTGCGTTAACTGTTTATGTTATCGGTAACGCCTCTAGTCAACAGTAGGGTATTAGTAGTTAAGTTCTGGGGGAGTCAAAAGTTATACATGGATTTTTGACTGAGTAGGAGGGGGTCGGTGCCCTAAATCCCAGTGTTGCTCAAGGGTCAATTAATGTGTAGTTCAGCACCCTTTATTCATGGAGCTCTGGACAGTTAACAAGAATGTACACTGTGCAGGGGTTGGGGCTGGGGTGGCTTTGCAGGCCTCCATTTGGGGTGTAGCTGGGGAGTTAAAGATATGCGTGCCCTTATGGGAATCCGTGGGAAGGGAAGTTCAGGAACTCCGCTGTCACAGGTGTGACAAACAGGCATGTGTGTGGGTATATACGGGCAAAGGGAAGGAGTGGGGAGGTCTAAAAGGTGTGCGAGGTCTTGTGAGTAAATCTGGCTCGTGAAGCCTCCGGTAGAGGACTAACCTGGCGTGTGGCTCCAGGTGAGAATCTGACTTCCATTCGGGCTGGGGGCACCCGTATTGAGGATTGCTACTGGTCAGAGGCTTTTCTGCACAGCAGCCCCCAATCCATCCTACCGCCCCACGAGGTGCAGACTACTGTTCCCATTTCGACAGGTGGGAAAGCCCAGGACCCAGGAACCCGGGGTCACGGTACGATCCAAAGCCAAAGCTGAGACCAGGCTTTCTGACTCTGAGGCTAGCACTCCTGCCTCAGTGGCCCCCTCCACCCTCTGGAGAGCTGGGTCACCAGAAGACGGCTGTGGGTGACAGTGGTCCCTTCAAGCATCTCCTCCCAGGCACCCATACGTCTTCAAGATCCCAGGCTGAGTGCACCTGCCTAAGTTCTCTGCCTCCATCCCTGCCCTCACCCTGACCCCCTCCTGCCACTCCCAGGCTCATCTGCTCCTCGCAGGCCCCCTCGCCCCGCAGATCCACATCCCTGCCACCTCCCAGGAGCACCAGAGCAGCTCACCTGCTCCGCGCGTTATCCATATGTTTGCACCCCAGCTGGGTGCTGGGTTATTGTTCTGGCGCAGGAGGGCGAGGGGGCGGCTTGTGGGCGTAGCGACGCCGGGCTGTCTGCTCATTCTCTGCTTGTTATTACCTCTCCTCCAGGCTCCCATTAGCCAGCCTGCCCCAGAGGCCTGCGCAGGCTCCCTGCTCCTCGGCACCTTTGTTCTTTAATTATCACTGGGGAGACCCGCTCACCTGCCTGCCACTTTCTAAGAAGCTGTCTGGCTCCCCTTCCCCACCCTGCACCCCCAAGACCTAAGCCCCTTCACCTCCTGGGGTGGGGGCTGGTGTCTAGCTGCCGCTGGCCCCAGGCTTAGGCAGGCTCCTGGCCAATTCGGCCCCTTGTAGAAGCCCTTTCTTCTTGTCGCCTCCTCTGAGAACCCCGCCCAGATTGATGCTGTCTTGGATCTCAGGGCTGGAAGGGACTTCAAACTATCATGTGGTTCAGCACCTGCCTCCCCACTTACTGCCTGGATTGGGCCACCTACAGAAGGCACTCAATGAATATTCAGTGAGAGTGTGATTAACTTCTGTAGCCTCTACTTGAATGCCTCCCCAGTGGGCAGCTCACCCTCTCCCCAGGCAGCCAGTGCCACCTGGAGATGGCTGGGACTTTCAGAAAACCACTCAACCACACCCCTCCCCAGGGCGCTTGGATTTTTGTGGCCTTCCATCTAGAGACCACCTTACTGTATTTCTGAGCCTGGGGTTCAGTCCTGTCCTTCCTGCTGGGGGCTCGCTGATGCCACCTCAGGCAGGAAACCCCCAGCGTGAGACTCTGTCCCGGAGGCGTTCGATGCTCTTGTTGGGCTTGGAGACAGCCGTGGCCCAACCTGGCTCTAGCCCCTGGCTTGCCTCCCATCTCAGACCTCTGGCTGCTCTTCTCGGGCGGAAGGTAAGGGGGAGGAGGCACCAGGGCGAGAACCCTCAGGCCAAACAAGCTCTGACAGAGGAGGGCGCTTGCTGTACACACAAGCCAGGGCTGCGGGAGGGAAGGCCTCAGGGAGTCGGGGCAGGAGACAGGAATCTCCCCTCCCCAGCCAGGCTGCCGCCCTGCCTCCTGACCCTTGCACAACTCCCTGCCTCAGTGCACTGTGGGTACGAGGGGGTCAGAGACGGAGCTTCCAGATGCAGGAGCCAGGGGTGAGCAAGCTGGCCCACGTGGGCACCAGGGGCCCCCTCATGTTGGGACAGTGCCTGCCCGAGGCTCCTAGGGCACAGCGCTTCTCTGCGAGGGCAGGGGAGTGGTTGCCAAAGCCTATGGCTGCCTTTGGGCCGAGCCCCTCACCCACAGTGGCACACGGGAAGGAGACAACCTGGGTAGAGGAACACTGTGTGGACAAAGGGTCTCAGAGCTGGAGCCCGGCCTCATTCCCACTGCCCTCCTTGGGGGCCACTCCTCTCCATGCTCCCTCCCACCACCATTTTCCACTCCAGCTTTGATCCACTTGGAGAGTTTCCTTTTGATCTCCATCTTTGTAGTCTCTAAGTGTGTCTTGGTCTTCTCCGAGGCCCTTGAGGGCAGGGGCGTGTCCCTCCCTGAGTCTGGGGGTTCTGGGGGACCAGGGTCACGCCTCTGGGCCCATGGGGAGGGTGGAGATTGGAGCCCAGCCACAGACTGGTCTTGGCCCTGAGCGTCTTGTGTCCCAGGAGTGCTCCAGTGAGGCCAGGAAGGTGCCTGGTGCATGTCAGAAGGCCCTCTGGACAAACACCAGCTGGGGGTGGAGGATTTGGGTCGCGAGGCCACCTCCAGCCACCAGACTGTGACCTCAGCCAGGCCACCCCGTGCTGCTCTCCGGATCTGACTCAGGCCCTTCCCAGTGCTGTTGGGCGTCCGTCCCCAAGGTCAGACCCCAGGAGGTTTGCCAGACTCCTCAGGACCCACCCAGACAGAGGCCGCCCCCCGCCCCATTTGGGCACCCAGGGGCTCTAGCAGGACTTGAGGGTCAGTAGAGGGCAAAGGTCACCTGCTGAGCCATTGGCTCCACCACCTCATCCCTTCTGTCCTCATTCCATTTCTCCAGACCTGAAATTTCTGTCTAGGTGTTGGTGTGGACCCTGGTCAGGAGCCCCTGACCCACAGGTACCCCCGCACCAGGCTGGGAAGGAAAGGAACCCCCACAAGGCAAACGAGGCAGTTCTATGACAGCCACTCCTTTAGGGGTCTCAGGGACAGAGGGGCAAGTCACCCCCAGGACCTTCTCATTATGAGACAACAAGTGAAGGCAACTTCTGTAGAATGTTCCCTGAAGCCTGTGTATAGTTGTGCAGAAGAGACTGGGGCTGCAGAACATCAGGATCCTGGAGGGGAAGGATGAGAGATGACTGACTGATCAGCACTCAGCCCCTCAGCCAAACAGGTCTTGATAAATGTAAATCAGAACATGTCCCTCCCCTGCATCAACCACCCTTGCCCCAAGGGCCTCTCACTTCACTCAAAATAATACAGAAACTCTACAGGCCCTACACCATCTGGACTCTGCCAGCTCTCATGCTTCATCTTTTCCTACTTTACCCCTCATTTATTGCATTCCAGGCTGACCAGCCTTCTTGCTGTTTCTCACATATGCCAGGCTAGCTCCCACTTCAGGGCCTTTGCACTTACCGTTCCTTCCAACTAGAATGCTCTTTCCTATTCTTTTCCTTATTTTTGTCATTCAGAGCTCAAGAGATCTCTTCTTAGAGGTGCTCTAAGTGACCCGATCTAAAATTGTGCCTCTCGGGGTGCCTGGGTGGCTCAGTCGTTAAGCACCTGCCTTCCGCTCAGGTCATGATCCCAGGGTTCTGGGATTGAGCCCTGCATTGGGCTCCCTGCTCGGCGGGAAGCCTGCTACTCCCTCTGCTTGTGTTCCCTCTCCCGCTGTCTCACTCTGTCAAATAAATAAATAAAATCTTAAAAATAAATAAATAAATAAATAAATAAATAAATAAATAAATAATGAAATGATGCCTCTCTGTCTCTACGACTCTGCCTTCTTCTTCCTCATGGCCTTGTCATGACCCAAAATGAGTTTCTCTTTCATTCCTTGGTTATTGTCTGTCTCCCCCACTAGAATGTAAGCTCTCTGAGGACACAGCTACATCCTTGGGGCCCAGCACAGGCCTGGCATGGTGGGTGCTTAAGTGATAATTTTTGAATCAGTGAGCGGCTTGAGGAAGGAGAGAGACTGTGCAGATAGCCCAAGGGCTGGTGGGCTGGGTACCAACAAGGACCAGGGAGCTGGTCCTTTGGCTCCCAGGCCTCAAAGGGCACGCCATGGGCTGAGGTAGGAGGAGGGTGGGAGGTGGTAAGGGAGGCTGCCAGTCAGCATCTTTCCAGATGCCCCCCAGGCTCCACTCTGAGGGCCAGTGGGGAGGCTAAGGAAGGAGGTACCACAGGCCCCATTCTCTGGGTGTCTCCAGTCTGGAAGGGACAAGCAGAGTACTTGGAGTTCAGTCTTTTCCGCTAAGATTGAAGCCAAGGCCCTTTCTGCTTGACCCCTTGTGTCAGGCTCAGCGTGTCCCAAACCCTACACCTCATCCTTCTTGGTTCCTGGACAGGCAAGGCTCAAAGGCCCAGCATCACTGCTGACCCCGCCTCACTCACCCCTGCCCTCCAGACTTGTCCTTGGGTAGTGACTGTAGACTGGTCCCTGTTGTCTCCATCAGCCCGTCAACCCACGGAGGTAGCTTCACCTCCACTGGCCCCAGACACTCCCAGCCCCTGAAGCAAACTCCACCAAAGTGTGGAGGAGGGCGGGGAGAGGAAGAGGGGTCCTGCTGGAGTCTGACCCCCATGCTCTGGCGGAAACTGGGTTGTACTGGCAAGTGCAGGGGCTCTGGACTTCAGCAGACTTCAGGTCTCTCACTCTCTCTTCATTTCTATGATCTTGGGAAAGTCACTTAACCTCTCCAAGTGTCCATTCCCCCACCCATAAAATGGAGACAATGCATATTTTACTGGGTTTCCTGGAGGTTAAGTGGGAACACATAATAAGCACCTAGCAAAAATCTGGACAACAGTTAATGCTTAATAAATGGAAGGCCCATCCCTTCCCTTTCAAACTTCATTCCCTTGCTCAAGAACCTGCTGTAGCTCCCTGTTTCCTACTGTGTCCGATCAAAATGCCTCTACTCAGCACTCAAGGATCTCTGTGTCTGGTCTGAACATCTTGATCCAGTCTTCACTCCCGACATTTCCCGTACATTCTCTCTCTACTCCTGTGTCCCCGGTGAGCACACCATGGTCATCCCTCTGCCGTGCCCTCTGTCCACATTGCCTTTCTGGTCTCCTCTGCCTATCCTACTTGTTGTGCAAGGCCTCCTTCTCCAGGAAGGCCCCCTGAAGCCCTCCTGCCCTGACCATTCTCTGTCTCCTCAAAACCTGCTGTTGACTTGGGCTGGTATGAAAACCACGCTGTTAGAGCGGTCTGATGTTCCAGTGCTAAACATACAGTAAAAGGGTACTCAGTAAATACCTGTCTTTTCATTTGTTACAAAGCAATAAGTAGGGGAAGTCAGTATATGGTAAACTGAGGCATTGGGGGGATTCTGGGAAGGGTGAAGGTGTTGAGCCTCTCACCTGGGGCAGGAGCTAAGTTTGGTGCTTCATGTGTTATATCTTCATTCTCACTACCCTGGGAGATAGTACTAGCCCCATTTCACAGATAGTAAGACTGAGGCTCAAAGAGGTTTAGTGACTCGACCAAGGTCACTTGGCTAGAAACTGGCAGGGACAGGACTTGATCTGAGGCTGAGGGGGGTGTCCTGGAAGAGCTGCTTTCCAGAAAGAGAGTAGCCTGCTCAAACGCTCAGAGGAGAAGGCTGAGCAGAGTATGCAGAGGGAGAGAGTGGGCAGATAGATTGGAGGAGGCAGAAGGTACATGAGGGAAGGCGTCAGACTGCCCATTTAAAGAGGAGGGAGAAGGATCTGGAACCATCTCTCTGGCAGGCTAGAGAAAGATTCAACACGACCCTCCTGGGGAAGTGGTTACAGCTCCAGAATTTCCCTTACCAGAAAGTGCCACAGCTGGTCTTGAGTCCATGCCAGCCAACACGCTCAGCCTCCTGTCCCCGGGGCTCAGGGACAGAGGGGCAGAGAAGATGGCCTCTCCACCCCCTCCCTGCAGAGGCAGGGATGTCAAGAGAGGCTGGGAGTGATGTCACTGGTGACCTCAGGTTTCTCACCCATCTTCTCAAAAGCATATTCTTCAGAGTCACTTGTCCAAGTGACCAGCCCAAAGTCCTTAGATCATAGACACTGCCGCTGTCGCCCCAGCACTTGTCCCTGGTGTGGCCTCCGCAGAGCCTCGCCTGCGCCCAGTTCTCATTAGGGTGCCAGTCTTGAATTCTCCAGTTGTCAGCACTTGGCACAGAGACCCTCACACTTCCCCAGCCCCCCACCGGCCAAGCCCTCCGCGCAGGCAGCCAGGCCCAGCTGGAATAACAGCTTCCCTCCCTCCCTCCCACAGACACGGGACTATTTATGGCTCACCAGGGCCTTCACACCCATGAGCTCACTGGAGTGCTCCCCACCCGCTCTGGGAACACAGCAGGGCAGGCGTCATCAGCCCCATTTTGCAGATGGAGAAACTGAGGCTACATGCCTTGTCCAGTGATTTCCCCAAAGCCTGGCCTCCTGACTCCTTAGTCTGAGGCTCTTGTCAATTCCTCCAGGAGGATTGGCCCAAACACCCCTAAATTTGAAGTGGGTGAGTTTGGCGCCAGGGTTGGGTGGGTGGAGGGGTGGGCTCTGGTGAGTTAGCCAGCTCCAGGAGTGGGAAGGAGCCTCCAAGGCCGTGGGTGAGAAAGGTGGCCATGGAGGGCAGTTTTCATGGCTTCAGCTATAGTAAGAGTCTGGCAGGGGCATCTGCAGGGCGGAGGTGGAGGCCTACAGTCTGAGCGAGCAAGCTGGGCGTGCAGTTGGGGTGCTGGCTTGCCGGGCTAGGGCAGGGGAAAGGGGTGATCCCCAGCCTCCGAGCTCCCCCCTGGACGACCGGATGCGGCTAGCTGTATGTTCCTGCAGCTGGAGGGATGCGGGGTCCACACCAGAGGGGATTGCCTGTCCACAGACTGTTCAGTTAGAGCTCCTCTGCCACGTGGACAGAGTCTAGCCCAAGCCCTTCCTATCACCCCACGCGAGGACTCTGCCATCTCTGTCTTCCCCCCTCATCTGGCCTCCCGTATCTGCTCCATCCCCAGGCCCTCCTAGTTGTCCACCGTCCAGGATGCACTCCCTCCCTGCTTGCCCCGAATCCCTTGCGGCCCTTTCCAGAAGCCTTCTCTGATCCATCTTCACACTGGGAACGGACTCGTCTCTCAGCCCAGGGAATGATCGTTTGAATTCTCCTTGTTCTTTGTCTCAGAGCCTGTGCATGGGAAGGTTCTGACTCCCCCATAAGACTGGGGCACCCCGGGGGACCGCCACTGTGTCTCTCCCACCAAACTGCAGGTCTCCATCCTGGAGGTACTCTACCTCCTTCAGCCGCGGCAGCCTCCGCCCATAGGGGGCGCCCAAACAGTGTTGCTGAGTCAGGGCATCCTTGCTACTGCGTGAATTACCTGCAGGGACACAGGTCTGGGTGAGATGTCACGTGTACCCTAAAAGTTCCGGCTTGCTTTTCAACTGACCTGGTCACGTAAAGGGAGGGGAGAACTCTTCCAGAAGGAGAGAGGCCTTCTTGTTTGGGATAGGAGGCAGGGACCAGACAATGACCTCTATAGAAGGCTCGTTGACCTTCCAAGCTCGTGGAGGGTGAATGGCTTGAGGTGCTCACACAGCCTGCAGTGGACCCAGCCGTTTCCCTTGGCCCTGCTCTGGAAGTCCCCGGGGCTCGTGGGCAGAGGCCCCAACCGAGCAACCCCTGTTTCCTTCCCCAAGTCTCTCGGAAAGAGTGGTGAATCAGTTGTGGCCATGAACTCATCCGAAGCAGTAAAAATAGGAAAACAAACAGGCGGGGAGGAGAGGGTTAGGGTGAGGGGGAAACGGGTTTCCCCTACGCTGGCCAGAGAGGACAGCCATCTTTTGAAGTCCTCACGAGTGAGGCAGGCGTCCTCACGGCCCCTAGAAGCTCAACCACATCAAAGCAGCCCAAGGAAGGTGATTTGAAGGGCATGCTGTCTCACACACAGTCACAGTCACACACGGTGACACAGCCGAGTCCCTGAGGGACACACAGCGACACACACCATTGAGGGCGCCTCTCCGAGCTGCGCCCGGCGGGGTCCCACGCGAGCCACACAGCCGCCACGGCCGCCTCCACCCGACGTGCACGCCGGCCACGCGGAGCAGCCTGCAGCCACGCAGACAGCCACGGGCCACGCCCAGCAGCCGGCCGCTGCCAGAACCCGTCTCCCAGAGCCCCACAGAGCCCCCCTCGGCCGGCACCCGGTTCTCTGCGCACGGTCCCAAAGGCACACGGCCGCGCTGACGGGCCCCGCACGCTCCCACACAGGGCCCGGGGCCACCCCCAAGCCACACGCAAGAGTCACAGGCACGCAATCTCAGTTACCCACTAGTCACGTGCTGGCAGTCACAGAGGCCACATGCCCACATGACCCGCGCCGTCACTGAGACCCGGTCTGTTCGCAGAGCCCTTTGGGCCCGAGACCTGCTGAGAGTCAGCCTGTGGCTGCCATGGGGATGGGGACGTATCTGGGGACGTGTGTGGTTCAGCTTAACCAGCTTAACCCTGTCCTCACTCCTGGCTGCCCTTCCCTGGCCATCATCTGTCCGCAGCGCCCGCCGTTTGGCGTTCTCCGGGCTTTGCTGAGTCCCCACACCTCCTGCCCCTGAGGAGAGGGGCCAGCAGCCTTGGAGATGATGGAGTCCAACCAACATTGGTCATCGTCCATTTATTTATTATTTTTTTTAAAGATTTTATTTATTTTTATTTATTTGACAGAGAGAGACACAGCGAGAGAGGGAACACAAGCAGGGGGAGTGGGAGAGGGAGAAGCAGGCTTCCCGCAGAGCAGGGAGCCCGATGCGGGGCTCGATCCCAGGACCCTGGGATCATGACCTGAGCCGAAGGCAGATGCTTAACGACTGAGCCCCCCAGGCGCCCTGGTCATCGTCCATTTATTGAACATGCCATCCTTCGGCCCCGTGTGCCCACTGCTGCACTAGGTGCTGGTGGATAGAGAGGCTCTTCTCAAGTCAGACCACAATTTTCCGCCAGTCAGTGTGATGTGACAACCCCCCCCACCCCCGTGGATCTGCTCCCACACCTTGACGTCATGGAGGCTCCCAGCAAGCTCTAGATGCTTCTGTCTCATTTGGGCAGCAGCCATTTCTAGGAGGGTGACTAGGTCTCGTATAGTTGACACACCCTCTGCAGGGGTCCTGGGGGGATACTCAGGAAGGACATCTGCGTGGGCTTCCCCTCCACGTCTCTGGGGGAGTGAGCCCTGACGGATAGCTGGGTTGGAAAACATCCTGTACCAGGGTCCAGAGAGCCGGGCTCCTATCCACTTCTGACATGTCATCTTGGGCCAGTCCCCTCCCCTCTCAGACTCAGCTTCCCCGGGGGGATGAAGGGAGCTGGGCCAAATCAGTTTCTCACAGGGGGTCCTTATTAATATGCAGATTTCCAGGCCCACTCCAGACCTTCTTCAGCCCAGAACTGGAGATCCCATGGCTCTGGGGACCTCTGAGATGCCGTCCAGCTGTAAGAAGAACGACAGAACTTTGAAAGGGAGCCAAGGGCTGCTTTAGGGGCTCCTGAGGGCTCCTCTTAGCCTGGGTGCCTGGCATGCAGGAGCTACCAGCACTCTCCAGGAGGTGCCACCTCATCTGGCTGGTTTAGAGGCTTGGGCTGGTGAAGGGCTTGTGGTTAGGGCAGGTGAGGGCCAAATCAGAACTTTTGGGCTCTGTTCTTCGCTAAGGCTAGATTTCTAGGGTAGGCCACACTGTCTGGGGACTCTTGGTACCCTTTTCAGGGCAAATGATGTCCAGGCTCTCTAAGGACTAGGTCCCAAGTCTAGACCTTGGGACTCGCTTAAGAAGGGGGCAGGCAGGGCAAAGTAGAGAAAGTCCATGGGATGGGTCAAGTCCCTAGGGACTCTGAATGGGAGTTCTGTTTGTTTTGAACTGTTTCCTCCATTGAGTCAGTCCGCTTCCTGGTTTCTGCTTAGCTCCTTTCCTGATGCTTATGAAATAAAATCATCGGCTGTTGGAGGGACATTAGTGGGCACCTACCCCATTTCTCTAGCCCACGATGGAGCCCCTCAACCACATACATCATAAAAAAGCCACATTACGGGCTTTCCATGTGCTGGGCACTCTGCTAGTCACATATAGTACGTCATTGGATTCTCACAACAATTTCATATGGTAGGCATTATTAACTCCATTTTACAGATGAGAAGAACGAGGCTCTGAAACTCGAAGCCACCCGTCCCGGTGGCAGACTCCCATCTGTCCCCAAGCCCAGGGTCTCAGCCCCATCTCAGAGCATCCCTCCACTTCTGCTCGAATCCCTCCAGTGATGGAGACTCTCAAACACTTAGTGAGGGCCAGTTGTCCATGTACAATGGGGGAAGCAGAGCTCTAAGAGAAGCGGACCTGCCCCCTAGAACACCTTATTCCAACAGAGGAGATGAGATGTGAAATAATCACTCCATACAAGGTAAAAGGAGTTGGTGCCTAAGACGGGGTGGAGAGTGTGCTACTTTTGGAAGGCTCTAATTATTAAAAATGTCTTCCTTATATTACCCCTAAGTCTACGTTCTTCTGACTTACATTTGGTTCTCAGTATTCTGGCCTCAAAAATCACACAGAATGAGTCTGAAGCCCATCGCGCTCTTGCACACAATTCTCACGTCCCCGCTGCCCTAATTCTCTCCCGATCTTGACTCCTGTCATTTTACCACACCACCCCCCTTGCAGAGACCGGGGTTTCACTCAGACCACCCTCCCACACCTGGCCAGAGGTCCTGTTAGGCCATGCAACAGCCAGTTGCTAACAGCTCTGTCCCTATCTCCTCCTTCACACATTCAGAGACAGCTGGGCTGCTCTGGAAAAACTCAGAGAACCTCAGAGTCAAGAAGCTGGAGCTCCAATTCCAGCTCTGCCCCTTAACTGGTTGTGCAATGTTGGGCAAGGCGCTGAGCTGCTCTGAGCATTGGTTTCTTAATCTGTGAAATGGGGACAGCAATACTTGCCCCACCTGACCGGGTGGTGAAGGTGAGCTGAGATCCCCAGTGTGAAAGTATTCCACATGCTGCCAAGGGGTCAGACCCTCACAAGCATCCCTGGACTTAGGAGGAGCTGAGGGAGGCTTCAGGATTAGCTGGAGAATGAAGGCTGCCCCGCACACCTCGGTATTCAGGGCATGGGGAGGATGAGGTGTTGAGGAAGGCAGGTTGTCTGCCCTGCAGCGTTCTGTCCTGGGAGTGACACCTCCAGCCATCACCAAGTCCTCTGGGAATAACAGCTTTTTCATCAGATTGGCTCTGGTACCCTCCGGGTAGATGAAGTGATGGGGACAGGCATATTCCTTGTGGGTGAGTCAAAGGAACCGAGACCAGGAAGGGGAGCAAACAATTTAAAACACCTACTATGTGTCAGTCACTTAGAGTAACTCACTAAATCTTCACAATCCTGTGAGAATGGGCTTCTTATTATGTCCATTTTCAAGGATGAGGAAACTAAGGCACAGGGAAGTTTTATTTGCTCAAGTCAGGAAGGTGTGGAGGTGGGGTTAGAATTCAGATTTGCTTGGCTCCCAAGCTAATGGGCTTCCCATGGCACCTGGCTGGGCTGTGGAGAGGGCCAGGATATAGAAATGGTACGGCCGCTCACCCCTGAAGAGCAACAGGAGGGTGGGGAGGGAGAAGAGGCCCTTCGGTAGGAGCTTACCAACTGAATGTCACCCTATGGCTTCCTATAAGCCCCCTGCCCTTGGGATTTCTCATAAATGCAAAATAACACAGGTACACCGTTCCACTCATCCTCATTCATTCATTCATTCATTCATTCACTGCCTGTGCACTGACCAGGTCTTACACACCTGGTCCTGTGCTTGGATGCTGTGTTCCCTGAGATGGGACCCATCCTTGCCCTCCTGTGGGTGGCCGAGAGCATCTCAGAGGGATGGTGAGGCTGAACACATGCTCCAGAGAAACAGGAGGTGGTTACAGTCTGGGAGGAGGAAGTCAGGGGAGGATGTCTTAGAATCTACACACTGTCAAAAGAGAGAAGAAAGAATCCTAAGTACCGTATAACTCTATCGATGTAAAATTCATCAGCAGGTAAGAGTAAACAGACCTAGGTGACAAAACTGTAAGGAAAAGCAGAGAAGTGATGAACACAAAAGCTGGGGTACCAAGGAGGAGAAAAGGGTTATGATCCAGGAGGGTCACTCTGGAGTCCTGGGGAGCTGGCCGAGTCCTACTTCTTGACCTGGTACCTAGTTTTCAAGTATTCCTTCTCTCTCTCTCTGTGTGTGTGTTTTAATTCATTCTTCTTTATATATATTTTTAAAATATTTTATTTATTTATTTGACAGAGAGACAGAGAGAGAGGCACCACAAGCAGGGGGAGTGGGAGAAGGCGAAGCAGACTCCCCACTGAGCAGGGAGCCCGATGCGGGGCTGAATCCCAGGACCCTGGGATCATGACCTGAGCCGAAGGCAGACACTTCACTGACTGAGCCACCCAGGCGCCCCTATACATTTTTTCCACAATTTTCATACACATAAATTGCTAAATTCACTGTTGGGTGGGACCGAGGCCAATCCTCCACAGTGCCCTGCACAGATCCTGTGCCTAGTAGGTACTTAAAAAGAGAGTATTGACCTGCAGTGAGTCTTAAGGAGCTGGAAGTAGGCTGCATGGTCCAGCCAGGCAGGAGGGGTATGGCCTCAGGTCCAGAGACAAGAGCTCACTTACTCGCTGAAGTTCTTGAGGAACAAGAGGCTTAGAGGCACCTTGACCATGAATATCTAGATATCTGAGGGGGCAGCAGTTCCCCAAATGGAGTACCAGACTGCAGAATTAGCTTCCCTTCCCCTCAGCCCAGCACCAAAGCATAGGGTAGTATGGAGAGCACTGAGTCAGAGGGCCTGGATTGAAAATCCAGCTCTGTACTAAGCAGGCTTTCCCTGGCAAAGCACTTCATGACATGAGCGTCAGTGTCTTTATCTGCAAAATGGGGCTAATAAACCACCTACATCACAAGTTACTATGAGCCCCCAGTGAAATCATATCTGTGAAAATGCTTTTAGGAATGTCACGTGCCTGGTATACTTACACATGCCATATTACCCAGGTGTTCTTCCTGCCCTGTTTGTACACAGTTTTGCAAGGAGAGCTCAGAATAAAGCTTTACTCTGATTTAGAAAGTCCTTGGCCTCAGCTCCCCCGGGTCCTTTGGGCTGGTGATCTGGGTCTGAGCTGCGGGGCGATTCCAGGAGCAAGTTCCCCGAGTTGCAGGAAGCCCGGCTGGGGAGGTGGCATTCCATGCGGCATGTCCGAGGGTGAGTCAGGACGAGGGCGGCCCTCCCCCTCCCCTGGCTTTTGGCGACCGGCCCAGCCTGGGTTGTTTTCATTTGCATACATCTGCATATATGCAAGTTTCACCTGAGCACCCGGGCAGGGCCCTGGGGAAAGACACCTGTGCAGGGGCAAGGAGGGAAACCAAAGTGGCTGGCTGCCTGCTGGAGCATCCAAACCTAGAATTTTGGTGTATGGTGCATCCGCCCATCAAATGCCTAAATCTCTGGACCAAACACACAGCTTCTTCCCCAGACTCCCGTGGTTGCCCAGGCCAGGAACTTCAGAGTCATTCTTGCCTCTATCCTCTTGTGGTACAGTCACCGGGAGAGTTTCTCTTTGAGCCACCCTCTGACACTTGACCCCCATTCCACCAACCATATTTGCAACAGCCTCCTAACTGGGCTCTCTGCCACCTGACTCTCCCCTTCCCACATGCTTTGGTACCAGAGATGCTCCAGGGAAGCCCCTCAGCTCCCTAACCTGGTCCTCCCCACTGCCCACAGCTCCATTCTAAGCTCCTGATTGGTGTCTGAGGCCCTCCACAGTGCAGAACCTCCTGACTCTGTCACAACTCCTTCCTCCCATTTTCCCCTTCCAACCGGGTGGGTGTAGACCCTGCACACACCTTTTCTGTGCCTCAGTCTCCCCACCTGCGGGATAATAACAGGACTCCCTCGCAGGGTTGTCTGATGATTTCAATGAGGAAATGCACATGCGAGGCACTGTACAGAAGCCCACAATAAATATTAGCCATCACTGATATTATTACTCCTCCCACCACCCTTCCACAGAGGGCATTCCTCCCCTGGGGTCCCTTCTGCCCCCTCAGCCCTTCCTCCTGTCCTTGCTGAGTGGAACTTTGCCAGGTAAGACAACTCCATGGTAGTTAAGAGGACAAACTGGCCAGCATTCCAGTTCTCACTTTTAGGCAAGTTACTCAATCTTTCTATGCCTCAGTTTCCTTATCTGTAAAGTGGAGATAATGTGGCTAGTTAGCTCATAAGTGTGATAAATGGAATAATGCATGTAAGGGCTTAGCATAGTGCCCTGAACACTGAAAACACTTAACAAGTGTTATCTATATTATCATTACTGTTGTGTTAACCCAAGACACAGGGCCTCAGATCACTGTTGCTCCCCCTTATTCCCCAAAGGCTCCAGAAGCTTCCTGCTTCAGCCAGCCAGAGAACCACTCCCTGGCCCTCCCCCATGCTTTCCTGTGGACAGAAACTGAGGTAGCCAGCGCCCCATTGGGTTGGCTGGCAGTTGGGGTGTGGGGCTGAGCTCCTCCCTACTAGTTCCGGGGGGCACATTCCCCCCAGAATTTGGGCTGGGGATGGCTTGTCTCCCCCAGAGATTGAGAGCCATCCCTCAGCCAAGGCTGAGACTGGACAGGTGTGGGTTAGCTCACAAGCTGAGAAGGGTCTTTTGGGGAGGGGAGGGCAAACTGGTCTGAGAAGCTGGAAACAGGTAGCTGAGCCAGGAAGGGTTCCCCTCAGAGGCCAGGACCAGTGCCCGGCCCCCACAACACGGGGCAAGTACCAACCCTTCCCCCTCTGCGCACTTTCTCTCCCTCCAGCCTCTTCCAAGCAGCAGTGGATGAACTTCCAGTGAGTGACCCTTTTCCAAAGGGAATTAATGAGGGTGACTGACCACAGAAGGCGGAAGCTGGTGGGAAGGGGTGTTTGAGCCACTTCGACCCCCTTAAACAGACTTGAGGGGTCCTGCGCCCCTGCTGCTGGCTTAGTGGCCCCACCCCCCATAGCTGAGCCCGGTGGGGGAGGGTTTGGAAGACAGGAGAAGAGTGGGGGTGGGACCCAGTTGCCTCTCACCCTCCCCCCATACCCTCCCCCTGCCTACCCTGCCCCCACACTAGGTCTGACACCTGCGGGCCCAGCACAGTGGTTCACAGAGGGAAAGGATGTGGGGGGATTTTTTTTTTTGGTACAAGTGATTACAGGGGTGCAGGGGCCTCTGCGGTGCCCACGTGGCCATCCCACTCTCCTCCTCAAGGCAGTGTTCCCCTCATTCTCCCAGGCCCAGCCCAGCAGAGGTAAGGCTGTCTGTCCCTTTTCTCCCTGACTGCGGAGCCCAGACTACGATTCAGGGACCGGACCTACCGTTTTCTTACGAAAGAAAAACCGTCTGGACCTCCAAAGGGTCTGGGAGGGAGTGAGAAAGTGAAACCGGTAACCCACTCCTATAGACCTGCCACGCAATAGAGGGAGTCACGGCGAGCGTAGTGTGCGTGTGTGTGCGTGTGGCGGGTGTGTGCTGGGCGTCTTGTGTGTGTGTGCTTCGGCTGTGTATACGTGGCAGGGGTCGTGTAGCTCATGGAGTGGGTGCTGCAGCTGCTGGGCTCTGCGAGTACGTGTCCGTGTTTGCCGAGGGCGCGCGTGTTCGGAGCTACGCGGTGGGTGTCTGAGCACACACCCGCTCGGTTCCCGCCGGCTGCATGCACTTCCCCACTCCCGCCCCGTCCTCCCGCCGCCTGCCCCCGGGGACCGAGCGAGGGCGACCTCGGCGGGACGCCCTAGTTTCCGGGCCGGGTCTGGAAAGCTGTGCAGAACTCGGCCGAGCTGCCTTCGTTCGGGGCGCGGCGAATTCGTCGCAGCCGGGTTGGCCTCGGGGCCTCCCGCGGGCTCTCCGCGTGCCCCGCCGGCATCTGGCGCTGCGTCCCGCGGTCCGTCCTCCCCGCTCAGGGCGCGGGCTCCTCGGGCAGGCCCGCCGGCTCCCGCGCCGGGACAGCCGGCCCGAACTCCGCGCTGCGGCCGCCGCCCCCGCGCCCCCCACCGCGTCGGGCTCCCTCCCGCGCGCCCGGATGCAGCCTCGGGGCGGCGGGGGGGGGCCCTCGCCGAGCAGGGCGGCGCCTCCAACGCACCTTCCATACCTCTCCATTGTTTGTGAACCGTTTTCCTTTGGGGGGTGGGAGGGTTGCGGTATGTCCAAGAGTGGTTATAGTTTTGTTTTTAACATGTTGGGTGACTTCATATATACGTGCCGGTCATTTAAACGTCCCGGTCAATCCCAAATACAAGACTTTTCCTGGGGCGGAGGCTGGCATTGGAAAGAAAAGCAAAGAGGACGCGGGGAGAGTATGGCTAGAGACCGAGCGGAATGACTCGTGGGTCTCGCCCGCCGAGCACTGTCCAGACCTCTAAGGGGTGCAGACCCTGAGATCTCTCTCCTCCCCTTCCCTTGGAGCTTCTCCAAAGTTATCTGGAAAATAATAGCGGGGGGAAGGTCAATCATAGAAAGTTCTCCGGTGAGCGAGCGCAAACCCAAGTGCATGGCCAGTTGGCGGTGACCTCAGTCAGTAGCCCGCAATCCCGCTTGCGCCAGCGCTTATTAACTGATCAACCAGAAAGAAGAAAAGAGACACAATCATTCAAAATTTCAAGACCAGGGGCGCCTGGCTGGCTCAGTCGATGGAACCCTGGACGGTCGATCTCAGGGGTTGTGAGTTCCAACCCCGCCTTGGGTGTAGAGCTTATTTTAAAATAAAATCAATAAAAATTAAAAAATTAAAAATAATTTTAAAATAATCACCTTTAAAAAAATTTAAGACAAGTAAAATCGGAGAGTGTGTGGCGAGGCACGCAGGCCTCCATCCATGGTGCCTTCCCGGGGCCTTGCCAAAGGTGGGGGCTTTACCACCGTGCACACAGTGGAGCGGAAGGAGGAATCCTCACGCCCCCCCACACACACACACACCCCGCCAGACCAAATTATTCACAAGGTTTCCACAAACCAGGTTATTACGAAAGCCCCGCCAAATCGCACTTAAATTCCGCTGAGGGTAAACGAGACCCACGAAGATTTCCGTTTTTGAGACCGTGGGTGGGATGGAGCGCGAAGGGCGCGGATAATCCCGCCCTGGCCGCCCAGGGCCGAGGACTGGGGTCCAGTGGAATCTCGATTCCCCTGAGCAGGTCCATACAGGTGCTGCGTGGAGTCTGCTCCGGGTTAGACCCCAGCGCCGGGCTAGCGTCGCAGAAGCCCAAGGCGTACGGAGCCCAGGGACTGTGCCGAGAGCCCTGCATACCCACCATGTGTTTGGAGTGTTGAATATGAACCGCCTGGGAGAGGCACTGGTTCGGATTGAGTTTCCCGCTTCAGGGGAGAGTCCCTCAAGTAAGGCATACATCCCACCGCCGAGGGTATTTATTCTGCGCAAAGGAAGGTTACCGGATCGGGTGGGATTGCGTTTTCCCGGCGACCCACAAAGAGCCTGCAAACCGCCGTGAAGGGCGCAGATCTATCAGGTCATCGCCGACCCGTGGCTGGTTCTAGAGACCTCGGTGGCGCGGTGTCCCTCACTCTGGACCCTGCTGTGGTTTCCCTTGGCCTCACTCCAATGCGGGCGTTCTCCAGGCGGGCCCCTTTTGCTAAGCGAGAGGACCTGCTTGAGAAGGAGCTAGGAGGGCCACTTCTGGTTTTTGTGACAAGCCAGAGGCTCAGGTATTGGTAGTGGCAGGAGAGAGTCCGTTTGTTTTGCCTGCCTGCCTTCCTCCTCCCCCTTCTTCTTAGTTTTATTATGTTTTGGGCTTTCTGTTTTTGCAATTCATTCTAAAGCAAATGACAAAGCCTTGGATGTGCTGAATGCAGCTCCCTCACATTATCCTTTCTGGATAAAATGCATCTCAGAGATGGACAATGGCCAACCCAGGCTATCACAGCCATTGAGTTTGTGAGCTGGGATGGAAACCCAGGCCTCAGGCTTCTTGGGCCAGCCCTCCTCCCCCTCCCCTCTTCTCAAACACACCCTTCTCACATACAGCCCTCCCTAGCCCCCATCCCGGCCCTTCCACCTTTCCTGTCTCCCCCCAGGCCCATGGCTGGTGGCTGGTGGGCTGTGATACAGCTTGGAGGGACCTGTCCTTGAAGAGTCTGCTCTGAGGAGACAAAAGGGTTTCTCAACCAAGTGCCCCAGCCCTACACCCTCCGGCATGTGGAAGAAAGGAGCCCTGAAGAAGGAGGTGATGATGGAAGGACATGTTTCCTCATTTGTAAACTGAGGGTCATAATAGTACCTACTCCATGGGCTTTTTGTGAAGATACACAGGACTTGAATGTTGTGTTTTATAAATTCCAAAGGGCTGTAGTGTGTGTCCTACCACTGCATAGGAATGAGGATCCTGCATGAGTTCAGTGAAGCCCCCTGGGAGTTTAGGAGAGGCTCTCATTATGGGTCTCCTGGCTTTGGAGGATGCCCAAAGTCAACTGCTACAGAGGCCTGCCAGAAAACCCACCCTTGCCTTTTTTTTTTTTGCTAGGTCCAGCACAGAAGGGACTCTGGGTACATGACCAAGGGACAAAGTGTCCTTCTACTCATTCTTTCGGTTCCACCTCAAAAGTACCTCCTTTGTGGGGCACAGTTGGTTAAGCGTCTGCCTTCGGCTGGGGTCACGATCCTGGGTCCTGGGATAGTGTCAGGCACCCCGCTCAGCAGGGAGTCTGCTTCTCCCTCTCCCTCTGCCCCTCCTCCTGCTCGTGCTCTCTCTCTCTCAAATAAATAAATAAATCTTTTAAAAAAAGTACTTCCTTTGTGTAACCTCCCCTGACAGCCAACTCCACCCCAGAGAGCATTCTCTTCCTTTGTTGCGCCCTGAGATGCCATCCTTGGAACCCACCACACCACTGTTGTGTGGCTACCTCCTTCCAGAAGAAAGTGATGGTGGTAGATAGAAAGATTTGGAAGGACATATCCTTGTATGTTCATAGCCCCATCTCTAAGCTGGCATGGTAAGCGGCAGGGCTGGAGTTGGGTAAAAAAGGGGGAAAGTGGACCCATGTGAAAGTAGCATTTCTCAACTGAGCAAACCCTGCATACCCTGTTGGATGAGAGGGACTAGGTTCTCCAGCCACCCAAAGGAGGAGTCCTCCTTTCTCCTGAAGCGCCAAGGCTTCAGGGTCGAGAGCTCAGAGCCAAGTGCTTTCTTGGAAAAACTCATCTTTATCCATTCCAGAGGAGAGTCCAGTTTGAAGCCAACTTGCTCATCTTCTCCTCAGGACACTGACTGGGGGGGCTCAACCACCCCTGCACCCTCCCCCCTTAATCTTTCTGTCTCTCTGAGCCTGGCCATCCTCCAGTGCCTTCTCTTCCTCTTCTGAGCCTCCCTCTTTGTCTGACCCTGGTCTTCTCCTACCCTCCAATTCTTTTTTTTTTTTTTTCTTTAAAGACTCTATTTATTTGACAGAGAGACACAGTGAGAGAGGGAACACAATCAGGGGGAGTGGGAGAGGGAGAAGCAGGCTCCCCACTGAGCAGGGAGCCCAATCCCAGGACCCTGGGATCATGACCCAAGCCGAAGTCAGTCACTTAACCAACTGAGCCACCCAGGCGCCCCAATCCTACCCTCCACTTCTAAGACTGCTGCCTCCACTCTGAGCCCTGATAGTGGGAGCAAATATGTGTATGCAAACATGAATATGCCAGTCCGAGTTGCATACTCAAGGGAGGGGCGCCTGGGTGGCTCAGTCGTTAAGCGTCTGCCTTCGGCTCAGGTCATGATCCCAGGGTCCTGGGATCATGCCCCACATCGGGCTCCCTGCTCTGCGGGAGGCCTGCTTCTCCCTCTCCCACTCCCCCCTGCTTGTGTTCCCTCTCTCGCTGTGTCTCTCTCTGTCAAATAAATAAAATAAAAAAATAAAAATAAATTGCATACTCAAGGGAGAAAAGGTGTATAGGTGGGTATGCTGGGGAATCTGTGGGGACTGGTGGGTTTGGGGATGTGACTGTCTCTCCCACTAACATGAAACAACTTAGATGTGTGTGGACAGTTATCACTCAGAGGTTGGATACACTTGCCTAAATGCTTATATGCTTGGATTTCCTTCATTTTTGAGTGTGTACAATGGCAGTTTGACTTGTTATAGTTGCGGGTCTGTGTAAGAGACAAGTATCGTGCTTTTTTCAGGGATAGCGCTATTTATCTTTGGGCATATAGATGTACTTTACATCATAGCCTACACTCCGTATTTGCAGATCCATTAATGGATCTCTCAGTTCATGGAGGGATGCTAATGTGAACATCAGCGTAGACACCTGCGTTTGTATCTCTGTTGTATCTGAATGGAGCCTGCGTGTAGTTGTCTACCTGTGGCCATAGATAACTCGTATACGTGGACACCTGCCTGTCAAGGTCTCGGGTACCGAAGTTCAGAGGCAGGTCCTGCACAGACTGGAAAACGCGGCCACCAAGACAGGCCCGCCGTGTTTCCTGCGCCCTCGCGAGAGTCATCGAACAGGACTCGCCTCCTACTCGGCGGGTTTTGTCCCGGTTCGTGCAAGACTTCAGCCTCCCAGGGCGCCCGGAAAGGCGGGCTGCCGCACGGGCAGAGCCAGGACGGCGGATCCCTCCAGGGGCCTCGGGGGCCGGCGGGAGCCTCGGTGTCGCCCGCGCACCTGGGCCCCTGCCGGAAGCGGAAGCCGGGACGGGGGTGGGGGTGCGGTGAGGCGCGGTGGCGGCGGTGGCGGCGTGTCAGGCCCAGGGCGCCCCGCGGGGGCGTGTGTGCCGCTCGCGTGCGGGACAGGCTGGCCGTGGGGCGGCACCTCCCCCGACCCGGCGTCTGTTTACCAACAAACTGCCGGCGCTTGGCAGCGGCGCATTCCGACGAGCTGAATAAGCTGCCGGCGCTGGCGGTCTGGTCTCGAATCCCCTGCGGGTCGGTGGCGGCGGGATCAGAACGGCGGTGCGGATCCCCGAGAGCTGGAGAACGCGACAGGCGGTGCCCGGAGCCTCCGCAGCCGCCGCGCCTCCGCCTCGGCCCCGCTCCCTTCGCCCTGGGCCGTCCCGGCCCCGCCAGCTCCCTCGCGTTTCTGCCACTGAGACCGCGGTTCCCAGACTGCCCGATCGCCACGACACCCCAGCAGCCCTCTCGGAGAAGCCCCCGAGGTGGCTGGGCCTGGAGCGCGCGCACCGCCCCTCTGCTCTCGCGGCTCTGAAGTTCCCTGCGGCGGGCTGCCCCGGGGGGCGGGCGCCGGCTCCAGCCTCCGTGAGGTCACCGCGTGCAGCAGCCAATCCGCGGCGTCTAAGTGGGCGGTGCCCCCGTCGGGTCCCGGGAACCGAACCCAAGAGCCAGACGAGGGGGGGCCCCCATGGATTTAGGGGGGAGGGGAAAAGCCATGGGGGGTACCCCTTCGGAACCCCTTTCCCAGGCGCGCGCTCTCCGCTGGAAGAGGCGCAGAGAGACACTTTCCGGGGAATCTTAAGTGTGCGGGAAGCTGGCTGGGGGGCTCATCCGGTCCCAACGCCCGAGGCTCGGAAAAAAGAGAGTTGGCGGAGGGAGCGGACTACGTGCCGGGCCATGGCCTAGGCCCTTCGGCCCCGGGCCCGGCCGCAATGACCTCTTTGCCCTACCCCCTCCCTGGCCGGGACGCCTCCAAAGCCATCTTCCCGGACATCGCCCCTGTCCCATCGGTAGTGGCTACCTACCCGCTTGGTCTGTCCCCCGCAACCGCAGTCGCCTCCGATTTGCCCTACTCTGGGCCTTATGGCCACCTCCTGTCCTACTCCTACACTGCGCCGGCGACCCCGGGAGACTCCTACCTGTCCTGCCAGCAACCGGCGGCGCCCTCTCTGCAGGACCCGAAGGCAGGTAAGTCCGGCCACCGCGGCTCTTCCCACCTCTGGGGTCCTGATCCTGTGCGTCCCTAAACTTCGCCCTCGCCTGGTTGGGCGCAGCTAGCGGGATTCAAACCTTACTCAGATTCCACGGGATCTGGGGGTGGGGGGAGGGCGAAGGGATGGGGCGGGAGACTGGGGGGGGGCGGGGGCGAGTTGATCTAGGTCTCCTTTCAAGAACGACCTGGTTTCGATTTGCAGTTGTGTGAAGCCTGGCGGCAGGGCTCCCTACCCAACCCCCTGGAGCAGCGGGGTTGTGTGTACCTACGTGTAACGGAAAACTGAAACAATCCAGATGTGGGTGTGGGTGTGGGTGCCTAGCCCCTGCCCCAGTATTCTTTCCGTCGTGCACTCCTTCCCTTCCCCAAGTCGCCTCTCCCCGTTTGCCTTGTCTCAGAAAGTGGGGCTCAAGCCAAAGCCAGACAAATGGAAGTCAGGTCACAGATGGAGGGCAGTGGAAGTGGGGGCTGATTCGGGGCCCCTCCCCCTCTCCCTTGGCCGGCGCCTGAATGTGCCTGACGGAGACTGGAAGCTGGCCTGGCAGAATCGGGGGCCAGGACCCCGCCACTCCTTGTTCTAAGAAAGTAGCCACAGGTGGGTCCGGCAGTGTCTAGTTGTAGATCCTGGTTCCCTCGGCCTTCCTGCTGAAGGAGCAGGCTGTCTGGAGCATCTCCACCCCTTGCCTTTGTGGGGGATGCGTTAGGTAGGCCCCAGTTCCCGTTGTCTGGAACAACTTGGAGCCCCTGAGAAAGTGCTTACTGGAAGGCCTCAAAGAGGCCAAGGAGCTAGCCTGTCTTCCTGGTCCTGTGCCTGGTACGGGCAGAACGCTTGTAACACACTATACATACCCACCTGTACTAGCTCCAGATTAGAGTTCAGGTCCCCTGCCCTCCCTGCTCCCACCTAATTGCCCCCACAATTGTCTTTAGCTCAGTCTCTTCCAAGGCTGCACATCCACTGGGTGGCTTTGCTGGAGTCGGCCTGGACCAAGACATCTCTCTCCCTTACTCCAACACAGGAGCTCAGAAATCATCCAAGCCAGAAGTGACCCTAAAGACTTGGGAGCTCAACCTCCTTGGTGTACAGATGGGCAAACTGAGGCTTAAAGAAAGGGTGTGTGTGCCTGTTTTCCAGGCACTTGACCCTTGCAAATTGACTTTCACTGCATGAGGCCAGAAAAGAGGATTTTAGGGAATCCCCTCAGAGCCCCCCAAATTAACCTCCTTCTGTGCCAGAACTGGGCTGCCTCTCCCAGGCTGCTGGGTCTGTCCTTGCAGCTCCCAAGCTGCAAACGTGGTCCTTCCATTGTTAGAGGAGGAGCAGTCCGGAGAGGAGGTTTGTGTGTTTGTTTGGTTTGGGTTTTTTTTTTTAATACAAATGATCTAGTTTCTACAAAAGAATCCCTTGGACTCTTCCCTTTAGTACACGGCACATTTGTGTGTATGTGTGTGTAGTGGGGGTGGGAATAAGATAGCCTTGTGCTTCAGAGAATTGTTTATAGGGTTAGTATTTTCCTTCCTGTCCTCCACACTCTTAGCCTTCCCTCTGCTTGGTCTAACGACGAGAGAGTGGAGAGCTCCCTTTCTTTACAGAATTTCCCCCGATCCAACGAAAACCATACACATGCTTAGTCTAGATGGTAGCATTTTTCTCCCGAAACTGGTGGCTTTGCCCATTCTAGATTGAATGATTGGGGTGCAAGAGAGGGCTTGAATCCTCCTTTTGCTCCCACCCCATGTCCACCCCTGCTTCAGGGAGAGGTTTGGCTCCAAGCGAGCTGCACACCACCCCGCGGAGCGGACGGGTGCGGCGCCCGCGCCTCGAGGGAGGCCTTTGGGCTCCATGATCCCGACCGGGGCAGATCCAGTCGCGACTTGCGGCAGCGGGTGTGGGGAAAGGCAGCTGTCGGGGAAGGAACTTGAAGGGGCGCCCCCGGGAGAGCTAGGCGCCGAGGGCTGGGGGAGTTCAGTAGCCCGCGCTGCCTCCCAGGCGCTGCGTCCCCGCCTGAGCCGCGCGCTCCCCGAAGCCAGAGAGGCGCGGGGGGTCGGTCCCTCGGCGGCCGGCCTGGGGCTGCGAGCGGTAGGGTCGAAGCAGGGGAGGCCGGACAGGCGCGGGCGGGAGCGGAAACCCAACGGTTTTTCTGGGAATTGGCCGAGGCGGGGGTCGAGGAGGGTGGATCTGAGAAGCCCGCAGCGCCCGGGGCCACCGGGTAGGGATGCGGGGGAGGTGAAGGCAACCGGTCACCGCGGCCGGCCCAGCTCGGGGAATCACACATCTGCGGGAGCACGGCCGGAGGGAGGAGCGCGGTGAGGGTCCGACACGGGCGGACACCAGCTGCGTCTGGGCACCCGGGCCACGAAGCTCTCTCGGCTGGGACGGCCCGGCAGACCCGCGTGGAAAGCTGCAAACGTGGCCCTAAGCCCGGGGGCATTTCGGCCACTTGGTCCTCCCAGCCCTATCACCCGAATGGAATGGTCCCGGGGTGTCCCCATAGATGGGCGCAGGTTGGGGCTGCTCAGACGGAAAGAAGAGGACCCCTCGCCCCGCACCCCCGGCATTCAAGGGCCACTGTTACCCCGCCGAGGCTCCTAGAGTGGCTGGGCCTGGGGGCAGGAGGTGACCAGACCTCGTGGGGCAGCATGGCAGCGCGATCCTGGAGCGGCCCCGAGCGCCTGCGCTGCCGGGCGCTGCGTGCTTTCCGAAGCCGGGCCACCTTCCCCGCGGGCCGTGAACCCTTCTGTGATTGTGGCGGGGCGCAGGAGGGGGCCGCCTCAATCCCACCGGGCTTCTAGGTCCCCGAAAACCGTCTGCCCCAGCCAGCCGGCCATGGGGGAGGGGAGAGCTGGTCACCTTTCCTGCAGGGTGCGCCCCAGGAGAGGGGCTGTGACTTGCAATAGGGGATGACAAACCCTGGGGGCCCTTTCCATACTCTGATGCTGGGGAGAGGCGGGTGCGCATCCTGGCCTTCAAGGCCCGCTTGGCTGGGCCCCTCTGACCCACCCCTCCTCCGGCAGCGGGGCGGCTGCCACGCAAACACTGTCTGGGGCCTCTGAGCATTGCTCTGGAGTTCCCTCCGCCTGGAATGCCCTGCCCCGGTCCGCTCTAGGCCTCAGCCCAGCCCTCGACCGAGCCTTTCGGCCCCGCCCCACCCCAAAATGGCGCCTCCGCACCCGCCTGAACTCTGACCTCCCGCCCCTGGCGCCACCTGTACCCTCGCTCCGGCCCGTGGCGCTCCCTTCCTTGGGTCACAGGACCCGTAAGAGTGGGAGCTCCCTGAGGGCAAGAACCGTTTCTTGTTCCACCTGGCGCACAGGGGGCGTGGGGTCGGAAGGGGGCGTGGAGCGGAGGTAGACACCTGCGCTATTGGCCCGTCCGAGGCCTGCATGCAAACGAGATGCAAATGGACCCCTGAAGCGGCCGCCCAACCCTCTCACCTTCCCGCACACACCGCCTTGTGTTTGCCCCCCAGACTCGGAGAAGCCGCCGCTGTCCCCGGAGTCCTCGGAGCAGCGCCCGCAGGCCCCGACCAAGAAGCTCCGCAAGCCGAGGACCATCTACTCGAGTCTGCAACTGCAGCACCTGAACCAGCGTTTCCAGCATACACAGTACCTGGCGCTGCCCGAGAGGGCCCAGCTGGCCGCGCAGCTCGGCCTCACCCAGACCCAGGTGAGGCCCGTCCCGTCCTTCCTGCAGCTAGCCTTCCCCAGATGTGTTCTCTGGGAACTCACCGCCTTCCCCAGGGGGGTGCCCCAGGAGTCCCCTAGCCCTGTTGTCGCAGTTCTCCAGGGCGTGTTAAGAGCCGGACCTCAGTTAGGTGTTGGGGGAATGTGTTAAAAGGTGTGTTGGGGTGAGGGAGGCAGATGCAGGTAGAGGACGAGGGCACCCAGACCTGGCAAACTGGATACTAGCTCAGGGGCGGGACCCCCAGCAACTTCAGGGACTCTGGAGGACTGCAGTATGTCCCCAACCTCTGCTCTGCTCCCAGGACTGCACGCACCGCTGTTGAGTCCCAGTCCCTTTCCCTGGCTCACCGCCTCCCACACACATACTCCTCCTCATCTTCCCTTCTTTCCCTTCTTCTCTCCAAAGGTAAAGATCTGGTTTCAGAACAAACGCTCCAAATACAAGAAGCTCCTGAAGCAGAACTCTGGAGTACAGGAAGGGGACTTGCCTGGGAGAGCCCCCTCCTTATCTCCCTGCTCCCCGCCCCTTCCATCCCTCTGGGATCTGCCCAAGGCAGGGGCCCTGCCCACCGGTGGCTATGGCAACAGCTTTGGAGCCTGGTATCAGCATCACTCCCCAGATGTCCTGGCTCCATCTCAGATGATGTGAGTCCCGGGAAGGGTGGGTCAGGCCCCTGTCCTCCACAAAGCCCAGGACCCAGCCCACCTGCACCCCTTCTGGTCCCAGAGGAAACCAGCTCCAGATGGATTTTGTCAAGTGGACAAGAAGTTAGAGGAGAACAAGGAAGAGGTGAAGTCATCTCTCCCTTGCCCTGTAACCCAAACTGCCTGATCAGGACTTTGGTCTTAACCACCGGCCCCACCATGACCGTGGACTGGACCCGTTCCCTCCAGCTGATCAGGGGCTCTGGAGGGAGAGTTATCGGCTGACTTCCCACCCCTTCCCTGGACTGCGGTCTACCACGGCCTGGAGGCAAAACAAAGAAACACTTGAGTATTTTTTCCTCTCTGTGTGCCTTGGGCCTCACCCAACCCTGTTACGAGCAAAAGCAGAAGTGAAGTGGGCATCCTCTGTCTTCACCATGAGGACCATCGGGTCCCCCCTCACCGATTTTCCCTGGTGGTTGGCCCATTATCCCCATGACTGATACACCTCCTCACCATCTTGTGAGTGGAAAAGATGCCGAAAATGTGGAGTTTGTGGACCTGTGGGTAACTCATGCTCTTCTCCTAAAAAAGCCTTCTTCTTCCCATGTCTATTCAGTTATGGTAGATAACACATCCAATTATCCTTGTAATTCAACGGGTATTTATTAAGAGCCTATCCCCTCCTTTCCCACCCTTAGTACCTAATAACTCCACATGCACACCCTCTTGGGAGCCTGTAGGGTAACAGTCTGGGGAGAATGGGAGGGCAGACAGCCTCTGGATGAGTGTAAGTAAAGACACCCCCAAATAGGGAGGGTGGGCTGGCAGTTCAGCTCCTCACAGCTGTCTCTGTCCAAAGGAACTGCTCCTATTTATAATCCACACCAGGAGCTTTTGGAGATTAAATCTGTACAAAAACCTGGGCCCTGGCCGTGAGTCTGTTTGTTTCCTGACTTCTAGGGGTGGGGGTTGGTTGCTCATCTCTCTCTCTCTCTCTCTCGTCTCCCATTAGACACTTCCAGCACTGAGCTAGAGGACAGGATACAAGTTTTGCCTCTACAACTAACTAGCTCCGCGGTTGTAGCTCTGGAATGTTCTAATGACCATTTTCATACACTCCAGTGTAAAACTGGAAGATGCCAATACTGCAAAGGACCAAAGTCTAAGTGGTCACCTGCAAATTCTGTGCTGGCCCAGTTCTGGAGGGAGCCAGGGACAGGAGTCCCCCTGGGGCTCCATCTTCCAGTCCCGCTCACTTGGAAAGACGACATGCCCACTGAGCCAGTCCAGTCCTCCCAGTGTGCTCCTTGGGCTGGAGAGGCCCCAGCCCAGCAAGGGAAGGGGGAGGAGAAGAAAATCCCAGAAGGAGCTGGACTTCTCCTCCATCCAACAAACATGCGTGAAGCCTCTGCTCCGTGTTAGATCCCGGAGACACCGGGTGACTTGGGCACATGGGGGAGCCAGCCGGATGACCAGCCCCTTGTGTGGCAAGGGCCACGATAGAAGAACTAGGAACTAGTTCTAGAACTAGGCCCAGGAACAGGGCTGCGAACTATTCAGGGAATCCAGCCCAGCTTTGGCCCAAGGGATCGGGGGAGGGGCCTTCAATTCCAGGCAAAAACTTCCCGAGTCATCATCCCAGTCACTGCCTAAACCTGTTCCCAAGCACTGCGAACTGGGGGGCTGCCTTAGTTGGAAAAGCCCAAGCAGACACTTCGAGCCAATCCCCCTGGCCCGAGACAGGCCCACATTGGGGTCTCTGTAGAGTAGAAGAGGTACAAAGTCAGTGGAACCCCCACCCCAGGAGGCCTGCCGTCAGCCCCTCCTAGGCCCCTTCTGGGTCAGCGGCCACCCCCACTCGCCACAACACACCTGGAGGGTTATCCTGGGGATGGCAAGGGGCATGGAGTGGGCCAAAGCCAAGATCAGAGCAGTGAGGAGTGATGGTGCCAAGGGCAAAAACACCCCCTCTTCCTCTGGGCCTTCCCCTGCCCCTAGCCCGCAGCTCCATAGGCTCTCAGGGCCCAGCCCCAGGTCCCTCCCCTGGGGCTTCGTGGAGGCCACAGGCCCTCAGGGAGGCTGTTCCTCCCACTGCAGGTTGCACTCCTCTTTCCACAGACCCAAGATAAGATCTACCGCCCCATCTCGGAAAGCCTCCAAAGGCGAGATTAATTGGACAGCCCAACACGAGTCGCATCGTTAAAACAACAGCCCAGGTTGTAAAGTTAAGTAGCAGAAGGAGTATAATTACTCTCCCAGCCAGAGACCAGCTCCCCCCCTTCCCTGCCCCCATCCACCCGACCTTTCCAGGGGAAACCAGAGTCCATTCCACTTGGGAGTTGGTCCAACCTCCCTGGGCTCCTGGGTGAGGGCGGACTTGAAACCCCGGGGTGGGGGGGATGTGCCCCATCACCTCTCTCAAGCCATCTGAGCTGTAGAAGGGGAACCCTGGGGTTCCCCACAAAGATTCCCCTCTGGGAAAATCAGGTCAATAATGGAGCAGGGACAAAATCGAATGGTTAAGAATGGCAGTTTGGGCCTGCAAAGCATCCAGCTCTGCTGTTGTGACTTTTGGCGAGTTACTTAACCTCTCTGTGAGCCTGGTTTTCCTCCCACTCGCCCCCAAGAGGGGAATGCTAATAGGACCTGCTTCACAATGTCGCTGTGATCACGAAGTGGGATAGTGCTTGTAACGTGCTTGACACGGTGCCTGGAACATAGGACTCGCTTCACAAATGGCATTTGGCTGCTGGGTGATTATCGGGGAGAAGGGGTCACGGCCAGGGGGAGTGCATACTGCCACCACCATCCATTCACCTCTCGCCTCTCTGCCTCCCGAGGGTAGGGAGGAGGAATGGGGCTGGAGGCTGGAGACCTATGCGCATTCCTTGTCACCACCATTTGAAAGCAGGGCACAGGAGAGGTCCTAAATGCAGAAGGGCATCTAAAATCAACTGAGACTGGAGAATGGGAAGGAGGCCAGGGCACACTCTCTCACCTACAAGGGTCTCAGCCATGGGGAAAAGCTGACTTGGGGCTTCCCTCCCCTCTCCCCATATGCTATTTTAAGACAGGCCCCCCATTCTCTCCCCCAACAAAATGAGATTCAATTAATTCAATTAAAGCAATTTTGGGAGCAGCTCCTGAAGGTTTTCAATGTGAGATAATTACAAGTAATTTGCTGCTGTGAAGAGGAAAAGGGTGCACGGGGTCTGGGGGGGGGGGGCGGGAGGAGGTAGCCCCTCCCCACCAAATGCACACAGATCTAGAGGGATTCCACACTGCAATCTTAACTGCCCTCCCATTGGCCAAATTACTTGCAGGTGGGAAGTGGGAGAAGGCAGTGGTGGGAGGGGGCTGGGAAGACACGGAGTGACAGACCCACCCTCCCCCATCCCCAAATCTGCTGTGCAAGGTGGCAGTGGGGAGCTGGCTGTCCCCCGGACAAAATGTCTGCTTAGCGCTAGCAGCTGATTACTCAGCTCCAAACCTCATCGGAGTTTGGATGCCTGAACTTGCCTCTGGGATGGGATCCAGAGTCAATGGAATGTTATCCGGGTAGTGGAGGCCTGTGTAGACGGGGTCTTGGAGATGCAGGACTTCCGCAGAAAGTGTAAGGGATGTGGGTAGAGAGGGGAAAGGCCAGAGAGAAGGCTACACTGATTTCTTGCTTCCAAGGAGGTGATGATGCACCCATTCTCCCTCCTCCCCCATTAAGCCTTGCTAGTTCTGCTGGAGTCTCAACTCAATTCTTTCCATTCTTGTGGTGGGGGGGGGGAGGTGGGGGGAGGCGCAAATATCCTCTCAGCTCTCTGTCCTCAGGACCACTGAAGCCTCTTCCTTTAGAAAAGCATCCCACAGGTATTTCCCACCCCCATTCACCTGGATAACCCTTTCCTGGCCAGGACTCCTGTGGCCTCAGAGGGGGTGGGATGGGGGGGACTAGAGGTAAAAGGGAGGAGTGGGGAGCTGAGACAGAGGGGTGAGGGTGGCTTCAGGCCTCCGCAAAGACTCCTCTGAACCCTGCCCACAGCTAGTTTTCAAGGGACTAAGGTCCCCCTTTACCTGGGAGCCCCTCTTCTAGGAGGTGAGTAGTATTTTTGCAGCTATGGTGGAAAAGAAAGATTCTCTGACCCCCAAAGTACTTCTCTTTCATGCCCTCCCTTCTTGTTTCTCCCATCCCAAGGAGGGGTGAAGAGGAGGGCCTCCAGTGCTGGTTTCTCTCTAGCCAGCCCTTGCCCCACCCCTTCTCTGAGGAGCCCGGCTGTCGGACCCTGGGGGAGCCACTGAGCCCCAAGGTGACGACTAGCCTAGAGAGGGAAAAGTGGCCGCCTCTCCTCCTTTCCTCGCCAGCTCAGATGGGTTCAGAAGGGGGAATTAAAGACCTTTCCACTCCCATCCTCAAAACACAACAGCCCCAGACAAGGCACAGAGCCGAGCAGACGCGGGGACCCAGGCACAGGGACTCCCCAAGGGCACACACATTTCCACTGGAGAAGGTGCACACGCGGGCAGGCAGACATGCAGCGACACACACGAGGTTGTCAGAGCCACACGCTGGCCTGCGCACGAAGCCTGCGCACGAAGCCCCACCATGAAGGTACACGGACACGCACACTCACGGGTTGTGCGTTCACGGAGAGAAGGACAACACACGGGGATGAGCCAGGAGGCACGGGGACTTAAACATACACAGAAGCAGAGAGAAACATACCCAGGAACACACAGACTAGCTTCCCTGGGGCTTGTGTGTGCGGAGTGTGGACGGCTCTCTCTCTCTCTCTCTCTCTCTCTCTCTCTCTCGCTCACTCTCGCTCGCTCTCGCGCTCTCTCTCTCTCTCTTCTCCCACCTCCTCTCACTCTGGCCCTTTGTCCTAGCTCTGTCTCCTATTTTCAGGGAGTATTTCCCTGGTGAGCAGCTGGGGAGGGAGGGAGACTGAATGGCCACAGAAACCCAGTAATTTTATTATGACTTTATTTTCTTTGTTCCCTGAAGCCTTGCCTCCTTCTTTCTCTGAGCTCTACCAGCAAGAGCATCTGTGCTAGCCCTTCCTGCCACAGCCCATGGCACCCAGACAAGGCCGTCGGGTCCAGCCAAGGCACAGGAACCCAAACACGGTCCTCTCTGAGATCCCCATGGATCCCCCACTGCTTCCCAGCCCTGAGGGCAATTCCAGCAGCAAGGAGGGAGGAAGGGGATCTGTGCTCTACTGATACTTGCTGTGACCTTGGGCAAGTTACATACCCTCTCTGAAGCTCAGATCCTGTCTCTTGCCAAATCCTCTTGTGTGTGTGTGTGTGTGTGTGTGTGTGTAGCAGTTTAAATGTGTCTTTCCACTTGAGTCTGGAGCTTTGTTTTTTGTTTTTAAAGATTTTATTTTTTGGACAGAGAGAGACACAGCGAGAGCAGTAACACAAGCAGGGGGAGTGGGAGAGGGAGAAGCAGGCTTCCCGCCGAGCAGGGAGCCCGATGCGGGGCTCGATCCCAGGACCCTGGGATCATGACCTGAGCTGAGGGCAGACGCTTAACGCCTGAGCCACCCGGGTGCCCCTCTCATTGTAGTTTTAAGTTGCATTTCCCTAATGACTGATAATGAGCATCTTCCTGTATGCTTGTTTACCATGTGTAAATCTCCTTGTTGAAGTGTCTATTCAAACCTTTCACCCATTTAAAATATTGGGTTGTGTGTTTTCTTATTGAGTTTTTTTTTTTTTTAAGATTTTTTTTTATTTATTTGGCAGAGAGAGACACAGCAAGAGAGGGAACACAAGCAGGGGGAGTGGGAGAGGGAGAAGCAGGCTTCCCACGGAGCAGGGAGCCCAATGCGGAGCCTGATTCCAGGACCCTGGGACCATGACCTGAGTCGAAGGCAGATGCTTAATGACTGAGCCACCCAGGCGCCCCCAGTCTGGAGCTTTGTAAGGCAGAGCCTGTCTCCCATCAGACTGGACGCTCCTGAGTACAGGGCTTTGCTTCCCTCATCAGAATAGTTGTATTCAGCAGCTCTTTCCAACCCCATAGCTTGATGACTCTAAGGTACTCAGCCCCATTGGCATCCTGGGGGACATGTCTGGCCAGCCCAGGAAGGGAAAGGAGTTGGCCCCAAGCTTCCTCCAAACATCAAGGATTCTGATTCAACGCCTCACAGTGCCAGGCCTTCAGCTTCTCTGGCCCCAAAATGGAGAGATTACTTCATTTCCAGGGGAGGGTGCCACTCTCTATGGAATATATGTGGAATATATTCCTCTCAGCTTCGTCTGAACCATCCCCTTTAGAGTTCAACTGAATTTGGGGTCAGATGGAAGAAAGACCCTTTGGCCAGCATGAGGAATTCCCCTCTGGTCCGTGGCCCCCACTCTCTTATCCTCTCCACTTCAAGCTAATGAAGAACATACAGGCTGAATCATGAGGCTGGGAGCAGGGCATCAAATTATCCAACTGAGATCATGAGGTTCCCTGTGGGGCATCATTCTTTCCCCCTATGCTCAGGAATCCCCTCAGCTGAGAAGCCCACTCCCACGATCACCTTGTCCGTCCTGTTTTGCCTCATCCTTCAGGACTCGTACTCCCGCCCTCAGCCTGGGTTGCCAGAGAACAGGACCTCCGCTCTCAGACTGGGGGCTCCCCCACTCCGTGGTTCCTTCCTCTGCCTGACCGCGCCTCTCCCAACCCTGGTGCGCACATTCTCTTTTGGGTGGTGGGCCAAGGGCTAAGTGTAGATGAGGGCACGTGACTCCTGCGCAGGTCCCACCCCTCCCACTGCCCACCATGCTGGCTACAGCGCCACTAGGCCACTCCCCTAGGGCTGGACCCAGCACTTGCTTTCTTGGTCTCTGCAAGCTGGGGCCTGTTGCAAACTCCTCCTCCCAGCCCCGGAGCCACCGGGAATTCTTTGCTCCAACAGATCCTGGGGGAAGCCAGACTGCAGGAGCCTCCTGACATGCCTCTGCTGGGCTCCTGTCACATTCCCCAAGCCCAGGGGGATCAGCTGGATCCACCAATGCAGGCTTCTTCCATTCCTTGTGACCTCCTCAAGTCCTCCTACCTCCCTTTCCAAAGCCTGAATCTGCCTTGGGACTCATCCCTGACTTCGGATCCCTCCCACTCCCAGCCCCTTGGCAGCCCCATCTGCGCAATAAGACTTATTCCTCCTGGCTCCTTGAAGAATAGAATTTGTCTCCTCTGGGGAGACTTCATGAAGTCTCTGGAATGCAGACATATAGCTCAAAGGCTTTGGGCCAGTCACTTTACCTTCCTGGGTCTTCATTTCCTCACTGATGCAGTGGGGATAATGATCAAACTATCTCAGAAGGTCATGGAGACGGGGAGAGTGTCTCCTTGGTATGTTGTGAAATATACCAAGCATGCCAGGGGATATGGTAACTTATGTTTTCACCTTGGCCATACCAATTTGGTGCCAAAATCGTCCCTCTTCCCCCACCCACCTAGATTCTCCTCTGAGTCACCAGCTTGCCATGCAATGGTGAAGAGGACAGTTCCATCTCCAGGAACACAAAATAATAAAGAACCAAGGCCTGAGTTCAAATCCAACTCTGTGACCTTGGGCAAGTTTCCTAACCTCTCTGTACCTCACCTTCTTCAACTGGAAATTTAAGATAATGATAGCATGGTCTTCACAGAGTTGTGGTGCAGACTACACCCCACAAGTACCCCACAAAAGGATTCAGCAAGGATTAATTATCATCACTATCTCTGACCAGAAAAACCTTCTCTGTCCAGAAGAGATCTTGCCCAAGCACCCCTGTTCCTCTGTTGATCTCCACCTGTGAGCAGAACCCTAGTCTAGTTGTCTTCCCCAGAAACCCAGCAACATGGGTGGTGGGCTGCATTTCGAAGCTGCTTTGAGAAGAGGGAAGGAAGTTGTGCAGGTGGCTGGCAGGGTAAGGATGTCTGGTTATGCTTCTAGGAACCCCAGAACCCCAGTTCCCAGCCCTCTAGGAACCCCAGGTGAGGAGGTACCTAAAGAGGTGAGACCATCCAGCAGCTGCTTGGCTCAGAGCTAATGCAGAGGCACGTGAGGCCGCTGACTTCTGCATTCATGAAAAGTTACTCTTCCTATAATCCCAGAATTCCTTCCACTAAGCTAAGAAGCACAGGTAAAATCATTCCTTTTTACTGATATTTGATTGTATACCTAGAAAACTCGAGAGATTCTAGGGGGGAAAAAGCAGAATTAAGAACATTTTGGTATAGTGGCTGGATTCAAGATATATATAAGACATCAGTAGCTGTTCTCTAGCAATAAATAAGGGAAAATATTCCTGTTACAATGTAAATACAAAATAATACAGTACTGTAAGTATATAGGTGGGGAGAGCAGCTCTTTAGCTGATTAGTAACTGAAAAGTATTAACCCCTGCCCTTTTCCCTTCTGTTGGCACTCGGCCCAGCCCATGGCTCTGTCCTTGGTGGCCATCCTTCCATTACATCTGAAGCATGGCCGACTTAGATAGGAATCGAGAAAGCAATTTCTCAGTATGAGAGCTCTGTCCCACTCAGAGAAGGAACGGGTCAGCTTTGGGCCCACTGAGGGTGCCTAGAACTCTCTAGGCCAACTGAGGAGGGTCTTACCTGCACACAGGCTGGTTCCATTGAAAACTAATAGTATAGTTTGTTAAGCTCCCAGCATGGTGCCAAGCTACGTGCTAAGCCTTTTATA
The DNA here is from genome assembly GCF_029215605.1 of Mirounga angustirostris. NCBI lineage: Eukaryota > Metazoa > Chordata > Mammalia > Carnivora > Phocidae > Mirounga > Mirounga angustirostris. Next base: position 21,898,610 of record NW_026991725.1, on the reverse strand, counting down.
TGTATCATCTCATTTCCTCAGCAGCCCTGCAAGATAGGTGTGATTAGCTCCATTTTATAGATGATGGAAAGGGAGGCTCAGTGACTTACCTGAAGTTACACAGCTAGTAAGTGTCCAGACCAGGGTTTGAGCTCAGGAGTGTGCATACATGTGCCTGTTTGGATGTGTGTGTCCTAGTTTATGGAATGACAATCCTGCTGTCTTTAGGGTCACAGGGCAAGTCTGAGAACGAGGGGAAAGGTCAAGCCTGGCCCCCCACACTCCTTCTCTCCATTTCACTCTTGGAGGCCACGGGGTGGTAAGAAGCCCACAGACCAGGGATTCAGAAGGCTGGACTCTGTTTCAAGTTCACTGGGAGACTTTAGGGGAAGCTACTTAACCTCTCTGAGCCTCAATGATCTCACTGTGAAACGGAATAAAAAGTACACTAACTTTTCCATGCAGTTGAGAAGATCAAATGAGACAATGCCCGTGAAAACTCCCGGCAAATGGTTGGTGCACAGGAGGTACTCAGCATCTTCCTTGCCCAGATCTTGGGAGGATCTGAGTCTGTGCTTGGAAGCAATTTTCTCTTGCTTTCCTTCCTTACCAGCCAGCCTCCTACTCCCTCTGGCCTCTTGTTTTCCTCAGCTTCCTCCCTACCCTCCCTTAGCCAAGGGTATGTCTCTTTCCCCCCACCTCCCCCATGGGTGATTCTTGAGCTGGGGCAGACCTGCCTGGCCCCAGGGGTAGGTGTGGGACAGTGCCACACGCGTCGCATGACGTGGCCAGGTCTCAGGGCACAGGGAAGGGCACACTGTTGCCTTTTGCCAGGTTCAAGGTGAACTTCCCCAGGGTGGGAGGACACCCCCTCCCCCATACCAGCTAATCTTCCAGGGTGTGGAGTTTCCATGCCCTGCTTACTCAGCAGACATCTCCAATGCTCCAATTTGCCCCAGGAGACAACCAAGAAGTTTGAGCCTCTGGGCTCTGCCCCCCACCCCACCCCTGTCAGCCCCCTCCCCAGGTCTGCCTCCTCCTAGGGTGCTTATCCTGGCTGCCTTGCGCCCCTAAGCCCCTCTTCTCTCAGACTGCCAACCTTAGGCAGACCAGCCCCCGGACTCCAGACTCTTCCCAAGTGCTTCCAGGGCCTCTGAGTTTTTCAGGACTCCAAGGGGCCCAACAGGCCAATTCCATACTCCCCCCCACCCCCACCCCCATCAGGAGCTTCCAAAATTCACCAGCCAGTGGACTGGACCCATCGCAGCCCCTGGAAGGTGGTTGCTCTGATCATTAGTTCTGACCCACTTGTCGTCCAGAGAACATTCTTGGTTCTGCAGTCTGGAGGCCAGGGTTTCAGAGCCCACTTAGTAGTGTCTGTCCAGCTGTGGCCAGCTTATGGGCAGGGGAGCCCCCACGGGCACTCTGTAGCGCTGTCCCGCATTTTGCTGTGTGACCTTGGGCAAGTCACATGGTCTCTCTGGGGCTGCTTCCCAACAGTTCAAGGAGATGATGTGCCGGGGCGGAGTGGGGGGTGGTGTACAATCCCCGTCAGCTCCTGCACTGGCTGGGGAGCAGCAGTTGGGTGTTGGGCTTCCCCCTCATTGAACCCCCAGGAGCTGAAAGACGGGGACAGGTCTTAGGCTCACCCTCATCTGCTGGGAGCAGGAACCATAGCCGAGAGGGCTTGTGTGAGGCCCCCCCAAATGCTCACTGGGCATCCTGCCTGTGCTGGGCATTGGAGGGGGGTGCGTCCCATTCCAGGGAACATTCCCAAGTCCCTGCCCTCGCCCCCCCCCCCGCACCCCCGCTTCAGATCCTCTCCCAGCTCTGCCTCCAGGGACCTTGGTATAAAGACGTCCGCTTGCCCTCCAGCCCAGGGTGGACAAAATATTTACGGTGTCCATGCCGGCGAGATGCACAGATGCCTCCACAGAACTGGGAACTGGGGCCTGGGAAGTCACCCTGTCGGTCCTGACAAAGGAGAAAGGTGGGGTGCCAGGGACCCAGGCTGGGTGTCAGAAAAGGTTAGCCCAAGGAGCTGACTCCAGGGCTTCTGTGGAAGGGGCCTGGGCCTCTACGAAGAGCTGGAGGCTGGCCTTCTGGACCCCCTGGCCTCAGCCTTCTCCACCAGCCCCCACCTGCCCCCTCTGCCCCAAGCCTCCCCCCCCACCCCGCCCAGGGTCCCCCAGTCAGCGCTGCCTCCCCTTCCCTTGGGGCTGCAGGAAACTCATCTCCAAGCACTTTCTGGCTGCTAAGTCTCCCAGTCTCAGGCTGCTGGGTGGCTGGTAAACAGCTTATTAAGGTGATTAACGCTGCAATTAAAGCTGGAAAAACAGAGGCCAGGGTGCTGGCAGCAGGCGCCCCCTTCTCCTCCCCCCTCCGTTCTCCTCCCCTCTCTGTTCTCCCCTCTGCCTCCCCTCCCCTCCTCTTCCATCCCCTCTGAGGCTGCAACTCATTCAGCCTGCCTTTGCCAACCCTCACCTAGGGGCTGGGAGGTTGCACACTAGGGGTCCTATCTCAGCTGTTCAGAACCCCCTTCCGCACTGAGGTCTGGGGGCTCCCCTAGACTGGGGAGCAAGTGGTAGTGATGGTGTGTTGCCGAGGTGAATGGTGTAAGCAGGCTGAGCGGGCGTGAGAGCTCTAGGATCTCCTGCCCAGGACCCTGTGAAGGGAAGGGCGTTGGGGATAGGGATAGAGAAGGGCCGGAGGTGTCTCCTCTCCGATAGGGGGCAAGGAGCTTCCTTTCCCCAAGTTCACGGCGCCAGGGCTGCTACCAGCCCATCCGAGGGGCTGGGAACTGCCAGACCCTGCCCTTCTCGGAGCCCAGCATCTGGAGAAGGGCTTAGGGACTTTCTGGATCCCGGCCACCCCTTCCTTCAGCAGCCCTCTCCCCAGCCTGGAGCTCTCCCCTGAGCCTTCTTCCTCTCCACCCTGAGTCCTGGAAGGGGAGTTCTTCCATTCTTCCATAGCTGCTGCTCCAGGGAGTATGTTTCCAGGCCCCAGCTCTGCCTATCAGGCTGTCATCCTTCTTTCAGGGCATAATTCAAATGCTACCTCTTCCATGGAGCCTTGGAAGGACTCCTTCCCACCCACGGCCCTGCCCTTTCCCTGACAGCCCCTCCGGTCCTCCCGGACTGTGTCAGGTCTGCCCTGCTGGGGGCCTCTCCACGGCTGGCCCCGTGTGTGCCTCCCTTCCCCAGACTCTGGGCATCCGTTTTACCAGCTCCCGGAACTGGCAATAAATACTGGCTGATTTACTCCTCTGGGGAGCGCACTGACTCCTCTTCGAGATGGCTGGATCAAGGGTAGCCAGCGGCTCGGGTCTGAATTGGGGGCAGGAAGCAAGGTGGGGACTCAGCCCCTTCTCCCCACCCCCATCACCATCCTCACCATCCACCCTCGTCAACAGCAACTCCCATTAACTGAGCAGTACTCCCCATGTGCTGGGTACCTTGTTTGTTAAGCCTTTTACTCACATTATCCTATTTAATCCTCTCAACAACCCTACTAGGCAGGTAGCATTATCCCCACATTACAGATGGGGAAACTGAGGCTTAGGAGGTTAAAGTGACTTGTCCAAGATCACCCAGCCTGTGAAGTGGTGGAGGCAGGATTCAGTTCAGGTCAGCTGACTCCAGCACCACATTCCTGACCACAGCATTAAGCTTTTCCTCGGACCAGCCCCTCCCCCCCTCCACTTCTCCTCCAGGGAAGAGCCCGGGGAGGAGGGCTGGCGGGCTGGGGTGGGTGGAGTGGCGGCGGCGGCGGCAGCGGCAGGCTCCAGCTCCCTGACGCTCTGCCCCGGGGCGCCTTAGTAAACTGAGCGGCAGAAAAGCCCATTAAGAGCACCCAATCTCCAGACAGACCCGGGTGCAAATCCCAGCATCGCCACATATTAGTTATGTGATCTGGACAGAGACTGAACCTCTCTGAGCCTCAATTTCCCCATCTGAAGAATGGGTACCCTATCACCCACCTCCCCGCCAAGTGCCTGGCACAGAGTTGGGAGGGTCCCATGCCAAATGCCTGGCACAGAGTAGGACTGCAGCGATCATCAGCTGTTCCTGAGGTTTGGAGAACCGTGACCCCAGGGCAGACTGGGGTTCCCTATGCAGCGCCCCCCGCCCCACCGCTTCCCCGAAGCTTGTCACGAGGCAGGCACCTGGCAAAAGATGGGCTCAGCGGCCCCACCCTGGCACCCTGCCAGGTCCCCCCACCCAAGCCCTTTCTCTGCGCCCCCTGCCCAGGGCCAGTGAGGAGGGCGAGCTGAGTGGCCCCCCGAGGTGAGGAGAGGAGGAAGGGGAGCTCAGGGGTGGGGCTGACCCCCCACGGGAGGTCACCCGGGCAGTTAATCCAGCCTGACAGAGCAGGGATGAGCAGGGAGGAATTAGGGAGCTTACAACAGCCTTTCATCCCGCAGCAGCCCGCCCGCCAGCCTGCCTGCCCAGCCTCCTCCTTCCTTCCTCTCTTTCTGCCCTTTTTTTTCCCTCTCCCTCCCTTTGCTGGCAGCCCAGCCCTAATAAAATGCAGTGTCTCCAGCAAGTCTGCCCGGCTGCCGCCTCGCTGCTCCTGCCTGCACGCAGCCCTCAAACCAAACTGCTCAGCGCAGCCCCGCCTGGCAGCTACCACTTAACCCTTTGCCAGCCCGGCTGGCGTCCGTGGGCGGAAGGCCCTCCTCCCTTCCGCCTCCCTCAGGCCTGGGGGAGGGAAGGCCGGCCTCCTGAGAGGGGGAGAGGGGTGCAGGGGGGCTGGGCGGGGGCTCCCCGCCCTTCTGGAGCCCAGCCCGGGGAACCCCCAGGCCAGGTGCCCGGGACTGCGGTCTACCCAGGTCCTCGGGTGAGCCTGAGAGACCCTTCCTTCTGACTTCTCATTTGTATTGGGCTTGGTGCCTGGCAATAGCCCCAGAGGCCAACAGGGCGGGGCTCGCTGTCCCCATTCGACAGATGAGGAAACTGAGGGCCTCACAGGGAGGTTTCAGGCTGAGTTGGGTCACCTCGGCTGCTGGGTGGTGTTGCTGATTCTCAATCCAAGACTTTTTCCAGTACGGGGAGCTGCCTCGGGCTCGTTGTGTGCGCGGGCGCGTACCTGTGCATAACTCTGGGGTGATGTGATGGATGTGTGTTTGTGCACCTGTGTGTTGGGGGTCTCAGGTGTGTGTGTGTGTGTGTGTCTGGCTCAAGTGGGAGTCCAGGTAGGTGTGAGGAGGGAGAGATGTCGCCCTGTGTCTCAGTACGTGTGTATATGGGAGAAAGGTAGCTCACCAGCGTGTGCATGCATTCACACTGTCTCCCAGCTGCACCAACATGTGTCACTCACACCCCTCCCTTCGTTCTAGCACCTCCAGCTCCCTGGCTCCAGTCTTGGAAGTGAGCAGCTAGAAGGGGAGAGGTGGGAGCAATGCTGGCCCAGGCGGTGGGCCGTGGGGCGGGGGGGGGGGGGCAGTAGCAAGAGGGCTCAGAGTCAGGACTGAGCCTGAGAAGGGAAACACAGAACCCCCTCCGTCTGTTTGCTTCCCTCGTCCCGCTTGTTTCCCCAGCATGGGCTGGGGTCCCTGCTAGCTGGGGGGGCAGTGGTGTTCCCCCTGCCTGAGGCCCCACCCTCACCCCAAGCTGGAAGGGACAGACCAGAGAGTGAGGGACTGGGGAGTGCCTGGGTGTGGAGGCTGGGGGTTTACACGCGTGTGCAAGCATGTCTGCGTGTGAGCCCAAGATCAAAGAGCAGCCCTGAGGTGACCTGGCGGCGGCGGCAGGCAGCTGCCTGGCAGGGAACCCCAAGCTGCCAAGCAGAGTGGAGTCAAGGAGGCCACAGCTGGGAGCCTCCCACCCACCCAGACCTGCCCAAGTCGGGGGCAGCCACAGGGTCAGGAGCACCTGCCACCAGGGGCCGGGCCCAGCCCAGCCCTGGAGCCCAGAGTCCCAGTAGTGGATCCTCAGGGCTCTGAGTCCCCCACGAGCCCCTGGAGGCTCAGAGGCCTCTCTGCGTCCAGCACCTTCCCCAACTCCCAGGCCCTCCCCAAGAGCTGTCTGCCTCCAGCCTCCAGCCTCCAGCCTCCAGTTCAAAGAGCTCAGTGGTTATTTTCTTCTTTTTTATTAACGTTATATATAAAGATGGATCCAGTAAGAAAGCAGAAATGAGAAGGCTGGGAGGAGTCGGCTTCGTTCCTGCCCCCCTCGGGTGCGACTCTGAGATCTACCTCGTCTCTCCTTGCTCCTGCACATCCCACCAAACCCAAACCCAGCCGGAGCCCACATCCCCGTTTCTCTCTGCTCACAACGCACAGGCAGGTACATCCAGGAGGAAAGGGCCACATAAATAGGAAACCACAGTAGGGAGGAGGCTGCTTCTCTCTGTTGCTCTTTAAAAAAAAATACATACTGTATATATAGCTAGTCTTCCACCTCCCCTTTTCTTCAATGTTTGACCACATCAGGGTGGAGGAAGGTTAGCTCTGGGGGGAATCTGGGCCAAGGAGGGGCGGCGCTACCAGCCCTCCAGACAGCCACCCCCTCACCCCTAAAGGCACTAAAGGCAAGGAGCTGTTGCCCTCCCCTCTCCCCGTGCACCTCACCCGCCATTCTCCATCTGCGGGAGCAATCTGTTTCCAAAGTCACCGGAAAGGGGATGTTTTGGGGTTTCTCTTGCCTGGCATGTTTCCTTGGAGATTTGGGGTTTGGCGCCCAAACTGCCAACTTACTGGAGGAGAGGAAGAGGTGGGTGGGGGTGGGGCAGAGCAGAGGTGCCCATGCAGGGGAGACGGTCCTATCTGGTAACAATGCCCTTTGTTTTCCTAGTTTTCAACAGCTTTTAAAACCAAAGTTGTGCAAAGTCCTGTACACGAAAGAAGAAATGGGTCCTTAGGAAAGACACCTGAGACCCACCGCCCCTCTCCCATCAGAGGGGGAGAGAGGAGAGAGATGGCTCCTTGAGTTCTTCCCTCTAAAGCCACAGATATCAAACGATTCCCTCACTTGGCGGGGGCAGGGGGGTTCTTTGGTTTAACCCTCAAATCTGAAATGAGGGTTAGAAGTGCGGGCTGGGGGCTGCCTGACGTCCCCACCCTGAGTCCTGGTCACGATGTCCAATGTCTTTTTGGCAGAGCGGATGCTCAGGAAGTGGGGAGCCACAGGTGGCTTAGGAGGGACCAGGCCTGACCTGGCATCCATGGTGCCTGGTGCCCCGGCCCAGGCCTGACTTGCAAAAGCTTCGCGGTCTCCCTGGTCCCCAAGGTCTCCAGTCTGTGGAACGAGCACTAAGTTTTAGAAGCTGGAAGGCGATGGGTCATTGAAAGCCAGTCCAGGCTCCTGGAGCAGGAGGGGAACGGCTGTCCCAGCTGGAGTGGAGTGCCCCAACATCTGGAGGGAGACCCCAGTGCCTAGGCAGGGGGAGGGAGGTTCCGGGGACATCCTTGGTCCATGCAAATTTCATCTGGAAGCTCTTGGGTCCCTGGAGAAGGGGTAAGGGAAGGGGGAAAGAGGTGCCTTGTCCCCCCTGTGCTCCTCGATGATTCCTGAGTGTCGGCTAGGACGGAGATGCCTTCTGCCTGGTCCCGGGTCCTTCGTGGGAGGCTCAGGCCAGGTGGGGGCTCAGTACACAGCCCCAGGGTTGGGCGGGGGCCCGGGAGAGGCGTGATGCAGGGCGGCCGGCTGAGGCGGCTGCTGCTGTAAGTGGGGTCCACTCAGGTTCTGTGCGTGGTACCAGGAGTTGGTGGGGTCGTCCAGATAGCTCGGGGAGGCGCTGTACGGCAGTGGCGGGGGCAGCTGACTTCGGGCAGGGGCCGGAGTGGAGTGGGAGGAGGTGTCCCAGAGGGCGGGGGACGGCGGTGAGTTGCAGGCCATGGAATCACTGTTGTTGGGGCTATGCTCCAGGGGCACCTCCCCGTTCTTGTAGAGCTTCTTGAATTTGGAGCGGCGGTTCTGGAACCAAATCTTCACCTGCGTGGGAGGGCGTGCAGCAAAGGGGGGGCGAGTGAGCCTCTCAGGATGCTTAGTGAAAACCCCAAGGAGACCCAGCCTGGAGAAGACAAGCCCAGCACCCCACGTTACACACAAGATCCAGGCAAAACCCAGGTGCCTGACCCAGGGCCAGCATCTTTCTTCTATCTGGGATAGAACGCAGTGAGGAACCTTCCACTGCCTGGGTCCAAAGTCCGCTCTGCCGCGTGCTAAGCGTGTGACCTTGGGCAAGTTACTTAACCTCTCTGGTTCCTGCCTTCCCCATCTGCAAAATGGGGATGCTGACAGCCCCTCCTTCATAGGGTCCTCATGAGGCTCAAATAAGTTTGGACGGATAAAGAACTTAAGGTCACCTGGTATATAGTAAGCACTCAATAAAAGGCAGCCCAGGAGGTGGGGGATGGGCAGTTCATGGCATTTTGTTCACATTAGAAACTCATAAGCAGAGGCGCATAGATCCACAGAGACAAACACACACCCACATAAGCATCTCCATGTGCAGGAATGTGCCCATTCACAGCATCACACTCAGACACCAGATTATGAAGATACACACACGCACCGAGGCACCCAGGTAAATGCCCCATGAACGTGAGCACCCGTGAGCGCTCTGGAGCTGGCTCCTGGGGGTGACCTGCGGACTCAGGAGCAGGTGAGCCATGATTCCCCAAATTTCCCTTGGGTATCTCCCCCTCCCCCTGCTGCTCCCCACCCCATGACTGGTACAAACAATGAATCAGCTCCTCACTGGGTGACCCAGATTCCCAGCGGACTGGGCCCCACGCAGCAACCCAGGCCCGCCTGTCAACACCTGGAGGGAGCCAGGCATCCACCAGCCACTCCTCGCCTGAGCAGGGACAGGCTGCTGGGGGCTCTAGGAACTGGCTGGGGGGAGGGGTGGAGCTCACCTTTGAGTTCCTCTCCCCCTTTGTGGGGGAATCTCCCTTCCTGGCCTGGGGCAGAGGAAGGGGTGAAGCATTCGGGCGCTGAGCATGAATGTGGAGTTTTGGTAGAAGTGTACATTTTTGTACACGAGCTCACCAGTGTGCACGGCCACGTACACGTGTCCCTCCATCTATAAACACAATGACCCTTGAAAGGTCACCCTCCTTATGCGACCATTCCCACATGTACACAAACCCATTAGCATGTGTGCAAATATACACGCACGCACACGTGTATGTACACACACGCCTGGCCTAGTGGCGGGGGAGAGCGATGTGGACTCCTGTTAAGTGAGGGACAAGCGCTGCGGAGAAGCACAGGAGCTAGGGAGTCTGGAGTAAGGGGAGGATACCTCTCCTTGTGGCAGACACACACAGTTGCACAGGTTCACAAATATGCACGCCTGTACACGTTTTAATGCAGAAACTTCCGACAGCAGTTGAGACTTGGCATGGGGGAGGGGTGGCCTTCCCTCTACAGGCAAAGGGTTTCTAGGGCCTGCAGGGGATTTCGAAGGTGAGCCAGGTTCGGCGGCGCCTGGGGAGCCCCCGGGTCCCGCGCGCCGCGCCCCCCCGCCCCCGCCCGCTCTCGCCCCGAGCCCCAGCGGCCGTCGCCGCCCCGCACTGACCTGTGTCTGCGTGAGGCCCAGCTGCGCGGCCAGCTCAGCGCGCTCGGGCAGCGCCAGATACTGGGCCTTCTGGAAGCGGCGCTGCAGGGCGGCCAGCTGGTAGCTGGAGTAGATGGTGCGCGGCTTTCGGACCTTCTTGGGCTTCCCGTTCACCATGCGCACCTCGGCTTCCGGCTCCTCCTTCACGGATACTGCGGGCAACGCACCGGGCCGGGGGGGGGGGCGGGGGGGGCGGCTCAGCCTGGGCCTGCGCCCCCTGCGCCCTCTGGGGCCCCGCGGGCCGCCCCAGCCTCCCGGCCGCCCGGCTGCGCGCTCCGCCGCCCGCGACCGAGCCGGACGGGGACCCGGACCCGGCGGCCGCCCACGACGCGCCCCCCCTCCGCCCCCCGCCCCAGCCCGCAGCTCGGCGCCCGGCCCCCAGAGCGCCGTCCCCGGCGCCCGCCACCCGGGCGAGGACCGCCGAGGCTTCTCTCCGACGCCTTCCCGGCTCGCCTCCCAGCCTCGCGGCTCCCCGCCACCCGCCTGCAGGCCGCCCCCCTCTCGCCCCACCTTGCCCTCGGTCACCTCTCTCGCTCTTTCCCTCCGTTCTCCCCTCCTTCCTTTTTCTTTTTTTTTAACTTTTTAAATTTTGGAATCGTTTTAGATTCTCAGAAAAGTTGCAAGCATAGTACAGACTCCCCCTTCCTTCCTTCCTTTCTCCTTCCTTCTCTTTTTTTCTTGGCCTTTCCTCTGTTCCTTTCTCTCACTCTGTCTCCCCACATTTCTCTTTTGCTCCTTCTCCACCTTTCTCTTTTTTTCACTTTTCCACTTCTCAGTCTCTGCTTTCCCGGTGTGTGTGTGTGTCTGTCTGTGTATCTGTGTGTCTGTCTTTTTCCATGTCCCCCTTACCATTCCCCCCTCTCCCCGACCCATATCCAAAGGGTTCCTGGAGCTCCCAGTCCCCGCTGCCTAACTGCAAGCCCCTGCCACCTGATGTGCCCGCGAAAGCACCTCGATTCGGAGGTCCCCTGACACCCCTCTTCTCCTTCCTCCCCTAGCTGGCCCCATCTTCACCGAGACCTGGGGCGCACAGCGAAGGGACTGAAAGGTCATCTGTCCCCTCTCCGGCTCAGCTAGCCCACCCTGTCTAACTTTAGACAGCACCTTTTTTTTTTTTTTTTTGCCCTCGACGCTTCCCTAGATTTGGGCTTCAGTTCCCCGCCTTTCTCTCCCTAGGGGAACCCTCGAAGCTCTCACCTGGATCCTGGGCGGGCAGCGGCTGCTCCCGGTACGCCCCGTACTGCCGGTAGGAGGTTCCGTAGGTATATTCCGACTTGGGCGAGTAAGCGCCCGTGCCCGCAAGCCCGTTGAGATTGAACTGGTGATGGTAGGTATAGGGGTTCACGGTCTGGCCGTAGGGCTGGCCCGAGTAGTAGTCGTGCTGGGGAGCGCTGTAGTAGCCCAGATCGGTGACAGAAGACTCGGGCAGGGTGGGCGAGTCCTTGGAGCCCGCATGGCAGCCCAGCGAGCTGGAGATGTCGGTGAGGATGCTGCTGAGCTTGCGGTCGAAGGAGCCACTCATCCTGGCGGGCGCCGCGCGTCCCGGGGCTGGCCTGGGCCGCCGAGCCGGAGCGGGCAGGAGCGCGGAGGAGGCGCAGGAGACGAGGCGGGGGCGTGCGTCCGGAGGCCGAGGGGAGGGCCCGCAGGGTCTCGGGGGAGGGGAGGCCGAGGGGCGCCTAGACCATCGCCGGCCTTCCGGCGGTCGCTGCGCGCCTCTCGTCGCGTCCCAAGCCACAGTCAAATGCCGCCAGCTCCGCCCGGCCAGCCGGTTATAGACTCAATAGTGGAGTCGCGGAGGGAGGCTCCAGCGCTCTGATTGGCTGCAAGTCTTGCCTTCGAGGCAAAACATGCTCTTGCGCTCTTTCGTTCTCTCTCTCTCTTTCTCTTCTCTCTCCCCCCAATCTTTGTTGTTACCCAAAACACACACACACACACGCACACACACACCCCGCTTGTTACTCCTCCTGTGGCTCCCACCACCAGTTCAGATAACCCCCAGTGTCTCGGAAGGAAGGAATGGGGGGAGGGTTCTCTGCCCGGCCACCAGGATTTGTCAGTCAGTCTGTCTCCCTGGCTGAGGCTGGGAGGTGGGCTCAGGTGCGATGGGGAAGCAGGGGAGTTTGCCCATTGGGTGTTTGTGAAGGGAGGTGGTCCAAGGTGGTGTGTGTGGGCATACACTATGCAAATGACAGGCAGACAAATGTGCCCAGAGTGGGAAGGACCCAGGGCTTGTGAAAATATTTTAATTTCTTTTACAATCAGAGGAAAAGGGAAAGACATTTGATTGAAGAAAATGTTTGGTTATATGATATTGATATTATTTACTGCAATGCAGTCATAAAATGTAATCTTGAATGTCTTTACAGAGAAAGGGGCCCATCAGGACAAAGTGCCTTGGGACTGTGAAAGCAGAAGGGGGCCAAGAGGGTCCTGTTGGAGAGGTGGGGTGGGGGGGTGGGGGGCAGGTGTGTGTGGATTTAGGGGCTTATGCAGATGGTGGAGGAGCATAACCTGTCCCGTGATGCAGTTTCAGAGATTGCCCAGGCTTGCTGGAGGGAGCAGGGTACCTGGGGTCCCCATGAGGCTGGGTGGGACACAGCCTGGCTCTCTGTGTGCCTCAGTAAGTTTGGGGGCAGACTCTGTGCACTGGGGACAACACTGGGGGAATGCGGGCATTTTTAGAGATCAGGTATATGGGACGGGTGTACTTGGGGTGTGTGGTGTAAGGGTTTCACGTGGTCCACAGTATACAGAGATGGACAAAAGTGCAGGAGTTGTGTGTGTGTGTGTGTGTGTGCACGCGGGGGCACGGGCATGGGCGCATAAGCAGTGTGAGTGGAGGGCCATGGGAGGGGGTGTCTGTGTGTGAATGGGTAGTTGCATGCAGATGTGTATAAAACTCTTAGCACCTTCCCAGTCTCCAGGAGCTGGGAACCATGATGCTCCACTGAGTGCTGTCCCTCTGAGAAGGCCCTGAAGAAGCCCCCCTTCCTGCGGACTGGCGGCTTCTAAGTCCTATGAGGCCTGCAAAGTCATCCAAGTTGTTCTGAACGCCTACAGCATTTCTCCAGTCCACCCCAGTTCTGCTCTCCGCCTTCCTTTTGGGGGAGGGGGAGCTCCTCTAAATCTCAGTCCCTGGCCGCGTAAGACCTTCACACAGGGCAGCCCTGTCAATTCTCCCGTCTCCTTCGGCTGCCCGGCAGGGCTAAGGCGACCCAGGACACGCAGTGCCAGCGCGCCACCTTGTGGCCATTTCTGGGCTCTGCCGCCTCCCCAAGTCTCGCCAAGCCCGGGGGAGGGGTTTCCCGCGTAAGACTCCTCCGCCAGGCAGAGAAGTGTGCAGGGGGTTCTGTGACTCTTTCCCAAGTTAGACTCCGCAGGCAGGCTGCCAGGGGCTCCCAGGGCTTTGGGAGCTGCAATTGGCGGAGGCAGAGGGTCCTGGTCCCCGGGCCGAGGTGGCCGCCAGGTCTGAGCGGCTCCGGGGAGGCCGCAGCGTGGGAAAGGTGGGGGCGGGGGCCGGGCGAGGGGAGCGCTATCTGTCTGTCTATCTCCGCGTCCCCCCAGCGCCTATCGCCCGCCGCTCTGAGCCCGTGGCGGGGCGAGTTGCCACCTGCTCGGGATGCCCTCTGTTCTGTTGCCAAGAGGGCGCCTAGAAAGCCCTAGGCGTTGGGGGCAGCGAGGGCACTGGCCCGGCCGGCTCCCCTCCCAGGATGGGAGCGGGGGAGGCCGGCAGGGCCTGCTTAGGAGCCCCCAGCTCCCCACAGAGAAGGAACAGCATATGGCAAGCCCCCTTCTCCGGGGTTCATTCATTCATTCACCACCGAGGCAAGGAGGGCCAGGTGATTCAGAAATGGCAGGGAGTCCATCTACCTTCCTCATGAGGTCCTCGCAGAAGCCTCCCTCCTTTCTCTCCTTGCCCCCGCCCCAACCTGCAGCTCCTGAGTTCAGTGACTGAGCACTGGACTGGGAGTCCGGAATCTTGGAATCCTGAAAAGGTGGTGTTGGTGGGGCACTCCATTAGCATAGTTTCTGTGCTCCATTCTGCTCTGCACGTCTGAAAGAAATGGACAAAACTGCACACTGAAGACTTAAGTGAGCAATTCAACAATTGTTGGGTAATGTGAGGTTCGCATCTGGTCCTCCATTGCACTCGGTGTTCCAAGACTCCGGGGACTGTATCTTGCACTTCACTACTACCTTCCAGGTACCTTAGAGCAGGTCCCGACACACACAACCTCAGTCTTCAACAGATGCTTGTTGAATGAATAACTGAGACTCTCTAGTCCTGGAGAGGGACTGAATCATCTTGGCTGATGTGCTTGCAGAATGAGAGAAAGGGGAGCCATGGAGCCAGCACCGCATCAAGCGACCTCCTCCCAGGGTGGAAGCAGCAGTAGCTTCCCGGATGGGACCGTGTGTGGCCTCAAAGGGACCCATCAGGCCAGCAGGACTGGAGCCACCCGCTGTGGCATGGGCACTCGTGGCGAGGTTGCCGGAAGATGGGGGGCCAGTGCCACCTCCTGCACCTCATCTGGGCCAGCAAGATGAGCAGGTGCCAGCCCGGCCAGAGTCCCGCCCCTGGTGGAAGGATGCTGCAGAGCAGTCTGTTAGGGGCCTCTGGGAGGCTGGCAGGACAGGGGAGCAGGGCTGGTCAATGCCCAGGTCCAAGTCCATCGTCCACCCTCTCCCTGCGCATGAGAAAAGGTAGACTGTTGAAGCAGGCTCTGAGCATGGCCACGGCAACTGGGCTCACCGAGCTCACAGAGAGCCAGGTGCAAGGGGAGGGACTCAGGAAGAAGGTTGGAGGCAGAGGGTGAGCGGACCAGCCCTCGCTCTCTCTTTTGCCTGGGGAGCTGACGCCATCTAGTGGTCGGTGTTAGGAGGCCAGAGTCCCGCTGCACTGGGGAGAGACCGTGGAAGGCAGCTCCAGGCAAAGCCCCCACCATCATACCCAGAAGGAGTATTCTCTTCACTGATTTTAGGAGCCCCATCAGCACTAAATATCCACTTTTCATCGTCACATTGCCTTACTCTGCAGCTGCCACCTCCCCCTCCCGCCCATCCTCGTCCAGCCAGTGGCTCCTTCTCTTAGGTTTGTCATTTGCAAATTAAAAAGTGGACTATTATGGGGCGCCTGGGTGGCTCAGTTGGTTGAGGGTCCGACTCCTGATTTCAGCTCAGGTCATGATCCTGGGGTCTTGAGATCGAACCCCACGTCCAGCTCCAAACTCACGGGGAGTCGGCTTCCTCTCTCCTTTTCCCTCTGCCCTTCCCCCTGCACCTGCACTCTCTCTCTCTCAAATAGATACATAAATAAATCTTTTTCAAAAAGTGGATGGTTAGATGGCCTCTGAGGTCCCTTCAAACTCTGATTCTAAATTCTCGGACTCTTGTCACTCAAGGGGAAACTCGCCTTTACCTTCTCACCAACTCCCCTGGACATATACCCCAGACCTCCAGCCCTTGGCAAACTGGATGTCTCCTGGAGTCCTTCATCCATCCAATAAATCCCTCCTGAGCCTCCACCATACTTGGTGCTGGGGATGGAGTGATGACCAAGACATACACAATGCCCTTTCCATGGAGCCCAAGGTCCAGCAGGGGGCGTGGACACAAAAGCAGCCAGCTTCTCTGTCATGTGACATGTACTGGGACAGGTGCGGCATACTCTGCTGTGACATGGTGACATGGAGACAGGAGGCTATCTGGACTGAGACCTGGAGGATGTGTGAGATTCAGCCAGAAAGAGCAAGGATAAGGGGAAGGAGGGAGTTCTGGAAAAAGTCTTTGCAAAGGCTCATGGGACTGCCTGGGACACAGCATTGGGGGATGGATGGCTAAAGGTAAAGGTGGAGTGGAGCCGGAGACCCAGAGCACAGAGCCCTTTGAACCCCAGAGCAGAAGAATGGGCTTTACCTAGTGGCTACAGGGAACCACTGGAAGATTTTAATCAGGGGAGAGACATGATTGGATGTTGGTTCTAGAAGGGTCCTTCTGGCTGCTGTGTGGGGATGAATCAGAGGGGACAAGATTAGAAGCTGGGGGAACAGCCAGGAGGCTACCGAAGGAGTCCAAGCAAGAGGGCAGTTGGGTCCAGGGTAAGGAGAAGGTGGTGAGGTGGGGAGAAGCAGATGGGTTTGAGAGACAGCGAGGAGGCGGAGCAGTAGTGTTTGGGAATGGACAGGAGCTGCGTGACCAGGAGAGGGGACAGTGGGGAATAGCCCCCATGCTTCTGACTTGGGCAACTAAAGTTGAGACCATTCTCAGAGAGAGAGGGGGGCTGTTTGATGAGCAAGAGGATGCCCCTGTTTTGTTTTGCTTTTTAAAGCTTTTATGCAGAAAAGTGCACCCGTCATAAATAACGAATTTGTGCAAACCAAACACAGCTGCGTAACTGGCAGCCAGGGCAGGAAGCAACAGTACCAGCACCAGAAGCCCCTCAGGCTCCCTTCCAGTTATGACCCCCAAAGGTAAAGTCCCAGCTCCTGGTACTACAGGTCAGGTTTGCAAGATTTTTGACTTTTGAAATAAATGGAAGTATACAGCATATACTCTTTTATGTCTGACTTCTTTTGTTGACCATTATGTTTGTGTGAGTTTGATATTATTGTATATATTTGTAGATCATTCATCTTCATTGTTGTATGCAGGTTCCCATCATGTGAATATACCACCATTTATTTATCTGTTCTACTCTTGGTGGACATTCCTGTTTGGGGTTATCATGAGCAGCGCTCTGAGCATTCTTTTGACACACATATGTACATACTGCAGTTGGGTACCTAAGAGTGGACTTGTGGGCCACAGGATGTATGTTCAGCTTTAGAAGATACTGCTGGGGGGCGCCTGGGTGGCTCAGTTAAGGGTCTGCCTTCAGCTCAGGTCATGATCCTAGGGTCCTGGGATCAAGTCACGCATTGGGATCCTTGTTGAGCAGGGAGTCTGCCTCTCCCTCTCTTCCCGGCTTGCTATCTCTGTCTCTCTCTCAAATAAATAAATAACATCTTTTTTTAAAAATTTTTAAAAAAAGAAGAAGATACTGCCGGGGCCCCTGGGTGGCTCAGTCAGTTGGGTGTCCAACTCTTTATTTCAGCTCAGGTCGTGATCTCAGGTTTCAGGGTCGAGCCCCACGTTAGGCTCTGTGCTCAGCGCAGAGTCTGCTTGAGATTCCTTCTCTCCCTCTCTCCTGTCCTTCCCCTGGCTTGCGCTCGTGCCCTCTCTCTTTCTCTGAAATAAATAAATAAAATCTTAAGAACAAAAAAAGAAGATACTACTAAATCCTTCTCCCAAGTGGTTAGGCGCTTAGCTCAGTTCTGACCACGTTGAGTCTGACAGTGTTGCCGGAGCTGTCCAGCAGACAGTTGGCTCCATGGGTCTGAAAAATCAATAAAGAGTCTGGGGTGGGAGATGCAAACTGGGGGTTTGGGGCATCTTGTGGGAAGTGAAGCCACAGGCATGGATGAGATGGTTCTGGAGGGGAGAGAAGAGAGCCAAGGAGGGTTTTAGGGCAACACCTGTGTGAGAGTGGCCAGATCGGTGTGAGGTGGTACAGAGGGAAGTGGCCCTGAGTGTGTGGGTGGTGGTGGTGGTGGTGAGAGTTTTAAGGAGGAGGGAGTGGTCAGCATGGTCAAATCTGGCTGCGGACGTGCGCTTCAGGCAGGATGAGGACTGAGACGTGCCCTTTGGATGACATTTCAAGGGGGCAGTCAGTGATGCCAGGAAGAGCGGGTCCGTGGAGGGGAAGCGGGAAGGCTGTTTACAGTTAGCTGAGGGGCAAGTAGGAGGGCAAGTAGGAAATGGAGAGAACAAGTGCAGGCAACTCTGTTGTGAAGCTTGGCCATGAAAGGCAGGAGGGAGTGGAAAGCGCAGTAGCTGGAGGGTATTTGGCATATTGGGAGGGGTGTGTGTGTGTGTGTGTGTGTGTGTGTGTGTGTGTGTTTTAAATGGAAGCAAGCTTGTTTAGATGTCATTTACAGCAGCCAGTAGAGAGGGGTTAATCAAGAGATCCATCCCTGAGTAGGTGGGAGGGGAAGGATCTGGAGCCCCACCCAAGGGGTTAGACTCACAGCAGATTCTCCCTCCCATTGAGTCAAGAGGGAGCAATGATAAAGTGATGATAAAGGCTGGCTTTCAGGAGCACTCACTGTGTGACAGGCACTGTTCAAGCATTCTACACCTGAGTTGATTTACTGCCCCACCACTCTATGAGGTGGGCACTCTCATTTCTACATTTTGACAGAGCGGGAAACTGAGGCACAGAGAGGCTAAGTAAGTGATGCATTCAAGATTTGAACCCAGGCAGTCTGATTTTTAACCCCTATAGGATGCACTACGTTTGCAGGTTTTGAGTCAGAAGTAAATGAAAAAAAATGTTTTTAAGTAATCTCTACACCCAATGTGGGACTCAAACAATCCCAAGATCAAGAGTCAGATGCTCTACTGAGCCAGCCAAGCACCCCTCAGAAGATAATTTGATTGCATTGGGTACAGGACACATGGGTGTTTGCTATGTCATTCTCCATACCTTTCTGGATATTTGAAACATTTCAGAGTAAAAAGAATGGTTCGAGGTATTTGGGGGTTCCTGCATGGGTATGTATGCAAGGTAGGTGTGAAGTTAACAGCTGAGGAGAGGGGAGGTGGTGGGACCAGAGGCTTAAAGAAAGTGCAGAAAGGTGAGCAAGTCTGAAGTGTAGCATTTGCCATGGGACCAGGAAAAGGACTGATTAGGGACATAGAAGAACTTTGGGTTGTCACAGCCCTCTCTGTGGTGGGAGACCCTGAGGTTGTAGTGACCCAGGGTGCATGGTGGGAGTCATCCTAGGTGGCGGGCTGCTCTCCAATGGGGCTTCGTGGCTGGCTGTGAAAAGACAGTTGGGTTGACCAGGATGGAGGTTTGTTGGACAGGCAAGGGAGAAGCAGACATGTGGTTGCCCAATGGGCGCCTGGGTGGCTCATTTGGTTAAGCGACTGCCTTCGGCTCAGGTCATGATCCTGGAGTCCCGGGATCGAGTCCCGCATCGGGCTCCCTTCTCGGCAGGGAGTCTGCTTCTCCCTCTGACCCTTCTGACCCTCCTCCCTCTCATGCTCTCTGTCTCTCATTCTCTCTCTCTCAAATAAATAAATAAAAAATCTTAAAATACATTTAAAAAAGAAAAGAAAAGAAAAGAAAAGTGGTTGCCCAAGTGGTTTCTAAGGGAGTCCAAGTTGAGAAAAGAAGGAAGTGAAGAATGGGGTGATTTGTGGAGAAGTGGAAGAAAGGTCCAAGCTGGAAGTCCCCATGTGATCAGAGGGAGGCAGCAAGGGCATGACGGAGGGAGTACTCTTGGGTTCAAAGAGCAGGAGGTTGGAATTTATTCAAACTGCAGAAAACAAAAGAAGTAGAGAAAATCTTGAATGAACAAGGGGGAAATACCACCTTATTTATAGAAGAACAAATATATGAATTATAGGGGCACCTGTTGGTAGAGCATGCAACTCTTGATCTCAAGGTCATGAGTTCAGGCCCTATGTCGGGTGTAGAGCTTACTTAAAAAAATAAATGACATTTAAAAAAAGTTAAAAAAATATATATATACGAATTATATTGGATGTCTCAGAAACCACGCAAGCAGAAAGAGAGTGGAGTGACATCTTTAGTGTTGAAAGAAAAAAAACCTCATAGCATTCTGTATCTAGTGAAAATATCCTTCGAAAGTGAACATAAATAAATATTTTCTCAGTCAAACAACAACTGAGGGAATTTCTTGCCAGCAGACCTGCTTTGGAAGAAATGTTAAAAGAAGTTCTTCAGGGAGAAGGAAAATGGTAAAAGTAAAAACAGCAGTTCTATGTAAAGAAAGGAAGAGCGTAAGAAAAGGAATAAATGAAGATAAAATAAAGTATTTTATTTTTCTTATTCTTAGTTTATCTAAGAGAAACATGTATAATAATAGCAATAATGTATTGGGTAATTACAGCTTATGGATAAGTGAAATGAATTACAGCAAAGGTATAAGGGACACGAGGGAGAAATACAGAATATTCTGTTATAAGGTACCTGACTTGCCACGAAGCAGGATAGTATCATTTGAAAATGGACTTGGATCAGGTTAAGTGTATATCACAAACTCTAGGGCAACAACTAAAAAGATTTTTTAAAGAAGTATAATTGGTATTTTAGAGAGGAGAGAAAATGGAATAATACAGAATGCTCAACTAAAGCCAGAGAATGTAGAAAAAGAGGGGACAGATTTCAAGTGCAATAAATAGAAAATAGCCACCAATATGGCAGATATTAATCCAACTATATCAATAATCATTTAAATGTGAATGATATAAATACATCTATTAAAAGACAGAGACTGACAGAGTGAATAAAAAACAAAACCAAACCCAACCACGTGTTGTTTATGAGAAACCCACTTAAAAATAAAGATACAGTTGATTAAACATACAAGAATCAAGAAAGATATACCATGCTAACAATGATCAAAAGAAAGCTGGAGTAGCTATATTAGTTTCAGACTAAGCAAACTTCAGAACAAGGAAAATAATCAGGGGTAAAGAGGGGCATTATATTATGATAAAGGGGTTAATCCTCCAAGAAGACCTAACAATCTTTGATGTATATCACCTAACAGAAGTGTCAAAATATGCGAGGCAAAAAAATAATTGAATGACAAGAAGAAAAAGACAAGGGCACCTGGGTGGCTCAGTTGTTAATCATCTGCCTTCTGCTCAGATCATGATCCCAGGGTCCTGGGATTGAGCCCTGCATCGGGCTCCCCACTCAGCGGGAATCCAGCTTCTCCCTCTCCCTGCGTATGTTCTCTCTCTCGCTATGTCTCTCTCTGTCAAATAAATAAAATCTTTAAAAAAAAGAAGAAGAAGAAAAAGACAAATTGCTATTATAGGTAGAGACTTCAACACACCTTCATTAGTGATTGAGTTTGAATTATGAACGGGGTTGAATAACAGCAAAGAGGCCAGTGTGGTTGGAGAGAGAGTGAGAGAGAGTGCCAGAAGATGAAGGCAGAGAGGTGATGTGACAGGGATGGAGGGATTTGGTAGGGTCTCACAAATGTGGTAAGGACTTTGATTTTTACTCTAAGTGAGATGAGGTGCTATTGCAGAATTGTGAGCAGAGGGGTGACATAGTCTGACTTTTTTTTTTTTTAATTGGAATGTATCTCAGTGTGGATTCAAATTTATCCTACTTGGAATTCTTTGAGATTCTTGGATGTGTGGATTCATGTATTTCATCAAATTTGGGCCATTTTTGGCCATTGTTTGTTCAAATATTCTTTCTGTCCCCCTTCTCCATCTGGGACTTCCTTAATGAATATGTTAGTATATTGATGGTGTCCCACAGTTCTCTTAGACTCTGTACTGTTTTCTTATTCTTTTTTCTTTCTGTCCATCAGGCTGGATGATTTCAATTGACTTTCTTTCCATCACCAACTCTTCTCCTTGTTCAAATCTACTGTTGAATCCCTCTAGGGAATTTTTCATTTCAGGTATTGTACTTTTAAGCTCGAGAATTTCTATTTGGTTTCATTTTATAATTTCTATCTCTTCACTGATATTCTCTATTTTTTCAGACACCATTCTCTTTGTTTCCTTTTGTTATTTGTCCATGCTTTTCTTTAGCTCTTTGGGCATATTTTAAAAACAGTCAAGGTCTTTGTCTAGTAAGGCCCATGTCTTTGTTTGTTTTTGTTTTCAGTAAGCCCAATACCTGTGCTTCCTTCCTGTTAGCTTTTTTCCCCTGCGAATGGACCATATTTCATTTCTGTATAGGCCTTGTAATTTTGTTGTTGGAACTAGGTACTCTGATTTTATAATGTGGTACCTCTGGAAATCAGATTTCTCTTTCTTTCCAGGATTTGTTGTTGTTTTTTGCTGTGGGATGCAGTCATCCATTTGTTTAGGGACTTTTCCAAACTCTTTTTGCAAGGACTATATTCCTTGTCATGTATGATCAATGAAGTGTCGACTCTGATATTTTAGCAAATGCCATTCAGTGTATAAACTTCTTACCAAAAAATAGGAAAGATCTCACCTGCGATATGTCCTGCACATCCTGTGCACAATGCTGTTAAAAGGGGAAATGATGTACTTACTTGCAATACTGAGGCTTTCATAACATTTTTATTTTTTATTATTTTTTAAAGATTTATTTATTTATTTATTTGACACACACACACACACACACAGCACAATCAGGCAGAGTAGCAGGCAGAGGGAGAGAGAGAAGCAGACTCCCCACTGAGCAGAGAGCCAGACATGGGGCTTGGTCCCAGGACCCTGGGATCATGACCTGAGCCAAAGGCAGACACTTAACCAACTGAGCCACCCAGGTGCCCCCATACCAAACATTTTTAGTCATGTTTCAGTTTCTTCAAAATGTGCAGAAGCACTTAGTGAGATTACTGACCTTATACACGTAGAAGGAGATCGTCCTTAGACACGTGCTTACAAGATGATTATCAGTACTGCTGTCCATGGCAGAGATGTTAGAACGTCGGCCTGTAAAGTCATTTTTAAAGGGTGAGAGAAGAGGAATGCCCTTCTGTAATTTGGAGGCATATGAAAGGCAAAAATGAAGAAAGGAGGGGCACCTAGGTGGCTCAGTTGTTTAAGCGTTTGACTTTGGCTCAGGTCATGATCTCAGGGTCCTGGGGTCAGATCTGGAGCTGGCTCCACACTCAGAGAGGAGTCTGCTTCTCTCTCTCCCTCTGCCCCTCCCCCATCTCTCTCTCTCTCTCTCTCTCAAATAAATAAAATCTTTAAAAAAAATGAAAGGGATCACAGTAAAATGAAAATGTATATGCTATTTCTCCAAAATTGATGATCTTTGGAGAGGCCATAAGGAGCCTACAGAAGGATGAACAGACTGCATTTGAGTTGTTCAATATCACGTGTACGTTGTGACAAAAACTCATACAGGAAAAAAAAGACTCATATTTAGGAAATAAGACTGCTTCAGCAAAACAAAAACAAACACAAACAACAACAAAAGCCCTAAGACTTTCTTAATTTTTTTAATAAGAACTATAACTTATTTGAAATCTGCATTAGTCTGGGTTCTCCAGAGAAAAGAACCAACATGATATCTGTCTGTCTTTCTCTCTCTCTCTCTCTCTCTCTATCATCCATCATCTAACTGTTATAAGGAATTGGCTCAAGTAGTTATGGCAGATGGAGTCTCAAGATCTGCAGTTAGCAAGCTGAAGATCAACGAGAGCTTGAGGGTTCAGCCTGAGTTCTAAGGCCTGAGACCCAGGAGCATGGGATGATATAGGTTCCAGTGTGAAGGCAGGTAAAGATTGGTGTCCCAACATGAAGATAGCCAGAAGAGAGAGCCTCTTCTCTCTTCCTCAGCCTTTTATTCTATGCAGGACTTCAACAGATTGGATGCAGGGACCCTCCCTCCACTGCCCCCCTCCGCAAACCACCACACCAGAATAATGTTTAACCAAACACCTGGGCACCCCATGACCCGATTCAGCTGACATAAAATTAACCATCATACAATCCAACTTGGATTTCACAGTTCAGATCACCTCTGTGGGTTTTTTTAAAAGATTTATTTATTTATTTGAGAGAGAGCACACAAGAGAGAGAGGGAGAGAGAGTGGGGAAGGACAGAGGGAAAGAATCTCAAGCAGACTCCCCACCGATTGGGAGCCCCACGGGGGGCTCAATCTCATAATCCTGAGATCATGACCTGAGCCCAAATCAAGTCAGACGCTTAACTGACTGACCCACCCAAGTGCCCCCACATCACCTCTGTGTTGTTTTTTTTTTAAAGATTTTATTTATTTGATAGAGATACAGCGAGAGAGGGAACACAAGCAGGGGGGGTGGCAGAGGGAGAAGCAGGTTTCCCGCTGAGCAAAGAGCCCAAGGTGGGGCTCGATCCCAGGACCCTGGGATCATGACCTGAACAGAAGGCAGACACTTAATGGCTGAGCCACCCAGGCACCCCTCACCTCTGTGTTTTAAAACCATTTTCCCTAAGAAAGAAGTCAACCTTCTAAAGACATCTGAGTATTTAAAAATGATGGACGTTTTAGACATGGCTAGTCTGTATGATAAATTCATAGACACAAAGGACCAGTTGTTAAACAGCTGGTCTACAAAAACAAGCCTGTAGATACAAAGTAGATGGAAATTTTTGAGGAGCCATATGGATTTCCACAAGTCTAGAAACCTGCTGTTACAAGTAAGTAAAATCCTAAGTATTCCATGCTCACGTCTTTTTGTTGAGGGCGGACTTAATTGGAAATTATCACACTGGACGGACATAAGGAATCAATATAATGTGGGCTTGATATGTGCAGGGCTGTAGGTCCAAGTGAATTTTACATTTGACTATGTGAAGTTTCAGCACTACATAAAAGAAAAGGAGGCCGTCCTAAATAAAGGTTGCAGGAAGTTCAGAGAAGTATTATTGGAATAGAAAACTGAGAGTCACATTATCCTACGATGTCATGGGTCAGACAGAAACATGCCATTGTTTTATTATTATTATTAAGTATGAGCAAGATCTGCTTAATTTGTCCTATTACATTTATGTTCTCATTTTTAAAGTCTTACACTTATGTATCTTAAGAATATGCAATCAGTGGTGCCTGGCGGGCTCAGTTGGAAGAGCATGCAACTCTTGATCTCAGGGTTGTGAGTTCGAGGCCCACATTGGGTGTAGAGATTACTTAAATAAATGAATAAACCTAAATTTTTTAAAAAAGAATGCATAATCATATAGCCCACAGAATTTAAATGCCCGGCAAAGAGTTCTAAAGAGTTCAAATAATTTTTCTATATCAGGTAAAAAGAGATGTCCTAAAAATATTGTTGTATTTTTCTCACACATATTATTTAATTGGTCCAATTCTCATTTGGCATTAATTGCCTCTTTTAACTAGTCCTATTATTTCATTTAAATAACAGCATTTATGGACCAGGAAAGAAAATAATAAGAGAATAACATAATTTCAAATAAATAACTATTTTCATACTTTTATGTTAAAGTCATAAAACATGCTTAGATCATATATTATCAAGTTGTTGTTGTTGTTTTTTCCGGTATGGCTGCATCCCTCTAAAAAGATTGGTCCTCTAAAAAGCTAGTCACTATGGCTGAGGGACTTCACTGCCTTCTGGAAGCCTGGAGCTTCACAGAGCTCAAATGAGATCTACTCCTCTCTCCATCTGCTCTCTGTGTGACTCCAGTCCTAGCCAGGAAAGCACTTCCTCAGACACAGTCCTGGAATTGGGTCTCAGTGGATGCCCTGAGTTCACACGCCTGTCTCTGAACCACTTACCATGTAGTGACAGAGCCTGGGTTATCAGCTCTCCCCAGAGCCGGAGGGAACCTGGAGGGAGCCCGCTCCCTCAAAGACAACTTGAGGGTGGAGAAGAGGCAAAGGGAAAGGGGGAACCCAGAACTCTTCCCAGAAGAGGGGATAGATGCTGTGCAGGCAAATGCATACTTAGCCATCCATTACTCTGTCAGTGGCCAGCCAAAGTGCTTTCTGCTAAATCGCTTTGGACCAGCTCCCTGGAGCCAAACAAACATGCATCCATTTTATCACTTATCATATTATATTGAGATGATCTGTCACTGTGTCTTTCTTACTGATTAGACAGCGAGTTTCTCAAGGACAGGGGCCATGTCTGATTCCTGCTCTGTCCCCTGCACCTTGCACTCAGCCAGGCACATCATGGATGCTCTGGGATCCCATTCTTGCCTCTGTTCTCAGCCCTCAGTTCACTTGTTCCTTGCACAATCTCTTCCGCTTATATGGCTTTCGACGACAGCTCCCGCCCAGGTCTTCCCCTTGGGTCCAGAGCTGGGTTTCCTACTGCCTTCTGGACGCTCTAACTTGGACATCCCACGGGCAGCTCAAACTACGTTGGAAGTGGAACCTCCCGTCTTTATCCCCTAAACATTAACATTCTCCTCCTCCACTGCTGCCTTTCTCAGGGACCATTGGTCACTCAACTTATTTTGCTCTCACCTGCCACCATCAGTTTACCCCCACGTGTTGTTTTTGTTTTTGTTTTAGGTTTTTTATATATATATATATATATTTATTTATTTATTTATTTATTTATTTATTTATTTATTTGACACAGAGAGACACAGCGAGAGAGGGAACACAAGCAGAGGGAGTGGGAGAGGGAGAAGCAGGCTCCTGGCTGAGCAGGGAGCCCGATGCGGGACTCGATCCCAGGACCCTGGGATCATGACCCGAGCCGAAGGCAGACGCTTAACGACTGAGCCACCCAGGTGCTCTTTGTTTTAGTTTTAAGAGAATTTATTTATTTATTGACAGAGAGAGAGAGAACACAAGCAGGGGGAGGGCAGGCAGAGGGAGAAGCAGGCTCCCCACTGAGCAGGGAGCCCGATGCGGGACTCGATCCCAGGACCCCGGGATCATGACCTGAGCCGAAGGCAGATGCTTAACCAACTGAGCCACCCAGGACTCTCTCCCCCCACCCCCACCCAACACATGTGTTTTTGATCCTGTCTCCCAGATACCTCTGGATGTCCCCGCTTGCCTCATCCCACTGCCCAGCCTCAGCACCCCTCCCCCGATGGTACAGTAGGCATCCTGCTCCAGGCCTCCCTCAACCTGTCCCTCGGTGCTTCCTGTCACCTGTCACCTTCACCTTCCAGCCACACCAGCAGCACCTGCAGGCTCTGGCCCAGCTGCTCTGCTCATTCTCTGCAGCTCCAGCCCTGCCAAGGGCCTTCCTTGGTGTCTGCCTTCTTCTTCAGGTGGCTGACTCCTTCTTGTCCTGGGATATGGATCAGCTTATCTCCAAGAAGAAGCCCTCCACAAGGGCTCAACCCCCAGCCGAGAGTCCTGTGCTTCGCTCTTCCCTGCCTTCTATCCCCGCTGTTCATTCAGTCCTTTCAGTGGTGCATTTGATTGCGTGGCCCCTGTTGGACTTGACAGCAATTTGACTTCCTGTGGTAAAGCCTCTGCTTAGGCAGGTGGTCTCTCTACTTGCCAGTTTCTCCCTGTGGAATGTGAGCGCCAAGGGGGCAGGTGCCGTGTCCCTTATCTCTGCGACTCTAGCCAGAGTTTATCCCGGGGCTAGCGTGTAGCAGGTGCTTATCAGTTGTTCGATGAGAGAATCAGCAGAACAGCTACCACAGAGGTGGGCAAACTTTGGGAAGGGCCAGGTAGAGGGCATTTTAGCCTTTGGAGGCAGCGTGTTCTCCATTACAACAAGAAAGCGGCCACAGACAATATGCAAACAACACTGACCTTGCAGTCTGAGTGAGGCGAGGGGAGCCCTCTGATTCTTTCCCTGCCTTGAGGACAGGAGAGAAAGGAGGAAACCATGAAGGTCAGACCATAAGTAGGATTTTCTCAGGAGCAAAGGTTAGGGAGGAATCCCTTTCCTTGGAGGTTTTATTCTTTTTTTTTTTTTTTAAGATTTTATTTATTTATTTGACAGAGAGAGAGATAGCGAAAGCAGGAACACAAGCAGGGGGAGTGGGAGAGGGAGAAGCAGGCTTCCCGCCGAGCAGGGAGCCCGATGCGCGGCTCGATCCCAGGACTCTGGGATCATGACCTGAGCCGAAGGCAGACGCTTAACGACTGAGCCACCCAGGCGCCCCATTTTTTTTAAGGATTTTATTTATTCATTTGAGAGAGAGAGAGGTGAGGGGGGAGCAGAGGGAGAGGGAGAAGTAGGCTCCTCGCTGAGCAGGGACGCCGATGTGGGGCTTGATTCCAGGACCCCCAGATCATGACCTGAGCCAACTGAGCCACCCAGGTGGCCGGGGATTTTTTTAAAATAAGAGAAAACTGCCCAAGTATGCTGAAAAACAAGGTGGTGTGGACTGGAGGCAGGAGGAGGTGCAAGGAAATTGCTATAATCCAGGGCTCTGCCCTGGGGCCAGGGCGCCGTGCCCTGACCATGGGTTGCAGTTAGCATAATCGCCACCAGGTGGCAGGCCTGCCCATTTCTAAATGCTGAGGACTCTGGCTGCTGGGAACTCAAATTGGTTGATAGGTTTATTTATCCATCATTTATTCATTCAAGATCTGTATTCCCCAAGCACTTTGGACTCCTCATACGTGCCAGCAGGCATTGCGCTAAGGGTGGGGAAGAAGCAAGCGGCCAAGACTAAGTCTGTTTTCTGGGCACCTGCATAGCTCCTCCCTATCTAGCAGCAAGTCAAATGCCCAGACGAAGGTCCATAGTGGTGGCTGGTGGCTGGTGTCCGTGGGGCAGGCCTGCTGCCTGGGTCTGTTCCCACCGAAGCCTCGTGGAGTGGTGCCCCTTGTCCTCCGTTCTCATCCAGCGAGAGCCAATGGGCAGCAGGCCCTGAGCAAGGTTTGGATTGTTTCCCATCCCAATCTCAGGTTGCCCACAGCGGGTCTCAGGTGCAGCCACACATTGGTCCCTGGGGCTGAGGTTTCCTCCATTTCTGTTCTTCTTCCAACCAGGCCCAACCTCAAACCACCAGTTCCTCCTCTCCCCCCGTCCCTCCCTTCCCTTTGCTCTGTTCCCAGCAGCTTCTCTGGAGTGTCCATGCAGAGAGCAGGAAGTGGGCACCCAGGTCTTGGGGTCGCTGTACCCCTTCTGCCAGAGGGAGGCCCCACGGATCCACAGAAAGGCAGGGTGGGCAGGGGTAAGCTTGGAGGCTAAGAGCACACCTGAGAGTAACTGCCCTGAATTGAATTAGAGGCCCCCTGCCCCAGATTCAGTGAGGATTGCAGGAACCTCAGGCTGCTCCTTACGCACTGGGACTCCAGACCCAGCAGAGATGGGGTGGCACCTACCAGGGTCACTTTTTGGACAGGGCCCCCAGATGGCTTCCTCGGCCGTCAGCCATGGAGCCCCATCCTCTGGAAGAGTGCCAGCCACTGTTCCGCTTTATTTCCTTCTCCCCTCTCCTCTTGCCCCAGCTTCCCTGGCAACTGGGTACCCCCTCCCTCAGCCCAGGCCCCGTGCCTTCTGACTCACTGTGCAGCTCAGCTGGAAAGCATCTGGCCATGCCCATGGCCCTGGCATCTGGCCTGTTGGCCCTGGATGAGAGGCACCCCTTCCTCAGACCTTCCACCAAGTGCCTCCATGAAGATTATGTCTATTGAAAACTTCCCCACCCCATCCGCAAGAAGAAAACCCCCTCTGATAAGTGGGGGTGTCAAAGCACCCCCACATCCAGTACCCTGTGCCAGGTGGAGCGGGAGTCCCAATCTTATCAGCTCATCGCATTCCAAACATTCCTCGTGGGCGGGGGCGGGGGGGGGGGGGTTGGCTGGCCAGAAGAGGAGAATGCCGCTTGACTTCAACATCCCAGGTCTCGGGATACTCCACTTTTTTTCCCCTCCACCTCCCAGCCCCCACCCAGTGCTCAGGTGCGTCCCAGCCCCTTGCATCTTGGTCTCTATGTCTAGCTCCTCATCCTCTTCTGGTCTGTTCTGTTCTTCCTTTCCCTCCATTTTCTCTTCCCTCTCTCAGCCCTGTCATCCAGGAATTTATAGTAGAAAGTGGGGGGACCAGGCTGGGGCTCTCTGCAGGGCCTTTGTCCCTGTTGCAGGCACTCAAGAACTCAGGGTTTGGTCTGGCCCCAGCTTGACATCACTTCCCAGGACTTGCCCTCTCTGGTCATGGGCTCATCCTACCCCTTGAGTGCGGGGGTTCTGGGGTTTGAGTCTTTGATCTCTAAGGTCTGCTCAGAGTGATGGTCCAGGTCTGCCCTGGAGAGAGTTCCTCAAAGCCTCCCTCCAAACTGCACAGGACAGAAGTGAGGGTCAGTTCCTCCATTGTCTCCCACCTCTACCCAGCCCAGGCCCCCTCCCTCTCTTGCTGCCTGCCCACCTACTTTACATAGCATCTGTGGGTATGGTCCAATACTTGGACAAAGTTGTTCTATTCCTAAAACACATGCACATCCCTCTACCTTCTGGCCACCTCCCAACTCCTGACCAGAATGGTGGTTGAAGGGGGGGCTGGAATCTAACAACCTTGAGTTCTAATTTCTGGGTCTGCCACCAACTTACTGCCTGATCTGAAGCTAGTCACTACCTTACTCTGAGCTGTAGTTACCTGAGAAATAACGGGAATGGACTGGTCATCTCATGTTCCAGAGCCAAAGGGGAACACCCAGAGACCTAGACTAGACTGGAGTTTTTTGTTTTTTGTTTTTTAAAGATTTTATTTGACAGAGAGAGACACAGTGAGAGAGGGAACACAAGCAGGGGGAGGGGGAGAGGGAGAAGCAGGCCTCCCACGGAGCAGGGAGCCCGATGCGGGGCTCGATCCCAGGACCCTGGGATCATGACCTGAGCCGAAGGCAGACGCTTAATGACTGAGCCACCCAGGCGCCCCATGTTTTTTTTTTTTTTTAAGATTTTATTTATTTATTTGACAGAGAGAGAGAGTGAGAGCAGGAACACAAGCAGGGGGAGTGGGAGTGGGAGAAGCAGGCTTCCTGCTGAGCAGGGAACCCAATGTGGGGCTCGATCCCAGGACCCTGGGATCATGACCTGAGCCAAAGGCAGACGCTTAATGACTGAGCCACCCAGGTGCCCCTAAAATATCAAATTCTTATTGAGAAGTAAATCTAACCAGAGAAGTAAAATATCACTCAATACACAGAACACCATAAAACATCATTGAGAAATACTGTAAAATATCTATATTAACACAGGGGTATACTGTGTTCATGGATTGGAAAACTCAATATTGTAGAGGTATTAATTCTTCACAAATAAATCTATAGATTTAATGCAATCTCAATCAAAATCCTAGCAGAAATGTTTGTGTGTTTGTATCAACAAGTTGATCCTAAAATTTATATGGAAATACAAAAGACCAAGAATAGCCAAGACACGCTTTTTTTTTAGAGAGGGGAGGGAGAGAGAGAATCTTAAGCAGCCTCCACGCCCAGTGTGGAGCCCGACACAAGGCTTGATCTCACAACTCTGAGATCATGACCTGAGCTGAAATCAAGAGTTGGGTGCTTAACCAACTGAGCCATCCAGGTGCCCCAAGACACTCTTGAAGAAGAGAAAAGTTGGAGGATTACTAGCACCAGATATTAAGACAGTGTGGTATTAGTGTAAGGATAGACCAGTAGAACAAAATAGAGAGCCCTGAAACAGATCCACACAAAAATGGCAACTTGA
Source organism: Mirounga angustirostris (assembly GCF_029215605.1). Lineage (NCBI taxonomy): Eukaryota > Metazoa > Chordata > Mammalia > Carnivora > Phocidae > Mirounga > Mirounga angustirostris. Next base: position 21,867,918 of record NW_026991725.1, on the reverse strand, counting down.
TTTTTGACACAGATATTGTTGCTTCACTATATGGAGAAAAGCATGGTCTTCTCAATAAATGGTGCTGGGTTGATTGGATATTCATATGGAAAAAAAGGTATCTTGAGCCTTACTTCACATCACAACAGAAATAAATTTTAGATAGAATACAGATCTAAATATAAAAAGGTAAAACAACTAGAAGAAAACATTAAAATATCTTCATAAGTTTGGGGCAGGCAAAGTTTTCTTGTAGGACACAAAAATCACTAACCATAATGGAAAAAACTTGATAAATTATTCTCCATTAAAATGAAGAAATTCTGTTTATCAAAAGTACCATTAAGAAAGTGAAAAGGGGGGCGCCTGGGTGGCTCAGATGGTTAAGCATCTGCCTTCGGCTCGGGTCATGATCCCAGGGTCCTGGGATCGAGCCCCACATCGGGGTCCTGGCTCAGCGAGGAGCCTGCTTCTCCCTCTCCCTCTGCCTCTCTCCCTGCTCATGCTTTCTCTCTCTCTCTCTGTATCTCTTTGTCTCAAATGAATAAATAAAATCTTTAAAAATAAAATAAAATACTTTAAAAAAAAAAAAAGAAAGTGAAAAGGAAAGCTACAGAGTTGGAGAAGATATTTGCAACACATAGGGACTGTATCCAGAATATATAAAGAACTCTTACAGATCAATAAAAGTAAGATGGACAACCCAATGGAAAATGGGTGAAAGACTTGAACAGGCACTTTTCAAATGGCCTGTGAACATAAGGGAAGGTGCTAGACATCTTGTCACTAGGAAAATGCAAAATCCACGATGAGCTAAAATGAAAAGACCAGTGAAATATATGGCAGGGATATGAAGTATATAACACTTTCATACCTGGCCGAGGGAGTGTAAGTTGGCAGAACCACTTTGGAAAATTTTATGACAGCATCAATTAAAGCTGAACACATTCAGCCCCTAGGGTCTAGCATTTCCACCTCTGGGCATGTGTCCAACATGAAAAGCATACACTATGTTCCAAAAGACACACACAAGGATGTTCACCACAGCACTATTGCGAGCAGCCTCGAACTAAAACACCCAGATGTCCACCAGCAGTAGACTAGATCCATAATGGGTGGTCTATTCATATGGTGGCATACTATACAATGTGAAGGAACAAACTAGAACTGGAAGAAACAATGCAGATGAATCTCGGGCAGCATGCGTGGGAGGAGACAGAGACAGACGCAGCAGAAGACAAAGAGCCAACAAGATCACAGGGTGATGGGCAACCAGGGTGAGATGGAGCATGGCCGCAGGAGGAGAGGCAGCTGGGTGCTTGGACGGGTGTCTGGTAGTCAGTGGTGGGTGGGAACGTACCCCCAACCCCTCAGGAATGACGCCCTCCCTCACTGCCCGGTGAGCAGTAATTAGGGAGGGATTAAAGAGGGAGGGCCTGACTGATGCAGAACCAACAGCCCACGGGAGAGGGGCAGAGAAGACACAGAACATCTGGCGATCGGTGGAAATCAGAGGGAGAGGGAACACACAGGCCCCTCAGGGTGAGGGCTGAAACTTAAAACCCCAGCATGGATTTTCACATGGGAGGGGCAGACTGAGTCTGGAAGTCTAGAGAGCTCTCGAACCTGGGTGACTGACCCTGGAGTTTCATGTGAAGTGAGCAGGGGAGATTGGATGTGGCATAGGGCCATCCGCTCCTCGAACTTCCCCTTAGCGCCTTCCTGCACTGGTGCAGAGCTGCAGAAGGTCAGCCCCTCTCAGTCGGACATGACACAGACATGTGCAGAATGTCAGGGGCCAAAGGCCAAGATGGCGGATGGGTAGGCACAGGGTAGGTGCTTACCAGCACTTTCTGAGTCAGCCTGAGAGGGGTCAGCTCCACCTGGAAGACATCCTGAGGGAGGGAGCCCTGGAGCTTGGGAGAGGCCAGAGCACCTTCCAGATGTTGGGGGGAAAGGGTAGAGAGACAAGGGGACCTGAGTGTTGGGAAAGAGTGCTCACACCTGCTGTGACAGCCACATTTCCCACCAAACACCCAAGTCTAGGGCGGGCCTACTCTTGCTGCCCTGGCTAGGAACCCCCAAGAAGTGTGAAAGTACAGGCCTACTCCCCTGACCAGTCCCGGCCAGGGAAGCCTGGGTCTGGGGAAGGAGAGGCCATGGTGAGGCAGAGGGCCTGTCGTTTACCGGTGCCCTGGACCCCATGGGACCTGAGTCTCTCAGGACTGCAGGCTGACAGTCCCTCCCAGCACTGACCATGAACGGATGGGGGCTCCTCCGGGGGCAGGTGGGCAACTCCTCCCATTGTTTTCAGGGGTGTTTGTGGGGAAAGGGTGGCCTTGCAGGAAAGGGGAGCAGGTGTTTACCTGGTCAGGAGAGACTTGGCTGAAGTTCAGATTTAGCTACTTAAAGCACACCATGAGGGAGAGAGATGCTGTTTGTTCCTCTGCGGCTGCCCCAAACCTCCCAGGCATGGGTGGGGACATGCAGACACAGAGAAGGCCAAGGGTCTGGCCCTCAACACTTCCGAAGAATCCACAACTGCTTTTCTTGGCCTAGCCCTGCTCCTCCCCCCAAGCCCTTTAGGTGGGCGGCACCTGGGTTCCTGTCCCAGCCTGTCTGTGCAGAGATGGAGATGAGAGATGAGGACTGGGCGGACAGAGACACGGAGGGAGCTGGGACAAGAGGGCAGAAGTAGGGTGACAGAGCCGAAGGAGGGGGCGAGGGAGAAGGCTCCAGAAGGGCCCTGGGAGTGGAGCAGCGCTTCCCTTCATCCTGGCCCAGAGGTGGGGAGCTGCACAGGTCCAGCCCCTGTCCACTGCCCACAACCTGGGTCTTCACTTTCCTGGCGCCAACCCCGCCCTTGCAGGTGGTTCTAGGTATGTGTCCAGGGTCCGTTGTGGGTGATGGGACCGTACTCTGGGAGGTGGCTGCCTGTCAGCCCAGGGCTATGCCCCCCACTCCTGTCAAGCTCCATGATTATCTTTTCCCGTCAGCTCTGCCTCGAGGGACAGCCTCCCACCCGGGATGGAAGGCAGGCAGCCACTTATCTGACCCAGCCTGGCCCTGGGGGAGCCCCCGCTCTTGGGGGCCTGGATAATGTGAACCAGGGAGACCAGAGAGATTGCTCCCACCCCCATCCTGGGAGCCTGGGAGGCCCCCTTCCTGCCCCCAGTTTCCCAGTCTCTCCTCTGAGAGCAGGCCTGAGGCTTCTGGGCGGCAGCCAGATTCCTGCCAGGAGGGTGGGCTGTGGGAGGGATCTGTGGCCAGTAGCTACTGTTCTTCTATGTGTCCCATCCCCCACGTGGGGTGAGCCAGGCTCCTGCCTCCTCCGGCTTCCCCTCCCTGTGTCCAGAGTCTGCTTGCCCGCGTGAGACAAGAGTAATGGACGCAGCCAGGGCCTGACCCATGAGCCTTGGCTCTGGGCCCAGCACTAGGAACACTGTCCATAAATATTTGGGGAGTGAATGGTGCCCGCCCCTCCGCACACAGCTGACTCTTTCCTGCAGCCACAGAAGGCTTGCGGGAACAGGAGGCCGCGGTGGGCATCCCCCTGCCCCCGAGCTGGGATCAGCATCAAGGATCGGCTGGGCCCTCAACCAGGTCCGGCCACAGACAGGAACACGCTCTTCCTCTCTACCCACAGTGGCACCTCATCAGCTGTCCCCCTGCCTCTAGGCTGGACAGGGTCTGCTCCAGCCGGGAGACCCAAGCCTTCTCTCTCGGGTACAGAATCCTTTGCTGATGGGCGTTCTTTCTGAAATCTAGCTGCTGCCCTTCTGGGAGCCCTCGAGTTGGTATTGGGATGGAAATGAACCGTCTGGTCTTTGGAAAATAAACTATGGTCCTCACCCTGCTCTACTGTGCCCCTTTCTGGAGAGCTATCTGCCTGCTGTCACCCTGGCTAGAAGGGTTGATCCCTGGGCTGATGCCCTGAAACTCCTTGGGGGTCCCCTTCCCTGCCCCACCAGGAGCCTGGAGGGAAACACACAGGGGGATCTTTCCACTTTCCTAGGGTGTCAGATTCAGACAACGAAGGAGGATGTCTTTTGGAGGACATCTCTGGACAGCTCCCACACCAGGCAGCTGAGAGTTTACCTGCTGCAGGGGGATGGCTGAAGTAGCCTCAGGGTGCTCGCTGCCCACACTCCTGGGGATACAGGGGTGGCTGTGGATGCAGGGCTGCACTGGGCTGGGCTGTGGGACAGGAACGCTGGGATCAGGGCTGGGAAGAAGGCAGCTGCGTGCGCTTTTCCAACGTCGCTCCCTTGTCTAGAGCTCAGTATCTAACCTCATGTCATGAGACTGCCTTGGCTCATTGTCTCATTGTGTAAAATCAGGCAAGTTATTGCAAAGTTTTAGAGCTCAGCTTCCTCATCTGTAAAATGGGGGTAATAAGTGTACCTGCTTCATAGGATTGCTTTAAGGAGCAGATGAGGGGCACTTAGCATGGGATAGAGTATACACTAAGTACACAATAAATGTTAACCATTATGACTGAGGTTTTCAAGACTTAAAAGCCAAGTTCCCCAAGTTCTCTCAGCCCTGAGCTCTGGGTGTGCTTCTCATGGCCTGGGGGAGGGGGCTATGCAGGAATTAAGGTACTCTGGGACCGGACAGGCTCCTGCTCCAACCTGGCTCTGATCAGGTCAACCTGCTTCTACCCACTATTGCCCCCCACCGCCCTGGCTCTCTAGGTCTCCAGATCTGGTGCCTTCCCCCAACCCCCTCCAGCCTTGCCAGGCTAGTGCCCATCCCACTTCCAGGAAAAGGGACATAAACACAGTCAGGATGAATGAGAGCTCCCAGCATCCTCTCCGGAAGCACCACGATGGTGGGGAGCTCCTGTCTGGGTCAGGGAGGGTCTGGGAATTCCTAGGGCTTGGGTGGGGGAACCCATGGAGGAGGGAAGCACCCTTTCCAGGAGCCAAAGAGAGATGAGGTGGGATGGTCCCCCCCAACACACACACAAACAACAAAGGTCATGTTCAGACCCCTGCCACATGTCTGCACATTCAGCGGGTGTGAAGTGGTGTCACACTGTGGTTTTGATTTGCCTTTCCCTGATGACTAATAATGTTGAACATCTTCCTAAGTGCTTATTGGCCATTTGTGTATCTTCTTTGGAGAAAAGTGTATTCAGATGCTTTTAAACCACCTTTCTGTCACCAAGTCGCTAGGCTGTGCTTCCTCCTTCCATTCTTCCCTGTTCTCCCTTGGAGCCCAGCTTTAGCCAGACCCTCCCCCACTACGTGAACATTCAGTGGCTCCCCATTGCTTGTGGTCAAACTTGCCAAACTGTGTTCTGTGAAATGTGTTTTGGAAAAAGCAAAGAGAAGTTCCTCTGAAAATGGTTCCATGGTAAACTATGGTCATCATCTTGGGAAATGCAGCAAACTCAAACACACTCCAAGTTTGCCAACGTGTGTCAGCTCGAAGCATTCCCCAAGCAAAAACTCCCCTCCCGGACCCAGGATTTCCGAAATGAACATGATGATAGTTTCACACCCTGCCTTGTATTTTTTTTTTACAACGCTATTGAGATACAATTCACGTGTCATACAACTCGCTCAAAGCATACAATTCAGTGGTTTTGAGTATATTCGCAGTCATGCAACCCTCACTGCAATCAATTTTGGAACATCTTCATCATCCCAAAAAGAAACCCCATACATGCCCTTTAGCCATCATCCCCAACTTGCTCCCCCATTCCTCCCCCTGGGCCCTAGGCAACTACTAATGTGTTTTGTGTCTCCCTTTTTGCCCATTCTGGACATTTCATATAAATGGAATCATACTATATACAGCCTTTCACAACTGGCTTCTTTCACTCAGCAAAATGTCTCCAAGTTTCGGGCGCCTGGGTGGCTCAGTTGGTTAAGCGACTGCCTTCGGCTCAGGTCATGATCCTGGAGTCCCGGGATTGAGTCCCACATCGGGCTCCCTGCTCGGCAGGGAGTCTGCTTCTCCCTCTCCCACTCTCCGTTTGTGTTCCCTCTCTCGTTGTGTCTTTCTCTGTCAAATAAATAAAGAAAAATCTTTAAAAAAAAATGTCTCCAAGTTTCAACCATACTGTAATGTGTATCAGCACTTCATTCCTCTTTATGGTCAAATAACAGTCCGGTGTGTGGACGTGATACATTTTGCTTGTCCATTCATCAGTTGATGGACATTCGGGTGAGTTTTACTTCGGGGCTATTATGAGCAATGCTGCTATGAACATCCGGGTACAAGTTTTCGTGGAGACGTATGTGTTCGTTTCTCTTGGATGTACACCAGGGAGGGGAATTGCTGGACCAAGAGATCCCTCAATATTTAACTCTTTGAAGAAATGCCAGACTGTGTTTTGAAGCAATTACATCATTTAACATCCCCACCAACTGTGCACAACAGATCCGAGTTCTTGGCGGACCGACATTTAATCTGATTTTTTGGTTCTAGCCATCCTCGTGAGCGTGAAGTGGTATCTCATTGTGGCTTTCACTTGCATTTCCCTAATGACTAGCATCTTCTTCTAGGCTGGTTGGCTGTCTCTCTGCCTTGTTTGGAGAAATATCTATTCAGATCCTTTGCCCGTTTTTCAGCTGAATTACTCGTCTCTTTATTATTGAGTTGTAAGAGTTCCTTATATATTCTAGATACCAATCTCTTATCAGATACATGATTTAGAACTATTTTATTCCATCCTGTGGGTTATCTTTTTGCTTTCGTGAAGGTGTCCTCTGAAGCACTTTGAAGTTTTAAAGTGTGAAGCGCAGTGTCTTAGTCCATTCGGAGACGCTGGGGCAAAATACCACAGACTGGGAAGATTCTAAACAACAGACATTTGCGGCTCACAATTCTGGAGGCTGGAAGTAGAAGATCAGGGCATGAGCACGGTGCGGTGAGGCCTTCTTGCAGGTGCAGATTTCTCCCTGTATCCTCACATGAGGCTAGGGATCCTCTTCAATATTGGCACTAATCCCAATCTTGAAGCTCTGCTCTCTCCACCTTATCACCTCCCAAAGGCCCCACCTCCTAATACCTCCACGTTGGGGATTAGTATCTTAACATATGAATGTCAAGGCGGGGGAGGAGGGAGGGGGAGGGGGAGGAGGATGGACGCAAACATTCATACCGTGGCATTTGGTTTCCTTCTATTTTCTTTTGTTGCTTGTGCTTTTGGTGTCGCATCTGAGAATCCACTGCCAAATCCAAGATCATAAAGATTTACCCCTGTGTTTTCTCCCAAGAGTTTTATAGGTGTAGCTCTTGCATTTAGATCTTTGATCCATTTTGAGTTAATTTTTGTCTGTGATCTGAAGTAGGGGTCCAGCATCGTTCTTTTGCCTGTGGACATCTAGTCCTCTCCGTCATTCCCCCTTGTATATATATATTTTTAAAGATTTTATTTATTTATTTGAGAGAGAGTGAGAGCTAGAGAGAGAGAGAGCACACACAAAGGGAGAGGGAGAAGCTAACTCCCCGCCGAGCATGGAGCCCCACATGAGGCTCAATCCCAGGACCCTGAGATCATGACCTGAGCTGAAGGTAGATGTTAACCGACTGAGCCACCCAGGCTCCCCGTTCCCCGCCCCCCCATGTATTTATACATATAAATACTGGATGTATTTATAAAACATCCAATAGCAGCTCATGGAACTCTGGGGGAGCACTAGTTGGGAAATGCCAATCTACAAGATCAGATCCAAGTTTCTTAGCCTAACCAGAGCCCTTCACACTCTGCGCCCAACTTACTTCTTTCCACCTTGTCTGGACTGGCCTCCTGTGGCTCCTTAGACTCCTACTGGGTTTTCCTGCCTCTGTATCTAAGGACACACTGTTCTGATGCTTCCCCCGCCAAACCCCAGCCCTGCACACACACACACACCACCCATCTTTGCCTGCTGAAATTCACTCATCTCTAAGAAATAATAATAGCTAACATTTATTGGGCACTTGCTACGTACCATTTTCCTAAGCAATTTATTTGCATTATCTCATTTAATTTTTACAATAATCCCGTGAAATATATACTCCTATTATCTCCCTCTTATAGATGAGGAAGTTGAAGTTCAACATGAGTAAGGAACTTGCCCGAGGTTACTCAGTCAGCAGGTGATGGAGGGAGAATTTGAATCCAGGCCATCTTGCTCTTAACAAATCACCACCCTCCCACAACTTTTGCTTATTATTGCCACCCTGCCCACCACTTCATTAGTACCAAGATATATTTACTGAGCTCTACTATGTATTTCGCTGAAATAACAAATTAGTGAGTGAGTAGAAGAATTAATAGAACTGCATTGTCAGAGCTGGAAGGGACCCAAGCTGTGACGGGCATTCCAGGATAACAACTTGATCTGATGGATAGGGAGGTTCTGAGACTCATCCAGGGTCACAAGGTGGGGGGCAGAAACTGTGTCAGGACCAAGTCTCTTCACCTCCAGCCTGGCAGTTCTGACACCGCACTCGCCACCCGCCGTCCCTCCTTTCAACACACATCTATCTAGTGCCTTCTCTGCGCCCCGCCCCAGTCTGAGCTCCATCCAAGGCAAACAGGACAAGACCCCTAGAATCCTGCTCTGCCTCTCCTCCTGGGACAGTGGGGGCTTAGGTCTGGTAGGGCTCCTCCTGGGCTTCAAGACCCTCCTGGCCATCCCTGGGCTCCAGCCCAGCTTTCTCTGTTCTCTTGCAGAGAGCACCGGGAATGGGAGGCGGCAGTTGGCCAGGGGCACAGGGCGGGCCGGGAGGAAGGACCCCGGGTCCGGTTGACTTCCTGGCACCCTTGTTTGCCGCGTGCCCCTGGCTTCTGGTGGCTGTTTCCGCCCCGCCCACCACCTCCCTGGATGCGTGGGCAGCTGGCCCGAGCCTGGAATCCTCCCACCATTCTCTGTTTGGGCTGCCTCTCCGCTGGGCCCTCCCCTCAGAGCCCCCCAGATCCGGATTAGAATCCTGCTCCCCTCACCAGTGCTGTGACTTTGGGCCTGTCACTTTGCCAGTCTGGGCCTTTGTTTTCTTCTGGAAAGGGGGACAATAGGACTGACCCCGCAGGCTTGTCATGAAGAATAAAGGTCATAATCTACATAAAGGGCTTGGCCCAGTGAGACTCCCAATAGAAACGACTATCCCTTTTCTCAGGCCAGTTCTCCCCATTTTCCTCCTCCAGGAAGTCTTCCAGGATGCCCACTCTCCACTGTCTCCCCACCCCTGTGTTGGAGTCCCACTCTGAGCCCCGGGGAAGGCCAACCAGGCTCCTCTGTGATGGGGGTGTTGGGATGGGGTTCCCCAGGTACTGATAACCCCCGCTAGCTCTCAGGGTTCCACTTCCTGGACATAGAAATGTCCGTGCCCCACATGAATGGAGTCAAAGGGAACCCACAGGGAGCACGATGAGTTGTTTGATGGACCAGAGAAGAGTCAATGATGCATATTATTGACTTCCACCCCAAGCAGAGCATGTAGTAGTAGTTATTGGCAGGGCGGTGCGAGAGAGAGGGTCTGAGCTTGCTTTTCCTGGGAGTCAGGACTGTTGGGAGATAGACAACCACTGTCACCCCCACCACCATCTCAATAAAAAATAACATTTATTAACCTATGTACTATGTGGCAGGCACTGTGCAATTCTCATTTACTCTCCACACTGACTCTACGGTTAGCATGCTATTCACTCCAGTGTGCAGATAGAGAGACTGAGTCACAGAGAGCTTAAGCAACTTTGCCCAAGCTAATAAGTGACATATGGCCCAACGTGACAAGCGCTCTATCAGAGGGAAAAACAGGGTTATCCTGGAGCAGAAAGCATCTGTGGAGGCCCAGAGAGCCGGAAAGACGGTGGACCTCAATTCTCAATTGGCTTTGACGGAAGGGGAGCTGTCAATGGGCAGGAAGATGTTGGGGTGTTGCTTGAAGGTGGAAGGAACACCCTAGGCACACCCTTTTCTTGAGAAAGGGGTGAGCAGGATTTGGAGATGAAGATCTCCCCCGCCCCCTCAGACTGGAGCCATGGGGAAACGATGGGAGCATGGAGTGTGAGGACCAAAGAAAGGTAAGCAGGCGGTCATGGAGGACCTCAAGCCTCAGGCTGAGCTGAGCAGCTGAGTTTTTTAGGCTTGGTTCTGTAAGTTGTCCAAGGTTGTTTTTTGGTTTTTGGGTTTTTTTTTACGATTTTGTTTATTTATTTGAGAGATAGAGAGAGCGCATGAGCATGAGCTGGGTGGGGAGCAGAAGGAGAAGCAGACTAACCGCTGAGCAGGGAGCCCAACTTGGGGCTTGATCCCAGGACTTGAGCCAAAAGCAGACGCTTAACTGACCGGGCCATCCAGGCGCCCCCAAGGTTGGTTTTGAATAGGGTCAGGGTAGGAGGGCCTCTGCAGCCAGATAATGATTGTCTAAGGGAAGAGAGGGGAAGGGCACAGTGTGGCCCCATGCCAGGTGCTCCCCAGGTATGATCTCAGTCAATCTCCCAGCTGTCCCAGGGTTGGGCATGATCATCACCTCTTTGCAAAGAAATTGAGGCTCAGAGGTGACCAAAAGTGAGTTAGAGGCTGATGTGCGTTAGGGTAGCGGATCCCACGGCCTGGCGAGTGTAGGGATACAGTGCACTGAAGCCTAAGGCTGTCTATGGGAGCAGAGAGTAGGGCAGGCATGGAATGAATGAAGTGGGGGCCTCTGGGGTTGTAACTGAAGTCACCAAGAGAGTGAGAACAATAAGAGAGCTAGATGGAAGAAAGGAGAGAGCTGGGGGACCTGGAGTCCCAGGTGCAGGTGGTGCGTGGCCTGTGGCCATTGGGGCCCCGGGGACCATCTCAGGGGAGCTTGCTGTGGCCCCAGCCTGACTGCAAGGAGCCAGGCTGCCATGGCCCGGTTGACATCCAGGCTGAGGCTAATGCTTCTGGGGAAAGGCCCCTAAGAACTTCCCTCCGCTGATAGGTTCGGATGCACCACTTTGGGGTCCATCCTGGGCTCTGGCCTCCTTGTCTCTCTCCACCCCTGTCCTGGAGCCTCTGGCAGATGGCCGGGCGGACTTGCACCTCCACCTAGGAGGCCCTAGAGGTCCCGCAGATGCACGAGCCATCCCTGCCACTGACCTCTCCCTGCGTCCATCCCCTGCACGCACCAGCCACCAGCTCACCCAAATCTCTCTCAAGTCCATGTCTATCTCTGCAATAGGGCAGGGCCTCATGCTTTCTCAGGTCCCTCCCTGCATCAGCCCCAGATGGGTCTTTCGAATCCACAAAGGCTCTCAGCTCATGGTCAGGGGGAACCATCCGTTCCCTTCAGTTCCAAGGCCAGCAAGGTGAAGCTTTTGCTGAGCGTGTCCCTTCCAGCCTCTGTGCTTGTGATCACTGCCCGGCTGCCCGGCCCACGGCACGTCATTAGGCCTGGGCCCTTCTGGGCATTGGCTTGTCCTCCCCCATGCCGTACCGCTGGGTTCCATCTGGCTCCGCAGTCGAGCCTCCCAGCTACCGTTGGGAGGGCTGCCCAGAGCAGTTCTGCCACTGAGGGAGTGGCCTTGTCATCCCTCAAGCGACTCTCCTCTTCAGAGGAGCCCAGGACAAGGTGGCGAAGGGCACCTCCAGAGGGAAAAGGCCAGGACTCTGGGCACTGTTTTGCAGGAAAGTGAAATCCCTCCCTCATTACCCCATCACGCTAACAGTTAACCAGGGAGGGCAGCGCCAGGGGCCTGTTTGGAACCCCTGCCCACCCCTCCAACCCCCATGCAGTCATGCTTTGTCCCAGCTCTGGCTTTTTCCCTCCCTCCCCCTACCTTCATGCTGCCTGAATCATTTATCCCCCGGGGCCCTGGTTTCTGTGGGCGATGCTGTAACATCCTGTCCCGTCCCTGCCAGGGAGCCCACGTGCTACCCCGCCAGGTACAGCTCCCCGCCTTTTAATAGGAACCTTCGGGGGACAAGGCCTTAGGCCACAGAAAGGTTGCCTAATGGTGAGAATTTCTGTGATCCTGGCAGGAAAGGAGAGGGCCCTTAATGAAGAGCGGAATTTCTACTACCTCCCAGATCAAACTCCAGGGTGCCCTACCTCACACATCAGACTGGGGCGGGGGTGGTGCTGAGAGCAGGGCTTGTGCCCTCCCCTTGCCGCACCCCTCCTTCCCACCCCTGCTGCCCTGTAGTCTGCTCCTTAGCTCACTGCAGGCAGATTGCAAATCAGGGGTAGCTGGCTTCTCTGTCCCACTGTAGCGGTCCATGCAGGGGTGAGGTCCACAGTCAGGCCCCAGGCGGGTGGGGTGCTGGGAGGAGGAGCAAGGCCAGGGAGGAGGCTCCAACCTGTTACTCAGGGACCAGCTGGGTCCGGAGTGGGTGGGGAGGAGGAAGTGAGTCAGTGGGCACAGCGATTCATGCCTCAGAACTCCGACTTTCCTTTTCAACCCACTGAGCCAAGACATTTGTCCCAACAGGATCTAGGCTTGGGGAGGGGACAGGGGCAAGAGGATATTTATGAGACAGAGTTGGCCTCCCACTCACCTCTCCTGGGTTCTCTGTTTTAGGGCCATGAAGTGTATGTGGCCAATTGAATTCGGCTGGACATGCAGTGGCTGGAGACCTCCTGTGTCTGAGGGACTGTCATGGCCGCTGGAAACTCGGGTGTTGTCAACAGTGAGCACAAGTACCACATCGTGAGCAACTTCTTGACCCCAGTTCTGCTATTTTCCCACAAACCTGTGGGTCTGGTATCTATAATCACACTGCAAGCCCAGACTAGAAGTCATTGGATGGGCTGGAAGATTCGAGAGTGACTGCAGGTCACCCCCACCGCCTCCCCCCATTGCCCCACAAGCACTAGCCCTAAAATGCAATGTGGTGCAGGTTTAGGCTGTTTACATTTGAGAGCTCTCCGAATGTGGGGTCAGGATGAAAGCTCGGCCTCCCCCAAAGATGCCCTGCTTCATCTTTGACACCCCTGAGGGTTCTCAGCTCTGGGCCAGTACATAGTAGGGTGTCAGTGAATGTTGGAAGCTGACAGATTCTGAGCCAGGGACGGGGCGCCTGCCTGAACGTATCTAGGTCACAGGAGAAAGGAAATCTGATAAACCCATTCATGCTTCATTGCTCCTCCTTCCCTCCTCAGTAATTTGCATTTTCAACTCAGATCAGAGATAGAGACCTGAGTCTTAATTCAATAGCAAAGATTTGGTTCACTTAGTTCAACAAATCTTAGGAGCCTTGGGATACACAGGATGCCAGCTGGGAAATAAGGAGACATCTCCTCCAGCCCTTTCAATGCACAGATGGGGAAATCGAGGCTTGGAGGAGTAAAGTAACTTGCTCAAGGTGAGAGGGCTGAAGAGAGCCCGCACTCAACCCACAAGGTGCCTCAATTCTGCTCCATCTCTCTCTCCTCCAGCTGCCCATGCACAACTTGTCTGCGCTCTGACCTTCCTGTGAGGAGTGAGTTAGCAAGTGGTGTGGTCTGGGGCTCTGAGAGAGGGAGATGGAGAGGAGTCCCCCAGAGGAAGGCTAATGCAAACCTAGCAAGTGCTGAATAAACCAAGGCACCTTTATAGAATCTTGACGTTGTCATTGTGGTGACTGAGAAAACTTCACCCCAAACCAGGCCCCAGTAACTCTTCTGCTTTCTTCTCTCCTGAGGCTCCGTCCTGCTAGTCCTTCCCTTCTCCCTCGTCCATATACTCCTCCTCCAAGAAGCCTCCCTGCCTCCACAGCAGAACCCACAGTTGACTTGTTTTCACTGTCCCTTGCAGAAGCAGACAGACCCCACCCAAGATTTTGCTTGATGTCAAGACTGATGACGCCACACACAGGCCAAGAGGTATTAAAAAGTTTATTATTTACATAATTGAGGTCTCTGGGGAGAGCAGGGCTGGCCTGTTGAGCAAGGTCTGAAATGGCCTGAGAAAGCAAGGAGATGAGATGGCCTTATTGTGGTTAGGGACTGAGATCAAGGTGAGCATTTGTGCGGGAAAGAGGTTTGAATCCCCCCTGGTCACCAAAGAAGGGAACATGGCCCCCAGGCTTTGTTATCAGCTTGTCCAGCTGTGGGGCAAAGGGGGAGAGGTGGGGCTTACAAGCTGTCAGCTGTCAAACATCAAAAAAAGGACTCTGATTCCTTTTCACATGTGTTATTCATGTGCCCTTGTTTCTCTCTGTCTGCTTTTCCAGGTGGGGCCCTTCTCCACGGAGAAGAGTTGATATGACAAAGTCAACTGAGGGATGAGATCAGGCTGTGGATGATCTATCACTGGAACCAGGGGACTTCAGACCATCATCATGAACTTGAAGTTTCTCTTTCTGCATCTCTCCAGCTCAGAGGCCCTTCCAGTGTCCACATCTCCCTCCATCCCCACGCCGTCTCCCCCAGATCTCTCTGACACTCCCCCACATTCCTTCGCTCGAGCCCTCCCCCGCTCTCAGGCACCCTGCTCCCACTCCCACATTCCCTCAGGATACTCCCCTGGAGTGGAAAAACCATCCCTCATCCCTTTCCTGCTCCCAGCCCTGGGATCGGACATACTGGTCATTCCTGTTTGGGATGGCCAAAGAGATAATGCCTGGCATAGAGCCCATCTGTCATCACAGGATTCTCAAAGCTGTTTCAGGTGGGACTCCTTGCCCACACAGAGCATCCACCCTGGCCCCTGCCCTCCTGGCCCCAGCTGTCTGCTTTTCTCCAGGAATAAGGTGGAGGACCCGGCAGCCAGGCCAAAGGAGAACAGGGTAACTGGTCAACTTCCATACAGGTCAGCTTTCTGTTCCTTGCCCTCAGATGTCTCCTAACACTGCAGGCCATGGGCCGCAAGGCAGACCACGGGGAGAGGCTGGGTGGCTCTGGGAGTCCCAGCTTGGGAAGAAATGCTATCCTAAGGGCAGACAGGGATGAGCACTACAGAGAATGCTGTTATTGCAGTTGGTTTTGTTCAGATGCATCTGGCTGTCTGACCAACATCTGCCTGGGACTCGTCTCTTACAGACGCAGCTGTGGTGAGTAGCTTCCAGTCCTAGCTCTGCCCCTCTGCAAGCTGTCTGACCTTGGACATCCAGGTTTCCTCCTAAGTCAAATGAGGATGATAATCCTAACCTCACAGGGAGGATAGGAGGATGAAATAAGAGTCTGCACGTGAAATGATTCATTAACTATAACGTTCAAGACCCCTTCACAACATAGTTGTTTTTTATTATTATAAACTTTCAGAGACAGGGACTCTAAATCAAACTGCAAGACAGTGAGGGCTGAAGGCTGAATTTCTGGGTCAAAAGAAGAAAGTTCCTTCAGCCTGGAGAAAAGAATGTTCAGGGGAAGTGGGTCTTTGCGCTGCACTATGAGAAATCCGAGTTCGATTCAAGAAAGTACATAGTGACCTCCTGAAGTTCCCTTTCAGTTAGGTTCTTCTGAGGATGGCGGGACCTTTGGGCCCCGCCCACCTACCTCCACCGGCGCCACCCACTACACACCTATGGAGGCTGGCGTCCCCGCCCAGTCTCCAAACACTCAGGCTGAGCCTGGGTAGGAGGAGGAGAAGACCTTTGGGAATCCGTGGGGCTGGGCCCTGAAGGCAGGAGTGTATGAGATACGGGTGCAGTGTGGGCCCAGCTCCCTGGCCACACAGTGCATTCCAAGGAGAAGGGACTCATTTCCACTCCGAAGGGTTTATAAGGGATACCAGAAGGCGGAGCCCTTTGGGGGAAGCGCTGTCTTGTTGCTTATCACGATTAGCAATGCTTGGTTAGTACCACTGAATAAATAAATATCTGCCTGGCTTTGCGGAGGGACCAGATCCAGCCCGGATCAGGGTGGGTGGGGGCGGGTGGGCAAGAGAAACACATCTCGACAAGGACCGCGAAGGGCCTGGGTGCGAGGAAGAACGCCCAGAGACCGCCAACCGCCTCTCAGGGATTCCCAGCGCTGCCGAGGCGAAGCCGGCTTTCCACCCAGAGGCGCGCGGACGCCGCTTCCCAGATGCGCCAACGCCGGGGCTCTCCAGCGGGCCCGCAGGGGTGGCCGCGCCTGCAACGGCCTTTCCAGCCGCGGTAGCAGCCGGAGCAAAGCAGCCGGACTAATCCCACCCCCGGCCCCGCCGGTCCAATCCATCTTGCTCGGGAGGTGACGCTTCCTGGGAGAAGCAAGGGGCGGAGAGGGGAAATCCAAGCTTTGGGGGGCTCCCGGCAGGTGTCTGGGGGGGAGGGCGGAGCCTGCTTAGGGAGGATGAGGAGGGAGGGGCCGTGCTGCCCCTTTAAGAGGCGGTGGCGGAGCCAGGACCTTTTCTCTTTCCCCGGAAGGAAAGCGGAGCCCCGGCTGGGCGCGCAAGGTGGGGAGGTGCGGACTTGGGCGTGGGGAGGCGGGGCGCGCGCGGAGGGGACCGCTCCCTCCCGTCTTCCTTGCGGTCGCCCGGCCTGCGTTCCCAGATCCGCCGCCGAGACGGGATCGAAGGCTACAGTGCGGCCGAGGGGGCGCGGCCGGGACGCGCTGGGGGCAGGGTGCCCGGCGCGGGGGGCGGTGATCCGCCGGCCGGGCTGGCGGGAGAGTAGACCCGCGAACCTTGGAGAGGAATCTCAGAGCGCAGACCCTGAGCGGACGTGAGACTGACCGGGGCTGGGGGCCAGAAACTTCTCAGCGCTGCCGGGCTCAGCGACGCAGCCCGCCCGAGTGTTCTCCGGTGGCGCGGGGAGCAGGTGAACCGGTCCTCACTCCCGGCTCCACGCCCTCACGCGCTCTCGCCGCGGCCGCCGCCCCCGCAGCCATGGGCCCGGGCCCCCGCCGCGCCGCCTGCGTCCCGCGCCCGATGCTCTGCGCGTTCGCCTTGATGGTGGCCGCCGGCGGCCGCGTCGCCTCCGCCTTCAACCTGGACACCCGATTCCTGGTGGTGAAGGAGGCCAGGAACCCGGGCAGCCTCTTCGGCTACTCGGTCGCCCTCCACCGGCAGACGGAGCGGCAGCGGCGCTACCTGTAAGTGAGGCTGGCGGGGGGTGGGGGGGCGGGGGGTGGAGAGAGTGTGTGTGCAGGTTGCGGGTCCATCCAGAGCCGAGTCGCAGCCTGGCTTCCAGGCCCGCGGGCCGCGGGCTGTAGTGAACGGGGATTCAGGGGGCGGGGGGTACGTGGGCAGCCCTTCCCTGCCCAGGTGTGGCGGGAAGTGGAGGCAGTGGGTGTGGGATGGGGTCAGCAATCACTGGCAAGTGCTGACCCGGCCAGAACCTGTCTAAACTCAGCCCCTCAGCCCTTTAAACCTCTCTTGAAAGTAGAAGTGGGATCCCCGTTTCCTGAGCCTCCTCCCACTCTGTTGACGGAGTAACTAATGTACGAATACTTCTCTCCAGGGCTGGGACCTGGGAAAAACTGCAAGGTGAACACCCAGTGGATCCCTCTTCCCGATTTCCTGGGAAGAACCTGTGGGCATATGTGTTTAAGCCCGCCCGGGCCTTTGCACCTCGCGTTTAGTCAGCGGGCCCTGCCGGCCACGCCCTCTGCAGAGCCAGACTGGAGGGCCTTTGCCGCTGCTTGGTGCTTGGTGCTTGGCGGTTGCAGGGTGAGGTGATGCATGAATCTGGCCATTTGGAACTGTCCAGGAGCTCCCTCTGATCCCTTGAGGATGGGGAAGTAGAGCGAGCTGTCCCAACTCCTGCTTGGTCTCCTGCCCCCCACCCCACCCCCAGCAGGGACGCCCTGCCACCAGACATCTTCCCTGCATTCCACAGATTCATGTTGAATCTTCAACCCTGAGTGTGTTTGTTTTGGTTTGAAGAGGGGAATGGTGTTTTTCTCTTCTGTTCCCCTTCCCCGACAGCTGTAAGGAGAAGGAGGGGAAGAGCTACCCACAGGGGAGAGGAGCGAAGGAGATTGCATCCAGCTGTCCATATTTCCTCCCGCCCCTCCCTCCCCGCTGCCACTGACATACTCCTGCCTAGAGGGGCAAGTGTAGGTTTCAGAAGTTTCTCTGCCCCGGGCTCAGGTGCTCAGGTTGGCAGCTGGGGTGGGGGACGCTATCCCAGGAGGGAAGGAGTTAGGACAGGTCAGGCAAGTCCCACCTACCTCTTTGGGCCAGGGGACCTACCAGACATCTACCCCTACCTGGTGTCTAACTCCGCTGAGCAAGAGGATGTGGTCTGATACAGGGTGTATTGAAACCTTTCCCAGCTCTGGCTGGGGCCTGCAGAAACTTGAGGAATCTTGGAATGTCCAAAGTCCAAACTCTGCCCCAGCCTTGGCCTCTGCCCTGCTGGCCCAGCCCCTGCGCAATCTACCTACCTACTTGGCCTCGGTCTACGTTCTGCAGAGGCTAAGGCCACCACACCCTTCCCAGCACAGCGCCCACAACTGCCGCCTGCCCTCGGCCAGCCCTTCATCCTTCGGAGACCCTAAAAGTGACCATCAGCACAAGTTTCTATACTGGTGCTCTTTCTGCCCCAGCCCAGAAAAAGCTTTTTAGAATTTCTTTTTTTTTTTTTCAAGATTTTATTTACTTATTTGAGAGAGAGAGAACAAGTGCACACGAGCAGGGGGAGGGGAAGAGGGAGAAGCAGACTCCCTGCTGAGCAGAGAGCCCGACGTGGGGCTCGATCCCAAGACCCCGGGATCATGACCTGAGCCAAAGGCAGATGCTTAACTGACTGAGCCACCCGGGTGCCCCAGATTTTTTAGACTTTCCATACTGAATCTGCATGACATGAGGGAACGCAGTGTAAAAAGATCAGGAAAGCGAGAGTAAATAATGAAAAGCTGGAGTAGATAATGGACTCTGTAAACCCCAACCCCCACCCCCCTACCCGCTATGTGACCTTGAGCAAGATATTTCCCTTCTCTGGGCCACTTTTCTCCAAAGAGGGGTTGGACCTGGATCTATATCCTCCTTCCTGCCTCTGTTGGCCTCTCAGAGGGCAACCTGGCACTGGGGAGGGAGAAGAGGCGCCAGAATCCCCCTGCCAGTTTCCAGTCTTGGATCTGTCACTGATATCTGAGTCTTAATGTCTCCACGGGGCAGGGCGTGGGGATAACATGCCTTCTTCATGAGCTGCCAGTGGGGCTCCAGTGTGTGTAAGCCGCTCTGCATGTGCCTGAGTCTCGGGGGAGCAGGTTTGGGCTCTTGTGCCAAAGCCAGGCCCGTATTACCCATGGGCCTCACCCAGGATGGCTGAGCAGAGGGGCTCTACTTTTCTTCCTGGGCGGCTAGAGATGGCATTACCCCTGCTAAGAGCCCAGAAGGTTCTAAAACTCATGAACCGTGGGGAGGCAGGTAGTTCTAGATAGAGTTCTGGGCCATTCTCTCCTGTATCCTGTCTTTCCCCGGGGGGGATTCTCTATCTTGGCTCATCTCCTCTCACTGAATTCTGCCCCTTGGCCCTTTGGGAGGGCCAGCTGGGCCAGCTGGGCTAAGCTGCAGCCAGCTGTGTAGCCAGATGTGAACAGCTGCCTGAGTGCACAGCTTAGGGGATCCAACAAGTCAGGTCTTATTTTCTGTTAGCCTACAAGCCCTTTTGGAAAAGGGGAGAGGTTTCCTGATCCTGAACAAACTCTTAGCCTGGGGTTCCTAGAAGGTCTGCAGGAGATGCGGGGGGCTCCTGCAAATACGTGAAAATCATGCGTCTGGGAGCACGGGGAGGGGAAGAGCATGGCGTTCGTCCTATTCTCAAAGAAGGCCTTATTCTAGAAATGGTTAAAATCCCAGGTGTGGGCCCTCTTCGTTCCCCATCGTCTTTATCTCTAGACCAGAGTTAGGGAACTCCCAGAACATCAGAGTTCACCCCAACCCAGGCCCCGGCTTCCCAGTCGCCAGAAGTGAGGGGTGAGGAGCAGGGCCAAGGACCAAGGTGCTTTGGGCTTCTGGGTGAGATGCATGACAAGCCCTGGGGAAGCAGAGGGATTATTCCTCTGGGAGCTGGTCCCTGCCCCCCAGCCCTCCGCACCTGCCCTGTCACTCCCTCCTGGGAATCCAGTTGTCCTGGTCTGGCCTGACCTTGTGGGCTATGGAAGATACCTCTGGGGCTCTCTCTCTCCCCTTTGCCCTTGTGTGGAATTGAGGGTGTCTGCGGAGCCTGGGGTGGGGGTGGATGTGGCTCCTGGCCGATGAGGTCATATCTGAGGTAGGTAGGAACGGGGCTTACCTGCCATTCTCTCCTAAAACATGTTTCCCTGGGCAGGGCAGGCACCTGGCAGCCTCTTTCTCATGCCGGGGGAAATGGGCAGAACAGCTGTGGCTGCAGGCAGAAGGCCTGCACGAGGAGCGCCCTCTTCCTCTGGCTCTCTCCAGTGACCAGCCCAGGCCAAGGAGCTTTAAATTGGGCAGGAGGCAGGGGAAGCCTGATCTTGTAGAAAAAGAAGTGGAAGGGGGTTGGCCAGAGCTGAACAAAGGAGGAAGAAGATGTCTGTTGCAGCACGAGGGATGGAGGGTAGATGACACAGAGAACACCCCAAGGGATCAAATATGGAAAAGATACTAAGGAGCCAGCAAGAGGGAGAAGAAATGAGAAAAACAGCCTTGTTTGGGGCCAAGGCCTCTTTCTCCAGTCCTCTCTCATTCTCTTGCTTCCTCCAGCCTGTTGCTCTGGTTCTAGGGCTGAGTCACCAGAGGGGAGAGGGGGCTGGGTGGGCAGCGTCAGGGTGACGTAGGGGGAGGACGGAGAAGCCTGCGAGTCCGCTACCACGGGAGCGGGAGCCTCTGGGGAGATGGCTAATTTGGGCAGCAGGATGGGCACAGAGCTGCGATCCAGCATCTGAGAGCTGCTCCTCCCGCACCCCTGGTCTCAGAGCTGAAGCGGCGCCCGGCGCCACCGGCCTCCCAGCCTGAGGTGGCAGGGGACCCTGAGGAGTGAGGCATGGGGGCCTGTGGTCTGAGTGCTGACACTCAGGCGCCTCCCTGAATCTTACAGGCAGTATGTCTGAGCATCACCCCACCCCAGTGCCCCCCAGGGAGCCTTCTTCTCTTTGGGGTGAGCCAACCTGGTGCCTTGAAGGCTCCTGGGCCCCATTCCCCAGCCTCCTCTGATTCTGCTGTTTTCGGCTTGGCTGTTACATTAGCTTTGATCACCTCCCCCCCCCCCCCAGGAAGAGTGATGGAACGGGGGTGAGGAGGTGCTTTTATGGAACTTGGAGTTCAAGGGTTCCCCAGAGGCCGGGAGGGGCTGTCTGGCTGGAGCCAAAGGTGAGGCCAAGGAGCTGTTGGAAAGCCCTTGAGCGGTCATTTCATCCATTCCCCTAGCTCCTGCAGGGGCCCAGGCCGGCTCCAGGAGAGGGACACTCAGATCTCCTTTCTTCTATGCTCCAAGAACTGGGCAAAGCATCCTGCTAGCCTCCCTTCCGACTGCTGCCTGGAGGTTGGACTCACTGGTGCTCTAGGAGGGGTCAGCTTTTGGACTCACGGACCTGGACCAGCCCCAACAGCAGGCAGCAGAGATGCTCATTTGCATGCTATTTTACATTTCATTTCTGTGCCAGGAAGGCCTCTCCCACACCTGGCTGTGGCTTGAGGGAGCTGGACCTGACCCTCTGCACATGCCTTCCCCCATCCAACTCCCAGTCCTCTGGCTGGAGACCCATTGGATCCCGGGATGGGAGCCAGAGGGCCTTAAAGGGCCTCTGAGCAGGCCAAGTAGGAGCTAAAAATACCCCAGGGGGGGTTGGAGGGGGGCTCCCTGTGGAATCTCTGGGGAGGGAGAGGCCTGGGATGTGGGGCTAGAATTGGGGCACCCGCCCTGCCCCACCGCCCATCAGTGGGCACAAGGCTAGGGCAGGGTGAGGGCTGAGCGGGTATAGATGGTAAAGGGATTGATTGCAATCCCAAATGCCAGCCATGCCCGGCTTTGCCTGCTCGGTACCCCAGGAGGCTGAGAGGAGGAGTCCCTTAACCCACTCCCTCTGAGATAAGCAAAGCTGGGAGGTCATGGCCACCCTGCTCCCCAGCCACCTCATGCCCCCACAACTTGGTCAGGGCTGCAGCTGGGGGACAGCAACACTTCTACTGCATGTCACACCCTGGAACGCAGCCTGGGCTGCCCAGGGACACCTTGCCCCCTGAGGCCTGGAGCTACCCCTTCAAGTTCACCGTAGCCAACCCTGAGCCTCTGCCTCCAGCCAAATCTGGGCAACCGCGCCAGCATGACTCTGCCGCTGCCCCACCCCCACCCCAGGGATTCCACCGCCATGGAAGGACTCCCAGGTCCCATCCTCGGCTCCCTCTAAACAACCAGTCTGCTCTTTGCCCTCTGTTGCAGACTCCCTAACCAGGTGGGGCAAAAATTCCCTGGTGCTTGGAGGAACACCTGGGGATGAGCGAAGGCCAGTCCCTGATGCCGCCAGAAGTCAGACCGAGTGCTCACGTTGGCCATGACTTCATAGTCAGAAGGCCTTTTTGAAGAACTAACCCATTTGTTCCCCCCAACAACCCCCGAGGTTGGTGGGACAGCTGCTGTCCCCATTTCACAGATGAGGCACTCACAGCTCAGAGAGGGAAAAGAAATTGCCCTCACGGGGCAGAACAAACCCAAGAACCAGGCTCTTCTCTTCCTTTCCCACGGGCTTTTGCTTCGCTCCCTCACCTGGCAGTCGCGTGGGGGGCAGAGGTCCATGGGTGGTCAGGCAGCGGGCTCACCAGGCACCCTCTCCAGGCCAGACAGAGGGTGACTAACCGGGCCCGGCTGCCACCTTGGCGCCCTGCCCGCCTTGCTGCCGGCAGCTCCTAACTGCTCTACTTGGAGAAGCTGCACCCCTGCCCCCAGGGACGCTTCCCAGCTCGAGGTCGGAGCGAGATGTGAGGCGCAGGCAGAAGTCCCGCCCCCTTCCCAGCACCCCCAGGCGGTGCATTCCTGACAGCCAGTGGGCGGAGGCACCCCAGGTCCCGGCATGCCCAGGCCCTGCCCTGCCCTCTCTCCGGGGCCCTCACTCACCGGTCCCGGGCAGGAGCTGCAGGTGGGGCATTGCTGTGTACCTCCAGACTCTGGCGGGCGGGCAGCCCAGGGCCCGGGTTCTGAGCTGGGAACCTCAGGGTGATTGTGTTGCTGGGGCCAGATGGAGGGGTACCTAGGAGGTACCTGCCACCCAGAAGGCCGAGTCCATCAGGATCCGGGAAGCCGTGCGGGCAGAACGTCCACAGGCCTCAGGGAGAGATGATGCCTGGGGAGCAAAGGGTGGTCGAGCTGTCTTCTCAAACCGAGGTGCACAGTATTTGGGGCACTTGTTAATTAGGCAGGTTCCAGGGGTCCACCCCCAGATTCAATTTAGATGGTCTGTGGCAGGCTGAGGAGTTTGCCGGTTTTTAACAAATAGGCCAGGGATTTCTGATGCTGGTGGGCCCAGGACCGTCTCCAGAGATACTGCGCCCAGGCTGACCTGCCTTCCTCCCCTCTAGCCACCTGTCTGGGATGGGGTGGGTGGCCAGGGCCCTAAGCACCCTTGTAGGGACTTGCAGTCAGTGTCCCCAAAGATGGGTTCTGGGCAGGCTGGGGGCGATCCCCACTCTCGGGCGCACCTGCCAAGAACTCAGCCCTGTGGCCCCATTGTCCAAAGTGTCAGGTGCCCAGCCCCCCCATACCTTGTATGCCTGTCTCAAAGTGGTGGTGGTGTCCTGGCGGGGGGGAAGAATAGCATCACCCAGGTCACTTAGGGCCCTGCTGACCCCAGCTCACCTGGCTCCGCTTTCGGGGACACTCCCTGCGTCCAGTGTCACCTCCTGCTCCTATTCTTCAGTGCTAGCCACTAGACCCGAGTCCTTATATAATTTAGAGAGGAAGGACCCAGGCCTCCAGCATCATCTCCCCCAGGCCCCCCGGAAGTTGAAGGCCGTGCCAGGATTCCCCCCGGTCATTCTCTCTTTCAGTCTACCTTCACTTCAGAGGCCAAAGCATCCCTTCCCAAACCCAGATCTGATCACGTTACTCCCTTGCTTAAAACTCCCTTCCCACCCTGCCCTCCTGTGTGTCTCTCCCCCCCACACCCCCCCTACTCATGTTCCCAGCTCCCACCATACTTAGGGCCGAGGGGATCCTGAGTCACCCTGCTTGCTCACGCTTCCTGGCCCTCCTGCAGATCATACCTTTTCCTACAGTGCCCTTCCTCCCTTTCTCCTGGTGAGCCCTGGTCATCATCCTCAGACTCAGCTCGGGTTCCCCCTTCTGTGAGGACCCCCTTCTCCCGGACTACTCCCCATGCCGCATCTGGGCAGGTTTGTGCCCTGCTTTCCTCTCCAGAGGCGCTTACTGCAGATGTCTGTTTTCTTGCCCGCCCCTCCTGTATTGGCCACTCCTGGAGGACGGGGGCCAGGATCCATTCATCTCCTGACCCCAGAGCCTGGCACACAGCCTGGCACCGGGGACATAGCAGGTGCTCAGCAAACATGTTGAACAGAAAGTTGTTCGAAGCAGGCTTTGGGGAGTCTGAGCCTGGGCCCACCAACCTCATTGCATCCCACCCCCACCAGGCTCCTGGCTGGTGCCCCCCAGGACCTCGCCATGCCTGATGGCTACACCAACCGGACTGGTGCTGTGTACCTGTGCCCACTCACTGCCCACAAGGATGACTGTGAGCGGATGGACATCTCAGAGAAAAGTGAGGGCAAGGCACTGGGGATCAGCTCTGGGTCAGGAGTCTGGTGGAGGGGGTAGCACAGAGGGTGACCTGGAGCAGCGATCAGGCTTACCTGGGCAATTTCCAGTCCCTTCTTGTCCAGCTGGGAGGAGGGGGCGCTAGAGGAAAGTGGGACCACATGGGATCGGTAGAGCTGAGATTCATGGCAGGCTGGAGAAGGGCATAGGGAGGGTGGCCTGCAGGGGTGGAGGGCCAGGAAGACCAACCCTACCCTCTGGATGTTCCAAGCACAGGGAGGACGGGTGCCCCGGCTCATGACCCCTTCCATGCCCACAGGTGACCCTGACCGTCACATTATTGAGGACATGTGGCTCGGGGTGACGGTGGCCAGCCAGGGCCCTGCGGGAAGAGTCCTGGTAAGTGGGCACTCACTGTCAGCTCCCCCCCCACCCCAGCCCTCTCCTTCATTTCCCAGGAGCTGCGGAGGGAAGCAGAGGGCAGGAGAGGGGTCTTTGGTGAGTGAGCTGGGACCTTGCAGATGTCTATTTTGGTGGCTGGAAGTCTCCACGGGCCTGAGTGTCCCCTCGATCCTGCACTTATGATGTGCTTCCAGGGCCTGGCACGGCCTGGGTCCTGTCTGAACCACCCACTTCCTTCCCCCACCCCTGCCCCCTCCTCCCGGGGTGCTCACCCTGCGTGGGAATGAGCTGAGGGAACTGTGAGGAGGAAAGGGCAGAGAGAGCCCGGGGCAGTGCGGCCTGGGCCTGCTCCTTCCTGACAGGCTGGCTGGCGGATGAGGCACAGCCCTGCTGACCCCGGCTCACCCCCTGGGGTTTGGGGGCCACTTCCTGCTGTCACTTGTCACTTCCTGGCTGCCTTCTTCAGTGTCGGCCCCTGGGGTCTCAATTTCTGAATCCCAGATAGGCAATTCTTTTTTTTTTTTTTTTTAATCGATGTGAAATTTACAGACAGTGAAATGTACAGATTTTAAGTTTTAATGAGGTCTGACCAAGGAAACATCGATGTAACCGATACCCATTAAAGAAATATTTACATCACTCCAGAAAGTGTGCCCCCGTCCAATCAATGGCCACCCCCTAGTCCTCTCTCTTGCAATTTCTGTCACCTTTGAATACCATTTTAAGCTCTGGGTTTGCATCAGTTCCCTGTAACGCCATTTTAGAACCGTGTAATGGAAGGCGTGTGGTCTAGCATTCCATTTAGGGCAGTTCTAGACCCTGGGTACCCGCTCAACAGATGTTCAGTGAGCACCTACTGTGTGCCCCAGCTCTACTAGCACCAGCAGCTTAGCAGTGAGTCCGGCCCGCTGCTGGTGGAGCTCACGGCTGGGAGGAGACACAGAAAGCAAGCAGACAAGACCCAGGCCCAGTTCTGGATTTTGCCTGGCCGCCGGCTGTTTTACAAACACCCTGATCTGATGGACTTGTCCCACAACTGTTTGTCGAGCCCCTCCAGTGTGCAGGGGGAGCTAGGAGAGAGGCAGGAGCTGCCTAGCGCTTGGGAGCTCAGGCTCAGGAGCCTGGCAGCCTTGGTTTGAGGATTTTCTGCATCTCTCTAGATGTGAGATCTTAGAGACTTCGTTCTCTGTGCCTCTGTGCCCCTTGTCTAAGATGGGGGGTGGGGTGGAAATTGTCCCTGCTCCACAGTGGTGTTGGGACGCATACTGGATTTAGTATCGTGAGGAGCTTAGACTTCTGTCCGGCATATAGTAAGCACTCAGTAGGTGTTAGCTGCTATTATTACTGGCGTCATTGCGATTATTATTTTAATAATGGCCTGTCCACCAAGAGGGCAGAGCAGAGAAGTAAGTTCCTTCATCTGCTCCTTTTAGACCTGAGAGCCCGGACCCCACATTCCCTCATGCTTTCCCCTTTTCCTTTTGCCAAGATCCGTAAGCCACTCTCAGACCCAGGACCTCCTGGCCTTCCCAAAAAGTGTTCCCAAACTTCACAGCAGATTTCCGAATCCTGGGAAGCAGACATAGGTCCAGGCATCACTGTGGGAAGACAGAAAAGCTGGGAGACGTCTTCCAGCTCCTCTCCAGCAAAGCCAGAGGTGCCCAGGGCCAAGGAGACAGCCGGCCTTCGGTCCCTGCCGCGGTCTCAGGCTGTGTGTGTCCCCAGGTCTGCGCCCACCGCTACACCCAGGTGCTGTGGTCGGGGTCGGAGGATCAGCGGCGCATGGTGGGCAAGTGCTACGTGCGGGGCAATGACCTCGAGCTGGACCCCACCGACGACTGGCAGACCTACCACAATGAGATGTGCAACAGCAACACTGACTACCTGGCGACAGGCATGTGCCAGCTGGGCACCAGCGGCGGCTTCACCCACAACACCGTGTACTTCGGCGCTCCCGGGGCGAACAACTGGCGAGGTAGGGGCCGGGCGGGGGGGACGGCGGGAGGAGCGGAGAGCGCCCACTCCCAGGGGGCAGAAGAGGCCTCTTTGCCCCTGTCGCGCCCCAAGCGCTCATTATGTTAATTGAACTTAAACTACTCTTATGAGGCGAGCTTCCCCCCACCCACTTTACAGAACACTGAGCCTCAGAGAAGTGAAGTCAGTTGCCCAAGTTGCCAACAGTAAGTGACGAAACCTGAACTGGAAAGCAGGTCCATCTGACTCCACTTCAAGCACTGAAAACCTTATTAAGAAAATAAAACGTGTTGGGCGCCTGGGTGGCTCAGACGGTTGGGCGTCTGCCTTCGGCTCAGGTCATGATCCCAGGGTCCTGGGATCGAGTCCCGCATCGGGCTCCCTGCTCCACGGGGAGCCTGCTTCTCCCTCTGCTTCTCTCTCTCTCTCTGTCTCTCATGAATAAATAAATAAAATCTTTAAAAAAGAAAAGAAAAGAAAACATGCTCCTGCTACAACTACTAACTGGGACAGTGGGATTTGGTGAAACAAAGAGTGAAAGTGCCCCTCCCCTCCCCGCCCTCCCCCCCCCAGCGTCCTGTTTCCCCGTGCAGACTACCGAGTGTCTTGCCCAGCCTCTGACTTATCTTAGACTATATAAATATCTTTATAACACAGACACACACACACACAGGATCACACTAAACATGCTGTTCTGCTTCTTTCTCTTTCCACTTATCAATAAGCTAGGGGCATTTTTTTTTCTCATCGATACATAGAGGGCAATCTTTGCGGGGCTCGTGGAGTATTTCTTTGTATCAGGAGCCGAGCTGGTAACGGCTATGGCCGCACTGCTGGGGTGTCTGAGGCTCACAGCCCCCTCCATCTCTGCCTCTCTCCGCCACACAGGTTGTAGCCCCAGTGAGCCTCCTCTCCTTACTGCATCCTTGTTAATTGCAGAATCGACAGGCAGAGGGAGCCCCGAATCTCCTCCTCTTGACCAACAGGTAGCCCAGGGCATAGTCGTAGCTCCAGACTCACCGGAGGCTGAGGCCTCTCCTCCGTCCTCTGGTCCTCCCCCACCCCCTGGTCCTTTAGAACCTCGGCAGGGCGGCAGGGACTCTCCCACAGCAGCCCCAGGGAACAGGGAACAGGTAGGCAGCTCGAGTTTGGGGGCAGGACCAGGAGATAATGGCGTGGAGTCTGGCCTCGATGTCTAGAGTGAGGGAAATGTCATTTCGTATCCAAGAGCCTGGATGACCAGATTCCAGCCCTGGCTCAACAACTACTTGCTTTTCTCATCTGCAAAATGGGCATCATCATTTACTTCACAGAATTATTAAAATAAAGCGGACGTGATTTTCCAATGGCAAAGTGCTCACAAATAAAAGGGGTTATTATATGCTTATTGGGTGAGGTTAGCAGGGTGACGTGGACGTGGCGGTTGAAGGGAGTGGTGACTTAAACTCCTCCCCTCCCCCTCCCGAAAGGAAACAGCTACATGATTCAGCGGAAGGACTGGGATTTATCCGAATATAGTTATAAGGACCCAGACGACCAAGGGAACCTCTATATTGGTGAGTCCAGCTGTGGTGGCTCATGGGGTGGTGGAGGAAGGAGGGGGCTCAGTTCCTAGCACTCTGGCCCCTCACCTTCGGTGCCTGGTAGAAGAGCGAGGCCACGGTGCAGGTGTGACTAGTGCCATTTAGCTCGACTAGCACATACTTATTGAGCACCACCTGTATGCCAGGGCTGTTCTGAGCACCCAAAATGCAAAGTCCCTACCTTCATGGAAGTCATAGTCCTGTGTGCAGGCAGGACTGGAGGCTGGGCGTCCAGGATCCACTTTCTTGCCCAACTTGGAATAGAGGGATAAACGATATTTGGGAAGTCTGGGGGGCAGAGTGGAAGGGGACAAAGTTTACTGGGCCTTGCTTGACCACCTCCCCGCCCCCATCCCAGGATACACAGTGCAGGTGGGCATCGCCATCCTGCACCCCACGGACATCACCATCGTGACAGGTGCCCCACGGCACCGACATATGGGCGCTGTCTTCTTGCTGAGCCAGGAGGCAGGCGGAGACCTGCGCAGGAGGCAGGTGCTGGAGGGCATGCAGGTGGGCGCCTACTTTGGCAGCGCCATTGCCCTGGCAGACCTGAACAATGATGGGTGAGGATCCAGGGACGTTTTCTGGGGCCAGGGAGAACGGCAAGGGGGGCAGTCTTGCCCAAGCCAGGGCAGAGAAATGGAAGGTCCCGATTGCTCATTTGTTTGCATGCTCTTTACAGGGATTTGCATGTTGATTTGCATGTTGATTTGCAATTAGCCTTGATGAGATTCTGGGTATTTACATGTCAATTGCATGACACCTGCATCTCCTTTTGTCCTTGTATGGTTCTCGTGGATGTGGGTTGTTTGGGTGTGATCTGCGCTCCCTGGCTTCCCCGTGACGTATGTCCTCTGTCAGACGGGTCCCATTGGCATTTCCATGTCCTTCCCACAAACCATGGCCAGAGATGCCATTTGTATAGCCATGCGCCCTGGCGCAGTTGTGCCCACTAAACGAGAGTTAGGTTGTCCCATTTCTCCCTCCTTCTCTCCTGTGCAGGTGGCAGGACCTCCTGGTGGGCGCCCCATACTACTTTGAGCGGAAAGAAGAGGTAGGGGGTGCCCTCTATGTCTTCATGAACCAGGCAGGCACCTCCTTCCCTGCCCACCCCTCCCTCCTGCTCCATGGCCCCAGTCGCTCCGCCTTTGGCTTCTCCGTGGCCAGCATTGGTGACATCAACCAGGACGGATTCCAGGGTATGAGCCAGCAGTCCTGCCCCAGCACACCCACTGAGTGCCAGCTCCATACCAGGCTTGACAGGGCCCGAAGAGAGGACGGGATGGGGCCCAGGCCCAGGGAGTTCACAGCAGTAACAGGGAGAGGCCGTGCAGAGGAAGCTACCAGCGGCAAGCTTGGTGGGCCTCCCGCAGGGGTGGATGTACCACTGGGCATCAGATGCTGGGCTGAGTGTGCACAGTGGAAGGGCATAGAAGGGGTATCACGTGATTTCTCGATCTACCCAAATTTAGTGGATGTGGGCTGTTCACATCAGATATGAATGAAGCTAGAGCAGCAGTGTGGAGATGGGGTGGGTGCTTTGAAAGCCAGGCAGAGGAACTGGGGCTTTACCTTTGGGTAATGGCAGAGGGGTGGGTGTCCATGTCCAGAGAAGGTCTGGGGGCAGGGATGTGATATGATAACTTGGTACCTTAAAAGATGGTTCTGGAGGGTAATATGGGATGGATGGGGGAGAGCAAGCCTGGGGATGTTAAGACCAAGAATGTATTCTATCAAGTGTGGGATGCGAAGGGCTGGGACAAAGTGGGAGCCCCAGGTGTAGAGGATATCCACTGCTGTGCAGGACTTGGGGATCAATCAGACCTGGGGTATCAAGCAAAGAGACAGAGTAAGGAAGAGCCTGGTTGCCATGAGAGCACCCGGCTTATCTGGAAACCACTTTTTCTGACAACCTCAGTTTCCCAGAACATACCTAAGAACCAAAAGGAAGGCAGAGGAGTCTCTAAAGAGCCAAAGTAGGTGCTAGAAAGTTCAGGTAGCAAAGCCCAAACATTTACTGATAGAAGAGTCGTCCGGTTTCTACTCAGAACCTACTTACTTTTCCTTTACATACTTTTCTAACAAGCTTGGCTTTCCGGTTACCTAGGCCTTATCAGATCAAAAGCAGTGAACTAGAAAGAGTTGAGTAAAGGTTAAGAAGATAATAAAACATTTGGGGTTTATTTGTGGAAATAATGGTTAGAATTTTAAAAGTCTAAGGAACTTTAATAAGGAAAGTGATAGTGTGATTAAAATTCCAGCCCCTGGTGTTAGACAGGCATGGACTCAATATCCTCTTTCTACTCATGAGCTGTGTGGCTTTGGGTTTTCTGAGTCTGCTTCCTCATCTATAAAATGGGATGGCAGTACCTACCCCAGCAGTCTCGTCAGGATTAAATGAGAGCAGTGCTTGATAACTAGCTGGCAGAGTCACCAACGGGGAACACTTCCTTTTGTGACCCTGCTGGTAAATGTCATTAGAAGAACCGGGTGTCTGAAGGGGAGGTTGGTGGAGGAGATGCAAGATGCCATAGTTAAGGAAAACAAACACTAGGCCAGTGCTCAGAAATCTGGAGTGTAGGCCTGCCTGTGACATTAACTTGCTATGTGACTCTAGGTAAGTCCCTTGTCTCTCCTAGACCTACTTTCCCACAATATAAAAGGAGGCACCTGGGCTCACAGTGGTCCCAGTTTTAATCCTGAGCCATAGAGCTCCGTTCCCTGATGTTCTGAGTGCTGCCTGGCAGTGTGAGTTCTGTTTCCTGCTGGACCCTGTGGCCTGGAGTGCCAGGTCGGGGAGACATGGGGTCCGCAGGACTCAGGGTGACCTTTCCTGCCTCTCTTCCCCAGACATTGCCGTGGGAGCCCCATTCGAGGGCTTGGGCAAAGTGTACATCTATCACAGCAGCTCCAGGGGGCTCCTGGGACAGCCGCAG
Organism: Mirounga angustirostris; assembly: GCF_029215605.1. Taxonomy (NCBI): domain Eukaryota; kingdom Metazoa; phylum Chordata; class Mammalia; order Carnivora; family Phocidae; genus Mirounga; species Mirounga angustirostris. The sequence continues at coordinate 21,836,556 of NW_026991725.1, read as the reverse complement.
CAGGTATGGGTGGACAGGAACAAAGGGGGCTTTCCCTCCTTCCCCTCACCCACCCTCTCCCTATTCCCCCTGGGCCCCGGTCCCCAGAGCTCACCCTGAGCCTGTCCCTACTGCTTCCCCCTACCCCCAGGTAATCCAGGGGGAGGAGCTGGGACTGCCTGGCTTGGCCACCTTTGGCTACTCACTGAGTGGGCGGATGGATGTGGATGAGAACTCCTACCCAGACCTGCTGGTGGGGAGCCTGTCAGACCGCATCGTGCTGCTTCGGTAAGCCAGGGCGATGGTGGATAGGGGCCTTTCTCCCCTCCAGCCCTGTCTGCATGGCTCCCCAGCTCCATCCACCTTCGGCACCAGGTCCACGCAAGCCTGAGCCCCAGGTCTAGCCTGGCAGGGGCTGGGCAGGAAGGACTGATGTCTGTTTTCTATGCAGGGCACGGCCTGTCATCAATATCCTCCACAAGACCTTGGTGGCCAGGCCATCTGTGCTGGACCCTGCACTCTGCACACCCACCTCCTGGTGAGACTCTCAGCCACTGCTCTGTCCATATACTCCTTATGTATGGGCATGCCAGGAAGGACCCTGGCTCCCAAACCCCTCCCCTTGCAACTCCTGATTTCCCACCCTTAGAGGGTTGATTCCTGGGGTAAGCGTTGCCCCTCCTACCCAACCTCATTAAAAAGCCAACTTCCTTGCAGGAGGTAATGGGCAAATTGGAGGGGTAGGAGAGCATGGTGGTTAGGAGCGGGAGCTCTGGACGGCCTTGTTCAAATTCCAGCTATGCCCACTGCAGTGGTAAGGGTGGGCTCTGGGGAGGGAGGTCCCGGAGGAGGAGGGAAGAAGGAGACACTTAGGTGGATGGGAGAGAGAGCCACCTTGAACAAATTGTTATCTCTTTTGAGTCTCAGTTTCATTGTCTATAAAACAAAGTTAATAATAGTAACAACGAATTTATGGGATTGTTGTGATAATTAAATGAGATGATGTACACAAAGCCCTTCACATGGCGCCTTGTCCGCCTCAAGTGCTCAGAATATGTTAGTTGCTAACGTGGTCGCAGTAATGATGGTGATGGCCCCAAGGCCTTTGCATGAATGAGGCCTGGATCAGAAGGCAAAGGGACCCAGAGCAGAAAGCAGGGGTGAGTGGGAGAAGGAGATCTGGACAGTGTACCCTGTATAAGACTGGGCAGGGCACCAACCAACTGATAGCTTCAGGCAACTCCTTCTGCTCTCAGGGCCTCAGTTTCCCCATTGGTGACCTCTAACCCAGTTTTCTTTAATTTTTTTTTTTTAAGATTTAATTTATTTATTTTAGAGGGAGGGGAAGCAGAGAGGGAGAGGGAGAGAGAGTCTCAAGCAGACTCCCCGATGAGTGCGGAGCTCAATGAGGGGCTCGATCTCATGACTCTGAGCTCAAGACCAGAGACGAAACCAAGAGTCGGATGCTTAACAAACTGCGCCACCCAGGCACCCCTCTAACCCTGTTTTCTATGGCTTTCATGGGAGTGGGCAGGGAAGAGGCCAAAGACACCCTAACCAGCTCTGTGGATTCCCCAGGTTTGCCCCGGCCTTTCCTCCTAAGGGCCTGGTTTCCCCTGGCCCAGTACAAGGGTGAAGGCCAGGGCATGGATAACTGGGTCCCACTGTGACCTCCTCCTGTCTCCCGCCTCCCAACAGCGTGCAGGTGGAGCTGTGCTTTGCTTACAACCAGAGTGCCGGGAACCCCAACTACAGGCGAAACATCAGTGAGTACGGTGGTGTGGGGAAGGAGGGGTATGCTTGCCTGGCCACTTGATAACACCCCATCCACCTCCAGCCCTGGCCTACACGCTGGAGGCCGACCGGGACCGCAGACCGCCTCGGCTTCGCTTTGCACGCAGCCAGTCAGCCGTCTTCCACGGCTTCTTCTCCATGCCCGACATGCGCTGCCAGAAGCTGGAACTGCTCCTGATGGTGAGGGAGGGGCCGGGGCGGGACGCCGGCTCCAAGATCTCTGGAGGAGGTTAGCCAGAGTCCCCCCAGGTCAGGGGCGAGGGACTGGAGTCCCCCCAGAGACAGAGGTGGGGGAGGTGGGAGACCTGGGAGGCCATAGGTCTGCAGCGGGTACAGTGCACAAAATGTGGTAGAAAGAGACAGAGAGCCTCGGAATGGGGATGGGCGCCAAAGGGCTTATCACCTCTGAGTAAAGTGAGGTGTGTGAGACTCTTGGCTTAGTTGGTGTCTGGGGGGGAAGGGGGCCCGTGAGTGCGGGACCAGCTCAGCCCCTCTCTAGGATATCACGGTTGGAAGAGCTCATCCTGGGGACCCCAGGGATGAAGGGAGGCTCAACAAACCCCCGACCCCCGATACACACCCCCCACCCCCATCTCTGGGGAGAAGGAGTCCCATCATCTTGCTTGTAGGTCAGAGTTGTAGGAAGGGAGTCAATCTGATGATAGGACCAGAGGGGGTTCAGCCTTACTGGGGTTTTTCAAGGTGGGTGGGGGCTCAGCTCCTCCTTGAGGGTTCAGGCTGGTGTGAAGAGTCAACTTGGGGAGGGGGGAAGGGAGCGCAGCGCTGGGCTCAGCTCCCCCTCCTTCCCCAGGATAACGTCCGCGACAAACTCCGTCCCATCATCATCTCGATGAACTACTCTTTACCTTTGAGGATGCCCGAGCGCCCCCGGCTGGGGCTGCGGTCCCTAGACCCGTATCCGGTGCTGAACCAGGCGCAGGCTCTGGAGAACCACACCGAAGTGGGTGGGGCCCGGGCCGGAAGGGCGGGGGCCGGGGAGGCCTGTGGGGCGAGAGGGCGCTGTGGAGGATGGGCCCTCACGCCTCCGGCCACCCCCAGGTCCACTTCCAGAAGGAGTGCGGCCAGGACAACAAATGCGACAGCAACTTGCAGATGCAGGTGGCCTTCGTGTCGGAGCTGGGGCAGCCGCTGAGCAGGTGCGCTCTGGGCCGCGCTGATTGGCCAAGGGTGGGGCGGGGAGGGGCTTCATTGGCTAACGGGAGGTGAGGGGCGGGCCCTGCGGGTCTGGGCGATTCCCGGGGACCCCGGAAGATCTGAGGGGAGGGGCCTCAGAGAGAGGCGAGTTGAGCGCAGGGACGTTAACTGGCCGGGTGGATGCTTAGGCTGGCCTTCGCGGACAAAGAAAAGGGCTTTCTTCTCCAGGGGAGGCCAGAGGGCCGGGCTTGGCTGTCCCGAGAGGGGACTTTCTTCCCTCAGTAGACCTGAGGGGCGGGGCCTAGTTGATCCGGGGCGGGCCTGGGGCGGGGTTCTGGGCTCAGCGCCGGGGTCCTTCCCTCCGCTCAGGCTGCAGTACAGCAGAGATGGCCGGAAACTGCTCCTGAGCATCAACGTGACCAACACCCCGAGCAGGGAGCGCGCTGGGGAAGACGCCCACGAGGCGCTGCTCACCCTGGCGGTGCCTCCCGCCCTGCTGCTGTCCTCAGTGCGCCCCGTGAGTGCCCCCTGCAGGGCTCAGAGCCCAAACAGGGTCCGCGAGCATTTACATCCTTATATACATGTCATTTACATGTGTCCTCATTTGTCCTGTGTCCACCCCGCTTCCTCTCGGCTGGGCTTCTTCAGGTGTTTGCAGCGTCTCTAATGCTAGGAGCACCTGGTGCTCAAGCCTCTAGGCATCAGACCCAGTGCCACAGGGAGGGGGCTGGAGATGCCCTACTCTGACCACCCAGACCTGATTTGTCTCCTTTCCTCAGGCTGGGATGTGCCAGGCCAATGAGACCATTGTCTGTGAGCTGGGGAACCCCTTCAAACGGAACCAGAGGGTGAGTGCTGGCCACACCTTCCCAGGCTTGTGGGTCCCAGCCTGCTACTCTGATGAGCTCCTTAACCTTTCTTCTGCCTGCCTGCTTCCCAGGTTTCCTTGAAGCAAAGAGCCAGGATAGGGACAGGGAAATACAGGAGGGCATGGGGAGAGGCCCAGAGACTAAGAAAAATGGGGCCACTAGCGATGCACAAAACTCAAGCAGGTGGAGGTGAGGAACTGGATTTTGCTGAACACCTACTATGTGCCAGGCCCTGAGTCCAACACTTCACACTTTTTTTTATGCTGCAATTCTCACAACCTTTTGAGGAGGTAGATGCTGTTTTACAGAAAGAAAATATAGGCTTGGAGAGTTACAGTAACTTGGGCACCTGGGTAGCTCAGTTGGTTAAGTGCCTGACTCTTGATTTTGGCTCAGGTCATGATCTCAGGGTCATGAGATCAAGCTCCCCTTGGGACTCTGCACTCAGCATGGAGTCTGCTTGAGATTCTCTGCCTCTCCCTCCCCCTCTGCCCCTCTCCCTGTGCGCGCCCTCTCTTTCTCTCAAATAAATAAATAAATCCTTTTTTAAAAAAGAAGGTTACAGTGACTTGTTCAAGGTCATATAGTTGAAAGTAACAGAGATGTCATGGACAGAGAAGAAGGGGAAGGGGAAACAGGATGAGGCTAACAAGGTGAAAGAGTGGACCCAGGTGGCCAGGCAGAGACTCCTTGCCCAGAAGGGGGGGAGCAGAGAACCAACTCCGACGCATAGCGTTCAGCCCCTCTCTCCCGTATGGCATCACCCCTGCCCGGCCCCAAACGCCTCTCTCTCTGCCTCCCTGGTCCTCATGGCAGATGGAGCTGCTTATCGCCTTCGAAGTCACCGGGGTGACCCTGCACACAAGGGAACTCCATGCACAGCTGCAACTCTCCACGTGAGTGACCTCAAGAAGCCAGTCTGCGGCAGGGGTGAGGCGCCCTGGGACGTCCTCCAGCCCGGGCCTCAGCTGACACCTCTCGCCTACCCCCTGCATTCCCTCCCCAGGTCAAGTCACCAGGACAACCTGTGGCCCATCACCCTGACTCTGCTGGTGGACTACACACTCCAGGCCTCCCTCAGCATGTGGGTACCACCCCTCCCCCAGCCTGCTGTGCCTGTGCGTGGACCTGCCTGTCCCCAGCGTGGCTCCTGAGCTCCTCGGACGCACCTGTCTAGGCCTGCGCTTCCCCTGGATCACCCCTTCCCTTGACAGCAATCACTATCATTGTTGCTGTTATTACTCCCCTTGTAAGGCAGGTGGCAGTGGAGGAATCAGCCACCCTGGGGCCAAGGTGTTGGTGTGGCCCTGGCATTTCATGAGGGCTCATTGTGCTAGAATTTTTATATACAGCAGCTCATTGACTTCCCACAACAGCCCCATGATATAGCAACCATTTTACAGATGGGAAAACCGAGGCTCAGGGAGGATACATAACTTGCTTGAGCAATAACTAGCACACAGCGAGTGCATGCAAAGCAGGGATCTATCTCAGGTCTGCCTGATGTCAGAGGAGCTGGAGTTCGCCTACCTCAGTGCCCGTCCCTTCTGCTAGGGCCCCTCCCACCCCCTCAGACTCCAGCATCTTTCTTACCCTTAGAGTGAATTACCGGCTACAAAGCTTCTTCGGAGGGACAGTGATGGGCGAGTCTGGCATGAAAACTGTGGAGGATGTGGGAAGCCCCCTCAAGTATGAGTTCCAGGTAAGGGGGCCACAGGGACCCTGGGCGGGGACTCCTGGGAAGGCGGGGACGGGCCTGGGGTCTGCGGGTGTGCGGGTTGGGGATGGGTGAGATGGAGGTGGTTTGCCAGGAGGCAGTGGCCGTGACACCCGTTGTGCCCACAGGTGGGCCCCATGGGGGAAGGGCTGGCAGCCCTGGGGACCCTGGCCCTAGGGCTGGAGTGGCCCTACGAAGTCATCAATGGCAAGTGGCTGTTGTACCCCACAGACATCACCATCCACGGCAATGGGTCCTGGCCCTGCCGGCCACCTGGAGACCTCATCAACCCTCTGAATCTCACTCTCTCTGTAAGGACACCACTGGGGGCCTTTCATTTACATCTCATTTGCATCATATTTGCATGCCGCGGGGCAGAAAGGCCAGTGTCTTGCCCTGCCCCTTCTTGTGCACCTTTAGGAGCCTGCCGCCCCCTGCCCTTTCTGCCTCTCCCCCGACTCTGCTCCCGCTCCTTCCTCCCAGCCAACATCTTCTTCCCTCTCAGGTCCCTGGCGACGGGCCACCTCCACAGCGCAGGCGGAGACAGCTGGACCCAGGGGGAGGCCCGGCCCCCCCGCCAGTCACTCTGGCTGCTACCAAGAAAGCCAAGTCCGAGACAAAGCTGGTGAGTGGCCAGGACAAGGTTGGAAGGGATCGTCCCCCCCATCATAGGGCGTGTGGGCACCAGGGGGCACCGAAGCAAGGGGGATTGGGCGCCGGTCACCCGGAGACCCTGGTGTGATGAGGTGATGTTACCCCTGTGCCGTGAGGCACCCGTGGTCAGAGGGAGGAAGACTCCTCTCCTCCCTCAGTGGGCATCCCACTGCTCTTGCCCTTGGTGGGCAGCCAGTTCAGTGGGCCAAAGGAAGAGACACTGGCTTTATTCCCCAGAGCCCCATCCTGTTGGGGGTGATAACAGCCGCTCAAAGTCTTAGACACTGGAGCTGGGGAATGGGAGAGGCAGGATGGAGGGGAGGCAGGGAGAGATGGGTGGTGCAGGGCGCCCTCTGTTGAAAGGGAGAGAGGAACAGGCCTGGGAAGCAAGTTGAGGCCTAGCTGGGTGGAGAGGGAGGAGGTGGTGTCCCAGGTGGCCGGAGCTGGCTTGAACAAAGGCTCAGTGAGGGACGTGGGTGGAAAGGAGGTGTCAGGTGCTGGGCCCCATTTATATACAGAGGGACCAGATTTCATGTTATCTACGTCCCTGGCATCTATATGTGCTTGGCCTAAAGAACAGGACCTCGATGTGTAAGTGTGGGAGTGGGGTGGTCTGCATGAGGGAAGGGGTGAGGTAGGGCCCCTTGGGGTCACCCGTGGGTGGGATTAAGCCAGGGGAAGAGCCAAAGGGAAGGGGTGAAGCAGGAAGAATGTGGAGCCGCAGACTGTCTCACGTCCTGTTTTCCCGGCCCACCCCAGAAGTGTGGCAGTGACCAGGCCCGTTGTGTGTGGCTGGAGTGCCCCATTCCTGATACCCCTGTCATCACCAATGTGACAGTGCGGGCACGAGTATGGAATAGCACCTTCATTGAGGTCAGTGCCTGGGTCTGCAGGGCTCTACTGCCCCCCGCCAGGGTGGGGAGAGCAACAGGGAGAGGGTGAGGCCGGGGTCACAGCCAGGGTTGCGTGTGGCTGTGTGTGCGTGCGTGGGTCAGTGACAGCGTCGGACTTTACCCAGGAGCCATTGTAATCCTGTCACTATGCCTGTCAGCGTTAGATCGCGTGTCTGCGTGTGGGCATGATGTCATGTCCGTCTCCAGCCAGAACGACCTTCTCCTGGGTGTCCATTGTTCCATCCTGCGCCTGTTTCTTTCCCACGCCCACGTCTTTGCGGTGCCACTCCCCGCCCCCCCGGAAGGCCAGCTCCCCTTCTGTTATCTCTGCCTGTAAATTCCTCTTCAGCCTTCAGGCTCTCCCCAGCCGCTTCACCACCAGTGAGGTCTTTTCTGAGGTTCCCAGCTGCAGACGACCTCTCCACACACCCACAGAACTTTCTCAGAAGCCGCACATGCCACCGATCACGCTCTGCTCTGGGTTGCACTTACATGCCAGCCACCTAGACCCAGTTTTTCTGCAAATGAGGAGATTATCAATCTTTTCAGCTTTTGTGGGGCGTGCAGTTTCTGCTGCAAGTCTTCAGTTCTGCCATTGGGCATGAGCTGCCATGAACAACGTAGAAACAAACGGGCGTGGCTGTGTGCCAAAAACATTTTATTTACAAAAACATGTGATGGGCCAGATTTAGCCCAGAGACCTGACCCTAGACTGTGACCTTCCTTGTCTCTGCTGTCCCCCGCATCCGGCATAGGACCTGTCGCATGAATGATGTGCATTTGTGTGTGCAGATGCCTGGCTCTCGGATCCCTTGGGGTGCTGCTTAAAGATGCTGTGTGGTGGGAGGGTGCCCTGGGGAGGATGCTCAGGGTCAAGAGGGAGGCTCAGATGGGGCTTCAGCTACTTCTTTGGACCACCCCTTGCCCCCATCCAGGATTACAGAGACTTTGACAGAGTCAGTGTATCCGGCTGGGCTACCCTGTTCCTCCGAACAAGCATCCCTACCATCAACATGGAGAACAAGACCGTGTGGGTGAGTGAGCACATTGAGGAGCCACAGTGCCTGGCCAGGGCATGGGAGCGCAGGGCAGGTTTTCAGAGCACTCGCTCACACCTTAGCTACGGGGTTCTCAATCTTGGGAGCACATGGGACTCCTCTGGAGGATTTCTGGTGTCTGGACTATACCCCTAAGCAATGAAATGAGTCCGTGGAGGTGGAACCCCAGGTAGGGGAGGTTTACAAGTCCCCCGGTGACTCTAAGGTACAACCAGGGCTGAGAACCTCTGCTAGAGCTTATTTGACCTGCACAACTTCTCTGTGAAGATGTTCCATCTCCATGGAAACTTGAAAACAAAGTTCTCAAACTTGATTCTGAGTTACATTGGAGAGGGAAAAAAAATGACAAAATTGTCAATTTTTTTCATGAAAAGGCTATAGTGGAGATATGGAGGGGGCATAATACAGGAGACGAAGGGAGGATTGCTTAAATGCATTGTTGTATATCTCCCAAAATAAATTAAGGTAGTGGAGGAAGGGCCAGAAAGACCAATGGAACAGAATAGAAATTTATGTTGTTATACAGATAGCATTTTTAACCAATAGAGAAAGTTAGATTATGAAGTGGTGTTGGGAGAACGCATCTGGAAAGTAAAGACAGACCCTTACCTCACATGATAACCAAAACTACAGAGGAGTTAGATTAAATATTTAAATAGAGGAAATAAAACTTAATATACCAGAAGAAAATTCAGAAAATAATTTAATAATAATCTTTAATTATGGGGAGAGGGAGTTATTTTACTAAACCCAAAAGTTGCAAAGGAAACATTTGACCAATTAGATTGTATGACATTTTAAACCTGTATACAGCAAAAGAGATGATAAAAAGAAACTAGAAGGGCAAACAATAGATGGCTTTTTTAAAAAAATTTTTTTATTTTTAAAGGTTTTTATTTATTTGACAGAGATAGCACAAGTAGGCAGAGTGGCAGTCAGAGGGAGAGAGAGAAGCAGGCTTCCTGCTGAGCGGGGAGCCCGACGTGGGGCTCGATGCCAGGACCCTGGGATCATGACCTGAGCTGAAGGCAGCTGCTCAACCAACTGAGCCACCCAGGCGCCCCAATAGATTGCTTTTAAAAAAAGTTTCTAGCGTATATGATGAAGAATTGATATATATTTTTAGTATGTCAAGGTAAAGGGCAGCGTAAAGATAAACGGGCGGTATACACAGGGTGAACTAGAAATGGTCACCTTGGTAGTGAGGAGATAAAAATAACAGCCACAGGATTTTTTCCCCTATCAGATTGGAAAAGATTAAAGACACTAAGGCTGTCTGGTGCCGATGAGGTAGAAGGAAATGCTATTGGTTCGAGTATAAGTGAATGGATTCTTTTTGGAAATGAATTTGTCAATATCTGTTAGAGTTTAAAATGCACACTTCCTTTGATCCAGCCCATGATAATATATCTTAAGGAGCTAATAGGACAAATACGCAAATATAAATATATGGGGATATTTGAAAGCGTGGTTTATAATGGCATGAAATTGAAAACACTCTACATGTCTTTCGGTAGGAGATCGGTTCAATAAATTGTGGTACATTTTCTAGAGTGACTATGCAGTCATCAGAGATTAGGTTGATCTTTCTTAATTGACATCAAGAGATGATGATTATAGCTGAAAGAGGAGTCAGGTCAGGCCGCAGGAGGGATGGCTGAGCATGGGGTCTAAGGGGGTGGACACACAGCACACAGAGACCCCATTCATGTGGAAGAAGAAAGGATGTGTGTTTAACATGGGCATTAAAAACTATGGAAAGAGAGTCACCAAAATGTTGAAGAGTTATTTCCAGGGAGTAACGTTACTGGGAACCTTTAGTTTTCTTGATATCATCTGTATTTAAACAAAAATAATAATCAAAATAATTTTTAAAGAAATAATCATGGGGATGCCTGGGTGGCTCAGTTGGTTAAGCAGCTGCCTTCGGCTCAGGTCATGATCCCAGGGTCCTGGGATCGAGTCCCACATCGGGCTCCTTGCTCAGCAGGGAGCCTGCTTCTCCCTCTCTCTCCCTCTGCTTGTGCTCTCTCTGTCAAATAAATAAAATCTTTAAAAAAAAAAAAAAAAAGAAAGAATCATGTATAGTCAGAGAAAAATTTTCTCTCAGTATATATAAAATACATTATATGTAATATAATTTTGTTATAATACATATTACATATTATATAACACTTATATGCTATGTATGTTATAGATCATAATATTACAATATTATATAATATACAATATTGCATAATATATGTTAAAATAATATATATTATATGTAACATAACGTAAGATAATAAATTGTATAATATAGTATACATTATAATATATATTTTACAATGTATATATTATAATGTATAATTATGTATGTTATAATATATGTAATATAATTTTATGTTATAATAATTATATATCTATCTATATTTATCTATCTATCTATCTATCTATCTATCTATCTATCTCCACTGTAGGGGAGGAAAAATAATGGTAGTATATGCTCTGCATTCTTTGTTTTTTTGTAAATATTTAGGAATGCTGGTTAGGTACCAGGTACTGCTCAAAGCAGTTTACTGATAGTAAACACATTTAATCCTCATCAGTGACCTATGAAGTGTAGGTATCATTCTCATAATCCCCAGTTTACAGATGAACAACAGAGAGGTTAAGTAATTTGCCCAAGGTCACACAGCTAGTGAACAGCGCAGCTGGCGCTTGAGCCCAGTAGTCTGGCTCCAGGCCCATGCTCTTGACCACTTTGCTATACCACGAGGTAGGCATTGTGATCTCCTTTATCAGAGACCATGAAATGGAGATTCAGAGAGGTGAACTTACTTGTCCAAGGCCACACAGCTCCTCAAGGATGGAGCTGGTACTCAAGCCCGGGTGTGTGGGCTACAAACCCAGACTCCAGGCTGCGTCCCAGATCTGAAGCTGGTCCTTGGGAACCAGGTCTGCTCCCGGGGAAAACCAGAGGATGGAGGGATCTGTGGCCCGCAGTGGGCAGGCAGGGGCTTTTTCTGGTTCCTGAGTGCCCCCTGCTGGTAGTAGATCAAACAGCACAGTCCTGGGCCCCGCTCGGAAGGGATGGCTGAGCATGGGGTCTAAGGGGGTGGACACAGGGCTGAGCCCCTTCTCACTGCCGCCAGTTCTCAGTGGACATTGACTCTGATCTGGTGGAGGAGCTACCAGCGGAGATCGAGCTGTGGCTGGTGCTCGTGGCTGTGGGTGCGGGACTGCTGCTCCTGGGGCTGATCATCCTCCTGCTGTGGAAGGTTAGGACCCCCAGACCACCACTGGGACCCCTGCTCTGGGACCTCCTGCCAGCAGACCCTCACCAGCTCTCCCTTCATCCCATTCCTGCTTCCACCCCACCCCCCACCCTTCTCCCACGTTGTCCCCACCTTCTCCCCAGCTTCCCGTCTCATCCCGTCTCCCCACCCCCCATCCTCACCTCACCCACCAGGACATCCCTGCCTGGTTAATGGTGGGGGGGATCTGCAAGCTGGAAAGGGGAAGCCAGGAGCTCTGGCTTCTGGCCACACCACCAAGCAGGGGCTGGGACCCAGGCATCCAGGCTCCCCAGCCCTAAGCCCTAGCCCATGAGTGCTGCCGGCCAGGCCCCCCCAGCGCCCCCTGATGGCCCATCCCCACCTCCTCCCCTCCGCAGTGCGGCTTCTTCAAGCGAGCCCGCACTCGCGCCCTGTATGAAGCTAAGAGGCAGAAGGCGGAGATGAAGAGCCAGCCGTCAGAGACAGAGAGGCTGACCGACGACTACTGAGGGGGGGCAGCCCCCTGCCCCCGGCCCACCCGGGTAACGCGGCCTCCGGGCCCTCTTCCCTGAGCCCTGCAGCTGGCCGGGGCCTCTGACTCTGTCCTATCTGCTCTTCTTCCTCACGGGCCCTCGCTGCTCTTCACTCTGCCCCTGGCATCACCCCAAAGAGCAGCCCATGGTCTCCCTCCATGCCCTAGGAGAGCTCAAGATGTCTTCTCACCACCTCCCCTGAAGATTTGGGGCCCCAAGAGGGAGCCATAAAATGCTCCCCATGCCCCCTTTGCTTTCTGGGGATCGGAAAAGGACCCAGGCCAAGGCTAGGCCCCATCTCTAGGCCACACAGCAAATACCTAGAGTGATTTCTGCGCCTCCATTTCCACCTCCAGAGAAGGAGGGGACAAGGAGAGTCCTTCTGGAACTAGTACCTTTCCTCCTCAGAGCCCCTCTGGGGTGACATGCTGGCCCCCCACCCCCACAGTGCGATCAGGGCAGACCACGACGCTTCCTTAGCCATCCTGTCAGCAACCTCGGTGACTGCCCCTCTGTCTCCAGCTGCCTCCCCCTCTCCTCTCTGCCTTCCTCAGTTCCTCCTTCCTCTGGGGCTGAGGGTGGGCAACCTTGCCCTCTCTGTCACAGTGCAGGGAGATGGCATGTGTTTGGGTCAGGGGTCCTGGCTTTGAGAGCCTCTGGGTGGGTGGTGGTGGGGGAAGGAGCTAGGCACATCTTCCCGCAACCTCGAGGGCTGGATGCTGATGCCCTTCCTCTTCTCCTCCCCACTCCCCCCTCTGCCCCACCGCCAGTGTGACTTCTTTAAGCCGACCCGCTATTACCGGATCATGCCCAAGTACCACGCGGTGCGGATCCGGGAGGAGGAGCGCTACCCACCTCCAGGGAGCACCGTGCCTACCAAGAAGCACTGGGTGACCAGCTGGCAGACTTGGGACCGATACTACTGACATCCTCCCTGATCCCACCCCTGCTCCCCCAGTGCCCCTCCTATTTATCATACGTTACGCCCCTGACAAGCCACAGGGGCCACTGCCTTTGGCTGGCGCCAGCAGGTTCGGGCACACCTAGCCCCGCTAGCACAGGCATGTGCGTCTGGCCGCGGGCTTCTCCCCGCAGAAGCGCGGGGCCGTGGGCCTGGACACATGGGGGGCCCACCGCCTGTGGACTGTGCCGGGCACCGCCCCTGCCTATGCCAGAGCCAAGCCAAAGGGCCTGCTCCAGAGCCAGGAGGAAAAGGCCCCCACTGCGGTAATACCCCCACCCCCACCCTTCACACTGGACCCATCTTGAGCCATAGTCACTGGATTGACCCTGCTGTTGGGACTACAACTACTACTACAGGGAACAGCGCCCCAGGCCCCCCCCCAGCCGTGGCTCCTGGCACCCGCCTCAGGTTGCCCACGGTGGTGGCATTTGCAGGACCTGGCATGCTCAGACCCAAGAGCAGAGTGGACTAGAAGGAAGGTCCCCAGGATTCCTTTGCTTCACAGATCTCTGTGAAGCCTTTCTCCTCAGGGGAGATTCCCTTCTGACAAGGAACGCAGTCTGAAGGAACAAAGACGGACAAGCCACTGGACAGCCTGGCAGACTGCCTGCGATGGGACTGCCCCGGGAGCACGGAGGAATGCTCAGCAGAGGAGGGGACCAGTCCTGGGCCAAGGAGCTGTTGGAAGGAGAGAGGAGATCCCACTTCTCACTGACCACTACTATCCAGGGCTCTGAAGGCCTGGAGAGACCCCACACCCCCCAAGATCATGGAGGGAGCGACACTTGAATGTAGAACGGGGAGGGAGCCCTGTCCCTGCCCCATCAGCTGGAACCTCCTCTGCCCTCACTGACCATGGGTAAGGGGGCCTAGAAGTGGGGTTCTTGGCAGTCCTTGGCTTTCAGAGCCAACTTAGCTCTGCCTCCTCACCCCACGGGCTAAGTCCTGAGGCCCATTCTGGAAGTCGAGGCTGGTTCCAGGAAACCTCTCCTGACCCCTGCCTTTTGGCAGTCCCCTTTTCCAGTCCCTACCCACTTCCACGGTACTGTAGCAGGGGAGCTCCCTCCCCCTCCTTGTGCCTTCTTTCTATATAGGCTTCTCACAGCAACCAATAAACAGCTCCCAGTTTGTATGCTCTGCATCGGCCTCCATTCACCACCCCACCCCCCACCCCCATCCCAACTCCAGTTCAGTCTGTTGGATAGTGATGTCATCTAGCTGATCCCTAGGTGGACAAAGCCAGGGGCAGGGGTCATAGAGGTTGGGAGGGTGAAAATGTATGCAGGACATACCAGTCCCTGCTCTCAGGGATGTCCTGATCTAAGGTCATCCAGAACGTAAAGTCTGGGAAGAGACCTGAGTAGACTGGATAGAATCCAAAATGGCTTCTTGGTGGACAGTGTGCTGGCCCTGGGGAGGGAGGAGGGAGGTAGAGGTGGCGGTGTGCGGGGTCCAGAAGAGGCAGAAAGCTACTTGGCTGTAGAAGTAGGTAGTCCTGGATAGTAGTGGAGGGAGGCTGGGTGCAAGGGTGGAGAGCCAAGAGCCCTCATCCAGTGGCTGGATTCAGATAAGAGCCTGCTTTTCTGCCTCAATTCCACCCCCACGCCCACCCCTAGACACCACGATGAGTAGATCAGGGGGTGAACCAGTGACCCGAGACTGGAAAGATTGAAAGGTCCTGGTATCCCCCAATGTCTGGGCACGAGCACCTGGAGTCCTAGTCTTGTGGCCATTCCTCCAAGGGCGCTTCAGTCCTGAGCCCCCATAGCCCACAGCATTGGATCAAGCCCTCTGCTTCCCAAGGTCGCCGTTCCACACAGGCCTGGGAGGATGGAGCAGGGCTGCATTCCCCATGACTTCTTTGTCCTAAATTGTGGCATAGATCCTTCTGTTAGTTGTCCTCAAAGCTATGACCTTTGGAAGACTTCACTGAAGGCTGAAAATTACTACTCAGAGAAGCCTAGTGGCAGATCCTTGATTCAGCTGCTCTGAGAGCCCAGAGACCCAGGCTGTTTTCCCAGGAGCCCCTCCTGATGTCTGCCTCGGTGTCCCCCAACCTGCCTCCCTGGCAGCGTCTGCCCTCTGCTATCCCCACCAGAGCCCACACCTCCCCGCCCCTCACTTTCTGTGCTGGGCCTGCCCTTTCCAGGGTGGATTATTAACAGTGGAAGGTCCAGTTCCTCCAGGAAAACCCCAGCCCCTACCCGGAGCTCTCAGAACCAGTAATCAGAACCCCCAGGTCCTTTTCCAAAACCTGGGTTATTCACTCAGTCAGGAATAATACCACATGTGGATTGGCAAAGCCCAGCTCAGGTTGAGCAGAGCTCAGGCCGGCTCAGTCCTGTCCTTTGCAGACACCTCCTGCTTAAGAAAAAGGTAGGATCAGGGCGCCTGGGTGGCTCAGTCGTTAAGCGTCTGCCTTCGGCTCAGGTCATGATCCCGGGGTCCTGGGATCGAGCCCCGCATCGGGCTCCCTGCTCGGCGGGAAGCCTGCTTCTCCTTCTCCCACTCCCCCTGCTTGTGTTCCTGGTCTCGCTATCTCTCTCTCTTTCTGTCGAATGGATAAAATCTTAAAAAAAAAAAAAAAGAAAAGGGTAGGATCTAGGGATCTACACATCCCTCTGGCCAGCTCCACAGGCTCAGCCCCCAGTCTTGGTGTGTGTGTGTGTGTGAGTGACAGACTGTTTATGCTTGGATGAGAACACAGTCTCTCTCTCTCTCACATACACACACATATGCACACACCCTGCAGTGTAAGTCATCATTGTCAGGACTGGTGCTATACTTTTATGAAAGAAACATAATGGCAGGGGCGTCTTGGTGGCTCAATCAGTTAAGCGGCTGCCTTTGGCTCAGGTTACGATCACGGGGTCCTGGGATCCAGTCTCCCAAGGGGCTCTCTGCTGAGTGGGGAGTCTGCTTCTCCCTCTCCCTCTGCTCCTTCCCTTGCTTGTGTTCTCTCCTGCTCTCTGTCAAATAAATAAATTTTTAAAAATCTTGAAAGATTTTATTAAAAAAAGAAAGAAAGAAATATGGCAGAGATGCAGCAGTGCCCACTTTATATAAAAAGGTCCTCAATAATGTCAAGCTTCTGGAGCTCCTTGGAACTGTAGCACCTCCAGACTGTTCCCAAAGAGGGCCTTCGCTTTTGAGTCCCTAAAAGGACCCATAAGATGATTCTCCCCCTCTGGACACAAGGCCGGATTGCACTTCCTGGGCCCTCCTGGTTGTATGAGGTCATGTGACTAATTCTGGCCAATCAGTTGTGAGCAGGAGGGACGTGGCTCAATTCTGGGCTGAGACCATTAAATGTTGGGTGAGAGTCCCCACAGTTCTGCTTTCCTGATTCAGCTGCTGTAGAAGCCTGCCTTGAGATAAAATGTCTGTCAGTCTGAGTCCCTGAGAGTCCCCCTCCCACCACCAACCTGCCTTGTACATGTAGTGGGAAATCTGGGCATGGTGGGGTGGGGAGGAGTTTAACCTCAGCATCTCTAACTTAGCTTGACCACACCATGCCACTCCCATTATCACCCTGCAGCAATCTCTGCAGGAGGAATTTTGATCCAAGCACAGAGGCCACAATATAGAAGTCCAGCAGTATGGAGAGGATCACGGGCAATCTCTACTACACCTAGCCTCAGAGTTTACAGTCTTTTCCTCATTACTTAAAATTTTTTAAAGACTTATTTAATTAATTGAGAGAGAGAGAGCGAGAGAGCAGGGAGGGGGCAGAGGGAGAGGGAGAGAATCTTCAAGCACATTCCCCACTGAGCCCGGCATGGGGCTCGATCTCACAACCCTGAGAGTCCGATGCTCAACTGACTGAGCCACCTGACCTCTTACTTAAATTTGACAATAGTAATAGCTGCTATTGATTGATTATTTACTATGTGCCAGGCATAGGGCCGGGCGTTTTACAAAGTATCCTGTATGCTCTTCTGGGCAACTTGAAGACTGCACTCACCAACATCATCAATGATTTAATTGCTAGCTGGAAGGATGTTTGGTGGTCCTCCCTGATGACTCTGTGCCATGTCTCCCTGGTGGTCCCAATTCTTTTTTCACACTCTTTTCCCTTCTATGGACCAGGTGCTGTGCCTGGTCCTGGAGATAGAGCAGTGAATTATACAGACACAGACAGCCCTGCCTTCCTGGAGCTTCAAGTTTAGTGGAGGAGCCAGATGAGTCGGCAGATGATTTCCACTCAGTGTGATAGGAGCCAAGTGGTGCTAAGATTGGGGAGGTCTAAGGAGCCCTTAGAGGGAGCCCACAACCCGGCCTGATAGGGTCAGAGACTTGAAGAATGGATAAGTGGTGAGAAGAAAGAATGATCCTGACAGAAGAGACAGCATTTGTAATGGCTTGGAGACTGGAGGCTGGTTCAAGGCAGTAGATAAGTATGGCTGGGAGTTGAGCTGGGGAATGAGGAGAAAGGAGGCTGGAGAGTTAAGCCAAAGCAGATTGCGCAAGAGCTGGAAGGGTGCCAGTAAGAAGCAGCGAGCCACTGAAAGTCTGTGAGCAAGGGAAGTAACAAGTTCAGATTTGCTTTTGAGAATGATCCCTGAGCCTGTTTCCTCATCTATATAATGGGGATAATAATAGCACCAGAGAGCCGTCTGGAGAATTAAAGGAGATAATGCATGCAAACAGTGCCTGGCACATAGGTTATTATTTATCCAGCTAAGAGTCCCTTTTCCATTGCGAAGCCTTGCGCATAGCTCCGTGTTGACTGTAATCACATTCTGTTACACAGTAATTACTTATTTACTTGGGCAGCTACCTCCCAAACTAAGAAATGAAAAGACTACCTCCTTATCCTTTCTGTGTTTCCTGTTCCCAGCACAATTCAGCACATATTGAGCACTTGGTCAGTGGGGCCCAGGATCTGAACAGTGAAAGAGCGAAAACATCAAAGGGACAAGACTGGGGGGAGGGGGAGGGGTGGGGGGGGGTGTCAGGACGTACCGCATTCCACCACAAGAGCGCGCGCTCTGTTCCTATGAAAGCGCAGGGCGGCTGGGGAGGGGCGGGCTCCCCGGCCTCCAGCGCAGATCACCTGGCAGGACCTTTCTCTAAGGCAGCCCAGTACGAAGAGGGTCGCTTTCTCAGGTCAAATGAGTAGAGAATAATTAAAGTGTTTTGAGAACTGCGCGCATAGCGCTGATGTTAAGGGCTGCCTCCGCCGCCGCCAGTCGTTAGTTAGGGTTTTGACTCTGGGTGCGGTCTTTTCCTGAGCCACTTGGATCTTTGTGGAAGTGGGTGGGGGGCACGTCTGTATGAGGGGTTAACATGGGCTTGCATCCTGATCCCGAAGTTTGCAAACTTTCCCAGTCCGAGTCACTGTCATCCGGACTGGGAACCCACCAGATCGTCCCCCTCAGGGAGCGCAAGTGGGGATCAGGCCGGGTGAAACAGGGCCCTTTGAGAGGGAAAGGATTCGTTGAGAGCTACCTGGACAGTTTCAGGGAAGGCGAGCCAAAGAGATTTGGGAGGGCGCGGGAGAGGAAGAAATGAAAAGGGAGGAGGAATGACGGACCTCTGGGGAGGCAGGGGTTAAGCCGGGCTTGGCCCCGGAGGAGGAAAGGGCGGAGCGAACGCTCGGGAGGCGGGCTCACGGCGCGGCCTCCCGAAAACAACAAGCCGCCCCGGGCCAGGACGGGGTTAAGGGGGTGGGCCCGGGGGGGGAGCCACGTGCCGGGGCGAGAGGCGATTGGCTCTGCCGGCGTTGTTTGTGAGCGGCCATTGGCGACGTCGGGGCGCCGCAACGAGCCGATTGGCCGGGGCTTGGAGGACTGCCAGGGCCGGGGCGGGGAGGAGGCGGCCCGTCCCGGTCGCTGGGCCGGGCTGGGCCGAGCTGGGCCGAGCTGGGCCGAGCTGAGCGCCAGTGCTGCCCGCTGGGGGACCGGAGCCCGAGCCCGAGCTGCGGCCGCCACCGCCACCGCCGCCATGCGCTGGGTCCGCGCGCTGCTGAAGAATGCGTCGCTGGCAGGGGCGCCCAAGTACATCGAACACTTCAGCAAGTTCTCCCCGTCCCCGCTGTCCATAAAGCAGTTTCTGGACTTTGGTACGGAGTGGGGGGTGGGGCGCGGCGGGCAGTGAGTGAGGGAGCCCTGGCCACGAAGGATTAACGCGGAGGAGAGGAGAGGCCCTGCGTGACAGGGAGGGGTTGCTGGGGTATAGGCAGGAATGGGTTAAGGCGGGGGAGGGAGGGGCAGGGACTGGTCCCGAGTGGGTTAAGGTATCCTGGGGAAGAGCTGTATACTGGGCTGTCAATGGGAAGTGGGGGCACTGAGAAGAAGGGGTCTAAATACTTTGCTGGGCTTTGTGCGAGGTCTTACAGAGTAAGGAAGAGCGAGGAGGTGATGTTAGGGCAGGAGGGGAGTAGGGTATATCCAGACAGAAAGGGTTAATGGTGGTTGTCCTAGTGACTCAATGAGTAGGAGATGGAGAGGAAATGGGGCAGGGATGCTGGTGGGGAGTAACAGGGTGGAGGTGCAAACATCTGGAAAGAGACCTGGGCTGGGCTGGGCACCCAGGGGTCAGGTGGGGACTGGGCTCTTTCAGAAAAATGTCAACAGGAGGGAAGTTCCTGGTCAGTATACCTCCACCCACTGAAGAAGCTGCCCCCCAGCCGGCCCAGTAGGCAAGGACACTTGAAGAGCAAATCTGTTTGGGCCTGGCTCCCTGTCCCCTCCCAGGCTGAGGCTTGGAGCACCGTGAGGCGGAGTCAGGAGGCTTGCAGCCTTGGCTGCCCCTAGGTTCCTGGGCCAGGATCACCCACCAGCAACGCTGGTTGGCGCATTGGGAGCAGAAGCAAGACTGTGCCGCTGTGGCCACTGGAACAGGCATTGTGTGGGCCCTGTCTGTCTACGCGGTATTTCCATGGTGCCAGCTAGGGATTAGGAGGGGGTGCCCAGGTCTCTCAGGAGTTGAAGAGACAGTGCCTGGCTCAAGTTACAGCTGCGTCACTGATGGGAGGGGGTGGGGAGGTGGCATCTAGGACACAGGGCCCCTGTTACCCAGGACTTGTCTGCCTGTCCCCCTGCCCTTTTTGAGCTGTCCTATGTAAGAAAGTCCCCTGGGCCCATTCCCAGCCACCAGTAGCTGTCTGGTCCAAACTGGACCCCAGTTATAGAAATGGACCGGGTGGGGCTCACAGTCAAGTTTGGTCCACTTGTAGTGCAGTGGGGAAAACAGATCTTCAGAAGGGTAGTCACATGGCCTAGGTGGCAGACTTGGAAGCGGAACTTAGACTAGCATCTGGCTCTTCTGACTCTAGGCCATGGCCTCAGTCTACCACTCCGTCTTCATCTTGAAGCCAGACCAAGGACCAAGATACTTGGGCTCCCATCCTTGGGCCCTGTGTGCCTCCCACGTGGGCATTAACGCAGGGTCAACTCTACAGTTGTCATCAAGACCAGCCTGGGTGAAGACAGACTGGGCCAGAAATGACGCTGGGACCCCGCAGCTGCCATGGTCCAGGCATAGCGCCCCTCAGCCAGGCCCAGACCCGGGAAGGGGTGGTTTTCCCAGGCTCCTCTGCCCACCCGATCCACCCCACCCTACCCCTTCCACCCCTCAAAGCGAGTGTCTACTAGGAGGGACAGAAAGTGAAGAAGTAAGGTAACCGAGGCCAGAGGCAGCTCCAAGTGGGCCTGGGAGTGGCCCTGTCCCCTGTGGTTGAAGGCAAGCAGGCTGGGGGTGAGGGGACGCAAGCTTGGAGAGGGTTAGGCAGGGTGGCATGGAGGTGGGAGCCCTGCAGGGGATTAGGAGAGGTGCTTTGCTCTGTGCCCCTGGTCACTTCTCTGAACCTTCAGGAAATGAAGGGTTTAATCGACCTGACCCCTGAGATGACCTCTGGCTCCAGGTGTTTGCAGCTCTGTGGGCTCACTTCTCTCTCCCTCCCTCCAGGGTCCAGCAATGCCTGTGAGAAAACGTCATTCACCTTCCTCAGGCAGGAGCTGCCCGTGCGCCTGGCCAACATCATGAAAGAGATCAACCTGCTTCCAGACCGAGTGCTGAGCACACCCTCGGTGCAGCTGGTCCAGAGCTGGTGAGACCCCTGGCCAGGCCCCTGTACCTCCCACTCCCTCGCTGCCAGATGCCCCTGGGCTCCCAGAGGCTCTGTGCTCCCAGTAGCCTTGAGGGAGGTGGGGACAGAGAGGAAGCACAGGGCTCCAAGAGGCTGGAGAGATGCCCAAGGTCAAGTGGAATGCTAGGCCAGAACAGGGACTGAGATAAAGCTCCTAGCCTCCATGCCTGTGGGGCCAGCCCTATTCTTACCACTTTTCTTTCTCCAGAAACCCAGGATCCACCTGGGGAATTATTTTCACAGGCAAAACCCAAACCATGCTAATACTGGCATTCACCACCAGCTCTGGTTCTGGAAACCCAGCACCTACCGGGTAATATTTACCTGGGGGCACCTTCTGCCTCCTCCCCGCCACTTCCCCACCACCCCGCAGTGGGAAATGCTGGTTGGCTCAGAGGTCTTGGACCTCCAAGGGCCAGGGCCCAGCGAGGGGTGACCTGGTTGGGCTGCAGGAATGCCAGACCCTGCCCTCTCCCCCTGGCCCCCTTCGCAGCTTGCACCTGTAGGGAAACAGAAACAGGAAGAAATGAATTTTCAAATGTTTTATTTTATTTTATTTTTATTTATTTATTTTTTTTAAGATTTATTTATTTATTTGAGAGAGCGAGAATGAGAGAGAGTACATGAGAGGGGGGAGGGTCAGAGGGAGAAGCAGGCTCCCTGCCAAGCAGGGAGCCCGATGCGGGACTCGATCCCGGGACTCCAGGATCATGACCTGAGCCGAAGGCAGTCGCTTAACCAACTGAGCCACCCAGGCGCCCCTTTTCAAATGTTTTAGTCCAAGCGACAGGTTGGACTGTTTTGGATGTTGGAAAACAATCAGATGCAGGGATGGCACAGTACCAACCCCCAAGAACTTTGGAGGAGCAAAGACCAAAAGTTGCAGCAGTAGCAGGGGGAAGTCCTCAGTAAAGGTCCCTCTAGAACTCTGTCCCAGGTTAAGTAACTGGATGACATGAGCCAATGGCTGGTCACATGAAGAACAAACAAGAGTTTGCTGTGTGACTGGCGTGCAGATGGTTAATCCTGGTTGATCTTTGGTGGCACCTGCGCTGGAAGGCTTTGCCAGTTTGGCTATGGTGTGGCGTGGCTGTGGTTCGCTGTTGGGTTCAGGAGCAGGGCTCCACGCCTGCTGTGAGCCCAGCGCCCTGCCGGGAGCCCAGGAGCTCGCGGGGAGCAGGAGAGTGGGTAAACTGAGAGTTATGTAGATCGTGGTGGGAGCAGCGAGCTGCCGAAGAGTTACTAAAGAACGAAAATGTTATTTAAAAAGTAATGTGGATTGGGGTTCTTTTCCTCCTCCTCGTGGAAGTATTTTCTGGAAGACACAGAAAAATAGATAGAAGAGAATGCCATCCACTACCCTCTACGCCATAACCGAACACTGGTAGGGTTTCAGAAGGTCTTAGTGGTGCCCTTCTAGCATCGTTTCTATGTGTGGATATCTGAATAGGCAGGACTTACTCTGATGTAATGAGATACGGTAAGGAAAGTGTTTTGTGCACAAGGCCAGGCTCCCAGTAAGCACACGCTGGATGTCAGTTGAAGCAGAGAGTTGTGGGGAAGTTGAGATGGACACACAGAGGAGGTGACATGTCACTGGGCCTTCCAGGGGGCTGGGAGTGAGCTTAGACCTAGAAAGAAGGGAAGGGCATTCTAAGCCTTGGGACTGCTTGTGCCAGGGCGTGGAGGCAGGCAAGGGCCCAGCCAGGGCCTCTGCGACCTCACTCTGCACCTGCAGTGCTCTCGGTGCAAGCTGCGAAGGGGGCCAGGGGGAGAGGGCAGGGTCTGGCATTCCTGCAGCCCAACCAGGTCACCCCTCGCTGGGCCCTGGCCCTTGGAGGTCCAAGACCTCTGAGCCAACCAGCATTTCCCACTGCGGGGTGGTGGGGAAGTGGCGGGGAGGAGGCAGAAGGTGCCATCTGTTTGCCCGCTTCTCCTCCAGTTCTGTCCGGCTGGCTGGCCCAGCTTCCACTCCAGCAGGCCCCTGACGCCAGGACAGGCCCTCGCAGGCCCCTCCCTGGACGCTATGTTCCTAGGAGGCCCGGGGGATGTGTGTCGGGGTGTGGGGGAGCAGGGAGCTGCTGGGCTGCCCGTGAGGCCCCCAGGCCCGCGGAGGCCGTTTCTGAAAATCAGTTACGCATGTGTGGGCTTGGCCTGGTCTTTCTTCCCTCCAAGCTTGGAAGTCATGTCCAGCAACAGCAGGACAGAGCGAAGTTAGACAAGAGAGAGCACTTCCCAGTGGTTGGTTCAGCTTAGAGGAGAACAGGCCATGGGATTTCTGGAATGTCCTGATGCACTGACTGGAGCCTGCTGAGGTTGTTCCTAGGGAATGGGCCTCATCGGCCGCAGCAAGAGAGACTGAGGTCTGAGGGGAGGAGGGATTTTCTGATGGGGACGAGGTGGCCGCCTGTGAGAGAGTGCAGACTCCCTCCAGGAGAACCCACTGGATGTAGAGGTGGTGGAGGTGGGCAGGGTTTGCACGAGCGCAGGGGGACAGCGTACCACGGAGCCTGGCAAGAGGGCCTCTACCCTCAGAGTCTGACGAGTAAGGAGCAAACGCTCCCCTTTGGGAAATGGAAAAGTCCGGTACGAATGCTGTTCGCAGTGGTGGTGATATGACGTGGTGAAGGCGAGTGGAGTTGTTACTCAGCTGCAGAGAGGGTCTAGGCCAGAGTCACTGGGGACATGTTGAGCATTCCTGGTTTTAAATAAACCTGGTAAATTGTCTCAACCAGACAGACCTGGTGCGAGGGAGCCTGTTTTGGAAGCCAGTAGGAAGCCTTGGCCTTTGATGTCTGTGTCAGCATGCTTGACTCTGAGGCTTGGCTTCACTGCTTGCTGGACACTTCCTTAGCAAAACCTCCAGGCTCCCCGAGCCTCGGCTTCCTCATCTGTAAAATGGGGATTTGTTCTGTTTCTAAGGACAAACGCCACCGTTCGGTGCCAAAGTGTGCAGAACTCTGTCAACACAAGCCGTGTCCCTGAGCTGCACCTCCAGGCCACAGATATGAGTTTGGCCAGGGTTCTCTTAGACAGTGTGGTCCTCATAGTGATGGTGCTGATGAAAGCAAATAGACCTGGAGGGCCTACCCTGCGTCAGGAACTCTTCTGGGCATGTCCACATCTTCACTTACTTAGCCTTCCCGACAGCCCTCTGCCGTAGGCCTTGTCATTACTCCCATTTCATACACGAGCAGACTGAGGTTCGGAGAGGTTAGGGCTCGTGTGTGAGATCACTCATGCAGCAGGTGGGGGAGCTAGGACTCCAGCCTAGGCTGTGTGACCGGTGGCTACATTCATGAGGGGGCAGGCAGAGTGCTCTGTTCTGGGGCAGTGACCTGGGTCAGAGATCGCCAAACTCCCTGAGCAAGTCCTCGAGACTACAGTAGGGCCCACCTTACCGGAAGGCACTTGGCTAGAGATGCTGGAGCACGGAGCCGGAGAGAAAGCCAGCCGGAGGAGGGCGTGGAGCTGGTAGGAGTGTGCTTCCAGAAAGAGGGGGAGAGTTGCAGAGTAGAATCAGATGACAGTGAGTCACTCCTGTCACTAAGGGTCTTGCAGAGGTTGTAGGGAAAGGGGCAGGGGGCAGTGGGGCCAGCACCTTCTGTCAAACCTCCCCCGCCTGCAAGGGACCTGCACCCCCACCCCGCGGGAACCACAGCCCTTGAGAAGAACCAGCACCGTGGCAGTGGCTCCCGTGGCCCGCGCTGGACCAGGCATGGAGCCGGGGCTCGAGTCCCATCCTCCCCGAACCCCTCGGCCTCTCCTCCCATAACCGGGCTTGAGACTGAGGATGTCAGAGTGGTACTGTCTTGAACCCCATTTTCGAGCCGGGGACAGGAGCAGCTCAGTGGCCTCTGTAGGGCCCAGCCGGCCACAGGGCCCAAGTCTGCCCGGCTCAGGGCCTGCACTCGGCTCCCCTCCAGAGAGCAGCTTCCAGATGCGGGACAGGTCTGCCAGCTCCCTCTCCTCAAATGGCCACTGCCTTGTTCACACTCCTCATCCGCAGTGGCTGTGGACACTAGTGCCTGGTGCACACGCACACACACGCACACACACACACACGCCGCCATGCACACGCCCCCTCCACCTCCCTCCACATTCCACCCCCTGCTTCCCGAGTCCAGGGCTCTGGGCAAGCTAGAAAGCCCCAGAAGGCAGGAGTCCTGGGTGCCTGATTTGCTGCTGAGGTCGGCAGGCCCAGGCCTTCCCTGGGGCAGCTATATTGGGCCCCCACGGCCTGCTGGGAGGGGGGAGTCAATGCCAGATCGGCCAGTGCACCGCTGTTTCGGGCCTCCTAGGTCCGAGCCCAGTCCTTTCTCTGGCGGTCAGTGCGGGGGCAGCCCAGGAGCCAGGGTCACTCCTTTCTCAGTGTCTCTCCCTGTAGGACCAGATCTTGCCTGAGGGTGCCATCTGGGTTACCAGGCCTCGGCGGGCTTCAGCCAGGCCCAGGGTCCTCTGGGAAGATCCTTCCCATCTTGTCCTCTCCCTCCCGAGAGCCCACGCGGACCCACTCCCCAGCAGGAGTGGCCCCGCAAGGGAGGCGGGCAGGGGGCCTCAGGCTGGCGGCCCTCTGCACGCCCGTGCTGTGGGGGGACTGCCCATTGTCTGTCCGTCCTGGCACCCTTTACTTCACTGGCCATGTGACCAGGCCCCACTTCTGTTCTCTAGGGTGCGGCAGGCAGCCTCGGAGGGATGAGGCCAGTAGCTAGGGCACTGGGCCTACACCTGCGCTGGGACGCTGTCCCTGCCCCTTCACCTCCTGGCCCAGCGGGCAGGGCCTCCTAGCTCCCACCCCCTCCCTCCCTGCTTGCTTCCCCACCCCATCTTAGGAAGGGGTTCTGGGCCCCACTCTCCAGCTGGTTTCCTCCCCTTCCTCTCTCTACCTACCCCAGCCTTGCACACTTGCAGGTTTTCTCCCCAAATCCCCTCCCAGAGTCATGAGCATGAAGCTTTATCCTGGGCATGGGGGAGGGGGGCAGGGATTTGGGGGCACACAGCCTGTGAGAGAGAAGCCCAGCTCAGCACGGTGACCGCCTCATCTGTAGAATGGGGGAGCGGGAGCACCCACCTCACAGGGTATCACGGAGGCGAAAATAGGGGGGCAGGCAAGCACAGAGCCGAGCCCTGTCTGAAGCTGGCGGCAGCCATCATGTCACTGCTGGGACCAGGGTGGATGGTGAGCAGTTGGCCATGTGGTGTGGACTGGGAGTCAGACAGACATGGGTTCGAATCCCAGCGCGGCCCCTGACCGTGGGGCCTGGGCCGTATCACCTGCTTTCCCTGGGCTGGTTTCTACAGCAAGGGGAAGTACGGCATGC
This sequence comes from Mirounga angustirostris, assembly GCF_029215605.1. Classification (NCBI taxonomy): domain Eukaryota; kingdom Metazoa; phylum Chordata; class Mammalia; order Carnivora; family Phocidae; genus Mirounga; species Mirounga angustirostris. The sequence goes on along the minus strand of NW_026991725.1, from coordinate 21,810,270 downwards.
TCCTCAAGGCTGCTGGGGGACGGGAGACCCCGGGTAGACTCGGCAACAGGCAGGCTCTGGCCCCCGTCACTCCGTCACTCTGTAGCAGAGTCAGCCCGCCTGTTACTACTCTCCAGGGAGCTTGAGGCCCGGCCTTTGGAGTGCCTCTCTGTCTGCTGGGGCTGCAGGCATGGGGGGGACGGGGGGAGGCTGGTCTCTTCTGCTGGGTGAGGAGGACATGCGGGGAGCACCAGGGCTGGAAAGTCCCCATTCCTGCCAGCCCTAGCGTGGCGGCTGTCCAGAGCATGATTAAAACGGGACTCAGAGCCTACGCCCAGTACGACCAGCAGGAGGGTGTCGGTGCCGCGTGGGGCTCAGAGGATGCACTCCGCTGTGGCTGATGTGTAAACCACGTTCGGAGCAAGGGCGCACATCTGGAGTGCTCACTGCGTGCTGGGCACGGAGCTTAGTATGACCTTTGACCTTCACTGAAAGGCAGTGATAGCGTTAGGAAACCCTCCACTTTCCTGATGAGGAAACTCAGGCCCAGAGAGGCTCCACGACTTACCCAGGCCGCACAGCCCTGAGTGGAAAAGCCAGGATGGGGACTCAGCAGAGCCAGCGCCCCAGCCAGCGCCCCCACCCTCTCCTCTAGTCTCTGAAGCGAGAGAGGGAAGAGCAGTGGGGGGGAGGTGAAGGGGGAAGGGTATTCTGGGCAGAGAGCCGTCAGGGACGCGGAGGTGGGCATTCTGAGCAGACCCGGCGCTGCCGGGTGGCAAGAGTGCGGAGGACTGAGTCTTCACTACCCTGCCTCCCGGCCTGATGACTGCTTCGGGCCTCAGTTGAGGAGCCTGTGAAATGGGGCTAATGCCTGCCCTTCTTACCTGTCAAGGTCAAAGCACTGTGTCCATAGGAATGCATCTTCTGTGGAGGCGCCTTTTCTAGCGAGACCGTTAGGCCGCAGAGCCCTCTGTCCCAGGGCTCTTGGCAGCCCCTCCTTCCTGCTCGCTACGAGTGTTTCTACCAGAGAGAGGCTCGGCTCTGTGGCCTTCCCCAGGAGAACAACCCGTGGGCTGGACGTGGTAGCAGGAAGCAGTGGGGGTCGTGGCTTGCAGGGCAGGGGGACAGTGGCTCCAGGTGGGCACGCTCTGCTGCCACAGGTGAGCCTGACTCCCTCGCACAGGCTGGCCCCCTGCGGCCCCGAGTTCGGGGCTTCCCAGCACTCCCCTGGCTCCCCAGCTCTCCGAGGTCCTGGGGAAATCGGCCTCCCAACCGGGCCTGCAGATGGGGGGCAGCAGTGGGCCACGCACTCCTGCTGGGCCTTCGGAGTGGAGTGAGCTGTCCTGGCTCTCCGCGGGCTCCGGCCCCACGCACGGTCACAGCTGGCCTGCCTGCCCCGCTCCTGTGTCCTGCCCACCCACCATTTAAAATCCACTTCCCTGGGCGCCTGGGTGGCTCAGTTGGTTAAGCAACTGCCTTCGGCTCAGGTCATGATCCCGGAGTCCCGGGATCGAGTCCCGCATCGGGCTCCCTGCTCAGCGGGGAGCCTGCTTCTCCCTCTGACCCTCCCCCCTCTCGTGTGCTTGCTCTCTCTCATTCTCTCTCTCTCAAATAAATAAATAAAATCTTTAAAAAAAAAAAAGAATCCACTTCCCTGGGCAGAGCGCACGGCCCCTGGTCAGGGGCGCAGAGTGTTCGGCTATAATCCCCGCTGAGCCCCTACTCTGTGACGTGCCCTGGGCCAGTCACCCTGCCAGCCGCGCCCCGTGGGTGGCAACGTTAACCCTGGTGGCAGCACAGACGTTAGGACCGGTTTCCGTGAGGGCGCTCGGGGAGGTTAAGCGACTGGCCCCAGCCTTCTCTCTTGGTGAAGACCCCAGGGATGGGACGATCCCCAGTGCCTTCCAAAGACTGCTATTCTTAGATTCCACAGCCAGGGTGCTATGAGGGGGACCAGCAAATGAGAGATGTTCTTGCATAACTTACTGTGTTGTCAGGGAGACTCGCATACAGATGAAAGGAATTGAGAAAAAGTGTGGTGTAGCCTGTCAAGCAGGGCAGCGCTGTGTGGGTAGGGGTGAGGCCGGTGTGGGGGCAGCTCTGCGTGCCACTGCCCACGGTAGGGGCGGGGCAGGTGTGGGGGCAGCTGAGTCAGTTGGGAAGGGGGCCAGGCCTGGCCTGGAGCTGAGGTGATGTCCCCCCCTCCACTGCACACAGGTATGTCCAAAGTCTCCTGGACATCATGGAGTTCCTGGACAAGGACCCCGAGGACCATCGTACCCTAAGCCAGTGAGTGAGGGGCCCCAGTGGGGGGCAGGAGGGCAGGTGCAGGTGAGGGGCACTGGGTCACAGCCCTGAGGCAGAAATGGCCAGGAGGATGGAAGAAATGATCCCTGTCCTCAAGGATATCTAGTCTCAGGGGGAATTGGCCCCTGGTCTCCGTGTCCTTGAGTCTGATTGGGGGGATCCAAGCTCCTGCCCCTGAGGAGTGCCCCCGGCTGTCGGGCAGGCGGTGGAAGATGCAGGGTGGGCTTGGGAAGCGGTGGGGAGGGCGCTGTGGGTCTGTCAGGTTGGGAAGGGTCCTGTGAGTGAAGACGCGTGGAGAAGAGGTCAGAAGCAGGGGAGAGTCTGAGGGTGCCCCAGGGTTGGGACCGGGTGAGGGCCAACAGCCGCCGTGCCCTGCAGGTTCACTGACGCCCTGGTCACCATCCGGAACCGCCACAACGACGTGGTGCCCACCATGGCCCAGGGCGTGCTTGAGTACAAGGACACCTACGGCGACGACCCGGTCTCCAACCAGAACATCCAGTACTTTCTGGACCGCTTCTACCTCAGCCGCATCTCCATCCGCATGCTCATCAACCAGCACAGTGAGCGGGGCTGGGGGGCTCAGGCCCGAGAGCGCCTCCCTGGCTCCCCAGTGGGGGCAGAAGGCAGCAGCATGCAAGTGCCTTGTGAACGCGGACACAAGGCAGAATGGCGTCGCCTCCTTCAAAAGCGTTCAGTGTGGATTCGTCACAAGTCTGTTATATTCAGAAATTGTTTGTTGTTTCGCGTTCCTTAGTCCCGGAGTATTCACTGTGACTGTTGAGAAATTATAACCAGTCGAAAATTAAATGAGTTCCTCGTGCTCAGATGAGTTCAGGTGCAGGACAGTAAAACGATTTCTAAACGCTGTAGCGAAAGGAAGAAATGTCCTGTGGGCTGTGTGGTGGACTAGGCCCGCGGAGAGGAGTACTTCAGGTCTGCAGACAGGCCAGACATGGCCCGAGCCGGGGACGGAGGGGCCCAGGGAATGGGAGGACGGTGGTGGATGTAGGGGTGGAGTTGGAGAGTCCTGGGAGCAGGAGGGGGGCCCCCCCAACGGCGCCCTGCCTTCTCGCCCGCAGCCCTGATTTTTGACGGCAGTGCCAACCCAGCCCACCCCAAACACATCGGCAGCATCGACCCCCATTGCAATGTCTCCGACGTGGTGAAGGGTAAGTCGTCCCCAGCATGGAGGAGCCCCAGAGACCCCCTCCCAGCTGCCTGGCCTGAGGATGTGTCGTACCCCGCCCCCCCCCCCCCCGTGGGTGGGGGGCCTCGTCTGCTTGGGCTTAATGTTGGCGATGCCCCGTGCTGGTGCCAAGCAAGAGGAGTGCCTGCTGGGTGGGCCGCCCCGTTCCCTGAGCGGCCCCTCTGTTCTCTCAGATGCCTACGATATGGCCAAGCTCCTCTGTGACAAGTATTACATGGCCTCGCCTGACTTGGAGATCCAGGAGATCAATAGTGAGTGAGCAAGTGTGTGTGTGTGTGTGTGTGTGTGCGCACGCGTGCGTGCGCGTGTCTGTCTGTCTAAGGGCTCTGGAGAGGAAGGTGAGATCGGGAGTCAGGAAAGGAACCGGAAAAAAAAGAAAAAGGAAAAAAAATGGATGGGACAGAAGCAGAGCTATTATTGACTACTTATTAGCAGTATTATTACTGATTTATTTGCTAAGGATTTATTAAGCAGTGAACATGCCAAGGAAGGTGCCTGTTCTCAGGGAGGTTACATTCTTCATGCTGGGGAGGCTGGGGAAGGGGGCTGTTAGCCAGTGAGCAAATAATCAATAAGCTAATTTCATTTTTTAAAAAATATTTATTTATTTGACAGAGATAGCAAGAGAGGGAACACAAGCAGGGGGAGTGGGAGAGGAGCGGGGAGGGAGCCCGATGCGGGGCTCGATCCCGGGACCCTGGGATCATGACCTGAGCCGAAGGCAGACACTTAACGACTGAGCCACCCAGGCGCCCCCAACAAGCTAGTTTCAGATGGTGACAAGTGACAGGGAGGAAACAAGATGAGGTCACGTGGCAGTGATGGGGAGGAGCAGTGTATTTACTAGGGTATCAGCTTGGCTGCCTTTTCAGAACCCAGATAACAGTGGCTTAATTAAAAGAGGGGTTTCCCTCTTTCTAGGCCCTGGGGTGGAACAGCAAAGCCGGCTCCCCACCCTCATGTCTCAGTTCCAGCTGGAGAAGGGGAAGAGGATGGAGGAGGCAGGACCCAGGGGTTGGACAGTCACTCCCCTAAGTCACCTGCCAGGTCTAGCTGCCAGGGAGGCCGGGAATTCAGTCTATATAGCTGGGCAGCCAGCAGCCTGTTAGAACTTTAGGGGAGGGGATATCTGTGACAAGAGGAGGGGAAGAATGGACACAAGAGGATGGCTGCGGGGGTCCTACTTTGGGTGGGGCGGGTGGTCAGGCACCAGCAGGACCAGTGAGGGGGCTGGGAGATGGGCAGGGAGGGGTTGGAGACAGAGGCCAAGGCATGCAGGGCCCGTGGGCCACAGACAGGAGCTGGGATGTTGTGTGCAGCAGGGAAGCCCACTGAAGGGTTCGAAGCAATGGTGATGCCAGCTTCTGACGTTCATTCTAAAGATATGTAGAGGGTGGAGGGGGCAGGCGAGACCTCGGGAAGGCCACTTAGGAGGTCACTGCAGGAATCCAGGGGAGGGGAAGGCAGCAGAGATGGAAAGAGGGGGTAGATTTGATAAATATCTTGGAGGTAGAGAGATCAGGCCCTGCTGATGAACCAGGGGCATAGGGGAAAGGAGGATCAGAGATCTGGAAGTTTCTCTACCCTTCCTCTCCCCCACCTGCTCCTCAGCCACCCCCTGCCTGTGCGCCAGAAACCTGTGGAAGTCACGCTGCCCACATCTGAAAGGCCCAGTTCAAGTCCAGGTCCTCCGAAAAGCCTTCCTGGACTTCCCAGAAAAAATGTTTAGGCACCCAGCTTCCTGGGGCATACCTCTGTAATGACTGAATGACTTAGAGGTATGGGGCACCCGGGTGGCTCAGCTGGTTGGGTGCCTGTCTTCGGCTTGGGTCATGGTCCCAGGGTCCTGGGATCGAGCCCCGCATCAGGCTCCCTGCTCAGCGGGGGATCTGCTTCTCCCTCTCCCCCTGCTTGTGCTCTCTCTCTCTCTGTGTCAAATAAATAAAATCTTTAATAAATAAATAAATTAATTAATTAGTTAATTAATTTCTTGGAGGCAGAGATAGAAGGACAGAGACAGGCCACGTTACTTCAGTATCCCTAGGGTCAAGCGCAGGGCCTGGCACGTAGCTCTGGGTGCAGCATTCAATGTAAAAGTCCGTTGTGCCTTTGTCTAGACTTGAATTTCCAAGAGGGTAGGGCCAAATTTTGTTCATCTTTATGCCCCACTGCCCAGTACAGGGCCTGAGATTCCTTCATTCACGAATCCATTGCACATTTATCGAGCTCCCACTGCATACAAAGCTGTGTGCCAGGCACCAGGAGAAGACAGGCAGTCCCTCACGCCAAGCTCTCCAGGCTAGAGCGATCCTTGAGAGGCAGAGTGCTGGTATCAGAATCATGGCGCAGCACCCCTTCCCTCTCCCCACTGGATTAAAAAGCTCTCCAGGGGTTCTGGGGTCCAGGCAAATGCTAGTAGGCTGAATATAGGCCGGATAGATACTTTCTGAATGGTTGAAGGGGCTAGATAAACAGTGGATAAATGGAAGGCTGGATCTGGACTCTATGAATGAATTGGTAGATGGGAAGAAGGATGGATGTTTGAACAGATGTGCAGTTGAGGGACAGTCGGATGGCTGGATGGGTAGATAGAGGAATTAGTGGATGTTGATATAGTGGTTGTTGGATGGACGGGTGAACGGGTGAATGGATGGACATGTGTATAGTGATGGATATTGTATGGACACATGGTTGAATGGACACCGAATGAATGAATAGCTGGATGAATAAATGCCAGATGAATGGCCTGGCAGATGGTTGGAGGATAAATGGGTGGTTGAGTGCTGGGTGCTAGGTGCTGAGTCAATGAATGCTGAATGGTGACCTCTTGACAATTTCCTGATCCTTGGTCTTGACTTCCCCAGCAGCATCCAACTCCAAACAGCCAATTCACATGGTCTATGTCCCCTCCCACCTCTACCACATGCTTTTTGAACTCTTCAAGGTAAGGAGGTGGGGGGTGATGGTCCTCTGCGGCGTTGGGGGTGGTTAGGGCTAGGCCACTCTTACTCATCTCTTCCGCCTGTCCCTCCACAGAATGCCATGCGTGCAACCGTGGAAAGCCACGAGTCCAGCCTTGTCCTCCCACCTATCAAGGTCATGGTGGCCTTGGGTGAGGAAGATCTGTCCATCAAAGTATGTGACGCTTGATTTGGGGGCCAGAGAGCAGTGGTGTGGGGACTTCCCTCCTGCCAGGAGATGGGCTCAGAGAAGACCCTGGGGATGGGGACGACCAAGAGCTCAGGGGTGTCAGGGGGCAGGGGGCATGAGCCCTGAAGCCATGTCTGTCTCCCCCAGATGAGTGACCGAGGTGGGGGAGTTCCCCTGAGGAAGATCGAGCGACTCTTTAGCTACATGTACTCCACAGCGCCCACTCCCCAGCCCGGCACTGGAGGGACCCCGCTGGTGAGATGGTCTCCCTCCTGTGCCCCCCACCTCCTAAAGGATGCCTTTTTCACCTCTTCTCATCAAACTGTCCCTCTCCCCATCTTTCACCTCACCTCCCATGGTCTTCGCTCTTGTGTGGCTGTATGCGGTGTCAGTCACCTCTCCCAGTCCCGGCCCCCCTGCTCCTCACCCCCCCCCCCCCCCCCGAGCCTGCAGCCGCTGCCCTCCCGCCTGAGCTGCGGGTGTCTCTCTGTCCCCTTTCCTCAATTCTCCCTCTCCCTCTCACGCCCCACGAAGTTCGCTCATCAGCACCTCTCTGTCATGCCCAGCAGAGCAGGGGGGCTGGGTTTGGGAACTTGAGACCCAGGAGCCCCGTGACCTATCCACACCCGCTTGTCCAGACCCGCCGGCTCCTAGGGCTGAGCTCTTCTGCCAGCCCCGCTGACTACCACCCACAGCTGGGACTGCTCCGCCTTTCTGGCCCCACCGGACTGACTGCCCTCACCCCCGGGGGATTCTGGGAAGCTCCTGGCCCGACCCCAACTCAGTGCATTGGTCCCTTTGCTCCAGGAGGCCCAGCACCAGCCTCCTGGTCACACTCCCTTCCTGCCCCCTTGTAGGCTGGCTTCGGGTACGGGCTCCCCATCTCCCGCCTCTATGCCAAGTACTTCCAGGGAGACCTGCAGCTCTTCTCCATGGAGGGCTTTGGGACCGACGCTGTCATCTATCTCAAGGTGAGGGTCCTGGCGCAGGGCCCAGCTTGCGGGGTGTGCGGGCCGGTCAGCCTGCTGGTAGGTTTCGTCTCCACCCCTCCACTCCTTTCCTCATTCCAGACTGGGAATCAGAGCAAAGCTACAGTTCCGCAACCTGCAGACATTCCCAGCTCGGCAGGCAATTTAAGGAAGTCCCTGGTCCGTGATTAAGACCCCTGTTCTGGGGACCTTTGACTTCTTACACATAGAAGGAAGGGGGGTACCACAGAGAACTTGTCATTCAGCCCAGGGCCAGACTGAGGCCCAGAATTTGTGACCTTCTTCAAGGTCACAGCCCACCTTCCCTCTACCTCCCTGACCCTTTGAGTGAGTAGCCTTCTGGAATGGGCAGGGGCAAGGCACAGAAGGGACAGGTCCTTTCATGGGTCTTTCTGGGCCGGGGTTCGTTGTCTCAGCCAGTGTCTGGCACCTAGCTGGGCCGACTCAGACACAGGGTGGGACGTGGGGGCCGTGGCCCAACACCACCACAACCCACCCTGGGAAAAGGGTGCCTGAGCGAGAAGTGGGTGAGGCACGGGGAAGTGGGACAGGCTGACCCCGGTGCTCTCCAGGCCCTGTCCACGGACTCGGTGGAGCGCCTGCCCGTCTACAACAAGTCAGCCTGGCGCCACTACCAGACCATCCACGAGGCTGGCGACTGGTGTGTGCCCAGCACGGAGCCGAAGAACACGTCCACGTACCGTGTCAGCTAAGGGCCGCCGGACTCCCCTGCACCGGAGAGGAGAGACTGCTGTCTCCGGGACTGGCCACCACGGTGGCCCTCCTCATCCCCGCCAGGTGGGGGGTGGCTCTCCCCTGACGACCAGCTTCTGTCTCCATGGAAATCACCACGGTGACCAGTCTGTGGTCTAAGTGCCAATCTCCGTCTCCGCGGAGACCCCTCGGTGGTCTCCCTGCTGTTCAGTCTCGGTGGGCGATGCCTAAGGATGGGGGGATGTCTCTATCGTGACGGGGGGGGGGGGGAGTCCCCAGAGCCATGTTTCCATGGCAGTCCTCCTTCTGAGACCAGAGCTGCCACTTTTCTGCCAGGGGTCCAGGGTCCCCCTCACTGCCCTCCACAGCCCTGGCCTTCCAAGTGGACACCCTGCTTGCCTTATCCCCCGGCCCGTGCAGGCACCCCGGCCCTGGCCCCGGGTCAGCGTTAGCAAGGGGCTGCGTGTCCCTGTGTAGAGAAGGGGGTTGCACCCTCCCTGGTTGGGGACCTGGTCCTGCAGCCTCTCCCTCCACCCTAAGCTGGAAGGTCAAGGTTAGGAGGGGGCAGTTCTCACCCAGGGCTCACCCTTAATGTGAAGGAACCTGGGAGGACCCGGAGATCGGCTGCCCAGCCAAGCTGCTCAGAGCCCCTCAGGCGTCTCCCAAGCCCTTCGCCAGCATGTCCTCACATGCACACGGCCACCTGCCCGCCCCACCCCCACACGGTCCCGCCTGAGCTCCAGACCCCCACTCCCCCTGTGCCTGGACACGCACGTGCTTGGGGTGGCTTTCTCCCTAGAAGGCTCTATGTACATAGCTAGTTTTATAGCCCCGAAAGCCCCCACCCTTCCCCTCAGCACACAGGGGTTAAAGTTGTGTGCTCCCCCCAGTGGCTGGGACGATGGCCGTGACATCCACAATAAAGAGGAGACTGAATGAGCCCGTGGCCTGGCTGCTTTCCCGGGGTGGAGGGGGCGGGGGGGTGGGGGGGGAATGTGCACGCACAGACCACGCAGAGTGCAGGCCTTGTGACTACCGTATGACGCGCTCGGGACACCCAGCCCGGGGCGTGACTCAGGGTGTTCCACGAGCACACCACCAGGCAGAACCATCCCTTCCTGAACACCTGATAGGGCGGCTGCTGGGGCCAGACGTGCCCCCCCGCACTCAGGGCCCAGCCTCCCAGTGGGGGCACACAGAGGTCACTGGCACATCATAAGTGTTTATTGAAATAATTGAGTACCACCCCCCTTCACATGCAGGTGGGTGCCCCCATAGCTCCTGAGAGTGTCAAAGGCCTGGGTGCCTTCCACCCTCCCCACCAGCCCCTCCGACAGGCCCCGATGGTGCCGGGGGCCCCCAAGTCTCGTTTCCGCGGAGCTCCTCTCCCTGCACGGACAGCAGCGGGGGATGCAGGGCTGAGTCCCAGGGACGGGGCCGCGGCCAGAGCAGGGGTGGCCTTGAAGCCAAAACCCCCGAGCAGGAACGAGGGGAGCTGGCACGCACTGGGTCCTGTCCGCCACTCCAGGCAGCTGGAGGTGGAGAGGGACTTCTAATCAGAGGGCCCCCAGCCCGCACTGGTCACTGGCCAGTCCTCCGGAAGCTGCCGGCCCGTGCTGCACCTGAACGCTCCCTCCTTACAAGGATCGATGTCATCCCTGGGCTACTGGGACAGATCCCACCCCCACCCAGGGGCCTGGCGCACCCTTCCTTGGGGCCCAGCGAACCAGAGCCTGCACGGTCTGCCGGTTCTGGAACCCGCTGAGGCCCCGACAGGGACCCGAGCAGATGGGGGAAGGCTGATGAACCCTTCCAGTAGATTCCAGGGGAACTGCCAGATTTTGCCTCTCCACCTGGCTGGGGCGAGGATTCACCTGTTCAGTGCCACCTAGGCATTGGTGGGGGGGGGTCCTCTGTCACCCCCCCACCCCAGCTCCCAAGTCTGCTCTGTCCCCAGAGAGGGCTCTGCTGTCCTCCGAGGGAGCAACAGGAAGCGGGCCCTGTGTTAGCAGGTCAAAGACCAGGCCTTGAGTGGGCCCCAGGAGGGGCAGACCTGTATGGATGTCATCTCACCATTGGGACCCACAGGGCAGGGAAGGGGAAGGCGAAGGACGTTTTCACCATTCCTTCCTGCTCCGGAAGTCCTGGCAAAGATCGCCTGGGATAACCATGCGGCTCTCTCTGCTCTCCCGTTGAGTGCGGACTGGGAGTCTACCCTGAGTGCAGGTTGCTGCAGCGCCTACCAGCCTCCCTTGGGAGCGGAAGCCAGCTCTCCCAGCACACAGCCCCCTTGGGGAGCTGGAGAGCAGCAACTCTGTCCACCCGCTCCTGCCGAGATGCTTCCTACCTCTCTAAGCCCTAGGACCCAGGCCCCATCTCAGAGCCTCTAGAAGGCAGGCAGGCCAGCAGGTGTCCTAGCTCACTGCCGGCCAGCACCGCCGTGGCCTGAGGGCAGAGGGTCAGACTGACCCAGGTGCCTCAGGGTTCCCAGACTTGCTTCGGCCCTGGCCTCTCTGTCCTCTGCCCATAACCTGCCAGCTCCCCTAGGAATTCTGTGCCAAACAAGTCCTTAAAACTGGATTTATTCCTGGGCCCTCTCCTGGGGTCTCCCTTTCTGGGGGATCTGGGTCCAGACAGTGACAGGGTGAGAGAGGGCATGTACCCCCCGAGAGTGTGGGGCCAGGCCAGCCCAAGCTTGGCGCCCAGGCCCCGCCTGCCCGCTGAGGCCTGTGCCCACCGAGCCCGGCGGCCAGCAGCGCCCGGGAGCCGGTGCCTGCCCCCCCGCCATCCCCTAGCTCTTCTTGGCCTCCTGCTCCCTGCGCCGGAGCTTCTCACGCTGCCGTGCGGCCTTCTCCTGGGCCTTGCGCTCCTTCTCAGCGGCTGCTGCCAGCTCCTTTACCTTCCGCTTCACTAGCGTCCGGTCATGCGAGTTGCTGAGCCCCAGGCTCTGGGGAGGAATTCAAGGGTGAGGGAAAGAGCCCCAGAAGCACTCGGGCCCTGGCCAACCCCGGCCCCCGGTTCTCTGTGCCCCAGGTGCACCCTGCCTGGAGCTCGGCCAGTCCTCCCAGAAATGTGGCCTCCACCTCCCAGACTGGCCCGGGGATCAGAACACTCAGGGCCAGAATTCTGAATGGGAGCGTTTGGGAAAGATGCTGATGGAGGGTACGAGACCTTTTGCCCCCTGCCCCCACCCCCGGCAATCCTCGGCTCCCATTCCTCCACTCAGGAGTTCAGCCTTGGCACGATCCTGCCCAGCCCCCTGAGGCCCACAGATAGGGAGTGACTTGCCCAAGGTTACACTGCTAGACAGTGGCCGAGGCCCCTCCCCACTCCACAGACTTCCTGGGAGCCTCTCCTCAGCACCTCTTGCCTAAACAATGTACTGCAGGGTGGGGAACAGGTCAGAAACCTCCCAGCACAAAGATCCGAGCACCCCCGCACCGCCCCCCCCCGGCCCTGACCTCCCCTGACTACCAGCAGCCTCTAAGACTGAGAATTAGGCAAGATGATTAAGGAGAGGCCTGGTTTCCTATGACAGCAGGAGACTCAGAATCAAGAGCCAGGTGATGTGATGGTCCTAGTTCAATGTTAACCTGGAGACTTGGGCTGGGGCTTGAAGGTCAAACTGAAGGATGGGGCTCGAGTTTCGAGTCCGACGGGGGACCCATGCTAGAGTGCAAAGATCAGGCTGGGGACCTTGTCCAGAGGTCAGAGGTCAGGGTGGTGGTCTTAGAGGCAATGAAAGATCGGGGGGGGGGGGGAATCCCAATCCTGGAAGGTTGCCTTGGGCTCTGGCTGGGTCACAGCTCTCCTCCTCTGACCCACCTTCAGTTTGCTTCCATCCAGCTGCAGGAGCCGGCGCCCATCCACCTGCCGCGCGGCGAACTCGGCGGCATACTGCTCCAGGCTGAGGCTGTGTAGCCACTGGCCCACCTGCTGGCTGGTCCAGTGGTGGACAGTGGGGAGAGGCTCATCCAGGAACTGGGGTGGAGACCAAGGACGGTGAGGGGGAAGACATGGCCCGTGGCCTGCACCCCCAACACTCAGAGGGCAGGGCTTGCTTACCTCATCCGAAGACTGGGACAGTGTGTGGTAGGGGTAGGAGCATTTGGTCTCCTGCCGGGGCCCACTTGGGATCTTGGGGCTGCTGCTAGGGGGTGTGGAGTCATCACTCAGGGTGGATTCCTAGAGAGGAGGGGTGCGAGCCGCTGAGGAGAGAGCTCACCCCCAAGCCCAAGGGAGTCTCCCCAACCCACTGCTCCCATTTGAATGGAGCTGAAGTTGGGAACTGAGCACCAGGAGTTGCTCAGTGCCTCCTGTGCGTGAACCAGGAGCTGGGCAGGCACATAGGACGTGGTGACTCATGGGAGGCATCAGGATGGAAGGCTTCTAGGAGGTCGTGGGGCTAGAAGTGAGGCAGAATGTTAGCAGGAATGGCGGAGGTCTCAGATTAGGTGTCCCTTCCTGCAGGCAGCTGACCAGGATTCCCCGAGCCTAGGTCAGGGGTCCTCCCTTTGTGCCTCCCATCATAGCCTCTAGTAGTCTGGCTTCTAAGTGCCTGGGCAGAGATCATAAGCTCTAAGAGGCCCTGGGCTGTCTGTTCACCATGCTATCCCAGGGCCCAGCACGAGGGAAGGACGAGACGGAGGGAGTCTGTGCAGGGAGAGAGGAAATCAGGAAGTCCCAAGTCAGATGGAACTCTTTCTCCCCTGAATTCGCAGCTTTCCGATCTCCTCTGCCCCAGTAGCACATAAGGAACAACCACAGAGCCAGCATGGAGCCTGGCAGCAAACCCACGTGGCAAGTCCCTTCTCTCTGGGCCTTCATTCGTTCATCTGGACAACTGGGCTAAACGTGCCCGCGCTTTGTGAGAGGAAAGCACAAGTAGAACTTGGAGCCTTGTATAGGATGCGGCGTGAGCGGGGGCAGACACTCATGGCCGCTTCTGTCCCCCACTTCTCCCCACTTCCTGAGCACTAGCTAGTTTGTGCGCCCTTCATCCCAGTTCCCTCCAAGCCTCACCCCACCACACAGGTAGTCCAGGGGCTGATTCAGGACATGGGGAGCCAGGCAGAAGAGTTAGGGTGCACGGAGGAGGCCTCAGGCTGGGTGGATAACGGCGGGGGGCAGGGGGGACTAGCATTCGGTGTGTTGAATGTAGTGAATGACTCAATGGAGGAACTACTCAGAATATGAATGAGTGAACAAGTGAATGAATGAACTCAGAGAATGGATGAACTAATGAATCACTAAATGGCTCCATGGATAGACAAATGGACTCCAGGAGTGCCTGGATCCCAGAGCCAGCCAGGGGGAAGTGCCACCCCCTCATGTCACCTGAGTCTGGGGCCAGTACAGGGGCAGGGAGACCATTGGCTCACCTGAGAAGCTGACTTCTTAGGGCTGAAGCCCTCGTGTTTAGGGGAGCAGGCGGGCGAGGTGGTGCTGCCAGAGGACGCCGAGCCCTTGCCGCTGTCTGTGAACCAGGAAAAGGGCAGGAACGGGGAGCCCCCTGACCTGCCGGACCCCTCCACTGACTCCCTGTGGAGAGAGCAGCCAGCATGGGCGTGGGCACCACGGGGAGGGCCGGGGCCCCAGGGGAACTCCGGGCAGAAGCCGTGGGGGGCTGAGGCACAGTGCGGACGGCTTACCTGCTGCCCATGGACAAGCGGTTGCTGCCCTTGTCCTTCCGGCTCTTGCTAGTGGACGCTCGGCGTAAGGTGACCCTGTGAGGGAGGGCAGGGGGGAGTGGGGCAGTGCTGCCCACTGTGCTACCCTGCACCCCAAAGCTCCAAGCCTTTGCTTCTGGCCCTTTCTCCACTCACCCCAGGTCCAGGAACTTTCGGCGAGTCTTCTTATCCAGGCCGATGGTGGGGCTGGCAGGCTCAGGCGGGCTGGCATCCCGGCTGTCATCTTTCAGGGAAGAGAGGGAAGGAAGTAGCCCGTGTGGTGGCTTGCCTGCCTCCTTCCGCTGCCTCTTTCGACTTAGAAGCAGGCCAGTTGGCTCAGGTGCCCGTCACTAGCTGTGTGACTTTGGACAAATCACTCTACTTCTCTGAGCTTCCTCATCTCAAATATGGGGATAACACCTGACCCACACGAGCACCTGCCTATTTCATGGAATATTTATGAAAGCTTTATGCAAACCATGAAAAAGTAGGAACTGCTACTACTCACTGTTCATTTTATCCTGACTTCTAACCAGCCTTCCAATCTTGGCTCACGTGTCACTTCCTCAGAGAAGCCTTACCGGAGGCTCCCCACCAGGTCTTTACCCCCCACTATGTATCCCCCCACCGCTGACTCAACCGTGCACGTCTCTCACAGAGCACTTATTACGACTTGTAACGATACATTTAATTAAGGGATGATTTGATCACTTCTCCCTTAAACTATGAGGAATTATTAGATGGTTTCTCCCCAAAACTGCAAGCCTCGTGAAGGCAAAGACTGCCTCTGTTTCCTTACTTGTGAGTCCCGGTGCCCAACAGTGTCTGGTACATAGTAAGCGCTCAGTAAGCGACGGCGGGAGCCGCAGTGTGTCGTCCCCCCCCCCCCCCCCCCCCCGCCCCCTCGTCCCCTCGTCCCCAGCGGCCCTGCCGCACTTGGTCCAGCCCTCCCCTTCGGGGGCGGGCTGACTGGCAGGGACCGCTGCAGTCCCGGCGCTCGCCGGCAGGGGGCGCCGTGCCGACGGCCGCTCACCTTCGCTGTGGGGCTCAGCGCGCGGGTGGCGGCGCACGAAGCTGGGCGAGCTGTCCGAGGAGGGCGCGGAGCGCGGCGGCGAGCAGGACGCGGCGGCCAGGCCCTCGTGCGAGGCGGCGTTGTGCAGGGGCCGGTAGCGTGTGAGCGGCGAGGGCGGGGGCTCGTCTTCGTCCAGGCTGCGCCGCAACCCCGGAGGCTCCAGGCAGAAAGAGCCCCCCGCCGGGGACCCGGGGCCCGAGTGCAGAGGCGAGCGCAGCCGGTGCAGGGGGCTCCCGCAGCCGTCGGTCACCTGGGGGAGGGGCCGGCCGCTCACTGGCAACCCTCTTCCCCGCTTCCCCGAGCGGCTGGGAGTTGCTTTCACCCTGCAAACTGCCAGGGAGTCCCCGGAGGGAGGAGCCCGGCCTCGGGTCCTTGGGGGACCTGGAAGGAAGGGTTGTCCTCGGGCCCCTGGGGGTGGCTGGGCAGTGAGAGGTGGGGGTTGGGGGGCCTTCAGCCACGGAGGCTGGGGTTGAATCCCACGTCCCTCACTTCCTAACTGGGTGACCTTGTTACTGAACCTCTCGGAGCCTCAGTTTCCCCACGTGTAAGATGGGAATAATAATGCCTCCCTTAAAAGTTTCACCCAAGCCAGAGTGAATGCAGGTAATCCTTGTTGGCATGACTATGGCAGAAGTCTGGGAGTGTGGTTTCCCAGGAAAAGGGTTTGGGGGGATTGTCCGGGGCGGAGAGGGTGGGTAGGGTATGCGTGATTGGGTGGGTTGCCCCAACCTTGCCTCCGGGCCCGTCGGAGCCTTCACCATCCTCTGCAGAGCTGGCGCTGTCCCGAAGCCTGGAGCGGGAGGGCCGGTGTCTCCGGCCCTTGGCCAGTAGTTGGGCGCGGGCCTTGTGTAAACTGCTGTCCAGTCTGACGGTCTCTGGCACAGCCAAGTCCAGGTCTGTGAACCAGGTGAAGGGGGCAGAGACCAGACACGTGAGGACAGCAGGCCTGTGAGCACCTCAGGGCTCCCGCACTCACACCCCAGACATTCGGCAAACGTTTCTGAGTGCCCCGCGCTGGGGGTACAGATGAGATGGAGAACGGGGTCCCTCACAGTCTCAGAGGCGGGAAACACAGCAGTGTGGTGGGGTCTCTGACAGGCACACAGGAGCACAGGATGTCCTGTTTGGATGGGTCAGGGGAGGAGGCACCACAGCTGGTCTAAGGTCTGGGTGGGAGTTTACAAGAGAGGAGGCTGGTGAGCTGCTATATGCAATGCTGGGAAGTAGGGAAGCGCAGGGGAGTGGTGCAGCGGGGGAGGGGGGCCCTTCCAGGCACCTGGAGGGTAGGTCTGTGGAGAGGAGGGCTGGGGATGAGACCAGACCGATCGTGGTAATAAGAGCTACCATTTAAGAAGCGCCTACTAGGGCGCCTGGGTGGCTCAGTCGTTAAGCGTCTGCCTTTGGCTCAGGTCGTGATGCCAGGGTCCTGGGATTGAGCCCCGCATCGGGCTCCCTGCTCAGCGGGAAGCCTGCTTCTCCCTCTCCTACTCCCCCTGCTTGTGTTCCTGCTCTCGCTGTCTCTCTCTCTCTGTCAAATAAAAAAATAAAATCTTTAAAAAGAAGCGCCTACTATGTGCCAGAATGTTCATACAGCACCTCATCTACTCAAAACACCCCAGGGAGCTGGGGACAGCTATTATGCACATTTTACGCATTTTATAGCTGCGCCAGCTAAGGCTCAGAGAGGTTCAGTCTCTTGCCTGCAGCCACCAGCTAGCGGCGGTCCGGGCTGGCTCTGAGCCGGACTAGTGTGTCCAGAGACTGGCCGCGCTGGGACCCTGGCTTGCTGTGCCATGCCCAGGGCTGCCCTCAGACCCAGCCCTGCTGACGGGAACATAGCAGCAGCATCAGGAAAACCCCAGTCCCCGCGCGGCCTGCCTCTCCCCTCCTGGGGTCAGTGGTGTGGGGCTGGGTTGAAGTGGGATGGAGACATGGAAGAAGAGTAGGCAAACCCAATGGATCGTGCACAAACCCTGCTGCTCCTAGTTTCTCTTCCTCCTTGCTCCCCCCGGGGAATGAAGTCCCCCAAGCTTGGGGTCTCCATACAGAAGAGGCTCTTCCCAGACCTCAGAATGGGTTAAGACCTCTGTTCCCCACTCCCCCCGCCCCGTGATCTTGGGGTTCTGCCATCTCACCCCTCATGCCGGCCCTGCCTTGCCTGTTCCTCTTATTCTTGTGGGCAGATACCCCTTAAGCCACCCACCCCAGTTGCTGGCCTGGCTTCACTATCACCTATTGGTTCAGCCCTGAGCCCTCCCTGAATTCCAAGCCCGGGCACCTCAGCACCCATCAGGGAACTTGCCGTCTCAAAGGCACCCAGGTCCCCAAAATATCTATTGGGATGAACCCACCACCTTGCTTCAGGCCGGCTTCCCCTTTGCTCCTCGGCTCTATGAAAGGCCCCATTGTCCACCCAATGCAGACAGCCCCGAGCTATGGTTCACCCCCAGCCCCAGCCCCAGCCCCAGCCGCTGGCTCAAGAGTCCGGCCACCTCCCGGTCCCCTCCCCTTGGATGTGCCATGGGCAGCTTCGGCGTCCGTGTCCAGCTGTGACTGGCCGCTCCATGTCACCCGCGGCTCAGGCCAAGCGCTGGAGTCACCCTTGACTCTCTTTCCCTCCCACCCTCCACACTCATCTAGCCACAATTCCTATTAGCTCTACCTTCGAAATGTATGTAGACATACTGAGATATTGATGGTGAAGTGGTACGATGTCTTGGATTCGGTTCAAAATAATCCCGGGGAACAGGAGTGGGGAGAGATGGACGGCTGGCCACGACCCAATGACCACAGAGTGACAGTAGCAGAATGCACGGTGGAATGCATTAGGCCCGTCCCTGTACTCCTCCTTCCCACAATAAAATTGCTGTTTCTCTGTGTGTGTGTGTGTGTGTGCACGCGCACCCAGCCGTGCCTACACACGGAGAGGGAGAGAACAGAGAGCAGAGGAGCAAGGGAGAAGAGGAGAGGAAGGGAGGGGAGGGGAGAGGAGGGGAAGGCAGGGAAGGAGAGAGGAGAGGGGGACACACAGCCTCCCTGGTCTAGATCACTATCACCTCCTGCCTCAATTATTACAAAAGCCTCCTGGCTGGTCTTCCCTTTTCCTCCCTTTCCCACTTACAGTCTATTTTCAACACCGCAGCAGCCAGAGTGATCCTGATGAAACATGTCAGCCCCTGTCACTGCTCTGCTCAGAACCCTCCAGGGACTTCCATCTCACACAGAGTAAGTGCCAAGTTCTCCCAGGGGCCTTCCAGACTCAGTCTGTGCTCCCCTTACCTCTCTGAGCTTCTACTTCTCCCCCTCTTCCTCCCTCCTCTCGGGCCATCCTAGCCTCCTGGCTCTTCGTCACACAAGCCTCACTGTACCTCAGGGCCTTTGCACTTCCTCTTCCCTTTTCCTGCAAGGCTCTTGCCACAGATCTCTGCAGGGTTCTGTCCTTTGCCTCCTTCAGGCCTTTGCTTAAACGCTTTCTACCCCTGAGGACCTTACTGACCACTCAATGTACAGTTCCCCCCCCAGAACCCTGACCTGGTTTTTCCCTACGTCACGTGTCGTTCTCTGGCATGCTGTATATTTTACTTACTTAGTTTATTGTCTCTCCACTCGTTAGAATGTCAGCTCCATGAGGGCAGACATTCCTCTATTTTGTTCACTGCTCTAACCCAGGGTGGTGTCTGGCACATAGTAGGTACTTAGTAAATATGATTTTAATGACCAAAAAAACCGCACACACCGTTCTGTTGATTTGCCTTCCTCCCAGCCCTGGAATGTGGCCTCTCCTCTCCCTCGGACTGAGCTGCCTTACTCAGGTCTTCACCAGGCCCTGCCCCAAGCCAGGGCACAGCCAGGCAGAGATGGACTCAAGGCACAGGGCAGTGCTAATGCCCACACTCTGTCACATCCATACCGCGCGCCCCTCTGAGGAGCACTCCTCCCCAGGACATGTTCCTCATCATGGGTCCTGTGTGCCCCAGGGTCGGTCCCCTGCTTGCCCCGCCCTGGCACTCAGGCCCCACAAGGGCAGGGACTGTCTCCCTGGGGCCTCACACAGAGCCTGGCACACGGAAGGGGCTCCGTGGTATTTGTGGAGGGGAAGAAAGAGACGGGCAGGGGCTGGGGGCTCTCTTTTAGATGAGGCAGCCGGGCTGAGGAGAGAGCCAAGGCTGTAGGAAGAACAAGAAGGAGCTTTCTAAGGAGAAGGGATGGTGTGGGCCAGTGGAGCCTGCAAGGGGAGGGGACTGGCCTGGCCCCCGGGGGCAGGGGAGGGTGGACCGCCACAGAGCCTGTTGCACATGTCCTGGGGCAGCGGTGGGGCCTTGGCGAGGGGAGAGGTCCTGTCAAAGGACCGCTATTTGGGACCCCAGCCTGACACCGCTCCTCTAGCTCCTTCACTGCCCCTGCTTTGCTTCTGGTGTTTCCAGGCCCTGCGGCTGAGCTGAGGGAGGGAGCCCTCCTCCGTCCCCGGCTCCCCAACGACGGGACACAGCATCTCCAAGCATTATCTGCAAGCAGCAAGGATTGAGGACCGAACCACAGAACAATAATTGCTAATGCTTACTGAGCTCTCACTGTGCTAGGCACCCGTTCTAAGTGCTTCACAATTACTAGCTCATTTAAACTCCCCACAACCCTAGGAGGAAGAGACTCCAGGAATCCCCAGGGCAGCCTTAATCCGCCCCAGGGCATCTGCCCACCGAAGAGAGGGGCCAGGGTTATAGGCAGTCTGGCTCCTGAGGCTCAGTGTGTAACCATCAAGCCTGCCACACCGCCTCTGAGGCAGAGATGGGGGTGACTCGTGAGTCCAACCCCACATTTTACAGGTGGGGAAACTGAGGCTCGGAGAGGAAAGGTTTGGCCAGGGGTGGAGAGGGAGTGAAGGACAGCATCCAGGCCTCCTGGCTCCCAGACTAGTGTTCTCGCTGTTCTGGGCGGTGGGGCCGGGAGCTGTGGAACACCCTCTCCACCTCCAGCCCTCGGCGGGTGCCCAGCCCCCCGGGGCCAGGGAGAAGGGCCCTTCTCCTGACTCTGGGCCACATCAGGACTTCGGGGCGGCTTACCTTGGAGGGTCTAGGCAGCAAAGGAACTCCTAGGGGGCTGAGGTATTTTCGAGGCAAGGTGGGGCCTGCCTTCCCCCTGGTCCCTGCTCTACTTGGCTCCCTGGCCTCCCTCCATCTCTGTGCGGGTCTGTCGCTCTGTCTTTCTCTCCAGAGCCCTGGGCAGTGGGGAGTCATGAATATTTCATTGCCTTTCACATCAGGAAGCAGGCAAGGCGGCCAGCTACCTCAGCAGGTCCTCAGCAGGTCCAGGAGAAGGAACACAGGAAGAATTGGGGTTGGGAGTGGGAATGGAGGCCCAGAAGCCTAGGAGAGGAGGAGCTCACTTCCGTGAGGCCAGGCCTGGGTGCAGATGGTGAGACCCTAGAGTCTGAGGCCCAGAGGCAGTGGAGGCTGGAGGAGTCCCGGAGGCAAACCCTCCATTCCATGGGCCCCAGGGAGGCTGGGAAAAAACAGCGTTCCCAGGAGCCGGGAGGCAGCACTTCCTGGCTTTGCAGAGGCATATGGCCGCACAGGGGAGAAGGGGGTGAGCTGGGGAGAGGGAGGAGGGGAGGGGAGGGAAGGGAGAGACAAGGAGAAGCCGGGAGCCCCTTGAGGCTAGGCACACCAACAAGAGAGTCCCGAGGGCTGCGCACATGCCACGGGCTTCGGGCGACGGCTGCTGTCTTCCCCTCTCCCTCCATGGTCCTCAGGAGCCTCCCCATCCCTTGCTTCCTGACTCCTCCACCAAATCCAGCTGGGAACCAGCCTTCCACCCCGGTGCATGCTGGGCACTCTGCCCTGTCAGGGGGGGCTTTCCCCACACCGCCCAACAGAAAGACCGCAGGGGGTACATGATGGTGCAGGCAGGCGTGTGCATGCACCCCGGGGTGTACGGAGCTGGGGCGGGCCTGGGGGCACTGAGGCTCTGTGTTCTGGGCATTTGATTTCCACGCACACCCTGCAGGCTGAGGGCCGTTACCATGCAATGTGGAGGCAATGGCTGTCACCTGGGCTGGGATTCAGGGGTACAGCCGCCCAGTCCGGACTTCTAGTCCCAGCTCTGCCACTGACCTGCCACGTGATCTTTAAAGCGAGTCACTCCAGCACTCTGCGCCCTGGGCTCCTTGTCCGTACAATGGGCACACCTCGTGGCCTTATTGTGGGGCGTAAGCGACATTGTGGGATGGGGGTGTCAGCCTAGTGAGACAGCGCTTCCTAAATGGAGACCCTGATCGTTGTGGTTGTCATTGGCACAGAGTGTCATGACAGAGACTCAGGCTGCCAGGCCACAATACACACACACCCACACACCCACACAAAGACACACACCGGAGTCCTGGGGGAACCCCCCAGTGCCGGTGGCTTTAGAGTTAGAGCAAACAGAACTTACCAAAAACCTCATCCGCAGGTTCTCGTAGCTTTGAAGAAGCCATGACGCAAGAGAGCTGAGGAGAACGGAGGAGGGCAGAGAGAGAGAGAGAGAGACCATGGATAAGAGGTTCAGGTTGGTGGAGGGAAACAAGGTAGCTACCCCTGGCTGCCTGCTCCTGGCCTTCTGGCCCCTCACCTTCCCTTAGAACTCTTCCTCCAGCCCCTTGGAAAAGAAATTGTCTGAACCATACCCCAGACGGTGGGAGTTGGGGCAGGAGGCAGAAGTAAAAGAGTAGGGGCAGAAGCAAATCCAGGGTGTAGACAGAGGCTGAGTCCTGGGATTTTGGTCCAAGCTGATTTGCTGTGTGCATTCACATGGCTCACTGAACTCCCCCCCGACACACACACACACACTTCAATGTCTGGGGCCTTTCCATCATCAGCATTCCCTCAAAATGATCATCATAAACTGTCCAACAGCAACCCTGGGAGAAATCTTGAGAGATTATTAAATCCAATCCTCTCATTTTCCAAATAAAGAAACAGAGGGGAGAATGACTGGCTTAAGGTCACATAACAAGCCAATGGCAAAATCAGGAGCAGAATCCAGGTCCTTGCATCCATCCATCCTTGCATCCATCCATCTACCTACCCACCTATTTAGCCATCCACCCACTTGCCCATCCATCCATCCATCCATCCATCCATCCATCCATCCATCCATCTACCTACCCACCTATTTAGCCATCCACCCACTTGCCCATCCATCCATCCATCCATCCATCCATCCATCCATCCATCCATCCATCCATCCATCTACCTACCCACCTATTTAGCCATCCACCCACTTGCCCATCCATCCATCCATCCATCCATCCATCCATCCATCCATCCATCCATCCTCCCATCTCTGCATCCATCAGTTCATACTATCCACCCACCTGTCTTCCCGTCCATCACCCAGTCCTGCCTGCCCTCCACCCCCCATCACTGGTGTGCTCACCACCTGCCTTCCCGAACATGAGCTGTTCAGGAAGCTGGCACCATCAGCAAGGCCCCTGTTCTTGACAAACTCGCAGTTCTCACAGTTCCAGACAGACTCACAGATGCAGAAGGGTATGAGGAGTACCCACAGCACAACAGTGGACAGCCAAATCTCTGTGATGCAAGTACGTTCCGGCAGGAAGTGTGATGGGTAGGGGTTTGGTTTTGCTTTTTGGTGGGAAGCAAGAAGGGAGGCAGGTGGGGAAGCGGGACGTACGCAGCTGAAACAGTTCGGGCAGGCTTCCTAGCAGGTGCAGGATGGCAGTGGCCCTAAGCCAAAGCCTGGGGTTAGAGGGGAAGGGGAATACTGGCCAAGGGGACGGGGGAGGGGGGGAAGCTCAGCAGCAGGGGCACACCGCACGGCTGGGACATGATCTCCAATGACTGCTAACACTCAGGTGCCCATGAGCAGGGCAGGGCGCTGGCCTAGACATGCATTTGACAGGCATGGGAAGGCTAGGCCTCATGCTTGCTGGAGTCTTTTCCAACATTCCTCTCCTGATATTACACACACATCATCTCACGGTTGAGCCGCATGGGCTTGAGATTCTTAGTATCGCCACTTTACAGATGGGAAAACTGAGGTGCAGGAGATAAGAGGGGGAATTCAGCCCCCACCTGTCTCCTGCCCTCCAGCGCTATCCTGGGGGATGATCTGCAGTTTTGGAGGGTACGCATGAGGAGAGGATCCTGTGGGGAGAAGGGAGAAAAGTAGAGGAAGGGGGGCTGGCCCTACTGTCTAGGGTTGGGAGAAGCTTCTAAACCATCTCCACCCCAAGTTCCATGGATGCTTGGGGCTGAAAGCAGGAAATGAGGCATGAGAAGGGGCTAGGGGACGTGGGCCCTCCAAGAACTCTCTTGCCATTCTTGAACTCTGGGTGCTAGTAGCAAAGAAATTCTAGAACCTCTCTTCCTGCCTGAAGGGCCATCTTGGAAGGGAGACTGCCCCTACGAATGAGCGAATTTCCCTCATTCAATCACAAAGCCTCATCTGACCAAGACCAGGCTGCCCCCTCCTCCAGAATTTTGTCCTAGACAGCCCTTCTCCCTCCCATTTGTCCACACAATTTCTAAATTCACCCTTCCCCAACCACTGGGAAATAGGGGTTTTTCATACTTCACTGATTCCCTAAATGGGTCATATCTCCCCTGCATCAGATGGGAGCTCCCTGAGGAAAAGAAAGGGTATTCCTCATCAGATTAGGGGCTCCCTGAAGATAAGAAGGGCCTCTCCCAATAGAATGGAGGCTCCCTGAGGTCAGAAGTGGTGCCTCCTCTCTTAGATTAGCTGAGAACGGAGATCCCATGTGTTCTTTATTCAAAGTCCCAGTCCAGGGTGAAGACCATCTTGTGGTTAGAGTCCTCTTCCAGGTATCCTCTGAGGTAGGCTGGGCCTTCCAGCTCACACCTGTGCCTAATCCATCCTGATTCAGCACAAATGGCTTCTGTTCCGCCCTCAACAACTAACTCCCTGGGGTGTGTATGGGCGGCCCATCCTACACTGTTCCATGGGGAACTCTGGGACGCAGGCCATCCAAAAGGTCACCAGGCCCCTCTCACCAAAACTGAGCTTTGGAACCCCCCCTCCCCCCCCCCCCCCACACTCATGGGCACACATTTAACCAGGAACTGCCACAAGGTGGAAATGAACCTGTCCTGGACCCAGTCTGGGCACTGGTCCTACCAGGCCACTCCTTCCTCCCAAAGCTTCCAGTTCCCAGAGGAGTAGCACCTATGACCTTTGACTCTTCTCTGGGAGTAAGGGAGGCTTCCTGAGAGCCAGGGAAGGAGAAAGAGAAAGGGTGCACAAGCCCCAGAGGGGAGTGGGAAGAAGGAACAGGGACCGACAGGTTGGAGACTGTCCACAGAGCTGCAGGGAGAGGGAAGAAAGAGCAGGAAAGAGCTGAGTGGGGCGGGGGAAGCGGTGGTGGAGGCCGAGCTCCCTCGGGCCGGCCGGCCCGCCGGGAGTGAGGCCCCAGGGAGGGCTGCGAGGAGAGAGCCAAGGGGCGGCTGTAGGGAGAGGGGCGGGCCCGGCGGGGCAGGCAAGAGGAAAGGGGCCGGGGAAGAGGAGAAAGAGACCAAGACAGAAGTGCAACTGGGAAAGACCGGGAAGGAAAGGCCAGGAGGGGAGGCTGGGGGCAGGGGGGCAGCAGGGAGCTGGAGAAAGCGGGGCCCCCTCCCCTAGGCCCGGGATGCGGCGACGGGCGAGTGGGACCGCGCTCCCAGCGCCGCGGAGGCCGGGGCACCTACCGCACTCCCAGTCCGGGCCGGGCGGCTAGTTTCTCTCCGGTCCAGCCGTCCAACTCCGCGCCGGGCAGGAAGGAGTTAAGCCCTCTCCCCCTCCCCCCCACACCAGTTTTTTAAAATTAATTTCTCCGGGAGGGAGAGGATTAGGGACACAAATCCTATCTCCGCCCCCTCCCCCGGCAGCCCAGCACCCCAGCTCCGCGCGCCCCCCCAGGAATGGGGAAGAAAGGCCCTATCCGACCCCACTCAGGGTCCCGCCGCGAGCCCGGGTGACCCCGGCTCTGCTTCCCCGTCCACGTCGGGGTCCTCACCTCCAGCATCAATCATCTTCAGCGTCCGGCGCCGCGGGAGCCCCCCAGGCCCATGGTGCTCGGGCGCGGGCCAGGCGGGGAGGGGCGGGGGGCCGTCACCCCGGCCGCGGGGGGCTGCGGGCGGGCTCGAGCCGCTCCATCCCGGGAGAGGGGCGGGCGCGGGCGCCGAGGGTCCGGGAGCCGGAGGGGATGTGGGGGGGAGCGGGAGAGAAGGAGAGGGTTTGCGGGGAGCGGGAGGCGCGGGCGGGGCTGGACCAGAGCCCTGACGGGAGGATGCTCCGTGCGCGCGCGCGTGTACGCGTGTGTGCGCGCGTGTGTGTGCGCGTGTTTGTGTGTGTGCGTGTGAGCGACGGAGGAGGGAGA
The DNA here is from genome assembly GCF_029215605.1 of Mirounga angustirostris. Classification (NCBI taxonomy): domain Eukaryota; kingdom Metazoa; phylum Chordata; class Mammalia; order Carnivora; family Phocidae; genus Mirounga; species Mirounga angustirostris. The sequence goes on along the minus strand of NW_026991725.1, from coordinate 21,784,805 downwards.
GGGGGAGGGAACCACCTCCCCGCCCGCCCCGCCGCCCGCCGGGCCCCGCCGGCCGCAGGCCCCCCGCCGGGCAGGCCGACACGCGTCGCGTCGCGTCCGCGGGGGTCTCCCGGGAGGGGCGGTGCGGGGGGCGCGTGGCGGGGAGGCCGGCGCCGGGAGACAAAGAGCGGGAGGGAGGGAGGGAGGGAGAGGGGGCGGAGGCGGCAGGAGGGGAGGGAGGAGGCGGCCCGGCGCGGCGACCGGGCGAGGGGATTCCGACTTGCCGCTACTAGTCTGGCCGCGGAAGTCCGGGGGGTGGGAGCGGCCCCGCCTCTGGACCCACTGGGCTTCCGCCTCCTCTACGAGGTCTGTGCGGGCTCCCGAGTCATCCAGTCTTTGGACTTCCATCGAGCAATCGTGTGCGCCAAGGCCTGAGGGCACCGCGGGGAACAGAACCGCCCGGGCCGAGGCGTCGGGGGCTCGCGGCGTTGTCGGGGGCGGGGGTGGGGAGGCCCTCACAAGCCCGGGTGCCCCGAGCCCCGGTTCCCAGAGGACACTAAGGCGGCGCCGAGACAGCGCACCGGAGGACGCCGGAGCGGCCTGGGGGTGGGTGAGGGTGGAGGTAACTCGGGAGCCTTCCAGGTGGAGGTGCTCTGTTGGCTACCCCCGCAGGCCAGGGCTGGGTAGAAGTGTTAGTGGGGCTGGGGGGGTGGAGGGCGAGAGAGGAAGAGGAGTGAGGCTGCGAAGGTGCAGGGGTGGAGGGAGGGCTTGCAGTCTGTCCTGGGAGCCCTTGGGGAAAGTAACAGAGGAGTGAGGGGCTCAGAGTTGCTCTTTAGGGAGAACTCTTTGGCTCCTCTGTGGAGAGTGGATTGGCGAGGGCAGCCCGAGGCAGGGGTGAGGCTGATGAGTGATGAGGGCAGTGGGCATGAAGATCACAGATCAAGCTGAGCACTATTCAGGATACAGAATGGAAGAAATTGACCAGATCTGGGGACTGCTGGCCACTGAGGGAGAAGGAGGCCTTGGCTTGAGGCTGGCATTGGGGGGGGGGGGGGGGCGGGGATGAGATCACACTTGGAGTGGTGAGCTGGAGGTTGAGGCAGGCCAGCCCCCGGAGACTGTACTAATCAACGATGCGCTACCATACAGTGAGGGCGCAGGGTCCAGGCATTGTACTAAGTAAGCACTTTCCCCTGATTGTCAATGTCACTCTCACAATAAGCCTAGTCGTTTCTATTACCCCCATTTTAAGAGGGGAAAACAAGAGACTTCAAAGAATGAAAGTGGTTTGTTCAAGAGCAAATGGTGAGGTTGGATGGAGGGGTCCAGAGCTCAGCGGGGAGGTGTGCAGCCTGTGGGGAAAGAGTTCCCCAAGGGCTGGCTGAAGTCTCTGTTGTCACAGAGGCTGTGAGAGGTGGCATGTTGAGCCAGGATGGTCTTTGGGGCTGTGGGTGAAGACTGAATTAATAAGCTTTGAGGGCTGAAGGTATCCTAAGAAATCTGTGGGAGTTTGGGGGTCTCTGTGTGTCTTCAGAATCTGCTGGCAGCCATGTGCTGGCCAGATTGTGGTGATCTGGGGAGGTGGTGGGGACTCTGGGTGACATCCTACAGGGCTAAGTCTGGGGTCTTGAAAGAGGACATGGTTTTCATGCATCTGGTGAGACCTGATGGGGAGGGTTGGTTATATAGGCCCTGTAGGGAATAGGGAGATCATGGGTATGTAACACCAGGGCTGGGGGGCAGGGACAGGTTCTGTGGGAGGGTGTCTTCTAGGCTATAGGACCTGGGAGGACCCCCTGTTCTTAGTGATGCCTGATCTCCGGGAGTTGAGAAAATGCCCTTCATTTGGTTTCCCTCTCCTATGGCAAGTGCTGGGGTTCTGGTAAACCTGCTCAAGCTCCTAAGAACGGAGCCCGTGACAGGGCAGGGCTGAGGTGACAAGCCTCACATGGGCCTACCCCTGGCCACTTGACATAGCCCCAAACGTGGACATAGTTCATGGTCATGTCACATCTTAGGCCTGAGAAATTCAAAGGAAAGCCACACATAACACCCCCACCCCCCCGCCGTACAAAATACTCAGGCTTAGACACTGGGAACCACCTGGCCGACCTTTTGGAATATACGATGTACAGGCCCCTCACATAATACACAGGACAGATGGGGGGGGGGGCACAGCAGGACCTCACCCTAGAAACAGCTCCAGTCAAACCACCCAGGTTGGTCGGGCCACTTCACTTGTTGGAATTTCTTGGCTAGGTTTCCCAAGCAGGGCCTCAGTGACTTCTGTCTCTGGAGCCATGACCTGCGGCCTTGTGGTTTGGTGGTCTCTGATCTTGGGATTCAGCCACTTGGATCTTTCTTCCCAGAAGCATCCCAAGGTTGATCCACCCAGGGAAGATGCCTTGAGAGGCATGGTCACTATCCCCAGGTTTCCAGGTGCCCCGCAAGTGGGCGGCAGGCTGGATGGGTGCTCTATGGCCCTGCGGTGTAGAACTAGGATTTTTGAGAGGAAGGGGTGGGAAGCCTGAATTTGGCTTCACATGAGACTTGTGTGACAAAACCATCCTCAAGGGAGTGGCTGTCTCAGGTGCTGACTGCCACCTGGAGTTCTGGTAGAGGCCAGTCATCTCAGGTGCTGTCAGCGACCCATCAGAGTGACCACAAAGAGTCTGATGTTGGGACTTCATTCCTTCAGGCAAAGGAGAATGTGACAATCCCCTTGGGGGCCAGGCCACTCTCCTGCATGAGTGCCTTGTGCTTCTGTTCTCTCACACATGCACACACCAGCACCCAGTGCAAGGCAAGGCTGGTGTCGGGGACTGCCTGAGCCTTGGTCCTACTGCCCCCTGCTCTCTCCGCTCTCTGGGACTTCACCAAATCTTGTCTTTAGAACCCTGGCATCTGGACTGCCAGACCCATTCTATCAGAGCTGGTGAGTTAGCACCCAACCATCCTGGCACAGAGCAAGGGGCTAGGGCTATTCAAATTTTCTAGGACCCCAGGCACAAAACTGCTCCGACGTGTCACCTCCCACCCCCAGGAGACCTTTGATCCTTCAGGTACCTCAGGTAGGGTGCCTTGTGAGAGTACAGGCTGAGTATCCCCATGAGGTTAGACTTCTCAGGGAAGGGACCTGCGGTTCGCCTTATCCTCACTTATCTAACCCATCCTCTGAACTCTGTCAGAGGCCTCCTAAAAAGGAAATGCGATGGGGCTAAGGAACTCTCTAGAAACCCCAACCCTGCCCAAGAGGAATGGATAAAAAAGCATGGGTGCTGATGGGGGAAATGGTGGCAAAGAGGGAGTTTGCTGGAAGCTGGAAAATAGGATCCCCATGAGAAGGATCCTCACAGTGAAGGCCGCACCGGTAGGAGGGGACCTCGGGGCACCGGCCAACAACCCTGTCCCTCCCCCACGAATCAAGAAACCAGGCAGCGAGGCTCTGGGGGCTGCTTTTATGGGGACGACCTGACAGAGGGCATGGTCCGTACAAAACCGGGAACAATACATACATATATATATTATATACAGAGACGCAGTCCTGCGGGGGGGCGGGGCAGGGGCGGTGCCGGCCCGAGAAACCGGAAGCGCCCCGCGGCCCCGCCCACCTGGCCCCGCCCCCCCATCTGCGGCGGCGGAGGAGGCGAAGCGCGTGGGCGCGGGCACTGAGACAGCCAGCTTTTTCAGGGGGTAGGGGCACTTCTGGGGGCGGGGGGGCCGGGGCGAGAAATACTGATCGATGGCGTGGTCTATTTACAGGGGACGAGAAGCCCAAACGATGTGATGGGGGCTGTCTGTTTTTAAAAAATGAACAAAAATCCAGTCTGGGGCAGGGACAGGAGGAAGAGGCAAAATGAGAGATGGATCCTGAAAGGGGAGGGAACCTGGGGGGGGGGCGGGCCTCACCTCCCTTGGTCCAAGCCCCAATTTGGGGTTACAGTGGGGAAACGGAGCGGATTTCACTTAGAAAGCAGGCTGCCAGCAGGGCAGCCCTGGTCTCCAAAAAGATGAGTAGTAGTAAAATTTTGCCCTCCAGTCAAAACCTTGGAAAATTGTGGGTGTGGGCGGAGTGAGGCTGAATTTGCCATGTTAGTACAAGGCTTCCAGGTGTGGCCCTGGGCAGGGCAGGGCCTGGCTCTCCAGTGGGAAATGTTCCCCTCGCCTAAGACCAGGGGCTCTGTAGCCAGGCCCCCTAAGCTGACCTCTCTTCCCTGGCATTCCCAGGCTTGGCCAGGAAACCTGGAGCCCAGAGAGGCCACAGAACAGTTCCAGGAGGAGGTTATGGCTATTTGGCACCTGGGGGTGGGGAGGCACAAGGAAAAATTGAGGGCTGCTGCCCCAGGAAAGGGGGAGCTGGGGACCAGGTGTCCTGGACTCTCCCCTTTTCCCGAAGGATGCATGAGAAGTCAGTGCAGGGCCAGGCCCAGCCTCCAGGCTTAGGGGTAGACTCTGTCCCTCCTGGATGGGGGGACCAGGATGGGAGGAGGTGTGGAGGCAGCCCCTCCCAGCAGGAGGGTCAGAATGCAACAGAGACAGCACAATGATGGGGGACAGGGAAAGGGCCAAGAAGGTAGAATCTCAAGTCAAGAGGCCCAGGGGTCGCCTAGGAGCCCCGTGGGCAGGGAGCAGCCTCCAGGTGGTGAGATGCTGGGAGAGCCCCCAGCCCCATTCCAGTCCAGAGACAAAGGCTGGAGGTTATAAAGTCTGGCAGTATGGTCCTCAGGTCCTTGTGTCCATCCACCACCCAGGCCAACCATCGGCATCCCTTGGCCTCTGTGCCTCAGCCCCATAGGGCAAGAAGGAGGCCGTCCTTCCAGCCACCTCTGTCTGCCCAGGCCCTCTGGTCCCTGAAGCTGGGGGAGGCGGGGCGGAGGGTGGGGAAGTCGGGGCACCTGTCCCCAGGCTGGTAGGGGGCGGGGTGAATTATTGAGGACAGGGGAGGGAGGACAATGGGAGGGGATTAATTATTGTCCCGTCAAGGAATGATTCCTGTTAAGTAGAATTGGAATTCCTCAGTGTTTGCAGGTTTCCTTCCAGTTCTGAGATCTGGCAAACAAAAGGGAGAGGGGGTCAGGCCTGGACACCAGGCGTGGGCCCTGCCCCTTCTGACCCCCTAATGGGGACAGGACCCTGAGCCAGCAGTATGACTCCCTCTCTCCCTCCAGGACCCACAGAGGAGGTACTGAAGGGGAGCTTACCTGCTGCCCCCTCTATAGGCACTGGCCCCCAGGGCATCCCGGGCCTACCTTGTCCAGGAGCTTATCCATCTCCTCCTTCCTAGCCAGCTCTGACTCTTCCAGAACTCGGCGCTGTGCGGTCTCCTTTTTCAGGAACTCGATCTCCCTAGGGATCAGCAGGGGACAGACCGTGGGTAAGGGTGTGTAGTCTGACTTCCATCCAAGGAGTCTCAGGATCCTCAGCCCTGTCCTTAGGCCCACCTGGGCAGCTCTGTCCCTCTCCCTTAAGTCGGGAGGCCCCAGCTCTTCCCAAAACCTCTGGGGCCTGACTGCTGGCTCCAGTAGCCAGTCATTCTGAGCCCAGGTACCCCCACCATGGGGCCCTCCACCTTCTGTGCTCCTTGCCTCCCTACTCAGCTTGGGGGCAGGGGGGAGGGGAAGAGCTGCCGCTAAGGGCCTCTCAGCCCTCCCCGGGCCAGGAAGCCCCACTCCCAGCCCCCTGACCACGTACTTCTGCTGGTAGTCCTTGATGAGGCGTTTGGCCTTGCTGTACTTGCGCTCCAGGGCCTGGTACTGGGCCTGGGTCTCCCGCAGGTGCTCGTCCACAGCCTGGCACAGGCTCTGGGCCTCGCCCCAGTAGCCCTCCAGTTTCTCCATGCGCTCCTTGTTCTCCTCCACGCTCTGCTCCAGCTGGGCCTTCTCCACCCGCCACCGCCCCTTCTCCTGCTCTAGGCTCTGCAGCTGAGGGGGGAAGGAGCAGCCATGGACTGGTGGGGGCCGCAGGGAGCCGAGGGGCGCCCCAATCCTGGCGCCAGCGCCGGCCTCCGGGTGACTCCTGCAGATTTGGAGTTCACTTCCCCCCGCCCCCCCCCCCAGCTGCCAACTCCTGTTGGCTGAGCCTGAGAACTGGAAGCTGGAGAGGGAAGACGTGGGGGCTCAGCCGCGGAGCCCCCAGCCAGGGCCCCCACACCGCACCACGCTCCTAGCCGGCAAGAGGCCCAGGTTGGTCAGTGACTCGCTCTGTGACCTGGGGCGAGGCAACTTCCGGCTTAAGCCTCAGTCCTCCCACCTGTGAAACGAGACCGACCCCTGCCTTGCCAAGCTCACGGGGCTCCAGTAAGATGGTAGATGTGAAAGAGCGGGCCAGGGGAGGCTCACCATGGCCCTCTGTCCCCTCTGCAGCTCTGGTCCTGCTGCCCGGTCCCTGTATCCGTGGCGTCAACAATCCTGGCTCCTCGCCCGCCTTGTCTCCCCGCTCCTCACGGGCACCGTGCGTGCCCCAGGCCTGACCCCACCCGCACAAACCTATTCCTCCTTTCCAGGATCTCGCTGCCGCACCAGCGCTCAGCCTCACACCCCTGCCTGCCCCTCCAGCCTCGTTGGCTGCAGATGCCACTTGCTGTCTGTGCCCCGGCCACAGGGGCCTTCCTGCAGACCCTCAGACTTGCCCCGTTCCCTCTGCTGAGAGCGTCCCCACCTCCTCCCCCGTTGGCGCATTATTTCCCACTAGCTCACCCCTCCGCTCTCTGCTCAGGGTATCACGTCCCCAGAGAAGTCTCCTGGGATTCCCTCCAGCAGCAGCCGCTGCCGCACCCCCCTGCTCCAGGAGCTCAGCGAGCCCGCGCTCTCCTGCAGAGCCCCGTGTCCATTGATGACGGAACACACACCAGCGTGCACACTAAGCCGCGCGAGGGCAGGGAGTAAATCCGCCTCTGCGCACTGCAGGCACTGGAACCGTGCGGGGCGCTCGGAAGGCACTCGACCGGCGTCTACAAATTGAAAGCCTGAACAGACCTTTGACTTGTGCCCCCCCCACCCCCCCGCCCCCGGCCCCTTCCTGCTCTGCATCCACCCGGGAGCATGGCCTGTCATCTCAACCTCAGAAATGAGCTCCAACCCGCCCTTCCTCTCCTCCCCTCTGCCTGCACTCCGGGCAACCCGGGCCACCATCCCCCCCCCCCCCCAGGACACCACCAGCACGGCTGCTTTGCCAGCCTCCGAGGCCTGCCCACCCGCATGTCCTTCCACCGCGTAGGCAGTGACCTTTCCCCCTTCTAGTCCCCCTGTGGCCGCGGGACCAAGGCCAGAGTCCTTCGTGGGGAGTGGGGACCCTGCCAGCCGCAGCCGCCACCCCCACCCCTGCAGGCCCGCTCAGCCTCCCACCCCGTGCCCACAGGAATGGACCCACAGTCGGCGGGCCTCCTCCAGGCTCGACCCTCTCGCCCCCGGGGGGCGCCCTTCCTCGGCCTCAGTCACTAAACCCTGCCTGCTCCCCAAGGCTCAGCTGTGACCTCCCCTCTCTCCATGTGAGGTGGGTGTCCCGTGGCCGCGCGGCCCCCACAAGCCACCTCTCCCCGCCACACCGGAAGCCCCGTGGCAGTTGGGACACCGAACGTCCAGGCCCAGCAGGGGCCCGGTGCAGACCGGCAAGGTGAAGTCTGCATGTCGGCCGCCTGCGAGCGCGCTGGCACCCAACGGGCCTCGAGGGGGTGTCGGTGCAGAGTACGTGTGCGTCTGTGTATGTCGCGAGTGTCACCATCGGGGAGCGCGAGAATGCACATGTCCTGTGACACTTCCGGGGAGAGGGCTGTGCCTGTGTGTCTCCCGCAGACGAACGTAGCGGGAGGCTACATATCCGGCTGCTGCCCTGGGTATCGTGTCACGTGAAGCCCGGCCCACTGTCTCCGTGTCACCACGGAGCGGGTGACTCCAGACAGCCCGGTGAGGAGGCCCGGGTCCAGGCTGGCATGTGTCAGTGCGTGTATCCCTGGGTAGCTTACAACGATTGCTGAGCCTGTTTGTAGAGGACAGGTGGGGGACAGGAGCAATGTGACGACACCTAGAGTGACCTGGTGTCACTCGGTCTAGTAGCTCATAGCTCGACTTTTTGTTCAGCACCTTTTACGAGCCAGGTGCTGTGCTAAGGATTTTATATGCCTTGTCTCATTTAATCCTCACGACGGAACGTACAGTGTGGGCACTATTATCATCCCATTCTACAGGGGAGGGGACTGAGGCACAGGGCAGCAAGTGGACGGTGGCACACAGGGGTCCCGAGCTCAAGCTTTTAACACTACGCTCCCCTGCCTCAGAGCAGCAGCTTGTTCTGATTCTGCCTGCGGGTGACAAGTGTCAGTGTCTGCAGGTGAGAAGTGGGGGGGGTCATCCCCCCAGCCCTCATTCCCCCCCTCCCCGTGCCACATTCTTACCTTCCTTTTCAGCTGCTGGATCTCTGCCTCAGTCACAGCATGCTTGATCTGGAGCTGTGGGGGCAGAGAGGCAGGTGCTCAGCTCTGGCTGGAGTCGGTCATGGCCTGCCTCTGCCCTCCGCCACCCCAGGGGCCCCCTCTTCCCACCTCCTTGAACTTGTGCACCAGCTTCTCGGGCTCCATGTCCACAGGGGACAAGGCATCCTCGTTTTCCGCCAGCTCGAACACCTCGATGGCCATCTCGCCACCCGGGAACGTGGGGCTCAGCTCCTCATCCTCATCGGTGGCATATTCTCCTGTCTGCGAAGGGAGCAGGGAGGCTGTGCACCCTGCCCACCTCAGCCCCCCTGAGCCCCGAAGAGCAGGGCTTAGACTGGCAACAGCCTGTCAGTGTCAGACCGGGAGCTACCCAGGGCTGTGGGTCACGCCTCAGGGGACTGGGGCCACCCCGGTGGCATGGTCTAGGTCTTCCCCCAACAGCCTGGTAGTTCCCCCATGAGACTGGGACCCCTGAAGAAACCGCCTGTGCTTTTCCCCTCGCACTGCGGGTCCCCTGAGGTCTGGAGCCACCTCCTTCCTTAGATTAGGTCCCCTGAAGGTAGAGGCCATGCCTTCGTCTCAGAGCAGGGACTCGGAGGGAACTGCATTTTCCTTGTAGGAGCAGGAAGGCTCTCTGAAGACAGAGTGTGACTCCTCCATCAGACTAAGGGTTCTTTGAAGGAAGGGTCTGCATCTCCTCCCTCAGTCTGGGGACGCCCCCAGGATAGGGAAAGGTGCCCTGGCCTCCTTCACGAGGCCTGGGAAAGGCGCCGAGGCAGAGGATGGGTGTGATGCTCCATCCAGCCACCAGGGGGCGATGGTGCTGCCGGCCAGGCCGGGAGTCCCTACCTCCTCGTCATCCTCCCCGTACTGGGCGTATCTCTGCTCCATCATCTCTCGCTGCCATCGCTCCTGTTCTAGGGTCTGCTGAATTAGCTGGGCCACCTCGCTCTGCTCGCCTGGCCGCTCCCGGCCAATCATAAACCTGCAGGGGCACGAGCGTCATCCCCCTGCCTCTGTCTTCCACCTGGGTGATACCATTATCCTCCCAGCTGGTGCTCCCCTCTCCACACTCAGACCCTCCCAAGGGAGGTGAAATGAGAGGGCTGAGTCCAGAGGCTGTGGAGTGTTAATAATGAATGGGGGGAGCTGGGGGCCCTTCTTGGGTTTCCTTCCCTGGACAGCCAGAAGGCCCACTAACCCTCGCAGCCAGTTTTTGGGGAGGGGTGATGTCAGCCAAACCCCCTGCTGGGTTGCAGGGGACAGGAGCTCAGGGGCTGCCAGGGCAGGGGGCTCTTCCTCCACCACAGGGGAGAAAACGAGGCAGGGGAATGGTGAAGCTGACCCGTCCCAGCAGCCTGCTTCCCCACTGCCCTGCTGTGGGGCTGTGGAGGGGTGTCTCCGTGAGCTCCAAGCCCCCAGGCTTCAGGAAGGGGCGGGATGATGGTGAGTGGAGATTAGGATGGAGAGGAAATAGTGGAACTTCCAGGCACTAGCCCCTCCTCTCCGTGGCCACCCACATCCTGTTTCTCTCCACCACCCTTTCCTGGGGGCAGTGCCCCTTTTAGAGAGGGCAGGGAGTGGTCCCTGAATGTTATGCCAGAGAGGGACAGAAGGAGCCTCTAACCCAATTCCCTCTATTAACAGGCCCGGGGAGGGGAGTCCTCCCGGGATTACACAGCTGGTGAGGAGGGAAGGATGAAGTGCCTGGTGGGGGGACCCCAATTTGGATGGCATTCTCCATGCACGTCTTGGCTCTTCAGTGACTGAGTCACGGACAGGCAGGGGAAGGAGGCCAGGTTGGAGGCGCTGCAGGCCATGGGCCTTGGAACCTGAGCGCCGGTGGCCGGCAGCGCGTGGGGCAGGCCTATGGGTACAGCCATTCCTTCCGGCAGGGAGGCCGTGGAGGCTCCTCTATAAGGTGGGCCACCCAGAGCCTTATCTGGGTGTGGGCAGGCGGGCAGAGAGGCGGGATGAGGGCCAGGCCTCCCGTCTATTCCCACTCCCCACCCAGCCGGGCCCTGCCGGCCCTTACCGCACGCGACCCTTGGTGTTCCGGAGCACGGAGGCCGCAAAGCTCTGGGTGACTCCAACCAGACTCGTGCCATCCACCTCCACCAGGAGATCATTCACTTGGATCCTGGGAGAGGCCACACTGGTTAGGGGACCGTCACAGGGGAACTGGAGCGGAGGTGGCGGTGGTCTCCCTCCATCAGGACCTGAGGCTCAGTCCCCCCTGGGTCCTGGTACTTTGTCTACTTGCATAAAATGCATGGGGCCAGAGGGTCAGGGATCAGCCAGACCCACCACTGGGCAGTGAGACCTGGGCAAGCAAATCCGACACAGACAGGCTGGACCAAGCACACTTCGTGTGATAATCACACCCTTGTCCCCTCCTCCATCACACCCGACGGAGTAGTGTGACACCCACAGAGTTCGTGGCCACCACGCACACCCAAAGCACAGGTGACACGTGGTCCTCTTACGGGTCTGAAGATTTTCTCCCAAATGCCTGAGACCCCCATGGCATACTCTTGTGCTCGCCGCACCCCGAGATGGGCGCAGCCCCCACCATGTTCTGGGTGTGGCAGCAGAAGCCCTGGTTCCCCACCCCAGAAGGACAGAGATGGGGGTGGGCCAGCCTGGCCCGCCGAGGGGGATGGCAGGCCCCCTGGCTACCTCCTTCCTCCACTGCCACCCCCCTGCGCGCTCCAGGCCTTCTGTCAGGGCTCCTCTGCGGAAGTGGAGGAAATGGCCTATTGTGAGCGGCTCACCCCCTGGTGCATGTGGGCACTCTCTCCCACGTGCACACACTCCCCACGCTGCCAACAGCCAACAGGGGACCACAGGAACGGCTCTGGAAGTCCAAACTGGGGGGGGGGGGGTAAGTGAAAGAGCTCGGGTTGTCACCGGCCTTTTGTCCACCCCCCACGCCACCTGGGCCACAGCAGGCAGAAGCTCTAGCAACATGACCCCAAAGCCACCCAGTCCCTACAGGGACACCCACTCATCTCTGTCATATGGAGGGGGTCTGGGTTTGGAGGTGCCACCACAAGCCTCCCCTGATATCAACTGCCAACTTACAACAACGCTGGGGATGCCCCAAAGCCCCTCCCACATCCCCCCTGTGATACATACACAGTGGAGTGGCCCACGGAGGGGTCGCTGGGTGCCCAGGGCTCCAGGAGGCCCTCCTGAACCTTCTGGCCCCTCCAGCCTCAGAGGCCAAACACAGGTACACACGCTCACACGTGCGCTCACACAAGGAGCAGTCTCCTCCCAGGTACACCACACGCCCGCATCCCCCTTGTTCTCTAGGCTCCGGCCATACCTGCGGGCTTTCAGTCCCCTTCCTGGAACCTTTTGCACATTCTACTCCCTCAGCCTAACTAAGTCCGGCTCATCCTCAGGCCTTAGCTCCAACGTCACTTCTCCAGGAAGCCTTCCCTGCTATCCAGAGAGAGCAAGTCCTGCTTTTTATGCCTTCATGCCACCCTGTGCTTTTCCCACATTTGCTGCGTGTCCACTTGGATGTCTGTCTGCCTCACCACACCACATGCTTCCCGAGGGCAAGGGAAGCCGTCACTGACTCCCCAGGGCCTGACTCCAGCCCTGCCACAGAGCCAGCGATATTTGCTAAGTGGGGAAAAAAAAAAAAAAAAAAAAAAAAGCTCAGATGTATCCACCAGGAACACAGACTCCATGGCTGTGCTCTCCCTCCCATAGCCCACACACGCCCAAAAACCAGGACATACAATGCCTCCGTGCAGCCCCCTCCCCACCCCGCAAAGAACGTAAGCACCATTTGGGCAGGGTTCCCAGTGGGTTTGTTCACTGCTGTACCCCCTGGACCAGCACCTGGCACAGTAAGGCTCCACGAACACCTGAACCCCACACAGACAGGGGCCCATCCTGGCTCGGTGGCCTGGCCTGCAGCTGACGGCTGATGGAGGAGGGGGAGGGGGTACCTGCCGTCCCGGTGGGCCGCACCACCCTCGGTCACCGTCTTCACGAAGATGCCCAGCTTCTCCAGGCCCATGTCCGCCCCGGCCCCCATGCCGATGATGCTGATGCCCAGGCCCTCGGAGTCTGTGGAGCAGAAAATCAGGACAGGCTGGTGTTGGGAGGTGGGGGTGAGGTGAGGCGTCCCAGCCAGGGCTTGCAGGGGACAGAGTGAGAGACACCCCCCGACCCCCAACCTCACCCCAGGGCACGGCCCGACCTCAGGCAGCAGTCCCCATGCTTAGGGGAGGTCCACAACTGGGGCAGAGACACTGTTCTGTCTACCCCCTCTTTGCCAAGCCAACTGGGAAGCTCCTGGGTCACCCCCTGCCCTTTGCCCCTCACAAGAACTGATGAGCAGCAGGGCATGCTGAGGGGGGCCCAGGCGTCTTGGGGGGGCCAGAGTCTACTGTACACACAGATAAGGGATCCAGAGGGATGGAAAGGCGTGGGGGGGGGTGGTCTTCTTTTCTACACAGACTCATCCATACTTAGGGTCTCCATGACCCAAGACCTCCTGCTCTTCTCTCCACAGCTGTCCCCTCCTGTCTCATGGGTCTCTGACATCCCAACTCTTATCTTCCCCCACAAACAGCCTCTTCCTGTCTGCTACTCCCTCATGGGGCCTGGGAGTCGCCTGGACTCCTCCCTCCCCCTCACCGTCTCAGCCAGAACCAAATAACCACCAGATCCTGCAGATTCTACCCCCCAAGGATCTCTCAAGTACATGCACTTCCCACATGGCCATCATCTTGTCCACACTGTGATCTCTCTCCATCCACTTATGACCCTTCTCCCCCCAGCACAGCCTCACGTGGTCCTTCTAGAATACCTTTCCCACGCCTTGCCATGGTTTCCTGTCCATCTTAGAGAACAGTGTCCTCCACATGGTCTATTAGGCCCTGCATACCCTTCTTGCCCTCGTGATCAAAATGTAGCCAAGCCTCTCCTCTCTTTCCCACATGCTCCCCTGAATTCCCATCTTCAGAGCTCAATGCCAGCATAACTTCCTTGGGGACCCCACTGACCTGAGTCCACGTACTGTCCTAGCGGCGCCCCCCGTTCCCTGCCCCGCCCCTATTGCAGCGTGTAAGTGAGCTGGGACGGCTCCTTCAGCGCGTGGCCCTGGGGACCCGGCACCCGAAGGAGCACAGGGTACGGCAGGCCCGGGGGAGGGGGGGCGGGGGCTGCTGCAGTCCGCTTGGCTGGGGGCACTGACAGGGGACCAGGGCAGAGCTGGCGCCAGAGAGGCGACCACCACCACCGCCCCCGCCGCCCCTGCGGCCTGGCCCCGGCCCCCGGCCTCTCACCCTTCTCCAGCTCCACAGGGAACAGCTCTAGCCTCTCCACACGCTTCTCCAGCTCATACTCAGCCGAGGCAGCCATGGGGTCCACGTCCTCATTGCGCCGGTCGTAGTCCTCGTTGGAGTAGGTACTGAACACCTGCGGAGGGGCCACTCGTCAGAGGCAGGGGCAGGGCTGGTGCCCGGCGCCCGCCGGCGTTCCTCTACTGCTCCGGGCCTCCCCCAGCCCCAGTGTGACCCCAGCTCGGGCGGCAGGCCCTTCTGCTGCTCGAGCCCGCAGGGCCCCGGAGAAAGGGGCGCAGTTGCCCCATCCACACCATTATTCTCCCCCACAGCCCCAACTGGCGTGCGCGTGGCTGCTGTAGAAAGAAAGGAAGGGCAATCCTCGAGAAACCAGCCGACTCAGGAAGCCAGACCTCCAGGTCAGAGACAGACCAACAACAGACTGGGGCAGAAAGAAACACAGGGAGCCAGAGAGCCAGACAGACGGCGGGAGAGTGGAAAGAACAGGCTGAGCAGGAGTAGAGGGGCAGAGGAGGAGGGGAGTAAGAATGGAGAAGATCCTGGAGGATGCCAGATGGGGAGAGAGGGGGGAGCGGGTGTGAGACGCAGGGACAGGGGAGAGAGGAGGAGAGAGAGAGGAACAGAAGAAGACGGGGGCACCCAGGACCCAGCTGACCTGAACCTGAAGTTGAAGCCAGGGTGGGGGAGGGAAGCAGAAAAGATCACCTCCACCTTCCCACGGAGAAAGGGCAGCCCTCCACTTGAGGTGTCCCTCAGGTGGCAGAAGGTGGATGGGGGAGAATGCCAGGCCCACGTGGCTTTGCCTGCATGACCAGGCCTCAGTTTCCCTCCCGAGAAGCAGCTCTGAGGTGTGCCCCTTATCCCCAGTGCACTAGAAGGCCCAGGCCAGAGGCCCAGGACCCTGGTGAAAGCAAGGAGCTCAGGGAGGTGGCAGCCTCTCTGACTTTGTCCCCAGTGAACCCAGTCTGCATGGGGGCCCTAAGGCCAGCCCTACCTTGTTGTCCCCTCTACCCCTCTGCTGTCCCCTTCCTGTGTCTCTCAGTGAGAAGGGGAATTCCAAACCTCCTCCAGAGAACAGAGAGGCTAGGGCAGGGGCTCTGTGGGAGTACCTAATTTTGGGTCCAGGCGGGGGTACCCCCAGTGGGAGGTTAATGAGCACCATTTGGGGTACCATGATGCGTTCATGCTTCATGGCCTGCAGCGACAGGTTGGCACCACTTGGAGCCAAGCAGGGGCGAGAAAGGGTGGGAGCAGCTCTATCCGACAGTTGGGCCTGAGGCCTGAGCAGCTGGAATGGAGCTCCGTGTCCCCCGAGGCCCCTGCCAGGGCCCCCTCTCCTCCAGGAGCAGGCCCATGGGCACCCTGGCAGGCAGCAGACTTGTGTCCCAGCCTTTGTCTGGGCTCACTCAGTGTCATCCTCCACTCCCCCCCACCAGAGCCTCGCTCCCACAGTGGGGTTTCACAGGATTAGAAGTGCAGCTGGGAGGGGCCTATGTGGTCACTTCACTCACTGCCCTCGATTTCACTACATTAGAGAAACCAAGCTCGGGCCCTTAGAGCTCGTTGTCAGTTGGGCAGTGGCCGGACTACCCTCCTGACATCTGGCCATTGGCCTCCGAGCCCCTGGAGGGATGCGCCATCCAGTCTGCACACAGCATAAGATGCCAGGTCTGCTGCCAAGGTCACCTGGGTCAGCCCGTGGCAGGGCAGGATGAGACTGCACCCAGCTGGGCCCTGGTGGGTGGGTCACCTGTGACTCTGTCCCCCCCCTTGCACTCATGCCCTGGGCTTGGCAAATCGGCTTTGGCCCACTTTTGCATCTGAGTCCCCTGCCCCTCACCTTCTGCTCCAAGGGACAGGGTCCCTTCATCCCTCAGTCTTTGTGGTGCCCGCCCCGATGCGTGTGTGCGAGGCAGTGAACACACTGTGACCTCCAAAACACCCTCCCAGCCTGCCCCGGGCTTTGCCCTCCCCTCTCTTCTCAGCTGATCAAATCCTGCCCCCTGCAGGAAACCCTCGGGCTCAGAGGCCCCAGACCGCCCCTCACATTGCCCACCATGACGTGCCCAGCCGATCAGCGGCTTGGGCCCTGTCCCCTGCCCCAAGTGACAACATGGAATTGGGCTCTCTGTCCTCAGCAGAAGCCTCCACAAAGGCAACAACTGGGTCATCCGCAGGGCACCAGACCCGGGAATCAGTGTCAATGCAGGGTGGGGGCAGGGAGGGGGAAAAACTGGAACCCACTGTCCAGGGTGGGGAGGAGGAAATCCCCAGCGAGGTCAAAAGTCAGACACGCCAAGGCGGCACCACGGACCACTGGCTCCCGCACTCGTGCGAGCAAGAGTCACCAGGGACCAGGGAGCACTGCTCTAAATCATGCGCTATTTTTTACCCAAAAATCAGGGTAAGGTGTCAAATATAGACAGTCAGAGGCCCAGGACTGAAAGACCAACAAACTCCATCTCTGGATCAGGCTGCTCAGAGAACTGGTGATTTGGAGGGGCGGGGGGGGGGCCCTGACTCCTCAGGTCCCAAGAAACGCCCTCATCCTCCATTCCGTCCAGGATCCCATCCAGGATCCCGTCCAGGATCCCCTAGCCCTCAGGACAGCGAGGGAGGAGGAAGGACTTATAAGGTCGCAGCCCCAGAAGGGGGAGGGCTGGCCTGGCAGAGTAGCATCTTTCAGGCCTTGGCTGGGGTGGGGGCGGGGGAGAGGGGCAGCCGCTGATACTCCAGGAGGGCCGGGAGGAATCGTGGGCGGCCTCAGTGTCCAGGAGCAGTTACGGAAACTTTGAGCAGACAGACGAGGGCTTGGCTGGGGAGAGGTAAAGGCAGGGTCCAGGCCTAGGAGAGTCTGGGGCCTGGACACCCTCCTGCAGCGGACCCGGTGCTGGGCACAGCTGAGCCTGGGGCACTGAGAAAGGGCCATCTAGGCTGGATGCGCCAGCCAAGATTGGAGGGTGGCAGGAAGCAGGGGTGACCTAGGGCTCCTAATTCTTCCCGGGAATGTCCCCACCACCCACATTGGCACTGTTCTGAGGATCTCAGGGCGCTGGCACAAGCCACGGACCAATCGCCAAGAGTGGTGGTGGGGATGGGGGAAGAGACCCCCAAGGGGGCAGCTCCCATCCGTCTTTCAGGGCACCCAGAGAATGTGGCAAGAGCGCTTGGAGCTTGCCAAGGCCATGGGAGTGTGCCCTACTGAGCAGCCAAGAGCAAAGGCATGTGGTAGCTGCCGGGCATCCTGGGGGCTTTCCCGGCCCCACCCCTCTGTTCTGTGCCCTGCCCAAGGCCCAGCCCCCTCATGGGCCAGGCCAGGCGCCTGCTGCCTGCGGAACCCAACACCTCCACCTCCCCAGCTGGCCCGGCACAGACCCCAGGGAACAGGGCCCCAGCACCAGGCCTCTCCCCCACCGCCAGTCACATGGCCCCAGCTCAGCTCACCCTCAAAGACCTGCTTCCCTCTTTCACTTCTGCAAACTTGGGGTGGGGGCTACAGACAGGATGGAGGAGGGTTACGGTCCCCTACACCTTCGTTTTAGGAAGTTCTTGGCTCCTCCCTCCTCTACAGGGGGAACGCAGGGGGTGTTTCTAAGCTCCCCCACTCCCCCCCCCCCCGGGGTGGAGTAAGGACCAATGTGGGGAGGGTCTCCTGAGGACACACACACAGACACACACCTTCCCCCCACCCAAGCCCCAGCCTCAAGCAGCCTCTGGAGGAAGAGAGCCTGGGAGAGAGGAAGGGGAAGCAGGTGTCCGGGATGCGGGTGCGGCGGAGCCAGGGCGAGGCAGCAGGCACAGGAACCTGAGGGCAGGTCGGGGCAGGCCGCCCTCGTCTGGGGCCTGAAAATCGTCCCCCTCTGACAAACAGCTGGAACTCCCCCACGCCCCCCTCAGGGTGGTAACTTCTGGGAAGGGGGCTGGGTGGCAGGGGCTGACTCAGCCTGCCAAACCCGGCTGGCAAGGCGGGGGCGACGGCGTGCACGTGGCAGGGGCGGCGCGGGGGCGGGGAGGGGGGCTCACTTACTTGGATGGGCGCCGTGCTGAAATGGATCTTCCGGCTCGGGGCCGGGTCCTCTTCCTCCGAGAGCCCCGGAATCTCCACGCACCCCGACTCGGGCTCGTAGGGGGGCTCCCCATCCTCCTCGTCTTCTTCGTCGTCCTCCTCCAGGGCACTTCCCCCAGAGTCCTCCCCCAGCCCACTGTAGGCGCTCACGTCCACCAAGTCTGCCTCCGAAAAGTCCTCCTTCTTGGACTCATCCGCCTCCTCCGGGGCCACGTCCGGGGCCCGGCCGTTGCCTACCCCTCTTTCAGGCGCCGCCACGGTCGCCGTGGCCTCCTCGGGGGCCGCCTGGGCCTTCTGCTCCTCCGGCGCGGGGCTGGCAGTGGTTGCCAAGGTGCTGCCATTCTCCAGGGCCGCGTGGACCGTCACCTCCGCCTGAATCACCTCCCCGGGCGCCGCCTCGGCCTCAGACTCCCCGCTCTCCTCCACCTCCACCGGCTTGATCTTGCGCACCTCCCGGGGCTTGGGGGGCGGCCGGGCAGGGGCCACTCGGTGCTGCGGAGGCTGCTGCCCTCCGGGGCCGCGTTCCTTCTCGGCCGGCGCATCCCCCGACGGGGCGGGCGGCGGCGGCGGCGGCGGCTGGAACACCCGGGACCGCTTACTGACCAGCTTCGAGTTGACCTGGGGAGCCCCGGCGGCCGCGGCCCTGGGCAGCCCCGGCCCACGGTGGAGGCCGGTCCTCGAGTCGGCCTTCTCGAAGACGGCGCTGAGCTGGCTGACCGTCGGCGACACGGCGTCGGCGTCCAGCTTGTCCAGCGCCTCGGTGCTGCCGTTGAAGCGCACCACGACGTCCAGCTTCCGGTCCTGCAGGCCGGCGCGCTCCTGCCTCAGCAGCCGCCGCGCCGCGGCCTCCTTGTCGCCGCCCGCGGCCGCCGGGACGCTCCGTTCGAACAGCTTCCGCGTCTCCTGCAGCCGGGACGGCGGGTGCGGCGGCGGCGCGGGCTGCGCCGAGGGCGCGGGCTTGGAGTCGAAGCGGCTCACGCGCTCCGACACGCTGGTGCCCAGCTTGAGCAGGGCGCTGTGGTCCACGTTCTCGTTCAGGCTGCTGGCCCGCGGCAGCGACAGGCGCACGCCGCGCTCGGGCGCCCGCGGGGCCTCGGTGGGGCCCGCGCCTCCGCCCGCCTCGCCCGGCGGCCCCGCCGTCGTGCCCATCTGCAGGAACATACTTTTGATGCGGTGGACGTTGGAGCCATATTTCTTGTGGTGGGCCGCCTTGGGCGCCTCGTCGGGCCCGGGCGCGTCGGGCGGCTTCAGCGCCTGGATGCCCGCCTCGTAGGCGCTGCGGTGCGGGGAGGCGCTCCGGAGGGGACCCCCGGGCCCCCGCGGCTCCGTCTTCATCATGGTGGGGGGAGACGGGGGCGCATCCCCTCGCTTCCCGCTCCCCCCCTCCAACAGGCGGCTGGCCAAGTCGGGACCACCGCCCCCTCCCCCCGAGAAAAGAAACCCCGGAAGGCCTTTTTTAGGCTCCCCCCAAACCAAGCTGCCAAAAACAGTTAACCCCGCTTAAAAAAGGGGGGGGGGAATCTCCGAGCGCCCTGTGTGGGTCGCCTCCCCCAATCCAGCTGCCACAGACAGCCAGCCCCTCTTTCAGAGCCCGAGCGGCCTGCTACGGTCGCCCCCACCCAAATTAGAAAAGCGGCGGCGGCCGGGGCCGGTGGGACCGCGCGCCCTGCCCGCGAAGCAGCGGCGGAGGCGCCGGCTCACATCGTCCGAGGCGGTGTCAGCAGGGCTGGCAGCCCGGGCGTCCCCCACCCCGGCCGGGGGCCTCGGCTCTCGGGGGGCCCGGCACCCCGGCGCCCATGGCTGCTCCGCCGGCCCGGGCCGCTCCACCGCCGCGCCACCCTCCCTCCCTCCCTCCCCCCCGCGCCCCGAGCCTCGGTCTTTCTCTGGCTCTGCCCGAGCGGCGGCTGCCCGAGACCGAGCGGCTGCCCTTCTCGCCGCCGCCGCTGGGGGACTGGCACCTCTGGGTCCTAAAGGGATCGGATTTCCGGGGCCGGAGTCTGTGAGCCCTCCCCTTCCCCTCCTCCCGAATGTATCCCCTCCCCTGCCCGTCCCTCTCGACTGCCTGACGCTGACCCCTCCGGTCCTGGCCTGTCGTCTTCAGCCCTTCCATCCCAACCTCTGACTGCGGCTTCTCACAACCCACAAAAGCACAGCCCCACCAAACACTGGGGGAGGCAATCCAGCCCCAGTGGTCTCAGTGTGGGCCCCTCTCCTCCCCAAATGGGAAGGGAGATTAGTGGGGCGGGGCAAAGGATCGTTGCCTTCAAGGCCCTTGGAGTTCCCTATTGTGGTTCAAGACCAGCCTCAAAGTCGCTGGGCACTTTAAAATTTTTTAAATTCAGATTTCTGGGCCCTCCTCCAAACTTTGGGAAGCAGAATCTCAGAGGCCGGCCCAGGAATCTGCATTTTAACGATTTCTCATGGAGAACCTTTTGCAATCTTCTAAGGTGTGAAAGTTTAGCCCAGGGTTTCTGGCCTTGTGGTGGAGGAGGAAGGAAAACAGAGAAAGGAAATGATCCTCATCCCCCAGGCGGCAGCCCAAAGCTGGCCTTTGCCCCTTGGCAGTTTGAAAGGGGGTGTCCTGTGGCCAGCCTGCCCTGCACCCAGGGAGGGGGTGGAATCCCTGTCTTCAAGCCCCTACCTGGGCACTCTTGCCTCTTAAACAGGAAGAAGGAGTTTGGGAGGAGGAATTCTGGAGGCCTGGGGCCAAAGTTTCACCAGTGAGAGCTCTAGCTTGGGTCTCTGATCTAAAGGTTCCTGGCCACTGTTGTGCAAGTGTGTGTTAGGGAGGCAGGGGGAAAGATGGTAGTGACCTACACATCCCCTGTCCTGGCAACCCAGAAAGCTGTTGTGATGCTCTCCCCAACCCCCATATAATACACAGCAGGGAACCTGGGGCTGCCCCCTACCCGTCCCCAGCTGCCAGGGCTGGGAGTTAAGGTCCACCCCCTAGACCGTGACAGGTCCAGATGCGCGGCTTCACTCCACAGATCCCAGGAAATGATGAACAGTGTGGAACCTAGGACCCAGAGAACAACTCAGGCACAAAGCCTCCCCCCACTCCCAGCTGCTTCCTGCATCTCGGCCTTCCTGCGGTCTCTGCCTCCTCCCCCGCCCTCTTCTCTTCCATCCTCTTCCTCTTCATCCCAATCTCCCACTCTCTCCCCAGCTTGCCTAGAATTGCTGTTGTAGGGAATCCTCCCACTACTCCACTGTAGGGGTGTCTGTGGGTTTTGCGGGATATAAGCCGGTTAGCACGTGCAAAAGAGTGTGGGGGATGGGGTGTGGGAAGCTGCCTGGGAATCCTGAATATTGGGACGGGGAGGGGCCTGGAACCACAGGATTGGATCCCGAGGCTAAGAGAGAGGGAAGATTTGGGCTCTGAGCAGAGACCGGAAATGAACCCAGACCTCAGACTTTCCCTGGGCCACCTGCCTCTTTGCCCAGCTGCACAGGACACTTCCCCCTTCCTGATTTTATACTTTGGGATGGGACAGACTGAAGAAGCCATCCTCAACCTCCCCTCCCTCCTAACCCTTTTTAGAAGATCTTTCAGGAACAAGCTTTGGGACTTGGGTTTCCAAGTTCAAAGTCTGGGGCTTGAAACCTGCCTTCCCCGCAGGCCCCCCAACCCCACTGTGGAATTTGGGGGAGACAGAAACCTCACTAAGTTGAGGGATGGGAGTTTGGGCATTGTCCCCAGAAGTTCTTGTGTGGACTGGAGGAGGGCGCAGGCCCCTGGGTGTTCTGCCCAGAATCTCCCACACCCTTTAGTGAGTCATCTTAACTGGTCGCAGCCCAAGGGTCTGGGCCCACGCTTCTGGCCAGGTGGGAAAGCCAGCTCCTAAGGGTGGGGGGAGGAGCTGAGAACCAGCAGTCAGGCCCAGTGACCCTGGGACCCCAGACACCTCCAGCAGCAGCTCGGGGTGAACAGGAATTGCTGGGATGCTTGGATCTCCCTTGTCCTGAGACTTCCAAAGGAGAAACCCTTTTAAGTGCTTTGGGATGCGGGAGGGTGGAGTCGCCTGAGCTTGGATGGCTGAGGCTAATGAGTGGGATTATTATTTCATGGGCTCCTGGTTAGCTCAGCGACACCCCAGCCAGAATTCCCAAAGAAGCTTTTATGGAGCCATAAGTGCTTTACCATCACTCCTTCCCTGGGGTCAGGCACCAAGCTGGCTGGCCTGCAAGACTAGGGTGGGGAATGGGGTATTATCTCCTTCATCCCCTCCCTGCCTGCCTAGAGCAGAAATCCCACCTGCTAGGAGGGTGAGGAGAGCAGGTTGGGAGGGTCATCATCCAACTGGAAAGGTTTAAGCCTAATTTTCATTCCTCTGGCTGTGATCCTCACCTCTCCTTCTGTTCAGCAACCCACAGTGACTTAACCATCCTTTCTGTTGCCCTTTGTGGAGAAGGCTTTGATGGCCAAGTTGCCTGATGGTCTTTAAATGGTGGTCCTTGGGACGCCTGGGTGGCTCAGTCGGTTAAGCGTCTGTCTTTGGCTCAGGTCATGATCCCAGCATCCTGGGATGGAGTCCCACATCGGGCTCCTCGCTCAGCGGGGAGCCTGCTTCTCCCTCTGCCTGCTCTGCCTACCTCTTCCCCCGCTTGTGCTCTCTCTCTCTCTGACAAATAAATAAATAAAATCTTTTTAAAAAGTTAAAAAAAATAATAAATGGTGGTCCTTCCTCACCTGGCCCTGGAAGAGAAGGTGAGGTTCCCAAAGTTGACCCAGGAGATAGGTTGCCAGAGTTCAAATCATGGCTCTACCACTTGCTAGCTGTGTGACCTTGAAAAGTCACTTGGTGTCTCTGCCCCGAGAGGATAAACTGAAGAAAGTGGCTGGAACACAGAAGGTAGGGGGTGTGGGGAAGGAGATGCCTTTCCCAGTCCTTGCTAAAAAGGCTAGAGGCCCTCGACCCTTCTCCTGATAGAGCCCCTCCCTGTTTTCCCACCTACCCCCCAGATCTGATGAGGGCCCTCTGACACTGTTCCTTGAGGCTTGCCAGTTTTAAACACCAGGTGTATTGGGTGATGAAGGAAGGGAGATCTGTGATAAGTCCCAAGCCCACAGTGCCCTGGGCTCAGGCCTGGGCTGGGCGCCAGGCTGGCTTCTCTTCCCAGCCCTGGGGCCTTGAGACTTGGCCTCTGAACATTGTGTTTCTGTGGCCATAGTCATCTCAGCAGAGCTGGCCTGGACCCTGCCCTTCGACCGCTTTGTGGGGAGCCAGTGGTCCCTGCCCCAATCACTCCCCTTCATCTGTCCTCCTCGGCCAGGGACTTGGGCAGGTAAGAAGATGCTGGAAAGGCTTATGTGTTGTTACATGACTGCATAGAGGAAAACTTAAGTCCAGGATGTCGGTGCCGGAGGGGCCTTCCATGGCCCTTAGCTGACCCGCTCCCAGGGGGAATGAGAAGGGCTGAGACGTGCAGAGGGAAGTGACTTATCCAGTTTTAGAGGAAAGACCAGGCTGTGGTTCACAAGGTCTGAACTGAATCATAGCTTCACCCAGTTGCCGGGTGACCTGGGGCTGGTCATTTCCCCTCCCCAAGCCTAATTTCCTCAAAAAGCTCAATTTGAATGTCTGAGTGTGTCTTCTGAGTGCAGAGACCCTGGGTCTCAGCTGCTCTATGTGGGGCAGAGCACAATAGGGCTCTGAAGCCAGACTTTGTTCCCAACCTGCCACTCCCCAGTTAAGGGACTGCAACAAATTTCTTCATCTGTAAAATGGAGACAACGGAGCAGCCTCATAGTGCTATTGATTAAATGAGTTCTGTGAGGGCCTTATACATTTAGAACAGCTCCTGGCACAAAGCAGGAGCTTGGTGAGCCAGCTGCTACTGATTGCGTGTGTATCTGAACACGCATGGAGGTGTGTGCCCATGTGTGAGCAGGTGTGGCCAAAATGGGCGTCAGTGTTTGCATCTCTGTGTGGGTCTTCATGAGACTTCCAGCCTCTTGGTTCCTTGTAAGGTCAATTATATGGAAATCGGAGACAGAAACATCCCCTGCCTGCAGTTCCTCCAAATCTTTGGGGGTCATCCCTGGAGTGAAGGTAACCTCTCTTCTCTACTTGCCAAAGGCTTTTCATTCCTGCCTCTTGGTGCCTCAATTCTCCCACTCCCTGTGCAGGGACAGGGGTCCCTGGAGACCCACCCACAGAAGGAGGAGTCAGGGTGTGTGTGTGTGTGTGTATTTTTGTGTGTGTGTGTGTTGGGATGTGGGGAAGGGGTGGGACACAGGAAAGATTTCTCCAAGTCATCAGTTGCCTTAAAAGAAAGCCTATATTTAGCCAGGCTTACAGGGCCTGTAAATATGTATTTTGCAACGCAGACAGCCATAGCTGTGGGAGCTCTGGAGATATGCAGGGAGGTCAGAGACAAAACTACCCGGAAAGATTGGGCAATGTAGTTTGTCATCAGCAGATTCGAAGGACTCTTTCTACTGCCGGTTCCAACTGCTAATAATATACATTCCTGTGTTTCGATGGTGGTTTCTATTTTTCATCTGCTCTCTGGATCTTGTGCAGTGGGTGCCTGAGGAGGAGACTGGCTCTGAGTTACCTTCCTCCCCCAGCCTTTTGTCTCACCTGCTCTGGGGCAGGGAAAAGAGCATCTTGCCCAGGCCATCTCCTTTCCCGACTGGCTCTGCCGGGCTCAGCCTAACATGTACCTGCACAGGAACAACCCCCAGAGGCCAGCTCTCCCGGCTCCTACACTCAACCCCTTGCACTTGAGGTGACCTTGAGGGGACAAATCCAGCCGCTTCAGAGCAGCTCTCTTTGAGAAAACTTTTCTTCCTTTAAAAAAAAAAAGCATGCATATATATATACATATATATATACATGTATAATGTATATATATATGTTATATATGTCATTTTAGTTTGAAAAGTTTCTTCAAAAATAAGAAAAGTTCAGCAAATCACATAACAAACAGAATTTATAAATGCTGGGGCGCCTGGGTGGCTCAGTGGGTCCAGCATCTGCCTTTGGCTCAGGTCATGATCCTGGAGTCCTGGGATCGAGTCCCGCATCGGGCTCCCTGCTCTTCAAGGAGTCTGCTTCTCCCTCTGCCCCTCCCCCTGCTCGTGCTCTCTCTCTCTCTCTCTCTCCCAAATAAATAAATAAAATCTTAAAAAAAAGAATTTATAAATGCTAGCATTGTGTCATTTTTGCTTCAAGTTCTTTCATAGGAAAGGACATGAAAGTTGGTTCTTTCTCTTTCTCTCTGTCCCATTGCCCACTATACCCATTGTCACAAATTTGGGATGCACCCTTTATAGTCCATAATTTATTATTATTATTTAAAGATTATATTTATTATTTATGAGAGAGAGTGCGTGCGCACGAGTGGGGGAGGGGAAGAGGGACAAGCAGACTCCCCACTGAACAGGAAGCCCCACAAAATGAGGGCCTCCATCCCAGAACCCTGAGATTACACCTTGAGCTGAAGTCAGATACTTAACCGACCAAGCCATCTGGGTGCCCCTATTATAGTTATTTTTAATTGTAAGATACATAAAATTTGCTCTTTTAACCATTTTAAGTGTCCAGTTCAGGAGCACGAAGTACATTCACATTGTTGTGCAACCATCACCACCATCCATCTCCAGAACTTTCTCATCTTCCCAGCTGAAACTCCATCCCCGTTAAACACTAACTCCCCACGTCCTCCTCCCCGCCAGCCCCTGGCAACCACCATCCTACTTCCTGTGTCTATGAATGTGACAACTCTTGGTACTGCATGCAAGGGGAATCATACAGCATTTGTTCTTTTGTGCCTGGCTTATTTCACTTAGCATAATATCCTCAGGGTTCATTCGTGTTGTAGCATCAGAATTCTCTTCCTTTATAAGTCTAGCCCATAATTGGATTTTTTCCCTACACGTTGAAGTATTCATAAAATAGCAGACAGTAGGGCGCCTGGGTGGCTCAGTCGTTAAGCGTCTGCCTTCGGCTCAGGTCATGATCCCAGGGTCTCGGGATCGAGCCCCGCATCGGGCTCCCTGCTCCGTGGAGAGCCTGCTTCTCCCTCTGCCACTCCCCCTGCTTGTGTTCCCTCTCTTGCTGTGTCTCTCTCTGTCAAATAACTAAATAAAATCTTAAAAAAAAAAATAGCAGACAGTAATGCTTTCTGTATTATTAATACGTACAAAAGAACCATCCTCCTGTGTGGATCATCTTGCAACATTTTTTCCATTCGGTGTCTTTTTCACAAATGGAGCCACACGGATACATGTGGATTCCTTCACTTTAACTTCTGTTTGGTATTTCATCATAGGAATAAGCTACAATTTATTTATCAGTTCCTCTACTGAAGGGCATTTGAGGTGTTGCTGTGTTCTGCTATTATAAACAGGGGTGCGGTGAGCATCCTTGTATTGGTGTGAATCCACCGGGAGAGCAGATACCTCGGAGTAGAGAGAGCCAGGGCTGTGGGCAGGCACACTTTCTACTCCTCTCTTCCACTCCTCTAGTTCTGCCTGACTACTCTCTCCGGCTACAGCGCCACTTTATGCTCTCGCCACCAGCATTGTACAAGGTGTCCCTTCTGACCACATCCTTTCCAACATCTGCTCTTGTGAGACTTTATTTTTGCCAGTCTGATGGGTGTGAAGTGTGATACCTCATTTGAATCTGCATTCCCTGCCTATGAGGTCGAGCCTCCTCTCATGCTCAGGGGCCATCCGGGGTTCCTCTGGGCGAAATGCTTACGTCCATATCCTTTGCTAGCTGTTGCATCATTTTTTTTCTGGTGCACCTTTTGATATGAGTTATAGAAAGCCCAACTAAATGTGGTTTAAGCAAAAAAGAAATTTTATGATTTCACATAACAAGAAGTCTTAAGGTTCGTTAAATTCAGAATCTCAGCTGGGACCGTCAAGAACCATCTTTCCACAAAATCTTCCTCATCGTGTTGGCTTGCCTCTTAGACCGGCCCCCTCAAGGTCCACAATGGTGGCCTCCCCTCAGGTGTCTTTTGCAGACAAATGTCCAGATGTAGAAGAAAGTGGTCATTTTCTTCTCAGTGTCTCTTTCCCAGAGGCCCCACAGGAGATCTCCCTTCCCGTCTTGGTGGCCAGAATTCCATACATGTCCACACCTAAACCAACCACTGACCGGAGGAACTGAATTATCATGCTGTTTTTAGACCGATCATCATTTACCTGATGCAGCTGGGGAAGGCCCAACCTCCCCAAAAGCCTAGACTCCGGATTCCTGAATCAGACCAGGGTTCCATTAGCAGGGAAGAAGGGAAGGAATGCTATTTGGGGTGGCACGCAAAAGGTCTGTGCTTTCCTTATTGATTTGTAGGGCATCCTTTATATATCTTGGATACTAACCTTTTAGTTGTTTATTTATGTATTTTTAATTCTAACAATTTTTTTAGTACAGTTGACACATGTTACATTATTTTCGGGTCCTTTTATCTGTTTTACATGCTGCCAACATTGTCACCCAGGCTGTTGCTTGTCTTGTAACTTTGTTTATAATGTTACAGCAGAAAGCTTTTTCTTCTTCTTCTTCTTCTTTTTTTTTTTTTTGTAATGTAGTAAAATCAATCTTTTGTGAGTTGCATCTCTTCTTATCTGAGAAATCTTTTCGTATCCTGAGATCTCCTACATTTTCTTCTGAGTATTTTAAAGTTTTGTTTCTTTCACTTTTAGGTCTTTAATCCATCTGGAATTAATATTTATGGATAGTGCGAAGATTTTTCATTTGAAAAGCCAATTGTCACAACACTTTCTATTAGTCTGTCCCCTCTCACTGAGTCGCAGTGCCACGGACATCATAAATCACATTCCCACATATGCTTGGATCTGTTTCTGGGCACTCTGTTCTATTGATCTCTTTGTCTAGCCCAGCACCAATACCACATTGTTTTAATTACTATCGCTTCTAAATAGGTCTTGGTATCTGTTAGGGGCTTATTCTTTTTCAGAATTGTCTAGCCTCTTTTTGGTCCTTGGCTCTTCTGTATGAATTTTAGAATCGGCTTGCCTAACTCTCTGAAAAATCCTATTGGGATATTCATTGGACTCGCACTGAATCAGAAGATTAATATGGAGGGAATTACCTTCCTGACATTGAGGCTTCTCATCCCTAAACTGAATACATCTCTCCACTTATTCCTTTTAAACCTATAGTTTTTATACTTTTACAATCTATCATTTTGCTTCATAAGTATCTGTGAGTTTTTTCGGGGTTCTGTACAATTTTGTTATTGTTAATGATGTATTTTTAAAAAGATATTACAGTTTCTAATAACTTATTGTTAGTGTATAGAAACACTGTTGGATTTTGTATTTTATTTGTATTTGGACACTAAATTTTGTCCAGCAATCTTGCCAATCTCTCTTAACAACTCTAATAACATGCCTGTAGAATGTCTTGGATTTTCTATATAAATAATCATACCATCTGCAAAAAACTGTCAGAGATTTTGTTTCTTTTATTTTCCTAATCCTCCTATCACTGAGCGGTGGCTTCTAAATCGGACTTCTCCCAGCTCTCAGGCTGTGCCAGTGGCTTGGCCCTGGGCAGCTACAGTCTTGCACCTTCAGTTCTAAATAAATAAAAGACCCTTTACTTTCTCCAGAGCTTTACAGTTTACAAAGCACTTTTGTTTTTCATTATCTCATGGATCCTCATTACCCCCACTTTACAAAGACGGAGCGTCTCTTCTCCATGTCCAGAGATCTAGCTGGGCAGAATACTGTGCTGTGAGCCCTCTGACAGTCCCTCCCCTTCTCTGCTTCTCCTGTAAGCTAGAAAGTTTGGCCAGGGACGGTCTCTGGTATTCTCAGACTCATGATTGATTGCTCTGGGCGGTCACAAGGCTCAAGTAACCTCTTTGAGCGCTGAAGGCCAAAGATAAAAAAAAAGGGAGGAGGAATCTGGGTACACTTAGGTCCTCAGACTCGTGCCCTCAAACGTCGTGGAGGGTGGGGAAATAGGGACATGTCCTTGGAAGTCGGAGGGTTGACACAAATGATGGGGATGGTGGGAAAGAGGGCATTGTGTCCAGCCCCCCGCCTCCAGGCGGGTTCTCCTCCCCGCTTGGTAGGACATCCTCTGGACCCGGAAGGGGAGGACGAAGTAAGACTCGGGGCCGTGGGCCTCCTCCTGCGTCGCCCCCTCTAGCTACAGCGCTCAGCAAACACTTCTGACGCGCAACCCCAACCCGGGGCGGAGCGCTCCCACCCCTCCACCCAACCACCCCCCGCCCCGCCCCGCCCCAATGTTGCGCAGGCGCAGGTCCAGGCTGCGGCCGCGAACGCGCCCTCTCGTGGCTGACTGACAGATCGCATTCTTTGTTGCGGCACCGGGGGCGGCGAAGGGGGGGGAGGATGGGGGTGGAGTCTGGGAGGCAGATGCGACAATCAGATCACAATGATGAGAATCCCTTTCCTTTGTCCCTCATGACAACATATAATCCCCCGTTGTAGATGCAGATGAAGAAAATATGGCCCTCAGAAATCAGGAGGTTCATAGAGACAGAAGTGGAAGGAGAGAGTTGGGGAGATGATGCATTCATTCGATCAACCATTCATTCATTCAGCAGATATTCACTGAGTGGGAAGAGCCAGGGACAAAGGACCAGAGGAATTAAATTGGGACACTGACAGGCGGAAATCCGGCAGAAAGCTGGGGAGACAGGTATGGAGAGGCAGAGACCTGACCCACCTGTCCCCCCAGACGGATGCTCTGACTGGTGAGAGCCGCCTTGGGAGCTCAAGAAGGGGACAGCTTGAGGACCAGGAGGGACACTAGTCACAATGGACCAAAGCAATCAAATATGCTTAAAGCCATAAATTCATAATTATGCTACTGTTTTTGAAAAGCTAACAGGCTGAAGTTTGAGGGATGTTAGAGAATCAACTCATTATTTAGAAATTGGCAAATACAGGAAGAGAATCAAGTATTTATCCTATCTTTCCTATATGAGCTATAACACTCAGTAACCAAACAGTAAGTGAGGGGCAGTTTCTGTGTCGGGAATTATTCTGGCTAATAAAGGAAGGAATGATTGGATGTAAGTATCACCATTTGGGGTTGGAGGGGGAGACTGATGGATGAGGCACAAAGCATCCACGGTTGCTGTGCTTCTGGATGGAAGAAGCAATACCACCATCTGTGAAGTGGTCTTGCCAAAGAAAATAGAACCTACAACTGATCAGGACTTTCAATCCAACTACAATTTACAGGAAATAACAATGTACAGGAAATATAATTTACAGGAAGTGCAGAGGTCAGAAAGATGTGTTAAAGAACACCCTAGAGATGCAATCAGCAAAACCCAGACTGGAAAACTGCACGGCAAATGGTCTGGTTCTCTCAAGGAAAAAGACAGAGAGAGAGAGGTTTGGATGGGGAACCTATGGATTTAAAGGAGACGCATCAATCAGTTGCAGTGTGTGCGCCTTATTTGGATCCTCATTCAAACAAATACACTTTAAAAAAAAAAAGACGTTTATGAGAAATTGGAAATCTGAACACTATAGGTCTGATATTAAGGAATTATTATTAACTTTAAGGTATACTAACGGACTAGGTGTAACAATCGTGATTGTTTAAAAAAGAGTCATTCTATTAAAAATAATAAATAAATAAGTCATCATCTTTCAAAGATACATGCGAAAATATTGACAGAGGAAATGAAACAGGAGGGAAAGTTGGGGGGGAGGTACAGGTGACAGGAGATTGGCCAGAAGTTGCTGACTGTTGAAGCTGGGGGATGGATATATGGAGGTTTCATTCTTTTATTCTGTAGGCTTTGGTTTTGTTTAAAATTTGCAAACTAAGGGGCACCTGGGTGGCTCAGTCAGTTAAGCATCTGACTCTCGATCTCAGCTCAGGTCTTGATCTCAGGGTCGAGTTCAAGCCCCGCAATGGGCTCCACACGGTGTGTGGAGCCTACTTAAAATAAAATAAAATTTGCAAACTAAGAAGTTTAAGGGCCCTGTGACCCCACTCTTTATGCCCAGGCCCCAACGAACAGAGATGCTGAGTCTTCTAGCAGCAGCTTGCAATCTGGTCAGCTCTGAGGTGGGGACGTCCTCTAGTCGGCCACAGGGACTTCCAGGGGACTTCGGGCTGGCTGCTGGCACAGTCCCTGGTTGCAGGGAGGGGGAAAGAAGGATCCATAAGGAGACACGCCTCTGGGGGCCTGGTGGCACTGGGTTTGGGCACTTCTACCTTAAGACAGCTGGGGGTGTGAGTGGGGGACTCCAAAGAAGAGCAGGGGAGTCACATGGAGCCTCTGAGGGGCTGAGGCCTGGGCAGCCGGCCAGACTCTGGCAGCTCTGCCTGCTCCCTCAGCACCCTCTGACTCTCGCTCTGCCTTGAGAATTTTCCTCCCTCATGCCCTCCATCTCCGTCTCTGAGAAGGCGGAGAGGCGCCAAGGTGATTCTGGGACAAACCCTGCCCTGTCTGAGAGCCTGAGTGGATGCTGACTCTGGAATTTGGTGGCTCTCCAGGGATGGGTGGGATGGTCAGGCAGGGAGAGAGAAAAAAAGGTGAGGACTAAGTAACCTGCCCCTGGTCATTCCAGTTGGCAGGCCCACATCATGCTCCTCAGGCCCGACCAGAGCGGGTCCCAGGCGTCCATGTTTGGGGTGCTAGGTACGGTGGGGAGGTGGCGATGCCCAGGAGGGATGCTCACGCACACACCAGGAATTTTGGAATCCTGGCACCTGCGGGTCCCTGCTTCCTCCTCAGGACATCTAGGGAGAGTCCCCTCTGCCTGCTCTGAGTGAGAAGCCACCAAAGAGAAGGGCATCCCACCCCCTTCACACCTGGACCCAGATCCTTGACTGAGGCAAGAAGGAGGGGGCGGGCATCAAAAGGAATGAGATCTTGCCATTTGCAACGACGTGGATGGAACTGGAGGGTATTATGTTGAGTGAAATAAGTCAAACAGAGAAAGACATGTATCATATGATCTCACTGATATGAGGAATTCTTAATCGCAGGAAACAAACTGAGTGTTGTTGGAGTGGGGGGTGGGGTGGGAGGGATGGGGTGACTGGGTGATAGACACTGGGGAGGGTATGTGCTCTGGTAAGTGCTGTGAATTGTGCAAGACTGTTGAATCTCAGATCTGTACCTCTGAAACAAATAATGCAATATATGTTAAGAAAAAAAAAAGAAGAAGAAGAAGGTAGCGGGAGGGGAAGAATGAAGCGGGGGAGATCGGAGGGGTAGACGAACCATGAGAGACTCTGAAAAACAAACTGAGGGTTCTAGAGGGGAGGGTGGTGGGAGGATGGGTTAGCCTGGTGGTGGGTATTGAGGAGGGCACATTCTGCATGGAGCACTGGGTGTTATGCACAAACAATGAATCATGGAACACTTCATCTAAAACTAATGATGTAATGTATGGGGATTAACATAAGAATAAAAAAAATTAAATTAAATTAAATTAAAAAAAAAAAAGAAGGAGGGGGCGGGGTGCCCCGGCAGCCAGGGACTGGCCTCAGCTGGTCGGGAGGTAGTACGGCTTTGGGGGGAAGGGGGGGGTCACGAAGCACTGGTGCCTCACTCTTCTCATCTGAAAATGGGGAGGAAAGCACTCCTGGGAACTGCAGGGACGGAAGGAGTCACTGCACGTCCGTGAATGTAAAGCCCGGCGCACGGTGGCAGGCGGGGGTTTGGCAGTGCCCGCCCGCGTGCGAGCTCCGTGGGACAGGTGTCTGTCCCCCCCCACTTCCTCTGGGCCCGGCACACAGGGGGTGGCCTGTAAGTTCGCGCGGAGTTCATGAGGCTGTGGCTTTGTGACAAGCACATCGAGAGGTGAGCACTATCCTGCCAGGCTGTAGTTGTGGGAACAGAGCCAAGGCAGGGCCGTTGAGTTTTTCAAGGCCACGTCTCCAGCGAGGGGTCAAGGTGGGCTTTGTGTTGGGTTGGCTTACAGCCCTGGCTCTCCCTGGTTAGTCCTGTCCAGGGCCCGCTCTCTTCCCAGACCTGGGGTACACACTGGGGGTGCCTGCTCTGGGGATGAGGGCTGGGTGAATAGGCACCCGGCTGTTCTGTGTGCCATTAAGGAGGCTGTCGCCCAGGCCCCCCTACACCTGCGGGGTGCCGGGCCCTGTGCCAGGTCCGGGGACAGGAAGATAGTAAGATTCTAGACGCCCCGCCCTGCAGTGCTGGGCACAGGGGCCAAGCGGGCACCCAGCTCGGCCTAGCGGAGGAAGGCAGCACAGAAAGCCCGCAGGGCGGAGAGGAGGCCTGTGTTGAGTCTTGCCTGGTGAGTGGCAGTTGGCTGGGGGGATGAGAGCGGGAAGGGAACCCCAAGCAGAGGGAACAGCTTGTGCAAAGGACTTAGTGAGCATGTCAGTTGGGTGGGGGGTGGCCGCAGAGTGAGGCTGGGCAGGAGCCTGGGGTAGTGTGCGTGCGTGTGTGTGCGTGTGCGTGTGTGTGTGTGCGTGTGTGTGTGTTTGTGGTTGGCAGAGGTGAGAGGAGAGGATTCTGGACACGATGGCCAAGTCCAGGCAGGGTTGGAAAGCCATCAACAGCTGGGGACTCAGGGCAAGGGGATCCCTTAGTGTTTTCAGGGGGGACTGAGGTAGTCAGGTTGGTGGTTTACAGAACGTTCTCTGGCCACTGGGAGGGGATCACTGGAGAGACCCGGTCATGTGAGGAGAGTGTTCACACCAGATTCAGTGCCTGCTCTGGGTGGGGATGGGGAGGGACCCACTGGCAGAAGCTGGGGTCAGCTGCTCTGGGACACCTCCCCCGTCATCCCTCCCTCCCTCTCTCCTCCCCCCTGCTCCTGTCTCTGTCACTCACAGGGGCCGGGCAGGCTGGGGCAGCCATGGCTGAAGCTCTAATCTGGATTCTTCTTGTGGGCAAGTTGGGGCCTTCTTCTGGGAGAGGCCCAGAACAAAGGGACGGGATTTATGGGTGAAGAGGTGGACAGACAGAGGTCCCTCAGGGGAGGGGTCTGGGCCCAGGGCCCAGAAGGACTTTGGGGTGTTCATGCTGTATCCAGGGGGAGGTCCAGGGAAATGGGACTGGGAGCGGGGCTCTGGGATGTGGGGGACAGGGAGCTCTGAAGGGCGGGGTGTCCTAGGCCGAGGTGGGGCTGGCACAGGCCTGGAGTGTCGTTGGCCCTTTAATGGGCTGGCTGGTCTGCCTTCTTTCTAGGCCCAGGCTAAATTTGGCCTTGGGAGGGTGTGGGGGCCCGCTGGGGCGGGTCCTTTCCCTGGGGCTCAGGATCCCATTTGCTCAGCTTCTATTGGTTTCTACTGTGGGCCCCTTTCCCCCTGTGTATTAGGGGAGTTGGGAGGGAGTCCCAGAATGGCTACTCACCTCCTCCTTCACTCTCCCCCTCCCCTCCAAGCTTCCCAGACACTCAGCATTCTTTTTTAAAAATTGTTTTTATTTATTTATTTTGAGAGAGAGAAAGCAGGGAGAGCGACTGAGAGTGCCCTTAGGGGTGGGGAGGTGCAGAGGGAGAGAAAGAGAGAGAATCCTAAGCAAGCTCCATGCCCAGAGTGGCAGAAGCCGACCGGGGCTCGATCTCAAGACCCTGAGACCATGACCTGAACCGAAATCAAGAGTCAGATGCTTAACCGACTGAGCCTCCCAGGTGCCCCTAACACTGCATTCTTAAGGGTTCTGTTTTACAAGTGCCCATAACACGCATCCACCCCCACACACCCCACACCCTTCTCAGCCAGACAGCAGTCCCTGCCCGGGGTGACCCCTCAAAGGGAGCCTAAAATGAGGCCTGGAGGAGGGGGTTCCCATGAATCCAAACCCAACAAAGGTCTGGGACTTGTCACTGATCTAAGTTTGTGTGGCACAGCGAGGACCCCTCCACCTGTCCTTTCCTGGGAGCCCCCCACAACTTCTCCTCTCTCTTAGGGGCACCAGGAGCTTCTCCCCTGTCCAGGATTAAGGCTGAGGCATGTGTTTTGGGGGTTGTGGGGTCCCCACAGGTCTCTTGGCAGGGCTGGGGGACGCCGAGGCCCAGCAGACCACCCTACAGCCTCTTGTGGGCCACATCTTTGTGCACACCCTGGACCGGGAAACCGTCCTGCGTCGTCCCGAGCATGTCGGTGAGAGGGGCCTAAAGGCCATCAGCGGGCTGGCGGTGCCTGGCCAGGGGCCGGTGGAGCCTCCTGTCATTTCTCCAATCCCCTGTCCTCCCTTCCACCAGATGTGCCCCCCACCACCCCTGTCACCTACCACGCCCACCTCCAGGGACACCCAGACCTGCCTCGGTGGCTCCGCTACACCCAGCGCAGCCCCCACCAGCCTGGCTTCCTCTACGGCGCCCCCACCCCCGAAGATCGTGGGCGCCAGGTCATCGAGGTACAAGCAGGGACCCCAGTGGCTGTGTCCCATGTGGGCATTCGTGCATGTTCATTTACATAATTTAGATGCCTCTAATTGGAGGGTGTCTCAGTCCCCTCCACGTTTCTCCCCTCGCCCCATCCCTCAGCTCTCTTCTGCATCCTCCCCACCCCAGGTCACAGCCTACAATCGGGACAGCTTTGACACCACCCGACAGACGCTGGTGCTGTTGATTGGCGACCCAGAAGGTACCGTCAGCCCCGCCTAACCCCTGCCCCACCTCCACCCTCCCCCAACTCCAGTCTTGGGGGTTTCTCTTGGAAGGAGGGAGGGGGGTGTGAAGGGCATACTTGGGAGTAGCAGGAGCAGGGCGTCCTGGAAGGACTCTAGATTTGTATTCTTGGCCGTCCTACTGACAGTCTCTGGGGCCTTGGGAAGTTGTTGAGGCTGTGGGAAGGGCATTTGGGGCTGTGAGGGATGGGAAGTTAGGGAGGAAAGAAGAAGCCTGAGGGGGCGTGGGGAGGAGCTTGGGGGGGGGGAAGGCTTGGGAAGGATTCGTGCAGGACTCGGTGTGGAGCCTCAAGTGCCAACCTGGCATTTCCAGGCCCCCTGCTGCCATACCAAGCTGAATTCCTGGTGTGCAGCCATGATGTGGAGGAGGTGCTGCCCTCAACCCCTGCCAGTCGCTTCCTCACAGCCTTGGGGGCGCTCTGGGAGCCGGGAGAGCTCCAGCTACTCAACATTACCTCCGCCTTGGACCGTGGGGGCCGCGTCCCCCTTCCCATTGAGGGTCGCAAGGAAGGGTAAGCGTGCAACCCCGGAGTGCTTCCTGGAGGAGGTGGCGGCAGCTGGCCTGCTTGGGGGGTGGGCGGGCATGGAGCACCTTTGTGCACCTTCACACCATGTGTATCTCTCACATCACCGTCCACTTCCCTCCAGCCACCCCTTCATCTTCTTGCCCTTCCTGGGCCCAAACCCTAGTTACCCTGAACTCTATACTCCCTGATGCCCCGTGAGGACATAAAAGATCCAGCTATCAAAAGACATTCCTGGGAGTATAAGGCCCCCAGGAAGGCTGGGGTGTTCTGTGTACTTTCACCATAACCCAGGTCTCAAGGTGGTCCTGCAACCCCAAATCTCCAGTGCCCAGTGCCCCCCCCATATGTTAATGGTGGTTTCTATCTGGGCCCAGGGTTTACATCAAGGTGGGCTCTGCCTCACCCTTCTCCACCTGCCTGAAGATGGTGGCATCTCCCGACAGCCATGCTCGCTGTGCCCAGGGTCAGCCTCCACTTCTGTCCTGCTATGACACCTTGGCACCTCACTTCCGTGTTGACTGGTGCAATGTGTCCCTGGTGAGGAGGGACCCTGGATCCGGGTGTGGGGATGGGGCATGACCCCCATCACAGTCTCCTGCCTAGCCCTATTCCCACCCCATCCTGTTTCTTTCTCTGATTATGGTCAGGGTGGCGAGCACGCGCACACACACATACACACACACACACACGTGCGTGCTTGCGCGCTCTGAAGTTCCACCTCATCCCACAAGAGGGCGACAGAGTCCATAATCCAGAAAAGGGATCCCAGGGTCCAGAAGTCCTTGATGCGCACAACCCAACAGCTAGAACAATCACTCCAATAGGGCAGTTCTAAAAACCCTTTCCCCACCAGGGGACTCTTTAGGACAGCTCTGCTTCCTTCTAAGGTGTCACCTAGCAAATCTGCCTGCAATAAGGAACAGATACCTCTCACCTCCAAGTTATAAACCAAAGATGCTCACTACTGCTCTTTGGGATGTTGAGCACAATTATCTGGGGTCCCTAGAGACCCTGACTCCCCAGGTTGGGAACCCCTGGAGTACTCTGTTCCTGTGAATTGACCAACAGTGCAGCCAGGGACAGATCAACATCCTCGAGCACTTGCTGTGTGCTAGGCTCTAGCCAATCAACATGCTTTACCCTCACCACCACCCCAGAAACAGGGTCCACTATTAGCGTTCTGACATTCCAGGTGAGGGAAAGGAGGCACCTGGAGGGAAGACATCCAGCACAGCACTTGTCTGAATCGGGATTCAAACCCAGGCAGTCGGGCCCTAGAGATGCGCTCTAACCATTGTATGGACCTGCCTCTCCTCGTCCTTCTCTCTGGGTTCCTAGTCCAGTGCTTGTCCTGAGAGGTCACCCAAGCTGGGGGAGACAGGCAGGAGGAAACCCTGTGGTTGTATGGGCACCCCTGCCCCGTCCCCCCAGGGGGTCTCTGTGTCCAGCCAACGGCTCCTCAGTGAGCCCTGGGCTCTCTGAGCAGGTGGATAAGTCAGTGCCAGAGCCCGCAGATGAGGTGCCCACCCCAGGCGATGGGATCCTGGAGCATGACCCGTTCTTCTGCCCACCTACTGAGGCCACGGCCCGAGACTTCCTCACCGACGCGCTGGTCACCCTCCTGGTGCCCCTGCTGGTGGCTCTCCTGCTCACTCTGGGGCTGGCCTATGTCATGTGCTGCCGGCGGGAAGGACGGTGAGTGTGGGGGACAGATGGGCAGGGAGGGCACTGCTGCTCACCCCCATGGGGCTCTTTGGGGCGCTGTGCTTCCTGGGGACACAGACTCCTCAGGGAGCGGGGTCCTCAGCCAGGAAGGGGGTGGGGACCTCTTGCCTCGCCTGGCACCAGGAGGGAGGGGTGTGGATAATAGCTAACCCCCTCCCTCGATTTTCCACAGGCTGAAGAGAGACCTAGCCACCTCGGAGTAAGTAGGGGAAAGCTGGGGGGGGCTGGGTGGGAGCACCCCTAGACTGCCAAGCTAGACCCCCCTCCCTAACCTCCATGAGCAGCACAGACAAGCCAGATTACTCTGAGCTGATGGGGGCCACGCCTGGCCTCCGAGCTCCTGGTCTGGGCTGGCTGGTTGCTGGGTCTGACCTCTTCTGACCCGGCCTTCTCATTTTCTGCGTCTCCGTGGAGGACTCCAACCTGGGATGGGGCACAGGAGGGGACCCGGCCAGGTGTGGGGGCCTGCGGCCACCCTGGGGGAAAAGGTTCGAGAGGCCACTTAAGAGGCTGCGTGCACACGCACACACGCACACACACGCACACACACGCACACTTCCCTGAGTCAGACATTAGGTATGGCTCCAGCCTGGCTTCTGCCCCACAATCAGCATGATGCTCTCTGGCCCTGGTTTCTGATGACGGGGTCAGTGAACTAGCTAATGTCTGTGGATGCTTTCAATTCCTCCAGCCCTTTCCCCAAATCCATCTCACTCTTCCTTTGCTCAGGTTCCCACCCCCAACGGCCTTACTCCTCCTCTGTCCCCAGCTTCCTTCCACTCCCACTCCCCTGAGCTCCAAAGATTCCAGGAGGCAGGTGTGAGATAAGTTAGGCTCCCTTTATTTCCACTGCACTGAGCCTGTGGTGGGCCTGGCACCCTTGCCTGCTTGCCTGGCCTGCCTCGTTAACTGCGGCGGCATTTGGCCACCCTGCGAACCTCCTTGCGTAGCCGCTTGCGCCCCCTTCGGGAGCCCACTAGCAGTCGGCGCTGCCCAGGCCGGCCCTTCCGAGGCCGGCCCTTCCGAGGCCGGCGCTGCCCAGGCCGGCGCTTCCGAGGCCGGCGCTGCCCCGACTGGCGTTGTCTCTGGTCCCTGAGCTTGAACTTGGAGGCAAACTTCTTGCCCATGCGGAAGGAGCCCAAGGCCCCCTTGCCGGTCACCTGCTTGAGGACGCCCTTGTCCACCAGCCCCTTGAGCGCTCGCTTGAAGTGCCAGGCGTTCCGGGTCGTGTTGTAGCCCATGGCGGTGACCGCCTTCTTCAGGGTGGCTAGACTCACGCGGTTGTGCATGCCCTTGTCCGCCACAACCCCCAGGATCACCTTGGATATGCTGGGCTTCTGGCGGGTTTGGGGGCTGGTGCGGCGCCCACTCTCATTCTTGCTAGGGGCCCCAGGGGCGCTGGCCTGCCTGCCTGCACCCTGGGCAGTGTTCGAGACCAAGGGTGCAGATGGGGGAGAAGCCGAAGTGTCTTTCTGTATCTCTCCCTGGGGCGGTTGAAGGGAACTAGGTGCAGGGACCTCCAGGGTGGCGGCTGGAAGTCTCCACTGGGCTGCTCTTCGGTGGGTGAGGCGAGTCTCTGGTCCTGGTTCCCTCAGAGGCTTCCTCGGAGAGCTCCAGCCCCAGCCTCCCCCTGGGTGGCCAGAAGTAGGACCAAGGATGATCACCCACGGCTGGCCTCAGCAGACTTGTGCCTCAGGGGCAGGGGGTGGCAAGGTTACCTCTGTGGTGACCTCAGGGGGACATTGTGAGGCCACCAGAATCCTGTGAAGGTCACAGTGGTCCCATTGTTCCCTCCCGGGAGGTGCAGACAGGAGTTGCAGATAAGTGTGGGCATTTGACAAGCCAGGTACCTGGGAAGAAGGGCTGAGGCTGTGTGGGTGGATGGGTGGACTCATGTGGTGTGTTCATGCACGTGCATGTGTGTTTAGAAACGTATGCACCTGGACCAGCTGATTTCAGGGTGTTCTGAGACCCCAGTTTTTAAAAAAGATTTTATTTATTTATTTATTTATTTGAGAGAGAGAATGAGAGCAAGCGGTGGGGGGTGGGGAGAGAGGGGAGAGAGAGGGACAAGCTGACTCTGCACTGAGTGTGGAGTGTGACATGGGGCTCCATCTCAGGACCCCAAGCTCATGACCTGAGCTGAAATCGAGGGTCAGACACTTAACCGACTGAGCCACCCAGGTCCCCCCTGAGACCTCAGTTTTAAACCCACCATCTTGACCTATCTCAACCCATTGGGTTGAGGAATACAAATATTTTTAGCAACAGAATTATACCCACATTTCTGAATTGTTATGGGGAAAGTATTTTCCAGAGTGAACAAAACTATAATTCCTTGCTCTGCCCAGGTCGATTTGATTCCTGGGTCACCTTTGATCACAAAGCAATGGAAAGGCTCTGCTTTGCTTTTTTTTTTCCTATTTTCATTTTTATTTGATAGAATTCTTTTTCCCATCGGGATGAATGATTTTCCATGTCAGTTTTTCAAGGAACATTTCATTCCTCAATTTTTTTGGCCTGTGCCAAATTTGATCAATTATACCTTCTGCCATTGTGGAAATTCTCTTCTGACCAGTGATTTTGAGCACGGCCTGGTTCTGCTGGCTCAGTTTTGGAGCTTGGAAGCTCTCAGGAAAATCTGCTTCCTCCATCAATGTTGACTCAATCACCAGGCTTACCGTGTGCCATATTAGCCCTTGTTGGTTTGGATTTTGAGTGGACTTATTTCTACAGATTCCATTTTTTTTTTCTTGTTCAATGTCTACCATTTTTCAAATTATCCACAAATTGTGATTCTGCTGCCTGTATCAGAGTTTGCTGGTCAGAAGGTCCTCCAGCCTGACCCTTTACTGTGGTCTGTGTGTCAGAAACAGGGCTCAAGGGCTGTGTGTTGGTGGTGGAGAATGTGTGTGTGTGTGTGTGTGTGTGTGTAGGAATGCCCGCCTATTCGTTTGTCTGCCCAGGTGCTGATGTGGAAGGGCTGTAGGGGAAGGCAGCAGCGGGGCTGGCTTTTGCTCCTTCTGCTCCTGCTCTGGAAAAACATCCCCAGAACATTTTCCACCTGTGTGTGTCGCCAGAGTAATGAGACCCAGATGTGGGGCTGGGGGTGGGGAGGGGGCCTTCCCCTGCCAGGGCATTACCTGCCTGGCTGCCTCTGGCCCTAAGCATCCACATGCTTCTTGCTTCCTTACTCCCTCAGCCTCCTCTTGCCTGGGAATGGAAAATTGTGTTTTGGACAGCTCTGCTTGCCAAATTCCAGTCTCAAGAGCTCATCTTGATCCTCCCCTGGCCTTAGAGGCTGACTCCACCTCTTCCCGCCAACCAGACAGGACCTGGTCCTGCTCTCCGCCCCCACCAAGGAGTGTGGCCCATTCAGCAGGAAGCCAGAAAGTCTGACCTGTCATCTAATCTCTCAGGCTCTAGCTGGTGTTGGTATCCACTAACTGAGACTTGGACAGGGGTGGGGATCATTGCCCCTCCCCCATTTGATCAAGTCAACCCAGGCCCTGCCTTGGGCCCCCACCCCTTTAAGGAAATGAATTCTTTTTTTTTTTAAGACTATTTATTTGAGAGCAAGAGAGAGAGCGAGCACAAGCAGGGGGAGGAGCAGCCGGAGAGGGAGAAGCAGACTCCTTGCTGAGCAGAGAGCTCGATGTGGGACTCGATCCCACGACCCCGGGATCATGACCTGAGCCGAAGTCACACACTTAACCAACTGAGTCACCCAGGAGCCCTCTTTTTTTTTTAAGACTTTATTTATTTTGAGAGTTGGTCTGGTGGGGGGCTGGGCAGAGGAAGAGGGAGAGAAACAGACTCCCAGCTGAGCGTGGAGCCCCACTCGGGGCTCAATCTCAGGACCCTGAGTTGATGACCTGAGCA
This sequence comes from Mirounga angustirostris, assembly GCF_029215605.1. Lineage (NCBI taxonomy): Eukaryota > Metazoa > Chordata > Mammalia > Carnivora > Phocidae > Mirounga > Mirounga angustirostris. The sequence continues at coordinate 21,743,270 of NW_026991725.1, read as the reverse complement.
GAAATCAAGAGTCTGATGCTCAACCGAATGAGCCACCCAGGCGTCCCAAGGAAACTAATTCTTTTTTTTTTTTAAGATTTTTATTTATTTATTTGAGAGAGAGAGAGAGAGCATGAGAGAGGGGAGCGTCAGAAGGAGAAGCAGACTCCCTGTGGAGCAGGAAGCCCGATGTGGGACTCGATCCCAGGACTCCAGGACCATGACCTGAGCTGAAGGCAGTCGCTTAACTAACTGAGCCACCCAGGCACCCCCCAAGGAAACTAATTCTTATTGTTTGTAATGAAGAGTCCCTGCTATCTGTCTCACCTGGCAACCAGGTAGTCCGGGAAAATATCTCCAGGCTGGACCCACAAATGTGGGTGGGTTCATGTAAAGGGGCTTGGAAACATCCCACTACTGGAGGCCAAGTACATCAATGAACCTACTATAATAAAATAACACTGATGATGTTGATAGCCATGTCAGGCTCCCTGTAATATTAGCTACCACTTGCTGTGAGGCTGACCAGGAGACATCGAAGTATTTCCTGTATTAACTCATTTCATTTGTACAAAAACTGCATTGTAATTGAGGAAATAGTGGCACAGAGAAGTTAAGTGACTTGCATACGGTCACACAGGCAGTAAGTGGCAGAACTCACATTCAAACCCAAAGCAAGTCCTCCTGCTTGGTTACACTGTGCTACCCTACGTCCCAGAATGAACTGAAGCTTGCCCCCCACAGCAGAAAGCAAGCTCGTGAGGATCTCAAATGAGAATGCGGCTGAGCTTTCTGAGAAGAAAGAAGAAAATCTTCTTCTAGAAAGACTAGAACTCAGAAGGGACTTCCTGACTGCCCTGGGGATTTCAGGCCCACTGAGGGCGGAGCCAGGGGAGCTGTGGTCCGGAATAAAGCCAGAGAGCAAAGACTCAGTGTCCAGAGCTAGTCCTGGCGTCGGGTGGGAGAGGTCCAGGTACAAAGGCCAGGGAGGCCAGCTGGGAGAAGCAGGAAGATGAGACCGTAGAGGTCTGGCTGGAAACAGCAGGAGCCAAAGCAGGAGGTGGGAAGAGATGGAGGGGGGGAGGTTTGCCAGACTAAGACAGGCATGAGACAGGGAAGACTGGATGGTCAATGGTAGGAGAGAGTATTAGGGGAGGGAACTGAGTGCTAGAAGGGACCTAGAGGGTCATGGGAATATAAAGCCCAGCAAATGCTGGCCTCTGGAAATATGGATCCACTGTGGGTATCTATTCATGCCGAGTATCGCGGGAGCTCTTAGCATGCGCCAAGCACTTGTCTAAACATTTTTCTCATTTAATTCCCACCACAGTGCTAGGAGGTAGGTTCTAGTATTATGCCCATTTTACAGTTGAGCACACTGAGGCACAGAGTGGTTCAGTACCTTGCCAGGGACACACAGCTTTGAATCCAGGCTGTCTATACCCACAGCCTATGCCAGTCACTGGACGCTGAGCTGGCACCAAAGACCTTCCTGTCTGTCCTCCCCCCACGCATCATGTGTGTGAGTGTCCCCCTACCTAGCAGGTAGGGAGGACAGGCAGGGTCACCCTGGGTCTCGGTGGGGGGGGGTTGACTCCCAGAGCTGACGACTCTGCCGGCTCTGTGCACCCAGCATCCAGATGGTCCACCATTGCACCATCCGCGGGAACACAGAGGAGCTGCGGCAGATGGCATCCAGCCGGGAGGTGCCCCGGCCGCTGTCCACGCTGCCCATGTTCAACGTGCGCACAGGCGAGCGGCTGCCTCCACAAGTGGACAGCGCCCAGGTGCCCCTCATCCTGGACCAGCACTGAGGGCACAGCCAGGTGGGCCTGCGGGGCGGTGCCAGCCTCATTTCAGGGAACAAGGTGGCTTCTGGCTCGAGGCTGGGGCAGATGGTGGGGAGGGCGAGGTCCAGGGAAGGGGCACCAGCCCCGCCTGCTCCTCTGAGGCAGCTGTGGGGTTTGCTCAGCAGGGCCAGGGCTATGCCCCCCAGGGCCCAACACTCGGGGTCGGAGGGCTGGGCTGGGGAGGCAGGAGGACCAGTCGGAGGCCTGGGCATCACAGCCCCTCACACCCTCCCTCTGCTGTTCCGGTCCCAGACCCGGCCTCCTCCTCCTCCCGCCAGGCACAGAGCAGCTGGCCCACAGCCACATCCTTCCTCAGGATCCCGGGCCCTGGCCGGACGGCCCCAGGCTGGGAACAAGCAGAGAGATGGCAGCGGGGGAGGTGAGGGTGTCTGGGGTCAGGACCCCCAGAATAAATAGATGCCGCTCTGCTCACTTGTGGCTGTCAGCTCCTTCTTCTCAGCAGCCTCCCACCAGCACTCGCTGCCTCAGTTTCCCTTTCTGCCTCCGGGAGCCCTCAGAGGCAGCCAGGGGCTGCCAGCCTGCCCTTTGGACTCTTGGCATTTTGCTGTTTTCTCAACTTCTCTGGAAGAAAGAGCGAAGGACCTGCTATCTGCGGCCCTGGTCTTAATCCTCGGACAGAACCTGACAGTGAGGTATTACTGGCTCCTCATCCCCACTTTACAGAGGAGGAAACCGAGGCCCAAGGAGAGTAAGCAACTTACCCAAGGTCACAGAGCAAGCGAGTGGCAGAGCTTGGGTTAGAACCTGGTATGTCTACCTCCACGCTGCCAGGGCTGAAGGGTTCTGGAAGCAAGAGGTCCGGGCTCTTATCTGTCCGGATCCCCTAGAGGAAGAGCCCCTTTGTAACTCATGCTGTGAGGGAGTCCAGTCTGTATATGGAGAGAGGGGTTGGGATAGGGGACCCTGAATGCCTGGGCTCAGTGGCCCATTACTGGTGGGCTTCCCCAGGGGCCGGGCAGAGGTCAGGGGACACAGCACGACCTGGCACCCTTGTTGAGCTGAATGTCACTCACCAGCTTGGCCCTGGAGAGCTCAGCTGGCTAGGAAGACGCCCGAGCTTGTTTCTCCCAGGTGGATACAACCACACCAGACCAGCTGGGCCCCTGCCCACTGCCGTCCTGAGCCGCACCCAGTCTCACATCTGACCACTGCCTTGGGAGGCCAAGCCAGAGATCAGGCCCGAGAGGGGACCCAGATAAAGGAGGGATGGCAGAGGAGCTGGGATTTATGGCCTAGGTCTCAGGCCTCTAGATCTGGGTGGCAACTCCAAGAAAATCCAAACAAGGACAAGACGTGCTTCGTGGTGACCTCAAAATCGCTTTTTGAGTTTGACCCACCAGGCCTGGGATCCACCCACGGTCCTGGGGCTGACTCTCAACCATCCCTCTCCCTTCCCCCAGGGGGCAGTGGGCGGTGGAGATGGGGGGCTGCACATGGAATTTTCCCCCTTACCTGGAGACAGGGGCCCAGGCTTGGGGCTGATGGGGAGGGCAGCCCCCAGTCTGGTGGTGGCCCCTCCTAGGCCAAGGGCCTCTGAGGATGGCTAAGTTTCTGAATACTGCTTCCAGGTGTTCAGAAATGTACAGGCAAGGGGGTGGTGAGTGTCCCCTTGGACCCCTCCCCTTTCTCTCATTCCCCGGAATCCCCCCCCTTCGAGTACGGCCTGAATCCATCCACTTCTCACGGCCTCCACTCTGACCTTCCCTGTGCAGCACCAGGATCTGGCTCCTGGGCCCCTGCAACAGCTTCCCCGTGGCGCCCCATCCCTTCTGCCCCTCCAGTCTCAGCTCCAGCAGGAGCCGGGACCCATCCTTTCAGAAGAAAGATCGGGTATCACTCCCCCTGCTTTTGACCCTCCAATGCCTTCCGGTCACACTGAGAGTAAGATCCATGCTCTTGACTGGACGTGCCGGCCGTGCCCAGCCCTCTGATCTCCTTCCTACTCTTCACATGGCCACTGCAGCCTGCCTCATAACCCGGTCCTGCCTCAGGGCCTTTGCCCCTGCCCTTTCCTCTGCCGGGATCCCCCAGCCCCCTCCCCCCATCCACACAACCGCCCCCCCCCCACTGCCGTCGTTTTGGTCTTTGTCCAAGTGGCAGCTCCTCAGAGAGCCCCCTCCGGCCCCCCTGCTTCCAGGGCACCCTGCACCCCCCTCGTGCCCTGTTCAGGCTGGCTTCCCACCCTAGATAGAAGCTCCAGGAGGGCAGGTTTCTGGGGGCCCTCTGCAGATGGGGGCAGCACCTGAGCACAGGAGGTGCTCAGGAAGGATGCTCTGATGCTGGGGTCTGGTGTGCTCAGAGCTCTTACGGAAGTTGCTCCTCCTCTCTGAGCAAAGGGGGTGCACAAGGCCATTGCTAGAGCGTCTGCCGTTATATTGGGGTTGCCCTGCCTGCTGGGCATCCCATCCCTATTAGTTAGTTAGTTATCCCATAAGCATCTCCAGAGGCGGGCAGAGGCTCAGTGCTGGCACAGGGGAGGTGCTCAGTAGATGTTTTTGACCGAGTGTCTGTAGGGGTGGCCACCCCCCACCCACATGGGTCCTCTGACAAGATGGTGTCTCTGTCTCTTCATTTCCTCCTTTGCCTCGAGGCCCCTCATCTGGCCAAAATCTGGACTTGCACAGAGTCTGCCCTGGCTGGAGGCTCTGAGCCGCCAGCCTGCTCTCCGGGGTGCCCCTCCTCCATCCCCGCCCCCTTGAAGAGGGGGCTGCCCTCTCCATGTCTCTGCGCTCCTGCCCGGGGCAGCCAGGGCTGGGAGCGTTCCCGGCCGGCCCCGCGCTTCCCTCCGCCACACGGCTTTGCCTTGAGATCTTGGCTCCGAGGAGCACACGGGAGCCTGGCTGCTGGCCTGGGAGGAAGTGGCCCAGACAAGTAGCTGGGAGGATGGCGTGACTGCGGAGGACACGGAGCCTGGGCACACACACGCGCTCACCCAGGCGCCCTGGCAGTGCGTTGGACAGGCGCGGCCGGACGCAGCACCTCTCTCCTCGCTGAGGGGCGAGCTCCCACGGCAGTCACGCCCAACCCTCCACAGCCACGGGAAACCAGCCCCTGTGGCCCCCCAGTGCCCTCCACCCTGAGATGCGGCCTCATGCCCTGCCCCACCCTCGGCTCCTCCAGCCCCACGGCCAGCGCTGCCCGGAGACCCAGGGGCCTCCACCTTCACCCTAAACAGGGCCCCACCGTGGCCTGACTCTCAACCTTCCCTCAGCACCTCTCAGTCCGGGAGGAGGATGTCTGCCCAAGGGGAACACAGGGCCCTACCTACAGCTGGCTTCAGTCCCCACAGGGCCTGTGTCTCCCCGATTCTTCACACACACACACACACACACACATTTACAGGGTGGGTTTGTTGGGATTTGGGCTCAGAGCGAGCAGGACTCGAATTGCGGCTCTGATAGTTCCTTTAGTCGTAAGACATTAATCATAACTGCCTGGGGGCTGTTGGGAGGATTTGTGAGCCCCGGACGAGTGCCCAGCATCTGACAGCTCCCAAGAAAGGAGACATTATTACACATGAACCCTCGCGTGAGCACGGCCAAACCAGAGGCCCGTGGGGTCCCCCTGCCCCCTGAGGTCCAGCTTAAATGAGCTCCATTTACACCCTGTGCCCTGTGAAGGGTTCACGCTCTCCTTCTAAGTCTGGGGTGGAGGCTGAAATTCTCCTGCTTCCTGGTGCCGCTCTGCTGGCCAGTGAAGTGATGTTCTGAGGTATACTGGGTTAAATAAAACATGTTATTAAAATTAACTTCACCTGTTTCTTTTTATTGCCTTAATACGGCTGAAATGAAAAATTACATCTGTGGCTCGCATACTATTTTTACTGGGCAGCGCTGGTTTCACGGCTCTTCCTTTATCTCCACTCCAGATCGACCCAAACCCAGAACTCGGCCCCTATCCTCGCTTTCTCCAGAACACCTGCTTGTACCAGACCTCTGTGCATGCATGAATTTTCCAAAGCCTGGAGGAGTTGAGGGGGGTGGGGGTCTGCCCCACAGCAGTGAAGTCACCTAGAGTGTGAATATGTGGCCTCTGTTCTAAAATGTGCCATCCCGCCCCATCCTCCTCTTCCTCCCACTGCCTTCCGCCGAGAAAACCCTACTCTCCGGCACCTGCAGGCACCAAACTCACCTCCCTCCGGGGCTTGCTGCGCACGTGCTCTGCAAAGGCATTGAAATCTCCGCGTGCGGAAGGGTCTCATGACCCTGCTAGACCAGGGCCGTCCTTCTCCCCAGGTCTTGCCCCCTGGTCCGTGGACATCTCTCAGCTCTACTTGGAACCCTCTGGAGCGCGCAGCGGGAAGGGGACAGAGACACGTGCTCACCAGCGCTAGGGCTCCACGGGCCCTGACACTTTAGGACGGTGGTCTCTCCCCACACCCAGCCTCTCCTGGTTTTCCCCCCATATCCTCCCCGATCAGCTGCCCGCATTCACCCGCAGGCCCTCCCGTGCCTTCTGTCCCGCCTATGCACGCACACGTCCCTGCTGCTAGACCCTTACCTTCTCAGTTCACGCAGCATCTCTTGCGCCCCCATGTGTGTGGGGAAGCGGTCCCCTCGTACACAGACCCCCAACCCCGACCCATCCCCAACACACCCGCCCGCGTGGGGGGCCCCTTTGAACACGGCCACGTTTGTTTATGGGTGGGCAGACACATTCTCGCGCGCCTCACCCACTGACACAGCCTCCCACACTCACAGCCGCCGAGCAGCCTTCCCCTGTGGCTCCCGGTTTTAAGAGCAGCCCCACATTTCCTCTCCCGCCCTACACACGACCCCGCTTGTCCCCCTCACCTGAGGCTCCCACACTCTAGCTAGGCGGCCCCCCCAGCAACCTCTCCCCTCCTCACCCTCACCCATGTCCATCCAGGAAAGTCTTGGAGGCACCAGGGCAGCTGGGGGTAAAGAGCTGACCCCAAAGAGGAGGGGACATCTGCCACGTTTCAGTCAGGAAAAAATCCTGCCAGGAGATGGGCTCCCCCCACAAAAGGGACCCAGGATTCTGAGAGAGCAGCAACAATAAAAAAATCCAGAAGAAGCCTCCTTCCTTTCTAGAATTTTCCATCTGAAGTTGACTGAGAAATCCGCCCTAGGAATGTGGCCCATCTCGTCACAGAGAAGACAAAGGTGAGTCCCGTGGAGCCTCGGTGGGAGCGGGGGCGGCCGGGGTCTGGGGCAGCGGGTCCGGGCAGCTCTATTTAGGGCCGCCGTGATGTCAGCAGAGAGGAGGGCTTGAGTCGGGGATGTGGTACAATGGCCCCTTTGTCCCGCTCCCCTCCAGCCTGCACACACACCGAAATCGCATTCTGGCCTCGCACCACAGCACAGCCCGGCCACACGGTGTCACCTCATGTGCCCTCCCCCGGGCGTGCGCACACACACGCACGCACACGTTCGTGTCCCCGTGTGGAGATTTGTGCATACCTAGTAAGAGGCATATTCACTCATTTGTCTAGAGATGCCCGACACGGCGGCCACTAGCCGCTTGCAGCTATTGAAATTAATTACAGTGAGACACAATTTAAAGTTGCATTCCTCAGTGGCACTACCCACATGTCAAGTGCTCCCGAGCCATGTGTGGCTAGTGATTACGCTGCTGGGCCCCCGAGAGAGCACGCCACGCGGGGGCAGGAAGCACTGGCCTGGGGCCTTCCACCGCCGTCTGCTCCCCCAGGGGGGCTGCTTTTCATTGCTCCACCTCTCGCTCCTATTCCCAACGGCCTAGGAAGCCCCCCTTGCCACCTCACGCTCTCGCTTTAGTCTCCCGCTGGGCCCGGGGAGCATAACGGTGGAAAACGTGGAAAGCGGCGGGGAAATGAGGGGACACGTGGCCTGGAGTGTGGGGGGCTGAGCAGGCAGAGATAAGGGCTGTCAGCTCAGGCTGAGGAAGAGGCATAAAGAAAAGCCTGGACGTGGAGAGTGGGGTGCATACATGAGAACTGTGGTCACCCTTTCTGGCTGGTGTGATAGGTGTGGGTAAGGGAGGGGACAGTGAAAAGGGACAGGTGGGTAGCAGCCAGGTAGAGCCTCGGTTGCCCCCGGGGGCGGGGGGCGGCCTGCTGGAGGCCGGGGTCGATGGGGGTTACCAAGGCATCACCCACCCATCGCCGCACAGGTCGGGTAGTTCGCCTACGATGAAACCCTCATTTACGTGTCATAATTTCTTAACCACTCGAGACTAATTCCCTTTCTACACTGTCCAGATTGTGGTAGAAGAGCTAATGATGAATTATTAAAGCACAATTAATCGTTGTGGCCACTTGTTGACAACAATGGAATTAGCGTCACTGCCGATGGCCTCTTCCACCCCGTTTCCCCGAGACCCGAGGGAGGGATGAAGTGGGGGGGGGCCCTTCCTGCCTTGAATGTTTAGGCCCTGAGACCTTGGGTGAGTGGGTGGGTGGGGGCACAGCTCCAACGTCTCCCTGTCTCCAGGTCTCTGGGTGTCTGGTATGCTCCAGACTTCTGGAAACCTGTGTCCCCAATGACTGCTCACGGCTGTTCCCCTTCCCTGAGATTGGGGAGCTGGCCAGTCACCGTCCCTCCAGGGGCCTCAGGTTCTCAGGCAGGCAGAGGGGAAGGGAGAAGGGAAGGAAGGGAGAAGAAGGAGGCAGAGGAAGCAAGAATTTTTTAAAAAGATCAGGCATGGGCAGGAGGCGAGGCTGGGCAAAAGGACCTCCTAGGCCACCCGGCACCCAGGTGTTATGGGGACTTAGAAGGCCAAGAGGGACCTGGTACCTGCCCAGTAGGGTCAAGGCCTGTTGCTGGCAGGACAGCACCCTGTAAGTGCCTTGACTGCAGTTCTCCGAGAGCCCTGGGGAGGCTCCTCTGAGGGCAGGCCAGCTCCCTCCCTCCTTCCGTAGCTCCAGGCAGACTCAGGGAGGGACCCTTCTTGAGCTGTTCTGCTTATTGCTCCTTTGGGGGAGCTCAGAGTGAGCAAAGAGAGAGGAGAGGCCAGACGACCCTCCATGTATGCCCAGGGAGAGGCCTTGCTGAGGGGCTCCCGGGTGGTCCTCGCCAGTCCCACCTCCCTCAGCCATGGGCCGGCCTCCCGGTGCCCCCCCAACCCTGTGCCCCCACCAACCCTGCAGGGTGCCCACAGCCATGGAGAGCGGAGTTGATGGTGTTGATGGAGAGTGGGCCTGAGGTTTGGGCAGCCCAGGATCTGAAGCGAGGCGTGTGCGCACGTGCATGTTGCGGCCCGTGGGGGTGGTCTGTGTGGCACTGTGAGGAAGAAGGGCATTGGGGAGACATGCCAGGAAGACTGCATGAGGGAGGGGGAAAGGGTTAAGGCATAAGAAAGGCAAGAGGAAGGGGGGAGCCACTGTGGAGGGTGCTAGATGAAGAGGAGGAGGAGGGAAGGGGCAAGAACAGGAGAACCCGCCCGCCCCCAGCCAAAGTGCCCACCCCAGGCTCCCCACCCCGCACCCCCCAGACTCCAAGGCAGGAAATCAGGAGGCCACTGCAGATATGTTTGGGTCATTTCCACATGCTTTATTCCAGCAATCAAAATAATTAAAAACATCTCAAATTATTATACACATACAAAATAGGTACAGAGTCTTGCTTCCTCCCACCCCTAGGGGGAAAAACTGCTTTGTGCTTTGGGAAGTTGTGCTCTGAAACCCAGAGAAAGGACACAGGATAGAGAGGCCGTGAGGATGGGGTGCAGCTGAGGAGCGGGTTTCAGAGAGAGAGGTGGAGAGAGGCGGCAGGTGGGGGGGTGGCACGGAGAGGGGTGGAAGGGAGCACTGAGTTGCGACACTCTCTCCCCCCAAGTTAAGTAGCACCTTTAGAAAATTCACAAGTCCCCATCCGCAAGGAAAAACAAAACAAAACAACAAAAAAAACCCCAAAGAATAAAAAAAAGACTTTGAACAAAAAGGAACATTTGCTGGCCTGGGGGGTGGGGCGCCCCGACTTCTATAGCACCAGTCATCCTTCCCCACCCCACCCCATCACAGAGATGTAGCACCTTTGATATAAAATGGGGAGCCCCTTCGGCCCTGCCCCCACCCCGCCCCCACGCAGTTGCCCCGGTGACACAAGGAGACAAGAAGAGGTAGTCCTTCAGCAACACAATTACACAAGGAACAGAGCAGTCTCTCCCACCCAGCCCTGTCGCACGCATGGGGGAGGGGGGAACTGACACGTGTCCCCGAATGATCCGATGCTTCCTTCCGCTCTGTCGTGGCCCCTCCTGACTTCCCTCCAAACCCGGCAGGCAGCGAGGGGCCCGTGGTCCCCCAGCATGCCCCCTCAGAAACGAAGAGGGGTTGTTGCAGGAGCCACAGGGATGCCAGATGGTGAGGCTTCTTCGGCAGTCTGAGAACCTCAGGTCCCCCCAGGGTCTGGGGGTGCTGGGTGAGGGGAGTGGGCTGGGAGTGTGGGGGGTCACTTGGGTGTTTTAGCATTGCCTTTGGTTGCTAGGCAGACAATCCATTGTTTCCTGTGCCTTTTGGGGAGACTTAGATTTGGGGAGCAGTGGAGGGGAGGCCCCAAGGAGAGATGGAGAAAGGAGCAGAAAGGGCAGTGTTGGGGTATCATAAGCCCAACGGGCAGAAAAGGACTTACCCCCATATGGGTCTTCAAGCAAGTGGACCAAGCTTCCTTTTTTTAAAAAGTTATTTATTTATTCTTTTTTTTTTTTTGGTAAGGTTGAATGCGCTTTTGGTTTTTGGTCATGTTCGGTTGGTCAAAGATAAAAACTAAGTTTGAGAGATGAATGCAAAGGAAAAAAATATTTTCCAAAGTCCATGTGAAATTGTCTCCCATTTTTTGGCTTTTTGGGGGTTTCAGTTTGGGCTGTTTGTCTGTTTCCAGGGTCAAGGGTGAGGGGGTTGGGTGGGAGGGAGCCGGGTAGGGTGGGAGGGAGTTTACAAGAAGCAGACAGGGCCAACATCCATGCCGAATTCCTGGTCTGGGGCGCCAATGTCCAATGGTGCCACATCGATGATGGGCAAGCGGGAGGTCTTGGTGGTTTTGTATTCGATCACTGTCTTGCCCCAGGCTCCGGTGTGACTCTGGGGAGACAAGGGGGGAGGGGTGTCACCGGGCGGGAGCGGTGGGGTGAGGGCAAGTATGGCCTGCCAGGAAAGCCAGAGCCCAGACAGGGGCCCGGCCTGGGACTCACCGTGCAACCGTCGTAGGTGACGCTGTAGGTGAAGCGGCTGTTGCCCTCGGCCCGGATCTCAATCTCGTTGGAGCCCTGGAGGAGCAGGGCCTTCTTGAGGTTGCCAGTCTGCTGGTCCATGTAGGCCACGCTGTTCTTGCAGTGGTAGGTGATGTTCTGGGAAGCCTCGGTGGACATCAGGCGCAGGAACGTCAGCTGGATGGCCACATCGGCAGGATCGGAGCCCTGGCCACCATACTCGAACTGTAGGGGGGTGTGGGGCGGGGGGAGAAGCGAGTGAGCGACCATGCTGGAGCCTCTAGTCCCAGCCTCCCTCCCTGGAGTCCACTAAGAGCATCCCCGTGGCCCCTCTCCCATCCAGAAGTAGCACCCCTTGCTCATCCATGGGCACCCTGTGTCTGAGCCAGGATCAAGGACCCAGGACTCCTGCCTCCCAGCCCAGCTCTGTCCGTCCCCCTTAGCAGAGGTCTAGTCCACCCAGGACCTCCCCTCCTGCCCCTTCTGAGCTCTGGGTCAGCCCCATCTCGGGAGAGCGGCTCCAGGTCCAGCTGACGCACCTGGAATCCGTCAGTCATGCTCTCGCCGTACCAGACGTGCCTCTTGTCCTTGGGGTTCTTGCTGATGTACCAGTTCTTCTGGGCCACATGAGGCTGAGTGGGGTACACACAAGTCTCGCCTGTCTCCATGTTGCAGAAGACCTTGATGGCATCCAGGTTGCATCCTTGGTTGGGGTCAATCCAGTATTCTCCTGCAGTGGGACAGAGCAAGATGGAGTCAGGGGAGGTATGGGCAGTGGGGCACACGTGGGCATCTGGGCCCCTCAGGGCTCAGCGCTGTCATGGCAGCAGGAGGACGAGGAGGAGGGGCACCCTTGGGGCAGGCCCTCACCGCTCTTCCAGTCGGAGTGGCACATCTTGAGGTCGCGGCAGGTGCGGGCTGGGTTCTTGCGGCTTCCTTCAGGGCTCCGGATGTTCTCGATCTGCTGGCTCAGGCTCTTGAGGGTGGTGTCCACCTCGAGGTCACGGTCACGGACCACGTTGGCATCATCGGCCCGGTAGTAGCGGCCGCCATCGTGAGCCTTCTCTTGAGGTGGCTGGGGCAGGAAGCTGAAGTCGAAACCGCCGCTGGGAGGACCGGGGGGACCAGGGGGTCCAGGAGGGCCGGGGGGACCCTGCACAGAGAGCAAGAAGAGCCGGGATTACCAGGGTCCAAGTGCCCTTGGGGCTGAGGGCCACAGGTGGATGGGATGGGGGGCTACGTACAACAGGACCAGCATCACCAGTGCGACCACGAGGACCAGGGGGGCCGATGGGGCCTGGGAGACCGTTGAGTCCGTCTTTGCCAGGAGAACCAGCAGAGCCGGGGGGACCCTGAAAAGGGGAAGACGGTTGGAGGAAACCTGCTAGAAAGCACAGGGCCACCAGCCCAACTCTGTGGAGAAGCTCACCAACCTCCCTGCCTGGCTCGGCCTCCATGGCCTCATCCTTGTTCATTCTCACAGTCAGGCAAGATTGTCCAGCATTCTTCTTCCCTTCTCCCAACCCCTGCCCCCAGACCCTTCTAGAAAGAGATGGGGACACCTGTGTCCCAGGCAGAGGGCCCCGAAGTGAGCCTGGCCTTGGGCCCTAGCAAGGGAAGATAGAGGCATGACTTACTCGGGGACCAGCAGGACCAGAAGCTCCAGAAGGACCTTGTTCACCAGGAGAGCCCTGAAGGACAGATGCAAAGGCAGTAAGACCCCGTGTGGGTCAAACATGGCCAGCAACCTGCCCCCTGCCCCATTATTCTGGACCTCTAGTCCCAAGGTGTCCACAGGCTAAGACCTCCTCCACCCCCTCTTTGTGTCCCGCACCCTCCCAGAAGCCCCTTGGAAATGTCCATAAATCTTTATACCTCGGCCCCCGCTAGGGAGGAGTGAGAATGACTATCCAGAGGGGAAACTGAGGCAACATCCCCCCTCATTGTATAACAGGGCTCAATGGCAGCTGGGGCTGGGGGCTGCTGAGCATACTCACAGGAGGACCAGCGGGACCCTGGAGACCAGAGAAGCCACGGTGACCCTTTATGCCTCTGTCACCCTGTTCGCCTGTCTCACCCTTGTCACCACGTGGACCTTGGGGTCCCTAGAAGAGAAGAGGGACAGGCTGTCAGATGAAAGGTTCATTAGCACCGAGTGGGGTGTAGTCCATATCTGGGCCAAGTACGAGGACATGAGGGCCAGAGCTGGGCACTTACAGTGGGACCACGAGCACCAACGGGGCCGATTGGGCCGGCAGGACCAGCAGGACCCTGGGGAGAGCACAGAGCGTGTTAGATCCTGCTACGGCCTGAGCTGTGGGATGAAACCACCCCTCGGCCATGGCCATCCTTCCTCACATCCTTTCCCGCCACGTCCATCCCTCCTGAGCCCCAGCTGAACCTTCAGGTGAATTCAGGCTTCGTGTGAGCTGGGGCAAGCACCTGGGGACAAACCCCATTCCCCAGGGGAAGCGAGGGCCCATCTGGGAGAGGGGCCTTGAGGCCAGGCTGTGGCTCAGGTTTTCAGGAAGGCCAGAGGCCATCTTGCAAGACCCCCTTTCCTCCCCCAGCTTCAGTGAAGTCAGATGCCCATGGGCCGGCCCGGAGAGTGTCTGGCCCGAGACGGCCGGCTAGAGTCCAGCTACTTACAGTCTCGCCACGGTCGCCATTCTTGCCAGCAGGGCCAACGGGGCCAGGGGCACCAGGAGCACCAGGAGCACCAGGGGGTCCAGAAGGGCCGGTCTCACCACGGTCACCCTGAGAGCGGCAGAGGAGGGGACTAGGAGTCAGTCCCCGCTAAAGGGGACAGGCTGGGGCAGGGGAACGGCAGGTGGGCCCGTGGCCCTGGGGAGCAACCATCTCACCTTGGGGCCAGGAGAACCATCTCGTCCGGGGGAACCTTCAGCACCAGGAGATCCCTGCAGAGAGAGAGGGATGGGTGAGCATCAGCCAAGGAAGGGAGGCTCAGGCAAAGGCCAAAATGGCCTCGCTGAGGGCACTGGCAGGGGGTGGTGACTGCTCACCTCACGTCCAGACTCGCCAGGGGGTCCAGCCAATCCAGGGGGGCCCATGGGACCAGGGGGGCCACGCTCACCACTTGCTCCAGAAGGACCTTGTTTGCCAGGTTCACCCTGAGGGAGAAGAGAGAGTCAGGCCAGAGACGGGGTGGGGGAGGGCCCTGGGCCTCCATGTCCACAGTCCCAGTGATGGTTGTTCTCGGGGTTCCCCGAGGTGAGGGGGCACTCACAGAAGGGCCGGGAAGACCGGGGAAGCCTCTCTCTCCTCGCTGACCGGGCAGGCCCACCACACCACGCTGTCCAGCAATGCCTTGAGGTCCGGGAGTGCCGGGAGCACCCTGGGGGGGAGGGGGAGATGAAGGTGAGGCACCTTGCAGCCTCCAGAGAGCACCCCCCCCACTCGGGACCCCTGCAGAGTGCGCGCTTACAGCAGGTCCATCAGCACCAGGGGATCCCTTCTCGCCAGCGGGGCCGGGGGGACCGGGGGGCCCGACTTCACCGGGACGTCCGGCGGGGCCGGTCTCACCACGGGGGCCTTTGCCGCCTTCTTTGCCAGCAGGGCCAGGAGGGCCAGGGGGTCCAGCATTTCCCTGGGCAGGAAGAAGAGAGGCTGTCCGGTTCCAGTGGATTCTGGAGCACCACGGAGGCCCGCAGAGGCCCACCGCCCTCCCCTCACCTGGGCCCCTCACCGCCCCCACCAGAGCAGCGGCTTCTCCACCACAGTTACTTACAGAGGGGCCGGGGGGGCCGACTCGGCCAGCAGCACCAGGAAAACCAGTAGCACCCTGGCAGAAGAGGACAGAGAGGTCAGAGGGAGAACAGCCCGCTCAGCTGTCCCAGCCTCCCTCCCTCCCTCCGAACACAGGTTGGAAGGACCCCCGGGAGAGAAACAGTGAGATACTCACAGGGGGACCAGCACTGCCACGAGCACCTTTGGGTCCAGGAGCACCAACGTTACCCTGGAGGAGAGCACAGTGCCCTTAAGCCCGGGCCGGGCCCAGGCCCAGGCCTGCCTGCAGCTGGGGGCCCAGAGGGTGAGATACTCACAATGGCGCCAGGGGGGCCAGTGGGGCCGGCGGGGCCAGGGGGACCAGCGTCGCCTTTGGCACCCGCATCACCGGGTTCGCCTTTAGCACCGGGTTGGCCGTCGGCACCCTGGGGGAGGAGGGGGAGCGGTGAGTGGAGGAGGAGCGGGGGACGGCAGCGCGGGGAATCAGGTGGTTCCACGGGGCTTGGGAAGGGCCACCAGCCGGGAAGGAAGATGCTCAAATGGGACACCATGCCCTCCCCGCCCTCCTTCCCTGACTCCGGCCCACGCCTCTGTCCTTATGCAGCCTCCCAAGGTCCCGGTCCCATTGGGTGATCGAAAATAATGGGGGTCTTGGTACTCACAGGGGGGCCAGCGAAGCCAGCAGGGCCGGGGGGACCAGGCTCACCACGGTCTCCCTAGAAGAAAAGGAGGCAGATTGGAGTGGGGCCCTGGGCTGGGGTGGAACAGAGTTGGAGGGGAAGATGGGCCCTGAGGAGCATTCCCCAGGGCCCAGAGCAGGTGACAGTGAAGGTGGAAGAGGCAGGAAGTATGAAGCCCAGGGCAGAGCGTGGGTCCTCTGTACTTACGGGGGCACCACGAGCTCCAGTGGGACCAGCAGGGCCGCTCGGGCCAGCTTCACCCTGAGAGGGAGGACAAGAGGCTCAGGTCAGGGACACACCCTGAGTACTCCCAGCAGATGACCCCAGGAGAGCCTCCCCTCCCTTCTGGTCCTCCCACCTTTAGGTCACCAGCTCAGAATGGCAGGACCTGCCTCCCCCCAAGAGCCATGCCCAGGCTTGCTGGGAAGGCTGTGTGCTAGGGAAGATGGTGGGGCCACCTCACCTTGTCACCAGGGGCACCAGCAGGGCCAGGAGGACCAATGGGGCCAGTCAAACCACGGACACCATCCTTGCCAGGAGAACCATCAGCACCTTTGGGACCAGCATCACCCTAAAGACACAGGAAAGTCTGAGACTTCCAGTGGGGGACAGGGTGGTGACCTGGAGCATGTCTGGGACTCCTCCCCAGCTCTATCCTGCCCCGACCTGTGCTTGGAACTCAAGATCTTTCAGAGGACAAAGTTCCGGTGGGGCTCTGGTGGAACTTAGGGTAAGAGGCCCATGCCTTGTGTAGAGGGATGTATAAGGGATCCCCCATCCAGGAGGTCACCCTTCCTCCTGATCCCATGGTAAGTCACGGGGAGGGAAGAGCCTGGATAGGATGATAGAGGATTTATCAGCGAAGAGGCCAGAGGGGAAGAAGGGAGGATTAAGGAGACGAGGTAACGATCCCAGGGAGGGTAAAGAGAGAGAGGCCAGAGCATCCGAAGCAGAGGGAGACAGAGATGGGAGCCCTACACGGCTCAGGGGAAGGGGGTTAACTTACTCTGTCACCCTTAGGGCCGGGAAGACCAGCTGCGCCTCGTTCACCGGGCATTCCCTGAAGGCCAGGAGCGCCCTGGCTACCTGGGGCTCCGGGGGCGCCAGCATCACCCTAGGTGACAACCAAGAGGACTGGCATGAGGCATGGGGTCCCAGGAGTGGGTCACAGCCCCGAGCCCCCTCTCGATACCTCCCAGTCTCGGTGCCCAGGACAAAGATAAGCACCAGCTAAGAGGAAAGTCTCCCAGCCCAGAACTTTGGGCTGCACATGGACCCCATCCCGCCCTGTCCCCCTGCCACCCCTCACCCACATCTAGGGGGCTTTGGCCACAGCCGGGCACCCCCGCCTCAAGAGGGGCTGGACCTGGTCCCCCTGCTGCCCTCACCTTAGCACCGTCATTGCCAGGGGCGCCGTTAGCTCCCCGGGGACCTGCGGGGCCGGGGGGGCCTTGCACGCCGCGTTCACCGGGGAAACCTCTCTCGCCCTGGAAGGGAAGGACAGGGCGCGTGACGGCCGCTCCGGAGGCAGGGCCAGGCGCAGGGCATCTGGGCAGGAGCGGCAAGAGGCTCTACTTACTCTTGCTCCAGAGGGGCCGGGGGCGCCAAGGTCGCCAGGAACACCCTGAGGGGGAGGGAGGGACAGAGAGTGAGCCGACTGCACCTTGACCCTCCGCGCTAGAAAGCACTCTTGTTCTCCTGGGGGCTGGCCCTTGGGGACTGTCATTAGAGACCAACTCCTTCTCAGCACTGAACTGGGCTTATCCCTCTCGTCCTCCTGGGGATGTGCCAGAGACAGCCCCCTCCCCAAACTCTGGGCGGAGGGCAAAGTCAGAGTTATGCCTGTGGCTCTAAAAAAAGAAGAAGTCACCGGGACCAGCAGCCCTGCAGGGCCGTCCAGAATATCATGCAGAAGTTCTGCTCCCTGCCTCCCTCTGGGTGGCTCCCTCCATGACAGGAAGTCCTGCAGGGTATCTAACCTGGATCCCGTTTAGCTAGGAGGGCTGGCCTCTTCCTCTAAATGCCCTGCGTTCCCCATCTCTCTGGCTGCCTGCTCCCTCTTACCTGTTCACCGGGTTTGCCTGCTTCACCGGGAGGACCAGAGGGGCCAGGGAGACCCTGTAGGTGGGAAATGGGGGAGGCAGGGAGAGGGTGGGATTAGAATCTGAAAAAGAGCCAGGGGGACCCCAGCCCTTCAGCCTCTGCCCGGCGGGAGGCCTCACCTGGAATCCGGGCGAGCCAGCGGGGCCTTGTTCACCTCTCTCACCAGCAGGGCCCTGTCACAGAGAGCACACTGTGGTCACTGGAAGGGCGAGGAGCAAAGGGGGACGGGGTGTCTCCCCAGCGTCCCCTCCCCAGGCTGCCTGTCGGGGACACTTACAGCAGGGCCGGGGGCTCCCTGAGCTCCAGCTTCTCCGTCTTTGCCAGCAGGACCCTGTGGAGAGAGAGCAAAGGACTCAGGGTGGGGAGGGGGGCAGCTGCTAGCGGGGAGGGGCAGGTGGGGCGCTGGGCAGGGGACAGAGCAGAGGTGTCACGAGCAGGGGCAGCAAGGGGACAGGGACCACGGGGAGATACTTACAACAGCACCAGGGGGCCCAGGCACACCTCGCTCTCCGGCCTTGCCAGGCTCTCCCTGTGGGGAAAGAGAGTCAGGGTCAACGGGGCTTACGTGGGAGACCAGGCCTCCCGGGTCCTTCCGGTTTACCCCAAGTGACACTTTTTAAGGGGTTTTCTTTTCTCCCAGCTCTGGTCCTGGGGAAACACTTTGCTGGCTGTTACAGCTGGTCCCTTGGTGTCTCCCTGAGCCCCCTCCCCCAGACCATGTGTCCCTGACGCTGCTGCCCCCACCCCCACCCTTCCTTCTCGCCACCATACGCCTATGGTGACCTGAGCTGCAAAGGGCTTCCATGTCCTCCGGTACCTCCTTTTCAGCCTGAAAGAACCCACCAGGATTTGGGGGTGACTATCACATAAAAGGCCCATTCTACCCCTGTGGGGGGAGGGGCGGCTCCCACAATACTTATTTCCAAGGAGAGAGCAATGGGAGTAGAGTCGGGAGAGGTCTCTCATTTTATGGATAGGGACACTGAGGCCCAGAGAGGGGCAGTGAGTGGCCTGAGGCCACACAGCAAGTCAGTGGCAAAGCTGGGACTGGCGCCCAGGACTCTCATCTCCTAGGAGTGCCTGTCTCTGGCTCTGGAACGTTCCTCAGTGAATACTCACAGCAGCACCTTTAGGCCCAGGGAATCCCATCACACCAGCCTGACCACGGGCACCGGGGGGGCCTGGGGGTCCGGGGCGACCATCTTGACCAGCGGGACCCTAAGGACAGAAGGCACAGAATCAGAGGTGAGGACGGAGGGTGGGCGGTCAGGAGGGTGGGAGGGGCCCCCGGCGGGGGGGAGCAATACTTACAGGGGGGCCGGTTTTGCCATCCGGACCAGGACTGCCGGGACTTCCAGTCAGACCCTAAGGGGAGGCAGAGAGGTGTGAGCCAGGTGGGGAGAAGGGAACAGAGGAGGGGAGGGGGCCCCTCAGGAGGCAGATCCGAAGTCCTGCTCCAGGGTGCCCCATTTCAGACCTGCACAGGATGGGCAGAGGGGCCGGGGCTCACCTTGGCACCAGGCAGACCAGCTTCACCAGGGCGACCGGCTTCACCAGGAGAACCCTTGGGGCCAGCGGGGCCGGGGGAACCACGTTCACCAGCGGGGCCCTGGTTGGGGGAGTCACAGGGACAATCAGGGTCTCGGGTCTGGGCTTCTTTACCATGGGCCAGTGTCTTATTCCTCCCAGTGGGGAGGGCGGGGGGTGCTCTCCGGGGCGCTGGTAGCAGGGCGAAGGTCAAGGGGAAGCCCAGTGTGGAGAGAGAGTCTGCAGTCACAGCCTGGAGCAGTAATGACTGGGGCTGGACGTGAGAGAGGAAGGGAATGCTCGGGGCGCAGCAGGGGCGCAGCCCAGCCATGAGGGGAGCTTACCTTGGGACCAGCGACGCCGTCTGCCCCAGGGAAACCACGGCTACCAGGGCCCCCCTGCAGAAGGAGGAGAGGCCGGTGAGCCCCGACACGGGGGCGCCAGGCTGGCGCTGGGGGGCAAAGAAGGGAACACTTACACGCTCGCCGGGGGGTCCGGGCAGGCCAGTGGGTCCAGGTTCACCTCGGGTTCCTCGCTTTCCTTCTTCCCCGGCAGGGCCAGGGGGGCCTTGAATACCAGTGGGGCCCTGGAGAGGGCAGAGACCAGGGGGCAGCCCGCAGTGTGAGGCTGGGGCTCCCGCCCCCGGGGCGCCCATGCCCCCCCATCCGGGGTCTCCCTCCGGGGCTTCCCAGGGCAGAGCTGAGCTGCGGGAGGTGGGGGGAGACACTTACGGGCTCTCCCTTGGCGCCAGTGTCCCCTTTGTTCCCAGGAGCGCCAGGTTCACCCTGCACGCGGGAGGAAAAGAGGATGGGCCGAGAGTCGGGGGTACTCAGCTGGCCTGGGTCCTCCTGCTCCCCAGGGGAGGGCCCCACCGGAGCCAGCGCGTGGGGCGGGCCACAGTGACAGAGGGATACTTACGCTGTTACCCTTGGGACCAGGAGGACCGCTGGGGCCCTGGGGTCCAGAGGGGCCTCGGGCACCAGGGAAGCCGGGAGCACCAGCAATGCCAGGAGCGCCCTGTGGGAGGCAGAAGAGGTTGAGCCTGGGAGCCGGGGGCATGGGGCGTGCAGGAGGGGGGCACGGGGGCAGCTCTGAGACCCGCAGGGTACTTACATTAGCACCTTTAGCACCCGGCTGTCCGTCAGCACCAGGGTTTCCCTGTAGCACAGAGAGAGAGGGGCCAGTGAGTGACAGGCCAGGACTGGGAACTGGGGGGTGGCCCCGGGGGCACTGAGGAGGCGACACTCACAGCAGGACCAGCAGCACCAGCAGGGCCAGGGGGGCCGGGCTCACCACGCACACCCTGGGGACCTTCAGAGCCACGGGCTCCTTGGGGACCAGCTTCACCCTGGGTGGGAAAAAAAGGACATGTCAGGAGCCAGCCTGGGAGCCCAACCTCACCTTTGGATGTCGGGGTGTGTGTGTGTGTGTGTGTGTGTGTGTGTAGGGCAGGGACAGGAAGACCAAGAATCAGGACTCCCACATGGGAGAAGGGGATCCCGGGACAAAGGTATTGGGGAATAGGCCGCTCTGGGTTCCTCTGTTTGGGAGAGCAGGGAGATAGGCACCCCTTGGCCCGTGGGAGCTGTGCTCAGAGGAGGGCAGCGGGCTCACCTTAGCACCAACAGCACCAGGGAATCCAGGGGGACCGGCGGGGCCAGTGGGACCCTGGGAATGAAATGGAAATGTTAGCAAGAAGGAAGGGGGCAACTGCAAGTCACAGCCTGGGACAGAAGAGGTCCTGGGATTCCGAGCCCTAGGCCCGGCCCCCCCCGGCCCGAGCTGAGAGCCCTCCCCACTCTCAGACACTGGGGTCCAGAGGTCATACTCACGGGGGGCCCAGCTGCACCGGTAGCACCATCGTTTCCACGAGCACCCTGCCGGAGAGAGGGGAGCCCCAGTTACGTGCGCTGAGCACGGGCCACCCACGACTCATCAGGAACCTCTGCCAGAGCCCAGGCGTCCCCCCAAGGGGCCACGAGTACTTACGGCAGGGCCGGGGGCTCCGGGGCGACCTCTCTCACCAGGCAGACCACGGGGGCCCTGACAACAAAAGCCAGAAAAGCCACGTGAGATGGGAGACACACACTTTCCCCCCAAACCTCATATTGCCCCTATACCCTGCTCCCTCTCTTCCTTCTAGAACTGGACACACTCACCATCTGACCAGGAGCTCCGTTTTCACCAGGGCTACCGGGCTCACCCTAGAGAACGGAGAATAAAGTTAGGAATTCGTTCATGGGGTGGAGTGGGAGGGGCAGGAGGAGGCCCATGACATTCAGGCATCTTCTTACCTTAGGACCAGCAGGACCAGCATCTCCCTTGGCACCATCCAAACCACTGAAACCCTAAGATAGGAAGGGCCAAGGTGAGTACCGATGGAAGCCCCACTCTGACCTGAGAAGGTGCCTCAGGGGGTCACCCCACAGGCTCTGTCTCTGTGCCAGACTAAACCCCAACTGGGCCAAGAGCTCACCCAATCCCTTTATTGAGATTTCTTTCCCAATGGAGGGAAGTTCTTTTGGATGGCTACTCCCTATCCCTTGGGACTTCTGTAGCTTCCACCTTCCAGGGCGCACACAGGATCCTTTGGGGAAAGGGGCTGGAATTGTCAGATGCTGGGACTTGGGGAGCTTAGATGGCTCAAAGGGGACTTACTCTGTGTCCCTTCATTCCAGGAAGGCCAGCTGTTCCAGGCAATCCCCGAGCACCCTGGAGAGAAAAGAAAAGGAGGAGAAAGGCAGAGCCTTTAGAAGATGCCACGGAGGACCCAGCTCCCAAGCGAAGCCCACCTGTAGCGAAGTCCACGGCCAGCCACGCATCCCCGCTCACCTGAGGTCCAGGAGGTCCACGCTCACCAGGACGACCAGGCTTTCCAGCTTCACCCTGAAAGGGAGAGACAAGGCCATCATGCCCCTGCCCCCACCCCCCTCCGTGGGCTAGAAAAGCGTGGAAGGTCTGAGTTTTCTTTAGTACTGTTGAAAGTCAGGTTTAGGAGCCCAGAATCTTATCTTTGAATTTAGAGTTCAGCTTAAATCTACTGTAAAATCCTTGTTTGGTGAATTTTGAGTCCCTCCAAAGGTATTTCTGTTTATTTCTATAGATGGAGAGCAAATCTAATGCCCAGAGCCATTAAGCCTAAGGAAGTCATTCACCCCATCAGACGGGGCTGGGGAATGCTTTAAGGTGGCTGGGGTGAGGGGAGGGCCAGTCACCTCCACTGGGGAGATGGGGAAACATCCCACAAGGGGTGAAGATCATTGTTCAAGGGCAGTCCCGCGCATCAGGGAGAACTTGGCCTCCTTTCTCTGGGCATCACCCCCCGAAGGTGGTGGGGCACTGGGGTGGAGATTACAGGGACCTAGCTGATGGAGGTGTTGGGGGCTAGATGGGATCTTCTCGCCTGGGCTACTTACATCATCTCCGTTCTTGCCAGGGGGGCCAGGGGGACCACGGGGACCCATGGGACCCTAGAGGAAACAGGAAGAAAGGATATTAGAATAACCAGGATAAGGGAGAAAAAGAAAAGAAAGGGAAGGCTGGGATTAGAAGAAGGAGGTAGGGAAGACCCCAGACAGTAGGTGTGGAGGCGTCCTTCAATGGGAGAATCCACGTATTTGTAGAAAGAGCGTGTACCTGTATAGAGTACAAGTTGGGGAGGCACTTACTGAGGCTCCAGGCTCGCCGGGCTCACCAGGGGGGCCTTGGAAACCTTGGGGACCCTGGAGAACAAGGAAAGAGGGATTCAGTTAGAAGGACAGGTCCCTACCAATCTTTCCCCAGATCACTAAGAGATCTCTCAGAGCACCTTCTCTACCCTCATCCCGATCCTCCCTTCTAAAGACCAAAGCCCAGGGTGGTACATGATGACATCCTGGATACTCACAGGTGCACCAGGGGGGCCAGGGAGACCACGAGGACCAGAAGGACCCTACAGAAGGAAAAAAAAAAGGGGGCCATAGTGATACCTCTGTAGGAAAGTGCCATGTGGGTGTGGTCTTGCTATCTCCCAGTGGTTCCTGTTGAGACCACCCAGTTGTCTTCCTCTGTGGACTTCAGGTTCCGAAGGTCGTCTTGACCTCCTATAACACCCCCATATGCCACCACTGGCCCATCCTATCTGGATCCCCACTGGCTCTTCTGTCATCTCTGCCCCACCCCCACCCCCCAGTGGCTCACCATGGGGCCAGGCACGGAGATTCCTCCAGTTGATTTCTCATCGTAGCCATAAGACATTTGGGGAGCAAAGTTCTAGAAAAAACAAGAGAGAGTGTATGAGAAATCAGTGACTAGAAAGGCGGAAGATGTCACTGACAACAGGATATTGACATATGCCTCCTGATGTGATGCACTAAGAAGGACAACAACCTCACTTGTGAGATATTCCTGCCAAAAATGCAGGGCCCAACTCTAATTATGGGGACACATCCAGCCAACCCAAACTGAGGGACCGTCTTATAAAAACAATTGGCCTCTACAAAGCAACCGGCTTCTTAAAAAAATTTCCGTGTCGTGAAAGACAAAGAAAGTCTGAGGAATGTTCCAGAGTAAAGGAAACTGAAGACGCATGACAGTTAAATGAAATTCATGATCCTGGGTCAGGAGAAAAGATGCTATAAAGGGCATTATCGGGATATTGTTGAAATTTGGACAGGGACGGTATGTTAGATGATAGTTATGTATCAATGTCAGAATTTTGAAATGTAATCATTGTGCAACGGTCGCATAAGAGACAGTCCTTGTTCCCAGGAAATACACACTAAAGTATTTAGGAGCAAAGGACGTAACATCAGCAACGAACTCTGGCACAAATGGTTCAGAAGGAAAAATAGTGACAGTTCTATGTATACACAGAGACTGATAAAGCAAATGTGACAAACTGTGAAGTGTATGTGAGAGTTCTTGGCACCAGTCTCGAAACTTTACCCTGAGTTTGAAATCATTTCAAAATATAAAGTATGCCATCTGTCAAAAAACCCACAAAAAAAAAAAAAAAAAGAAGAAGAAGAACAGGAGGTGAGGGGCACACAGGGCCTGCCAGGGCTGTCTTAAGTCTTCACTTACTCCTCCGAGGCCAGGGGGTCCGGGGGGTCCGGGAGGCCCGGGGGGTCCGGGAAGTCCAGGCTGTCCGGGGATGCCATCTCGGCCAGGGGGGCCGGCAGGTCCCTGCAGCGGCGGGGGGGGGTCAGCGGTGAGCGCAGGCCTGGAGCCACGCCCACCTGCAGCCCCGAATGCCGAGCGAAGGCCACGCTAACTTACCCTTGGACCTCGGGGGCCAGTGTCTCCCTTGGGTCCCTATAGGGTTGTGGGGGGAGAAGAAACAAAAGAAGCCGGGTTAGAGACGGGAGGCGCTTGAGGACCCTGGGGCGGGTGGCAAAAGTCGAGGGCAGCGGATTACCTCAACTCCTGCGGTTTCTTGGTCGGTAGGAGACGCTAGGGGAGAAGAGACGCGGGTGAG
Source organism: Mirounga angustirostris (assembly GCF_029215605.1). Lineage (NCBI taxonomy): Eukaryota > Metazoa > Chordata > Mammalia > Carnivora > Phocidae > Mirounga > Mirounga angustirostris. Next base: position 21,718,755 of record NW_026991725.1, on the reverse strand, counting down.
CGGCGGGGTCTGCCCCGGGTACTCCCGGCGGCCCCGCCCTCCCCCAGCCCCAGGCCCCCGACCGTACCCTCGCCGTCGGGGCAGACGGGGCAGCACTCGCCCGGGGGGACTTGGGCGCCGGGACAGTTCTTGGTTTCGTCGCAGATCACGTCATCGCACAACACGTTGCCGTTGTCGCAGACACAGATCCGACAGGCCTCGGGTTTCCATACGTCTCGGTCATAGTACCTGAGGCCGTTCTGTACGCAGGTGACTGGTGGGACTGGGGCAAGAGGGGGAAGGAGGGGCTGTCAGCGGCGCCCGAGCCCCCCACCGCGGGGCTCCAGGGACCCCAGCCCTGCCCGCCGTTCCCGCCTCGTAAGGACACTTTTAGATTTTCCATTTCCCGCCTCCTCCACCCCGTGCCCGCTCCTTTCCCCAAATCCTTAAAAGCTCATCTGCTCCTCATCAGGGCCAGTGACAGCGCCGAGGCGCCTGGCCAGGGCGGCCCTAACTCTTTCCAGTCCTCAGGAATTTAAACAAAGCTTTAGGCCGGAGTTGCTTCCAACTCCAACCCCAGCCCATCGGCGCTGAAGCCAAGTGAAATAAAAAAGCCACGGGGTGGGGGAGGGGAGGTGGGGGACTGGGGAGGAGAGAGAACAGGAGGGGCCCCAACAAGCGGGCCGACTCGGGGGGCGTGGTATGGGTGGAGACAAGGGTGGGGTCGGGGGGGGCCGGTAGGAGGAGGGAAGGGAGGTCCAGCCCCCATTCTGCCCCATCCCAGGGCAGGTGGGATAGCGTGGGCGGGGCTAAGAGGATGGGGCGGGGCCTATTGGCCTGAGGTCCCGCCCAGAGACTTGAATTGTACCCCCAAAATAGGATACACCCTAACATCCAGCGCCCAGACATCTCAAAAGCCCTCTCTCGGGACAACCCCTCTTTCCTAAAGCTAGCCAGGGCCTCTGGGTCACTCCTTAGCCAGAGAACCAAAAAGTCCGCAAATAGTAATGAAGTTAGCTAACCACGCCCACCGCGCGAGCTTCTACTCAGATGGCCACTAGGTGGCGGGCAACACCAAGCAATTTCCAGGGACTGGCCACTTTCTTTTAGACACTGAGGCTACCCAGTCCCCAGCTTTATTTTCCAGGACTAGAGGTGGGGTCCACAAGCGGCAATAACGCCCGTGCACTCAGTGCAGGTCCTGCGCGGGGAAGCGCTGGACCGGGAGGCGCGGGGCCCAGTGTGGCTCAGCAGAGGGCGCAAGGACCCCGCCCTGCAAGTCCGCGCCAAAGTTTCTCATCCTCCAACCCGCCCACTCTCCGCGCCCCCTCCCCCCTCAGCCCAGCACCCCCGCGGCCCCAGGAACACTGTCTAGCCTGCAGAGAGGGCAAACAATCTTTCCTTATGAATCATCCCACAGCCTTCCCGATCGCTTTTACATCTCGGGCTCCAAACTCCCAGCACGGCGCCCCCGACCCATCTTCGACGTACTTTCCCCTCACTCGGCGCCCATTTCCCCCGTGGTACTCCACAGTGCGCGCTCAGGACTCCCTCCTGTGCCAACTCCCACGGCGCTCCATCCTCCCCTCTCACTACCCGGGGGCGTTCGTCTACACCCTCCACCCGGGGTGCACTGCCTTCTCTCCCACGGCGCCCAGGAAGAGCCCTCACCATCTCCCTCCCATCCCTGAGTCTCCGGAGCATCCCGAGTCTCAGTTTACGTCGTGGACCCCTGGGACCGAGCGCAGGGCAAGATACCAAGTAGCCCTGGACTCCCCGAAAGTTTGCGACTTACTGTCTTCTTCTTGGCCCTCCTCTTGGCCGCGCGTCAGGAGGGCGGTGGCCGCTAAGAAGAGCAGGAGCCGGAGGTCCACAAAGCTGAACATGTCTAGACCCTAGACATGTAGACTCTTTGCGGCTGGGGTGGGGGTTAGCGTCGGCTCATGCGTGGCCTCACACTCCGCGTGCCTCCTGCTCCGACCCCGAGGAGAAACTCCCGTCTGCTCCGACCACTGGCCCGGGCCCCTTTTATACCATCCTGACGGAGAGCGGGGAGGAACTCTGCCCCAGGGAGAGGGGGAGCCGGCGGCCCGTCCCCCAGCCAATCAGAGCTGCCTGGCCCGGCCCCCAATTTGGGAGTTGGAAGGGAGAGGGGGAGGGAGGAGGGAAGGGAAGGGAGTCCACCGCACATCTCCCCCCTTCGCTGCTCTGCCTCCCCAGCCCCCCAGCCCAGCCTGGGCCAGAGATGCTGCTGCCGAGGTGCGGCTAGGTCCTCAGTATAGTGTGGGCTAAAGAGTGGGTAGTGGTGCCCCTTGGGCTTTTGTTCCTAAGACTCTCCCATTGGGAGGAACTGGAACTGGGGAGCTAGGAGGGGAAGCTTCCAGAGGTAGAAGGAATGGGGGTGATCTGGCGAGGGTGGTCCTGGCCATGCCTCATTCACCTTACTGACATCCTTGGCAAGAGCTAAGGGATGGGTATGAAGAGGCCGGCTTCTCCTCTAAAACAGGAGAACCAGAGAATTTCAAAGATGTGCCTGTTTAGGGGTGTCTTCTGGTGTTAGCTTAGGCATATTTTGGGAACAAGTTAGAGATTCCTTTGCAGACATTAGGAGTGAGATACTTGGATGGGGGTTGTTGGCAAGAGGGGTTTATTTTGAGGACGTCAATTCTGCCTTGCTTGAGGTTCCAAGATGGACTCAAATGCTCTCCCCCAAACCCAAGGTGTGACTGAGAGAGATGGAGTAGGGAGGCTGAGATACTGGGTGAGAAAATTGACTGTGTGATCTCTCCAGGAGGAAGCTTGGGGGTTAAGTGGTAGGGCTGGAGAGTACTGGTGGGAAGTTGCTGGGACTCTTCCCCCCCCCCCGCGCCCCCCCCCCCCAGGGCGGTGAGGTTGTACAAGAGGGCTGGGATCACTAGTGACCTAGAAAAGGGTTTTGTGTGAGGGCCGGCCCAGGCGGTGGCCAGGGCCTGGTTAGAGACCCTCCGACCCCGCAGAGTCACACCAGCAGCACTTGGGTTGAAGACATTGGACCAGAGAGAGGGTGCTCCTTCTGGGAGCTGCAGAAAGCCCCTCCCTGGTTGTACCTGGACTCAAGGTTGGAGCATAGTGGGGAATTTGGGTGTCAGGGGGAGACTTGCCTTTGGGGGTTTGGGATGGAATTGCACGGACGGTTGAGTGACCTTATTTTAGAGGATGTTCCCCACTGCCCCACCTCTTTCTTGAAAACCCAGGGAATTGCTCTCAGCCCCTGGAACCAGGAGAGAATCATCTGTACCCTGAAAGGGGGTGGAGACCCCAAGAACAACAGGCTATATTTGGGGGATGCCCCCAGAAGTCAGTGTCCCCCCTTCCCCACCTCCCAACCTCCCAACAGCACTCTGCTCTTGGTCCTACTGAAATCTGTGGGCCCAAGAGAAGGCAGTTGGGGTCCCTTTGCAGTGTCCATCAACTCCTGTCCCTCCTGCCCAGTTCCCCCACCCCCATCACTCCAGAGCTGCAAACGTGGAAGCGGGGAGTCCCGCCTCCCCCAAACCATCCAAAATTCCATTGCCTCCCCCCAGCCCCCGCCCCTCTCCACGCCCTCCCCCAGCTGGTTTTGTGCAACGAAGGCAAAGGAAAAAAAAGACCAAGGGAACAGAAGGGGAGGGAGCCACGTAGACCGTGGGCAGCCAGGATGAGCGGTGCGGGTGGGGCGGCGGAGGGAGAGTGCAGGGGCTATAATTAAAGGGAAAATATAGAGTTTCCAGAGAGGCAGGGCTGCAGACAGCAATGGAGGGACGAGCCTTCATCAATTATCCCCACCATGTGGCAGCAACTTGTGGCCCAGGATTTGCCCCCGCCTAGTGCCAGCGACTGCAGGGCAGGACAGCGTTGGGCTGCTGAGATGGCAGTTACCCACCCCCCCACTCCACCTCCTGGGGGTCAGGGACAAGGGGGACAAGTGTCCTGTCCCTCTGCAGTGGCTGTCTGGGGCCGGGTGTCACAGGCTTGGGATGAGGGTGCTGTGACCTGCCCACCTCCCTGGCTGAGTTCTGGAAGCCAGGACTCCAGCCTCCAGTCCACTCCCTGGGTGCTCCTGGTCCAGGCATCCCAGGCCTATCTTAAAGAAGAGCTGGAGCCTCGGATGACAAGGAGGAGCTGCTATAGCTCAGGCCTGGGGTCCTGAAGGATGTTCGGGGAACCCTGGGGTTGGGGGGGTGGGTTTTGCGTATGTGTGGTGTGACAGCCACAGCCCCAACATCCAGTTTCAGACCTCTGTCCCAGGAGTCGTGGGCAGAGGCTTTCCAAGCATTCCTTACACGTGGCATAGAGCTGAGGCCCAGGGCCTCCTCTGCCACTTTCGACTTGAAACGCTTGGCGGGCGCCCAGCCCGAAGATGTGTCTTTAATTTCTGCAGCATGACAGTGAGAGGAAGAATGTGCTTGGGGTCTCCTCCCAGCCTGGCTGGGCCTCCTTGGGCTTGAGACTGGGGGGGGGGGAGGGATGAGGGAGGGCGCTGAGAGAGGGGAGGAGACGCCACCTCATCTTTAGGAAACTCTGAAGCTCTGGCTTCTTGTGGAATGTTAGACTTAGTCGGGCATTTGGAGTTGGGGGGGGAACAAAAGCCAAAATCTCCCCCCTACACACCCCCAAGCAATGGTAAAGTCATCAGCACTAAGGGAAAAAAATTCCTCAAGAAGAAAAACAGAAAGAGGAAAGTGCTGAGCTCTGAGTTCTCTCCCTCTCCAAATTTCCCCAAGTGCCCTCCCTCCATGAGAGATGGGGCAGGTCTGTGATCCCCAGTGCCCCCTCCCTCGGGAGCCCCCCAAGCCCCCAGTCTAGACTCTGTGATGTGGGACTAGGGAGAAGTAGGGCACTTGGTGGTGGGGGGGTGGAGATCAGCCCTTTCCAGCCGCTCTGAAGTTCCCTTGCCCTCCCTCCCCAGTCTTGACCTTCCAGAATGCTCATCTCCCCCCACCCTGGCCCCAAAGGGGGCTGTGGAGAGAGGGTCCCTGGGAGAGGGTTGAGGAGAGAGAAGGAGAGGGGGTCTGAGAGTGTGGCTCTCAGGGATGAGGCATGAGGACAGCTTGGTCTCCACACATCCCTGTCATGGAGGTCTGCTCTGGTCCTGTTGAGGGTCCCTGGGGGCAGAGTCAGGGGCAGACCCCAAGTGTATGCAGTCCTCCCTCCCTTCCTTTGCTCAGCATCACACTGGCTTGGCCCTTGGGTCCTCAGCTAAGTTCCTTAGCTTCCAGGCACAGCTCTGCTCTTTCTCAGCCTCAACCCAAGTCCCTCAGGCTTCAGAGATGTCCCTCTGTCTCTTCATCTTTTCCAGGTTTTCAGGGAAGATGAAGAATGAAGTTCGTCCATGTGGAGTGTTAGGTAGGTGCCTGTGAGACATCCAGGCAGAAAGGCGGGGGCAACCCTTGGGTGTCTGGGTCTAGAGCTCAGAGGAAAGACAAACATGGGCCCCCAGGACGATGGTGTGGAAGGACTTGTCTCCTGAGCTTGCATGGAGGGAGGACAGATGAAGGGCCGGGACAGAGCCTGAGGACCCTTGGGGGCTGAAGGGGTGGGAAGGGGAGCAGGAGCCCCTCCTTACAGGAGACAGGACAAGAGTGAGAGTAGAAGGGCAAGGAGAAGAGGGATGGTGGGTGTCATGTAAGGGAGGGGGAGATTGTTCTAGAAGGAGGGAGAATTAGATGCTGCAGAGAGAATTAGTACAATAAGGGGCAAAATGCTCCCTGGGTTTGGCAGCACGGTGGTGATGGATTAGTGCCCTAAGTTTTGGTGGAGTGATGGGTGAGGAAGCCAGACTGGAGGGGGCTGAGGAGCAGGTGGGAGGCCAGGAAATGGGGTCAGAGTGCACAGAGCTTGGAGGATGAGTTTAGCTGTGAGGGGAGGAGAGTGAGAAGATGCCCTATCCTCCCTCCTATCGGTCTTTCTTTCCCTGCTCTCCCCCACCCCCACTCCTGTCTGTCTGTCTGTCCCCTGCCCCCCTCCCCTTTCTCTCCCCTGGGACTCCGGTCCTTTCTCCACCCTTCCCTCGCCTGAGCTCTTCCTCTGGGCCCCCTGTGCTTTTGGATCCCCCTCCTCTCAGGTACAACTTCACATCCAGGCCCAGCCAGCAGCTCATTCTTTTCTAGAGAGTGCCCTCAGGCCAGGCTTTTGAAGAGAAGGCTTTATTTCTAGTCCTGGCAGGGTCCGCCCCATTCTTGGGGGTGGGCCGCGTAGTCCAAGAAGGGGAAAGTGGAGGCAGAGGAACCAGGGAAGGGGCTGGGACAACCCGGAGGAGAGAGGCTGGAGCGTGATCCATCAGTGACAGCAGGACTCCCTAGGCCCACTCCAGCCACCTCACCAGGTCCCCAGCGGGTCCCAAGTGAGAATAAGGTGCTGGATGGGCTCTTGCTTCTGCTCTGTGGTGCTTTCAAGTGAGGAGGCAACGCCCATCTTTCCTGCCTGGGCGTGAGCTCCCGGGTCAGGGATCTGGCAGGGGCTTGATTGCCTCTTTAGCCCTCACCTGGTCTGGGGGCAGAGCAGGTTTCGTTGAATTGCTATTTACCTCTTTCTGGTTTGGTTCTGTTCTGTACTTGCTTTAGCCCCGTTCTCTTTCCCCACTTCCCTCCTTTTCCCTATTCTTTTATCCCCCCACCACACGCCCATTTCTCCTGTTCATGTATTTTCCTTCCTTTTCTTAGATCTTTTCCTCCCCTTTCTTTCTCTCCTCTGCGTTGCCGGTCCCATTGTTCCAGCCCGCCCACCCACACTCTCCTCCTCCCTCCTTCTCTTTCTCTCATATTCTCTTCCGGTATCTCTGGCTCCTCCGTCCCTTCCTGGGGCTGTCTTCCGATGATGCTTCGATGCTGTGATGATGCTGCATGCAAGCCTCCCCCCGGGGCAAGCTGCTAGCCTAGGGGGCGGGGCCTAGGGGACCGAGGCTCTACCACAGCCAGATGTCAGGTCCAAGTGCCTAGGAGGTGGGTGCAAAGGCTCCTTTGAAGCTTGGATTTGAAAGGAAAAAAAGCAAGGGGTAGGGGGAACCTCTATGAGATAGAGGCACCTGTCCAGAGCCCAGCTGATCCCTTTATCTCTCCCCCCCCCTCACCCCCCCCCCACCACCACCACAGAGAAGCCTTGGCCACAGGTGTCTGGTGTCTTCCTGTTCTACCTCAGCCACAAAGTCTTCCTGGCAAACCTAGGATTCTGGAGTTTCTGGGGGTTGGGGTTGAGTGGGGATGGGGGATCCCAGTCTTCTCACTTGCACCAGTCCTGGGCAGAGCACCCCTTTGGACAGAGTGTGGCTTGGACAGAGAAAGGATCCAGAATTGCTCATTCAACCATATTTATCTGTCAAGCACTTTGCTCTGGGGCCTGGCCAGTCAGTGACTGCCCTCATGGAGCTTATGTCTGGTAGAGACAGACTTGAAATCACATAAATAAACACGTCATTGCGGCTGTAAAGGTCATGAAGGAAAGGAACATGGCGCTCTCAGTAGCAGGTACCCCAAGGAGTCTAGACCTGGGGGCCCAGTAAGGCTGTCCTGAAGAGGTTGGCAGATGAGCTAGGGACACCTTAGGTAAGGGGTAGGTGGCAGGGTGGGGGTTTGCAGTGAGTGTCATGGTACCACATATACAGAGGCTCTGGGGCAGAGGGGAACATGGCAAGTTCTAGATGCCCACGGAATCCAAGAAGGCCAGGGTGACTGGAGCACAGGAAGCAAAGGCCGGAAGGCCAACGAAGACACATCAGGGGGTTCAGTCCTGTCCGGAGAGGTCTGGGCCCCAGTAGAGGGTCTGAAGCAGGGAGGGGTGGAGTCAGGTCTGTGTTTGTAGAAGATGGCTGTTGTCACTCGGCGGGTGGGGTCTCTGGTAGAAGTCAGCCGCTGCGGGGCTGAGAGACACTGGGAGCCTGGACCTGGTTGAAGGGGATGGAAACAGAGAAGAGAATAGATTCAGGAGCACTTTGGGAGGCAGATTTTATAGGCGCCGGGGTGGGTGGATGTGGGAGTGTGGCAGTGAGGAGCAGGGATGACTCCCGGTCTTCTGAGAGGCTGGATGGTGTGGTTCCCTGGAAGGGGGAAGATTAGGTGAGGGCCCCGTGTAGGGAAGAACATCCTGAGTTTGGTGCCTATTGCAAACACTCTAGTCAATTCTATTTGGTGGATGGTTCCTGCAGACCGCCTGGGGCCAGCCCTGTGCTGAGGAGAGCTCTGGGGACCACAGTTCCTGTCCTTAGGGAATGGGAAGTCTGGATGGGGAATAAAAGAAAGACAGAAATGTCTCTCACCCAGGGCAGTGCTGGCTGCGTGATTTTGTATAAGTTTCTCCATCTCTCTGATCCTCATTTCCCCAGTCTGTGGAATGGGGTAGTAGTGAGACCACCTTGCTGGCCTGTGTCATGCTTGGTAAATGGAAGTCTCCAGGGAGATGCAAAGGTGATGAGAATGCCAATAGGAGGTAAGTCAGGTTTCAGGGAGGAGCTGCTTTGGAGCTGAGCCTTGGAGGTGAGTGACAGATTTTGAATGCAGGGTTGGAACGGGAGGGAGGGCCCCGCCAAACCTGGGAAACCTCCCCCTGACTCCAACAGAGACAGAGGTGGTGGGGAGAAGGTATTGGGCAGAGGAAACGTGGAAGATAAGGCTGGACAGATAGGCAGGGACCAACTTCTAGAGGCCTGGAATTCTGGCAGAATATTTTAAAATCTATTTGGTGGCCATAGAGAGCCAGTGACTGCTTTTGAGCAGGGTATGGTTATAAGCCTTTTGCCAAGGACTTGCTCAGAAAACCTCTACCTCAGTGACAGCAGAGCTCAAGTTAGAAGGCTGGAGCCCTTGGGGGAAAGGGGGAGATGCAAGGAAAGTGTGTGGGATCTATGGGTCTCAGACCATCCAGGAAACAGGACTTGGGAGCAGGCAAAGAGGTAGACCAGATGACCCCTCCAAAGCTGGTGTTCCATTGCTGCTAGATGTGGGAACTTTACATTTTTTTAAAGTGGGAATACAATACAACTGATGTTCAGGTAGAATGAAACTTTGAGCTCATTCTGCCCTGTTCTCCCCGCCCTCCCCCTCCTTGCCCAGATGAGAAAACTAAGGCTCAGAGTAGGGAATTGACCTGCTTGCAGTCACACAGCTGAGATGGAGGGGTCTGAGGTAAGATCCCTGGTGCACTTCAAGATCCTGAGTGGTGGCGGCTGCTGAAGAGCTGGAGGGGCCAGGAAAGGACCTGGGGTTGGCGTAAGGGGTCGACATGTGCAGGGATCCCACATGATACCAGTCCAGGCCTGGGGAGGACAGGGCAGGAGAGTTGTTCCCCGACTCTCCGCTGAGCCGTGTGGCCGAAGGGGGAAGGGAGCCTGGTGGGCAGGGTGGAGCTGCCACATGGAAGAGGCTTGATGGGAACCATCTGGCCTGGCTGGAGTGTGGGCTGCAAGGAGGGGAGGAGCCGGAGACAGGCCGTGGTGGGCGGGTGGATGGCGGGTTGGGGCTGGGAGTGGCCGACCCGGAGGCCCCTACCTTCCAGACTGCTGCAGCCCAGATGCCTTCACAGCCACAGCCTGGCCCATCCAACCCGCTGACCTCATTCCCAGCTCCCTTCCCTCGCAGGCCCCCCTCTGCCTGCCACGTAGACTAAAGGCTTTACTGCCTCTTCTGCTGGGGGGAGGAGGGACTGGACACAGGCACCCTGAGCCCAGAGCTCTGCCAGGTCAGGCAGACCTGGGAGGGAGCAGTTGTATGCCCTGTACCTCCAGACTGCTCTGGGCCTCAGTTTCCCCTCTCCAGAGAGGAGGCCCAGCAAATGGAGGGGTCACAGGAGGAGCATGGCAGTGAAGGAAGTTGGAGTGGGTAGGAACATGGGGGGACTCCGTGGAGATCATCAATGCCATCCCCCTGCCTCCTCAGGGCGGGAAGGTGTGATACTCAGTCCCAGGAAGGGGTAGGTGCAGAACGTTTTCCTCCTTTCAAGCCATTCTCCAGAGAGAGAGTTCCCTGAAGGCCAGGGAAGGGGGGTGTCTGGGGTAACAGCCAGCCTTCATTGTGCCTGCTGCAGCGGGAGCACCATCTGTGGCTAGGATGGAAGTGGGGAGGCCCAAGGTCGCTCTTCCCTAAGGCACCTCTCAGCGACCTTCCCTGAGCCTCTCCAGGGCTCTGCTTCTTGCCCTTCTGCCTTCCCCTCACCTCCCTGCCCCCCCACCCCCCCAACCCCCCCACCCCTGGGGCCTGGGTCTTCTCCGGCTGCCCCAGCTGAGCAGAGGGCTGTCCTGCCCCCTCTCGAGGCGTTCCGGGCCCGTGAGTCATCGGGAATGTCTGCTGTGGTTGCAGTTTCCCTTCCCTGGCTGCGGACCCTCTTTCCCCTCCTCCCTCAACCTAAGGACGGAGGGTGCTCCTCCCAGGCAGGGGGCTCTGGAGGAGGAGCAGGGAAGCCATATGCAAGAGCCGGTGAGGCCCTGCTCAGAGAGTCCTCCCCCCCCCCATTCCACTTCACCTCTCACAGATAGAATGTCCTGTCCTTTCTGCCATTGCCCAGGTAGGGGAAACTGAGGAGGGGCAGGGAGGAGAGGGCCAGAACTTTGGTGGGCTCAGGCTCCTCCCCACTCCATTTTAGACCTCAGCTTTGCCAAACTGGGAATGGGCCCAAACCTCTTTCTGAAGGGCCCTCCCCACATTTGAGGCTGGGTCAGTAGGAAGCTGGAGAGGCCACGGCTTCTGCCAGGGGCTCCAGGGGTGACACGTCCCAGCTGGCTGGGGTGGGGAGTCCACGTCTGCAGGAAAGGGGGAGGCCCGATGTTGGACCGCCCCCCCCAGGGGCCCTGCACCCTGTGAAGCTGCTGCCCGCCCCTGTCCTCTCCTGTCTTCTGGGGCAGCACTGGGGAGACTGAGGGCAAGCGCAGAAGTTAGGAAGAGTTCCCAATCTTCTCCCCCCAAAATGTGTCTCCCTGGCCGCCTTCCTCCTCATCTTCCCCCTCCATCCCCACCCCCCAGCCCTGGATTAGTTGTCTGGAGACCAAGGGTCTCGTTCCTGACTTGCCCAGGGACTGGGCATTTCATTCCTGAGCCCGCTTCCCCATCTGCGGCGCAGCAGTCTGGTCAGAAACGGTCCCTGCCGGTGGTGTGGGTCTGTGAATCTGTCTCTTCCCGGTCAGACGGACGCTCAGGCACACCGCCTGACACACATACACACCGCCTCACACCCATTCACTCACACGCTCTGGCAAACACACTTTCACACATCCGTCTGCGTGTGCACAGGACCCTCTGCCTACTTCGGTCTGGCCGACGCCCCATTTCTATTTCCCTCTCTCTGATGGCCCCGCATTGCCTCCCTCATTCCTATCAGCCCCCTCCCCACCAGCACCCTTTTACATTTTCCCACTCCTGGGTCTCCTCCTCCCGAGGTCACTGGCAGGGCAAGGGCAAAGCAGGAGCAGTGGGAAGGGAGATCTGACCCTGTCAAAGCCGATCCACACCGCCCCCTCAGGTCGCTCGCCTCCTTGTGAGGGTCTGGGTGAGACGGGGTCTGAGAGGGGGAGGAATGGAGCGCAGAAAAGCTTGCTTTTGTCCAGCCAGCTGGGGACCTGCAGAAGCCTGTCGCCCGCCTCTCTTTCCTGAAACTCACTGACATTCACTTTCAAAAATATCTGTCCCATCGACATCCTGGGCCTCCTGTAAATGTGATTATTTTAGCAGCTTGCGCTGGCTGCCATGCCTCAGGCTGCACCCTTCGAGGAACTTCTGCCTGAGGGAAACTGGTCGGAGCTCAGGAAGGACTGTTCCAGGGGATGACCTATCTGTTGGCCAGGAAAGACGTGGGAACTGGGCAGCAGAGCGCACCCCTCCGACCCGGTCCAACTCGGGAATAACCACAAACATCTGTACCAGCCTGGGCCGTAAGCACTTTGCACGTTTGAACTGTGTCCTCCTCACAAAGCTCTCTGAGGGGGCTGCTATTATTGTCTCCAGTTTCAGAGGAGGAAAGAGAAGCACAGAGAGGTTAAGTCATTTGCCTGGAGTCACAAAGCTAGGAGGTGGCTGAGCTGGGATTCACACCCAGGCAGCCTGGCTCCAGAGCCCCGCAGGCTTCACCACCACCGGACAGGTCCAAGAGACCCAGGGTGGATGCCAAGGGATGCCCTCCTGCCCTGCCCGGAGAAGTGGCTATTTGCACAAACACGCACACTCCATCTGTGCACATGTATGGGAAGGATCGCCGTGCCAGGTGGCTGGCAACTAGCCACGGGCACCCTGGCGGCTGAAAAGCTCTTGAGAAGTGCTGTTTGCTGGTGGCACCTCACACGTCATCTCATCGGATCCTTCTGACAGCTCTGGGAGGTCGGTCTTAACACCTCTCTTGTCCAGATGAAGAACCCGAGACCCAGAAGGATCGAGGCATGGCCCCGAGACACCCTTCCTAGAGCTAGGAGAGAACTCAGGTGCCCCGAACGCCAGATCAGCCTTCTTTCCATTGCCTCATGTCTCCCGTATTTGCAAATCCATGCAACCGCCAGACACGCATAGCCACGTACCACAGACGGGAAAGTACCACATACAATACAGGAAAGAAAAGGGCGCCTGGGTGGCTCAGTTGGTTGGGCGACTGCCTTCGGCTCAGGTCATGATCCTGGAGTCCCTGGATCGAGTCCCGCATCGGGCTCCCTGCTCGGCAGAGAGTCTGCTTCTCCCTCTGACCCTCCCCCCTCTCATGTGCTCTCTCTCATTCTCTCTCTCTCAAATAAATAAATAAAATCTTTAAAAAAGAAAAAAAACACAATACAGGAAAGAATGACAGCCCTCGGTCATGCTTCAAGAGGCAGTTGGCTCCTCCTCAGGGACAATCCCCCAAGGAAGGTCTTATGCCCATTCTGTATAAGGGGCTTCTAGAGAAGCCCCTTGCTGGGGACGCCCCCAGCCAAGAAGTGGTGAGGCTGTGACTAGATCCCACGCCTGCCCGGCCTGGCCACAGAGCTGGAACTCTTCCCCACTGCTCCCCATCGCCGCTGCCCTCACCATGATCCAGCCCAGAAGCACCCCTTGCACACAGCACATCCACACTGAACATGCACGCAGGTAACAGACGCAGGAAAATCATACACATGCTACAGGCTGAGTTATTTGCTGTTTTCTGCATGCCAGACACTGTCCTAAGGGCCCGATAGATGTGAGCTCACTGAATGGCCACAGCAATCCTATGACATGGGTTTTGTTAATGTCCTTAGCCTCATTTTACCGATGAAGAAACTGAGGCTCAGAGAGGTTAAGTAACTTGCTCAAGGCCACACAGCGAGGAAGTTGTGAAGCTGACATTTGACCCGAGGCTCTCACCACCATGCCTTAGCCTGTTCTCTAAGATTGGCCAGGTACGACTCATTCAGCCAGCCAGGAACCACTGCGGACTGCCCTGTTGTGCCCAGCGCTGGGCAGGGCCCTCGGCACATCGAGGTGAACAGGTCCTCCCCGCCTCCTCCACCTGTCCCTGCCCAGCACCACACAGTAGATGAGGGCTGTGCCTGATCTCACTCTCCTTCCTTCCCAGGGAGCCTCCTCCCCAGCCAGCCAGGACATGTGGATTTTGGCTCTAGGTTGCATTTGACACCTAGTGAGGGAAAACACTGGGGTGGTGCCAAAGCCTGAATGAGAGCACGGAGGCAGGAAGATGCAAATGGGGTCGGCCAGCTGGGGGCCAGGGCTGGGGTGGGGAGGGCAGGCGCAGGGGCGGGGTGGGGCGGGACAGGGGCTCTCTGCTTCTGCCTCTCTTTTGGTCTTATGCTCACATCTCTTCTGTATCTCCCCATCTCAGATCTTCTCCGGGAGTCTCTGGCTGATTTTATCCCTAGCTGTCTTTCTGTGTGTATTTCTCCCTTATCCCTCACCTGTCCTCTCCTGTCCCTTCACTGCTTGTCAACTGCTCTCAGTCCTTGTGAGGACAATGGATCAGAGGTTCGATTACCCACCATCTGAGCGGATATCCATGTCTGAGCAGGACCCACTTCCAGGGGACCCATCAGCTCAGTCCCAGGACCCTTCCTACTGGTTTCTTTCTTTTTTTTTTAAAGATTTTTTATTTATTTGACAGAGAGAGATACAGCGAGAGAGAGAACACAAGCAGCGGGAGTGGGAGAGGGAGAAGCAGGCTTCCCGCGGAGCAGGGAACCCGATGCGGGGCTCGATCCCAGGACCCTGGGATCATGACCTGAGCCAAAGGCAGACGCTTAACAACTGAGCCACCCAGGCGCCCCTACTGGTTTCTTTCTACAAAGGGCACAGTCCTCTCCTCTTCAAGCCTTCCTCCCAGGTTCTCCTGTCCCCGAATACCAATATCTGAAAGTCAGCCTAGACATCACTAGTCGGCATGTCTGGAATGTACCCTGCCTCCCCCTTCAGACTGTGTCCCTCCCATCAGACAGGAGGCTCCCAATGGTAGGGACTACATCTCCTCATTTAGACTGAGGGCTCCCTGAGGGCAGGCTCTGTGTTTCCCCACCACACTGCGGTTCCTTGAGGTCATAACTCAGGTTTCCTCCCTCAGACTGGGGGCCTGTGTCTCCTCCTTCCTCTGGCTTCTCCTGGGCTTAGCTTGGGCTCTGCTTTGGAGAGTATTTAGCTGGGATGAACAGACCGAAGCACAAACCAGCCTCTCGATCTCCCTTCAAAGTCTATTCAAACTTTAATGTTTCAATCGTCCCGTCTACTCGGGTGAGCCCAACTTCAGTTCCCTCCTTCCCAGATGGGTCCTTACTTTCCTGGAGAAGCTGGAGATAAGGAAGAACAGGAACATGAATATCCAACATTCCGCATAGAAATCTGTGGGCAAGAATCCTACCCAATCACTAATGTTCTGATATCCCAACCCCACCTAATATCCAAGTTTGGCCTCTTCCTGGGAGCCTTCCTGCATCAGCAAAGCCCATCCTTCTCCTCATCTCTGGAAATATTTAGAACTCCTCTGTCTGATGGGCTCCCAATGCAATTTTTAAAAACAACCTTTTTTATTTTGGGACAATTTTAGATTTACAGCAGAGTTGCAAAGGAACCATAGAGACTTTCCATATACCCCTCATCCAGTCCCTCCTAATGTTCATAGCCTACAGCACCATGGTACATTTGCCAGAACTAAGAAGCCAGTGTTGGTACCTTACTACTAACTAAGCTCCAGACTTTATTGGGATTTCACGAGTTTTTCTACTAATGTCCTTTCTCTTTCCCAGGATCCCACCCAGGATGTCACATCGTATTTGGTTTTGTCATGTCTCCTTGGTCTCCTCTGGCTTACGAAAGTTTCTCCGTATTTCCTTATTTGTCACCAGCTTGAGGAGTTCTGGTTAGGTGTTCTGTAAAATTGCCTAGTGTTATTTTTCAGCAGCAAAAGCCTTTCCGCAAACAAAACCTTGTGCAGAGCCCTAGCATATGCACAGATGAAGGTAGAGCTGTTCTGGTCACAGTAGTGAAGGGAAAGGGCATGGATGAACCTGAATATGACTTGCCATGCAGCCCCCTGAGAACGCTAAGAAACCCTTCAGGTGTCACGGAACCCCGTTTGAAAACCATCCATTGAGGCCAAGCTCTGCTTGGGCCATGCTTTTGTTCTGTAAAGCGCTGGACAGGTCATTATAGACTCAGGCTCACATACTTCCGGTGACGGGGCCATCACTACCTTTCAAAGAAGCTCTGGTGGCTGGAGAGGCCTTTGAAATCTGCCCTGCCCCCAGCCTCTGCTGTAGGCACCCCCAGGGTGTGCTGCCCTGATGCTTGCCACAGGACTGAGACACCCATTTCCCCCGCAGATAGCAACGCGGGAGGCTGCTGGCTCCCCAGGCCTCTCCAAGAATCACTGTCAGCCAAAGCGATGTTCTTCGCCAGAGGTCATGCTCCCTCCACAGAGGCAGTCAACCTATGACTATTGACGTGAGGGTACAAAAGCCCCAACCCCTTGTCTCAAGGGGGTCAACTCCTAAGGGCCACCTCAGCTCCAGAGCTCTTGGTGGGATCGGCTGAGGCTTCTGTTTGGAGTGTGTTCCAGTTAACGATCTCCCTCTGCTAAGTCCTGGTTCATTCACTCCCCGACAGATTCCTGCACATAAATTTCCATTACAGAGTCCATTTCCCAGGGACTTGTCCTAAAGACAGTTGGTACCAGGAATGGTCCAAGGAAGCAGACTTCTTTTTAAGATTTTCTTTTTTTTAGGTAATCTCTCCACCAAACGTGGGGTTTGAACTCACAACCCCGAGATCAAGAGTCACATGCTCTACTGACTGAGGCAGCCAGGAGCCCCAGGAAGCAGACTCTCTAACAGGATTTGGGACCTGGATCGACTGTGGGCCAACTTCACACTAAGTAAAGTAGAAATGTTAGAATTGCCATAGCAGACACATAGGGATCGAAAGGCGCAGGGAAGTGGGCATGCTAGACTGGATATGTCCTGTAAAACCAGAGAGTCCCAGATAGCTGCTGGAGGACCTCAGTGGACACTACCAAGTAATCCCATTGCAGCTGCTGGGCCAGGTGGGATAGCTTTACTAAAGCAGATGAGCTCACCTTGCGTGCATGGTATGTGGTCATTGATCCAGCAAGT
The DNA here is from genome assembly GCF_029215605.1 of Mirounga angustirostris. Lineage (NCBI taxonomy): Eukaryota > Metazoa > Chordata > Mammalia > Carnivora > Phocidae > Mirounga > Mirounga angustirostris. Next base: position 21,702,227 of record NW_026991725.1, on the reverse strand, counting down.
GCATTCTTTCTCCTCCCTATCCGGAGCAGCAGAAACAATTTGCATTCACTTGGGATGGATGACGGTACACGTTTGAGGTCTTGTCCCAGAGTATACTACACTCCCACTCTCTGTGATAACAGTCTGAAGGGACCTGGATCATCTGGACATTCTACAGAATATCAGATTGATCTACTATTTTGATGATTTGATTTGATTCTACAATTAACATCATGTAGAGTGGACCAGACAGCAAGAAGCGGAGGAAGCTTTCATAAGACACGTGCATTCCAGGAGATGGGAAGGAAAAAACGCTGCCAAAGTGTAGAAGCTCACAACATCAGTGAAGTCCTTAGGGGGTTAGAGGTCTGGGGCATGCGTGGACATCCTTCCAAAGACAGGGAGAAATAATTGCATCTTGTACTTCTCAGCACAAATAAGAAAGCACATCTTTAGAGCTTTGCTGGTGCTGGAGAAGACATATTCTATATTTGGGAATACGGCTCCGACCCATTTACAGGTGACATGAAAGGCTCCCAAATTTAAGTGAGACCCAGAGCAGGAAAGAGCTCTGTAACAGTTCCAGGCGTGGCCACTGGCACAATCGGACCCTCAGACCCTATGGTATCAGAGGTATTTGTGACATCAAAAAAGACTTCGACACCCCAATAGGAGAATCACAGTGTAGCCCCCTAGGCTCTTGGAGAAAGGCCATCTGCATTGGAGGATTATACACTGTTTGAAAAACAGCTTCCTTTATGCCACAGGGCCCCAGTCAAGGCAGAGTACCTAAGCAGGGGCATCAGGTGACCATGTGGCAGGAACTGCCCATCACGAGCTGGGTTCTGACAGACACTTCCTGTTTCCATGAGTCTCCTTCAAACTGAGCTGCCCAGGTTTCTGGTCATTATATTGCCCTAGATCTCTCTTGGATGTCTGCTGATGTGTCCATCAGTGTTCCTCCCACGAAACATGTCACTCAGCCAAGGACACTCACTTCCAGCAGGAGGTGGCCAGAGACCAGTGGCCAGGACACCCCCACCCTCCATCCCATGACTCAGACAGTAGGCTTGCTGGCTATAGAAATTTTCCTAAAGTGTGGTCCATGGACCATTGGCAGGGTGGGGGGTCCCCTAAAAGTCTACAAGTGGTCTGCAGGTGGTGGAGATCTCCAAGGAAGGAAGGATGGAATTATTTTACTCATAACATTCAAGTGCAAAGTTGATTAAGATTTTCACAGCAATCCCATTATGTCCTTAATAGTTGTCACATTTTTCAACATGGTGCATGAGCTACAAGGTTTGCATTTGGTTGATCCATCTTGGCAGTTTGTCTCAGGTGATATATTTTCATGTCATTTATGGGTTTTGGTTATTAGTTTTGTGATGTGTAATATCCTCAACTCAAATAAGTCAATGGCTCAAAAGTGGCTAAGGAAAGCTTGAGAAGAGTGATGAAAATAGTAATCCAAATACTACAACTGAGCACAGTGTTATAAAAGTAAATAGTGAACAAGAGTTTAGTTTGAAAGAATGTAAATCTCTAAGAACCAGGGCACATGTGATGATTTCGCACAAGCAGCTGAGAAAGAAAAGTGTAAATAATGAGTATGATGTTGAATATCCAACACCGGACTTCACTGGACCATCTAACCAGCCCATCTTAATCCCTAGTGTGTTATGTGTTATGAAACTTTGTCAAATAGTGGCTTAAAGCCATCAAGACTTTAATATCATTTTTACACAAAGCACAGTGACCTTTCTGGTAAACCATTAGAGGTTTTTTTTTTTTTTTCCAGAACAAAGAGTAAAATAAGCTTTCCAGGACTAAACTGATGGATTCTTTTCCCCCACTAAAGGCAAGAAGAAAAACAAAATGACACATGCAGCATTTAGAATTGCACTCCTCTTAGTCAAACAGATACAAGTAATGTTATCTGAGAAGCTTGTGAAAGAACTGTTTATTCGTGACACATGTTTCTCAGAGAGAAAGCAGAACCAGCTTTTGGCAAACTTCCTTTCTCGAATGACGGTGTTGGACATCACATAGTACCAGATACATACATTAAAAAAATAATTTGGTTTTAATAAACCCAGCCATCGTATACTCCTCTCTAAAAATCGAACAATTTTTGCTCCTCTAAGGTTAGGTTTGGACTATCAAAAATGAACGTATCGCCATCTGAGCAAGCTGTTTAAGATCTTAGAACTGGTCTGAAGTGGCATGATCAATGATTTGAAGAAACAGTTTCAACTCATCTCTTTTTTCCAACGTTCATATGGGTCCGTGTGTGTGACATTGGCTTAGATCAATGATGTGCAGGGGCGCCTGGCTGGCTCAGTCGGAAGAGCGTGTGGCTCCTGATCCTGGGGTCGCAAGTTCGAGCCCCATGTTGGGTGTAGAGATTGCTTAAATAAATAAACTTAAAAAAAAAAAACAATTTAAAATCAATAATGTGCAGAATCCGACCACACTCAGCATGTGTGTGGTTCATATATCTGAGAAAAGCATTTGATAACTTTTAGTTTTATCACTAAAAATCCTTGCTTCAGGAAAAGATTCTTTGCTTACATGAATTATTTCATGAATCATGATATGAACTGAAAAGATGGTTTGAGGGCGCCTGGGTGGTTCAGTCGGTTAAGCATCTGCCTTCGGCTTGGGTCATGGTCCCACGGTCCTGGGATCGAGCCCCACATGGGGCTCTTTGCTCAGCGGGGAGCCTGCTTCTCCCTCTACCCCTCCCCCCTGCTCATGATCTCTCTCTCTCTCATGCTCTCTCTCTCTCTCTCTCAAATAAATAGATAAAATCTTAAAAAAAAGAAAAGAAAAGAAAAGATGGTTTGGCAATCACTACTGAGGGAGCACCAGGAAGGACACCCTTCCAAGGAAGAAAGAAGCTGTGCCTGAAAGCGAGTTTCTGTTTCCTGATTTCCCCCCACATTTTAGCAATGTCAGCTATTGTCCCCCAATATCCCTTGTCCCCTTCTCTCTCAATTTTTAGCAGGATGCCTGACCACTCAGAATAAAAACTATATTTCCCATCCTCCCTTTCAGCTAGATGTGGTCATGTGACAGTGTTCTGGCCAATGAAATGTGAGCTGAAGTATGACTTTCAGGTCTTTATAGGCACTGGGCATGCCTTTCCACTCCACTTTCCTTCAACTCCTGATTGGAATCTCATGTCATGGTGAGCCACCTTGGAGCATGCCAGTGAGGGCAAGACCTAAAGGTAGCAGAACAGTAAGATAGAAGATGGCTGTATCTTTGGACAAACTAATGGGGAATGACCACCTTCCCACCCTGGACCACCTATCTCTGGACTACCATCCAGAAGAGCAATTGATTGCTGTCTTGTTTAGGCCCCTGTTATTTTGGATCTCTGTAATGAATGGCCAAACCAAAATCCTCTCCAATACAGAGTTGAAGGAAATAGTCAAAATCGTGACTATGATCCAGTCTCATTCACTGACCATACTTCTTTTCAGCAGCTTATGCCAAGACAAGGGCAGCAAGTCCAAGAGTCTACTCTTCCACCCTGAGAGATTCTAGCTTTGGAGGAAAAGGTTCCCACAAGAAGTTTTGAAAAGAGTGATGAGATAAAACCATTTTCTCGTGTCGTTGATAATGCCACTTAAGACCCGTTGTAGGATTATTTTTTTTTACATTTTATTTATTTATTTGACAGAGAGAGACACAGCGAGAGAGGGAACACAAGCAGGGGGAGCAGGAGAGGGAGAAGCACGCTTCCTGCATAGCAGGGAGCCCGATGCAGGGCTCCATCCCAGGACCCTGGGATCATGACCTGAGCCGAAGGCAGACGCTTAACAACTGAGCCACCCAGGTGCCCCCCGTTCTAGGATCTTAAGCGTCCTGCTCACATGGCACTCTGTTCCATTTCTGTATTGCCGAGACATCACCAAACTATTATGACATTTCTTAAAACCAAACAGCAGTGTGACTGCTCCATTATGAGAGTTTGATTCTGTCTCAACACTTGGTGATTTTAGTTTCTGAGCAGGAGAATGGAATCAATGACATATAATTAAGATTAATATAAAACCACATCCAAATATTACATCAGAACTTAAAGAATTCTTTCTAGAGTCAAATTCAACCAAAGAGAAGATTACAACTCTGTCTGCTACTCTCTCTCTCTCTCTAGGTGAAATACTCAGTCTTCTAACTTTTAGAAGCTTTGTCCCTGTTGACCTAGTGTCCAGAAGAGTGGAAAACAGTCTGCAGGGAGAAATGGCTCTGTGATTTCTGGATTCTTGTTTGGTTCAAATCCACAACCATCTGACAGCCACCAAACATGTGCTGCCATTTCTAATGACCTGTAATTGTGGTTTAGGATTTTCTAATTTAGTACAAATGAGTAAGAAAAGAAACTGACAGGATGTGAAAACCCTTATGGCCTCTTTTTGTCAGGGCATAGATACACTGGTGGAGATTTTCAGAAGGTATCATCCCTCTCATGATACAAAACAGTTATCTTTCATATTACTTTTACAAAGTTGCATTTTTATTATTTTAGAAACACCACGTTCTTTTAAAATTTGCTTAAACGTGGTGGTTGGTGTGTGAGTTCAATGCCTATTAGGGGATTGCTGATGTAAGAGTGTGAGAAACATTCTTCCCTATTGCCTAAGACTGCCGGCACATTCCAGGGCAGATAAAGAAATCCCTAAAGCGAATGCAGGGAGGCCCCTAAGACCTGGCAGCCCAGCTTGTCCGGTGCAGGCCCGCGTGCCAGCTGGACCGACCATCCCAGTCTCTCCCAGTGGGTCACAAACTCCCGCTCACACAATGCCCCATCTGCTCTGCTCCAAGTCCAGGGTGGGAGGTATGAGTGTTCCCATTTTACAAAGGAGGACCCAGAAGCCCTGGGGAGCTTGCCTCGCAAACCCACCCAGCTTGTGGAGGAGGAGTGAGGACGAGAAGCTATGACTTTTTATGGTCCCCAAAAGGCTCTTTCTTGCAAAACCACCTAATCTACAGACTAAACATGGCTACGGTTTACTTGGGACTTACTGAGTACCAGGCCCCTTGCTTATGTTGCTCCAACCTTTACAACAGCTCTGTAAGATAAACAGATCGTTAGCTACACTTTCCAGACAAAGAAACTGAAGTTCAGAGAGGTTAGGTAACTTGCCCTGGGTTGCATTGCTGGGGAGTGGCAACATCGGTCTCAAACTGAGGTCTGACGGCCAAGAGCGGGCTTTTAACACCCCGCCCCCAGGCCGACATCTCTTGAGCTCGGGGTTCTTCTCCCTCTAAAATCTGGATCCCTGGGCTCTGATCCGCGCTGCGCTCTCCCTGGCCCTGGCCCGCCACCTCTGCGAATCCTCTTCGCAACAGCCTCCTATTCCTCTCTCGCTCCTGTCCAAGCCCTTCTCCAAAAGGCCTGGGTGGTCTGGGCGCGTGTCTGCTCTTTCCTCCCCGCTCTGCCCCGCCCCCCGCCAGTGGCCCCCCTCGCCTGGGCAGGGCCCTAGCCCTCGTTTCCCCAGGGCCCTGCCTCCCCAGCTCCCATGCCTCCAGCTCCCCGCTCCCAACGTGTGGGCCCCTGGGCACTGCTCCCCTTCCCCGCCCCATCCCTCCTGCCCGCGTCCCGCCCGCCTGGGTCCCTCCTGCTTGCGTCCTCCGCCAGATTCCCTCTGCCTGCATCCTGCCCAGCTGGATTCCCCACCCCATCCCCGCCTGGATCCCCCGTTTGGCCCTCAACCCCCCACCCCCGCCTGCATCCAGCCCACCTGGATCCCCCTCACCTCCCTGCCCTCCCTTCCTGGGTCCCCAAGGGCCCGAGGCCCAGGGAATGGCCTCTCGCGGACCCCTTGCACCTCTGGGGGGATGGCCCCTCCCGGTGAGCTCCCCATGGCCCCACTGGGCCCAGTTTTCCTTGGTTTGAATCTTGTGCCTAGACGGCTCCCTTGGCTCATCACACACACACACACACACACACACACAGGGTTCCACCACCGTCACCCCGCTCTGGCCAGTCACTGCCCAGTCACTTCTGTAGACTTGTTTTCTTCAGTGTCTCTAGAATCCGGGGCCCATCCTGCCTGTCCCCAGGCCCCCAGTGTCCAGCCTGCATTTTGGAAACCGGCACCCACCGCCCCCCAGGCCGGTTCTCAGGCAACGCGCCCTTGGCCTGGCTGCACACAGGGCTCCCAGGCCCTCGGGGTGAGGTCCAGGAGCCCCGAACCACCGAAACCCCATAACCTTGCCCACCCTCCAGGGCTTCAGGGGTGATTTGAGGCCGTCCTGCCTCCTGGAGCATTCTCCTCGCCACCTCCTGGACTCCTCATCCTTCAGAGACTCACCCTGGCTACCATCTCTGTAGGAAGCCGGCTCTGCGGAGCCCGCATCGGGCTTCCGCAGGACCCACACTCCCCCTAGAGAGCCCAGGCCCTGCCTGGCGGATTGCCCTCCCCCATCCCACCCTCCCCGCGGAGCCGCTCTGGGAGGACTGGGGCTCTCTGTCCTGTTCATCCTGGCTCCGCGGTAGCACAGGGCCTGGCGTGTAGTAGATGCTCAGTGAATCTGGTAGAATAGTGGAGCTCTTGAGAGCTTGGGCTCAGATTTCCAGTCCCAACACTAGCCCCTCCTTTAACAGCGGTGTGACTCAGTTTCCTCATCTCTAAAATGGAGATAATGATAGATCTTTCTGAAGGGGTTGCTGTGAGAAGTTAAAGCACTTAGAACAGTATCTGGCATAAGTAAGCATATGTCATACGTACATGTCTCTTCCACCAAACAGCAGGCTTCTTCCGTGTGGGGTCCAACCTAATTCTTTCTCAATTCCGGACTCCTCAGGGCCCTGCCCAGTTCATGGCATGGGGCTATACACCGAGTATTCTGTGAAGCTCCCCTACCCTGCCCCAGTCAGCATCCTGACCCCTGACAGTGTTCCCACTTGACTCCCCTCTCCTGAAAGTTCATGTGCCCCTGAAAGCCTGACCCCCTCCCCAATCACTCAAGGGCAGTCCCAAAATCTAATGGGAAAGTTTCTGTCTTCCAACACACCTCCAATACCAGGGTAGAGGTGCCATCCCTCAGCCCCAGCTCAGAAATTCCAAAGTTCAGAGAGCTCTAGAAAGAGCTATGGACTTGGAGAGAGGAGTCCTGTCCCCTAGTCCTGGCTCTGCCACTGAACAGCTGTGTGACTTTGGGCAGGTTGCTTTAGCTCTCTGAGCCTTACTTTCCATACCTGTAAAACGGAAATCATCTGCCCTGCCATCCTCGTAGGGTTGTCCCAATGCTCAATTGCACAAACCAGAGACAAGGTGCTTTGTAAATGGAGGCTCTGTGAAGAAATGCAAAGCAAAGTCACCATGGGGTTGGAAGTGGGGAGCAGGGCCAAGTCTGCAAGTGGCTCTGGTCGGGACTGTGCCAAGGGTGTGGCCACTGGGCTGTGGGCTGGGCAGCAAGCTCTTATGAGGTGGAGTTGATTGGGGATAAAGTCTTAAGCCCCAAAGCTTTGCCTAGAGTCACTGAAGGACTTCTGTTTGGCAATTGTCTCCCTACCACCTGCTCACCACTTCTCCAAACGTACCTTCAAGTGCGCCTGAAGTCCCCACACTCCCACTGAATCCTGATGCCCAGAGGCCCTGTCTTGTCTGGCTAGCAGCTCCAGCTCTCTCCCTTCCTCCCCCTGAACTCTAGCCCAGCTGAATTAGGAACTGCTAACATTAGTCATGATTATTTTAGTGGTAAGTGCCAAGAGCCTAACTCAAAGTGGCTTAAGCAGAAAATTAAAGCTATTTGGCTTACTGAACCCAGAAGTCCAAGTACAGCTGTGTCTGTAGGCTAAAATGAAATCAAGAGGACTTGGTTTCTCTATCTCTTCTTTTTCCTTTCCTCTAAAATGGCTTTCTGTGCCCTGAAACAGTCCGGCTCCATGTGGGGGTCTCAAGCAGTCCCAGGTTTATTTTCCAAAAGTTAAGCAACCCCCCAGGAGAAAAACGGCCTCTTTCACAATAGTTTCAGAAAAAAATCCCAGTGTTGACCTCTATTGGGCTGACTTGAGCCCTAAACCAATGACGGTGGCCAGGCAGATGAGATATGCTGGTTGACCTGGGCACGTGCCCACACCAGCAACACATGGACCGAGTGTGGGGGAGGGGTAGCTCCCCCAAATAAAATCTGGACGCTGTTTCTGGAGGAAGGAGGAATGAATGCAAGGGAAGGCAGACGCCGTAGATGTTGAAAACATCCCACCCCTTGGCTCCTAGCATATATACACGCACATACTTTTTCCATACACATAATTGTTATAAGCTTTTTTTGTCACCATTTTTTTTCTTCGTGTTTGGAAATAATTTCAAATTTACAGAGAAGTTCCAAGAATAGCACAAAGACATTTTTTCCCCCTAAAGCATCTGAGAACAAATTTTCAACATGATGTCCCATCACCCCCGAATAGTAAAAATCCTGCAAACAGTGACGTTCTCCTAAATAACCACGAGGCAACCACAGAAATTAGAGATGCATTGTTGTAATTTATTCATATTTCACCATTTTCCCCAATAATGTCATTGGTAGCCAAAAGATCCAATCCAGTATCACGATTTAGATTCAAGATGTGCATCTGGGGCAAGAGCATCACAGAAGGGGTGCTGGGGTCTCACTGCACCTTTTTGGGTGATGCATGATTTCACCTTCTCCCGTTACTGATGATGCTCACTTTGATGGCTTAAGATGTTGTCTGCCAGGTTTATCTATTGTAAGATTATCTCTTCTCCTATTTTAATTAATAAATTTTCTCACGGGGAGGTGCTTTGTAAAGTACTATGCAAACTCTCATTCGTCATCCAACTTGGACATTACTTTTAGTAACCATTGCTCTCTCTTGGCTGAAATATTGTTATTATGATAGTTGCCAAATGGTGACTATCTAGTCCCACCACCCCTTCTGTTATTCTACTCAATGGAAAGCCTCATCTTTTCTTCATTTATTCCTTCATTTCATATCAGTATTAATATGTTCAAATTGTCCAGATTCTGTCAGTGAGAACCTCTTCAAGCTGGCATCTGTGTCTTTTTGTCCCCGTTGTGGACTGAATTCTGTTCCCCCAAAGTTCTTACTGAAGCACACGAACACTCTCGCTCTCTCTCTCTCTCAAGAATAAATAAATAAATAAATAAATAAATAAATAAATAAATAAAGTGCACAAATCTTAAGAGCATACTTCATGAGCTTTTACAAAGTGGAATTTTACCAGCACCTTATAAGTCTCCCTCATACACCATCCAATTATTGCCCTCCCCAAGATAACTAACTTCTAGCACTATGGAATAACTTTGTTTATTTTTAAACATTATGTAAATGGAAACACATAGTATATTCTTTTGTTTGTGACTGACTTCAGTGACTCAGTGTTATGTTTGTGAGATTTGTCCATGTTTTTTCGTGTAGCAGTAGATTGTTCTTTGGCGTAGCTGTATAATATTCCATTGAATGAATATACCACTATTTATCTACCCATTCCATTACCGATGGCTACTTGGATTCTTTCTAGTTTTTTACCATTAAGAGTAATGTGGCTAAAATCAAACCTGCAATGCCCTTTTGCTGCATGTATGTGTGCACTTCTATTGGATATGTACTTGAGAGTGGAACTGTTGAATTATAATGAATGCATATGCTCAACTTTAGTAGTTATTGCCAGGGTTTTTGTAAAGTGATTGGACAAATTTACACTTCTCCCAGCAATGTGAGAATTCAGTGACCACATCTTTGCCAACACTTAGTATTATCAGTCTTTTAAATTTTAGTCATTCTGGTGAATGTGTAGTGGTATTTCATTGTGGTATTAATTTGCGTTTCTCTGATAACTCTGTTGAATGCCTTTACATGTATATATTAGCTATTTGTATACCTTCTTTTATGAAAAGTATGTTGTCTTTTCCCATTTAAAACAATCAAATTGTCTATCTTTTTCTCTCATTTTATAGGATAATTTTAATATATTCTAGATACAAGATCTTTGTCAGATACATATAAATTTTTTTTCTTTTCTTTTTTTTAGATACATATAAATTTTAGAACAATTTCATCACCCTTCAAGAAAAACCCCAAGCCCATTAGCAGTCACTCCTCCCCACTCCAACCCTAGGCAATCATTAATTCTATTTTCTGTCTTTATAGACTTGCCTATTATGGCCATTTCACATAAATGGGATCATAAAATATGTGGTCTTTCATAACTTGCTTCTTTCACTTAGTGTAATGTTTACAAAGTTCATCCATTTTGTAACATGTGTCAGTATTTCATTCTTTTTTAATGGCCAAATAATATTTCATTGTACAGATGTACCACATTTTATTCATCTATTCATTAGTTGGTGGTCATTTGGGCTGTTTCCATATTTGAGCTTTTATGAATAATGCCACTATGAACATTCATGTGCAAGTTTTTGTGTGGACATAGTTTTATTTTTAAGATTTTATTTATTTATTTATTTGTCAGAGAAAGAGAGAGCACAAGCAGGGAGAGTGGCAGGCAGAGCAGGCAGAGGGAGAAGCAGGATCCCCGCTGAGCAAGGAGCCTGATGTGGGACTCGATCCCAGGACCCTGGGATCATGACCTGAGCTGAAGGCAGATGCTTAACCATCTGAGCTACCCAGGCGTCTCTGTGTGGACATGTTTTAATTTCTCTTGGGCATATACCTAGGATTGGAATTGCTGGATCACATAGTAACATTATATTTATCCTTCGTAGAAACTGACCAACTGTTTCTAACCAACCGTTTTCCAAAGAGGTCTCACCATTTTTAATTGTTACCAGCAGTGTATTAGGTTTTATTAAGGTTGAATTGAATCTGTTGGACAGTTGGGAGAAGAACTGACCACTTTACAATATTGACACTACCAATTTATGAACATAGTATATCCCTATTTCTTTTTTTTAAAAAGTCTCTTTTCTGGGGTGCCTGGGTGGCTCAGTTGATTAAGCATCCAACTCTTGATCTCAGCTCAGGTCTCAATCTCAGGGTTGTGAGTTCAAGCCCCATGTTGGGCTCCACAATGGGTGTGGAGCCTACGTAAAATAATAAATAAATAAATAAATAAATAAATAAATAAATAAATAGTCTCTTTTTCTCTCCATAATACTCTGTAGAATTATAAACATATTTTGTCAGATTTTATTCCTAAATATTTAGGGTTTTTTTAATCTAAAGAATGCTATTGTCAATGAAATCTTTTTTCATTTTCTAATTGCGTATTGTCAACTTATAAAAACACAACTGGTTTTTTTGTATTGCTCTTGCTCCCAATAACCTTGCTAAATTTATTCTTTCTTCTAGCATACCTATAGATTTTTTAAGATTCTCAGCATACATAATCATGCCATCAACAAATGACCACAGGTTTCTTTTTTTTCCTTTTCAAATCTTACATCTTATTTCTTTTTCTTGCCTTGTTGCAATGGCTAGGACTTCCCATAAAATTAAGTAGAAGTGGTGGTGGTGGACATCCTCATTTGTTCCAGTCTCAAAAAGATAGCTTCTAATACCTTACCATTAAGTGTGATATTTGTTATAGCTTTTTTTGTTTGATATGATCAGATTAAGAAAATTCCCTTTTATTCCTAGTTTGCTAAGAAATTTTTATCATGAATAAATGTTGAATTTTTATTGAATGCTTTTTTATATCTATTGAAATATGACTTTATTCCTTTATACTTTTAATGTAGTAAATTACATAATTGGCTATCAAATGTAGAGGCAACTTCACATTCCTATAATGAGCTCAAATTTGTCATGATGTATTATCATCTTTATATAACACTGGATATGATTGCTATTATTTTGTTTAGAATTTATATCCATGTTTTAACAGATATTATTCTGTAGTTATTCTTTTGGTAATGTCCTAGTTGGGTTTTAATATCAATATTATGTCACCCTCATCCAAAAAGTTAGGAAGTTCTCTCTCTCTCTCTCTCCCTCTCTCTTCTCTCCCCTGTAAGAGTTTGTGTAAAACTGGTGTAATTTCTTTCTTTAATGTTTGGAAAAATTCACCAGTGAAGCCATCTAGACTTACAGTTTTCATTGTAGGAAAATGTTTAATTACTGACCAATATTTCTAATAGATACAGGACTATTCTTTATGTTGTCTTCTGTAAGATTGGTAAGTCATGTTTTTCAATGAATTTACCCATTTCATCAAAATTTTCAAGCTTATTGGCATAGAGTGATTAAAATATCCTCATAATATTTTAATTGTCTGTAAGATTTATAGTGATGACCTCTTACTCTTTATTTTTTTAATTAATTTATTTTTTATTCTTATGTTAATCCCCATACATTACATCATTAGTTTTAGATGAAGTGTTCCATGATTCATTGTTTGTGCATAACACCCAGTGCTCCATGCAGAATGTGCCCTCCTCAATACCCACCACCAGGCTAACCCATCCTCCCACCCCCCTCCCCTCTAGAACCCTCAGTTTGTTTTTCAGAGTCCATCGTCTCTCATGGTTCGTCTACCCCTCCGATTTCCCCTGCTTCATCCTTCCCCTCCCGCTACCTTCTTCTTCTTCTTTTTTTTTTTTTCTTAACATATATTGCATTATTTGTTTCAGAGGTACAGATCTGAGATTCAACAGTCTTGCACAATTCACAGCGCTTACCAGAGCACATACCCTCCCCAGTGTCTATCACCCAGTCACCCCATCCCTCCCACCCCACCCCCCACTCCAACAACACTCAGTTTGTTTCCTGCGATTAAGAATTCCTCATATCAGTGAGATCATATGATACATGTCTTTCTCTGTTTGACTTATTTCACTCAACATAATACCCTCCAGTTCCATCCACGTTTTTGCAAATGGCAAGATCTCATTCCTTTTGATGGCTGCATAATATTACATTGCATATATATACCACATCTCCTCTTACTCTTAATGTTGGTAATTGGTGCCCTTTATTTCTTTCATGATCATTCTTGGTCTTTATCATTTCTCCCTTCTGTTTTATTAGGTTTGTTTTGTTAGGGGGTTTATTTTGTTATTTTATTTTATTTATTTATTTTTTGACTATTATAAAAGTTTATTTAACAAAAAAAAGTTCAATATGAAAATGCACATGGCCTGATTTTTATATTATAGTAAAACAGGTACTATGGAAGGGACATGTGGAAGCAGTTGATTTCTTCTGATGAACACACCCATTGTTTATACTCGCTCCAAGGCTTCTAACATGATGATACTGTTTCCTCTAATGTTACCACCATTCCCATATTGTTCTGTTGCCCACTAGTTGCCATCTCCACACATTCATCTATCACAAGATTCACAAACGGATCGAACCCCCACAACATTCCTTGGACATGTCTGCCACCATTTAATTTCAATGATAATTTCTTGTCCATAAATTTTTTCAACTCAGGAGGGTGAGCTTTGCTCATGGTGTCTACTCGGCAAGCTCAAAGATGCCTCCAAACGGAATTCGTGGCGTCCCTCATGTTCCCCCGGTAGGCCCGGCGTCTATTTTGTTATTTTATTTTTTATTTTTTATTTATTTATTTATTTTTTTAAGATTTTTTTTTTTTGAGAGAGAGAGAATGAGAGACAGAGAGCATGAGAGGGAGGAGGGTCAGAGGGAGAAGCAGACTCCCTGCCGAGCAGGGAGCCCGATGCGGGACTCGATCCCGGGACTCCAGGATCATGACCCTCATGAGCCGAAGGCAGTCGCTTAACCAACTGAGCCACCCAGGCGCCCCTATTTTGTTATTTTAAATGACTTTTCAGACTTTCTTCTTTTCTAATGTATGTATGTATGTCCATAAATTTCCCTCTAAGAACTGTTTTAGTTACATCCCAAAGTTTTAATATACTTCATTATAATTAATAAATTGAGATAAAAAATAATCCATCTGCTTCTATCTTCTGGAAGAGATTGTAGAGAATGGGTATAATTTCTTCCTTAAATTCTTGGTAGATTTCACCAGAAAGCCCATCTGGGCTTGGTGCTTTCTGTTTGGGAAGGTTATGAATTATCAGTTCAATTTCTTTAACAGATATACGCCCATTCAAATTGTCTATTTTTCCTTGTGTGAGTTTTGGCAGATTGTGTCAAGAAATTGGTCCATTTCATCTAGGTTGTCAGATTTGTGGGCATAGAGTTTTTCATCATATTCCCTTATTATCCTTTTAATGTACACAAGATATTTCACAATGGTTTCTTTCTTCTTCTCCTTCCTGGAAGCATGAGGGGATTTTTCTCTGATTGAACCCTTTTGGAGCTCTTGGAAGTAAAATTCACAGAAGTGTCGGGTTCCTCTATACCTGGGTCCCTCTGAAATTTTTAACTTTGAGGATTTCCACACTGAGCCTTCTGAAATTCATCAGTTATAGCTCAGGTTTTCCTACCTTGGCACTGGTCCCTGCATAGATTTCTGCTCAGGTAGGTTGTGATTCTCGGTATCAGCCTATCTGTCTATCAAGTATTGGAACAGGAGTTTACCCTGTCATGGATCTGAGAAGAACTGTTGATTTTTTTCAGTTTGTTCAGCTTTTTAGTTGTTTTTAGGATGGGATTATGACTTCCAAGCTTCTCACATGCCAGATGGGAATCAACTTTATCTTTTAAAGATATTTTCACTTGTGGGCGCCTGGGTGGCTCAGTCGTTAAGCGTCTGCCTTCAGCTCAGGTCATGGTCCCAGGGTCCCGGGATCGAGTCCCGCATCGGGCTCCCTGCTCTGCGGGGAGCCTGCTTCTCCCTCTCCCACTCCCCCTGCTTGTGTTCCCTCTCTCGCTGTGTCTCTCTCTGTCAAATAAATAAATAAAATCTTTAAAAAAAAAAAAAGATATTTTCACTTGTTTGCCAGTTATTTTGCAGTGCTTCAAATATGTCATTTCATTGTTTTCTCATTTCCATCATTTCTACGGAAATATTAGGTGTCAGTCTTACGTCTTAAAGATAGCATATAGTTGGGGCTTGATTTTTAAAGATCCAATCTGATAATCTGTCTTGGAGTATTTAGATCATTTACCGTGATGTAATGATCAGTATGGTTGGGTCTAAATCTACCACCTTGTTATATTTTTTCTTTTTTAAAAATTTTATTTAAATTCAATTAATTAATATATAGTGCATTATTCGTTTCAGAGGTAGAGTTCAGTGATTCATCAGTTGCATATAACACCCAGTGCTCATTACATCACATGACCCCCTTAATGCCCATCACCCAGTTAGCCCATCTCCCCACCCACCTCCCCTCCAGTAACCCTCCGTTTGTTTCCTATAGTTAAGAGTCTCTTATGGTTTGTCTCCCTCTCTGAGTTCATCCTATTTTATTTTTCCCTCCCTTCCCTTATGATCCTCTGTTTTGTTTCTTAAATTCCACATAGGAGTGAGATCATATGATAATTGTCTTTCTCTGACCGACTTATTTCACTTAGCATAATCCCCTCCAGTTCCATCCATTGTTATTTGTTTTGAGTCCCAGGTATTTTTTATTTCTTTTCTCTTCTTTTCTTGCCTTTTTAAAAATTAATTGATTATTTAAAAATATTCTTTTGATCTTTACAAATGCCTTTACAAGTATCTATATTTTAAATATTTTTAGTGGTTGTTTCAGGGCAAAGGGAGCATATGGCCCATGGACTGTTTTTTATGGCCCATGAAATAATTCTTTTTAATAACAAACTTTATTTTTTAGAACAGTTGTAGATGTATAGAAAATTGTGAAGGAAGTATGGAGTTTCCATATATCCTGTGTTCAGTCTCCTCTATTATTAGCATCTTATGTTATAGTATGGTCCATTTGTTACAATTAATGAACCAATACTGATACATTATTATTAACTAAGGTCCATGCTTTATTCAGATTTTCTTAGTTTTTAAAAACTGTGATAAAATAAGGGGCGCCTGGGTGACTCCGTTGGTTAAGTGTCTGACTCTTGATTTTGCTCAGGTCATGATCTCTGAGTTGTGGGATTGAGCCCCACATCGGGCTCCACACTCAGTGCAGAGTCTACTTGGGATTCTCTCTCTCCATCTCCCTCTGCTCCTCCCCCTGCTTGTACACTCTCTCTTTCTCTCTCTAAAATAAATACATAAATAAATAATAAAACCTAAAAAAAATTGTAATAAAATACACAAAAGAAAATTTACCATGTTAGCCATTTTTAAGTGTTCAGTAGTGCTAAGTATATTCACATCATTGTGCAACAAATCTCCAGAAGTCTTTTCATCTTGCAAAACTGAAACTCTATACCCATTAAACAACATCTCCCCATTTATCCCTCTTCCATCCCCTAGCAATCACCATTTTGCTTTCTATGTTTATGAATTTGACTACTCTAGATACCTTATATAAGTGGAACCACATAGTATCTACCTTTTCATGACCAGTTTATTTCACTTAGCCTAATGTCCTCCAGGTTCATCCATGTTGTAACTGTGTCCGAATTTCCTTCCTTTTTAAGCTTGATTAATATCCCATTGTATGTATATTCTACATTTTGTTACCCACTCATCCATCAGTGATTACTTGGGAGATCTCCTTAGTTTTTATCTAATGTCCTTCTGTCAGTCCAGAATCCAATCCAGGATGCCACGCTACATTAAATCATCATGTTTTCTCAGGCTCCTCTGGGCGGTAACAGTTTCTCAGACTTTCGTTTTTCTTTTTTCTCTTCATTCTTTCTCTCTTTTCTTTTTCATTCATTCATTTTTTTATAAGTTGGACAATATTGAAGAGTACTGGTCAGATATTTTGTGTAATACTCTTTTTTTTTTAAGATTTTTATTTATTTATTTGACAAAGAGAGACACGACACAGCAAGAGAGGGAACACAAGCAGGGGGAGTGGGAGAGGGAGAAGCAGGCTACCCGCTTGGAGCAGGGAGACCGATGTGGGGTTTGATCCCAGGACCCCGGGATCATGACCCGAGCCGAAGGCAGACGCTCAATGACTGAGCCACCCAGGTGCCCCTGTATAATATTCTTTTATTTGGATTTGTCTGATGTTTTTCTCATGCTTTGACTAGGGTTGTGGTTTTTTTAAGGAAGACTACACAGGTGAAGTGTCATTTTATTTATTTATTTATTTTTAGAGATTTTATTTATTTATTAGAGAGAGAGAGAGCACAAGAGGAGGGAGGGTCAGAAGGCGAAGCAGGCTCCCTGCTAAGCAGGCAGCCTGATGTGGGACTCGATCCTAGGACTCCAGGATCATGACCTGAGCCAAAGGCAGTCGCTTAACCAACTGAGCCACCCAGGCACCCCTGAAGTGTCATTTAATTGCATCACGTCAATAGTACCTACTATCAACATGACTTACCATTGTTTAGATGCATCTTGATCATCTGGCTGAGGTAGTGTTTGTCAGGATTCTCTAGCATTACCCTTTCATCCCTTTCCATATTGTACTGTTTGGAGGGAAGTCACCATGCCCAGCCCACATGTAAGGAGTGGAGAGTTATGATCACCTTGAGAACAGAGTATCTACATAAATTATCTGGGGTTCTTCTGCCTGGGCAATTTGTTAAGAATAGTTTTTACATTTTTCAAAGGTTGAAAAATTCAAAAGAAGAATAATATTTTATGATATATGAAAATTGTTTGAAATTCAGATTTCAGAGTCCACAAGTAAAGTTTTATTGGAACACAACTCTGCTCACTCATTTACATATTGTCTATGGCTGCTTTTATATGACAACAATAGAGTTGATTAGTTGTAACAGAGATTGTATAGCCTCTGACGTCTAAGATATTCACTATTTGGCCCTTTACAGGAAACTTTTGCCAACACTTGATCTAAGGTTTATAATATGGATCTTTAACTTATAACAGTTTTCCTTCAAATAACATTATATCACGTCGTGTAAAAGTTAGAAACTTAAAATAGTATAGTCCCATTTTCCCCTCTAATACTTTGTGTCGTTGTTATACATTTCATTTCTACACATTATAAACGCTATAATACATTTTACTCTTTTTTTATTTTTTTATTTTTTATTTTTTATTTTTATTTTTTTTAAAGATTTTATTTATTTATTTGAGACAGAGAGAATGAGAGAGACAGAGAGCACATGAGAGGGGGGAGGGTCAGAGGGAGAAGCAGACTCCCCGCCGAGCAGGGAGCCCAATGCGGGACTCGATCCAGGGACTCCAGGATCATGACCTGAGCCGAAGGCAGTCGCTTAACCAACTGAGCCACCCAGGCGCCCTTTCTTCTTCTTTTTTTTTTTTTTTCATTTTACTCTTTTTTTAAAGTCAGTTGTCTATTAAACAAATTTTTAAGTGTGAAAAATATATTTTATATTTAACCACATATTTTCCATTTCAGATTCTATTTATTCCTTTGTGTAGATCCAAATTTCCATCTGGCATCCTGTTCCTTCTGCCTATAAAACTTTTGTTGTTGTTTTTTTTAAAGATTTTATTTATTTATTTGAGAGAGAGAATGAGATAGAGAGCATGAGAGGGGGGAGGGTCAGAGAGAGAGGCAGACTCCCTGCTGAGCAGGGAGCCCGACGTGGAACTCGATCCTGGGACTCAATCCCGGGACTCCAGGATCATGACCTGAGCTGAAGGCAGTCGCTTAACCAACTGAGCCACCCAGGCGCCCCCTATAAAACTTTGTTATAGTGCAGGCAGACTAATGATAAATTCCTTCACTTTTGTGTGTGTGTGGAAAAGTTTTTATTTCACCTTCCTTTTTAAGATATTTTCACTAAGCTTAGAGATTTAGGTTGATACTACCGTTTTTACTCACAACTTAAAAAATTATAGTCTATTGTCTTCTGGCTTGTGTAGTCTCTGACAATAAGGCTGTGATAATTTTATCTCTCTGTATGTAATGTCTTTTTCCGCTCTTGTTTCTTTTAAGATTTTCTCATTATCACAGACTTTCAGCTACTTGATTATAATGGACCTCACTATCATTCTGTGGTGAGTGCTGAGATTCTTGGATCTTTGTTTCTAGTTTTTGTCAGATTTGGAAAATTTGGGGTCACTATTGTTCCATTTTCCCCTCTCTTTCAGCGCTTCCACTATAAGTATGTTAGAGCACTTGATAGCCTCTCATAGGTCACTGGTTCTCTTATGTTTTCCGTGTGCTTCTTTTTTTTTTTTTATTAAAGATTTTATTTATTTATTTGACAGAGAGAGACACAGCGAGAGACGGAACACAAGCAGGGCGAGTGGGAGAGGGAGAAGCAGGCTTCCCGCTGAGCAGGGAACCCGATGCGGGGCTCGATCCCAGGACCCTGGGATCACGACCTGAGCCGAAGGCAGATGCTTAACGACTGAGCCACCCAGGCGCCCTTCTGTGTGCTTCTTTTTTTTCTCTCTGTGCTTCCTTTCAGAAACATTCCACTGATATGTCATCATATGGCTCCAAGTCTACCAATCTCTTCTTCTGCAATGTCTAATATGCTGTTAATCCCATGTGTTCAAACTATATTCAAAACACATTTAGATTGCGTATGTTTCATCTCTTCAATTTGTCAGTCTTAGGGTTGTTTCCTTGAAGTAATGTGCCTCTTAAAACTTATCTCTGTTTTTAATTTTTAGCAAGTTAGCTACAAATGTGCTTGAGTATGGTTTCTTTGTAATTACCTTATTTAGTTTGATTCTTATGTCAAGTATAGAGTATTTTTGGCTAGTATATTTTGGCCAGTAATATTATTTCTACCCCATTATCTCTCTCTTCTCCTTTTTGGGTACTCCAGAAACATATGTTAGAACTTTTATTGTGTTGCATGTAACATTAGTGTTATTGTCTGTGTTCTCCGTCTTTTTTATTTTCTGTCTGTGCTTCAGTCTAGGTATTTCCTACTGAACTCTCTTCCAGCTCACCAATTCTCTCTTTTGCTCCATCTACAATGCCTTTAGATCTGTGTGATAAATTCTTAATTTTAGTTATTGTATCTTTTCCATTCTAGAATTCCATTTGATTCTTTATTGTTCATTAATCCCATTTCTTTTATGAAACCCTACAGCTTTTTATCCATTTTGTTACACAGTATAATCTTATTTTAAAAATGTGTCGTATGAAAATAGCCAAATGTGAACATCAGAAGACCTTCCAGTCTACCTAATACATGATCTCTGGAGTTCTGAGAAGCAAATATATAAAGTAATTTAAAACAATAAGGCTTATGTCTGTTGGGGGGGGTGTGTTTGTAAAGATGACAGTGGAAAACTGAGGACTTGCTGATGGTTGAATGAGAATTGGGGGTGGAATGTGTGTATATAAAAGGCTAATCAGTTCTGAGCAATGATGAAAAGGATTTACTACTGACCTTTATAACTGTGAAGGTTTCTACATTTGATCTGAGCTCAGAATTGAAAAACAACAACAACAACAACAAACAAACTGTGTCTGATAACTCCAACATCTGGATCTCCTGTGAGGTTGTATTTTCTATGAGCTCTTTTTCTCTTAGATTTCAGGCATTAGTCCAGTTTCTTCACATACGTGATAATTAATTTTATTTAATTTGAAGCAATCTCAAACTTATAGAATGGTCCTTAATATAGTACAAAAAACTATTTCCCTGACTCATCTGGGAGTAAGTTGCCACCATCTCCCAAACACTTCAGTGTGTGATTCCTATGAAGAAGGACATTCTCCTGGATAACCACAATGCCATCATCAAAGTCAGGAAATTAACACTGGGACATTACTACCATCCAACCCACACCTCCCATTCACGTTTCACCAGTGATCCCAATAATGTCCTTGTAGCAAAAGGATCCGGGACAGAATCACATGTTACACGTGGTTCTCAGATATTTCTAGTTTCCTTCCATTTGGAATGGTGTTTCAGTCCCTCCTTAACTTTGATGACACTCTTGTAGATTATAGGTCCCCATTGTTTTGTAGACCGTCTCTTAACTTGGACTTGCCCAATGTTTCCTCATGATTAAATTCAGCTTGAGTATTTCATGTAGGAATGTCGCAGAAATGATACTACGTCTCTCTCCCATTGCACCCTATTGGGTAGTGCATGATTGTCATTTGTCCCATTACTGTGATGTTCACTTTGACTACTTGATTAAGTTGGTGTCTGCCAGCCTTCTCCACTGTAAAGTTACCCTTTTCCCTTTACAATTGATAAATATTTTGTAGGAAAGTACTTTGAGAATGTGTAAATATCTCATTCCTCAACAGACTTCCCATGTATTCATTTATTTATGTCAGTATGGAGTCATGGATTCCCATTTTATTCAATAAGTTAGAATCTATTCATATCATTAATTATTTTGGTGCTCAAAAGAACCATATCCAGCCAATGAAAGTCCTTTCCAGCTGGCTTCTATACTCTTTTGACATGTCTCCATCATTCTTTGAGTACTTATTTTTAGAAGAGCTTTATTGAGTATAATTCACATACCATACAATTCACCCATTTAAAGTGTACAATTCAGTGGTTTTTAGTACATTCGCAGATGTGTGCCACCATCACCACTGTCAATTTTAGAACAGTTTCATTGTCTCAAAAGTAAACCTTGTAATCTTTAGCCATCTTCCTCGTATCCTCCTGTCCCCACTTCAGCCCTAGGCAACCACTAATCTACTTTCTGTCTCTATACAGCTCCCTATTCTGGACTTTCCTGTGAATGGAATCATATAATATGTGGTGTTTTGTGACTGGCTTTTTTTCACTTAGCATAATGTTTTCAAGGCTCACCCAAGGTGTAGCATGTGTAATTATTCTATTCTTCTTTATGGCTGAATAATACTCCATTGTATGGATACACCATGTTTTGTTTGTTTTCATCAGTTGATGGGCATCTGAGCTGTTTCCACCTTTTGACTGTTACGAACAGTGTTGCTGTAAACATTCCTGCATAAGTCTTTGTGTAGACATGTGGTTTTATTTCTCTTGGATATGCTTAGAAATGGAATTGCTGGGTCATATGGTAACTCTATTTAATCATTTCTGAGTACTTCTTTATTTTCTGGCACAAGATGATTCAGGCTGTCTTGTACTTTCCTTGCCCCAGCCCTGTAATCAGCCATTTCCTGAAAGGAGTCCCGGTTTCTTCTGGTGGACAGTGGTATTTAGAAATCAAGACTCGAGCATAGCATAATGTATAGAGTTGTTGAATCACTGTGTTGTACATCTGAAACTAATGTTAACTTTGTGTGTCAACTATACTTCAGTTAAAAAAAAGGAAAGAAATTAAGACTCAGGTGCTAGCTATGCTCATTATTATTAAGATGTCACTGCTCCCAAGCCCTCTCAGTGGGTGAAGAAGCTAGGAAATATATGCATGTATATACATAAATATACATGCAATGACACATACACACAACATAAACACCTATATACACACTTACATCATTCTACATTACATCGTAGGGTTCATTCTAGTTTTCTCCCTTCCTATATTTCTAACATCCTTTGCCAACGTTGAGAAACATGGCTCATTCCCTCAATAGATTTCCTTATTGGATTGGTCCCACTATGGGTAACCAATGGCCCATTGCTCCTGCTCCTTATGCGGACCCCTCCTGAGCCCTCCGGGGCTCCAACACTCTGCCCCAGGCCACCACCACCACCCTCTCCCCCACATGCACGTGCTCTTCACCTCAACAGGCTCTGACATCCCACACCCTTTGGATGCCCTGCCCCCCCCCTTTTCAGGGATGCCCTTCTCATCCCCTGTGGACTCCCCTTCTTGGTGCTTGGCCACTAGCTTGGTCAAATGCCCCTTCAGGGTCCAACCAATCTCCCTCCCAGAGCTGGCCCCCACATGGATATCTTCCTTATCTTGTTTGGGCTTTAACATCTCACTCCAGGTTGCCTTCCTCCTTGGATGCCTTCCTTTTTCTGCTTGAGCTCTGACATCTGGGTGAGGCTATCTGCTTGCATGATTGAGCTTTGACTCTCTTCTTTTTCTCTCTCTCTCCCCTGCCTCACTGCTGGTCCTGCTCTGGCTGTCCCCCCAAGCGGAGAAGCCCTCCTTACTTCACTTGAGCTCTAAAACCATTGTTGGACCACTGCATTCCCCATCCCCACTCCCACGCCCAGGGACATCTACCTTGCTTGGCCTATCTAAAGTCTTCTGGATGGAATTGTTCTTGAAGGGAAGGGAACCGAAGGGAAGAGGAAAAGAAAGAGGAGGGCAAGGAGGAGGAGGAGGAGGAAGACAGCGGCCTGGTAGTCTTTTATCGAAAGGTGGACGTTGTGTGTGACAGGTTGTAGGGGCTCCAGTTGATGTCATCTTCTTCCACAGAGAACTTCATTTCCTTCTGCAGACAGAGTCCCTTCCAGGTTCCCAAAGGTAAGCCAGATTGGAGCAGGTTGAGGAGTGAGCTCACTAGCCACTGAGACAGCCCTTATAAGAAGTATGCTGACAAGGGAGGAGAGGGCCAGGAAGGTGATGTGAGGGTTCAGGAGCGCAGGGTGGTGAGAGACACTAGCCTGTGTCTGTGGGCAGATGGCAAGGAAGCCCGTCCAGTGGGAGATGTGGGCAGCACCCGGAGAACCAGGGAGGAGAGTGGGGGCAGGAGTGCGGGGGCCCTGAGCCCCAGGGAGGCGGGCTTTGGCCAGGAGAGGGGACCACCTCATAGGGTGAGGAGAGGAAAGGCTCAGGCCTCCCAGGTGTCCAGGACTTTGGCTGGGACCTGCCTGCATCTCTGTGCGTCTCTGTGGGGCTGCTGTTTCCTGGAGTGGCTGAGGTAAGCTCCCTGCAGAGAAGGGTAGCCCAGGGTGGGGGAAGGAGGGAGAAGGAACAGGATGCAGTGGGGGGAGAGCGACTCAGTGAGGGGGGTGTCAGGGAGGGAGGGGAGCTTGGGTGCAGGAGGGAGCTCAATGAGGGGAAGAGCCTGGGGGAGGTTATTCATTGGAAAGGGGGCTTGGAAGTCCCATCTCTTTGTCTAGACAGGGAGCACCTGAGAGCAGTAACTGTCCCTTCCCCTCTGATACTTGTCCCAATGTACAGCCTCAGAATGGGAAGTGAAGAGGTGGCCTCTTTTCTCATTCTTTTCCAGGGCGGGGAGGGGGGGCAGCGAGAGTGTGAGTCCAACTTTCTGCCTCATGGTGGGTGTGGGGAAGTGAGGGTCCCTCCCCACCTCTCTCCTCCCCTCCTTAGTTAGGCCTTTGGCCCCAGGATCCTGGAGCAGCTCAGTGTCCTGGGTGGGGAGATAGGAGTGGCGGTAGGGAAGGGGCTGGGGGCTTTCTCTCTGCCTCCCTCCATCCCCCACGGGTCAGGCAGGGGGACCAGGCTGGATTTGTTTCCCATTTGCTCTTGGCTCTTCTGGTGGAAAAATCGAAGCACTCCCCTTGGTACAGCTGAGGCGGAGAGGAGAAGGCTAGAGCGTGGCTGGGACATTGAGGGGCAGGCGGGGCCTGGCTGGGAGACACTGCCCCCCCTTCTCAGCCCCCTTGTTCTACGTGGCTCTCCAGGCCCAGGCTTCAGTCCTACAAGGCTGAGGTGGAGGGGGTGGGGCCTGGGAAGAGGCCAGCCTGGCTTGGGTTCAGCCTCAGGCCCATAGTACCCTCTCCCCAGGTTTATCGCCAAAACAGCCTCCAAAGGGTGACTTAAAGTCCCCTTGGGGTCCTAGAAGGAACCACTGGGCAACTGCAGCAAGAGGGCGCCTGGTCAGGATAGTCCAGGGCTTTTTCCTAAGGGGGAGGCAAGCTGTGTGCTCAGAGGGTCCCCCAGGCAGCCCTTGGGCACGTCTGGACACCTGGAGACTTGGGAAGCCTTTCTGTCCATGAGCCATGTCACCTTCACGACCACACCAAGCAGCATTAGTCATCCCCATTTTATAGGGGAGGAAACGGAGGCTCTAGGAAGTCAAGGTTTGCAGGGCCTCGAAGTGGCAGAGTCAGGATTTGTGTCTGGCTCATTGGATGGTGTTCTTTCCCCAGCACTGGAAACCCTGGAAAGCCTTCCTCCCCCGGGCCCAGACTCCCCTGAACAGCTCTTGGTGGGCTGCCCCATCGGGGAAAGAACCTGCAGGAAGCCACGAGGTGCTTTGGGCTGCGCCCCAGCCTCCACGCAGCCTCTCAGTCTCTCCCACTGACCCCAGCGCCTTATCTGGCAGAGAGGAGCCCAGGGAGATCTCCCACCCTCCTCTTGTGGAGCTTGCGCCACCCCCACTCCCCACTCCATTTTTCCAGCCACCCCTGTCCCTCACCCAGGCCCCCTCTCCAGCCTGATGGAAAGGGGACAGAGAGGAGCCCAACCACTTTCCCTCAGAATCTGCTGCCTCGGCTTTCGGCTTTTGGATGGAGAAACCATCTGGAGTGTATTACGGGTGGTAGAGAAAGCCGAGAGCAGGAAAATGTGAGTTGGCCCCCGAGGCTCCCGTCTACAGGAAGAAGGGGCTCAGTGCTCTTCAGAGGATGGGCCAGCAGCTTCCCCACTTCCCCAGTCCCTGGAGGGGGCAGATAAGATGGGCCCGGGAGAGGATGGCCTGCAGAAGACAGTGCCCGGGCCTCTGGACACCAACATGCTTATCTTACCTACCCTCCCATTTCACAGATGAAACTGAGGTCCAGAGAGGGATAGTAACTTCCCCAGGATCACACAGCAAGTCATGAGGAACAAGATGTGGGGGAGAGCCCTTCCATATCTACTTACATGTCAACAGATTGGACATCCCCAGAGTTGGGGTGGGGGGCAAAAGTTGGAACAAGGAGGGAAACAGCCTAGAGGCTGGAGGATTTTTTTTCTCCCTCAGTTGCAAATGAGTGAAGTGAAGGGGCAAAGGCCAATGAAAACAGGAAGGAATATCCTTCACTCTTTCAGGGTCTCCACTCCTTGCCTCCCAGTCCCACTCCTGCCCCACTTGCTGCCCTCCCCTGTGCCTCGTGGGTCCTGGGGGTGAGGGTCCTCCAGGCTCTTCCTTGGGGCCCCAGGAGCCCCTCCCCTGCGCGGGCCCCAGCTCCAGACGTGGCAGGGCCCGCAGGAGTGCGGTTTCTCAGCTCCCCCCAAGTGCTGTGCTGGCGCTCCCGAAATAAAAATCAAATGTGGGCTTGGCAGAGGGAGCGGGGTGAGCCGGCAGCGAGTGGCGGCAAAGCTGGGCTTCATTCTTTCCATTGTAACTTCACCTCCTAACCTCTGGCATTTTAATTATTCTCCTACCCGCTCTCTTCTGCCGGGGCCAGAGGGTGAGCTCACCCTTTCCTCCAGCCGGCGAGGGGGCGGCCGCTGCCTGGACCCCCAGCCCCCAGCCTGCTCCCTGGAAGCTGGGGTGGGGGGCAGGCCAGGGGCACGGGCTTACATGCGCCCTGCTGCTTCTGCCGGTCCCTGAGGGGGCCTGGAAAGGGCCAGCCTGGCACCCAAGGTTCCACCGGGTCTTCACACCCACTGCCCCACTGAATGGTGGCCACGGTCTTCAGCCAACGCGTGACCGGCCCACCGCCCACTGTGTGAGCGCTGCAGACATGCTCAGTGCGTGCAGAGCAGGGCTTAGGACCTGGGCCACAGCTCCTGGTCTGCATTCTTGCCAAACCCACGAAGAGGGCAAGAACAGCTCAGGCCTGATCATTTGCCTCATCTCCCCAGAATGTCCATTTCCCCCCTCAGTGGTAAGTGATTTAAAGCATTATTTTCAGGGCGCCTGGGTGGCTCAGTTGGTTAAGCGACTGCCTTCAGCTCAGGTCATGATCCTGGAGTCCCTGGATCGAGTCCCGCATCAGGCTCCCTGCTCGGCGGGGAGTCTGCTTCTCCCTCTGACCCTCCCCCCTCTCATGTGCTCTCTCTCTCCTCTCATCCTCTCTCTCAAATAAATAAATAAATAAATAAATCTTTTAAAAAAATAAAATAATAAAATAATAAAGCATTATTTTCATATTAAAACATACAAGGACATAGCATGGGGTAGGGAGTAAAATGGCCTCGGAATTTTTTTACAAGTTCTCAGAAAAGATCTCCACTTGGGACTGTCCACGATGCCAGGGAGCAGCATCTCCCCCCACCCCAGCCCCCGGACCTGGCCTCAAAGTAGGAGGAGACACTGGGCATATCTGTGTGTGGCCAGTTTGTTCGGACCCCAGGCTGAAGATGCTTCTGGGTGAGGTGGGCAGCCTCGGCCCATCCTGGGTGGCAGAGGCCCAGAGCGGGAGCCCTCTGCTGAGTCTCATGTCTCCCAAGGAGGTCCGTTTCCACACGACAAGTAGCACAGTCCCAGGGCAGCCTCCCCTTGGACCCCAGGGCCAGCACCCCAACCAAGGCCTCCTGCTCGTCGCCAGGTCCTGGGAGCTCCCCCACCCCACCGCCTCACGGCCCCGCTCTGGGAGGAAGCCCTCTGCCTTTGTCCTTCTTGCCCTGTCAGCCTCCCCTGAATGAATGTCCCACCGACAAGCAATTCCTGGGCCTCCACGAGCCTGTGCCCGGCCTTGTCGTGGGCAGTGATGGTCTCTGCCCCAGGAGAGCTTCTGGAAGCAAGGAGTGCAGTGCAGTGCCATGCACTCAATAAAAATCAAATGTGGGCTTGGCAGAGGGAGCGGGGTGGGAGAGCCAAGGGAGACCCCTGGGAGAGCAGTCCTGACCTGAGCTCGGGGAGCAGAGCATCAGGAAAGACTTCCCGGATTGGAGCCCCGAGGGGGAGCGTGGCTGGCTTCAGAAGCAGCCCCTGCAAGGGCCCAGCATGAGAGAGACCCCAGTACAGAAGCTGCAGGTGTAGAGGCTGCAGGGGGAGAGCGGGGGAAGGGAGCAGGGGAGGAGGGAGATGCAGGAGTGCTTAGGGTGGTGGGGGGTCAGATGACATGATCAAATATGCATTTCAGGAAGATTTCAGGAGGACTGGCTGGAAAGTGATCAGAATGGAGGAGGGACGGCCCCTAGGAGGCTGCCACTAGAGGGCCAGGTGGGAGATGACAGCAGCCAGGCCCAGGCCAGTGGCGGCAAGGTGGAAAGAGGAAGCCAGATTGATTTAGGAGGCAGAAGTCACAGGACTCGGTGACAGATGGGCAGAGGGATAAGGGCTGGCTCCTGGCTTTCTGGTTTGAACATCTGGCCGGGCGTTTTTCTGCCCAACGTGGGGACTTGGATACACCTGCGCAGCATCCAAGTGGGGCTACTCACCAGGCAGGCTGGAGGTGTGAAGGGCCCCTGGAGAGAGTGCAGAGAGGAGGCCAGGCCCAAGCCCAAGGGAAGACAGAGAAGACAGAGTCTGCTGAGGAGCTGGAGAAGGAGTAGCCAGAGAGGGAGGCAGGAAACCAGGAGAGGAGGGGGCCCCTAAAGCCCCGAAAGGAGGAGGTCTTCTTAAAGGCCAACAATGTCGACGGCCACAGAGGTAAAGCAGGCTGAGGCCTGAGAAGGGACACACGGTCTAGGGACCAAGAAGCCTTTGCCTTTTTCAGAGCCTTGGTCATGCCTTCTCCCTGACCCCAGCCTCCCCAACTCTCCGTTTCCAGATCTCCCATCCTCTCCATCCCCCAGCCTACCCCACCCTTCATTGCCCCTCACTCTTCCCCAGGTGCCCTCTTCCACCTCACTCCTTCTCTCTGACCCAAGGCTCCACATCTTTCTAAGAGGAACTCCATGCCCCCCCTTCCCCACTTGGGTCCTGGCTGCCATCCCTGGTTCCTGAATTCACCCACTACCACCACCACCAATAACATATCACGTACACCTCTCACCAGAGAATCACCCAGATCCAGAAGCTGGGCCGGAGAGGAGCACACACCCCACCTCTGGCCTCCTGGGTGGCTCACAGTCTCCAAGATTAGACCCTGGTGGGCTGCCAGGCTCCAGGACAGCTCCAGGCCAGCCTGGCCCCCAGGGGCTTCTGGCCTAAAGGAGAGAGGAGCGATAACCCCAGCGGGCCCATGCAGATTGAGAGGAGAGGCCCAGAGAACAAGCTCTGGGGGTTTGGATCCAGCGGAGGGACCCTAGCAGACTTCACAGAAAAGGTGACTGACTCTGCCCGGGGCCTGAAAGGACTAGCGGGATTTGGTCAAGTGGCCATGGCAGCAAAAGGAATCACAGGAGGAGGGGAGGCTGAGAAAGGGTACGCACGTGGAAAGGGGCCCACGTTTGCACGGCAGCCCGCAGCTCAGGGTGGCTGCTGGCCCCAAAGAGGGGACAGGAGGCTGTGAGCTGAAGGGGCCAGAGCACGGGGGTGTGGGGTACCAAGGGAGACCTCTGACCGTGTCCACCGCTGCATCTTGACCTGGGGCTCTCCCACCTGGCGCTGTTTCCCTCCTCATCCATCCATCCATCCATCCATCCATCCATCCATCCATCCATCCATCCATTCATTCATTCGGGAAGTAGTTATTGTGCTCCTACTCAGTGCCAGGCAAGTGCTGAAGACACTGCAGGGCCAGAATAAAGTCCCTGCAGTCCCAGAGTTTAAGTTCCAGGTTGAGACACAGACTCTAAAGCCATAAACAAATACAGACTAAAAATGAAGATCATGATAGGGGTTGCAAAGACAATAATGACCGGCCACTGGGAGTTGAGCCTGTGACCCAGGGCTCTGTGCGGGCAGAGCTTGTGACTCCTCCATCCATCACACCGGGAGCCCTGCACCCTTGAGGAAGGACAGAGAAGGGAGCATCAGGGAGCAGGAGCTGAGCTGCCAGGACAGGCTGCTTCCCCAGCCCCACGAGCCCCCAGCAGGGCCCTCTCCGGCAGGCAGCACTCACGTGCTAACTGCTGCCGTCACCCCTTCCTTCAGCTGCCCTGCTCTGGGTGCCTGGTGGCTCGAGGAGGGCTGAGGCCCATGAGCCCGAGCCCCGGCTAGCAGGTGCAGGGGGTCCAGGGAGGGCTCCGCAGACGGACCCGGGATCCGAGGGTGGCGGCAATCTTGGAAAGGAGCCCCCATTCCCAGACAGGCCTGAGGGGGAAGGCTTCTCTCCCCACTCCCCTCTAACCCCCCACCCCATTAAACCCTTAAATTAACCTCAGCCCCACCCAAGCTGGAGAGAGTGCCCCAAAATAAATCTTAAATTACATGCTGCCTGGGGGCAACCACAACTCTCCTTCTTCCCTCTCCAGCAAGTAGATCCACCCTGCCCAATGCTGGGGGCCTCCCCCCAAAATGGCTATTTATACAGCTCCCCTCTTTGCTGTCTGGCCCTGCTGTCGTTGGGTGGGTGAGGCCCAAGCAGGCTACACAGCTCTCCCAGGAGGTTGAAGTGGGTGGGGGAGGCTGTGAGACTCCCCAGGGTCTGACCAGGCATGGGGATATTTATAGTCCCTGTCAGGATACTTTGGGGGTGCTGCTAACAATTACACCCAAGCAAGGGCATAGATCTGGATCTTGGGCACACTGGGCATCTGGTCACCCAGGAATGGGGCCCAGACTGCACTCTCCCTGAATGCAGGTTTCTCAGGAATGAGAGAGAGAGAGAGAGAGAGAGAGAGAGAGAGGGAGGTGCCTTCACTGCCTGGTTGCCAAGTGAGCAGTTCTGAAGATGGGCAGCCCCTTCCCCCACCCCAACCTGGCAAGGACAAGACTGCTCTGGCTCCAAGGACCCCAAGCACTGGGGGATCCTGGGGGGGGGGGGCTGGGCAAAGAAAGTGGGAAGCTGGACATGGTTATTTTGAGACCACAGGGCGAGGCCAAGGACCTCCCTGGAAAAGCCACCTGCCATTCTGGGAACTCAGCTCCGGATTGGAGCTGCTCCTCTCAGGGAGTACAGAGAAGGGAGGGGAGGGAAAAGGCAAGAGAAAAGGAACTTGAGAAGAAAGTGGGAGATAGAGAGAGATGTGCACACACAGAGGAACAGAAGGAAGGAAAGACACAGACCCAGAAACACCAAGGTGCGTGACAACACGGAGGCCGGGAGGACAGGGCAGGCACCGGCAGCACCCGGCCTCTCCTGCGTGGCCCCTGTGGGCCTGGATGCCTGGCCCCTGCCCCCCTGGGCCCCTCTGCCCTGCTCTCCAGGAGGGTGGGTGAAGGGCCTCCAGGCTGCCCAGGACGGAGACTCTCCTGCTGCTCCTCCCTGCCCCACCCCTGCCCTGGGCTCCCTCCCTTCCACCCCCACTGCCTGCCCCTCAGAGGGCTTCGTGGCGGCTGAGGCTTCTCCTGCCTCTCCATTGCCCTGCAGGTGGGGGCAGCAGTGAGTTCCGAAGGTGGACAGGTACATAAGTGCCCCCTCTCACCCTTAGCCTCAACCCCAGAGGAGGGGAGGGGATGGGTGCTGAAGGAGGGGGCCGAAGGGGGTAAGGAAGTGGGGAGGCCAGGAGAACCCACCCCAGAGGAGCTGGCTTGCAGGCCTGAGTCCCAGGAGGAGAGAGTGAGATGGCCCAGGGTTCGGGCGGTGAGTGTGGTACGGCTGTGTCTGGAGGATCAGGTACACATCCAAGTTCATACCTCATGCATGTGATTTAGGGGACAGGGCTCACCCACGGACTGAGAAGAGAGCAAACAGAACAGCACAAAAGGAGCGGGCCAGGGGGCCACCCCTGAGGGGATATTTGCATTCACAAATAAAATGGGTGCCAAGAACTGTGCTGAGATCCTAGAGGAGCGGGTAGGCGAGGGAGGGGGTGGGGAATAGAAGATTCCACCAGTACTGCCTGGGAGGGGTGAGGACTCCTACAGCGTGGTGGGTGCCAGTTACAAGACCCCCCCCACCCCCGCCTTATAGGGGCTAACATGTCGTCTCGCTATTAAACTTGATCATCCGGCCGCTCACCAGGTCCCCATAACCCCTACCTGCCCAGAGCACCCTTTTTACAGGGCCTGGGGCATCGGACCTGCCATTCAGCTGGAGGAGGCAACCCAACCCTCAGCAGAGCCTGGAGTGGAGAGGCAGTGCCCAGACACTTAGTGCCCTGTTTACTCTGGCATGGGCAGCTGACACAAGTGGGGCTCTCAGCGAGCAGCCGGAGGCTCGGCCAGCGGACCCACCTGGAGGCCAGAAAGGAGGCCAGCGCTGCGGAGCGGGGCGGGGGTGGGGGGTGCGGTGTGCAGGGAGGCACATCAGCACAGCTGCAAACCTGGGGCGCTAGCCCCCCCAAAGCTCAGCGGCCGCTCAGTGCTGCAAGAGATGGTCTCACCGGCCTGGCAGGGGCCCAGGGAGTGGGGAGGCCGGAGGAGGTGGAGGAAGCCCCAGGACTTCGGAGACCTGCTCCGGTGTGCCTGGACACCTCCTGACTCCCCAGCTCCGAGGGACTGGCCCACCCACCACACCCAAAGGCACATGGAGCTTCACTTAAGCACCGTCCCCGTGCCCCGCCCCGCCAGTCACCACGCAGATACCGTCTCCATGTTCTCTCTCCATCACACAGCCCACCGCACCCGGCATGCACGGGGTCTTCTAATACTCAGCTCACAAATACAGCTTGCAGGTGTCAGACACATGATGCTCACCCCGATACCCCCTACCCCTCATAGAACCTACACTCCAGCAGCGAGGTCTCACACACACACACACACACACACCCCTCCTCCCAGCACCACACCCCCAAATGAGCCAAGAGGGGTCTAACATTTCAGTCCTGAGCTTCTCCCTGCCTCTCCCCCATCTCTCTCCTTCCCCCCACCTCTTCTACCCACCCCCTCCCCACTGACTGCTCCCCCCCCCCCCCGCTTCTGCCTCTGTCTCTGGGGCTCTGGGCGACCTCCTAGCTGGGCCCCTTGCCCTGGAGCCTCATTCTCTCCTCTCACCATCTGCACACAGGTTGCACACCGGGCAGCTCCGGGCAGCTCCAGAGCCGAGTCTGGGGGCTCCAGAGGAAGGGGAGCAGGAACTGGCAGTTGCTGGGGGGGCCTCACTGCCCCCTGCTTGTCATCCCCCCCCCCCCCCCCCGGCATGGACCGCTCATCCCTCCCCATTCCGGGCTGAGTCATCCCCACATCTGGAGCCTCAGCACATCTGGAAGCGCTGAAGCCTGTGCAGCCAGCTCCACGTGGACACCCCTCCCCCAAACTGCATTTCACTCCCACCCCTCACAGAAGCTGGGGTCCGGCCCCCCCATCCCCACCTGGGCCGGGCCGATCACCTAGCAGGCAGGCAAGCCCCCCCAGTGCCAGTCTCAGCAACCACCAGCTCTCTCCCAAGCTGCAGGCCCCTCGGCCCCTTGGTGCCCACTGCACTGGGCAGGCAGGGCGGCGCTGGCCTTGGGGGAGGCAGGCCCCAGGCTGGGGGAGGCAGGCGAGCCGGGCAGTGAGGAGGCAGCGGTTTGGCCCAGCAGGCAGCGGGAGTTTATCCTGGCGCTGGGCCCTGAAGCCAAACATCCTTCGCTAACCTCGCAGACACATCAAAGCCGGCCAGGAAGGGGCCCTTCAGTAGAGGAAACCTGCAGTCCTGGCGGCCTGACAGCCTGGCTCCGGGCGCAGACCACCCTGTCCCACTCAGCAGCCCGGGCTCAGCTGGGCCACAGCCGGCCCGGAGCCCCGGGGCCGAGGAGGACGTCGCTCCTACCCCCTCTCCGCCTCCCCCAGTGCTGCAGACAGGCTGGGCATTGGCCCTGGGGAGGGGGGCACCACGGGCACCCGGGCTTAGCATTGGTCCCTAGAACCGGGCTCCCTCCCAAACTTGCCCCTTTGCACCCAGCAGGCGGGACCGGCCGCCGGACTCCCGGGGTGGCACAGCCTGGAGGAGGAGGGCGGCCTCCACTGTCGGGGCCCTGCCTTCATCCCCCAGCTCCCCTGTTCGGGGAAGGGACCTCTCCACGTGGATGAGAGAGGATGGAGAGGGCAGGGGGCTTCAGCGTTGGGAGAAGAAGGGAAATAGCAGCCCAAGAGGAGTGGGAAGACGAGAACTGGGCTGCAAGCCATAGGGCCTCTCTCCAGGGATGGCAGGGGCCGCAGGCGGAAGAGGGGCTGGGAGGTGCTAACAAGGGAGGGAGGAGGTGCTAACAGGTCCACTGGGGTGAGGGGGATCCTGGAGGCCGCCCCCTAACGGCTGGCCTGGTGATAAGGCGGGGAGGGGGGCCACCACATCAGCAGGGGAGGCGGGGAGGGGTGCATACACACAGGCAGACCCACTGCACGCGCCCACACATGGGTGCGCGCACACAGCTGGGGCCCAGTTTGCCCTGGGCCGGGGGCCAGATGATGTGGCTACTGAGAGGAGCTATGGCTTGCGGAAGAATGTGACCTCTGCCCACCTCACTTCTGCCGCCCCTCTGCTTGCCCTCATTCTTTGCCTGACCCCCAGGTCCCTAAGAAGTGATCCGCTTCAGGGGTGTCTAAAGCCGTGTGTTCTCTGCACTTCAGCCTGAGCCCCCAGACCCATGAGAGGCTCTCCCGCCGATGCGCCCAGCCCGCGGAGGGGCTCCTCTTTTCCCTGGCCGCCGGAACTCCCATCTTCTTTGGGACTGGGAAGTTCTTCTGAAGTCTGACTACAATGCCCCGTAACATCTGGATCTGACACAAAGGCACCCACAAGCAGGGTGCAGGAGGGTCCTCTTTCAAGGGGTCAACTAGAGCAGAGCTAGAAAGTGGGAGATACTAGGGGATTCCCAACCCCTTTTTTTTCCCCTCTGGCTACAGGGCTCTACAACAGTCAACACAAGGCTGAGGGTGGGAGTGGGGCTGCCGAGAAGGGGAGGGGCAGGGAAGCCTTGGGGAGAAGGAGCCCCAGAGAGAGGGGACCAGGGCTGGCAAGGGGTGGGGGGGTGGGGGGGGTGGTCTGGCCTCAGCCGCTCCCACCTGGGGCTCAGCGGCTCTGCTCCAGCTGCCAGCCCGCTAGATCAACCTCCCCCTGCCCTGCCACCCCACCCCTGCCCCGACTCTCTCCCACCTCTTGGAGGTGTTTCTCTCTCTCTCCACCCCTGGCTGTGCCCCGGAAACCTACACTTTGGAAGGATAATGGCTCCCAAATGCCGTTTTTTGTCTCTGCTAAGCCTCTGGGAAGGTGAGTGTTAGTGGAGCTCCTCCAGCCGCTCATTAGGATAATAAGCTCCCTGCAGCGTTAACTGTCAGGTGGCCCGCCTCCCTCCACCCTCCTGACCCACAGGTTGGTGGCTCAGACTTGGGATCAACTCTAGAAGTCACCTCCCCACCCCGTGCCCATCACCCCGAGAATGAGTGAGGGACCGGTGGACTTCAGTTTCCAAAGCAGTGCTGGGAAGGAGGCTCAGATCCTGGTCCCATGGCCAAGAATTCCTGTTGGCAACTCAACATGCATCCTGCCTCCTCCTGGAAGGTGGACAGTGAGCCAAGCATTCCTTGCAGCTCGCTCCGTAGGAGTTGCTCCATCCCTAGGGAGACATCTTACTCACTTAGAGGGTATGTGTCCACTTGAGCGGGGGTGGGAAGCAGAAGAGATGGATTTCCCCAAAACACACAGCCGGTGGAGATGAGAAGCCCAGTGAGCCTGGGACAACCCCCCCCCCAAAATGAGAGCCCCCCACCCAACCAAGGATTTTGAGAATTCATTCCCTATCTCCTCAGAGAAATCTGGCCCCTGACCCTGGGAGGCCCCTGACCCTGGGAGGCCCCCAACCAGTTTCAATTCAGTGACAACAGAGTCAGTGTTTACTTGGGACAAAGCATCATGGGGAAATGAAAGATGAATCAGAACTGGGCCAGCCCCCTCAGCCTGGTGGGAACACTAGAACATGTATACACATCTTCTAGGGAGAATGGCCCAGGGCCAGCCGAGAGGCCCAGAGGAAAGGCCTGGGTGTGAAGATCTGAATCCTGGAAGGCTTTCTGGAGGAGATGGTACTTGAGCTGAGCCTCTCACATTGAAGAATGTGTGAGAATTTCTTAGGTTTCAGGGAGGGGCCTGGGGACAGGCGTTCTAGGTGGGGAGAACTGCCCACGCAGGGGGAAGAAGGGCAAGAGGGGGGCCGCAGGGGTCTGCTGGGTGGCTGGCAGGACACAGAGAGCACCCACTGCAAGGCAGGTGGGGGAGCCACTGTGCATGAAGGCGGTGACAGGGGAGACACCTGTGACAAGCACAGGCGTAGTCCACCCAGGCTCTGAGCCTGAGGGAGAGGGGGGCACCCGCCAGGAAGCCAACGCAGGCAGTGCTCAGCCGGCAGGGGGAGAGCAGAAGCGGAGAAGCGGGGGACAGCTGGGAACAGAGAGAATTGCTCAAATCTCTGGTCCCAGCACCACCGCTACAACCGGTCCCCCGTGGCTCCCTGACACCAGGTCGCTCTCTGAGGCAAGTCACGGGCCCTGCCCTCCCTTACCTGGCCCTTGCGTGGGGCCCAGACTCACTTCAGGCGCAGCAGAGGGGGCTGCGCTGCAGGGGCCCATCCAGAGAGAGGGTCTCAGACGGAAGCAAGGCCCATCACTCCTGGGCACCTCACTCAGCCTCAACGTGAAATGGAGAGAAGGAGCTTTGGGCCCCTTTCCTCTGCCGGGAGTTAAACATTTATTGCTTGTTATGATTAAGCTAACATTTATTTACCATCACCGTATGCCAACACTGGACAGTTTATGTCATCCTCACGATGACCCCCTGTGACGAAGGAGGTGGTGTTCTCCACCCCCAACGCCCTCCACAGAGGGTCTAAGAGGCAGAGAGAGGGTGAGTTTCTTGACTAAGATCACACAGCGCACCGCAGTAAGGGACACGCTTAACCAACACAACACTGTCCCTCCCTGTATGCAGAGCGGGGCTGAGGCAGAACAGCATTCCTCGGACTTTGAAAAGAAAGATCCAGCCCCACAGCCATAAGTCATTATGGATATCAGCGTCCACCACAGCGCCGGGGAGGGCCTGAGAGGCACAGAATTCGGCCTGGCTCTTCCGCTCACTCAGGACTGGGCAGACCTCCCCCACCCCAACCCCCTGTGAGGAGTCCCTCCCTCCACCGCAGCAAGCAGGCAGCTTTCTCCTCCGAGGCTGCCTGTGGGTGTGGGGTCGTGAGGCCTGCATGGTTCTGGTCCTGACTCAGCGCCAGCGTCCCCTGTGACTTGGCCTTCCCACCCCTCCGGGCCCCGCGTGGCTTCTCTAAGAAGGGAGCAAGTGGACCAGCTGACCTCAGGACCCTTGCAGCTGGGCCCTCGTAGGATGCAGACAATCGGCTCGTTCTCCACTCTTCAGCGACTGGGCGAATGGGGAGGCAGCTAGCGAGTATGAAGACATTCCGACTTCGCTGCTCTTGGGAAACCCCAGATGGAATCTGGCACGGAATCTAGAGGGACCCACGGACTGCCTGAGGCCCCTGGGCCTCCCCTCCCACGTGCCTAAGCACACACATCCGTGCATACTCACACTTCCCTCCGTAGCCAGATTCAGTGTCAGACAGAAGATGGTGTCCCTGTGCAGGAACTCCTTGCCTCCGGACAAGAATGTCCCCTGTCTCCTCGGCCTGGGCCCCCACGGTGCCCCCTACCCCGACCTCACCCAGCAAGAATGCTGGGGCCCCGGGAGCCACGATGGATGTTGACAGTGAGGTTTGGTGTTCTTGGCCTGAGTGAGCTGGGACCGCCCACCTCCAGGTCCCTCACCCTGTCCCCAATTGCAGGAAGGCGCAGAGAAAGGCAGGTTGGTGTCACGAAAAAAAAACTGGGGACCAAGAGGCAGGTGCCAGGGGCTCTCTGGACTCTGCCCCGTGAGCCTCCCTCTCCCCCTGGGGAGATGTGGGACAAGGCATGGAGTAGCTGTTCTCAAATGTCTGCGTCTATGACATTTTTAGGAACATGGGTAGGGTTGCCAGGTTTAACAAATAAAAATACAGGACACCTAGTTACATTCGAATTCCAGATAAGCAACACATAAATTTTAGTGTAAGTATGTTCCAAATATTGCATGGGAATATTTAATATATTCATACTAAAACATTATTCAGTTTATCTGAAACTCCAGTCTAACTGGGTATCCTGTGTTTTGTCTGGCAACGGACAACAGATCTGTGTCAGGTGGGTGCCAGAGAGCCAGAGGGGAGTAATGCCAGCCTCCTGCCCTCCACCTGCCCCTCCTCAGGGCCCTGGCACCTGCCTGGTCCCTTCACCTCGTCAGTCCTCCCAGCCTTCCACGTCCACCCCTCAAACTCCTCCATCCCCTTCTCAGCTCCATCATTTCACTCCCCAAGATACCCTCTTCCCCTAAGCTCACCCATCTTCCTCTCCCCTAAAGGCCACGTCTCTGTAGGACTGCAGGTCTGCGCAGGGTGGCAGGAGATCCCAGCCATGGGTGTTGGTGCGACAGGGCAGGGGCAGGAGGGAAGCCCAAGTCAGCAGCAGCCTCACCAAGGAGACAGCAGTGTGGGTGTTGCTGGGAGAAGGTTCCAGCACTCTCTGTTTTAACCCCCTTGGGAGAAGGGCCAGCTGGGGCCAGAGCCAGCTGCATGGGCAGGAGGGAAGAGAGGCCCATGATCTTCTCCAAACTCAGAGTCACCAGGAACTGGAAATAGAGGCCATTTTGTGCGGCCAGACACTGATTTCACTTGGATCAGGAGAATGGAAGATTCTGTCCTTAGGGGCAAAAAAAAGGCCAACAGATAATGAGAAACAGAGACAGGGAAAGAGGAACAGAGAGAGACCAGGGAGTCGGTGAGAAATTCAGTCAGGGAGACACAGGACCAAATCAGAGACAAAGGAAATAGAAACACACACACAGAGAAACAGACTCCAAGGGAGACAGTGATTCACAACAGAGAAGGGAAAACAAGCAAACACGCAGATGGAGAGGAACCGCGTGGACACAGCGATGGGGAGAACAAACAGGAGGACGGACCGGGAGGAATGGGGAGAGACAAGGAGAGGTTGCACAAGCCAGAGACGAAGACAGAGATAAACAGAAAGCGGTGAGAGAAAAAGAAAAGACAGCCAGAGGAGGAAGTCGGTCCATCCCTACTAAGTTGGGGATCTTTTTCAGTGGCAAAGTCAGATTTGAGACGCGGCAAGAGACGCCTAACCAGCTGGTTGCTGAGCCTCTCCGGGAGCCCTCCCCTGTCTCCCCGGGCCGGGAGCAGCACCCCACCCACCATCCCCCCTGCGTCCCCTTCCCAGGGGTCCGGGCTCCATCTCTCCAGCTCCGGCACGGGACCCACACGTCTCCTCCGCGTTTGGGCATCTGGCTCTCGCCCGGCGCCTATGGCCCCCACCCCGCCCCGGGGCGGCCTTCCACCCCGCGCACCAGCCAGCTCCCTCCCCCAGCGGGAGCGCGGGGAGACCCGGCCCCAGGTCCCGTCGGCGCGCCGCCCGGCTCCGTGGGAATCCGGCGTTGGGCGATGCTGCCACCTGCCGGCCGGATCCGGGAAGCACAGCGCGCCTGGAGGGCTGGGGCGCGGCCGCCGAGGGTCGGAATCCGGCCCTCCCAGCTGGGACCGCCTCCGCGGGGTCTTTCCAGGAATCCGGATGGGCCCGCTCGGCCGCGCCCCTGCTCGCCTAGCTTCCGCTTTTCCCCCCAGCTGCCGAGCCAGGGGGCAAGTCTCTGAACCCTGGGCCTTAATTTCCCCTAGAGGCAAATGGAGGCAGTGTACCAACACATCCTCCCAGGATTGCAGGGGACCCTGGGGGGGACACGAATGTACTAATGCTGTGCTCCTGAAATCAACCAGGCCGTCAGTCCCTCTCTTCTTGGCCAAAAAAAAAAAAAAAAAAGGTGACCCCCCCCCTCCCCTGTACAATGCCCTCAATCCACTCCCGGGCCTCCCCCTCCCTCTCCCTCAACCACAGTGCCCCGCAAGCCCAGATGGGAAGGGGCTTGCAGTGGGCGGCTCGCTCTGCCCGCATCCTTTCCCTCAGCGCCCGCCACCCCATTCCCAGCCCCGCGCAGCACTGCCTCCCTCAAGCCCGAGGCCACTTAAGGGTGGAGGAGCGGGTACTGGCAAGGAGTAGCTCTAGAACTGACCCCACGTTTTTTTTGTTTTTGTTTTTTGGGGTTTTTTTTTACCAGTTAATCTCTTCTACCTCCCAACTCCCTAGACCCAATACCGATCTTTTCCCTTCTCCTCCCCCCTCCTCCCCACCCCCTTCCTGCCCCAAGTCCGGCCCTTCGCGGGTGCATAAGCTCCGCCCCCATCCCGAGGCGGGGCCCCATAGGTGGAGAGACGTGGGAGAGGTCGCGGCCCCGCCTCTCCCCTCCTCCCCCTACACACGGAAGCTCCTTGGCCCCCGTGCCAGGATGTCCGACACCTGGGTCCCCGGCCTCGTACCCACCTTGCTGCTCGGCCTGCTGGCCGGCCCCCAACAGGTGAGCGCTTGGGAGGTAAAGCTATAGAACTTTCAGGGCCCTACCCTTGTGGGTCAGGGGCCTACTTCTGGAGCTCGGTCACCACCTTCCATTGTCAGGATTTCCTCGTGACTGTACGCAATTAGCGACTTCCTTTCTCTTTTTGCCGGGGAGGTGGAGGTGGGGGCGGCGGAGGGAGGCCCTGAGAAGGCCTGGGTTCTTACGCCTGCGGGGGGGACCTCGTAGGGACCCGGCCCCCGCCCACCACCATCTGACACCTAGTGCCTCTCTGTGAGTGGGGACTTTGACCCTCCTATTAGCCTGGGCTCGTCCTTCCCGCTTCTTCCCGCTGCGTCAGAAAGCGGGGACTAGCGGGGACTGAGGGCTGGACACCTGACCAGCCTGTCACCCTAACTCTCTTCCTCCAGTGCTGG
Organism: Mirounga angustirostris; assembly: GCF_029215605.1. Taxonomy (NCBI): domain Eukaryota; kingdom Metazoa; phylum Chordata; class Mammalia; order Carnivora; family Phocidae; genus Mirounga; species Mirounga angustirostris. Next base: position 21,661,838 of record NW_026991725.1, on the reverse strand, counting down.
GTGACCTTGGAGGAAGCTCTGGCCCTCTCTGAGACTGTGTCTCAGCTTGTGCCTTAGGGGAGAGAAGGCTCCTTCCACCCCTCCTGGGAGTGGGAGTAGGATTCCAGCCTGTGCAGGATTTGATCTGGCTGCTTGACCCAAGGCTGGGTTGACCTCTGAAGTCCATGATTCTCACCGGGGCGCAGGCTTTATGCGCCCCCTCATTCCTCCCGTTCCTCCATTAAACTCTCAAAATGTTGGGGGAGATCTGTCCAGTCCTGGGATGGGAGATCATGCTGGCAACTCACATGGGCCTAGAACAGGGATTTTTCCCTTCTGTTTAAGAATGCGACATCCCGGGCGCCTGGGTGGCTCAGTCGTTAAGCGTCTGCCTTCGGCTCAGGTCATGATCCCAGGGTCCTGGGATCGAACCCCACATCGGGCTCCCTGTTTGGTGGGAAGCCTCTTCTCCCTCTCCCACTCCCCCTGCTTGTGTTCCCTCTCTCGCTGTGTATCTCTCTGTCAAATAAATAAATAAAATCTTAAAAAAAAAAAAAAGTGCGACATCCCGGGCCCCCTCCCCAGAACAGGGCACAGTCACACGACTGTGTTGCCTCGCGGGACTCTGCTCCCGAAGCCTTGGTGCTACTCCTTAGCCACTAGGCAAGCTGGTGGTGCCAGCACTAAGCTGAGCATCCTCTTGATTGCTCCCAGCGACTTCAGGCGGCAGGTGCTGATATATCCCCGCTGCACGGGTCAGTAAGCTGCGGTTCTCCATGACCACACGGACGCTCAATAAAACTCAGACTGAGCCACTGCAGACAAGACCACCCCCCAGTTAAAGCGGGGGAAGAGAATTTTGGAGATCAACCCTCCCAAACAGCACAACTCAGGATTAATTTATTGAAGCTGTTCGTTTTCAGTCCTTCTTAGTTGGGGGCCTGGAGAGCGGGGAGAGGGTGCCCCTGAGTGCCTGGACCCCTTGACCTGTCCCCTTCTCTGCAGTTGCCTCTGTGTGCTGTGAAGCTCCCACCCTTGCTGGGCCAGGTTTCGGGGGTTCATTCCTGCTCTAGTCCCCAGGGGCTAAGGCTTGTGGCAGGGAGGAGGAGCGGAATCAGCCAGGTGGAGCGGAATCAGCCCACCTGTTACTGGCTGTCGTCGTAGGTTTTCTTGGCTTTACTGTTGTTAGTAATTGAAAGGTGATTGAGTTATTTCAAGTGAAGGTATGAAGACGTGGTAGTCTTGCCAAAGTTGGCATCTTATTCTTAGGGGGACGAAGGCGGCCGTTGTTCGTCCCCCGAGGCTGGGGCGGAGTGACAGGTAACCTCCCATTCCCTCCCGTGTTCCCACCCCTGCATTCCCACCCCAGACCCCTCACCCCACTGTCTGGGAGGAAATGAAACTGGGTAATCAGCGAATGCTCTTTCATTCATTCTGCAAATATTGTGGTGGTTGGGTTTTTCACCAGTGATGACAGACAAAAATGCCTGCCTTCCTGGAGTTTACATTCTTCTGATGAGACAGACAATGAACAAGACAAAGGGAAACATATAGTATGCTAGATGTGGGTAGGAGCTGCAGAAAAGCGTGGTGAGGGGTGCTGTGGGGGAGTAGATGTAGTTCTCAGTAAGATGGGCAGAGAGGGAGGGGCGGGCGCCAGCCTTGCAGATACCTGGGGTAAGAATGTTCCAAGCAGGGCTTATACACATCATTGCTATTCATCCGGTTAAATTCTGGACCAGTACCCTAGATTCCCTGCAGAACTGGTGCAGAAGAGGAAGGGAGGGAGGGTGAAGCTGGGCCCGGAGAGGAGAGTCCTGGCTCCCAAGAGCAAGGAACCCACCCACCCCACCCCAGGCAGAGATCCAAAAGATGAATGGGGGTTTGGCAGACCATGAAGGATGAAGGCAGGAGGAAGAGGGCCTGCCCTTGCACACAGGTGTAAAACAGCCAGGAGTGTTCAGGGAACTCCCAGGGGGTGCGTGTGCAAGAGGGCAAGGGGTAAAGAGGCTGGTCGCTGGGGGTCCAGGCACCAGGGAGCCACTGAAGGGGGCCTCCAACGAATTTTTGGATGATCAGATTTGCTGGATAGGAACTTGCCTGAGGTATGGGGAGTGATTGGGGTGAGCAGGAGAGAGTTGCTGATGTCCCTGATTGTAGGTGAGGCATGGAAAGGAGACAGACTGGAGGGGTGGTCAGAAGCGTGAGCTTACAGGTCTGGGGGTGAGCTGGTGTGTGGAGAGAAAGGAGAGCTGGGGGGCGCCCGCTGTCAGCTGGGGCTCCAGTCACAGACCTGGAGTGAGGTGGACAGCAGGCTCAGGGGAGGATGCTGGGCCATTGGGAACCCGTTGCAGGCTCTCAGGTACCGGGGCTGCAGGTGGGTAGAGATGCCGCCCCCCTGGTTTATGATCCCCCTAACCTCTGCCTCTTTTCTTCCACAGGCTGCAGCCAAATGTGGACTCTTCTTGTAAGTCTGGGATTTGGGCTATAACGTCCAGTCTGGGGAGGAGACACCCCAAGTCCTTCCTTGTCTGCCTTCATGGGGGAGGTGCAGAAAGTCACCACTGCCTTTCTAGCCAAGGAGGTTTTCCCACTCCCCCACTCCCCGCCCACTTCCTCCAGCCGAGCGGGACGGAGCCGCACTTGTGGGCGTGTCTGAAGTCTAATCCCCGCCCCTCTTTCGGCCCTCTGGGTCTCAGGCGTCTCTCCTCCGAGGGTACCCCCCCCCGGGGGGTGGGGCGTGCAAACGGCCTGTGTCGATCTTTTTTTTTATTTTTATTTATTTATTTATTTATTTATTTATTTATTTATTTATTTATTTATTTTTTAAAGATTTTATTTATTCATTTGAGACACAGAGATATATATATAGAGAGAGCATGAGCAGTGGGAGAAGCAGAGGAAGAGGGAGAAGCAGACTCCCCGCTGAGCCAGGAGCCCGATGTGGGGCTCGATCCCAGGACCCTGGGATCATGACCCGAGCCGAAGGCAGACGCTTAACCATCTGAGCCACCCAGGTGCCCCGGCCTGTGTCGATCTTAATATATAAATGCCAAAAGGCCTGAGCGCGATGAGGAGGGGCTGAGGGGGGTGGTCCCTGAGCAGACGAATGTTTCCATCAAGTCAGCCCTGGATGTTCCAGGAACACCCTCTCCTTCCCACCTCGTAGTCCACGGGCGCCAACCAAGGGCCCCTCGAGTTAGCTCCCACTGCCCCCTTCCCTGTCCATCTCCTTCGAGGGCTCTTGTAGCCACTGCAACACGCCGCGCCCACACCTGCCCAGTGAAGTCGACAGGACATTCATTACACCCATTTCATAGATGAGGAGAGTGAGACCCAGAAAGGAGTGTAACTTGGCACAAGCAGTGAGATGAGCCTAGAATCCAGCTCCTGGGTCCCAGCCCCAGCTCGCCCACAGGGCCCAAGGAGGGCCCCTACTCCCCACCCTGCGGGGGCGTGGCTCCTGCCCTGAGGATATGGGTGAGTTTTGGGGAGGGTGGGATCTTCTTGCCACCTTGGGACCAACAGACCCTCTTTGCCCGCCCCCCCCCCCCCCCAGCACCTGCCCCAAAGGATTCAAATGCTGTGGTGATAACTGCTGCCAAGAGTATGAGCTCTTCTCTGGTCCCCTGAGGTGAGCCCAGGGCCAGCTCCTCCAGCACACTCCACACTCGTCGGGGGGCGGGGTGGGGGGGGACGGGGACCGGGACTTCCTGCCCAAGGGCTGGTCTAGGTTGGGGTGGGAGGGGCGGTGGGGACAGCCCAGGGACTCAGGGAGATGTCGGTGGTTCCTCATCCCAGGATCTTCGTCATCACCTTACTCATCATCCTACCCCTTTTATGCATCTGCTGCCTGGCTAAGCGGTTCTGTCGCAGCTGTGGAGATCAGGAGCAGGACCCCCCAGTGGATCACCAGGGGCCCCCGGAGCCGCCCTCCATTGCCCCCCCAGAGAGGGTCAGGACGCCCACCTCTGAGCCCCCGCCCCCCTACAGCGAGGTGGGTATCCCCGTCCCACTCCTTGCTCTGTTCCTCAGCTGGTCCTACCTCCCTATTGTCCAGATTTTTCGAGCAACAGGTAACAGTTACACCTCCTTACACCAGGACTCTGGACCTAGAGAGGGCTCTGCAGCCACCGTTGGGTCGCCCCTGTCCAGCCAGCGCTTGGGTGGTGATGGCTGGTGCCGGGCCCTGAAAAGTCTCTGTGTCCCCTCTTTTCCCTGCAGATTATTCTGAAGCCTGTCCTGCCCCCCACGGAGCCGCCCCCTCCCTACAGCTTCAGTCCCGAAGAATATGCTGGGATGCACCGACAGCCCAGGGGCATCGATAACCCAGCCTTCTGAGCCCCCACCTGCCTGCAACTTCAGCGTCAGCCCCTCCTCTCCAACGCCGCCTCCATTAAGCCAGAGACTTGGGACCCCTGTGATGCCCCCACCTATCCTGCCATGTCTCGGGCTGTTCTTGGTTTTAACTTATTGCTTTTCCTGTCCCGGTTCCACCCCAGCTGCTCTCATCCTGAGAGCTGGTCTGGAGGGTCAGCGTCCCCCCTACCCCCACCCCATCCACATCAGAGGCTGCCAGGAGGAACATGTCAACACCCGAGGTGCCTGACGGTGGAATGGGCTGCTCTGAGAACCCTGTTTCTGTGGGGTATACACATCTTGACTGGACAGCCAGCTCCGAGATATTCTAAAGGGCACTCCTGTTCCGTGGGAGATTGGACTGCATGGGCTCTGAGGTCTACCTGAATAGAGAAGACCCCATTGTACCCCCCCCAACATGTGTCCTCACTAAATTTTAGCTGATTGTCACTTGAGAGTCTGCCTCTGGCTGTGTGGGGAGGTAATGGGGAGTGAGCCCAGGCGCTGCTGGGGGATGGTAGGGGGGTGGCGGGGGTAGGTCACTGCACCCAAAATCCCACCATTGATGTGTTGATGATGAGCCTGGGCAGACGGTACATCTGTGAACCACTCTCTGGGGGAGAATCTTTGCAGATGCTTTGACCCAGACTCAGGGCTCAGGGTGCTAAAGAGCCTGGACGGGGAACTAGGGATGGTGTGAGAGTGACTGTTCTTTTCTTCCCCATCCCATCCTCCCACTGCTCTGCCCAGGGGATGTGGAGCTTAGCTCCCTGCCTTTCTCACCATGGCGGTGGGAAGGGGGCAAAGGAGAGGGGTGTGGGGGAGGCTGGCCATCTATGGGGCAGGACCTCCGGAGACCTTGATCTGCCCCACCCTGGAGTCTCCTGGAGGGAAGTGAGGAAAGGACAGATTCTCCCTACTCTTCCAGCCCCTTCTGGTTCCGGGCGCTCCCACCCGAGCTCATCTGTGGGGTTAACCCCTAAGAGGAAAGAAGCATTCACTGTTGAATGATGGGAGAGAGTCTTCATGGGGGCATCAGTCCCCATGGGGCCTGCAGCAAAGTGTGGAGCTGGGGGACTTGCATGGGGAACGCAGAATGAGAGACCCCCTCACCATGCTGGTGTCTTGGGGCTCAGGCAGGGCTGGGCTCCTCCACCATGACCCTGCCTTTGCCCTGCTCCCCTGCAGCCCACGAATGCCACCAGCCCAGCCTTCCTTCCCAGACAGGGGGCACAGCAACAACACGGGCCGAAGCTCCTGGGAAGATCGGAGGTAGGACTGGCCCTCTGTGCGGGTGGGAATGCCTCCTCCAGCACTCTCTTAATAATACCCAGCCTTAGAGTATCACCACCCAGGCAGGTGGCAGGGCCAGGGGCAGGGAAATGGCACAGCCAGCCCTGAAGATGCTAGGAACGGGGGCTGCCTGGCTGGGGCTGGGGACAGAGCTCCAGAGGGGCAATAGTAGTTAGGGACAATATCGTGTCAGAGTTGGCAGTTAGGAGAATGAGCACAGTCACAAGAAGTTTCCCTTGAGTTTCAGGGATTGATCTGGAGGAGCAGAAGGAAGATAGGTCTGCTTTGTGCAAGTGTGGCTGTCCCCAGGTAGAGAAGTCCCAGGGCTGATGCTGCCCTTGCTGGGGAAACACCCACCTGGGTGGGAGGACGTTAAGCAATGGGCTTTGCAGACCCGGAGGAGGATCCCCTTCAGCTTGGACGCCACCTTCTTTTCATCAAAGATGGCATGAGGCCTTTCAGCCCCCCACAGCAGCAGAGTGGCTGGAGAGATAGTCAGTGGTCATCCTGAAACCCAGCATTGCTGGGACCTGGTGGCAGACACCGCCAGTTCTAGGTCTCTCTGCTTGTTGGTGGGAGGGGAAATAGTGTGACTCTGGAGGGCAATCTAGCAGCATCCTTTCCTGCCACGGAATGTTACAAAGCTCCTACTATGTGTTGGGCACTCTGCCTGGCACTGGGTAGCCGTTCAAATTGAAAATGCACATGACCCAGCAGTTCCACTTTTGGGAATGAGCCTTCAGAAAAGCTCAGACAGAGGAACTCAGAAAGATGTCCATTGCAGCATTGTAGCTGGGGGGGGGGGTGTGTAAATCAAAACACCCTACGTGTCCGTTGACGGGAGCCAATTAAATATGCCAGGTCCATCCATAGTGTGAATGCAGTGCAACTTTTAAAGAGGATGAAGGAGATCTGCAGCACCAACCTGTCACAACGCTCATCACCTACTGTCACAGAGAAAATGCAAGTTGCAGAATAATAGCTTATGATCTCAATTTGTAAATACATACTCGATCATGCATATTTATATATATATTTATATTTATTTATTTATTTATTTATTTTATTCATGAGAGATAGAGAGGCAGAGACAGAGGGAGAAGCAGGCTCCCCGCAGAGCAGGGAGCCCGATGTGGGACTCGACCCCAGGACTCTGGGATCATGACCTGAGCTGAAGGCAGACGCTTAACCGACTGAGCCACCCAGGCGTCCCAATATATATATATATTTTTTCCTTTGCAAATGTATAGAAAAGATCTAGAAAGATACAAACCAAACCACACCCACTGCCCCACTTCTAACAGTGGTTGGCACTGTGGGATGGAGGGACGGAGGTAGCCAATTGTAAGGGAGGTTTTTTACTTTGTATGCTTTGTCGTATTTTTTTACAATAAGCAAGCATTGCTTCCTCGAATCAAAAAAAAAAAAATAATGGAAATAGAGGCAGCTTTAGAAGTTTATGAAGACTCACCTTGTGGACTTTGACCGACAGCTGTTCATATATTATCAGCCCTGCTATGAGGGAGAGGCGGGAAGGGCTCCGACATTTGGCACACATATGACGTATGCAGTTAGGGACGAGATCGGCAGCGGGCGGGGGAAAGCCTGGACACCCGCCAGACGTTTGAGGACCTGTGATGCCCACATGTTAACCAATGCAGCTCTGTGACTGGCAGGCACTCCGGGCGTCTGGCTGGTTGGTTGGGTGGATGACAATTTCACAGTGACTGAGAGCTCATCCTTTGCACTTGGTTTAACAGCTTGAACCAAGTGAAAGAATCACCAAATGAATGAACGAACGAATGAATGAACGAATGACGAATGATTAACTGAGTGGGAGAACGAACGACAGAACAAGTGTGCAGATCTGCCACTGGCGTTTGTAAGGGCCCGTGGGGTGTGGTTAACAAGAAGGCGCTCCTTGTGGCTGTGGGTTTCTGTCTGCAGGAGACTCTCCCCAGAGGATGGGGAGTGCAGGGGAAAGCTACGGGGCAGGGGGCAGGCTGGGGGATGCGGGGAGGGATGACACCAACAAGAATCTCCCCTCACTCTGGGGCTGAGATTCAGAACACTGGCTTCCGACCTGGAAGTTTCTGCACCCGGCATCTCCAGGTCTCAGTTTCTCTGTACAGTGAAGATGTCCCCCGTTCCAGCTCTGGTAGGATGTAGCTGTCAGACCCCCACATGGGGAGGGCTAAGGAGGTAAGAGAATTCAGGATCCCCCTTGACTGCCACAGCCTTGCCTCCACCCCCATATCAGCCACACACTCCCGCGTGTCATCCCTCAAACCTCCCGCCCCCTGAACTTCACCTCCTCTTCTTCCAGCTCAGACACTGCATCAGCCCTGTGGCAGCAATTCTCTGAGCCCAGGAGCCCTCCAAGGCTTAGCCCCCCTGCAGTGCCATCCACCACGTCCTCACTGGCCTCCTTACCCAGCCTGGAGCCCTTGATCCAGCCTGATCATCACTGTCCTGGTTCTAACGCCTCGACCCCCTTCTCCATCCATCGTTCTCACCCGGCAAAACCCCAGACTCTGGTTGGGTCCAGCTTTTGCTCAAGAAGCAGCACAGCTGTGCCGCTGGACTCACTTTAGAATCAAAACTGCAGATCCCGAGCGGGCCCTCAACTCCTCCAACATGCCTTCGAAGTTTCCCATCCTCACTCTTGAGATGACCAATTTATACCTTCTACTCTCTTTGAATCTTCCACACCCCCAGCCTCAATTTCAGCTGGTGATGGTGCCACAGACTTCAGAGACAAAAATGGATACAGTCACAGGAGAACCACCTGACACCTGACATCCCCCCGCTGGGCTCCACCCCTCGTACCCTCTCAGGACCTGGTTCCCAAAGTGATGCTGCATCAGCCATTTTTCCCTCATGAGTGGACCTTTGTCATTATCCTCTGGGCATAAGTACGCCTCATTGCCCATCTTAGAGAAGCCCTGCCCTGAGACCCTCATTCCCGGGCCTGCTGTTCCATGGCCCTCCCCCACCCCATCCCATCCTGCTCCAGCCAGCCCTTTGTCCCCGTCATTGACCTGCAGTGGCTCTTGTCCACATCACCACTGACCTACATTTTGCCGAAGTCAAAAGTCAATTCTCTAGCCTCATGTACTCAGTCTGTCCGTGACACTTGACACAGTTGGTTGCTTCCTCCTTCTCGAAAAACTTTCTTTTCTGGACTTTCCTAACACCACCCTCCCTGGGTTTCCTCCTACTCGCCCACAGCTCCCTCTCGGGCTCCTTCGCTTTCCCCTCCTCCTCCACCATCTCTGAATGATAGTTGGCATGAGGGACCCAAGTTGACTTTGGCTCCGTCCTTATCTTCACTCCCTCCCGTAGTGGCTCTCATCCGGTTCTGTGCCTTCAGAGACCATCTACTGTCCGACGGATCTCAAATCTTCATCTCTGGCCAAGGCTTCTCCCTTGAACTACAGACTTCTGCCTTTAACTTCTGTTCAACTACCTGACACCTCCACTTGGACACCGAAGGAACATACCACAGCCGCCGCTAGGTTCTAACTTCCTTCCACCCCGCCCCAAATCCGAGTCCTTGCCAAGTTGTCCCACCCTAAATAGATAGATGGCAGCCGGCCCACTGCTCAGGCCAAAAACCAGTGATTGTGACTTCCCTCTGTCTCTTACCCTCTCATCCTGCCTCCAAATTAGACCCATATGACTTTTCACCATTTCACTGTTCTAGCCCTAGCCTGAGACATGGTCAAGTCTAGCCTAGGCCATCCCAGTGACATTCCAACTGGCATCCTGCCTCTGCTGCTCTTGCGTCCATCTTGCCCCTGCTGTTCATCCTACACACTGAAGTCAGGGAGATCTTTCTAAAGCCAAACAGGACACTTCATTCCCCTGCTTGGAAGCTGCTGCTGGTTGCCCACTGCAGTCAGAATAAACTCCAAATCCCTGACTGTGGCCTGCAGGACTTACCAGGTGTGGCCCCTCGCATACCCTCCAAAATCACCTCTTCTCCCCCTCCCTCCTCACTGCATTCCCTCTCTCTGAGCCTTGACTGTCCCAAATCAGCTTGGCTCAGGGCCTTTGATGGCCTTTCTGCTTAGAATTGTCCCCCTTCCCTTAGCCTCTCCCCCACTCTTCACATGGCGGCCACCTTTTCATCATCTTCATTCCAGTTCAGCTGTCACCTTCTCCAAGAAGCCTTCCCTGACCACCCCACTCTGTTACACTCACAGCGCCCCACTCTCCTCCTTACCATGCTTCCCAGTACTGGAAGCCTCTTATTTATCTGTGTGCCTATGTGTTTACACATAGAGACATATTGTCTCTTTTTTCTCTCTCTTTTTTCCTCCTTTTAAAAAAAGATTTTGTTTATTTATTTGACAGAGAGAGAGAGAGAGAGCACAAGCAGGTGGAGTGGCAGGCAGAGGGAGAGGGAGAAGTAAGCTCCCTGCTGAGCAAAAAGTCGGATGCAGGGCTCGATCCCAGGATCCTGGGGTCATGACTGGAGCTGAAGGCAGATGCCTAACTGACTGAGCCCCCCAGGCACCCCAATATTTTCTCTTTTTTTTAGATTTTATTTATTTACTTGACAGAGAGAGAGATAGCAAGAGCAGGAACACAAGCAGGGGGAGTGAGAGAGGGAGAAGCAGGATTCCCACCAAGCAGGGAGACTGATGTGGGGCTCGATTCCAGGACTCTGGGATCATGACCTGAGCTGAAGGCAGACACTTAATGACTGAGCCACCCAGGTGCCTCCCAATATTGTCTTTTTTTTTTAAGATTTTATTTATTTATTTGACAAAGAGAGAGACAGCGAGAGAGGGAACACAAGCAGGGGGAGTGGGAGAGGGAGAACCAATATTGTCTTTTGATACACAAAAAATGTTAATTGTCAGGAAGTTCACTTTGTTTATTTTTCTCTTGTTGTTTGTACCTTTAAAGTCCTATCCAAGAAATCATTACCAAAGCCAATGTCGGGACGCTTTTTCTTTATGCTTTCTTCTAAGAGTTTTACAGTTTTAGGTCTTACATTTAGGTCTTTCCTCCATTTGGACTTAATTTTTGCACATGATGTTAAGTATGACTCCAACTTCATTCATTTGCATGTGCAGATCCAGTTTTTCAGCACCATTTGTTGAAAGACTATCCTTTCCCCCATTGAAAGGTCTTGGCAGCCTCCTCAAAAATCATTTGACCCTGTATGTGAGGGTTTATTTCTGGGCTCTCTACTCCTTTCCATTGGTCTATATGTCTGTCTTTATGCCAGTATCACACTGGTTTGATGACTATAGCTTTGTAGTAGGTTTGGAAATGAGGAAGTGTGAGTTCTCCAGGGTTGTCCTTGGTTTTCAAGACTATTTTGGCTCTTTAGAGTCCCTTGAAATTCTGTGTGAATTTTGGGATGGGTTTTTCTATTTCTGAAAACAACAACAACAACAAAAAACAAACCATAATTGGGATTTTAAAATTTATTTGAGAGAGAGAGAGAGAGACAGTGAGCACAGGGGGAGGGGCAGAAGGAGAGGGAGAGAGAGTGTCCCAAGCAGACTCCATGCTAAGTGCTGAGCCCAACACAGGGCTCCATCCCACGACCCTAAGATCAAGACTTGAGCTGAAACCAAGAATCTGGCCACTTAACCAACTGCACCACCCAGGCGCCTCAACATCATTGGGATTTTTATAGGGATTGTGTTGAGTCTGCAGATTGAGTAGTACAGATATTTGTCTTCCAACTCATGAACGTGGGATGTATTTCCATTTATTGATATCTTCTTTAAATTCTCTCAGGAATGTTTTGTAGTTTTCATTGTACAAGTATTTCACCTCCTTGGTTAAATTAATTCCTAAGTATTTTATTCTTCTTGATATTGTTATAAATGGAACTGTTTTTGTAATGTCCTTTTCAGATTGTTCATTGCTAGTGTATAGAAATGTTACCGGTTTTTTGTGTATTGACTTTTATCCTGCTACTTTGCTGAATTCCTTTATTAGTTATAATCATTTTTGTGAAATCTTCAGGGTTTTCTACGTATAAGATCCTGTCATCTGTGAACAGAGATAATTTTACTTCTTTTCCAGGTTGGGTGCCTTTTACTTCTTTTTCTTCCCTAATTTCTCTGGCTAGACCTTCTAGTACTATGTTGAATGGAAGTGGTAAAGGCAGACATCCTTGACGTCTTCCTGATCTTAAAGGAAAAGCTTTCAGTCTTTCACCATTGAATATGATATTCCCTGTGGGTTCTTTTTTTCCCAAACTCAACTGATTTGATAAAACTATTTGACAATAAAAGGAACAAAAGCATCATACTTCATTTCAGGATGCAGCTATAAATTTAGACTCAATTCTGTGTTTGTGACATCACCACCCAAGCTTCAGTATAAAGAAAGCCTCAATGTAATAGTGGGTTTTTTGGCACTTTTAATCCCCTTCACCTATTTTACCATCCCCCCACCCATCTCTCCTCTGGTAACCACCAGTTTGCTCTTTACATTTAAGAGTCTGGTTTTTTTGTTTGTCTCTTTTTTATTTGTTCATTTATTTTGTTTCTTAAATTCAAAAGAGTGAAATCATATAGCATTTGTTTTTCTGACTGACTTATTTTGCTTAGCATTATACCCTCTAGATCCATCCATGTTGTTGCAAATGGCAAGATTTCATTCTTTTTTATGGCTGAGTAATATTCCATTGTGTGTCTATACCACATCTTCTTTATCCTATCATCTATCGATGGACACTTGGGTTGCTTCCATAATTTGGCTATTGTAAATAATGTTGCAATAAACAGAGGGGTGCATATATTCTTGTGAATAGTGTTTTTGTATTATTTGGGTAAATACCCAGTAGTGGAATTATTGGATCCTATGATAATTCTATTTTTAATTCTTTATTTATTTTTTTAAAGATTTTATTTATTTATTCATGAGAGAGAGAGAGAGAGAGAGGCAGAGGCAGAGGGAGAAGCAGGCTCCCCGCAGAGCGGGGAGCCCGATGCAGGACTCGATCCCAGGACCCTGGGATCATGACCTGAGCTGAAGGCAGACGCTTAACCGACTGAGCCACCCAGGCGTCCCTATTTTTAATTCTTTAAAGAGCCTCCATACTGTTGTCTACAGTGGCTGCACCAGTTTGCATTCCCACCAACAGTGCATGAGGGTCCTTTTTCTCCATATCCTTGCCAACACTTGTTGTTTCTTGGGTTTTGTATTTTAGCCATTCTGCCAGTTTTGAGGTGATGTCTCATCATAGTTTTGATTTGCATTTCCCTGATGATTAATGATGTTGAGTATCATTTTATGTGTTTGTTGACCATCTATAAGTCTTCTTTGGAGAAATGTCTGTTCATGTCTTCTGCCCACTTTTTAATTGGATTTTTTGGTTTTTTGGTATTGAGTTGTAAAATTCTTTATATATTTTGGATACTAATCCCTTATTTTCTATGTAATTTGCAAATATCTTCTCCCATTCAGTAAGTTGTCTTTTTGTTGTGTTGATTATTTCCTTTGCTGTGTGGAAGCTTTTAATTTTGATGTAATCCAAATAGGTTTTTTTTTAATCCCTTGCCTTAAGAGACATATCTAGAAAAGCATTGCTTCAGCTGATGTCAGAGAAATTACTGCCTATGCTCTCTTCTAGGATGTTTATGATTTCAGGCCTCACATTTAGGTCTTTAATCCGTTTGGAGTTTATTTTTGTGTATGGTGTAAGAAGTGGTCCAGATTCTTTTGCATGTTGCTGTCCAGTTTCCCAGCACCATTTGTTGAAGAGACTGTCTTTTTCCCATTGCATAGTCTTGCCTCCTTTGTCAAAGATTAACTGACCATATAATCATCGGTTTATTTCTGGGCTTTCTATCCTGTCCCTCTGATCTATTTCTACCCTACTGTTTTGATTACTACAGCTTTGTTGTGTATCTTGAAATCTGGGATTATGATGCCTCCAGTTTTGCTCTTCTTTTTCAAGATTGCTTTAACTATTTGGGGTCTTTTGTGGTTCCATACAAATTTTAGGATCATTTTGTTCTAGTTCTGTGAATCCTGTGGGTTTTAATATATAGCTTTTATTGTGCTGAGGTCGTTTCCTTTAATCCAATTTGTTGCAGGTTTTTATCATGAAAAACTGTTGAATTTTGTCACATTCTTTTTCTGCAACAGCAGAAATAATTATGTATGTTTTTCCCTTCATTCTGTTAATGTGGTGTATGACATCAATCCATCTTCATATGTTGATGTATCCTTGCACTCCAGGAATAAATCCCACTTGGTCGTGGTGTAAAATCTTTTTAATATGCTGCTCAGTTAAGTTTGCTAATATTTCATTGAGGATTTTTGCATCAATGTCCATAAGATGTTGGTCTGTAGTTTTCTTACAGTGTCTCTGTCTGGCTTTGGTATCAGGGTAATGCTGACTTCAGAGAATGACTTAGGAAGTGTTCCCTCCTCGTCATTGCTTTTGGAAATTTTTGAGAAGAATTGGTGTTAGTTATTCTTTGAGTATGGGATAGAATTCACCAGTGAAGCCATCAGGTCCAGAGCTTTTTTTTTTGCCTGAAGATTTTTTTTATTCTTATGTTAATCCCCATACATTACATCATTAGTTTTAGATGAAGTGTTCCATGATTCATTGTTTGTGCATAACACCCAGTGCTCCATGCAGAATGTGCCCTCCTCAATACCCACCACCAGGCTAACCCATCCTCCCACCCCTCTCCCCTCTAGAACCCTCAGTTTGTTTTTCAGAGTCCATCATCTCTCATGGTTCGTCTACCCCTCCGATTTCCCCCGCTTCATTCTTCCCCTCCCGCTACCTTCTTCTTTTTTTTTTCTTAACATATATTGCATTATTTGTTTCAGAGGTACAGATCTGAGATTCAACAGTCTTGCACAATTCACAGTGCTTTCCAGAGCACATACCCTCCCCAGTGTCTATCACCCAGTCACCCCATCCCTCCCACCCCACCCCCCACTCCAGCAACCCTCAGTTTGTTTCCTGCAATTAAGAATTCCTCATATCAGTGAGGTCATATGATACATGTCTTTCTCTGTTTGACTTATTTCGCTCAACATAATACCCTCCAGTTCCATCCACATCATTGCAAATAGCAAGATCTCATTCCTTTTGATGGCTGCATACTATGCCATTGTATATATATACCACATCTTCTTTATGCATTCATCTGTCGATTTGCCTGAAGATTTTTGATTACTGATTCAAACTCCTTACTAGTCAGATCTATTCAAAGTTTCTACTTCTTCATGATTTCATTTTAGTAGGTTTTGTGTTACTAGGAGGGGCCCTCTTTGTGCCTCTGAGATCAGACTCAGCAATCAGCAGTCAGAGCACAGATCTCTGATATTTGGAGGACAGGGTCCTTTTTGCCCACCGGGATTCCCACAAGCTGTGTGCAAGCCACTCTGGGAACACATGCACAGCTGCCTGCCACCTGGATGGGGGTGGGGATGAGCAGCTGCTACTGTGCTAAGAGCTGAAATTGACTGAAATTAACTGCAATTTACTGCCTGAGCCTTCCCCTGGAACTTACAAGCCTTTAATGGACTCCAGAGTTCCAAAACAGTTACATCAGACAGCGGTTGGCAGCCCAGTTGTCTAGGTGAAGAGATAGATTTCTGTTGCTTCCTGTTCCATGATCTTCCCAGAATCCTCTCAGCAGGATTATATTTTAATTGTATCCGTTTGAGAAAATCAGCTGTGTTAGCTGAGATTTGACCAATAACTTATTTAAAACTTGCTTAGTTTCCTGCCAACATTTTCTCAGACCAAAGGTGGTTAAGAACTTTGAGACTCAAGAGAACAGTTTTTGCTGTGTTGACACAGCAATAACAGAACTTTCATTAACAAACTGCAAATTTATTATACTGCATATTTTCCCATATGTCCCATCCCCTAGATTTTCTTGAATCTGTCTCCACCTGCACCTCCTTCCCCATTCACATCATCACCGTGAGACTAGGAAGCAGCCATTTTTTTCACTAAGTGGCTCTGCCTCTCTGGCCACAGCTGACCAGTTCAGGGTGGGCACTGATCCAGTCTGGGCCCATGAGAATTTTGGATTTGAAATTCAGTGCTGTCTCTCTAATTTCTGGATTGCTCAGCTGTTAGCTGGAGGACCTGGAACCACGGGGCCCATGTTGGCCGCTACGTGAAGAAACCTGGTGAGTAGGAAAGAGAGAAGTCAACATTCAAAAGAAAATGGAGACAGGAGACAGAGAGAAAGTCCTGATGACCATTAAATGCTCGGCTCCATTTGTTCTTGAGGTCCAGCTGCCTTCCCATAGCCTGGCTACTTCATTCTTCTTTGGCAACCAATAGCTAATAGTCCCCACTTTGCTCAAGCTAGTGTGAGTTGGTTTATTGTCACTTGCAACCCAAAGAGCCCAGAGTAACCTACTGGACCCACTCCCTCATTTTACAGATGAAGAAACAGATTCTGAGAAAGGCTCTGACATCCCAAAGGCCACGAGGTGAGTGAGTGGCTGGGCTAGAATTAAATCTTGAGTTTCCAGACTGTATCTCCCATGTGTTTCTGCCCAGCTGCTCCTACTGCAGTGTCATGAGACATTTCTAAAGCCTGTAGGAGAGTTCCAAAGCCCTCAGTTGGAGGGAGATGCCTCTGTACCTCCTCCTATCGGCAGAACAAAGGGAAAAGGATAAAAATAGAAGACCACCCAAACATAACTAGAGACCTAGGACCTGGAGGGTCGGCACAGGAAATTGAGAATGGGAAGAACAAAGTCAGCCTTGTCAGAGGTAGGAACTAAAGCGACACCACACTATTTGTGGCTGAACTCTCACACAAGGAAGACGGATCAAAGGAGAGCTTTATCTCTTTGCAAAACTCTCAGGCAGGATTCAGCTTAAACTGAGCCAATAAATAGCCTCCTAACCAGGTTTACAGGAGATGCGAGACCCACTCAAGGGTCGGCTGCTCATGGGTCCCCAAGCCTTCCAGGCTTCTGAGGTCACCCTTATAAGATGGCTTGAGGGGGGAGGTCCAGATGCCTGTCTCTGCATGATGGCACCACCTCGCCAGCTCTGTGAGGTCCTGTAGTTGGCGCTCTCCTCCTGTTCCTTCACCTCACCCTCGACAAGCTCCCACCTGCTTCCCACCTCCCAAGCCCCACTGACAAAGTCATGTGTATGCGACGTTCCCTGAAGGTTTGGGGTAACAAGGGTGATGGGCCCTGGCAGGTCACGTGATATATATGCGGGAACACAGGGGTCACTGCTACATAGATGACCTAGGAGCCTGGACTGGAAACGTGTGGCAAGATGGTGGGTGTAGACAAGCAAGAATTTGTCTCCAGAACCACCTGTTAGTTCCATCCTAGGGACCTTGCTGGAAGCAGCCTTTACAGTCCCATGAGGCAGTTGTGCCGGGGGGGCAGGGGAGGGGTTCAGGAAGAAGTGGCTGGAAGGACAAGTTGCTTGGTGAGCCTCACTTAAAGCTACTGAGGACATGGCAGATGTTTACCCAGGACAGGCAGAATCCCTTGGCCAACACTCCGGTAATTCGGGGTGCCCCGAGAAGCCACAATCCCTGAAATCTCCCAGCCCGCTGGCCTCGGGTGCTCTCTGAGCCTGCCACAGTCACATGGTACTTTGATGGGTTCCTAGGGCAGAGGGCAAGTTCTGGGCAGCCCTAATCCGCCCCCCTACCCCGCAGAACCTGCCCAGAGGGTTACATTTCAAACACGTACATGATGCGTATCAATCATCCCTGACCTCGAGACTCCAGCCCTCCCAGCTCGGGTCTGCCTCACGTGGGGTTTCCCTGGGCCCCACCTGCAGCTGGGTCTCTCTTCTCCTTGTGTTCCCAAAAGAGCCCAAACTGCAGCCTGCAGCCCACTCTGAAGAGCATTTAATTCTTTTTATCTAAGACTCTCCGTTACTCTGAGGTCTTGCTTTCCATGAACAAAAATGTCAAGGTGCTTTTCCTAATCCAGGGAGTAATTGTCTCTATAAAAGTGATTCTGCTTGATTCTGGACCAACAGATACAATTCACAAAACCGAGCAAAAGTTTTCATATAGCAAAACAAATGTCCCCCATCTCCAAAACATTAACCTGATCCATGTGTGTGGTTACTGCACTTCCCATACCCAAAAGTGGGACATATATTCTTTTTTAAAAATTTATTTAAATTAAATTAATTAACGTATAATGTATTATTAGTTTCAGAGGTAGAGGTCAGTGATTCATCAGTCTTATATAATACCCAGTGCTCATTACATCACTTGCCCTCCTTACTGCCCATCACCCAGTTACCCCATCCCCCAACCCCCTTCCCTCTAGCAACCCTCAGTTTGTTTCCTATCTTTAAGGGTCTCTTTGAACCGTGAGAGACTGTGGACTCTGAGAAACAAACTGAGGGTTCTAGAGGGGAGGGGAGTGGGGGGATGGGTTAGCCTGGTGATGGGTATTAAAGAGGGCACGTATTGAATGGAGCACTGGGTGTTACATGCAAACAATGAATCATGGAACACTACATTAAAAAATTAATTAATTAAAAAAAAAGAGTCTCTTAAAGTTTGTCTCCCTCTCTGATTTCATCTTGTTTTATTTTTCCCTCTGTTCTCCTATGCTCCTCTGTTTTGTTTCTTAAATTTCACCTATGAGTGAAATCATATGATAATTGTCTTTCTCTGATTGACTTATTTCGCTTAGCATAATACCCTCTAGTTCCATCCATGTCGTTGCAAATGGCAAGATGTCATTTTCTGATGGCTGAGTAATATTCCATTATATATATACCCCATCTTCTTTATCCATTCATCTGTGGGACGTAGATTCTGATAATGGCACGCAATCTACACCAGCAGAACTCTCCTAGAAAATCCAGGATGGACTGTCATATTTATTTTTCCATGGATCACACCATGCTCACACCAGAAATGGGAATGGATCAATTGCACAACTCTCCTTTCACCTGGGAAACATCGGGACTCCCCAGGGCAGCTTCTCAGTCCCAGACACAGGAGAAAGGCTTGGGGAGCCTCTGGAATCCTAACAATGAGCTGTGAGAACCGGATGGGTTCAATGTCAAGAGCGCTTGGCAGTCCCTCAGAACTCCTCAGTGACAGTGATCTGTTCCAGCCAGGTTCCCCAGAGCACCTGGACACAACCTGCCAGGCTGACCATCTTCCTCCTGGGGCTTCCCCTCCTTTGTAGCTCTGCTCTGATGTCACTTCACCAGGCCCTCTGTACTAGACCCACAAGGCTCATGGAGGACTCCAGCTCAGTCTCCATGGGGGGGCCCTTCCCAATCCTGGCCACAAGGGGTAGGCTGCCCCCCACTGGCTCTGGCCTCCCGCCGTGATCAGGGTCCACAGCTCGCAAGCAGATGGCAAAATGCCTGACTGGTGATGAAGACCTTCTGTTTCTTCCTCCTTCCAGACCCAGCCAGAATCAAGCCTTGCCGGTATGCCGCTCTTCTTCACCAAGATTTAAACCTTTTACCTCCTCGATGGGAAAGAGTCTTAAAGCCGAATTCCGAGAGCCAGGATGGACTATTTCCACAAGCTGCCTACGGTTCCGTAAGGTGGCTGGAAGGCAGGTTTGAACAATGAGGTCCACGGACCCCCAATAGTTTCCTGGGTGGAATTCTGGGAATCTGCGAACTGAAATGGGAAAGCTGTTATACCTTGATTTTCACAAACCTCCACCCGCAATTTGTCATGAAGGTAGGCCACGAGCCATGGAGATATTAACACGGCAGGACCTGTGGATGTGTCTGTCCCACAGAAACCACAGAGGCTGTGTCTCTCCAGGCATTGCCAGTGTCTTGAAATATCATTTATACTCAGAACTACTTTAAGATTAAGTTAGTTATGAGACTCACTGCTAGATCTCTTTATTTAGTATTTTTATAAAGAGGCATATGCATTATTTTATTACAGTTTTTTCCAAATATTTTGGTTATTGCATCTTAATACAATCTGTTTCTTTGTTCCAACGTCTTTTATGTTACACATTCAAAGTGCATTTATGTATTTTTCTGACAAGGGGTCCATAGACTTCCACAGATTGCCAAAAAGGCCCAGAGCAAAAATAAAATGAAAATGAAAAAATAAAAATAAAATCTCTGAACTCTGGGAAGAAGGTCCAGGCATAAGAGATTTCGGGGGTGGGGGGGTGGAATTCTGTTTTTTGAAGAGAAAGTGAAAGCTGTTTGGGAAGGGCATCTGTTTCTGCGAGGTGATGAAGACAGCTCTGAGGTATGGGCAGTGGCATTCCTGCGGGGCTGCAACGAGCCTCTCTCTCTCCATGTATCTGCCCCCTGCCCCCTCTGATCCGTCACGTGTCCCTCGGTGGACTCGACCTGGGCCACCCCCTTCCCCTCCCATGTCTTTTATGTCCTGCCATTTGATTTACATGTGCCCGCACACGCACTGCATGCTCCCTCTGTCATGTTTTGGTCCAGCGCCCGCCAGCATGGGTGACACATCCCGCACGTGCTGGCCACATGTGCTCATACAAATTTCACATGTGAGTCACTTGTCCACTGGGCAGTATTTCCCTGATAGGTCTAGTGTGTGTCTGACATGTAACTATCAGGGTAACTCATTCATTCATTCATTCATTCATTCATTCATTCATTCATTGTTGAGTTCCTACTCAACGTGGCAGTCACTGTTTTAGGCTCAGTGAATACAACAGGGAACAAAATACCAAAAAGCCCTACCTTCTTGAAGGCAAGACAATAAATGGCAATCACTAAAGATTCGATTGCAAATTATTATTATTCAATAGAATCCTAACAGCAACAGAGTAAGCATATGAATAAATAAGTAGGCATTGCACGTAAATAAATAGTATAGTATGCTACCAGCTGATGAGCACTGGGAAAGCGTAGGGCAAGGGCAGGGGGACCGGGGTTGTGGGGCCTGGGGGTACAACTGTTAATCAGAAGGTGCGGGCAGGCCCCTTGAAGACTCCTTAGAGCCAAGAAGACTTGAAGGAGGTGAAGACAGGAGCTTTGATGTTATCAAGGAAATGCGTCCCGGCAAGACAGCAGGTGTGAAAGCCCAGGGGTAGGAGCGCGTCTGGAATGTTGGAGGAACGTCCAGGAGGCCAGTGTGGCCAGAGGGGAGGAAACCATCGGAAAACAAGAGGACTGAACCAGTTTCTCTCAGTCTCCAGGAATTCCAAGTTGGCTTGTTATCCTCGGCCCTTGACGCCATGTGCCACACGCCCATCCGTACGACCATTGGGCAAACCACCGCTCATTGTGAGGCTGAGTCATTGGACACACTCCGATGAGTGTATGCTCAAGGAATAAAAACAAAAACCAAAAAACCTTTCTGCAAGGGTGGGTATGGCCGCTGGACCAGAAAATGAATATCGTGTCCCTAGAGGGAGACAGAGGGAGGTAGGGGAGAGGTCCCCGCTCTGCCACTTAAGCTGAGGGTCCCATGGTCACCATGCTGGCCTCGCTGGATCTGTTCCCGCCTTTGTAAAATGAGAAACGAGCTAAGAATCCCCTGGATTGTGAGGCCAGCAAGCAAAAATGAGCCTCCCTGTCCCAGCCTGGCTGTGACTCAGGCCGGCTCGCCCCGTGCGGTCACCCCCTCCACTCCTGGCCCCGAAGGCCCCGTGCTTCTCCTTTGGCCTCACCTTCCGTGAAACTCAGAACTAACTTGAGGACCCGAGGGTCAGCTCAAGGGCAAGGTGAGATCTGTCTGCCTGGCTTCTGTTCTATTTTTAATCTTGAATTCTCCCACTTAGCATAATGCTTCAATCCTAAACAAATAAAAATGTGAATTAGAACTGGCACGGTTAGTCTCGTAAGCATTTGAGAGAACATGGAAAAACGTTTCAAAAGCCCACTTGTCATCGGTTGGCAGGATGCCACCCTCTGGGGCTCCTTGTCCTCTGCTGCCATCGTCTGGAGGGAGGAGGGACTGCGGGGACACAGGGGGACAGAGACCCCTGGGCCAGGTGGGGAGGTGGGACAGCAGGAACCGAGCCCCCTTCCCACTGACTGGGAGACCCAGGGCCTACTCCAGCGAGGCCAGCCATGCACCTCACATGAAGAGGCAGGGAGCCTGGCTTGAAAAGCTGGTTTCTAGGCCGATTTCAGGCCCAAAGAGGGCCCAATGTCAAAGGAGGAAGTCCCAACAATGACAGTTGTACCCTCCTTTCCTTCTACAAAAGAGGAAACCAAGGCAGTTATGTGTTTTTCTCAAGGTTGAACTACACCTTAGGGACAGAGTCAGCATTCGAACCCGGAGCCCTGAGCAAAATCCAGGGTTGCTTTAATTTTTTTTTTTTTTAAGATTTTATTTATTTATTTGAGACAGAGAGAATGAGAGAGAGGAGGGTCAGAGGGAGAAGCAGACTCCCTGCCGAGCAGGGAGCCCGATGCGGGACTCGATGCGGGACTCGATCCCGGGACTCCAGGATCATGACCTGAGCCGAAGGCAGTCGCTTAACCAACTGAGCCACCCAGGCGCCCTCCAGGGTTGCTTTAGAGCCTGGCCACTCAGAGGATAGTCTGAGCCCGGCAGCCTCCACATCCCATGGGAGCTTGCTAGAATAATGCAGGATCTCAGGCCCCACTGGAAGCTTACTGAATCAGGCTCAGCTTTTTAACAGATCCCCCCGGACAACCGGTAATGTGTGTCAGAGTATGTGAAGTGCTGATGTTGAACACACGGGCTTCTGACTTTCCTAGGAAATCCCCAGGGTCTACACGTTCACTGTAAAGAAACCCAGACAATATAAGAAAATCTAAAGTAGAAAGTGATACACATCGTGGTGTATAAATATCCTTCTGCACACACCATGTTTATGCAAATCAGATTGTATTCCCCATGCTATCCTGTGTGCTTTGCTTCTTAAGTATGATTTCCGTTTTGAAATAGTAGTTGTTCAATGAGGATTTGCTAAATGAAAAAAAAAATGCCTAAAAGAATAGTCAGGAGTGGGGCGCCTGGGTGGCTCAGTTGGTTAAGCGACTGCTTTCGGCTCAGGTCATGATCCTGGAGTCCTGGGATCGAGTCCCGCATCGGGCTCCCTGCTCGGCGGGGAGTCTGCTTCTCCCTCTGACCCTCCCCCCCTCTCATGTGCTCTCTGCCTCTCATTCTCTCTGTCTCAAATAAATAAATAAAATCTTAAAAAAAAAAAAAAAGAATAGTCAGGGGTGTATTCTTTCCCTACCGCTGCATTCAAAATTACTCCCAAACCGAGCACTTTCAACCAACAAATCTTTATTACCTATCAGTGTTTCTGAGGGTCCAAATCTGGGAGTGGCTTGGTGGGTAATTCTGGCTCGGAGTCTCTCGTGACATGGCCTGCCTGTTGCAGATGCGGCCTCTTGAAGGCTACGTCACCTGCTCCAGGCCAGCACTGTCACCTGCCTGACCTCATACAACTGCCATTTGTCCATTTGTCCTGTCAAGCCTCCCCCCTCCATCCCTACGCTGCTCTCCACTGTCCATCCAGTTACCAGCCACGGTGAGCTTGGAAAAACGCAAATCCAACCTTGTTGCTCCTGCTTAAAATCCACCCAGGGTTTATCATGGCTCTTAGAATAAAGTATAAAAAATAAAAGAAGGGGCGCCTGGGTGGCTCAGTTGGTTAAGCGTCCGACTCTTGGGTTCGGCTCAGGTCCTGATCTCATGGGTCATGAGACTGAGCTCCGTGTCAGGCTCTCCACTCAGCAGGGGTCTGCTTGAGGATTCTCCCTCTGCTCATTCCCCCTCTCATGCTCTCTCTCTCAAATAAATAAATAAAATCTTAAAAAAAAAAAAAAAGAATTGAAGGACCAAGTAGTAGTTTATTAGATACAGGCTCTGAGTGTGTGTGTGTGTTTGTGTGTGTGTTCACATGCCTAAATGTGTCTGAGAGAGGTTTCAGGCGGAGAACAGTATCTCTGAAGAGCCCAAGCTGGGATGTGTTCAGATGGTCTTCATTAGGTCCCCAAAGAGACGGCAATCACCTGCTGTCATCCCAAACACACCGATGGGGCAAGCAGAGGGTGTTCCTGATCAGATGTGTGGCCGTGTTCTTGAGAGCCTCAGCCTAGCCTGGCTTTCCACCGAGGACAGGCCCAGCCAGGGCTGGTCCTCCCATGCTCCTCCACACCCCTGCCGGGAGAATTACGCGCAACGCCATCAGGGCGCCACGGCAGCTGTCCTCGCGAAGCCCTCGTCCGCGGACGACCTTGGCTCCTGGCTGTCTCACCCTTGGCTGTGAGAAGGGGCTGCCTTCTGGAGTGTGTGTACACTAGTGGGGTGGGAATGTCAATAAAGGTGCAGCTCAGGCCCGTCCAGCCCTCAGCCCTAGGCGACACGAGGAGGGGAGGCTCTAGAACGGTCGGCTGAGGACAAATCAGAATGTAGGGGTGATACTATGACTCCCAGCTTTGGCAGGAGCCCGGCCCTGTGTCCTCCTTCCTATGACGGTAGGTAGTAGGTGTAACTCTTATCTCCACCCTACAGATAAGAACCGCGCTCAGAGAGGTTCTGTCATTCCTTCAAGGTCACTCAGCTGCGCCTGGAAGATCAGGACCCACGTCGCCTGGCTCCAGAGCCCATGAGGGGAACCTGGGTGCCCTGTGGCCTCCCAAACCAATGTGGAGCTCAGGTGCCCATGGGCTGGGGATGGGCACACAGGAGGCAGGCCCAGGACCTCGGTGTCTGGCAGCTGGGGTAGGAGCCTGATGCTGGGGGACGGACTTTGATTCCAAACAGCAAGAGCTTCTTGGGGAGGTGGGGGTGTGGCTCTTCAGACATTTCTTATAAGACGAGTCCCTCCCCTGCCCCGTGGCGGAGCTGGAAGAGGACTATTTTAGTGGCAGTAAGCTCCGTGGACTCCAAACGGTTGCAGGGAGCCGGCTAGGCCAGGTACGGACAGAGCTGGGAAACACTGGAAACCGTGCCTGTGAGAACAAAATGTTACCCACGAGGAAAGCCGATGGGGTTTGGGCTGCGTGACAGGCGTGACACGCCAAGGACACAGGCCAAGGCGCCGATCCGGGCTGGGAGAGGCACTGGCAGGCTGATGAAGAACAGAGAGGGGCTGCCCGCCCTTGCGGGGAGACCCCTGCTGCCTGCCTGGAGGGGGCCCTGCAATGTGGGCTGGAGGTAAGGCGGTGGGGGAGCAGTGGGGAGAAGCAGCTCAGGCAGAGACCCCAGACTCCCTCCCTGGTGGTCCACCCCTCCCCATCCCAGGAACCCCGTCAAAATGGTGCCTCACAGACAACCTCAAAAGCCTAAGACTCCAGGAAGCGTGAGTCTGTGGGTCTGTGTTCTGTGTGTGTCTATAAACTTCCCCACTTCCAAGTTGGAACCAAGACTTATTTGGCAAAGAATGTCATCCTGGGGAAGGAGACTGACCGCCCCGAAACAGGAACATGTAGGTGGCTTCGTTTCTCAGAGCTCCAGACACGGCTTATTTATCCAAGGCTCTGGGATTTTTCTAAGATAAATAACGGAATTGTTCAAACTGTGAAAATGTGTACTTGTGCAAACTTTGAGGGATTCTGCACGTGTAAGTCCGGGGTCTGTGTCAGTTCAAGCTTGTGTGTGTGTATATATATATATAACTGATGGGAAGTGTGAGAAAACTGGGGCTTATCTCAGTTTTTTCTTTTTTTTTTTTTTTGCAGAGAAGAGTCATGTGTTCTGAGTTTTCATTTGAAGGGATTAGAAATATGACTTTGTGCTAGTAGATCTGTTTTGTTTCAATTAATAGACTTTATTTTTTTAGAGCAGTTTTAGGTTTACAGAAACATGTAACGGAAAATACGGACTTCCCCCATACCCTGCTCCCCTCACACCCACTTTCCCCTTTTATTGCTCTCTTGCATTAGTGTGGTAAATTTGTTACAGTTGAGCCAATATTGATGTGTCATTATTAACTACAGTCCGTATTTACATTAGAGATCACTCTGCGTGTTGTACGTTCTATGGCTTTTGGCAAATGTATAATGACGTCAGTCCACCACTCTAATAGCAAACAGAATAGTTTCACTGCCCTAAAAATCCCCTGTTGTGTTTCCTACTATTAATAGATTTTTTTTAAAGGAAGATTTTAGATTTAAGGGATCCCTCCCCCCACTTTCTTCTAGAAAGTAGAAGTTATATTGTGTGCCTTCCCTCCCCATGTCCACCCCCTCTCCGTTCCTGAAAGCCAGTCAAAAAGAGTTCCTCCTGACATCCTCAGAAGAGGTGGCCGGGAAACATTCGGCCCCCCAATTCGATGTGGTGATGCGGCGGGCCCCTGAGGAATTGAGGGGCCGTTCACATGATTGTCCCCTGACATTGCAGTGGGATGTAGCTCTCCGCAGTCCCAGCTCAGGAGTTTCTGGATGGATTCCATTCAGTTCATCCCCACGCCAATGCCGCTTCCAGTTGGAAATAACAGAAACCCCACCCTAATTAAGCAGCAGAAGGAATTTAAAACCCACAACAAGGACAGTACTTAGATCTGGTCCCGTACCAGGCAGACAACACTTAGGGGTTGTCCCCACAGGCTCCTCGATCTTGCTGAGGGGATGACGCCTTTTCTCTTTCATTGTTGGTGGGTGGGGGTGGGGGCTGTTGTGTTTGTTTTTTTTTTTTAAGATTTTATTTATTTCTTCATGAGAGACAGAGAGAGAAGGAGAGAGAGAAGCAGGCTCCCTGCTGAGCAGGGAACCTGACACAGGGCTCGATTCCAGGACCCTGGGATCATGACCCGAGCCGAAGGCAGACGCTTCACCGACTGAGCCACCCAGGCACCCAGGTGTGCAAATACAAAATCAGGTTCTCCCCTCCCTCCTTCCTCTTATACCTGCTCCAGTCACAGGCGCAGCCCCTCACTGGATCTCTGTGGGGTGAGCTGTCTTGCAGGCAGGGACTGGTGGGCTGGCTCCAGCATGGTTCCCTAAGGGCACTGTGGGTTTTGATCCAAGGGCCTCTCACTCATCACAGGTTTACCTTTTAAACCGAATAAGTGGGGGTGCCCATGGAACCACCATTCTAAAGCAGCTTTATAGTGGTTTCCACTGCCTCTCTGTCCTGCCTTGGCTGAAAACCCACTCGGGCCCCCTGGCAACTCTGGTCATCCCCTTCTCCAGCCCCTTCAAGTCACAAAACAGTGTCACGCTAGTCATTAAACAGCAAATTCCACAAAATAGTGGAAATATGGATCTGCCTTTGGAGGACACTGCTCTCCCACCTGGGGCCCCAACCTGGAGAAAGCCGGGAGGGGACGGAGGCCCTCCACCAGCTTCTGCTCCCGAAGGGACTTGCGGCCCAGGTGCTGGGAGCGTGGTCCTTTCCCGCAGGGGCTGCCCCGCTGCAAAGTTCTGCCTCCGCCACAGCTCGTCCCCACATCCAGTGACCGGCCAGAGGCCCGCAGGCCCCCTGGGAGACATCACACCTCACCTGGCCCCTCTGCCCACTCTGGCTCCTGCCCTTGGCCTTGTTCAGGCATCCTTCCCTGATAAATGTCTCTAAGAAATGTCCTGCAGGCCAAACTCCCACACGGCGTCTGCTTCCGGAGAAGCTACCCTGGGAAGCCCTCCCCACCTCTCCGCTTCTGCTGGCAGAGGCTCTGGACTGTCCAGGGCCAGGGCTCAAGGAAGAAAGGAAGGGAGCATGAGGGCTCTTCCTTCCCTGCTGCTGTCACGCTGAGCCACCCGCCGCGCTCTCTGGACCTGGGACGGATCTCAAGGCAACCCTCTCGCTGGCACTTAACACGGGTTTTGGGGGATGGGGTTCTACCCCCTCCCCATCTACGGGAATCTCCCTTATTAGTGTCAAACGTTGGCTCCCCGAACACTAGCATTACCGATATTGTTGAGAAGACAAAGCTAAGATTGCTCACTGTGGCTGGTCATCACAACCAGCTCACCACCTTGCAAAACCCGGTAGTGTCTCCAAGAAGGAAAGGTAAGGCCGGGAGGTACTGAGAGTTGTAAGCTTGGTTTAAAGCAGGCCTGGCGGGGGGGTGGGAGCTGGGGGCTTGATTAAGCCTGGGTAAGGGGGCACCTGGGTGGCGCAGTTGGTTAAGCATCTGACTCCTGATTTTGGCTCAAGTCGTGATCTCAGTGTTGTGCAATCGAGCCCTCGTCGGGCTCCATGCTTAGCTTGCCGTCTGCTTGAGTTTCTCTCTCTCCCTCTCCCTCTGCTCCTCTCCACTGCGTTCTCTCTCTCTCTCTCAAATAAATAAATATATCTTAAAAAAAAAAAAAAGACTGGGAAAGAATCGTGATACAACAATCCAGGATTGGTGGGGACAGCCAGGCTAGGATTTTGAACCATGGAGTCTTAGGGCACAGAGGTTGATGCTTCCCATTGGAGAGCCGATAGGTTTTTCTGGAAGCTCCTGTAACAAATCAACTATTTGCTTGGGCAGCACAGTCCCAGGAGAGCAGAGAAACGTGAATGAAGGCTGTGGGTAGCCATATCCTATTAATGGAGATCGGCATCCAGGCTGAGTGTGGGGGAGACAGTTTGGGTTCTGATTAGCTCCCTCAACAAGGCAGATGCAACTCAGCCCCAGCCCTGGGCCTCTTCTATCTCTAGCATCTCTTGGCCAAGATGTGTTTGCCCCCTTGGACTGGACTGCAGCAACCCCCCTGCAGCAGCTTCATCTGATCCACGGGAAACACTCACCCTTCCTTTCCCCCAGTAAACCCTGCAAGCTGCCACCTCTTCCTGGCCCCACCCTTTAGGTCTTCCATCCAGGAGTTCGATGCCCTGGACTCTGAATTCCAGTGGACACGTACTAAGCATTCAAAGGGGCTGGCCTCTAAGCTCAAGGTAAGGGGCAGGCACCCCTCACCTACCACCTTCGTGGGGGTGTGGATGGGGGGGCTCATGGCATACCAAAGCTTTCTCTAAAATGCTTTCTCAATCAGCTTCCAATCCCTTCATATACACCCTTAGGAATCATGCCGCTGTGTTGGTATCTTGGTCAAACCCCTAACTCTGAATCGAAGCATCTATTTGCTTCAACCAGAACTCCCTTCTGATATCCTTTTAATGGCATCAGGACCTCGTGCCTAAGTGGCATTAAACTCATACCAACTTTTTTACTATGGGTGTTCTCGAAGGCCTCTCAGTCCAACAATGCTAACACCTGCTCTCAGTCCTCCCTCACCCAGATGCCCACCCTCAGAGAACCCCTGGAAGCAGGGTCCAGAGAAAGATTCATAATGTCTACCATTTTGATGGTAATATCTACCATTTAGCAAGACATTATGCTGGTCGTTTTATATGTATCATTTCAAATAGTCCTCATAGCAATGCTGTGAGATGGGTATTATTATTATTCTCATTTTACAGGAAAGGAAACAGGAAACTCAGAGAGGTTAAGTAACTTACCCAAGATCACACAGCCAGGGATCAGAAGGTCAGGATAGGAAGCAGGCTCACGGGACTGTGGCGGACATGCTTCCTAGGATCCATTCCCCTCTTCTCCCAGCCCCAGCCCCTGTTTTCATTTTGGGATCCATCCCTCCTCCCCCGTCAGCCCTCATGGTCCTGGGGGGCACTACCACCCTGCAGGGGAGGAGCACGAGACCAGCAGAGTGCACTCCCCAGAATTCAATCCTCGGTCCAGGAGACAGATGTGTCTGAGGCTATGGAATTAGAGCACCGCCTGGGATGTGTTGTTTTCAGCTGGACTTGAACTTGCAATATAGGGCCTGGTTGCAGCTAGGAGCCACCCAGAGGGGAGAGCTGCCTGAGAATGTGGTCAACACAGAGGAGAGAGAAACATAGTGACCTGAAGAGGGGTGCTGATCACCACCAAGCTCCTGTGCCCCTGAGTTCAGCTCCACCCACATTGGTCAGACTCTCCTCCCCCTACTAAACTCAACTGAGTCAAGGTTTCTCCTATCAAGAGCAAATGAAGAATCCTGAGGCCCTAACAAGGCGCCAGTGCTCTCAATCCCATTGCCCTACTGGGCATTTGCCTGGAGGGGCCTGAGACAGAGAGCAGGGCTCCAGCAATATTCCAGTATCTGTTGGGATTTGGAGGGTCCCAATAAATTAGACTCCATGACCCTCCCTCCCCCAGTTCTGAGCCAAATGAGGGGCGGGCAAAGAAATTAGATGGTGACCAAGACACCAGTTTTGTGGCTGGTGTAGGTCAGCAATGACAACCGGTTTTCTCACACGGCACCCCAGTCATGCGCGCGCGGCCCATGGTCCTCCCCAGCCAGGGGCCGAGCCTGACGGGGTGTAGTATAGGGTCCAGAGGAACTAAGCAGAACATGCCCCTCCCCTGGGCGCTGGCTCCCAAGGAGGAGGGAAGGAGCTGAGAAGGCATCCTGCCCACCCCACCACACCCACGCACCCCCCGCAATCAGAGAAATCACAGCTCCTCCCTTGGGAGGAACGAGGAAAGGAGGGTGGAGAGAGAGGCCAGGGAGGTCAGCCTAACAAGCTCCTTCCATATGGAAGCCCAAGCAAGATCTGAGGAGCCCTCCCGTTACCTCCCTGGAACAACTAAAAACCCAACGGAAGATTAAGTCTTAAGTCCGAAGTGGTATTACGTTAGCTCTGAGTTCTGGACCTTCGCACTACTGATATTTTGGATCAGATAATTCGGGGGCGGGCAGGGGGAGCCGTCCTGCGCATTGGAGGAAATTTATTTACAGTATCCCTAGCACCTCACCTCCCCCACTTCCAATCATGACCATCATAAATGTCTCCGGACATTGCCAGCTATCCCCTGGGGATAGAACTGCCCCAGCTTAAGAAGCCCCATGTAACCTGATCATAAAGATGAAGAAGAACTGCCATCCTAGATGCTCCAGCTTCAAAAGCTAAGGGAATGCACTGAGATTGGAAAGGGAGGGGCCGGGGGCAGAAGGAGAGTGAGGCTGTCTCTCCCAGAGATGCTTCTGGTGGCCAGGAGTTGGGGGCGATGTAGTTCAGAGCTGGTGGAGCAAAGAGGAATAAATGTGGGAGTACCTGCTGAATCAGGCAGGATGTTGATCCAACAGGGCAGCCGGGGGGACTTCGATGATGGATGGGCAGCATCCGGAGATACCAATAAGGGACAGCAAAGCACCTTCAGAATAGCATTCACTGGGAGCTGTTACCTCCCTGGTGCCTGAGGGAGAGAGGGCAGGAAGTGGCCTCTGGACATGAGCCGTGGCCTGTTGCCATGGGTAAAGGAATTCAGCCACTGCTCCCCCAGCCCATCAGATCAAGTAAACATCCTGACCTCACCCTCTGCCTATCCTCTCATCTCCTGATGGTGCCTCCCGAAGGCCAAACCCAACTGGAAGCTGAAAGAAGAGAGAACATGGTAGTTACAACACATAGATTTCCAGCTCCCAGAACACTGAGCAAGGTGGAAAGTGGGTCTGGGGGCAAGTGGGGAGTCCCCAGCACACACACCAGGGAGACCATTGCAGGGTTAGAAGTGATGGGTAAGATGCACACAGAGCCACATGGACAGATCTCAAAAACATAGTACTGGGAGAGACAAAAAAGAGTCAGGACTAGATATATAACCTAACACTGTTTGTGAACATTTAAAACGTATGCACAAAAAAATTCAAAATCCAGGGGCGCCTGGGGGGCTCAGTCGTTAGGCGTCTGCCTCCGGCTTGGGTCATGATCCCAGGGTCCTGGGATCGAGCCCCGCATCGGGCTCCCTGTTCTGCGGGAAGCCTGCTTCTCCCTCTCCCACTCCCCCTGCTTGTGTTCCCTCTCTCGCTGTGTTTCTGTCAAATAAATAAATAAAAATCTTTAAAAAAAAATACAAAATCCAAAGCAGCAATATTCTTTTTATAAGGACACCCATAAAGAAAAGATTCACTTGCTAGAATATTTGCCTATGGCAGGACAGGAGGTACAGAATGGCAAAGGGACTGTGGATAAAAGAGAATAAATGTTCACAAACAAAAGAGGGGCCTTGCATGGACTAGAGAGAATGGAACAACATGAATTAAGCATATGATAAACTCAAATTTTTGCACAGGAAGTTGAAATGGGGCGGGGGTGGGTGGGGACGTAAAAGCAAAGGAGGGAGGAAAGAGGACAGGAGGGAAGCAAGGTGGTCCAGGAAGGAGGCGGGCGGGTGTGAGCAGGGGCTGCCCAAGAGTGCCCACCCCTGCTTCCGAGGGGCCCCAGCGCAGATGGGGAAACTTCTTCACATTTCTATGAAAATGGAAGACACGTCAAGCGATTGTACAAGGTTCTCATTTCCCAAAATGATTCCAGAATTTTAAGGCCACTAAGCTTGACACCTTTGATTCTGGAATGAATTCAAGTCCAAAGACCCAAATCGAGCCCCGACTTTGCTTCCAGCCAGGCGTGAATCATCCAACAGATGGTGGGTGTACATTTAGAAATGAGCCGGGCAAGTCCTGGGAGCTAGAGAGGCTCCCAAGACGAGCCTGCCAAGCTAAGCAGCAGTCCTCTTCTGACAGGTGTGGTGGGACCAGGGGCCGTGTGGGTCCCACTCTTTCTGGCTGCAGGGAGTTGTGACTCTGCATGTTCAAGCGGTGGGTGGTAGGGGGAGGAGTGGCATCTGTCAGACAAGGAAGGCAGGCTGGGGTCTAGCTCAGCTTCTCTTCCCTTTCCGTCTTTCAGGGCCTTCTCCAGCACCTCTTTTTGTCTGCTTCTCACCTTCAACCTTCCCAAGGAAAAAGGGTTTCATTGGCTCGACCAGTCACCATCCAGACTCTTGATCGCGTAGCTTCCATTGGCTCCGCCATTGTTAGCATCCAGGGCAAACTGGTTCTCTTGCAACGCAGGGCTTGGTGGCACTGGGCCTTTGCACCTGCCGAAGCGCCAGGTGGCAGATAGAGTGGGTCTTAATTTTGCAAGCGTCACCGCATTAGTCCTGTGCCAGACGCTGGGACACCACTCCTCTGAAGGGCCGCTTAGCACAGATGACCCATGAACAACACTCATATGGCTCCACTCATACATGGATGTTTTTACAGTACAGTTTTGGAAATGTATTTTATCTTCCTTATGATTTTCTTAATAGCATTTTCTTTTTTCTAGCTTACTTTATTGTTAAGAACAGAGTATGCAATACCTATACAAAATATGTCAATCAACTGTTTATGTTATTGGTAAGTCTGCCGGTCAAGAGTAGGCTATTAGTAGTTAACTTTTGGAGGAGTGAAAAGTTACGCACAGATTTTCGACTGTATGGGAGTCGGCGCCCCTTACCCCCACATTGTGCAAGGGTCAACTGTATCAGATAAACATGAGCCCCTTGCCCCATGGCTGGGCCCCACCAAGATGGCCAACACACCATCCCCTCCTACCCCTGGTGCCAGTCTCAGAGGGGAAGGCTCACAAGGTCCTCCTGGTCCCTGCTTGGGCGCAGAGTTCGGTGCCAGGCCCTTCTCTTTTAATCCCGTCTAGGCGGAACCAGACTGTTCCATCTAATGTTTCATATCATTACAGGTTCAGACTTTATTGATTCCTACCTAAATACTGTCCTCGAAGCCCCCAGGGGAAGAACAAGGTAAAGACAATTTTGCCCAACAATGTCCAGGATGACTTGGCAACCAGTGCCCTTCGGACTGGTCTCTCTGGGGGGGATACAAGCAGGGGAACAAAAAGCAAGCCCTCCCCAGAGCCTCCCCCTTCCAACCCTGCCAACTGCGTCACCTTCTTCAGGGCAAAGGACAGGACCTCCAGAACCATAGCAAATAATAACAGTAAAAATGTTCCCTTGAACTATGGTGTTGCCTGTGGTTTTCAAATGGATGAGATTGAGACTGTTAAGAAAGGAGGCTTCTGGTCAGATTTTGTGGGTGCTAGAGGTTACCGCAGAGATATCAGCTGCCCTGGTAAGCAGTCCCTGCTGTTGCTCCCGGCATAGCAAACTCTTCAGATTCCTTGTTGCCCATGTCTCTTCCCGGTCCCTGGTCAGGGGGTCCCCACAGCTCTCTTCTTCATGCAGGCCCTGGTGGTGCTCAGTCCCCCACTTCCTGCTCCTTTGGTCCTTCCTTGTTTGTTTGTTTCTCTAACCTTCATGAAAGCTAGGTCTTCCCGCTGACCGATCTGGGGCCGAGCACCAGGGGCGTGCCAGAGGGGATGGGCCTGGGGTCAGGGCCTGGCCATGCAGGGTGAAGCTGGAGATGCCCCAGCCCTCCCAGCCCACCTTGCCCTTAGCCCTTTCTGGGGCTTCTGTCCCACTAGGAGAGGAGAGAAACCAGGGACAGAGAGAGCATCACCCAGCCCTCCTGTTGCCTCCCTGGGACCCCTGTTCCCCCTCAC
Organism: Mirounga angustirostris; assembly: GCF_029215605.1. NCBI lineage: Eukaryota > Metazoa > Chordata > Mammalia > Carnivora > Phocidae > Mirounga > Mirounga angustirostris. The sequence continues at coordinate 21,628,020 of NW_026991725.1, read as the reverse complement.
CACCCCACCCTACCCAGTTACCTCACTCTTTTCCTGCCAGTCCTGACTCTTCCCATGGACCTCCCTCCAGTGCTCTCCTTCCTTTTGTGGAATAGTCTGGCTTCTGTCTGGGCTTCTAACCATAATCCTGCCTACTTCCCTTTCCATCATATTGCTCAGGAAACCCCACTTAGGAAGATCAGCCTTTAGACCCAGCTCTTAGGTCTTCAGAGGGAAGGCCTCTGATTGGCCACTATTTGTCACATGTCCACCTCTTGGAACAATCACTGGGTCCAGAAGGATGTACTGCTAAGTTAGGTCCCCCAGCTTTGCAGGAGTGGGAGGGGCCTAGTGATTGACAGCACCCCCACAAGGGGGACAAGGAATCAGGTGCATTTGCTCCAAAACAAAGGGATGCTACTAGCAGGAGAAGGCTGGTGAGCACAGAAAACCAATAGTTAACCAGCTCTCCGCGTCCCCTTGGAAGTGGAAGTAGGATAAGAGAGAGGGGAGGAAGAACTCCCCTTCTTACTTTGCCCCCATCACCCTCTCCGCTGGATTTATTATCACTTGCAATCAAAAGAATCTATCCTGTTCCAGAAGCATTGCAGGAAAAATAATATCATTTTTGCTTTTATTTTTAATATCCATCTGCTTTGCTAAAAATGTTTTTTAAGAATGTTAAACTATGTGAAAGTTCATTTGCTTTGAAATTCCGCAGGTTAATTCTTAACTTGACATGCATTGAAAGATAGGCTTTCTGGGGCGCCTGGGTGGCTCAGTCAATTAAACGTCCGACTCTTGGTTTCGGCTCAGGTCATGATCTCAGGGTGGTGAGATCAAGCCCCGTGTCAGGCTCTGTGCTCAGCAGGGAGTCTGCTTGAGATTCTTTCTCTCCCTCTCCTTCTGCCCTCCCCCCCAATAATAAATAAATAAATCTTTTTTGTTTTTTAAAGATTTCATCTATTTATTTGACAGAGAGAGCGCACAAGCAGGCAGAGCGGCAGGGAAAGGGAGAAGCAGACTCCCTGCTGAGCAGAGAGTCTGACTCAGGGCTCGATCCCAGGACTCTGGGATCATGACCTGAGCCGAAGGCAGACGCCTAACCAACCGAGCCACCCAGTCGCCCATAAATAAATCTTTAAAAAAAAAGATATGCTTTCAGTGGTTTATCCTCTCTTATGTCTTCCACATAAAACTTCTGAATGACTTACCTTTAAAGATTTTTTTTTTATTTATTTATTTGAGAGAGAGAGAGTGAGAGAGAGAGAGCACAAGAGGGGGGAGCGGGAGAGGGAGAAGCAGACTCCCTGCCGAGCAGGGAGCCCGATGCGGGACTCGATCCAGGGCCTCCAGGATCATGACCTGAGCCGAAGGCAGTCGCTTAACCAACTGAGCCACCCAGGCGCCCTGAATGACTTACCTTTTAAATGTGACTTGCTTAAAAGAGTTAACTTGGTGGCTCTCCAGGAAGTAGATGCAGCATGACAGCCTGACCACAGAATTACCGGCCACTGGAAGAATTTAGGTCCTTGCCACCCTGACAAACATGTCTTGCCCCAGTTCCCACAAGGAAACTTCTTGCTTCATCTGATGACCTTGCTTTATGGTTTCATTTTAGCCGCAAGCACTTGTCTGAGCAAGCCTGTTTTTTCATGGATGGCTGAAGCCCTTTGTGAAGAGGTGCACTTCACAGAGTTAATACCAAAAAGCACTGTGTCAGAATCCGAGACATGAATGTAATTAAAATCACATTGTATTTCCTGTTAACTGCTGAAGCAAACATTAAGAAAGTCTTATCTTCAATAGTACATTTAGAATGCCCTGTCATAGAAAATTAGTTTAAAATGATAGCTCAGACAAGAAATATAAAAAGCTCTCATGCCATTTATTATTAATGTGATTTATGTTAAGTCTCTCAGTGGAATGCTGAAAATGTGCCAATAAATTAGTTCAAGAAATGGTGCAAAATTAAATATTAATGAAGTGCTCAAACAAGCACCAATTATACTACAGTATAAGTTTGTAAATATTTCCATAAGTAATTCCCACAGCATGTACAGGTAACACTGCAGTCCAAAAAAAAAAAGAAAGAAAGAAAGAAAGAATCCTCATGAATTTATACCAAAACCTCTTTTTTTTTTAACTAATAAATTTTCCAATTCAAAAATTTAATCTTAGCTTCTGGTGTCTAAAAAGGCAATAAGCTGTTAGTGTTTGCACGCGGATCCATAGAGCACGGATCGGCTCTACGTTGTGAGTGACAGAAAGCTCGAGTCACTTTGCTTAAACTAAAAGGAGAATTTGCTTGCATGTTTAACTGAAAAGTACAAAGTAAATGTGACTTCAGGCAAGGTTCCATGCAGCAGCTCGAAGGATGTCACCAAGAACCTGGTATCTTTCTGCCTCTCCCCTCCTGGGGGTTGTAATACTGAGAGCCCTACCTCTCGCCCCACTGCGGGACCAGGGCACTCAGGCACCCAGCTGTCCGGTGGCTTGACCCGTGATGGCTCACAGCTGAGGCATTGTTTCATCCTAGTAAGCACTCAGATACCTCGCATCCAAGTACTATCCTCTGCCTCGCCCAGGAATATGCAGCCTCCCAATGAATGGTCAGGGCGGGGGTACAATGCCAAGTCCTCTTGCCTCAATTTGAGACAGCTGCAGGACCAGCTAAGCCCTCTGCTACAACCCTATGGCAGTTCACCTTCTTCCTCTGCTCAATCCTCCCTGGTTTACCCTCTTACTGTTTCCGGAGACCACTGTCGTTTCTGAGACCACACCCCACTCGATTTCTGACATGCAAATCTCCACCACAGAATCTGTTTCCAGGGCCCCAGACCTGTGATAGTTGAGGCTAGGGAAGATTTTAGGAAGGAGATGCTAACACCAGTTGGGAGCTGGAAGGTGGAGCATAGCAGGCTGAAGTGCTGCAATTGTTAAAACTTTCACTGAGTTAGCCAAGATGCCCATCGACAGATGAATGGATAAAGAAGAGGTGGTATATATATACAATGGAATATTATGCAGCCATCAAAAGGAATGAGATCTTGCCTTTTGCAACGACGTGGTTGGAACTGGAGGGTATTATGTTGAGTGAAATAAGTCAAACAAAGAAAGACATGTATCATATGATCTCACTGATATGAGGAATTCTTAATCGCAGGAAACAAACTGAGGGTTCCTGGAGTGGGGGGTGGGGTGGGAGGGATGGGGTGACTGGGTGATAGACACTGGGGAGGGTCTGTGCTCTGGTAAGCGCTGTGAATTGTGCAAAACTGTTGAATCTCAGATCTGTACCTCTGAAACAAATAATGCAATATATGTTAAGAAAAAAAAAAAGAAGAGAAAGGTAGCGGGAGGGGAAGAATGAAGGGGGGGAAATCGGAGGGGGAGACAAACCATGAGAGACGATGGACTCTGAAAAACAAACTGAGGGTTCTAGAGGGGAGGGGGGGTGGGAGGATGGGTTAGCCTGGTGATGGGTATTAAAAAGGGCATGTTCTGCATGGAGCACTGGGTGTTATGCACAAACAATGAATCATGGAACACTACACCAAAAACTAATGATGTAATGTATGGTGATTAACATAACCATAAAAAAAATTAAAAATAAAAATAATCAGCCACCCTAATAAAAAGTCATGATCCTTTGTCCAGTTCCCAGGCTAAGGTAAGACCTAGAACCTCCTGAATGAAGAAGGACCCAGCATCACCTGGCATGCGTGTAAGGTGAGCACCCCCCACCCTTCCAGAAGAACCTGGGTGATTACTTGAGAAATCATACACTGGGGAAAATGGACTACGTAGACATTTTGGGAACTCTTGGACACAAAGTCTAAGTGGACATTTACCCAGGGGCCTGAGGCATCATCATGGCCCCTGGCAGAGGGAGGACATGGAAGTCAGGTAATAAGTGCAGTCCTAGCCCATAACCAGCTTTACACTGGGTCCACCAGGTAGGTGGACTACCCACCTAATAGGTGTCTTCCTGGCCTCTCAATATATAATTGGGATCGACATAGCTGAGAGTTGACAGAATCCTGGCATTGGTTCCTTGGCCTGTGGAGTAAGGGCCATGATAGGGAGGCAGGAGAAGGGGAAGCCCACCGCAGCCAATCAATAATCCTGTCTCATTGGGGCAATGGCAGAGATGAGTGTCACCCTTCAAGACCTAAAGGATGGTCTCATCATTTCTCCCATTTAGTTCCCCAGTCTGACCCTCTGGCATCCACCACTGTTAGATCCATGCCTCCTGCTTCTACCACATCCATAGCCACCTTGGGGTGGAGGCCATGGGCTTACAGCCAGCTGACGGGAGAAGAAAAAGACAATGTTCGGTTCATGGATGAGTTGGCTTGGCGTGTGGGGGAAAGCCACAAAGGACTAGGGCTGCCCTAGAGCTCTGCTCAGGGGTGGCGCTGGAATTGCAGAGAGGAGAAATCCTCCCCATGGGCAGACCTTCAGGTGGTACATCTGGTCATCCACTTTGTGCACAAAGAAGTGGCAGGAAGTAGGGATATATGTGGATTCCGGGGCAGGGGGGTCGGGGAGTGGCACATGGTTTTGCTGGTCAGTCAGGGACCTAGAAGGAGGAGCATTCAAAGATTGGGAAAAAGGAGGTCTTGGGAAAGGCATGTGAATGGACCCATGGGAGGGGGCACAAGGTGTGAAAATTTTCTAGCACTCGTTAATGTGATCACCGAGAGCCACACGGGGGCTGGGGTGAAGCCAATCCTTCTCAGGCCAGAGAGAAGGGAAAGAGGGCAGTGGGAGGCAGAAACAGCAGATGCCCAGTACAGAGACAGGTTTGTTTGGGAAACAAGTGGCCAAGAAAAATGTCCCTAGATTCTTACTTCTAGGACAGAGCTGAGAGATCATTGCGTCCAATCTCTCACCAGAAAAGTAATTAACCAGCTTCCATTTGGACACTTTCAAGCAGGATGTTCATTACCTCTCCCTGTTTCTCTTTAGGACATCTACAGCCATTCAGTAGTGTTTCCTTAGGTGGCGGGTCAGGGTTTTCTCTTCTGAAGCCCCAAGGGAGGGCACCCCCTGCTTTAGGCCCTGTGCCAAGCTAGGATATACAAGAAAGTACTTTGGTAAGACAGAGAGAGGTGACAGATACTTCATTAGCAGAATCACTCAGTGAAGTCCCCTGCAAGAAGTGATCCCCTGTAGCCAGAGAAAGGATTGTTCCACTGCTCAGAGTTTTGCTCAGAGGGAACTAAAACCCTCGCCCTCACACACAAACCACCTCCACTTCCATTAAGAGAAAAACCAGAAAGAACCATCTGATGGAGATCCTGGAATGGGGAAGCACATGGATAAAATAAAATGGCCCGGGACTGGTTGGGGCGGGGGCTGGGACGGGAGGAAAAGAATAAGGAGAAACCAGAGAGGATGAGCTCCACAAAAAATAGAGTAACTTGGGACGCCTGGGTGTCTCAGTCGGTTAAGCGTCTGCTTTCAGCTCAGGTCATGATCCCACGGTCCTGGGATCGAGTCCCGCATCGGGCTCCCTGCTCGGCGGAGAGCCTGCTTCTCCCTCTCCCTCTGTTGCTCCCCCTGCTTGTGCTCTCTCTCTCTCTTTCTCTCTGATAAATGAATAAATAAAATATTTTTTAGGGCGCCTGGGTGGCTCAGTTGTTAAGTGTCTGCCTTTGGCTCAGGTCATGATCCCAGGGTCCTGGGATCGAGTCCCACATCGGGCTCCCTGCTCGGCAGGAAGCCTGCTTCTCGCTCTCCCACTCCCCCTGCTTGTGTTCCTGCTCTCGCCATCTCTCTGTCAAATCAATAAATAAAATCTTTAAAAAAATAAAATAAAATAAAATATTTTTTAAAAATGGAGTAACTTTTCTGAACCATTCTTGAGTCTCGGACTCTAGGGTTGATTGTCTCATGAGAGGGTTTTTCTTTCTCATCTTCCCAAATGTGAAGGGTTATACTTACCTTTAGCTTAACCTGGTACTAATTATGTCTGAATATAACCCAATGTCTCCTGGTAGGGCCAGTTTCAGAGGGAGGCCAGCATGGCAGTTGCTGGGGGTGGGGTGGGGGGTGGAGGGGGAACCCCTTGGCCTTAATCAGAAAAGCAGTGTCAGCTAACTCAGATGTCCACCAGAGACCCCACACCTTAGAGGCAGGATCTAAAGGATCCCCACTCCTGCCAGAGTGGGCAACGCCCTTGGCACAAATTTTAAAATCCTGTCCATCAGCCCCAAACCATTTCTGTGAAGTATTTCTTCCAACACGTAAATTTCAAGGTGCAGCCTCGGCTCAGCACCAACTCGACACTGGATGGCTCCGATGTACTTCCCCGAAGACAGCAGCTGCAGTCAGCTGAAATTATGAAACCGAATCACGCGAGGGGAAGGCTGCTTACCCAGGAGGCGAGATTTATTTTATTGTCTAATATTTAAACAGTTTAATATGCCTCCGAACGCATGGTCTGAATGGTTCGGAAAAGAGCATGTGGCAGATAGAGGCATACGTCCCTCGTTTTTAACGTTAAGGAATTCAGATACAGATTTTATTGACAGAGCATCTGTTTCTCCCCATCTACAATTAATGTGTTTAGAGAATGTCGGTTTGAAGGGGCGCCCACAGTTCTCGGGCCCCCCCCCCCGGCCCCTGGCCTCAATAGCCTGTGGGTACAAATTATCACTAATGTCCAAACCACAAAAGCTCTTTGCTCTGGCTTGCAGCACCCCAGATGCCCAGCCACCCCCTCCCCAGTGTCTCTGAGTGAGGGACCGCTCTGTGCCCAAGGACAAGCCTCCCTGTCTGAGCCTCCTCCCCAGCCAGCCACTGCCCACATGTCTCCTGGAAGCTGGGCCCCGCACTGCATCTGCTTCCAGAACTCTGCAGCCGGGAGGCCTTGCCCCCTGCCGGCTGGTCTTTGCTGGGGCGCCCAGAGCCATCAGGCTGGGAAGCGCCAAGGCTTGGGGAGACCCGGAGGCGGAGGAGGAGAGGGAGAACGGCCCCTCCACAGCTCCACACCACATCCTGTCACCCGAGGTCCCAGAGGGACAGAGGCGTGTGCCGTCTCCCCATATCCTGCAGCTTCCCGCCCTGCGCCTGTCACCATCAAGGTTCTAAACCAGTTCCTAAGGCTGGGTCAGGGGACATGGGCCTCTCCGTTCCCTCCCTTCTCCTCTCTCACTTCCTCTCTCCTGGATTTTTTTCCACGTTGTGTGTGTGTGTGTGCACGTGCACACTCAAGCAAAGACACACAGACACACACAGGAATGTAAGCTCCACAAGAGCACGTATTTTTTGCTTATTTTATTCACCATTGTATCTTTAGTGCTCAGAATAGTACCTAGTGCATAATAGATACTCAAGAAACTTTGTAGAAAGAATGAAAAAAAGTGAATCCAAGAGGCCCTCCTGCCTCCTCCTTCAGCACAAAAGCCCACACCCCTGTGTGTATCATTTCAGACCAAAGAGCCCACGGGGCCCCCAGCCCTCCAGTCCCGCAGCCCGGCTGCGCTCGCCTAGGACACCCAGCCAGGAGGATGCGCCTGCCACAGGGGATCAGCATGCCCTGGCCTCAGCACGTGGGGCCCACAAAAGGAGGACAAGTCCCCGGGGAGCCAGCTCCCGTCCCCTCAGCCGGAGGCAGTCCGGCCTTCCCACGGGCCAACCCTCCCCATCCCCAGCACCGGCCCAGACCCTTCCAGGAGTTCGACACAACAGTAGGAGACTAGGTTCCACCTTGTAAACACTTTACTGCAAGAGTGAGGGGGAGAGAAGACCTGCAGGATACACACTTTCTACTGCCCCTCGATGACACGGGGCCCATTCTCCAGGGCCTCGAAGCTCTCGGACCCCCTGCTGGCTGCTGTGGGCAGGGAAACTGCCCTCCAGTACATGATCTGGCCTTGGCCTCCACCGCTACCTCAGTTCCTCCCCTTGCCCATCAGCCCACAACTCCTTGCGCTTTCATTCTGTTCCAAGAACGCACCAACCTTGCTCCCACTGCAGGACATCTGCTTATCCTGGGTCACCCCTCCAGGGTCTTTGCCCAGCTGGCTGCTTCTGACCTTTACCTCCTTTCTGAATGCTGCTCTGGGAGGCCTCCTCTGAGCACACCGTCTACGGTAGCCACCCATTCCCTCATTGTCACCTCTGCCCACTACATGGTCCTCACAGCATCTGTCACTCTCTGAAGCAGTCTTCTTTATGCTGGCTTGTGGATCATGTGTCTCTCTTCAGTAGACTGTAAGCGCCCTGAGAGCAAGGACTTGGTGCCATTCACCACTGTATCCCAACACTTAGAGTGGTGCCTGGCAAAGAGTAGGTGCTCGAGGAAGATCCACTTGATGTTGAATGGCAAAGAGCCTCCCTACGTGGAGTCCTGGTCCAATAACCACCGAGCCCAGAGAGAGGAGGGGGTTTCCTTCCTCCCAGTTTCAGGCCCACCTCAGGAGCCCTGGTATTTTATGATGGCTTCTAGCTCTTCCTGGCACGCCGGGTGGTGGAACCGCTGACCCTCCTCAGGGAAAACACCCCACAGGGGTTTGGTCTAGCCTTAGCCCCCACCAAACCAGGCAGAACTCCCCAACATCAGGCCATTTCCCAATGATCACTGAGGGCTGAAGACCACAGTATGAAGCATCAGTGGTCTGGTCCAAGTTAAGTCCTGTCAGATCCAGGCCAGGTTCTTTTTAGCCAAAGTCAGTCAGGGTCAGGCCTGCGGGAGCTTCCTCGGAGCCTCGACGCCTCCCCCCATCCGTGAGTGCGTGAACAACACACACACATCACAAGGCACAGACCACTGCAATCCATTCAGAGAAGCTTCTGAGTCTGTAAACTGAGGTCTCTGCACAAACACACCCCACTGACGTTTGGAGGCGGACCACTTACTTTGTGTTCGGGAGTCGGTCTGGTCCCCAGCGCTGTCCATCCACGCAACTCGAGTCTCCTCCTCGTGTTCAGCCTCCGGCGAAGGGAAATCCAAACACCCAACACAACCTTTCAGAAGGCAGTTTTGTCAGCTCCGGCCAGCAAGGTTTCAGGAGGCCTCGAGGCCGTGCAGGCCGCCCCGCCGCGGCACCGCCAGGCGCCTTCCTGCCCACGAAGCGCTCCTCACCTGCATTATCCACCCCCCACCCCGCGTGCGCAACAGCCTCAGCTGTCTTGGCCTCTCTGTGAGGATATTTAAAATGTTAAAAGCACAGAAGATGACTCCTTGAGGTGTTTTCGCAATCAGAAATCAAAGGGGAGGAGGAAACCTTTGAAAATCAGAATAGGCCAAGAGTGGTCCACGTGCCCAGCAAATGCACCAGCGGGCACGCTAAGTGCACGGGAAGGGGGGGCGCATGAGGCCACTTCGGCTCGGAGAAGGGGGAGGGCCCAGGAAGAGGAGGACCGAAGGGGGACTGTGAGCTGCACTTAAAGATGAGGTAGTGCTCACCAGGCAACAGCTGGCCCGCCGTGCGGAGGCCGAGCAGGCCCGGGTCTCTTCCATCCAGTGCTATTTACCCGCTGAAGCCTCTGTCCTCAGTGTCTGACTCATGAGAAAAGCCTATCACAGTAACTAGGGGGAAAGGATCCAAAAAGCTTGGAATGTAGGACGTTAAGAATAGGAAAACATTGAGTTTTCTTGTTTTCAAGCGTTCAAATGCACATAAGAATTATGAGGAACTGAGTAAACCTTGGCTAGGAATTCCTGGCAGGAGCGTGGCGTAGACACTGCTGTCTGGATACTGTTCTCAGCCTCTCCCCTCCTCCTGTCCCAACAGAACACTCCTGAAATGGCCACCAGAAAAGGGGGAAGACTTGCATCAGCCCTGGAAACTAGCCATCCACAGCGAGGAAACCAGAACTTTCGGTCAGACTGCACCCCGTGCAGTCTGCATCATGAGAGAAGCCAGCCTGCTACCCCCTCGGACAGGGGCCACGTGCCCAGGACAAGGTAGGGGATGCTGGCTACGCAGGGGGTGCCCTCCCCGAGAGATGGTGGGGTGCGGGTGTGCCCCTGAGCTTCCCTCCCACCTCTGCATGCCCACAGCTTCTCGACCACCCCAAGTGTGACCCGGCTGGTCACACCTGGGTACAGCTACCCAGAAGCCCTGAGGAGCAGCTGGGGGCTCTCTGAAGCAGAAAAGCATGCTACCATGTTTCCAGGAATTCCCCCAAACTTTTGATTAACTTATTTGCAATGGTTACGTCTTCTTGAGAATTTAAAAATAATAAAACTTCATTTTTTTTCCTTTTCTAAGGGTTCATCCGTGGAGATGTCACTCATTCATCCAGCAGTGGCTACTCAGCTCCTGCTTTCTCCCATGCCTCCTGGGCTGCACCGTGTCTGACACGATCATTCTCGCTGTGGTCTCTGTCCATTTTCCTGGATTCCTTTGGTCTGAACCTGATGACCCTCTGAGAAAGATTCAGGCAGGAACTCTTACCAACCTCCCACTGAACGTGGCTTATTTCCTTCTTGATTCGAGTCATTGTTGGATAGGCAAAAAAAAAGGAAAGAAAAGAAAACAAAAAGCATCCCTTTCTTCCCTTCCTCGCATTGGAGAAATAGGTCACGGAATTAGACAACTGGAGCTCAGAATGCCAGGTTTATCACTGACAAAGCGGACTGCAGAGAGTGGCTTTGGCTCCTTAGACCAGTGGGCTCCCTAGTGGTGGACGCTTGACCTGGACGGACTTGGCAGGCAGTGCCTGATACACTGCCCCCTGCAGGGCCAAGCCGACTATTGCAGGCACAGAGCAGCCCAGGAAACACTGAGAAGGAACCGAGCCCCAGTCACCAAATGAGAGAAGATATTCCTCTGAGGAGTGGGGCAGACACTGTCCCCCGCCCCCACCTCTAGTCCCTCTTCAGGCTCCATGCTCCATGGGGAGTCGGCTTGGAATTCTCTCCCCTTCCTTCCTCTGCCCCTCCCCCAACTTGTGCACGCACACACTCTCTCTCTCTAAAATAGATAAATGAATCTTTTAAAAAAATACATTTTACTTTGTAACTGATAGATAGATAGATGATACAAAAATTTTAAGTCTACCTCTTACTTAGATCTTCAGATTTTCATGATGCAAAAATTACCTACAAAGCATGTCAGTATTTTCTATTCTTGCCTACATCATTCCATGCTTTTTATTTTTTTATTTTTTTTAAATATTTTATTTATTTATTTGACAGAGACAGAGATAGTGAGAGCAGGAACAAGCAGTGGGAGTGGGAGAGGGAGAAGAAGGCTTCCCCTCGAGGAGGGAGCCCGACGTGGGACTCAATCCCAGGACCCTGGGATCATGACCTGAGCCGAAGGCAGACGCTTAATGACTGAGCCACCCAGGCGCCCCATTTCATGCTTTTTAAAATGCAGTCACAGGGGCATCTGGGTGGCTCAGTTGAAGTGACTGCCTTCGGCTCAGGTCATGGTCCCAGGGTCCTGAGATCGAGCCCCACATGGGGCTCCCTGCTCAGCGGGAAGCCTGCTCCCCTCTCTCTCACCTCCCCCGCTTGTGTTCCCTCTCTCGCTGTCTCTCTGTCAAATAAATAAATAAAATCTTTAAAAAATAGAATAAAATAAAATGCAGTCACAATCTATTAAATTGAGTGAGTTGTGACCTGGGTTTGAAATACACTGATCTAGACACACCTAAAGGAAAAGCCATATTGTCGTTCATGAATGAAGGGAACAAAAAGACCTTCTTAGGTGTGGAAGTTGTTTTAAAAAATAATCCCTCCCGAGTACTGTCCTTGAATAAATCACATACTCCTCTTGAAAGTGTATGCTAGGACACTACAAAAAAAAAAAAAAAAAGAAATCACATGCAAAAACTCATGAATGAGAAAAAAATCCACCTTGAAGCATTTGCTTTGAGGGCTAGGAAAAGGAGAACTTTCATATATTCTCAGAAGGATTCATATATTGCAATCTTCTGGCAATATCTTTTAAAAATTGAAATGTACATAGTCATTTCACTCTTGCAAATCTATACACAAAAGTAAAGACAAATAGTATGGAAGGTTGTATGAACTAAGATGCTTCTTACAGCAGTATGTGTAATGACAAAATAACCAGCAATGACCAACACATCAGCTAACCAGTTAAAGTTTAATAAATGATGGTACATCCATACTAAAGTAGTACACATCATGTAGCTATTTCTAATAAACCAGCTATGTATGTATTAACCTGGAAGAGTGTCCATGATTAAATAAACCTAGAACTGTGTCTGTGATAAAATGATTTTAAACAGCAAGTAGTTGAATAATTTCTGTATGATCCCATTTCTGTACAACGTAGAGGGGGACCTATTCAGGGTTTACGTCTGCATGTATTTATAAGAGCAGAGAGAAAAATATGGAGGGAGCAAAGCAAACTGTCAGAGCTGGTTAATTCTATATTATTTGGCCATGAAAAAAGAATGAAATCTTGCCATTTGCAATGACATGGATGGAGCTGAAGAGTATCATGCTAAGTGAAATAAGTCAGAGAAAGACAAATACCATATGATTTCACTTATATGTGGAATTTAAGAAACAAAACAAATGAGCAAAGGGGAAAAAGAGAGAGAGAGAGACAAGCCAAGAAACAGACTTTTAAGAGAACAAACTGATGGTTACCAGAAGGAGGTGGATGGGGAGATTGGGGAGTGCACTTTTCTTTCTTTTTTTAAAAAATTTTATTTATTTATTTATTTGAGAGAGAGAGAGAGAGAGAGCACAAGCAGGGGGAGGATAGCAGAGGGAGAGGGAGAAACAGGCTCCCTACTGATCAAGAAGCCCTACATGGGGCTCGATCCCAGGACCCTGGGATCATGACCCGAGCCTAAGGCAGATGCTTAACTGACTGAGCCACCCAGGCGCCCCAGGAGTGGACTTTTCAAGGTGAGCACTGGGTGATGCATGGAAGTGTTGAATCACTATATTGTACAGCTGAAACTAATATTTCACTGTATGTTAACTAACTGGAATTAAAAAAACAAACAAACAAAAAGCTGCTTAATTCTAAAGGGTGGGGGCAGGGGGAGAGAAAGGAAGATCACTGGCTGTCCTGAAACACGTTTTAAAAAAATTTTTTAAGATTTTATTTATTTATTTGACAGAGAGAAACAGCGAGAGAGGGAACACAAGCAGGGGGTGTGGGAGAGGGAGAAGCAGGCTTCCCACAGAGCAGGGAGCCTGATGTGGGGCTCGATCCCAGGACCCTGGGATCGTGACCTGAGCCAAAGGCAGACACTTGATGACTGAACCACCCAGGCACCCCCTGAAACACTTTTGAACTGATTTGTTGCAATAAATATGCTTTGCTTTTGAAATTGTTAATCTCATTTTAAAAATGATCTTCATAAATAAGGGGCATTAAACTTAACCTATAAAGTTATGTTACATGAAGTCAAGACACATGCATTACTCTAAATTTTTTTTTTAATAGTTTCAAACTGGAGGCGCCTGGGTGGCTCAGTTGGTTAAGCGTCTGCCTTCGGATCAGGTCATGATCTCAGGGTCCTGGGATGGAGCCCCGCGTCAGGCTCCCTGCTCAGCAGGGAGCCTGCTTCTCCCTCTGCCTCTGTCTGCCACTCCCCCTGCTTGGGCTCTCTCTCTCTCTCTTTCTGACAAATAAACAAATAGAATATTTTTTTAAATTACAAAGTTTATAATTCCAGATGAAGTTAAGAAAAAGTGGGAATGAATGGGGGCAGACTGATTTTCCAAAACAGGGAGTAAAAATTATAGTTCTCTGCAGACTATTATAATTAACTATCACACCAAAGACATCTGAAAACCCTTAAGGTAAACACGAGTAGAATTAATAAAGAATTCTAATTCTTTCCTAAATTATTGAGCATCATAGTAAGCAAACAGTCTATATGGCACTTAGAAAATTAACAACATTATCAAGCGCTGCCTTGACATGCGGCGACATTAGGAGGGCCTGACCACATGTTCCTGTCCCTACTTCGCTCCTCCAGATAAGGTCCCCCAGCCAAAGAACCCTCCTTATCAACGGTACCAAGTGTAGGTCCTGCTTATTCCTGAGGAACAGGTTCCAGTTCCTTGCTAGCCTGAGTAATTATTCAAACAAGCCAATAATAGCCTCCCATGAAAACCAGGGGTTATCACAGCCTTTGATACTGTAAAGCCTGCCCCTCACAGCCTGTTTGTACATTCTGTTCCTGAACGCAACCCCCCTATGACGCTGCACAGTGCACTGTTCCCTCCCTTCCCTAGGCAGTGAGTATATGGGACGAATAAACTGCCCAGTATTAGGTATCTTGTGTTCGGCCATGCCCATAACCCTAGGTCAGGAATCCCTCCTTCACCAGTGGGGTGAGTAGAAGGCAATTAAAACACAAGACGAGGGTTGCCTGGGTGGCTCAGTCAGTTGGGCGTCTGCCTTTGGCTCAGGTCATGGTCTCGGGGTCCTGGGATCTAGTCCTGCTCAGGCTCCTGGCTCAGCGGGGAGCTACTTCTCCCTCTGCCCCCTGCTCGTGCTCTCTCTCTCTCTCTCTCAAATAAATGAATAAAATATTTTAAAAAAACACAAGACGATATAAAAAAACAGAAAGCATTAAGTAAGTTGACAAAAACAGTACCAAGCATGGTCCTGCTAGGAGAGAAAAGGAAAACATAAGATTTTCTCCATTCAACAGGAGGTAGGAAAAGAGGAAAAAATGTGGAGAAAATGGATGGTGAGCAGCAAATATAGTATAATAGCAGAAGAAAGTCCAAATAAATCATTAATAGCAATAAATGTGAATGGCTTAAATACACTTAGGAAGGGATGGATGATCAGACTGGATACAAAATAAAATCTCTATTGTATGTTATGAATTTTTTCTTCAATTCTGGAATAATCTCAGCTCTCATATCTTCAATATGATTTCCCTGCCATTTTCTTCATTCTTTTCTTTTGCAAGTCCTATTGGAGGCTCCTGATCTATTCTCCTGCTCTTTGAACTGTTTCTTTTATATTTTAATTCCTGTTTCTCCTTGCTGTATTCTGTGTACATCCTTCGGAACTATCTTCCAATTCACCAATTTCATCTTCAACTATATCCAGCCTAAAATTTATCCCAGCTTTTGAGATGTTTTTATTTCATGACTACATTTTTATTTCTCACATTTATAATTGCTTATATGTCATTTCTATATATTCAGTTTATTTTCATCTGCATTGTTTCATAATTTCTTGTTTGCCGAATGATGTCCTCATTTATCTCTTTGAGCATCCTTATTTTCAAGTCTTTACCAGATTAATCCAAAAAAAAAATGAATTTCATCTGAGTGCATATTTCAGACATTGAGTTGGTGGGTTTATTTAGCATTTAATTTCTTCATGTGCTTTGGAATTTTGGTTTATAGGCTCATTATGGCTGGGAGTTTTTGCTTTTCCTTTATACTCTGTATTTCTCTCCCTTCTTTCTTGTCTGGTGGATTTAGTTTTGTGGTTGCATCCATAAGACGAGTCCAGGACTGGTCTTGTGATGGCAGCCATGAATTTGTGCTCTTCACTGATTTGGGGGTCTTGCATTTATGGGCTTATGGGATGGCTCGACCCAATTCTTGGCTGTGAGGCTGTGTTTGCTCTGCTCTTACCTCAGGCCTGCAGTTTTGGCCATAGTTCCTAAGAGCTAGTCAGTTGCCATTCTTTTTGGCCTTTTTTCACACATCAGGGGTCTCACTCCAGTCCCTGGCTTCAGCCAGAGAGTCTGGCTCTGTCCGCTATTCCATGTGCAACATTTTAGCTTCACTACCCCATAGGCCCTTGGCTTTGGCCCGGCTTATCACTGTGGTTTCCAGGGAGTTCTCTTTCTTGTCCACTGAGATGTTTATCCTGTTGTGTGTGTGTTTTTTTAAAGCCTGTTTATATTTTTTCTCTCTTGCAATGTGTTTGGAACATAGAGAGTATGTCAAAGCCAGAACTTTCCAACCTTCCTCTTGTTAAAGTCACTTGGGGATGGAGCTTCTACTTCTCACAGTGGAAACATGCTGGCAGATAGAGTTTGGGGATTCAAGAAATGAGTATTGAAACCACAACCCTGGGAGTTCGAGTAGTGGGCATTTTGTCTGGGCTTAGTGGTCTGGGCAGGGTTGTGGATCAAACTAGGAAAAGCCCATCTGGGCACCTTCTCATTACTGACCAGCTTCCTACAGCGACTCCATGTGGCAGTCAAATGATTTGCAGAAGCAGAATGTTCCAACCAAAGTGCTCTCCTTTGGTTTGGGGGGGAAGCCTAGCCTTTTTAGACAACTCAGAAGACTAAAGAAAAAGCGAATACTGCATTTGGGCTCCCAATTGGTTAAACAGAAAAATAAAAGAGATGTGACCCGTTCATTTTTGGAACAATTCATACTGTTGACATAAGATGTAAACAAAATAACTGAGAACAATAAATAAGAGAAACATAGTGGTGTGTTTAAATTCTTTTCCAGAAAAAAAAGATTCACAAATTACAATACTGACCTCCTCCCCAAAAAAGCACAAAATTCTGAATAGACCAATAACCAAGAGAAAAAAAAATAGGGGCGCCTGGGTGGCTCAGTTGGTTAAGCGACTGCCTTCGGCTCAGGTCATGATCCTGGAGTCCCGGGATTGAGTCCCACATCTGGCTCCCTGCTCAGCAGGGAGTCTGCTTCTCCCTCTGACCCTACCCCCTCTTGTGCTCTCTCTCTTTCATTCTCTCTCTCTCAAATAAATAAAATCTTAAAAAAAAATAGAAGTTATCAAAGAATTAGCTCCCTAAAGACTTAGATTAGATGCTTTTGCTGACTGAGATGCTTTTGCTGACAAGGCTTTTCTAATGTTTAAGGAATAGCAGTGTCTATTGTTGTATAAATTATTTCAAACACAGAATAAAGAAAGAATGGTCTTCAATTTGTGTTGTAAACTGATATAACTCTCAAATCTACCAAAAAAAAAAAAAAGACTAAAGAAAACCATGGACCAGGGTTTGCAAATACAAGTGACTGTAAGCCAGAAAGTAATATAAATGGGTGGCATTGCTTAGGTGGGAAATGACGGGGAAAGTGGGAGCCACAGGAACTAGAGAGTGTGCACTCCCACATCAGGAACTCAAAACCAAACACTTCAAAGCCCTCCGCTGCTCAAATAAACAAGTCCCATGAGTCACCAGTCTTCAGCCTCTGGTGTAGGTCAATCTATGTTATAAACATAGATGCAAAAGTCCCAACTAAAATACTTAGCAAGTCCAATTCACCCTATACTACCATTTTTTAAAAAACAATCTACTAAGACCTAGCTACATTTACTCCAAAAGATGCAACGATGTTTTAATATGTTGACACTATTTTTTAAATAATCCATCATCTCAACAGGTCACATTAGAAAAATCCATATAATCATTTCAATAGATGTTGGAACTTATTTCCTGACAAGCAGAAGCCCAGGGATCCGGAGCTGGGTTGGGCACGGGTTGGCAGAGGGTGTCCCAAAGGTAGCATCTAGGGATGAGGCCAGCACCAGGCCCAGCAGACAGCCCACT
The DNA here is from genome assembly GCF_029215605.1 of Mirounga angustirostris. Lineage (NCBI taxonomy): Eukaryota > Metazoa > Chordata > Mammalia > Carnivora > Phocidae > Mirounga > Mirounga angustirostris. Next base: position 21,610,569 of record NW_026991725.1, on the reverse strand, counting down.
GAAGTGTCGATCCAAGGAACCAGACAGAGAAGCGGAAACCAGATTAAGGCAAGAAGACAGAGCCTGGGGAGATGCTTGGAGGCACAGCCTCGAGGCTTTATTGCAGGGGCTGCATGCCCTCTGGTACTGAGCCAAGTTTGGACTCTAGCTGCTGAAAATGCATTTGAAAACATTCAACATCCATGTCTCATAAATAGCTCCTAAAACTAAGACTCTAAGGAGAAAGCCTTCACACAAGAAAGAATATATCCTAACAAGCTGCCCACTTAAAACTTAAAAAATGCTCTCCTGTTCTGATTTTCTAAGGAGCCATTTTGTATGTTCAAGAATCCTCTACAATAAAGGGGGAAAAAAGCACAATGGAAGTTATACGGGGAACCTGGAGAAAAGAGGAGACAGTGGGGTGCGATGCACCTCACATTTTCTATGGTCCAACTGAAATCAATCTATGCATATTATACCTCAGTAACATGTGTGTTACAAAAAATAGTAAAATCTCAATGGGCACTGAGAGATTGATCAGGCACAAGTGCTAAATAAGACTTGCACACCTGGGGCGCCTGGGTGGCTCAGTCAGTTAAGCGTCTGCCTTCGGCTCAGGTCATGATCCCAGGGTCCTGGGTTCGAGCCCCGCGTCGGGCTCTCTGCTCGGCCGGGAGCCTGCTTCTCCCTCTCCCACTCCCCCTGCTTGTGTTCCCTCTCTAGCTGTCTCTCTCTCTCTCTCTGTCAAATAAATAAAATAAAATCTTTAAAAAAAAAAAAAAAGACTTGCACACCTCTGCCTCATACCATACACAAAACAAATTCCAGGTGGGTTAAGACTTAAATGTAGGGGCGCCTGGATAGCGTAGTCAGTTAAGCGCCCGACTAGTGATTTCAGCTGAGGTCATGATTCATGGGTCATGAGATCAAGCCCCATGTGGGGCTCCTCGCTCAGCATGGAGTCTGCTTGAGATTCTCTCTCTCCCTCTGCCCCTCCCCGTGCTCGAACACGCGCGCTCTCTCTCTAAAAATAAATAAAATCTTAAAAAAAAAAACCAAGGAGGTCACTTCTCACCTATCAGATTAGCAAAAATTAAAAACAGTGGTAATACCTGCTGCTGGAAGGGGTTCAGGAAAGCGATATGCTTGTTCATTGCTGTTGAAAATGCGAACTGTCACAGCATTTTGGGAAAACAATTTGGCAATGCTGTTAAAATTTTAAATTCCCTTTTCCCCGGTAAGCCCATGCCTGGAAAACCCTACCATAGAAATAAAAGCATCAGTGCACAGGGATTTGCATAGAACCAGGTTTACTACAGCCTGTGGTGGTGGCAAAAGCTGGAATCCACATGAATACCCATTCAAGAAGGGGTGGAATATTATGCAGCCATTAAAAAGAGAATGGGTTAGGGGCACCTGGGTGGCTCAGTCGTTAAGCGTCTGCCTTCGGCTCAGGTCGTGATCCCAGGGTCCTGGGATCGAGCCCCGCATCGGGCTCCCTGCTCGGCGGGAAGCCTGCTTCTCCCTCTCCCACTCCCCTTGCTTGTGTTCCCTCTCTCTCTCTCTCTCTCTCTCTGTTGAATAAATAAATAAAATCTTAAAAAAAAAAAAAAAAAAAAAAAAAAAAAAAAAAAGAGAATGGGTTAGACCTGTCTCCTCCGACTTGGGGGACTTTCTACTATGTATTTATGGTTAAGGAAGAAAAGCAAGATGGAGAAAGTGAATGTAATATGATTCAACCTTTTAAATATAATGACCCCTGGGGCGCCTGGGTGGCTCAGTTGGTTAAGCGACTGCCTTCGGCTCGGGTCGTGATCCTGGAGTCCCGGGATCGAGTCCCGCATCGGGCTCCCTGCTCGGCAGGGAGCCTGCTTCTCCCTCTGACCCTCCCCCCTCTCATGCGTTCTCTCTCATTCTCTCTCTCTCTCTCAAAATAAATAAATAAATAAATCTTAAAAAAAAAATAAATATAATGACCCCAAATAAAAAATGTGTGTGTGCGCACACACACGCGCGCGCGCGCATGTTATCGCGTGTGTGAATTATTAGGAGAAAGATGGAAGGAAGTTAGGAGGGAAAAAAGAACCAAGCAAGTAAACCAAGCTGGGAACATGGGGATAAAGAGAGAAAAACACTTAAAAATATTTAAAAAGCCATGTGTGTAATATGACCCATCCATACAAAATTATATACACATAAAGAGATGGGGGAAAGGATGCACCAAAATATTAATGATGATTATCTGGGGGGATGGGATTACAGGTGACTTTTAGTTTATTCCTTATTTTTTTTTATGTTTTAAATGTTACACAATGAGTATATACTATTTATGAATAATCAGTGGAAAATAAAGCTATTTTCATTGGGTGTGTGTAGTGGGGGGAGGGCGTATTGGCAGGTAGAAGTCCCTAGGGGACCTGATTTAATGAGCACACAAGATCCATATTTAATTAACATATCAATTGCTGGCATGTCAACTGATGTTTTCCAAAATCCTTAAGGTATAGGCTCTCTTAAGTAGCCAAACTGTCATCTGAAACATTGTTTACAATTCTCCCATTTAACTAATGCTTAAGAATGGAATGATTACAAATACCAAAGGGGCCAGAGATGATTAAAAGAGGTTTTATTTAAGTGCCATCAAATAACTGGATCCCCTGTACTCATCACAGCTTAGAATTCCCTCACCGGGTTTATGGCCTGGCAACTTCCAAACCCCTTTAATATTGTTTTCAGGAAAAAAAAAAAATTAACCATTTCTTTTTCCAGACTGCTCTGTCGTGGATCTTAATGTCTTTATTTTAAATCTTCAGTCTTGGTTTTGCTCTTTTTATTGCTTCGTTCTCATGGTGCTTGGCTTCATCCGTTGGCCATGAACCTTGCTTTTGTGGGTACTGCTTTCCCGCTTCTCGTCCCTCTCTCCGTGAACTGCCAGGTTCAGGCGAGGGCTGCCGGTGTTCAGATCTTGTCTACGCGGTGCTGGAACATGCCAGACCCTCAGAAACGGTTAGGGTCAGCTGCTAAAACAGCAACTTGGGCTTCACTTCCTCTTTCGTTTGCAACATTTACTGAGCTCTGTTGGGTGTCCAATGTCAGGTCAAGGATTCAAAAGTGAGTAAGGCGTGACCCCAGAGAAATCACAACTAGCTATGTAGTTCGTGCTCAACTGCACAGTGCCGGGGAAGCACTTGATGGGAGGGATGCCATTGATGGAGAAGAGGACGGAGGCGGGGAACAGCTGCTAGCACTTGGCAAAGAAAACAGATATGCAAAGGTCTAATGGTTCTCCAAGTGTAGTCCCAGACTAGCAGCATCGGCATCACCTGGGAACTTGTTGAAAATCCTAATTCTCGGGGCGCCACTCCCGACCTACCAAAGCAGAAACTCCGGGGGTGGGGAGCGGCAATCTGTTTTATCAAGTCCTCCTGGTGCTTCCGATGCACCCTAGAATTTGGGAACCACGGCTCGAGGAGAGGCCTTAAGATCCTCAGGCTGAAAAGAGGCGAGAGGAAACGAGGCTTTGTGCGGGGCCTCGGGTGCAAGGCAAGGGGGTTACACTTTGCCCTGTTGGTGCGGCCTCCAGGGTTTTTAAGCAGGGGCCTGTCGCACTTACACAATCTCTCCCATCTCGGCGTTTCTGGGAGTTCTAGCATTCTCTGCGCGCCCTGGGCAGAGAGCTAATCAGCATGGGGCTGAGTTGCCCCACCCCGCGCGACACCAGGCGGCCAGCGCGAGGTCGGACGCTCGACCTCTCCACCGGCGGGTACAATGGGCTTGCCGTCCAGGACTAGGTGAGCGCACGCAGGGGCGGGCCGCGGACGGAGACAGGAAAGGCACCGCCAGGCAGGCGGACCCGGCGCGGCCGGGGCGGGCGGCGCTGCGGGCCCAGGCTCCGCCCCCAGGCTCCGCCCCCAGCCCGCGGGGCGCGGCATTTCGGACCCGTGGGCCCCGCCCCCAGACCCGCCCCGCCCCGGCGCGCGCCCGGCCCGCCTCCTTGGGAGGGGGGAGCCGGCTCGGTCCGCGCCCAGGCGCGCGCCCGCGCCCGGGTTGCAGGGCTGGGCGCGCACCCCGCGTCCCGGGCAGGAAGATGGTGGCGAGCGCGCGGGTGCAGAAGCTGGTGCGGCGCTACAAGCTGGCGATCGCCACGGCGTTGGCCATCCTGCTGCTGCAGGGCCTGGTGGTGTGGAGCTTCAGCGGCCTGGAGGAGGACGAGTCGGGCGAGGTGCTCCGACGGCCGGGCGGGCGGGCGGGCGGGCAGGCCGGGCGCGGGGGCGCGCGGGGTCCTGGCGGGGCTGCGGGCGGCCCCGGCCGGGGAAGTGGGGCACGGGCCGCGTGCGTGCTGGCGCGGGCGGCCGCCGGGAGCAGGGCGTCGGAGCCCTGGTGCCCCTTTCCCACGGACTGCGCGCGGGGGCGGTGCGTGACCCGGAGGCCCGGGCCGCGGGCGCGCAGGGGGCCCGGGCGGGAGGAGCGGGTCTTGGTGGGGTGGTCTCCGGCCCGGGGAGCTATGAAGGTCAGGCGCGGGGAGCAGGACCGGGAGGCGGGGCCGGGCCCGAGCCTGCTCGGAGGTGGGGAGCCCCAGGCCAAACTTTCTGAAGTTGGGAGGGGGCGGGGGTGTGCGCGTCGTGGGCGGAGGAGCGGGGCCAAGGGACCCCGGGCATCCGCGCCCAGCTGCGCTTGAGTGGCAGCTGCCAGTGGAGAAGTGGAGCCCGGGGCTGGAACTCAGTACGGCAACCGAGGGAGCAGGGAGTGACCCCGAGGGAGAGGACTGGAGTGTCCCCCAGGCGTGGCTTTCCTAACCTGGGGTCTGAAGAAAGCTGTGGGTCTTCCGGAGGAGATGGCCGGGGGAGGTGAGCAGGTGAGTGGCCTCAGGACATTAAGGAATGGGGGGGAGCGGGGTGGGGAGGGCCTCTAGCTCTTAGGGAATGGGGACAGCATCAGCTGGTTTAGCAGAGCCTCAGGCCCGGAGCAGGGACAAACCTGTCCAGCTCAGTACCCAGGTCCCTGCCCTGAGAGTGTCACTCACTCTTGGCTGGTTTCAGCTGGAGGCCCTGACACGTCCCCTCCCAGGGTGGTCAGGAAGGGTCCAGTGGGGCCTGGGGCCATCCTGGAAGGTCCAGGAGGTAAGCCAAACCCTGGCCCTAAGTCGTGGGCCAGAGCGCAGGGCTTCTCTGCGCTCCCCCCACCCCCTCGGTTCTGGTGCCTCTAGGGCTGGGATTCCGTCGCTCTGCTTGCCCTGTCCTCTTGGGCCTCTCCACGTGGAAGTGCGAAGGCCAAGGGAGCCTCCAAGTCCACTTAGCCCTCCTACATCTGGGCACTTTGGAAGGCCTGTTGTGGAAACTGGGATAAGGGCTGCCCATTCCTTTTTGGGGGGAACCAAGAGGCTGGCATGGGGAGGGAGCTGTAACAGAGTCATGTGGGACCATAACTCCAAAAGGTGCTGAGTGGGGTCGGGAGGAGGCTGGCTCTGTGACATCCGAAGGGAGTGAGCTTGTTCTGTGTGGACCAGTAAGGAGGAGGAGGAGAAAGAGTGTTTTGGGGTCAGTGTGAGAAGACTGGGCAGATGAGACGTTCTCCGAGGTAGTTAGGGAGCCCTCCGACCCTGGAGTGTGCGAGCAGAGGCTGGTGACCGCTCTGGGGAGGGCCATGGCACAGCAGCTGGGGCTTCACAGAAACCAGTGGCCCCCAGTTGATGGCTCTGTGAGTCTCTGAAGAGGCCGAGAGATTGTCCAGGCCTCAAATCCCTGCTGTTGTGCCCACAGCCTGGGGTGGAGAACTGGGGCAGTAGAATAGTTGGGATCCCACCTCCCCAAGTGTATGCTTGACATACACTCAGGTTCCTGGCAGAAGCCGATAGGGCTTTACTGGACTGGGACGGGAGACATCCTCGATTAGGTCGACCTAAAGGTTGTGCAGTCCAGGCCGCCATTGGTGCTTGGGCCCCTTCAGCAGCCCCCTCGCCAGAGCCGGGGGTTGCCAGGCAGCGGGGCATAATGCCTAGGAAGGTGGGCGCCCAAGTCCGACCAGCCCACCTCCCCGTCCCAGGTCCACTTCCGGCACTGCTGCCAAGTGGTGGTGAAACCACAGGAGCATCACCTAACCTCCTGCCAAGTCCTCAGTAGTGTACCCCCTCAAGAGGGGGTACTCATAGCATCTCTCTCACTGGGCCATCGTGAAGATTAAGTGAAAATGATGCCCATGAAGTATTTGCAGGAGTTCCTGGCACATGCTGTGCCGCCAGGAAATAATATGATCTCAGCCCTGCACACTGGGCGTAGGGATTCATTCATCCAGTCCATCATTCAGTCAGTCAACAAACGATGGTTAACTTGTACTTTGTAGTGGGCTCTGTGCTAAGACTGGGGATACAGAAATAAAGTAGACCAGGTCCAGGGGCTGGAGGGCAGACAGTGGGCAGGGAGAGACTGACAGTGGAAAGGAAACTCAGTATCAAGGGGGTTGGTGGAGCTGGGGGGTCGGGGAAGGCTTTGTCAGGAAGTGGCCTGTGCACTGAAGAAGCCAGTCATGCTGGGGAGAAGTGGACAGAGTTTGGGCAGCCTGCGGAGAGTGGGCGTGGCTGGGTGTCTTCGAGGAATGGGAGGGAGGGTGTGGCGTGTTCCCCAGAAGAAGGTTCAAGAGTTAGTCCGGGGTGCATCCTAGAGACCCTAGGAAGGGGCTCGGATGCTGTTGCAAGTGAAGCGGGGTCGGGGGAGGGCAGTGGGATCAGATGTGCATTTCAGACGCACACTCTGCCCCTCTATGGAGGGGCTGGAGTGGAGACCAGGGCTGACCATTAACATCCAAAGAGCCACTTTATGGTTTTAAAAGCTTTCACAAACATGGTCTCACCACTTACTTTAAACACATTCTGAAATGTCTGAAGGTGGTGGGGTGTGGGGGAAGCGATTCTGTGTTCTCTGGAAGTGGCAGAGGACTTGAATGCCTTCTCAGTGGGGAAGGGGGACCTCCAAGGCCAGAATGCATCCAGGCCAGAGGTCAGAGGGCCAGTCCCCACCCTCAGGAATCAAAGGGCACCCTGACCTCAGGGCTACTGGGGAAAGTCCCCTTGGGGGCACAAGTTTGGGGCCCTGCTGATGCCCCTGTGGACATTGGTGGGAGGGGGCAGAGGTGGGGGCTGACTCTCCACCAGGGACCACCCCCTGTTCCTCACTGCTGCCTCCAGGTCCCCCAGCTTCCCCTGGGATTGACCTTCTCAGGGTCGGCCAGCTCCCTACTGCAGTGCAGAGCACCAGCCTGCCCATCTCCTCCCGCATCCTGTCCCCCACCGCAGCCAGCCTGGCCGTGTGCCCCACGCCCTGCCCTCTTGACTGACTTCCTGACTCGCTGGTACTGGCTTCCACCCCGAGCGCCCACAGCGGCCCCGCCATCTCTGTCCACCTAAGCTTGAGAATGTCTTTCTCTGTCCGCTGTGTTGCCAGGTCAGACACTACCTGCTTGACATACACTCAGCCCACCTTTCCTGGGGGCTGCCCGGTCCAGGGCGCCCTCCCCAATGTGGGTGTGGACTGAGGTCTGCTGCCTCCTCCCACCCTGCCCTCCCCCTTGTAGTGTCTCCTCAGATGGGCATAGATGCCCCCAGCTCTCATCAGGCAGCTCTCAAGAGATCAGAGGGCTGGCTGGGTGCCGTGCACAGAAGGTGTGGGTGCTTGGGTGGAGGAGTGGGCCTCTGGCCCTAAGGTAGCTGTCAGCCTGACGGGGGGGTGCTTGCTGTGCTCTGATGGGGAGGGGAGGGGAGGGGAGGGGAGGGCAGGGGCAGGGAAAACTCAACCCAATAGAGTTCGCAGTGTCTAAGGGCCTTGGCGCCTCTTCTGACTTCACACTTGACTCTTTCCTAATCCTTTTCCAGTGGTAGTAACAATAGTAGAAATAATAATAACGAGGATATTAGCATCCTATCAAATGCTGAGCTCATACCAAGAGCCTTACACTCATTCATTCATTCATTCCACAAATATTTATTGCCATTTCTCCCATTGCCAGACATTCTTCTGGGTTCTTGGAATGCATTAGTGAACAACACAACAAAAGCCGGGTCCTCGTGGCCATTACATCCTTGTGAGTGGAGAGACACAGGATAACACAAAAGAAATAAATACATTCTAGCCTGCGAGAAGGAAGTAAGCACTGTGGGGAAAGTGATGCGGAGGATGAGGGAAGCTGGAGTTTGCATCCAGTGCGTCAGGGTGGGCCTTGCTGAGAAGATGCCATCTGAGCAGAGAATTGAAGGGGGTAAGGCATAGCAGTGGGGACATCTGGGGAGGGCATTCCAGGCACAGGGGACAGTGTGTGGCCCATGGCCTGGAGGGACACCGAGAAGGCCACTGTGGCTGGAGGAGAGTGAGCCTGAGGTTAGCAGCAGATGAGGTCGGAAAGGGAGGGGTGGCAGGGGCGCGGCTAGACCCGGGGCACGCAGCCTGTGTGGGTTCTTGGAGGGCCTGTGGGTTTCGCCCTCGGAGGGGAGGCCGTGGGTGGTTTGGAGCAGAGGGGTGGTGAGGTGGGGCTTGTTTTAATGGGAACACACTGGCTGCTGTGAGGGGAACAGACCATCAGGGAACCAGAGGAGGAGCAGGGGGACCATGGACGCTGGGCAGGGGTGGCCGTGAGAGGTAGTCAGCCTCTGGACATAACGTGAAGGTGGCCCCAGCAGGGCTTACTGCTGAGGGATCGATGCAGGGTGTGAGGAAAACTAGAGTCAAAGATGACTCCGCAAAGGTTTCGGCCTGAATGACTGGAAGGAGGGGGTCGCCGTTAGCAGGACGGGGAGACTGACATAGGGGCAGGTTGGGGAGGAAGAGGAGGAGCTCACTTTTGGACTTGTGGGTTCCAGAGGTCTGTTAGGCTCCCGAGGGAGATACCAAGGGAGCAGGCAGGCAGTTAAACACCTGAAGGTTCAAGGGAGTAGTCCGGGCCAGGTAGAGACACCTGAGAGTGGCTGGAGTTCAGAGGCTGCTCGAGGTTGCCCAGGAAGTGAGGCTGAGGAAGGGCCCCAGGGTGGTCTTGGGAGAAAATGGAGGGTGGGCCAAGAAGACTGAGGAGGAGCGGCCAGGGAGGCAGTGGAAGCCCCAGGAGGGCAGCTGTGGCCCAGCAGGTCATGCTGTCTGTCGAGAGGCCAGGCCAGAAAAGGCCCGTGGCCTGTGGCCCGTGGTGAGTGGCCGGGGAGACCCACAGAGGAGTCGACGGCGAGGGCGAGGGCGCGGCAGATGGCTGGCGGAGACAGCTCCGTCCAACACACTAGCTCACACTCTTTCTCACTGATGCTTGCACCTCCCTCCCATTTCATCGCTGAGGGACCTGCTCAGAGAAGGCAGGCAGCCAGGAGAGCGGTCACACGGCGCCTCATGCTCTTTCCATGCCTCGGCCACCAGACACGAGCCACGCGTCCTCAGGGTTCCAGCTACTCCGCCGGACTCGGGGACATGGGGCTGGTGTGACGGTCCCTCCCCTGTGTTCCCCTTTGGGACAAATGGGACGGTTCGCAGGAGGGGACTCGGAGCTGGCTCTTGAAGGATGGGTGGGATTTGGCCCAGCAGGGAGGGGCGCCGAGGAGGGGGGACAGGGAGGGCTGGAGAAGAGGGTGGGTACACATGCCTTTTGGGTGTGACGGGACCATCTAGGGAAGCGCCTGGTTTGAGAAGAGGCAGGGGAGCCGGGAAGCAGGGTGTGGCAGCTGTGATTTCCCTTCTAGAGAGAACCGGCTGGCCGTGAGGAGCGTGGGGAGCGGCAGGTGCCAGCCCCCAGCTGTGGCTGCCTCAGCCTTCCAGCCGGTGACTGCGCCCTTCCCAGCAGCTGGCCAGGGCTCTCTCTGAGCTGCACGGTTGTCCGAAGCTCTTCCTTCTGTCCCGTCTAACACGGGGGGCAGGCCTGCTTGGCCGGCTGACGGCTTGGCCTGCCGACCCCCCTGCGTCGTCCATGGGTGTCAACCCAGTGCAAGTCATGCGCTCTGACTCCGTCTTGGTCTCTGCCTCCCAGAGAAGCCCACCAGTATTGGGGTCCCAGGCTTCCCCTCTGTGCTCCCCACCAGGCCAGGCCCCTTTACTCTCGCAGCCTCCGCCCTCCCGCACGGAAGTGCCCTGGCTGGCAGAACGCTTTCCTTCTGTCTCTTCCTAGCCAGGCCCCGGCGGGGTGGGGGTGGGGGGAACTCTTGTGTCCTCTGCAGGGTCTCCATGCCCTTCTTTTGTGACGTTCATGTTCGTTATTTGCTGCAAAAGAGAGCGGCATCTGCTTCCAAAGCACAGAGGGGACGTGGTGCCCTGTGGTGTGAGCACTGGGGGTGTGGCTGCCACGGCCGCCCGGACAGGGTGGCACTTCCTCTGCCGGCTGCTCGGGGAGGCCTCCCTGCGGAGGTGCTCCTTGTGCAGAGTCCCCCGGAGAACGGCCGCTGCGGGGCGGAGGGTGAGGCAGCGCCTTCTAGGCCCGAGGCCAGCAGGGAGCCAACCAGCAGGAGGAGAGCGACTGTCCCCATGACCTGTGTCTGACTGTGTTTTACAGAAAGGAAGGCAGAGGAAGCCACGGCCGCTGGACCCCGGCGAGGGCTCTAAGGACACGGACAGTTCGGCCGGGCGGCGGGGCAGCGCGGGCAGAAGGCATGGGCGCTGGCGGGGTCGCGCCGAGAGCCCCGGCGTGCCCGTGGCCAAGGTGGTACGGGCGGCCACCAGCCGGCACAGAGCCAGCCGCCGCATCCCGCCGGCCCCAGCCCCGGAGGCCCCAGGCCGCCAGAACCGGAGCGGGGCGGCGGCCGGGGAGGCGCTGGTCGGGGCGGCTGGCTTCCCGCCGCACGGAGACACGGGGAGCGTGGAGGGCGCCCCCCAGCCCACGGACAACGGCTTCACCCCCAAGTGCGAGATCGTGGGCAAGGATGCGCTGTCTGCACTGGCCCGGGCCAGCTCCAAGCAGTGCCAGCAGGAGATTGCCAACGTGGTGTGCCTGCACCAGGCCGGGAGCCTCATGCCCAAGGCTGTGCCCCGGCGCTGCCAGCTGGCTGGTAAGAGGAGGAGACGGGCGGAGGCGGGGCAGCCCCGGGCGGGTGGCGCAGCAGGGCGCTTCACCCTCGTTTCCCAGGGGAGGAAGCTCTCGGGGCCCACCTCCCTGGCGGCGCCGGTGATAAAGCGCACTGGGCGGCCGAGGCGGAGCCGGGCCCCGGGAGCGTCAGGCTCCCAGTCCGAGGTCCTTCCTTTGGAAGGCAGGCAGTCCATCCTCCTGGCTCACCCCCCGCCTGTGGCCTGGGGCGGGGCCTCACTGATGGCCCTGTTCTCTCCTCTCAGGGAAGATGAGCCCCGGCATCCAGTGGGACGAGGTCCAGGCCCAGCAGCCCGCGGATGGCCCCCCAGTCCGAATCGCCTACATGCTGGTGGTTCATGGCCGTGCCGTCCGCCAGCTGAAGCGTCTGCTCAAGGCTGTCTACCACGAGCAGCATTTCTTTTACATCCACGTAGACAAGGTACTGTTGGGGGGACAACACAGGATCTGAGTGAGTCGCACCAAGACCCAGCCGGTCACCTATAGCCAGGCTCTCTGATCTGCTCGGGTGGCCCCCGGTTAGAGCTGGAGCCCTGCCCTGTGGTCTCTCCATTCCATGTCACTTGTCCTAGGGGTGGGGTGGGGAGGTTGTAATGCTGGGGGGGGGTACCCTGCGGCTGCTGAGTACCCCCCCCCCACGTCCCCCGCAGCGCTTCAACTACCTGCACCGTGAGGTGGTGGAGCTGGCCCGGCAGTACGAGAACGTGCGGGTGACACCCTGGCGCATGGTCACCATCTGGGGCGGGGCCAGCCTGCTGCGGATGTATCTGCGGAGCATGCAGGACCTGCTGGAGGTACCCGGCTGGGCATGGGACTTCTTCATCAACCTCAGTGCCACCGACTACCCGACCAGGTACGGGGCGGTGCTCTGAATCCTTGGTCCTTGGGGTGGGAGGGGCCTGATCGACTCCTTCCCTTCCCCCAGGCCTCATTCTGGTCCCTGGACCACAGCCATGGGTTAGGGGAGGGGCTGGTGGAAGGTGATGTCAGAATTGAGAGTGACAAGAGACTAGGGAGCAGGCAGAGGCCTGGAGCTGGGGTGCACGGTCAGAGGGCAAGGGGCAGAGGAAAGCTGTGGGTGCCCACCACCACAGAGCATCATCCAGGGATGCCTCTGTGAGGCAGGGAGCAGCAGAGGGTGAAGGCAGAGGGTGCCGGGATGGGGAGTGTGGCCTGAGCCCGAGCCAGTCCCCTTAGGCACACTGCCCGTGCCCCTTCCCCTCTCCAGGACAAACGAGGAGCTGGTGGCTTTCCTGTCCAAGAACCGGGACAAGAACTTCCTCAAGTCACATGGCCGGGACAACTCCAGGTGAGGGGTCTCATTGCAGCCCCTCCCACACATGGCCGGGTTGCAGAGCCTCCCAACCACGCCCAGGTTGAAGCATGCTGGTCCCTGGGCGCAGGAGAGAGCCTGCCCCCTGCCCCCCACAACACTCATTGTGGCCCGTCTGCCCCCCACCGCCCACGACCCTCATCGTGGCCCATCTGCCCCTCGCCCCCCACAACCCTCATCGTGGCCTGTCTGCCCCCGCCCCCATGATGCTCATCGTGGCCCGTCTGCCCCCCCACACAACCCTCATCGTGGTCCGTCTGCCCCCCCCCACAACCCTCATCATGGCCCGTCTGCCCCCGCCCCATGACGCTCATTGTGGTCCATCTGCACCCCCCCACAACCCTCATCATGGCCCGTCTGCCCCCGCCCCCCACAACCCTCATCATGGCCCGTCTGCCCCCACCCCCATGATGCTCATGGTGGCCCGTCTGCCCCCCCCACAACCCTCATCGTGGTCCGTCTGCCCCCCCCCACAACCCTCATCATGGCCCGTCTGCCCCCGCCCCCATGACGCTCATCGTGGTCCGTCTGTACCCCCCCACAACCCTCATTGTGGCCCGTCTGCCCCCGCCCCCCACAACCCTCATCATGGCCCGTCTGCCCCCACCCCCATGATGCTCATCGTGGCTCGTCTGCCCCCCCCACAACCCTCATCGTGGCCTGTCTGCCCCGCCCCCATGACGCTCATCGTGGTCCGTCTGCCCCCCCACAACCCTCATCATGGCCCGTCTGCCCCCGCCCCCATGACGCTCATCGTGGTCCGTCTGCCCCCCCCACAACCCTCATCGTGGCCCGTCTGCCCCCGCCCCCCACAACCCTCATCATGGCCCGTCTGCCCCCGCCCCCATGACGCTCATCGTGGTCTGTCTGCACCCCCCCACAATCCTCATCATGGCCCATCTGCCCCCGCCCCCCGCAGGTTCATCAAGAAACAGGGCCTGGACCGGCTCTTCCACGAGTGCGACTCGCACATGTGGCGGCTGGGCGAGCGGCAGATCCCAGCGGGCATCGTGGTGGACGGCGGCTCGGACTGGTTCGTGCTGACGCGCAGCTTCGTGGAGTACGTGGTGTACACGGACGACCCGCTGGTGGCCCAGCTGCGCCAGTTCTACACGTACACGCTGCTCCCCGCCGAGGTGGGTGCCCGGGGCCCCCCACTCCGCGAGGCCGGGGAGGCTGCGGGCCGGGGCGCCCACGGCTCACCCCCGGCCCCGCCCCCCGCAGTCCTTCTTCCACACGGTGCTGGAGAACAGCCCGGCCTGCGAGAGCCTGGTGGACAACAACCTGCGGGTCACCAACTGGAACCGCAGGCTGGGCTGCAGGTGTCAGTACAAGCATGTCGTGGACTGGTGTGGCTGCTCGCCCAACGACTTCAAGCCACGGGACGCCCTCCGGCTGCAGGTGCCCCCCGCCCCCCGCCCCCCGCCGGCCCTTCTCTCTGTGCTTTCGGGGGCAGAAGGGACTCAGGCTGAGCCCCCACCAGAGAATCTTGGGGGGAGGGGGCTTCCCCTGTAGCCATTCTCGGGGCTTCGCCGGCAGCAGGGGGGGCCCCCCCGACCCGAGCCACGCCGCCCGAGACCTCCAGGCCCCTTCAGCCCCGTTGCCTCTCCCGCTCCAGCAAGTCTCCAGACCCACCTTCTTCGCCCGGAAGTTCGAGTCGACCGTGAACCAGGAGGTCCTGGAGATCCTGGATGCCCACCTGTATGGCAGCTACCCGCCGGGCACGCCGGCCCTCAAGGCCTACTGGGAGAACACGTACGACGCGGCCGATGGCCCCAGTGGGCTCAGTGACGTCACGCTCACCGCGTACACCGCCTTCGCCCGCCTCAGCCTGCGCCACGCTGCCGCCACGGCACCCCCGCTGGCCACCCCGCTCTGCAGGTGAGACCCCCTTCTGACCTGTCGCAGCCCTCCACGTGTGGGGAGGCCGGTCAGGAAGAGTCCGCCCCGCCCCCGGGAGCCCCCAGTCCCAAGCAGGGGAAGAGGCAAATAAAACAGAGCAAGAGCCAGGCCCATAGGTGCTGCGGGTGTGAGATTTGGGGCAAAGGCCGCACCTGGGGATGGGATTCCCCAGAGCCCCAGAGCCCCCCTCCCTGGGACTCCAGGCCAAGTCGGGTGTGCTGATGGCATCTCCCTTTCTCCCTGCCGGCACCTTCTTAGGTTTGAGCCCCGGGGCTTGCCGTCCAGCGTGCACCTGTATTTCTATGACGACCATTTCCAGGGCTACCTGGTGACGCAGGCGGTGCAGCCCTCAGCCCAGGGGCCGGCAGAGACGCTTGAGATGTGGCTGATGCCCCAGGGGTCGCTGAAGCTGTTGGGGCGCAGTGACCAGGCCAGCCGGCTCCAGAGTTTGGAGGTGGGACAGGTCCTCCCCTTGCTTTCTCCTGACCCCCAGCAAGACTCAGGGTAGTGGGAAGAGGGGGACAGACACCAAGGGAGGGATAAGGACTGGGTCAGGCCTTTCAGGACTGGGTTCACGGGCCCTTCCTCCCCCGCAACGGAGCCGGTGTCTGCCCGGCGGGTGCACGCTGAGGAGCACCTCCCCCGTGGGGTGCACGTGAGTGAGCAGGGAGGGGCCCGAAGTTACTCTACAACGCAAGCCCCGTCTTCGAAACTGCAGTGGTTTTCTTCTAGAGGGACTTTGATATTCCATTAGGCTTTGGAGTGTCGGCTCTTCCTCAGAGGCCGTGGCTTCGTGTGGGGAGGGTCTCTGGGCAGGGCCGCAAACCTCGTCTCTGCCTTACTGCCCCCACCACGACCGAGCAAGCCACAGCAGGAGCCTAGAACAAATCTCAGGGCGGAGAAAGATCTTAGAGAAATCCTAGTCCAAGCCCTTCATTCTGCAGAATGGGGAAACTGAGGCCCAGAAAGATAGAGTGACTGGTCCGAGGTCACACAGAGAGTTAGAGGCAGCACCAGAGTAGAGAGGACTTGCCCCCCAGGCTCCTGCCCAGCTGCCTCCCTCCCTACAGGTCGGCACCGAGTGGGACCCCAAAGAGCGTCTTTTCCGGAACTTTGGGGGGTTGCTGGGGCCGCTGGATGAGCCTGTGGCCATGCAGCGCTGGGCCCGGGGCCCCAACCTCACAGCCACTGTGGTGTGGATTGACCCCACCTACGTGGTGGCCACGTCATACGACATCGCGGTAGACGCGGACACCGAGGTCACGCAGTACAAGCCCCCACTGAGCCGGCCCCTGCGGCCAGGGGCCTGGACTGTTCGACTGCTTCAGTTCTGGGAACCCCTGGGTGAGACCCGCTTCCTCGTGCTGCCCTTGACCTTCAACCGCAAACTACCTCTCAGGAAAGGTAAGGATCTAGGCCCAGAAACCAGAATAGGATTCGCCAAGCAGGTGACCAGTCCCAAGAGGCTGACCATCAGAGCTGACCCTCAAGGGGAAGGGGCAGGGTTGGGGCCTGGGTGGTCTGTCCCTTAGTGTCCCCACACTGCGGTAGGGTAGTGAGGTAAGCTTTGTGGTCAGGTGGATTTGGCTTTAGGATGTGCCTCTGACACTTTAGTTGGGCCTTTATCCTTGGCAGGTTATTGGCCTTCTGAGCCCCGGTCTTACTACATGTAAAGTGGGAGGGATAGAACGATTGGAGGCCTCCGGGGTGTGTGGAACACAAGTCAACTCAAACCAGCTCAAGTAAAATGGGGAAATTATTGGAAGAATGTAGGGCTGTCCCCCAGAACCCAGGAAATGTCTCTGGTCCCCCCCCTTGTACCCCGGGAACCAGAGGTCCTTTCTCTGTTGTCTCTGTGGGGCTACCTGTCCCCTGTCTGTGTATCAGCCCCAGGCTCTGGCTTCTCAATACATGATACTTGGTCTCTCCGTGCACTGGAGACTGACCAGGGCCTCTTGGTCCCCAGGTTCCTCAGTCTTGGGGCAGCAGATTTGATGGGCCACCCAGTCCGCCGTGTTGCTGGGTGGGCAGGATCCCATGGCCCAGCTCACAGTCGGCTGAGGCTAAGGGAGCAGGCTCTGGACACAGGCATGGGCTTCAGGTTCCCTCAAGAGAGGCCTAGTACAACTACCCCCTGGGAAATATTAGAGATGAGTATGTGGGTAAACATGGTTTGTATGCAGTAGGTGCTCAATAGGTAGGTGATGTTTCCTTTCTCTGGCTACATCTTACCACAGAGAAGATCAGGAGTAACCCAGAGAAGGATGGGGTACTAGGGGGGCTGCGGCAGATCCCGAGCAGAGAAGCCATACCCCTGCTCCCCGGGGACTCTGAGCCTGATGCAGGAGATGGGGACCGGTGGAGGTCAGCTCTCCAGCAGGCCAGTATTGGAGCTGAGCCCTGAGGAGCTGGAATTTTATAGACAGAGAGGGCTGTTCTAAGCTGAGGAGACAAACCCCACAGGCATCTGGTGCATGGGGGGAACAGAGGGTCTAGGGGGTAGGAGGTAAGGGGTGGTGGGAAGGGCTGGCTAGCCAAGCGCACAGGGCCCCACAGCTGAGGGCCCGAGGGTGGGGCCTCTGATGGCTCTGGGAACCCCTGGGGGTGGCTGAGAAGGGGCACGGGGACAGAGACCAGACCATTATGGGCAAGTTACGTTATCTTCCAAAGTGCCTTGATCCCACTGTTCTGAATCCTCAAGGTGGGAATTCAGAGATTACGGTCTTGACTTGGTAAAAACGAACAGTTTTACAGGCACAGAAAGTTCTGTGGATTAGCGCAAGGTCACAGGTCACTCAGCGAGATGTGACTCCCCGGTAGAATGGGGACAGACGCTGGGGTGCCCAGACCCGAATCCCAGGGGCTGGCCTTTACCACCTGTTCCATACCCCCAGATGATGCCAGCTGGCTGCACGCCGGGCCGCCCCACAACGAGTACATGGAGCAGAGTTTCCAGGGCCTCAGCGGCATCCTGAACCTGCCTCAGCCTGAGCCCGCGGAGGAGGCCGCCCGCCGGCACGCGGAGCTCACAGGCCCGGCACTTGAGGCCTGGACAGATGGGGAGCTGAGTGGCTTCTGGTCTGTGGCCGGACTGTGCACCATGGGCCCCTCCGCCTGCCCGTCCCTGGAGCTCTGCAGACTGACCAGCTGGAGCTCCGTGTTCCCCGACCCCAAATCAGAGCTGGGGCCCGTCAAAGCGGACGGGCGACTCAGGTAGCAGGGCCCCAGCCAGTGCGTCCGGAGGACCCGGGGAATTGCACCTTACAGACAGCGGAGGGACGAGAACCGGAGGCACACGCAGGCCATGCTAGCCATCCCGAGCCCGCGCAGACGGCAGGGAAGGGGGCGTGGTCCTCACTGCCGACGGTTCTGCTGGGGACCAGAGGTGGGCAGGAATGTGGGGAGAAGGGCTCCAGCTTCCACGCCCCGCTCTTCCCCACTTTCCCTTCTAGGTTTCTTGTTGTTTTGGGGGGTTTTTTTTGTTTGTTTTTTAATGGGTAGTAGAGGGAAGAACTGGAAATGAAAACTGTGCAATAGGGCTCAGAGCAGCCCCAGGAAGTGGGCCATGGCTCTGGGGAGCAGGGCCCTGACGAGCCCATCTGCTGTCGCTCCGGAGGCGGCTGGGCCTGCCTCACTCTCCGGGGCCTCGTTCCCCCAGCCTGGGCCTGTGGTGCCTACGGCTGAGGCTCTACGGGGGTGCAAGTGCCGGGCCAGGCTCTCAGGCCCAGAGACCAGGTGATTTGGGGGAGCTCTGCAGAGCTGGACTCTAGCGGGATCGCCTCTCCTCTTGTAGCCAGGGGGCCGTAGAAGAAAGGGGTGGGGCCGGCTCTAGGGCCTTCCAGCATGTCCGGCCCCTCGATGGGCAAGGCAGGGCGTCAGGGCCTGCTGAGACCAATGCAGAGTCTCCCAGGCACCCAGAACTGCACGCCGGGCCTGGGCTCCCGCCCTGGAGGGGCGAGCCGTCGCGAGCAGTGTGGGAAGAAGACTCTTGGCAGGACTCTCCGAAGAACCTAGAGCAGCATTGTGCCTGAAAGCTCCGTGTGAAGTCTGAAATATGCAACAGAAGAAATATATCTCTATCTCTCTAAGTGGAGCCTCTGTGTCTTTCCTCCTGGGTGTCGGGAAGCCAGCGCTGTTGGTCCTTCTCCCCAGTGTCTTCGCCGGTGTTCTCTGGCAGCCCTGAGAAAGTGGAGGTTTCATTTCCCTCGAGTGGGAACGGTTTAGAACCCAAGAACCAGAAAGGATGCAAGAACCCATCTAAAGCAGCTCCCTCTTTTTCTGAGGGCCAGACAGGCCCAGAGAGGCTTGGACACTTGCTCATTGCCACCCAGGAGGCCAGCGCGAGAGCCAGTTCAGTTCTCGAGGGTCCTGACCCGGCCCTTCCACGGGAAGCTGGTTTGTTTGCTTTTGGCATCACTAGGGCCCATCCCACAAGCCCTCCTCACTCTCCTGCCCCGCTCTGACGTATGGAGCACCTTCCAGAATGGAGGCAGCCCCAGCCCCAGCCTGGTAGTTACCGTTGGAGCTTTAGGGGCAAGAGTAACAGTGGCAGGGGGCCCTGGCCACCGCCCTAGGCCCTGGGAGGGCCTGCTGGAAAGGCTTGTCCCACCTTCCTCCTCTGCAGCCAGGGCTCCGTATCAGCCCTTCACACCTTACTTAATGTGGGAGCGAGGGTTTCTCAGGCCTTTAAAATCCTTCCCTGGGCGGGTCACGCCGGCCTGCTCAGCTCCGCTTGGGGAACAAAGGGCTCATTCCTGCCTAGACTGCCACATGTCCAGTTTTCCTAGTGGCCAGCAGAGGGCGCCCCTGACCACCAGGAAGGGCGGTGGGGTGGTGCGTTCAGCCCGCGGGTGGACCCTAGGCGCGGCATCTCATTGAATCCTTACAACCCTGTGGGGCAGGCGCTCCTATGATGGGCATCTGGCACATTAGGAAACCGAAATGATGAGCCCGAAGTCACAGCCCTCAGGTGGCGGCAGCAAGCTCCCGAGGAGGGTAGGGGGCCTGCATGGCGCTCTCACCACCCCCTGCCCTCCTGAGGGCAGGTCACCAGCGAGGAGCTGACAGAACCAACTCCCGGGGAACAGTGCTCGGGCGAGGGGCTAGGATGACATTTTTCTGGCTGCTATTTTTGTCAATCTCTGAAACTCTCCCTCCGAGTCTAGAATTTTTTTTTTTTTTTTTTTTACATCAACTCTGAGGTCGATGAAAAGAAAAATTTGCTAACTGGGTCCAGCATGTTCCACCCAGGCAGGAATGGTCAGAGCATTCAGACTCTGCTGGCTGAGGACTCGCCGTGCAACTGGCAAGGTTCACCCGGGCTGTCGTTAAGTTAGCACAACAGTTTCCAGAGTCTTTGTTTTTTGACCTCAGCGGGGCATGCGCTCTGTTTCAGCCCTGCCACGCTCACCACATTACACCAGGCCCTGGTTACTTATTACTCATGACCGTGCCCTGCCGTGAGCGTTCTGAGTTTGCACGTTTAGCCCAGTGGCTGGGCATCCTGACTGAGGGTTCTGAGTTCATTGGTGTGAGGTGGGAGCCCAGCGAAGGCATGGGTCCAAAGCCTCCCCCCCCCAGGAGATACTAATTTGCAGGGCAGCTCCATCCGCACTTCTCCGGCAGGCCTGGGTTGACCTCCTGAGTTGGAAGCATTTCAGGACCTGGACCAGGCTCCCGGCTCCAGAACCCGTGGCCGGTTCAGAAGGCAGGTTTGGCGGTGGAGGTCCTCCTCCCCCGGCCTCTCCCCTGTGCAAGCCATGGAGGCCAGAGCGAGCGCAGCTTCTCTGCTGCCTTTCTGGAGGGTTAGCTCAGCCTGGAGGTTTGGGCTCTTTGAGGCTTTGAAATCCTCCCCTGGCTGGGCCCCTGGGGTCAAGATCAGGATTCAGGGCAGGCGGGATGTGGGGTTGGGGTGGGGGTTGGCTGGGGCAGGCTGGACCCCCTGGGCTGCGCAATAATTCCTTTGGAGGGAGGGGAAGAGCCTGGGCAGAGTCTTTTGTATTTTGTGGCCCGCGTGCCCAGTTTCCAGGGCAACCTTGGACACCTCTGTTCCCTTAGAGGCGGGAGCCAGGAGCAGAAGACAGCCAATTGGCATCTTGAGCCCCGTTACCTGGGCCAATGGGAAGTGGCGGGGCAGAGTCGCTGGGAGGTGGTCTGGAAGTGGGAAGTGCAGAGGTTTGGGCGAGTTGGAGCCTCCAGGCTGGCCGATGGGTATACCAGACGCTGAGCCCAGTCCCGCCAACCTCTTCTGAAAGTCGTAGAGGGACCTTCATGGCCGCCGGGCCCGGAGAGGGGAGTGCCCTCTGTAGGACACGGGATCATGGCACGGCACCGACAAGCTGGCTCTGAATGCAGTCGCTCCTCTGGGCCAGGGTTCCTGGGTTGGGGGGTGGCCCTGCTGGCTGTCTTCAAGGTGGCTCAAGGCTGATGCCCTGTCTTGGCACCCCTCTGCCACTGCGGTTCTGCGTGCAGGGATCACCGTGGACGGTAGCCTCCTAGCCATAGCTCTGAGTCCCTGCTGCTGTCCTGAGCCCCGGGGTTGGATCAGATGTACCCTTGACCCTGCGCTGTGGGCCGGAAGCCCAGCCTCTTCATCTGTAGGGTCACCTGGAGCAAACCACTTGGGAAGAACGGTGTGTTTGGCTGGGCCCTTGCCCGCAGAGCTCTGGGAGAGCGGAGAAGGGGCTGAGTCCAGGCCCTGGGGTCCTCCCCGGGCCCCTCAGACCCGTCGCTTCTAAGGGTGCCTAGCCTGCCACAAGTTCCTTCCCCCTCCCCTAAGTTTGTCCCTCTCTAAACTCCCTACACACCGCACTTTCCTGGACTGAAGGGACAGGATAAAGCCATACTGCCCTCCTATGTAAGTCTGCCGCGGGGGGTTGGTGCCACAGCAGAAAGGGAACCGCCCGCACCTCAGTTTCCCCTGCATGTCAGGCTGATGCTAGCTAGACCCGTCAATCCTACCTAAACTTTGGAGTGCGATTCCAACGTGGGGAGGTGAGATGGGCCCATACATGCCAGGTGCGGGCTGGGCCCTTGACTGTGCGTCTGGGGGGAGGGTAGTTTCGTCCCTGGTGTTCATCGTGGCCATCCTGCAGCTGCTGCAGTACCAGCGTGAGCCCCAGCGCGGCCAGGCTCCCCGCTCCTGCCTCTTGTTCCAGAGCCCCAGCCAATACGTAAGCACCCCTGCCCAACAACCCTTCCCCTGCTGCCGCCCCCCTTCCCCAGCCCCAGCCAAAGGGCACCTGCTCGCTGGCTCAGGAAGAGCAACTGTTCAGGAAGGAAAGGGCCTTCAGGACCTACTCTCTGGACTCTGCCCCTTCCAGCCTGGGTTCCCTCGGGGCCAGGGCAGCAGTGTGGAAAGGGTTAATAAGGTCCTTGCCAGCATCCTGCCTGGTGATTGTTATTGTTAATGGGGACCCGGTGCTGGGAGCTGCTGGTGAGGACAATGGTCTTATCCCAGCTCTCCAAGCAGCTGGAGGCTCACCCTCTCCCAGGGAAGAGCCCAGAGCACTGAGCCCAGAGGGAGAGGGGGTGGTGGCTACCATACCGGCAGGCCTCTCCCCAGGGACGGGACACCATGTGGGAGCCTGGGTACAGAAAGCAAAATGAATTGTCCGACCTGCAACCTGCCCATGCTTTGATTCCCCCCCCTCCCCCTCCCCCCCCCCCCCCCCCCCGCACACACACGCACACAATTCTGGGCACCAGACAGAGAGGATGGAGAGGTGGGCACAGGAGGAGGAGGTTTTCTCTGACTCTCCCCCAAAAGGGCATCAGAGCTGGCTGCCAGACTGCCTGAGAAGCTGGGGCCAGAGAGGAGTGGTACCTCTACACTGAGTGCATCTCAGAAATGCTGAGGAGCGAGCTCTGTGCCTTGGGCTCGCTGGAGAGAACCAAAGGGGTTGGGGAGAGCGACACAGGGACAGAAGGGGCTGGGCTCTGCTCTCTTGCTTGCTGACCCTGAATCTGGAGCTTCACTTTGTCATCCTTCATGCTCCCCAGGACTGCCCCCCTCCCTGCTTCTGCACCATAGGAGACCCCAGCGAGGTCCAGGCAGTGGAAAGCTGCTGAGATTCCCAGGGGATGCAAGTGAGGGAGGACCCTTGGGGTTGCCACCCCAGAGTCAGTGGAGAGCTGTGTACTGCAGGCCTGAAGCCAGGCCAGGGCCTCAGGGTGGCTAGGGGGAGGATGGGATGATGCCTAGAGACTTCTGGGAAAGGAGAGCATGTGATACCCTAATCTTGGGCTCACCCTGGGGAAGAAGGTCCAAATGGAAGCCAAAGGGTCGTGTGTGCCTGCCTGGTCCCCTCGGCTTTTCTTGGCTACAGCACTATTCCCTAAGGGGCGAGGGAGTCCGCGTGGGGCTGCCCCTGTGGCAGCTGGCTCGCCTGCCCAGCTAGGAGAATACTGGAAAGAAGGACCAGCAGAAACAGGTTCACCAGCTGATTACACAGCGCTTCAGGATCTGGGCCTGCAGAGAGGTGAATGTTTAGCATTCCTAGCCTCGGGTGCCTTGGAGAAGTGAGCTATTTTCGTATTACTCTTACACATAATGCCCAGTTAGAGCCCCTCAGACCAGGAGGAGGAAAGGGCCACTGATGGGGAGAGCCCCAGGATTTGAAAGGAAGCCCTACTTCACCTCTTTGGGTGGAGGGAAGGACAGTGGACCCCAGCCCGGGGGGGGCCTGCCCTGGGATTCAGAACAGGCTTCTGCGGGTTTCCACGGAGCCAACGGCTCTAGGGCTCAACTTGTTTCCAGGAAGGAACATCACTGGGGGAGAGGAGGCACAGAAGGCCGAAGCCCAAAGAAAGTACGTGTACGTAAGGGCAGGTGGAGAGAGGCTGGGGTGTCAGGGAATGGCTAATGCCTTCCTCCCCACCCCTCAGTTGCCACCAAGCTATGAGGCCGTAAAGTCACTGCCTGCACCATCACCCAACTGTGGCTTTGATTGCCCACCCCATGAAGCAGCAGCCCCCCGGCCCCGCTCTGTTCAGGACAACACCGCTGTATAGGAGGGAACCTCTTGCATCCTGCCCCTTCGAGCTTCTCCAGAGGCCTGGCAGGGACAGTGCTGAGCTGACAAGAGACGCCCCCAGCAATCTTCCCAGCTGGGGCCTTGGTACATGAGACCCCACAAGAAGTGGGGTGAAACCCTGGGTCACCTCTGCCAAGGATCTGCATGTGGAGAATCCGGGGTCATGCCCTGAGAGAACAAAGTGCCAAGTTCAAGGCAGATCTCGCGAACTGTGGGGCTTCTGTGCCTCCAATCCCTGAAGCTCCTGGCTGCAGGGCAGAGTCTTGGAAGCCACTGGACTCTACAAGCCCCCCGTGGCTGTAGCCCAAACCACCTACCTCCAAAGGCCAGGCGGCCCTCTGCCCCAGCTGAGGCTTTCTTCCTGGCCCTTCCACTGGAAGCTAAGCTTGAAGGTCTTGGGCTGGATTGACAATGAAGGC
The DNA here is from genome assembly GCF_029215605.1 of Mirounga angustirostris. Lineage (NCBI taxonomy): Eukaryota > Metazoa > Chordata > Mammalia > Carnivora > Phocidae > Mirounga > Mirounga angustirostris. Next base: position 21,586,864 of record NW_026991725.1, on the reverse strand, counting down.
CTGTCCCAGCCCACTCTAGGCCCAGACTGAGTATTCCTAAAGCCAGATCCTCGGAGGCTGTTTATGGTTTGAGATAAACCAAGAACCAGAAAAGGATGTGAGGTGGGTGTGCGGAAAGAAGCCCGTTTGTCACTCATTTTGCCACATCATTGAAAGGACCTGGGTCCACCTGGCCTCTCTAGGCCGGATCCATGGGGGGGTCCACCATGTGGCCATTCCAGCGGCTACAGCCCCAGCTCCCTCCAAATGTGGCTCCAGGAGAGGACATGACCTTGTTGCTTCCTCTGTAGCCCCTCCCATCCACTCCTCCCAGGACCCCTCCGGACAAGGGATGGGGGGTGGGGGGGGGTCGTTCTCCTCTTCCTTCCCCTTGGGGAGATGGTGTTAAGGCAATCCCCTCCTCACACACACTCCCTTCCTGTCATTTCCTCACTCTGAGAGCTCTCTTTCCTGCTCTGCGGTTGTTCCTCGTGTGCACCACCGAACGTGGCTAAGGACCAATAAACGCGTAAGGAGCCCCGGCCAGGTTTATCCCCACACAGCACAGGCTCATGACTCCAGCAAACTTTATTTCTGGCCCCAGGTCAAGTCTCCCAAAAGGCTTCCCAGCCAGTCACTTCAGAGACTTCCACAATCACCGCCAAGCAGACTTCCTCAGGAGGCCCTGTTGTCCCGACCCTTGACTTCTGCTGTCACCCTCTCCTGTCACCTGGGCTCCAGGCTCCAACCAATGGCCTCAACCAGGAGTTCACAGCATAGCTACCAGTTTGAAGGTGCCCTCAGGCTTGGCAGGAACCACGTGGACAAAAGTCTTATAGAGCACAGCACCCTTGGGCAGCCTGGTGACCAGATCCACATCCTCTGCGTTGCTGGGACTGGGCACGTAGACCTCCTTTGTGTAGCGGACTACCCCTTCCTCCAGAGCATACAGGTACTTCTTCTTCCCCAGCCCCACCTGCAACACAAAGACCTGGTCAGCTGGACCCACAGCCGGGAGGTCCATCCCAGGGCTTTGGGATAAACTTCTCATAAGGATTCAGGCTCTGGGACCAAGGGGGGGATCAGAAAGCTCTATCTCGGGTTCCCTTTCCTGCTGCCTGGCACCTCCTTGGCATCTAGGACTCTGTAACAGAAGAGGGAAAAGAAAACTCCAACAGCCAATCCTCGCGGGTGCTCAGTCCCTGAAGGCTGGTCCCTAGACCCATGTCTGTGCGGCTGGCCGGGCACCACACCGGACAGATTCCCAAACCAGGCCCGGGAAGATGCCCCTAAGCACTGCCCCCTGGGAGCCGGCCTCACTTAAAATTAAAAAACACTGGAGTTGTCATAGTAAACATGAGCTTGACATAGTTTCGTCCTACATAGTGACCTCTGAAGTTTAGGCTCTAAGGAAAGTATGGACCAAAGCCCTATGGTAATACATCATCTAACAGAACAGCAATCATAGTGACAGGCACCAGTCCTTTCACAGCGCCTGCCTGTGCAGGCAGTGCTCCCCTGACCCCTTTAGTCCTCACCCTGTGAAGCAGCTACCATTTCTAACTGCTCTCGATGAAAACTATGAGCGGAGAATAAACTACATGTTGCGCATACAGTTTGTGAACTGCATATATTTTAGCATTTTTCCTTTAGAACTTGAGATTGGATGTGGGGCAACTTTTACCCAGGCAATAGAGCATTATTCAATATTTCTCTGATTAAAGGAACGGGCTCTGGAGCCAGGATGCCGGGTTCAAATCCCAGCACCACTGCCTCCTGTCGTGTGGCCTGGGCAAGCTGCATTACTTCACTGTGTCTCCGTTTTCTCATCTGCAAAATGGGGATAATATTAACTACTTTTATGGGGCCCCCCTCAAAGATTAAGTGAGTTAATCATAAAGAGCTTAGAATACTGCTTAGCTCAAAACACGTCAGCTTTTACTACTGCAGCCGCTATTTGAGTTAGTGCCCAGGGTTACCACAGGCACACAGCCAGGGCCTCAAGTCCTAAGAGACAAAGCTACTACGAATGCAATCCATTCGCATGTAAACTAGCATTTCTGACCTAATTATTGGCTACTATCAGTCTTTATATGCCTACTAAAATGGCCAAAAAAGGGGCGGTGAGGGGACTGATTACAAACGAAACTAAACTAACATTTAAGATAATGTGAAGAGTACAGTACGGGGGTGCCTGGGTGGCTCAGTCAGTTAAGCATCCCACTCTTATTTCTGGCTCAGGTCATGGTCTTGGGGTTGTGAGATCGGGCCTCCAAGACAGGCTCCAAGCTCATCTGGGAGCTCAGACTCTCTCTAATAAATAAATCTTAAAAAAAAAAAAGAGTACGGTACAGATCTGTGTTAACAAAGAACCTTCCTACCTCAGAAAGTAATCCCAACTTGCCGAAAACTGAAATCCCTGCCTGATATGGACCTAGTTTCTGGCACATACACTGAATTCTATTTTATTAAATTCAAACTATCTTTCAGCCATCTGATAACAATTTTATGCAAAAGAGGATTAGCAAGAAGGAAAAAGGAATACACTGAAATTAGTTTCCCAAGATTCAAAAAGTATCTCAAATCACTAGGCATCTCCTCCTCTAACAGGTGGGGTTAGAAAGGAGACCCAAGAGAACCAGGCTGATGCTCCACAAGGCAAAGCACAGTGACTGGGAGGCAGGCAGCCCCAGCACGAACCCCAGCTCTGCCATGTGGCCCCCTCCACTCCCTAAGTCTCTGGCATCCTACCTCGAAAATGGATACCTAGTGATACCTAGTGCATCATGGGGATGGGCTAAGGATGAAACGAGACAATGCAGGCCCAGGAAGCAAAATGATGCTTGGCATTTGCTAAGCATCCCATAAACACAACTGTTTTATTATCACTACCATGCTTAGGAACAGAGAGAGGTGGTCCTGGGAAAGACAAAAGGGGAAAGGGCCACAGAGGAACTCACATGGGCGCCTGGGTGCCAACGGAAGTGGCGCTGAGTCGCAAGGATGTTGCCAGCATGGACATAGTGACCTAGAAGAAAAGTCCATAAGCACGCTGACTGTGGGCCCCAGTGATGGGGCAGCACAGCAAACTGCTGAAAAAACATACCGGCCCTCGATTTCCTGGCCCAGACACTGCACACCAACCTCTAAGCCTGACCCTGGACAAAGCCAATTCCTACATGCTCGGACACAAGCAGCCCCCATCTCCCTCTGCCAGTCTCACCCCCTGAACCCCCCCCCCAAGTCTCCACACTCTTCTCTCCAATCACATGGCCCAGGTTCACACCTATCTGCTCTTCCTCAGGACCCCCTCCCTGCCTCAGGTCTTCTCTGCATCTGTAATCTGGAGCCAAGTGCTCTGGCGAGCTAAGCGGAGAGTACAGGCCCAGGAGGGGGCACAGTCTTCCTGTTCTGCAAAGGATGCCAGGGACAGCAAGAGAGGGTGCAGCTGGAAAATGGAAGCCAAGGCACACGCTCACCCTCCATTTTCTTGAGGCCAAAGCGTTTGCCTGGTGACTTTCCACCCAGGTTTTTGGAGCTGCCACCTGTCTTCTTGGATGCATATCTGATGGCAAGAGACGCAGCCTGAGGGGGGCTCAGCAGGGCTGTACCTGCAGACGGAACAGAAATGTTGTTCAGAGAGGCTCCCAATCACTCTTTCTCTGCCTCGATGGGCCATTTGGTAAGCTGAGAGGTGGCGGGGGTAGTGGCGGGGGAGGTGAGGAAGATACGTGAGCAGAAATGCCACCTGACTGTGTTGGTGGTTTTCAGGGAGTGTCTGAAAGTCCTTGGCCTTCTCCAAGGCAGGGGACAAGTCATTCCTTGTATTGTCCAGGGCGTATGCCCTGCATGAGAAGTGTGTGTGTGGCCTGGGGAGGCGGTGGGCAGTGAAATATTCACGGAAAGAAAATAAACACCATGTGCCCTGGGTCCTGACACATTCAGTCCTGTTGAAGAGAAACAAACACCACAGGAAATATAAGCCAGCGAGAGGACACCACAGAGCTGCTGGTTTCAGCCTCACTCACCACATGTCCTCAAGGCTCCAGACACTGTGGAGGGGCTGGACCACAGAGCCCAGCAATAGGACACCCAGAGAGAGGGTCCTGCTTTGGCGTCATCCACCACTTTCTCAACCATTCACCCATCCCCTGCACACCAAATACTCGTAAACAAAAAGGGCAGCTTCTCGGAGGGTAGCTCCCACAGGCTCTTAGCTATTTCAGAAGGCTGGACTCTTTCATCAGCAAGCCCACCCAGTACGTGTCCTGACCAAGAAGACTGACGCCCTGCCCTTGACAACCTGACCTCTCCATACTCATTCCAAAATGCTCAATGGCATTTCTTTTCAAAAGGAGAGTGAACTAAAATTCATACTAACTAAGTTGGAAGCCACTTGCTATATGACAAGCACAGGGCTGGCAGTCCTTGCTTTCGGGTCTCCAGACACAGCCCTGGTTAATCAGGGTTATGCCAGAATCTTTAGAGAAGCCCTGTGAGTCTCCAGAGCCTACAAGTTCAGAGTTCCTGAAACCAGGTTTCTGAAGTTTTTTTTGTTTTTTGTCTTGTTTTAAGATTTTATTTATTTATTTGACAGAGAGAGAGACACAGCGAGAGAGGGAACACAAGCAGGGGGAGTGGGAGAGGGAGAAGCAGGCTCCCCGTGGAGCAGGGAGCCCGATGCGGGGATTGATCCCAGGACCCTGAGATCATGACTCGAGCCGAAGGCAGACGCCCAACGACTGAGCCACCCAGGCGCCCCCAGGTTTCTGAAGTTTTAATGATAGAGAGTAGCTGGGACAAAGGACCAGAAATAAATGCTTAGAAAGACATGTTAAATGCCCAGCACCAAGATCTATCTACCTTTAAATCTATTCATTCATTCATCCTCTAACTTATTAAGCTGAGGAATGGGGCTTTTGTTTTATCTACACTATCTCTTTCACAAATCTTTGCCCTTCAGCCTACTCCCCATCCCCCACCTCAGAGTAAAGGATGCTACCAACTATGCAGTTGCTTGGGCAGAAATCAGAGAGTCATTGCAGATCACTTTCCTTTGCTCATCTCACATACCCAGCTCACGAGCAAACTCTGAGTTTTATCTCCAAAACTGATCTTAAAACCACCCATTTCCCCCAAGTTCACTGACACTAGCATCTTGGCTAAATCATGTCTCATCAGGACTACTATTACAGCTTCCCATCTGTTTTCCTCCTTTCCACTCCTACCCCCTTTTAAATTCACCTAAGCGCAATGGTTTGCTTCTCAACATGGAAAACTGGCTTATGTCACTCTCTTGCCCCTCATTCTCTACCAGGGCTAGGCCTCCCGTCATCCTTTAGGTCTTAACTTAGATGTTACCTCCTTGAAGGGCTTCCCTGACCACCAACCCCCCAAAAGACAGCAAACACACATTTTTGCTTTCTTTAACAGCACTCGTCACAATTTACAACCATTTTGTTTCTGTGCTTATTTTTGGCTTTTCCACTAGAAAGAACCGGCCCGGGAGATAGAGACTGTCTTCATCTCTGCTGAGATCCCCAACACCTAACTGCACTGTCTGGCACAAAGACTTTAATCTGTTAACTTTCTGAGCTCCAGCGTGCCAGTATTTATAGATGAAAGGATCCACGGAGTGGAAGCGGCGTGCCCACGTCACCAAAAGCTAGGGAAGCTGTACTTGCGCGCGGGGCAAAGGAAGGGGACACATGCTCCTCGAACCACCACCCAAGGCCGGGCGCCCGACGTGGTCAGTGACAGCTGCCCCTCAAAGCTCGAGGGCCCCCCGCGCTCTCCCGGCTCGGCGCCTAGGGGCCTCCGCGGGGAACGGCCTCCACCCTCAGGCTCCCTGCAGGGTCCCCGCTCCGCCTGCACCCCTCGCCCCGCAACAGCCACGGCGTCCCGTTACCAGCCGCCCGCGTCCTTAGCGCCAGCGCCACCGACGCCATGTTTGCCGTCCACTCGCTTCCGGTCTCAGAAATCTGCTTCCGCTACCGGGCGATCTGCTTCCGGGGCCTGCGCTGCAGTTGAAAGAGTGGCGCGAAGAGTCACAGGTGAGAGCTGGCGCGGCGGGCGGCGGGCGGCGGGTTGGGGCCGGAGTTTTGAGCGCCGCCCGGCAGGGCCTCGGTAACCAGGGTGTCCGGGGCTCCGCCGCGCGGTGAGGACGCGCCGGACCGGCCTGGCAGGCAACCTCGGTTTGCCGGACTCTGGCGAGGTGCAGGGAGCGGACTCAGAGGAGGTCCCTCCCTAGACTTTCAGCGTCCTTTACCGAGGGCTTACTATCGGCTGCGTGCTGTGCTAAGCGCTGTAGAGGCACGATTTCAGTTACTTCGCACAATCTTATGAAGTAGGTGTTGTTATCATCTCTGTTTTACTATGTTGGAAAGCGAGGCTCAGGGAGGTTACGCGGCCCATCCGGGGTCACACCTACAGTGTTAGTGAACCTTTATTCGAAGAGTGATTCTTGTACACGACCCAGCAGTTGCACTTCCAGGTATACATGCAACAGAATTGAAAACCTGTCCCCACAAAAACCTGGACGTGAATGTTCATGGCAGCATTATTCATAATGGGCAAAACCCGGAAACCAAATATCCGTCAGTGCTCAACAGAGAAGCAAATTGTGGCAGATCTATGCAGTGGAATGTTATTCAGCCATAAAAAGCCATGAAATACTGACACACGCCACAACATAAACGAACCCTAAGAAACATGCTAAGTGAAAGGAGGCAGTCACAAAGGACCACATGCTGTATGATTGTTTGTACTAACTATCCAGAACAGGCAAATCCATAAAAAACAAGTAGATTTGTGGTTGTCAGGAGCTGGGGGACGGGGAAGTGAACAGTGACTGCTTAATGGCTATGGGATTTCTTTTTGGGGTGATGAGAATATTCTGGAATTAGTGATGCACAGTTTTGTGAATATACTAAAAACTACTGAACTGTACACTTGAAAGAGAAGTTTATGGTATGTGAATGTTATCTCAAATTTTAGAGAAAGGATGACTTGACATCTGCATTTCAAATGCAGAGATCAACAAGGGGGTGGTGTTGAGTCTTGTTACTACTGCATTAACATTTTCCGATAGTAATCTCCACTTTGTTTCTAGGTCACCATGACCTAGAAGGGATTTGAGGAGTCCTGTTAGACTACAGACAGCTGAGTTCCAGATTGAATGTGTTGGGACAGTATCCTGTTTTTCTGTTTCTATATTGTATGTATTTCCATAGTTTGGCCACAGAACATGTCTAATGGACTGAGTTCAGTGCTACAGTCTGCATCTCATCTCTTTTCCTTTCAGGGGATTAATTTGACAGCACGTATTGATGGCTCTAAAGTCATCACTGGCACTGGATTCCAGTGAGAGTGAGTCGGAAGAGTTGCCAACATTTGCCTTCCTGAAGAAGGAACCATCTTCAACAAAGAGGAGGCAGCCTCAGAGGGAGGCAAAAATCATTGTGGTTGACACCTCAGATTCTGAGGCCTCCTGTCGTCCGTCACCAAGGTTGAAAGATGTACCACCTATCCGAGACACGGCTGAACCGGTCACACAAACAGAGCCAGTCAGGGTGCTAAGCAGTGAAAGTGAGGATGAGGAAGAATTAGCTCCCCTGGCTGAGAGGCTTACCTGTAAGTTTTTGACCCGCAAGCAGCTGAGCCCTGAGGATTCTAGCTCCCCAGTTAAAAGTCTATGGGATCACCAAAATAGTGCAGGAGCATCACGTGACTGGGAAAACCAACCCTTTCCAAAGGTCCCTGATCTTCCCCTCCATGAAACCTCAGAGAGACATGCATCAACTAACAAGGACCCTGTGGGAGACAATCCACGCCATCAGCTTCCTGCCTTCAAAGCTACCTGCCCTGTCCCGAATGGCAGCTGGACCGTAACCAAAACAAATGCTGAGGTCCCCCCACTTCAGAAGAGAACCAAGCATAGCCAGAAGGTCCAGAGAGGCTTGCAGGGATGCCAGCCGCGGAGACAACAGGAGAGGACGGAGAAGGCAGCCCCGGTTAATAGGCTGAAAGCTCAGAGGCCCGAGGAATGCTTAAAGCACGTCGTCGTGGGGCTGGATCCAGGTCCTCCTAGCATTGTGTCTTCTTCCCAAGCTGGGGTGCCCGCTTTCTGGGCCAGCCCCTGACCGCCCCTCTCTCGTCATCTGTTGCAGTGCTTTTGCAGACGGAAGGGGGAGGCCAGCTCCTCGGAGCCCTGCAGTCCATGGAGTGCCGCTGCGTGATCGAGGCACAGGCCGTGCCCTGCAGCATCACCTGGAGGAGAAGGGCTGCGCCATCCGAGGTAGCGGTTTTCTGGTTAATGTCTCTCCTCCCCGCTTCGAGCTCCCCGATAAATGCGCTTTCATTCTAAAGAATTTTAATCAGGGTCCCAGCAGGAAATCAGCTGGCACGCTCAACTGAGGATAATTTTGAGGAAGATGTAAGAAAGGAACAGTGTTCTAAAGCGTGGGCAGGGTACAGGGCAACTACAAGGGATGACACAGCACCTCACGGTAATGACACCACTAACTCAGGGATTCTCCACCTCGGGTGTAGTCGGCATTTCAAATCGGAGAGTTCTCTGTTGTGAGGGGCTGTCCTGTGCACTGTAGAAGGTCGAGCAGCCTCCCTAGCCTCTGCCCACTTAATGCCGGTAGCACCCCCCCCTCCAGTCCTGACAATCGAAAATGTCCAGATGTTGCCACACGTCCCTTGTGGGGAAAAATCGGTCCTGGTTGAGGACCCCTGCATATTTGTTACCATGCCTAGGCCTGAAGGGATGAGGGGAGGAAGTCGTTCCCCGAATCCAGAAGGGAGAGAGAAATGTAGAGAGGACCCCCTTGAGAGAAGCTTGCCCTCCCATAGAGGAACATAGCAAACCCTAAGTGACCCATTTCGAGGGAGCCAGGGAAATAGCTCGACTTCACTCCTCCCTCCCTCCTTCCCTTCCCTTCTCCAGTCTCCTGTTGGGTTTCCCACCCACCATTCCCATTTGGCCATTTGCACCAGAGGGCCTGGTGATGTGGTCTTCTGCAGAGAGCAGAGCGGGAAGGGGGAGAGTGGACCCGCGGGGCAGAAGGAAGATATCTGCATGGGATTTCTGACACTGGGCTTTGGGAATAGGTGGGCTTGTGCTTGAATTTCAGGCCCCAGAGCTTTATTGCTATGACCCTGGGCAAATTATTTCATTTCTTTGTGCCTCATCTGTGAAACACTGACACTGTTGTATCCCTTTGGGTGCCCTGTGTCATGGGGACTGAGATAACCAAGCCCCAAGCACACAGTAGGGCACACAGCAAATGTTCCTTCCTTGGCCCAGGCTCCTGAGGTTTCTACAGCTCCTGTGCCTTCCGCTCCTCTTATCTGCGAATCCAAAATAGTCCACATTTGCAGAAACATTAAGATTTTTTCCTCTCTTGGGGCGCCTGGCTGGTTCATTTGGTAGAGTGTGAGACTCGTGACCTCAGGGTCATGAGTTCAAGCCCCACGTTGGGCATGGAGCCTGCTTAAAACAAAATTGTTCCCCTTTCATTTGGATCTCATAATTTTCTCAGTAATTTATGGCAACTGCACACTTTTTAATTCGGGGGATTAGCAAATCTTTATATTCAAATTGCAGTGACTTTTCAAGGCGCTTCCACATTCTCACTCCCATGCCCGTGGCAGGCCCCCTACACGGAGGGAGCTGTCACCCCACGTCACAGGCGGGGAGCCGGGCGGGAGAAGTTGAAAGCTTTGTGAAGGGTCACAGCCGATTGGTGGCGGAGCAGGAACTAGAGGCCGGCGCTCCTCCCGCTACACTTGGCTGTGTTATGGGTCTTGGCGTTGGCTTACAGGGACCCAGTGAGAAAAGCCTCCCCACGAGCCCTGCTCCCAGGGCTCCGTCACTCCGACCGCTGCAGGAGTGTCTCGCGGGAGGCCGCCCTGTGGCGATGGTGCAGAGGACGGGCCCTCCCAGGCGGCAGCTCCCCTCGTGGCTCCCATCTGTCTGTAAGAGCCACTCAGCTCCCAGTCAGCCCCTGCCCTCAAAGGCCAAGTACTTATTTGCACAAAACCCTCTGGAATTTTCCTTTCCCTCCATTCCCCTATCCAGAGCGTACAGAAACATTGGCAGTTCTCAGCCCATTTCAACTCCTCTTCTTCACCGCCTCTGAGACGTGGTTCACCAAGGTTGAACAGTTGAGGACTGGGGAGGGAAAGGGTCATGGGTTATCGTTTCTTGCCACCTGGCTTCATTCCAGAAGAAAAAAATAATGCAAAAATGGGCTCGGCTGGTGTGGGTGCGTTCATTCACCCCGAAGGCCTGGGTCTCTCTCACAGGTGCTGAGCACCTGCTGACCTGCCTCCCTGTGCTGGGTTCCGGGTCCTTTGGCAGGATGGACAGGAAGACTGGGTGGAGGAACCAACGGTCCTGGCGCTGCTCCCGGCAGAGGCGTTTGTGTCCATGGTCCAGAACTTCAAGCAGGTGGGCAAAGCAGGCTGGGCGCTAAGGCATGGGACGGGGGCCGAGCCTAGGGAACGAACGTTAACGCAGTGTCTGCCCTTCACACAGGGAAGTGTGGGCGGCACTGAGAAGGGGAAGGAGACGCTGCGGAGCTTTGTGACTGACGCCACAGCAAGGGCAGCTGGGAAAGCTCTGTCACTGGTGATTGTGGATCAGGAGAAACGCTTCAGGTTTGAATTGGTCCTCAAGACTTAGCATGAAAAGGGGCAGCTCCACCAGAGGTGACCTTACTCATCCCACATCTGAGTCCCCCCCCTTACAAGCCCTATGCTCTGGTCGGGTCTTCTCACCCCTGTTCTGCCCGAGCTCAGCCTGGAGCTGCTGCTGTCTGATTTCCTCCCCGGTTCCAGTGCTCCGAACCCTCCAAGAAGAAGGAAGCAGGGAGTGGCAGATAGGGAACAGGCCAAGGAGAAGAAGCAGAGACGACCAGAGGCCAACACAGGGTGCATGGTGTCCAGGGTAGACGTGGAAGAGGTAAGAACTTCGTGTTGCTTGAGTCAGGCTGGGCTCCCACTCTCATTGAACCCGATTTGCTCTAGATCAGGAGCAAAGTGCCCGCTGGACACGCCTTTCTGCCTTGGCACTGAGTAAAAAAGAAGGGGCTAAACAGGGAGCCAAGGGGCTGGGGTGCAGGTTTGGCAGGCATGAGAGAGGAACCTCAGCCAAGTCTCCCTCCACCCCTCCAACCCGTCCTGCCTTTGGGTCTCTAGGCCTTGGTGGATCTGCAGCTGTACACACAAGCCCAGGCCCGAACGGTGCAGAGCTGGAAAGAGCTGGCCGACTTCGCATGCGCGTTTACGAAGGCTGTGGCTGAGGCGCCCTTCAAGTGAGTGCCCCAGCAAGTCTCGGCTCCACTGCTGGGCCTTGTGCTGTGTGGTGGCTCTGGTCCCCACACATGTCCTTTTCCCCTGAACTCTGCCACCAGCCCCTTGTCTGTGAGGCTGGTGGTGGACGGAGCCAACCTCATGCTGGGGATGCTCGTGAGGAGCCCTCAACCCCAGTCCCTTTAAAACGTTCTGCAGTAGCTGCTCTGTAAGTTCATGTTCTCCAGGCTGGTGCTGGGTCACCAGTGAGCCAGGTTACCAAGATCCGTCCCAGGTCAGGTCACGATGTCATAAGCCCTCATAAAACAAACTTTTAGGCTACTTAGCTTTGGGAGTGTTCGTGGTCTGAATTTAAAATAGTAGGGGACCTCAGTCCAGTCCAAGTCCCTCATTTTCTACCCAAGGGAACAGAGGCCTGAAGACTGCCTTGTCTGAGCTCCTAGCAAGTTAAAAGTGGAACCAGACTCCTCCCAGATTGCCTGACAGCCAGTCCCTAGTGGCTATCCCCATGCACACTGCCTCTCTGGTCCATACAACCCAATGTCAACATCGGAAGCAATCTGGTACTTTTCTGGCAACTTCTCTCTTAATGAGAAGGACTAGATATCATTTTTAAGGGAACTAGCAACTAGCACTGCTTGGGGACAAAGTGAGCACCCAAATAGGCGCCCGTGAGGTCTGTGGAGGGAGGGTTTTTAAGTTCCCAGGGAAGGGGACAGATGGGAGTGACGAGTGACTCACAGCTCTTCAACTGCTGTTCACAGGAAGCTTCGAGACCAAACTAGTTTCTCCTTCTGCCTGGAGAGTGACTGGGCTGGAGGGGCAAAGGTGGACCGCGCAGGCAGGGGACTTGCGCTGGTCTGGAGGAGACAGATTCAGCAGCTGAACCGAGTCAGCCTGGAAATGGCCAGCGCCATTGTGGACACCTATCCCTCCCCCCAACTTCTGGTCCAGGTAGGCTGCTCCAACAGTCATCCCCCAGCACCCTGTGGCTTTAGTGGGCTCCCAGGCAGTTTCCGCGAGGGCACTGGTAGTCAGCAGTACAGGCCTGCCGAGATCAGTGAACAGAGGACACGGGTTCTCATCCCCCCACCCAAGCTCACTGCCCCCTTATTGATGGACAGGGGTGACCCTGGGTAGTACAGTATTGAGAGGTCATCTGCCACTTTCAGGCTTACAGACGGTGTCTCTCGGAGCAAGAACGCCAGAATCTGCTTGCAGACATACAGGTGCGTCGTGGGGAAGGCGTGACCGCCACCTCCCGCCGGGTCGGACCAGAGCTCTCCAGGCGCATCTACCTTCAGATGACTGCTCTGCAGCCAGATCTCTCTTTAGACAGTGCAGACTGATGCCAGCCCTGGGGGACCAGGATGAAAAGCTGGAGATTTCCACCTCACCCAGCTCGGAAGAGGACCACAGGAAGAGGCTGGGAGTGCCTCCCGAAGCACAAGCCTGGGTCGGGCTCACCACAGACTCCTTCCTGGGTGTCAGTATCTGTAGAAGTCTCCCTGCCAACTTGGGACAGACAGCTGAGATACCTGCGTTCACCTGCACAAGCATTCAGTGTCCCTCTCCCAGCGAAACTCCGCTGCCGTGCACAAATCGCCCTACCCCAGCAGCCCTCAAAACACGAAGCAACACAGACAGACCACTCAGACACATATTTAATAATTGTAGAAATCCAGAAGAACCTCAGCTTCAGATCTCAAGATCAGGAGTGAACTTCCCTCAGCGGGCTGGCCAGATGGGGCTGGCCGTGCCCTGCCTCCCTCTCACCCACGGAGGCCGCCTCAGCCAGCCCCCTGCATGTGGGTCTGATCCCTGTGCTGACTTCCCTATCCTCTTAATCTCATCTCACATACTATGTATTTAGTTTCAATAAAGCATTTGTACCAATGGCTCTGGAACTTGGAGGAAGACGAAGGAACATGTAGTGATTCTGAGTAAGGTGTGGGCCTTAGCAGCAGAGCTGTCTGTGGGGGAGAAAGGAACAAGTCGCTCTTCTAGTATGAGGACAGTCACGAGTGGCTGTCCTATCCAAATGAGCCACTAAGGCTGAAAGCTGGACCCCACTCTGTCTCTGAATCGTGACAGGTTCTTGCTCTCCTAAGGGAGAGACAAGAAGCTTGCAATGGGGAGTTTTCAGTGAAGGAGCACCATGACGACCATGTCTTATCCCTTCCTCTGGCTTCTGTGAAAGCAGGAGGCCACGGGAGGCCACAGAGCAAGAAGTGGCTTCATCTGGCAGACAGAACAGACAGTCCTGCCCCCGTCCGTGCTAGCCGTTCATAAACGCAATGCTTAAACTCCATGGTGCTACTTGTTTCCCTTCATTGCGGGGGTGGTTCTGGGTCTAGACCCAAACAATGCCAAACCACCGGTTCTACGAAACCTGAGTTTGCAGGCTGCCTCTGAGTTTGTCACACCGACTGACAGCTGTCACAGACAGAACAGCTTCGCAACGGTCCACCTCGTTTACTGGCAATCAGGGAGTGAATGCTCTAACACAGCCGAGGAGCCCGGCCCGTTTGGTGACAGCCACATGAGCAGGGGCAGGACTCTGCAGGAGTTGCCCCGGACCCTCATGGCTGGGGGAATTCTATCTGTGGGACACGAAGCTGCCTACCGTCCAAGAGTCTGCACCCCAGCTGAGAGACGCTCAGTTCCGCTGTGAGTTCTGGTCTCTCCAGACGTTGTTAAAGAAGCAAAAATGATGGAAAGAGGACACTGGAGTGAGAGTCTAGTTGTGCCTCAAACTAGCTGGGAGACCGTAGGCAAGTCATGGAAGGCCTCAGTTTCCCTGTCTGCACGTATTATATTGGACTGTATGGTCCTGAAGTCCCTTTCACAGCCTAAGATTTTATATGGTCATTAAAATGTCTGAGGTCCTTAAGAAAATAGGTATACCCCCCCACCCCCCAATTTAGGCTAGATTTGCTGAGTATGGTGTTCCCTTAGTCCCCAATACCACACCGCCTCCTGATCTGCCCTGGCTACGCAGGGAGGAATGAAAGAAAGGGTTTGTGACATACAAAAGTATAAATGTAGTGACAGCTGACCTGACCGTTTAGTAGGAACGAGCCTTGCCTTTACACAGCTTTGTGTAACGACTGGAAAAGGCTGTTTTTCCCTCTGCCCACCCCAAGCCTGTTCCTTTAGGCATGCAGGTAACCGGCCCACCTCCCGCTTCGCCTTCCCCCGCCCGGGAGCCCTGGCTAAGGAACAAAGCAGTCCCAGAAGAGGGGATCTCAAGTACCGGTCGGCAACCGCTTGAGGATGGCAGGCAGGTCTGGCGCCGCAAACAGGCTGTGTCCCGCAGAACCCAATTCCATAGGAATCCAGGCTCCAGGGCCGGGAGGCGGCGGGCGTCGAGGACAAGCTCACTGCTGCGAGTCGGCCCGCAGCACCCACTGCAGGATGTGGTGGCCGCGCAGGCCGCGGAGCGCGCTGTCGTAGACGGCGTTGACGCCGGCGCAGAGGGGCTGCCGCCGCAGCTCGGGCACCCGACAGGCCAGCAGCCCGCCCGCCGCGCACAGCAGCAACAGCAGCAGCAGCTTCAGCACGGCCCACGTCCTGCTGGGCCTCCGCGGGGGCGGCTTGCGGGGCCGCGGCCCGGCCTTCGGTTCTGCGGGGACAGGGCACGACGCACAGAGAGGTTCGCTCGGTCTGAGGTGGCGCACGCTCTACCCGGCGGGTGCTCGCCTCCCTGTGCACACCTGCTCACGCCCCCTTCTCGAACGAAGACCCCCAGGCCCCAGAACGTTTTAAGAATACCCGGGCGCTCATACGCCCCGATGATGCACAGACCAAAGCCGAAAGCCTCCCCAGTGGGTCTCCAGGGAGCGCGCTCGGAACGGGGACTCACTCAGGTGCCTCACGCAGCTCGCGGGCCCCAGGGCCCCTCGGGGGCAGGGGACAGGCTGTTCAGGGGGCACTGAGCACAGGGAGCGTGCTGCCCATTTGGCAAAACAGGCCGGAGCTCTGCTACTATTGTTTGTGTTCTTATTATCATAGAAGATGCACGTAACAGAAACCCCAGGGCCACCCGGGCGGCGCAGTCAGTTTAGCGTCCGGCTCTTGGTTTCTGCTCAGGTCATGATCTCGGGGTCATGGGATCGAGCCTCGCATCGGGTCCACCCTCAGTGCGGAGGCTGCTTGAGTTTCTCTCTCCCCCTCTGCCCCTCCTGCTTGTGCGTGCGCTCACTCACCCACTCTCTCAGGTAAATCAATCTTAAAGACAACCCGGGAAGGTAAGCTAGCATCCTGTCAACAGTGACTGCCGCTGGGGGGCGGGGGCGGGGGGGTTCACAGGTGACCACCATTTTCTGATACATATACGGAACTCTGCTTGTTCTCGGGAATGAATATATATGTTACGTTCCTAATTTTTTTTAAAAATTGTTTCTGGGATCTTTTTAGACAAAACTTTAAAAAAAACTTGACGGAGTGCCCACACGCCAAGAACTGCACGATCCCGTCACGTAGATTTTCTCGCTTAATGCTACCCCATAAGGAGGTCCGATCCTCGTTTTACACAAGGAAACAAAAAGGTGGTAGGCGGCTGGCTCAAGGCCAGCAAGCGCGAGCAGCAGGGCCCCAGGCGTCCGCCCACCCAACGGAGCTCCTTGGCCTCCCAGCTGCCTCTCCCCCGGGGGCCCCTGCTGACCCAGAGGCCAGGCGACCCGCCCCTGCACACGGAGCCGCCTCACCACACAAACAGCTGGACACTGGTGTGGCTTTTATACAGCCTGCGGCCAGAGGATTCCTCTGGCATTCAAGCAAGGGGCGCGCGCTCTGTTCCGACCTAGAAAGAGCAGGAGAGGCAGTGCCAGCGTCCCTGGGACGGTGCCGGGCGCTCAGAAAGCCCACGTGCGCGGCACAGGCGACTGAGGGACTTTTAAGGGCAATGTCTCCGCCTTGTCGCGATTTTAGCATCTGACCCTGACAAGAAGGGCAGCTCCCTCCTGCAGGAGCGCTCCCAGCTGCATCTGCCTGAACAGCGGCACGCCCCTTCGCGGCTCTGGAGCGACAGAGCAGCCCCGCGCCCGCTCCCCAGGACGGCCCCCCAGTCCCTGCACACCCTCCAAGCTCCTCCCGGGCCCTAGGGTGCTGTCTGTGACCACAGCGGCCCCCGCTGCACCCCAGCTGGAACCCTGCGGCTGCCAACACGTACTCGGGGCCTGATTCGTCTCCTTCCTGGGCTTCTTCTCCTGCTCCCGCCTGGCTGATTTGAGGGCGTCGTACTCCTTCCTCCGGCGCTCCTTCTCTTCCGCCTTCTCCCGCTTCCGCAGCTCCCGCTCCTGAGCCTCCTTAGCTCGCTGCTTGGCCTCCCGCTTCTTCTCGGCCTCTGCAGGAAAATGCACCCCAAAATGACTTCTCACCGCACACCACCCCCCCCGCCAACCTGCAGGAGGGCTTCCCCAAGGAACTAAAAGCTTGGGTTTGGCCTCCCTTCCCTTATGCCACAGGTCATGTAAGCTGTATTAAGAGGAAACGGCGGTCTCTCTGCTCTCGGAGAGGTAAGCCCTCCCTCAGACACAATAAGCTGCTCTCAGGGTGTGCTGAATGGATTAAAGGGTCCCGAGCCCCGGGCAGCAGAGATTAGGGTGATGTAATAAGGGGCACAGGTGATGAGCCGCAGGATTCAGAAAGCACAGCGAGTGACCACCTTCTACAACTAGGCTGTCGAGAGAAGAGACAGCGGGGGTGTGGATTCTATGGGATTCCTACCTTCCCAAGACTCAGAAAGGAACGTGGCATGGGAAGGGCAAGGAAGAAGAGGAAGTGAGTGCTCAAGTTCACAGTGAGAGAAGATGGAAATGTTTTCCTGAGAAAGCAAGACTAATAATTTGTCAGAGGGTAATCTCTACACTTCACCTCAGGAATCTGCGAGGAGTCACAGTTCAAGTGCATTCACATCCAGTACCCAACTTACAAATCACTGGCTTCCAAAAATGCACTTCCAAATGAGATATTTGGAAGCATGAAGTATATTTTTCCAAAGCCAGAATGCCACAAATTAGGGAGTTAAACGTCCTTTTAGGGCTTAAAACCCTATCTGACCCATAATGTAGCTGAAGAGCAGTACGCTAAGTACTGGAGCTTTCCACTGTTTTTCTATGCACAAACAAGCTCCAAGTTCCAGCTGGGCACTGAGAACGCCAAGGGCGCATTACACCCAGCCTGGAGAGAGCCCGTGGCAGCAGGAAGTCAAGCAGCCGTGGTCCAAGGAAACACGGCATCACAGGGGACACACATGTATAAGGGCCTGGTGTCACTAGGCTCCATCTCAGGGTTCGCCCAGGACCAGGACTATGCCCATCCCTCCCCAACCCCGGGAGTCCTCCAGCATTGGGGGCTCAGAAGTCAGCCCCCAACAAGCGCCTGCTGTGCACCAAGCCTTGTTCTAAGTGCTTGGGATCCAGCGGTGAAGACAAGTCAGGTTCCAGCGCCTAAAGCTTTCTAGAGACAAATGAACAAAGAGTAAAGAAGACAATGATGTGTGCCATGGAGAGAGTAAGAGAGGTTGTGATGGAGTGACAGGCGAGACGGCAACCCAAGTCAGGGTGGTTCTGAAGGGGTTATGGTAACGCTAAGGCAACATGTGAGCAGACATGAGGAAGCACACGAACCCAGCCGTGTAAGGACCTGAGGGAAAAGCAACCAGGCACAGCCCCTGAAGCGAGAGCGGCCTTGGTGTGCTCGAGCAACAGCAGAGGCTCGTGCGGCTGGAGTTACCAGCATTCTCTCCCCGGCGTGCGGGACAGAGCGGAGGAAGCAAGCAGGCTGGGGCCACGGCGGGCCTTGTCGGCGACCGAATGAAGTCTGAATTTCATCCTAAGTTCCATCAGAAGCCATTAGAGTGTTTTAAGTAAATAGCAGCATAACTGACTTCTGTTTTAAGAACATGTCCATGGCTGCCGTGGAGGGGGCATGAGTGTGGAGACAGGCCACGGAGCGGGGAGGCGCCAGGGCCGGCTACAGCATGGAGGCTGAGTCACGGGGCGGCCCGGAGGGGAGGGAGCATCACACACAGGACTTGCTGGCCATCTTTCCAATTTCAGGCTTGAGTAAGTGCAGGAATGGGGACTGCCTATTACTGGGGGCCCCTGGGAGGGCTTGAAGGGGACTGTCTTGGCCATGCTTAAATTCCGATGCCTCTTAACCCTCCCAGCAGGCTGTAGGCCTCTGGAGCTGGGGATCAGAGACAAACCCGTCGGACAGAGATGAGGCCATACACCGCCCCACGGCTCCCCGCTGCTTCCACGGACCCCAGCTCCTGCCACATGGGAGTCAGCGGCCTGGGAAGGATGGGAAGACGGCGGGAGGAGGGATGGCACGTACCTCGTTCTACTTCCAGCCGCCGCTGCCTCTCTCGCTCCTGATCGGCCTGCATGGCTTTCATGTGCTGTAACACCTGCGGAGGGAGAGGGGTGCTGAAGTGCCCGGAGCAGGGGGCGCCACGGGGCGCACGTCCACTAGGGAGGCTCCAAGGCTCCCCCTGCTCTTTTCAGGCTGGTGCAGCCCCACGCAACGCACAGTTAAGGGAGGCAATCCCGTCCCTGTCTCTTAACTCACGACGCCGGCCTTAGTGGGAGATGGGTCATTCGAGCCCAGGTCAGTAAAGCTGTGAGCAGACACATCTGTGAAACGTGCTGCCAACTGGAGTGTGTAAGTTACCATCACACGCGCCATCCCCAGCAGCTCTGATGACAAGCAGGGACAGCATTGTCCCCCAAGGCTCCCCGCCCTCGCTCCCTTGGCTACCTTATGCAAGTGCCGCCCCTCTCTGTCCTCAGGAGGCGGCTTACTCTCTCGGTCACAACACTAGGTTCCCTCAGGGGGGAGACGGCTATCCCATCTGCCGGCTAGACACTCAATACATTTTTGATGAACGACTGCCTGGCTCCCCATCTCAAGAGGCAAAAAGCCAAGGCTGGGGGCGGGGGGGGTTGATTTGTCCCCATCACATGGCTCCAAAGTAGCACAGCTCAGAGCTACGGTCTTCTGAGCTCCGGGGCCAGAGCCTGTCCCACTCACATCAGCACACAGAGCAAGGTAGCCTCTAGGAGGAAGGGAAGCAGCCTTCGGCCCACCCAGCAGACAAAGCCTGGCGCCCAGAGCCCCTCAATCCTCATCCACTCAGTCACGGATGGCCTCTGACTCCGAGAGCCCCAGAGATTCTCACTATGGGCACAGTGAGGGGAGAAGGTAAAAGACTTTTATTTTTTAGGTTTGTTTGTACCTTTAGAAGCTGGTATCCCTTGGATGTAGAGGACAGAGTGAGAGCTTAGAGCCCAGCACAATCCTGACTCTACCACTTCCTAAGTGTGTGACCTTAGCAAGTGACTTAACCTCTCGGGCTCCCTGCAAGAGCCTGCTTTGAAGGCACGAGGAACCCTGTCCTGGGCCTTGAACCTGCTGCAACCTCTTGGAAGGGAGTCAAGCTCACTAAACAACGGCCACTCAACAAGGAGTGCAGGATCTGTTGGAAGGTCAAGCCTGATGTTGGGAGGCAGTCCAAGTTCGAAGTCCCCATCTCACTCTGAACTCCAAATACTAAATAAACACCAACCATTCCGGTGATTTTAAGGGGTGTACAGGTGGCTAAATAAAGAGCCGAGAGGTTTAAGAGACATCCCTTTTCACCTGGGCTCCAATACATCAGGAGTTACGTGATAACACAGCAAGCTCAGAAATGGGAGTGACTCGTCTAATCTGGACTGGGAGCCCCGGAGGGCAGATTTTGTCCACCTGTGCCAGGCCACAGCCTACAGTAAGCACTTAATACTGTCCAGCTAACAAATTATTTTTAAAAGGGGCTGTACTCTGTACCAAGCTTATCAGTTACTGCAACTGACCTATGCACCCACACAAGGTCAGAGCTGGTGAGGTCTAAGCTAACTCCTGGAGACAAGTGACCTCATCCTGGCTGGCCCAAGCCACTCCACTACGACGCCTAACGGTGTGCTGCACGCTGCACTCAGGAGACCACGTTGGGCCACAGAGTCAGGGAGCATGGCTTCAGTGACCACACCCACAATGCTGTGGGCTACCTGGAGCTCTGTCTGGAAGCTATATGCTAATACTAAAGATCTTGGTGCTCAATTAAAAATGATCTTTGTGGGATATCAGCAATTTCACATGGTTTAACATATTATTAGTTGAATGAATACATGGATAAATGAAAAGTGTGTGCATGGTGAGCGTTTCTTGTGTCAGAGACATAGAAGGGAGCTCTACTTCCCAGGGTTATGAGGATCATGAGGTGAGGCATAAAGCACGCAGGACAAAGGAAGGGTGGTTGGTCAGAGCTCCTGCCATTCTTCAGAACAGACAGCACACCTAGAGCACGGGGCCTTCACTCATCATTTGTACTGTTCGCAGCTAAGGGTAAGCTGTTGCCGTGGCTACCGGGCTGCAGTGACCCTGTCCCTGGTCTCCTGTGACAACAGGTGAGACACATGATGAGACTTTCTAAGAAGCTCGGAACTAATGATAAGAAAAGCCATTATCCCCGAGATTCACGTAGAGACCCACCATGCCCACATTTCACTTCCAGTAATTCTAGCATTTGAAGTTAAAGCATTTCGAGTCCTTTCTGTTCATCATGCCTCCTAAACATGGCCAAGTAAGCCATCTGGCGCTCAGCTGTTCTAAAGCTGGAGGGAAAAAGTGACCATGGCTGGCGTTGGAGAGATGCAGTGCGAGGCATGGGGCGCCTGAGGGGGCTCAACTGGTTAAGCGTCCACCTCTTGATTTTGGCTCAGGTCGTGAGCTCAGGGTCGTGAGGCTGAGCCTTACATTGGACTCTGCACTCATTGTGGAGCCTGCTTGGGATTCTCTCTCTCTGCCTCTGCCCCTCCCCTCTCGCACACATTCTCTAAAAATAAAATAGAAATCCTTAAGAAAAAAAAAAATAAAGCAGTGCGAGGCATCTTCAGGGCTGTTGGCAACGCCTGCCTTCCATTCTGCCTTTAGTTCCTCGCTCCTACATCAGATGACTTGACTGAAATCAAATGTCAGATCTGCCCAGGATGTGTCTGCTTATAGGTATATAAGCTTACGAATATTAACGACACTTATTATCAAAATTCCTACAATAACTGTGACTCAGATAATCTTGTCCCATTTAAAGAACTGTCAATGGTGTAATGCTGGATTAGGCAAGGTCCCGGTTTCTTTCTTTCTTTAAGATTTTATTTATTTATTTATTCGTCAGAGTGAGAAAGAGCTAACAAGCAGGGGAGAAGCTCCCCAAGGAGCAGGGAGCCCGATGCGGGACTCGATCCCAGGACCCTGGGATCATGACCTGAGCCGAAGGCTGCCGCTTAACCGACTGAGCCGCGCAGGCACCCCAAGATCCTGGTTTCTTAAGAACGGAAGTTCCGCAGTAGAGAAGCTAGTACCGTTCTCCTACTTGTAAAGTCAGCACAGAAACAAAGGTCCCTCTGCCTGACAGGCTAATAGCAGCCATATTCCACTGAGACCCTAGTGCTGGAAACCTCAAACAGGTGAGGTGTGTGCCCTGGGAGGGAAAAACAAGAGGACGCAGAGGCGAGTCCCAGAGGACCGTGTGACCGTGTGGAGGAGACCCCGGGGAACTTCGTGCTTACCTTGTTGGCACACTGCTTACACTGCTTCTCGTCCAGGCAATCCCCTGCCACTTTGGCCAGGGCAGGATCCAGCGGGTTATCCTTTAGGTCCAGCCACTTCAGGCTCTGAAGAGAGAGGACAGAGAGGCTGGTCAAGCCCAGGTTCACACAGAGGCCCTCAAGGTGAACCAAATGAGCGGGAAGAAAGCCCCAGCCTTCCGAGGCAGCACCCCCAAGGTGGTGTTCGTGCCAGCCACTCACGGCCGTGCTCCACCCGTCCCTGGGCCCTCAGCCTCCCCTGACACGAAACACTAGTTCCTGAACCGTTACCTTGAGCTGAGCAAAGCTGACGGGCAGGGTCACCAGCCTGTTGTTGAGGAGATCCAGGTGCTGGAGGTTGACCAGACGGCCAAAGTCGGCCGGCAGTTGCTGCAGTTTATTCTTACTCAGGTCCAGCTTCACGAGGTGTGTGAGGCCACAGAAATCCGCCTGGGACCAAGACAGGGAACACCTAAACCCCGGGCTCACAGCTCGGAGTGATGATGCAGGTTAACCCTGACCCTACCCGCCACCTGCTCTTCCACCTGGAAGGAGATGCAACCAACACCCAGCACTTCCGCTCTACGTAGTGAGATGCATCCGGAGTGGCGCAAAGGAGGCACAAAGTAAGTGTGTGTTCCCTCATGCTCTGTGCGCCCTCCAACCCGACCTCCACATTGCTCCTGCAGGGACTAGGGGCCCGTCCGGCCCCCCCACGGCACCCCAGACTCTCCCTTCTCAGGAGCGCTCAAAGCGCAGCATGACCATCTGCTTCCCTAAAAAGATCGAACGCCCCTCAAGTACTCAGTCTTCTTCTCTGTTCTTTGCAGCACCTAGCACAGCACCCGTCTATAGTGTTGCTCCCACCTCGGCGCAGAGGCCCTGCTCACGCTCTCAGGGGACCTGTAACCGCCAGCGGACCGGCACTGCCGAGGAAGGCACGAACAACTGAACGCATTCAGACTGAAAAGTGCACTGAGGGCCGCTGCGTGACTACCGACAGCACGCACGGCGGGCGGCAAGCACCTGCCACCACACTTTCACTAGACATGAAATGCCTCCTAGAAGCAGTGGGATCTCGGATGCTTTTTCATAATGAGAAACGGTTCTTGCTGAGCTTCGAGAAGATGCTAGAGAGAATGAGGCCCAGGGGAATACTGACAGGGGAACAGACTAATGACCCAATGAAGAAACTGCCAACTTCTGAGACCCGATCCCCGAGCAGAGCCCAGGGGAGCCGGGCAGGGAGTGACACGGCCAGAGTGATTGCTGGTAAACACAACAACGGCAGCAACAGACTCAGGCCTGACAGTGAAGGCGCGCTGCTCTGGAGCCCAGACCTGCCATCACCCAGAAGGGGCTGAAGGGCTGAACCACTCCGGGGCCTACGAAGGTAAAGGACTGCAGACTGAAGACATAGCAAAGCATATAATGGAGAAGGAGAACTGGGAGAAGTTATGGAAGAAAAATCAAAAGGATCTGACCACAGGCTGGATGTGAACAAAAAAGTGTCGCAAAGTAATTCAAGGGTTGGGAGAACAATGATACAGTAGTCCCCAAAAGCCACATTTTTTTTCCTGTTCCTCATCAAAAGATACACAAGGAAGCTGTTCATAAACAGCTTTCTCCCTGGAATGCAGAGGAACGTACAGAATGGCCTCTACTCTCCTCTACACGATAAGGAGGTAAACTATTTTTCCAAAGGAATGAAATAAGGCAGAAAAAAAGATGACCCCAATAAGTGATTCAGCCAGCATTCTGTTGACTTTTTTTTTTTTTTAAACATTTTATTGAGAGAAAGAACAGCGTATGGGAGAGGCAGAGCGAGACAGAGAAGCAGGATCCCTGCTGAGCAGGGAGCCTGATGCTGGGCTCAATCCCAAGACCCTGGGATCATGACCTGAGCTGAAGGCAGACGCTTAACGACTGAGCCACCCAGGTGCCCCGACTTTAGTTTTTCATGGCCTGACTTTCCCACTGTTCTAAAGAATGAAGCCTCTACTGTGCTTCCCTTCTTGCTGAGATAAACCACCCCACCCCTCCCCCAGCATACTCCCATTCAGTTATAGCTTGTCTGCGGCCTGTCCTGAAATCACGGCTCTTAAGACATAACTCCCTTAAACAAGAAGGATCAGGGCTCTAGAAGGAAGTGTGCTCGCCTGCCAATCTTACCGGTAGACTAGTCAGTTTATTGCAGGACAGATCCAGTATGGTGGCCTTCGGGAGGGCAGCCTAGGAAAAGGAATGAGAACAAAATGTCAAATCAACACATGGAATGATTCAGTGACATGAAGCATTTTCCAGAGAAAATTCCCACAATTAGGAAGGCCTTTAAAAATTAGCACTGGAATATAATAGTAGTAATAATAATATAACAGCTGCATGCACCAACATTTACTACCTACCAAGTATATTACATTACAATCTTAATCCTCACAGCCCTGTAAAATGGGAACTATTATCACCATTTTATAAATGAGGAAATCTATGGGTATAAAGGTTAACTGGCTTGCCAAGGGCAGGGACACAGCTCTTCAGCAATGGAACTGGAATATGAACTGGAAGTCTGTTCTAACCTCCGCACTACAGAGCCAAGTGCCAAAGGCAAATGTAATCCATTAAAGGCAGGAAAAGGTAGGGCACCCAAAGTGACCCTAGTGTGCCGGTAGGAAACCTGGTGGGAAAAGCAGGGGCTATGATCTAACTCCACTTTGGCAACAAACTAGTTGTGTAATCTTCCTGGGACCTCAGGCCTGTTTCCTGGCTGGGAGTTTGGGAATGGTTGGGGCGAGGGGGCGGTGGGCAGCAGCAACTGGATTCCAGCCAGTTTAAGCTGAGTTGGGAAGAGCCCTTGCCAACCAAGCAGTGACACTGCACAGTCTTCACGGAAGGACGCCCCAGGGGCCAGGACAGCTGGCTGGGACTGCCAGCTTCCAAGAAATGCAAGGTTCCGGGCCACACCCAGGTCTGCCCAGAGGCCTACTTCTCAGGGGAGTCATTCATTCATTTACTCATTCATTCTCCAAACAGCCAGCAACCACTCCGCGGGCGCCTACTTTGAGTCAAACACGGAGGTGAGCGCTGTGAAAGCCCCCCCCAGATAGGAGGGGAGATTCACTCCTGACTCGTAAAAAGCTCAGGGTCGAACAAGCAGCACCTTCTCATCTGCTGGAACTGCGCCAAAGTGACACGTGTACATCCCCGGAAGAAAACTGGGGGCAGAGGTGGGCTTCCCGCGAACTTAGTCCCACTCCTCCCACCCAGTTTTAAGCTCTGGAAACTGAGGCGTGCGAAAGGAGGCGGCCCGCACAAGGGCCTGCGCCAGTCTGGGGCGAGGACCTGGGCCTCGTGGGGCTCTACTGACCAGCTCCTTGACCGGGACCTCGTTCAGGTCGCTGAGGCTCAGGTCCAGCTCGTTGCCGTCCAGCTTGTCGCGGAGGTTCCCGCCCTTGCTACCGGCCTTGGTCATGGTGACGCCGGCCGAGCGGTCCCGGCTCCGGGGCCTCCGACGGGCAGGAGAGGGGCGGAGAAGCCGCTCGTCGGCTCAGTGGACTCGCACCCAACCGACAACGCCCGCGTCCGCCGCCGCCGCAGGTGCAAGACGCCGCCGTCTGCCCGACCGCCCGCTGCACTCTGAGCCCCGCGCCCAGCTCCCACTGGTGCCGCCGCGACGACGACCACTTCCGTGTCCACGTCACCTTCCGCGGCCACTGAGAAGGGCGGGGCCAGAGCGTCCAGGGCGTGTGCGGGAGCGCCATCTGGCGCCGAGGAGGGCACACTGCAGTGGCCGCCACCTCCGGAAGGGTGGGGTTCAAAGTTGCGAGTTCGGTCACCCGGCTGAGCGGCCGTTTTTCCCCAGTGGCGCCGGGGTGCGTCACCGTCGCTGGCAGCGCCAGGAGGGGAAAGGGCACGGGACTGGGCGCCAGGAGTCCTGGATTGCATCCCAAACTGACTTCATCAGATCACCCCCATTCTCGTTGATTAGGAGCCAAAACTGCACGTCTTTCAAAATTGCTCCGGTCCTCTTTACTTAATCCCCAAATGATCATCACCCGAAAATTCAGCCTCTGAATCTTATCTCCTCTTCCCTGCTCCAGCCCTTGTCCAGGTGGCCATCACCTCGCGCCTGGATTACTCTGAGTCTCTCTCCCTGCCATCCATCTCTACCCAGCTGCCCAGATGACCGTTCTAAAAATCTAACCAAGTCTTTCCTCTGCTTCAAACCCTTCAACTTCTGGCTACCTCTAGAATATGGACCACTCTCCTTTCTAGACTGGTCCATGCCTGCTTCTGCAGTCTCCTCACAAACCCCAGTCCCTCCCAGCCTGGGATGCTGCGTAGACTTCCATTAGGTGGCCTCTGATGTAGGAAACAAAGGCAGAAGAAAAATTATTAAATTTCCTTACTACCTACAACCCACTGATAAGTCCTTAAAACAGGCAGAGTGACATTGCTCTTGGAACTCAGCTGCCTCCATGTTAATACCTTGCTAAGGGCAAAGCAAGCCTGATCCCGCCGCCGCCCCAGGATCCTGTAAGTCTACTTCGACATATAAAAATTCCTTTTGGAAACTTTATCTCTACCCCTATAAGATACATGTTGGCAATCATCCCCCAAGCATATGACTCACTGATATACATCTGAAGGGTCTCATGACTAAGGTTTTATTAGACAGTAATAAATGACCTTTTCCCAACAATAGCTAGCCCCCTCAAGGTCCTGGAAACCTTGCTTCCAAAATTCCTTAGAGACTTAGGCTATCCTTAACCCCCCTCCCAACTTGAAAGTATATAATGGGCCAGTCCTCGTGACCCCGGGGCAGCTCTTCCTGCCCACGGGTCTTGCCCCTGTGCTTTAATAAAACCACCTTTTTGTGCCAGAGATGTCTCAAGGATTCTTTCTTGGCCGCTGGCTTTGAACCGAAGGTCTTTCCTACATCAGCCTCCACACCTTTCTCTCTTCTGGGATGGCCTTGCTTCCCAATGCACCTCTGTTTAGCTCATTTCTAGTCCTTCAGGAAACCTCCCCAGCAGAAAACCCAGAGCTAGTTAGGGCTCCCTCCTTGGGACTCTGATAATGTCCCACACGCTACCTTACTCTCAGAGGTGCTAGAGCTAGGTGGCTAAGGTGGGGCCTCTGGCTCTGCCAGTTGCTGTTTACGAAAGCTTAAGCAATCACCATGCCGTATTTAGGTATGGATAGATGAGAAATGTGCATAGTAATGGTACCTAGCTGGGAGAGTCTGGGGAGGACTGAATGAGCTTACCGAGCTTACTGTAGTGACTGGCATTTAGTAAGTACCTGATAAATATTAGCCATAATTCACAACTTGCCTTGTGTTATACTTATCTTTATGTGTCTGTCCTCGGACTGTGAGGGAGAGGTTTTGTCTTTGTATCCCCAGGGTCTGAGTGTCTGAAGCATGGTGGTTCTCATTCAAAAGTCTGCTGAATGAATGAATGAACGAACAAGTGAAGCACTTTACACACTTCACACCTCAGTTTGCTCATCTTTAAAATGGGCACATCAAAGCTTATCTCAGAGAGCAACTGTGAAGACCAAATGAAGTCAGTGCCATGACATATTCATTTCACAAATCCTTGTGCACACCCCTCCCACCCCCAACAAGGCACTGTGCCAGGCTTCTGGGAACCAGACAAGGCAATTGTATAATTACACATTAGCACTTGGCAATCTCTAAAGCCCTTGAGCATCCATTATCTCACTGTGATAAAGTACACAAAAAGACTATACAGCTCATTTTATTGTTCTCTCTCTCCCTTTTTTAGAGAGAACATGCACTCATGTGAGTTGGTGGGGGCAGAGAATCTGAAGGGGGGGCTGGATCTCACGACCCTGAGATCATGACTGACCTGAGCCAAAATCAAGAGCCCAACGCTTAACCCCTTAACTGACTGAGCCTGCCAGACGCCCCTGTTGTTTCTTTTTTATTAAGGAAGAAACTCAGGGAGAAGTAACTTGTCCTCAGTCCCATAGGGGCAGACCCAAATCTTTTGATTCCAAATCCGGTTTGTTCTCACTACACCCTCTCATCCCTGCCTCCAAGGGACCTACAATCAACACAAGTAATTATTATATAAAGTAGAAAGGATAAGGGCCCTACCACATACAGACAAAACCTGTGTAAATGTACAGGGCTGCGGGGTGGGTACGTGTTTGAGACTGATAACATCAGACTTACATATTTAAGAGCATTCTGCCCAGGGCTATGATTTACATATGTTATTTCTTTTAACTCACAACAGCCTTATAAGGCAGACATTATTTCGGTTTTTCAAAGAAAGTAACTGAGGCTCAGAGAGGTCAACTACTTAGCTATTTAAAGACAGTCGTGGTAAGTAGGTGAATGTATTTCACGACACGTGGGTCATACCCAGCATGGTGGAGAAAAAGAGCCTGGAGGAAGGAAGGGAGCAGTAAGGCACCATGGAGGAGGCGGCATTTAAGTCGGGCTTGGAAGAATGGGTCAGATGCAGACGGGCAGAGTCACAGCCCAGGAAGTGGGGTGGAAGAGTGAGCAATTGACAGCAGCTGTTCACTCTGAGAAAGGTTTTTGGTTGTTGCTGCTGCTGTTGTTGTTGTCTTACATCCCTAAGGCAGCTTGATGAGAAAGTGGAGCCTGTCATCTGTGGGCAGGTTTTCCTTGGGAACAATAGACTGGCCCTGGGCTGCAGGGCCAATCAGGTCGTGATCCCGAGGTCCTGGGATGATCGAGCCCCACAATGGGCTCCCTAAGGAGAAACTGCTTCTCCCTCTCCCACTCCTCCTGCTTGTGTTCCCTCTCAAACTGTCTCTCTCTCTCTCTCAAATAAATAAATAAAACCTTAAATTAAATAAATAAATAAATAAATAAATAAATAAATAAATAAATAAAGTTTTTCAGTTTTGAGTTGCCAGCAAATTGTGATTGTTTTAAGATCCTATCTGCCTGTGTCTGCCATCAATTCCTGGTTGTGATTGAAGTAATGTTACTCTGCAGAGCAGTTCAGGACAAGTTCCCAATTTTCACTTTCAGTTTGAATATCAGAAACAGCAGCTTTTAGAACAATTTTTTGTCAGCCTCATTGTTTGTTTTTTGTTTTGGGTACTGGCTACCAGATCGGACAGGCAGAGAGTGAGTGTTATGTTGTCGCTGGACACCGTCATCTCTACTTTCAAAATGAGAATCCAGGGGTGCCTGGCTGCCTCAGTCGGTAGAGCATCTGAATCTTAATCTCAGAGTCATGAGCTCAAGTCCCACACTGGGCGTGGAGCCTACTTTAAAAACACACACACACACACACACACAAAAAAAAACAAAATGAGAACCCTTCCTCATCCTCCTCTCTCTTTTCCTTTGCCGGGGCTGCTAGCAGTCTCTATTTTCCTCCTGTCCTTCGGGAGCTCTGCATTTCTACCCAGACAGCTCCCACCTCAGACATCCAGTGAAGAAGATTCTTTAAAAGGGACATTTTTCATATCCAGTCAATTTCAACAGAGAGCTATGAAAAATTACACCAGAGGTAAGAAATGTGCCCAGGGTCATTGAGAGAAAAGGTGGCAGAGCCAGATTTCTTCCCAGATCTGACTCCGAGGCTAATTGCAGGTCTGAGCAACCCCTTTGCACTCACTGCTTTGCTGTAAAAAACCTCACCAAACATGCTAGTCCCTGTACACGATCAATGGCACTCATCCAGAAGGCTGCGAGTAAAAAGTTTTATTGAGGGGCGTCTGGTTGAGCTCAATTGGTTAAGTGTCCCACCCTTGATTTCAGCTCAGGTCGTGATCTCAGGGTTGTGAGATCCAGCCCCGCATGGCGCTCGGGGCTAGGCATGGAGACTGCTTAAGATTTGCTCTCTCCTTCTTCCTCTACCCCTCCCCACCCATGCTTATGCTCTCTCTCTCTCAAAAAATTTTTTTTGTTGAGATAAAACATGTATGGGGCACCTGGCTGGCTCAGTTGGTAGAGCATATGACTCTTGATCTCAGGGTCGTAGGTTCAAGCCCCACATTGGGTGTAGAGATTACTTAAAAATAAATAAAATCTAAAGAAAAAAAAAAACCATGCACACTGTCTTAGGAAAATAAAACAAGAAAAAGGCTTTTTAACAAAAAAAGCATTGGTTCTCTGCTCTACCCTTCCTCCCAGTCCCATGCTCCAAAAAGAACTCTTTTTTATTGTAACAAAATAGACATACATAAAACTAACCATTTTATTTTAACCATTTTAACAACTTTTTAAAAGATTTTATTTATTTATTTGAGAGAGAGAGAGAGCGCATGCATGTGAGGGTGAGGGCGAGAGCAGAGGAGGGAGAGAGACAAGCAGACTCTGCGCTGAGCATGGAGCCCTAGGAGAGGTTCCGTTCCAGGACCCCAAGGTCATGACCTGAGCCGAAGCCAAGATCAGATGCTTAACCGATGGAACCACCCAGGCGCTCCCCATTTTAACCATTTTTAAGTGCCCAGTTCAGTGGCGTTATGTTCCCTCGCACTGTTGTGCAACCATCACCACCACCCATCTCCAGAACATTTTCATCTTCCCAAATAAAAACTCTATACCCTTTAAACACTAATTCCCCTCCCCCTCCCCACCCCTGGCAACCACCATTCTACTTCCAGTGGAATGTGACTACTTTAGGTACCTCGTGTAAGTGTTTGCTCTTTTGTGTCTGGCTCATTTTACTTAGCATGTTGTCCTCAAGGTTCGTTTCTCTTATAGCACGTGTGAGAGTTTCCCTCCTTTTATAAGGCTGAATAATACTCCATTGTATGGACATACCACATATTGTTTATCCACTCAATTATCTGCCAAGGGACATTTGGGTTGTTTCCGCTTTTTGGCTATTGTGAATAATGCTGCTACAAACATATGTGTACAAATGTCTGCTCAAGTTCCTACTTGCAATTCCTTGGAGTACAAACCTAGAGGTGGAGTTGCCAGAACATGGGAGTAATTATTTTTAACTTTTTGAGGAACTGCCATGCTGTTCTCCACAGTGTCTGCTCCATTTTATATTCTCACCACAACGCACAAGTCTTTCAGTTTTTCCACCTCCTTGCCAACACTTACTGTTTTGTTTTATTATTATTTTTTTAATAGCCATCCTCAGGGGTGGGAGGTGGTATCTCATTGTGGTTTTGATTTGCATTTCCCTAATGACTACTGATGATGAGTGCCTTGTCATTTGTATTTTTGTGTTGAGCATCTTTCCACATGCTTATTGGCCGTTGTATGTCTTCTTTGGAGAAACCTCTGTTCAAACCAAAGGGAACCATTTTGAAAGATTTTAACCGTGTATGCTTTATCTTCTGTTATTTGCCTCTATATATTATATGTATTCAGCCATTTCTTGATTTTGTTTGATAGGGGAGGATTTGCATGGCTGTGTCTCCTCCCCAAGTGCTCCTAATACAGTTTGTTATTTTCGTACATAGACTGGTTACCTGTGCAACTTTAAATAACATACTCCTTTATTTCATGTTCCATCATCGACAGACAGGATCTCTTGATGACTCAAGTTAAGGTAGGTATATCTGCCTGGCCCCTCCATCTCCTACCCCTTCCTTCTCTACTTCTGTCATGTGTGACTTCTGAGGTGTGTAGCGTTTACCTTCTGTTCCCTGTGATGAACTCTTCTGAACTTTTTTTTTTAAGATTTTATTTATTTATTTGACAGAGAGAGACACAGCGAGAGGGAACACAAGCAGGGGGAGTGGGGGAGAGGGAGAGGCAGGCTTTCCGCGGAGCAGGGAGCCCGATGCGGGGCTCGATCCCAGGACCCTGGGATCATGACCTGAGCCGCAGGCAGACGCTTAACGACTGAGCCACCCAGGCGCCCTCTTCTGAACTTTATTCATAGGTTGATACTAAGACTTTTTTAAAAGATCAATTAAATGCGGGGCGCCTGGGTGGCATAATTGGTTAAATGACCAACTTAGGTTTCAGCTCAAGTCATGATCTCAGGGTCATGAGATCGAGCCCCGTGTTGGGCTCCGCGCTCAACATGGAGTCTGCTTGAGATTCTCTCTCTCTCTCTCTCCCTGCCCCTCCTGCTTGTGCTCTCTCTCTCAAATAAATAAATAAATCTTTTTTTAAAAGATCAATAAATGGCATTTACATTTTGAGCCCATTTTTGAAGCACAGAAGGGAAGGATATTGACAAAAGGATATTGACAAAAGGATATTGACAAAAGGATATTGGCAAAAGGATATTGGCAAAAGGGAAGGGCTAAGGGCTTTCTCAGGCTAGCCAGTGGCCTGAGTAGAATCACAGGCACCATAAACCATCCAAGTCAGGGGCTGGGCTTGGGCAGAAAGCCCCTTGGGAAGCTGTATAGTTGGTCGAAGGTAGAGGGAGGAAAGCTGCAGGGACTGGTTGGTGACGTGCCCTGCTCACCACCCTCTCAAAGTGACCCAAGAGTTCTGGTCAACAGACTTAGGGACCCCCACGTTAGGCACTATCACTTTGTTTCCTCCCAGCCGTTTTCTCCTTTCATGGAACCAGCGCCTACCAGATCTCTCAAGGCTTTGCAGAGATGAAAAATAATTCCTCCTCCTAAAAAAGTTTGCAACACGGAACACAGAGGGAAGTCTCAGAGCATAGACACAGGAGGAAGGAGAGGATGGAGGGAGAAGCTAACAATCAACGTAAAAGGGTCAAATACTAGTTCTGTGCCCCAATCCTTACCCCACCCCATTGCATGAGGCTGGTATTATTGTCCCCATTTTATTTTAATTATTTTTTAAAGATCTCATTTATTTATTGGAGAGAGAGAGCATGAACGCAGGAGCAGGGGCAAAGGAGGGGGAGAAGCAGACTCCCCGCTGAGCAGGGAGCCTGTATCAGGGCTCCATCCCAAGACCCCAGGATCATGACCCGAGCTGAAGGCAGATGTCCAACCGACTGAGCCACCCAGGTGCCTCTGTTGCTCCCATTTTAAAGATGATGACTGAAGCTGGAGAGGCCCTGTGACTTCCCCAAAGCTACCAAGTAAGTGTGGCCTGAGCCTTGGCCTATGTTCACTGTGCTCACCTTGACCTTGGGCAAGTAGCTGAACCTCCCTGGGTCTCGGTTTCTCCTTCCTTCCTTCCTTCCTTCCTTCCTTCCTTCCTTCCTTCCTTCCTCCCTCCCTCCCTCCCTCCCTCCCTCCCTTCCATTTTAAGTCATCTCTACATCCAACGTGGGGCTTGAACTCACAACCCTGAGATCAAGAGTCGCAGGCTCCACCACCGACTGAGCCAGCCGGGTGCCCCTCAGTTTCCTCATCGATAAAAACAACAACACATTCCAAGGCATGCTTGTTCCCTGCAGGGTCATCGTGAAGGCTAGAGAGAACATCTCTGAAGAGTTTGGCTTGTGGAAGATACCCTGACACTGGCAGCTATTATTCCCTGGCTCTGGTGTCTGGGAAGTCAGGGAAGCCTGAGTATGGAGAACTGAGTCTGGCGCAAGTTCAAGGAGGAACTCATCCTTCTCTCCCCTCTACCCCCACAGCCCCCAGGGCTGACCCTTGAACTAGCAAGGAAACTAGAAGTGTCTGTGAGAGCAATATCCACCCACCACTTCACAGGGCGAGCGCCACCCAGCAAGGTGCTGGCAGTGCTGACCCCCTGGACCTGGGATGTGCCCCGGGGCATTCCCTTCCTGGGGCAGGCTATCAGAGTCAGCAAGTTAGTCTCTTTAGGAAGGTGTGCCCTTGCAAGCTCAGCTCCTCCTAATTTCTCTACAACCCACCCCATCTTCCTTCCTCCCCCATCTCCACACAACTTGGGAGTGCGCAGACCTTCCCCAGGAGTCAGGGTTCCAGGGGGATCCGAGGTCACTCTCAGGATGATGCCCTTAAGCAGCACAGTCCCTTTCTAGGGACCTCAGTTGAGCCAAAGGATCGTGATCAGGGCAAAGGTCTTTTACAGCCAGGCCCCGCCCCTAACCATGCTTTCTGCTTGGCCGATTTTCATCGCTGCCTCTGGGGCTGGAAAGGGGAGGTCACCCCGCCACACCCTTCCCCCCACCCCCATTGCTATCCTCCTCCTCCTCTGGAGGAAGGGTCAAGACAGCGTGAACCTGACAGGGATGCCCCGCCACCTTTCCCAGCCAGAACCGGAGCTGGAACAGGCGGAGCCTCTGTACAGCGGCTTTCCATTCACGCCTCGGGCAGGGCGCGGGATTGTGCCCTAGGCCCGAAATAGTGGGGCAGATGGGGGATAAGAAGCGGTTTCCAGTCCCTGATGCCACCCTTCGCGGTGCACTGCGGGGGTCAAGCCTGCCCCGTGACGGACGGGGCACCAACTGGCGTCCCTTTAGCTGACTTCTGGCCCCAGAGGGGACTCGCCCACCGCACTCTTGTCCTGGCTTCCTCCCCACCCAGCGCGGGCCCTCTGCTCCAGCTGGCACGCCTCGGAGGCTGGGGTGGGGTGGGGGGGTGGGCTTCGCGCCGGCTCCCTTGGCCTCCGGCTCGCAACCCCCGGAGCGGGGGACAGCACAGGACCCGCGCGCTAAACCGGGCTCCCGGGATGGACGCGTCTGGGCCTGGCCGCCCGGCCCGCACTCACGGCCCGCGGGCTCCCCCTCTGCGAAATCAACAAGCCCTCGCGCCCCCAAACCTGAAGAACCTCTCTTCAGGCCTCTAGTGGTCGGGAGGGGAGCCGGCCGCAGCCCGAGGCCTTCGGATCCGGAGGGAAAGCCGTGGCACGTCTTCGAGGTGGGAGGGGAGGGCCCCGCGGGTCCGAGGGGAAGGTGGCCCCGCGCGTAGCCGTTGCCTCCCCGCCTCGCCTCGCCCCGCCCCGCCCGGCCGGAGCGAGTCCTCCGCACCCCATAGGCAGAGGCGACCCTCCCCGCCTCCCCGCCCGCTCCGCGCTCGCCCCGCCTCGGCTCACTTTAAAAGTTTCCTCGGGCCGGGACGCGCGGAGAGAGCCATGGCCATCTGCGTCGGGATGCTGCGCCTCGCGAGGCTGCGCGCCACGGGCCCGGGGGTGCTGGGGACCCGCGCCGTCCTCGCCCGGGGTTGGCAGGAAGCGAGATTGCAGGGCGTCCGCCCCCTCAGGTACGCGAGCCCGGGGAAGGAGGGGGCGGCCCGCCCCCCCCCCCCGGGAGGGAGTTTGGTGGGGGAGGGGGGTCTTGCAGAGCTTCCCTGGGGGCCGATGCCAGTCTGGCCGGCAGGCCCGAGGCTGCGCACTCTGGATGGCACGTGCTGGGGAGCGGGTATCCCGCACCCAGCGCCTAGGCAGCAGGAAATGCTGGCCTGGCTCGCGCCGACTGGGGCTGCAGCTGGTGGCCGGCAGTGACCCTGCACGGACTCTGAGTTCTGGTCCAGGACTCTTGGTTCTTTCCAAGCAGGAGCAAACCGGGGGCCAGGAGCCTGGGCCTTCGGCGGTCTAGCCTGAGAAAGAGGGGCAGGGGCAAGGCTGCGTCTTCAGAACACACTGTCTCTGAGCTGGAACGCCCTTCAGGGGTAAGCGTGGGGATCTTTGGCCTGTCTTGCCAGTCCGCTAAGCTCAGCGGTCTCCCCTCTCCTCATTAGGTGCTGACGAACACTGCTTTTGCACCTTGCTACCTGCTGGGCCTGTTTTCTTCTGTCCTCAGTGCAAAAGGTGGGATGGGGGCTGGCAGGTGCCATTCCCCAGAGCACTGCTGCATCTTTAGCAGTGTAGTAAGTAGTAAGTAGTTCACTTGTGTGAACGTGTGTTCGTTGCTTAAGCAGAGCTGGGCTCCCGCTGATGGTATCAGGGGTGGTTATCTTCAGCACCCAGAGGGGGGGAGGCCTGGGCACCACTGAGCGTGCCCTGCCCCCCAGATGGGCCAGGAACTAAGTCAGGGGGGAAAAGGGAGGAGAACAAAGGGGCTTCTCCTCTGAGAGGACTGTTTGGTTAACAAAAATAGGATGGGGGGGGGGAGCGGTTGGAGGGAGATGCAAATTCCTCTTTTGGCTAAAACTCCAAGATCACGTTTTGAACTTGCTGGTTCCTGATAACTAGAAAGCATGCAGTGCTTTAAGATGGCTATGCCTAATTTTCTGGGAAAACCCTGTGGCCCAAGGCTGGTCAGTAGATGGGTTTGTGATGAAGACAGCTGGGTTTAGGGGCGCCCGGGTGGCTCAGTCGGTGAAGCGTCTGCCTTCGGCTCAGGTCATGATCCCAGGGTGTTGGGGTCGAATCTGGGCATCCAGCTCCCTGCTCAGCGGGGAGCCTGCTTCTCCCTCCCCCTGCTTGTGCTCTCTCTCTCTCTGACAAATAAATAAATAAAATCTTAAAAAAGAAAGAAAGAAAGAAAGAAAAGACAGCTGGGTTTTCTCACGGTGCCTCCTAGGCAGGTTCCACCATCGCTACCCTGAGCCTCTAAGCCCCACCTCTGGACTCCTCAGTGAGAGCCCTCTTACAATGTGAGGACCCCAAGGAAAGTTACTCCTAAAAGCATACATGTTTCATGATGCTCAATCAAGCAACTTCTGGTCATGTAGCAAAACTCCTGACCTTTGACATTTTTGTGTATAAACAGCAGAAGCCTTATCTGGTCCAGGCCTACAGTCTCAGCGTATAGGCATCAGGCCTCAGAGAAATTCTGCCTCTGCAGCAGGAGGAGATCCATTTGTCCAGAGAGAGAAGGTTTCCTGAACATTTGGCCTAATTCCTTCCCATCCCTTCCATGTGCTTGAACCCTTTTCTACTGACTATGGTGATTTGGCCTGATTTCACTCCCTCTTTCCCCTTCAGAGACCCTCCAGAGTCTCAAGCATTCAACAGACATTCCTGAGTACATATGTCATGTCAAGCACCGGTGGGTACTATGGATATAGAAGCCAAAGAACCCAGCCTTCCAGAGACGTGCAGCCTAGTGGGGGAAAAGATAAGTCAGGTCATCACTACTCAGTGTTCTAAGTGTAATGGTAAGGAAAGCTCCTGGACTTCTGCTCTCTGCTTTTTCTTTCTTTCTTTCTTTTTTTAAGATTTTATTTGTTTATTTGACAGAGAGAGACACAGCGAGAGAGGGAACACAAGCAGGGGGAGTGGGAGAGGGAGAAGCAGGCTCCCCGCAGAGCAGGGAGCCCGATGCGGGACTCGATCCCAGGACCCTGGGATCATGACCTGAGCTGAAGGCAGACGCTTAATGACTGAGCCACCCAGGCGCCCCCTGCTCTCTGCTTTTTCTGATCTAGTCACACATAAAGCCTGCTTTTCTGCTGCCCAACCCTACCCCCCTCCCCAGGCCTATGACTTATCAGATTCCCAGTTTTGCCTGTTAGGAAAGAGCAAGAACTTTGAAGCCAGACTGCCTTGGGTTACAGCCCTGGCTTCTCCACCTACCCACTGTGTGACCTTGAGTGCATTACCTAACCTCTGAGCGGGGCGAGTTTGTCATTAATGCTACCTACTTGCTGGATTGACAAATTCTTGCTCTTCTCAGCCTTTCCTCTGGGGTTGGTCTGGTCCCTGAGACCTTCAAATGGTGTCTGGGTAGGAATTCCAACTGATTTAAAAGTAGGAGAGGGGCACCTGGGTGGTTCAGCCAGTTAAGCGACTCTTGATTTTGACTCAGGTTCTGGGATCGAGTCCCCACATTGTGCTGCTTGCTCAGTGGGGAGCCTGCTTCTCCCTCTGCCTGCCGCTCCCCCTGCTTGTGTTCTCTTTCTCTTTCTTTCTGGCAAATAAATCTTAAAAAAAAAAAAAAAAAAGTAGGAGAGAATCCCCTTTTCAGTGGCTTCTTTCTTGCACCTGGTTCTTCCTTCCTTTATTTATTTATTTATTCATTTATTTATTTATTTTTTAAAGATTTTATTTATTCATTTGAGACACAGAGATACAGAGAGAGAGAGCATGAGTAGGAAGAGAGGCAGAGGGAGAGGGAGAAGCAGGCTCCCCACTGAGCAGGGAACCCGATGCGGGGCGCCATCCCAGGACACTGGGATCATGACCTGAGCTGAAGGCAGACACTTAACCATCTGAGCCACCCAGGCGCCCACTGGTTCTTCCTTTTATCCAACTGCCGAGACGGCAGCTTCTGCCCAGCCACAAGTCCAGACCTTGGATCTGCCAGACAATACCTGCTCCATCAAAGTTGGGGTTGTTCAGACCCTTTCCCCCCGGAAGGAAAGAAGAAGCTGTCTTATTGTTCTCCAGATCTCCTGAACCGCCAGCTCCTTCCCCTTGTCCACACATCCCCTTCCCCAAGGAAATGGATGGGCTAGTCTGGAGCTTCAGGGAGCATTGGGGGCAAGATTCCTTGATGAATTTGAGATGAGCAGGCTTCCTCCAGACCTCTGAAGCTGGCCTGGGGCTGCCTCACAGTTGGATCCGGGGTGTTGGATGCACTTGGAGCTGAGAAAGACAGAAAGAACATTGGCTTAAGCCTTTCAGAATTAGGAATGATGCTCAGAGCTGGGACTCCAATGACTCCATGCTGATGGTAGGTCAGAGGGGTAAGTGAACTTCATGGACTACCCTCTAGGGGAATGGCTGTAATCAGGTGGGACCAGTATTGGAAACTATGAAATGCTGTCCCTATATGAAGGGATTGTATTAAGCCAGGA
This sequence comes from Mirounga angustirostris, assembly GCF_029215605.1. Classification (NCBI taxonomy): domain Eukaryota; kingdom Metazoa; phylum Chordata; class Mammalia; order Carnivora; family Phocidae; genus Mirounga; species Mirounga angustirostris. Next base: position 21,548,402 of record NW_026991725.1, on the reverse strand, counting down.
AGCGTTTTGGTTGGAAACCATAATAGTTACAAAAAAGAGACTCTTCTCATAATTCCCCAAAGATGATTAACAAGTGATCTGGTAATGATATCTCTACACATTACACTGGGGATCCTCCAGTCTAAATGTAAATGTATAGAAAATAAAATACAAACATAGACATTGTAACCAGTGAATGGTACATATCAGTTTGGTTACCCTTTCCTGCCTCTCATGCAGTAGATGGCAATCTGCTCTGGAGGCTGCTGAGGAGGTATAAAGATGAATGACCTTGTTTTCACTGAGTTCTTCGCCTAAAAGGGATCTACAGGGGAAGACCATAGACCCCCTGATACAAGGCAGAAAGGGTGCTGTTCCTTGGAGGATGGCAATTAAAGCAGGGAAGAATCCGATTGGTGGGAATGAGACTGGGGAAGACTTGCTGATGAGGCTGGAGTTTGAAGCTGATCCCTTCAATGATAGGGCTGTAGTTTGAAGTATGAAGCACACATCCTTGCATGAAATTTTACCTTGAACTCTTTTGAATCCTGGGTATCAAGCCCTCCCAGCCTCCCCCACATTCTGTAATTAAAAAATATATATTTTATTTACTTATTTGAGAGAGAGCAAGCACGAGCAGGGGGAGGGGCAGAAGGAGAGGGAGAAGCAGACTCCCCGCTGAGCAGGGAGCCGAACTCAGGGCTCCATCCCAGGACCCTGGGATCACAACCTGAGCCAAAGGCAGTGGCTTAACCAACTGAGCCACCCCAGCGCCCCCACATTATTTAATTTATTCAGTCTATAGGCAGAAACGTTGAAGCCAGGCAGATCTGGGTCCAAATGAACCATTTTAGCTGGTAACTTTGGGACTAAGTTGAACTTGACCTTTCTCATATGTAAATAATGTTGTTGGAGAGTTAAATAAGGTCACATTAAGAAAATTTTTAGGGGCGCCGGGGTGGCTCAGTCGTTAAGCGTCTGCCTTCGGCTCAGGTCATGATCCCGGGGTCCTGGGATCGAGCCCCACATCGGGCTCCCTGCTCGGAGGGAAGCCTGCTTCTCCCTCTCCCGCTCCCCCTGCTTGTGTTCCCCTCTCTCGCTGTGTCTCTCTCTGTCAAATAAATAAATAAAAATCTTAAAAAAAAAAAAAGAAAGAAAATTTTTAACGCACAGCCTGGTGCTAGAAGAGATCTTCAACCCATTGCAGTGATGAGCTTATTGCTACAGGTAACGCTTGGTAGCAATGGGTTTGTGCATTCCTGTAATGACCTTGAGGCCCACAGTTTAGGAACTTGAGAGAGTAGGAGGGAGACAGTTCTGGCAAGGTAATTGCCTAAACCAAGCTGGGCTGCTCCAGGTATGTAACATGCCTGTGCTCACAATTTTTTTTTTTTTTTTTTGGCTTATATGTTGAGCAAACCAACGTAGAGGATGTAATTTCATTTCTTGAATAGGACTTGCTAGGGCAATGTCCTAATGAAGACAGGTGCCAATAATTCTGCCAGGTGCCTCTCCCTTCAGAAATAAACAAGCTGTGTTTCCAGCCTTCAAATCCTGTTTTGTGAACCTTGTTGGTGCGTCTGTTTCTCACCGTGGGAATCAGATGACAGGGGAGCAAGTCCCAGACCTACCACCTCCAATTCAGTATGGCTTTAGGCAAGTCACTCAATCGCTCTGCACCTTGGCTGGTTGGTAAAATAGGCCACTTAGACAAGGAGCACTCTACCTTTCTGTAGACATTCTGTGATTCCTAAGGAGGCTGGGCTTTGAGTCTGATCCCCTAATTCAGGAGCGCTGTGGTTGAAGTTTGAAGCCTTTCTGCTCACATGAAGTCTTGCTTGTGCTAGAACCCTTATGAACTCCTCCCAACCTCCTGACACTCTGTGATTCTCTCTAGTCCTTCCCGGGAGCAAAAAACATTGAGGGTTTTGTCTCTAGAGAGCTAAAGTCATAAGCTAACCTCCTATGTACCTTAGCGATCCCATCAAGGGACAAGTGTTCTGAATCAGCCCCCACCCCCGGCTCCTGTGTGCATTCCCCACGGGCTCTGTACAAGTGACCCAAGGGAAGACCCTCAGCGTGAATGCCTCATAACCCCAAGAACTTCAGGCTTTCAGAAACAGCTGCTTGAGTTTGCTAAACTCGAATAATAATTTCCTGCATACTCTCTCCACATACGCACAAACACACATGCACCTGTGGTTTTATTCGAGATGCTAAATTATAGGATGACTTGCTCACACCTTTTTTGTAGCTCACACCACTCTGGAGTTCTTTGTAGTCCCTTGTACGCTGTAGACTCCTTCAGGAAGATTATGTAGGGTGGTAAAAAGATCTTGGAGCTTTGTGGCATAATTACAATGCGCGAATCTCAAGTGTACAGTTCGGTGCATTTTAACAAATCTATATACTCAACATCCCAAGAGCTAGAACCTGCCCATCACTCTAAAACAGTGCTCTTCAATAGATATAGTGTGAGCCACACATGTAATTTTTAAGTGTTCTAGTAGCCGTATTAACAAGGTAATAAGAAATAGGTGACATTAATTTTAATGATACATTTTCTTTAACTTAGTAGAGTCAAAATATCATTTCAGCATATAACCAATCTTTTAAAAATTACAGCTGAAATGTTTACATTCTTTTTTTTTTTTAAGTATTCCAAATTGAGTGTGTATTCAACACTCACAGAACACCTTCATTCAGACTAGCCACATTTCAAGTGTTCCACAGCCACATGCCCCTAGCGGTTACTGTATAGACAGCACAGGTCTAGAAATTTCTCTCATGCCCATTTCCAGTCAATTTCCTTCCCTAACCAGAGGCTACCACTGTTTTGACTTCCAATCTCCATAGGTCAATTTTGCCTATTCTTGAATTTTAAGAGTATATGCTCTTGTGTCTGGCTTCTTTTGCTCAAAAACCAAGGGGTGTTTTTGGGAGGAGGGACCCATTAACCTTGACAAAAATTCATAAGAGTGTGCATAGTATGCATTGAACAGTTTAGCTTTCCTTGATAACTCTGGGGAAAAGGACATGATCTCATCTGCCCAATATTTTACCTCTTGGGTGTGATGACAGAAAGGCACGCTGAGAAGTGGGGCCCCAGATGCATCAAGGGTTAGCAGTCCCCGATATTATATAATCTAAGGACTTTTTTTAAGTTAACCTTTTTATTTCGACATAATTACGCATTCACATGCAGTTGTAAGAAATAATGCAAACAGATCCCATAAACCCTCTATTTGGTTTCCCCGAAGGGTAACCTCTTGCAAAATTAGTATAGTATCACATTCAGGCAAGATACAGAACACTTCCACCCCACAAGAGTCCTTCAGTTTTCTCTTTCTGACTCACCTCCAGCCCCTGCTTAACCTCTAGCAATCTTCCAGGATTTTGTAATTTCAAGATGTTGTGTAGACAGAGTCATACAGTATGCTACCTTTAGGGATTGGCTTTTTTACTCTGCGTAATTCTCTGGAGATTCATCCAGGTTTCTTTGCGTGTCGATAGTTCCTTTCTTATTATTGCTAACTAGTATTCTTTGATATGGATGTACAGTTGGTTTATTTGGAAGATATTTGGATTGTTTCCAGTTTTTTCAAAATATAAGGCTGCTGTACCCATTTGTGTACAGATTTTTGTGTGAACATAAGCCTTCATTTCTCTGGAAACAGAATTCTTTATTTGGGATCATTGCCCCCAAAGTGCAGTTGCTGGCTCAGGCACTTGCCTGTTTTCCTTTTAAAGAAACTGCCTGTCTTCCAGCACGATTGTACCATTTTATGTTCCCACCAACAATGTATGAGTTACATCAGCATCCTCGCCAGCATTTGGTATTGTCACTATTTTTTATTTTCACCATTCTGATAGGTATGTAGTGATATTGGGGTTTTCATACGAATTGCCCTAATGGCGAATGATGTTATGAATATCTTTCCCTGGGCTTATTTGCCATCTTTGGTGAAATGTCTCTTTATGTCTTTTGCCCATTTTGTAGTTGGATTGTTTGGGTTTTTTTAACTGTTGAGTTTTCAGGGTTCTTTATGTATTCTAGGTACTAGTCCTTTGTCAGATACGTGGTTTGCACATATTTTCTCCACTCTGTGCCTCATCTTTTCACCCTCTTTTTTTTTTAAAGATTTTATTTATTTATTTATTTATTAGAGAGCGAGCGAGAGGAAACAGCATGAGAGGGGAGAGGGTCAGAGGGAGAAGCAGGCTCCCTACTGAGCTGGGAGCCCGATGTGGGACTCGATCCCAGGACTCCGGGATCATGACCTGAGCCGAAGGCAGATGCTTAACCAACTGAGCCACCCAGGCGCCCCATCTTTTCACCCTCTTAAGAGGGTTGTATGCAGAGCAAAAAGTTTTAATTTTTATGGGTCCCTGTTATCAATTTTACAGACCATGTTTGTGGTGTCAAATCTAAAAACTTTTTGCCTAGCCCTAGATCCTGAAGATTTTCTCCCATGGTTTTTTATTTTCTAAATATTTTGTAGTTTTATGTTTTACATGCAAGACTGATCTATGTTGGGGCACCTGGATGGCTCAGATGGTTGGGCGTCTGCCTTCGGCTCGGGTCATGATCCCGGGGTCCTGGGATCGAGCCCTGCGTCGGGCTCCTTGCTCGGCGGGAGGCTGGCTTCTCCCTCTCCTTCTACTGCTCCCCCTGCTTGTGCTCTCTTGCTCTCTCTGTCAAATAAATAAATAAAATCTTTAAAAAAAAAAAAACACTGATCTATTTTGAGGGTTTTTTTTTTCCTAAGAAACTTAAATCAAAATTCCTTCTTTAAACATCAGTCATTCTGTGCCATCAATTAAGAAAATGACCATTCAGTAGTGTTCTTGTTTGGATTTCACCTGTCACTCAACACCTTCATTTTCTTGAACAATAGCTGTATGTTGTCGCTGGTATAAATGTGTCACCAATCTATGCAGGTACCTAAAAATTATAACTCTAATTCAGGACAGACAGCTCTTACAGGTTCATAGTTGTCCTCTCCTGTCCAAGCACTGGTCATCTCCACTCCCATGTCAAGTGCCACTCCCAGGTGAACCAGCAGCCTAGTGTCTCTGTGCAACTTAGGGAGAGGAGAGGACACAGCCCCACAGGGCGTGCATCACTGAGTGGTCCAGGGGCTAGAATAATGGTGTGTTGGAGAGTGATGGTGTGAAGCTTGGTGTGCAAGGGGGATGAAAGAGGAGAACCTGCCTCTCCGCCACGAACTAGGAGATGCACTGGTCCATGTAGTTACAACTGTGTCTCATACAGAAGGGAATGTGTTGACTGAGGACAGAGGCTTGCCTGTGAGTATTGCTCGTAAACTTCAGAGACAGACTGGGGCTCTTTCTCATCACATAAATGTTGGTCTTGCCCTGGCGCTTCACATGACAGGACCAGTGTGTCTCCCTCTGTCCATGCCAGGAAGTTGCTCCATCTTTTGAATGTTTTAGGTGCCCTTCTTGGGAGTTCATCAACCCTCTTGTATTTTCCTTCATAAATATTTTATATGGAAGAAAAAAATTGGGGTGCCTGGGTGGCTCAGTCTGTTAAGCATCTGCCTTCGGCTCGGGTCATGATCCTGGAGTCCTGGGATCGAACTCCACATCGGGTTCCCTGCTCAGCAGGGAGCCTGCTTCTCCCTCTCCCTCTGCCACTCCCCCTGCTTGTACTCTCTCTCTCTTTCTCAAATAAATAAAATCTTTAAAAAAAAAAGGGGGGCGGAAGAAAAAAATTAACCATAATCACATGATAAAATAACAAACACCTAGGTACCTACCATTCCAAATTAACATAGAGCCATACTTGTTACAGAAAATTATACATAAAAGAAATAAAACAATATGGATCAAGTTCAAGTCCCTTTTAGAGCTGTCCTGTGGCCCGCCTGTCACTGAGAACCAATGTCATAAATTGAATGTGTGTCGTGTCAGAGTGTGTTTTTTTGCTTTTCATATGTCTCCAATCCATAAACAGTATATTTTATCATTTGGAAAGCACTTCACATCACACCAAGCAAGTAATAAGTGCTTTCAGTTTTCTTACTTTTTGTTCCCATAAACAATATTTGAGCTTTTATTTATTTTTTTTTTTAAAGATTTTATTTTTTTATTTGACAGAGAGAGAGACAGCGAGAGAGGGAACATAAGCAGGGGGAGTGGGAGAGAGAGAAGCAGGCTTCCCACAGAGCAGGGAGCCTGATGCGGGGCTCGATCCCAGGACCCTGGGATCATGACCTGAGCCAAAGGCAGACGCTTAATGACTGAGCCACCCAGGCACCCCAATACTTGGGCTTTTATAATCTCAGCGCAAGTTGCACCAGATGCCCTTCCTTTTTTCTCTCAACAGTATGTCTTAAAGATCTATTTACACGGACACTATAGATCTGGATTATTCCTTTTCCACTATGTAACTATGTCTCTAGCAGCGCAACTGCTGTGTTAAAGAGTTGACATTTCCCGCTTTCCTGAAAATGGCCCTGGAGAGAATGGGCCACTGCGACCACCAGTAGCAACCTGGAGTCCTATGTCCCCACATCCTCCCAAATGCTTAGCGTTGCCAAACGAACATTGGAATGTTTGCTCCTCTGGTAGGGGCCAAAGCGTATCGAACTGTGGGCTGAATGGACATTTCCCTGATTAGCCGTGAGACTGGGCTCTTTTGAAATGTCTTCTGTGAATTTTCTGTTCATGTTCTTTGCCCATTTATTACATTAGATTAGTTGTCCTTATGGATTCGTGAGTTTGTTTGCTTTAAATACAAGCTGAATGCTAATCCCTGGTCTCTTACACCCAGGCAGCTGCTTGTCTTTTAGCTTTGTTGATGATTTATGTTTTTCTTAGGGCCCCGGGGACCAGCCTGGCATCAAATGTCTGTAGCGGGGGGGAAGGGCAGAGGCCAGCCCATGACTTGGAACAAAAACAGGCTACTGCATTCAATTTCATTTCTAAAGCCTTCTTGCTGGTGGCTGACATGGCACCTTGCCCAGGGGAGCAGTGGTCCGCCTCAGCATGGGGGGTGTTCCCACAGTCCCCGGGAGCCCTCATATCTAGTTACCCTCTCTGCTTGGTGGCTTCTGAAAGGATTAAGAGCTTTGCCCAGGGTAACCTGGGTCATTCCAGCCCCCAGCAAGGGCAAGATCCACCTGCAAGCTTCTTGTCCCTGTGCCAAGCACCTCCTCCCAGCAGGAAATATGTAACAGGAGGCAAAAGAGCTTCTTCCCCAAGTAGACTCCGCCGATGTGTTTGCGTAGGTGTCCCGGTGTGCCTGCCTCCCTTAACCCAGCTCTGCCCCCATCAGGACTGATCCTTAGCCCCCATGGTGGCCTCTAGCCCAGACTTTAGTCGCCAGCCCTGGAACATCCAGAATGCACGGGAGCTCCCCAAACCAGCCAGCCCCTGTATTCTGTCTAGGTCCCGCTGCAAGGCCAGGCTGGACTGGGCAGGGCCAATGCTGGGGCACAAGGCTTTCCAGCCTGGTGTCATCAGGGAACTGGCTAGGCAGTTATGGGGCCCAGCCAGGTGGTTGGCGCCAGGATGAGGGAGCTGGAACATGAGAACGGGACAGTGAGATCAGAGGCAGTGAAATCTCGGAAAAGGACCAGCGTGTGCTGGAGGTCTGGGAGGTGGGGGCCCAGTGGGGATATTTCTTCATGCACCTGCGGCACTCAGAGGGCCCCCAGTTTGCGGCTCTAGACCCCACAGGGCCCCCAGGGGAGGCTGTAGAGGGCTGTAATTTAAAGAGCAACACACACAGAAAGGGCTCCAGGGGTGCCCCCCACCAGATTTGGAACTGTAAGAAAATAAACCTCTTGCTTCTTCATTCATGAAAAATGAATAGGGGCGGGGCGCCTGAGTGGCTCAGTTGGTTGGGCGTCTGCCATCGGCTCTGATTGCGATCTCAGGGTGCTGGGATCCTGCTTCTCCCTCTCCCTCTGATGCTCCCCCTGCTTGTGCTCTCTCAGTCTCTCTGTGTGTCAAATAAATAAAATCTTTAAAGAATAATAAATAAAATTAAAAAAGAACAATCCTTGTATAGATGGTCCAAGACTGATGATCATAGAACACACACATGAAAGCTCTCTTTAAGCCATGAGGCTCTACAGAGATTCACTGTATTGTATGAATGCCTTGGAAGTCTAGGGTTTGAATCCCAGCTTGGCTACTTACTGGCATTTCTTTGAGCTTCATTCCCATATGAAAGTGGGTATGTATCTTGGTCAGGGAGTGGCTATGAAGATGGCAAGAGATCCTATGAATGGAGTATTTAGGAGAGAATTGGCATTAGGACACATCAGTATGTCAGTTCACATTATTCTGAAATGCGCTGTTTCACCTAAAATGTATTAGACATTTTCCATCTCATTAAATATAGAGAGTGTCTTCATTTTTTTTAATGGCATAGGGTTCCTTTGTACAGATGCTCTGTATTTACTTATCTAATCCCTTACTTATAGAAATAAAGTGTTGGGTTTTTTTTTAAAGATTTTATTTATTTGACAGAGAGACACACAGCGAGAGACGGAACACAAGCAGGGGGAGTGGGAGAGGGAGAAGCAGGCTTCCCACTGAGCAGGGAGCCCGATACGGGGCTCGATCCCAGGACCCTGGGATCATGACCTGAGCCAAAAGGCAGACGCTTAACGACTGAGCCACCCAGGCGCCCCCAGAAATAAAGTGTTTTTTTCTCAATTCTTTGCTAAACAACAATTAATGTCCTTATTCATACCTTTAGGCATTCATTCGTTTTGTTGTTGTTGTTGCTTGTTTTTTAGGATAGAATGACTGGCCGAAGGATATGCATATTCAAATGTTAATAGATATTAACATTTCCTAACATATCCTAAATCAGAAGGGATCCAAATTTGGGGGTTCTGAAGCTTATATAATTTGGGCTGCCGTCTTTATAAAAAAAGACAAAATTACAAAACCCAAATTTAATGCAAATTGGATATTAATGTGAGAAAAGAATTTGCCACGTATGAATTGCTGGGTCCTTAAAGATTCAGGTCTTTCCTTATGAGATTTCTTTAGGCAGTTTGGCAGAAATGCTGACATATAAATGCTTCTTGACTTGCAATCAGCCTCCCTCTTTAATTCCCAGGAAGTCCCAACTCGAGAGGGCGGGCAGGGGTCCTGGAACATAAGCAGTATTATGGCTTCTGTCCTTACTGTCCTTTGAAAATCTTGTGCCAATTTATACTCTGGCCCATTTCTTCATATCCTTGCCAACATTCTGTGTTATCAATCGTTCTTGTTTTCATGTCAGGATTAATAGTCATGTTATTAATCTTCTCTAGTTAGGAAGCTTTAGGTGGGCAATACTGAGGGCAGCGTTATAATCCATGGGCTCTCTGCTGAGTACCCCCTGCTCTTTTTCCCGGGATAAGCTCACGCACTGGCTGCTCAGAGCCAAGGATACCACAGACTGGCTCCTGTGGCGGGGATGAGTTCTCATCTAGCTGGAACTGCTCTCCAGGATGGCCTGGGAGTACTCTTTGACAAGAATACCTGTCGTGAATTTTGAAATTAGACTTAGACTCCTCTAGAAAGACAGCAAGCTTTGGTTTGGGCAGAGGATTACTGATTTGTTATATTTGGCCCTGTAATGACTTTCCATTTATTACAGAATCAGACAGATTGAATTATTTTCAATATATTCGTGATTTTTGAAATAATAGCTTTTTGGGCCCGGTGGTAGAATAATCCAGATGAATGACCAAAAAGATTGAAGTTGGAATACCAGCTGCGAAAGTGCCAGAGAGTAGGTCTCTCCCTCCATACCCACCCTTTCTCTGTCTGCAAATAACACGTGGCACACACACCATACACACCACACCATACACACATACCACATGCCACACATACATATACACCCCCACATCCCCCCCACACACACATACCATGCACCCCATAGTTTTCTGCACCACTTGAAAATAAGTTGCAGACATTACAACACCAGTATTTTCCACCTTTGCTGATTGCTTGGGCAATGAATGTCTCATGGTTGTTCTGTTCTGATTTGTGACATGCACATCTTTTCCTATGCTTACCTGCCATCGTGTTGTCCTTCTGCTCTGTGTGTGTGGCAGATTGGTGTCTCATGTGTCAATGCCACTTGGTCTGTTTTTTTATTTTTTAAAGATTTTATTTATTTGACAGAGAGAGACAGCGGGAGAGGGAACACAAGCATGGGGAGCGGGAGAGGGAGAAGCAGGCTTCCTGCCGAGCAGGGAGCACAACACGGGGCTCGATCCCAGGACCCTGGGACCATGACCCGAGCCGAAGGCAGACGTTAACCATCTGAGCCACCAGGCGCCCCTCTACAGACATTTCTAGAGATGACATTGTAAAGCAGATAGTTATCCCGGTTCTGGTTTCCAGCTGGAGCCATATTCCAGTTGGGGGCTGCCTTCTGTACCACAGCCTTGCGTCCAGTGAGCCATATTCTAAACAACAAACAACATGCCCTGAGCTGCTCGGTGCTGAACCCGGGGGACGCGCATCCAGGTAGGAGACAGGTTGGTTAGGCCAATAGTCACAGTGTACCATGAATTGTATGGCGGACACATAACACTGTTTTCCCATCTGCTGGCGTTCTCAGGAAGTAAGATCCTGCTGCATTCAGAAAGGAGATTCTTCCTTTCTTAGAGTAATATCTAGGACCGAGATCACCAACAGATGTGTCTGCTGGGCTTGCCCAGCATTAGTTATCAATGGATGGATGGATTTTGCACAGAAGAGACACGTGATGCTTTTATTTTTGTGGCAACATGGCAAATAGAGGCTACAATCTGTCACTAAATTTAGTTTACAAATTATGAGTAGAGCAACACTAGCTTAAGCCGTAGGAGAGTTTTCTTTTAAACTCTGTATTGAGGTATACCATGGGTTCAGAAAAGGGCACATAGGTTAAGTGCTTCCCTGGTGAATTTTTGATAAACTGTACACACCCATATAACCAGCACCCAGTTAGCCACTCTCCTGATTTCCAACAGCACAGATAACTTTGGCCTGTTTTGTACACAGAAATGGAATCCGACAGTATATACCTTTTTCTATCTGACTTCTTTAACTTCTCTTTATGAGTTTCGTTCATATTGTTGGGTATAGTCATGGTTCTTTTGCTGTCGTTACCATATAACAAGGCAAATAGTAAATCACCATGCATTTATCTGGGTAGTTTCCATATTGGAGATAACACAGAAATCCTCGTACCTGTCTTTTGGTGAGCATATGCATGAATTCTGTTGGATATATCCTCAGGAGTGGAATTATCCACATTGTTTTTTAAAGTGTACAATTCAGTAGTTTTTAGTGCAGTCATGGATTTGTGCAACCATCACCACAGTCAATTGTAGAACCTTTTCCTCACCTCAGGAAGAAACCCCATACCCTTAGCTATCCCCTCTGTATCCTTCCCTCCCCTCAGCCCTAAGCAATCACGTAACCCACTTTCTGTCTCTATAGATTTGCCTATTCTCAACATTTCATATGCATGGAATTATACCTTATGTGGCTTTCTGTGTCTAGCTTCTTTTGCTTATAATATTTTCAAGGTTCATCCATGTTGTAGTGGGTATTAATACTTCATTTCCTTTTTATGGCCAAATAACATTCCATTGTATGGATATTCCACATTTTGTTTATCTATTCATCCGTTGCTGGAACCATTGGGTTGTTTTCATCTTGGGCTATTTTGTGAATAGTACTGCTATGAACATATATGTACAAGTCTGCATTTGAGCACCTGTTTTCAATTTTGGGGGGTTGACACCTAGGAGCAGAATTGCTGGGTCATATGGTAACTCTATGTTTAACTTTTTGGAGAAGCACCAAGCTGGTTTCCACATTGGCTGCCATTTTACATTCCCACCAGCAATGCCCAAGGGTTCCAATTTCTCCACATGCTCACCAGCACCTGTTATTTTGGTTTTTTTGATTCTAGCCTTCCGAGTGGGTGCAATATGGTAGCTCACCGTGGCTTTCATTTGCATTTCATGTGCTTGGTGACCATATATCTTCTTTGGAAAAATGTCTATTCAAGTGCTTCACCCATTTGCTAATTGGGCCGTTATGTGCATTATTTATAATTCACTCATTTGGTCATTCCACTGAGCACCTCTTACGTTCCAGGCACCTCTTACGTTCCAGGTGTCACCAAATAATGCACATAAGGAATTATAAGGAGGTATACTTCAATACAGAGTTTAAAAGAAAACTCTCCTATGGCTTAAGCTAGTGTTGCTCTACTTATGATTCATAAACTAAATTTGGTGACTGGGGATAAAACCGTGAACACATTAGTTGCCAACAACAAAAGGTCAAGAGAATTCTTAAAAACAAAAACAAAAACAAAGAAACAACAAAAAAAACAAAAAACAAACCCTCGGTTCCTGACAGCAGATGCGGGCCTGAATTCTCAAGTGCCAACTCTCTGACGGCACCTTCGAGGTGGGGCTTTGTCTCTAGTTCATGGCTCCCACCTGGCTGATTTATATGTTTTCCGATGCCCAACCCAAGTAGCTGAAGGCCTCACTAAATATTGACAGTAGTCTCTCCTTATCCATGGGGGATACGTTCCAAGAGCCCCGGTGGGTGCCTAAAACCACAGCTGGTACCAAAGCCCATATATACAAAGCTTTTTCCTATCCATACATACTGATGAGAAAGTTTAATTTACAATTAGGCACCTAAGAGATTAACAACAATAATAACAGAATAATTATAACAATATACTATAATAAAAATTAGGTGAATGTGCTGTCTCTCAAAATATCTTATTCTCTTAATACTCACCGTTCTGTGAGGACATGAGACAATATAAATGCCTACATGATGAGGTGAAACGAGTGAATGACGTTGGCATGAGATGCAGCATTAGGCTACTATTGATCGTCTGACCAAATGTCAGAAGGAGGTTCCTCTGCTTCACCGTGGGTGACTGCAGATGAGGGGAGGACTCTCGGACTTTAGTTCTTTGAGTTAGGAGCCATAGGGACTGCTGGCTCTTTTCCAACTCCTTACGCTTCCCACCCAAATTAAAAAAAATAATGATAACAAACGAAAACCACAACTTGTCCCCAAAGCACATCTCTAGTGTTTTTTTCAGGGTTAGATGGAATGTCTGCCACTTTGTTTAAGAACAGAAAAAACAGTGGCTCCCTCTTTTTGCCCAAGGCCTTTGGGGTGTGTTTGAGGAAGGAGGGAAGTAGAATCAACTCTGTTTGCACTTGGGGTTTCAAAACGATGGGTGGTTCTTATGTTTATGAGCAAAGGGCATTCATCCAGAGTTTCTAGGTCTCTTAAGTCCTTTGGCGGAGTGGCCTGTGTCCACTTCAGTCCTGCCCTGCTCCAATCCCCGTTTCTTGACATCAATTAGTAAACAATTGGGGAAAAAAATAAAATGGAGATTCAACAATCTGGGGGAATACATCCAAAGCCTAAAGAACAGAATTGCCCACGTACTTTTTCTCCCCGATTTGTTTGGGGGGGAGGGTCCTCCGCTGCAGATCCAGCTACTACCAGCCCGAGGAGCCCACTTGGCCTCTTTGCATTCCACTTTCTTTACCTGGAGAATGGGAGTTCATGCTGCCCACTTGCACTTCTCAGGATTTGCTGAGTGTATGTCAGAGAAACCGCCTCTCACCGTGGCTTCGAGGAGATGGGAGTTTCTTTTTCTGGGAGATGGCCAACCCGTGGCCCTGCTGTCCAGCTCCAGCCTCGTCAGCTCTGCGGTGTCTGAGCGCACCAGGTGGCCCAAGATGGCTGCCATTCTCTTCCAGATGACATTCCAGCCAGTGAAGAACAAAGAGAAGATGCTCCTTCCCGGTAAGGGAAGTTGCACACAGTACCTCTCTGTAGATCTCCCTGGCCAGAGCACCTTCGACGGAAGCTTGGGAATGTGGTCTGGAGTCCATGTGGCCAAGGCCAGCTGAACACCCAGAGGGTGGTTTATTAAGGACCAAGGCTTACTGGGGGCCTCTGTCGCAGCACCTGTCAGAGCTGCCGTGAAGATAAGGGATGTAATACACGTGACAACTGAAATGGACTTCTTTTCTGTTTTCTGTTTTGTTTGTTTTGGGTTTATTTTTTTGTTTATTTTATTTATTTATTTTTTGCACATAAATCAACCTGTTGACTTACCAACTAGAATTTCCAGAAGGATACCGTCTGGTCTGAAATCCACAGCAAATGAGGAGGAACCCAGGTTCAAAACAAAATAGGACACCTGGTCACTGTGAGAATAAGAGGAAACCTGTTGTCAGGCTCTGTTGACAACAAAACCATTAAGGTGGCTGAGATTTGCCCTTTGCTGCCTCCTGATCCCGATGCTGGGCTATGGGAGGCCGCCTGCCAGGGCTTCGAGGGCCCTGGTCATCCACTCAATGTGAAAAATGTAGGTATATTAGGATGTGCCAGCTGTAAGCAAATAAAAGCAGATTATTCTTAGTTTGCTCATTTATTAGATTCCACGTATAAGTGAAATCATGCAATATTTGTCTCTCTGCGTATAGCTTATTTCACTTAGCATCACATCCTCCAGCTTTATCCTTGTTGTTACAAATGGAATTTGGCTTTTTTCCCCCAAAAACTGGCTTAAATTTAAAGAGGGAATGTATTGACTTTTGGCAGTGAAAAGTCCAGAGGAAGGTAGACATCACATGTGGCTGGGCCTAGGGATTCAAAACCTTACGATGAAGTTTGTTTCTGTGTCTTCCTGTCTCTGTCTCTGTCTCTCTCTCCCTACTTAGCCCTGTGTTCAGTTTGTTCTTAAGCAGGTTCTCTCCACATGCTTGTTCTTACAACCATCACTTTGGCAAACCCCAAGAAAAAGAGCATGCTTGTTCCCAATGGGCATACATGCACGCCCTCGACTGCATGCCTGTGAGGTAGGGATTTGGGGTATGCGATCCCTTTTGAGGGGTGTCATAGTGACCATTGGGAATCTGCTCAACAGTTCTTTAGGTTTGTCAGCCTGTGGATGATAGGGTGTGGGGCCTCATGGGACCTTAGAGCCCTGCTTTCTGGGCTGTTTTCTGCCCCAGCTCACCTGCAGGAACTACGTGGCCTAGGTGGCTCACCACAATCCTTTAAAAAGATTAACCAGGTCTGGGCTCCTGGGTGACTTGGTCAGTTAATTGTCCAACTCTTAATCTCAGCTCAGGTCTTGATCTGAGGGTTATGAGTTCCACCCTAGGCGTGGAGCCTATTTTTTTTAAAAAAAGAGGGACGCCTGGGTGGTTCAGTCGGTTAAACATCGGCCTTCAGCTCAGCTCACGATCCCAGGGTCCTGGGATCAAATCCCACGTTGGGCTCCCAAGGAGCCTGCTTCTCCCTCTGCCTGCCGCTCCCCCTGCTTGTGCTCGCACTCTCTCTGACCAAAAAAAAAAGGATTAAAAAATTTTTTTAAAAAGAGAAAAGAAGGGGCGCCTGGGTGGCTCAGTCGTTGAGCGTCTGCCTTCGGCTCAGGTCATGATCCCAGGGTCCTGGGATCGAGCCCCGCATCAGGCTCCCTGCTCGGCGGGGAGTCTGCTTCTTCCTCTCCCACTCCTCCTGCTTGTGTTCCCTCTCTCGCTGTGTCTCTCTCTGTCAAATAAATAAAATCTGAAAAAAAGAAAAAAGAAAAGAAAGAGAAGATTAACCAGATCATTTAGATAATATCCCCCCCCTTTTTTTTTAAAGATTTATTTATTTATTTATTTGAGAGAGAGAGACAGCGAGAGAGGGAACACAAGCAGGGGGAGTGGGAGAGCGAGAAGCAGGCTTCCTGCCGAGCAGGGAGCCCGATGTGGGACTCGATCCCAGGACCCTGGGATCATGACCTGAACCGAAGGCAGACGCTCAACGACTGAGCCACCCAGGCGCCCTGATAATATCCCCTTTCACCTGAGAATAACCAGTGTGTCCAATCCTCAAACTATTCATAGGTGGGGAAGCGGAGGCCTAGGGAGGAGAAACCCTGCGTCTTTACTTGGATTCCCCCGGGAACGAGGACTGTGCGTGGTCGGTACTGCTGGAAGCGGAAGTGAGGAGCAAGAGACCAGAAGAGAAGCTAGCACAGAGTGTTGTCGAGGTCACAGCCAAGGCAGCAAGGGCTTGACCACCAGGACCTCTGAGAAGCGACAAACGCCTCCCAGATCTGTCCAGCTGCAGAAGGGGAGAATTGAACCCCCCCGCAGCAGACAGAATCCCAAGGAGAAACCAGAGATGCTCCATGGGGGTGACCTGGGACACCAAAGGTGTCCGTGACAGTTGCCCACCCAGCCAGCAGCAACCTGGGATGAGAGCTCAGACACCCCCGCCAACGCCCCCACCCCCATCCCCGATGCCAGCCTGGTGCTCACCCACTCCCCACAGAGCTGCAGCGGGTGTCCCCACTGTGGGACTCATCCTCGGCTCCCTGGTCCAAAGCAGCCAGGTTGAGCAGCCTCCCCGTCAGCCTGCCTCGTGACCTGCCTCCTGCAAGATGGCAGCAGGCTCCTCTCCCGTTTGTGGGGAAACCCCGTTTTGCTCCCCTCCGCCCTGCATACCTTGTTCTTCCCAGAAGTTCTCCCCCACAAGACCCAAGCAGTCAATCAACAGAAGAGACACATGGTCTTTCTAGCCTGGCATCTGCAGCGCCACGTGGTCAGCATTGGTCCTCAGGCCCCACACCATGCCCTCTCTGATGGGAACAGGGTCTGAGACCTGTTGCACCCCTCCCCATGAGGCCTCAGCGGGAGCACGGCCCCTGTCCCCCAGAGGGGCCAGCAAACACACGCAGGCCTAAGCCGACCGTGTGATACTTTTAGTTCTGGGGGCCTTTTCTGTTTTTGCTTTTAAAATAATTGATAGGTTTTCTGTTTTGTTTTGGGTTTTTGTTCTGTTTGTTTTGTTTTGTTTTGAGTACAGTTTGAGAGTTACAGAATGACAGCCTTTCTACTGGGTCCTGGGTCCTGGGGATGGGGACAGGGATGGGGCAGGGTCGGGCTGTTTCTGAAGCAGCCCCTGCCACGTTGTAAGCAACCTCCCTCCCAGCCCTGGGTACCAGAGAGGCCCGGCCTGGCGTGATGGAGTCCAGCTCCACACAACCCTGTCTCCCCACAGTTCCAGAGCGGCGGATAACACCATCCCCCTGCCCATTGGAGGCCTCAGCTACGTCCAGGGCCTCACAAAACGTGGTCTTATCCACGAGACTGTGGGGCAGTGCCTGGAAGCCACAGCAAAGAGGGTCCCTGACAGAGAGGCCTTGGTCGTCCCCCAGGAAAACATCAGGTTGACCTTTGCCCAGCTCAAGGAGGAGGTGGGTCCCTGTCTTGAACCCCCGAAGTAGGCAGGTGCTAGCCCCCAGGCTGCACTGGCTGGGTAGAGCTGCAGGGGCCGCAGCTGGCTGTGGGGCAGGGGGCTGGGGCGGCCTGAGGACCCCAGGGGATGGCAGGGACAGGGCTGAGGCAGAAGGGGCCACCTGTACCTGATGTCACCTGCACCGCTCCCTCCTGGGATGCTTGTTAGCTATGCATAGCCCCAGGCCCACTGCGGCCCGGGAATCTGCCTGTCCCTCGTTTCCAGCGGGTTCTGATGGGAACCCCTGGGCCACAGGCTGCAGTGGGAGTCATGGGCCTCTTCCTGCTTGCCCGCATCTCACCCCTCGTGCCCTGTCTGTTTACACCAGGTGGACAAAGCTGCTTCTGGGCTCCTGAGTATCGGCCTCTGCAAGGGCGACCGGCTGGGCATGTGGGGACCCAACTCCTATGCATGGGTGCTCATGCAGCTGGCCACCGCTCAGGCAGGCATCATTCTGGTGAGCAGGGGCTTGCCCGGCGCAGCTGAGTGTGTAGGGAGTGCATATTTCAGGGGGACTCCCCAGCTCCTCGGCCCCCAAACCACCAGAGGGTAGCGCTTTCTTCTGAAGCCCCCCAAGGAGGCCCGGAAGTGTAGGGCACTGCCTCCGACCACATGGTGTTTCTGTGCCTCCTAAGAACGGAGGGGCAGCGAGAGGGACAGGATCGAACCAAGACACTGACTGACATCCCCTTGCTGTCTCCACCAGGTTTCTGTGAACCCAGCCTATCAGGCTATGGAGCTGGAGTATGCCCTCAAGAAGGTAGGACCCGCTCCTAGGGGAGGGGCCTGGCCAGCACGGCCAGAGGGTTGATGGGGGGTCAGGGAGGGCATGCACAGGTGGGGGACACCCAGAGTCTGTCCTTGCTTGGGTCTGTGTGGGTGGGAGGAGAGGGTGGTTGGTCAGACGCAAGGCTGGTGCGTGTGTTGAGGGGGCACGTGTGTGTGTGTGTCAGGGCGCAAGTGCCTGGGTGAGGTGGTGTGCGTGTGTGTGAGCGAGCGTAATTGTTAGAACTACCCCAGAGCCCCGGCCTGGAGCCCCCCGCTGACCGTGCTGGGGGGCGGGGCTCCACCTCCACAGGTAGGCTGCAAAGCCCTCGCTTTCCCCAAGCAATTCAAGACCCAACAATACTATCACATCTTGAAGCAGATCTGTCCAGAGTTGGAGAAGGCCCAGCCAGGAGACTTGAAGAGTCAGAGGTGAGGGTGTCCCCCCTTGGGAAGGGTGCATGGTGTGGCCCCCTGGCCCCCGCAACCTCAGGGATGAGGCTCATGTCTCCCTCGGCTCTGACTCTCTCTACCCTCCCAACCGCCAGGCTCCCAGACCTGACCACGGTCATCTCGGTGGATGACCCTCTGCCGGGAACCTTGCTCCTGGATGAGGTGGTGGCCTCTGGAGGCAAAGAGCAGCATCTGGCCCAGCTCCGGTACAAGCAGCAGTTCCTGTCCTGCCATGACCCCATCAACATCCAGTTCACCTCGGTAGGGCAGAGGTCTCCAGGCTGGCATGCCACCCCCTGCCCACCCCTGTGACCCTTGCCCAAGACCAAGGAGGTCCGGAGTGCAGACACCCTCCTCCTGGGGCTGGCCCTAGCTATCCTCTGTGCTCTGGAACACATCAGCCACTGGTGTCCTTGTCACATGCCCCCCACCCCTCGCCTTCTCATCCTCAGCCCAGGGCTGGATGCACTGGCACCACAGGCCAGAGCTGATAGATCTGCCTCCTCATTTAGCAGATGAGGAAACTGAGGCCCAGAGTGGGAATCTGCTGGTGGGCCACAGAGTCCTCTGAGCAACCTTATGAGTGGCATAAGGACAGAGACCTTACCTTCCACACCTCTGGATCCTAACACCCGGCACCGTGCAGGCGCATGCTAAACCTTTGCGAACACGTGTTCAGTGAATGAATGGATCTGGGGCAGTAGTCCCCGTCTCCTGACGCCCTCTTCCAGGGCTCTCCCACACAGGGGCCCAGAGCAGGGAAGGAGATGGGGAGCAGGAGGCCAAGCATCACCTGCTTGTCTTATCAGGGCACGACAGGCAGACCCAAGGGGGCCACCCTCTCCCACTACAACATTGTCAACAACTCCAACCTGATAGGGGAAAGGCTGAGGATGCACCTGAAGGTGAGGGGCCTAGCCCAGGCCCTGCAGGGGGCGGGGAGGGGGGGAGGGTCTTGTTGGGCTCCCCCTGCTGGCTAGACGAACTGGCCCCTGGGGCTTTGGGCTCCAGGATAGAACCGGCTTCCCGCCTCCAACCCCAGACGCCGGAGGAATCACGGATGGTCGTGCCCAGCCCCTTGTACCACTGCCTGGGTTCTGTGGGGGGCACAATGGTGAGCATGATGTATGGCGCCACCCTCATCCTATCCTCTCCGACCTTTGATGGCAAGAAGGCGCTGGAGGCCATCAGCAAAGAGAGGTGGGCATCAGTGGGCAGCCCCCCCAGGGGCTGATGAGACCCTCCTATTCCTCACTCCTGGGCCCTGATCCCTTTTGGAGTTGTCTCCTCCCTTCAGCCCAGAGAAATGGAGACCAGGGGTAGTGGGAGACTCCCATGGGAGGACCAGTTCCTGCCTCCAAAGAGCTTCTCCTTGTTTCCCATATATGCAGCCTTGGCCCTTACTGCAGGTTCAGGGTGGGATGGGTGAGAAGAGGGAGTTCCCTTCCCCTTCCAAGCCTGATTTTGAGACACACCCCCCCACCTTACACAGAGGCTCCTTACTGTATGGCACCCCCACAATGTTTGTGGACATTCTGAACCAGCCAGACTTCTCCAGTTATGACATCTCGGCCATGCGTGGAGGTAGGATAGGGCCAAGGGTGGCCAGGCCAGGATTGCTGAGCTAGATATGTGCCCAGTCCTTTATTTAGGGGGCAAAAAGCTCACTGTAGAAAAGTGGGTGGGAGGGAGGCAAATCCTCAGTGTCCCTGGACACCAGCCCAAGGCCAGTTGCCAGGTGTAGGAATAAGTCCAGGATTAGAGGGGAATGTTCTTCTCTAGAAGGAGCTGCAGGTGAAGGGGGTCCACTGGGCCTGGAGAAGTGGGGAGCTGCGTCAGTCCTCTCTCTGATTCAGGTGTGATTGCTGGGTCCCCTGCACCCCCAGAGCTGATCCGAGCCATCATTGACAAGCTGAACATGAAGGAGCTGGTGGTGAGTGGACGGAGGCTGGGCTGGGGCTGTGGGCAGGGGGCAGGCCGCGCTGGGGTGCGAACTGGTGGGTGTGGGGAGGAGCTCAGACCAGATCTCCAAGGAAGACCCTCTCAGCTGGCCCTCATTCCAGAAAGCAGATGTCAGAAAGTCTGACCTCATTGGCAGCTGGCCAATCATAGAAATAGGTGACAGGGGGCACCTGGGTGGCTCCATCAGTTAAGCATCTGCCTTGGGCTCAGGTCAGGATCCCGGGGTCCCGGGATCGAGTCCTGCATCGGGCTCCCTGCTCTGCGGGGAGTCTGCTTCCCCCTCTGCCCCTCTCCCTGCTCATGCATGCTCGCTCACTCTCTCTCTTGCAAAAATAAATAAATAAAATCTTAAAAAAAAAAAAAGAAATAGGTGACAGGGGAGTAAATATTACATATACATAAATTTATATTTATGAAAATCTGGGAAAGAAGTGCAGCACGGGAGTGTATGCGGCAAAGCACCAGTGTCCTGCTAGAGTGTCCTGGCAGGTGGGGGCTGGGGGGCTGGCGGAGTTGGGGTATGGGCTCAAGACTGTTTCTGGAAGCAAAGGGTGGGGCAAGGATCTGATGTTTGTTTCCAAATGGCAAGGTAAGGGGAGCAGAGGGAAAGAGGATTCTGGAAGGGTGGCCATCCTGATGGCTACCCTGTTCTAGTTCTGAAGGACTTGGGGTCTTGGCAACAGCGTCTCTGAGAGGAGCCATGGCGGTGGGGCCAGGCGTGATGGAGCTCTCACCAGGAGGTGGAGCTGGGTTCGTGCTGGAGCGCCCGAGTCCCCCTGCCAGGACGTGTCTAGATGTGGACAGCTCTGTGCGCCAGCAGAGGCTGTGGGGAGAAGGTGGGGGTCAGAGGTGGGAAGGTCAGTAGTTTCTCCAGCTGAAGGCAGAGGCCAGTCACCAGGACCGGCTGGGTCAGGACCTGTGGTGAGGCAAAGTTCGGTGTCAGGAGTCCAACAACCCAGACAAGGCTGGCCGAGAATGGTGGGAGTCCCGGGCAGTGTCATTTTCCCCTTTAGAAGGCGAGCCCCTGTCCTCCCCTTCCTCTCCCTACACAAACGGAGGGTCTGCATGCCCCTGTGTGGGGACACTCTCCTCCCTTGCTAGAATCCCCAAGAAGGGAATGGGGGACCTGCCCACCCGTCCCCCACCTGTTTAATGGCGGCCGGCTTTCTTGGACCTCTTAGTGGGGAACTTGCAGCCGCGGAAGGCGTCCGTGTCACGGATATGCTGGCCTTTGAACTTGGCGGGCGAGGCACAAGTGGCATCAGGGCGGGAAGTCTTGGCTTCCAGCCACCTAGAGAGACAGAGAGTCGCTGGGCTTGGGGGAGAGATGTGGGAGTGCCCAGGGAGGGGACAGCGAGCCAGGGGGCCAGGATGGACTTATCTCTAGGATGGCCTGGAACCGTCATCTTCGTGTGACAAACTCCTAGGCTCCCACACCTACTAGGTAGCAGATCTAGGACATATGGCCCTGATGTCTCCATGCGGGGCCAGGGTATCTCCGCTTCGTCCCATGAGAGCGCATTCTGGGGGGCTGCAGGGGGCTGTTCTCACCTCCGAAGACCCCGGAGCTGGCAGGTACATTTCCAGGGGTTGTTGGTGAGGGTGAGGGTCTCTAGGCTGTCAAAGGGGAAGTTGGAGGGCAGCTGGTTCAAGCGGTTGTTCTCCAGATGGACGTGTTTCAGTGTGGTCACACCCAGGAAGGCACCGTCCGAGAACTGGGGAGTGAGGCAGACAGGAGTGAGCCCCCCCAGCCCCAGGGTCCAGCCTCTCCCAGCCCTATGGTCCCAGAGGTCAGTGGCTCCTTGAGGAGTTTCAGCGTGACTAGGTTGTCTCAGATGATCTGATCCTACTGAGATAGGTGCTTGTATTTCCAAAATGCAGATGGGGCGGGGGGAGGGGGGGGCGGGAGGGGGTTGTCAAGTCTCCTGCCCAGGGTCACACTAGCAAGTAAACAGTAGCGGCAGGACCACACCCAGCTCCTCTTCCCCTGGCACCACGCTCCCTGCACAAACACTGGGACCGGGGAGGCAGCCAGAGTTGGGCTCCAGCGGCCCGAGTTGGCACCCGGTGAAGCTGGTCAGTGTTTGGTGGGGTGGGCAATGGGCCCAGGCTCCCCGCAGCCCCAGGGTCCTGGGACTTCCCCCAGCTCTGTCCTCACTGCTTGCCAGAGGCTATTTGTGGAGCCTCCTTGGTGGAGCCTTTGGCCAGGCTGGATGGCTCCAGAGGAAACATTCTTTTGGTGCCCACATCTTGGCCCCGGCATCACAGTCCTGCCTGGCCTCCCCTGCCCCAGATCAGTCCCTGCTCCCCACTAAAAGGCCACTCTGGCACTGGTGGGCCACAGGGAACTCTGACTTTATCTCTGGAGGGGCCCGGGGCTGAAGACGGGTGGGCTCCACCACCCCCCCTAGACAAAGGTTGGCTGCCATCCAGGTATGGTTCTGCCCTCATCCTTGTGCCTGTGGCTCAGGGAGGGGTGTGAAGTTCCCTGGAACCAGACTGTTCTGATGACGGTCTTCTACACCTTGCCCTGGTCCCCACCCAAACCTCCTGGCCGAAGCCCCTGTACACAGAGTGATTTTCCAGTCCCGAGGAGGGATTCCGCCCCAACCCCGGGCAGCCCCATCTGGGTATCACAGCGCAGAAAGGACTGAGCAAGGCTGCAGCCGGGAGATGGGTCTGGTGACCAGGGTGGGCAAAGGGCCATCAGTGGTCTGGGGGATAGTGAGGCACAGCCAGTCTTCCCCGTGGGGAGACACCTGGAGTCTTGTGCCAAAGGCTGACAGTGCTATGTGGCTCTCGCCTTTGCCCCTTCATGGAGCCCCTGAGTGCCCTCCCTGCAACCTGGGGAAGCCCCTGGTTCCTGGGCCCCACTCAGCTGAAATGGACCTGGGAATGCAGTGCGGTGTGGATGTGTGTGAGCTGGGGAAGAGGGAGGACATTCGCCAGGGCCTCTGGGGGACATGGAGGAGGTCTTCTTCCTCGGCTGTTTGCTTTCCCCTCACCCCCCAGCCCCCCACCCCACCTCAGCACACATGGACCCCCCCCCCCCCCACCAAGAACAGGGTCTCTTTGTGGGCCTGATTTGCCCAGCTCCTCTGGAAAACTTCTCAATAAACAAACCTTCCTTTATGGGGTGGTAGGTTTACTGGAGACAGGAAAAATACAGCAGAGGAGGGATGGACGGCCCAACAGGAAGAGGGGGCTCCTGCCCACAGCAGGGGGTTCGGGAGCACTGGACATGCCTCCTAGGGGCCATCGCTGGGGCCAGGGCAGCCCCAGCTCCGTCTATAAGTGGGAAGCCTCGGAGGGCAGTGGCTTAGACTAGGGACAGGGACAGCAGGGCAGGCTTTAGGGTGCGGATGAGGCAAGATGAGGGACAGAGGTGGCAGAGCTCCTCACCTTGGAGCTAGCCAGAGAGACAGAAGCAATTTTAGGGGAGAAGGGATGGTGCCCAGCCGTGGCCCCGGACCCGCGGCGCCTCGAGGCCGAAGAGGAGCCAGGGCAGAGCCCTGCGGCCAGCAGCTCACCTTCTCCAGGTTGGTGTTGTCCAGCCAGAGGGTCTCCAGGTATCTGCCGAAAGACTGGAAGGCACTGTCAGGAATGCTTTTCAGGGGGTTGTGGGACAGCTTCAGCTCCTCCACCACCCGCAGCTTGCTGAGAGCCGCCGAGGGGTAGCTGGACAGCTGGTTCCTGTCCAGGTGGAACTTGGCGAGGTTCTCCACGTCGTCCAGAGCGCCGGGCTGCAGCGAACTGAGTGCATTTTCAGAGAGGTAGAGCCAGCGCAGGTCCTTGGCGCCCTGGAAGGCGCCAGCGCGCAGCTCGCGGATCTTGTTGTTGTTGAGCTGCAGGATGAAGAGGTTGACCAGCGGGGAGAGCAGCCCCCGGGGCAGCTCGGTCACCTTGTTGTGGTCCAGGTAGAGGTAGGTGAGCTCGGTCAGGTCGTCGAAGGCGCCGGCGCGCAGCACGCGGATGTCGTTGTGGGACAGGTACAGGTAGATGAGCTTCTTGAGGCCGCGGAAGGCGCCGGCCGCCACCTCGCGGGTCTGGCAGCGCTGCAGGTGCAGGGACACGAGGTTTGGCATGGCCCGAAACGAGTTGGCGGCCAGCACCGGGAAGTTGTTGCGCTGCAGGTTGAGCAGCTTGGTCTTCTCTGACACCTTGGGGATCTTCTGCAGCCCCACCTTGTCGCAGATGACGTGCTGCAGGTCGCCGTGGCAGTGGCAGTTCTGGGGGCAGGCGGCCAGTGCCGGCAGGAGGCCGGCCAGGAGGCCGAGACTGAGCAAGAGCATCGGACGGGCCATGGCTGGGACACCTGGGGCCGGGGCCTGGGGGGCAGCGGCGGCGGGGCGCGGGCAGCGGCAAGTTCCCGGCGCTCCGGGCTCCCGCCCTCTTTATACGGTGGCCCTGACCGCAGCCGGCAGCTGGAGCCAGCTCCTACGTGGAGCATCCAGGCCACCGGGCTTAACTCCCTCCCGCCCAGAGATGCGCCCCCGCCCTCGACGGGGAGGGGTGGGGCCCTGCCCCCAGCTGGGGACCGTGCGGGGGCCCCCGGGGCCGTGACTCCCCGGGGCCTCGTCCCGGAGCCCCGGCCCCCTTTCTCCCTGCGCTCCGATCCTGCCTCCCTCCCGATCCCCCACCTCCTTTCCCCATCCTTTGGGGGCTGGACGTACGGGTGCCTCCAGAGCCCCGAGTTTACACCGGAGAGGGAGGCGTTCCCGAACTTACTTGTTTGCACAAGTTCGCGCCCCCATGCCACCGCCCCCCCACCCCCACCCCCCGCACACTCGGCGCGGCGCCCTGGCCCCGGGGAGGGAGGAAGCGGGGCCGGACGGCCGGACGCAAGTCTCGCCGCGGTCGGCCGGCCGGCGGCGCTTTAATGGCACCGTTGTGCGGCGCCCGCCGAGCGTGAGAGCCGCGCTGGCGGCGGGCTCCCCCTTCCGGCTGGACAGCGGGCCAACCCTAAGGAGATGAGCGCTCCTTCCCCGTCGTCGCAGGGGCTGCTCCTCCGCCCCCCTCTCCCTGCCCCGGGCTTGAGTTTCTGGCCCCGGCACTCCTGTCCCGGTTTTTCACGGTTGAGGGCTAACCAGAAATGTGGGAACAGGGGCGGGGAGTGGGGGACGACCCGCAGAACTCACAGACACACCTGACGACCACAGGCCCCGAGTGGGACAACTGAAAGAGCACAGTCGCACCATCTCCCCCCTTCCCACCCCTCTCCCCACCCGTCATCTCCCTAAAATATCTTCATCTCCTCATCCCCCACCCCCAGTGGTCAAGACCTGCCCCTGAGGGGTCTCTCAGGGTGGCGGCCAGAGTGGCGCCAAGCTGTACTTGGCAGAGGCCACACCTGGGCAGTGGCCCCAGGACTATGGGGGGGGGGGGGCGGTGTCAGGTCCTGGCTACCAGGGACCAGCCCTGGTTGGCTCTGGTCCTGTGGGCAGTCCTGGCGCGGCTGACCAGATCTCTGTGTGTCCACTTGCCAGCCACGGTGTCCGGATTCCTGTGGAAAGGGGAAGGGAGGCAGGCAGGGTCTGAGATCTGGGTTGCCCAGCAGGGGTTGTTGTCTGTGTTTGAGAGGGGGAGGGGCGGGGCTAGCCCCCAGCAGTGTGCCAGCTAACACAGAGGAAACTGGGGGTGGGGTGGAGGGTGGACAAAGGTCTGTTGTCTTTGCTGATCAGGAGCTAGTCCCTCTCCAAGCTCCTTTCACCCATTGCCTCTAGAGGGGGGTCATAGTTGGCTCAGAACATTCCCTGGTGGTATTTAAGGCTCCTCCAAGGCTGGCTTCTGGTTTTCTGTTGCTCAGGATGTTCCAACCACTAGGAGTGTTAGGTGGTGAGGGTGCCACTGGCTTTTAAACCCTTGCTTTGGCTACATTTTGCATTTTGATGGAGGTAAATTTACAGGAAACTCTCCAAAGCTTGGGGATCACCCACCCCAAGGCCAGGCATTGATCCCAGGTTTCGGGTGGGTGGGTGGGTTGTATCTGTACATTTCCCAGCTGGGCCCAGGTGGGCTGGCTTTCTCATCAAGTTTATGAGACCTTTAGTTTGGAAGGGAGGGGCAGGGGATGTTGTGGTCTGAGATCAGGAAGAGGGTGCTAAGACCGCCTGGGGCTGAGGGAGTGAACGCAAGGGCATCGGTAACACAGGGAACCACAGGCTCGGGTATGTGGCTGGTCCAGGAAGCAGGGAAACAGCGCTGGCTGGAAAAGAATGGCTTCCCTGCTCTCAATTTTAATTCAGACCTTGGGACCCTGCTAGTTGAGCTAGTCAGCTCAGCACCCCAGGGCCTCTGCCTCAGGACCCCTGCCCTCTGCCCAAATGCCTCAGTTCCCACCACTCAGCTGCCTTCCACTTTCTCCTGGGTCCCTTCCCATTCCCCCAGGGTAGCTCGCCCTCCCCTCTGCAGCCCCGGGGCTCCCTCCAAACACCCTCCCCCAATCCTCTAGGTGGCTTACGGAACCACTGAGAATAGTCCTGTGACCTTCATGAACTTCACCGAGGACACTGTGGAGCGGAAGGCAGAAAGTGTGGGCAGAATTATGCCTCACACAGAGGTCAGCCCCAGCCCCAGCCCTTCAGACCCCACCTCCTATCACTCAACTTGGGTCCATTCCCTGGGGACGTTTATTGCCTTCAATTAGAGAGCCGTACATTCCCTCGAGGTGCTGAG
Organism: Mirounga angustirostris; assembly: GCF_029215605.1. Taxonomy (NCBI): domain Eukaryota; kingdom Metazoa; phylum Chordata; class Mammalia; order Carnivora; family Phocidae; genus Mirounga; species Mirounga angustirostris. The sequence goes on along the minus strand of NW_026991725.1, from coordinate 21,521,240 downwards.
AGGCCCCCAGCAGCCCAGCAGCGGGGTCGTCCTTGGGCCTGGCCTGGGGCTTTTTCCGTGGGCTGAGGCCTGAGAGGGAAGAGCTGGGCACTGGCCGTGAGCAGCGGCCGGCTGAACCCTGCAGCCTCCCTTCCTGTCTGAGGTGTGTTTTTGCCAAGCCCCACTGTCTGTCTCAGGGCAGCCAGGACAGCCTCAAAGAGGAGCCAGAGCAGAGATTTTTCCTACATAGCTCTTTCTCTCCCATAGCCTACCCCCTGCTCCGTCCCGCCTTCCGCAGAGCTCCTCTGTTTGCTTGGCATAAACACTCCATTTCCCAAGCAGCCCGTCCCTCGGAGGGCCCCTTGCACCTTGAACGCTGACCCAGAGCATCTCTCCCTCTGAAATTCCCAGCTGTGGCTGCTTGCCTGCCCCAACACGGGTGCTTGATGCCAGCCTGCACCTGGTTTCCCCTGCCTCCTCGTGCCCTGGCCCTTCTGGGGTCACTGCCCACGCAGCCCTTCCCTGGAGGCTCGCCACCATCCTGGGGCGGACGGCTCCTGCCCCGCTCCATGGGGCGAGGGTGCAGTGGCATTAGCCCCTTCCCAGGTGTCTTACAGTCTCACTGCCACTCGCCGGGGTGCCCACCTGCGAGGTAGACAGGGGCAAGCAGAGTTCGCCCCATTTCCCAGATGCAGCCCCCCAAGGCACACAGACCAGGCTTTCCTTGCACGTTGGCTGTGGCTCCTTTCTGTGCTAGGGCTCTCCGACTCTGCCTCTCTGCCTTCTCCTGTCCCCATGGCCCTGCCACGCCAGCTCCCTGGCCTCCTTAGTCACTGCTTGATGGGAAATAAGAGGAGACTCCCTTCTCTTCTGCAGAGTTTGTAATTCTTCAGCTGGCCTGGCCCTCCACAGGCCTCGTCCACTGCACCAGCGGCCGCCCCCTCCTCCCCTGCCCACCTCCTTGCCTGCACCCTTCTTCCAGCCCAGCTCACGTGTCTGGCTGCTGGGGGATCCGCCCCCTTCCCTGGATCAGGATGGGCAGAGCCAGGGGATGGAAAAGCAAAACTCCTGCTCCCACCCCCATCCCCGAGGGCCCCCCCTCCCTCCTGAGGTGAGGCAGGAGGCCCCAGCCTGAGGCTGCTCTCGTCCCAGGCCCAGATTGTGAACATGAAGACAGGGACGCTGGTGGAGCTGAACACGCCCGGAGAGCTGTGCATCCGAGGGTACTGCGTCATGCTGGGCTACTGGGGCGAGCCCCAGAAGACCGAGGAGACGATTGGACAGGACAAGTGGTATCGGACAGGGTGAGGAGGCAGCCTCGGAGAGGGTGGGGCCGGCGGGGGTGGGCTGGGGCCGGGTGGCCTGAAGCTGAGCTGGAAACATTAAACTACAACAGGGAGAACGGTGTCTGCAAAATCGGAGCCAAGACTCACTCATCTGTCCCTTGAACACGTTCTCATCATGCGCCTCCCAGGGCCAGCGCTAGTTCTGGACACTGGCGGTCCGAGGGGAGACAAGAGGAGGAGAGTCCTGCTCTTACTCTCCGCCTGTCTAAACACCATGAAGACAGTCAAATAGGGTCAGAGGAAAGAAAGTGGCAGTGGTGAAGAGGGGCACTTCTCTTAGACTGGGGGGGGTGATCAGAGAAAGCCTCTGTAAGGTGGACATGTTTGAACTGAGACCCGATTGATTAAAAAAAAAAAGAAACCCTCCATGAAAAGCGTATCTACAGAATGTCTTGTTCGTGCCATATCCCCCAGACTCTAGAGCAGTGCGAGACACACAGTAGGTGCTCAATAAATGTTTGACGAATAAGGGAGCAAGCCAGTCAGAGGAAGCAGAGGTGAGAGGCCATTCCTGGGCTTTCCTCACAGAGACATAGCCGTGATGGACAAGCAGGGCTTCTGCAAGATCGTCGGTCGCTCCAAGGATATGATCATCCGGGGCGGCGAGAATATCTACCCCGCGGAGCTCGAGGACTTCTTCCACACACACCCGCAGGTGCAGGAAGTGCAGGTGAGGCACCCAGCCCAGGTGAGTCCCCAGGAACAGGAACCGGGGATGGGCGTGGCAGTATCTAATACATGTCTCTGGCTCGGGAAGGTGGTGGGAGTGAAGGATGACCGGATGGGGGAGGAAGTCTGTGCCTGCATTCGCCTGAAGAAGGGAGAAAAGACTACGGAGGAGGAGATCAAGGCTTTCTGCAAAGGGAAGGTGGGAGCCTCAACCCGCCCCAAGCTGATGTTATTTCGTTCTTCAGCCCCCTTTCCCTGCCAGCCAGCCCGCCCACGGTCCCACTGTCCCAGGTTTCACCTGCACCCCATCTCCCTAAACCTATGACCTCGCCCAGCCTCACGCTTTATCTCCCTCTGGTCTGCAGATCTCCCACTTCAAGATTCCCCGATATGTCGTGTTTGTCACAAACTACCCCCTCACCGTCTCAGGAAAGGTGTGTAAAGGGACCAGAGAGGGGCAGGGTGGCCTGGGGTCCTAGGTTCCCAGAAGGCCTAGGTGGCCCCACCTATGCCTCCCTCAGCAGTGGGCAAAAGAGTCTGTCCAGAGGCTGGCAGTAGGGTGACCAAGTAGCTCATCCCTGTTTGTCCCAAACTTTCCTGGCTTTACCCTAAAAAACTCCCCAGTCTCAGGCAAACCAAGCCAGCTGGTCACTGTTGCTGGCAGAGGCCCCGAGCCTGGCTCTCACTCTGTTCTTTTTCCTCTAGATCCAGAAATTCAAACTTCGAGAGCAGATGGAACAACATCTAAACCTGTGAATAAGGGACTGGGGGTCCTCCCAGGCCCTCCCTGCCCTTCCCCCACACTCCCGTCTGTCTTTGTGATTTGGCATAAAGAGCTTCTCTGTTTTCTTTGGTTCGTCTCTTGCTGGCGTGCTCTCTTGGCAGCCGCTCTGGGATGGAGAAAGGACGAGGCACTTTCAGACCTCGCATTCCTTGTCACGATAGTGCTAAGCACTTTGGCGTGCATTATCTACTTAATTTAATCCTCATTCGATCCCTTTGAGATACCAACCCAATTCTTTTTTTGAAGGTATACTCATTGCTTTTTCACATTGTTGTCAGATTAGTCCAGCAAGAAGTATTCCTTTTAAAACAATAAAAGCTGGGGCTCCTGGGTGGCTCAGTCAGTTAAGCATCTGCCTTCAGCTCAGGTCACGATCTGGGGTCCTGGGATTCAGCCCCGCATTGGGCTCCCTGCTCAGCGGGGAGTCTGCTTCTCCCTCTCCCTCTGCCCTTCCCCCCCAACTTGTGCATGCTCTCTCTTTCACTCTTTCAAATAAATTAAATCTTTAAAACAATAAATGCTTTATTTTTTTTTAAAGATTTTTATTTATTCATTCATGAGAGACAGAGAGACAGAGAGAGAGAGAGGCAGAGGGAGAAGCAGGCTCCCAAGGAGCAGGGAGCCCGATGCGGGACTCGATCCCAGGACCCTGAGATCATGACCTGAGCTGAAGGCAGACGCTTAACCATCTGAGCCACCCAGGCGCCCCAAAACAATAAATGCTTTATTAAGATAAAATTGCACATACCATCCAATTCACCCATTAAAAGTATCCTATTTGATGGTTTTTAGTATGTTCATAGATATGTGCAATCAACCCGTAAGTCAATTTTTTTCATTGAAGTATAGTTGACACACAATGTTACATTTGTTTCCCAAAGTCCATTTTAAACATCTTTATCACCTTAAAAAGAAACTCCATACCCTTTAGCTATCATCCCACATCCTGTTATTCCACTGCCCAAGCCAAAACCAACCCAATTTTTTTTTTTTTTTAAAATAGATGAACCTGGGGCTTCCTTGATGGGCTGGGCCAGATCTAGCATGCTGGAGCTTGACGCAAGAAATAAAAACAGCTGGGTTCCAAAAGGCACATCAGTTTCTAGTTCACGGAGGCCAAAGCTTTCCTGCTGCTTTCCATACGTACCTCCCAGTGTGTCTGCCCCCTCCAGCAGCAGCCTCCTCTTTACTTTTCAGAAAATTCAGAAAATTTACTTTTAGGATGCTCCCAGTGCCAGAAACTATGCTAAGTGCTTTCATACACATTTTCTCTTGAAATTTTCCCAGCAACCCTGCCAAGTAGGCACTAGCCCAATTTCACAAAGGGTGAGACCCGGAAACTCAGAGAGGTTCAGATTCTTACCCAAAGCCACACAGCTGGAATTAGAACCCAGATGTCTGGCTCCAAAGCCCACAGTCATTCCACTTTATCAAACAGTTCTTCAGGTGCCTGCTTCTCCAGCCTTTCACCTGCACCTCGTCTCTCATACATACACCATCTTTGACTCTCCCAGCAGGTGCCCAGGTTGGCCTGACCCAGGAGATAACAGCTTACTCTCCTGGCCAAGCCGGCTGCCCCCTGGGAATTTCTGCACCTTCAACATCCAGCCCAAGGTGCCCTCTCCTTCCCCCACTGGCTCCACGGCCCTTGTAACAGACCGGCCACACAGCACAGAGCACACTGCCCTGGTATCCAGCAGGTGCTGAATTGATGATCTGTCGCCCGCTCTTGCTGGTTTGTCTCTCTCCTGTCTTAAGCACCCGTACTACGACCTGGTTTTACGCACCTAGATGTCCCCAGTGCCCAGCCCTGAGCCAGGCACGTAAAATGTGAAGGAAGTGAGTGAACGGACTAAGAAGTCCTGGATGGGTCGAGGAGCTCGCCCTCGGACAGGGTGAAAAAAGGACGGCGGCTCAGCCCACAACCGGGCCCCCGCCCCCCGCAAGGGACCGACAGGCGGCTGCGGAGAGCGCGTCCGTGCCCAGCAGGTGGCGCCGCAGCAGCGAGGCCCCCGGGCCCAGGCGGCCCGTCCGGACACGCGGCCGGCGGTCACGCAGCCCCTCTTCCTTCCGCCGGGGGGCGGCCCAGCGGGCCCGGCTCCGCGCACTCCCGGGCGCCCCGGGCGCGTATCGGCTGGATCTCCCGGCGCACCGGGCCGCTCCCCGCCGCAGCGGGCGCCATGGCGCTCCCCGGGGCCCGAGCCCGCGGCTGGGCGGCAGCGGCCAAAATTGCCCAGAGGCGCCGCCACGCCGAGGGCGCGAGAGGACCCTCGAGTCGTGCGCCCCTGAGCTCGCGCGCGGCGCTTTACGTGCACGTGAGTGGGGCGGGGGCGGGGGCGGCGGAGCGGGGCCCACGTGGCGGCTGGTCGCGCCGTGAAGCCACCTCCGTCTGTCCCGGCCCGCAGACGAGGTCTGGGACGGGACGCGGTCCTCGGGCAAGGAAACGACCCGGATCGGAGACCTGAAGTCGCTGGTGCTCACCAGTTCGGTGACCTTGACCGAGTGATTTCCTCAGGAGCCTCAGTTTTCTCCTAATGAAGTGGGCATAATATTCCCTGTCTCACCTGCCCTGGGGGGTTGTGTGGCTTAGATGGTGTAGCCGTTGTTGAGGACTTTGGGATGGGGATGTGTGAGACGGAACCCTGCAAACGGCGAGGGCCGCTGGGGTCACCCCGCGCCCCGCTCATCCACCCCTGCCCCCCAGTGGCCGTACTGTGAGAAGCGCTGCAGTTACTGCAATTTCAACAAATACATCCCCCGCGGCGTGGAGGAGGCAGCCATGCGGAGCTGTCTGGTGACCGAGGCTCAGACGCTGCTGCGACTCAGCGGGGTGCGGAGGTCGGTGCTGGGGCTGTAGGCGGGGTCTTAGAAGTTGTTTGGAGGGAGCAGCTAGGACCGGTGCAGGCGTCCCGGAGGGCTCCCCCAGGTCTCATCTTCTCCACCCTCTTTCCCCAGGGTGGAATCTGTGTTCTTTGGAGGGGGCACCCCCAGTCTGGCCAGTCCCAGCACTGTGGCTGCTGTCCTGGAGGCGGTGGACCAGGCAGCTCACCTGCCTGCAGACTCCGAAGTCACATTGGAGGCCAACCCCACTTCGACCCCCAGAGCCAGGCTGGCAGCTTTTGGGGCTGCAGGGGTCAACAGGTTGTCCATCGGCCTCCAGGTAGCCCATCTCACCCACCGCATCCCAGGGCACCCAGACCGTCAGTGCTGTCTCTCCTCTGGTCACATTCATTAATTGGGCAAACATTTATTGAGCTCCTCTGGGTGCCAGGGCCCAGTAGGCACTGGAAAGTGTATGGTAACACTTGTGTTTAATTGCTGCCGTGCTAGCCCCCAGGCTCCATGAGGCGGGGATCATGCATGCCTTTTTTTTTTTTTAATCGCAGTATTCCAAGTACCCACCATAGTGCATGGCACAGAGTAGACAGTCAAAAATTTTTGTTACATGATTGGAGACACAGGAGGAGGCAGACAGGTCATCAGATCGTTGCAGCATGGTGAGGGCTGCCAATAAAGGGCTCTCAACAAAAGGCTTTCAGAGTACAGCGCGAAGGGCATCTCAGGCTGATGAAATCCTGGACACCTTCCTGGAGGAGGTGATCTTTGATGAGGAGGAGGACTTCCACAGGCGAGAGGGTGTGGGAGGAAAAGACACAGGATATGGAAGAGTCTTGCACGTTCTGGGGAGCTATGAGTCATTCTGGCACTGGAGAGGCGGGAGGCAAGGCTGCGATGTAGGGCCCAAAAGCCTTGAGCATCATACTAGGGAGTTTGGTTTTTTTGCCTCATGGTGATAAGGGACTTGTTGAAGGCTGCTTGTTTTTTTTTTAAAGATTTTATTTATTTATTTGAGAGAGAGAATGAGATAGAGCATGAGAGTGGGGAGGGTCAGAGGGAGAAGCAGACTCCCTGCCGAGCAGGGAGCCGGATGCGGGACTCGATCCCGGAACTCCAAGATCATGACCTGAGCCGAAGGCAGTCGCTTAATCAACTGAGCCACCCAGGTGCCCCTTGTTGAAGGTTTTTAAGTAGGGGAGAAACATACTCTTTTCAGGTTGACTCCTGGTATATCCATATCCAGTATTGTCTACCCTTCTAATACATCTACCACTTACAATAGAGTTTGGGGTCAGGGCTTTGTTCTGATGGGATACACTGAAAAGGACACATCATTTCTGAGATATTCTGGCCCCAAATGCATATCCTAAATCTAATTGTGAGGAACCGTCAGGAAAATCTAAATAAGACTTTTTTGGGGGCACCTGGCTGGCTCAGTCAGTGGAGTGTGTGACTCTTGGTCTCAGGGTCGTGAGTTTGGGCCCCACAGTAGAGATTACTTAAATAAAAAAATAAATAAATAAGCTTTAAAAAAAAAAAAAGACTTTTTTTTGTGGTAAGAACAGATAACCTGAGATCAGTGTACCCTCAAATTTTTTTAGTGTACGGTATGGTATTAATAACTATAAGCACAGTGTTGTACAGTAAGTCTCTAGAACTTATTAAGAGATGTTTTCAAAACTGGCCTGTATTCTTCAAAAATGTCATGTCATGAAAGACAAAGGCTGAGTATCTAGACTCAAAGAGGGGAAAGGAACAATGAGAGCTGACTGCAATGTGTGACCCAGTTGGATCCTGGGTTCAGGTGGCAAGGGGAAGTTACTACAGTGAACATTATTGGGACAACTTTTGAATATGACTCTGTATTAGATAATGGTGTGTCAGTGTTACATTTCCTGAACTCTATAATTGGATTGTGGTTATGTAAGAGATTGTCCTTGTTCTTAGGAAATGTGCACTTTAGTATTTAGGGGTACAAGGGTATGGTGTTTAAGTTAATTACATTAAAGCAACCACATTGCAAGTGCTCACTAGCGTCTGGTCATTGGCTAGCATATTCTACTAAAATGTTCTATATCTGCAGTGACCAGTACAGTAACTATTGACCACATGTCAGTAAACGCTTGGAATATGATTACTGAAATTTAACTAACTTAAAATTAAATAGCCACATGTGGTTAGTGTCTACTGTATTGGACAGTGCACATAGAGGACATCTCTGTCATCCCAGAAAATTCTTTTGGTCAGTGCTGGCCTATAACTTACTGCCACATGATTCAACATTGTAATCACGTACGTGTATATTTAGAGACAAAGCAAATGTGGCAAAATGTTATTCGGTGAATCTAAATGAAGGTCTTTATTGTACTCTTCTTTCAATTTTTGTAAAGGTTTAAAGTATTTTTCAAAAAGGAAAACTTAAAAACACTCTCGGCTTTGGAGTCAGACAGTCCTAAATTCCAGGTCTGACTTTGTATGACCTTGGGCAAGTTACTTGGCATTTCTTTTCTTTTTTTTTAAGACTTTATTCATTTGAGAGAGAGCGCAAGCAAGAGAGCATGAGCGGAGGGGGAGAGGGGGTGGATCCCAGGACCCTGGGATCATGACCTGAGCCCAAGGCAGACGCTTAACTCACTGAGCCACCCAGGCGCCCCATTTAACACTTCTAAACCTTAGTTTTCTTATCTATAAAATAGAGCTAATGTCGGAGGATTATAAGGATACATTACACGTTGTTTAAAAATGCTTTGCACGGGCGCCTGGGTGGCTCAGATGGTTAAGCGTCTGCCTTCGGCTCAGGTCATGATCCCAGGGTCCTGGGATCGAGTCCCGCATCAGGCTCTCTGCTCCTTGGGAGCCTGCTTCTCCCTCTGCCTCTCTCTCTCTGTCTCTCATGAATAAATAAATAAAATCTTTAAAAAAAAAAAAAAAAACGCTTTGCGCACAGTGAGCCATAACCCTTGGTCGTGGCTTGTTCCGGCTCCCTGCCCTGTCCTGTGTACCTGTCCTCAGTAAGGTCGGTCACATGTGCCTGTCTGCCTCTGAGCTGGCCTCCGTGCTTACACCTGACCCTCTCTCCTCAGTCCCTGGATGACACCGAGCTCCAGCTGCTGGGGCGGACACACTCGGCCAGAGATGCTCTCCAGACACTGGCAGAGGCCCGGCGCCTCTTCCCCGGCCGCGTGTCTGTGGACCTGATGCTGGGGCTGCCGGCCCAGCAGGTGGGGCCGTGGCTCGGGCAGCTGCGGACGCTGCTGGGCTGCTGTGACGACCACCTCTCCCTCTACCAGCTGACCCTGGAGCGGGGCACCGCACTCTTCACCCAGGTGCAGTGGGGCACCCTTCCTGCCCCTGACCCTGAGCTCGCTGCTGAGATGTACCAGGAGGGACGGGCCATGCTTCGGGAGGCCGGCTTCCGCCAGTATGAGGTCTCCAACTTCGCCCGGAATGTAAGTCCTGGGGCCGACAGCTGAAGTTGGGGAACAGGCAGGCTAAGCTGGGACTGGAGAATTGTGGCCCTCTGGGGAAGGGGGTTTCTGCTGGCTGCTCCCGAGGCCTGAGCTAGGACCTTCTAACCAGGTGCAGAAACGGGCCCACCTTCTTCACTCTGAACGGCCTATTCCCTCCCTCCCCGCAGGGGGCGCTCAGTACCCACAATTGGACTTACTGGCAGTGCGGTCAGTACCTTGGCATTGGGCCGGGTGAGTCCCCTGTGAACCGAAGAAGGGATGACTCAGGAGCAGAATGTCACGGCTGTGTGATCTTGAGCCACTTATTAACCTTTCCAAGCCTCTGTTTCCTTCTGCATAAAGCGCAGCAACAAATAATACCTACTTTGTAGAGCTGTTCAATATATATTTTGAGATGCTGGGTATGGTGCCTGGCACCGTGGTTCTCAATTGTTAGCGCATACCAGAATTACCTGGAGGGCTTGTTAAAATGCAGATCGCTGGGCCCCGCGTCCAGAATTTCTGACTGGGCGGGCTTGGTTGGAGTAGGGCCCAAGGATTTACATTTCTAGCATATTAGATGCTATTTGTCCAGGGACCACATCTTGAGAACCACTGATTCAACATCTGGCGAGCACCCAGCATTGGCTGCTACTAAAGTGGGGGTGGTGCTTGATGTTGCCAGGGGCCCACGGGCGATTTGTGCCCCAGGGGGCTGGGGGCCACACCCGGGAGGCTCGGATCCAGACCCTGGAGCCGGACAACTGGATGAAAGAGGTGATGCTGTTTGGGCACGGCACCCGGAGGCGCGTCCCCCTGAGCCAGCTGGAGCTGTGAGCATCTGAGGGGGGCCTGCACCCCCAGAGCCGTCCCCACTTGCACACCTTTGCTTCCTGCCTTGCCCTGCCCCCTCCCTCCCCATCCTGCATGTCCTTGTATGTGTGTTAAGAACGGGGGGAGGCCCAGGTCTCCTTTCCAGGACACCCTGATGGTTGTTCTCTCAGGCTAGAGGAAGTTTTGGCCATGGGGCTACGTACAGATGTGGGGATCACTCACCAGGTAAGGGGGGATGGGGGGGCTGTGGCACACCATTTCTTCTCCTAAGTCCTGCTGAATCACTCTCCCTTCTGTGCATGCACACGGGCACAGACACACACCTGGTTCTCTGGGGCGGGTAACTGGAAATTGGCCTTGGCCCAGCCAAGGCCTGATGGGCAGAAACAGTGGGCAGGGTCGGACTGTGGTGAGGACCCTGGGCTAGGGCCACACTAGAGCCCGCCCGTCCCCGGGCTCTAGATGTGCATGAGTCATTGCAGAGATCCCTGTGCAGATCGGACCCTCCCTTGCCCTTACCACACCCCCAGACATGGGACCAGAGTAGCCTGGCCAGCTACCTGCCATGGTCTCTGCACCCCTCACCCTTCTGGTTTCCCAGCACTGGCAGCAGTTTGAGCCCCAGCTGAGCCTCTGGGACGTGTTTAGAGCAAGCCGGGAGGTGAAGGCACAGCTGGCTCAGGGCCTGTTGCTGCTGGATCACAGGTGTGTTGTGGGGGGCGGGGGCCTAGTGCCAGGAGGCCCAGGGAGCCCTGACTACAGATCCACAGGCCCAGGAGGGAAAAGGACCGACGAGGAGGGGCCGGTGGGTGCTGGGTGCTTCGTACCGCTGGACAGCGAGGATTGAAATTGGTAAGACGAGGCGGTCACGCCGAGGCCTCTTGGTTTTCCAGGGGTCTTCGGTGTTCCTGGGAGGGTCTGGCTGTGCTGGACTCTCTGTTGCTGACCCTCCTGCCTCGACTCCAAGAGGCCTGGCAGCAGAGAACCCCCTCCCCTGTGCAAGGAGGATGACCAGACGCTCCTGTGTCCCAGGACCATGCCAGGTGGGCTTCGGGGGCGGGACTGACGCTCTCCACTGGCAGGTGCCGTCTCAGCACCAGTCATTACCCGGCCTTGGCATCCCCAGGGGCATGGCTACAGCGAGGCGCATGCGAGGACATTTCTGGTTTGGGAACTGGCATCAGGGCCACCCACCACCGCCAGAGAAGGAGTAATGGTTTCTGCAAGTGCCTCTTGTTAGTGGGCTCTAAAGCAAATCCTGGCTGGCAAGAGATTCTGAGAACTCTAGCTCTCAGGCTTCTAGCCCCTACGACATAGGGCAGGGACAGAGAGAGCCTGACGTGTGCTGGTGGACCCGTGCGTCCATCCAGTGCAGCGGCCTGCAGGACTCTGAGGACCGTGGGAAGGATCAGAGCAGGCCTCACTCTTTCTCTTTGGGCAACCACGTTATATCGGGTGCCAGAGCCCCACAGACCCTCCTGCGTCCCCCGCTCCCCTCCCCTCTACAGCCCTTTCCTCGAGAGAGAGTGAAGGTGGGGGGAGCTAAGCAGAGAAAAGGGGAGGGGAGAATTCAGGAAACACCCAGAGCCTGGTAATTTTCCCCTGGCCTTTTACCTACAGAAACGTTCGCCCGGTTTTATTTAAACAGCCGAAGAAACCCAGTGAGCCCGCCTTGACCTTGGTCTTCTCTTTTGTCCAGCCTCCTTCCCTGGAGGGTAGAATCCTGATGTGGGGACCCGAGCCTTAGTATAGGGCCGAGGGCTCCTTCCCCCACTGTACATTCCATTTTGAAAGATTTCAAGCCTACAGAAAAGTTAAAAGCATAGTTCGGTGTAAAGCACTAGCCTTCGCCGCGGGGTGTTTGTACAGTCTGGGAAGAGCAAGTATTTGCAATGTCACCGAGGACATCTTCGACCTGTAAAAAAAAGAAAATTGCCATGTTTCCAGACTTTGTGCTCAGCCTGTAGAGTTACTGATTGCTAAATTTTGGCCACATTTACTTTGCCTTTGAATAGCTAGCTAGCTCGCTTTCTTTCTTTTTCTTTGCTGCACCATTTGAAAGAAAGGTGTAGACATCAAACATTTTGGCTTGTATCTCCTAAGAAAAAGAACATTCTCCTATATAGCCACGGCACTGCTGTCAACCTGAGAAAGTGTACTTTCATGCAGTAGTGTGCAGTCCTTTCTCAAATTTCCCCAAATGTCTCCAAAACACCATAAAGTTCCTTGGCTGGGGGCGGGGGAGGGGGGCAGGGACACAGGCGCCCGTGACGTTTTATGCTTTACTTTTGGCTATTACATCTGTTTGGTCTTTTTTTAAAAAACCCTCCTTTCTTTTTGTTTATTTTTATGACAGTGGATTTTTCAGAGCCAAGGCCACTTGTCTTACAGAATGTCCCGTATTCTGGGTGTATCTGTTTGCTAATGACTGGGCTTAGGTAAAATATTTTTGGCAAGAGTACATATAGATATCGTGTAGCTCAAGGTACATAATGCCAGGTCAGCCCACTCTCACTTGATTAAGGGGATGGATGCCCAGTCTGCCCATCATACAAGTACATTTTTTCCTTGGAGATGAATAGATTATCAGTAGGGGTGATACCGTGAGAACAAACGGATGCCCTGTTCCCTGACAGTCGTTTTGCTTCAGTGTTGTTAGCATTCACTGCTGATCCTTGCCGAAAATCAGTGACTACATTGGGAGGTGCAGAATGTTCACTCCTGCCTCTAACATCCTGTCTACGTTTGTAACTGGCGTTCATCCATAAAAAAAAGAGCTTTCCCTTTGTTTTTTAAAGGGCTGAAACTCTTAACCTAGAAATTGTATGCAGGGTGTGTGTGTATGTGAGAGAGACAGATGGGTGAGGGAGAGAGAGAGAAAAGAAAGGGGCATTTTCCTGTGCAGAGGTTCTGTAACTTTCTTACCTTGTCGTATCAACGGGTCCTGTGATGTCAAAAGTAATTTAGTTCCGGTGCTCATCCGGGCATGCTAAGCTCAGCCTCTGGCTGGGTGACTAAGGATGGGGTTCCCTCCACCCTGCAGATGTGGGAGCACGTGCAGTCCCTGGGTGCCTAGTGGGTGTATTTATCAGTCCTTCTTTGACCTTGTGGTAACATGGTTAGTGTTACTACATCACCTTTATTCATGAAATATTCAACAAGCACTAATAGTGTGCTCGGCTTGGCTCAGGGCATGCAGAGATGAATGAGACCCATCCCAGCCCTCGAGGAACTCACTGCCATATTGATAGATGTGTCAAGAGATAAAGGCCCAGGTTATCGGTAAAGATGGGCGGGCAGGCTAAGGAAGTGTAAGCTGGCAGCGGCCGCCGCATATTTGGTTCTGAAGGGCTGGGAGCTGGCAAGGGCATATATGGTTTTTTCCTGCCCCCTCTGGCCCTGGGGCTGCTGGAAGGGTGAGCTGTGCTACTGGGGGGGAGCCTTTCTTCCCGAGCCTTCCCCTGATCTTGATACTCAAGAAGTGAGCACGGGGCCAGGGCAGGTGCAGCATCAGATAACCTAGGTGCGCTCGGGTTTCTCCCAGCTGCCGGGGCTCGTGCCACCCGAGATGGCTGGGCCCTCCCTGCTGGGGCACCTCCCGAGGCCAGCGCAGAGGGCCTGGACGGGAGCCAGAGCCCAGTGCAGGCAGCACGGATCACCTTCTGTGACTCAGCCTCGTCCCACCCTCAGCAGCTGAATCAGAATCTCTGGGAGGTGGAGCCCAGGCAGCTAGCTTTCAAAATGCTTCCTAAGCAGCTCTAATGAGCAGGCCAGTTTGGGAAGCCCTGACATCTGCCTTCCATCCTGAGGGGCTGAGGTCAGGAGGACCAAGGGGACAGAGCTACTTTTTGACATGACACCGTGGAGTGGGGCGCCTCCCTCTGCGTCCCGGGCCTTCCGTGGCTCATTCATCAGAGCGGTTCTTCTCACTTGTGAGGTTTTGGTTGTCATCTTTTCACCCGCCCTGCTGAAAGGACAGGAACACAAATAAAAGGGGACAAGAAGCCACTCTGGGGACAAAGTGATGAGAGGAGCTGGAGAAATGGAATATGTGAGTGTGTGGTTACAACACGAAGGACCAAGCCTTCCACGTGCAAGAACATTACAATTTTGGGGCGCCTGGGTGGCTCAGTTGGTTAAGCGGCTGCCTTCGGCTCAGGTCATGATCCTGGAGTTCCGGGATCGAGTCCCGCATCGGGCTCCCTGCTCGGCAGGGAGTCTGCTTCTCCCTCTGACCCTCCTCCCTCTCATGCTCTCTGTCTCTCATTGTCTCTCTCGCAAATAAATAAAATCTTAAAAAAGAACATTACAATTTTAAGCCTTAAACTGAGTCATCCCCATCCCCCACCGGGCAGTGTGAAGTAGGCAGGACAACTATTTTATTTTATTATTACCATTTTTTTTAAGTAGGCTCTACACCCAACGTGGGGCTCGACCTCAAGACCCCAACATCGAGAGCCACATGCTCTGCTGACTGAGCCAGCCATGTGCCCCTGGGGCAGCTATTTTAATTTCCATTTTACACTTGGGGACATTGAGATTCTTGACTCAAGTCCTATGAGGAGTAAGTAGCCCACCTGGTGTGATGCTTCTGGACATCCAGAACTTTCTGTTACATCGTCATTTTATAACAGGTCAGTTAACCTGTCTCTTAAATTAGGCAGATTTCTGACCGCCTTCTGGCCTCTCACCCTCAGGCTTGAAGCTGCTGTATCTGCCCAGTGCCAGGTAGCTGGACTTGGTATCTCTGTTTTCCCTCCCGAAGAGGCTCCAGCGGTTAAACCATCCACTTCCTGGGACAGGACTACATGCTGCAAAGAAAAGGACTTGAAATAATAGGATTGCTGTAGAATCAGTGTTTGTGGCCCCCATGCCCAAGAATTCATACCTGGAAACCGAATCCCCAAGGTGATGATATTAGGAGGTGGGACCTTTGGGCGGTGACTAGGTCATGGGGGTGGAGCCTTAGTGCCTTTCTAAAAGAGGCCCCAGAGGACCCCTGGTCCCTTCCACCACATGAAGACATGGAGAGAAGATGGACGTCTGCAAACCAGGAAGTGGACCCTCAGCAGACCCCAGATCTGCCGGCACCTTGATCTTGGACTTCCCCGTCTCCAGAACTGAGAAATAAATGGTTATTGTTTAAGCCACCCGGTCTATGGTGTTTTTGTTACAGCAGCCCAAATGGACTAAGACAAGGGGGAAATAACCTGCCTGGTAGATTGTATTAATTGTTCGAAATGTCTACTAGCCCTCCTCGAATGCCCCTCCCTGAGCACCCTCGGGAGAGGATATGCCTGCCCTGTTGGACCTGGGCAGGGCCATGACAGTGGCCTGGCACCATCTGTAAGAGCCCACGGGTGGGCCACTGTCTCCTCCCTCAGCCACAGAGGCCTGACATGTTCAGGTAGAGACAGTCAATCTGGGGCCCGGAGTGAAGATGGGGGCAGAGGAGCGGCCGACCACAACAGACAAGCAGGAGTGAGAAATTACCATTTGTTGGAAACTGGTAGGTTTTCAGGGTGTCACTGCAGCGTAATTGAGACCTCCCTGGCTGATACAGTCTATAATCCCACGATTCAAAGATGAATCACCGCCAGGATTCCAGTATGTAACTGTAGAAATTCTTATATGCAAATGAGCATATTTACACACAGTCTTACAAAAATGGGATCATCTAGCTCTTGCTGTGGAGCCTTCTCGTACCTAATATGTGGTGAGTGTCTTTCCACGTCAGATTTGTGTCTGTACTCTGTGTAGCTCCATAGGATACCACTGCATGGTTATGCCAAAATTTGGTTTCTAGTTCCTTTTTGGTGAAACTGGAGGTTTAAATGTTATTTTTATAAGCTCCATGAGGAACGTCTTAGGTAAATATTTTTACACCCTGGCTTGACCATTTCCTTAGGTTTAGGATAAGTCCTAAGAAGTGGGATTGCTGACTCTGAGGATATGCACATCCTTTGGATACACAGTGCCAAACTACCCGCCAGGAAGCCTGCCTGGATCCCCTCTGGCCAGCTCACTAATGCTCATTTCTCTGTAATCTCGTCAATAGCAAGCATGATCAACTTAGCCAGATGATCCCAATTCAAAGATCACTCAATCCTTTATGATCAACTAATGGACTGCCTTCCTAACTTTGGCAACTCTTCCATCCACCTGATCCCTCTCAAGTCAGGGAGCCAAGTGGGCACAACCTCTGGGACCACCCAGGTAGAAGGCCAAGCAGGAACTGTTGCCCTGTATTCTAGATCCCCTCTGGATTTCTCTTATGCAGAGCTCCTCCCTCCTATCTTCCTCTCCCTGCTTCCCCGTCTTTTCCTAAGGGGATTTTTAAAGCCACTTTAAAAAAAAATTATTACACAAACAACATTATGGAAACATTAGAATTCTAAATGAAAAAGAAAAAAAAAAAAACACAACTCCCCACCAATCAGTGGTCCCAACAAATTCGGTGGTTTTTATTGGCCTGTGCGCCCTTGCAGTCCTCATCCAAATGCATGCAAGATTTTTGCCCAGCTGGGCTCCAGCACAGATCTCATTTTGCATCTGCGCCTTTGGCCACTAGTTGGGTCAGAAGCATTGTTCCATGTTGTTACATGGTTGTCCTCTGTCTCATTTTGTTGCACAATGTTCCAGTGGGTGAATAATTTAGTAATTATTACCCTGATGTAAGTCACTTAAGTGGTTACCCGTTTTCCTCTACTATAAATCATGCTGCGGCACATGCTTTTGTGCATTTAGCTTCTTCCTTCATTGCAATTATTTCCTCAGGTCAATCCCCAAGAATGAGAGAGTTTAGGTTAAAGGATGGTGGGAGGGCGCCTGGGTGGCTCAGTTGGTTGGGCGACTGCCTTCGGCTCAGGTCATGATCCCGGGGTCCTGGGATCGAGTCCCGCATCGGGCTCCCGGCTCGGCGGGAAGCCTGCTTCTCCCTCTCCCACTCTCCCTGCTTGTGTTCCTGCTTTCTCTGTCTCTGTCAAATAAATAAATAAGTAAAATCTTTAAAAAAAATAAAGGATGGTGGGAGTGCTCGAATAATACTTGGTATAAAATGTTACAGTTTTCCAGAAGATTTTTCTTCTTTTCTTTTCCTGCTCAAAAAAATAATGCTCTTTTCCAACCGTAGAGAGGAAAGCAAAAATTCTACTACCCAGAAGTTACCACTACTAACATTTGGACAACCGTCCCTCCAGACGTCCCTTGATGCATACGTATGCATATAGATGTAGAAATAAAAATAATTTCTCACCAAGGGGATCATATTCATGTGCCAATTTAGCAAGCTGTTTTTTTACTCAGCAACACGTCCTGGGTTTTTTCACTGGTTCTGCCAGCCACAGTGCCCAAGGGCTATATAGCATTCGTAGTAGTCATAGCTGGGAGCCAGGGGCAGTGCCAACAGTGTTATCTGCATTAGCTCATTTAAGCTGCACACCAACCCAGGGAGATAAGTTCTATTATTATCATGCCCATTTTATAGATGAGGGAACAGGCTTAGGGACTTAACTGACCGCCCAGGGTCACCCAGGTAGGAAGTGGTGGGGCTAGCACTCAGTTTGCATTCTCGGGGGCTCCGAAACAGATGTGTATATAAATAACACATGAATACATTCTTACTGTAAAAAGTAATAATCCTACGAGCAGTACCAAAGCATAGAAAGTAAAGTGTGAAAGTCCCCCTTTACACTCCACAAAGGTTTGACGTGTGTGTCAGTTAAGTTTAGGTTCAAGTGCAGATGGCAGAAAACCAAAGTAACATAAGCTTAAGGAAATGAATATATTTCTTTTTCTTCCGTATAGAAGAGGTCTGGACAGAGCATTTCAGGGCTGGTACGGTGGGCCTGTGATCTCTGGTCATGAAGAACCCAAGCTTCTAACTTTGTGCTCTATCTTCTCAGTTCCTAACTTCTATCCCTTAAAGGCTCCACATGGTCTAATATGGTCCCTGGAGTTCCAGCCATCATGTCTGCATTCCAGGCAATAGAAAGGGGGGAGGGTGAAGGAGCAATGGTGTTTCCTCCAGCTGAATCAGCCCCCTCTAAAAAGCTTCCTCCAAAGTCCCCCTGCCCCATGACCTCGGCTTGCTTCTAATTGGCCACCTTATGCACAAAGGCTGGGAAGTGTGATTTTTAAACTGAGCATGTTGCTGCTTCCCACCATCCCCCATAATAGAAGGGCTTGGTTAATTTAGAAAACTGAGGGGGGGGGTGCCAGATAGATATTAAGAGGCAGTCAGACAGCTCTACCACCATGTGTATCCTTCCCTGTACCTTTTCTACAAATTTTATATATATATGTGTGTGTATATATATGTATATATGTGTATACGTATATATGTATATATACATATATATAAATATAGTTTTAAAATATTATGTAAATGGTACCTTGTTTTAGTTCACATATTAAAGTTTCCCAACCAGATTAAACATTTTCTATTAATTAATTTATTAATAATAAAATTTCTAAAATTTATTTACTAATTATTGTGTTGTATGCATATTTCCTGGTCGAGTTGAATGAACTGTCTAGATAGAATAAACTAGAACAGAATAGATATTATAACTATGTCGACTTTTTGTCTTATTTGCTGTCAGAATTGCTTCCAGTATACCATCCTTTTATCCAGTATACCCATCCTCTCTCTCCTTATTTTTGGAAACAAGTTTTCTAGATCTGTCAGATATTTACATATTGAGTCCATCTTTTTCCCTGCGACTTTTCTGTCAGTTCCAGGCACCAGAGAGGGGATCAATTTCCAAGTTGTCTGCTCCTGCCAGGAGACGCAGTCTAATGTTGGTGGCTAGGCCCACCTGGGTCCGAATCTCCACTCTGCTGCTTCCTGCCTGCATGACCAGAGGCAGGTCAGTTCCTTCATCTGAGATCTAGTGTTTCGTGACGGGGTGTAGTGAAGGGGTTAGACCAGCCCCGGCTTATCAAAGCTGGCTCTGCGTCAGAACCACCAGATGGGTGGTAAAATGCACCTTCCTGGGCCCCTCTGAGATTTACAGAATCCAAATCTCTGTATCCAGGAATCTGTATTATTTATTTATTTATTTAAAACTTGGGTTTCACCACTTTTTTTTTTTTAAGCACTTTACCTATTAGAGAGAGAGAACAGGAGCAGGGGGAAGGGGCAGAGGGGTAAGCAGAAGCAGACACCGCGCTGAGCAGGGAGCCTGACATGGGGCTTGATCCCAGGACCCTGGGATCATGACCTGAGCCGAAGGCAGACGCTTAACGACTGAGTCACCCAGGCGCCCCCAGGGCTCTGTATTTTTAAATGCTCCCCGGGTGAATCTGATGCACAGACATACTTCAGGACCACTGGGCCAGCCCATGTCCGAGATCGCTTCCTGCACCGCGGTCTGAGTAGGGGGTTGGGTTGGGGGCTGCAGCCGCCCTTGGCTACCGTCACTGCTGCAGCCAGCAGGTCTTGCCTCTTCCTCTTGCATCAACAGCTCCCATTTCACATCCAGCCTGATCAGCAGCCCCTTCTCCCTACTTTGGGGCAGGGGATGGTAAGATGGTAGTCAGGCTCCTGGGATGTGGCCTGAGTGGCTCTCATAGCAATGCCCCTGGGAGGAAGCCAGTGTCACTTACTAGCTGGGTGACCTGAATTAAGCCACTCTGTGAGTTTCCATTTCCTCACGTCTGAAGGCAGGACTGTGCCTTTTTCAAGGTTATTATAAGGTTGTCAATGATGGATGGTTGGGTGGATGGATGGATGGATGGATGGATGGATAGATGGATGGAGAGGAAGAGCCCTAGTATAATTCCTGGCAAAAATGCACATTTGACAAATGCAGTAGTTATTACTATTAGCGTTTTCATTGTGATTTACAGTGCCTGGGGCATGCTAGCCCTAAGGAAGACAGGTCCTAAACAGGAATTCCTGGTGCCTGACAAGGCCTTGCCAGTAGGTAGCCTTGGAAACATTTTCCTCCCATCCCACTGTAGAACTTGCCACCTCCCCGGTGGCTGGGAGGGCGTGTGCCACAGGCAGAGTGACAGCCTCCAGGCAGCATCACCCATACTTTTTATACCAGTGTTCCTTGCTCTTCCCCAGCAGGTGAGACAGGAATGGCCCCATTCTTCAGGTGGCTGAGCTATGTAGGCAGGGATACGCTCCTGCCTCCCAGACCCCTGGCACCTGGGGCGCACTCCCAGAGTGTGCCTTGCCTTTGCTCCCACCTCCTGATTAGTAGGTCTCTCGTGGTGCCCATTGACCCTCATTCTTCCCTAGACTTTGGGCCTCCTTACCTCCATGCCTACTGTTCCTGACTCAGCCTGGGGCTTCTATTGAACTTGACCAACTTACACAGGCCTCACTTTCTTTGATGACCTTTCTTACTGTGATCAAGACCCCAGTAAGAGGCCAAATGCCTTTCTGAGGCTCTTGGAAGCACCAATGGGGAATAAGGTGGGCAAGGTCTGCTTTAGATCACTGAGGAAGCAAATGCCCTTCCTCCAGGTGCCCCCCCTCCCCGTCTCACCCTTCAGGGTAATTCATGAACAATACAAACGAGCGATGTAAACTGTCGAGCAGGCAACCCTAATCTTGAACAAAGTCTGAAGGTCCAGGGACAATTTAACGGTCCTACTCATGCACCCCCAGCTTGAGCACAGCGTGAATGGTTCCCTTCTTGGGCCCTGGTGTGTGAAAGCTTCAGATCCCAGCTCTGTCGCCTGTTCGACGCTTAATCTCAAGGAAGGGACTTTACCTTTCTGTGCCCCAGTTTCTTCATCTGTAAAATGGGGATGCTAATAAGATTCTCCACCTCATTTGATTATTGTAAACATTCAAGAAGTTAGCATACATAACTAAAACAACCAGAGAAAAACATATAAGTTGGATTTCATCAAATTAAAATTTTTTGTGTGTCGAAGGACACCATCAAGAAAGTGAAAGGGGGGGCGCCTGGGTGGCTCAGTTGGTTGAGCGACTGCCTTCGGCTCAGGTCATGATCCTGGAGTCCCGGGATCGAGTCCCGCATCGGGCTCCCTGCTCAGCAGGGAGTCTGCTTCTCCCTCTGACCCTCCCCCCTCTCATGCTCTCTGTCTCTCATTCTCTCTGTCTCAAATAAATAAATAAAATCTTTAAAAAAAAAAAAAAAGAAAGTGAAAGGAAAACCCACAGAAGGGAAGAAAGTATTTGCAAATCATACATCTGACCAGGATTTGACATCCAGCGTATATAATTCCTATAATTCAACAACAAAAAAGACAACCCAATTAAAAAGCAGGCAAAGGATGTAAATAGCCTTTTCTCCAAAGAAGATATACAAATGGCCAATAAGTACATGAAAAGCCGCTTGACATCATCATAGCCGTTAAAGGAAGTGCCCATCAAAACCACTGTGAGATGCCGCCTCACATCCACAAGGATAGTCATAATTATTTTTGGAAAAGGAAATAACAAGTGTTGGTGAGTTTGTGGAGAAACTGGAACCCTCATACCCAGTTGGTGGGAATGTAAAATGGTGTATCTCATCGAGAACAAAAAGGTTTGTTTCCTCAAAAAGTTAAATATAGGGCGCCTGGGTGGCTCAAGTTGGTTAAGCGACTGCCTTCGGCTCAGGTCATGATCCTGGAGTCCTGGGATGGAGTCCTGGGATTGAGTCCTGCATCGGGCTCCCTGCTCAGCAGGGAGTCTGCTTCTCCCTCTGACCCTCCTCCCTCTCATGTGCTCTCTCTCATTCTCTCTCTCTCAAATAAATAAAATCTTTAAAAAAAAAAAAAAGTTAAATATAGAGCTACCACAGGACCCAGCAATTCCACTCCTGGGCATGTATCTAAGAGAGCTGAAAACGAGTTCACACAAGCTCGTACACAAATGTTTGCAGCAGCATTATTCACAATAGCCACAGAGTGGAAGCAACCCAAATGCCCATCGACTGATAAATGGGTAAATAAAATGTGGTACGTCCATACAGTGAATGTTATTTGCCAATAAAAAGAGATGACATGTGGATACGTACTACATGGATGAACCTTGATAATAGCATGCTAAGTGAAGGAAACCAGACACAAAAGGCCACATACTGTATGATTTCATATATATGAAATGTCCAGAATAGGCACATCCATAGAGATGGAAAGTAGATGTTCGCCAGGGATGGAGGGTGGGGGGGTGGTCAAAGAGTGGCTGCTAATGGATACATGGTTTCTTTCCAGGGTGACAGAAATATTCTGGAACTAGATAGCGGTGATGGTTGCATAACCTTATGAATATAGTAAAAACCACTGAATTGTACACTTTAAATTGTGAACTCTTTTTTTTTTTTTAAAAGATTTTATTTATTTATTTGACAGACAGAGACACAGCGAGAGAGGGAACACAAGCAGGGGGAGTGGGAGAGGGAGAAGCAGGCTTCCCGCCGAGCGGGGAGCCCGATGCGGGGCTTGATCCCAGGACCCCGGGATCATGACCTGAGCCGAAGGCAGACGCTTAACGACTGAGCCACCCAGGCGCCCCGAACTCTTTTTTTTTTAAGATTTTATTTTTCTGTGGGGGGCCTGGGTGGCTCAGCCGGCTAAGCATCCAACTCTTGGTTTCAGCTCAGGTCATGATTTCAGGGTCGTGAGATTAAGCCCCCAGTTGGGCCCCGAGCTCATTGGGGCGTCTGCTTGAGATTCTCTCTCTCCCTCTCCCTCTGCCCCTCCTCCCCCGCTCTCTCTCTCTCTCTTAAATAAATAAATAAATAAATAAATAAATAAATAAATAAATAAATAGAGAGAGATTTTGGGGCACCTGGGAGGCTTGGTCGGTTAAGCGTCTGCCTTTGGCTCAGGTCATGATCCTGGAGTCCTGGGATCGAGCCCCGCAGCAGGCTCCCTGCTCAGCAGGAGAGTCTGCTTCTTCCTCTCCCTCTGCCCTTCCCCCTTGTGCTCTTTCGCTTGCTCTCTCTCTCTCAAGTAAATAAATAACATCTTAAAAAAAAAAAAAAAAGATTTTACATTCCTTCGAGGGATCTCTATGCCCAATGTGGGGCCCAAATTCACAACGCTGAGATCAAGAGTCACATGCTCCACTGACTGAGCCAGCCAGGCGCCCCTTAATGGTGAACTCCATGTTATGTGAAGTGTCATGTGAATTTTATCTCAATTTTTAAAAAAAAGTCAGTACAGCTGAAGTACTTAGAAGGCTACCCAGGCCATGGTGAGCCCTCAGGGAGTTTAGTTGCCATTTAGCTTAAACTCCATGGGACTTGTAGGGTGGTCCAGATCGAGCTGATAAAAAAAAATTCCTAAAAGGCATGTGACCTTTAGAGATTGAATTCACATACTTAATATGTTAAATCATTTCTTGGGGCACCTGGTGGCTCAGTCAGTTAAACATCTGACTCTTGATTTTGGCTCAGGTCATGATCTCAGGGTCCTGGGATTGAGCTCTGTGTATCGGGCTCCCCGCTCAGCGGGAGGTCAGCTTGTCCCCCTCCCCCTTGGCCCCTCCCCCTGCTCATGTGCTCTCTCTCTCTTAAATGAATAAAATCTTAAAAAAAAAATAAAAAGCATTTCTTGGCATACAGTTTCTTCTTCCACTTATTTTTGTACTCAGTTTCGATTTTATATACTTTATACACATGTTTATGTATACATATAATAGAAACATTTATTTGTGGGGTGTTTTAAAATTTGATTTTCATGGTGCGCTTGGCTGGCTCAGTCAGTACAGCATGTGACTCTTGGTCTTGGGGTCATCAGTTCAAGTCCCACGCTTGGGCATGGAGATTACTTTAAAAAAATAAAATTTGATTTTCATGACCATTTCAGATATTTTTAAGATATGAGATGGGCTTCCAAGGCTCAGGCTGCATTTGTTTTTGGAGGCTCCATTGAGTTGTAGGTCCAGGGCTGCTTTGTGGCTGAGCCAGTTTGCTCAAGGCCAGGCCCTTCACTCTATCGCTTACAAGCTATGTGACCTGGGACAAGACTAAGGTTGCCAGATTTAAAGCAAATAAAAATACAGACACTGAGTTACATTTGAATTTCAGATAAAACAATACATTTTTAGTGTATGTTCCAAGTATTGCATGGGGCATACTTATACTAAAAAATATGTGTATATATTTGGTTTTTTTAAAAAGACTTTATTTATTTGAGAGAGAGAGAGCACAAGTGGGGTGAAGGGCACAGGGAGAAGCAGACTTCTCGCTGAGCAGGGAGCCTGATGCAGGATTCAATCCCAGGACCTTGGGATCATGACCTCAGCCAAAGGCAGACGCTTAACCAACTGAGTCACCCAGGTGCCCTATATATATTTGTTTTATCTGAAATTCTAGTTTACCTGGGCATTCTGTATTTTCTCTAGCAACCTTGAACATGACCCTTATTACCTGTGAAAGAAAGAGTTTTTTAATAGAATCCTATTTAATTCTTACAACTCCCTGTTCTTGCCACAGAACAGAACGGCTCTGAGAGGTTAAGTGACCTAGCTCAAGGTCACCCAGCCAGAAAATTACTGAGCTGGGATTTGAATTTGGTTGTGTGGAATTTGGATGCTCTGCTAAAATGGAACTCAAGATCAATAAGCCATGATCCACTTAGTGATAACATGGGAGTCATGAACTAACTTAGGAATGACAGAAGTTTTCATTGACAGAAGAATATATTTTTTTAAGATTTTATTTATTTATTTGACAGAGAGCAGAAGTAGGCAGAGGGAGAGGGAGAAGCAAGCTCCCCGCTGAGCAAGGAGCCTCTCGCGGGGCTCGATCCCAGGACCCCAGGATCATGACCCAAGCCGAAGGCAGCTGCTTAACCAACTGAGCCACCCAGGTGCCCCAACAGAAGAAGAATACTGAAAAAGAGTATTAGAGAATCAAATTTGAGGCAGTGTCTATACGAATCTCCTACTGCACCATAACACATTGCCACAAACTTGGTGACTCAAACAACACAAATTTCGTATCTTACCGTCCCAGAGGTCACAAATCGGAAATGGCTAAAATCCAGGTGTCCACAGAGCTGTGTTCCTCCTGGGGCTCTAGGAAAGAAGCTGCTCCTTGGCTTTTCCAGCCACTAAAGGCTGTGGCGTCTCTTGGCTCGTGGCCACATCGTTCCTACCCTGCCTCCTGCCATCATCTTCTCTGACTCTCACCCCCCGGCCTCTCTCTTATAAGGACCCGGTGATTACACTGGGCCCATGGGATAATCCAGGGGAACCTCCCCTTCTCTCCCCTTCTGCAAATCACATCTGCGAAGTCCTTTTTTGCTGTGTTAAGGTGACAAATTCACAGCTTCTGGTGATGAGGATGTGGAAATCTTTGGGGAGCCATCGTTCTGCCTACTGCACAGTCTAAGAGAGAAATGAGTGGACTGGTGTGCTCTGGGCCTTGACTACAGTCCCTTTCCTTTGCAGTTTTCAGAGGACTTACAGACAGTGTACTTTTGTTCTTCTCCCTGCACTGATCCTGGGAAGTGGATGAAGGAGGGCAGCATGGAGCCCATTCTGAAAGGGAAGCCGAGGAGGGGAGGCCCAGTGCCTGAGTCACACAGCCAGAGAGAGACTCGGGCCCAGAGCCTTTCATCAGCATCTTCTCTCCCGGGTCCAGGCCATGCGCCACTAGAACAGTGTTCTCACTGGTGGTCCGGGGCAACTCCTCAGGTAACCCACAATCTAGTAGAGGAAGCCCTCAAGGTGAGCCAGCTCCCTCAGCCCTGATTCTCCCCTCAGCAGGTGGCCTTCTCCCAACCAGGACAAGGAGGGAGGGAGCGAGAGAGGGAAGGAGCAGGCAGAGAACCTCCAACCTCAGCACGGAGCCCCAGACCTCGATGTCCGTTCACCTCGGGCATGTCCTTGACAGCAGTCCAGGCAGATGGTCCCAGCGATTTCCACACCAGAGGCAAGCTCTGGTTCTTAGAAAAGTCTTACAGCAAACTTCCCGGGAATGTCACTGTGGTTTATGGCTTTGCCTTTGAGTGCTGCTGGACAGGGGGCCAGGCTCTCTCCCTGCCCCACAGATGTTGGAAGGCAGCTACCGGGAACCTACTGATGCTTCTCCAGGCTTCCCTCCAGCCCCACCCACTGTCGAGGGCTTACATGTGCCAGACACCATCCAGGAACGGGGATACAGCTGCGAGTCTGACTGGCAAAGTGCCGGCTCCCCTGGCCCTCCCGCCTTGTTGGGGGCAGACCAACAGACTGTACAGAAGAATGGGGTAAGGATTCTGAGGATAGCGAAACAGGATGAGACGACAGAGGGAGACAGCAACTCGGGGGCCAGGGCTGTCCCCACTCCAAAGAGGAGAGAGATGGTTTAGGAAGGGCCACTTTG
The DNA here is from genome assembly GCF_029215605.1 of Mirounga angustirostris. Classification (NCBI taxonomy): domain Eukaryota; kingdom Metazoa; phylum Chordata; class Mammalia; order Carnivora; family Phocidae; genus Mirounga; species Mirounga angustirostris. Next base: position 21,495,055 of record NW_026991725.1, on the reverse strand, counting down.
AGATGCAAATCCGAGGTTTACCCCAGAGCTCCTTGCTCCTCACCCCTACTCTGTGCAGCCTCCTAAAAGTCTCCCCTTGTGTCCTTCTCCAGGGAGACTAAGGGCACTTTGAGCCTGGGAGTGGTGTCCGGAGTCTGTGCATCATCCCTGAGGCTGCAGTCAGTCCCTCCTGGGGACAGAGTCAGGCTGTGGCCTGACTTCAGGGCCCCGAAGGAGCTAAGATGGCAGCTGAGTGCTAGCTGAGCCACCTGGGGGGAGAGAGCCGGAGGTGAGGGTGGGTAGCAAGATGTGAGGGGCTGGAGAACAGGCTGCCCCCCGCCCCCTTGGGCCTTGGGAGGGTGGCTGTCCCTGAGAGGGGACGGTGCAGCCTGTGGAGGAAACCGTTTCTATTTCGGGAGGCTGTTTAGCCTCTGCAAAGAGTGGCTGATGACATGCCCGGCACCTGGCTGGGTGGAAATAAACTGAGACATAAGGCAGTAATTGAAGTTGTGCCCTCTGTCAACCCAGCCACCGCCTCCTCCCTGGGCTCCAGAAGGTTGCTGGGGGCTGGGGGCGGGAGGGTGGGGGGGCGGGGGGGATGCTCCAACTAAATGATGCTGGTCCCTGCCCCGCCCTCCACCCCCAGAGCTTTCTCCTATTGGGTCCTCAGCTCCTGCCGTGTCCCCGCAAGGAGAGCCTGCCGCCTGACCTGCCTGTTGCCTTCTTACCTTCAGCAGCCCACCTCAAATGAAACCTCCTCCAGGAAGGCTCCCCTGATACGCATGCTGCTGTTCCCAGGTTGTGATTAATCACTACCCCCTGAGCACATACATTAGAGTTGGAAATCCACTTTGAGATGACTCAGCTCTGTGTCTAAGGCGAACTGACCTCAGCCCACCCCAGAGACACATGAGTGAAGTCCAGGGAGTCCCTGGAATTGAATGCAAAATCATGCGCAAAATCAAATGCACAGATGGTGGATAAACAGAATGTGGTAGAGCACACTGGGGAATATTATTCGGCTTAGAAAGGACTGGAGCACTGACGCGTGCTACGACATGGATGAGCCCAGAAAACATTATGCTGAGTGAAAGCAGGCCGACACAAGAGGCCCAATAGTGTGTGAATAGGCAAATCAATAAAGTCAGGAAGGAGATCAGAGGTTGCCTGGGGCTCAGGAGAGAGGGGAATGGGGAGTAATTGCTTGGTGGGTACAAGGTTTCTTTTTGGGATGCTGAAAAAGTTCTAGAACCAGATATTGGTGATGGTTGCACAACCTTGTGGGTGCACTAAATGCCTCTGAATTGCTTTTATTAAAATAGTCAAGGTTACATGTATTTTACCATAATAATTTTTTAAAAATCCAAATGCACATATTAGGGGAGAAACTTCTAGTTTTGCTTAGATTTTCCAAAGGTTAAGCAGCTCTGATCTGGTCTGACACCTTCATGAAGCAGATGGTGAAACTGAAGCAGAGAGGGGACGGGACCTATCCAAGGCCACTCAGGCGACAGCAGCAGAGCCCCAGCCAGGTTCTGTACCCGCCTAACCAAGCACCTCTCCCACCCCCTTCTTCCATCGTCCTTTAGCCTCTGCGGAACCCTCCCTGAATAGCCCCCAGGCCTCTATTCTCCTCCTTGCCAGGCTACCCACAAGCTGTGCAAGCTCCCGAACTTAAAAGGCCTTCCAGAAGCTGGGCTCTTGGAATGAGTTTCATGAGCATTTGTCTTTAGCTCTAGAGTGGACTCTGAGCACCCAGAGAGATGTTTCTTATTTTCCTCCATATGTCACAGAGCTCCAGGTTTCTTTCTTCAAGAAAGAACTCACTGTTCACCTGCAAGGAGTGCAGTTAGCAGACAGCCTCTGAGGAACATTCTTTGCCCCAGAGGCCCACCACTTTGTTGGATATGCAAAACAGTCTGAGGCTCTCCTGCCCAGGCTCTCTCCTGCTCCTCCTCCCCCTTCATCTTTCATAGGCCCTACCACACCCCCGCTCCTCCAGGCAATAAACATCTTGCACTCCTACCCTCATCTCAGTGTCTGCTTCCTGGTCAGCCCAGATGACACAGTGATCAGCTTGGTGTATCATAAGTGCTCCATAAATGTTCATGGAGGAACTGAATTGATGACTCCCTGGGAGGGCTGGGGTGGTGGTGGAAGGAAGCCGGTGCTTGGGCCTCTGAGAGCAAAAGAGAGGCTGCCCATGGAGGATGTCTCAGTCACAAGAGGAGTGACCATGTAGGGGGGCATGAAGAGACTGTGCCCCCTAGGAGAGGCCCAGTAATGAGGAAAACACAGGGAGCCCGGAGACTAACCAAGCATCCTCCCTACTTCCTCCCCTGTCTAGGGTAGACTGCAGCAAAGCTCGGACCTGGCCCAGAGGACAGGGCGAAGAGTCCTGGCCTTGGATTTGGGAGAACCAGGTTCAAATTGTCCTTCTTGCTAAGTCAGGTGATTTTATATCCCCTTCTTCTGTAGACCTCAGTTTTTTCATCTGTAAAATGGGTATAGAGTGCATCTCCCCAACCCTAGCATCATTTTGAGAACTGACTGGGAAGATTCTACAGCTTCCGGAGGGCCCTGTAGGGAGTAGTTTAAATGCATACTCTCAGTTAATCCTTACAGTGGCCTGTGTGAGAGGCATTATGACCTTCATTTTATAAGTGAGAAAAGTGTGGCTCAGAGAGGTCAAGGGGCTGGTCCAAGAACACACAGCTAGCAAGTAGGAAGTCTGGCTCTAAACCCCCTTTATTACTCCACACAGTTTGAGTGACTACTATGTGCCAAACTTGGGTTAGGGTGGGGACAAGTGACAGGTCTGCCATGTTCTTATGGAGTTTACATTCTCACAACGAACTCGACAACGGGCAGCCCCCTCAACAAACAGGGTAACTCGAGAATGCATTAGGGCTCTAGGAAAAAAATAAACTGGGTGCAATTATCAAGTTGAGACCACAGAGGAGCTACTTTAAATTCAGGGGTCAAGGGCAGCATCTCCAAGGGCTGAAACCAGCAGTATGAGAAGGGCCCAAGCCGGGTAAAAGCCTGATGTATTTGGGAAGTGACGGAAGGCCTGTGGCGAGCGCGGGCGGTGGGGGAGGACACAGGTGGCCGGAGGGGACAGGCAGGGGCCACCAGGTCACTGAAACCCACGGGAAGCCACGCAGGGGGTTTCGGCATGGCGTGAAAGGAACCATCGGGCCACGGCTGTCTGAAGGCGCAGACCGAAGGCCAGAGCCGGGGCCGCCCGGACCCGGTCCTCCCGCCCACCTCTCCCGAGCTGGGGGGCCTCGCCCCGCCCCCGCTGGCCGCTGACGTCACGGCGCTCGCCGCCGCCCCTGTGACGTCACGCCCCGGCCGAGCGCTGTGCTCGGGATCCGCGCGCCCGAGGAGCGGCTCGCGGCGGGCGCGTGGGCGTGGCCGGATGAAAAAGATGGCTGCCAAGCAGTCTCCGCCCAAGTTAATCGGTGGGTGCGCGCCCCCGCGCGGGACGCTGGTTGCTATGGACGCGTTGGCGGCCGCTGGCGGGAGGGCACGCGCGCGGGGTCTGCGGGGTGCCGCACAGCCTCTTTATCCCGGGTCCCCGCGGCGCAGGGCCACGCTCACAGCCCGGGCGACACCATGAAGTCTCTAAAGAAGGACTCCCGCCTCAGAATACCTGCAAACAAATTCTTGGAGGCCGCAGAAGTCATTAAAGGTTGGCGCTGGCTCCTTGGGAACTCAGGAGAAGCCGACAGGGGCTGGGGTTCTTGGATGGGACTCACGACACGGGGCCTGGAGGACGGGGGTGACACCAGGATGGAGGTAAAGATCGCGGGGGAATGGGGTATGAACAAGGCGTACCCCATACCTCAGGGATGATGTACAAGGCAGCGACCCCCGAAAGGGAGAGGGTCCAGTGCACTGGGCCTTGGGGATGGGGACATAGGAAGACTGACAGAGGCCTCAGGGATCAACTGCTGGGGAGATGGCCTTGGGCAGGAAGGCAAAGGAGACTTCTACCTCTAACCATAGCGTAGGGTGGGACTCTGAAGGCAAGCGCCCTCCACTGGGTGGGTTGCAGAAGGGTCGGGAAAGAGTTTCAGAAGGGTCAGGACCGGAGCCCTTGGGAAAAGAAATTCAGGAAAGAATGCAAGAAACATGTTGAGGCGGTGGAACCAACACCTCGGGGGGATTCTGTGAGGGTGTCCACCTAAGAGGCCTGCTGGAAAACCCCAGGCGTAAGGCCTAACTTGGCCAGTTCTGTTTCCCACCACGTATATCCTTTCCAGATGGATGACACCTGTCCCACTTGTTTAACCTGGAGCCCGTTGCAGACATGACTACTTCCTGGCCACCTCAGCTACCCTCTGGTTGCAGGTGGCAGAGTCCCAGGGTGTCTGACTGCAGACTGACCCCCATGGACGTGTTCCCATTTGCAGCTCACCCCCTGTCTCCATTTTTTGCTGTTTCCATTTGTTGAGGGCCTGCTGTGTGTGGGCACCGTGCTGGGCAGCAACGGTGTCAGTATTCACTGTGTCGCCCCAGCCCACAAGAAACAGAGTCTAGTGAACTACCAGAAGGGGAACCAGACAAATACCGATGCTGTGATACAGGGGTCCCTAAGTGGTTAAGGGGGCTCAGAGCACCTGACCCAGGCCTTAGATGCTAGAATCTGGGGGGAAGGTTTTCTGAAGCAGGTGACATCTGTGGTTGGCCTTCTTCCTCCCCTCCCTCTCCACCCCACCCCCACCCCCCAAAAGGCAGTTTACTTCTCCAGGTCTAGGGAGCAGGGAGCGGCATGAGCTGAAGCATGGAACTAGGACATTGGTGGCCAGGGCAGAGGTGGTGGGTGTGGAGGAGAGGGAGGGAGCCAGGTAGGGCTGCACAGGTAGGCAGGGGCCAGACCAAGCAAGGACTTTACTTGCTAGGTCAGAAAGTCTGGGCATGCTCTTGCAGGCCCTGGGGAGACCCAAAGCCAGCCTCAGAGCAGTGGTGAAAGCTCAGTGTGAGGAGGGGGACAGGTCTGCTGGGGTCCCTGGGAGGCCTGCTTAGTTAGTATGGCTGGCTTTAATCCCTCTTCATAGTATGAAAGTCCTCTTTAGGCTGGGTTGAGAGACTGTTTCATGATATAATTTTTTTAAGATTTATTTTTATTTGAGAGAGAGAGAGACTGAGCATGAGCCGGTGGGGGGAGGGGCTGAGGAAGAGGGAGAAGCAGACTCCCTGCTGAGCAGGGAGCCCACCGAGGACATGGGGCTCGATGCCAGGATCCACCCAGGCACCCCTCATGATATAATTCTTAACAGTCGAGAGAGAGAAAAATAGCTGGGCCCTTTTCCCAAGGGCAGTCAAGGGCTTTCCTAGCTATTGCCTCCTGCACACCTAGTTTCTGGATCTTATCAAATTTGAACTTTCTGCTATAAACAACTCAAGGAAAGATTTATCACTACATATTTATTTTTAAGAAAGGGAAATGTAGTTTGCTAAATAGCCATTTGAGTTGAGAACACGCACTAGGGTGAGGAGGGAAAAAAAAACAGTGTTTAGCAGGCAAGATGCCTTCCCCCCCCTTTTCTTCCCACTGATATCTCAGGGGATGTCGGTAATGTAGTAGCACAATACTTTTATCCCCCCACCCCATAATACAGCTAATCAACAAATATAATCTCATGCTATGTTTTTCCAGGGTCTCTGAATTACAAGCAAAAAGGCAAGCAAATATTGTGACTCTAAATCTGTTTAGGGACGTGAGCCCTTTTTGACTTCCAGGTTTCTCCCTGATTTTGTTAAGAAACCGGGAAGACTCCCAGCAGTCCCAGATGCCCCTCCCTGATAAGTAAAGCTCAGCCCTGGTAGGGACAGCCTCTCCCTTGGTTCCGCCATGCAATCCTGAAGTCAGAATTTCCCAAAGACCTTGATCAACACTGAAAAAAGATAACGTTAGATAACACAAGAAACAGAAAACTCGAGGCCAGGTTTCTTCTCCCTCCAAGGCTTCCCCCTCTTCCCCCACCCCTACCCCATCTGAGCACCTTGCTTCCAGCTACCTGGCCTAGCTCCAGCTGAAATATCACCCCACTGCCCCGTGCAAGGGGGCTGGTCTCTGACCCCCTCACAACTGCCAGGATCAAGGGAGAAATGCCAGCTATGGGGCTTACCAGAAGCCCCACTCAACTTGGGTTTCCAGACCAAACAACAGGAAATAGCTGAGCCTCCATAGGTTTAGAGTAGTGAGACATATCTCGGACCCTGCTGAGTTCTCCCACAGGTCCTCAAATGACCCCCCCCCCCTCCACAATAGTCCTTCCTCCCTGCTCTTCCCAACAAGCGTCTCCATACCACCACCCTCCCCCGCCCAGCCCCCAGTCCACCTGGCTTACCCTCATTGGATGAATCACTCTGAAATGCTGCTTTTACCAATGCACTCTCCTGGACCAAACTTCCTTCCTGCCAGCAAGAAGACAGATGCTTCAGCCTTACTTTACCAAGCTGTCATGCCCTGATTTTTCTATCATCCCCAATAGCACCCCCACCTCCCCAACAAGCCTCCTGTGTCACTATGCCCACATATGCCATGCTCTGCCCTGCCTCCACCTTTGCTCTGTGACCTCACCTGAAACACCTCTGTTTGCTGCTCTGCCTGTTCGAAGGCTTCCGGTCCTTCAGGGCCTCACTCAGCCTCTGACCCCTGCACCTGCTCTTCTGAACCTTTCTTTACAGCCCTAACCTGTATGATCCACATCCATTTGTTCCTTCTTTGGTGTGTAACCAAACACATTGTCTGTGCCATTAACCCAGGCCCTTATGTGATGCTGGTGTGTGTCAGGGTCTGCTGCAGTTTTCAGGTCCTCAGGGTACTTGGTAAATATTCTCTAGGGTGAGTTGAAGTTTAAAATGTATATATCATTTTTCTAAAGATGTCCTCTTAACTAGAGCACACTCCTCCCTCACTGTATGCTATATCAGAGCTTTGAACTGCATTCAAGATAACCTCAGAAAAACCTCAGAGCAGAGTTTCACGATTTTGGAAACCTTTAGCAATGTTGAAGGTTTATAAATTTACACATGGTAATTACACACCCACCAGTAAAAAGCACACATCTGGAGATGTGTAATCCCTTGGAGAGCAGTAGACCCAGCCGAGGTGACAGATGGAGAAAGCAAATGTCCTGGAAAATAGAAATAATTCCAAAGTATTTATTTATGTAAAGTCTATTTATTTATTTATTTATTTAATCAATCAATCAATCAATCTTCCAGTGTGGGGCTTGAACTCATGACCCCGAGATCAAGAGTCACATGTTCCTCCAACTGAGCCAGCCAGGCGCCCAAAATTCCAACATGTGTATAAAAGCAGGCCTTCAGCTGCTACCAGTTCTCTCTTGACCACCAATGTTGGCAACTTTGTGTTGAAGGGAGAGAGGAAGTGGAAATGAAAACCTAAGGCTGTACCCCCACGTATGGCGCTGGGTGGGACCAGAACTCGGGGTCAAGCCGGTCGGCCCTGTTGGCGTGCGCACCGTGTGGTTTAACTGACAGATACTCCTGGGTGTCTGCTGACCCCACTGCTGAGGAGAGGACTCTGACCGATAGGCTGCATTTGGAGTTATGTTGGCATGATTGTGGCTTGGGTTTTTTGGCCACCATGTGGGCATTTCCTAAAAACATTTGATTTGGGTCATCAAAACCACTGCTTTGATGTTTTAGTGATAAGGCCCCTTACAAATTAGAGCACTGGGAGTAGCAGTGGACAAAGCCAAGTTTTGTTGTTGTTGTTTTTTTAAAGAAAGCATTTAATGTTTTCTTATTTTTTTTTTATTCTATGTATTCATTTGAGACACAGAGATACAGAGAGAGAGAGAGAGCATGAGCAGGGAGAGAAGCAGAGGGAGAGGGAGAAGGAGGCTCCCCGCTGAGCCAGGAGCCCAATGTGGGGCTCGATCCCAGGACCCTGGGATCATGACCTGAGCCGAAGGCAGACGCTTAACCATCTGAGCCACCCAGGCGCCCCGCCAAGTTTTGTTTTAAAGTCCCTGAAGGCAGGACTTGGGCTTTCTTTTGATGATTCTGTCAGGCCTTACGTCCAATCATTCTAAACCAGGGGGCAACAGACAGGAGGACCCTAGGCAGAGCGACAAGATGCATTTGAAACCGTAAACCCACGTCTGTGGGAGGAAGTCAGGGAGGGTGTCCTCACTGGGGAGTGACTCGCTCTGTCCACGAGTTCTCAGTGCTGTGCTTCGGACGGCTCGTGTGAGAAACAGGCTCTCCACTTTCCTCCAGTCCCATGAGCCGCTTTTGTCAAACCCTTCATTCCCCCAGGAGACTCCTAAAGAGTCCCCCCCGCCGGCCCACTCCGTCTTGCATGCCCTAATCCATTCCTTGCCGTGTTGTGACCCTCAGGGTAAAGACCGAAGTCCTTTACACAGCTCACTAAGCTCTTGGCCAGGTGGTGCCTACTTCCCTCCCTAAGCACTGCTCCCTACCCCCCACCTTGCTGCACTCCAGCTATTTAAAAAATGTGCTTAGAGTTCCAGATGCCCATTCTGTTCTGTTGCCTCTAGGCCTCTTCGTGCGCTTCTCTTTGGCATGCCTGTTCCCCAGTGTGTTTCCCGTGTCTAAGTTCCGTCATCTTCAGCTCATAGTTTAAACATCACCTCCTCAGGAAGCCCTCCCTGACTGCCCCGCACACGGGGCTGGGGCCCCCCTGAATGCCCCCATAGTGACCCTAGTTCAGTGACCCTGTTTGACAATCTAGTCTCCCAGGCTTGTGCTCTTAGAAGTCTGAGACTCTGCCTTATATGCCCAGAGCCTAGCACAGTGCCTGGCTAGATGCTTAAACAGTATTTATTACATGAAAGAATGTGAAATAAATGCTCAGGGGTGAATGCTCTGCTTCCCCCAGAGCATCCGCATTTTAGCCAACGTCCTAAGAAACCTGAAGTCTTCCCCTAGAACAATGCATCAATGCCAGCAATGGGGAAGGCTGAGAAATCATCTAGTCCAGTTGTCCCAAACTCCTATGCATCAGAACCACCTAGGGGGTTTTAAAAAAATACAGTTTCCCTGGCCCTGGCCCCACAAAGTAGCCAGGAAGCTGTATCAGTAAAACTCTTCAGAAGACCCTCAGGCAGACATCTGACTAATATTTGGGAGCCATTGCTTTAGTCCAGCTTTCTCTTTTTACAAGAAGGAAGACGGAGACCAGGAGAGGGTAGGTGATATGCCCAAGGTTGTATAGCTTGTAAGTAGCCGAGCCTGGAATGGACTATCTTCTGATCTCAACTCCAGCTCCAAAAGTTCCAGTCACTGTAGCAGGCCAAGGGGGACAGGTAGGGGGACCTTCAAGAGAGAACTCCAGGCCATCTTGGCAGCCTCTACTGTCTGTCCGGGTGTTGAGCTCTGCCTTCTACCATGCAATCTAATGTAGATAGATATTAGCTATTATATATTAGAATATATTATATACCTATATTAGAATATATACTGTATATTAGAAATATATATATAGGGCGCCTGGGTGGCTCAGTTGGTTGAGCGGCTGCCTTCGGCTCAGGTCATGATCCTGGATCGAGTCCCGCATTGGACTCCCTGCTCGGCGGGGAGCCTGCTTCTCCCGCTCCCGCTCCCCCCTCTTGTGCTCTCTCTCTCTCACTCTCTCTCTCAAATAAATAAATAAAATCTTTAGAAAAAAAAAAGAAATATATATATATTTCAGCACTTGTATCTTTCTGCTTCTCTTTAGAAAAGAAGCGGGCAAAGGTAGCTGAACAGCCTACACCCCCCATTCAGGAAGAACCTGAGCCTGTTAGCAATATCCTACAAGGGGATGACATTCTTGCCTTAGCCATTAAGAAGGAAGACCTGAAGAAGGTAAGGATAAAGTCCAGGGATCCCTTACTGCAGGATGAGCATTTCCGGGTCAGTCTGTGTGGTCTAGAACATCAGCCATGTCCACTGTCTCTTCACCACCTCCCTACTCAGAGGGAGGGTCTAATTCCATGGAAAAATTGGACATGGATTCTTTGCACTTCTGCATCTAAAGGAATTTACTATGTTGTTTGTTTTAACGTTGCTGAGAGTCCTATAGAACCACAGGGAAATGAGATGTTGAGGTGTCTTGCTTCTCATGGAGGCAAGTGCCCGTCATCCCCATTTCGCAGAAGGGAAAATGAGCCCGAGAAGCACATTACAGATGTGGATACAGCTGCTAAACCCTAACCCCATGCTTTACCTGGAAGAGTCAGCCACTTCTCCCCTGCACTGTCTGGAGGATCTAAATGTTACTTTTTTCCGCCCGGATGTTGCTGAGCCTTATGTCTGTGGCATATAGGCATTTCCTCGACAGAGCATATGGACAGAGCTGGAGCAACATATTTTTCAGCCTTCAGGAGTTCCACCAAGAATTGGGACAGAGGGGATGGGTGGCGTTTTTTCCTCCTCCTGATCTCAAGTGCAATTCTCCTCTGTTTTGTTTTGTTTTAGCAACACATTCCTCGCTTTATTGAGACACAAGATAGACCTGCTATCACCCAGAAATTTATCATCCGTAAACTCAGACCCAAGGATCCAAAGAGGAAGGTCTGCCGCTTAGTAGCACATCCTGCTACTCCAGATGCAGCCACGAAGCCCCTGGACTACTCTGGTATGGCCCCGCCTTGGCCCGGGCCTCTGAGTTCATGGGCCGGCCTTGAGAGGGAGCTGGGTCACCCTCAGAAAGTAACCCCCTCGAAACATTGACATGAGCTAGTCCTTCCCCTCCGCTGCCCCGCACCCAGGCCCAGGTGACAGCTTCCATGACCGTGACCAGATCCTGCCTCACCACATCTTGGGGAGTCTCCAGGACTTTAAGAGAATTGCAGTTGCTCAAGGGAACACCCAGGTTGGTTTGTACAGAGTTGCTGGGGCGGGGAGGGGAGTTGGGGAGGAGAAGTCACTGAAGCCATTCGGGTCATAGCCACCTGGCGGAGTCAAGCAGGACTGGGGGACTGAGGTTACAGAGACAGTGCCAGTCTCTGGGCCCTGGAATCTGAAGTGCTCGTGACCCTCCCCTGAAAGAGTAAAGCCACTTAAACTAGCTTCAGCTGAAGTCAGCAATTCACTATAAGGATACAGAGGCACCTCAAGGAACCCCAAAGCCAGAGGGTGTCCGACTCCAGACTGGACCCAGAGAAGCCGCAGGGCTCGGGGCTCCCGCTCCCCCACTGCCCTCCACTCCTCTGTGCACCAGCTTCATTATGCCTTCTCCAGTGCCTGGCCTGCTCTCCTCTTTGGTGCACATGGGGAAGGACGGTGGCTTCCTGCAGCTCCCGGGGCCGCGTGTCTGTCTGTCTGTCTGTCTGTCTGACTTTCCCGGTGTGCAGTGCTTTGCTCGCTCTCCGCTCCTTTGCTCCAGGCAGAACATCTCTGATGGGTCTGGTGCTAAGAGGCCTGGGGTCATATAAAAATGACTCTGTCGCCCTGCAGGTGAAGGTGTCAATTAGCATCAGTTGTGAGGGGGACAGAGAGACTGAGAATGGCTGACCACCGTCTCAGAACAAAGATTCCCATCTGAAAGAGAGGGCCCTGACGGGGGCTTCCAAGGCTCCCTGGTTCCGTCACTTGCTAAGTTAGGGTCCAGAAGAGAAGGGACTCTGAGCAGAGGGGGAGGGCAGCAGGGGGTGAGGCCTGGAGAAGTCTCTGCTCAGCCCTGGCTCCGCGTCTGCTCACTGTCCTCTGCATGCTCTCCCTGTACGTTTCAGCTGGCTGAGCTGATACGCACCCCGCCGGGCCTGGTGACCCTCATCTCTGCTAAAGAAGAGCCAAAGCAGAAAGCCCCAAAAGAAGAGAAGGCACATCCCTGGGCCCCACCTCCCCAGCACAACTTTCTCAAAAACTGGCAGCGCCACATCGCCTTGTGGAAGAAGCAGCAGGAAGCCCTCAGTGGTGAGCAAAGGGGACAGGGTTCCCGCTGGGCCTTGGCCACCACCGAGGCTCCACTGCTGTTTTTTTCTGTCCCTCCACCTCGCCGAACATTGTGCCATCCACTCCCAAGTGCTTCTTGCTCTTAGTGGGTCCTGACATCAGCCCAGCCATGGGGCTGACCAGTGCGAAGTGCTAGGGTCCCTGTTCTGACTTGAGGGAGGGTCCGTGTTCTTGGTTCTCGCACTCTCTAGAACGCCTGAAGAAGCCCGTGAGCGAGCTGCTGATGCACACTGGGGAGACCTACAGACACATCCAGGAGGAGCGGGAGCTCATTGACCGAACACTTTCAACACAGCATGATGGGAAGGTAAGGACGGAGTTCCCAAGTGCTCTGTGAGGAGCGGGTCTGGGCCCAGGGATGGCTGCCTCAGGTTGCACAGTTGGGAACAAAAGAATCTGCTCATTGCAAGGCATTGTTTTGTTGTTGTTGTTGTTGTTGTTGTTTTTAATTAATTAATTTATTTTTTTATTCTTATGTTAATCCCCATACATTACATCATTAGTTTTAGATGTAGTGTTCCATGATTCATTGTTTGTGCATAACACCCAGTGCTCCATGCAGAATGTGCCCTCCTCAATACCCACCACCAGGCTAACCCATCCTCCCACCACCCTCCCCTCTAGAACCCTCAGTTTGTTTTTCAGAGTCCATCGTCTCTCATGGTTCGTCTACCCCTCCGATTTCCCCCACTTCATTCTTCCCCTCCCGCTACCTTCTTCTTTTTTTTTTTTCTTAATATATATTACATTATTTGTTTCAGAGGTACAGATCTGAGATTCAACAGTCTCATTGCAAGGCATTGTTAAGCCCTCAAGGCCTTCACGAAATCCTATCATTGGTCCTTACTGGGCATTCCGGCCGCCTGGCTAGCTAGGTTACGCAACCCGCGGTGGTCAGTGGTAGTCCGTTTCAGGGGAAAGATATCACCGGTACTGGGTTATTAGAATAGTCTCAGTGTTCTAAAAGCCGAGGCTCCAGCTTTCAGGTGACCCGGGGCACCGTCCTGTGCTGTGGTTTGTCAGTGCAGTGCCGTCCGTCTGGGGCTACAGCAGGGCATCCAAAAAACAAAGTGGATGTTCTATCCTGCTCTCAGGGCAGCAGCGAATCCCCCCAGGGAAAGCATCTGAAGTCTGTGGCACTCTTGTCCCCCCGGGCCCCCCACCTCCACCAGCCTCTCTCCAAAGAGCCCAGGTGATCTGACTCCCATGTCCTTCCTTGCCAGAGCTGTGAAGAGACCAGTGGGTTCTGGAGTCGCCTGGAATACCTGGGAGATGAATTGACGGGTCTGGTAATGACCAAGACAAAAGCTCAGCGTGGCCTCCTGGAACCGATCACTTATGTCAGGAAGCCCCAGTGCATCCAGGCGGAGATGGGTGAGGAGTGGGCCGGAAACGCTGGCTGGCCTAGGAGGGGGGACAGCGTGGCTCTGGAGTGAGAACGGCCTGGCATGGAGGCCCATAACTGCCGGAGGTCCAGCCCCCCCTGCAGTAAGACAGCGAAAGGAGGGGGAGGGGGGCGAGTGGGAGCAGGGGCTGTGGGGCTGCTCTGTCCACACGGCCGCCATGGCTCGTGGTCATCGAGCACCTGGAATGTGGCTAGCGTGGACTCAGGTGTGCTGTAAGTGTGAACTACACACTGGGTTTTGAAGATTGTACTAAAAAATATACTTTATTAATCATTTTTACATTGATTACATGTTGCAATGATACTATTTTTTATCTGTTGGGTTAAACTATATTACTAAAGTGAATTTCACCTGTTTCTTTTCACCTTTTCCAATGTGGCATCTAGGGAATTTTAAATGACGTCCGTGGCTTGCATTTGTGGTTTGCATGCTATTTCTGTGCTGGGTTCAGGCCCCGGCTGTGTTGGGTTTGCGAACTCCAGCGAGTTACTTAAGCTCTCTGGTCCTCAGTTTCCCCATCTGTAAAGTACTGTGGGACGTGAGAGTGTTAAATGAGACAGGGTGTGTAGTGAGAGATTGCAATTGTGATTATAATCCAAAGGTTTGCAGGGTTGCAAGCTGATCTTGCAAGAGTCCTGCATAGGGCTGCTGAGGCGGGAGGTACAGGGCGGGAGGACCAGAGTCCAGCCGCACAGGGAAGCTGTATTCTCCCCTTTCCCAGAAGTGGTGCTGGGGTGGGTGCTCACAGAGCCCTGGAGAGTGGGTGGGGAGAGGCCACCGCAGACGACTGTGCTGAGGGCCCCTGGACCCTACTGCTCCAGGACTGCTGGCCCAGAAGGAGGCTCCGTACCGCTACACCTGGGATCGGAGTCTGTTTCTGATCTACCGACGCACGGAGCTGCAGAAGGTCATGGCAGAGCTGGATTTTAGCCAGCAGGTCAGTATGCCTCTGTGCCGGGTCCAAAGCCCCTCGAGATGTGCCTGTCTTCAGTCAGTTAATCTTCCCTTTCTCGGTCTCTCTGAGGATATTGATGGCCTGGAGGTGGTGGGCAGAGGGCAGCCTTTCACGACTGTTAAGGTGGAAGACTATTCAGTATTTGGTAGGAGCCAGGAAAGCTCCTCTGAAGACATGGTGCCCTTGTGAGTCGGCCTGGGCCCTAGGGAGAGAGGTTGGAAAGAGTGGCTTCCCCCGGCACCCACAGTATGAAGGGCAGACTCCCCCCTCTGAAATCCAGGTGCCTCCATCCCAGCCTCTCTCTGGGCCCCTTCCAACACCTGTGCCAGCTCCCTTCCAGCAACCAGCCCCTAATGGGGATTTCCTGGCCATTCCTTTGCTGGTGAGTGCCGTGCATGAAGAGTCTCTGTGAGTCCAAGAAGTGCCCACCTGTAGGAACAGAGCAGGACAAAGTGAAGCCCGAGTGGAGCTGAGGGTACTTCATCAGAGGGCAGAGGCAGGCACCTCTCCAGACTTCCTGGCAGCCATTTCCCTGGGCTCCGTGGGGCAAGACTGTGGTAGCTTCGGGGAAAATAAGTCGTTGGTTTTTCTTACAGAGACTTAGCCAGTTACCCTGATGTGGTCCCCATGCCTATTCTTGGCCCTTCTCTGCTGTTCTGTGGGAAGCCAGCTTGCTGGATCAGAGGCAGTAACCCACAGGACAAGGTAAAACTGCTTCCACCCTCACCCACCTGCTGGAAGGGCCTCCCTCGGGTGCAGTCCCAGGGTGACTGTGGCAGTCACAAGGAGCCTGGACAGTCACCTATTTGCATTTTTATCTGGTCATGCATTCAGCATGTCTGAAAATGGTAACAGCAGTGCTAACTTGCGCCAGAATAAAATCACAAGGCTGAAAAGAGACTGTCACAAGCCACCCAGTTTGTACCTAGCCCACAAGCATGTAAATAAGCAAACCTTCTCAAACAGGTACGGCTTCAAGAAAGTTCTAAAATATTCTTCAGGGGGCGCCTGGGTGGCTCATTCGGGGTTAAGTGTCCGACTCTTGATTTCAATTCAGGTCATGATCTCAGGGTCATGAAATTGAGCCCCATGTCGGCCTCCATGCTGGGCGTGAAACCTGCTTAAGATTCTCTCTCTCCTGGGCACCTGGGTGGCTCAGTTGGTTAAGTGTCTGCCTTTGGCTCAGGTCATGATCCCAGGGTCCTAGGATGGAGCCCCACATTGGGGTCCCTGCACAGTGGGGCTTCTTCCTCTCCCTCTGCCCCTCCCCCCTGCCATGCTCTCTCTCTCTCTCTCCCCCCTCTTTTTCTCTCAAATAAATAAAGTCTTTAAAAACAAAAAAAACTAGGGGCGCCTGGGTGGCTCAGTCGTTAGGCATCTGCCTTTGGCTCAGGTCACGATCCCAGGGTCCTGGGATTGAGCCTCGCATCGGGCTCCCTGCTCGGCCAGGAGCCTGCTTCTCCCTCTCCTACTCCCCCTGCTTCTGTTCCCTCTCTAGCTGTCTCTCTCTCTCTCTGTCAAATAAATAAATAAAATCTTTAAAAATAAGTAAGTGAATAAAAATTTAAAAAAAAAACTAAAAAAAGATTCTCTCTCTCCTTCTTCCTCTGCCCCTCCCCCGAACCCCCCTCAGCCCACCCCTGCTTGCGTGCATGCCCAGCTCTCTTTCTCTTAAAAAAAAAAAGACTTCAGGTCTAAGGAGCAGAACCGTTCATCAGATACAAAATCTGTTTTCTCTCCCCTTCTTGCTGGGGATGGCAGAGATGGCCCCTATCGGGGTACCGTGATAGCACTCAGAGCACCCAGGCCCTGGAAGATGGGGACACGGGACTTTCGGTGCCAAACCCAGAAAAGTCCCTGGCAAACCAGGACGAATTGGTCACCGTAGGCCAGAGCCTTCCTCAAAGATGTTTCTCATACCTCCTCCTTCCCTAGAAGCACGTTGGAATTGCTGTCCGCTTGACCTTTGAAACTCTAGAAGGGGAGAAGACATCTTCGGAACTGACCACGGTCAATAACGGCACAGTGGCCATTTGGTACACCTGGCGGCGGCGCTCCCAGCTGGACTCCTTCCAAGACCTGAAGAGAAACAGGATGCAGCGGTTTTATTTCAACAATCGGGAAGGTACCTGGCTGCCTCGCTCCCCGCCTCCCATCCTCGGTCTGTGAGGAGCCACAGTTTGGCTGATGCTCCTGTAAGGTTGAGCCGCTCTCCCCTGCCTCCTTTCTTCTGTGAACTGTGTCCTCTCCTAACTGTTCATGTCAGCTGGGGGAACAGTCAAACTCTTGAGAACACCAAGAGGTGAGTCACCAGAGAGCAGAAATTTTCTCGGGGTTCAGTTACCTTTGTGTTCAGGCCTGAGGCTAGGATGACCGCCCCCCCATCCCTGTTTGCCTGGGACTTCCCCAATTTTTGCATGGAAAGTCGAAAGTCCCATGTCCCAGGAGACCCCTCAGTTCTGGGCAAACTGGGATGGTCCGTCACCCTGCCTGGGGCTCAGGTAACTGTACATGCCTAGGCTTAGGGCTCAGTGAACTGTCTTCGTGCAGGCTTGGGCCCAGCTAGCTCCTGTGTGGTGAAAACTCCTGTCTCGGTCCCTCTCAGGTGTGATTCTGCCTGGAGAAACGAAAACCTTTACCTTCTTCTTCAAATCTTTGCATGCTGGCATCTTCAGGGAATATTGGGAGTTTGGAACCCACCCCACCCTATTAGGAGGGGCTCCCCTGCAGGTCAATCTCTACGCAGTCTCCCTGACCCAGGACATTTTTAGGGAAGAAAGGAAGTTACTGAAGGTAAGCGACCCAGGACCTTGGCGCCATGGACAGCAGATAGGTTCCCCTGGACTTCTTCCTGGCGCTGCCTACGGGGATCCTGCTTCTCCCAGCCCCAGAGGGGAGTGTTTCACAGGCAGGCAGCTGTTTTTGCTCAACACACACTCCCAAGGGCTTTGTGATGTAAAAGGTGGGTGGGCACGGAGAGGAGGAATAGCTTGGAGGCCCCCAGAACTACTAGAAGTACCGTTTGTTCACTGTTGTCTGACTCTATCCCGTGGGGTCCGATTTAACTGGCAAGCCTTCAAAACCAGAGAGAAAAACCTAACTAGTGGGGCTGACACCCAGAGAGAGAGTGAGGTGGGCACTGGGCCCCGTGTCGTTGTCAGTTCCGGAGCTGACCAGCTGGGGCGGTGCTTCCAGGCGCTCTGGAGAAAGCCGCCTCTTTCTGCTGTGGCCCTCAGATACGAGCCAACTCCGTTAGCTGGGGCTCAGCCCACCGTGAGCACGGGTCATGTGGACAAGTGCCACGTCTGCTTTACTTGCTGACAGTAGGACCTACCTCTCACATGAGACGCCCCTCCACTCTTTTGTGACACCCAATGGTGTGGCCAAGCCACGTCCACAACAGGGCCCAAACCGTGTGGTCCTTGCTCCTTGCCCTTCTTCCTAACCTGGGGGAAGTGCTGACTGTGTGACCTTCTGGCCCCACGAGGGAGCAACATCTCTGGAACTGGCTTCCCCACTACATCCTTTCAGTCTCTTTTAGAGAACAAGGATATTTAGGGTTACCCAGCGGTTTGAGTCTGAGAACAGGTGTGTGTGTGTGTGTGTGTGTGTCTGTGTGTGTGAGAGAGAGAGACAGATAGATGACAGACAGACGATGGCAGGAGCTCAACCCCTAGGAAGGCACAAAGTCCTGAGGGCTCTGGCTTCCCTCGAGGGTGCAGCATGGGTTTCGAAAGGCTGAGCTGCCATCTTGTCCCATCTTCCTTTCCCCAGCTCAAGCTGGCTGCCCACGAAGCAGTCACCATCGTGGAGAGCGTGCTGCAGGAGCTGCTGAGTGGGATCCTGACCCTGGAGCGTGTACAGTCCCCTGTGGACGCCTATCTCACTGAGGAGGACTTGTTCCACCATAGGAATCCTCGGGTACAGGCCAGCGCCGGCCCCTGCGCCCTCACACACGCCTGGGCCCGCTCTGAGCATCTTCCATGAGTAACTCACTTTCTCACAGCAGCCCGCTGACCAGGGGCACTATTTATATCCTTGCTTTACAGTGAGGAAACTGAGGCCCAGGGCGGTTAAGTAATTTGCCCAAGATAACTTAGGAAGTAAGTGGACGCTTGGTCAGAATAGAGCTTCACAAACTCCTTCATTCAAACCCCATCTTACGGGGCACTTGGGTGGCTCAGTCGTTAAGCGTCCGCCTTCGGCTCAGGTCATGGTCCCAGGGTCCTGGGATCGAGCCCCGCATCGGGCTCCCTGCTCAGCGGGAAGCCTGCTTCTCCCTCTCCCGCTCCCCTTGCTTGTGTTCCCTCTCTCGCTGTGTATCTGTCAAATAAATAAATAAAATCTTTAAAAAAACAAACCAAAAAACCCCCATCTTACGTGGAAATGCAATGCAAAAAAAGCTCTAAGCTGGAGATACTCAGGAGGCAGGGGAAGTGAGGAGCTGCTCTGGCCGCAGTGGCTGCTGCTGGCTTCTTCCCTGTAGCCTCCATCTTGCTCTTGAGGGAGTGGGGGAACCTGAGCAGGCTCGCTGGGACTCTGGGGGCCCCTCCCCCCCACCTCCCCGCCACGTGACTTCTCTTGCCTTTGCTGCAGCTGCATTACCAGCACCAAGTGGTGCAAAGCCTGCACGGCCTGTGGCGCCAGTTCTTGAACGTGCCCCCCAAGGCCGAGGAGGCCAGGCCCGGCAAGGATGAGCACCTCAGCCCCGGGGCCCGGGCTGCCGCACCCCGGCCAGCCTCCTTGGAGAAGCCCTCTGTGAGCAGGGAGCCTTCAGCACACTTTAAGAGCCCAGTCCCAGAATCGCAACCGACCCGGCAGGAGAATGAGGCCCGAGATGCTTTTGGGCCCCAGAAGCCTAGAGCGGGGGCCTGGGCTTCTCATCGGAAGAGCATTATGGAGGAGATCCTGGTGGAGGAGAGCCCAGACCTGGGGAACACCAAGAGCCCCTGGGAGCTACATGGCCTTCCCCCCACCGAGTGGAATCTCTGCTTGGAGGATTTCAGAAAGGTGCTCCCCTGACTCGGCAGGGGTGGGCAGGATGGCAGTCCGGGGGTAGGTGCCAGGGCACTGAGGGAGGGCCCCGGCAGTCCCCCTGGCCCCCACGGGCAAAGAAACTCTTCTGAGGACCCAGAGGAAGCAGTCTCTTGGGTCATCTCTTTTTGTCTCGGGTGCCTAGGCCACCATGGTGCAGTGGGGAGGGGGGGTGCCCTCTCTGACCCAGGCACATCTTGGAGAAGGGGTTCATGGGTGCATAGTTCTGGGGGAGGTCCGCGCTCCATGGCTGCATCTGCTCCTGGCCATCTGTCCTCACCGCACCAGGCCCGTCACTAGATGACACAGGGACCCTTGGTGTCCTGGGCGGGATGGTTGCCCATGGTACCTACAACCCTGCCAGGCAGTGATGACACTCCCTGAGGAGAACCAGAGGGAGGACGCCCTCATCAGGCTCAACAAAGCAGCCCTGGAGCTGTGCCAGGAGCAGAGGCCCCTGCAGTCCGACTTCTTGCACCAGACATGGTAAGTGTCCCTCTCCCCCTCCCCCCCGCAGAGCGGGCCCCGCCTCCCCACTGTGGTTCTGGGCACGCAGTCCTAGGACTCCCCTCGAGCCCAGAAAGGTGCCGCAGACACTCCCCGCTCTGGCACCTGCCACAGCAGCCCCCCTAGCCGCCTGCCCCTCTCCGGAGCAGGTAGAACAGAGCGAGTGCCCCGTCTCTCTCCCACCCTCTCGCCCACTTCCTTCTCAGTGAGCAGAGGTCTGGGCCGAGGACAAGCCGGAGGGCAAAGAGGAGGGGGGCAGAGTGAGGCCATGGAAAGCCTCACTTCTCCTGTGGAACTTGCTGGGCGCCTTCGCTGGGGCCCTCAGGAAATCTCACACAAGGTCCCCCGGCTCCCTTCGGGCCAGACCCAAGTCTAGCCAGGGTCTCAAGCTGGAGCCTAGACTGACCTAACCGTCGTCCCCGGCCACTCTTCCCCAGCTGCCACCTGAGGGAAGCCAGATCCCTATCTGAGCGCGGGCACAGGTGCTGGTGAGGCTGCCGGCCCCCTCCGTGGTAGCCCCGGGCACCCCTGTCTTAGAAGGGAAGGACCCATGCCTCCGCACAGTCAAAGGCAGATGAGGGGTGATGGCTTTCTCCAGTAGGCTTTGCTCTCTAGTTTGCAGCTGTGGCGGGATATGATCGATGGCCTGGTGAGCCATTCCCTGTGGCTGAGGGCTCTACTGGGCCTGCCCGAGAAGGAGACCATCTATTTGGACATTCCAGAAGAGCAAGGTCAGACTGCAGCCCCGCCCCGTGGAGCCTCCCCACCCCTCCCACGCCTCGGCCATGGGCACCCTTCTGGTGGGACCTCCATCAGGTTGATCCATGGAGTAGGCCCTGTCACCCTCCCGTCTACTGCCAGGATTTGGGACCTAGAAGCGACCTGAGTAACCACCTTCATTCAGTCCCCTGGTTTTACAGGTGGAGTCCCAGAGAGGTTGAACGACTTGCCCATGCCATAGATGGGGCTGTGGTGGGGCTGGGACTGGAACCAGGCCTCCCGCCCCTGCCCTGCAGGTCATGAACCTGAACTGGGGGCTCTGCTCCTGTCTGGGAGCATGAAGGGCTCAGGACCCTTGGCTTTTCCGACCCTCCCTGTGGGGCCTGGGAGGCCAGGTCACACTGTCTTCCACTCACCTCCCTTAGATCGAAAGTCTCCTCTTGGCACGGAAGTGAAAGTAACCACCACGAAATTTGGGAAGGAGGACCGGAAAGGGGTAGCCCAGGAAAAGAAGCAGCTGGGAATCAAAGAGGACAGAAAAGCAGCCAAGTTGCTAGGGAAAGAGGCATGCCGGGACATAGAGGGTGGGCCTTGGGGGGGCAGGGGAGGCATCGGAAGGGCTGCGGCAGGTGGGCACTCGCTCTAGCATGACGCCCTGGCTCTCCCAGTGAGCTGCTCTTGAGAAAGCCATGGACCTCCCCCGGGAGTTCCTGAAGGCTGTGTGTGTCTCCGTCTCTCCAAGCAGGACCGTTCAAACAGCAAGAAGCACAAGGCAAAGGATGACAAGAAACCAATGAAATCTTCAAGTCGGGACGGGCTTTCCTTGGAAGAACCTGCCCCTGAGGGCACAACCACTTCTCAGGAGCCCACAGATCCCCTGGTCATGGAGAAGTACACCAAGAGACTGCACACGGAGGTGAGGGCACGAGCCCTGCGCCCAGCCCTGCCCTTGCTCACACCTGCTCTTCGGGCCTTCCTCCCCTCCCTCATCCGTCCCATTTATTCCACGAACAGTCAACACCTAGTGTGTCCGTGCTGGAAGATGGAAGCAGAGCTGCCCTTGTGAAGGGCATCCTGGTGTGCGAGACAGACCTCGTGCATAAGCAACACGCCCTGTACGTTAGGTGGCAAGCACTCTGGGAGAGAGAGAGAGATAACCCAGGGCCAGGGGGTGGGGAAGGCCAGGGTGCGGCGGGGGAGCCTCCCTGAGAAGGTGACATCTAACAGACTCGAAGGGAGGTGAGGGGTGGCCCTGTGGCCATCGAGAAGAGTGCCCTAGGCAGAGGGGGCAGCTAACGTAGGGGAGGGAGGGGGCCGGGAGGACAGTGGACAGAGAGGCCACTGAGAGGGAACAAGTCACAGGTCAGGTGGGGCTCTGCAGGCCATTGTGTGGACTTGGGGTTTTCCTGAGTGAAATGAGCAGTCCACGAGGGTTTGAATGGAGGAGTGACACAGTCTGACTTGGAAGATCACTCTGGCTGCAGTTAGGAAAACACACTAGAGGAACAGAGCAGACGCCCCTCCCTTTCTGCTGCTCCCACTTCCTCTCTGCGTGAGGTGCACCTCGGCAGAGGTGTCCCTTGGGGGAACAGCGCGTCGTAGAGTGAATTTCCAGCAAGCGTAAGGGTTGTGACGCACTGGAGAGACTTGATGCTGGTATATTCCTAAGCAGCAAGTCCTTAGAGATTCGCCCAGGTATTGTGTTCTGTTCATTGTTATTGTTTCGGAGGAGAGGTCCACAAAGCCACCCTCGATTGTCACTGTGTCTAATGGCGGTGCTTTGTCGGCCTCCAGTGTGGACGGCTAGATGGGATTGCGTCACGTACATTGGGGTAACGCTCTGGACTGAGTTTGAACAGAAGCTCCATTTGCTGCTGGTGACATCACGGCGATTTCTGAAGGTTGATGGGGTTTAGAAAGGAATCCGAGGGCTCTCTGCAATGAAGAATCAGCTTGCCAAGGCTCATGTGGCCCAATCCCCCGGGAGGGCACGGTCCTGGAGACATTTCAGTCTGAGGAGGATCTGTGATCTTACCAGAAGTAAAGCTGGCCTCTGGGTGGTGGGGGTGGAGCTGGACCACCCCCGGGGGTAAATGGGCGCCATTCCCTGGAATTACCCCTTTAACCACTCCAGGCTCTTGGGCCCCCATATGTCCCAAGGGCCTGGTGCAGGATTGCTTCCCCCAGACGGTTTGAAAAATAAAACTGTCTGCAAAAACAAAAGTTCTATAGAATCTCCACAGGTTTGGTTTTACCCCGGCTGCCGCTCTCCCGTCCTGGTGTAGACCTGTCCACCCTCATTGCATGCTGGGTGCTCTCTTGTGGAGGTGCCTTCCACAGAGCAACCCTCTGCCTGTGATTTCACCCCATTCTTCCAGGTCTACGGGCTGCTGGACACCCTAATGACTGACCTGATGGTCCTGGCTGACGAGCTCAGACCTGTAAAGGATGTCGAGGAGACTTTGCGTCTTTGCACCTGACTCATGTGCCCCAGGGTCTTCTGGGAAACTGGTTCACAAACAAATCAATAAAGAACTTTTGGGTTCCCACCACTTCCTTTAGGCCTTCATGTCTTGAATGTCGGATCTTGATGAGGGCAGCTCACGGCCAGGGTCTCCCGTGTCCCACCTGCCTCAGATTCCCCTCCTCTTAGTTCCTGGAGCCATCCAACAGGAGGAAGGAGAAACACACCTGGAAGGTGATGTGTGGCATGATGAGCAGAAGAGCAGGTTGCTACCAGGACAAGGAATGAATCAGGTGACAGGACAGACAGCATCACCCCTTGAAATCCCTGCCTCTGACCTTCCTTGGCCCACACTTTTGGGGTCACGCTTCCTGGAACCAGGTCTTCCCCAAGTGTCATCACCCAGCATGACCCAAGTGTGAGACCAGGAGAACGGGACCACATGGGGCCTGGCTCCCCGAGATCCTCCCAGTTCCACTCGGCCAAGGGCCCAGTCCCAGTCCCTGGGGATCATGCTTACCGCACTGTCAGACCCTAGAGGCCAGATCCCCGTGCCCTCAGCAGCCTGTCTCATCCCCTCCTGTCAGGCCAGGTGGCCCCCTTGAGCCACTTTTTGCCTTAAAAACAGCCTCTGGACATTACGTTCGCCCCCTTGCTCAGAGAAATGGGAAGTGGACAAGAGGTGGCTCCTGGACAGGAAAGTCGGCTGTCAGCTCGACTCAGCACCTGAATGGCTTTCTGGCCAAAATCATCATTCAGGGCCGGGCCTCCTGTGCTGAGTGGGCTCCAGGCTGCCAGAGTTTGAAGAGCAACTTGGCTAAGGCTGGCCTCACTGCCTTATGTGCTGGTGGAGCAGAGGTGGGGGCGGGAGATGGGGAGGTGGCCGAGGCCTCCCACCTGCTTGGGTTTGCATTTGGTGCTTCTGATAAAAGCCTCATGGGCCTCAGCATCCTCCAGGTGAGAGTGGGA
Organism: Mirounga angustirostris; assembly: GCF_029215605.1. Taxonomy (NCBI): domain Eukaryota; kingdom Metazoa; phylum Chordata; class Mammalia; order Carnivora; family Phocidae; genus Mirounga; species Mirounga angustirostris. The sequence goes on along the minus strand of NW_026991725.1, from coordinate 21,471,075 downwards.
GGAGTTTGGAGAGAGCAGGTCACTCTGTTCCTCAGGCCGAGAGGGGCTATGCCTGGAGCCTGGATGCTCCCTTCAGGGTGGCTGAGGGGGCCAGCTGGAGCCCACAGAAAACAAATCCACCAAAGGGCCAGCCTCCCCCAGGAAAGGTCTTCCTGGCCCAGCGGAGATGGGTAGGAGTGGGGTGGGTGTTGGAGCCCCCCACCCCCACCCTATTTCCTGCTGAGGCGGGGGAAGGGTTAACTCACTGCCGGCTGGGAGTGGGCTACCAGCCCTGGCTCCGGATCTGTACCTCCTGGGGACAGCCAGGGGGCCGGCCTCCCGCCTCGGAGGTGCCGCCTGCCCAGCCAGCAGGAAGGGGTTAACAAGCCCTGCGCGTCCTCCTGTGTCCTGTTACTGCTGAGGCGGACCTGCCCGGCCGGCTGAGCAACTTTCCGCCGAGGGCCGCCTGCCGGCTGGGTGTCTAAAACACCGGCGGCCAAGAGGCAGAGCTGCAGCCCGTTCTGGGGACCCTGCCGCCACCCTTCCAAGGGGTCTGCACCTCCTGGGGGGGGGGGGCGCATCGCCAGGACGAGGGCCCATGGTGGATGGCTCTGGGGACGCTCTCGAGGCTGCGCTGTCCCCCTGCCGCGCGGGTCGGAAGGTCACTGCAGAGGCTGCTCGTGGTCCCGGGGCTGGGGCCAAGGGAGCCTGCACCAGAGGTAAGCTGGCCCCTCCCTGGCAGGGGTGGTGCCTCTCATGGAAGGCTTGGGGCTTTGTCTTCCTCCAGGTCCCAGGGAGAGAGGTGAGGAGGACAGGGCCAGAGAGGATCCTGGAGGCTTCCTGCCTGCTGCCCCTCCCTCCTCCCCCCCTGCAGCCCCCAGGAAGCAGGACTCAAGGGCTGGCTCCCCATGCTGGGCCAGCATCTTTGGTGGCGCTCCCCACAGACTCCCATTCTCCTCTGCCCACCCCTCCTCCTTAGCCCCTGGTGGACCTCCAGCCTCGGGGCAGCCCCCACCCCTGTCCAGGGTCCCAGGACACAGCCACCTCAGGGCGGACTTAAGCTTAGAGCTCTAGCTCACACCCGTCCTTCCACCGGCAAGAGTTACTCACCCCTACCCCCTCGGGCCCCCCCCCAACCCTGGCCCCATGGCTCCTGCTGACCTGGTGTGGGGCAGGGGCTCCAGGCTGGTGGGACACACACACACACACACACACACACACACACACTCTGGACAAACTCTTGCACGTGACTCAACATATCTGAGCTCTTTCTTTCTCTCTGAATCCCCGCTCTGGAGATGCCCTCTACTTCCTTAGCCCTGACAGTTTCCCCAGTCCTGAGGAAAGAACCCCGCTCTCCCCTGTAAAGTCACCCCTGACACCCTATATAAAGGAGAAAGCAGAGACTTGTGCCCCATGGCCTGCACCCCCCAGCCTGCCCCTCCCCACTCTGCTCCCTACCCTCCTGCCTCCAACCACCCCCCACCCCACCCCTGCACGAGCCTCTCAGGCTCTGCCTTCTCAGTGTCCTTCCCTCCACCTGACAGGGTCTGGCTCAAGGTCACTGCAGTAATTCCATACCCGCCCGCCCTGGCCTGCCGTGGCCGCCACAGGCTGCCGGGTTTCTGTTTCACTCCCTTTTATTTCTGGGCATATTGTGTTCGGTAAAACGCTGGGCTTGTAATACTGCTGGCAGGGCTCCCAGCTGCTCCCTCCATGCTCCTTCCTTTCCTCCTCCCTCCCTTCCGTCCTCCCTGGGCCTCACCCTGCCCCCCTCTTCCTCCCCACTTTGTCCCTTCTAACTTTAGGGGAGGGAAGTCCAGGCACCTCCCTGGGGCTTCCGATCCCTCCCTTCCCCCCAGCTCCAGCAAAGGTGCGCAGAGAAGGCTCCTCCGTTCCCCCCTTCTAGAAGGAGAGTCCAGGCAGGCCTGCAGGGTCCATGCTGAGGGCCCCTCCCAGTACCCCAGGCTGGGCTGGAGGGCTGGGGAAGCCGGGCTCTGGTAGGACTGCTGGTGGAGTCAGGATGCCTGACTGGTTCTGCGGGTTTCCCTGGCCAGCACTGGGAGGGGTGTGCACTCAGGGCGGGCTGTGGGGCACAATTATTTCTCATCTTGACTCTTGCCACCCTCCAGCCCACCGGTTGGGGAGGTAAAGACGGGTCTGAGTCACTAGTGAGGAGGAGGCCAGGAGTTAAACAAGCGTTAGCTGTGGCATCCCCATAGAAGCCCTGCCAGGCTGGACGGACAGACAGCAGACAGAAGGTAGGCAGCCTTTCAGTCAGCATTCCGTGCCCCCCGCTGTCCCATGGGATCCCCTCCTCTGGGCCCAAGCTCTCCCAGGCACCTGGGTCCTGAAGAAGCCTGCCAAGGCCTGCTGGCTGCTTTGAACTGAGCCCAAGGTTGGCAGGGCTGGGTGGAGGGAAAGTCCAGGTGGGGGGAGGGCAGGACAGGCAGCCTCTGACTCCTGCCAAGTCCCAGAGTAGAGCTGAGAGGTGCAATCTCCATGGGTGGTGGTATTGGTGGGGGTTCACAGGTGGTGTGGACGCTCTGCGGGTCTAGCCTGTGTGTGTGTGTACCCATACCAGAGGAATGGCTGTGGCAGGGGGATTCTGGCTTGGGTTTCTGGTAGGGCCCTGGGAGAACCTTTTTCTTGAGCCTGGGTTTGCTTTCCCCAGATGGCCTGGTCCTGAAACTGGGGGGAGGGCAGCAGGCTGAACCTGTTTCCCCCTCAGCTGGGGTATCAGGGGTCTGCCACGCACCCAGGGCCTCAGGTTTGGGGTGCTCAGGCCAGCCTTGCCTTCAGGGAGCTTACATTCTGCCTGAGATGGAACTGAAACAATAAAGCAATCAGATGAATTCATTACAAAACCAGTAACCCTGACATAAGTATCGGATTCGTCTTCTAGAGACCTAGGGGTTAGTCCCAGCTCTGTCGCCTATACGCCCTGCCACTGTGGGCAGGCCATGTCCCCTCCCTGACCTCAGTGCTCTTGTGTGTACCATGGGGTGGCGGTGGCTAGGTCTCTTTGAGAGGCAGGCCCACCTTCCTGCCTCATACTCCTCTCTGGCTTCTGGCCCAGCTCAAGTATTCCCTCTGAGCTACCCTTCCTCACCCTGCAGCTTCACCTTACCTTCAGATCCCTGGCCATCACCTCCACTGGGAAATCCCCCCTGATTTTCCTAGCTTGGATGCTCCTCGGCATGCCCATGCTCGACTGAATCGTCTGTGCCCCTGCAACTGGATGTGTGTGGGCCAGGACTTATGCTCTGTGCCTGGCACAGTGTTGGGCTCAGAGAAGGCCCCAGGAACTAGGCATGGAATGAATTAAGGTGTACAAACTAAAGCCATGAGAAATGAGGAGATTGGGGACCGAGGAGCTGGGAAGGATAGGTCCTAAGATAGATCCTGGCAGAAATGGAAGCCATAGCCAGGCAGGAACAGGGCGGGCAGGCATTCCTGGGGTGACTTTTGTGTCTCTTGCTCAGGGCAAGGGCTGGGCGGGGGGTGTCTGCCAGGGTAGTTCCTGGCTCACACCAGCTCCATGAACCTCACTTCCCGGTCTGTGAATGGAGGGAATAATAATCTCAACTTTGTAGGGCGGCTGTGATGAGCAATGAGCACGCGAAGCTAGAAGTGCCTGCCACAGGCGGCTCCTGGCCGCGGGGACCCCTGGCCAGGCCTTCAGTCTGTGGCCGAGTGGCCGCCGAGGCGCACCATCGCCCCTGAGTTCCGTCCCTCTCTTCCTCAGACCCATGTGGAACCCAAGGACGCAGCCGCCCTGCTGAGAGCACGGCGGCCCATCTCTGGAGACCGTGACCTCGAGACGGTGGCCCTCGGCCCTCCACCTCCGGCGGGGGCGGGGGCCGCCCATCTCCAAGTCCCCAGCCATGACGACCTCCGCGCTGCGGCGCCAGGTGAAGAACATCGTGCACAACTACTCGGAGGCGGAGATCAAGGTGCGCGAGGCCACCAGCAATGACCCGTGGGGCCCGCCCAGCTCGCTCATGTCGGAGATCGCCGACCTGACCTTCAACACAGTGGCCTTCGCCGAGGTCATGGGCATGCTGTGGCGGCGGCTCAACGACAGCGGCAAGAACTGGCGGCACGTGTATAAGGCGCTGACGCTGCTGGACTACCTGCTCAAGACGGGCTCCGAGCGGGTGGCCCACCAGTGCCGCGAGAACCTCTACACCATCCAGACGCTCAAGGACTTCCAGTACATCGACCGCGACGGCAAGGACCAGGGCGTCAACGTGCGCGAGAAGGTCAAGCAGGTGATGGCCCTGCTCAAGGACGAGGAGCGCCTCCGGCAGGAGCGGACCCACGCCCTCAAGACCAAGGAGCGCATGGCGCTGGAGGGCACGGGCATCGGCAGCGGGCAGCTGGGCCTCAGCCGCTCTCGTGGGTCCCCGTCCTCCTACAACTGTGAGTGAGCCCCGGGGCTGGGGCTGGGGGGCAGCCCGAGTTCCGAGGGATGTCACGAGCATTCACAGAGATGAGGAATGGGGCGCAGAAGACAGCCGCAGGGCACGGCAGGTGGTCCGCAAGTTAGCGCAGAGCGCGGCCGGAGCTGTCCAGGGTGGGCCGGTGTGGCGGCCGCCCCGACCCGGTAGCGTGCCGTATCGTGCCCCCTTCTGGCTGAGTGATCTAGACGGCCCCCTCTCTGAATCTCTGCTTCCTCATCTGTGAAGTAGGGAAAATCTTATCTACTCCAGTTGTTGGATGTGAGAATTAAGTGAGACCAGGCCCAGGAATGCCCTTGGCCTTGCGCCCAGACACATGGCACAGGGCGTTCCATCAGTGGCATTCCTCATGACCCCCTGCTCGAGGGCACTGTCCTTGAAAATGGGGGTGGCTGCAGAGCCGTTCTTGACTCTGCTCCCCACCCCGCTGTGGGCTTCCTGGGTCTGAGGGGTACTCAGGAGGGCCCTCCTTTCGTAAAGCCCTTGACGACGTGGCCTTGACTGACGGGACCCTTGAAACCTCCCTCCTCACTGGACCCCAGCAGGATGGGCCCCCCCCTCCAACAGGAAGAGTGCAGGAGCTGGAGGAGAGGACCTGGCTTTGACTCTTACATCAGGAGCCCGGCCAGGCAACTCTGAGCTAGTGGCACATCTGTAAAGGAGGGATTGGAGTCTCTAGCGGGGGTGGAATGGGGAACCGTACACAAAGGGCCAGGCACGCCGCCTGGCCCCCTGGAGCCCCCAACTGCCGGTCGTTTCCTTCCTCCTCAGTTTCCCTCTCTGAGCCTTAACTTTCTGATGGGGGGAAGGGGAGGGGAGCGGCGTGGGCACCTCTGTGGTTACAGAAGCCACGGTGGCCGCTGCTGGTCGTTGCAGCCTCCTCCTCGTCCCCCTGCTACACCTCCGACTTGGAGCAGGCCCGGCCCCAGACGTCAGGAGAAGAGGAGCTGCAGCTCCAGCTGGCCCTGGCCATGAGCCGTGAGGAGGCTGAGAAGGTGAGGCCCGTGGGGCAGCCTGGGAGGCCCCACAGCTGGGCTGGGGGTGGCATGGCGGGGGGGACTAGAAGGAGGAAGGAAGGGTACCCTGATGCCCCACACCCTTGGCTCCTAGGCTCCTCTGCTCTGGGCCCCAAGACCCCAGTCCGGCTCCTAAGGACAGCACAGGGCCTGTCCTTGTCCCTGCGACTGTTCTGGCAGGGACTGCCTCCCTGCCTCCAGTCCCCTCTGGCTGGGCCTAGAAAGGGCAGTGAGTACCTAGTGGGTTGAGGGTACGTGTGTGTCTTCCGTGCCTGCTGCGGTCCCGTGGAAGGGAAGCAGTGAGTGTGCTGGGAGACACAGAGATATGCTGACCCCACAACCCCTGCCATCAGCTGTCCTTTTGGGGGGACAGGGAAACGCCCCCGATATCATTCGCTCTGCCATCACCTCTCTGGATCCAGGTAGACTGGGTGGGAAGCAGCTGGGGTTGGGCTTGGGGGCACTCAGGGAACCCAGAAGAAAAGGATCAATCTTCTGGATTTTGAAACTGGTCGCAGATCCAGGCAGGGAGAAGGCCACACCCACCTTGCTGCCTGGGAGCCGGCCGCTCACACCCACTCAGGGTGGGCACTTCTCTCTCCATCCCTTTCCCCCTGCAGGGCTATGTGGCCTGGGAGTGCAGGGAGCACTGGGCCCTATTCACCCCTCTCTTCCTCCCTCACAGCCGGTCCCCCCAGCCTCCCACAGGGATGAGGATCTGCAGCTGCAGCTGGCTCTGTGTCTGAGCCGGCAGGAGCATGAGAAGGTAGTCGGCCGAGCCTCCTGTGCTGGTGCAGGTGCTGGTGTAGGAGCAGGAGCAGGTGCAGGTGCAGGTGCAGGTGCTACATAGGCACTAACCAGGCTCCTCCCGCTTTGCCCAGTGGTCCTGCTCTGCCTAACCTCACTCTCACTGCACTCTTCTCAACTCCAGCTCCAGTCCCCTCAAGTCCAGCCTGGGCTGCTCATGCTGTCCTCACTCCTCTTGCCTTCTGCAGGAGGTGAGGTCTTGGCGGGGAGATGACTCCCCTGTGGCCAATGGCGCTGGGGCCGCAGTCCGCCGTTGGCAAGACAAACAGCCGGAGAGAGAAGAGAGAAAGGAGGAGGAGAACCTGAAAACCAGCCAGGTAGGCAGAGGCTGCACTGCCTGGGCTGACTGAGCCTGCGACATGAACTGAGTTGATATTTGTAGAGTTTAGAACCACGCTTCATATACAGTAAGCACTGTTAAAGCATTTATCCAATGAAAATGAGAGTGGAGGGGTGTGGTAGCCCCCAGACCCAGACCGCACGGGATGATGACTGAGCTCGAAGTGGGATACAAAGAATCCTGATCTGAGGCCCCAGGATTTGGGTTCTAGATTTGCTGCCACTCTGACTTGGGGCACATCACTGTTGTGGCCTCAGTTTCCCCCTTTTGTTGGACAGCTCCACCTCTGGTGTTCTAGGATTATGTGATGCTGTGGATGCAGCTGGGAGGGCGGGCTCAGGCACATGGTACTGACAATATCTTGGGCTCATACACATACTTTCCAAGAATAGGGGAGTGGGTAGCTCCTGGGAACAAAGCCACCCTCCAAAGCAGTGCATGCTACCCCTAGGGTGTCTCTGTCCCCTTTCTGCCCATGTTCACGGTGGCTAATTTCTGACTTAGGAAGGCAGACTTGTCATAAAATCTGTCTTTTACCACCACTGGGCTGGGGATCACGACAACTGAGGAAGGGGTCAGGCAGGCCCGGGTTTTATCCCAGCTCTGCCTCTCCCCAACTGTGTGACTTCATGCAAAGCTTCTCCCCTCTCTGGGCCTCAGCTGGTGTATCTGTAAAATGGGCACACCACTACCACACTACCTACTGCACAGGGTTGTTATGAACATCAGGCACTAAATGGATGAGGAAACATTTTATAAATTGCAAAGCACTGTACAGAGGTGAGGGATCATTAGTAGATGTTTGTGAAATGAATAAAGGAGAGAATGAGCTGGACTGAGGGAGACAGGCCAGGGACCGCCCTCCTCTGGTCTTGCCCACTTCTGAGCCATGGCTGCCTCTCCCACTCCACAGTCCTCCATCCTGGACTTGGCAGACATCTTCGCACCCACCCCGGCCCTGCCCTCCACTCACTGCTCCGCTGACCCATGGGACATCCCAGGTGGGCATGCAGGGCTGCAAGAGGTTCCCAGGCTGGCCCCAGAAAGCCCCTTCCTCCCCATAGCTGAGGACCACTGGGCAAGTCACTCACCCCTCTGAGCCTCAGCTTCCTCTGGGACACGGGGTTGTAGTGAGGGATGGGAGAGCACGTCTGAAGAGCCCAGCTCATGGAAAACTCAGAGATGTTCTCTCGTTTACCCTGGTCACTCTGCCTTTCCTGTCCCAGCCCATCGCTGACTGGGAAGGTGGCCTGAGCTGCCTGTGCCTGGGAGTCCAGGCTCCTGGCATAACTCGCTCAATATGGGCTCCAGCTTGCTGGGTGGGTCCTGAGTCAGCATCCCATCTGTGAGATGGGACCCTTGGCCTCCCAACTTGGTCTGGGTAACTGGGAAGGGCCCTGGACTGGGTATAAAGGTGGGCCTGAGGTCATGTCTGTGCTGTTCCTGTTTTAGGTCTCAGGCCGAACACAGAGCCCAGTGGCTCCTCCTGGGGGCCTTCTGCAGACCCCTGGTCTCCTATTCCCTCAGGAAGTGCCCTGTCCAGAAGCCAGCCCTGGGACTTGCCCCCTATGCTCTCCTCCTCTGAGCCCTGGGGCCGGACCCCAGTACTGCCCGCCAGACCCCCTTCCACAGACCTCTGGGCACAGAACTCCCCCCAGCACAAACTCCCCGATACTGGGGCTGACCCTTGGGGGGCCTCAGTGGAGACCTCCAATGTACCTGGTAAGCAGAGGGCCAGAGGGTGTGGGTGAGGGGCTGGAGGACTTCTGGGTCCCCTCCCTCCAGCGCCAAGGGGCAGCACTTTCTGTGTTAAGAGGGCTGCTTGCCCGAAAGGGGTCAGACCAGTGCCTGCCCTTTTTGCCATCCTACCTCCTCTCCCTCTTCCTCCTTGGCCAGCTCTAGGTACCTCGCCCTTTGACCTATTTGCCAAACCTCCAGTATCCACAGAGACCAAGGAGGGGCCGGAGTGTGCCCAGGCCCTGCCCTCGGGGAAGCCCAGCAGTCCTGTGGGTAAGCAGGAGGCAGGGGATGATACAGCTCTGGGGAATGAGGGGCCCGCCCAGAGGTGACCTCCCTCCTCTTCTTCCCACAGAGTGACCATTCCCTCTCCCTACCAATGAGTTCTATCATCTCTGTTCCAGAGCTGGACCTGTTTGGAGACCCCATCCCCAGTTCCAAGCAAAATGGCACCAAGGAGCCAGATGCGTTTGACCTGGGTGTACTGGGGGAAGCGCTAACCCAGCCCAGCAAGGAGGCCCGAACATGCCGGACTCCAGAGTCTTTCCTGGGCCCTTCAGCCTCCTCTTTGGTCAACCTTGATTCATTAGTCAAGGCGCCCCAGGCTGCAAAGACCCGAAACCCCTTCCTGACAGGTAGGACACCCCTTGTCCCCGCCGGGTCTCTTACTCTTCTTCCCTATTTCTGAGACCCCAGATCTTGCCCCCCCCCCCCCCATTTAGGGCTGTGTCCCTTGGCGCGCTCCAAGCCCCCCACCCACTCTCGTTCCGCAGGTCTCAGCGCTCCATCTCCCACCAACCCGTTCGGCGCGGGCGAGCCGGGCAGGCCGACCCTGGACCAGATGCGCACCGGGTCGCCGGCGCTGGGCTTGGCGGCCAGCGGGCCGGTCGGGGCGCCCTTGGGCTCCATGACCTACAGCGCCTCCCTGCCCCTCCCGCTCAGCAGCGTGCCGGCCGGCGTGACCCTCCCCGCCTCGGTCAGCGTCTTCCCGCAGGCGGGCGCCTTCACGCCGCCGCCCGCGAGCCTGCCACAACCGCTGCTGCCCACGTCGGGCTCTGCCGGGCCGCTGCAGCCGCCTCCGCAGGCCGGCACCAACCCCTTCCTCTGAGCGCAGCCCCGCCCCGCCCCGCCCCCGCCGCCCGGCGCATGCGCGCGCGAGGGCCCGCCCCGGCGCGCGGCGGGGCGGGGCGGGCTGTCACCCCAGGACCCGCCCCGGGAAGCCCGGAACGGCTGAGACTCCGCCCCGCGGCCCGCCTCGGCGCTTGTCCCGGCCTCCGCAGCCCCTCCGCGGTTCCTGGAGTTTGAGACTGAGGACTTCCCGGGGCTGAGACCACGCCCGCGTGGTAAAGACTGGAGCCCGCCGCCTCCGCTCCCACCAAGTGGACTTTTTGCGAGGCGTGGCGGCTGGGTCAGGGCCACAGCGTGAATCTCCGGCTGCCGTGGGAACAAGTGACCCGCAGTGTGGGGCGCAGAAATGCTCCCACTTTCCGTACAACCCCCCAGCCTGGCACCTTCGCTTCCAGATGCTCCCCAGGCTCCCACTCATTCTCTCATTTCATTCATTTACCGCAGATCAGCACTGGGGATGATCTCATGGCAGGGAACAATAGGCAGGTGTTCCCATTCGCTGCGCACTCGTTCTCTGCTAAGCACTTTAGACAGATTATTTAATTTAATCCTTACAACGACCCTCTGAGGTAGATCACACTATTCCCACTCATGACTGGCTACATAATTTGTGGGGCCCAGTGCAAAATGAAGAGGCGGGGCCCTTTTTCCAAATTAAGAATTTCAAAATGGGGGCAGCAGAGCGTTAAACCAAGTGCATAACCCTTGGTTCTGCTCTCATAGGTGAGTAAACAGGCTCAGAGAGGTTAAGCGGCATGCTCAAAGTCACAAAGCTATCGCGGACCGGGGCTGGGATTCCGACCGTCTGGCTCCACGTGGAGCCCTGAGCTCCCATGCTGGGCCCCAGGTTTCATTTGCAAATATTGACCTACCGTGAACAAAGTGCCGGGCTCACCTGGGAGGGATCCGAGAATTGCTAAGCCCACCGCCTCCAGGAGCTCAGAACTCAGTGGGGAGACAAGCCAGGTCCTGGAGCCCTCCTGCTCCTTTGTTTTACTGAGTCACCTTAAATCTGGCTCTACCCTCCCCCACCTTCCTTCCCCCTGGGCAAGAAATTCAATCTCAGCCCTGCTGAGAGAGCCTGACTCCTCCTGGGGGCTTATGTCGGGTCTAAGAAACCAAGGGGAGGGGCAGGGCCTGGTACCTCATCCGAGGTCCACCATAGTCACCCCCATTCCTTTTCTCCTCAATGCTCTCCCACCACTGGACCACCCGACACTGATTTGTCCTCAGTGCTCAGGGTCTGGCCCTACTACCAACCCCCACCCCCTTTTGGGTCACTGAGGGAAAACAGCCTTCCATAGACCAGAAACACCAAAGTGTGTGTGTGGGGGGGGGGGACACACGATGCTGCTCTCTTTCTTAAGTGGAAGGGGGACTGGGGAAAGGAGCTGCTTTTTTGTTGTTTTTTGTTTTGGAGGGCGGGAGGGAGTCCTACCGTGGCTGTTACAGGCAGGATGGACAAGAGCACCTACTTAGGAGTCAGACCGACAAAGTTCAAAACTCTGCTCCAAAATTTGCACTTAATAATAATAATCACTTAGTAATAAGTGGTTATGCTCCCTGACCTTGAGTAAATTACTTAACCTCTCTATGACCCTGTGCCTCCATTTCCTTATTTGTCAAATGGGAACAAGAGTTCCTTCCCTATGAGGTTGCTATGTGGCTCCTCCTAGGCCAGTGTTCATTTGGCCCAGGGCCCATCCTCTTCAGAGACACTACCCATGAGCAATGAGCCCATCATACCCCTCATTCCTGGTCTTGCCAGGCAGTGCCCAGAGTCCAGCCCCCATCTGTCTTTGGCCACACACACCTGGGAGGTCTCCATCCTTCTTGGTCGCTGCCTCACCCATCACCCCTCCCCTACCTGGGCCCTCCTCTTCTAAACTGGCTCTCCCTTGTGGACTTGACTTTCCTGAGGATTCCCAAGGGGTGCTGCCTGACCCCCACAAAGAAGAGGTTGGTAGCCTTGCTCCCCGTAACTACTTCTGGACCATTTGCCTCCTCTAAGAGCCTTCCTTCTTGGAGGCTGGAGCCACTTGGCTGTCCTGCCTGCTCTCCACCTGGGGCTGTGCTCCACCTCATTCTCACCATGCTTCTGTCTTGGGTCACAATCTCCTCACCCATTTCTTGCTTAACCCTGCGTGACTCCATTATTCAGGAGGATGACCTTGACCTCTCAGCTACCCTTACCCATGGTCACTCTTTTGGGCTTGTCATCACCCTAAATTCCTTCACATTCAAGGCAGGCTTCCTGCTCTCTGATCTTAATCTCATTCCTTCCAGGGAGCACCCACCAGACCCTCCACCTGCCAACCTTTCTGCCACCACTCTGACCTTCTCAGAGATCTCTTTTCTCCTTGATGTCAATTGCCTTCTCTCAACCAAATCCTTCCCCTTGATATTTGCCATGATTAGCCTCATCCATCTTGAAAGTCTTTCCATCTTTCCCCTCATATGAAGCACCCATGCTACTTCCCTATGTCTCCTTTCTTTCCCCTCCTCCCGACCCACTCCAGTCGGCTTTTGCTGTCAGCCAAGCCCACCCAGTGGCCCATGTTGCTGAAGCCAGTAGGCCTTTTTCTGTCCCATCCCAGTTGGCTTTTCCAGAATCCAACCATGAGGATCCTTCCTCCTTGCAACTCTCTGTCCCGTTGCCTTTGGGACACCACCCTCTCCTGGCGTTCCCTTGACCCTACAGTGGTTCTCTCTGTATCTTCCATGGGGGCACCCCTGAGTTCCCTGAGCCTGCTCCTCTCCTCGTGCTGCTCCCTGGATGGGCCCTTCCAGGCCTGCACTGTCTGCACACTGAACTCCCCGATTCCTCCCACCAACCTCTCGTCTCCACGTTCTCTCCACACATGCATCTCAAGGGCACCTCCAACCAACATGTCCAAAAATGACCTCACGAACCCCCACCTGAGGCTTTCTGTGCCCCCACCTCAGCAAATGGCCTCACCCTCCAGCATAAGCCCTGCTCTGCAAACCAGTCTTGACACCTCCCTCTCCCTCACTGCCAATCCTGAGGATGTCTCCTCTACAGGCCTCAAGACCTTCTCATGACCTCCACCTCCACCATCTCCCCTGGGTCCTGCCAGGGTCTCCGAACCAGTCCTGTTTCCACTCGTGCCCCTTTCCAGTCCATTCTCCACTAGGAAGCCAGAGGGACCTTTCCAATGTGCAGGGTCACTCCCCTGACCAGAGCCCTTCAATATCTTTCTTCGCTCATAACCAAAACTCCTAACTCACAGCTCCTGAGTCCCACCAGGACCTGGAGGCTTGCCCTCCTCCAAACTCACAACGTCATCTCTCCTATCTCTCTTCCCGTTGCTCTCTGCCCTGCAGCCATGCCTGCCTTCCCTAGTTCCTCAGCTCTGACTCACTGCTATGCCACAGGGCCTTTGCACATCGGTTTCTCCTGCTTCCCCAGCACTCCCCCCACACCCTCTCCGGACCCCATCCTCTTGTTGTTCTTCCATGGCTGCTACACAAATGTGATTTCCTCGGGGAAGCTTCTCCTGCCTCGCCTCTCCCACCAGACCAGGCTCCTTTTTATATGAGAAGTCATGGCACTTCTCACAGTGGGTGGTCCTACAGTCATGTGTGTGGCTGTCAGAATTAACTTCTGGCTCCTTCAACAGACTGAGCAACCCAGGGGCAGGAGCCTGGTCTCTCGCCGCCCACCGCTGTACCTAAGCAGAGTGCCTGGCAGGCAGTAGGCACTCAAGAAATATCGGCTGAATGTAGCAAATGAGACAAGTGTGTAAAGTACATGATAGGACACAACGTTGGCTCATCGTTATTATTCAGGGACGCCGTGGGAGTGGGTGGGATTTGCTCAGAACCTTGAGATGGAGCGTATTTGGCCAGGTGGGTCTGGACCAGGTTGGACAAAATGACCTGAGGCTCCGGCATCCCACGGTTCTGACATCCTCCCAACCCTCCATGTTCTTCCCATGAGGGTGATCCTCCCGCGGGCAGCGGAGTCGGCCGATTTTGCGCACAGACGCGCGTCCTCCCAAGCCCGGGCTGCCCGGGCTGCCATCCCACGCTCGGCCAGCAGGCGGCGCGCGGAGACCAGCCTCGCGGCGGCCGGGACTCTCGCCGAAGACCCGCCCGAGGCTCGGGGGCGGGGGGGGTTGCCCTGGCCCGCCCCTCGCAGCCTGCGGGCCTCCCTCCACCCGCCGCAGCGTCCGTCCCGGCCTCGGCCGCTGGCAGCCATGCTGGGCGCACGGGCCTGGCTGGGCCGCGGCCTCCTGCTGCCCCGCGCCGGGTCCGGCTTCGCCGCGAGCCGCAGGTACAGGCGCGTGAGTGGGCTGCTGCGGGACCGGTCGTCACTGCGCTGGTCCGCAGTGCCTGCCTGGCCACCCCTCCTGCCTCCTCCCCACGCCAGTCTGCTTCCGAGACGTGGCCCAGGCAGTAACGGCCTCCCCCCGCCCCCCTCCGTCTCCCCGTCCCTTCCTGCTGCAGGGCTAGCTCCCCGGGGACTCTCCTGACACCACCTCCAGGAAGCCTTCCTTGAACCCCAATGCTGGGCCTAGGGTCCTTATCCAGCGGCACCCTGGAGTGACCTGTTACAGCCCTTTGGCTGCAGGGGCCTGTCATTTAGGTCTGCCCTGCGGCGCCAGCCTCCCAGGCTGAGCCCCGCGAGATCTGAGCCAGTTTCTGACTCCCTGGGCAGCCTGCGGGTCTGGCCTCATGGAAGTGCCCAGGGGTGGATGTTGAGTGAGAAGGTCCCCATTGTCGATTTTCCTCTCGTTGCCCCTCACCCGGTCCAACCCCAGATCCATTCTTTTTTTTTTTTTTTAAAGATTTTATTTATTTATTCATGAGAAACAGAGAGAAACAGAGGGAGAAGCAGGCTCCCAAGGAGCGGGAAGCCCGATGCGGGACTCGATCCCAGGACCCTGGGATCATGACCTGAGCCGAAGGCAGACGCTTAACCATCTGAGCCACCCAGGCGCCCCCCCAGATCCATTCTTGCCCTGTCCAGCCACCAGCAGCAGGCAGCCTCCTGCCCAGATCACCAGCCCAGGCCTGTGGGAGAGATACCTCCAGCACAGCCATCATGGGGAGGGGCCCTGTTGGGGGGGAAAGAATGGAGACTGAAGGGCCATTCTGCCCATTGTGACTCACCCTGACCTCACAGTCATCATCCTTCCCACCGCCAGGTCTGAGAGGTTGGGGGAGACTAACCTGGCAGGGAGCCCCCAATGAGCCACCTTCCTTCACCCCCCCAAAAACACAAGGGGGAGCACAAAGGCCACGGTCTCCCCCGTGGTTCAGACAGGTGGGTTGGGCTGGGAGCAGGAGGTTCCAGGAGAGGGGCCAGAGGGCAGGGTGGGCTAGTATGGGCCTCTGGGGTAGGCCCGGGGAGGGGGGAACCCCTCACTTGACCCACCTGCCCATGCCAGGGGTAGCTCCTCCCGGGACAAGGACCGAAGTGTGACGGTCAGCAGTACAGTGCCCATGCCTGTTGGAGGGAAGGGAAGCCGGACCAGCTGCTCCCCATCCACACTCCAGAAGGTTCCCAACCGCCTGATCAATGAGAAGTCACCATACCTCCTGCAACATGCTTACAACCCTGTGGACTGGTGAGGACCACTCCTGATGCCCTTTCCCCTGTGGGGTGGGGGGGGGCAGCTGGGCTCCCAGCCCCTCCTGTACCCCCCCATCCTGGGGCTAGTGAGTGATGCCCAACCCTGCCGGGCCTAGGTACCCCTGGGGACAGGAAGCCTTTGACAAGGCCAGGAAAGAAAACAAGCCAATTTTCCTTTCAGGTAACGTAGCCACCTTCCCTGGGATGGGAGGAAGGGAGTGGTATTGGATAGGGGAAGCGTCCTGTGGGTCTGGGGCCTCCCAGGAAACCTCCAGCCAGTCACTGGTACCCCTCCCGGCCCACCATGGCCCCATTCCAGTGGGGTACTCCACCTGCCATTGGTGCCACATGATGGAGGAGGAATCCTTCCAGAATGAGGAGATCGGCCGCCTGCTCAGTGAGGACTTCGTCAGCGTGAAGGTTGACCGGGAGGAGCGGCCGGATGTGGACAAGGTGTATATGACCTTCGTGCAAGTAAGCCGTCTTCCCGTGTATCGGGCGGGGGGTTATCCGCGCACAGGGGGCCGCTGCCCTCACCCTCGCCCTCTCTCTGCCAGGCCACCAGCAGTGGTGGGGGCTGGCCCATGAACGTGTGGTTGACTCCCAACCTCCAGCCCTTTGTGGGGGGCACCTATTTTCCCCCTGAGGATGGCTTGACCCGAGTTGGCTTCCGCACGGTGTTGCTGAGGATCCGGGAGCAGGTGGGTGCGCTCCCTGGGGGGGGGAGGTCAAGGGCGAGGGGCCCCCACCGTATGCTGACCTCCGGGTCCACCCCTGCCTCCCACAGTGGAAACAGAACAAGAACACCTTGCTGGAGAACAGCCAGCGTGTCACCACAGCCCTGCTGGCCCGCTCGGAGATCAGCATGGGTGACCGACAGGTGCCTCCCTCCGCTGCCACCATGAACAGCCGCTGCTTCCAGCAGCTGGACGAGGGCTATGATGAGGAGTATGGTGGCTTCGCGGAGGCCCCCAAGTTTCCCACACCGGGTCTGTGCCCCCCCCCCCCCATGCGTGTCCCACCCCCCATCCCAGCCCTCTGATGCCTGTCTGGCCCATCTTTTCTGACCGCTGGCTGGGTCATTAAGCACCTGCTCTCCTGACTGGCCAGTGAGCTCCTTACCCCACCTGCCAGGAGCTCTCTCGTGAAGACCTGACTTCTGGTCTGAGCGGCAACCCCATGACACTGACCTGGGTAATGATGTTCTGTCCTCTGTGTTGACCGTTGACCGCCTGACCTCCAGGGTGTCCCGGGAGACAGCCTGTTGAGTGAACTCCTAACCCCAGCCTGGCCAAAGGCCTCCCGATCACCCAGATCTCTGCCCCCCGTGTCCCCCATGCTCTCACCCAAGTGCTCTTGGTGCCCCCACAGTGATCCTGAACTTCCTGTTCTCCTACTGGCTCAGCCATCGACTAACCCAGGATGGCTCTCGGGCCCAACAGATGGCCTTGCACACCCTGAAAATGATGGCTAACGGGGGCATCCGAGACCATGTGGGACAGGTGAGGGGGATTAGGCATTCCCTGGAGGGGGCAGCCGGAGGCAGGGGGTTGGGACAGAGGCTGGGGTCGGCCTCCAGCCCCATGTCCTGCCTGGCACAGGGTTTCCACCGCTACTCCACGGACCGCCAGTGGCACATCCCCCACTTCGAGAAGATGCTGTACGACCAGGCACAGCTCGCGGTGGCCTATTCACAGGCCTTCCAGGTGACCCCTGAACCCGGCCAGGGCAGACACTTAGCCTGTCCACCTACCTCTGGCTGCCTCTCTAGGGCTTTCTTGGGGACTTGTGCCCCCCCCTTAACTTCACCCCTGATCCCCTCCTATATGCCCAGGCTCCCTCCCCACCCTCCTGGGAGAATGCTGACTGCCCTCTCTGTACCTAGGCCATCCCAGAGGCCTCTGTTTACAGTCTCCTTCCTCCCGTCTCAGATCTCTGGTGACGAGTTCTACTCCGACGTTGCCAAAGGCATCCTGCAGTACGTGGCTCGGAACCTGAGTCATCGGGTGTGTGTCCACTGAGGCAGGCGGGCCTGGCTGCGGGAGGGCTTGGGTCCTCCGCTGCCCTGAAAGTTGGGGCCAGCAAACTCTCCTCTCCTCACAGTCTGGAGGCTTCTATAGCGCAGAGGACGCAGACTCACCCCCAGAGCGGGGCATGCGGCCCAAAGAGGGTGCCTTCTATGTGTGGACGGTCAAAGAGGTCCAGCAGCTCCTTCCTGATTCTGTGCTGGGTGCCACTGAGCCCCTGACCTCGGGCCAGCTCCTCATGAAGCACTACGGGCTCACAGAGGCCGGCAATATCAGCCCCAGTCAGGTGAGGATGCTTGGGGACAAGGGAGGGGTCCTGAGGCCCAGCAAGTGAAGGGACTCCCTCTCACAAAGGGCTGTTTTCCTCAGGACCCCAAGGGGGAGCTGCAGGGCCAGAATGTGCTGACTGTCCGGTATTCACTGGAACTGACCGCTGCCCGCTTTGGCCTGGACGTGGATGCTGTCCGGACCTTGCTCAACACGGGGCTGGAGAAGCTCTTTCAGGCCCGGAAACATCGGCCAAAGCCACACCTGGACAGCAAGATGCTGGCCGCCTGGAACGGTGGGGCGGCCGGGCCTGACGCCTGATCCCGTTTACAGACTTACCCTTCGCGAGGTCCCTTCTATATGTCAGGCACCTGCTAGATATCAGTTCTCCCTTTATCCGGTTTATCATCCCCAATTTACAGATGAGCCAACCGAGGCTTACAGAGCTTAAGTGACCCACCCCAGGTCACGCACAGGGGGCAGAAGCTCTCACCCCATTGTTCCAGAGAGGTGTCAGGGCTTGGGGGGGTTGGCAAGGCGGACATGCCTGGAAGGGCCTGGCTCGCTTCTCACAACCACCAGTGTCTCCTCCCTCTAGGACTGATGGTGTCTGGCTATGCTGTGACTGGGGCCGTCCTGGGCCTGGAGAGGCTGATCACCCATGCCATCAATGGTGCCAAGTTCCTGAAGAGGCATATGTTTGACGTGGCCAGTGGCCGCCTGATGCGGACGTGTTATGCGGGCCCCGGGGGAACCGTAGAGCACAGGTCAGGGGCAGGGCGGCCTCAGAAGGCTTGTCTCCCTGGGCGTCCCGGGCCCATCTCTGCCCCTCTCCCTACCTCCTGGTAGGCTCCAATCCCAGCTCTGTGGTCCGCTCACTGTGAGCTCTTAACTTCCTTGGGCCCGGTTACCCACCCCGGGAAATGGGCTAAGCGCACCCACCGAAGAGTACCAGCAAAGGGTGCTGGCAAAGGGCCTCCTCTGGGAAAGCCGCTCTCTCCCGGGGCCTGCCTCCAGCTCCTTCCCTAACGCCTGTCCCCCCAGCAACCCGCCCTGCTGGGGCTTCCTGGAGGACTACGCCTTCGTAGTGCGGGGCCTTCTGGATCTGTACGAGGCCTCGCAGGAGAGCTCCTGGCTCGAGTGGGCTCTCCGGCTGCAAGACACGCAGGACAGGCTTTTCTGGGACTCCCGAGGTAGCGGCTACTTCTGCAGTGAGGCCGAGCTGGGGGCTGGTCTGCCCCTGCGTCTGAAGGACGGTCAGTGGTGGGCTGGAGCTGACATGGGCCCAGTTAGGGCTTGGTTTTCCCTGGGGGAGGCATAAGTGAAGTGTAATGGTAAAGAGCCAGCATGGGTTCGCATCGCCACCGCTTATAACCAGTTGACTTGGAGTTGGTCTCGTTATATTCCAGATCATCAGTTTCTTAATATGTGAAACAGCGCTGACGTTGGTACGAACTCACAGGGTAGACACAGAGACGAATTTAGCTATTTGGTCGAACAGGCTGGGTAGCAGTAACTGGAGTGCCTGGAGTCACATATCACACAAGGCTATAACCCTCACGAAATACAGTGTAGCAGGGGAAACAGCTAATAAACAGTAGTGACTAGTACAAGAGTGCATGCGTGCAATGTGAGTGCCGTCAAGAGGTAGGCGCCCGGCCCCTTCTGTTTTAGTACGGCTCACCATCACCTGACGCGTCTGGTCCGTTCACGGTCTCTCTCCCCCAACTCAAATGTAAGCATCTCGGGAGCAAGACTTCCTTTTCCTTCCACATTCCCAGAGTCTAGCGTAGGCCCGGCACATAGCAGGTGCTCCGTAAATGTTAGGTGAAGGAATGAAAGGACCTTGAGAGAGGACAACAGCGGGGCCCAACTCAGCTAGGGGGAGGTCCGATCAAACCGGGGACAGGCGTCATTTAGCCAAGAGTTAGGAGGAGCCTGGAGGATGGAGGATGGGGCCGAGGCCAGAGGAGGGGAGGCGCCCACGTGGGCAAAGCTGGATCTCTGCAGGGTCTTACAGGCATGGCAAGGAGTGGAAATCTCTGACGGGTTTTCAGTAGGTTGTGATCTGGTCCAGTTAGGTCTAGGAATTTCATTCTGACTGGAGGTGGACAAGGGACCTTCAAAAGGGAGCAGAAGAAACCGGGTGACCAGTTAGGAGGCTGTTAGTGGCATTCAGTCCCGGCGAGGGCTGGCCACAGACAAGCTAGAAGTATGAGATGGGGAGAAGTGGTGGGATTTAGGTCTACTCTGGCAACAGACCCGGTAGACTCTGGGTGGATTAGAAGTGGGGGAGGGGGGAGGGGCAACGATGGTGGCACTCTGGTTCCAGCAGCTGGGTGGCTGGATTGAGGAGTCCACAGTGAGATGGGGGAGCTGGGGGACCAAAAGTTCACCCTGGGGCAAATGGCTGAGAGAGCAAAAGATCAGCAACTGTTGGTGCTGGCCTTACCATCAGAGCTGGGGCAGGATTGGGCAGAGTGGGGTGGGGGGGACTTTTTTCTATCCCATCCCCATCCCCCACAACTTTAGCCACAGTCCTGGGGCAGGGTCTCGGGACCCAGTGAGCCTCCCTCACCGCTCCTTCCCCCTGCAGACCAGGATGGCGCGGAGCCCAGCGCCAACTCTGTGTCAGCCCACAACCTGCTTCGGCTGCACGGTTTTACGGGGCACAAAGACTGGATGGACAAGTGTGTGTGCCTGTTGACCGCCTTCTCTGAGCGCATGCGCCGTGTCCCCGTGGCTTTGCCCGAGATGGTCCGCGCCCTCTCAGCCCATCAGCAGACCCTCAAGCAGGTGGGGGGGGCGGCGAGGGCACTGGCGCTGGGACCCTGGGTGGGAGGGGATCTGGGGCTGCAGTGGGGGATGGGGACAAGGGGTGGGGCTCCTGGAGCCGTCCCCCGGAGCTCAGGTCTGTGAGTGTGTGGCCGTCTAGGAGTGTATGTGCAGGTGTCTTCATGGGGATGTCCATCTGAGCTGCTCTACGCAGCGGCGGTGTGCATCTGAGGGGCCAGGCCTCTGGCTTGGGCAAGTACCTGTCTGAACACCTGTTACTGGGGCTCTCAGCACAGGGAGGGCGGGAGGCAGGGGCTAGATATGGGTCCCTGGGGCTGGTGAAGTGTTTCTCCATAGGTCTCTGTGTGTCTGTGTAGTTGGGTCGGCCAGTGTGTATGCAGCTATATGCTTACCTGCGTGCAAGTCCCTGTTTGCATTTTTGCTGCGTGTGCACATCTAGATGTGTGTGGCCCTGGAGGCGTGTGACTGTGTGTGTGCGGGTCTGCTGAGCATGTGCTGGTGAGCGTTCACCGGTCTGCATTTGCCTGTCTGCGTGTGCACGCCCCGTGTTCAGGTTGCATCTGCGCGTTTGCCTGCCTATCTCTGTGTGTATGTGTGTGTGTTGTGTGCTGGTGTCTGTGCCTCTGGGTACGTCTCCCTGCCACTGTGTGGGTCACCGTCACTTTGTGTGTTCCTGAGTATGTGTGTCCACGTCCCCACTTGCTGAGCTTGCATCTGAGGCAGTCTCCTGGCAGCTGGTCTGGAGGAGGCTAAGCCAAGTCTGTGTTCCTTCCTGGGGCTATAGTGCGGAGTGGAGGGAGGATGGGGAACCCCTGGGGGGTCTGGTCCAGCTCCCTGCACCTGACCCCGGAGTTACCTTTCTGTTCTGGCCAGATTGTGATCTGCGGAGACCCCCAGGCCAAGGACACCAAGGCTCTGTTGCAGTGTGTCCACTCCATGTACATCCCTAACAAGGTTAGAGTCTGTGAGCCCGGCCCCCACCTCCAACTCCCCTGCCCAGCCCCACCCCCCGCCCCTCTCCACCATCCCCTCCTCTGGAGGCCTGGGAGTAGAAAGCCACCGTGGGCCCCGCCAGCATCCCAGCACCCCCCGCCCTCGGTGACCGTCTACTCTGCTGCTCCCACAGGTGCTGATCCTGGCCAATGGGGACCCGTCCAGCTTCCTGTCCCGCCAGCTGCCCTTCCTCAGTACCCTGCGGCGGCTGGAAGACCGGGCCACGGCCTACGTGTGTGAGGACCAAGCCTGCTCGATACCTGTCACGGAGCCCTGCGACTTACGGAAACTGTTACACCCGTGACTGCCTCGGCCGCCTCCGGCGGGGGCAGGACGCCCAGCTTCCCAGCTGGCCAGAGACCCAGGCCCAGTAGCGCCCTGAGCACGCTGTGGCCATCCTTGGGCACCCTGTCACCGGGTGCCCTTGGCCATCCTTGCCGCTCCCCCCATGGGCACCCACCCACCCTGGAATAAACCTAACAGCGTCCCGCGGGAACCTTGGGGTCTCTGCCTTGCTGGTGGGAGGGGTGCGCCTCTCGATGACCCCTCTGCCTTCTCCAGGCACGCTGCCCCAGTCCGTGGTCATTGCAGCTCAAGTGAAACTCAGGGCAGGGGGCCCGTAATGACCACCAGCTTTCACATAAACCAGTTCAAGGACGGTTCTCTGTCATTTGGAACATCTGTTGGGTTGGAAGTCCTTCTCCAAATCTGAGTCCTTCCTGCTGCAGGGAAAGCTGGTACTTTTCTGTGACCACCTCCTGTCCCTTCGGATGCTCGCAAGTCCTGCCCTTGGCATTCGCATCTTCACAGACCCCAGAAACCCCATCTAGCTTCCACCTCGGGGAAGGCACTGGGAAGTGTGCTTGGGGGAGAGCGAGTGTAGTGGGCTGGGGCTGACTGGCAGGGAACAAGGAGCTGTCTCCCTCCCCACAGCCTTCAGGGGTCTGCTGGGCCTGGGCACCCTCACAGCCCCAGAGCCAAGCAGTACAGACAGCCGGAAGAGGCTGCTAGAGATGAGAGTCGAATGGGGCCACTGCTTGTGGGGATGACAGCAGGGGGGAGGAGTGGGAGATTGGACTGTCACTGTAGGGTCTACACATGGTCACACCCAGCCACACACTTTGACTAGGCAGCTGGGCCCTCGGTGCAAGCCACCGTCCCATCTGGAGGGGATTAGGGCTCCGGCCAACAAGGTCAGGTGGCCCTTTTCTGGCTGGAGCCTGCTCAGCCTCAGGCAGGAAGTCTGAGGCTTGGGCAAGTGGAGCCGGGTCTGGGGGGCAGTGAGCGGGGAGGGGGGAGCTGGTGAAGCACAGGTGGCCTTTTTGGCAGCGTCAGCCCTGGCTCTGGAAAGTCTAGGCAGTTTGCAAAACCCTCTGTCTCCGTCTCACTGACCCTCACGGATGAGGTGACAAGGCAGGTACATCTGGCCACCTATGGACAGATACTCAAGGCCCAGAGAGGGTCAGAGACTGGCCCGAGACCACTCAGCACACCTGGTTCTTTCCACGGTCTTCAGGGGACAATGAAAACCGCTGAGCCGCCTTCTTCCCCCCCCTCCCAGGAGGTATAGGCGCGGCTGTGAAAGGGGGTGCATTTGGTGTCTCCTACCCCTCTCTAGCCAGTCTTCCCTCTGCTGTGTCCTCTTTCCCTTCCCCTGGTACCAGGCATGCACTCGACAAAGGGGTTTTGTAAGTTCAAAGGAAGGAGTTAGGGCCTTAACGGGTTAGGCTTCCGGGAGAGCTAGCATTTTCTGACTAGGGTAAGGCTCAACATCCGGCTTGCTCAGATACGGGCTCTTAGGTCTGCTGCCCCTCTTCCCTTGGCCGGCCCCTCTTGGGTGCACTCTCTGCTCTACCAGCAGGGCTGTCCCAGAGGAGCTGGGGGCCAACGCCAGGGGACACGGGACCTCACAGCTGGAGAAGTCACTTCACTAAGTTCATCTGTCTGAGCCTCAGTCGTCTTATCTAAAAAATGGGACAACCACCACCCAACTCCCAAGGCTGCGAGGTGACAACATGGGATGATGTATCATCGCTGAGCGGAGAGCCTCACAGATGGGAAGATCGTCTCAGTTCCCGAGGGAGCCAGTCAGGCTGTGCGGGAGGTGTAAAGGGGAGAGGGTTGGAGGGCGCTGAAGGGGCTGGCAGAGCAGGTCCTATATGAAGGCTCTCCCTCAAACCCCGAAATCATCTTAGGCCTGACTTCTTTGTTAGGAAACTGAGGCCCAAGGAACTTCCTGTGCCTCATTCTCCTCCCTGCCTGAGGTTACTCATTCGTCTAACAAAGATTTATGAAGTACAGACTACGTGCCAAGCTGGACCGGACTAGGCTCTGGTGAGCAAAATGGACGTAACCCTTGCCCTGAGGGAACAGAGAGCTTAGAGGGGCAGATAATCATTTCGTGACTACACACCTTAACATCAAGTGCTATGAGGGTCCAGATTCTTGTCTGGCTCAGGACAGTGTCCTCAGCATGTTGACACATGGTAGGCACCGCGGTACTTGCTGAAAAAGGGCGCTCTGAGGGGGTGATGGCAGGACCGAGGCTTGGAGGGTGGGAGTTAAAGATGGTTTCACCCCTCCTTTTGCCTTCTCTGTAGGTCCTGCCTCCTTCCTCCCCTTCCCCCCTCAGGCGAAGAGAGCATCTCTGACTGGATGTCAGAGTCTTCCGGTGCCCCCGCCCAGGGATCAGGATACCTTAGGTGGCAGGTCACCCCGGGTCCTGAGGCCAGGGGAGTAAATGTGTGTCTGCCCCACACCCTGCTCCCTCTCTGGGTATGTTCTAGAACAGAGTTCAGCTCAGAGACAGAGGTGGCCTGGATGATGGATGGAGGTGTAGGGCCTGCTGACCACCAGGAAACTTGACCACTGGGCTGGGCGAGCCTTTCTGGGCTCGTTGTCCCCTCTGCAAAGAGGGTATGATTAAAGTCACTATCTCCTGGTGTCAGCCCTGGGGCTTTTTGACCCTGTTGGGGAAGGGCAGCCGGACTAGGCAGACTGCCACCTGCGGGAGGGAGGAAGGTGTCAGACACGTGGAGTGAACCAGAAATAGGCCCCTCTCCCAGAAGACCGCTGAGAGTTCAAGCCTGGCAGGGCACACGCGGAATGAGAGCAGAGACTCCCGCCAGGAGGGAAAGGCACTTAAGGGATCGGCTCATTAGCATGAAATGCAAATGAGCTCGGCCTCATTTGCACAACTCGGTGCCCGGATTCGGCGAAAGGGCAACCCGGGAGGCTGCAGCGGCGTGGCCCTCCCCTCTGCACTCCCTGCAACGCGCCCTCCAGGGAGCTGAGACACCCACCCCAGGCGGCCCGAGGCGCGCGGGGGCTGCGCGGGTGATGCAGCCTTGGAAGTTGGGGAGGGGGGCGGGGGCGGGAGGTCACCCTGCCTCCGCCTCTCCGCAGTGGTGTCGGCGCCCCGAGAGTCTCAGGACAAAGAATTGACTGACCTGCTTGGTTCCGCCGCCGTGTCTACATTCCCAGAGGTGGGAAGCGCTTCCCGACGTCTAATGCTCGATGCCCTCCGCGCCCCACTTTCACTCCAGCGCCCAGCACTCCCGCGGCGCTCTGCTCCCGGGCACCTGCAGCCTGTGGGGCGGCGGTGGGAGAGGGCTGGAGCTGACTGAGCCCGGGGACTCGGGGAGGTGGGGCGCGGCGAGACCCGGCTGTGCACGTGCGTGTGCGCTCACGGAGAGCCGCAGACCCTGGAGGACCGCTCCGGGTAGAGCGGAGGTGTGAGGACAGCCTCCCGGCCATACTGGAACTCCAGAGGGGAAAACTGAGGCACGGAGTGGGGGGAGGGGGGGTTGGTGAGACTTTAAAGCAGGTCAAGACTCAGAAAGCCCAGCTCCGTGCTTCCACCCCCTCTCACACACTCGAGGCCCCCGCAGGTCCCTTCGCGGGAGCCTCTCTCTGCTCCTCAGCTGCTCTGGGGGACCTGGGCCCTGGGACCGGCATGACCTGTCGGAGGCCACGTGTTCAAGCGCGAAGCCCCTGCGGGAGATCCACAGCCTTCAAAGGATCTCTAGGGGCAGAGGGGACGAAGCTCAGGACTGTTGACGTGAGGTCAGGGTCGGTGGGTCAGGGTTAGAAGGTCAGGGTCAAAGTCTCAGAAGTGGACCTGGGAGAGGGGTCTACAAGACCAAGAGGTTGCTGGAAACCACGCCCAGACCTTGCTCGCCCGGGACTTCCCTTCGCTCCGCCCATTTCCCCCAGACCGCCCCCCCTCCAACCTGAAGCCCTACCCCGGGGACATCCTGCTCCGCTCCTCCCCTTCTTCGGTCCTGCTCCCAGGTTCGACTCCAGGGTGGGCGAGTGATCAGGTGGAGACCCAGGATTTCGCTCTGGGATCCTGGTCACACCCCACAGCCCGGCTGCCAGCCTCTCTTCTTCTCCAGGCCCGCCCAGAGCTGAGCCCCACCCTACGGCTGTGGTCCAATTTTAGGGGTCGTGGACAAAGGATGCCCCGGGGACCGCAGCGCTATCCCAGGACCCGGCGCCGAATACTCTGATTCCCCGGGGCTCCCTCCAGGGGAGTCCCAGAGACCCCAGCGGCCAATAGGAAAGTGGGTTCGGTGTGGGTAGCCGTCTAATTGGCTCTGGCCTTCGGGAGCGGACCCAGGGGCAAGGGGAGGGGAGAAGGGCGGTCCTGGGCTTCGGGGTGGAAACCGGATTCCAGCTGTGGTTCTCTCCCCCGGCGGCCCCGCCCGCTCTGCCACGGCGGCCCGCCAATGGGCGCGCGGCTCGGGGCCGGCGGCGCGCGGGGATTGGTCGCGAGGCTGGCTGGGGAGAGGCGGGGCCGAGGCTTGAAGTTCGAGTGAGGGATCCAGCTGTGGTGTGCGCCGGGCTCCTCGCCGCCGCTTTCGCTTGCTCGCTCCGCGTCTCGGCCGGAGGAGGAGGCAGTGGCGCCGGCGACAGCTACGGCAGCGGCAGCCACCGCGGCGGCTGCGGCGGCGGCATCTCCGCCTCCACCCCCGCCCGGGACGGCCCCCCACCGTCTCCCCGCCCCTCCCGGACCGTGAGCCCGCCGCGGGGCGGAGGAAGGAGCCGCCCCCCACCCCCTCCAAACCCACCCCCAAAGAGATCCCTCCTCCCCTCCCCCCGCCGCCGCTGGCGCGGAGCCGGGACGATGCTGACCCCTTAGATCCTGCTCCAGCTGCGCCGCGGGAAGAGGGGGCGCCCCTCCCCCGTATCCCCAGCGCTCTGACCCCCTTCTCTCTCCCCCTCTCCCGGCCGCTTCGCCGAAGGTAGCGCCGAATCGGGCGACCGGAGCCTGGGCGCGAAGCGAAGAAGCCGGAACAAAGTGAGGGGGAGCCGGCCGGCTGGCCCGGGGGGCCCCAGGAGCCCTGGGGAAGAGGGACTCGCGCCGGGCGGGGCTTCCCTGCGACCCGGCGCCCCGCGGGCAGCATGCCCCTGCGGGCAGGGGGAGCTGGGCTGAACTGGCCCTCCCGGGGGCTCAGCCTGCGCCCTAGAGCCCCCCAGATGCGCCCCCGCCGGGGCCCCCCGGTGGCGTGAGGACACCTCCTCTGAGGGGCGCCGCTCACCCCTCTCGAGACCGCCCGGGGCCCCGGCTGGCCAGAGGATGGACGAGGAGGATGGAGCGGGCACCGAGGAGTCAGGACAGCCCCGGAGCTTCATGCGGCTCAACGACCTGTCGGGGGCCGGGGGCCGGCCGGGGCCGGGGTCGGCGGAAAAGGACCCGGGCAGCGCGGACTCCGAGGCGGAGGGGCTGCCGTACCCGGCGCTGGCCCCGGTGGTTTTCTTCTACTTGAGCCAGGACAGCCGCCCGCGGAGCTGGTGTCTCCGCACGGTCTGTAACCCATATCCTCCAGGGCACGACGGCCGGGCTGGGGGGTCCGCAGGGGGGCGGGCCGCGCCGGCGGAGGGGACCGAAAGCCAGGTGAGTCGGAGAAGTGAGCCTCGAAGGTGGGCATATGAGAGGGGGGCTGCTAAGGGAGGGAGGGGGCTTCAGAGTGGGAGCAGAGACGCGAGCAGGTTTGTCTGATACCCCAGACGAGCCCCACCTCGGTACACACACCTCAGTCCTCCTTGGGGGGCTGGGATCCAGGCCAGGAAAAGAGAGGAGACGTGCCCCGCTGGTTTGTAGCTGGATGCTCTCCAGATGTGGGCAGGGGAGGGTCGTCATCCTCCAGATGTGGGAAGCTTCGGGAGCCTGGGAGCTCTACTCCGCCTGCCGCCCGTTAGCGAGCTGGGTTGGGTTTCCGAGTTTGGGGGGGTGGGGTGGGGAGGAAGCTGCGGGGACGGGGGAGGGGGGGCTGCGATCTCCTGGGTTTCCCTCCTGCCCCCGCTCCAAAGTTTGAGGTGGATTCTAGGGTCTGATCCCCACCCTCAACCTGGTCCTTGAGGCTGGGGTTTTTACTGACCCAGAGGGAGATGTTGGGGGGCGGGGACCAGGTCCTAACTCCCCCACCCCCACCCGCGGGTTGGAGGCACAACAAGGAGATTCCGGCGGCGGCTGATGTCAGGGGCGCAGAATGAGAACAAGATGTGGTGGTGAAGGGGAAGCTGTCTGCCCCCAGAGCTGGAGTAGAGACCCTTTCAGCTGGAGCCCACTGCCCGGTGCCTCCCTTCTTCCTAATTCTTCATTCAGCGCCGGGTGCTTTGTGTTGGGGTTGGGGAGTTTTGTGCTAGATTTTTGTCTTGTAGAGGGAAAGACTGTGGCGAGAGCTTTGGTCAGCGGGGGATGGGATTAAGCCGGTCCAAGTTATTACCCTGTCACAAATACAGAGTGCTCCTGCTTCTCGGCAGAGCAGGTATGGGAGACCGCAGCCTCCGAGAAAGTACTGGGGGAACAGTGAAGCTGTGAGCTGGTTGGCTAAGGAAGACTCGGGTCCAGCACCCCAGGGTCTACCCCTTGGCTGGGTTTGTGGAATGCAAGCCCCACATTCCGGGGAGATCCATTTGGCACTGCTCTCTATCCTCCTCCTGGTCTGGAGTGATAAGGGAGACCACAGCCCCCTCAGCCCCCTGGCCTCTCCCCTTCAGCCCCTAGCACAAAGCGCCGCTTAACTAATGCAGGGCTCCCAGGCTCCGGGTGGGTCCCGTCACTGCCGGAAGGAAAGGGGGGGGGGTGCGCTGCCATCCCCAGGCTTGACAGCTTCTCCTGACTCCTTCCTCTCAGCTCAGAGGCTCTTTTGGACCAGGGTGGGAGACCTCAGGTTTCCCTTGTAAACCCTAAGAGCCCAACCAGGACTCTGCTTTGAGGGAGGTGGGGGGAGCTTGGTGCCGCCCTCACTCTCCGCAGCTCTGCTGCGTCTAGTGCGCAAAGCAGGGATGTGAGCTTGGGTCCCCCCAACCCCCACCCTCTGCACCCCACAGATCTTTAGGAAGCTCCCCCCATTACACCCTCTCTCCATCCCTTACCCCTTCTTCCTTTCTCTCTGAGCTGCAGAAAGAGAGAGGTGGGGGGTCTCAGAGGGCTCTGACTCCCCCACTTCCGCACCCCTAGCCCCAGGCCCCTTTCTCCCTGGTTGAGATGGACATGGGGAACTAATGTCTGAGAAGATGGGTTCTGGGCTTCCCTCCTCTCTGCCCCTAACCACCTACCCTCTCCATGAATGGTGAAAAGCCCCATCCCCCTCCCTTCCTCCTCGGGAGTCCAGAAAGATAGAAAGGTAGAAAGATCTTCTCTCACCTTTCCCTCCCCCTCTAGAACAACCAGACCTCTCAGCCAGCATCTCCCCACCTGCCCTATCTCCAGGTGCTAGTGGACAGTCTGGGGGGCAGATTCCTTCCTTGAGGGGCTCTGGGAGGGAGCAAGTGGAGAGGGCTGGAATGAGGAAAGAGAGGTGGGACCCCAGTGCTCCTCTTGAGGATGGAGGAGCAGGCTTACATCTGGGGTGGTGGGAGTCTGGGGTGTGGGGCATTGGCATCACTAGGTCTAAGTCACTAAGCCTGGGTTGGCTGAGGATGGGTTGAGAACAGTTCCTTGGCCAAGGGGCTGCCTAAGCTGTGCCCCACGAATCCCATCACCCCTGAGCATCAAGGGAAACCTGTATTGTCATTGCCAGAGGGGCCCTGAGCTGACTCTTGGACTTCAGTCTTTCCCTTTCTCTCTTTTTGGTATCAGTGAAGCTTCCCATGGCTCCACAAGGTTCTCTGCACCTCTGGGTCTGAGGGACATAGGGACACCTCCCCCAATAACTGAAGCTAGTTGGATTTTTGTTGGCATTTTTCTCAGTCCCTCCTCCTTTAGCCGCTAACACACCAGGTTTCCTAGAGAGGAGATCTAGACCCAGGTAGGAAGTAGTGTGCTTGTGTGGAGGGAGGAGGGGGGGAAGGGAGGGCAGCAAAAGGAAGAGAGGCTCAGAAGTGCATGTGCTGGTACTGGGAAGACCAGGGGTACTCACATCAGTAGGGCCCCCCTCCTCCCCGGTTATAGGGGAGCGAGTTGGACTTTCCAGTATGTGTTTCTTGAAGTGTGAGGGAGCGCTTGGCCCCTCCCAGGAAGGAGATCCTGAGCATTCCCTCTCTGGCTGTTGTGTCACATCTGGAAGTTTGTGTAGGAGTTTCTCCAAGCTCAGAGCCCAGCACAGCTTTTTCTCATTTGGAAATCACAGGCTGGCATTTGGGATGCCGAGAGGGGGAGTGGGAGGGGGGCCAGAGGGGGAGAAGGGAGCCTGCCAGGAGTAGGGGGAGGAGAAGGGGGAGGCCCAAAAGGCAGGAGCCCTAATGGCTTCCAGAAGTGAGTGTGAGCGTGTGACTGCATCACTGTGTGTGCGTCTGGAGGGGAGGGGGCACCAGGAATTTCTGGAGTTTTCCTTGCCACTGTCCCAGTGCCCCAAGTTTGCCTGTTTCTCTTACCTAGGGACAAATCTCCATTTTGGTCCTCAGAGGAAATGGGAGGGGGTGTTCTTCCTGTCTCCTCACCAATTCCCTCCTCTCATTTTAAAACCCAAGACTCTCCAGAGGGGATTCTGGGGAGGGGGGCTGGGGAATTGAACAGGACTGGGGGAGCAGAGCACCTTCTGGCACTCCTTCTGCCCCAGGCCCACCTTCCGGCTGGGTCACACACCCACTCTACCCCGCGGAACTGTTGGGGGGCTCCCCATCACCCATAGTGCCAACTGGAGCCATTCCTGGGATTACCCCCGCCACTCAACACCCCCTCACCTCTCACTCGCTCCCGCCCCAGCCCTCACCCCACCCTGCCTGCCTCAGCCAGGGTGGCGACAGACACAACTGCTCACACGTGTGTGCGCGCGCGCGCACTCACTCACTCACACACACACAGAGTCACAGACGTTTGAATCAGATTTCTGGCCTATTTCCCCTTCCAAAGATTCCAACAGGCCGGCTCTCTTGTGTCTCTGGGTCTCACGTCTCTGTCTCTGGGTGGGGCCGGCTGCCTTTCTTCAGGCTTCAGTTTTCAGTTCAGCTGGAAACCTCTCTCCCCACACGCCCACAGGCTGGAGCGGAGGAGACCACTGGGAAACAGGCTGTGGGAGTGGGGGCTTGGCTGGGGGAATCCCCCTTTCCATCTCCCCAGTGCCGGCCACACTGCTGAGCCCCTATATTCCACCCCACCCCTAGAACGCTGAATCCCCCCGCATAGATGCCAGCCTCTCCGTGGGGTGGGCGAGACAAGGATCTCACCTTCCCAACTCATAGTAGGAGGCCAGGATTCCTGGGTCCAAGCCCATTTCCTCCTCAGTGCTCCTCAGTCTCAGATTTCCAGGCTCCAGTTGGGGAGCGGGGCAGCTGGGTGGCCTGCTTCTGTTCTCAGTCATGCCTGAGCCCCCGTGCCCCTAGAGGTGCCCCAGGCCTCCTCCCTCCTCTCTCCACCTCCCTCTCCCTTACAGCTGCCAGGCTGGGCAAGGGCTCTAGATAAAGCCCCGTGGAGAGGACTCGGTTGTACAGTGAACATGCTCTAGTTCTCTCTCCTGGAGGGAGAAGAGGAGGAGGGATGGAAGTGGGTTTCTTCGCCCTGCCATTTCCTTTTTCTCTGCTTTTGATGGTGGGTTGTGGGGAGAAGAAAGAGCCTCCCCTCTCCTACCCACCTCCCCCTTTGGGATCCACTCCAGCCCGGACAGTTGCCATAGCAACAGTAGACATGTGACTGCACAGGTCTCTCATAGTCACTATGGCAACCAGTGTCCCCCCGTTCCCTTGGTTGCTATGGGGATTTGTCACATGGTTTCCCCCCAACCTGATAACCTGTGGGTCTCCTGCTTTCCCTTCCCTGCATGAGGACAAGACAGCAGTCTGGTGAAGGGGAGTTCATGTGTGAGGGGTCCCTTTAATTGCCATAGCAACAAATCCACACCACCTGGTGACAAATCCTCCTGTTGTTATGGCAACAGAGGAACATCACACGGTGACATAAGGCCATGTTCCCAAGGAAACGAGCCCTACCCTGAGAAGGGTGAAAGACCCCCATCCTCATTAATTATTTCTCAATTCAGATTGTCCCAAATTTCCCTGTGCCTTAGTGTCTTCCCTGTCCGTTGAAGTTTACCTGTAGGGAAAGGGGAAAGGTAGAGAGCGGATAGAACGTACCTGGGAGTGCGCTAAATTGCCAAGGGGGCCCCTTGAGAAGGGGTTTCCGTGGTTAAGAGCTGGAGATGGGGTTTGGAGGCAGAATCTAGCTATAAGAGGCCCCCATGTGAGCACGTAGAAGCTGAGGACAGAAGGAGTCCCGGCTCCTCTGTGGTGTCACTTCTGCCCCTCCCCTCCATAGTTATCAATTGATCACTGTTGGGGCAAACAAGGCAGGAAAACATGAATGGGGAGATACACTGGCTTCTAAGCAGGGAGATTGATGATTGATCAGTTCATTTGTTCGTTCGTTTCCCGCACGTATTGATCATCTGCTGCATGCCAGGCACCACTGTCAGCTTTGTAGGGGATGCGGAGTGTCTCAGAGTGTCCCTGCCTCAGCGAGGGAGATGAGACCAGTGCACACAGATGGCATGACGGAATCACTGCTGTTCGAGGGGTCCAAACAGGTGTTCCGGGAGCCCCTCTTCCCAAGAGAACTACCCACGGTCCCCCTTGCAGCGATATCTGCTCACGTGGGTCCCTTCCCTCCAGAGGAGAGGAGGGGGCTAGCTTGGGAAAGCAGACCAAGCCTTGAGGGTAATTGTGTCCTTCCCTTTCCAGAGAATCACCCCGAGGGATCTCCCTTCCCATCTTCCTTTTTCCAGGGTGACCCCTGGCTGACCCCCCTTCTGGGGAGACATCCACTGGGCTCAGGCTCCACTCTGGAAAATAGCTACATGGAAACAGAGCACTCTCTTTATTTCTCCCTTCCATTTACTTACCCCAAAAACCTAGAACTATTTTTTTTTTTTACTCTTATTCTTGTGAGGAAGAGGCGGAGGCATGGGAAATTGCAGTACCTTGGCCTGTTTGGGTGCCTGTCGGTGGGAAGGGAGGTGAGGGCAAAGGGCCTAGGTGGCAGAGAGGTCTGGGAAGGGATTGAGGGCGTCCTGAGCTGCAGGGTGGCCTGAGGTTCAAGACAGAGATGGGGGAGGGGTGGCTGAGACCAGCTGGGAGGAAAGTCCTGGGGTCCCCAGACAGAGCCTTCTCACTCCAGAAGTGAGGTTGTGACAGGAAGATTCCGCCTGCTCTAGGCCCTCTGCGCCCTGCACCCTGGCTTGGCGGGTCGTGTCATGGGCTGCCGGGACACCCTCCCCACCTTCATCCCTGAGGCCCCTCCTTTGCCCAGTCTCCACTTTCTGCTCCCTTCTGTCCTCTTTGTTCTCCCCACCCCGTATTTTCTTTGAGAAAAAAAGAATGCTAGGTCACTTATCTGTGAGTCCAGCGTCCAGAACCTTCTAAGGTCCAGTGGCCACTTTGTACATTCTCCTGTTGATGGGCTGGAAGTGAGCCCCTTAATAAAATCCGCTACGTGGAAAGACTCGGGGTCCGTGTGTGCAGAGTACTGTCTACTCTGCGTGGGCTGGGGACTCATCTAGCCCAGGGCAGTGGGTCCTCATTATTTAAATGTGGGAGTGTGCCTGGAGGCCATCTGAGGGCTCCGAGAGGCCAGGGGGCGGGTGGGTGGTGGCAGCGTCTGGCCCCGGTACTGGGGTGAAGGAGAGCTACCGCCGTGGACCCTCTTGCCCGCTTCTGCCCGTCCGCCTGGTGCCAGGGCGCCCTGACGGCCCTCCCCTGCGCGCCAGAGCCACTGCAGAAAGAACTGTCCCAGATCAGGAGCTTGGACGCCTCGGTCTCCTCCCGGCTTCTCCCATGACCTTCAGTGCAGCGCTTTGGCTCTCCCGGGCCTCAGTGTGCTTGGGTTCCGGGGAAGAACGTGATCTACCCCAGAGAGCTCGCGGGGCTGTTGTGAGCATCAGATGTGGCATGGCGTGAAAGCGCTTGGTAAGCTGTAAGGCAGGCATAATCCGACTTTAGGTTTGTGTCACACATTCACTACATTCTCTCATTTGCTTCTCACATCTTCCCTGTGAGGTAGGGAGCATAGGATTCAGATTCAGCAGCACGCTCCTGGTGTCTGGCATTTCCGCCGGCACGATTGATTTTATCCCCCAAATGGCTTGTGCAAATTGCCAGGGTATTTGTGCCTTTGCCTACCTTACAGCTGAGGAGGCTGGGCCCGGAGAGGGGTTGGGCCAAGGTGGGCCTGGGCCTGGGCCGGGCTCGCTCAGACACTAGGGCCTGCCCTTTGCACCTGGCCCTGTCTCAGATGGGGGTGGGGGAAGGACAAGAAGCAGGAGGTGCGGGGGGGCGGTGCAGGGGGGCACGGGCATGGCTCCAGCCCTGGCCAGCAGTTTCCTTGACGCCCCCCCCCGGATACCTGGTTTGAGCGCATCAGCATGTTGGTCATCCTTCTCAACTGTGTGACCCTGGGCATGTTCCGGCCATGTGAGGACATCGCCTGTGACTCCCAGCGCTGCCGGATCCTGCAGGTGTGTGTGTGCACATGTGTGTGGGTGTGTGTGTGTGTGTGTGGCGGAGTGTGGGGGTGGGCAGCTCCTGAGCTGAGTAAGTGCAGACACCGTCTCTGGGGGAGGCCCTGACCTCGATGGTGGGGGAGGGAGTGGGGGGGTGTCCTCCCCCCCAGTTTCAAAAGCCTCTCGTCCCCATATCAGGCCTTTGATGACTTCATCTTTGCCTTCTTCGCGGTGGAGATGGTGGTGAAGATGGTGGCCTTGGGCATCTTCGGGAAAAAGTGTTACCTGGGAGACACTTGGAACCGGCTTGACTTCTTCATCGTCATTGCAGGGTGAGTGCAGGGGCTAGAGGTGGGAGAGCAACAACCAGATCAGTGCCCACCCCAGGGCCCAGGGTTCTAGGCCCCAGCACTGCCGCCCCCCCCACCCGCCGCCCCCATGCCCAGCCCACTTCTGGCCATGCTTTCTCCCCGGCTGTCCACTCCGGGTCCGAGGCTGTCCTGCCTGGAACGCTCAAGTCCCTGCATCCACACCATCCTCTGTTCATTCCCCGATGGGGATCTGTCCTTGGCTTGGGGGTGGCCTTGCCCCCAGGGAGCCGGCTCTTCGGGGTCCCTTGGTGGAGGAGGGGGAGGAGTCAGAGGTTTGCTGCCCCACTGCAGCAGGATTCCTCATTGACCTCTTTTGACCCCCACGGCGGCCTCAGACTCAAAGGGCCTCCCTTTGGGCCCCTCCCTGCAGGATGCTGGAGTATTCGCTGGACCTGCAGAACGTCAGCTTCTCAGCTGTCAGAACAGTCCGTGTGCTGCGACCGCTCAGGGCCATTAACCGGGTGCCCAGTGAGTGATCCCTTGGCCCTCAGCCCCTGGACGGAGAGCCCCCAGAGGAAATATGGAAATCCCAGATCCCACCCCTACCACTTGACCACTCACCGGCCTCCTCGGGGCCTGGCAGTCCGAGGCAGACCTCATCACAGAGGGGCTCAGTGGGGAGCCAGGGCCACTGGAGCTAAGTGGAGCCCCCCCCCACCTGCCTGTGGCCCTGTGAGTCACCTGGAAAGACCGTCCCCCTTATTTTAGCCTGATTTGGGGTCAGAGTCTCAGACATGTGTCAGATGACCCCTTCCCTTCAGCTAGAAGACCGCTCCCTGCAGGGGGATAGGGGTGAGTGGGAACAGGGTAGAGAAGCTGGTAGGCCAGGAGGGGTGGGTACAACGTGGAATGGCCTTTTATACCTAGAACAGCCTCTCACGCAGTCGGGCTCTCGTCGGCGAGACCATACTAGCCACACTGAGCATGACTTGTCTCCAGACAAGGCCACTCCATGTCTCACCCTCCACCTGTATCCCCTTCCTCCTTCCTACCCCCTTCCAACCTGCTGCCACAACTGACTGCGGGACCATTATCTAAATTAAACCGCATTGGTTTCCTGAGCCAGCCAAGCTTTGGCAGCTCCAGCTCCCCCTACATCCTGCCCCCCCAACCCTTGCTCAGGCCCCCTTGACAAGTCCCCAAACTACAGAGACTGCAAATGGTCTCCTCTGCAGTCCCGGGAGTTGGGGGAGCCGGGGCATGTTTCTGGGGCTCTGTGCCTGATGTGGCGGCAGCCCCCCGTGCTGTGCGTGCGTGCGTGCGTGTGCGTGTGTGTGTGCGCGTGTGTATGAGATGCAGCTGCCTTTGGGTGGGCAGAGCTGCTCAGTGTGTCCTCCGGGCTTTGGGGCATTAGTGCTAACAGGAGCTGCAGACGAGGGGCATGCATGCTCTCGCCTCCCCTCCCACCCCAGGTGATGGTTGGCAGATTTATAGGCCTCTGTCTAACCACCAGTGTAATTCCCTTAATGCAAACCCCGAGGAATTGATCTCAGTTGGAGCACTGAGGAGCTGAAGGAGGATGGGGCTGGAGGAGGGGGTGAAGGACTGAGTGAGAAGGCCGGGCTGGAAAGCCCAGGCAGGATGGCTGCAGGCACCAGGAGGGTTAATTAGCTGCTGCTTAGACGCTTTTGCCCTGGAGGGGCAGGGGACCGTGAGTGGCACTTCAGACCAGCCATTAGAGGTCTGTGTGTTTAACAAGGGCTTGGTGGCCTGGGGGTGGCTCAGACCATGTGGGGTGATGGGGTCCTGGGCCTGGAGTGAGGAGGGAGGGCAGTATCTCCAACAGGGCTTGGCAGGGCGGGGCTGTGGTGGCTTTCCCTGCAGAGGGACTTGTTAATTGAGAAGATGGACTTATGTCTCCTCGCCCCCAATGTGGGGATCTGCATCAACAGAGAATGGACTCGGCAGGGGGCTCAGAACCATAGTGAAGCTCAGGGCATCTGGACCCTTGCTGAGGGTCTGGCTCTCAAAATGAGATTCCTTCTTTGCTGACATTCCTCCTGGAATTTTCTGCCTCAGTTTCCCCAATGACTGCAATGGTGATATCTGATGACTTAGAAAGGTCAGGTGATTGTGTCGGGTGAGAGAAGGAGGTAGGAAGCGAGTGTGTGTGTGTGTGTGTGTGTGTGTGTGTGTGTGTGTTGGGAGGTGGGATCCAGAAGCAGAATGCTGGGCAGCTCTGTGATACTGGACAAGTCATGTCGGTCCTCTGAGCCTCCTCGATCCTCATCTGTAAACCGAGTTAGGTGGGGTGCAGTGCAGGAGACGGGAGCTTTGGAAACCTTGATCACTCTGGCTCATCCTTGGTGGTACTGTGCGCTGATTAATATGGATGGGCCAAGAGGGATAGTGGGCAGGGGCTAGGGACTGCCAGGCCTGCCTGTGGAGTTAGAGGTGTCTGTTGGTCTCCCCTCCAGCTTGAGCCGGGCGTCTCAGCCCCAGAAACCCCGATGGGCCCCCTCTGGGAGTGCTGCCAGGCCTGTGGCAGCCAGCCTAGCCCGGCCAGCCTGGCACCCCCAGCGTGGCTTCTGCCCCCACAGGCATGCGCATCCTTGTCACGCTGCTGCTGGACACACTGCCCATGCTGGGCAACGTCCTGCTGCTCTGCTTCTTCGTCTTCTTCATCTTCGGCATCGTTGGCGTCCAGCTGTGGGCAGGGCTGCTTCGTAACCGATGCTTCCTGCCGGAGAATTTCAGCCTGTGAGTGTCGCCCAGGATGGCGGTGACCCGGGGGTATTTGTGGGGCTGGGACCCACCTCAGTCCCTGTTGCCGTTGACATGGCTGTTTTCACATCGGTGACATGTCTGGTTCTCAAACTCGGTTGCACACTGGAGTCAACTGGGGAATTAAAAACAAATTCCTGAGGCCTGGGTCCCCTACAGGCTCTGATTTCATCGGCCTGGGGTTCAGCATGGCCTTGGGGAGCTTACAAGCTCCGCCGTGAGCCTGATGTGCAGCCACGTTAGAAAACTATCACCCTGGGACATAACCTTCCCTCGCCCCCACCCTGGAATTTCACACTCGGTCCGCACACTCCTGGTGCCCGCCAACCCACACCCACAAATCCCCGCCCCCGCCCGATGCGTGCCCGACTCTCATCCCTGCCCTGCTCACCCTGCAGGCCTCACTGCACCCATGCAGCTCATCCTTCCTGGGAACTCTCCCCGGAGACCCCTGCTCCCAGCTCCTCCCTGTCCCCCCTGCAGCCCCCTGAGCGTGGACCTGGAGCGCTATTACCAGACGGAGAACGAGGACGAGAACCCCTTCATCTGCTCCCAGCCGCGGGAGAACGGCATGCGCTCGTGCAGGAGCGTGCCCACACTGCGCGGCGAGGGTGGCGGCGGCCCCCCCTGCAGCCTGGACTATGAGGCCTATAACAGCTCCAGCAACACCACCTGCGTCAACTGGAACCAGTACTACACCAACTGCTCCGCAGGGGAGCACAACCCCTTCAAGGGCGCCATCAACTTCGACAACATCGGCTATGCCTGGATTGCCATCTTCCAGGTGGGACAGCCGGGTACTGAGACGTTCCCCAGAACACAAGCGCCAGGACGCAGTCCGGCCTCGGAGAGGTCGTCCTCAGGGCTGGGAGGGGGCCGGGGCCTCTGAGGAGACCGCAGGAGGCTTTAGGAGGCCCCCCCGGGTCAGCCTGTCCCTCTGCACCCTCCCCAGGTCATCACGCTGGAGGGCTGGGTCGACATCATGTACTTTGTGATGGATGCTCATTCCTTCTACAATTTCATCTACTTCATCCTCCTCATCATCGTGAGTGATTCCTTGGGCCCCTGTGGGCAGGGGGATCCCGGGGAAACAGGTGGGGAGAATCCAGAGAGGGACTAGCTTGGTCTCAGGGACAGGTCCCACAGAGACTCAGGCAGAGAGGGCACCAGTCGTGAGGAGTCAGGAGGAAATCCAAGGTCAAGGCTTGGTTCTATCACTTAGTACCTTGGGCAAGTCATTCCCCATGAGCCCTCCAGCCCCACCCCAGGCCTCTGCTTCTTCATCAGTAAAATGGGTGATTCTCAACCCAGGGGGCATTTGGAAACAGCAAAGGGTGGTCCTGTTTTTCACGAGGTCTAGGGGACCACTCCCGGCATTTGGTTGGGGGGCGGGGGAGAGATGGTAAACATCCTGACATGACAGTCCCGCAAACACAGAATTGTGCCACCCAGACTCCCTGGCATTCAGTGTTGAGAAACACTGCACGACCTCTTGTTCCTTCCAGCTCAGAAGCTCCAAGTCTTCACGAGGGCAGAAAACAGAGGCGAGAGAAGCAATGTTTAATAGTTGTCATCCTTACCATTCCTAGTTCATAATTGAACGGCTACTACTTACAGCTAATATTTATTGAGCACTTACGATGCACCAGTCCTGCTCTCAGCACTTTTTATGTGCTGGTGCCTTTAATCCTCACCACGATCGCATCATCATCTCCATTTTACCGAGAGGAAACCCACGTTTCCTCGTTTGTCCGACCCCGTCATGGGCTCCGTGTGTGCTGTGGATTGATCTGGCCGGGCAGGCGTTGTTGTTGATGTGCGCTGTGACATCTTCTGCCTGCTTAGTCCTCACAGTCCCCTGGGCGGTGGGGCAGGCCAGCGGGGAAGTGGCCCCATCTCCTAAAGGAGAACTCTGAGCTTCAGGGGGTCCGGTCACTGGGCTGAGGAAGTGGCCGGGGCCGAGAATTCCAACCCCAGGCTATGGGCTCCAAGTCCAGCCCTTCTCCAGGTCACCAAGAGGCCAGTGACAGAGCCAGAGAGAGGGACAGATATTGAGAGAGAGAGATTAAGACAGAGGTTAAGATCTACTCGGGACCTAGGGCAAACCCCGGAGAGAGGTGGAGACAGACAAAGGCCGCTCTTGGCGAGAGGCAGAGGGTGGGTCCTCGGAAAGAACCAGTCCTCCAGGCCACCCCCTCCTGCCCCTGCATGTGGAAGCGGGTCAGGTTTGGGACCTGTTCCCGTCCCCCACCATCACCTGGGGGGTGGCAAAGTCAGCATCTCTGGGAAGCATGGTCTTTTCAGTATGCTTCTCTCCCTGGGCTTGGAGGAGGGGAAGGAAGCAGACAGGGTGGTAAGGGGCCTAGTTTCCACCCACACACCCCGTGAAAAATCTTCCAAACAGCTCTCTGGAATCATATTAGTGAAGCTAATTATCATAATTACTAGGACACAATCTAGAAAAAAAAATCTGCTTTGTCACCATAAATATTCATTTCCTTCATTCTGGTTTGTTGTCCCAGTGATGGCCATCCGGGAGTTCTGGAGAAACTGAGGCACGGGGACAGGGATGAGGGAGTATGGGCAAGTCAGGGCGGCAGCTTGGCTAGTCTGTAGGGATCGGGGTTCAGCCCATCACCTGGCTTGGGGAGGGGAGAGGTGCAGGGAAAGAAGATACAGAAGGCCAACAATCAGGAGGATAGTGAGGCCCCATGGCTGAGGGTCTCACCCCAGGGCGTGCAGCTAGAAGTGGGACTAAATGCAGAGGTCTTGGGAACAGTGTTTTTGCCAAGACCTCGAAGGCTCAACCCAACGTGAGAACCCCATGTCCCCAAGATTGCACTCATCTCTACAGCCTTCTCTGCTCCTAACGGGAACTGGATAGGGGTGCTCAGAATCTCCATGGCTGGCCATGGTCAGGGGCAGGGAATTTGGGAGAAATCCTTGCAGGATACCATCGCGATCAATAACAATGCCTTGGAATTCCATAGAGCTTGGTTCAAGTCTCAGCTTTGTGTGTGTTAGCTGAATGATCTTGGGCAAATGCCTTGACCTCTCTGAGCCCGTTTCCTCACCTGTCAGACAGAGGTTATAAAAGTATCACCTCTTGAGACTGTCACGAGGATAAAATGAGATCATGCTTGGACAGTAACAGCCCAGCGCCTGGCGTGTAGGACGTGCTTGGGATGCGGTGACTCGCCTTGCGGTTCCCTTTTCTTCAGGACATCTCCTCTTGCTCTCCCCACCCCAACAGGTGGGCTCCTTCTTCATGATCAACCTGTGCCTGGTGGTGATCGCCACGCAGTTCTCAGAGACCAAGCAGCGAGAAAGCCAGCTGATGCGGGAGCAGCGCGTGCGGTTCCTGTCCAATGCGAGCACCCTGGCCAGTTTCTCCGAGCCAGGCAGCTGCTACGAGGAGCTGCTCAAGTACCTGGTGTACATCCTCCGGAAGGCGGCCCGCAGGCTGGCCCAGGTCTCCCGGGCAGTAGGCGTGCGGGCCGGGCTGCTGAGCAGCCCAGTGCCCCGTGCAGGCCAGGAGCCCCAGCCCGGCGGGAGCTGCTCTCGCTCCCACCGCCGTCCATCCGTCCACCACCTGGTGCATCATCACCACCATCACCACCACCACTACCACCTGGGCAATGGGACACTGCGGCCCCCCCGGGCCAGCCCGGAGATTCAGGACCGGGATGCCAGTGGGTCCCGCCGGCTCATGCTGCCACCGCCCTCGACGCCCGCCCTCTCCGGGGGCCCTCCGGGGGGCGCAGAGTCTGTGCACAGCTTCTACCATGCCGACTGCCACCTGGAGCCAGTCCGCTGCCAGGCACCCCCTCCCAGGTCACCATCTGAGGCATCGGGCAGGACTGTGGGCAGCGGGAAGGTGTACCCCACTGTGCACACCAGCCCTCCCCCAGAGATGCTGAAGGAGAAAGCACTAGTGGAGGTGGCCCCCACCTCTGGACCCCCCACGCTCACCAGCCTCAACATCCCGCCCGGGCCCTACAGCTCCATGCACAAGCTGCTGGAGACACAGAGCACAGGTGAGAACTCTGGGGAGGGGGGGCATGCTGGGGCCCTGGCCTAGGGGCCAGGTGGTATCCCAGAGAGGACGGGGGGCCCCTGATTCCCATGCTGCCACTCGAGGCCTTGGGACCTTCAATCAGTCCCGCCGCTTCTTTGAGCCCTGAGTTTCTCATCCCTTCAAGTGGGAATCTTAATTCTTGTGTTGTAATGAGAATAATAACTATCGTGGGATGAGCACCTGCTATATGCTCTGCTCTATGCTGTTTGCAAGAAGACCTAACAGTTGTTGACCAACTATTCTGTGCCTGTCGCGTGCTTTGCAGGCGGAATCCCATTGGATCCTCTCAACAGTTTAGATGATAAGCTTTCTTGCCGTCCCCGTTGTACCGGCGAGAAAAAGGAGGCCTGGAGAGGTTGCTTGACTTGCCGGCTCAAGGTTGTGCCCCTGGTTAGGTGTGACCTCAGGGCCATCTGGCTCTGAGGCCCCGAGGGGAAATGGTGTGTGACCATGGCCAGCCTCGCGCCCCACACTAAGGAGACTCTTGTGAACATGAGTTTCATTGGCTCCCCACGGGGAGACTGGGGGCCTAGAGCAGCAAGTCCTCAGGGGGCTGCTAGTTTGGTGGAAGGAACACCCGGTGTCACAGGGGAAGTGAGACACTCGCTGCCTGTGGGTGTCCTCCCTACCCCCCGTCAGACAAGGGCGGCGAGCCCTCCCCCGAAGACAGACTCACTGTAGCCGAAGCCCAGGGTTTCAGGAAGGATGTGGCACGTGGGAGCAGTGGGATATGTGTAGGATGTCATGTGGGAACGTGGGCCGGGACAGGAAGGTGCCGTCACAGAACACCCTGGGAAGGGCTCCCGCGCCCGCTTTCTGGCCACCCTGCCGTGGAATGGAAGCCAGTCATACACATGCATGTTTCAGTCCCCTCCTGTGTAGAAGGCAGGGCTGGGGCCGTGGTCATTGCCGGCGAGCCCTCCCGTTGCGGTCAGAAGGAGAAACCTTGTTGGGTGCTTCCTGGGGCCCGGGCCCTGAGCAAGATGCCTGCACCTCACCCGACGTGCTTTCCCGGGAGCTCTCCGAGCTTCCCTCCAGTGCTCAGACTCTAGGATCCAAGCCAGATTTCAATGGCCGTGGTGTCTTGGGCTAGGTCACTGCGTGCATGAGTGTGTGCGGCCTGGTGTGTGCACGAAGGTGTCCAGGGTGTGTCCGGGTGCACGTGCACGCACATGGTTCGTGTTCATGTGTGTATGTGCACACATGTGTCTGATCTGTGCAGCTGCGTGTGTGTGCACGCTGGGGTGGTGCTCTGGTCCGTACGCATGCCCACGTGTGCCCAGGCCTGGCACATGTGCATTATATAACGTGCACGTGTCTGTGCGCACGCGTGTTTGGCTGTGGAGGTCTGAGCGGTTTGCAAATGGTACGTATATGTGCGTAGTACATGTGTGCGTGCGAGTGTGTGTTCACGGCACGTGTGTATGTGCCTGGGTGTGGATGTACATGAGCACACATCTGTGCGTGTGTGTCTTAAGGATCCCTTGGGAAATGCTCCTCACAGCAGCGATGGTGCGGGGCTGGCTTTCCTGGGAAGGAGAGCTGGTCTAGGCTCCTTGCTAAGGGCTCCTCGGGCAGGGGAGCTGCCCAGGACCTCAGGGGACATCAAGGCCACCTGCCAAACCCTAGGACCCCTGGCAGTGACTGTCAGTGGAACGCTATTGGCATTTGGGGCCATTCTGTTGCTCGGGACTGCCCATGCTGCAGGGCATTCAGTGCCCCTGGCCTGCTAAGTGCCTCATACCCCGTCATTGAAAGAAACCCACACTCCCCTACTCATTTTATAGATACTTTGAGGGAAGGGCCGCCCCAAGTAAGAAACCTTGCAGCCTCTAACCTCTCCCCTCCTGTCCTAGGCACCTGCCAAAGCTCTTGCAAGATCTCCAGCCCTTGCCTGAAGGCAGAGAGTGGAGCCCGTGGCCCAGACAGCTGCCCTTACTGCGCCCGGGCAGGGGTAGGGCAGGGGGAGCTCGCCGGCCATGAGATGCCTGACTCAGACAGCGAGGCGGTGTATGAGCTCACACAAGACGCCCAGCACGGTGATCCCCGGGACCCCCACAACCGGCACCGACGGAGCCTGGGGCTAGAAGTGGAGCCCAACTCCGTGCTGGCTTTCTGGAGACTGATCTGTGACACTTTCCGGAAGATTGTGGACAGCAAGTACTTTGGCCGGGGAATCATGATTGCTATCCTGGTCAACACGCTCAGCATGGGCATCGAGTACCACGAACAGGTAGGGGCGTGTGCAAGGGCACAGTCCCTGGGGCTGGGGACCCTCTGCCTTCTTGCCCTCCCACCCCCGTTTCCAGTTTCTTCTGCATGCCACTAGCCTGATGGCAGCGAGGAGGACAGGAGGGAGACGCAACAATGTGTGGGGACTCTGGAGGGTGAAAACCAGTGAGTGTCACTCAGTCTCTGTGTATGGAGCTTGCCCAAGGCAGGCGCAGGATCTGAGCTGGGTGTGTTCTATCTGGGAAGGCTTCTCAGAGGAGGTGGGCTTTGAAGGATGAGTGAGTGGTGAGCATCAGGCATGGATAGGGCCTTTCTGGAGGGACAAGTCATTGGAAGAGATTCGGGTCTTTGGAGAAGACACAGAGGGGAGAGAAGGTGTTGGGGGATCCCCCCAGCCCAGCACTGGGCCCCCCCAGCCTTTACCTGACTCGGTAATTGGAGGTGTGGCTGACTGGAGGGGGGTAGGAGCGAGGAGGAGAGGGTTGGTGGCTGCGCCTGGGTGGAGCTGAGGCCTGTCCGGTAGGGAGGGAGGCCATCTGCTCCCAGCCTCCATTCCGGGAGCCTTGCTGTGAGTGGGGCGGCTGGGTGGATGAGAACGCCCAGCATGGTGAAGAGACTTGAGACCATCGCGTTTGAGGAATCGTTCTAAGAACTGGGATGTTTAGTCAGGAGAAGAGGAGGCTCAGCGGGGACAGGCGAGCTGTCTTCAAATATTTGAAGGGCTGTCATGTGGAAGAGGGAGCAGGCTTGTTGTGTGGGGCCAAAGGCTGCAAGCAATGGGATCTGGGCTGAGTGGGAGGAGGCTGTCCTCACTCCTGGAGCTGTCTGAGGACACGAAGGGTGGCCTGGGGACCCCACTGCCCCCAGTCCCCCAGACTGATTGGGGGTGAGAGCAGGCCCCATGGGGCCTCCCAACAGGGTTCCTTCCAGAAGGTAGCCGCTTGCCCCGGTTTGGTCTTCTAGGTCACCCCCTTGGCTGATTCTTGGAAAAGCGGGGAGGGGGTGTAGTCAGGAGGTGCTGCCACCACAGACCGTTCTGTGTTCTTTCCTGGGGGTTCCTGCCTCCCTAAGGCTCAGGCAGGGGACCGGGCTGCCAGAACCTGACCTCTCCTGGTAGAGAGCTGAGCTGATGCACTTCCCCAGCCCCTGGTGGGACAGT
This sequence comes from Mirounga angustirostris, assembly GCF_029215605.1. Lineage (NCBI taxonomy): Eukaryota > Metazoa > Chordata > Mammalia > Carnivora > Phocidae > Mirounga > Mirounga angustirostris. Next base: position 21,426,481 of record NW_026991725.1, on the reverse strand, counting down.
GATGCGGAGGAGCTGGGGGGAAGGGGCTGGCCATAGCAGCAAGGTGGTCCTCGTCGGGGGGGGGGGGGGGGAAGGGTCTGGGGCGAGGCTGGGGAGCATAGTTCCAAGCCAGGCCTGGAACTGATGTGAGATGTTCACTTTTCAGGGGGATCAGAGCCCCCTCCCCCACCCCGCTGACCTCTGTGCCTTTCATGTCGTGCGCACTCCGCTGCCCTGTCCAGCCAGATGCACCCCAGCCCCGGCCCCTCTTCCGTCACCATCACCCCATGTTAGCACACCTTCCTCTCGCCTCAACGCCCTCCCCCACCAGGTGACTCTGCCCTATTCCCTCTTCTTGGAGCTGAGGCGCAGGGAGGGGGCAGGACAGCAGCTGCGGGCCCGCAGGTGGGGAGTATGGCACTGCGGTGAGCGTGTTGGGTCTGGGCGCCTGGGGCGTGGGCGTGTGTGCCTCCTGGGGAGAGGTGCTCCACTCTGCCAGGCTGGTGGGGGCAGCCTGCTCCGCTGCGGGGACCCAGGCGGTGGCAGCTCTAACCTCCCATCACCCTGAACATGAGCCTCCTCTCCCTCGGCCTGTTCTGGCCCAGGTCAGATGCCCCTCCCCCTGGAGGGGCTGCACCCCGCAATCTGCCCTGGCGGAGGCTGCTGGTGGAGGCTTCGGCTGTGCTGGGAAGAAGCTGAGTCACAGAGACTGAGGGCCGCTGAGGCGGCAGCAAGAAGCCTTTCAGTTAGACGTCAAGAAGGACACCCCCTTGGGGAGGAAGTAAAGGGGATCTGTCAGGGCTGCCTGCAGCGTCCCCTGGCCCAAGTTCCTGAGGAAAGCAGGGGACACCGGCCACCAAACCCTCAGCAGCAGGGAGTCCCCACTCCGTGGTGCTACGGTGTCTGCTCCAGGGGGGAGTTTGTCCCAGTCCCTGGTGGCTGCAGGCCCCGCAGGGCTGAGTGGGAGTCCCCAGCAGGCCGGCAAGTGACTGACTGCCGCCCGGCAGCCTCAGGGGCCAGGGGTGCTAAGAAGTCCCAGAAGCAGCCGTGGCCCTGTGCTCGCAGGCACTGCGGCGTGAACGTCCTGCCATCTGCGCCTTGGAATCTGAGCAGGCTGAGGGGGGCAGGCCGGGGAGTGCGGAGATGCGGGAGATGCGGGCGCTGAGACACAGAGACACAGAGGGGGAGACGGAGGCGCAGAGGGAGAGGGAGACCAGGAGACGGGGTCCCAGAGGGCGAGGCGAGGACCTTGAGAGAGGCGGGCATAAAGACAGGAGGACAGAGATGCAGGGACAGGAGGGACAGAGATAGGGCGGGGGAGATGGAGACAGATGGAGGCATAGAGATGGAGGGGTGACAGAGAGATGTGGAAAGGGAGCTGAAGACAGAGAATGAGACCCAGATGCAGATGAGGACATGCGGGGCAGGGCTGGGGACACAGGCTTGGATGGGGCCTCCCAGACAGGGGAGGGGGAGCCAGGGGAGGAAGAGAGCTCGGGGAGACCTGAGGGAGAGCGGCCCGTCATGCCGACAGGTGAGGAGTTGTCCCCACAGCGCCCTGAACGAGGAGATGGTATCCATCGATCCTGGTGCTGTGTCCTTCCCAGCAAGGAGCCCAGCCCTCTTTCCTGCCCCCTGCTGCTGCCCTACCAGGCCTGTCCTCTTCCACTGTCACCTACCTTACCCCTCAGTTTCCCTGCCGGGGATGGTGACACCCCTCCTGCTCCTCTCTACCAGCAGAGGAAGCCCCCATCTTGTCGTACCCCGCCCTACCCCAGGTAGGTCCCATGCTGTCCACACCCCTTAACCCACTGGCTGGTGAGAACTGGCAGGACTGTTCCTCCCAGAAAGACTAATGAGGAGGACAAGGACAGGACACTGAGGAGGGAGCAAACCTGAGGATGTGTGACTTGAGGACGGAGGTGTGATCTGATGGAGGGCAAGCACATGTGTGCCCCCCATCCGTGAAGGGGCAGAACATGGAGCAAGGAACCTACTGTAATTTAGCCATCCCTCTCTCTCTCTCACCTTCCGTCCATCCATCCATCCATCATCCATTCATCCCACACACATTTCCTGCACATCAGAGTTGGGGGAAAACATCCTGATTTGTAGTGTTTATAGTGTTTGCCAATTACCATGGTGTAAACGCTGTCGTCAAGCTAGCAACGTGATGTCACTGAATGTGCAGTTGGGAAGAGACAAGTGCACACACCTGGCCTAGGACACTGTGCTCTTCCTTTCAGAGAGGTCACCAACAAGTGGACGGTAACATTTACTTGATGCGGTAGGCCCTCAGAGAGGGATGTGCGGAGTAGTCCGGGATCCAGCCTGTGGGGAAGGGATTCCAGGAGAGCCTCACGCAGGACGTGATCTGGGAGTTGAGTCTGAAGGAAGAGTGAGGTGTAGCTAGGGAAGGGTGGGGTGGAGGGCACAATATGGGGGAGGGTCAAAGGCACCAACCACCGGACACCAAAACTGAGAGATTTGTAAGGAGTTCCGAATGAGTGGGGCACTGGGTGGGGGCTGGGATGGACAAATAAGAGACCAGTTTGGAAAAAAATTCAGGGCCAGGTCCTGAGAGGCACAGGAAGGAGTGTGGATTTTTTCCCGAAGGCGATAGGTTCCCCAAAGAGGTTTTAAGCAGGTCAGTGATACGAGCAGGTTTGTGTTCTATCAAAAGTCCTCTGGAGCCAAGGAGGGGAGGCGGGAAGCAGGGAGGCCAACAGGAGGGTTGCTGCAGTGGTCCGGACAGCTCCCACATCTCTGTCCCTGGAAGTGGAGGGAAGAGGGCCGGGGAGAGCTGCCAGGTGGCTGGATCTGCAGGACTCCACACCAGTTGGAGATGTGGGGGAAGGAAGCAACAAGGACAAGACCAGGTTCCTGCTTGGGGTGGGAGCACTGGGCCTTGAGCAGATTGGGGCTGCAGTATGTTTGAGACAGGGCACCCGTGGGTCATCCCGGGCCATAGCTAGCCGGTTGCTGGAGCTCAGAAGAGAGGCTGCCTCTGCCCGGGTCTGCCCTGGGGCCAGGTAGCTCCAGGAGGAAAGGGATTGCGGGGAGAGGGTCCTGGGGACACTTCCTAATCACCCCCTTCCTGGCTCTGGGGTGCTGAGGACACCGGGTCTGCCCTGGGGCCAGGTAGCTCCAGGAGGAAAGGGATTGCGGGGAGAGGGTCCTGGGGACACTTCCTAATCACCCCCTTCCTGGCTCTGGGGTGCTGAGGACAGAGGCTAACTTCATCTTCTAGAAGAGAGACAACAGAGAGAGGTGGAGGAGGGGCATGTGGCCCAGCGGTCTTCTGGGCTGCTGATGAGAGAGAGGCAGGGTCCCGAGTGGACTCCTGCTCAGGCCAGCAGAGGACAGGGCAGGTGATGATTCTGCTCGTTGCTCAGACTCTGGACCCATCCTGTCACTCTAGATACATGTCCAGGGAGGGTTTCTATTTATAAGTGAGTGAGGTCAGCTGTTCAAGGCGGGGGAGGCTGGGGGTGGAGTGGGGTGGGGGGTGGGGGAGAATCCAGATGTGGCAGGTCTTACCTTTAAGGGCCCTCACAGACTCCTTTGGGATCCTGCTGAAAACTGGGGGCTCTCTCCCCAGAAAACACACACAGGAACGGACATCCCACATGCGGCCTTTGAGGACAAGGGTTTATGGACACCTCCCGCCCCAAGCCTATCTCCTGGGCCTTCCAGGAGTTCTTGTTCTCCAGACAGAGGAGCCCTGGCTCAGGCACTGATGCTGTGGCCAAGCAGGACATTGGGGGAGGATCCTTCCAGAGCTGCCCTGGCCCCAGATTTCCAAAGTGTCTGCAGATGTCGGGGGGGAAATGGGTGCTGATTTGGAGCTGACTGGCTAACGGGGTGCTCACATCCCCGCAGGCGTCCTCTGGTTCTAGGCTCCTCCTGTTCAGCCAACAGCTTTTCCTATGCAAAGCGCGCTAGAAGAGAATAACAGAATGGCAGGGGCGGGGGACGGAGCCAGAAGTACCGGAGAAATGTAGGTTCTAGCTGAAAAGTTCTGCTTCATGGACAGTTATGCCAAATGTCTTAAGGGGGGCTCCTGGGGGACAGAAGAGAGGTGGGGGCTTGAAAGGGCTTCGCAAAGGAGGCGGCTTTTGAGAGGGTCCTTGAAAGATAGGTGGGATTGGCAGCTGGGGCCAGGAGCCAAGAGGTCTCGGTGGAAGGATGAAGGGGAATTCGGGCAGCCTGCCTGGAAGGGCATGGGGGGGACATGAGACACTCTGAAGGACAGTCTTTGCCTCCCCCACCCCCACCGGCGGTGTCTAAGCAGGAGCAACGTGAGTCCAGCAGTGTCGAAGGAAGCCTGAGATTCCAGTGGGTGAGGGTTCGGTTGAGGGAGGGGCCCAGAGGCTATTTCTGTCCTTCAGATCAGAGGCCGTGAGGGCCCCGAGTGTAGTGGTGGTGGAAAGAACAGGGGTGGGCGCAGCAATTCTGAACAGGGGTGGGCACAGCAGGGTCTGTGGGCCCGGCACCTGCTGTTGGGATGAGGGCCCACATGAATCCTAGATAACGCCCAGGTTCCAAGACAGAATTCTGGAGGGTGATGGAGCTGGCCGTCGGGGAAGGGTCAGGTTTGGAAGAGGGGGTGAGATGGTTTGTCTTGGACACGGGCCATCTGCGGAAGGCTATCAGGCAGGTTGGCTCTCTGGGTGAGGAGCCAAGGCTCGGAGGGAGAGTGTTTAGTGTCGTCCACACCCCAGTGACAGCTGTGGGGTAGGAGTCAGGGAGCTGGGGCACAAGGGGAGGGAGCGGGTCTGAGCTCAGGGGGGAAGGCAGCGGGAGAGGAACCCTAGCCAGGCCCGGGGTGGTGCCCACACGGGTCAGGGAAGTCAGGGGCACTGGGGGGGGGTGTGGCAGGCCCCAGGCTCAGGGGCTGCCCTGGCCTCGGCAAAGAGGGGGGCTTGGAAGAAAGTCTGGAGAGAGCTGGGGTGCTGGGGCCCGGGATTTGGGGAGACTGGGCCCACACTCACAGGGAGGGTTCTGCTCTGAGGCCAGGAAAGGAGATTGGAGGAGTGAGGGAAACAGGGATGAGTGATGGATGGGCTGGGGCCCGGGGGAGTGGGGTGTGTGTGGAGGGAGATGGAGGTGCAGGTGGAGGAGGGGAGGAGAGAGTAGGCTGCAGGTCGCAGAGCTGTTCTTGGGGAGGGCAGTGGAGCCCCCTGCAAGGGGGGCCAGGTTGGGAGTGGGGACAAGGCCAGGGGCGGGGAGATGGGGAGGGTCTGGAGCAGCTCCCTCTGGGGAGAGGGGAGCCCCAGCAGCAGAGGGTGGTGAGGGAAGGTGGAGAGCTGCCCTTGCCTTGTCCAACGCAACGCTCCACCATTCCTCAGCCGCGGCAAAGGCCCAGCGGCTGGGGACTTACCTGGGCTGGGGCGGGAGGGCAGCCTTGCGGTGGCCCACCATGGGCTCCAGGCCGAGAGGTGGTTCTGGCAGGGGAGGGGCAGGGGCCCCAGCTCCAGAGGTCGAAGTCGCGGGGGCTTCAGGCTGGCTGTGTCCCAGCTGAGTGAGCGCTGGGGGTGCCTTGTGTAGTCTGCCTGTGTGTTTACTTGGGGCGGCTTTGAGGAGCCTGACAGGAGATTGTGGGAAGGGGCTAAAGACACCCCTGGTTAGGGGGCACTGGGCCCCAGGGGGCATGAGGGGCTGGAAGGAGATCTCGCCGTTGCTCCGAAGAGCGAGGCCGTGATCTGTATGGGGAGGCCTGTGGGCTTTCCTTGAAACCGGTTGCCCCCCAGGTGTCTCCTGACTGCCCTTGGAGGAGGAGGAGGAGGAGGAGGAGGAGGAGGGAAGAGGTCCCAGTGACCCTTACCCCATCGCTGTGGCCCGGCCTGGACCTCCCCTCCGGGGTGTGAGGGTGCAGCAGGCAAGGCTGTCAAAAGCTGAGGTGAAGTGAACCAAGGAGTCAGAATTGGGGAGCAGAGATTTCCAGGTCAGCAGAGCTGTGGGAGCTGAGGAGAAGAGGGGGCAGGGCTGCGGTGACCCGTACGAGCCTCTGCTCCGTGGTCGCCCGGCTCGTCCACCCCTCTCGCCTTCCCTGTGTGCCGGAGCCAGCTCCCAGGCCTCCTACCTGGACCACTGCAGTCTGCCCCTCATCGGTCTCCATCTCGCCGTCTCTCCATGCCATCAGCATGCTGCCAGCGCTGCAGCCAGATGAATCTTAATACGTCGCCCTGCACATCTCTTGCCGAGCCCTAGAAGCCCCAGTAGCGGCATTGTGAGCAGAGGCAAGTCCAGCCCGGGTGGTGGAGCGGAGTCAAGGCCATCCTGCCTGGGCCCTGCCCACCTGGCAGCCGTGTCCCCCATGGACCCCTCCTACCCTCTGACCTGAGAGAACCACCGGATTCTTGGTCCCCGTGCATTCCTTCCTCTGCCCATGCTGCCCTCCACTGGGGATGCCCTCCACGGGGCTCTTCTCCTCACTGACACAGGTCTCAGCTGGCTTTGAGCTCCTGGGGTGCTCCCGGGGTTTGCCCCAGCGTGGTGCTGGGTGCAGCCTTGCAGGTGTTCCGCCTGCCACGTGTGCGGTCCGCTTCCACTGTCAGTGCCCATGGGGCTGCCGAGCGTGGTTCTTGGCTGGGTGTTTTCATGGTCTTTAACCGCTGTGTTCTGCAGAGCAGCCTGGCCATGAGGTGATGCTACCCTGCTGAGCAGAAGAGGCCACTGGGGATCAGAGAGGTTAAGGGACCTGCCCAAGGTCACACAGGTAGAGAGTCTCAGAGTTGGCAGGCCTCCCACGCTCTGGTTTAACCCCATGCTTTGATCGCCAGGGTGCTGTGCACAGAGGGGCGATGGGTTTCAGGGGAGTCCTGGTGCTGAGAAGTCTGGAGCAGCTTATGGGGGGCTACAGTTGCTCCAAGGTGACAGGCTGAGGGGAGGGGGAGTGTTGGGAGATGGGGCATTTACAGTTAGCATCCTCCCAGTGAAGAGCCTGGATCCCCCGGGTGGGAGAAGCTCAGGGGTCTTGACGTCTGTGAACAGAAGGGAGGATACGGTCCAGACCTGAGAAGGGACTTGCTGGCTGCCCGAGCGAGTCAGAGAGGGGGCTGGTGCCCAGCTGTCGGGTCTGTGTGCAGCTGCATGGGTTTTCTCTTGGGGGGGTGGCGGTGCGCATCACGGGAAGGTGCGGGCCTTGCTCATACCTTCCTAAGCAGCTCCATCAGGTTACCACACCTGTCGGAGCCTCAGTTTACCTGGCTGTCTCAGACACTGCGAGGAAAGGAAATGCTGGGAGGGAGGGATCAGCCATTGGCGCGCCCCGGGAGGGGCCTCGCAGAAGTTGGCTCCCTCCCCTTTGCCGCCGCAGCGGTTGTGATCACGGCTCTGGTCCCTGGGGCAACCGTGTTGCTAAGTTGTGTCTCTGTGTCCTCTTCCTGCATTTGCAGAACATTCCCAGCCTCCAATCTAGTACCTTGGGCAGACCTGTCTCGGGGAGGAGTGCCTTTTCCCATGGATTATGAGGGGATACCGGGGCCCTGGGAGGAAATAGGCATTGCCCTTAGGTGTGTGCAGGGAGAGTGTGCGGGGGGTGGGGGGGGTGGAGGGCAGGCTGAGGGACAGTGCCCCGTTCTCCTTTCCCCCTGCTCCTCCAGTCCCAAAGCTGCCTGGAGGGGTGAGGTGGGGGCGCCAGCCTTTGCTGTCACCCCCTCAACCAGGACTGACGATGCAAACCCTGGGGGAGCCCTGTGCTATCTTTCTGATGAGGCTCCCAGTCGATGAGCAGGTGTCCATGAGCCAAGAGCCATCAGGAACAGACTGTTGCAACCCCCTTGGATGACATCAGGAAATGCCGGGAATACCCCCCCCCCCACATGCCCAGCGCTGGGTGTGCTTCTAAGAGTCACTGATGGAGTCAGTTCGAGATACAAAAAGCTACCGTGCTTTCAGCTACTTTTTAAAAAACGTTTTATCAATTTTTATCTTTGGCCCCTTTTTTTTGAGGCATCACTTACATGTCGTAATATTCACCCATTGTAAGTGCACCTCGGCTGTGTTTTCAGATCAACGTGTTCTTTATTCATACATCTAAGTTCATGCGAAATATAATTTTATGTACTTTGGAAAGCACATTATGAATTCAGTCCATCCGTGTGTCGGGATTCACACGCCTCTTGCTGTCACCCGGGGTGGGTGTGAATCCTTACTGCCTAGTATTATCAGGGTCAGAATGAGCTGGGATTGGGTCGCATTCCCTGGTTGTCCCTGCCCTGTGACTTTGAACCGGTCATTCACCATCTTTTGACCTTTCTGCTCACCTGTAAAGCGAAGGTGCCTGGGCCGCCGTGTGGACGGCGTGAGGTAAGACACAGGGTGAGCCTGGGAACCCACCAAGCGCTGCACCCGTGCAGTCTGTGCTTATCACCTTTATCCAACCCAAGAACGGACAGCTGGGCAGGTGGCAGGGTGACGGGGAGGCAGGCTCGCTGACCATGGCTCCCTAGCAGATGGCACTTGGGAGCACAGAGTGGAGATCCACTTAGGAGGGGTCTGAGCCCTGAGCTTTATCTGCCCTGACAGTGACCCCTTCCCCACCACCTGCACTGTGCTAATGCTGGAGGGATCCAAGGTCCTATTTCTCTGTGGCCCCATTCACTAGGTCAGGTGGCAGTGCCCCTGCCAGCCCCCACTTGCAGTCTGGGGGGCAAGGATTTGCTTGAGATCTGCTGGACCCATGAGCTCCTTGCCACACTGGCCCCCACAGCTGGCTCTCAGCCCTGCCTGCTGACCCTGGTTCTGCCCTCCAGGGCTGCCTTTGGAAAGAACCCAAGCACAGGCTGAGAGCTTCTCTCCTTCTGAGTAGCTATTGACCCCCAAACCCTCCTCACCTGCCAGCCAGAAGGCCCTTCCTTCCAGGTCTCCCCACCTCCTACCCAGGCTGGCCACACAAAGTCAGACCATTAGGATACATTTGGTGGTGCCCAGGCCTGGCTCCATGCTTGGGTGGCCTCCCTGGGCCACCCGCCAGGTGAGGCAGCTGGGTAAACAGGGGGGAGGTGGCTGATGGACTAAGGGCTTCATCTGCTTATTTATTTTAACTCAAACTTCTTGAGCTGCTTTGAAGCTTGGGCTTTTGGGGGATGGAGACACCCCATTAGGTAGGCAGTGGGCTCCACTGAGCCAACCATGTCTCCCCCTGCATCTCCAGCCCTCAGCCCAGCCCTGCCCCTCTCTCTGTCCCCAGACATGGCTCATTCCTTGTGCCCTACCCTGTGATGCCTTCTGCGCCCTTCTCCCTGGAGAGACCCCACTTACCCTTCAGAGTCCATTTCAAGTGCGGCCTCCTGACTAAGGCTTTCCCAGTGTGTTCCTCCCTCACCGTCTCTCCCTTAGACTCTTGGATTTACTGTCTGGATAATTTATTTTGGCATCTAAGTATCTAAGGCCTCTTGTGTTATTCAGCTATTTTGTGTACCACCTGTTTCCAGCGAGACTCTGGGCTCCTGGGAGGCAGGAAGCATAGTGGGCATGTTTTTGTAGCTCCTTTAATATGTGATGCATTGCTGGGCATACAGTAGACACTTAATATTGACAGAAGGAAGGTGGGGAGGTGACTAGTGAGCTGGAATAGCACCAGTTTGTCAATTCTTTTCTTCTTCTTCTTTTTTTTTTTAAGATTTTATTTATTTGAGAGAGTGAGCGAGAGAGAGAGAGCGCAAGCCAGGGGGAGAGGCAGAGGGAGAAGCAGACTCCTCACTGAGCAGAGAGCTCGACACAGGGCTCGATCCCAGGCCCCTGGGATCATGACCCGAGCTGAAGGCAGACGCTTACCAACTGAGCCACCCAGGTGCCCCAAGTTTGTCATTTCTGATGACCTCTCTAGGATGTGTCCTTGGTCCTATTCTCAGCCCCTGGGCAGAAGCATAGAAGTAATTACCGCGGGTGTTTTACATCTGGCCAGAGAGGCTGAGAATCTTGCTGCAGGTCACACCGTGAGTGGACGGGGACTAGGCTGGGAATTTACCCAGGTGTCCTAGCCTCAGGTAGCTGCTCCAGGTGCCGCCTTGTCTATGACAACCCTTCTAGGAGTCTCCCTTCTGCCCCTCAGCATGTTGGCACGTCCGTGCGTGTGTCTGCTTGTTCGTGTGATTGTGAGCGCACGTGTGTTTGTATGTGCAGTGTGTGGGGGTGTGCAGTGTGTGCATGTGTCTGGAAGGAAGCAGCCGTAGCTGACAGTTGTCCAGGAGAAGGCTGCCAAGTCCACGGAGTAATCGTGGAGCACGTGTGCCTTTGCGTGTGGTTGTGTGTCTAGGGACGCGGGTGGGGCCTTGACAATCAGCCTCTGACATGGGTCAGCGTCGCTGGGCTGCCGGCCACGGCCTGCCGAACTGACACGGCAGCACAGGACAAGGTGGGTCTCGGGGGTCCTCGCGGGAGGTGGGCAGGACCTACCGTTCAGGCTTCCCGCCAGTCTGTGGCCCCGGGGATCTGAGACCCAGAGCGGGGATTTGGTGTGGCGGCTTCCCCTGAGTGCATTTCTTCATGGACCCTTCGGGGGAGGGTCCCTCTCCGACGCCTGAGCATCCCCCACCACCATGCCCCCCGCCCCACCCGCCCACTCAGCCCCAGCTTGCCAGTCCTGCTGCTCGTCTCCCAGTGGCCCTCTGCTAGGGAGGACAGGGATGAGGGTCTCGGGGATGAGCCTCGGCTGCTTCCTCCCCCGCCCCGCCCTCCAGCCCGAGGAGCTGACCAACGCTCTGGAAATCAGCAACATCGTCTTCACCAGCCTCTTTGCCCTGGAGATGCTGCTGAAGCTGCTGGTGTACGGTCCCTTTGGCTACATCAAGAACCCCTACAACATCTTCGATGGCGTCATTGTTGTCATCAGGTATGACTGCCCCTCCACCACCTCTCACCTGGAGGAATGCCCGTGGGGCGGCTGGGGCGAGAAGCCACGCGACCTGTGCCTCCGCGGTGGAGGGGTCTGGAGTCAGGCCCCCCCGGCCCCCAGGCCCTGCTGCTCCCCCCGCCCCCCCAGTGGAGGGTGATCCTCTCCGGCCTCTCTCGGCCCTACCTTGCTCAGGCCGAATTTGGCCTTGTGTCTCCTTTGGCCGGACCCCCGTGCAGCCTCCTCTCTCCTCTCTCTACTTCTTGCCCTTGACCCCATGCAGGCCCGGGGTGAGTGAGGACTGGGGAGTTGGCTTTGCTGAGGAGTTGAAGGAGGTGTGAGGCCCAGCCTGCTGTCCCTGCTTGCAAAGTGCTTGGAAACCATCTCAGACACCCGCAACTTGCTTTAGGGTTTCCAAGACCCTGGGAAAGTGCTCCGTCCCCCTAGGCCTGGGGCCAGGAGAGCTGCTTTATTGCTTCTGGAATTGGCTTTAGATTTCATTAGACAAGAACAAAGCAAATATTCCATAACTGGATGCCGTTGCATTGGCCGGAATTTGGGAGAGAGTTCTCTGCTGCCAGGGTGTGATCTCGGGCCTGGAGGGGTGGAGAGGGCTGGAGCTGTCACCTCCATCCATCTCAGGGGCTCCTCTCTGCAGGCCCAGGGGCCCACCTGGGCCCCACTTCCTCATGCCGTGCGGGCTTGTCCAGGCCCTCAGATGCTGCCAGGCCCTCTCGAAGGGAGGGGCAGGGGAGGGAGAGCACGCAGGGGCTCAGGCTCCCTGCCCTCCTTGCAGCGTGTGGGAGATCGTGGGCCAGCAGGGGGGTGGCCTGTCGGTGCTGCGGACCTTCCGCCTGATGCGGGTGCTGAAGCTGGTGCGCTTCCTGCCGGCACTGCAGCGACAGCTCGTGGTGCTCATGAAGACCATGGATAACGTGGCCACCTTCTGCATGCTGCTCATGCTCTTCATCTTCATCTTCAGGTGAGGGCAGGTGCGGCATCCGTGCCGGCTGGGAGGAGGGCCTGAGGGGCAGGGGGTGCTGCTGCCCTGACCCCCATCTTGTGGCTCCTGTGTCTTCAGCATCCTGGGCATGCATCTCTTTGGCTGCAAATTTGCATCGGAGCGGGACGGGGACACGCTGCCGGACCGGAAGAATTTTGACTCCCTGCTCTGGGCCATTGTCACCGTCTTTCAGGTGCCAGGGTAACCAGGCAGGGGTGGACGGGGGTGGGGGAGGTGCCCCCTGGCGAAGGCACTGACCCCCAGCCTCGGCCCGCAGATCCTGACCCAGGAGGACTGGAACAAGGTGCTCTACAACGGGATGGCCTCCACGTCATCCTGGGCTGCTCTTTATTTCATTGCCCTCATGACCTTTGGCAACTACGTGCTCTTCAATCTGCTTGTCGCCATTCTGGTGGAGGGCTTCCAGGCGGAGGTAACCCCCTGCCTGCAGCAGTGTGCTGTGGTGGCCTGGGAGGTCTTGCAAAAAGGGCCCATCGGGCTGGCGTTGGGGTGGGGGTGGGGGGCTAGGGCAGAAGGCTCCAGGTCTCAGGCAGCCGCTCAGCCCTGGGGAGACAGGGTAGTTGTGGGGGATCCCTGGGGCCAAGGTTAGCTGCTGAGTGGGCTTCAGCATCGAAGTTGGCTAGACCCTCCCCAGGGAGCTGGAGAAGTTGGCAGAAGGTGCAGCTGGATCCTGAGCACAGGTGCTCTCGGGGACATCCGGAGGGGACCCATCTGAGCCGAGGGGTGGGGGAAGCATGTGTGCAAGTCATCTGAGCTCCAGCTGAGCTGATGAAGATGCCACCAGGGCCCAGGCAGGGCTAAGCTGCCCAGGGTGAGAAATGAGCCCAATTAGCTGCCGGCATGGCAGAGATGAGCGTCCTATTTCCAGCCCAGGCTCCATCACCTTCGTCACAGGCAGCGTCATCAATTAATATTGATTTGCATTGATCCTGCCCTCACTGTGCCAGGGCTCAGCCTCTGCCTGAAGGGCGGCATGCCGCTCCTCTCTCTGCTCTGCCCCTCTCCCCCGAGCTCCGGGCCGGCCCGGCCTCCGGGCATCATTCACGGGCAGGTTGACCCAACCTAGAAATGCTCCAGGTTGGGCGTAGAGAAGCTCTTGGTCCAGTTCTCTCCGGATGACCCGGATGGAAACTCCCGCTGCGGCCTGGTCTATAAATACTCGGCACACGGTGGAAAAACAAAAATCTATTTTCCGACTCTTTCCCAGCTTTGCGAGGGAGGGCCGTTCCCCGTAGGCCGGCTGGGCTAGTGGGGTGCGGGGGCATCTGTCCCACAGCGGCCTTCGCCTGCTGCCAGCCGTGCAAATTCTGTAGTGATCCATGATGGCATTTCCTCCCACGGGCTGGCCGCGAGGGCAGCTGGTGGTGGAGGTGCGCCCTGCCTTTGGGGATGGCAGGGCCTCTGGTGCGGGGAGGCACAAGGCACTTATTTGGGGGTTCCATGGTCCTGAAAAGTTAAGGGGTGCCACTGTGCTCCCATGGGAGCCAGGATCCCCGTGGATACCCACCACTCTCAGTTACTGCTCTCAGCCTCTGGGAAGAGATGCTGAGTGGGGATGGGGGTCCTGCAGCCCCTTCCCAACCACTGTTCCCGACGGCTAAGATGTCCTCAGAAAAATTCCTGAGGAACTGCATGGACGGAAAGGGAAAACACCCCGAGCCTGTCCCTCTCCCCTCAGCTGGCCTGGAGGTGCCCCGTGCAGACAGCCCCCTCCCCGCCGCCGCCCCTTTCAGAAAACACCTGGCTAAATGGAGAGCTGCGGAGCCGGCCTGGTTGCTAGGCAGCAGCGAAGTGGGCTGCTGGGAACAAGGCAGGTCACTCTGGCCCTGCTGGGGGCCGTGGCTGCCCCAGCCTGAGCGGGGCGGGGTAGGGCCTGGGGCCACAGCCTCCTCAACCCTCGCAGAACATAGGTGCCTGTAGGGGAGGGTCCCACTCAGGGCTTGGCGCTTCAGGCCTGGGGTGGGATGGAGAAAGGAGGTCCAGATCAACCCCCCTCAGGGGGTGGGGGTGGGGGAGGCAGGGCATGGCCCTGGAGTGCCCACGGGAGGGGCTGGACCAGCTGCCCGCTGTCCTGCCTGTGGTGGGCCAACACCTGGGTGAGGGAGGGGAGGGTCAGTCACTCAATGCCGGTGACCTGGATGCTTCCAGAAGCACCTGCCCTCTCGGGTACGAGTTTCAGGGGGTTGTGCATGTTGCTTTGAGGGAGCCCCGCGATCTGGCAGGAGAGGCTGCTTCTTGCTATTGTGATGGCCGGCTTTCTCACAAACGAGGCAAGCCACCTCAGTAGAGGAAGTGGCCGCCCCCGTTTTGTGGGGCATCACTAGCAGGAGGGCTCAAGGGTAGCCCCTGGCTGGCCTTGCCACCCTGCCAAGAGGTAAGAGGGAGGAGCCCCAGGGGGCTGGGCTGGCTCAGTCTTGATTTCCCGACTTGCAGGGGGCAGTGCCCTGAATCCCTGTATATTTATCATCCACACACTTAATTAAATGAACAGGCGTCAGGCCCTGTGTGAGGCCATTAATTGATATTAAACAACATCATAGCTGTCATCCCAGTGTTACTTGTCACATCCCATCCCAGTGGGAGCAGCTGGACCCGGTCTGATTTGGAGGGATGCAGGCTGAGCGTGGGGGATTGGGGAGGCCTGTTCCAGCTCCCGGCCTTCAGCCTCCTGCCAGCCTCGGGCTCCATCCCCTCCTCCTTCCCACCCTCCCTGCCCATTCCCCAAGCCCCCTGCCAGTGCGGGGCCAGTAAGAGGTGAGCTGGAGACTCAGGTACGAGGCCCAGATGTACCTCTTACTCTCTGCATGCCTTGGGACAGTTGTCTTAGCTTCTCCAAACCTCAGGTGCCTCCTCTAAGATGACATTGGTGGTACTTCCTTCCCACCTTGCGAGAGGCGAGCTGGTATTCATAAGGCAGTTTTGGGAGGGCTGGCACCCCAGTGCACTGTAGCTGTCACTATTAGGATTAACCGGGGGGAGGGCTCGGTCTCCCTTCCCTGCCCTCACCCTTCAGATTCATTCTGGCCCGAGGGCCTGTGGCTGAATTCTGGAAGGCCGTTCTGTCCCCTCTCTCCTCCTCCCCTACCCCCGGTGTCTTGTCCCCCTCCCACCCCTGCCCGGTTTGCACCATCCTTTTCTTCATCCTCTTTCGACACTGCTGATGTCTGAAAGCCCGAGCGCCTGTGACCAGCGCCCGTCCCCTGCCTCCCCGTCTCCCTGTAGGAAATCAGCAAACGGGAAGATGCGAGTGGACAGTTAAGCTGTATTCAGCTGCCTGTCGACTCCCAGGGGGTAGGTACGCGATCATGAGTCGGCATGCCGCCATCCCCGTGCCCTGTGCGCCCTCCACTCTGCCTCCGCGTCTCTGTGCTCGTGTTCACGCTCAGCTGCTGTGCACCTGTAGTAGCTGTGGTGGTCACTGGTGTCGTGAGGTTTGCTTCGATTTCAAGTCCCTTCCCTCCCCTGCCGAGGACATTGAGAGGAGGAGCCTCCTTGCCTCTGCCCCCATCCACCTGCAAAGGGCACCATTCCCGTCCCCCGCCGGACC
Source organism: Mirounga angustirostris (assembly GCF_029215605.1). Taxonomy (NCBI): domain Eukaryota; kingdom Metazoa; phylum Chordata; class Mammalia; order Carnivora; family Phocidae; genus Mirounga; species Mirounga angustirostris. The sequence continues at coordinate 21,411,091 of NW_026991725.1, read as the reverse complement.
GGTGGAGGGGCGGGAGAAGGAAGGGACTTAGAATCCTCTGTGTGCACGTGTCGGGGACACCGCGTGTGCGTGCCGACGCTGAGGTCCCCGAGGAGTCCGAGTCGTCGGGCCTCCGTGGACTCGGGATCCGTGGCCGCAGACCGTGTTCCCCCATCTCTCTCCCCTCCCCCTTGCCCCGAGCCCCTACTGGAGACCCCACAAGCTGCCTCAGCTCAGGACAAGTGTTTGGGAGGATGTGAGGGTGGAGGTACCGGAAGGTACCAGAATTTTAAATCCACTTCCGTGTCTCTGGCCCCCTGGCCGCCTAGGAGGGCCAGCAGGTATTCGGGGACACGCTCCTCCTCTGGCCCCCGCACCCAGCCTGTGCTCGGCCGTTTCCTGCTCTGGCACTGGAATAGAGGGCCGGAGCCAGGATCCCCGCAGGACCCTACCGTGCTGTGCATCCCGAGCAGCCCCCTGGAGTTCCCGCTCGATAATTAAAGGCCTCGTTAGGGATGTAAACTGAGTTAATGAAAATGATCCCCTGAGATGCCAATTACACAATATTTATGTCCTTATCAAAAGTAGCAATCAAGTATTTCTTAATAACTTCTTAAGGAGAAGTGTGTAATTACTGGGGAACCTACTGACCTGCTAAGAAGGAAAAACTGCCCCAGAGACGGGGACAGAGGTACAAATGGGGCCAGGGGAAGGGGCGGGGTCTGGGGGGAGACCAGGGCACGAAGCAGCGGGCCCGCAGTGACCTCCTTGGGCTGAGCTGCTCTGTCTGGGGTCTTTCAATTGCCTCCTGGGGTCCTCAGGTCTGAGGCCCAGGGGAGGGCAGCCTTGGAAGGAAAGCAGAGGGCACAAATTGGAATTTAGGCTCTAGTGACCCTTTCACCTAGGTCCCCAGCTCCCTCTGGCCTCTGCCACCCCCCTGCCCGGCTCACTCTCCCTTCTCCTCTCAGCCCCTCCTGGAGCCAGTTCCAGCCTGGCTGGTTGTGTTGTGGGCTGTGGGGTGAGCCGTGGCCTTCTCAGAGGTGTGGCTGGTGGGAGGCAGAGGTGTCGGGGGCCCTGGGGAGCTCTGGGCCCCACGCTGTGTGGTCTGGCCTGCACCAGTGCATGCCTCGTGCTGTGGTTGCTGGTTCCCGTAGCCTGTATGTGGTGTGTGCGTGTGGAGACAGGGAGACCTCAGTCCATCCCACTAACCCCTGCCCGGCTGGGACCCTAATGGCCTGCTCCTCCCCCACCTAGGGAGATGCCACCAAGTCCGAATCGGAGCCCGATTTCTTCTCACCCAGCCTGGATGGGAATGGGGACAGGAAGAAGCCCATGGCCTGTGCGTATCTATCCCGCGGGTGCTGCCCCTGGCCCTGGGCCAGCCTCGAGTGGACTCAGGGTCTCTCCCTTTCTCCCTCAGCAGTGGTGTCCCTGGGGGAGCACCCGGAGCTGCGGAGGAACCTGCTGCCACCTCTTATCATCCACACGGCCGCCACACCCATGTCGCTCCCCAAGAGTTCCAGCACCGGCCTGGCTGAGGTGGTGGGCCCCGCCTCCCGCCGCACCAGCAGCAGCGGGTCTGCTGAGCCAGGGGCGGCCCATGAGATGAAGTCACCGGTATGGGGTGCATGTGGGTGCCGGATGGTGGGAGATGCGCAGATGTCAGGAGGGAAAAGAGGAGGGAAGTGGACAGGCCCAAAGGGACAGCCTCTGAGCCATAGGCCTGACAAGCCCCAGGGAAGTCAGTAGGTCTAGTAATGCAGGCAGGCGTAGAGCTCTGGATTCGGGGGGCAGAAGAGCCGTGTTCTAATCCTATTCTTCGGTCCCTTAACTCGGCGACCTTGTGTGAAGCTCAACCTCTGAGTTGCATTTTGGAAGAGGGGGCAGTCCTTACCTTCTTAATACTTCATCGTAAGCACAGCAAATCCCATGCAGTTAGTAATTCTGGACGAGGCACTGTTCTAGATACTGCTCATAAATATTCTAAATGCATTGAATCCTCATTGCAACTCTATGACGTAGGTATCATTATTATCCCCATTTTAGAGATGGGGATCTGAGTCTCAGATTGCCAAACTGATTTGTGGGAAGCTCTGCAGTGAGCAGGTGACTGAGCCAGCACTTTAATCCAGGAGCCAATGTCAGGGCCCATGCTCCTGCAATCTTTTTATACTGCCAGTCAACTGAACGAAGAATAGGTCCCAGTGTCATATCTCATACACAGACGAGGAACTGAGGCACAGAGAGGTTTAGTAACTTGCCAAGGTCACACAGCTGGTTGGAGTAAAAAATCGGAACCCAGGCGTCTGGTCCAGGACTCCTGCTCACACCTCTATACCTGATGTGATGCTGGGGAGGCTCACAGGAGACAGCATGCATGGGAGGGGGGTGCAGGGCTGGGAGGTCTTGGTGGCGACCACCCTCTTCTTGGCTCCCCCACCCCCCAGCCGAGCACCCGCAGCTCTCCACACAGCCCCTGGAGTGCAGCGAGCAGCTGGGCCAGCAGGCGCTCCAGCCGAAACAGCCTGGGCCATGCCCCCAGCCTGAAGCGGAGGAGCCCGAGTGGGGAGCGGCGGTCCCTGTTGTCGGGCGAGGGCCGAGAGAGCCAGGACGAGGAGGAGAGCTCTGAAGAGGAGAGGGCCAGCCCGGCGGGCAGCGACCGGCGCCACGGGGGCTCCCTGGAGCGGGAGGCCAAGAACTCCTTTGACCTGCCGGACACGCTGCGGGTTCCCGCGCTGCACCGCACGGCCAGTGGCCGCAGCTCAGCCTCCGAGCACCAGGACTGCAACGGCAAGTCGGCCTCGGGGCGCCTGGCCCGGGCCCTGCGGCCCGACGACCCCCCACTGGATGGGGACGATGGCGATGACGAGGGCAACCTGGTGAGGCCCCTGCGGGCACAGTGAGCTCTCACCCCTGACCTTGAACCGAGGGGAACTGTGCCCGACCTGGCGCCCAGCTGGACAAGCCCCTCCCGGCTCTGTGGCATTCAGGGAGTTACCATCACGCCCCATCACGCCCCAGGGGAGGTCAAGGGGTGCCGACCCTGAAGCTGAGCTCCAAACTGCCCCTTTCCTCCCAATGCCCGCCCCACCGAGCCGCAGATCCTCGCCACCCGTGGGGCTGCAGCGCTGCGGTCCTTGGTGGATATGAATGGTTTCGGGCAGATGTGTATGAATCTTTCATGGCCCTCCCCCTGTGACTCAGAAATACCCATCACTCATCTCTCCAAACTGATGCCCTCCCCATCCCCCTCTCTCATCTGGACCTCATCGCAAGCCTTGACTTCACACCCGCCCTCACCCATTCACCCCTCCCCCGGGCCCCTCACCACCACCTTTAACCCTGGGGATGGGGCACAGGGACCCAGGACCTCAGGGTTAGCATGTGAGAAGGGGCCAGTGTCTCCTGGTCCCAGGTGTGTCTTTGAACAGACAGCTGTGATGGGGACAATGTTTGATAATTGATATGGCTTCCAAGCCCAGTGGGGAGGGAAACAGGGAGGGCAGGTGGGGCCGGGCTGGAGGCAGAGAGCCTGGGAGGGGGCGTGCAAGGGAGGAGGGAGGAGATGAGCGAAGTGAGCGATGAGAAGGGGATGAGAAGGGGCTAACAGGGAGATGGGGGTCTTAGGAATAAAGGAAGAGAAGCACGGCAGAGAGCTGAGCCAAGTGGGAGAGGCTAGACAGGGTGTGAGGGCCATGGAGCTGCTGACGAAGAGCAGGGTGGGCTCGGGGGACTTGGGGGCCCGGGCCTGCACACGAGTCCTGTGATCCTTCTACAGAGCAGAGGGGAGCGGATGAGAGCATGGGTCCGAGCCCGGCTGCCTGCCTGCTGCCACGAGCGAGACTCCTGGTCCGCGTACATCTTCCCTCCTCAGTCAAGGTGAGCAGGGGGTCCCTGACCTCTCCTCCTGGGGAATGACCCCGTGACACCATCTCAGGGAGGCTAGAAGGGTCCCCTGGCCTAGGGGCAAGTGAGGGAGGGGCCCCGGGCTGGGAGAGCCCGGGGGGGGGAGGGGGCTGCCGAGCAAGGCCTCTCACTGCTGCCTTGCTCGCCTCCTGCCCAGCATTTGCCTGTCTTCCAGCAGGTTCCGCCTCCTATGTCACCGAATCATCACCCACAAGATGTTCGACCATGTGGTCCTTGTCATCATCTTCCTCAACTGCATCACCATCGCCATGGAGCGTCCCAAGATCGACCCCCACAGTGCTGTGAGTCACCAAAGACTAAGCTCGGTGGCTGTTTGAGTGCCAGCCGCCTCCTGGGTTAGCGCCCACGGAGCCAGCAAGGCGGGGGGGGAGGCCCAGAGCGACACGGAGGGAGGGAACCAGGAGTCTCCTTTAGGCCTCCCTGGCACCTGGCACCCGGGGCTGCCTGCCGTGTCCCTCTCCCGCCCCTGCCTCCATTTCCCTTCTGTGATACAGCAGCCAAGCTGGGGGTGCGGGGGGGCCTGCTCCTTACCGGGGAGCCCCACTGCATCCCAGCTATTAGTAGACCCCGCACGTGCTCGGGAGCCAGAGACCTGTGGGGCCCCAGTGGGAGTCGGCGAGTGTTGGGGTGATGCGAACAGCAGGAGAGGCCCCGGCTGGGCTGAGTGGTCTTGCTTCCCCTCCTCCCTACAGAAGGTCTGGGTTTCGCCCATGACCTCTGCCCTGATGGGGGAAGACGTCCTGCCCAGCCTACCCCATGGGCAATGTAGAGTGGGGGAGAGGGAGATGCCCTTCGATCCTCTTGGTCCTGCCAGGTCACAAGTAGGTTTTGAGGCACGTTAGTGGGGACATTCGTCACTTCTGCTTGGCGTGAACCTGTTAGTGAACCTGTGAACCTGTTCGTCCTCAGAAGGAGAGGAAGGGCCAGAGGCCTGAGTATCTGGATATATGCCCAGGGACCCAACCTCTTCAGGACGGGCCCAGCTGGTTCCGGAAGCTGTCTCTCCCCAGCCGGGCATCATAGGCCCCTACCCCCAGACAGTGTTTGCCCCTCACGGCATCTTGCCCCACTCGCTCAGAGTGGCCCCCCACCCCTCCTCACTGCTCCCCCACACTGCCATTCAGATTTCAGTGCTCCTGGGCTCCTAGTCTCCATTGGGGTGAGCTCTAGCAGGGCCAGGGTGGGGACAGAGGGACCCTTTTGAATGGAGGGCCGGGCTGGGAATAGGTGGGTGAGGGGACCCCCACCCCTGGGGCTTGTGTGGGCTGGAGCAAGGGTGGCTGGTCACACGGCTCCTGTGTCCGCCACCTGCCCAAGGCCTTGCTGCACGGCCCTCTGCCTCCATCACCATATCTCAGCCCCGCTCTTGCCCTCAGCGCCTCTACCTCTCACTCTGTCCTGTGCCCGCTTCTCTCATTCCCTTCCTCTGTTTCTCTCTCTGACACTCACGCTCTGCCTACTGCCTCTCCAGACCTCCCCAGCCCTCTCCCTGCCACCCGGGGATGGACTCCGCCTACAGATATCAGGGGACCAGGTCACCTGCTTTCCCGCCCTGCCCCCACCCATGTCCCCATAAATGTGGTGCCAGGGGACACACAGGCTATAGTCAGGCTCCTTGCTTGCCCTGTGGCTCCATTGCTGGGCCACACAGAGGGAAAGCAGGTACGGGCAGAAGGGTGGAGAGTAGGATGAGGGGGGTCAGAGGTCAAGGTAAACCCTGCTCCAGTTTGGAGGGTCTCTGAGATATGGGGCTCAGATGACAGCACTGTTGGGGGAACGTTTCTCCTTCCAGGCCATGCGGGGGGCGGGAGGCAGTGCTGTTCAGACTGTCCACAGAGCTGCAAGTGAGTCAGGGGGCCTGGTGCTTGCTGTGTGTGTGCGCGTGTGTGAGAGAGAGAGGGAGAGGGAGAGGTCTGGGGAGAAGAGGTTGTCTGCCTTGTTGGGGAAGGTGGGGGCCGTTTTCCTGAGTCAAATGTTGGAGGCAATTCCTGGCTTCTGTATGCAGAGCAGCCCTGGCCCACGAAGGGGGCTCCTCGTGGGCGAGACCTGCTTGCTGTCTCTTGCAGGAACGCATCTTCCTGACCCTCTCCAATTACATCTTTACTGCAGTCTTTCTGGCAGAGATGACCGTGAAGGTGATGGGGGGTCGGTGTTGCTTTGGGGCTCCCTGGTTCCTGGCGCGGGCCGGGGGGCGAGGGGTTGGAGAGATTGACCGCAGTCGGAGGACGGGGCTGGGGACCGCAGGGAGGTGGCGGCGACAGTGATGCAGCGGGCGTCCCCAGGTGGTAGCGCTGGGCTGGTGCTTCGGGGAGCAGGCGTACCTGCGTAGCAGCTGGAACATCCTCGACGGGCTGCTGGTGCTCATCTCCATCATCGACATCCTGGTGTCCATGGTCTCCGACAGCAGCACCAAGATCCTGGGCATGTTGAGGGTTCTGCGGCTACTGCGGACATTGCGCCCACTCAGGTGCGCCCCCGGCCCAGCGCCCCCCTCAGGGACAGCACCAACAGCCCCGCAGGGGCACGAGAGCCCCATGAGCCCCTGCTTCCTGCCTGTGACCCCCACAGGGAGCCCTGGCATCGCTTGGCTTGAGCCATGGCCCTAGGAGTTTCCCTCCTTGAGCGCGCTCCCACCGTGACCCTCCCCACAGGACAGACGGCTCAGGGCTAGCATGCCCCTGACCTTGGATAGGCCCCAATGTAAGAGGTCACAGGCAGGGTCCTCATATCCTTCAGCTAAAGGTCTCCCTTGCGTGGCACCATTGGGGGTGACCGTCCTCCCTGGTGAGGTAACAGACTCCTTTCCCTGCCTTCACACACCTCTCAGGGACCACCCACCAGCTAACCCTGCTAGCAGGGCATCTGCTCTCTCAGGAGACCCTCCCACCATCACTCTCCACCCACCCCCCACTCCCATGTCAGAACGTTCCACGAATGGAGACAATACTGACTGACCCACCCCCTCCCCCTCCTTGCCTGCACCCTCCATGCCCCCTGCAAGTTGGTCTCCCTGTCCGCACGACAAACTGCGTCCCTGGGTCCCGCCTCCCTTGAGTTGAGTCCCCACCCCAGCCCCATCAGGTCATACTTTGACATCTGGGAGTGGAGGGGGAACAGGGGGAGGTGGGGGTGTCTGCATCCCATTTGGAGAGATTGGGGGTGGCGGTCCCCATGGCAGGGATCCCGTGCAAAGAGAAGTGCTCTGCACGTGGAGGCCAGAAAGCCAGAGTCCGGGATGGGGACCAGTGAGCCCAGATCAGTGGGGGTGGGGGGGACAGCAGGACAAGGGACAAGGGAGCTTCCGAGCTGAGGGAACCCCTCTTATTCCCCTCTGTCCCTCCCCAGGGTCATTAGCCGGGCCCAGGGGCTGAAGCTGGTAGTGGAAACGCTGATGTCCTCGCTGAAACCCATCGGCAACATCGTGGTCATCTGTTGTGCCTTCTTCATCATTTTTGGCATCCTGGGGGTGCAGGTTTGTGGGGGATCTGGGGGCCAGGGGGCGGTGGAAACCCGAGGTGTGGCCTTCCTCTTGGGCCTTGGATGCGGAGGCTCGAGCTGCTGCTGCTGTCTTTATTCCAGAAAGGAATAAACAGGGACCCTTCCCTCGAGGCCCTAGGCCTCAGGTGCCTTTGCTTCCAGGGCGTTTTGCAGAAAACTAGGAGCCTAGAAGAGGTCCCCAAAGGGGACGAGGGCCTCAGAGAGGCCGCTGACCTAGGGCAGCTGCAGACTGCTTTTGCTGCCCCCCTCCCACACTGCACTCTGGAGAACAGACGCTGCCCTGGCCCCGGTCTGCTCCGGGGTCCCCACCCCTCCTCCCCTGCTTGAGCGGAGCGGGCTGCAGGCCAGGCCTGGGGATCCAGAGCCCAGACAGCTGGCCAGGTTAGCGGCGAGCTGGCAGGCAGGAGGGTGCAGACCCCAGACGAGGCAGGAAGTGGGGGCTGCTGGGGAAACTGGGCCTCTGGCCCGGGGAGGAAACTGGCTTCAGAGGAGAAAAAGATCAGGAGCCGCCTGCAGGAGTCAGCAGGCGCCCCCAGGAGCCGGGGAGCCCCTCCACCCCAGCCTTCCAGAACCCCCTGGCTCCAGCTGTTTCGGCTTCAGGGTAGACAGCCAACTGTCTGGGCGGCGGCGGCGGCGGGGGAGCTCCCGGGTGGCTACTGCCCCTCCCATTCCCGTCCTTTGGCTTCCCAGAGTGTCCTCTTTGCCCTGGGGAGAGGGCTGTCCCTGGTTTCCTAGAATTCTCTAGCCCCAGGGACCAGGCTGGTGTACATTTGCCAACGCTGTGTGGTGCCTCTTGGCACACCCAGCGCCCCTTCGCTTCCTTCATTCCAGCCAGCTTGGATGAGCAGAGGGAACCACTGGGAGCCCAGTCCTGGGCTTTTCCAGTGGACTTAGGTCCATTCTCAGCGGCTTGCCCAGGCCTCCTGGTCCTCCCGGCCCTCCCTTCCCTTCCCCACCCGCAGTCCTGGCCTGATCTGTTCTGGGATGAGAGGGAGCTTTCCAGTCAGATACCTGAGTTCAAGCCCCTTTTCTGCCACCTACAGGGTATTCAACCTTAGCTGAGTGTGAATTTACTTCTCTGAGCCTCGGTTTTCCTCACCTGTCAAGTGGAGTCGATAATACCTAGGCTTTCCCCACCATTAAACCCGGTCGCTTGGCCTCTCCCCCAGAGTGTCGGATTCAGTGGGTCTAGGGTGGGCCTGAGAGTTTGCATTTCTAGCATGTTCCCAGATGATGCCAATGCTGCTGGTCCAGGGACCCCACTCGGAGAACCACTGGCTTCACCCTTCGTAGAAAACCAGTGAACATTCCCCCCCCACCCCCCACCCCATCCTTCCCCGGCACCTGCCCCGCTGGCCTTTTCTCCTTTTCTCCTTGGGTCTCTGCTCCCAGGAGACCGAAGGAAGGGGTGCCTGCAGGGGAGGTTCCTGTCCGTGCACCGGGTCCTCCGCCAGGGTGTGCCGGGAGCTCTTGGGCCCCAGAGCTTGTGTGGGAGGGGTGGGGCTGGGGAGCTCAGGGCTTCCTGTGGCCACAGCTCACTCGGCTCCGTCTCCCCGCGTGTGCGTGTCTAGCTCTTCAAAGGGAAGTTCTTCGTATGCCAAGGCGAGGACACCAGGAACATCACCAACAAGTCTGACTGTGCTGAGGCCAGTTACCGGTGGGTCCGGCACAAGTACAACTTTGACAACCTCGGCCAGGTGAGCTCCACGCTCCAAGGTGGGGGTGGGGGTGGCGATGGCAGGCATCCGGAGAGGACAAGAGTCCACGCGTCACGATGCGCACAGGGCAACTGACTTGCCAGCATCGTCAGCACCTTCTCTTCTTTGGTGTTCGCAAACACAGAGCCATGTAGAAGATGAAATCGCTCATTCACTTTTGCTGGTTTGCTTCCGAAACCCGGCCTGGTGTTGCTTTCTGGATTTCCAGGGCTCTGGTGTCCCTTGCTCAGAGGCCTTGATCATCTCCCAGGGCTTCTCTGGCTTCACACGAGCCACGGAGCCCTGGGACAGAGAGCTCTCATAGGGCCCAGAGTGTGACTCGGGCCTGACCTCTGAAGAGCGAGGGTCCCCTGAGGTGCTCTGCCAGGAGGTGCTCTGGGGACAGGTGGTGGTTGGTTTGGCCACACATCCCAGGTTTCAGATGGTTTCTCCTCCTCCCCTCCCCCAAGGCCCTGATGTCCCTGTTCGTGCTGGCCTCCAAGGATGGCTGGGTGGACATCATGTACGACGGGCTGGATGCTGTGGGTGTGGACCAACAGGTAGGGTTGGGGTGGGCAGGATCCACCTTTGGGCTCAGGCCGCTCTAGGCATGATGTGGTGCAGGCCCTGGACAGAAAGAGGGAGGCTGGCTGGCAAAATGCCATCAAAAAGACCTCACCCCTTACGGCAGAGGCTTTGACTGGTAGCCTGCGGGCCAAATCCCGGCGTGCTTTATTAGATTGCAACATGTTTACACTTTTTTGAATAGTGGCAAACATCTAAAAATTGGTGGATTTCATGCAAAAATCCAGAATTAGGCCTGTGCAGGATTATGTGTTTTATTAGATTGCAACACGTTTACACTTTTTTGAATAGTAGCAAACATCTAAAAATTGGTGGATTTCACGTGAAAATGCAGAAATTGGGCCTGCGCAGGATTAGTCTAAGGATCTGGGAACATAGGGTTTGCCTTCCTTGGGGCAGGAGTTACCTGGAACAAGGAAGCAGCTTCCCCTTTTGGATAGAATACCTACCCCTCTACTTTGCCACAGTCTCCACCCCTCCCTACTGTCTAACATCGAAGCCACATCACTCATTTAGATCACCTGCTGGGGCCCTGTAGCTAACTAAGCCTGCAGACCGCGTCTTAATGACCCCAGGCTGTGGGGCAGCACCTGAGGCAGCTGGGTCTGACGCATCCTCAGGCTGATGCTTCCCCCTGTGCTTCCTGATCCCCACCAGCCCATCATGAACCACAACCCCTGGATGCTGCTGTACTTCATCTCGTTCCTGCTCATTGTGGCCTTCTTTGTCCTGAACATGTTTGTGGGCGTGGTGGTGGAGAACTTCCACAAGTGTCGGCAGCACCAGGAGGAGGAGGAGGCTCGGCGGCGGGAGGAGAAGCGTCTGCGGAGACTGGAGAAAAAGAGAAGGAGTAAGGAGAAGCAGATGGCTGGTCGGTAGTCTTTCCACATCTCTCTGAGTCGTGCTTGACCTTGGCCTTGTGACTGCAGGGGACCAGGGGCTGGGGCGGGGGGCCGGGAGAAGGTGCTCCCACCCCCCTCCTCACCTCCTTCCCCTCAAGAGCATGTCAGCCTTTAGAGCACGCATGAAGCAGACCAGTTCAGCCCCATGGGGGAGGGGGAGTGACCCGCACCCTGCGGGGCTCCCCGGGTCTCAGCATCATACTCCTCAGAGGATGCCAGGCGGAAGGTGATGCACGACCTCTCCCAGCTAGCCTCTCAGAGGAGCCTCATGGGATGAGAATCCTGCTACTTTGCCGCCTGCCGGTGTCCAGAGACCCAGGAACTGGCCCAGGCGCCAGACTCGCTTGCCCCTGGGTTGGGGAGCAAGCACCTCGAACCTGCGCCTGCCTAGGGTCTGTAGTTGCAGAACCGACAAATGGACAATGCGTGAGAGAACCCCAGACCCACTCTCTCTCCCTATCTCCAGCAAAAGCCCATGGCTTCCTGGTTCCTGGTTGTCTTTTTTTTTTTTTTTTTTTTGCCAAGCCGGGGTGGGGAAAAATCTCTCAGGGAAGGTGTGGAACTCTAGGCTCACGACTCTCTGGCCTTAGACCCTTCAGCCCCCTCACCTGGGATCTCCAACATCGGCGTTGGTTGGGGGAGGCCCCCTCCCATCCCTCCTCATGCTCTTAGGCCAGGGGTAGGCCAAGACTAAGGGAAAAGACACAGATTCCAGGAAGAATTCGAGAGAAGGAACAGGCGCGGGAGCCCCTTTGTTTCTCCAGGTGTGTCTGCACCTGTCTCCCCGTCTTCGGGTCCCTGTCCGTCTGTCTGGTACTCCATAATCTCTGTGACTCTCCCTCAGTCACGGCCCACGTCTCGCTGAGTATCTTTGTGCGTGGGTTTCTCTAAGGCTTTGTGTGTCTGTCTCTGTCTGGTCCACGGGGTTCCCTTCTCTCTGCCCTTTCAAAAACCGTCTTCCTCACGCCAATAAGATGTGTGCAGTGCTCTGAGTTTTCCCTTTGGTTTGTTGAAATGTGAGTACCAACAAAGGGGTTAGCGGGCGCGGTGCCCCTCCCTCCGCTCGGCCTCTGGCCCTATCTCCTGCTACCTATGGGGGGCACCTAGAGCGAGGGGAGGGGGCGGGGAGGGGCTGGGGCTGGTGGGGGGGGACAGACCCGGAGCTCCCTGTGCCGGGGGAGGTGGGGCAGGACCTCAGGACCCATGGCGATGGCGAGGAGATACTGACCTCTGGGCAGTGGTGGGTGGTGCAGTTCTCCACGTCCCACATCCTCAACGCCCATGCCCCACGCCCCCTGCTTGACTCTGGGGTAGGGGCCCCATCTGGGCTCTCCCAGTGGATGTCTGAAGCTGAGCAGGTGCACCACCCCCAGCAGCCACGCCAGCACCCCTGCTCCATCCGCCCCGCCCCTCCTTGCAGTCTGCCTTCTCAGTGGCAGGACCTCTCCAGGTGGAATTCTTTTGGCAGGAGGCACTTGTGGCCCTGCCTGACCAGCTGGCTCCCCTTCTGGGGTCTGGAGCTATCTCAGGTGCTGCCCAGGCCGAGGTGTGGGTAGGAGTGGACATCTGTTCTTATGACAGGCTGCCTGCCCCTCCCTATGACTCCGTCTCCCTGCCCTGTGACCCTGAGGAGCTGGCCCAATGGCTCATCTTCCTCAAGTGCCCTGGGCCCAGAGTTTGGGGCTGGACACTCAGGACCAGCCACCCGTGCTCGGGGCATCCCATTTATAGGTGGAGCGAGGGTTGGAGCCAAGGGGGAGCAAGCTGCTTAGAGGGGGCCCTGCCCAGCCCACCTGGTCCGGCCAGTGACCAATGTCGTGTTTCGTTCTTTTAGATCTAATGCTGGACGATGTAATTGCTTCCGGCAGCTCATCCAGCGCGGCGCCAGGTACTGCGTCTGGGGTTGTGGGTTCCAGGGCGAGGCCCGGGGGCAGTCAGGCCCTACCTGCCCCCAGGCCCGCCTCATGCGTGCCGCGATGTCCTCTTTGCTCCCCCCTCCTTGGCTCATTGATTCCATCCTCTTGGGGTGAGGGAGTGAGGGTCCCTGGGGCGCCGGGCTCTGCGTCATCCTCTAGGCCTGTGCTACGCCGGACTGGGAGGGGACGGTCTTGCACGTTCCTTCCTCCCACACCTCTTGGAGGACGCACCTTCTCCCTGCAGGGCTTCCAAGGGCCCAGCTGCCCAGCCCCCTGCGGCCTGTTCCCACTCCTGCTCCTCCCCCGTGTCACACCGTTCGATTGTTAGAGCTGCAAATTTCTCCCGTCTCCTTTTGTCTGAAGGGGAGACTTTGATCCAAGCAAGCGGGATGAGAGGAGCAGAGAGGGAAAGGATTTGTTTTAAAAATGTAACAATGAATAATTGAACAGACTCATTAATAGTCAAGTAATCGCGATGGCCACATCATCGCTACAAACAGCAGGATTGGGAATCGAAGGCCTGAGTTAGCCGCAAGCTTCTCCCCCCCAGAAAGCCAAAGGTTCAGGGGTGAGTTGGGTCCTTGTCTTTGAGAGCCGTGTCCCTGGGAAGGCTCTGGTCCTGCTTGTCCTCCCCTGGTCCTCAGGCCACTGCTCCCCCAACACGGCCCCCAGGCAGAGGGTCAGAGGCTCAGGGGAGCCTGGGACAGGGCTGCAGGGCCTCGTTCCACCCTCTGATGTCTTTGCCCAGTGGTTCCCAATCTGTTCATCCCCAAGGGCTCCCCTTATCGTCTCCTCCAGCAGATCCCATGTTCTAAGAGCCTGCCTTTGAAGTTAGGTGCACCTCAGTAATGACTTTGTTTCACTGCTTTTGCTAATCAAAGGCACATCTAATTGCTCACCAGAGCTTCTGAGCTGCGGAAGGTTTCTCATGGAACAATAGCAAAGAAAGACCCTCTTGCCATTAAGCTGGTCTGTGGGGTCTTAACATGGGCCTAGTATGAGTTCTTTTAAGCTTTTAGAAGTATTGAAAAGGACATAAGGACCCCCATGTGGCTGCCTTCTTGGGCTGTGGAGGACTTGGGACTTCAGGCTGGGAACCACTGGGCTGCACCTTTCCCCACTATTCTGCGCTCCCCCAGAAGCCAGACTCTGGCAGACGCTGCCCTCTAGGTGTTGGGCTGCCTGATCTGTGAGGGCTCAGGGTATCCCTGAGCCTTGATTTGGGAGGCCATCCCTGAGGATTGATGTCTTCTGTCCTCATGGTGCCAAGCTCTGGTGTTTGGCACTGAGAGACCATCTATCTGTCTGGGGGTTCAGGAGGCTCCGGCAGGTTCGTGTCTGTCTTGCCTGGGTCCCACGTCTCTGTGTCAGGCTGTACACAAATTCCTGATGTGTTGGGGGGAGGGGAGGGGAGGAGGAAGTAGCTTCAGCTTTTCCCTTATAGGGTCACCTGATCTGAAGACTGGAGTGTCCACACTTGCTCATTTATTTATCCTGATACCACCCTAGCATAGGGCTAGTCCAAAGAAGCTTCTCCACCAGGAATTAACACACTCAGGTCCTCTTGGCCCCAAGGTCTCCTCCCAAGACACCCACTCAATGCCCCACATCTGTTGTTATCCTCACGCTGCACCCCCATTTTGGGCACATTCCACCATGCTCCCGTTGGCACCTACAGGCACGTCCCATGATGACAATAGTGTGTCTTACCTTTCCAGCTGGTGATGAAGACTCAGAGACCCCTCGCAAGGGCTCGGACCACTCCCAGACCCCTCTTTCCCAAACCTGGTGCTCTGTGTGGTCTCTAGTAGAGCTTTTCACACTGCTGTGTGCCTAAGAACCACCTGAAGAACATAGTAGAACACAGATTCCTGAACACCGCCCTAGAAATTCTCCTGGAGTGCTCTAGGGGAGGACCTGAACATCTGCATTTCCAATCCGTTGCCAGGGGATGGCAATGATGATGTGTGGTCTACCCAGCTGTGTGATGGGTATGAAGTCGCACCCCCTAGTCTGGGGCAGCTAGAATGAACCCCCCATCCCCACCCCGTGCACCACACCTCCCGGCCAGCTCTACTCCCACTCGGTGCTGCTCCCAGAGGAGGCGGCCAGCCAGACCCCGGGAAAGAGAGAAGGAAAGACTCACTGATTATCAGGGGAATGGGCCTGACAGGACACCTGGGTCGAGCCCAGCTTCCAGGCAAAGGGAGGGACCAGGGTCACTGACTGACATCCACTGCGCTCCTGTCGGCCCCCTGTGGCGCTTACGTCCCCTCACCTCTCTCATTCCACCGGGACCCCGTGATCAGGCCTGGCCACAGCAGCTGAAGGTGTGGCCTCTGCCAAGGGGGCCTGTGTCCCTGGGAGCGACCCCTGCCTTCCGCCTATTCCTTGCCACTCTTCTTTGCAAACCCTCTGCCCTGGCTGTGCCTTGGGCTCCACTAACTGCCTGCGCCTGTTGTCCTCACTCACAGCCGTGCGGTCCCTGCTCCTCTCCCGGCTCCTGCCCTGGCTGGGGGCTGGGCAGTCCTGGGGGCGCCCCTCCTCCGACTCTCCAGCTCAGCCCAAGGCAGCTCCTACTGGTGGGCGGCGGGAAGATGGGCTATGGCCGGAGCCCTCGGAGGAGCAGCCCCGTCCAAGGCTACTCCGGGAGGTCTCGACTTCTCTGAGCTCAGAGGCTTGCCTGGAGAACCCAGGCCTGGGGAGCCACAGCGGGGTGGCATCATCCAAAGCCTAAGAGCGAGAGCCTTTGGGCAAATTCTCCGAAGGGCCCCTCTGGGGCAAGGGCGCAAGGCCTCGTGTCTAAACCCACCAGGCGGCTGGCGGGAGATGCGGGTGGGAGTTCCGTCCTGGCTCCATCCTGGCCTCACAATGTGCGGACAAGTCCCTTGTGCGGGGCCTCGTTCCCTCCCTGCGTAAAACAAAGGGGTTGACCAAGGGCATGCCGATCAGACTGGCCCTGGGACCCTTGGGATTTCTGGCAGCCTCGGCACCCGCTGGTCTGGGGTGGGGGCCGGGGCTGGAGGGGCAGACCTCAGGGGCCCAGCACCTGTCACTCTGAGCAACATGCCCTGCCTCTGCCCTGTCGCCCCCTTTGCTCCGGGCTGCCTGGAGGAGGGTCGCAGGCCAATCCCAGTCCGCCTGCCCTCAGACAGCTAGGGCGAGGCCAGAAGACAGAGGTAGTAGCAGCAACTCCCTTTGGCCTGGGGCTGCCTACGTAGTCAGACTAGGGGGACAGGGAAGGGGGGGGCTCTCCCCACCCCTCCCCTGCATTATCTCAGCTAATAACGGGGCTAATAAGGAACCACTTTTTCTAACCTAATTGTATTCAAGCATTTTAGTTAATTCTCCATTCATATTTTAGCATAATGAGATCGGGTGCTCTCGGCACTTACAGAGATTAATGCAGAGACAGTGTTCAGCTGCTAAGGCAACGCAGGGCGACTAGCGCCCTCTGGCTCTCGTGGGTACTGAAGGAAGGAAGGAAGAGGCCCGGCTCGCCTGGTCCGCCCTCCACAATCGCAGTGTGGATGACCCGTGGCCTCATGTTGTCCCCTTTCCCGAGCCTCTCTACCTGCCCCTGCCCTGGGGAGCAGAGGGCCATCTGAGCTAACAAAGCCAGAGTTGGCTGGCCCATGTCTGAAAACAAAATGATGGCCTAACGCAGTCTATGGTGCACCAGAACATTCGGGACTTTCTGCCTCTTGGTTATCCATACCTCAAGGCCGATGCTGGAGAGTGGCATCCGGTGAGCCTGCACATGCAGTTCTTGGGCGCTCTTCTTCCTTCGGCCTTCGGTGGGGGCCCACCCCAGGCCACTCCCTGCCTCAGTTTACCTCTCTGTTCCATAGTCCTCTGCATGGGGAAGGACACTTATATCTGAGCTGGCCTGGACCCGAAGCTTCCTGCTGCCCCTGAGCCAGCTACCCGTGGCGCGGACCTCAGAGGCGGCAGCCCTTGCTGGCTGGCTTCTGCCCTAGACTTTCCGAGGGAGAAGGGCTGTCTGGGACCTGAGGCTGCCCCAAGCCTCCCCATGGGGAGCCTCTTCTTTCTTTGTGGCAATCTGTCAACCGCCTCCAGTTGACATCCATCCCCAACTTGGCCTGGCCTTTCCTCAGCACCCGGAGGAGGGGCCCCCTGCCCTCTCCTGCCCCCAGATTCATTCTGCCTGCTTAGCAGCCCAACCTTCTGGCCCCATGATTTTGTAACTAAGTGGTTCACTAATTACAAGAGAAATATGCCTCTGACAGATCTCAGACAGTGCTTCCAGCCCAGCCTGTAGTCTGACGCCGCCCTGACATCCAGGAGCAGGCGGGGCATGGCCTCATTAGAAACTGGGTGAGTCCTTCAGGTGGAGCCCCCCCCAGATGAATCTGGGAAGCGCAGAGCCCTGTGGCCTCCCCTCTGCACCCCGCCTCCCCCACCCCATGAGGGCCTTCTGGAGGCCCTCAGGGTGGGTCAGTGCGGCCAGCCAAGAAGATGTCCAATTTCCAATCTCCGGTGTTATCCCCAAATCCCAGCTCTGGGTAATCTGCTCTGCCGCCCCCCCGAGGGGCTGAGCGAGGTAAAAGAGCAAGGACCTTTGCCTCTCTGTTGGTGGAGCTTCCTCCTGTAAGACCAGCTATTTTCCATCGTATTGATCTGGCCTTACGGCGGGACACCAAGTCAAGGGCATTATGAGGGGCTGGTGGATTTTGGAGGCTGCCTCGGGGACGGGGCTCACCTGGTGTCTAATGTGGGTGGGGAGCTCTGCATGTCCTGACCCCTTCTGCACCCAGCTGTAGCCAGTAGAACAGACGCTTGGAGGGCAGACGCCGAGGGAGCCCCCCGGCCCCCCCACGAGAAAGGCAGTGTGTGGAGGGCGAGGATGCGGAGGACTCTGGAATGTTGCGGCTCTGGCGTTAGAGGCTGGCGGCTGTGAGGGACTCGGGTGGCGGGGGCGCCGTGGGGCAGGGGCCCGATGGCTGCTCTGCTCTCCCCCCTGCCCCACCAGAGGCCCAGTGCAAGCCCTACTACTCAGACTACTCCCGCTTCCGGCTCCTCGTCCACCACTTGTGTACCAGCCATTATCTGGACCTCTTCATCACGGGTGTCATTGGGCTGAATGTGGTCACCATGGCCATGGAACACTACCAGCAGCCCCAGGTAGGAGCGAGTGACCGGCCCCCCGGGCCCTGTGTCCAGCCATGGGCCCGCAGGGTGAAGCTAACCTCCCCTGTGCTGGGGTACCTTGGGCAACTCCTGGGCACCCTACAGGAGTTCCTTATGCACACCTTGCAGCGACTCTTGGAAGTGGGTATCATCTTGGCTTTACGGATGAGGACGCTGAGGCTCAGAGAGGTTCCATGACTAGACCAAGGTCATATAGCTAGGAAGCGGAGGACCTGACTTCTTCACCCAGCAAATATTTATTGAGTGCCTGCCATGGGCTTCTTTACCCTTTGAGGGTAAAGAAGGCAGACCAGTGAAGACCAGTGTCTGCCCTTTCAGGGTTACGACTCTAGTGAATGTCCAGCTCCAAACTCACCAATGATCTTGCCGCTCCTCAGATCAGCCACCGTCAGCTGTCCTCCAGCCCTCAGGCTCCCCATCTGTAAAATGGGGATGTTGAATTAGTAATGCACAAGGCCCTTTCCGGGCTCTAGCCTTCTGTGCCTTCCAGCACATTCTCATGGGGTCTCCTCCCCATCCCTCAAGGAGAGAGATCCTTTAGCACAAAGTTCGGATCATGCCTAAGGACCCTCTTCTATCCTGGTGTGGTGACCAATGGTCGACCATCATGGCAGGGACAGAAAAGAAAGGTCCCCTTAGACTCCCCTGTCTCCCAGATCCGGAATTGTGATGGAGGGGGAGGGGCAGGCATCCCCCCTGGGCCTTAGGAGACCCTGCGTAGACTGCCCCCTATCCCTGCCAGATCCTGGATGAGGCCTTGAAGATCTGCAACTACATCTTCACCATCATCTTTGTCTTGGAGTCAGTTTTTAAACTCGTGGCCTTTGGCTTCCGTCGGTTCTTCCAGGACAGGTAACAGAGAGCGGTGGGGTGTGGGAGAGTGGGGGAAAGGACATGTCTCCCAGGGAAATGCTGAAAAACCTTTCTGGACTCCTGAGGTACAGCCTCCACTCTAGGACCCACCGAGGGCTGATAGCAGGGGGGAGTGGGGGGGCATCCAGGGCCTGGGGGAACACAGGCAGCTGGAAATCGATGTGGCCCAGACTGGGGCTTAAGAGCACAGAGCCTGGAGCCAGACTGCCCGGACCAGACTCGGATCCTGGCGCCACCACTTAGAAGCTGGTGACCTAGGGTAAGTTACTCAACTTCTCTGTATGTTGGTTTCCTTATCTATAAAAGGAGAAACAATACTGTGAAGATTATGAGTTCTTATTTGTAAAGGCTTTAAAACAGTGCTTGACACCTAGTAAACAGCATATAAGTGCCAAATTTAAAAAAAAAAAATGAATGAATACAAATGAAAAGCAGAGGTCCTTGAGCTCAAGTCTCAGTCTGACCTGTGCCTTTGTGACCCGAGTCAAGCCATGCCTTCTCCACAGGATGGAGAGGCGGGACTGGCTGACCTCCACCCTCCTTTCTGTAGTCACTTGGGTAGCCACGCCTGCCCCCTCTTCTGCGGTGCTCCCCCCTCAGGGAGCTGTGTCCTCTTTCCAGGTGGAACCAGCTGGACTTGGCCATCGTGCTGCTATCCATCATGGGCATCACGCTGGAGGAGATCGAGGTCAATGCCTCGCTGCCCATCAACCCCACCATCATCCGCATCATGAGGGTGCTGCGCATTGCCCGAGGTCAGTGCCCGGCTACTCGCCCACCACCCACCTGCCCAGGGTGACTGGCCCAGGGGGGAAACGGCCGGGGGTGGCTCTGTGGCTGGCCAGGGACTTCATGCGTGTGTGTTCCCATGGGTCTCTCTCCCGGCCCCAGCCTCTGCCAAAGGGGAGGGCTGGGAGCTGGGCCGAGGGCAGGGGTGGAGCTGGTGGAGTGGGGGGCGGCTCACCGGTCTGTCCTGTTCTGCAGTGCTGAAGCTACTGAAGATGGCTGTGGGCATGCGGGCGTTGCTGGACACGGTCATGCAGGCCCTGCCCCAGGTAGCTGGAGGGGGTGTGGGGGGGAGGGGCCCTCTTGGGGGGAGGGGGTGCTTTCCGAAGGGATGGGCAGTAGGGAGCTCAGGGAAGCTGGCTGGGAGACCCAGTGGCACCTTTCCCATTTCTTTTCCTCTCTTCCAGGTGGGGAACCTGGGACTTCTCTTCATGTTGTTGTTTTTCATCTTTGCAGCTCTGGGTGTGGAGCTCTTTGGAGACCTGGGTGAGTCGGGGTGGGGAGGGTAGAGGAGCCAGGGCTGGAGGCCCAGGGGCTCCCGCACTAACTCGGGCCTCTCTCTCCTGCCCTCCTCCTCTAGAGTGTGATGAGACGCACCCCTGCGAGGGCCTGGGCCGGCATGCCACCTTTCGGAACTTTGGCATGGCCTTCCTGACCCTCTTCCGAGTCTCCACGGGTGACAACTGGAATGGCATCATGAAGGTGAGCGCCCACAGCCGCGGGGGCCCTGCCAGGGCTGGCCCTGGCCCCGGGGAGGCAGTCCCACTCCTTGAGCCCAGATTCCTGAGCAAGATGAGTGGCTGTGAATAAAAGCAGGGAATTCCCCTATGCAGGAACACTCCAGAACTCCCGCTCCCCGGGACAGTGTGTAATGCTTTTGCTGCCCGCAGGACACCCTCCGGGACTGTGACCAGGAGTCCACCTGCTACAATACGGTCATCTCCCCCATCTACTTCGTGTCCTTCGTGCTGACGGCCCAGTTTGTGCTGGTCAACGTGGTGATCGCCGTGCTGATGAAGCACCTGGAGGAAAGCAACAAGGAGGCCAAAGAGGAGGCTGAGCTGGAGGCTGAGCTGGAGCTGGAGATGAAGACGCTTAGCCCACAGCCCCACTCGCCGCTGGGCAGCCCCTTCCTCTGGCCTGGGGTCGAGGGCCCCGACAGCCCCGACAGCCCCAAGCCTGGGGTCCCGCACACTGCGGCCCACGCTGGAGCAGCCTCGCGCTCTTCCCTGGAGCACCCCACGGTGAGCAGATGGCCACCCCTGCCGAGAGGGGCATGGGACCTGTGGCCAGTGGCTGGGTGGGTGGTGGACAGGGAGTGGGCAGCGTGGCAGACCCCAGGGCCCCACCTGGATCCTTCTGCCCCTCCTGCCTGGATGCTGAGGGGTAAGCGGTCCCCCGCCCGTCCCCAGAGAGGCTGCCCGCCCTCGCAGCACAGGGCCACCCCAGCAAGCCACGGGCACGTGTGCTGGCTCGTCCACGCCCTGCGCCTCCAGCCCAGTCGGCCTCCCCGTCTTGGCTCTTAGGTTCAAGGCTAAGTTTTCTGTTTCCTTCCTGTTTCTTTCTTACCCTTGCCCGATTACCAAACCTCTTTCCTTCCCACCCTTCAACCTGCCTGATTCCATCTCTCAATCCTTTCCTTACCTTCGTTTTCCCTCTCCCTCTCTCCCTGTGAGCTCTTCTCATCTCTGGCTCCCATTCTCCTCCCTCCCACACCTCTGTCTCCTCTGTCCTATCCCCTCCTCCTTCTCCTGTGTCTTTGTTGCTGGTGTGTGTGTGTGCATACCTATGTGTGTGCATGTGACCTCCTCCTCTTTCTCCCTCTGTGTCTCTTTGTCAATCCCCCGCCACTGCGACACTTCCCCCCGTTGCCCCTCTGAACCCCACTCCCCTGACTCTCCGGCTCCCCTCCTGGGCTGGTCCTCCCCAGGACAGACAGCTGTTTGACACCATATCCCTGCTGATCCAGGGCTCCCTGGAAGGGGAGCTGAAGCTGATGGACGAGCTGGCAGGCCCTGGGGGCCAGCCCTCTGCCTTCCCTCCCGCCCGCAGCCCGGGCGGCTCCGACCCACAGGTTACTGTGCCGGGCTGTGCCATGCTGCGCTGCGCTTCTGGGGAGGTGGGGGGGGGGTGTTTCCTGCCCACTGGGTCGCTGGGGAAAGAACAGCCTCAGGGCCTCAGTTGAGCTTTGGGCTTGGCAGGAGGCAGCCGGGGGTTCTTACATGCTGAGATTAACCCTTGGAACACATACTTGGAAGGTAGGGACACTGAGATTGCACTTCCAGGGGAGAAGGACGAATGGAGGAGGGGTTTACAGAGGGCGTTCGGCAGAAAGAACCTGGACAAAAAGAGGAGGGGGCAGAAGACAAGTTGGCAGTGGGACCTTAGTGGGTGGAGGGAGGGAGGTGCCAAATCCAGGGGAGAAGCGCTTTTGGGGATAGTGCAGGTGGCCAGGGGACCCGTGGAGGGCTATGTCTTAGGCCACCGTCTGCTTCTTCCCTCTGTCCAGCGCCCATCCCCCAAATCTCTGTTTGGTGGCTTTTTTAGCCATGGAGCCCATTAGACATGATGAGTGCTCTCAGTAGCCAGTGCTTTCTGACCTGGTCATGGGAGGAAATGGAAGGTTCCAGCTGAGAGTGGATTCTGGGGACCTCGCCGTGAAATAAGACCAGGTGTCCCCCATAAGCCCAGTCTCTTTCCACAGCTCTGCGTGTTTTTCTTTCCCAGTCCCATCTAAACACGGCTCTTCGGCTTCCTGGGGTTCTCCTACCCACCTCTTCCCCCCTTGTGGCCCCTTCCATTTGGCAGAGCGCCCTGTCATCTCTCCTGGGTCAGGCGCTGCAGGGAAGCCCCCGGTAGGCCTGGAGTGGAGGCAAGAAAACAGGTGTTAGTGGGAGATAGAAAAGCCTGGTGTTCCACAGGCCCTGTTGGGTGGAGGGGAAGGAAGGCAGCTTCCCAGTACCTGGGACACCTGTAGCCTGTTCCAAAGAAATAGACGTTATCCTCACATAGGAAGGGACCCTGCCTCTAGGGTCCCTGACCTCTTGAATCCCCTCTTGGAATTCAGTCTCAGATGGGCTGTAGGGACTTCAACCTGGCAATGACCTAGAATGATCTGTGAGAGAGCCCATCCCTTCCTGAGACCTCCCATCCTGAAGGAGGCTCATGGCGGTGGGGCGGGGTGGGGGGGGAGGGGGGGTGTGGGGAGAGAAGAGGACATGATGGGCTGATCAGGCAGATGGCTCATCTGGGAGGGATGGCCCTCCCCTTCCCCAGGGTGCTGTAGGCACTGAAATCCCCCCCGCAGATCCCTGGTGAGCCAGCCAGTTTGCGTGGTGGCCCACCCCAGTGCGCTCAATTCAGAATGGCGGCAGGAGGAGAGCATCTCCCAGAACCAAAGCTAAAGAGGGCGGGCAAGCTGCCGGCAGGCGGAGGAGGGCCCAGGAGGGGAGAAGCCAGAATCTGGGGGCAGGCCAAGTCCTGCCAGGCTTTTGGAAGCAGACAGAATAAGCAGAAAACAGTCATCAGATTGGCAGCTTTGTCCCCAGCGCCCCCCACGCTGCTCTGTCTGTGCCGAGAGTAGAGAGGTGCTTTGCTGGCCTTTCTTCTTTTTTTTTTTTCTGGTCTCATCTTTCTGAGAGTTGAAAGCCCTCCCTGCTTCCCGCTTCCTCCCTGGGTGGTGGTAGTGTGGGAGGGGGCCATTCAGGTTCCTGGGGTATCTTTAGAATAAGTTTCTGCTTCTCCTGCTTTGTCGGGGTTCGGGGTTCGGGGTTCGGGGTTTGCTCTCTTTGGCGCCTGCCGCATCCTCTCAGATCAGAGGAGGGGCTTGAAGGGGGGGAGGTGTTGTCAGTTGACTTGGGAGAGGGGTGGGGAGAGAGAAGAGAGGCCTTTTCCCCCCCGTGCTTCTGCTTCATGGAAAGGAGGAAAGGGGGGCTCTGTGTGTGCGCGTGCGCATGTGTGTGTGTGCGTGTGTGTGTGTGCGTGCACACGCAAGTGTGTGTGTTGTCCTCGTTTCTTATGCCTGATCATCTCTCTCCCTGTCTAGATCCCTCTAGCTGAGATGGAGGCTCTGTCTCTGACGTCAGAGATTGTGTCTGAACCATCCTGCTCTCTAGCTCTGACGGATGACTCTTTGCCTGATGACACTCACACACTCTTACTTAGTGCCCTGGAGAGCAATGTACTTACACATGGCCCCTTCCTGCTCCCCCAGCCTCCCCAGGGGCTGGGCTGGCTGCAGGGCTCCAGATCCCTCCCCTCCCCTCTCTCTCTCTCTCTCTCTGCCACCAGGCCCCACCCAGAGGCATCCCCCAGCAAGCGCGCTCCGTGCCCCAGGCATCCCTAGGTCTTTCCAGTTCCCCACTGTGGACAAAGAAATTAGACGAGATTAAACTGGGGCCTCAAGGGCCCAGGGGCACAGTTGTGAAAGAGTTAACCTAGACATCCAGGAGTAACACAGCCCAAAACAGAGGTGGCATCAGGCAGCTAGCTAACCAAGGGGCCTGCCTGGATGCGGAGTCAGTCTCTGTATTTGGAGCCTGTGCAAGCCAGCCCTTCCCCGCCCCCCCCCCCCGCTCCCCTCCCTCCCCCCTCCTCACCACATGAGCCATTCCCCCTTCCTCCCGGTGGGTGAAACCATCTCTGCTGCTACCAACCAGCCCTTCTGCCTGGGGAGCTGTCCCTGTCTCCTCCGTTGCTGTCCCTGCGTGTCCCCATGTCCGGGGGGGGGGGGGGTCTTTGTGTTTGGGACAGCTTCTTCACCCCTGCCCAGCTCCCCTTCCCCTTCCAACTGCGAGCAGCTCCCTCCGCCCTGCCTCCCCCCTCCTCTGATGACTTAAGAGACAGGGGCCCCTTCTTCACAGCAGGACCCAGCTGGGGTCCGGCTTTGACCACAGGCTGGGTGGGGGTCCCTAGGGGTCTTGAGGTGGCTGGCAGAAGTGGAGCCTGGGGCTGATAGGGGGAGCAAAGGCTCCAGACTCTTCCAACAGCCCTTACTGGGGCTCCTTAACCGGCTGGGCCTGTGTGGGGACACGGCCCCTCCAGCCTCTCTGAGAACTAGGAATGGAGGGTACAGGGGACCCCCCCAAGGAGGAAGGGGGTCACGGGGAGATGGAGAAATCTTTTGGGAACAAACTTTGACTCCCTCCAGCTGGGGTCAAAGGCCGATTACTGCTTTTCTTTGAAACAAATTCAAAAAACTCACTCCCACCCCCAATCTGTCCAGTAAGGGAGGCCCGTGGTATTCAAGGTATTCAGACCTTGCCTCCCCCACCTCCCATTTGCCACCTGCCAGGGTCATTGAGTAATCAAAAGGGGAGGGAGCCAGGTGGGGGAGCCCGCTGACATTCCCCCGTGGTCACCTGTCACCGAACCCACATTAACTCAGCTCACGGCCCCGGCGCTCTTAAAGCCCTGGGCAGTGAGGCAGTCTCTGCTCTGTGGCAGGCCCTGCTCACTGGGTGGGTCCCCCCATTCCCCACCCCACCCCCATAGCCCCAGCACAGGGATAGGGGGGTGCTTTTAGCTTTTTGTCCTCTGTGCAGCTTCAGAGCCTCTTAATGGGGCCCCGGGAACCACCTCTTGAACCACCTGCCGGGCTGGGCCTGGGAGCTGCTCTCCCTTTTTTGGACACCTCCTCACTCCTCCACCATCCCCACCAGGAGGCTCCGGGGAAGTGACGCAGTATCGGATAGCTTTCTGGGCAGGGACTCCCCCCACCTGCTTCCTTGCTGTGCTGGAGGGCTCATCCATGTGTCTGCCCCCTTTTCCCCCACCCACTAACTCATCCCATTACCGCCTTGTCGGGGGAGGGGATGGGGCCCGAGCCGGGGGTGGGGGTCGGGGTGGGGGTGGGGGGGCGGCTTCTGGTTTCTGTTGTCCAGCTCTGCCTCAGTCAGCCAAACCAGATGCCCTCTCTTTTTCCTACCTCCTTCCCCTGTTCCTTTTGCAGATGGAGCCCCACCCCGAGGAGATGCCCCTGGCATTGGGACCAGACCTGCTGACCGTACGGAAGTCTGGGGTCAGCCGGACGCACTCCCTGCCCAATGACAGCTACATGTGCCGGGATGGAAGCGGCGCCGAGGGGTCCCTAGGTCGCAGAAGCTGGGGGCTCCCCAAAGCTCAGTCAGGTAGCAGGGCTCAGGCAGGCCGCCTTGGCTCACACAGGGAGACCCCATCCTTGCCTCAGCCCAGTCCTGACCCGGGGGGGAGGGGCACTGAGGCAGCAAGAGAGGTCTCTCCGACCTCCAAGGGACCCCCAGCCCACGAGAGTGGCTTTCAATCCAGGATGAGAGGTCTGTGGGGATGGTAGAGGCCCCGGGGGGGGGGGGGGGAGGGTGAAGGTGGGGGGGAGGAGAGGGGAGGGGAGGGACTTAGGTGAGAACCAGACCACTGACCTTCCAGCTCTTCTCTCTCCTCCTGGCCCCTCTGCCCACAGGCTCTGTCTTGTCCGTCCACTCCCAGCCAGCAGACACCAGCTACATCTTGCAGCTTCCCAAAGACACACCCCACCTGCTCCAGCCTCACGGCGCTCCCCCCTGGGGCACCATCCCCAAACTGCCCCCACCAGGCCGCTCCCCTTTGGCTCAGAGACCCCTCAGACGCCAGGTGAGCAGGTGTGGGGAGGTGGCCCGGGGCCTGGCATGCCTGGCACCTCTGCTGGGACCCCTAGGCTATTGGTGATGACCAGGTTGCCACGTCCATGCTTCCAGCAAACGTGTATTGCGTGCTGACCATGTGCCAGAGGCAGTTCTAGGTACCGGGGACACAGTCCTGGACAAAGCGCAAGTGGTCTGGGCCCTTTCGGTGTTTATATCCTTCTCCCTTCTTTCCCTGAGGAGGCCTGGAGACCAAGTTGCTTAGGGACGCAGGTCAACTTGGCGGGAGAACCCACGTCTCTGGACTCCCTTTCCCTGGCCCAGAGGCGCCTCCCAGTTATTCTCTGTACTTCTACTTAGCTAAGGGACACAAGGCACGTTTTAAGGACCTCCACCTTTGGCCAAGCCCGGGGCCCACCTTCCAGGGGCACAGAGCTGAGGCTCAGGCAGCCAGCGGAGGCTTATCTGTCCCCACAGTGACAGGACCACAGCCTGCGCCCCGTGTGCCCTTACATGTGATCATGGCCACATGAGAATCTGCTCAACGCCGCACACTTGAGGACGCAGGCCCGGTCCTCATCCGTTTCCCAAAGATTCACAAAGAGCTTCTGTGTGCCGGGCACGGGGGAGGCAGCCCCTGCCCCGTGGAGCTCACGGGCTAACCAGAGACAGAAATGCCATCAGACCACTGCGGCAATAAGACGCGGCTGCTGGGATGTGCATGTGTGGGGTGCAGCGGGGAGCAAAGAGGAGGGAGGGGTTACTTCTCACGTGGGGGTAGAGGTTGTCAGGCTCTGTGTCACAGGGAACCCGAGCCCATAAAGTTGAGGGGTGCTTGTCATTCGAGAAGGGTTTTCAAGGCCAAAGAAATAGCCTGTGCAAAGGGCTGGGAGCAGAGCTGGCCCAGTGCTTTCTTGTGTCCCAGGGGCTGGGAGCTCCTGAGAGCCACTCCTCCCGGTGTGGGGGAAGGACTGGGGGTGGGGGGAGCAGGCTGCACGTGGCCCCCATCTCCAAACAAGACCAAACACTGACCCTCCTGCCTAGGATGGACCTGCAGGGGGAGGACGGGGTTATCTGGCTTGACGGGGATGGGGGGGCGGGGGACATGGCTGGAAGACAGTCCCCGGAGGGGTTCGGTGGAAGCCCCTGGGCTGAGCGCTCCTCCTACCTCACACAGGCAGCAATAAGGACTGATTCCCTGGACGTGCAGGGCCTGGGCAGCCGGGAAGACCTGCTGTCCGAGGTGAGTGGGCCCTCCCCGCCTCGGGTCCGCGCCTCCTCCTTCTGGGGCCACCTGGGCACCCAGGCGCAGCAGCATCCCCTCCATCAGAGCACGATCTCGAAGCACAGGCCCCCGCCGGCCCCCTGCCCAGGCTCAGAACCCACTTGGAGCAAAGGCCCCCCGGAGACCAGAAGCAGCTTAGAGCTGGACACGGAGCTGAGCTGGATTTCAGGAGACCTCCTGACCGTGGACAGCCAGGAGGAGCCCCCGTGCGCACGGGACCTGAAGAAGTGTTACAGCGTGGAGGCCCGGAGCTGCCGGCGCAGGCCTGCGTCCTGGCTGGATGAGCAGAGAAGGCACTCCATTGCGGTCAGCTGCCTGGACAGCGCCTCCCAACCCGGTCTGGGCCCTGACCCCTCCAGCCTTGGGGGCCAGCCTCTTGGGGGGCCTGGAAGCCGGCCCAAGAAAAAACTCAGCCCACCTAGTATCTCCATAGACCCCCCAGAGAGTCAGGGCCCTCGGCCCCCGCCCAGCCCCGGCGTCTGCCTCCGGCGGAGGGCTCCGTCCAGCGACTCCAAGGATCCCTCGGCCTCCGGCCCCCCTGACAGCATGGCTGCCTCGCCCTCCCCAAAGAAAGACGTGCTGAGTCTCTCCGGTTTAGCCTCTGACCCAGCAGACCTGGAGCCCTGAGTCCTGCCCCACTCCCCCACTCACCTTTCTCCACTGGGTGCCAAATCCTAGCTCCTCCTCCTGGGCTATGCTCCTGAAAAACGTTCCATATGGACTCCAAGGAGGCGCTCCTCCCCGCCTCAGTGGCGCTGGGAACCGACAAGCAGAATTTCCAGAACGTTCAGAGCAGCGGCCTGGCCACCCTGGACCCAGGCAGAGAGAGAGAGGCCCAGTGCAGCTGAGGTTCCCAACACCAGGAGCTACTGGGAGAAAGCAATACGTTTGTGCAGAATCTCTATGTATATTCTATTTTATTAAATTAATTGAATCTAGTATATGCGGGATGTACGACATTTTGTGACTGAAGAGACTTGTTTCCTTCTACTTGTATGTGTCTCAGAATATTTTTGAGGCGAAGGCGTCTGTCTCTTGGCTATTTTAACCTAAAATAACCAGTCTAGTTATATTCCCTCTTCTTGCAAAGCACAAGCTGGGACCGAGAGTGCATTTCAGCCCTGCCGGTGGCCCATCTTCAGCGGAGAGTGAGAACCACTTTGGAAACTGTAATGTAACTTATTTTCTCCTTTAACCTTGCCATCATTTTCTGTAGGAAAAAAAAGAGAAAAAGAGAAAAATAAGATTTTACAAATGAAATGGAACCTTTTTATATATATACATACATACATATCTATATCTATATCTATAATAAAGTAATTTTCCAAAATAAAAAGTTAATCCCGGTCCAGAGTAAAAGCAAAAGGGACAGAGTTAGGCATTTCCAGGGGGCACTGGAGAAAGACCGTCCCTGGAGCTGGGGAGTGGGCAGCGGGCAGGGAGTGGGTCGGAGCTGCCTCTGTGTGCATGAGTGTGTGCGCGCGTGCGTGTCTGTCTGTCTGTCTGTCTGGGGGAGAGAAAACATAACCCTCTCCCTGGAGGGCTGACACCCTGCAGCCTCACCTGGGGAGGGGGGGGACAAAGGCGGAGTTGGGAGGCTCGGCCAGCAGGGTCTACTGCTTCTACCAAAGCTTTCTCGCTTCCTCCGCGCCAGGCCGCTCTGTGAATGTGAGTAATTCCAGATTAACTCTTATTTCTGCTGACAGCTATCAGCCGCACATTGAAAGCTGGAAATTGGCATAATGAAGCTGTTTTGGTTAATGGGGCCGACGGAGACCGGGGGAGGCAGCCTCAGCTGCCGCCGAGGGGATCTGTGGGCTGCTGGGGGGGGCAGCGCTTCTGGGTTTTCCTTCCCCAGCCTTCAGCCCCCGTGACCTGGGACGGCTGGGCTTTGGCCTCCCGCCTTGGGGGTCCTGCTGACCAGTGCTGTGGGCACTGCTCCATCAAGCTGGCCATGGGATGAAGCTGCACAAACAGAGCGGGCTGCTCGCTCCCGAGACCGAGCCCCCCCCCCCCCCCCCCCCCGCGCCCCAGTCCAAAGGCGACCTCCCGGTGGAGTCGGTCTGGCCAGCAGCGGGCTGTGCAGTGCGGAGCCGGCCCCCTGGGGGGAGATGAATGAGCTCCATCAAGGTGTTTACATGGTCTGCTGCTGCCTGCCCAGTGGGAGCCGGCGGAGGAGGAAGGGGGTGAAGGCAGCGAGGGAGGGCGGGAGGGCAGCGAGGAGGAAGAGGAGGAGGAGAAGGAGGAGGAGGATGGGGGGAGGGGGAGGGGCCATTGGTGTGGCCCAGAACCTCCCTTCTGGTGCTACCTTGGCGATACTCTCTTGTCTGAAACCCCGGGGCCAAGACACAGTACCACAGGCTCAGTCAGCCTCTCTCCTGCCAGCCACCCCAAACGTCCACCCCG
Source organism: Mirounga angustirostris (assembly GCF_029215605.1). Lineage (NCBI taxonomy): Eukaryota > Metazoa > Chordata > Mammalia > Carnivora > Phocidae > Mirounga > Mirounga angustirostris. The sequence goes on along the minus strand of NW_026991725.1, from coordinate 21,381,469 downwards.
ACCCCACTCCTTTGAACATCCCTACCCCCTCATCTCCAGCACCTTCAAACCCCAGGACCCTTGAAACCTCAAAGGCAGCTCTAATGGGCTGGCCAGCCCCCCATCAGCCTCTCTCTGAACTTGGGATGAGCCTGGGATGGGGGGGGGTGCCAGGCTTCAGGGCAGATGGACCCGGAGGCTTGGTCCCATCCTGTTTTCTAAGCTGGTGAAAGTTTTTCTAATTGCTCTTCTGGACAGAAATATACTTCTTCTTGAAGCAAACACCTGGCTTTATCCTCTTGGGGTGTGCAATAGCGTGGAACTCTTTTTCCTCTGGCCTCCTTGGGTGGGGGCGGGCGCTTGTAGGAGCTGCCTTTAAAAAAAAAAAAAAGCAAAACTGAACAAAATTCCTAGAGTTTTGTCCACCTGGGTCTGCAGATAAAGCTTTTATATTTTTGTAGAATTCTATAGCTGTCTATTCCCTAATGAGGGTGTGACAGTTGGGGAGGGGGCTCTGGGGTCTTTTTTCTTCTAATGGTTGGACAATTCTGGGTGAAGATGAAGCCAGAAAGCTTGGCTATAACCCCTTCTCCTCCAATCCATTCTCCTGCCCCCAGGAACCCCTAGAGTCAAAGTAGATATTTTAGGGGGCAGAATCGTGGCCTCTCCCTTAACTATCTTCCCCCAACAATCGTCCCCCAACAACGTAAAATCTTTATCAGTGATGGAAACAGTTGTATCTCATTAAAAGTGGAAATAGGGGTGCCTGAGTGGCTCAGTTGGTTAAGCATCTGACTCTTGGTTTCCGCTCAGGTCATGATCTCAGGGTCATGGGATCAAGCACCAGGCTCTGTGCTCAGCGGGGAGTCTGCTTGAGATTCTCCCTCTTCCTCTGCCCCTCCCCTCCATTCACACAAAGTCTCTCTTTCTCTCTCCCCCCCAAATAAATAAATCTTAAAAAATAAAAAAATAAAAGTGGAAATAATAACACTGTTGATTCTTTTTTTAAAAAAGATTTTATTTTATTTATTTGACAGAGAGAGACACAGCGAGAGAGGGAACACAAGCAGGGGGAGTGGGAGAGGGAGAAGCAGGCTTCCCGCTGAGCAGGGAGCCCGATGAGGGGCTCGGTCCCAGGACCCTGGGACCATGACCCGAGCCGAAGAAGGCAGACGCTTAACGACTGAGCCACCCAGAGCCCAACACTGCTGATTCTTATTAACAGTAACAATAAGATGCTGCAAACCTCATGATGTTTGTCTGGATGGCTGTTATCTGCTCTAGGGCACATCGGGGAGTGGAGGAGCCTGAAGGAGGCTGGAATGGGGAGGGGCTGGAGGCTGCAAAGGAGGCCTTGGATTAAGGAACCCCCCCCCGGGGGAGGGGGGCAGGGTTGGAACTGGCCAAGAGCTTCAGGGGAGTGGGGGCCTTTGGAGGTAAGAACATCTACCCTGGCACTTCTGCTCTCAGCCTTCTCCTTGGGGGTTCAAAGGAAATTGTGTCAACAGCGACGGGCCCCCACCTCGGGCTTGTCTGCTTCTGCTTCCTCCACCCCAAGACTCCAGGAAAAGGTCTGCCTGGGGGTGGGGGGTGGGGGGTGGGGACTAGGAAGAGGAGAGAGCTGAGCTGTGCTAAAAACAAATCTGAGGCTCTTCTGCAATCTCTCACTTACTCCTCACAACACCCTAACAAGGAGGATAGCATGGCTTTCAATTTTTCACGAGGCAGTGGGTTCAGAGAGGTTTAGTGATCTGCCCAAGATCACACAGGCAGGAAATGGCAGAGTTGGGATTTCATTCTCGGTCTGGCCAACCTCTAGCCCACTGGCTTCATACAACCCAGCCTCTTCTCCTTGTGGAGAAAATGGGGCATGGTGCAAGGAATCCTGGTCATGAAATGACTTGCTGGGGAGGCCTTTTCCAAGGCAGTCACATTTGTGTTCATAGAAATGGGCTCCCTTCTGGGAGTACTCAGAAGCTTAAAGGAACCCACAGTCCTTCACCTTGTGTGGAGGAGGGAGACGTTTAACCACAAGAGAAGGCGTCCCTCAGCTCCAGATGCTCATCCAAGAGCTGGCCAAGGCTGGCTCTGCGATCACCCAGGTTCCCAGGCATGACCTTTCCCTGGCATAATGCTGCCCTTGAAGTACAGAGCACCGCCCCCTCCTCCCACCCCCTTGTCCTTCCTGTCCTCTCCCCGTGCCCCACCCAGACCTCTCCCACTTTCCAAACAGCTTTCACCTCCATCACCCTTAGTCCCCACCCATCACAACCTGGTGCCCCAGGGCCTCTTCTCCCTTTTCCTGGGCCAGCTCACTGGGCGGACCTGGGGGGCTGGGCACCGTAGTGCAGTGAGGACATCAGACACCAGGTGGCAGCACAAAGCACCTTCACCTGCTCGCCGCGTCCCCCATCCCCGATGCCCCTTCTGTAGAGGGACCTAGCCAGGGAGAGGACACCACACTGATGGACACCTTCCACAGATGGATGCTCTGCATAGCCCTCCAAAGGAGGAAACACGCTCACAGGCCCAATGAAGGACTCATCTGTGCACGGGGAATCCCAGGCAGGGGAGTGCAGAGCCCACAGTGCCCAGTGATCCCTGCCTAAGGCCAGGGGACCCAGGACTAATCCAAGACAGTGACTGCCAGGAGCAGTTTAGCTGTGGGCTGGCTCCCAACTCTGAGGACACAGCAAGGCAGGCCAAGGAGGTGGCATCTCCAGCAAACACCCAGGAGGGAAATCTGCTAAGAACATCAGAACTCTGTCTGAGCCCCAGTCCAGGTGTGGGAGCTGCTGCCTGTGGCCCACGGAGCTAGTTAGTTCTTCTTGTTCTGAGAACTGAATCGGGCGCGGCAGCCGGGGGTCACATGCATGCCGAATCAGATCAAGTGCGGGTTGCGGAGGCCGCGAGGGGGCTCTGTGCGGCCCTCACCAGGCTGGAATCTGGACAAAACAAGTTCCGCCCCACCACTTGGGAGGACAGAAGGGGGAGGCTGGAGTTGGGGAGCTGGATCTGGTTTGGGGGTGCTCCAGGCCTTCAAGAACCACAAGGGGCTCAAAAGACTCTGGCAGTGAGTGAAGGGGAGAACTAGAGTAGCCTTTGCTACTCCACACCCCTCCCTACCCTGGTTCCCACCTGACTCTCCCCATTCGCAGCATTTCCTGTCCCTGGGTCTCCCTGTCCCTGCCTTGCTCTCCTTTCTTCTTCTCTCTGCTGTCATTCCTGTTCAGAGCTGTACCTTGCAATTATCTTATCTTTCCATCTCCCTGCCAGGAAATCTCCGCTGAGTTCCCCTGGGATGCTCACTGGTGGGGGAGGGACAGCACACACTCTGTCCGTCCCTCCTGGAGTTGTCCATCCCCAGTTGGAGGGGAGGATGGGGTTGGGGGCGGGTGCAGCCCCTGTCTCTGCTGCAACCCAGCAGGTCTCAGGAGCCTCCAGCTGGAAACATCTTGGTTCTGGAAAGGTGAAAGCAGAGTGGACAGTGCCTACTGCTGGGACTGTGGTTGAGATCACAGTAGCCTCCCTACTTACAACCTCTTCTAAGGACATGAGATACTTGTTTAGTCAGTCAACAAATATTTCCCGAGGCTCTACTTTGCCAGGCACTGTCCCGGGTGCTGAGGATACAGCAATAAACAAGTGTGCTCCGTCCTTCTTCTGAAGGAGTACACAGTCTCCTGGGGGAGGTGAACAAGACAATCAGTGAGTACAATGGGGGCAGGGAGACAGTGCAGAGGAAGGGTGCCTAGCCCGGGATGGGGGCGAGGGAGTTTCGTGGAGGGCTCTGGGGGGGCTGTGGGGCTTGAGCGAAATCTTCAAGGACGGGTAGAGTTTGCCAGGTGCAGAAAGGGAGGTGAGGTGTAGGGAGAGGATTACGCCAAGCAATCTGGAGGGTGGGAAGGGGGACATGAATGCAAAGCTCCAGACATCGGAAATGCATCCTGCCCAAAGCAGCCGCATGGAAACAGCCGGCACTCGGCACTCGGAAGAAGGGGAGCTCCTCCCACCTCTGCCAGGATAAGACAACTCAGGGCCTCGGTTTTCTTGCTCTGGTGGAGCAAAAACAATCATGTCCTAGGAGTTTTATGGTTATTATTCAAGGGCTGTGCGGAAACGGTTCACTTTCCAACAGGGGCCAGAAACGGCAAAACCCCAGTGAATACCTCAAGAGAGATGGGAGAGGCTGAGGTTTGCTAAGGTCCCCTCCCATGATCCCGGAGGCTCCCACCCAATGCCGTGAGCCCGGGAAGGGCTCTCCAATGGCAGGATGGGACCGTGCCAAAGGGAGAGTGCTTCAGCCCCAAGGGTCCTGGCCCCAAACTAGAGGAAGGGCTGGAGGAGAAGCCCCAGTTGCTCACCACAGAAGCTTGGATCACCAGTGCTGGAAGAGACCTTAGATGGCATTTTGCCCAAGTTGTTCAAGAAACCGTGTCCCAGAGACCGCAAGGGCCTTGCGGTATACAAAAGTTACTGCCCAAGGCGGGAAGGGGGTTGGAGGTGACTCAGTCTATCCCTGCCCTTGGGGACCTCTCAGACTGGCAGGGAAGACAGACTCTTCACAACTAAATATAACCCAAGGCACTCTGTGACAAGATGTGAAAGCTCTGGAAAGTCTTGGGCTCAGAGATGGGGGCAGGGGTGCAGGGTGACTGGGTCAGTGGAGGGGAGGGGGGCAGACAAAAGGCAGAGAGGGCTTGCCCGGTGGAGGGGAAGTGGACCCCACCCCCATCCCTCTGCCTGGGAAGGGGGAGCCTTGTCCACCCTGCTCTGTCCAGTGCAGCGCAGATCTCTGTTCCCGTAGCTCGTGACATAGACTTCCTTCTGGTCACTTCCTCCCAGCCCAGAGGGACAGGCCGTGGCTGGCTGCATCTGCATTATCTTGCGGCCCACCCACGCCTGCTGCTAAGCAGCCAAGGAAGAAAACACCTCCTGAGAACAGGTGCCAGGGAAGGGATTGCCGGGATGAACCTGGCAGACCCAGAAGACAGAGCCAAGCCCACAGGGTTGGGGAGGTGGAGGGCAGGAGAGAGATGGGGCAGGGGTGGGGGAGGTGGGGTCAGGGCGGGGGTGGGGGTGGGGTGGGGATTCCTTCTCAGCCCCAAGAAGGGGCGGTGAATTGGCTCCTGTGATCCTGTTGGGGGAGTGAGAGATAGAAGGATGGAGGGGACACAACATGGCCAAGCTGGGGCAAGCAGGAGAAGCCCACTGACCCCAAATCCGTTTTACAGATGGAGAATGTGAAGACTCAGCCTTAGCAGTGTGCTAATGTGGGGCTCTTTCTGGGGCTTCGCCTGCCCATCCCTCACCCCGACGGGGCCAGGGTGGAGGAAATTAACCCGTGCGGGGCGCCCACGAAGTGTGCCAGGCAACACGCCCAATGTGGGTTACTCCTCAGAGTAGTAAGCCTAGGAACTCGGATTATCCCTGTTTTGCAGAAGCAGAAGCAGAAGCAGAAGCAGAGGCCCCGAGTGGTCCTGCAGGAACAGGGCCAAGATCAGGGAGCCACAGATGCTCAGGAAAGGTGGCAGTTTAAGAGAACCATGGGAAGCCGTCATCTGTATGATGCTAGGCCCCCCCTCCCACCCCCTGTACTTAGGCACACCGCAAATACCAGCTCCTCATGTGCTGATTTCTTTTTTATTTTTAAAGATTTTATTTATTTGAGAGAGAATGAGAGAGAGTACATGAGAGGGGGGAGGGTCAGAGGGAGAAGCAGACTCCCCGCTGAGCAGGGAGCCCAATGCGGGACTCGATCCCGGAACTCCAGGATCATGACCTGAGCCGAAGGCAGTCGCTCAACCAACTGAGCCACCCAGGCGCCCCTCATGTGCTGATTTCTGCCCGTTCTCGGGTAACTGGACCGGCAGAGGTAGACTTCCTGATGGGCTGGGCATGTAAGCATTCCCATTTCACGGATGAGAAGACTGAGGTCCAGAGATGACCTGGACCTCATCAGGGATACATCCACAGAGGACGTCTTGCTAAGTCATTTTCCACGTCTCTATGACTTATTGGTCCGGCCGAGTTATGCCCCTTGGACACAGACCCTGCTCCGGCCCCACCAGCCTCAGTACCTGGAGGGGCATCTCTCCGGCGCCGCCCACTGGCCACTCGAAGGAGTTGTCACTGTATCAGTGCCCCCCCCCCCCCAAAAGTCCCTCCCTGAGGGGAGGCTCTGTCGTAATTCCCCAGGACAAGAGATTCCACCCAAAGAGCCAAAGGCAGGGCCTGGCGGGGTGGGCGGGGCGGGGCGTGGGGGGCGGTGTTCGAGGGGGGCGGAGGCGGCTGGGGCGCAGCTGGGTCCCGCCTGGGCAGGCTGCCGCACTCTCCTTCTTGGCCGCAGCGCCTCGGCCCCATGGACGCCCTGTGCAGCTCCAAGTTCTGGGTAAGGAGGTGTCCCGGGACCGAGGGCGCGCACGGGCAAGCCCCTGCGAGGGCCCTGGGGGCTGGAGGGGGGGGCGGCGGTGCGACGCTGGGAGGACGTCTGGCCATAGCCACCCTGAGCCGGGATCCTGGGGTCCTCCGGGACCTGTCTTGCCCTCCCCGACGCAGAAAGAGCCTGGGAAAACGAGGCATGAATCAGAAAATGCTCCCACATGGACTAGGGCTCGGTTGTCCACTTTTACACCTGTCCCCTCCCTCTCTTCCGCATCCAGAGTGCCTGCCTGTTCAAGCACGCAGGTAATTGGGGAAGCTGGCTCTGCTCTTCTTGGAAAGCAATCCTGCCACCTTCTTTTCTCTGGTGTTAAGAGCTGCTAGGAAGCAGGGAGTCCCTCTCCAACCCTCTCCTTTTTTTTTTTTTATGGTATTTATTTATTTGAGAGAGAGAGAGGGAGAGCAAGAGAGTGAGGGGCAGGAGAAGCAGACTCCCTGCTGAGCGGGGAGGCCCATGCAGGGCTCTATCCCCGGACCCTGGGAGGATGACCTGAGCCGAAAGCAGATGCCTAACTGACTGAGCCACCTGGGTGTCCCAACCCTCTTCTTTTATGGATGGGGAAAGGGAGGCCCAGAGAGAGGAAGGGACTTGCTCGAAGTCACTCAGTTAGAAGAAAACAGAGCTCAGAAAACAGTCTCAGATTCAAGGGGCTTGTCCATGGTCATGCAAATCAAAGGCCCAGCATAGGCTGGCCTCAAATCCAGGGCCTCTGATTGTTTTTTTAAGACGTTGTTTATTTAGGGTGCCTGGGTGGCTCAGTCGTTAAGCGTCTGACTTCGGCTCAGGTCATGATCCCCGAGTCCTGGGATCGAGCCCGTGTCGGGCTCCCTGCTCTGTGGGAAGCCTGCTTCTCCCTCTCCCACTCCCCCTGCTTGTGTTCCCTCTCTCACTGTCTCTCTCTCCGTCAAGTAAATAAATAAAATCGTTTAAAGAAAAGGTTTTGTTTATTTATTTGAGAGACAGAGAGAGAAAGAACACAAGCGGGGGGGGGGGGGGTGGTGAAGAGGCAGAGGGAGAGAGAGAAGCAGGCTCCCTGCTGAGCAAGGAGCCCGATGCTGGGCTGGATCCCAGGACGGTGGAATCATGATCCGAGCTGAAGGCAGAGGCTTAACCGACTAAGCCACCCAGGCTCTCCGAGGGCCTATGATTTTTCAATATCTAAATCTTTTTCTCATTTTAAGTATCTGTACCTATATGCCCAATGTTTGTGTGCCCAGTGTGTGTGATCCGCGGGTGTGTTCTGTGTGGGTATGCATGCGTGT